>NC_140123.1:103598509-105998509 GCF_964035555.1 Netta rufina
ATTGACATGGGTTTCTCTGGTGGGGTGTGTCAAGGAGCCCACTGCTTAGCAAGCTACAGCAGAGATATCCCCTTGGAGACTATTATGGACACTGTGTTTTAAAAAAGAACAGCCTCACAGTGGATCAAGAATTTAAATGTTAAAGACACAAAGATTACATTAGCTTTTGTTATCACACACCACACATTCTGTAAATGTGAATTTTGGCTTTGTTTCTTTCTGATACACAACAACTGTCTGGGGTAGACTGGTCTAAGGCTGAGGTTGGTTCTCTCACTCTGGAGATGAGAATTAAAATAATTACTCTAAAGTGGAGAGGACTTTACTTGTGACAGTCAGCATCTTTTCCTTCTCCCATGGTAGCCAAATGTCCACTGCAACTTTTCACTAACCCTGCCAAAATCTTGTCCCATGACTGGAGCCTGTGGCCCCACCAGTTCAGGCAACCAATGTGGTCAATGGGGTAACACCAGGCAGAAAACAAGAAATCTGTTGTAGTTCTGGTGTGTTTATCCTTCCTTTATCCTTCACATCTTCCTGATTCAGCTTCAAAAGCACATCAGAGGCAGTATTTGGAAACTTCTTGACACCGTGTTCTTCTGGCCACATCTCTGATCCTGTAAGGTGCAGGTCCTTAGCAGAGTAGGAAGGGGGTCAGTGCAGAAAAGCTACTGTTCCCTCACTTATCCCCCAGCACAGCCTCTCACTTGCAGTGTCATAAACTGTGGCCCCAGGATCGCTGTTGTTTTTCCCTATGGTCTGCTTGAGCACTATTTAGGTGCAAACTGCTGTTGGCCCAATAGCCATTTAAATACCACTGTTCCAGAGATGGAGAATTGAGCCAAGTAGGCTCAGTCCTGATCAGACATAAATGATGGCATTTCTTGTAACACTTCAGCAAAGGGAAGCATCAGCTATGTTTTATAGCTATGGATAAAGGTAGATGCTCAGAATCCAGAAGACATGCATTAATAAAACATAGCCAGCTTGACACACTGCTTGCTGAGCTCGTCTTGGCTTATAGGGGAACTATGTAACATGTCTATTAGGAAGAGATTATACTGTGGAAGAGCTTTTGAACTCTGACAAAAAAAAAAAAAAAAAAAAAAAAAAAAAAAAAAAAGGCTAAGGACTTCCAGCCCATAAAGCCCCTCTGTGAACAGAGTATGTTCAGATGTTAAGGCCGTGGCTAGCCTAGCAGAAAAGTTTTCCTAAGCCTCTTTTAGTGATCTCTCTTACAAATGAGACTTTTGCAGTAGGACTGGAAAACTTGCATTCTTCTAGAAAGAGTGGCAAAACACAGGTAAGACTGCAATCAGCTAATCAGACCACATAATGTATTTAATTAAGAAAATATGAATGTAAGGTTTAAAACCACAACCTTTAAAAAAAAGACATGATTAAAATGATTTTTCAGTAAAATAAATAAGTCCCTCCATCCCTTAGTCTTTTATTGGAGTAGAGGACAGATATAAAACCAAATGTCACCAGGTTTCCTACAGCATAAATTGTTTTGACCCTCTTGGAGGTCCTATCACCACTGGGAGCCCTTCCCTGACTGTCCCCCATGCTTTGTAAGATGCCAGCAAGATGAAATAAGCAGATTTTATGCAGGGTTTATCTATTATTCCTTAAAGTTTATAGAAATATATTTTTTCTCCATCCTTCAGTCTCTCTCTTACAAACATTAATGTAGTTTCATCCTTAAATACCCAAGTATCAAAAGGAACACATAGAAAATGAGCTGACAGTTTTCTCAACAAGATATTATTATATCGCAGCCTCAGCATAGCAGGTGCCTTAAAGAAAAATATCAGGATACATTTTCAGTCTTGTAAAGTATAACATCTAAGTAGGCTCATCTAGGATTACATCTTTAAGGATGGGCTTGCAGATTTTGCAACCGATCCACTCTTACATGTAATGTTTAATCAGCACCTGCTCTTTGAGTTGCCATATTTCTTTATAATAATGATGGTTGGCTCTTGAAAAGACACTTAGTTGAGATGCCTGCAATTTAAAGCTTTCTTGGTAATTATCAATCTGGAACATTTCTATTCATGAAACTACTGAGGGCCATTTGTGTCTGAAAAATATCTTATTCTCATCTACATTTGCAAATGTTAAAATAACAAGTGTAAACACAGTACATCTGCACCTGATCACAACTTTATGAAATGTTAAATTATGCAACTTCAGTGGAAATTTGGAATGGGAACCTGAACTGGAGCTACTAACAACTAGAGGAACACTGTTTTCTTGTAATGCTTTTTTTTTTTTTTTCTCCCTCAGAACTTATATTCTTCAAAAACCCCTGTTCTCACCAGACTGATTGGAAAATACTTAGAATGTGTGGAGGAAACTAAGCATTCCCAGTAGTGCTGAGCTTTCAGATGGAGATGGGTTTGAAATATATGTTTTTGAAATTCCTGTGCATACTGGGGCCTAAATTAAATAGGATATAAGAGCCTTAACTCCAGAAATTCTTGCACTAGAGAACTTTCCATGTTGTATCACCACTTTTCTCAATGCTGAATGTCCAGATATGTTCTTTGAATCCAAACTTTTCATTTCTATGATTTCCTTTTAACATCAGTCTGTGAATTTCAGAGGCCCCCACTCAAATCAGACACAAAAGCTGTTAAAGCGGTATCTTTTATGCAAACCAAATTCATGATGTGTTGACCCAGCAAACTTCTAACTAGATAAAACCCTAACATGAAATGCCTAGCAATTGCATCTAGTGCATACATAGAAATGCCTATTGCAGCAGCAATCATTCTCAGGCACACCAGTGCTCGAACTTACTAACTGATTCTTAGGGATGAATTCAGTATAAAACATGATTGGAAAAGACTGTAGCAGCTACATATGTTTCTCTTTCTTGTTTCTTATTCACAGTGTTTTGAATTTTCCTCCATGTTTCAAGAGCTATGTGCACCGAATATGATTTGTGCAACAAATACGGAGTCTGTGAAAGGCTCCTAAATTTCCTAAAAAAACAAACCAAAAATAATAATAATAATAAAAATAATAAAAAAAAACACACACACACACAACTCAAATGTGTTTACATCCATGCTTATCAACAAGTTTTAAATGAAAATTCAGAATGTATTCTACTTTATGCTTGGTTGCAAATGAAATTGCTGTAGCATGACTGCATGCAATGATACTTGGATTTTTACCACAAAGCTAAGTAGTCTACTCTTGCATTAGAAAAGATTTCAGTAGCAATAATTTGGCTGAAATAACAAGAAGACATGAGAAGTGCAATAGGCATTATCAGTTTCCTGTAAAAGAGATGTAATCTTTATGCAGATTTTTCTATCTTGAACAGATTTGCTTGTTATGTGCAATGAGTATGTTAGCAGTTGTGCACACTTAAAATTGTGCTGCTCTGAAAATACACTTTTAGATTCTACCTCTCACTGGTTGTTCCATTCAACATTGGGTCTGCACAGGACTATATTCCCTCTTTTTTTTTTTTTAATTAATTAATTTATTTATTATTATTATTATTATTATTATTATTATTATTATTATTATTATTATTATTATTATTATTATTATTATTATTATTTATTTCTTTTCCTGATCTAACATTACCTATTTTAGGCAAACAATGTGATTGAAGCCAAAATCTTCCATTGACCAAGCACAAATTTTTCCAGAAAATCTCTTATAGGCTCTGCTAAGGCATTACGTACTCCATCTCCTCATGCCTAACCACTCAGTAAACTTCAATGGGAACAGCTTCATCAGGAATTATTAACTTGTTAGTTAAATATGTTAGTTATGGTAGATAACACAGTTATTAGTTGTAGTTGTACTATACTTGGTTGCAATTGTAAATTATTGATAGACAAGTTAAATATACACCTTTTGAAAGGTGGGGGGAAATTTGGTTGTGGAGAATTTTACAAATGCATTAGTCACATTGAATTTGAAGTATAATATTAAATGATCTAGAAAAGAAAATATATGAAAGAAAATGACTGTTCACTGAAAAACTGGAAACTACATCTCTGGGCTCCTGAAGTGAATATCATGGTTACTAAATCATTCCTCAGATGTTCACTATATAAAAGCTGAGGCTACTAGGTATAGCTATTATGTGTGTTTTTTTTAGACTCATAACTTCATTGTTAGAAATTATGATGAAAAGTCCATAAAATAACCTTGCTATGAAGAGGAGACTGTAATTACTTATAATTATCACAGTGTGTAAAGTATGGCTTGAAACCCATTCCATCAATCATTAGAGAAAAACTTAAGTTTCAAAGTAAAATTACAAGTTCAGCTCAGGAGAAATTAGATTTAGTTTTCCTTGTTAGGTGATTCACTTTTCCTTTCTGCATATAAGACTTCCAATACATTGTGTTATTTGTAGTTTTCTTGGCATTTGCTATGTCTGAAAGGTCTTCCATTTTTTAGAAGTTATATGTTAGACCTGTTTCAAAGTGACATCAAGGCTACTCTTTCCCTTAAAATCAAACACTGAGCTCCTCATGTCGCGCCTTTACAAACCCCTGGGTGGATTTTCATAACAACAGAGCTGAGATTGTTTCAGGTTGCTGGAGCTGTTTCACGCCTGCTGGAGCTGGAGAAAGAGAACTGCCTGAACAGGCAACTCTACCAGCTCTTGTTAGGCATGAGCTATGTCTCTAAAAAAAATATTGAGCTAAGGTTTTCAGAAAATTAATTTAATTTAAGAAGGCCTTCTTAGGGGAATGCAACAGATCTCAAGGATAGTGGGGTAGAAAGCACTGACTGACTAAAAGGGCTTTGGACTTAGGGCACATTGTCATATACACTCTTCAAATTTAAGTAGGCACTGTGAATACTCTCTCAGCGTATATGATTCTTGTCCCACTGAGGTGAATGTAACTTTTTTACCCATATTCAATGAAATTAGTATTTAACCAATATGCCCATTCCTCTGTATTATCATGTTGGTTTTAGTAACTCAAGAAGTAAAATATTAAGGCCAAACCCTGTTATTTAAACTCTTGCTGGCTGGTGCAGATGTGTCAAAGAGGCTGCTTTCACTTATTGTATTGACAAACTTCTTTTTCTTTATGCTTTGTTTAGTTATTTTGTGCCTACAAAATGCTGGTGCCTGCTGGGTATGACTCTGATCTCAGTATCTATGAAGTATCTCAGGCTACTTCTGTTCACATTCCCAAATGACTTTCTTCCAACATACACTAAAGATAATAAGTGAACCAGACTCATTGATTAATGTATTTAAAGATGCATTTGGTGCAATCATAGATAAGTCTCCAATTATTTTTTTCCCTAACACTTACACCTGAAACACCACCAGACCATGTGCTACTTGAGGATGAACAAGTCTCCAAAGACCAGGGTGCCCACAGGAAATTTCGTATGATATGAATCACAGAGACAGAGGGAGATTTGTTTCTTTTCTTTCTTTTTTTTTTTTTTTTTCTTCCTTTCTTGTCCACACTCCCCAGCCCCCCAGGGATGTGGCAATTGATGGGGTGTATGATTTTAGAAAACAGAGACAGTTTTAAAGACCATAAGCCAGAACACCTACTCCTTGGCAGGCTGTAATTTATTTGGATCAACACTGAGTGCCTTTCTGAAAGATGTGGCACAGTCCTGTAGAAGTTAATGGGCTCCATTCTGAGGTAAGAGTATGAAATTCTGCTCCTTTTTATGATGGAATTAGGTGTGGATTATCTAATGATCCCACCTGGCATGAAACTTTGTGAAACTCTGAAGGTAGTAATGAATCATAGTGGAGATCTTGAACAAGAGGTGGGTTGTTTGTACGTGGCAGGAAAGCTTTCTTTCACAGTTACATATGCCACAACAAGCTGGATAACAGAATTGTGTGCACGTGTGGTTTTTGCTTGGTGACAAGGCAAGTGTTGCTTCTAACTATGTATGTTTTCTGTGAGATACTGAACATTGAAAAATGGTCAAATTAACAACTGCAATACATTTTCTATGTAAATTAAATGCTATGTAGACGACACTTGTAGTGATTATAGCTCTCTATGTGACATATGTTTAATGATTTAGATTGGCTCCTGTTGAGAGGGATTTAATTTAAGGCACTTATGGTATTGGGCTCAAATTATTTGCAAGAGTTGATTGAAGCTTATGTTTTACCCTGCAGCTTGTGTTCAGCTAAGGATCATCCACTGAGTACATTTCATTTATCTCTTGCAGGATCTAAACTGTGGGGTTTTGCCACACTTCCCTCTCTCCATACATATTGCTTAACCACTTTCCAACAGTATCAGCTATTGGTGTAAAGTCAGATGTGAGAACAAAATTGCTGAACTCTTCGTTTTTTTTGTTGTTGTTGTTGTTGTTTGTTTGTTTGTTTGTTTGTTTATTAAGTGCAATTTTTAAGGCTTCCCCACCTATTTCTCTTGGTTTTAGGTGTTCTGCTTCACATTAAAATTGGCAAGAATTGGTTATCCAACTCTTCAACAATCTTTTAAAGCCTCCACTTTTCTGTTTATCTGTACCATTGATCATCAATGAACTGCTGACTGTAGGAACCTATGGATTCAGAACTGCCACCATCAAGTATGATAGCAGTTTAAACTTAATCTGTGGCATGCAGTTACCACTAAGCTTCCCTGTGCATTGACATATTATCTCCCCATGTTGATAAACTCTACTGATCAGTGACTTGCAACCATATGCTCTCCATTAAACATCTGCAGATGCACGTGTATGCCTCTTGCTGGAGTGACATGGGAGACGAGTGCACAGCTTTCACTGAAGTTGTTTGGGTGTGAAAGCATAATTTTGATTCAAAATGTAAAGGCCTTCCATTAACTTTTTTGGCCTTTGTATTGGACCCTCAGCACTCACTTGCCTGGCCCTTATTAACAGTAATGATTGTTAAATCCAGGGGGAGGGTGGGGAATGCAGACTGCAGATGAGAGTAAATAATCAAAATGGATGTGTAATTTCCCTGTAGCACAATGCCAGCTGGCTTAGAAAAGGCAGAGGACAACTGAAGCAATGGTTATTTCATTACTGCTTGAAAACTAGATGTCTGGTGATACTGTTCTGATTTGTCAGGTAGTTGACTATTCTGTTCTGGTTCCTAGGATTTCTGTGTGGAAGAGCGGATTAGTCCTTCGGGACTCTCCCGTGCAGGGTCTCAAAATAACCAAAGGACATATGGATGTGTATAGTCTTTTAATGAATTGGAAAAAAAAATCCAGTTGATGTCTACTTGTATTCAAAGAACCTGGTAGGATGTACAGTACAGTGATGGCACAGGGGACAGGGCAACACAGAAATTCAATCTGCTGCATTGCACAGTCTTGACCAAACAAGGGCCATAATGCTTGGAACACTTTACATCTCAACTCTATGTTGTTTGTGCCAGAAAGCCTGTTTCTTTTAATGCCTGGTCCATAAAGAGAACAGCTGCACAACCCTCTAGCCCAGAAAGATTCTGAAAATACCCACAGAAAATGTGGACTAGAGCTAACTCAAGGTCTGTGCATCACGTAAAGCCTCTAAAGGTAGGTTGCAGGACTAGCACTAGCTCATTTAACAGAAGTACAATTTCCATCACTAAAGCCATCACCAGAATCTGAGACCACGTACCAATAAATGTTCCACTAAATGAAGAACTAGGATGCCTCTCTTCTGGCTGGAAGCTAGTTATACATGTCTTTTGGGCATATTTCATTTCTTAAAGGCAGTGCAGGTATATCTGTCAGATTTAAAACATGGGTTGAATACTCTGTGAAACCTTAAGAGAAAGCCTTTGATTTAGGAGAGTATTAAATAGAAATTCACTATTGGGGAATATAAATTTGGGAGGAGAGCAAACTCTAAGCAATTTTAAGGAGATGAGTTAGAATAATTTGCTAAATAATTTTCACACTGCAAGTGAAATTCTACACTTTTCAGTGTGTGAATATCTTGTATACCTTTATTTTGATTTTTCTTTGCTCCCTAATTATGATTACATTTCCCTTTCCCAAAATATGGAGTATTTCCTGAATCACACCTTTTAATTTATATTCACTGTAGCAAATACAGTCTCTGAAATATTAAATTGTTTTAGGTAGTTGAATGACTATAGACATACTCCTTTTATTTTACATGAAGCTGTGATGCATAGCTCTCTTTACGTCTGGGTCAAGGAAGGAAGAACTGCAGTATAGCAGGTCTGTGTGTTAGGTTTGATTTACAAGAAGGGAAGTGGCTATGCTGTGATTCAAACACTATTGATAGGAGAAAAGAGCCTGCTGGCCTCGGTGGGCTTGTATTCATCATGGCACCTCCAGAACAGCCATTTGCAGAAACACCCTGCTGTGGAGTCTGGAGGCACCTGTGTAAGTGATGCTTTTCTGCTCAGTCCTGTTCCTGGAAAAGTAACCTGTAGTTACCTGGGACTTATAATGTGTATGAAGAAAATAGAAGTCTCAAGAAATAATACTGCAAGTTTGTAAAACTGAAGTGTCAATTGCATATAAATAGCAAGTATATAATAAATTGTTCCATTAAAATAAGAAGATATCTTTCTCAGATCATTTTGCTGAATACATAAACCACAAACATGCTAGCCTCCAGACTATTATTAAATATGTATGCAAATCAGTAGTGCTGAATCCAAACTCCAGCTCCCTAAAACAGACCAAACACCAACTATAGAAAAGAGGTTTGTGTTTGGATGTGGATATGAAAATCTGAATCTTACTTCTCCTATTCATAGTGACTTTTTCCTAGGAGCAAAGTTCAGGTACAGACTCGGATCTGAGCATAGATGTGAATTTAAAAGAAGATATAAGGATATAGAACTTTTTGTTTATGAGAAGGAATTTTATTTTATTTTTTATCATTGCTTTTGTTCAGATTGTTTGGAGGACGAAGATGTACAACAAACACAAAATTGCCATGTCAGAAATGCAGTTGCTCGTCTGTTGAGATAGCACATACATTGGTCATAATCATGGGATATTCTACTTTTTAATCTCTGCACTCATACTGTTAATCCTGCCAAAAATAATACCAGTTGAGCTTGACAGGATTTCAACATGTGGTTTTAGCATGCCAAGAAATGATTTCTTAAATTTGTCCTTCATGAACTCTAACAGATGCTTTTTCTCTATTGCAGCTGTATTTTTGTCGTATATATCATTTTGTGAGCAAAGGTAGACTAAAGGTATGAATTCTAGAAAAGGCAGTAAAATGTGTTATTAGGTATTTAGAATTCATTTTTATTCAATAAAGTTTCAGCAGTTGACTGAATAAGCTTATTACTATAAAAAATTGCTGTTGGTCCATGCTACATTTCATTCAATATGTGAGCATTTGCAAAAATGAAAAGCAAGATAAAATAGAAGAAAATTAAAAAGAAAAAGATCACTGGAATTTTTCTGTCTGAGAAATTTCTGTTTCTTTAATACTTAGTGGGTTTTGTTTTGTTTCGTTTATTTTTTAAGTGTGATCTGATTGGTTTATTAGAGCATGAGTTGGATAATTGTAGATGTATCTATACCTTTAAAATCTTGTGTGGTAAATAAACATTTTTTAAATACCAAATTATCACAGATTACATGTACTCAAGAAGTCTGGGGGGATAAAACAGCAGAAAGGAAAAGTAGTTGAGCTGCTAACAAAATATGCAGTTTCTCATTAGTGTAGGAATCATCACCAGAAGACTCAGGGGTACCAAATGCTGCTGTACTAGTTTTTAGAAGAAGGTGCTTGGGACTGATTTTGAGGATCGCTGACAAATTTGCTTCCTGGAACACCGATTGAAATGATAAATTACAATATGGAAATTATAAAATGGCTGATAGAAATAACCCAAATTATGCATATATATATATATTTTATTAATTAAATTAATTCTTGCTATTCAGAAAAGGCACCTCAAAGCCATTGTGAACACTTCTCTGAAAACACTGGTGTAGCATGCAGCAAAGATCTAAAAGGCAAGCAGCGTGAAGAGTCTTAGAGAAGCAATAAAGACCAAACCAGACAGCATTCTCCCAGCGGGGCATACATTCACGCTGTAGTGCCCAGAGGAGTGCTGCGCCCTCAGCCACAATGCTGTGAGCCCTGTGCTGAGCAGCAAAAATGGCAGTTCCTCCCTATTTGGCAGAAAGTCTCTGCACCTGCTTGTTGGACAGACCTGGAAAGTGATAACAAGCCTTTTCTTGGCTTTGAGACTCGGGGTCTTCCTATGTTAGAGGTTGCTTTTATTCTGCCCTGTACCCCTGCATCTGGTGAAATGTGGGTGGGGGAGGCATGAAGCATGCATGGCTGCACTGGGTGAGACACCATCTCCAGCTCAGGGGCTGCGGGGATGTCTGCCAGCTGGAAACAAACAGGGGTGGGCTCTCTGCCAGCTGCTGAGGTGCTGCACCTCCCACCTACATACCTACCCCAAAGGCAGAGGGAAAGGGAGGAGAAGGAAGATAGGGAGATGGGAAAGGGAAAGGGAAAGGGAAAGGGAAAGGGAAAGGGAAAGGGAAAGGGAAAGGGAAAGGGAAAGGGAAAGGGAAAGGGAAAGGGAAAGGGAAAGGGAAAAGACATCCTCAGAAACCTTGTCCAGAGGAGGACAGAGCTGCACAAGCCCTCTTTCCCATTTTTGGGTGTGAATGGGTCACACTTGTTGCTGCTTAAGAGTTCTTCTTATTACTGCAAATGGCTCCTCTTGCTATCTAGCTGTGTGTGGAGTCCACACGTTTCATCATGTCCATCTCATCAGGATGTGAGAAAACCTATTTCTACTTGCCTAATGTGGCAAGTGCTTTATTTCAGCAGTGATCTTTTTAACTCTTCTAATGCTGTGTACCCTCTGAATAACCAGCTTCCTTGTTTAAGGCATTTTCTTGTAATAAAAAGGAAAAAGAGAGGGAGGGGGGAAGGGAGGGAGGGAGGAAACTTTCTCTGAAGGTCCTATGTAATGTTTGTAAATGTTTTAGTGTGGAGGTTGCGCATTTGTTAGGGGAAAAAAAAAAGGCTAAAATTAATTTCATAGTGGTTTTGTTTTGGAAGGAATCTTACCATATACCCTACATAAAGCAAAATGAGTTCAGGAAATGTTGACAGGAATTTTATCTAAATTTCTCTGTGGCACTCCTCAAATTCAATTAAAAAAACAATAATCAAAACACTTATTTTTCACAAAAGCAGTTTGAATATGAATCATTTTTTTTACTCTTTTTTTTCACTGAAAATGTAGAGATGTGAGAACTATCTGAAAATCTGTGGGATGCTCTTTTTATGTTATCAGGTTTATTTTTAGTAAGAAAATACAAAATTACTTACAAAATTAGCCTGAATCACACTTTATACAACACTTAAACTTGATGGTTGAAGTCCTGGCACATGGAGGTTTTGTTATTGACATTTGAATGAGTAAAAAGTTTATATGTGGCTTCTGAAAAAATGTTGTCTTTGTCTCATTATGCTAAGATGTATAAACCCATGCACATGACTGATCCTACTGAGCTCAAGAGGACTAAGGTTAACACTAAGCCAGTGCATGCTTCCTTCCTTGGTAGGTGTTAGAGAGATAAAATATTCTAATCCTGGTATAAGAGATTTCATGCAGATGGATACACAGCATGGGTCTCCAAACCTCAGAAGTTTATGCATGTGTAAAATCAGTTTTTTTTTCTTTTTCTTTTTTCTTTTCTTTCCTTTTTTTTTTTTTTTAAATAGAAGAAAAACAGTTTTTGTTTTTGTTTTTGTTTTTGTTTGTTTGTTTGTTTTGTTTTGTTTTGTTGTTTTGGGGGGGTCTGTGGTTGAGAAAATCTTTATAAGGAGTTATTAACAAGAACCTAACGAGGCTCCCAGTTCAATGGAAATAATAATCTACATTTAAAAGTGAGCATTTGGAAAGTTATTTCTGACTGTAGCCTCACTGCAGGAGATTACACTTTGCAGAACACTGACTGCAGATGTGAGATTAGGAAGGAGATTGTTAAAGAAAACAACTACTTCATTCGAAACAGAAAAGAGGGAACCCAAAAGAGACAATATGAATTTTTGAATTAGGTTTTTCAAATACAGATGATAACTGGATAAGAAGGGTTGCAAATACACCTGAAAACGCAGTGATTGGTTCAATTGGAGACTGTCCTCCTTGCCATGCATATGCAATGCCACTTGCTCACTACACTTTGCCCAAATTCTCAGTTTTGAGCTGGTGCTGTCCGGAAGGAAAAGCAGAGAGGCTGGATGTTTGCTTGGTTGTTTGTTTTCTATTTTTAAATCATAGCAAAGCTTTTAGTATTACAAGCAATTTATTTATATATATATATTTTTTGGACTGCATATGTTCTCTTGATGCCTCAGTGATCAAAGGGCACTTGTACAAAATAAGAACATTTCACTAAAGAAGGCAGCTGCTTTGACAGAAATTTACAGTCACCATTAAGATCTTTAAAAGCAACAACAAAGTGGAACACCAAGAAAGCAAGTTCACACTGAGGTAAACCATATGGGGCTTTTAAGGGTTAAAGCAACCTTTCTGGGGATTTGCTGTGCTTCTTGCTGTGTCCAGAAGGTATAACGTTATCAGAAATGCAGGCAATGTCTTAATCTCCTTGAGGACATGTATTTTCCATATTTCCACTAATTTACCATTATAGCAGCATTATGATTTTTTGCAAAAAAAAGAGTTTTCCAGTTTCCCACCTTATGAATATTGCTTATGCAAATTCACACCAAAGAGGAAAATGACATGGAGAAACTACTGCTCTGCTTTTTATTTAAAACACAGCACAAGGGTTGCTTTGATGTCCTGTTAGTGACACTGTTTTCTTCCCTTAGCACATAAAATTTTATTATTGGTACTGAAAAAAAAAAAAAAATGCAGATAGGTCTGGATTACTTCATTTTCCGGAGGTACAGCATATGTATGCCAGCAGGCATGCTGGTTTGGCAGCACCCCATTCCAGAACCTGCCCTCCTGGCATTAGCTCAGGCTATGTGTGCTTCATCATGGGGCATATGTCTTTACACGATGGCCCACAGTCACACAGGTAGCTTTCCCTGACTTTTCCTGACCTTATTGTTTTGCATTTTTAACTACTGTGCCTTTGCCACCCTCCTCGTGCCCTGCTGCTGTGCATATGTGTGCCCCACGCAGTGGGCATTTGGCAAGGGCACACTCAGCCTCAGCATGGCCTAACTAGCCAAAATAGTTTGAAAGGGTACAAGAAAGCCTTTGCAAATCAAGCTGCAACTCTATTCAATTTATGTCAACTTAAAATGAAAAACAAAAATAAAACTAATCTCTTGGCAATAGGGCTAGTGCTGACTGCTCACAGATGTAAAAATGCGAGAAAACAGCCTGTGGGGCTGACCACTAAGCTGCAATCATCTTGCTGACAGATCACACTGCATCCATTTTTCCTTCCCCTTCATCTGTTTTTGCCACTGCTAGAGTGATGCGAGATCTTCCAGAAATATGCCAGGCACAATGCTGAGCATGTGGGCATGGGGCGAAGGGCACAGCAGCATCTGCCCTCTTTGCTCTTGCCCAGGAGACCTCTTCTGGATGCCCTTCTCAGCCTCATCTCCAGCACCTGGAGTGATACAGCCTTGGGTGCTGCAGTTAATAACTGAGAGCTACTTGCCCTGCTGGTACAAATCCACCTGGAGAGAGTAGTTTCACCAGCAGAGCACTTGGCATTACAACCTTTGCGTACTCCAGGTGAAACAAGACACTTAAGCTTCCCTCTGAGGACAAGGAGGCACAAACAAGCCGTCTTTCCACCTTTCATTCATTTCCATCCATCCTCACAAATAAATGAAGCTGGCCAAGCAGAGGTGATTCAGATGTGGAGCAAAGAGAAGGAAGGCTTCAGCAGAAATCATCTGCGTGCCTGCAGGTAGCCAGGGTTCATTAACTCAGATGCTCGCAGAGCAAAGTCTAGGAGGACAGCTATGAATATTACTTTCTTCCAATATTCTTAGTTCCTTCCTGATTGTTCTTCCTTCTCTGTCAGCTTCAAGTGCTTGAGGGGCTCTGCTGCGGCTGGTGCCAACACATTGCTCTTGGTCCTTTGCTTGAAGAGCTCTGTGGTCTGAATGCTCCATCCAAACTGATAACCATATATATATGTGTACATATTGCTCTTTTCATAACAATTTTCTGCTGTTTTTCTTCATAACTCTTTGAGATCATTGCTTTAATAAAATTATCTCACGTTCTGAAACATTTGGATAATGAACTAAGTGATACAGCTGTCAGCTCTTTGTTACTCAGCTGACCAGCTGTCACACCGAGAACTGTCTTTTGCAATTGGTAGCCATTGTTTTTGATGTTTAATTCCCTTATTTCATCAAAAGGCTTTCTTTGAAAAGAATATTTGAATCATGCATGTGTTGGAGATGGTTTCTTGTAGCTAGATCATCTGCTAGAAACAACTGGGGTTTCTTGATTAAAATTTTTTTTTTAAAGGAAGCAATATTTTATTTTTTTTTTCATTTGGGGATTTTTGTTATGAAAGTGATTCCTTTGCATTATACAGACATGAATATAATTAATTTAATATTCCCAAGTCCAGAACAGCACACCATGTGCAATATTTCCATTGTGCTGAAATGGCTTAGAGACACAGTGCACCACGTGCTGAGTTCCCCTTCCCCTTCCAGCAAGGGGGGGCGGAGAGGGAAGGCAGCAGGAGGCCTTTCATCTTCAGCAAAATTTAATAGGTAGTAGCAGCTGATTGCCACTGATGTCTTACGATAACTTTCTTAGAGTATTTCTTCCACAAGAGTGCTAAAATCAGTCAAAGTTCATGGATGAGAGATGGGAGGTCTTTAAAAAAAAAAAAAGCAGAAAAAAAAGGCCTCACACAATTCTGTATTGGGAATGTAAGAATCTAGCAAAACTTCAACAGACTTTGCTATTATGGACACATAGTTTGATGCTTCATTTTTCTTCTTATTTTTAAACAACATTAAAAGTTACTCCTAAGCTTCAGTAAATTTGGGGATATACAAGTTCTGCTCTACATGGGGTAAGCTCTGCTCTACATGGGAAGATGTTCACGGCTGTGAACAGAACCATTTCACCAGGGTGAGGACCTGTAGGTGGGATTACAAGTATTATATTGAATTTAAAACTTGTTGCAAATTAGCGTTCAGAAATTCTCCCAAAAAGATTTGGTTTGTGTTTTCCTCCTGAAAACTGGATGGCAAGTAATGTGTATCCATGAGAGAGACATCCAACCTCCCTCCTCAGGGTTTCAGGACCTCTCCGAGAATACCCTGGGGCTGCCTGCTCTGATCTCAGAGTTGGCCCTGCTTGGGACAGAGGGCTGGACTGGAGTTCTGGGGGCTCTTTTGACCTGAATGATCTTATAATCCTATGAGCAGCTTGATAGTTTCTTTTCTGGGGTAGAAGCTAGCCAGCACAGTTTGCAGAAGTGTCCTTTATCTGAAATAATGCAGATGATGCCCCCTTCTAGAATACTGCATAGACTCTTCCCTGATTTTTGCATGTACACACATCTTTCTGCACTGCTTTGGTGATGAAAAAGGGTGTTTGACTTATCTCTTAATATGAGAGCATTTATACCAAATTTTGGCTAATCTGTGCTGGGAATCTGCCTCTGCACTTCTCTGCAGTACTCAGCACCTCCCCCAGAAACTGGTAGCATGCAAGGAGTAAACAGAAAGAGCAGAATAGATTTTGCAGATTAGTTACTCGTAAATATATTCTTTGAGGATCTGTCCCAATGCACATCTCAACTCTGAAAAGGCAATATATATTTTGCATATTTCATTTATTCTGTCTTTTTCTTTTGCATTGTGGTTAGCTTTTGATTTTCATGAAGGCTGAGCTCCTTGTTTTTAATATGAAGAAGGGTGTAGGAAAGTGGGAAGGACTGCAGAGACTTATTTCCATTTACAGATTTAAATATTGACCTCCACATTTGTCTGCTCCATCTATTTGCATTGCATTTTTAGAGAAAATTTGTGACCTTTGCATTTAAGTAGGTGTTGTTCTGACAGCAAACTGTCCCGGAGCAGCTCTGTGGTGCATCATTGTAGTGCAGACAGGCTGCCCAGGCTTGGAATCATTGTTCACATCCAAGAAGCCAAGGTCTTATCCTCATATACTGCATAAAACTACTCACAACAAGTCAGTGCCTATCCATGGCTAATTCCCTACTTATTTATTTAAAGCATTGCCAACAGACACTGCTTTGTTTTCCTTTAAAGGGCCTACAGTTTTACATAAATATAAATGACTAAAGCTCATTATAATTAAACTCCTTAAAATTGCTGGGTAACTGTCGTGGTACAGTGTGCATATGTACAGAATATTTTCTGATATTAATAAGCCACTGCATCTGAAATCCCACCATATACAACTGACCGACAAGAGTAATGATGAAACTGAAGCTGTGATATGCTCCCAAGGGAATCGTTTTAGGCACAAAGCAGGAACTAACCTTCAATAATGTTTATGCATGTCATCCATTATTACAGCAGTTAAATGCTATGGAAATCCAGTGCCAGAGATAAGCAGGCTTAGGGGACTCAGTGCAGCTTTGATACAAATAGGAGAAAGTTCCTTTGCTTCTTTAGTGTTGAAATTGCTTTTACACCCTAAGTTGGCCCATGTTAACCAATATGCCAGATGGATACAGGAAATTCCTTAGATTTTATGATGCTTTACAACTTGAAAATTACCCAAACCCATTTTCTATAAATTATTCAAGATATTAAGGCCCCAATTGCCAGAATTAGCCCCCAGTTCTGTACCCGCAAACAATTACAGGTACAATTTATAGCAAACTGATGCAAGGGCATATTTTGATATGTGGACTTTTGACTGATGATTACCCCACAAAATAATGTCTATGTGTTATAAAGTGTTCCCAAAGTAATCTGTCTCTGGCAAATTGCTTCCATGAAATTGAAGCCTGAGCTGAAGTCCTCTCAAAAACCCAAAGTTTAAAAGTAATTATAAGATTACTGTATATCTTTGTGGGGAACAGCTTTAAAAATCTTTAAAATCTTTCTTTAAAGATGTGCTTTATTGTTATCATCATTTCCCTGGGGTCTGCTGCACTGGCAAACTTACATTCCATCACCTAAAAATGTCAGTGTGATGCCTTCAGTACACATAAGAAAGATAGATCTTCCTTAATGTTGTTATAAAAACTATTTTCATGTTCCAGCATTTGGATTTATGAAGCATGGTGTACATGTGTTATACTTTTTTTTTTTAAAGTAGTAGACTTAGGAAAGTAAATAGGGCTACTATTAGTAAAAAATATAAATAAAAGGAATGATGTTAAAGGAAGCAAAGCGTTAGGGATTTTATGAGGCTTCATTTCCACTCTTCTCCACAGACTTGAGACAGCTTACATCTAAATACCACAAGTATTAGGGTGAAGAGGTTATTTAGATTAATTCCAAATATCTGCTTACACTGAGCCATGTCTAAAGCAGTGTGCCCTCTGGAACCTGTGGGCATGTGTATGTGAGCAGATGTTGTGGCAGAGTTTCTGAACTAATAAAGCTGAAAGTCTTATATGCAAAAATCTGCAAGTAATTTTTATTATCTATTCCTACTTTAGTGTGTTACCTCCATCCCTTCAACTGGTTATTAGAGGTGTGGTTATTTGATCTTTGCTTCAGATGCCCATTACTGCAATTGTGAGCTCTGGTCAGATTTCTAACGATTTTGGTGAGGAAATCATTCCATTTAGAACTGGAAGTTAAATATCTGCTGAAAGAAAGAGTGACTAATTCTACCTTGGCAGTCACAGCACGCACCTCAGCAGTACAAAACCTGTGAACCTAGCATATTTTTCTGAAATGCCATCTAAAGCCAGCTTCAGTGAAAAAATGTTCCTGTGTATCAGTGAAAAAAAAAAAAAAACAAAAAAAAACACGAATTTGACAGAGATTTTAATAGATGATAGCAGGTGGGGAAAGACAGAATTAGAAAAAGTGTGCCTGGTAGTTCGGAGACTTATTCACCATGAGAGTGAGGCTGCAGTGTCTTCAGCAGATGGAGCAGAACAACTCTAGACTTACCTCTCCATACTAAATGCTACTACCAGTGCCAGTTTTTTTCAAAAAGTTTCACAAGAAAAGGTTTCATCAAGAACTTGTCAAACAAAATGTTTATCACTGCCACCAAAATTGTGACCATCTGGAAATTCAAGAAATGACAAGATTCAGATTTCTTGGTCATGACTCACTGGACCAGGGCTGTTCCCAGTTCTGCTCATGGATTTGTCCTTTGTGTTTGTTTGGTTTTGGTAGTAGATAAAGAATATTTTGTGGTCAGCCATTTTTGTAACCTTGAACAGTCCCAGGTAAGTGATTAGGGCACCCAGATATCCCACCCTATCTTATAGGCCAACCAGGTGTAGTGCCTGAAGCCGTGACCATATTGCTCACCTGGAAATGCCCATGCACAGGAGGAGAGAGAGTCTGAATAGGCAGGACCTACCTACAAAGTGACAATGTTTCACGTGGCAAGGAAACTGAAGCACAATATTAATGTTTTTTTTTCTCTGCACTGTGCAGTCACCATATAGCTGGAAAACTTGCCAGAGCTGTTAATTCTCTTGCAGAAAAATGAAAGGTAATTTTTTTAAAAAATGTAAATTGTTGTTCTTAATCATGCTGATGAGTAAGTATGCAGAGAGTTACTAAGGTAGCAAGAGGATGCTTCCTAAGGAACACTGAGGAGCGGAGATATTCCCTACACAGAGCAATGCAGCATTTGGTCAGATTTGGAAAAAGGTTCCCTGGTCAAAATTACCCTGTATTTTCTGACAGCTCCACTTTACTGATGTCTGCGATCTTCTTAATGACCAAGAACCAGCTTTATGGAGTAATTAACTTACAAAAATAATAAATTTATTTCCTACTGAACTCCCATTCTGAAACTTGGCTCTTGTCTTTGCTTTTGAACTGGGTGACTTCATTTCTCTAGAGAATTCTGCATCTATCGTGAAATTTAATGCAAATATCATGGTAATGATAAAGAGATTGTAGCATACATATACACAAGCTTGCATAATGGCACATACCACAAATGTACCATGCATTTGTTAAGACAAGTTATCATAGTGCAGGATTTAGTCAATGGATTCTAACTGCAGTATCGGTACGGAATATTTGGAGTGGGACTTAGCTGACATTTTTCACCATGTCTTCCATTTGGTACATCTACAGAATGCCAGACAGGAGAAACTTCTGGGAATCAGTTCTGAAATCAATATAAAATGTGTGAAATAAGTGAAAATTCCATCCAGAAAGGAGAAGGAATTAATGTTTTATTCAAACTTAAAAAAGAAATAAAATAAAAATTAAATCACAGTCTAAACTTTCTTCAAAGTAAAAGTTCCAGAAAGCTCATACTGACTGAGAACATAAATGGAAAGTACATATGAGAACATGCAAATATAATGAAGGTTACAGTTCTACTGCAGGGTTGCCTGCCCCTGTGACCAAGAAAATAGTGTGCCAGTGTTGTCCAGAAGCACTGATGCCATCTCTTGAAAAGGTGAAGAAAATCTGACTTCAGTAGGAGATGACTGGCAGCCAATGTCTTTAGTCTTTTTGACCGCTATGAACTCTGTCTCTCTGTCTCTAATGAAGGTAAAAACTGACAACCTCACAGAGATGATGTGGTCATACAAGCCTCTGTCATGGTGGAAAGTAGCTCTTATCCCACAGTGTCTTTAAGTCAGCTTGTTAAATAGAAATTAATGCTCTTCTTTTAGCTGTTCTAAATTTAGGCTGGACAGAAAATGAGAAAAAAGAAAGAGTTTTGCAAGGCATGTGTGAACCCTTGCTTTGAAATCCAATTTTTCATAAATTCATGTTGGATCTAATTCTGTACACTTTTACCGAAACCTCCGCCAAAAGTAGGATGAGCTCTGAGTGCCTGAAGAGAGCGGGATGTGTCCCCTGGTAATTTAGTGAGATGAAGCACCATAACAAACAGCATGTCTTGGAACCTGACAGTTATTGACAACAAAAGCTATAAGCACTTTTAAAAAGCAATACTGAAACACCCCAACAAACAGCGTGTAGCAGTCTCACAGAGGCAACTCATGAACTCAGTCATGTCCTGTTGGCCCATGTAGTGGTCAGATGCTCCTTCCTATTCTTAAAGCTGAAGAGAGTAAGACTGGAGGGAGAAAGAGGAATAGGACACACTCCCTACCTCCCCCATAAACAGGTGTGACTGACTATATCTTCAGAAGACAAGATGAGGACAAGGCAGACTGCCATGTTTCCCTTGCAAAAATTGTAGCCACCCTTCTCTTGTTTGCGCTCTCTGACTTGTGTCCTTTGAACTCATTTCCAGACTAACTGCCCATTGGGGATGTCTTGGGCAGCTTGCCTCTGGCACTAGACCTCCAGTTCCCCAAGCGTAGTCAGAACATGTGGGGATATAGTATTACCCTTTGCAAAAGAAGAGGAGTTAGGTGTCACTTAGGTCAATGGGGCATACCTAAGCCCATGTGCCCAGATGGGCTACACCTCATTGTGCTAGGAGAGCTGGGTGATGCTGTTGCAAGGCCTCCTTCTGTCATCCTAAAAAAATTGTGGTTATTGTGAAGGTTTCCAATAAGTGAGAAGAAGGTAAATGTCACACACGTCTCCAAGAAGGGCAAGAGGGAGAATCCATGTAAATGCAAACTGGTCAGATTCATCTTAGTCTCTGGGAAGGTTACAGAGCAAATCTTTCTGGAAGTCATTCTCAGCCATGTGAGGGTTGAGAAGTTCAAAAATGAACTCCTTCCTTTCACAAGGCCCTAGCACAAGGCCAAAAAGCTGGCTCAAAGTAGCTGGGGAATGAGATCCTTGGGCTTTTAGGTGAAGGCTTTTACATTTTACCCTGTCAGATTGTTGTTTATGGCCATAATATCCGTGTGGCAGGCATATGTCTCTCTGCAGTGAGGTTGTTGCTCTATTTTCTGCATAGCCGTAGCATGCTGAGTGGAGGTGCTAGCTTTCTGCTGTGAAGTAGGGCAGGAGTAAGGCTTTTAACAGCAGGTTTTATTCTTGTAACTTCAGTCTTTCCCTGCAAAGGTCATAAAGAACACATAAAATATTTTATTTTTGCAAATACACTAAAGCTGTCACATAATCATTGCTTGCTTTTTACTCCCTGACAGGGCAGCTGTTCTAGTTATGGGAAAGGCACATGAGGAGAACTGTGGAATATTAACAAACTGTAAAATTCTAGTGACAAAAAATGAAGGAAATTGAAGCTCTTTTTTTTGTTTGGTTTGTTTTGTTTTGTTTTTTTTTTTTTTTGTTCTAGAAATGGTGTAGACTGTGTTATATAATTACAGTGAAATAAGGAATGCTGTTTTGCATTAATATCTAAATGAACAACAATAACAACATTCTGCTGAGAACTTTCCACAATAACTAATTCTGCTGGTTATTTTCTCATAAGCATTACTTCTAGCCCCATTTATCAGAGATGTTCCTATGCAAACTAACAAGCAAGCTAACAGTGCTCCAGTTAGTTTTTTTAATTATTATTACTATAATGATAATTTTCCAGATATTCTTCAAACATATACAGACATCCCTATGCCAAAGAGACAGAAACCAGTAAACACCATTTACACCACTGGACTATCAGTGGGATACCAGCGTAAGAGAGAACAGTATAATAAAATCTCTCCCCTAAAGCAGTTGAACCCTTCACTAATATTTAAAAAAACTTATTGGCAATGACAAGTGCATTGTGCAACAGGGAACAGGTTGTCTCTGCACCTGAACAGGACCTATCCTGAAAGGGGGGAAAGATGACTTCAGACAGAACTGGGAGGACACAACATATAAGAAGGTAAAGTCTCATCTGCTCTTAAAATAAGTAAGACCAATGCAGTTTGTGTAAGCCACCTGAACAGTTAAACCATGTCAGTCCAGTGACTATGCTACACATGAAAATGCATGACTGGTCACACTGACATCTCTTCACCCTAAGCATGTGATAAAAGCTCATGTTTTCATAAAGAGAGGGATTGAATGAGTGCTAGTGTATCTGACTGTGTATTTTGTGGTTACTAGTCCAAGTTCTGCTTTCATAGATGGAAGGAGAAAGTAAGAAAGATGTTGCCCTGTGGCCAACAGATGAATGGTCCAATAAACATGCTCCACCTACCTTTACTGAGTAGTGCTTGTGAAGGAGCAAAGCACACTTCAGTTTACCCATGTAATATACATGGAAGAAAGTTTGCCACATTAGTCTGAGATAGTTTCATACATTATAGTTTCACATACGACTTACAGTGTTATGAAGAGAAGGAAAAGACCAAAGTTCAGTGCTGGAATCTTGGAACAGCTAGTGGATACCACATTTCACAAAACACTTGCATGAACTTGTGCATGGACCAAAACATGGTGTTAATAACTACTGAGTTTTATTTAATGGGAGTTCAACAAGATACGGTACATCAGGATTTTCTGTGTCTGTCTGCTTCCGGGCATTAGATAATCTTGTCTGCCTAAGCTTCAGGAAGGTCAGAAGCTGATTTAGCAACCTTATCTTTCTGGAAAGGAAACCTTATTCTCAGAGGTGTAATACAAGCACTCACGTAGATAACAAACTATTGAACCTTTCCTGGGAAATCATGAGTGTGATCCTGCCTAGTTTTGCAAGAGCTGAAAGCCGATTCCAAGTTCCTGTCTTTAAGTTTCTATTCCTCAGCCATGCAAACAGTTTTGTATTTTCTAACATAGTCCCTGTTTCAGTCCCATTTGTCTCCTCCCCCTTGTCATGAGTACCCATTAATTTGTTCTCCTGTGCTGGCTCTTTCTTTCCTGGTGCAGTTATGTTTTAATACAGATGAAGAGATCCTTATCACAGTATCCAAAAGCAGTAGGCACTTGAGATGATAGTACAGAAATATAAGATTTGACGTATTTCTCTCATTTTTCAGACCTTTCTTCTTCTACCCCCTACGACCTCCCTTCTAGATGGCCTCTACACATACTGCTGAAAATTGCCTGTTTCCAATTAAAATGAACAAGTATTTCTGTAAATTCTAAATTCTCTGAGAAACACTGTCTCAAAGTAGGGTTATTATATCTCCAAGACACTGCCCACCCCCCCTCACCAAGATATCTTAAGTGCCTAAGCAAGCCCTGGCCCTTCGTGCTCGTTTCCTCTCACAGACTGCCTTGTGCTCAGCACAGCTGGGTGTGCAGCCACGTGGTGAATCAGATAAAGAAACAGACACAGCTGGAGAACTAACTATTTCTTCAAACTGTGATCCTTCAGGACAAATCAGTCCTCCACCTGGTTCTCTGTGGAGCCACACAAACAACTGTGCAGGAGCAATGAAAGGCTGGCCTGGGGTGCCAGTGGGTGAGGAGGGCACAGGTTGGCCTCAGCAATACCTGCCAGCAGGAAAAAAAAAAAAAAATATATATATATATATATATATTAAAAAAAAATATGCAGCAATCAGGGTTTGTTTGTTTGTTTGTTTTATTTTTTCCCCTGCACCCATCAGTGATTTCCCCTCCCTTGCTTACAAAGCAGTTGTTTGTTTTTGTTTGGTGAAAAGGAAGCAAATGGATTGATTTGGTCTCAGATTAAAACTAAATGACTGTTGCCCAGTAAAGAAATCTCTAAAGAGATTCAATTAGCAGGTACATGGGATAGGAATATACAGCATGGAGAACACTGCAGTTAAATATCTGCTCCCACCACAGTATTCCTTCAGATGCAGGACTAACAACGTTTGGTATGAATTGGTCATGAGAAGCTAAACAAGTACATCTCTATCAACACTGCTCTAAGCCAGTTTTCCTCCTTCATTGTCTCAGATTTCCACACAAAGATGTAAAGATTATA
Source organism: Netta rufina (assembly GCF_964035555.1). Classification (NCBI taxonomy): domain Eukaryota; kingdom Metazoa; phylum Chordata; class Aves; order Anseriformes; family Anatidae; genus Netta; species Netta rufina. The sequence goes on from NC_140123.1 coordinate 103,622,358, forward strand.
TAAAAGAAATACTGTGTGAAAACTGATAGCACTGAGAGATTTTGAAGATACAAATAGAGGTTTCTTTGTTACCAGCAATACATTGAGCTTCTTAAGAAGCATTTATTAATAACTTTAAAATTACTGCAATACCACTATTACCACACTGCACCTGGGGTTATGTTGGTAGTTTTGGATCTTGTTTCTAGGGGCTTGTATTAGATCTTGAAAACATGACCACAACTAGAATCAGATGGCATTCTTATCCAGTATTATTTTAATAAGCAATTATAGATATATATTCTCTCCTAAAAATAGATAACCTTTAAGGAGGGCATGGAACATCTATGTTCTATCTATTTCTCAAATCCTGAATTAGACTAACTGTTGGATTTCAAGGGCATAATTTCAGCTATTAATGTAGACTGGTGGATTCTAATTTAGCCATAATTTAGTCAATATCAGACATAATTCCCTTGCTTAAAAAGTTATTAAAATTTTAATAAAACCAAGGAGATGCTAGGACAAAGTATATTAAGATGGCATAAAAGTTGTGCATACATATTAATTTAAAGACAGACTAGATGTTAATTATAACATCTTAACTGAACATTTCCAAATATGAACATTTTAACATTCTTTTAGAATGCAATCTCAATTCTGAATGCAATTGATTTCAAATGCATAGTAGCAACAAAGGTCTACCCCTCACCCCCAGACTGTTCTTTTATGGAACTTATATATGTAAGTGCTGAAGGTGAGTTGTTCTTGCATGTTACATGGTACATGTTTCTGTATGTTACTGGTACTGATAAAAAAGACCTAATATGGGTCTCACCTCTGTGTAGTGGTGTTGAGTGTGTGCAATGTAATGTATACACCTTCAGTAAGTAATGCAGAGTGAGCTGAAGGAAACAATTTTATCTGGAAACCCAGTGTTTCAGTTGCCCATCAAAATAAAGTTCAAAGTCAATTTTTCAGTCTTGTTGAATTTAGGTATAAGGGGTTTCGTTTGTTTGTTTGTTTGTTTTTGTTTTTTTTTTTTTTCTTGGGGGGGGGGTGTTGGTGGTGGTTTTTTACTTGCTTGGTTTTGCTTTATTTCCATTCTCCATTTATCAAAGCAAGCCATTATAATAACGTATAGTTCGTGTCTGCTAGCACTTTGCAGAATCTGCAAACAGTAATTTATAACCATGAGATACATGTGAGAATTTGGAAACTGGCTTCTTTCATTTCCAAGTAGATTTAACCTTCAACAAAAATCCTAGCATGCATTCAGCTCATTTTCTACAAATTTGTTAAGAACTCGGTCTTTCTTTTACTGAACAATCAAACTAAGATTTTCCCTTAAGTCCTTGAGTACCTATGTGTATACTGCTATTTTATTAGTTAATTTGCCAGCATAGTAGTTGACATGCTCCTGGATTGCTTTGAGAGTGTGTAGAGTATTTGCACTAATATAAATAAATGAAGACTTTTTTCTGGCCTATCTGCAGTGGAGTGTCTCACAAGCAGGTATTATTCAGGGTAATTTCAGTTCGATAAGGCTTTTTGGTTAAATTCTACATCACAAATATATGTTTTCATACACGTCTTTGGGGCATTTTTTCTGTTGAATCTTGTGTAGCTCAAAAATAAGATTAAATTTGCTAAGAAAAATAACAGCCTTAAAAATGTAAACACATTCACAATGTGTATAGTGAAATACCTTTTATTCATCCAGACCTACAGCAGCAAACGAAATGCATCAGAAGCAGTTCAGTAAAGTCTGTACTGGTTCAAAAAATAGTCTGGATGGATCAGGAACCTCTTGACTTCAGACCACAGTATTAGAGGCTCTGTCATCTGCAGCTTTTCACAGGTCTACATGGAGTGTGTTAGTGGGTCACGGATAGGCTTTGTACTGCAAAACTCCTTGCAGTTGACTCCTTCCTCTGCCAATTTGAGTGGAAAGCATACAGAGCTGCAAAACTGCTAAGCTGAACTGGAGTGCTACTGCAGAGCCTGTCTTCACACATTGACCTCCACGTATACTGGCAGGGTGGCTTTAGAAAGTTTTCATGTATAAAATCAGTGGTAACCTACATGGTTTCAGTTCAGACATGCAGATTCTGGGTAGAACAGATACACAAAATAAAGGCCTTCTCTTTAGAGAGAGAAGGCCTGATTGATCCTTATGGGTCCCTTCCAGCTCAGGATATTCTATGATTTTATTGGTAATAATGTATTTCAGAAAGGATGAGCAGTTAGCCTACACTGAAAACCTTTCCAAACATTAGCCAATATCACATGGTTCAAATTGTTCAGAGGAAAGTATGGGAGTTTTAAAATACAATTGACAATAAAAAATATTATTGTACTTCTGTACATCTGTATGATGTTGCATTATCCTATATATAATGCTCCAGTATAGCTGGAAAGCACATAACAAGCAATGTTAGGAGAAAACCTAGTCATAAGAAAACTTCTGGTGAAATGTGGTGTTTCTGACCTCCCTTCCCACTGTTTAATCAGATCTATCAGACTAGTAGGCCGTGCAGCATCTTTGTTTTACGACAACATTGGGATCTGATCAACGGCATGATAAAGTAAAAGGAATTTTATGCAAAAGGAATGAATAGGGACTCTAGACTGGCCTTTTTCCTATTGATTATTTGACCTGCATTCTTCCCCTGCTTGATGTCTCTTTGCTGCTAATTGCTATGAATATGTTTAGGTATGATTCACCTGATATTCAGTATATCACTCCATGGACAGTTACTCTTTGGTGTGGTTATCCTGCACCAGAGGGTGGAGGCTTCTCTACCAGCACTCAGCTTATCCCCAGCTTCAGTAAAGGAATCAACCAGCTCGGGGCTGAGACCTCGTTTAATTGCAACCAGTTCTGCTGATACGCTAATCTCATGGTGGTTTAGTAGACTGTTAATGAGAGCAATATAGGGAAGAGAAACACAGGGACAGCTGTGCTGGCTCCAACCAAAGAGCAGGCTCTCCTGCTATCTCATCACCAACAGTGGCAAACTGGATATTTATGAAACAGCATGAAGTATGAGGGAAGCATATAACAGTTTTATTCCCTGAATAGTCAGTATTCATGTATCTTTAGCTCACTCTGTTCTAGAGCCAGAGGTGATGTCCGGGCTTTTCATAGGCTTCACTGGAGTACTCTACCAGGATTTTTCCAATGCCTTTTTGAACCTGTGAAAGGCCATTGGCTTCCTCAATGCCCCATGGCAAGGAGTTTCACAGTTTAACTACAAGTTGTGCCAGGAACTACTTTACATTGCTGTTATAAATTTGGCCTTTGCTAGTTTCATTTCATGCCCCTTGGTCCTTATGTTCAGAAAGGCAGTGAACGCTCATTTCTGATTCACCTTCCCTACTGCACTGATGATTTCACAGCCCTCTGTCTCAGCCTGAGCATCTTTTCAGGCAGGCTCTATATGCTTTCCTGTCGTGCTTCAAGATATTTTTATTGCCCTCATCTGAACCTGCCCTATTCCTGAAAAAAACAGGCAACGCTCTCACAAATAACAGGCTGTCAGACTTTCAAATACGTCTCTCAATTAGTATGTGCATACATTTTGCACATGCTTGGATCAAATGACCTTTGTAAATGTGCCTTGCCAATACAGTTACTTGAACATTTCCAACACTACTCTCTGAACGTTATTTGGCTTGTTAATCCTGCTCCCAAGAGCCAACCATTTGGTGAGCTCCAGTCAAATAAATGCTCTGTTGAATCTGATCTCACTGTGGCAAACACGCAGAATGCAAACAAACCAAAACCAAACCCCAGAAGTGATACAAACTCTTAAAATCTTACTTGAAATAACTACTATATACATATATGTGTATGTGGTCTATGCTTTGTGGTTTCTTTAGTCTGTTTTCTTTCAATGAAGGCTACGGCTACTGTCAAAAATAGGAACATTCTCAATAAATCACTTCTGCAGTTATCAAATGTCTTTGGATTCATTTCAGCATTTAATCACCCACAAAAGCTGGTTTTTGCCTCATATGTTTCTGCATCCTTTAATCACAAAGGAATTAACTGCCAAATCCTGTTTTATTTTATTTATTTATTTTTTATTTTTTTAATATATTCATTTCATGTACTGAGACTACGAATGAGGTTGTGTTTTGTTGTTTGTTTTTGTTTTGTTTTATTTTGATTAAGCTACCCACAATTCCCCACCCTAAATGAAAATTATTTCTCATTCAGATTGGATCAAGAGGATCACTCCTCTCTTCCCTCCATCCCCACATAGCCTGCCTTCTTTCCTCATTCTGTGCTTCTTTTCAATGAACCGCCCTTAATGAAAACGTTTTGTCTCCCTCTACACTCCCTTCTCAAACAAATAAAGTTGTTGCTGGGGCTTTGAAGACAGATAGAGATTCACAAAAATCTTGTAGTTTTTTTCAGTAGCGCTTTCCTCTGAAATGATCTGCTGCCGGGGATTACCAGCTAATGCACCTGGAACTACATTAGTTTGTTCAGGCTCTTGGTTTATCTGAAAAACATTTTCCAGTAATCTTATGTACACCATCTGGCTAAACATCCTGCTAGGAGCCAGCCGCTGAGCGGAGAAGGAAGCTCTCTCTTCCCCCAGGCCGTTGCTAAGCAGCTCAAGTAGGAACAACCAAGCCATTGATGCCCTCTTATGCACCAACCTGCATTTGGACACATCCTCTGGCCCCTTCTGGGGCATGGACAAGCAGCCACCACTCTCAGACAAGCTACTGGGAATTTTTACTCCCATCCCCTCCAACTGTCAAGCCAGCATACTTTCTTTTTCTTTTCTTTTTTTCTTTTTGTTTTCTTTTTTTTTTTTTTTTCTTTTTTTTCCCCTACAGTGATTATTTTTAGTGAGCAGGGTGCATTGTCCTTAACCACGGCAAGTCTTGGGTTCCCCCTAAAACTAGACATGGCAGCTAGGGACAAATGGAGAGATGCTCTACAGCTATCTGGGTGCTGCCTCTGCACGGCTTCTGCCCATGTACACATGGGACCTCACCACCTGCTTCAGAGCAGGCAAGTTGACCGGTGAATTCCTGCCAGCAGCTTCCCACTGAAATGAATTCTGCTGAGATCTTGCTCATTAATCTCTGGGATGCTGCAGGTGCATTTATTAATGCAAGAGCCCCATGTTCAAATGCTGTGATCCTTTCTGACACATTAAGCCATTTTTAATTTGCTCTCATCATCTCCAGACTCTCTAGTAGGCATGAGATAACTCTGGGGTCCTAAACAAGCTTCAGTGCTTTAGGTAGAAAGCAGGTGAGTTATTAATCTTATGCAAATGCCTGTTTAATTTTCAGGGATCTTGGCACCCTTGTAAGTGCTGGAAGTCATGGACTATAAAGAGAAAAGGTAATTTCCTGTTTGTTTAATTGATCTTCTGTAACTTTTCTTCTGGCTGGTAAAGCTAGGTAATGGAATTTGCAATGTATAATCATTATTAGAAGTGCCAGTATGACATTTGATTAATCCAGTCTATTTAGGCTTAATAATACATACTTGACTTATGTTCTGGAAGCAAAATTGCCTGCTACTTCCCCTCCTGCTTTCTAAATATATTTATAAATATCCCTAATGTTATTATACATGGACTTATTTCTTCATGCATTATTACTACTCAGTGACAACTCCCCCAAATGTATGCTCCATCAACAACAGCATGTTTTCTCTAAGCTTTCTACCAACAGGAAACATTTGGTCTACGCAATGTCCAAAAATTCCCTTAAACAACCAGTGCCTTTCTCACTTCCATTCAGGTTGAGGAAGGTCAGCTCTGGCCGCTTCTCAACTGGCAGGTTTCCAGGAGAAACCCAGAGCGTGGTGATGACTCAGGAACCAGCACTGCTCTCATTCAGCATGGAATCAATTTTCTGCAGTGCTAGTTCTTGGATAAAACAGAAAATAACAGTACTTCTGATGGTTTGAGGAAAATAAAGGCCACCTGTCATTTCTTTTCAGTGCAGGACTGTTACACCCAAAACCAGGGACAGATCCAATTCATGAAAGACGTTTTCTCTCCACCCACACCTTCCTGTGTCATTTCTAATAGATACAGCTTCTTTTTGCTCTCCACAGCTCAAGCCACTGTTAAAAATTATTGTATATTATGACAGATATTGCTTTAACACAACAATGAACAAAGATATTTACTCTTACAAAGTACTTTGGAGTGAAAACAATATTCTTAAGTAAAGTACAGCCACTGCAAGTGATGCATGAGCATTTTGTAAGATTTGGATTACTTTACAGAACTCTATTTTTTAATTGTGCTAAAGAAATTATTCTGTTTCTGATTTCGTTTCACTTTACGATAATTGCTGTAACTTCTATTTCTATCATAGTAATATTAAGTGCAATCATATCCATTTAGTTTGATCATTTATGTTCCACTGCAGTGATCAAAACAGGCAACCTACTACTTCATGTTACCATTCGTTACACTTTACTACATCAGATATCCAAATAAATGTAATTGTTGTAAACACACGTGAAATGGTATATTTTACGCAGCAAAGTGTTATGAAAAAGCTTTTAGAGTATTTTCAAAGTAAAAAATGGTTCCTTATGTTTTGTTTGTACTTCTGTGCTTCATAGCCTGAATTTCATTTGTAAGTCAAAACTGCAAGGGATATGTGATGTTACTGAGCTTTAAAAATAAATAAAGTGTTATTCTGTAGTAGGCTTCAAAAGAGGTTTTATTCACATAGGTTTCATTTAAATGCTTCTCACTACATGTCTTTTGGGGATAGGACTACCTGCAAAGACAACACTGAAACAAAACAAACACTGGGAGGACTGATTTGAAACCAAACCAAGACTGATTTTTAAACCAAAAAATATTATTTAAAACAAAGTATCTCTGTAAACCTAGGATCTCACTGGTAGACCAGAAGTGTTTGTTTATTTGCTTTTTAATGGGAGGTGTGCAAGTATCAAGTACAACAGCTGAGAGATGCTCCTGAGGGAACCCTGCAGAGATGCTGGAGCAGGGTTGGGCAGAAATGAGCTGAGTCCCTGCCCTCAGAGGTAGACCTGGGACATGGCCCTGCACCATACCAAAGTGCAATTTTTGGAGAGCCTGAGGAGAGCTCCTGCCTTCCTCTTTTGTCAGTGCTGTCATAAGTCATGAGTCTACCTCAGTTTTGAAAATGCTAAAATGAACATTCTTCAAACCTTTCCTCTGCCAAAACCATATACCTGAATGTACTAAGAATTTTTTATTTTTTTTTTCTGAAATTTTGTTTTCCAATGAGTAAGTGATTTATCCTTTCCTTCCTTCCTCCTGACAATCTTGTCTTTTGTCTGCAGCTCTTACAAAATGAACCTCTAATGTTGTTTTATGCAATCAGTAGCCAGATGGTGGCTGGACAAGAAGCAGCCTGATTTACCTCAGCATGGTACTAAACTTCCCCAGCTGCTACTGAGAGAGAGCATTCCCTTTTGAATGAAGCGTGGTTTGTGGGGCTCACAATAAAGTGGCAAACTTGCCGTAGATAGGTGTTTATGGAGAAATACATTTTTTTTTTTTTTTTTTACTTGACTGTACTTCCATAAGCAAGGAAAATGAAATCTTTGGATGCATCTGTTAAGCTCTATCCCCTAGAGAGTAACATATTGATGTCCTTGCACTATATTGGTGAGGGTCCACCAGGATGACAGCACACAGTTCTCATCACTTATATTCCAAAAGAACGTGTAGAGTTTGCCCACCAGGATGCTCAGGAAGTGGAAAATCCATCTTCTGAGTGGAGAATAGATGAGAAAGGCTGGATCACAGACCAAAATAATAGCAGCAAAGGAATAGGGTTTCTCTTTCAAAAACAAAATTTTGGTGGCATGGAGATGTCTAAAATACAGGGAGGGAAAGGCTGAAGGACACAACTGGCACATAGACAAGTGAATATGAAGCAGTCATGAATAAATCAAAGACAGCAAAGGAAATGAGGTTGTGGAGCAGACTCTCATCCTGACAGGCTCGCTCTTGCTCACAGATTAAACAATTTCTTAGAGGGCTGTGGAGAAAAAAAAAAAAAAAAAAAAAAGAAGAAGAAAAAAATAGGGGGGGGGGGGAAGGAAAAGGGGAAGGAAAGAAAAACTCTCACCTACTCCCCCACAAAAAGATTTTGGTTAAGATAGGGTGAGGGAGAGAGAGAACAGAAAGGAGTGACTGCTCAGGATTCCCAGCCACTCTTCAGGGGAAGAGAAGTTGCGTTTATATGGTCTCATCATTCAGCTGGAAATGACAGGCAATGATTTCCAGGCTCTTCCCTCTCCTTTTGGTGACTGTTTAAAAACTGTTTGTGTTGGTTTGGGGGTATTTTATTATACAGAGAATAGGTATATTTGACAAGCCTTAAATATGAATTGCTGCTGTGCTGCATGAAATATCTGATAGCAGACACATTTCTAAACAGTGTTTTGCTGTGATGCCTGTGCTTGTTTCTGCTGAGAAGTTTTCCCTCTCTAGTTTGTTTATCATTATTATATCTTGTCTTGCCTGATGCATTCAATGGTTTGTAAATACAACTTTCATTCTGCAGTTAACAGTCTTGTGGATTTTAATAAATTGCCCTCCAGTCATGCTGCATTTTCCTTCTGCAGAGTGAGCCTTCTTTTCTGCACACAGGAGTACTTATTACACATTCTGTTTTGCAGCGTAAACCTGGGGAAGGTGAATCTTAAAGCACCCTGCTAATGAGCTGAGACCTGCCTTCCACTGTGTGCTGCATAGGCAAGAATAAAGCCATTTGCTTCTTCTACATCCTACCTTTCTAGATAACAGTGCTACCAAAGTATTGCACATACAATATCCCTGTAATTCCATTCTATTAAATTCACTTTACCAGTTTAATAGTCCTCCTTATGTAAATGCTGAACTCAGTCATTGAATGCATTTTGATTCTCTGAAACAGCTCTTGGTATCTCTGCAGTACATTGCTTCAACTGAAATTGGAACACTAGAGTTTTTAAAGATTTTTCTTGAAAACGGAGGTACTTAATCTTATTCTGAGAAAGTAAATATTGGTTAATTGAAGTTTAAGCTTGCAAAAAGATTAGAGACATTTAATTAGTCTAAATTATATATCATGATGTAATATAGTAAATTAGATTAGACAAGCTTAACATTTCAACATCACATTAATGACTGCATACATTTTATTAATATTATAAGCTTTAATCTTAGATCCCTTAAGATACTAATAATTCTCTAACCCATCAGTGACTTTAATATTCCTATTTAAAATCATAATCACCTCTAAGATTTTAAATTTAACTTTATGATACAGGAAGTAGCTATATATCAGGAAAGGACAAAATACATATAGTTCAGAATGTGAGATTTCTTTTAAACTTGGATTAATGAAGAGCCTATTTTGCATTACTGATTAACTAGGACCAGCCACAATAGTTTCCTTTTTGATTTCACTTAAAAGACTGCTTTGTTCAAATTTAGCTTATTCTCCCCCAAGAGATGGGCTTGGCAGATCTAGGTAACTGTTAGTGCCATGTCATCACTCCAAATTTGCAGAAAACACTGCCTTGAAAGAAGCTTGTGTTGATAACATGCAAACAAACAAGGTTAAATAATTCAGGTACACACATTCAACTGATGGCAGAGCTTGTGATGGGTGCATGGCCACTATGTTGACGTTGGGATTTCTTCCTTCATGCCCAGAATGGCTAGAGCTGAAGTAGCACAAGAAGAATGGAAAGATGTGTATGGGAGTATCAGTTACTAGTTATTTCGCACAGACTGAGACTAGCACAGCCTGAGTGAATCAGAGATCTTCATCTTTGATCTTCACTTCAGTGTCAGGTTTTGGAGAGAGATGTCAGTATTACTATGGCACACCATACCCCAGAAACATTCCCCCAAACCATTCGCTTTCACAGGGACACATCCAAGCTTCCACCTTCAACAGACAAGTGCCTTATGGAAGATTTCATTTTCACAGATTCACTCCAGTTCTTGATGTAGCTCACCAGCAGAGCATTGCAGCGATACGGGATACAGTGGCTCTTTCTGGCTCATGGGCTGAGATTTACATATTTAATAGATTATTTAACTTATTGTATCCAACCCACGAGCAAGACTCCAGAGCACTCCTTCAGAGGAGCTAAATACCCTGGGGTATGTGATTTGGATCAGGAGCCTTTGGTTCAGCAGTTAAAGACCAGCTCATGTTAAGAGCTGTTACCAGCAGGTGATGGCTGACCAGCCTCATGTACCCTCAAAAGCCAGGTTCAAAGCTGTAACACTGACTGCCCTAATCTTCTTAATCCTAGAGTCTAAGGCAGCCTGGAGGCTTGCTGGGAAGTTTGTCTTGTTACAGTGGGCTGGGACTGCTCTGAAGAGCTGTGTCTCCAAGGCTAAATTTCAGTATCTCTCACCAGCACTATGTTCCTCCGGAAAGCAATAGCTTTATCTTTGCCTTAAAATATTATCTCGCTTCAGAGCTTCAGTTTGTAAGGATACTTTTGTCTGGTTTCCCAAAGTGTATTTCCTCATGTTCTACTTTAATCTGTTTCATCTAGGTGCTTATGTTTTAAAAGAAAGCCCCTGACACTGTGCACATACCTCAGTGAGAGAACTGGAGAGGAGCATGTGGGAGTGAGAAAACTCAGGAAAAGCAGAGAACGGTATGTGCTTGAGGGACATTTTAGTACAAGAGGAATCGGAAGAAGAATGGGCAAAACCTATTTTCCTAAGAGCAAAATCAAAGCATTAGTAGATTTAAATGTGAAAAGCAAAATAAAGATGTGATTGTTTCAGCCATTCTGATTTGCAGTTTCATCCCCTCATTTGCTGTTTTGCCACTTTGCTGTGCAAGCAGAACTATGGAAATTCCATGGTTTTATTCTCATAATTATCTACTGATAAAGAAAAAAGAATACTTGGCAAGGTCCAGTTTTGTAGCCTTCTTGATGAGCTGTGTAGTGTCACGAAGACACCACGCAGCAGCAGACAACATAAGAAGTCCTAGTCACAGCACATTATGTAAGAGACCTCCTTAATACTGTGGAACACAAAAACAATTACTACTTGGTTGCTTTATGATAGCTCCTTGAGTTACTCACAGGAATCATGCTTATATACTGTATGCTGTTTATTGCTGTCTTTACTTGTCATTTCAATGCTAAACTTCTCAATCAAAATCAGAATTAGTCCTATGCTTTCATGATTTACTTCAGAATTTTGGTTCCCAGTGTGCCTGACTGAATATTAAAATGAAACAGAAGGTTGAATGCATCCACACAAGACACAATCAGAATTTCTTCTGTCTCATGGAATCCACAGAGGACAGTCAATAAGTAATTTGGAACTGAAAATGTACATACTTGCAGAATTTTTCCTCTTTCAGGGACATTTTCTTAATTATACTAATTTGTCAAATATATCTTCATTTTTACAAGAAGTTTCCTTTTCAAACGTTTGTTAAAAGAAAGATAATTGCAACTGGAAAGCAGAAAAATGAAAAGAACTTTAATTATGCATTATAATAACAAATGTGTTCTAGTTCAGGTGAGCCAGACCAATTATATATGATTAGTGAATGGAAACAATTGATGCTTCCTCATTTTCAATTGGGTCTCCTGACCTTTTATGGTGAACATGCTACTATCTGTCTTCCCCTGCTGCTCAAGACAGACCAAATATTTTAATTTATAGAGCCATTTGGAAAAATTATTTCAGTCTCCTTAGAGACAAGTTTTACTATATTTCATCGGTATTTACTCCATTCCCACAAAAGGAAGGAATGGAGTAGCTCTTTGTAGCTCTTATTAAATTGCATATGGTCTAACTATGAAAAACAGCTATTAGGCTAGTACTGCTTTTCTTCATATCACATTTTGCATCACTCTGTAAAAACATAGACAAAGATAGATTGAAATGTATATTTAAATTCTACTTAGGAATTACATGAAATTGAATAAACATTAGTGTTCACTGAAATTTAAATCTGTATGTACAAAACTATGGTTAACTCCAAACTTTGCCAGTATTTGGCTCTGAAGTGAAGACCACTATGACCTTAGTGTTCCAGCTGAACCCCTACGTTCCCCTGCACTCCTCGCTGCATGAATTGTGCAAGAGGCACCAACAACTTTATAATCCAGTCAGAGAAAAAGTAGGAGGTATGGCACATAATGAAAACCCAATGACCAAAGGAATTACTGAAATCAAACGGCATTTCATTCAGCTTGGCTTAGATGCAATTCTCCTGAGACACTCACCAGTGTCTGGTTCTGCTGGATATCATGGCTATAGAGCCACAACTGCAGCTCCTCAACACAGATGTTCAAAATTTTGTAATAGAATATGACTGCAGTGTTGCCAGCTTGAAGAACTTACTGAGCATTTATTGTCCAGAAAATGTTTCAAAATGCAAAGCAAAAAGTGAACTTTTTGAAAGGACACATAAGGTGATAAGGCATTCGATTTCTTGTGGTAATGTTGACATAATGTAAGAAAAAGTAATTAGAACTCCTACAAAAAAGTAAGTTGCCTTTAATACATCATTCATTTTCCTTTGACTGTGACATGATTTCTGTTTACTTTTGCTTAGTACTTCTGAATAGCTCTTTAATCCAACGCTTGAACCATTTGGGATGCTATGTTTCAGAATTCCTTCTTTAGTAGAGACATATAAGAGATTCAGCATGTGAAAGTAAATTGCCAGAAGCTCTAGTAACTAAAATACTTATTTTTTTGAAACCTTAGTTTCATACAAATGTTGGTAAGAAAATGTGAATCTGTTCCAAATGGGATATGAAAATGGACCAAAAGCATGTAATTGTTTGTCCCCCTTACTACATATTGTATTTTTCTTCAAAATTTTTTCTTCTACCAGAAAGCTCAGCCAAGTCTCTGAGAGTGTAGCTGGGTCCTTCCCAGCATCAGCAGAAAGATATTCTGCAGGTAATGTAATATCCTGTAACTCCATTACTTTCAGACTGTGCCTTTGGAGAAACCTATGCAAACTCCCTCAAATCTAATGAGGCTGTACATCACTGGATTCACTTTGAAGGTAATAGGGTTGCACAAAGTGACCTGAGGGCATAATTTGGCTACTTATAATGATGATGAGTGAGAGGAAAGAAACCCCCTTAAGTCTCAGAATTCACAGAGGACCGGAGGTTAGGACAGGAAAGTGCAGGTTTATTCTGGGTACCTCTGACAGAACATCAGGGTGGCACAGTAAGTACATCTCCCTGCAGTGAATCTTGATCATGTCTTCTTTGGGCAAAGCTTCGTTTTGAGTCTACTTATGTTATCAAAGAATTAATAACAATTTAATTTATAATCAAATTAACTGTAATCATCTTTATTAAGAAAAGAAACCCTTATTGCTCAGACTTACAAGGAGGAGTGTGTGGAGGGTGCGACAGAGGTATACCCACTAGAAAACATGTGGAAAAGACTATGCATCTAAGAGCCCAACCTTTTTTTTTTTTTTTTTTTCACAGACATCAGCAGATGCAATCAATGATACCACCTCTCATAGCCAGTGAGACCAAATCAGCTGGAAAGAGGAGAGGATGAATGGAAGAAAAATCCTGCCGGTTTTCCTGGCCTTTTTCTCTTACACTCCTCAAGGGTGTTTGCACAGAAAACTGTGTTTTTATTCCAGATATCTGCGGTGTAAGAACATTAAACATTACTTTCTCAGTTGCAACTGATAAAATGATTTCCCTGATAACCAATGAGTACTGCATTTTATCATATGCAATTGGGAGGATACTGATTAATATTTTCATACCAGCAAGTTTGGGGTTTAGCAGAGATTAAAGGGTGATTGTCCCTCATGCATGTTTCGCATTCACTTGCAACTAGAATTAATGGAAGCAAAATTGTCTGCACAAATTTGCAGCACAAAATGAGGACTCATTAAATCTTTGTATGTGAAAGCATGAAGAGAAACCGATAAGGATGTAAATCATATGGCAGTAAGAAAAAACAAACAGAAATGTGTGTTATTTATTTATGGGCAGGGGCAGGAAAGGGGACAGTTCTTAAAATGCCCATTGACTCTACTGCTTTTTCCATTCCTATTTAATGCTCTGCTTTCTTCCTTTGCCTGATGCAAACTAGTAGCAGGCATCTCCTCAGAAAGTGATGGTCCCACAAATGTTAGTAGAGCTGAGTTGCCCGATGTCTCCAGATGTATACTTCTCAGAAACCATACTAGGTGATTGCTATATACAATAGTGTACATCTTAATTCCCTTGAAAATAGTATTTATCATATTATGACTCCCATCAAGGTGTCTAGAGGTCACTCTTACCAGGTCTCCTCCACAAAACTTGCTCTCTCTATATTCAAGAAGCAACCCTGCTTCCTCCACCCCTTGCCATTTTAAGCTTTTCAGTGCACATAGGTGGTACAGTCTGGTGGTCTGCATCATTCCTTAGGAGACAGTTTGAGATGCTACTAAGAGCTTTAATCATGATAGGTAGGGCACCATCTCCTCAAAAACTACTTCTCTAGCTCAGAAATCCTGTACCATAGTCTAGCATCTGAAGCACACTTATCCTCATTCAGTCTCTTCTTTACTAGTTTCCCATGAAAAGACTTTTTCGCTTCAACCAATCAAGTAGTTTGAGCAGTTCTGAAGGTCAGTCAGAGGTACAGAAAAAATCAGTATTTCCTTTATGTTGTGTAAGTGCACACAGAGAAGTGGTTTCTGCCCCCAAAACTTGTATCCTGAGTAGACAAAAGTGAATAACAAAACTAAATGACCAGCCTTTATATAGCATCTCAAATCTTAACCTGTGCAACACTTTCTCTGAAAAAACAGAACAGTCCTTCAATTTCTTTTTCACTTACAATGCACTTAATCCTATTTTCTCTATAATTGCTTGCTGAAATGGAAATCAGAGCCAGGCATTAAAAGTACACTCTGTTGGCACACTGGACTGTGCAGAACTGAGAGGTAGGTAGCCACCCCATCCTGGCTTTGCTTGGAGCTCACCTCCACACAGAGGGCCAGCAAAGGGCCTGCGCACATCTAAAATCCCACCAGGGTCTTATCTTGAGGCTTTATGTTTTGTTCTGCACATTATTTCAAACAGCACAGTATGCCAGAACGTGCCAACTGCCTCCAAATATGCGGCAAACAAAGTATTCTATCTTTAACATGCCCTAGAACTGGTGACATTTAAAGGGTGTGTAGAATTTAATACAAAGGAGTTTGGTGAGCTTAACAGATGTTAAGTAGCATGCCCTTTCTCTGAGAATAGATACAACCTTTGCATGACATAAATATTTGCTACAGTGAAAGATAATTAATATCACTGCCTTTACCCAGTAATTTCTTCAGAAATCTGTCATCCACCCATTCTTTTCATGTTCTTGAGAAATTAGTTCAGAGGGGGATGGCAGATTATGACCTATAACATGGGGGCTAGGATGGACACCCAGATTTAAATCCTCCCACTAGTAGGAAAGATGTCAAAGGTTTGAGGCTAGTCATCCCTCGAAACTGCACACAGTTGGCAGATTCTCCTTGTGAAAATCCCCCAAAAGCTGGGGCTCCTTGTAACCCTCATTCCCTCATATGCAGAACCAGTGAGACCACACCTCGAGTACTGTGTTCAGTTTTGGGGCCCTCACTACAGGAAGAATACTGAAGTATTCAAAAGTGTGCAGAGAAGAGCAATGAAGCTGATGAAGGGACTTGGAAAATAAAATTTATGAGTGGCTGTCCTCACTGGAGTCCTCATCCTTGGAGGTATTTAAGAGAGGGGGGGACATGGAACTGCAGCACATAGTCTGGTGATGGGACTTGGTAGGTCATGTTGATGGACTTGATGATCTTGAAGGTCTTTTCAAAACTAGATGATTCTATGATTCTATTCTATGCTTCTATGAAACTGAAACAAATTATGGTTAACTCAACTTCCTTGGTTGAAGTTATAAACTTCACAAGAATTATACATTGAGAAAAGGTAACTCACATAGTCAGCAGTACCAGTTCCATTTCAAATTATTCTACCTGATATATTATGTGAGAAGTTAGCTATTATCTAGCTGTGCACCAATAGTGATTATTTATTCATTTGGAAATACATCTCTTCCCAGACTGAAAAGTACTGCTTTTCCCTGAGCTGGAGCCTGCACAAAGAAGGCAATTTACGCATTCCACAGAAAGCCTACACTGAACATCCCTACAATCTGTTTAAAATTCATCACCTGAGCAGCATGAGTCTTGTCTTCTTGTGAAGACAAAACTAAAACCAGATGAGGAATACTGCAGCAAAAGTTTTAGCGTGTGTTAGTGTTTCACTTGTAAATTGAGGTATTTTTCAGTTTTACTTTCTCAGCTATTTCAGATTCTATTGTGTTGCAGTCTGATATGGTAGATAATTCATCAGCCTGTATGTCTTTTATTATTATTACTGTTACAAAAACAAACAAACAAACAAACAAAAAACCTTGAGTTTAGGAGAAACAAAACAATAATTTTGCAATATTGTCACAGCACACTGGGTTAGAATATAATAAACCTTGTTATTATGATCTGGGAATAGCAACGAATCACAAGGCATGGTGCGCAAAAGCATTCATTCAAAAAAAGTGAAGGTTTAAAAAATACATAGATAAAATGAAATTTCAAATAGAATGGGAGACTCAGAAAATGCATTTTCCAGCAAATGAGTTTTTTGGGTCAAAACTGGGATCTGTTCCTACATCCTCCTACTGTGAGGCCAAGCCCTGGGTCCTTATCTTACACCAATATGTAATGACTGTGTGGGAGATCAACACTGAGGCGTACGTTGGAATTTAAATGCACTGACAGTCTGATGGTCCTAAGTCTTGTAAGATATAAACACAATCAGGTGACCCAAGCAAATAGCTTTAGCTCAACAGTTTTCTGCTTTGCTGCAGCTTGCAGACAGCAACTACTCCCAGAACCAACTGCATGTCTTCACTTAGGTAATGCCTTTGACCCCAGCAGGTCATGCTGCTAGCACTTGCAGGACAAAGCTGCCAGGGTGTTTACTGATTTATGATTTGGTAATGCTAAATTACTGGTTTGAAGGGTTTGGATCATTGGTGGAGGCAAGTGGGGTGTTTTTTTTGAGCTAGAGGAGAAACTGTCCACCAGACGAGTTCTTTGGACTACAAGGTCTAAACTGGGTATTGCAGAGCTACGTTGTACTTATTCTCCACTACAGCAGTACCACTGAATGGCATTTCACTCTGCCTAAATGATGAGTTTGCCACCCAAGCAGAAATACAATGAGCTGATGCAGATGAATTTCCGAAGCGTGTGAGGACCTCTCTGCCATGGAAGGCTGCCGGGTAGCACTCCACAGAGTACGCTGTCAGATATGAATTATGCATTGACACTTCACTCCCACATCATTATACCTTTCATTCTGCTGTGTGTGCACAGACAGGATTGATTCACACATCATACACTGTAACGTTCATAATGGGCAAAAGCTGGAAACGTTTGCATAGTGAGGAAAAAGAACATGAATAAGTACACATTTGGTATAACCTTATTAGTAGTTGGTCCTCTAGTTTCTAATGGGGCATGAAATGCCATCAGAAAGCTTTTTGCTTTTATCAAAATATTCCCTATTTAGGTAATAATTCAGAAGTAGGCACTTGGGGCCTGATGCAAACTGTCTACTTGCATATGGTCTAGCAAAAGTGAAAAAAACAACATGTTGTGAATTTTGAATATACTGCTTTCCAGAACAATGTTTTATAACAGCCCTGCCAAACATTCAGAACCATCATTTAAGACATCTTGCAGTACAGAGTGATCTCATCCATGCAGTAAATTAATCAGAACAGAAATGTTGCATATCAGCAGTGTCATTATGTGACTGTAACACAGTGCATTGTTTTTCAGAAAAGAATAGACTCTGAAAAATAATCTGCCCATTTTTTGCTTCAGGATGTTACATTTCTCAGCCAATCTTTTGTGTCTTCACCTTCACACTCAAGAGAGGATCCAAAATACTTATCAGGCATACTGCCACAAATTCCTGAATGAGATGTTAAGCCAGGATTAATGATCAATTTTTCTCTATCAATCCACCTAAAATTGGATCTGTCTGAAAATCTCGATAAAGTAACACAAAGGCTTAGAAGGGACTTCCTACATAGAAAAAAGCAGCTTCTGCGTGAGGATATCTATCCATCACTGTTTAAGGATATAATTAATTAGTTTGGCTTGGACTCTATCACTACCTCTCCTATTCACTCCAGGATTGTGAGGAAAAAAATAAAACAAACAAAAAAAAATCTGGAAACAGAATTTATATTCTGTGTACGCTCTTGTCCACAAAGACTTTCACTGTCACAATGGAAGGATGCAAAGAAAAGAGTGATTACTGAATCCTGTCCCTCAGAGAATTGTTAATGAAAACACATCAATGATTCCAAAGCAAGAGCTTAGATTCATACCCAAATTCTTCTCAAGTATATTGAGAACACCTAACAAAGTCAAATATAGTTTTAGAACAAAAATGATTTGCATTTTTAAGTGTTCAAAAAACAACATTAGAGTTATTAGGTGTGAAGATTTCTGTGGCCTTTTGGTTAGGCCCATAACACTCCAGGAAATGTTTAATCATTTCAGAGTTTGCATCTACTCAAAATTCTCCACATATTCAGCTTTCTACAGTCCTGACTTTTACATTTCAATTCCATTCACATTTGAAGTGGTGCAGGAATAGTTCAGATCACAAACACGAGTTTAAAGTAGTTCAAAAATAATTACATTTTAATTAATTCTGGTAATTTGGAAGTTGTTTTTAATTTTTCTTTTATTTTTAAGTATGATGTCAAATCATTAATTTATTAACCCAGAAATATTCCTTATCTTGCCACTACAGTAGACAATGGATTTTTTAGATTTAATTTGTATTTTGGGGGTCAATAGGATTTTTGAATACAGACAGATCTGATATTGTACATTTCGATTTTCCATTTTTTGTAGTAAACACAGGGTAAGAAAAAATGCAACATATTGAGATTCCTGTGATAAGAATATAAGATTGAATTTGTGGTTTATTCATTTTTTCACGTTCCTTCAAGAAAGGAATGAAATCAGATAAGAATTACATATGAGAAAAATGGTCACTATTTTCATTTTTGTTCAAAAAACTACAGAGCAGAATCTCTGTGATTTTGCATTTCTGCTGCAGGTTTCACAAAACCAGATCAGAACAACAAAGCATCAGCCGAAATTTTAGATGCAGAAATAGGTTCACATTAAGCAAGTGGAGAATTTGCAGCATTGAATTTTAGGCATCTAATTAAGGTATTTAAATTAGTACTGTAATAAAGTCAATGGAAAGAGGTAGGTACCTAACTGGAGAAGAGGGAATTGCCCTCTGGAGAAATGTCTCCACTGGCACAGCATTCCGTGGGTCCCTAATCTAGACACCAAAGTTCAGTGCTCAAAGTTAACTAATGTGAATATTCCATCTCTCTAAGGCAACAATCATGGCAAAATACTACAGGATAATATGTTAAGGAAGAATTATATTACTTTTTACTTTTATCAATGTTTTCCATGTCAGTCCACTTAAAGCAGAGGCAGTGTTGCTGCTAATAGATAAATGGTGCCTACTGAAAGGAATATGTTTTCAACTCTCTTGCAGGTAGAGCTGGTAAAAACCATTCCAAAGATTTTTTTTTTCAGTGAGCTGCAGTAGTATAATCAAACCCCAACTTCCCACAGGAGGATGGTGAGTTTGGCCCCAATAAGGCATTCCAATGGCATACACTGTGACACATTTCCTGTAGAGATATTGCACGTTTTTGTTTTGCTGAATTTTAAGCCTCCAAGAAGTACATGATCCATCCATATTTCAGAGGGGATCTCCCATGGATGCACAAACAGAGAAACCTCTCAAATGCATTTTTTGGGTGGCACTGTGATACACACCTCATCTGTCTTGTAATGATGT
The DNA here is from genome assembly GCF_964035555.1 of Netta rufina. Taxonomy (NCBI): domain Eukaryota; kingdom Metazoa; phylum Chordata; class Aves; order Anseriformes; family Anatidae; genus Netta; species Netta rufina. Next base: position 103,642,297 of record NC_140123.1, read on the forward strand.
GGCTATGGCCCATACAAGGGGATGCTGTGAGCACTCTTCCCTGCACCTTTGCTCCTGCTGGGGTACAGGGCTTAAAGCTATATGCCTGCAGCAGTGCACAGGGTTATCCTAAAGGAGAGTGACTCCTTAGAGTACTAATCACATTTGCCTTAATTTGGACTCAGAATAAATTCAGGAACATGTAGAAGAGTCCATTTTGAAAAAAGTGTGTACAGTGTACAAAGAAAGACAGAATGAGCGTGGATATTCACTCTGCATAATCATTTCTTAGCCATGTTATTATTTCAATTTCCCCAAATTAATATTACATCTCTGGAAAGAAAACTAAGAGAAGTTTTATGTATCTTCAGGTACTTTAATTTTCTCATGTTTTTGCAAGTATGCACACAAATTGAGGAAAAGTCTGATTTCTCAGAAGGGCTCTTTTATGTTAGATATTCATCTATATAATTATATTTTGGATTCAAGCTTTTTTCCCAGTTGTTCTCCAGCTCCATACTAATAACTATTAAATGATAGAAAATGTCTTTGCAAAACACCTCACTCAAGAATGAGAAGGACTTTGGCCCGCACAGCCTTGCCTTCCTGCACCAGCTCCCTCTATAATATCCCTGATATGCTCCCTCTGGCAGCTCTGCTCTGCTCCGCCATGCGCTGGAGGCATTGGCCGCAGGACAGACAGTGGGTTTCCAGCTCTGCAGAGGTGGTTACGAGGGGCAGGAGGCCCTGTCGGCTGTAAGGCCTGGTGCACCTTTTTCATCTGCACCGCTCCACGTGAATTGTTTTGGCAGGTAAAGGAAATTTATTATCTTGAGCACTTAGGGCAGTGATTAGAACTGTATTAAATGGCACTTGGAAGCCAACAGACTGAGCAGGCAGAAATGGGTCTGCAGTGCTGAGACGGGGAGAGTACTACAATTGTACATGAGGAAGTAAAATTCAACCAGAATTGGAAAACGAGGAAATGGATGTGATAATGAAGAGTCAATGTAATGGAAGTGTCATGATAGGTGAGATGGAAGAAACAAAAGCAAAGAAAATTGAGAAGTGACGCTGGAAAAAGGATATTAAATCCTTTCTCTAAGCAGCACATCTAATTCTTATACAAAGGACCATGCTACAGTGATCACAGAGCACTGTCTAACAGGCAAGTGGGTGTAATTAAATACCACTAAAAATCTACTGACTATCCCAAAGGAAAATTAATTCCTTAAAATAGATTGCACCTTTGGAAAGAACTGGACACACATCACAGAATATGTCAACGATGCCATTACCTCCACTGCTAGTTAAGTAAGCTGCCAGGTTTACAAAAGCTTGTGCCTGCAGAAAAGCAAAGATCAGGAAAATATGGCAAAATTTATTATACAACTCTCTCATACAAAAACAAAATGGTTTTCAAATTGAAGATAAAAATATATTAAATAACATTTCATACATAAAATACCATGGTGTCCAGGTGTGCTGGGGCAAGAAAAAAGGGGAACACACTACTGAGGTGGCTTTGATAGACCTAGGAAGTTACCCAGCTCACTGATAGAGAATTTCCATGACACTCCGGGTTCCTCGCATAGCTCTCCAAAGTAGCTCATTAACAGAAAACAATTAATGTTTTCACATCCTATTTATGAGTAGATATCATTTTGCTGAATATTAACTTGGGTTTGCTGCCTACTAAGGGAAGCCTGAAGCTTTCATAATCTGAAATATGAGACATGCCAAGGAAACCAAACAATTTGTAAGATTCAATCTACAGATCAGTTAGACAACTTCAAGCAGAAGCTGCATACAACCCATAACCCCAAGCAAAATCATGCATCCCTTAGAAATCCCATCATGATACCAAGGAAATGTAAATCTCAAATGTGACAGAAAATTTCATTCTCATTCATTCACAGCCACATATCTTCGCATAGCTTCAAGCATAGCCACAAAATGTATTATTCTCCATTCAAAAAATAAAAATACAAATCCATTTCTTCATCCTACATTGCCACATGTGGGAACATGCCACAAACATTCAACAGCTATTATAAATATGCTGCATCTCAAGAGTTTGTGGCAGTAATCCACAAGACTACTTTGTTGTTTTTTCTTAGACAACAGTTTTAAGAGACCCTTCTGTCAGACACACCCTCTCCAGAGACAAGGTGAATATAGCCAGCAGAAGAAACCGAAGGAGCTACCAATGTCCCCAAAGCTGATCAGGATGTTGAAGGTACTATCATGGTCAGCTCAGCTTATTCCAGTTGAGAGCTGGTGCTTTTGAATGTGAGCAACTCTGGAAACCATTGATTTTACCAGACTCACTTTCCTATGACACCCAGCTCACCCAAAAAGAGAAGTAAAAAGGATCTTTTTCCAGAGGCTGTTTTTTGTTTTGTTTTGTTTTTCATTTTGTTTGTTTGTTTGTTTGTTTTTTCAACCCACTAAGTCTACCTGAGTCTGCTCAGAGGTTTGCTTGTAGTGAAGTGACTAACTTCACTCTGTGTATCTGAGAAGAATTTTCACCCATGTAAAAATGCTAGTTCTGTGTAACAGGGTATGTAGCCAAAATGCAACAACAACAACAAATAAAACCAAACATGGTGAAGAGTAAACAGCTTAACTTCTGCTCAAACACCACATCTGTTTAGAAAAATCCAGACTTGAATATAATCACAAAATACAACTTGAAGTCATTTTCCAATGTGTGAGCTATTAAGTCAAATGCATACTTACATAAAAAACAACAACAACAAACAAACGAACAAAACCACAGCTCTACAGAAAATTAAGTTGTATCGGCTACTTAAAACAACTCTGTCTGGTCTGGTGGCATTCTTCACATTTCTCATGCAAGAAGGAGAAAAATATGACTACAATTCTCCATGGACAATATGCAGTTACAATTTTTTCATCAGGGTTTCACAGCAATGATCTTGACAAATGAATCCTGTCAAATTGTCTTTTTTCCCATAAACTTCCTTTGTGATCAGTTTTGATCTTGAGGCTGGTCCAGTCCCTAAGAAAATGCCCCACTAGATCACAGTTATCCCCATCAGATAATAGTGTAGTTTATCCTTAAATTTCCCTTGATCCGTGAATCAAAGAAAAAAAAAAAAAAAAAAAAAAAAAAAGAGGTAAAATGGAAACCAAACTAGCAAAGGCACAATTTATTTCTGTGGAAATAAAACACATAACAAATTCTGCTTTTATCAGATAAATGCTCCCAGGGCAGAATATCTGTATCTGTGAAAAAGCTTATTTTAATCTGAGGACAGTAGATTTATGTTCACCTCTAAGCACACAACAACAAAAAAAAAAAAAAAAGGAAAAAATCCATCTTGTGGGGTGAATTTTTATGACCACACAGACTTTAGCATCAAGACAGATGGCAATGGGTCAGCTATCAACCCACCTAGATTGCCATTTTTCAGGCAAATCACAATGTCCCACTCTTCCTTCTTAATAAACAGTCACAAATAGTCATGTATGGCTCCCACAGGAATTTTAAAAAGTAGACAGCTAGGACTGGGGCACAGGCAGAGCTTGTTTTGGGATCCACTTCTTCCCTATGCTATTCTCATTAACAGGAAACAGTCTCCAAATTACCTGATTTTCACACAGCTCTCATGTGAGCTCGTTCTTCTTGCCTCTCAATTTTTCTTTGAAAAATTATTAACCTTATCACAGTCAACTTAAAAATAATTGCTATTTCAGTGTGTAAACCTGTGATAGGCCAGATGTTGCTGAGCCATCCACTTCACATTTTTCCCAGCGCTTGAGGAAATCCTGGGCTGAAATCTCTGGGATTCTGGCCAGGGAAAGACTTGGAATAATTTAGTATTTCTGCTATGTGTTACATTTGTCTGCTTCATAATACTCAAGCCATTCTTAAAAACACCTGCTTTATTTTTAAAAAATTTTTCTCTCTCTTTTTTTTTTTTTTTTTTTTTCTCTGTGAGCAAGCATTACCTTGGAACTATGTCTGCGTCCTTCAGACAAAAGTTGTTTCACTCCCTTAAACCACAGTCAGCAAATATTTAAATGTCTCATCCGTATTGCAGTGAAGTTTTATCTAATTAGAGGAGGGAAGGAAGATATTCTCTGTAGGCCAACTAAATATTTTATTTGTATGACTGTTTGTTCATTTATTTATTCATAATTTGAGAGAATTTTGTTGTTCTGTATATAGACAGGTTCTGCGGGACATGCATTTGCACACTGCAAAAGCACTGACAGCATGCTTCTCTGAAGTTTCTCATCTCATAGTTTCTGAACAATGGTCCAGTTTGTGCACCAAGCAATTGGTGCACATCATTCCAAGCCTGAATGACTGACACCTCCTGAAAACCTTTAGTTTTCCATCTGTGTGACTTCCCACACAAAATAGAATGAAAACAAAGCTGATAAGAAAAAAACTATAAAGGGCTGTATAACCCACAAGATTGAAATACATATATAAAGTTTTAATATTTTAAGCATAAGTAAAACTTCCAACAGGATCATTTGTTCAGCTTCTCTATGGCTAAACCAAAGCAAGTAGGAAGGAAGCAGCGAATGGCATACCAGGAGACGGCACTTAAAATTATCTTCCTGGGACAAGTAAGATCATATAACCTGGGGAAAAAAAAATGCTCTGACACTCAAATTTCACTAAATTTTCAATATGCGAGGGCTCCCTGTGAGTTCTGAACATATCTTTGGAAATACATAAAGTAAGGAAGCACAAAGGATCCAAAACAGCATGTCACATCGTGTCAACAACAACAACAAAAAAAAAGAACAAAGGAGGATTTTTTTGTTAATAATCCCTTACACTTGAAAACCTATGAAAAGCCTCTCAGACCAGTGGTATGAATGAAGGCAAACAGAATGGTTTATGTCCTCCCTTCCCTCAAGAGCTCCCTGCAGGAACACGTTAGGGGAGAAATTAATCTGAAGTTGTATGGCGGCATGGATGCTCTCGTGCACGCTCTGCTGCAGCGGTCCTGACATCTGGCTAGCTGCCCAGCAGCGGCTGCACTACAGGGCACACTGGGCTCCCGGATGCATCCCACTCAGCTGCACATTCCCAAGAAATTTCCTATTTCAGAGGGGCTGAGTGTGATGACTCTGCACCACCCTGGGGCAGTCCAATTTTGTACTTGCTTTAACAAGAAAGTGCGGGGAGAATTTGTTGCTTTCAGTACCACTTTTAAGGATGCGTACTCTGTCCAGGATTTTTTTTTTCTTTCTGCTTCCTGTTCATATCCAAAAATATAATTGTCACTGACAGGGCTTTTATTTAGAGCCTGATGATTAAGTAACCATTTTAAGAACCAATTGGTTGTGATGCTAAGTTACACATTTCTGTCCCTTTTGACTCATTTATGACAAATCTCTTTTATTTATTTTACAGAAAGGAGGGCTATATTGGATTCAGTCTGGTCTCTGGCTCACTGTTCTTCCACTATGTAGCATTATAATCAACTCAACTAATCTAAAATGAAAATAAAAATGTCTTATTTCTATTTTGGCCTTCATTTACCTCCTACCAAACTGGACAGAAACACCTAAGAGATTACAGGTTATTGTTACTGATTCCCATTATAACAGACAAGGCTGAACTAAATCTAAATCCTACCTGCTGAACTAGCCTCCAGTCCCCTGGGGATTGGAGCCCATCCTGGGGCTCCAGTCCTTCCCTGTTTTACGGCACTGTGTACAACATGACTCCCCAACAATGTATTTTCTTTCTGCACCTGACTTTATCACAACCACAGTGCGACTTTTCACATTTCCTTTGACTTTTACTGTCACTTTTGCCCTCATCCATAACATACAGTCATGCAGCTTCCTCTTCAGGACCAGCTGTTAGGATGATGCTGATGATGTTTGCACTCCAGCATTTTTTTCCCAAGCTTCCATTAAAAGTTGTGTTTTGAAATGTCACAACTTGCCTTGTTTTTGTTCTGTTATTAGCACAACTGGGGTTTGTTGGATTACCAAGGAAGGATAGTTGCCAAATAAAATGTTCGACACAGAGCCTGTGAATGACAGATCCACTATGAAATGAAAATTTGGAGTACACAAGCCTATAATATATTCTATTTACAATAGAGGGCACACAAAATGTATACATATTTTGTTCAATAGTGATGGTTCTGCTGCTGCTGTTAGGTGGTGAGTCAAAAGCTTTGTAGGGAGCAGGTATGCTACAGTTCAAAACGTTTTTGGAGTTAATATTCTGATTGTCCTCAGTCACCAGGTTTTTGCTTGCATCCCTGAGCAGTTCTGGACTACATAAGCCAGATGCATCACATCTGGACAAAGACAAAACAGAATATATGGTCCAGAAGTGAAGCCTAATGCAAGCCTACCACTGGTAGGCATCTTGTGAGAGCACTGGAGCTCAGCCACCATAGATGCCTGCAGCCACACGAGTGGGGCCGTCAGCTGTTTTGTTCAACGGATTTACAGCACCTTCTGCTAATGTTGGGAGAGCCTCATACCCAGACACATCTAAAGATACCATACTGAAAGACAGAATAACCTCTCAGTGCTAAAAGTCTGTGTCCTCAGGCCTGTATTATTTTTACCTGATTATGAGGACAAGATGCTTATCGCTGAAACAAGATGATGCATTTTTGTTTTTTACTTGCAAAATGAACTGCTTGACCTAGGTAGTAAAAGGTTATTTCTATTTACTGTAGTTATAAACTAAGCAACTTCACAATGTTCTTCCCTATAACAGATTATTCCATGATATCATGGGTCAAGACCACTTAGTGATAAGTGACCCTCTCAAGTTGAATTGATTTGTAATTTTTATACTACCAAGTGCATATAAACTTGATGCTTTAGAATTTCACTCCTATTTCAAATCACATTTCACATTTGCTTCTTTGGTAAAAGTGTACTTGTATAGCACCTTGCACTATAGACATCCTGTCAGGGCACGTCTACACAGATATTAAGCATCTCTATTGGCTTTCCAAGACAGCTGAATGAAAGCAAGGACTGGACTCAAACCTGTGGAGCCATGCTATAGCACTCCCTTAACACAGCACGTTACCCTGGGCTGTGTTCTCCAATTCATTTAAGCCTTCTTTGGACTGAGCTGGCTCCGCTTGCCTGTAGACATCCAAGTACATATGTCCTTACAAGCCTCTGGGGACTCCCATGGGTAAATGTCGCATGCTGCATATTTCTCAGAGTTCTGAAAAACTAGATTTCCAGGAAAATGAAAAGCAGGAATAGCGAAGGTAATTTTCATTCAAGTAATCCTGGGTTATTTGAATTTGGCATACAACAGTGAATTTCTCCAGTTTGTTCATATTCCTCAGGGTTGCTTCTTGGTGAAAAGTGTAACTTTCAGTCTGGGAAAAAATAAGAAAAAAATCCTCCTACTCAACTACTGGTGCCCACCTACATGTATGACTAGTATTTTTCCTTTTCTCTTTGAGAAAAGAAAGGAGTATTGGCAGGTGCAATATGGCTGTAAAGAACATTTTAAAGACTCTTCGTCTCTTCAGAGGTGTCTCTCTCTTGGGAACATCTATTGTCATGATCTCAGGGGTCCTAGAATGTACCTCTTTCTGTCCTGCTATTAACCCTCCCCCCCAGTAAATAAATAAATAAATCCAATTAGCTCTTCTTGACACAGCTTTAGGTAAATTTATATATTTATAGGATTGCTAGGATTGCTTTTTTTTTTTTTTTTTTTTTTTAATCAAAAATGGATTCTCAGCAGAGCTGTAGTTGCTAGAATTCCTGAACTGGAAGGAAAAACAATGGGACTAGTAAATATAAATGTTGCTGTATGCACTAATAGGGCTGGACAACCAGGAAAGACCTCTGGCACATTTCCAAGAACCTGGTCAGACATGGAACTTATCTTTTGTCATTTGCAGTAACACATACCTGGAAAAAACTCACTTTTCCAGTAAAGAGTCTTGCTTTGCATCTGCTGATGTGCTGAGGACAGAGAACCAGTAGAGAGAAATATTTAGAAGTGCTTGACATGAGCCTAACACTACTCCAGTGAAGTCTGAGGCTTTACCATCAAGAACATTTGGTGCAATCAAGCCAAATTACAGCACTTCTGTAAATCCCACACGGAAGATACAAGCACTTGGTTATACTGTGCCCAGCATAGCAGCTCCCTGGTTTGTAATGAAGCACAACACCTGTTTTAAAGAAAATGCTGAAAGCAGTTGCTGCTTGCAAGCAGAAAACCCATTTCAATGGGCATGAGATATATTATACAAATGGGAACAGACAAGGGTGACAGCAATGTGGGCACAAATAACTAGACTCCTGTTTTTTGTAGCACAAAAATTAGATGACATGTAAGACATCAAGGGTACACCTTTTGCTTTCTTTGTTTCACAGATAGCTTTCCTATTTCAAATAAGACAGTGGACCCTGCTCTCTGCGGTTGCTCATGCACATCTCTGACTTGTACACATATATACATTTTCTGAACTTAAAGAAAAATGGCATTTGCCTTGGTGCGGTAAGCCATGTCTCTGTTTAAAAGCCCACAGGATCATTTAGATCAGTGTGTGTTTTACTTCCAGATCTGAACACAGCCCCAGGGAAACATCCTAGCCTTTCCAGACAAGATCAGAGAGCATGTCCCTGTGTATATTTATACGGGTGCTTATTTTGCTGTTGCATAAAATACATAGCATTACCTGTGGACAAATATAGCTAGCAAGGGTCTATCTTTTCTGTCTCACAGTGTGACCAAAACCATTCTACAGCATGAGACAATTGAGATAACTCCAGACAATAAGGTGCTGAATAAAAGGTGGGAGGTTATTTTCAAAGAAACTCTTGTTTAGCAGGGGGTATAGCCTACTTTCAGAAAAGTTAACTTTATGTAGGATGGAAGGCTTGATGTTATACTTGATGTTATAATCTACATACGGGAAATTACCATTTCCTTTACACCAGTGCCTACACACAAGTCAGTACCCATCTATAGCTGTACACCTGGAGGCTAACATCATAGGCTTTCTATATGAGAAAAGTTAAGCTTTGATCTGTACAAGAAAATGCCCTCCAGAGGCAGAGGGCAGAGTGCTATAAAAATCATGTTTGGGTGACCTCAGAGTGCCATGTCAAAAAAAAAAAAAAAAAAAAAACAATGCCACAGCAGGGTTTTACAGGAGAGAGCTCACCTCTGCAGGGCAGTTTGGGAAATAGGATGTCTTTTTTGGGAGATCAGAAGATGCTGATCCTCTCAGGGCATCCTTTTCTGACAAAAGGGAGAGGGCAGAAGCAAAAGCACAGATGCAAGCTCCAAGCTGTGAAATTCCTGCTACTGTTGCTTAACCTTCACAACTTTCCTCTCAGGACCAAAATTTCCCAGCAGGATGCCTCCAGGGGGAAAAGCAATCACTCTCCCTTCTCTTAGCTGTTTCTTTCCTCTTCCCTCAACAAACAGCACCTTGTTTAACTGCAACTAAAATTTGGATTTGACTGCTAATACTAAGGGGAATAAACACTGTCTCACCACTCTGGTTCTACCTTTGTGGATGGGACTGCTAACAGACAGAACTGCACAGAGCAAATGGGATGCAGATACAGCAAACAGCAAGAGTGGTACAGGCAGATGATTATCCTCTCCAGTTTATCCTTTTCATACTTATGGATAAAAGAAAGTACTCAGTGAAATCTGAAATGGAGAAAAGAAAATGCTGCTTGATACAAAGAACAATTAACTTGCAGAATGTGTTGCTACAAGGTGATACCGAGAACAGAGAGGTCAGTGGGATTCAAGAAAAGATGAAACACATGGAGAATGAGAACAGCTGTGATTACATCAAATAAGATTAAATGCAGAATTCATGCATGGTAGTAGTAGAGGATAAGAAGCTGGGAAAGAGTTTTCTTGAGGGATAACATTCCATAATTCTCCTTTAAAGGGTTTCTGATTTCTTCCTTTCAAACCTGTAAAAGTAGATATTGCCTGACATTGAAAACCAGAATGAAAAGCTCCAAACATGCTTATGTTGTAATTCTTCTCATTTATGTAACAATTTCTGGGAAGTGCCTATTCTACAGCAGTAAACAGTCTGACTGTTGAGCTAAAACTGTATATCTGTGTTTACCTGGGTAAAATTAACCTTCTGTTTCCAAGCTGCTTACATCCATGAGTTTCACAGGACTCGAGGACAGTGTGCTGCCCTGAATACATACCACGTTACCTCACTTTCCCACCAAAGACCCCCTAAGAGGAACAGCACCTGCTTAAACCTTCTCTTCATGTACACAGATAAATTACAAAACACCTCTAGCTCGCACAGAGTAGGGAGAGCTCGCTAATAAATCCACAAACCTCCTTTAATTTAACATCTGGGTCTCCAAGTGGCATTCTAATATCGGTTTTGTGATCTGTGGAAAGTAAACTCCAACTGCTCACTGGACCAGGCATAAACTATGTCTGGCAATTTCACAATTTGGTGGATAAATACTTGTGCCTGGGCAAAAATAAAACAACAGATTCTGACTCCGAGGGGAAGCCCATTTGCTGTGATTTATATACTTACTGCAGTGGATAAACACTAATGCCATCATGATTGCCCGTTGTAAAAATCCTGTCATCTGCAGCAACCTGTCTTTTCCATTGGGGCCAACTGTGCTGTCTGACGATAAGCAATAAAGCTCTGGAAGGTGACTGTAAAAGTAGCAGACTGTCAGCAGCAGTCAGAGTTGTCATTGTTTTGTCACTGCCAGTTATTTGAATTTTTAAGACTTACACAGCCAGGAAACTTTCTGCCTTTCTCCCAACTTGCTCGATTTTTCTTTTCCTGCCAGAAATACTGAACATTTTGAGTCTTAACTTAATACAAAGGCATCCCTAATGAAAGAAAAATGAATAAATCCTTATTGCCCATTAGCTGCAAATACATTTTTATACCGTCTTGGTAGCTTTATAAGCACATCCACATTTCTGTATTTCTTAGTTCATACTGCAGTGCTCCTTCCAGTTTGGGGCACATCACAATATACCAGGATAAGAGATGTGTATTTGGGAATTTCATGACAGTTTTTGCAATAAACCCTGCATTCTATAATCTCTTAAGAATTTTGCATGCTGTAAAGTACTACAGTTTAACTAGAAAACATGCCTAAATGCAGTTCCACATACTTAAGATTATCATCAACCTGCCAATTCACTCTTATCTAAGATTTTTTCATTCCATTTCCTTTTCTTTATCCTCCTTGTGTCTTCGGTGCTTGAGCTCGTGATGACAGGAGATAGTAGGACTACAGTAAAGAGCTATTGTAGCAGAACTCCAATCACTGAATCTCATAAAAGCGATCACCTTTATAAGGCAAGTCTGTTAGCTTCTGAAGCAGCCTCCAGCTTCAATTTTGAGGGCTGTGAGGGCAGAGGAAAAGAGCACACACTGAATAATGGTGACGGATAGGAATTTGGAGGGCTATAAGCTACCTTACTATGTCAGCAAAAGCCTACAGTGAAACCGTATAGTACTGCTTCAGAAGGTCTGCCATCCCTGTTATTGTATATGGCCCATAAGTACAAACTGTATCACCATATGCAGGAATCACCATACAAATTATTGCCTGCTTTCCTAACATTTCTGTGTCCTTCTTGCATATTGCAGCAGTCTGAGTCACTGAGAAAACACCACATAAGCCCCAGCTCCTCTTCCACCACCACCTTAAAGGACATTATCTCCTTCAGTGGCTCTCTGCTGTCTTTGCAAAGGCTTCTTTTCTTCCTTCTGATTCAAACATATGAATGTTTAAAGGAACGTTTATGAAGATACCTGTGAATATTCTGCATTGTAAAGGGCTTTTACAGTAAGACGAAAAATTCTCTTTGATTTTGTGCTTTATTCATCACCCATAACATAACAGAACGGGGTAAATTTTGAGATGTGTGAAGGATGTAGATCACACGTTTTGAATAATAAACATCAGTATACTTCTGAACTTCCTGTGCTGCTTGATTTCTTGAAACATGTTTCCCTGTAATGAAGAGAAAGCTGAGCAATACTGATGGGCCTGATATTCCAAAAATTGCTATCAAAGCTTTTCCCTTTGATGTCTGTCTGCATCCTGATTGCACTGTCTCCCAGGCTAGAGAGGAAGGAAAGATATTGTTGGCATAATGCTGCATGGCTTGAATGGAACTAGCATAGCATCTTAATCCACTTTTGCCCCACAAGGAAAACAAATCTCCCCAGATCTAGCCTTTCACAAAAGCACAGGCTTTGCTGCAATAGCAGCGTCAATTTGGTTTTGATTACACAGTTTCACAGGGTGCAGAATGGGGAAATCTGTATTTTTGCTATCTCAGCTATAATCTAACTTGTGGGTTCAGAAATCAGATACATCTGATTTAATTTCTGATTTAAGACAAAAAAATTAAGTCCCCTCTTCAGCCAGATTTTCTAAGAAAATGAGGTTTGCAAAATGATGCTCTCTGCTCTTCTGTCTCAGTCTTGCTAACACTAATAACTAAACCACTGGCCAACTCTAGCCAACTTTGACAGTTGAGAGAGGTCTCAAAGTTTTGCAGTTCCTACAAATTTTGTAACAGTTTGAGGACTGCTGGAAGAGCTCAACAATTACCTGCAGGTTTGGTCTGATGACTGTGTGTCTCTTGGAGACAGCTCTGCTGCCTCTTGGCAGCTAGTAGTTTGGGGGACAGGTGTCTGGAAATGGAGAAGAAAAAGAACTACTAGTGCTGCTGCAGAGAGGACCTCAAGAAGGAACAAGAAAGGCAACTGAGGTTACAGTGACTGCAGGATGGGGAGAAGCAGAAGACAATTCTAGGCTTCATTAGGTCATCAAACGCTTTGTTTCCTGGATCCTTCTAAGTACTTTTCTTTCTTTTCTTTCTCTCTTTTTTTTTTTTTCTCTTTTCTTTTTCTTTCTTTTTCTCTTTTCCTTCGCTTTCTCTTTCTCTATCTCTCTCTTTTCTCTTTCTTTCTTTTTCTCTTATTTCTTTCTTCTTTTATTTCCCTTTTTCTCTTCTTCCTGCCTTCCTTTACTTGCAATATACGCATTAGTGTGTCTCAGAATAATTGCAGCATCATTATCTAGCAAAAGGGATCTAGCAGTTACATTTCATTCTTTAGTATGCGATACAAACAAACTGAACAGACACGGATCCTTGAATGATGTAAGTCTATGTGGCTTTTTGGAGGTCAGGGAACTCTTCCGATTTTTATCAGACTGCACCCAAAGTACTTCTGTGTATTTTGAGATGAATGTGTGGGGAAAAAAAATAAAATCCATACATGATGACTATGTTGCAATCTCGTATTTTATATGTTCACAGTTATCTCTCCTTTCTTTCAGCAACACACTCCAGAGTCCATCGAGTACATCATGGAGACTGGCAGGAGCTAATTCATCCAAAAATACAGAACACACAACTCCTAGTAGCTGTAGGAACAGGATGACCTCTTTTCACCTTAAAATACTCAGGCAGAATCACAGTCCAAGGAGGAGACAGATACCTTCTTAAGATCCTATGTGTGAATACGGACCAGAATTTTAACATTGCAGCACACTATACAGGGTCTTTCTATTTCACTTTGGAAGTCATCAAACAGAAACCTACCAGGCTGCCTGCAGTTCTTCAGTCAAGAACAGGTTTCACAGACATGGGGATTGCCTGTTGCCCCCCATTCGCAGAGAGCTCAGTGACAGCATGAGGGACCATGTGTCCTGTGGAGACAGATATATTACACCACGGCTTACCTGCGAAGCTGATCAGTTTGGGTTCCTTCTCCCTAAATCACTTATAAACAGTTTTGCCAGATTACGTTTAAATGCAACTCTTTTAATCAGGTTACTCGGTACACTACAAGCAAGATTATAAAATGGGTGCTGTTATTGCATTACTGATTTTTATCTCCATCGATTCTTCTGTATCTTTCATGAATCACCCTACTGAAAATGTGACAGGTTTATGTCAGTCACGACAGGACTATAACAATATTAGCTCTACCATGAATTCAGCGTGACACCAGAATTGTATCATACTTGACCTTATTTGATATATTCATGTACTGATTCAGAAGCTAAGCTGTACGAAGAAGGGAAGGTTCTTTCTAAGACATTCTTCTATATAAATTGAGGTTTGTGCTTTTAGTGTTTGCTGTGCTAGCTCCAGTCACAGAATTGTATGTAAATAATTACGCTATTTCTAGAAATGGTGGCTAGAAGACATTCCAGCTCTCTTCTTATTCAATCCTGTTCATAGCACCACCAGTAGCTGGAATAATTTACACCTGACTACATCTATTCTTACTATAAACCAGTGATTTTTGACATTCTTTCTATGCCTCTGCTTTGATGAGAACAAGCCGGGCAAAGAAGAAAACCTTTGCAAAAGTTGGAGATCTCAACAAAACCAGTAGCTGGAGGAAAAGAAAATAGGAGGAGGACTTTATCCATTGATTTCCTCAAACTAATGAAATCCAGAACTTCATTTGCAATTTGGATGAACCATTGTAAATTGTCCAACTGTTCTCTTCTGTCAGAATCATACACTTGCCAGAATCCCATCAGTATAAACTGGAACAGTTTCATTGACTTTAGGAGAAACAGAGCTAAAATAGCTTCTGGGTCATATTTTTTCTGAGACCAATTGGTCTCTCACTTAAAGAACTGAGAATCAGAAGAGATAATTTTGTACCCTGTTTTCTCATAGATTTTTCATAAGAACTCATAGATAAGAGCTTGGTTTTCAAAGAAGTTTCACAGTTTTATCTGCTGAAGATAGGCAGCTTAAAGCTCATGTCAAATCAAACCTCCTGGAGAAGCTGTCTGTGCACTCACTGGGCTTTTACCTGTTGCCCATGATGTTTATAATAGCACTACTTTACTTACTAGGAATCAATATTTTAATTATAAGCTTTGTTTCCAATGGGTTAAATTCGGAGTATGGCTTACCATCATCTTTTTGTATCCTGCCTGTTTTAACTTACAGAAATAATGAAGGAGCAGACTTGCACACATTAATATTCTAAAATGTGAAACTGAATATGTTAAATATTTCCTCTAAAATGTTTCTTTGATTTTTGTTAATTCTGCAATATGAATTAATTCAGCAGTGATAAGAAGATGTAAAAAAGTGACAATTTGACATGAGCAGTAACTGTTATTACATTCAGATTTTTCCTGTGTATTTGGAATTATGGGTCAACAATCAGCGAAGAGACTGTATCAATAAAAATGTATATTCATGTTAATTATAAAATAACATAAATCACTGCATCATTCTAAGAATTTTAATAAAATATGCTCTTGATATTGCAAATAGCTGAGCTACAAGTACAAAAGCCAGGAATTCCAGCATTGATTACAGCTTCCTAGGAAAGAGAGTTCTGCATCTTTTAAACTTAGTTATTTAAATTATTTAAAAATCCTATTTCTTGCTGTGCAAACACACAGTCAGCTGGTATCAATGAGCAGCTCAGTCTCCCACCTAAGAAACTCCAGGCCTTACAACAGCAGTTAAAAACCACTGGAGAGAAATAGCTTCACAACACTCATTTTAGACGTTGCTAAAAATGAGCAATTCCAATATATGTCTTGGAAATAATACTTATCAGTTTTTCTCCATACTAGTTGTGGAGGGTTGACCTTGGCCAGCTGCAAGTGGCCCACCCAGCTGCTCTCTCACTCCCCCTCCTCAACAGGACAGGGGGACAAAATAAGACAAAAAAGCTCATGGGTTGAGATAAAGACAGGGACGTCACTTACCAGTTACTATCACAGGCAAAACAGACTTGACTTAGGGAAGATTAATTTAATTTATTGATATATTTGATGTATTTGGACAGTGAGAAACACAAGTTAAAACAACACCTTTCCCCTAACTTCTCCTTTCTTCAGCGTGGTCTCTCCACAGGCTGCAGGGGAACCTCTGTGTGGATACCTTCGGTACTTCATGCCCTCTTCCTCCTCCTCCTCTCCCCTGGATGTCCACAGGGCCATTCCTCACAAATGTTCCCCTCACCACCCCCTACCATGCAGTGTTTGCCCTCCCTTCCCCAGGCTGGCCCTGAGGCACTGCCATCTTGGCTGCTGTACTGACCGCGCATAATAACAATTTAACACTCACAGAAATACTCAGGATGAAGATTCATATAATGGCTTCCTGGAATTAACTTTGTGAAAAGGAAGAAAAGGTACGATCTCACCACCCTTATGGGTGCTTATGGACTTGTAGAAAGAAATTAGTACATAAGTGACCATAAGACAGTAGTTGTCATATTAATTATTCCGGATTTATAAAGAAGAATTATCTTTTCCCTCATCACCCTTTCTCATTACCTTGCTGTGCGAAGTATTTCAATACGCTATGGAAACCTGGGCTGACTTTTGCTTACATAAAGTAGTCTGTGAAACACCCTGATTAACACAGAAGTAATCTGCACAGAGAAACACCCCCATCTAACGCAAAGAACCAGAGGGCATAAAGCTTCTAGACATCTAATTAGTAGAAAACACTTTCCTTTATTTCCTCTGACTCTGTGCTAAATTGCAGCTCTCATAGAAAGGCTAAGTGAGACCTATACTGCCACCCCGGCTGTCTGTGTTGGTGAAGGGTATGACATGGTGGATGGGGCCTCCACACACTCACTTGGATGACTCTGCCTGCAGTAGTCCCAGGCGTGCTTGTGACCACTCTTTTCTTTTCAGCCTAAGGAAGACATTGATGTGCTGCTCCTGAAAAAAGGGGAGTGCAGCTGCCACAGGGGGAAGAAGAGAGGTACCAAACTAACGTGTCTCCCCTCCATGAAGGTGACAAGGGCAACATACAAGAGAGGCCATGGGGAACCACGATGCTGGCACTCTTCCCACATTGGTTAATGTCCTCTGGCCCCATGTAGTGTCTAATAATCATGTAGCAATTTTGAGCAAACAGCATTTGGGGAAGCTGCAATGTCTGGCTTTTGTGTGCATATGTGCATGTATGCAACACAGTTCATAGGAAGAAACTAAATTCACCCTTGTACACAGAGGCAACAGAACTGTTTTCAACACTTGATCCTGTTGGATTGAGTTGTTTTGTGTTTCATGTTGCTTTAAAGAAGGCACCCACTCACCTTCCTCCCAGGGGCCTGTATTAGGCACAGAAGGAAGGAAACACATGAGAACTCCCCACATCGGAAGAGCTAAGAGAAAGAAGAGGGATTGAAGCCAGGAATTCAGCCTGATAGAGGCATGTGTCTAAGTAAAATGGCAGTGCAAAAGTATTTCACTTGGAAGCTGCAGGCAACTGTTTAAAAAAGAAAAAAAACACATCTGTATATCATACCTACATTGTACAACTACAGAAGGTCTAGATGAGAGGATAAATATCTCTAGCTGATTTTCCTTCATGACCGATCTGGTGTCAAGATGACAGCATAAGGATTACAGTTTCCCAGACCAATTGCTGTTCAGGGCACATCCCACACTCACTCCATCTGCAGATGCTTTCTAATGTCAGTACACAGATCACCAACAGGACTTGGTCCCCAGGGAACAGCCTGGCACCCTAGCAGAAAAATAGAAAGGCTTGGGCAGTAAAGTGTGCAGTGAGCCACACTGATGCAAGACAGATTCTTCATTTCAAAAAGAAAAATCTGCATTCTTCAGAAAACAGTGTTCAAAAATTTAATCTTCATTCAGTTCAATGGAGCAGCTTTATAATTTACAGCAGCAGATAAAGCTAGAAGATGTAATGTGAAATATCTGAAGCAGTTCTTCTCCTGTATTAAAATGCACCTTGGGCAACAGAGCTTTAACTTCTCTTAACATATGTTTCTAGCAGATAAGTAAACAATTTGGACGTGAAATGAAAATTGTCAAGATAGTTACAGTCAAAAAAGCATCAACTCATATTAGACTTCAGCTACAGTGTCCCACTGCCCACTGATAAGTTTTTGGGGTGGTTTGGCATAGTTAAAAGCAAGCAGCTTTGGAAGAATAAAAAGCTTTTTGTGTACAAGTTGTTGGATCAGAGATAGAGAGAAAAAAAAGACATCATTTTACATCAAAATTCTGAAAGTGGCCTTGGTGGCTGGATTGAACCATAACCTGGAGCATGTGGCCAGGGTAAAGTTGTCAGACAGGGGAAACAGAAACAAAAGGATCAAGGCTTGGAAGTTTAAAGGCTCCTGCACAGACAAGCGATCCACTTGCACTGAACTGCATTGACATTTGGCTTCCTTACAACCACAGGCTTCCTTTAGTCATGTGCATGGTGAACTTTGCGTTTGTTTCTGTTCTGCTCTGTGGGGCTTTGTGCATGGCAGCAAGCTCTAATTGAGTGCCGAAGTCATCTTTACACCACCACTGCAACAGCTTAGCGTAGATCACAGAAGAGCAAATCATCCCAAGTAAAGTTCAGCGCAGGCCCAGACCAAATGGTTTCTCTTCAAAGTCCCCCTACATGCTGGCTCATATACCTGAATACTAAGCTTTTCTTTGCAGCTAGCTCCCTCTCTGCCCAGATCTCTGCCACCGAGCTTAGGGATGTGTTATAGACAAGGATCCTATGTGTCCTTAGAGGGACTTCTCTTGAACTGTTTCCAAATGGAGAAGGAGGAAACCTTGTAGTTCTCCTTTCTGCACTACTTGGCCATTAGCAGGCAAACAACTGGAAAATTGTTCAAGGCAGAAAAATATGCCCCTCTTTAGTGGTCTTACTTGAGAACACAAAGCTCTCATGAAGGAAAGGCATATTGCTGTAACAATCGCAGTATTTCACTGTGTAAAATGTCAGGATAAGAATTGCCCATGTTGACTTGTCCAAGCAGGTCTGTTTTAGAGAAACCAGACTGCACTCCCACAGCTGTCAGTGCTGCTGCTACCACCATCCTGTCACCACACCTCAAATTTCCAAGGTCCTTAACCAAACAGCAGACCCAAAGCTTTGATCATCTAGACCAGACCTACATGGCTGGCCAGGCTAATGCTGGCTGATCATTTAGGTACTGTAAGTGCTTCTCATCCAGCAAAGGCAAAAGAGCTTTCCCAGAAGGGAGCTCTGTCTCACCTTTTGTAAGCATTGTCAATAAGACCTTGTAGCATTTGTCAACAAGAAAGGACTCCTGACATTGTCCACTATACAACTGTGTCTCTAGCTGTTTATAACACTGTCAAATATTAGCCATTTGAAGTGACATTTCCCCGATCCTGCATCAGTCTGAACACAGGAGGTTTTAGCTGTTCTTGAGAGTACCAATTTTTTGTTTTGTTTTGTTTTCATTTTTCTCATGATTTACAAATATTCTGATAATCATTTTACTGAGAATATCTTCATACAGGGACTTAAGATTTGATGGGCTAGTGCTATGAATGCAGACACAGTGATGGTGTTTTACCAATGGACAGACCTTACCTGTCTGCACTGTGAACGTTTTGCCCGCATCTGCAGGAATTAACCTGTTCCTTTTCTCTTGTGGTGCCTGGAGACCTATAAGCCAGAAGCCTGTGCTGCCCCTGGGCTTCTCGTCACCAGACACCTTTGGAAAAACACAAGCAGTAGCCTGACTTGTTTTTCTCTAGGGCTGGGTCTGTAGAACAGCCACCTCTACTGGCAATGGGTGGCAAGTGTCTCTACACGGCATCACAGAGCTCCTGCACCACCAGTCATATTTGCCGTGCCCACTGGGCATCAAGGGAAGGTTTCTGGGTTTTCTGCTTGTTTTTTACACTCATAGAAAATGATACCATAAGGTTTTTTTATATAAACATATTAAAGTATAAGGTGAAAACCAAGAAGATGAGAAATGTCAAACAACTTCAAAAACCATCTTTTGTTACCTAACTATATACATTATTCTACAGGATTTCTGCCTCATTTACTACATTCTTTTACTAAAGTCTTTTACATTTAATATTTTTAAACATGGATGAATGAATTGGGGGCATAAAATTCTATTAGCTAAACAATTTTGTTTAGCAAAAGCACTGCTTATCATGCAAAATACTTTTGAACAATCATCAGGAAATGGCAGTGAGTCTATGTCCTTCCTGAAGCTTGTATATTTACTCATTCTTCTCCCATTCTAACAGACTATCAAAGATCATCTGTTCAATTTAAGTAATTTCCTATGCTTTCTCTGAAGCCTAAGATGAATAAAAGCATTCAAAAACAAAACATGAGAATATTTTAAACAGAAATTATAATTGTATTTGTCTCCAAATTGCAGTGAAGAATTCTTATGTGGCTTCTTACTAGCTTCTTTAATAGCTCTCCAATATCTTATTACTAAATTATTTTATGTGGACAGCAAACGTGCTTTACACATGAGATTGCTGAAGTTATTCATCATGCATTTTGATTCATTGGCCAATCTGACAGTGACTGACAGTCTTTGGAAAAGTATAGTACAGCTAAAAACCTGACCTAACTTTTAAACAGCTTTCTCTGTGATACCAACATAATCAAATAGAGTTTTACATATGTCATGCTGTTGCTGCAGCAACCTGGCCTCCTCTCCTCTGACTACTGATAGGAGTCTCTAAGCTTGATATGGCCTCAGATGTCTTGAGACTAATCTCTTGGGACCATTCCAGAGAAATACAGATTAATTTGCGGTTCCTCAAAAATGAAGTAACTATTTCACATAAACTGCTTTTCACATTCCATCAAGTCTGAGCTTCCTATTCATAACCTTTATAAAAATGACTAGTTTGGCACAGCGCCCCCAAGACATTTAGGAGAAAGCAGTTTGTGTGGCAGGAAGGAGGATTAAAATGGCTTTGGCTTCTCTTGTATTTTTCTTGAAGGTAAGGAGAGAAAAGGTTATTTTTGAGAAAGCGAAAGCTGCACTTTTTTTTTTTTTCTTCCCAATGTTAACATCTTAATGCATCTAATTTTCAGTTCTTCATATCCTTGTCAGGGATGAGATCAAGACAATAAAAGCAAACTGTAAGCACTGAGAAAGGTTTGGGTCTATATCACTGTATACAGCTCAAATGTCATATACAGGGGTGAAAAATGGAAATTGTACTGTATCCTAAAAGTGTCCATCCTTTGCTAAGACTTATGCCTTATTTTCAGAAGAACACCACTCTGCTGAGCAGATGCAAAGACAGAGGCTGGCAAGGATATGACAAACCATGCTGAAAAGATGCTAAGAAATGTAACCAGTGAAAAGGCACTTAAAAGGGATATGGACACTGGTGGCCTCTGAGGGGCTTCTGGCTAAGGTCAAATACAGCACCTAATATTTAGTCTCTACCTAAACTGGGACAGGTCAACACATGCTCTGCTTCTTCAGAGAATCCACCAATGTCAGGGTGGTCTGTGCTGTTTACTTTATACTTCATATCCATGGCTAAGCTCCAAGTGTATGCTAACAGGACAGGACATCAGACACGACTTCTCATTGCTACCTATAATCTTTTTAGTTAAATACACTTAGGCTTCCATAGCAACTCTTAGCACTTTGTACTACTAATTTCCATGGATCTATGCGTATATTCACCTAATATACAAACTTTAAGAAAATGTCAAAGTTGTAATGCAGTGGACAGAGGTCTAACGTGGTGGCACTCAAGAGACGTCGATTCACTCCCAGCTTTGCCACAAGTTTGCCAGCAAAACACTTCAGTTGTCTGGACTTGGCTTCCCCAACCATAAAATCAAACTACCTATAGAAGCTCTGTGAGGTACTCTGAGCTCTACTGCCTGGAAGATCGCAAGGTTATTATTATTCATGACAATACTTGTTGAAATACAATACAGTTAATACTACATGAATTATGGCAGTAACAAAATGAGCTCAATTCCACCTTTCATTGCATGGTAGACCCCATAAACATCAATTTCCAGGGATTTGCCTCCAAATTACATGAGCCCAAAACATAAGGTACATGCAGCTTTTCTTCTCAGTACCGTCTTGCAGAATCATGCTAAACCCAATTTATATAAACCCCCTTTCCCTAAGAATAGCACAATTCATATAAGTTGTTCATCATTTAATTGTTCTATTACACTACAATATCCTGCAGTAGTGTATCCTGTACCTATAATGGTCTAAAGATATAAGTATGGCAAAGTCTGTAAAGAGAAGTAGCCTTTCTTAGCCTTTTTATTTAGAGGCATAGCTGTGAGACCAGATACATGGGTTGCTCTTGCTATTCACTGTTGGAGAGCAGAGAGTTAGAAACCTACTGGCTTCCGCATGTACTTTCATGGACCATGAAGGCCAAAGCTTTCAGACAGGAGAAGATACTGGACATTAAAGAAATACACAGCTAAAGTAATACTTACAATATGTTAGGCTGACATACAGACTGCCATTAACTGCAGAAACAGCAGTGGCAGATTAGGCAAGCCTAATTAATCATCTGGGAATCTGGCCTGCATGCTGAGGACATTAATGACACATCTCTCCCTGGGAGGTGAAGGGGAGGTGATCTTTAGTAGAAATGAGTGGCAGCAAGGGCAGTATAAACATTCCGGCAGGACTTTGCTCCATCACATATCCCAGGGGATGTGGAAAATAAACTTGTATCTTCAAATATTGTTTCTTCTTTTCTTACAGCTACCTAATGTTGTTCTATTAATTTTATTTTTTTTCCCAAATCCTTTGATCCACAGCATACACTAGTGTCTCTCCTGCTTATTCTGTCCAAACCATTTAGAACCGAAAAGACTGTATTACTTACAGGGCAGTGAATGTTTTTATATTTTAGCATGTCTGATCTTTTAAAAAGTGTGCTTTTAAAAAACATTCTCTGTATGCTAAAATCACTGTGATGCAAAATCACGGTGATTTTAAGGTCTTGGTGGTGTACCACTGAATTCAGGGAGGGCTCTGTCCCTTCTTCATCTGACAGAAAAAGCAAATCCTCACATCTCTGATCATACTTCTAGCAAAAGTACTGCTTGGGTGTAACGGATAGGGGAAGTTTTGCTGCCCCTTCATATTTATGTAGAACAATGAGTTTTTCACACTTGCTCACTCTAAACAAGTTCTGCTCCTTACTTCCTGAAATACTGCTCTGACTGTCACTTCCACCTACTCAGCATTTCACCAGGGCCTCCATGCCAGTTAGCAATATGGAAGGATAGCAGGTCTTGAACCCTAGCCAGAATCAATGTGTTGGAAACATAATTTTCCTTGAAATAGACAAAGTTTGCATGGGCAGATCCAATGGCAGCATGTGGGAGCAGTTTCAGTGCTACCAGAATTTATAACACTCATCTTTTAAATTTTTGGTGTTACAATCTGAAAGCTCAGACACAAACAACTAGAAGGTGTGATTGCAAAGAGGATGATGGACCAAAAAAAAGAAGCTCAAAACTGAGCCTTTTAGACCATTTCTAGTTCTTTGACCATACTGCCATGCTGTATTACTCATTCATGTTTCCCAGTTTTGTGCCACCCTAATTTAGTGTGCAGGTACAGGGGATGCTGTAAAAATAATACAGGGAACCTTCTGCACTACCAGAGAAAAACAAAAAGAAGATATTTTACCAGCCCAATCAGATACTTACTCTTGTGGTTGAAATGAAAGGGCGCCTATTTGGAATAATGAAACAGTTTTAATTTTGAATTGTGATTTTTCTCAGTGAGAACAAATATATCACTTGAAAGCTAATTATTTTCTAGGTAATACTGAATCACCTTCAGCAGAAAGAGAAAAAAAGAGAGAGGTAAGGGTAATAACATTCCCACTGTAAAGCTTTCCTGAAATCATAAACTCATTATTGCAAACTAAAACCTAAAGTCAACAAAAACTAGGACAAACTGGGCTTGCAGGTTACAGATCCAAAGCTGTAGAGTAAAACTAATCAGTTCTTGGACAGGATTTATTTTTTATTTTTTTTTTTTATTGCAGCACAATCTATAGTCTAGTTGGTCAAATCAAGCCTTTCTGAGAAAAGAAGATTAGAGGCAGTTGTTTAAAATATTGTCAGGAGGGGGGAAAAGATGGACAGACAGGATTTAAGCTTTATTACTGACCAGGATATATAAAACAGACTATAATGAAAAAAACATTATTGAGATTGTACTTGTGGTCTGACTAGAAAATGTTAAGTGAAGACAGGGCCATATGGAGGAGCTTATAGCTACAGCAAGAACTGATGCTAAGGCAAATGTCCTCTGAATATGTAAAATTAGGTTTTGGGAAGGATGCAGGTGTAATCAAAAAATCGATTACACCTGAAGAAAAATAAGCTCTTAGGCAAGAAAGAAAAATCAAAGAAAATTTATTTTATTTACAAGGATTGTTCTTCCTCCAGTGGTCACTGCACTGTGCATGAATGTGAAGAATTACTAGGCTAAGTGTCAATCTCTTTGCATAAACAAAATATTTGATGAAAAATACTTATCCTTTGGCAAAATTTCATCAATTTCATTGCTGTGAAGATTTCATCCTTTATTTTACTGAAGTCCTAACTGTCTGAACTGATGCACATGTGCTATATAAATGCATTTGAAGCCTTGGTGAACCACAGCAGGATGTCCTATTTATCCGCCCACATGGAGCTCACTGCAGCACTACAGACATGCTTTGTCCATTAGGATACACCTTGCATAAGTTAAGAGAATATAACAAATTATTACAGCACAGATATCAATGACCTGGCTGTTTTCCATTTCGTTTTCCTGTAACCCACTTGATTTTTGACAAAGATAGCTCTATCAAATGTGCCATAGCTAATCACGTATCTTCCGAGATGTAAAATGCAGCAGTAATACACCTTTGTGGCATTTTTTTTTATTGTTTTTCATCTCCCTTGGTACTATCTGAAGCCTCTGAGCTCTGGTCTCAGGACCTTTTGTTTGCTTTTCTCCTTCATCTACTGACAAGTGTTCCAGGACAGAAGCAACTCATGTTCGGAGTTTTTGTTAATACAGCTGTGAGTGGTTGGCTGCCTGCTGCATAATCATCAAGCCGCAGTATTCTATGCTATTTGAAGACTATAATTTATGCTTTTACAGCTCATCTATTTCACGCTAAAGCAGATATTTAGGACTTAGGTATACTCTGACAACAGAGACACATACTGCCAGTTTTCTGGAAAATGAACCTCTTTTCTACAGTCTTCTTCACATACTGAGTAGCACTTCACACCATCCCAGCAATAACAATTTTCTAGCAGTGCCACGGGCATCCAGCAAGTGCTGCTGTTGAGGTACCAAGAGCTGGTGATGTAACCACATTTCTCACTCGAACACCAGTGAGTTGCACACACTCAGTGATCATCATTGCCCAGCTCCATACAATAATTCTCTGGAGAATGGATTGTCAAAAAACAAGGGCAACAAGACATGTAGACCTGATTTTGTCTGATTCTACCCATCATTAGGAAGGGTGGTAAGTAGACAGGGCAGTTGGGGAATTATGAAAGTTTCATCCCTCTAATATACTAAGTATGTCTAAACAGCTCTCCAGGCAATTTAAACCAGCATAGCTCCCCTGAGTTCAATAAAAAGATGCCAATTTACATCAGCTGAACACTGGCTTCATGACTTTTTAATATTCCCCAGTGGAGCAACCCAGTATGGCCAACATGTTTCATGATACAAAAGCCTGGAAATACAATGGTACAGAACCCAAAGTAATTCACCCCTCTGAATCATCAAGCCTAAATGGCAGAAGACAAAGAAATTGCCAATGGGATTTTGATTTTAATAATTTAGGTTGCAACCATGCAAATCATAATGCAGTCAAGTGTTTTCCCTGAGATCACCGTATGCATCAAGGCCACTGAGCTCCATTGACCTTTCTGTGTCCAAGTACAGCTTCACTGGAGTGCCACTGGAGTGCTGGCAATACATTTTTCATCCACCTCTTTTAGGCTATTTTTGACTTGATTAACCATTTAAAGCACGTGAGCAAGGTGTTGCACTGTCTCACACTTCATGGAGTACTATCAAAGCCAGCAAGAAGGGAGACTGATGTTTGGACATTTTGGTAGCAATCCTTTAGAAGTACTTGTAGCACGGTAGTCTTCTGTTAAGTGCAGAATGAGGAAATTCAAGCAAATTATAGTGTAGTAAAATGATGAACCTCTGAGTATTTGGGATCTAGTGCACAAGCTGAGGTTAATGCCATCTTATGATATAAAATGCAGTCACACTTCCTACAACCTTATGGAACAGAATAACTTCTACACACCTGGTAAGGTTTTTTGTTGTTGTTTTTGTTTTCTAATTAGCATTTTTAATGATGTTAAAATATGACAGAACTTTCTAAATATAGTTTTTGCCATGTCACACTGAGGAAGCTCAAATATGTATTAATATCATTCCCTTCACAACCCTGCAGAAATAAAATCTTGAAAAGGGTTGACAAAATGTAGCAAATTTGCAGTGAAATTAATTAGGTTTTTGTCTTTATCATTCTGACAGTGTTGGAATGCTAAACTCACACAGGAAAAACCTCCCAGCTCTAGCCCTGCTTGGGGAAATATAAACAGATATTTTCAAATCTATATTGAAAATTTCAACTTATTAGAAAAACTCTATTTCACAGGTTAGGTTGATTTCTGTTTCTGTTTTAAATCATATTGTGGGGCTAGACTTGCATCTTTGAAAACACAACTTGCTAAGCCACTGGGAATTTTGCTGAAGTAAGGAATAAATCAGTGCAGATCTTGAACCTGTATTCAAATATTCCATTTAACTACAGAAACACACAAAATACTATGGTAAATTACTTCTGATGAAATAGAAACTCTTCAGTTAATACCAGCTAATGCTGTTTCTATGAAACCTAAAAATTACTCATTTGCTCATTTTCAGGAATTGTTCGTTTTAGAAATTAATTCTAAGATCTATCCAAGTGTAACTTCCTACATGTATCTGTTAAAAAGTGGCACATTCTCTTTTTAATTAACTTCAGCGATATATTAATAACTTGTATAGTTCCTCAACTATTCTTGATGTCTAATCCAGAGCACAACTTAAACGACTACTATTTATAAATTACCATGCGATAACACTGAAATTTATTCTTATAGCCTAGTTAGAAGGTTAAGTTGTAATGGCCCAAAGGATAATACGCTAAGAAATAAGACAGTTCTGCATCCAGCATTAGTACCAGATTTTGTTGCTGTTGAGATTTCAGTGCTTTTAAGGCTGTTTCTGCAATTCGGTGCCTGCTTGTCTTAATTTGTATTCTCCCTTCTTTTATTTGAGTTCGTTCATTTTAAGCAAGTGGTACAAGTAGGATAGGCCAGAAGGTTAGGCTGACTCAATGTAAAAACTAGAAATTCCTTGGTATTAAATGAAAAATATTAGGGTCATGAACTTTAAATATACCTTTATATAATGTAGTCTAGTGGGTTATGGGTAGATAAAGATGGTATTTCCTTGGACAGCTCAATTAGTTCATATATCAAGGAAAAAGCTTTTTAGCATAAACGTGAAAGAAATATTCAGTAAGGCACTAAAATTCAAGTACTGTATTACCAGAAACTGAAAACTCTATCTTATCTCAAATTCCTCTGTTTTGTCCTAGTGAATCAGTTTTACTGTTCATATTGCCACCCCTCATTTCTTATTTAGAGGACTAGAAAAGTAATCATCACCTAGATGCTGAGAAATAGACAGAATTTCTATCACTTGCATGTCCCTTCTCAACTAATTAAATACCAGCAAAAGAATCCATTCATTTATATTATAAGCCAACAAAATCACAAAAATCCAAAAGCTCCCTAACAGTGGAAAATGCAATTAAACTACCAGTGTATTAATTCAGGCAGCAAACTGCAGCACCATTGTAAAGCAGTGCTTTCCTTTCCTTAATTAACTAAAACACGACGAAGAAAATCTGATGGCTTAATAGCATTTTGTTCACTCAGAAATGCTTTGGAATGATTTTATTATGTTATCACCAAGAGCGCTGAGGGAGTTATTTCCAGTACTTCTGTTTGTCACCTCAAAGAATGACACACTCCACGGAGAAACTTGCCCCTGTTAACTGATGTGAAGGATTAATATTTTATGACACCATTACTTTATAGGCAGGGTAACTATAGTAATAAGAGTACATTTCATATTTTATGCATTCACAACCACGTAACACAAGGAGGATTCATTCTCCAGCAGCATCTCTTTGGATGTGTATTTGTTGCTGTGAGTGAAAGCTGAGCAGCTTGCCACTCTTGTTATTGTTTATAGTGTAGCAGAAGTAGCAGACCATAATCAGTATCAGGGTACCACCGCTGCACGCCCTGTCGGAGTGAATCTGCACTGGAGTGACACACACATCTCGCAGCCTGCAAACCATGCAGAGCAATTTTCAGGAAAAGCAATGTGGGCAACTGGCTGGGCACCTCGCTAGACCGAACATAATCGGTAATGCAAGTTATGCAGTGGGGAGGTTGACAGAGGGAGGTGTGCACACCCTAAATGTCTGCCTGGGTCCGTGCAATGCCAATGCCAGCTGAGAAGCCAAGGCTTCACCCTGCATGGAGTGAAGCATTTAGGCTACATTCAGGCAAACATGGTTCCCTTTAAACTCTACAATGCTCCACTTACTTCAGAGGCTACTCCTGGTAAAGCCAAGTGAGTTAAGGCAGTCTAGCAGCAGCAATCATGCCAAGTGTATTGCCAAGGCATCCTGCTACAGCATGCATCCAAGTTATCTGAGCAGGTTTTACTTTCTCCCACAAGTTTCACTGGCCCTGAATCTCCTGCTCAGTGAAAGCACAAAGCTCAGCATTTCATGTGCTGTGTGCATGTACACAGCCATTCCCCTCAACATTAAATGGGGCACAGCTCCACGGGCAGTGGTGAGTGGAGACTGCAGCAAACTTCAGCTGCACCCCATGAGAAAGAAAAAAGAAGCGAGAGCACGCTGAACGTGAGCAGCTGAATATGCACAGCTTTTCAGCTGCAAGTTGCAGAGTGCCTTTAGGTTTATTTTTTTTTTTTCCTCTCCCCTTGCCTTTGCTCAGCACTTTGAGGGACTGTGCCCCTTAATTTTTCTAAATGCTTCCGTGATCAGCTCCCTTGCTCTCTAAGCCTAGGAGTCGTCTCCCACTTGATTTCTAAAGGAGCACTCGTGAGAAAAGCCGAGCGGGATTAACACTTGCAGGTTAACAAGCATCCATCTCCTGCTTCACGCAGGACTCTGCCTTCACCGGTGCATCTTCCAGGGTGGCTTCTCTTCTCTTTACTAGCTCCGTGCTCGGTACTCGCCAAGCCGGAGAGGGGCAGGCAGGGCAACAGAAGCGCGACAGCTTCTGCCCACGGCTTTTCTGCAGTTTTCCCTAACCCCTAACTCCGGCGATACTTTGCATTCACCGTCTCACTTGACTGACACAAGAAACCCACTGTCGGGAGAGAGGCTTCCTGTGAACCAAGCCTTGTTTCCATGGTGCGGGGTTTTCAATTTAAAAATAAATCCCTGTTTTCTGGGGCTCACACGTATGTACAGCACTTGTGGAGCTCTCCCCCCCCCTCCAGGGTTAGGGGCCGGGACCAAAGCAGGGCAAACCCACATCCCCAAAGCGGGACGGGGGCTGGGGAAAACGCCGCCAGGTCGCGATTCGCCTGTCCCAGCTGCCGACCCGAGCCGGGGATCCCACGATCCCTTCTCGGGGCGCGTTTTGGGGCCGCCGAAGCGCACCGCCGGCTCTCTCCCCGCCGTCCCGAGCGGGTGGGCAGCGGCCCCGCCTCGTCCCCAGCCCCGTTCCCGGCCGTCCCCCCGCTCCCCTCCGCACCTCAAAACTTTCCGAAGCGGCCGAGCCCCGATGCGGGAGGTCCGTGGGGGCACCCCCGGGGCCGGACAGGGGGCACCCCGCGGGAGATGCAGGGAGGCACCGCGCAGAGCCTGGGGAGGGGGGAGACGCGCAGGGGAAAGGGCTGGCAGCCCCCGGGTGGCACTCACCGATCCGCAGCACTTGCTGGCCGCTCCGGGGCAGCCCCGCCGAGGCGCACAGCAGCACGAAGAGGAGCCCCCCGCCGCCACCGCCACCGCCGCCACCCGCTGCCGGGCGCCGGGGCCACCGCGGGCCGAGGGCGCTCGCCATCCTCCGCGCCCGCCTCAGTTCATGCTGGGCTCCGCGGGTGCGGGGCGAGGGCGGCCACCCCCTGCCACCCCCGGCCACCCCCGGTTGTCCCCGGTTAGCCCCTGCGGGGCCGGCTGCGCGCCGCCGCCGCTCCTCGCCGCCCGCCCATGGTGCGGAGGCTCCGCGCCCGCGCTCCCGCCGCTGCCCTCGCCCCCCGCCGCCGCCGGGAGGGGAGGGGAAGGGCGGGGAAGGGAGGGGAAGGGAGGGGGAGGCTCCTCCCGCGGGGCGGGGCGGCTCCGGAGAGGACACGCGGGGACGCGGACACACGGACGCACGGACACACGGATGGAGGCACCCTGTGTGCGCGCTGCTCCCATTTGGGGTCCGGGTGTGGGATAAGGGGATGGAGCGCAATGTATTGGGGCCGCTTACAAAACCGTTAGAGGGACACATCCTCGCAGCGCATCTCCCCCTGTGTGGCAGGAGCCTCAGCAAAGGGGCTGCGGGGCTGCGCACCCGGGGTCGGGACTTGGCAAAGTCCCACCTGCGAAGACAAGGTCGGTTTTGAACATCTGGGCACAGGGCTCATAACGCTCCCCATGCCTGACTTAGCCGGCAGATCACTTCTCCGCCGCGACTCGACGTTCTCAAGTTGTTTTTGAGATCTGCTTTAAAGGCAAAATGCTTCACTGCGAAATAAACATATGGATCCTGAGCTGATCTGAAAACAGAAAAAAAAATCATAATACGAAAATGACTCCCACCTAGCAACAGAACTAAAACTGCGTAGCTGAGATCCAAAATTGAAATGATTTAAATTTGTTTATTTTGTATTCCTCTCCAGTCTGTCTAACAATTGTTCCAGAAATTAACTCCTCAGAGGAGTCGCAGCACACGCTGAACTGCAAGGGAAATACAAGCGTCTGCGTTCCACCTCCCCGTCAGCCTCAAAGGTTTCCTGAAAAGCCTACCTCTACCGTTTGCAGAGTAACTCGGTGCTTGTTCAGAACTTCTCACCACCGATGCCCAGCCAGGATACTGGCTAGTGCACCACTTTGCATTTCTTTTTACATGCGTCTCCAGGATGCAGGATGTGCCTTAATGTAGGATGAGGGGCTCAGCCTGCACTCTTTCCTGTCTAGCACCCATCACACCAGCTAAAAGTGACAATTATATTAAATCACTCACGTAGCTAATAAATATAGCATAGGCTCTCATGTAAGCAGCAGACAGGGAACCCATCAGGCCACTCTGGGCTGTACTGAATGGCTCTGTATCTTCTTAGCACTATTTTATAATCTGTCATCCCCTCTCAAATTGCTATTCAGGAGAGAAAGAGCACATCACCTAATCTGGGAAAATCTCAGTGGCTGAGAAGTGGCTGACAACAGCTGTACATCAGGTACACATCCACCCATTACAAAACCAGACAGCAGAGGTAGCACCGACTGGACTGGCAAGTTCGATTTTCAGCCACAATGGCAGGGCTAATAACAGGGATGTAAAAGCAAGTGCCAGTTCCAGAGGGAAATCATATTAATTCCAATTTACTAAGATATGGTACTTTTCTGAAAGAAAACAAATAAATAAAGTATTTTGTAAGGAACATCTACCTAGTGATACTTTCCAAATCACTTGTCCTCAATGTAAATAGGTTCCTGCAAAAAGTCAAAGACAACTCAGCATTCATTGCGGTGAGACAAGTTGAGCAGAACCATATGGTTTTGAAAATAACACTGGTTTTAGACTGCTGTTGAAGTACCTAAGAGCACAAACTGAACAGAATGGGAAGAATAAGAGCATTATAATGACTGTGAGAGGGTGGCAGAGGTTTGTTGGCACATGCTGCCAGTGGGAGACACACGAACAGCTCAAAGTCTGCTAACCCCTTGAGGCAGGAAGGGGATCATAGTGAACTGGAAATAGGCACTAGTTTCTGCTTCAGGGTGCAGTTCAGAATTGCCTGGATTGTTTTCCACGAGTTCATAGAAAAAAAGAGTGTTTGCCTTTAAAAAGATGCCAGCAAATATGGAAAAAAAAAAAAAAAAAAAAAAATTGGCTCTTATTTGGCAAACACCAGCCAATTTTTAAAATGAGAAATAGTCTGGTTGTTATTGTAAAATACCTTTCCTGCCCAGTTTTCTCTTTTTATTTGTGTATATGACCCCTGAGTTCTGTGTTGGCCTGAGCAGATGTGAAATGGAAGGTTGTATTTTCAGAATTATTCACAGGAAAGCTGAGGGGCAGGGGTGGGGTCTTGATCCTCCCTTTTTGAGATTTAAAATATTTTCTCTTCCCAAAATATCTCTAGAAAAAAAAAAATAGATTGAGAAAGGCACCATTTTGAAATGCAAAAGGACAGAAAAAGATTTAAACTAACTGAAATTGCCCTAGAAATATCATTTAGGTTTCTAATTTCTAGCCCATACATCTCTTCCATTGCTTGCCAAGTAGTAAGCCACCCAGTAAATTCTATCCAACAAAATCATGGCATGCTTTACAGGGAACGTTGTTTTATTTCTGGATGATATTTTAAAATTAGAAGTCTCGATAGAGTTCATTTTGCAGGTCTCCAGATATTGATATCCCAGGATCATTAATCTCCTTTTGGACTTTATTCAGAGAGAGTAGGGAAGGGGACCCTAGGTCTCTGGCCAAACTTTTTCCCCCAGTTAAGCAGGTTTGAAAGCTCAGGGCATTAGCATGTGAGCTGTTACTCAGCTACCACATTTGCTTACTCATTCATTGCATTGCCAATATTTAGATGAATTTATTAGTAAGATGTGTTGGAACACCTTGAAAGTGAAAGGTGCCTTGTGTAATCAGAGTCTGTGCTGATCGCATAGCATATTATAAATAGTAAGATGGAGTCCTTTACACAGGAATCTGGGGGCTTTATTCTTGTTCACAACATCAAATTCCAATTTAATATAACGTGTGATTATTATGCAATGTTCAAATAATAAGGCTGATAGCTAAAACCACTTCTAATGTCAGGGCCTCAAGACTGAATCTGAGAATGTAAACCATCTCCCTCGCATTTTGCATCCATTTTAGAATTCTAGTTTTGAGTTTGGACATCAGTCAAAATATCAGTACTCACAATATCTGTGTGCAAACTTGTAGGAAAGGCTCACCTGGAAATTTTCTCAATTTCTCAGTCAAGTCCTGAGGAATTCTGGCAGTGTTGTGTTACAGTCCTGTTCCCTCAGGACTTCAAGCAGACCTTACCCAGTCTAAACTACTCTCTTTCTGAGTGCAGACCACAGACTGCAGTTAGCAATCATTGTGGGGAAGCTGTGTTTTCCTCATTTGTCTCCCAATACCCCTCTACCATCATGCAGAACAAGACTTGACAATAGATTGTAGAATATCACAGTAGTAAAAGCTCCAAATGGAGGCATAATAAATCAGACTTCCCCAAGTCTTTCATAAGCTACATGCAACACCTGATAACACAAAAATTGATGGCATCATCTAAAAAATAACCACAGCAAGTCAGCATTCTGCTTTTCAAACAAATAGCTGTGATCTTCACAAAATATTTCACTCTGAGTGTGCCTTAGAACAAGGCTGCAGCAGAAGGGTAAAAGAAGAGACAAGAACCTTCCTTTCTTGTCCTTTCCCTTTCCACTTGATCAAACATTTTCCTTCAAAATCATTTGCAAAATAAATATCACTCCGAAGGAGACAGGTTCTGAAAACCTAAATGATTTGTCAAGGTCTTAATCTTTGGAGCCCTGTCATCTGTTGAGTCTCCTTCCGTGACAGTCTTGGGCCTGGCTGCTCCGATGTCATTCTGATGTTCCCTGCCTCTTTGCGCATTCTTTCATGTCTGACCGTCAGGCCAGGATTAGTGCTGCCCCTTCACAGAGACCTTGCCTCACTGAGCTGCTGTCATCACAGTGAAACTGTGCCATGTGCCAGAGGAGAGGAGAGGAGAGGAGAGGAGAGGAGAGGAGAGGAGAGGAGAGGAGAGGAGAGGAGAGGAGAGGAGAGGAGAGGAGAGGAGAGGAGAGGAGAGGAGAGGAGAGGAGAGGAGAGGAGAGGAGAGGAGAGGAGAGGAGAGGAGAGGAGAGGAGAGGAGAGGAGAGGAGAGGAGAGGAGAGGAGAGGAGAGGAGAGGAGAAACATTTCCACCTCTTGACTGTCTGGGAACACACAAAGAGCACGCCCTGGGCATCCCTGCAGCCAGAGGCAACACAAATAACCTTTATGTCCTCTGAGGGTGCCATTTCCCATAAAGAACAGCTATTCTGGGGAACCTGAGGAAGGCGGCATGATGAGACGCATTTGATCTGTAGAGCAGGGCTGGTGGATATGAATGATGGAGCACTGTGCAGGTGTGGGCAGGGGAGAGGAGAGAGCTGTTTGAGGGGAATCATTCCAGATCCCCTGGCCTGCCCTCAATTTTGCTTCAGGTGAAGTCAACACAGATGATTTTTTACAATCTTTTCTTCCTCCCCTTTTAACAATGTTACCAAACCACCACTGAATTTCACATAAGGGAGGAGGTTAAACTACTTTTTAAACGTAAAAACATCAAGGCATGAGTATTTGTGCTGAAGCATGGTAATACATAGGACAGTTAATATAAATTATTCCCCCCAATGAAAATAGCACCATGATTACAGCAACTTAACGCATCACACTTTAAAAGCTCCTTTTAGTTCAAGTGTTTTCTTTATTTATGTTTCCAAACCCATAAATGCAGTTCTCCCCTTTCCAAACTCTTTTCGCTAAAAAACGCTAGAATCTCTTAGCAAACTAACATTGATCCACTCCATTGAACTGGCCCAACATTAATCTGCAAAACTGCTTTTCCCTGAGCAGTAGATACTTTTATCCACCATACTATTTAGCTAAAAGACATAAATAACCTGCAACTCAAATGCAACCCACTGAAAATCTTTCTCAGCCAAAGACTTATTACATTTTTTTTTCTCCAATAAATGATATACTAGAGACATCTTGAAAAAGAAAGCTTCTGCTGTATATATTTAGAACATGGTGGCACATCTTCTATTGAATAAGAGACTTTTATCAAACTCTGCTTCATTACATTAACAGAAATATAGAAATTTACACTAAAATGAATGGAGTCAATGTGTGAGCTTCCAATATTTGACCAAGAGCAATACTTCTACCTTAAGAAGCTATTGAAAATGTTCTTTTCATATTTCTTTTTCACAGAAGGAAAAAAAAAAAAAAAGAAAAAAGAAAAGAAAAAACTTTCAGCAGATAGTGCCAAGGGGAGAAGAGTTAATACTATTTTTTATTAAACTGCATTAAGTATCGTATTTACAGTTTCCCCAGTGTATATTTCTCTTTTCTGCCATTGAGTTAATATTAATTATGAGTAAGTTGATGGGGTAAATTAATGACTGTTCCAAATCTCTACCTAGTATTATTAAAATATGTCTTGACTCACGTTTTTCTTTCCACATTTATTTCAAAAGAGTGGCTTAAATGTCAAAAAGAGAGTATTTCACTTTAATATTGTAGTACCCCAGCACTGATTAAATCGACTGGGACCTGAGGGAGGAACGATATTATGATCCTGCTATTTTCTGCCCTTTTCTTCTTGGATTGACAAGAGCAGGAGATTGAGTTCCCTGGATTCTCCAGAGATGTATTTTTCCTGCTCTAACACAATCAGCAACACAGGAATGGACAGAACAGCTTCTCCTTGTCCTCCCAGGGACTCCAGCAGACATTTCACCGCCTACTACCAACTGAGGCAGCACTGGGGTGTGAGGTACCTCCCTGCTTCAGCAGATCCTAGAGAATGCAAACTTCTGGGGTCCCTCAGAAATGTCTTGATGCTTTCCACAAGTCACCGTCTCCATTGTACACCTCAGTCCCATCCCAGACTCAGATGCTTCCTATTCCCAGGGAAGCTGGAGTAGTAGCAAGGAATGCCAAGAGCAGTTGGCATTCCTTTTTTTTTTTGTAGGCTTTTTTGTAGGCTCTTTGTAGGCTCTTTTCCACTCATCCACAGACACGAATAAGGAATTTGGAAAAGATTCTCCACTGCTTAAGAAATAATGTAAGTTTGCCTATAACAAGGAGAGTTTCCTTTTAAACATGTATGATTTATATTGTGATCACTCATATCATCATTTATGCAGCACCTGGCAAAATTAGATTCAGATGTGCAGGTTTTGCTTTTAAAGCTCTACACCCTAAAGATCACAAAAGTCGTGTTTATTCTGTGAATATTTTGGCATTTACTTGACGTTTGTAGGATCTATTC
This sequence comes from Netta rufina, assembly GCF_964035555.1. NCBI lineage: Eukaryota > Metazoa > Chordata > Aves > Anseriformes > Anatidae > Netta > Netta rufina. The sequence continues at coordinate 103,678,496 of NC_140123.1, forward strand.
TATATATCCCCAAATAATTAAAAATTGCATGGTATGTGCGATTAAATATATATATATGTAAAGGATTTTGACTATGTGTGTAGATAAATAGCTTTATATACACATACTTATCAGGATATAATTTTAAAACCTACTTAGAAGATTTTAATACCTGTATATTACATGCTTGGTATCTATATATGATAATATATGTATATATGTTATACAGATACATAGTTTAATCAACTAAGTCACTGGGTCTTCTTTATTTATATTTACAGTTTCTTTGGCAGCAATGCGCAGCACTTTCAGCCCAGACGGGGTTCCACTGTCACAGAGCACACATGCAAGCAGTGATGGAAATGAAGCAGTGTGCAGCTCTGTGCCATGCCAGCACTGCTCAGAACTCCACAATCATGTATTAGCAGACTTTCATCTCCTCTCCCTGTGTGTGCGAGGAATTGGTTGAATACAGGATTGCTTCTGCTGCTTCCCCTCTTCAATCACTATCCACAGGGAGATCCTCTCCCCTCTATGAAGAGCTTATATTAGAAAAAGTAGACAGATGAACAGGAAGGCAGGCACTGTACTTCAACAGGAAGACAGCATGGTCAAGGAAAACACGAAAAAGCAGCTTTTTTATATGTTGATCAAGTTTAATTTTTATTATGGGCATAAGAGTTAGTGGGAATACTGGAAGAATGAATTAGGGTACAAGTGTCAAGGGAAGGGAAAAAGTAGAAGGAAACCTATTAAGAATGAAAGATGGAGGGGAGAAATGGAAGTCCTGGAAGGAAAGAAGAAGAAAGAAGACAGGCAAGTGAGGCTGGAGTGGAAACATTAAGAAGCAGACAAAAAATATTTAGAGTTCATATATCTTGGAAACAGCATTCTCTAATGGCTGCAATCCAAGGATCAAGTAGACCCTGAAATAGTCACAGAGAGGCTGGCATGTGGCAGATGGAGGGGAAGGATTTTTTTTATTTGGGGGTTGAAGAGGGAGCTTTCAGTCCCCATTTATACATTCCATGGCACAGCTCAGTGGTGAAATGTGAGAACCCACCTGGGCCTCTCTCTATACTATATCCCTCGAGAACTTTGTTAGTACTGATAAATACTGTCTATTGCTAGGTTTTCAGCAACACCAGATTTCCATTTTAAGACAAGTGTCTGCAGACAGGCAGCACTGCTGCAGCACTGAGTCTTGAGTGGTCTTGGAGAATTTTTTGTTTGTTTGTTTGTTTCCTCCAGTTCAGACCACACTTATCAGTATGTACTTGTTTATGTGTACTTTTTTATGTGCACAGACATATGAGATAAGCACCCTGCAGCCACCTCAGGCTGCCCTCAGATGATATGACCCAGTGCTGCTCCCAGCTCCCACCTCTCAACCCACAGCGTTGCAGAAATCTGACCTGGAGGGTGCTGTAGGTGCAGCGCGCAATCGGCAGGACATATCTCCGGGCAAGATGTATGGAAAAAGCAAGCCAACATGCCTCTGTGGATCCTTTGTCACTAAGGCTGTTCCATGTAAAGACACCTTTGTGTCATTCTGATGTGGAGCATCACTAACACAGTGCCCTGCTCAGGCCAATTTACTGCATTTCATATTAGTGCATAAAACCTGGGGCAGTGCAGTGTTGCCAGTACCTTGTATCCATGTGTCTGATAATGAGGTGCATGAGCTGGCCCATATGTCTCATTGTTGATAGATTGTACAGTGCAGATATTTACCCTAATGCTGACAGTAAATTGAACAGACAATGACTGGAGTTTGCTTTTGGCTGGTCCTCCCCTTGCAGCTAACATCACATTGGTCTTGCTGGGATTGAGATTGAACATTTCATTTCCAGCTGTGTTCAGCTCCTTGGGGGGCTGCCCATTCCATTGACTTTGGGGTTTGGATCAAGTTCTTTCATATTCTGGTGTTTGAAGTAAGCCTCGTGTATAATATACTTCCAATAATTACTAAAGGAATTATGCATGAAAACAATTCCACTATTAAATGCAATCAAGTTAAGGAGAAATGTTCTTTCTGAGTTAGCCTGAAGTTCCTATGTACAAAGAGATTGCATTACTTGAAAACCTCTACCTTAATGTGATATTCTTTTACGGTTGTATTAATAACCCAAAGCCTACACAAACTGCATTTTCATAAACAACTTGGATATATTTTTTAAGTCACTCTCTTTTGCAGTGTTCAAATTAAAATGCTGGATTGCATCTGTAAACCAATTTCTTGCATGTTTTGCTTTTTGCCTCTCATATAGCTAATGATGCTGAAGACCTTCGTATTGGCACTACACTGTGAGCTAAAAACAGTCACATTCTCCACGTTCTCCACTGCTGTCTGGGTTGTTTTGTCCTGACTCCTGACTAATTCACATTCTGTCCACTCTATTGTGTTGCTGCATGAATGCTCTCTGCAACTAGCTGATGACTATCCCATTATTTGACCTAGTAGAAGCACTTTACTGCCTTTTCTGTAGGAAACAGAAGAGGATAACACATCTCAACCAAAATCCTTCGGTTTTCTGTGTTCTGTCAAAAAATTAGGGCTGGCATCGCTGGTTGCTAAAATGTCCCTTTGGAAAAACTACTATATATAACAAGACTCAAATTGGCTCTAAGCATACTTTTTTTTTTTTTCCCTCTCTAGCTATGACACTGCTAGCTATGTAAATCAAAGCCAGGGTCAGAGGAAGATGATCATATCTGAAACAATGATGTTGTAATTGAGAAATTCTCTGTCAGCCTTCCTAGATCTCTTTTGACTTGTGGTTCGTAATTAGCCTGAACTACAGGTAATTGAAACAGTCCAGTTGATGTAGGGCAACTTCTGTATCTCTGACCATGATACGTAGTGTAGTGGTTTTAGGAATGAATACACTTACACAAACTGACAAATTAATCAGAGTAGTTATTTTTACTGCTTTGGATTATTTAAGGCTTCCTTCACAACACTAATTCCTGATTTTTTCCTACTTATGTAATCTAAACACTGCTGTGAATATGCTGATTTTCTCACCATGACCATTTTTTTTTCTTTTTTCTATTTTTTTTTCCAGTTAATTCTGGCTTTACCTCTTTGACCAAAGAGGAAAGAAGACTTACAAACAAAGGAAAGAAGACACTATAAACAAAATATTGAAGAAAACACCAGGGAAAGGCTCGTTATTTTGCACCCCTAAGTGCAAGTTGAGACTTGCAAGTATTTGCAAGTCTCACTGACTATCCACATTGGCAGTATTAAAATTCTATGTAGAACTTAGGGCAAGATAATTCAGTATAGCTCCATATGTCTTTATTGGTACTATGCCAACTTATGCCAATGAGGACACAGACCGTTTTGGGCTACCACCCGACTGCATTTTAAAACAGTATGTATCTGGAGTTGTATTAAATGAGAGCAAGGGAATATTATATCTTCCAAATTAATGGAGTTTTCCCATTTGATTTAAGATCTTAGTGCTACAAGCCAAAACTACTTGAAATCCAGACATAATGACTTGAAATCAATCAGATTTTTATCCTAAACTACACTACAGTCCAGGGACCCAAAAATCCTAACTCTCTCACTGGAGAAGTGCCATTAAAAATACTGAGCTAGTGTTATCCCCTTGCTGCAGTGAGGAGTATTTTCAGGCTCCTTAATATAATACTAAAGTTTAGCAGAAATATCCATGGAGCAATAAAACAGCCTGAGTAAATACATTTTACTCCACTACCAATGAGGTATTTGCTTTTGTGGATTTGGGATTAAATTCAAAACTCAAAAAATCTCATTTTCTCAGATTAGATATAGTGCAGAAAGCATGCAGAGGCCAGAATCTTCACTTATTCTTTTGATATTTTTATGATCAGGATCCTCAACTGGTGTTTACTAAAGTATATTTTAACTTCAGTGGAGCAGGCTTTATTCTGAGAGTGGCTCATTAATGCACACATATTCCCTGATACTACTTACAGCTGCATTATCTCCAGCACGTAGTTTTTATTAGCTTTACTAATTTTTTTATAACTTTGCTGGACTATCTTCATGTGTAAATGTCTTATGAAAATTAACTGAAAACATCCACAAAAGGGAGTGAAAAAAATGGCACAGTTAACCTATTCTAACGTGTACTCCAAATGTCCCTTTATGATGATCACCTTGAATTTCCCAGAGGAATAAAAGCATCTTTGGAAGAATGGGGGCAAACTGATAGATCAGGGCTAACCTTTGTCGCCATTCCTAGAACCAAAGCACAGTATGTGTGGTTCCTGATGTTGTTGGAGACCTTCAGTCCCAAAGCATTACTTCTCCAAGAAAAAGCACCTGCAAGTTTTCCAGTGTTCCAGGGCACAAGCAGATCAGTAAAAGTGACAGATCTTCGTCAGTAAGACTGCCTGTATCCCAGGTAGACTTATACTACATAAAAGCAGATCAGTGTTTTCTTTTCCACGTGTGGAATTTTCAGAGCTTTTAATTGAAAACTTTCCTTCAGAGAAATGTTAGTCACAAAAAAAAATATTACAAATTAAGTACTTAAATAACATACTGTCTTACTTCCATGTTTCCATGTTTGTTGCCTTCTGACTTTCAAAAGTTTTTATTTTTAATTGCATGATTAACAAAAATTTCAAACAAATTTTAGAATGTGTGTTCCATCTAGCATCTGTACCTCTGAATCAGAGGATGGCAGAGGCTGGAAGGCTTCTCTTGGCATGACCTGGCCCAAAACAACTGCTCAGAAAAGACCACCTCCAGGGATGGAAACTTCAGAAGCTCTCTGGGCAACCTGTGCTGGTATTGGACCACCCTTACAGTAAAAGAGGTCTTTTCTTATGTTCAGAAGCCATATAACAAATGCGAAGCCATCTGAAGCCAAGTGATAGTAGTAGTTGACTTTCTTCTGAGAGGTATGAAGGCACACATTTGCCAACCTGACACACTCTCTAGAGAAGAGTGCTGCTTACCAGAGACTTGTATCAGGGATGTAATCAAGGCTACCAAGCCTTGTACAGCCCACTGACTATTATCCACTGCTGTTTCATGTGGACACAAATGATGCCGCCAGGAGCAGTCTGAGGAGTACCAAGAGGTATTACAGAGCACTGGGAGAGGCAGTAAGGGACTCAGGAGCACAGGTAGTTTTTTCATCTGTCCTGCCAGCCAAAGGGAAGGGGATTGAATGGGCCATTCAAATCCAGTATATTGACAGATGGTTACAGGACTGGTGCCACAGACAGGGCTCCAGCTACTTAGACTATGGGACTCGCTTTGAGAAACTTGGTCTGCTGGGGTCCACCTGTCAGAGAAGGGGAAGAGCATCTTTGATCATAGGCTTGCAGAGCTGGTAAAGAGGGCTTTAAACTAAAGGTGCCAGGGGAGGGGAAAAGAGAACTTCAATCCATCCCACTATTCGCAGTTTGGTGCCAGTGAAAACAACAGGTGCCCAGAGGTTGGAGAAGGGTCATGGTTCAGCAGGTGAGCGAGCCCAAGAAATCTAGTTAATATTCAAGGATGACCAATTTCTAACTCAGGAGCAATGCATCCCAACAAAGAATTCAAGCAAAAACACCAGGAGGCCTGCATGGATGAGCAAGGAGCTCTTGGTCAAATTCAAGCAGAAAAGGGGAGCCTACAGAGGGTGGAAGCAAGGACAGGTAGTCTGGGAGGAAAACAGAGAAATTGTCCAGGCAGCCAAGGGTCAGTCTAGGAAATCCAAAGCCTCAGTAGAATTAAATCTGGCCAGGTACATCAAGTGCACCAAGAAAGGCTTCTATAACTATGTCAGTGATAAAAGGAAGACTAAGGGAAAATGTAGACCCTTTTCAGAAGGAAATGAGAGACCTGGCTACATGGTGTATGGAGAAGGCTGAGGTACTCAATGACTGTTTTACTTCAGTCTTCACTAGCACGAACTCTGAGTCACAGAAGGCAAAGGCAGAAACTGGGAGAATGAAGAACCGCCCACTGTAGAAGATCATGTTTGAGACCAATCTAAGGAACCTGTAGGTGCACAAGTCCATGGGACCTGATGAGATTCATCCAAGAGTCCTGAGGAATCTGAAGGATAACATTGCTAAGCCATTATCTATCATATTTGAGAAATCATGGCTGTCAGGTGAAGTTCCCACTGACTGGAGAAGGGGAAACATAACCCCCATGTTTAAAAAAGGAAAAAAGGAAGACCTGGAGAAATACAGGTCAGTCAGTCTCACTTCTGTGCCCAGCAAGATCATGGAGCTTCTTTATTTTCCTCTTCTAGGAGTAAATTCTGCTTTATATTCTAGGAGGAAACTGTGCTTTATTTTCTTGTTCTAGGAGGAAACTATGCTAAAGCATATGGAAAATAAAGAAGTGACTGGGGACAGTGAACATGGCTTTTTCAACAAAGGTAAATTGTGCCTGAGAAATCTGGTGGCCTTCTTCAATGGGCTTACAGTGTTGGTGGATAAGAGAAAAGCTGCTGACATCACCTACCTAGACTTGTGCAAAGTGTTTAACACTGTCCTGCACAACATCTTTGTCTCTAAATCAGAGAGACATGGATTAGACAGATGGACCACTTGGTGGATAACAAATTGGCTGGATGGTTGCACTTAAAGAGTTGCTGCCAACAGCTTGATGTCCAGGTGGAGACCAGCAATGAGTAGCATTTCTTGGAAATCAGTATTGGGATTAATGCTGTTTGACATCTTTGTCAGTGACATAGACAGTGAAATTGAGTGCACCCTCACCTCATGTTGGTGCCAATGACATCAAGCTGTGTGGTGCTGTCAGCAAGCCGAAGGGAGAGAAGGGATGGCAGGTTTCAGAGGTGGGCCCATGCAAATCTGATAAACCTCAAAACCTTAAAAAATATATGTATTTTAAGCTTTGTTGAGCTCAAAACATTTGCTCCCATCTCTTAACTGGTTCATTCTCTGTGATTTTCTTATATGCTTGCATTAATTCATATTGCCAGTTATTGCTCTTGGTTTGAAAAAAAAAAAATAAAAAAAAATCATGGAAACCATTTATATTAAAAGACTAAAACTGGAGCAATGTCTATTCTTATCTTTACAGACCAAGTGTCTTGTGTAAAATTTGACTTTTAGGGACTTCTGTTCCTCTGTTAACTACAAAGAATTACAAGGAACATCAATTCCCTGTCCTAAGCGTACACTGAGACAAATTTAGAGACTTTGTATGTGAACACAAGAGAGTTTGACATGCTTTTGAAGTCAAATTAAGGAAGTGATTATGAGAACAGCAGCCAAGGGTTGGACTGCAGGTTTGTGAGCCCTGTATTCTGCCTGTCTCAGCAAGACCAGCAGCAGACACAGGGGAGAAATGTAAGACGAGGCACACACAAGGAAGATGTTGGCCCATGCATTCCTTCAACCCTCCATCTCAGCTCTTCCCACATGTGGACCAGGGACCATGCAGCTGTGCCAAACTCAGTGGACTTGTGAAGATTTAATCCAGTGTGAAGCCAACTCTTTGACACTGTCCATATATGTATGCTTCACATAGGTACGTTACTTCTATCACAGCTACAGAAACAAGTCAAGGGTCATGATGTTTTCTAGAAAAAAAAATGTAGGTGTAAAAGACTTCTTTCTGCCTTGGAGGAGTAGGCTGTCTGAATGTTGTACACAGCTTCAGAACACCCTGTTAATACTTTAGTTCTGGAAAAAAAGGCAGAGATGTATCTTTCATCTCACCCCCAGCCCAAGCACATCAGAGGTCCACCTAAATTAACAGGTTTTAACTTCCTTAAGCCTGTTACAAAGAAATAGGTTTGTATTTCAAAGACCACCAGTTTGACTTTTTTTCCCAAATGTAGTGTAATTCTAGCAAACTCCAGAATCTGCTCATTATTTGTAGGTGAAGAAAACTGAACTCAGTGGAACAATCCGAGAAAGAAGAGTGCTCCTCATGGTGCCTAAGGCTTGCCAATCTCCTTATAAACACATAAAAAGGAAAAACAGACTGCTTGACAAGGACATGGGGAAAAAAAAAAGCAATCAGATAACACATATACCAAAGAAATTCACTGCATAAAATAGTGCAGAATACACAAAATAAGTATAAAATGTTTATCTTCTTTAATCTTTTCTAATTGTAGTAATTTTAGTTAAAAATTTTCCAGGAAGACATGTGATGTTTAAAACTCCTTGTAGTATGGTGATTCTCTATTTTAAATTAAAGAAAAGAACTACAGCTCAGATTCTGGCTTGGCATATACCTTATTAAATATATAACTTATTGTATAACATCTATGCAAAATTTAACTTTTATTTTTCAAATCAATTTCCATAACTTTTAACATGAATTAATTGAACCCTGAAAATTGATTTTAGCACTAATGATGGTCCAGTGCTAATGCTAATAGTTGCATTGATTAATATTTTGCATAATCATTCTCTAAATGTTAATTCTTAGGACTTGACTAAATTTCAAAAGATGCCACCCTTGCGTTATTTGTTTGTTTGTTTGTTTGTTTTTGTTTTTGTTTTTGTTTTTGTTTTTCCCAACACATTTTTTGAAAAGTTAGCAAGAAGCAGTCTGGCTATTTCCAAGAGAAAACAAATAAACGAACAAACATTATATTTTCCTGATGTTATAAAGCAACAGACAAAAATCACAAATCTTTCTTGGAAGAGTTTATTAATGTTTCAGAGGACAAATTTTACAGCACTGAAGTAAAACTTAGTCTTATCTATCTACCATGCTATCTTTCAGGAAAAAGAGGGAAGGCACTAATTTGGCATGCAGACCTGTAATGTCCATGATCTCATGACTTTTAAATAAGCCCTAATAACCCAACGGATTGTTGTTTCACCAAGTTGTAGATAAATGGGAGACAAACTGAAATTTTACATGGAAAAATAAAATAAAATAAAATAAAATAAAAAAGTGTTTGGATATTGAACTTCCAAATAAAATACTGGGCCACTCTGATGGGACTATCAGCAGAAGAGAAATGGACCTACAAAATTGCTGGGTGGTTAGAATCTCTTTTGCATAAGAAAATTTGCTGTTTGTCTACATATATGGGCCACAGATTTAAATGTGAATCTTTTTTCCTCTGCTATGTCAGGAGAGGAAACTTTAAACTAGGTTTCAATGCTGTAGTCCAGTATCATTTATCAGACTCTTCTCCACTGGCTGAAAATGTGGGTTTCTCTAACTCCAGTAGCTCTTGCCAGGATCAGGATTCTTGTCAGGGCTGTTCAGGAAGCTCTTTTCTGTATCAGATACAGGACAAGGTACATTGGATCCAAAGGGTGAATTAGATTTTCTGCTTCTCTATTTTAAATTCTATCCCCACTTTTCCAGGTAGTACAACCACAGTCCTTGAGGAAAGTTCCCTTCTGCCTCACTTGCTCTGCACATGGTGTCTAACACAAAAGCTGATGGGAAACCATTGCATTAATGGTTTATCTCCTATTTACTGAACTACTTAACCACTTTTCTGATGACAGCTACTCATATTCTACCATTTATTGCTCACAAAGATCAGCCATTCAGTAATATGCTGTTAAGCATTTGCTGTAGGAAAGTCAAATAGCTATGAAAATGCTACCTGTATGGCAGCTTAGCTAAATGCAAAGTTCAAGTAAATGTATTCACAGACTGCTGTTTTCTGTCCATCATGTTGTGAGACCACCTCACTGCCTATTCTTTCTGTGCTGCTCCCATATATGTGATTATTCTGGCTTTTCTAGAGCTAGTTACTAAGACACTTTACATCTTGTTACTAAGGGTGTGTTGTTTCCTTAACTGAAAGCATTACTGTTTAATCTCCTTTCTTAAATTCTGAAGGTTTAGATATCCTAATCTATTCTCAGTTTCACAGTTTGCTGACAATTTTTTAGAACTGAGCAGTAGAATGTGTGGCCAGAATTCATATTTTTTGCTATCAATTTTTGAAGCACCACCTACGCAATGTTTTCATATTTACCCCCAAGACAGGTACTGTTTTTGACATGGCCTTATGATTTGTCAAACATTATTTACAGCCTGACTTCTTAATGAAAGAAATCTAAGCATGCCCAGAGTCCCAGTTTAGCTTTTGTCAAACCCATTATATTCACAGTTAACATCCTGAGAACTACCTTCATTGGCGCTGGAGTTAGAGGCTTCTATCTTGACTCAGTTGTAAACCCCATTCCTCATTTTCTTGGTCCATCCATTTGGAGTGGTAACTCCATTATCTTGTCTCAAAAACTAGCCCTTACTCTTTCCCAGTGAAAACATTACAGCACATTTCATGTTCTTGTCTGAATAACCTGCCAATTAAAATAACCTATGACTTTTTAAATAAATAAGCCTATTTTAATCCCAAACTGTATAAGAAAACAAAGTTTTCTGGTCACACACACACACACACACACACACGCACAAATGTTTTGCTTGTGGCAGCAAGACTGTCCCCTTTGAATCTGGATGCTATTGCAATTGACTTGTTGTCTTCTCAGATATAAAAGGTACTTGTAAACCAACACTGAACTCTGTCTTTGTGAATATAACAGTACTTTGCCCTTATGCAAAGTACCTTTAGAACAAAATAGAATATGTTATTTTCATCTAAACGTCAGAAGAAGTATTTTATTTCTCAAAAATGATCACTTTCTATATGCCATAGAAGTACTAGAGATAAGAGGTAGTTCATGTTCTGTTAGCCAAGCAAAATTCTCATTGCAGGAGGAAAAGGTTCAAAGTACTATGTTACAGTATTTATTGCAGAGCATTTAGATGCCAGTGGCAGCTGGCATTGTAAGAAATGAATACAATGAAGAAATGTTGGCATTTACCATATAACATCAGTAAAATGTTGCATTCTGCAATTTATTCTGCACTCTCCTCCTTGATGAAAGATCATGGCCCTTCATAATGTGGTCATTTATAATAGTGAATTATGCTCAAATGGTGTTAGGCCTTTCTTACAATGCTTCCAAAAGAGAACTGAATCTATACTGACATTTAGCAAAATTAACAATTATCTTGAAAAATCTAAATCATAGAAAAAACATATAAAAAGAGGGTCAAATGTCAACAACAGTGCCGTATTCACAGAAGCAGCCTTGCTGAAAGTGGTGGATGGTACGCCACAGGAATAATGCTATCAGGATGGTTATCCCACTGAGAAAGCAAGAGCAAGGAGGAGCCACAGAAACAGTTGCATATTTATGGTAACTGAACCATTTAAGTGTCATAAATGGTACTGGTCAACCCTGACTTTGGCTGAGGTGGCCATGGCAGAAGAGAGGACAGAGATGACTTGAGGTCAGAGAGGTGTTCCTTGGGAGCACCTGTGCTCTGTGCTGCCTTTCTGCCACAATCAGCTGGCTGTGCAGGGAATACGTGCCATTTAACATCATGTCTTCTGCATAAAATTGCTATAACACACCAGAAAAGTTGATGCCACGCTTCAACTGCAAGAATAAAAGTTGTTCTAATTAAGTCTCTTGATATTTGAGTCTTTTAATAGTCTTTTAATAAATATTGTCATATCTTGTAATCAGATTGATGACAAGTTAATTTACCACTGTGAAGAATTTGGCTGAGAGTGGATCTTTGGACTGAAATAGAATTTAAAAAAAAAAAAAAGCATGGAGCTGAGGCAGGACTATAGATGTGTGTTTCATACTGAACAACAAGTGTCATTGACCTTAAAAAGTCTGAACAAAGTAGTTTCCCTCTGTAGTCAACAGAAACATATTCTTCCAGGGGACAGTTTAAAGCAGGAGTCTGTTCTCACCAAAGAAGGAGCCTAGGGTATGAGCTTAGTAATTAAGCACCTAAAGTTAGTCAGAAGCAGCAGCCACAAAGTGTGCCTACCAGTTTAAGTTAAGCTATTAATTCTACTTCAGCCTATCATCAAAATGACAATCAGAAGAAATAGCATCTGCACGAGACACAGCCATGCGCTGTTGGTCCAGTGGATCTTTGTCATCCTTAAGCCCTGTTTTACATGAAAGAGCACAGTCACAAATTAAACTTACATATTCCTCTTCAGCATGCGTACGCGATGTTCATCTGTCCTTGTGGGAGTCAGCATTTGAGATAATATACATGCATTGTAATACCTCTGAACATGTTTATTTAAAATCAGCCACGACAAGATGTTATGCTAATACTGCACAGAATGACGTAAATTAGGATGAATTGACTAAGTCCTCAGATCTTATTGCCAGGAGCACCCTCTACAGAGAAGCATCAATAGAAAGTGTTATTTTATTATTACTGAGATGTGTCAGTCAAATTCAGTCCCATGTTCAGGCTCCACATAAATATGTGTTAAGAAACAATATGTGTTAAGTCCAAAAGAGGTTACAGAGTGGGGCAAGAAAGACTTATCATAATAAAGGGTACATTTATTTTAGTTTTCTCTAACAGAAAATAAAGCATACAGGGATTAAGTATATATACCTGGCACCAAATCGGAAGGAACCCAACAGGAAAGCCAAAATCCAAACCAAACATCTGACTCCACGTTAGTGATTTAACTCTTTCTCTTGTACATAACTAGCTGGCATAATGTCAAACACTGCATAGTGATTTTTACTTTGGGGAAGCAAATTTCTCTAGCATCAGCACAACCCTAATTGTCATATCTTGTGTCTCTACTCTTAAAATAAATGATTTATAGCAATTGCCTTTTCAAAGTCCACCCTTAAAACAATTTTCATAAACATTTAAAGCTTTTCAGGTGTAGCATGATGAATGATATTTCTCTGGGGGGAAGAAAAAAGTGTGAATTGTTAGTAGTATCGCTGTTATGAATTCAATATCTTCACTGTTAAGAAATCAGGTGTTTTCACAAGGAATGAAAAATATTACATGATATGCTGAAGAATAAAAGTGGAATGAGTCATTTAATTTTATCATGAAAATACAAATGCACTAAGTGTCTGAAGTACACACAATTCTCATTATATGTCCTTCAGTTTGCTGCTCCTCTGAATTCTTGAACACAGTAACTCTTAAAATGAAAGCAGAAAAATCAATGAAATATATTATTCCTGCTGAACCATGTTATTGTAATGATTTGGTATATTTTACTCATTATATTTTTCTCAATTTGAATTGTAGAAGGGGAGGGAAGAGTAGTAGACAGGAGGAAAAGGCAGAAGGGAATACTGTCACAGTCAGATATTACCAGAATTTGTTTCAGTCAATGACATTCTTTAAAGCTGAACTTCAGTAGATTTGTATGCATCAAAATGAATTTTATCTGCATGTCATAATTACTTGCTTTCATTTCAGTTATATTCATTTGAAGTATTAAAATGGCAGTTGTGCCCTCTGTGGTGTTAGGCTTCTGACTTAGACCAAAATCCAAACAGATTTGGAATGAAACTGTTTTTGCTGACTTCTCCTAGGCCTATGTGGTGCTCAGCTAGATATGTCTGCTGGGGTACATGACCGTACATTCTAAGTGAATAGTTTGGGATGTGTAATTAAGTTGTGTTAACTGTTTGCTGATGTAGTCACTTTACCAGATGAAGAAGATACCAATAAACCTAGATAGTATAAATATATAACATTTAAATAGCTAGATGGAAGAAATTAAAGCTTCTGCTTAATAGGCCAATCAGGCTTTTAATTATGCAGGAGTCTATAGCAAATGAATTCAGTTGGTCTAACAGGTATATATATTTTTAGGGCAGGAACACAAAACTATGTATGCAATAGCTTAAGCACATAGGAAAGTAGTCTTCATCCATATGGGTAGCTCCCAGTGTACCTTGAGCACTTAAAACCCGCTATTTCAGTCATTCACTCCAAAGCAATTTGAAAAGAGGGTATATAGGCCAAGATAAAGCATTGGTAGCTGAAGAACTCCTGAGCCAGACTGTAAGCTACACAAACCTAGGAACTTTCCTTCCCCAGCATTTTCTTTCAGGGAACAGACAATATTTGCATTGCTGCATCTAGCCTCTTCTTCATATGCTGAGAAAACATATATGAGAATGCTGAGCATGTGGTCAATAAATAGCTTCTAAAATGGATAGTAACTAGCAGTTTGGGATTGCCTTCTGTTGGGAGAATACATTTGCTGGAGAGCTTGATTTTGATTAGTTTTCTCCTTAAGTTGTTTATCCTACTTGTATTCACTGTGTCTTTTTTCTGTAGCATGTGATCATCATTTGGCCATGCAGTGTCTAAACTTTGCTCCATTTATATTAGTTCTAGAGGGTCTCTCAGATACCAGCACAGGTGGAAGAAAAAGCGGAATAGGGTTTTTACAGAGTTTATAACTGTTCTGTGGTACCTGTGACCTAGAGAGTGAGTTTCAACGGTCACATTTTCTTTCTTCCTATTCCACTTCAGCCTGAGCATCTGTTTTTTACTCTCCACTGCATGCCATGGATGCAAAGGGCTACAGTCACTGTATACATGCTTTCAGTTTCAGCTTGAACAAGAACACCGATCCCATGAATTCAATGAACTGGGTACTGAGTCCACAGCCTGGCTGTCTGCTGGCAAAGTTCATTGTCGGCTTACTTTTTGAAGGTGATGCTTCCTAGTTAAAAATAATAGTTTTCAGAAATACAGGTTTAACTACCAAGAAATGAAACTGGTTAACAAAACCCAACTCCATTCCCAAGCAGAGAATTTAGAACAGAAAGAATGCTTCCATTAGACATTGGGCAGTGCCTTATGGGATGTTTTCATTTTGAGAAAAGTGAAGAGGATGTGATAACTGCAATACTGAAGGATGATGCCTATTGATAGACAATAAGGCCGGTAATGTCTCTGCTAGGTTTGCTTCTATAAGGCTGACTTCTCTCAATTTTGTGTAAAATCTAGAGAAAATTTTCTTCCTAAATCTCCAAATAACAGCTTCAGTAACCTCATAGCAATTACCTGGCATTTCATAAGGAGATACTGGCTCATTTTCCATGACAAAATGTTCATTCTGCTCAGATTTGGTGGATTGTTACAGTTCAGTAATCTTAATCCCAGAATGGAAGGTAATTTTTACAATAGATAGGGACCATTCTGTGGCACTGTATTTCACCTCCATTGATTTTAGTTTCTGCAGGCCAAGCAGTTTTTTCTCCCTGACTCAAACTCCTCATCTTTTACATAAAATATGCATTGTTCCGTGCCAGTGACAGAATCTGTGAAAGGGCCATGGAAATCCTATCCATCAACTGTGCAGGAACCAGTTCTGTCTCGCCATCAATCTTCACACTTTCTGACTGGAAAAGGATGCTGTCTGCTCCGAGAGCTGACTCAAAGAAGGGCCTTTAATGTTTGGTTCACTTTCTTCAAGAAGGAGTGCTGCCTTGAAAGAGACGACAGAAGCCGTGGGGAAAATCATAGGAAATAAATGTTACTGACAACACCTGGCTGAACTAAGTGGTGTTTTAAAGGGAGTGTGCTCTCTGGCTGCACATATCCTTCTTTCTTCCTAAACTTCCACACTGTGCTGTGCTGATATTTATTCAGACAGTGCTATGGTTGCCACAGGGGAGTCCTAAGGTGACAAAAAGGTAAGATGAATACAGAGTACTCCAAATGAGAGGTGAAATATAAAGTAATAAAAGGCTTCAGGTTTCTTTTGGTTGGCTGATTGGTTTTTATGTATGTGTGTATTAATACTATCTGATAAATGAAGATCTTCTAGCCAGAATTATAACTCAGCTGGGTCTGTTTATACTTTGGAAAGCAGGAAAAGAAGCTCCCTGCTCAAGGTGATGCTAGAGAAACCCAGCAGGTCCTCAGAGGATGTGGCCAAGGCTGTCACATGGGAATTTCTTACACCTGCTGGAAGAGGGCAGAGGGGCTGATCAACCACCTCTCTTTGGTACATACGCATGCAGATAAATCCTATTTAACATTTTCTTTCCATTCAGGAAAGTCATTGCCATACAGTTCTTCCTAATTTTTCACCTGTGCTCTTTAGTAAGGTGAACAAGATTAGAACAGATTGTAAAAAACAAACAAGCAAAAGAAAAAAAAAATCATTTAAAATGGCTTTTATATCTTTGGCTTGCCTTTAAATGACCTAAATACTAATAGAGGACAAAATCAGCTTTGTAATTGGAGGTCCTTCCCCTTTCTTCACTAGGGTGACTAATTTCTATCTTTTTTGTCTGGAGTGTAGTCAGTGCAGTAGCTATTAGAGTTTAGCTAATGCCATTTTTTTGCCTATATCTACTTTTTTTTTTTTTTTTTTTTTTAAAGCTTGACTATTATTCTGGTTCCTGCAGCACTGTAGGTGAGCATGGCCCTTTGCAGGCAAATGAAAAGACCATCTCATTCTCTTCAGAGCTTAACATTTAAGTTCAAATCTCCAATTCTTATTTTCAGACCAGTATTATACCATGCAGAGCAAAGAGGTGACTGTGGACTCTCTTTCCTGCAGAGATATATTATATGTTGCGGTGACGTCCCTATATTTTCTTGAACAGCTTGAGAGAAAAGTGACACGTTCAAACTGCACTTGCAGATATTTCAAAATTTAAAATAAATTCTAGGCATTCATGAGGAATTGTGGTTACTTCATTCATCTAGACTACAAGATGTCTTAATGAGAGGCTATTTTAAGAGGCAGCATGGCTGTGGAGGAAGGTTTGAGAGGTGCAAAAGAATGAATGGAAGAATGGGTGCTCTGAATAATGGAACAGATGAAAACTGAGACATACATCCATAATTAGTGGGATTACACTCAGGATGAATATTGCTTTGTTTTTCTACACTCATGTAAATTCATTATGTGCTGTATGCATATAAAGCTAGCAATTAATTGGATACTCTATCATCAAGTATTGTTTGTAATACAAAGGTTGTATTCTAAAGAAAATAAATCTAAACTTGTTATTAGATGCTACAAAAATGCTCTCATGCAGTGCATTCACATTTTGAAAACAAAAGGAATAAAGTATATCCACCATTTCTCTGTCTCCACTGAACTTTTCAGACAGATGTTAATGCAGACAGTCTACATTTGTTTTACAAGGACCCCCCAAACATCCTGCTCACAAACTGTGCCTCTCCCATTTCCATGGGGGACTGTGATTTGGATTGCTTATTCCTGATGCATTAACACTGTTCTTTGCTAACTAAAAACCTTAGCCATGAATCTCAGACTTATTAATGGGCTTTAATGACCCTTACAGGAAAATTCCAGGTTTGATCTCTTTAGTAACTACAAATGCAAATATAAGTCCCTCTCAGTTAACAGCTTGTTATGCTTAAGAAGTAAAGAGCACCGGAAATTATTATGGCCCATATGTTACTAAAAGGGTTTGATGTAGATTAGTGGCTTATGTAACGGGTGGGTCTAACCCACATTGGGCTTAATTTAGGGGTTATTCTCCTTTTTAAAGAAAAGGCTTGTTTCCTAATGATATACTTTACTACTAATTTAATTTACATTTTGTTGCTCTTAGGCACAATCAGCATACATTGGAATAAGCATTTAAAGCCCCTTACAAAACAATTTGTTGCTTTTGCCATTATTCTTTTTACTTTTGAGTAGTGTTCTTGTTTTTCCTGATGAAATAGTGTAGTTAGGTTTGAACTGGAATTACAGAAAATGCAAATTAAAACAATGAGTAACAATCTGCAGTCTTCTGGGGGAAATGAAAACAGCTTCAAGGAAGTTCGACAATGATGGAAAATTTTCGAGACCTGGTCTAAACGAAGGCCAGAAGATAGCTCCAGACATACAAAGAAAATTTAGTCAATGTCAATGGTATAGGATAGCACAAGTGGACAGTTACATACCATAGCTGGTAAAAACAAAACAAAACAAAACAAAACAAACAAACAAACAAACAAACAAACAAAAACCAGAAAAGTTGATGTTCGTGATGAATTCTAAATTTATCACTAAAAAACCTTCAAATTTTCAAATTTCCAAAATGTGTTTTTTTTGTGTGTGATTTGTGTTTCCCAATAAACATTAACATTACTTCAGTGTTGCATCTTAGAAAATGTAGGTTGTATCCAGACACTCAACGCAGTTTTTCAGAGAAGACATATGTTCGCTCGTGGTGTGTCAGTATTTTATTGCCAACTTGATGTACTCTGGGGCAGTTCTAAAATGCTGAGCTGTTTTAGAAACAGTTCCAAATTAAATCAAAGACATACAGAGATTCAGCTTCTCTGAAAGGCAATTTAAAATAACAATAAAAAGGAAAAAAGACATCCATCTTTTATTAACCAGGTATTAGCCCCAATGCTAATTTGAAATGAATCTGAATGATTCACAAGACATTTCTTTCCTCCACAGAAGTCATATTAATACATTCTCATTATCTCTTTATACATGTACTAACTTGGGTTTTACCACTGTTATGACTAATTTACCAGTAAAGAAACTGGGGCTATTTGTTTGTGATTTCTGATTTTCTCAGAAATGCCTGGGATGCATTTTAATAAAAAAAAAAATAAAAAAATAAAATAAAAAAAAAAAAAAACGAACCCTGTATTTAATCATGTATCACTCCCTCTCACACTGGTATCAAGACTACTTAAGGGAACAGGCTATCTACAACAGCAGGTTAGCAGTTATATATCTAAATTCCTTTAGCAATTTTTTCCTCACAGATGAAGGCCTTTATTACCTCAGACTGCTAATACAGTGGCTCTCATGAGAAGGTTGCAAATCTCTGAAAGCTTCTCCAGAATGTATAATTCTTGATGCCAACAATTAACTTGCCTATTTCCCCAATACAGATATAACTCCCACTTCTGAAAATATATTTATTTTACTCTTACACTGAACTGCTAATCTTCCTTGCTTTAGGGGGTTAATTTTACTTGTTTTGTTTTGGTTGGTTGTTTTGTTGGTTGAGTTTTTGTTAGTTTGCTTTTTTCTCTCTAAAAATCATTTTAAATTTTCATTCCCAGCTTGTAATGTGGCGATGTCCTGAAGCAGTCTTCAGGTTACCTGCAAATATTTTACCCAGTTAGCAGTTCCTTTTAATTTCCTCTCACTAAAATTCTTTACTTGATTATAGTTTTACACCTTATGTTATTACTGTGAATTTGTGTTTTGACCTTTCAGACCTAGAAAAATTCAAATTTTCATACTTTAAGGCTCTTTTACCAAGAAGAACTTCAGTGGTTGCATCTCAAATAGGTTACATGGTCTGCTTGAAACTAAATCAAGAATATTTTTTCTTTGTGGATTTTCTGACCAATTAATTCAACAAGCAAACTTTTAAAATGTTTAAAATAATATTTTCTGCTACTTGCCTTATTATGACAGTCTATCTGGAAGACATGAAGTCTTTGGGATTTCTAATCTGGTAGCCTCTTGATCTTCTTACCACACTGTCATCTTTGTCCCACCTTGGTGGAATGCTCAGGATGACTATATTCTTTCTGCAGTGGCAAAGAACTAAAGCTGTAATAATGGTTCACACAGAATACTTAGTTTCCCAGTTTCTCCGTCTTTACTGGTTCAGAGCTCTAACACTAATACAAGCAAACATGTTTATTCAGTCTTAAGTGCCTCACCAATTTCTATGTATGTTCTGAAATGGGGATTTACTTATTAAAGATGCAATTTGCTATTGTTTTTCTGCATTTTACATTTCCATTCTATTCTTTATTTGAGGATATAACAGTTTTGTACTTCATCCCTGTGAAATACACCATCCTGAACTATGTGCTCTTTTCACATTTATTGACTTTCTCCCAGTCTTCGCTTAAAAATCCCCCCTTACCTTTTTAATTTCAGTTATCAGTTATCAGGTTCAGATTTGGATTACACAGACTCTGTCCGCAGAGTAATAAATCAGACAGTAATAAATCTTAGCTGTCTTTCCCTGCAGCGTGTTTTCAATGAAGCAATGGGTCTCTGCCTCTCCATCTGCTGCCATGTGTGGGCCTGCTAAGCTTGAACTTCTCTTCCTACCTACGCTTAGATTTTTTCTCCACATCTCTTCTGACCATCACAACACTGTTGACATTTATCCCTATTGTTTCTGAAGAGATCAGTTATGTGCTTCAAGAGGTCTGCCACTTTCGTCCTTGACAGATGAGAGTAGGTTTTCTCTTTATGTAAGAGCCATTATAGTGATCACAAGATTAGATATTTATATGTCAGATAATTGCAACCCTTCATACCATTCACTAGATGCTGAAAAGTTATATGACAGTCCAAATGAGGCTAATGCAAAGTAAAAGCAGCTTTAACAGGGACAGTCTCTTCCCATGTGTTTTCACATACCTATGTGACTACAAATGCAAGTACACAAAGTAATCAGTTTCAAAATAGCCAGGAAATGATCTTGGAATGACTATTGGAAATATGTTGAAAAAGTTAATTTTCTGCTCAGCTGTGGTCTTTAGGAATTGTTTAAAAAGATGAAGAAAATAGACAATGTCATTGTGTTACTGAAAATATAAGCAGTTCACCCAACATTGTGTGCCAACCCTGTCAGGCCTGTCACCTTAGGAGTATGAAACAAGATTAGACAACTTGAGGTGAAAGGAGGTAGAGTAGGGAAGGACTTCTGAAGAAGGAGAGGCTGAACAGAGTAGGACATTTTAGTTCAGAAAAGAAGCAATAGCAAAGAGAGCAGAAAACATGAACAGCAGGAAGGTAAATGGGAGGTAATCATCTCCTAGTTCCATAAGCATAGAAGCTATCATTCACCAAAGGAAATTACCAGGTGGCGTGTTACGACAAGAAAAAAAAATAAATTACTTTTCCACAAAATGCACAAACTGTGGCACGTATTCACGGGTTGTGACTGGACAAATTCAGAGGGGAAGTGGCTGCAATGTCAGACATGAGGCTCAAATGACAACCTCTGGCTGAAGAAATCCCTAAAATGCAGATTGCTGAAAAAAGAGAGAGAACACTCTCCAATTGTTAAAATATTATTTCCTTGACCAAGTACTTCTGATCACATCAGAAACAACAGAAGGGGTAGGAAGATTTTTGGTCTGATGCAGTACAGTTGGTCTTATAACATCCTTTAAGACTGAAGCCATCCAGAGGAATGAACATAGAAATTGAGGATCCAGATTTTGGCATCTCTCTATTACAACACTGGCCAAATGCACTTGGGTTTTATTGTTTTCCTTTTACTACTTTCTATACAGTACCGTATTATTCTACGAAAACACAAGTAGTAAACAAGCTTCTAACTGTTTGTGCAGATTGCAGCTTTTATGACAAAAATATTTTCCATCTGGAAATGAGTTTTAATATTCTAGATAGAAGAAATATCTTGTGTGTAAATCTTTCTCTTGTAGATGTCGCTGCTATAGACACAACTTTACGTGATTGAAACAAGTGATTTAAGATTATACCATACTTGCAATCAACTACCAAATGTATTTTTTGGACATGCAGTTGAAACAAAGAGGAATGCAATGTGTTCTACCCACAACAAACCATAAATAACAAAAAAGACATAGCATGAGACAGAAAAGATTGTACAGTATTTTTGTGGACTTGTTTGCAATATCTGAATCAAAAGTATGTTCCTGAAATGGTTTAACATTGACCTGAAACCAAGTTTTATATACTTTTGATTAATCTCTTGTTGCAGTTACACAAACAACAGATATATATCAATTGCACATGTAAATGTGGAGGAAATTCTGAGAAGCCATGTGCTGTGAACTCGTTAGCTTGCATACTGAAAATATAGGCAAGAATACTCTGTATTTCAAGAGCACTAGATCAAGAAGGGATTCTTAAATTTAAAAGGGAGGAGAAATTATGATGCCTTGAAGTTTGATTATAACGGAAAGGGGATATTAAAGGTCCAGAGCTCAGGAGAATTTCAACATGGCAGAAAAGTGCCTGGAGGTCCTGTCAGATATCAAGTTGAACATGAGCCAGCAATGTGCCTTTGCCACATAGAAGGTGAACGGTGTCCTAAGCTGCATTAGCCAAAGTGTTGTTATCAGGGTGAGGAAGGTGATCCTTCCCTTCTACTCAACACTAATGAGGACACACATGGGGTGCTGGGTCCAGTTCTGGGACTCCCAGTACAAGAGAGACATGGGGCTACTAGAGAGAGTCCAGGGAAGGGCCACAAAGTTGATGAAGGGACTAGAACATCAGCCCTATGAGGAAAGCCTGAGAGAGCTGGTGTTCTTTAGCCCAGAGAAAAGCAGGATCAGGGGGGATTTATTGATGGAACTAGATGATTTTTAAGGTCCCTTCCAACCCAAGCCATTATATGATCAATATGATTCTATGAAATAACTGAAAGGACAGTACATAGAGGATGGAGCCAGGCTCTTTTCAGTGGTTCCAGATGACAGGACAAGAGGCAACAGCACAAACTGGAACAAGGGCGGCTTCATCTGAACATCAGAAAACACTTCTCTACTCTGAAGATGATGGAGCACTGTCACAGGTTGCCCACAGATGTTGTTGAGTCTTCCTGTTTGGAGACATTCAAAAGTTAACTGGATGTGGTTCTGGGCATTCTGCTGTATGTTTCCCTGCTTGAGTCAGTGGGGGTTAGACCAGATGACCTCCAGAAGTCCCTTCCAACCTCAGCTATTCTGTGATTCTGTGATTCATGGCATCTTCAAGACCAATGCAGAGTAAGATTAAAGAATGACTTGTGTTCCTAGAGCAGAGGGACAACACAGAAACAATATGTGCCTTCATGAAATTTGGGGTTATAAACACAACCACAGGCTGTGAACAGAAAAACAGAAATGCAAAGAGATCCCTTCAAGATTTCAGAGCAAAAGGATACAAAAAATAAGTTGCTATTAGGTAAGAAATGAATGTAAACACTTAATGTAAAATTAAAAATACAGTCGGGAATGAATTGTCATAGAGCAGGAGGTAGTGGGCATATGAAAGGCTCTTTAGGAGGTGTCGCTACATCTTTTTTTCAGTGATTGTCCTCACAATTACTCCTGGGAGTAAAGAAATACCTTGATCTCTGTGCCCATTCACTTGGCATCATTTCTGAAACTGGCATGAATTCACTTTCCATCTCTCTTTCTGCTCTGCTTAGGGAGTCCTAAGTCCTAATGGAAGCTGCTATTCACATTATTTTGGAAGCTTTGATCATGAGTTATTTATGCTAACAGTTGCTCTTATCAGCTGTGGCAGCTAAGCTTGCATGTAATGTGATCATATATGAAGTCTTTGGACACTGACTGAAGGAATGAATGCTCCTTCAGAAAAATTCTATACTTTGCTGATAAATTAGCAAACCTCCATCAGCCTTAAAGAAGTACACCAGTTTTTGCCGGCTGCAGAACTCCCACTGTTTGCCCAGTGATGCAGTGTGACATCATTACCAGCATGGTGGAGCTATTTGGAGCTGGAGCAACCTAGAGGTTACCAACTCTCCCCAGCAACACAAATGTCATCAAGCAATGCTAGGCACTACTTATCTATCTGTATGAGCAGCACACTTTAGTACCAGCTAAATGTATCTCAGAGCCCATTGGTCTCTGAGAGTTGAACTCCATTCTGGAGTTCAATCATTCAAGAACATTTAGAATACAAGCAGACCTGAACATTTAAATGATGAACAGGTATCCCACTACCCATTCAAAATTGTACTTTTCTATATGAAACTAGCTAAAAATATATTTTTAAAAAACTTAGTGGTTTAGAACAAACACAATACATCCAAAGAAAGCACTTCATTAAAAATAAAATAAAATAAAATAAAATAAAATAAAATAAAATAAAATAAAATAAAATAAAATAAAATAAAATGAGTTTTATAGCCTTCTTTATAGACGTGTGAAAATGAAGGGATATGTTTTTTTGAAAGGGGAAAAATGTTAAAGATTTCTTTATTTTTTTTTTATTTTTTATTTTTTTCTGAAATCAAATTCTTTAAGAAATAGCAGCTGTACTCAAGGTAGAAAGAAAACACTGAGCAGTACCTCCCCCTGCCAGGAGTCAATATTCCCTTTGAATTCACCCCACCTGGGATTTTAGCCATGTTACTGACATTAGTTTTCCAATGTCACTAACCCACGTATGTGGGTTTATCCTCCTGATACAAGGCTCAACAGTGCTAAAACAAGATTACAGTCTTCTTATTTCTTCTAGTAAATCTGGTTTGTAAAACACTTTAGGCACTTCTGAGCTGAGTAGGGCTTGCAAGTTGTTTAAATTCACTGCAACAGTAAGCTTGCTGGCACTGATGCTGCTCTCCTGACTGTCATTCATCTCCTCTACTCGGTCCCTTTTAGTTCCTAAAATATTCCATTTCACATGTTGAAAATGAAAGAAAAAGGAACTTTAATCTTCCATTGTATTTAAAATACATATGCAGGGGCTTTTTTGATTTGGTTTGGTTTGCTTTTGGTAGTTTTTTTGTTTGTTTCCGTAGTGTGTGTGTGTGTTTATTTGTTTCTTTTTTTCAGCTGTTACCCATATCACAGTTTGGAAATGAGAAAATTGGGCTGTCACAGATTGATTTTGTTTGTTTTCCACTATACTGGGTCCAAACTGGGAGCTGTTAATTTTACCTGGGAAGGTACTGTTGAAGTCAAGCTGGAAAATGGAATGAGTAACAGTTAAAATGAAAGAGCTGCACAAGTAGAGGAGACAATGGCTTTGCACAGCTGGAGAAGCAGAAACCTCCTCTGGGACTTTAGGAACCAGCAGGATGAGGCTAGAAGAACCCGATAAAACAGACATAAGAGGTTAGATCAGGATCTCCTTCCTGGTAGGTCACAGGCCTGGTCACAAACACACCTTGTAGAAACCTCAGATATACTCCACTACGGCACATGGGCCCTTGCTGCCACATCTCTGGTGAGCAGTTTTAGCTCCAAGCACACCCTTGGGGCTTGCTTTGAGCAAGGGGAATCCATAGGGTCCAGTCAGTTGTCATTGCCCACCATGAGTTAATAAATGCATTGATGTACCAGCAGTAAAGACCTGCAAGTATGGAAATGTCTTTTTTTTGGAGGCAGTGCAGAGGGGTTGTGCATGCTAACCTCCCCCTGATGCACACCCTACAATGGTCTCTGATGGGCAAGGTGTTCATCTGCAAACCAAAGTCTGTGCTGCAGCTGCCAGTTCAATTTGTTTCTTGTCAATAAAGCAGTGGAACCATCAGGGCTCTGCACTGCTCACTAGTAATGAAGATTAAATTAATGCCAATATTAGTTCCTTGTTCAACAAAGAAAAAAAAAAAAAAAAAAAAAAAAGACAGCCCAAAAACAATATCCCTGGAAGAAAAAACAAACCATGTGAAATAGACAGAGCTGTGCTCCCACTGATTCTTTTTTATAAACTGAATTACCTTCTATTTGGGATTTCATTAAATATGAGCCCCCTAAAGCTTGTTTCTTTGTAGTTTGGAGTTTTTAAATCAGGATTTGAAATTCCCAGTTGATGAAGCAGCTGATGAATTTCTTGGCAGCCTTGTTCAAGGATGTATTTTGTGTTAGTTAGTTTTTTTTTTCTTTTTTCTTTTGTATGGCATTTTGTACCCTCCTTGACTTGTCTGAATGCCTCACGACAAATGTAATTATTCCTGTCAAATGTGTGCAGCCAGCTAGATTCCTCTGGATCTCATGTGTATAGTTTAATGATACATTTATTGGCATGAAAATCTCAGCAAAAAATTGACTGACTCAGGCAAACTATTTATTGTTTTGTGTAGTTCTCCCCATGACTAAAATGCACTTTCAGGAGTTAGATAGACCATCTGACAAAACTCTAGCCTGTTGAAGCTAGCTAGTATTGTACTGTCAAATGGCTATGGGCAGGATTTTAATGGCAGTTTTGTGCTGCTAGTCACCTTGTGGCAGGCTCTCAGCTTGACTGCAGGCAGAGGCGATGCATGGGTTTACCCCAGCTGACAGCCTGTCTGCTCCATTTCACACTCTACAAGCAACCTGTTCCTGCTCAGTAATGTATGCAAGCGTGTACTTAGAGTTAAGCATGTGTTTAAATGTTTGCTGAAGTGGGCTTCAAAGCACATAAAAATGGGTATAGTTTCCTCTTCTAACTACCCTTATTTAAATAATTTAATCTGCTATTTTGCATGCTTTTAGGGAAATGATGCTACGAAGGGCTCTGATTACCTGCTGTCAGTGAGCTGTGTGACTTTTTCTAGCTCAAAAACAAAAGCTAGCAGTTAAATGCTGCTTCACTGAAAGCAATTACTTTAATGCATTGTCTAAGTACTCATATAAGAGATACAATTAATAAAAATGCATTGACTCAAGTGTTCTTACGCACAATGTCCATATTCCTTCAGGCTAGCAGGTAGGAAAGGCTGTGTTCTGAAACACAATTCAGTTTTCTTGCCAATGACTATTTCTACCAGTTACTGTCTTTTGCTTGCAATTCGTGCTACAGAAGATACCAATATTTTTGTCACAGAATGTTGAGTGACATCTTTTCCCTGGAGTGCCGTCTTGTAACTTACATCAAGTACAACTATGTGCTTTTTTTAGTCTGAATTTAAACAGCCTAATGATGGGGTTTAGTCATTACTATAGTGGAAGTTGTGGGCAAATGTGAAAATGGTGTGATCAACACTTTGAGTTCACTTTGATCACTGCTGAAAGACTGTTAGTTGCTTTTCACTAACATGCCTGAAAGAAATTTTCTGACTTTGCTGTAGCTTGTTTTCCTTCTAGCTAGTTCTAAAGCAAATGGTTGATTTCCTTTCTTTCACCCTCCTAAAAGCCACAGTCTAACTCTTCTAATATGCTTTTTTAGACATTCTGTATTTGGATGTTTGGAGAATTGAATTTGGGACTTTTGTTTTGTTTTTCAATTGGAGAAACTCAGGCAAATCAGGTTCTGAAAAGAGCCCCAAAGAGTTACGATTAAGATCTCAAAGGCTGCAGGTTACTTTAGAAGTCCCTTGCATCTCTAGTTCACCATTCACCTGCAGTCTCCCCAGTCTCCACTTACCTGCGGCAGCATTCCCACTGTCATCTTTCTTCTACTGCTTCAAATGCTGTAGCATGTAATTTTAAATTTAAAACATCTCTATCTCTACCCAAAACTCCTGCATGAAATTAGAATTTAAATATGGAAATTGTTAGCTTGACAGCTTTAGCCAAACTAATGAACCTTGAGCTCAGTATTTTCTGTCTTCTATCTCATATTATTTAGGAAATGCTTACAATGATGCACAATATCATTTATAAAAAGAGAGCTCTGCCATGCTAGTTGCCAAATATCCATGTGCATGCAAAGGCAGGCCTTGTGCCAAGGAAGGTATCACAGTAATCATTCTCAGCTCTCTATTTTCACCACTTACCTGCGGTTAGTAATATCTGCACTTACTCCACATCACAGTATCATCGCCAGCTGTGCAAAAAAATCTTCCAATACTTTTAAAAGCAGAAAATAGGTGCCTGTCCTTTCCCTCTTTTCTTTCTAAGTCTATTTGGACTACTAAGCCTACCGTGTAACAAATCACTAATGCTGATTAGAGAAATCTCCCCTGTAAATGAAGAGAATGCCTCTATCGGTAAAGCAGTAAGAAGAAAATACACTTTGGCAATTGAAGGAATAGACTGGCTTTGCAACCATTCAATTTCTCAGCAAGCACACTAGACCGTTTTAAGTTTCTCTTCTGTCAGTGCTTGATGTTGAATGCAATATGCATCCCCAGCAAACCATACATATATCAGTCATCAGTGACCAGGTCTGTGTAAAAAGAAAGGAACATTGCAACCTGAAATAGAAATAATGTCTGGATCGCATTTTTACTTTGTGTTTTAAGGATATTTCCCTTTGTAGTACATTACCAGAAAAACTGTACTAAATGCCTTTCTGCTTCTCTAGAGTATTGCCTGCTTATTCTAGGGCTATGATTGATAAAGCTGTGAAATACACAGTCTATACCTGTGAACAGACCAATATGTACATGCAGACAATATTATTTCAGATTGCAGACTCAAACTTTGAGGAATAGCCTTAGGCCCTGCCTTAGGACTCCCTCTGTAGTTGCTTTGATATGACAAATGTAGTCATACATGGACTGGTATATAAAAACAAAAGGAATGGGGATAAGGGGAAAAAAATCCCTAGTCAGTATTGAGCATGATAGAGTAATTTAAAATGAGACATCAGCCCAAATTCCTTCATGGTCTCAGTGGCAGGAGTTCTGCTGTTGAAGAGATTACACAGTGCAAAACAGGGTTTTCCCTCCCCTGCTTGAACATCTTGCTCCCATATTCCTAGGGGAGAGTATGCTTTTGCTTCCTGAGAGATACCAGCTCTTGAGTTAGGTGGGTCTGTCAGAAGATCAACCAAAAAGGAAAAAGTGGATTCCTTGCACAGAAATTCCTGAAGCAGGTTGACAGTGACAATGTCTTTGACTGCGGCATAAGCTCTGTCTGTTCTGAATAGATATTTGCTTGTCTCAGGTCTAAGGAGGCTAAGCACTACTTGTCTGAGATGTATTTGCCTTCTAGCTGTTATATCATGAATTTATGACTGCAAAAGGAATTTGCAGGACTCGTTACCACAATAAATACAAAAGGTGTCAAAATAATGTATTTCATTTGTAAAAGTTTAAAATGAGAAAAATTTAAATTACAACAAGAGAATGCCTTGGTCCCTTTCCAATATTTTTGCACATAAATATAAAAGTCAGCAAATGGATCTTGCTTTTCTATGGAGACTACAACAACTCTTGATTTAGTAAACCACAAAATTCAATACATTTAAGTTAACAATTACTTAATTCATCATAGCATTTTAATGACTCAGTGTTTACTTTGATTTAAAGTTGTTTTTTAAATTATCTCAGTTCCCTTTTATTCAGGTAGAAGAGATAATCCACTCTGGCATGAAGCATGTGGTGTTAAATAGATCTAAAAGTGCCGTAAGACTCTTTAAAAAATTAACACTCCAGAAAATTCATTTCACTGATCTTGTACCTAATAGTAAGATTCCAGAATGCATCATATCAATGCATGATCCTCAAGGTCCCAAACCCTCTCAGAAGGGAACCATTGCTATCTCCTGTGTTCACGGCCAGGGAATGTCTGGTAGGACAGACAGACTTAACAGGCACTCTGTTAAGCCAAGGTTAGAAAGGGATAAGCTCTGGAAATAGGTGTGAGACAATTTAAGATGAGTAATTGTGGTACCACTCCCTCCAGACAAGCACACCCCATGGGAATAGCTTGCTGCAGGAGGCAACCTTGCACACTCCTGACCAGCCCAAGGTGAAACCGCAAAGGAATCAATTTACTTGTTCAAAGTGGTTAACACAATCGATTCCTTTTTGGCAGCCCTGAATGTCATTTAGGCAGCTCAGATTTCTTTTTCCAAGTACTACTTACCCTGAGTATAGCCAAACCCCTCTAGATTTCTCCATGATTTTTTCTTTGGCAAAGCAAAAAAAAAAAAAAAAAAAAAAAAAAAAAAAAGAGAGACCCTCCCTTTATTTCAGCTGTTTTTGGAGAAAATAACAAAGTTCTGGGGTGCTGTTTTGGATTATATGTTTTATTTTTATTTTCTCCTGATCCTCTCTGCCCTATCAGTGTTATATAACACTTAACACATTAAGTACATAAAAACTAACAATGTGACAATTCACTAAGGAGGAAAGAGAACTAGGCACCCATATCTTATTGACTCTGATAGATGAGAAGTTCATGAAGACAAAAGTCCATTATTAATCTACAAAAGAAATGTGATGTAGGAGACACTGTAATCAAAATCTTTTGCCTATTAAGACCAGTATCTTCAAGCATGGCCTAAAAACAAGGTACCTCACTTTTGTGTTTCCAATCTCTTGGCAGTAACTGATTTCCAGAAGTGGAAAAAATATCCATGGTCTGCACAAAATTAACTGGAGTTTTGGGAGATCCAGGCAAGAGAATGTCTGGATTTTCATATCTGAAAAAAAAATACAGAAAAGAGGGAAATACAAAATTTCTATGTTTGTCCCAAAAGTTGTAGTGTATTCTCACTATGATTATCCGAGAAAGGGCCAACTGTACTTTTTGCTTTCAAGATATGATGTATATGTAATCTCCATTACAGTGAGAAGGACTGCTTGCTCACTCATAATCATGCGACTTCTCTTCTAAAATAACAGATATGTCAGACATTAGATTTGTAACTGTGTCTCAGGCTTTTAAATAGAAAATGCCAGCTATGCGCTGGTTTGAATAAGAAATCATGCTGGAGCGCAGTTCCTAAGTATAGGTGCACTGTTACTGTTCCATTAGCAGATTCAGGTAAGATCATGCATCACGTGAGTGAAGACCGTCAAGAATCCCTAACATATATGCAAGACCTTGTTGCTTGAAACTCTACAGTTGCATTAACATGTCATCACTATGCATCAAAATCAAAGACCCGGACACTTCTGTACCCAGCAGCACTCAGCACATTCTATAAAACTATTAAAAATATGACCTTAGAAAATTGGGTTTAATGCTGCAAATTTGATTCCTGAAATCAGCCCAAGATACCACTTCTGACTGTCTCCTAACTTCTTTAGGAAGTGAATGGATTCTTTTCAGATTTGTATCTCAATTTTATTGAGTCTGATTTATACTGTGTCCTTATTTTCTGGGTCAAAGTTTTGTCCTACTGCATGAAAATGTAGACATTTAATTAACAACTGGAAAACGGAGTTAATCTGACTTAATAGCTGATAAGGATCTCCATCCTATTGTCAGATCCTTTTGCTTTCAGAATTCCTTTGCAAATGTAACATATAATGAAAAAGAAAAAAAAAATGCAGACTTTTTTAAAAAACTCTGACTTAGCCAATGATTTTTTTTTTTACATCTGCATTTGTGTTCTTCCTAAAATTCTCCTTATCATTTTACCCTTATATATCTATAAATATTCCTTAGACAAACCAGAGCAACTAATTGCATAAAAAGATGGATACTTTCCCACTCCATTTCAAGTAAGTTCAGCCTTTGATATGCTACATAATCAGGGGTGAAAAACATGGTAGGATATTACTTTTTGAGATCTGTTTCAAGCTGACTACTCTTTTATTTTGGTCTTTAAAATGTTGTATCTGTTGTTTAGGTTCCAAAGGTGGTGTTTAAAACAAATACCTTCAGCTAAACTCTGGGTGCAATATATTTGAAAATGTGGGAAGGAGGATATCCTCTTCGTCTCAGTCTTTCCATGGCAAAAATTCTCTTTGCTCAAATGGAGCCAAAGTGTCCAGTGTCCTAATTATAGACCCTATCACTATTTCGTGGCAAGCCTAGCCTATTGAAATAGCAGCCAAAAGAGAAAATTTACCCATAGTAACCTATACAGAGAAAAAAATTACCTGTTTTGACATTTATAGTCCAAGTGCTTTTTAAATTTCGGTGCAGCAGATCACTGTCCCTCCAGGGAGTGGGAGCAGCTGGGGTTTTTGGGACCAGCCATCGGATGTCAGTGTTGAGCTGCTCGGATCCAGTGACATGGTGAGCTCACCAACAGGCAATGCAAAACTCTTGGCTCTCGCAGGTCTCTTGTTTTTTAGTTTCAAGTAGTTTATCACAGAGCTCAGCCTAGACGCAAAGCTATTTGTCACCCTGTGCATGTGCACATATGTGCGTATTTGCTTGGATTTTGATGACATAGGGAATGCCAGCCCCACGGACTCACCACACGTGCCTGTGGCTCAAGACTGCACCCAGTTCTTTCTGGTAATATTCATGGTTTCTTCTTAACAGGCAGGACTAGTTTGATATTGCTGATCCTGGAGATAACAAGAGTTTTCTGTCTAAAATTAGCAACATTTTTCCATTAATAAGCATTTACTTTTCCATGTAAGCAAGATTGCAGAACTGCAACGCATCTATGCATATGCAAAAAGAAAATAGAGTTAATCAAGCAACAGAAAAACTTTTTATTTCCTGAGTCATGTTTTCCTTCTGTCTAGCAGTAGCTTTCAAGGACATATCTAACAAAAAAAAAAAAAAAAAAAAAAAAAAATCTAAGCAGGTAATAAGAAAGTGGAAAACTTGCAAAATGAGTAGAAGTTGCTTAAAATAAGTGGGTGGCTGGATCAGCAAATCCAGCAGCTAGCATGGGCCAAAATTGCTGCATAATCTGCATAAGGATTTATATTGCTTTCTTTAAGTAATGGCTTGTCTCTGAGAAGGAACATGATTTTTCCTCATGGCTAACCACTCTCTGAGAAAAGACAGATTTGTCACATCCCATGATCAGCATTTAGCAAAAATGAAAAATTTGTTGTCCTTCTTTTGAAAATATTAGGTCTTCAGCAAGCCTATGAGTTGTTTGTTTTTTGTTTTTTTTTGTGTATACTGATAATAAAACACCTAATCTTGGTATGCAGCCATACCTGAAGTTTTCTACTGCCCAAAAAGGGCAGACAGAGCAAGACATAAGGATGTGAATTTAAAAGTGGAAAGACACTTCAGGGAAATGAAGGGATAACCTACAATTATAAACTAGCAGTTTTAGAGAAATAAATGATAGAGTGGTAATTTCAACATTATCACCTTTTTGTCATGTTCAAAAGATGTAAAATTTCCTTTGTGACCTAGACCACTGGATTGGTTTTGCTTCTGCTACATGTGTGACAACAGAAACCTTGGTGATGACATTATTGGCTTCACTACAACAGCAGCCAGTGACCCCAGATGGGGCTCCAGTTGCCCATCTGCAGGGTGCTATAAAGGTTCAAAACAGTAAAATTCATTCCATTCAGCTTTGTTTTCAATTGCAGGAAAATTCATTTAATGAACAGCATTATGAAATGCATAATGAAAAATTTGTTCACTTTGTTCACTTCTAGGAAAATCTGGCAGCATTTGTTTTCCGGGCATCTTTACAGACAGTGTTTTTAATACATGCTCTTTCCAATTCTCATTTTGTCCCTCCTTCTTGCCACATCCTGAAGTTAAGTGTGGTAGCTTTGACTCATTCCTCTCTGTAAGAAATTGGGGCAGCACAGAGTAAAAGGAGCAAGGAGGGATGGTTGGTGGGCAGCTGGTGGCTGTGGAGGGGATCTGACAGTTATACAGAAAGGAGAATGTCTCTTTTTAGGTTTTACCCCCTTTTTATTAAAAAGCAAGAGGCTTGTTTAAATTTAAATAAGTAAACATACACCCGTGAATACTATTTATGCCCTGGCAAAACAAATTGATCTTTTTGAAGGAAAAAAAAAAACAAACCAACCAAACAAAAAAAATTTCCACTTCTCTGTTTAAAGGCAACTACAGCAAACATCTCATCCTTTGGTACCAACACAACTGACAAATACATCACTATCTAGTGAGAGCATATGGAAATGGAGCACTGGCCACAAGTGTGGATGCAGTTAATGAAATTATTCTATCACTATACAATAGCCAGTAGCATATGATTAGCAACACTTTTGTTTTCCATAGACACCAGTGAGAAGAGTCTGTGGTGCCCCACACATTAGTGAACAGTACCACAGCAGCGGCACAGGTCCTGGCTCTGCAGCTCCATGTTATGAGGAATGTCGCAGTCTGAAATCCACTGTGTGTTGCAGGGGCACAGTGATACCTCCCACAAATGTTCTGCTGAAAAAGACAAAATAGTTTTGAAGCACCACTTGTCATCTGTCAACAGCTTAGTGTCTCCTTACCCCAATCAGTCTGTCTTGTCTACTGCCTGTTAACCATTGCTGTTGTAGATTAACACTTTGCAGGTAATTTACATTTGCACATAAAAAACTCTATAAGACACATAAAAGCTTCCAGTCTTAACCATCTTGCTGGTAGTCCTCTAAATACTTTAATAAAGAAGATCTCTCAGTAGTTTTGCTCTCTTGGTCACAGAGGACTTTTTCAGGGGATATTTTGTGCAGGGATTTTCTTCCCCAGTTCCATCTCCCAGCTTCTTTAATCTGTGAAAAGGTGTTTCTCTCCAGAACTTTTATTTACTGAAGTACTAAGCAATGGTGAAAGTCACCTGGCTCTAGATTAGTTTTTTGCCAGCTGGAAAATCTTGGAAGTTGTTAGGTGACCATTTGATACATTCATTCAATTTCCAAAAATATCGTGTCATGTCACCAAAGCTGCAGATTAGCCTAATGTTGACCATTTATATTTGGTTATTTAACTCTGGATGGTCTTCTGATAGTCCATGCTTGTTACACCACTATGAAGATTTCCAGTTTGTCTTCATTTCTCATTTCTGTCTTCACAAAACACTCCTGTTTTTCTGTGAGCTCTGGATGAAAACGTAGCAATAAGCTAGTAGCCAAGACAATGAGTCACAAGAGGAAGATAAATAGCTTGCTTCGAAAATGATTGAGGACAAAATAAAGCTTTAATCATCATTAATCCACATGTTTACAAAGGTGTAAATTGCATTAAACCAAAAGGTCTTCTCTGTCAGGCTGAGCCTACTTTTGCTTATTTGCTTGGTATGTTTCTAATTTCCTAGGCGTTGTCTTCAGTGGACACTACAAGGAGGTGATGGTCTCAGCAGGTGCATTCTAACCCCATCAGATCTTTCCTGGATGGACAGTGTGCTGCCTTATTCTCCAGTATTGACCTCAGAGAGCAGATTATCTGTGTTCAGCAAAGACAACCGGATTGTTATCATCATGAAATGAAGTTTCTGCACATTGGCAGCTAATTCAGTTAATGTTATGGCCTGTGTGAGGAGTCAGGATTTTATCAAGCCTTTTGGTATGCTTGGTGATATAGCTCGTTAGTGCTTCTGAAGCCTTTAAAGCCATTCTAACATCCTTGGGTTACAACAGTTATCTACTCACCACCCATCAGGTGATAAGCAGTAATTGTCCATGTTTGTGGCCTTGGCCTGCCCCACTTGTGACTTGAAGCTGTTGTACACAGGCTAAACCTAATGTTGTTCACCTTATTAGTGCCAGGTCTGTCACTGGGGCAGCTGGCTGGGAGTAATGGTCAGAAGTAAGCTGTACTTACACCTCAATGAAAAGGTATATGTATTGAGGCAAGTGATTAGCTTGGTGAAGTGAGACTAGTCCAAAAAGCATCTTAGTACTGCTAGCAAGAGTGGGCACAGTAGATGCGATTATTTTTCTGCTTTTTAACTGTGTTTGTAGTCTAACTACCTAAGTTGCAGGGAAAATAAAGCAATAAAAGTAGGTAGAGAAAAGAAGAAAACAAGGAAGGGGGAAAAAAAGCTTAGTTTAGGAAGAAGTTTTCAATTTGCTGCTGGGTTTTGGGAGATGGTGGGTTTTTTTTGCTCTGTATGTTTTGTGGTTTTGTGTTTGTTTTGTGTCTGTCTGTTTGTTTGTTTGTTTGTTTGTTTTTTTCCACTTCATTTGGACTATATGGAAGGTGCAGTATAACTAACAAGATCAAAGAGAACAATGACATGTGGGTTGGCACTGGCTGTCCAAGGGCTGGGCATCCTGTAAGATTTCACTTGTCCCTTGTAGGACGCAAGTAGAAACCATTATTAACAATTGCAGTTAATTATTAACTGTATAAAATCCAAAACAAGAAAGACTGAGATTTACTCCTGCACTGCTCCGCTGAGTGTTAAGTTGTGAAATTCAGTTTTTCCAAAGGAGGCAAAGAAGGTGTTTTACTCAAGGCTCTAGGAAATAAGACTTTAGCGATTCTGCACGTCCCTTCCATCAGCTACCTGGTCTGAGCAGGCCTCAGTTAAAACCAGGAACTGCACTGCAGAACAGCACAGAAACTATGGGCCACATGAACTAAATGGGTGTCTAACTGGCATGTAGTGCAGTTGTGAGTTATTTTAACAGGACTGGCTCTTTGATTGTTCAGATGAACAGAGATTTTAATTCTTAAGCTGTACTGTTTTACCTCACTGCTTCAGGTAACAGCTATTGCTCCTTTTTATCCCAAAATGCAAAAGATCCTTGTGTTCATTTGTATGTAATATTAGACAAAATTTCCTCCAGCTCTCCAAGGAGGCTTGCAGACTAGAGCCTGATGACCCAGTACCCCTTTTAGATACCAGCATGCTGACAGCTTAAAGATTTTATCTCATCCTTGTATTTGAGCACCTCCTATTCTTCAGTACCGTTACCCTCATAGTATTAACATCCCACTCTAAAATCAAACACCTCTTCCCTTTTGTGGAGGTAGATGTCCTCAGCCTGCCTAACAATGCCTATGAGCTCAGCAGAAGAACAGGGGTCTGTCTGAATCTGACCCTCCAGGTCTGAAGCACCTGTCTGAAAGGGTGCCTGCTGCTCCCCGTGTAGAACAGAGCCCTGCTCCAGGGTCTGAAAGGCTGCAGTTTCCATCAACTTCAGCAGGATTCAGGAGTGCTCCTTACCTTTGGGAATCACATATATAGCCTGCTTTGGAAAACCTGGGTATCTACATGCTTGTATGTTAACAGTCTGCACACAAACCATATGCTCATATTTCTGAGTGCATGCAGAGACTTGCAAACAGATTAATAAATTTTATGATAACCATAAATCCTCAGCTTTTGCTTACTTGGAAATGCTTGAAATTTGCTGCTGTGAATCTGCTGTGGAGCTGCGGCAGCCAGTTAGACAGTGAGGGCTTTACCACTTGAGGAAAGTGAAAATCAAAATGTTAAATAATTATAACCTCTTGCAGTCATACACTCTGTAGACAGAGTTCTGACAGCAACATATCGTCCTTTTCTTCCCTGATTTGCATCCTGAGCAGTCTAAGTTATTCCCTGCGATGCAGCAACGTGCTTTGCTTTGTTTTCTGCCTCGGTATACTGCAGCATTTCCTGCCTTGCCATCACCAGTGACAGGGTGCATGTTCTTCTGAGCTGCTTATCAAGCTGTAGAAGGCCAGAGATGGCGAGATAATGCTGCGGTCACGGGGGAGAAAGGAAGATTAAGAGGAACCACCTCTTCATAGTGATGGTGCATGGTCCAGGTTCCCACAGGCTGCTTCTCCCTGAGTATTCAGTAGCTCGTCAGGCAGGAGGAAAGGGCAAATTATACTCTCCTCTTGAGTATCTGAAAGATATCTAGCCATTAAATTTATTCTCAAGACATACTGAGCTTGAACAGAGCCTTTTCAGACCTCTAACACATTCCACAATTGTGTGTGCAATGATTTTACCACCAGCTCCACGGCTGTTCCTCAATTCCATGCACACTCACTGCAGAGGATTGCAGATGGCAGTGGGGGAATATACTGACGAAAAATAGCTTTAAAAATGCAGGCCTTAGGCCCCCAAATTAAAGGGGAATATATGTTATCTCTCAGAAGGATGTTTGTTAGCTATAAAACAGAATTGTGGCAAACAAGTGTAGGTCAGCCCCTGAATGCAACCTAGGATCATTCCCCCTCTCTACATTCTTGAATAGGTCTGACAGATCTTGATTATTTCTAGGAAAGAATAGTGGTGTGCACACAACAAGGCATTACCATATCATCTATAAATGCAATAATACAGAGAAGATATAGCATTGGAAGAGACGGTTAGGAATCCCAGGATGTTCAAATTCTTTTTCCTTGGGGAATGTGACTGAAGAGAAGGGAACTTCTGCATATTCAAGAGTTTCATCCAGCCGAGTTTCTGAATACCTTGGAAACCTCATGGGAATATGGCAACTTCCATTGTACTTGCGGGCTTTTTATTTGAAGTGCAAAAACCCCACCTGTACTGTATGAAAATCACTTTCATTTTGAGCAAATATAAAATTACTACTTTTCAGAATTATATTTCAGTTTTGGCTCAGATACTTTACTGTTTATTAAAACAATCTTACAATCTGCTTTTCTGCAAAGGTATGAAATCAGTACAGTGAGTGATGCCCCAGACATTCCCTTCCAATTATGTTCAACTATAAGAGTCAATTGCTATAAGACATTTCATTATTCAATGACTATTTTCATGGATGTGATTTAAATTATACCAAAGGTTTTTAATTAAAGTCACCCTTGTCATGCAAATATTTAATTTGCATTGATATATTTTTAGCTATAAACTACTGTCTTGAAGCTTGGAAAAGACTCTTTAAAATTCATAAGACTATTTTAATACAATACTGACACTATGTTATTTGTGACATGAGATATCTGTCAGTCATTCATTATCTGTCTGGCTGGTGAGATTGTAGAAGTGAAATTCTAGCTTAGAATGTTTCAGAACGGCACAGGTTTCTGTCAGGCTTGTATTAGCTTCAGTTAGGAATGAATAAAAATAACTGTTGATAACAGTGGGGTTGCAAAGTCTGGAAAATTTTCACAAGTCATATGGTCTTATATGTGCTTCTCAGAGGCTTAGCTTTTGAAGTCACCTGTCTGCAGGAAAAGTTGAGTTGTTTTTTGTTGTTGTTGTTGTTTGTTTGTCTGTTTGTTTTTGTTTGTTTTTTTTTTTTAATTTTCTGAAGAAGAACTCTTGTTCTAGCCATCAGCATTACAAATAAATGCTTTAATATGAAATGTCTCAGGGATCAGAATAATAAATAATAAAAAAAAAAAAAAGAGAGAGAGTCAAAATAACTTGATATTTGCATCTTTCTTTTAATTTTGTTATTTCTTTCCCTCCAGAAGTGGCACAGCGCTGAACTGGGTTATGAAGAGAAGCTGTAGAATATCCATCATATCCATCCTTCAAGACATGGTCAGAGAAAGTCCCCTGTCCTCATCTAGTCCTGTGTTGAGTGGGAAGCTGTACTAGCTGGCCTCTGGAGGTCCATTCCAGCCAACATTCCTAAAATGTTATGATCCTTATGGGTCCCTTCCAATTCGGGATACTCTATGATTCTATGATTTGAAAGTCAACTTCACAATTGTTATAACCTTGAGGATTCCCACATTCTATTTCTTTGTCTCTAGAAACTGAAGAATTAGGTGTCGAACTAATGTCACTGCAGATGAGAGACCTTTGTAAATTTCCAGGTATTTAGTTGGATTAGCTAGGGGATTGATCAGACAGGAAAAGACTACTCTTAATTTCACACTCTTTCATGCAATTTACCATTCTTACATAGCTCTTATTTATATTCCTCCTCCTCTGACTGACTGAAACTGTGCTGTGCTTTGAAAGAAAGAAAGACAAAACATTGTACTTCAAAAGCCCTTGTGTTGGCGTCTAGTTCTTGGGACACCCAAGGATGCCCATTGCAACTTAGCATTATGGAAGTACATGTTGTAGCAATTTCCCTGGAGGTGCAAATGCTTGTATCATTAGTATCATGTTAACTACTAGCATCAGCAACCTTTGCCACCTGCCTCTTCATTTCTTTCCTGTCTCATTTAGGAAGGGCTTTATAAATTACTTTCTGCAAGAGTGAAACCAGCCATTCATTCCTACCTTTTGTTTCCTCTATTTTTCAGCTGATCTCCAGACATACAGTCTTCACCTCCCATTCTGTAGCTGCTTGGCTTCTCGTAGAGCAGCTGGCAAGGCAACTTTTTCCCTTTGTAAATCTGTGCCAGCCTCATCAGCAGACTGTTCTTGGTATATGTGCTCACCAGCTCTTTCTGAGGCCAAAAGATTTGTAAGGCCTGACTTCCCTTTGCCAAAGCTCTGCTGATTTTTACCAATACTCTGTGTTTATTTATTCACCCACTGTTTCGTTCTAGTCTAGCATGACCTGGCTGCCCAGTGAAAGAGTCAGGCTTTTTGATCACAACTCTCTCTTACATGAGGTCTCGCTAGCCACCCTGCAGTTCTGTGATATGGAGACAGTCTAATGCAAGCAGTTTCTCATCACAGTTTCATCATTAAGTTCCTTAGAAACTCCAGCTGGTCCAAGAGATTTGTGGCTCTTTATTTTATCAGTCTTATTTCTGGTTTTGTCCAACATTTTCATTTGAGGCAGAATATCTGGTGCATCCCCTGTAAAGAAGCCTTTCAGTATGGGAATAGCCTTGAGTTTCCTCATGATAAACGGATGCAGAAAGATCTCATACAATCATCATTTCATTGTTCTGATTGTTCTGCTTTTTCCTTATCTTCCTTAAGCTTTCATTCCTTTTGTGCCTTTGTTGTTTACCAGATCTTCATATTTTCTGGCAAATATCCTACACCTGCTGTATCTGGAAAAAAATAAATAAAAAATGCTGTTTTGCAATTCTTCTTTATGACATTTTTACAGTTGACCTGCCAAAGTTTAGGATCCTTTCTATTTCTCTGCTCAGGTCACAACTTCACAATTCACTGGCTGTCCTGTTCATGTTAATTTTGCAGAATGCCTAACACATCCAGGTTTGTGACTTTCCAGGGCTTTAGAGGTCATTCATTGCTGTTCCAGGGCACTTTGAAACCATAGCACTTCCTTATTTTATGAACACCAGAGGGTCAGTGAAGAAAATAAGTAGTTCTCTGAGCAGCAAACTTAATGAAGCCTGCTTCCAGGTGAACCGCTGTGAAGTAGTTGTATTTCCTGGGATTTAAAAGTACCGGCCCTCATCAAAATGCTTCCCACAGTTGGAGTATTCATAAGGCCAATTCTTTTAATATGGATTCTCTGTTGTGTAATAATTGAGTTTACGCTGCTACCTTTCTCATTAAAAAAAAAAAAAAAAAAGAAAAAAAAAAAAAACTTTTAACAAGACTTGACCTCTGCACCCAGCTTCTCAGGTTTACAAAACTCAAAAACCCTTCCTGTTAAATTTACTTTAAAATGGGAAATAGGGACAATATGTTTTATGTGAGACCAACAGATAGGTTTGTATGGATAGCACAACCACATAGTCCCAATTTCTACAAGAGTGGAAGCAGAAAACAGTCCATCAAATAAAAACAGTGAACTTAGGAAGAGCAAGTGATGAGGCCTGTGACTGATTTAGCAACTGGTTCCTTAGCGTTCCCACACCAGATTTCACCAAGAAGAGACCTTCCCCGTGTCATGTTTTCATTGTGCATTCATTGTGCATTTCATTGTGCATTTCATTGACACATCAAGTGTCTTGGTATCAGACAGTAGCCTATGCACAGAACTCAGCCCTTCATCCAGGCATCTCACCTCCAGCCTGCTGCAGAGCACTGCCCAGTTGTGTTCCTTAGCCACGCCTGCTCAAAAGGGTTTCAACATGAAAACTAGGTTTACTGGCCACCTAGTCTAGTACTTGCTGGTATTTGACCTCCCTTGCTATTCCTCTGCCCTTGCAGGCAAGTGTGTACTTCAGCTGGCCAAGGGCCCCAGAGCCGTGTTCTCATGTTACAGCATTCTCAGGGGTAGAGGGAAAGTAAAACATTGTACCTTAGAGCCACTGGAGATAGGGTGCTGCCTCTGCTCCAACACAATCCCTCTTCCCCTTTCCTCTAATTAGGCTGTGCTACCAAACCAGTGAGTCTGAGCCTGCTTGCAGCTGCTGTGCCTTGCAAAGTGGCGATGGAGGACTACTTAGATAGAAAGCCTATGCAGATTAAATTACGCAAATTAAAACTAGCAGAAAGATAATTGCATCTCAACAGCCTTTCTTCCCTCATTCACCATCCTTTAACCTCTCCTTCAGGTCATAGGGTAGAGATGACGATTAGGCATCTGTTGTGCATTGGACCATAGTAGCCTTGCCTTTACTACTGTACGCAAGTGTCTCGCTTACCTCATGTGCTCTCTCTGTTACCTCATGTGCCCCCTTTCTGTTGTATCCAGTATCCCTCATCTGAAACCTCGACTGTAAATATTTGGGGCTGAAACTGTCTCTTTGTTACACTTTTAGAGAATGAGGAGAAATGGGTAGTGGCATTTAGACTGCTGCAAAATAAAAAATAAAAATAAAAAAAAATATGATAATAAACCCAAAGGCTCATCGGTTGTTCTGCGGTGTTGGGAAAGTTCCTCCCTGAACCCTCTGTGACTCATTCCATTTAATGTTGGTTTTGTACATCATGTTTGATAAGTTCTACATAAGTAAAAATGAAATCTGTGGCAAAAAGGGGGTATAAATCATTCATAAGACAGTTACAACTGTGTGTCATTTCAGTTTCTTCTTGCTGAGACTTAGTTTTTCTAACTATGTATGCAAAAGACACCTCCTGAAGTCCTTAATAGCACCACACTGATTTTTCTTATGGTGTAGCTGGTTTCACAGAGGCTGATTTTACATCAAATATACTACATCTGCACTAAAGACAATTATATAGTAAACCAATGGATGAAGTAGATTGAATTAAAAGCAAGCTGACAATCTGCACATAGCTTCCGTTAAAAGTTAAATGGAGCAACAAAGACAGTAAATGCCTAAGACAGAAACCTATGCTGCTTTTCATTTTCCTGCAAAGAATGCTGATAAGGGCTTTTCTGGACTGTGGCTAGGCTTATAAGCAAAAACATTGTTACAGCTTTTGGCTCTGAAATAGCAGTTAGAGAAATCCAAGAGATTTCAGAACATGTTTCTGTTGAGTTCAGTGATTATTTTTTTCCAGTCAACTTTAATATTGTCTACCTGTTTCAAGTGCATGTCCAATTAAATACACAGAATATGCAAGATAAAGGCCCTGGTTGCAGACATGCCTTCTAAAAATCGGTCCTTTTTCTCTGGTCAAAAAATAGTCTGCCTACAAAACTGAAGGTTTGTAGTAGAGAAGGAATGCTTATTCCAAGATCTGCTCCAGAAATTCTGCATTAGTGTAAGGAAACTGGTCCTTCTTTTTCTTTGTGATGTGATTCTGATTTTGCTGTCTTCCACTACTGCCTTTTTTAGCTGTTATGATGGTCTTTGAAACAAGTACATGTAATATAGTTGGGAGAAAGAAAAAAAAAAAAAAAAAAAAGTTGTTTCAAGTAGTACTTTAGGGTAAAACAGAAAGCCAGCAACAATGTTGTTTTTTGCCTTTTTTTTTAATGTCTACTAGCAAGACATAGATTTCCAAGAGAAAAACAGTAGCACCCTTTGCTCTAATCAAGGTTTAATTGAGTCTGCACTGTCAGTCAGAAAAAGGGCTGAAGGAAAGAAAACAGGATTTGAGAGAGTAGCATTGGAGAACCACAATTTAGTAACTTCCAGAGGTTGCCAGCTGGGTGACAGAAGTGCTGCTGAGCTCTTTTTAAAACAAGCTTTTCTAATTACTAACGTTTCTGGTTTCCCTAATTATCTGCTCATTGTTCTATAAAGGACTAAGCACTTTTTTAGCATTCCAACTAAGAAATCATAATATGCTAGTAATACAGCAATATAACAACATATAATCTGGCTCCAGCAACAG
Organism: Netta rufina; assembly: GCF_964035555.1. NCBI lineage: Eukaryota > Metazoa > Chordata > Aves > Anseriformes > Anatidae > Netta > Netta rufina. The sequence goes on from NC_140123.1 coordinate 103,721,452, forward strand.
CTGATGTCTCCCTCTGTGCCAGCCTGGACCCCTTCTGCCTCTCCAGATAGAGACCATGATCCTTCACTTTTTCTCTTTTTAATGCAGCTCACAGCATCTTCTGATGAACCAGTCAGCAGGTTTTGTTCCTCCTCTTCTTTCATACTTCTATTCTCCTAAATAACAGTGGAGGTAAAATGACATATATTTTAAACAAATCAGTGCTTTTGTTTTTCTGCACATAGCAAGAGAAGCTTTTCTTTTCAGAAAAAGGCAACAGGAACATTTTGTTTACTTGTGACTTAATGTGCCTCTGGAACTTCATAGGAGTGCACTTTGGGAAAAATTAGGAGTTAGACATTTGTACTTGAAGACCATCTATGTTGGAACAGGACTTCTTCAACTCTTCCACCAGCCCTGCATACATATATCAGCCACCACTCCTTGGCTGGAATTAACAGTTTAGTAGATAACTCACATGACACTGCTTGCTATTTTGCTCAGCACTGAATCCCACATCTTACACAAGACTCCAAACCAGAGTTCCTACAGGGATCTGTGAAAATATATTGATTTTGGTGACCACTGGTACTCTTTGACTTGATTCTAGTATATGGCCCTGCACTGTAGATCAATGTGACCTTTTGAAAATGAGTATCAAACATTTGTTTTTAGAAGTTACTGTGTTTGCGTTAGCATATATTCATCCACTTTGTACTGCTAAGGTATTGTGGTCACTGCACACTCAATGAAGTCAATAATTGCTTGCTATACATCCAAACCTTTCAAAAATGTTGCACTTTTCAGAGAGTATCTACAGTACGTCTGTTATTGCTTGCAAAACTGACTTCAATGAGCTCTCAATAACCATGTATGCCTTTGGAATAATAATTTGATTTTTTCTTCTCATGGAGATATGGCAATGAGTCAAAATCATTCTGAAATGTAAACCCATTGATTACTGGTTTTTCATTCTCAAAGCCTTGCTTTGTTTTTCTTTTATTTGAGAGTCTTGTAGCTTGTGGAAGATTTTTATCAAATGAACTTCATGTAAATTGAATATAAGTAGTGATTTGCTACTGACATTTTTTACATCTGGAGTTACAGCATTTCCTCCAACTTTTGTCCCCTTTGCCACCTAATACTGCTGTAATCCAGTATCTTCTATGTCAAATGAATGGTAGCAATGAAACTTGTCACAAATCCATGAGTCTGAGTTTCTAGTTCTTCTTACCTTTAGTGTAAAAGCTCACTTTGGGCTAACTTAAGGGACTTAATATTTCCGTTTTTCATTGTCATATTCACAAATAGATGACAGGTATTCTTCATTTCTCAAGAGCATTTGTTTTAAGTTGATGATAGTTTTCCTGGTGGAACAGAAGGATGCCAATACTTGGTTGTTTACCTACAGAAGAAAGACTTTTTGGAAAATGTGAACTGTACAGTGTTTCTTAGAGATAGTCAACCTCTATTCCATGGGAGCTTCCTCCAGGTGGAGTGAGGATATTCTTGTCTCATCTGCTATAATCTTTCTGCTGATCTTCATGATCTGTATTTTCCCAGATATCTGCAAATGACATTGTGACTCCTGCATCAAAAATAGGTTTGTTTGTGTGATGGACATCATGCTTTGTCTGTTAATCCACACTTAACATATTCAATAGGGAGTACTAGGCACTGGTGAGGCTCTGTACTCAGTTCTGGTGAGGCCGCACCTCGAGTACTGTGTTCAGTTTTGGGCCCCTCACTACAAGAAGGACAACGAGGTGCTCGAGTGAGTTCAGAGGAAGGCAACAAAGTTGGTGAGGGGTCTGGAGAACAAGTCTTATGAGGAGCAGCTGAGGGAGCTGGGATTGTTCAGCCTGGAAAAGAGGAGGTTCAGGGCAACCTTATTGCTCTCTACAGGTACCTTAAAGGAGGCTGTAATGAGGTGAGGGTTGGTCTATTCTCCAACATGCCTGGCGACAGAATGAGGGGGAATGGGTTAAAGTTGTGCCAGGGGAGGTTTAGGTTGGATATTAGGAAGAACTTCTTTACCGAGAGGGTTGTTAGGCATTGGAATGGGCTGCTCAGGGAAGTGATTGAGTCACCATCCTTGGAGGTCTTTAAAAGACATTTAGATGTGGAGCTTAGTGATATGGTTTAGTGGAGGACTGGTTAGTGTTAGGTCAGAGGTTGGACTACGTGATCTTGGAGGTTTCTTCCAACCTAGATGATTCTGTGATTCTGTGATTCTGAGTAGATTCATTATTACTACTTTAAGAAACTACCACTGCCAGGGCACTTTTTTTGATGTTTTTACTGCCTTTATGAACTGTAAATGGGGGTAGATATTTCTTACAGAGTTGAGAAATCACCCCTGAGTGATATCTTCCAGATGGACAGTACAGAGAATCCTGACTCTAGCTGTGACCAGGTCCCAGGGCAAGCTCTTTCTCCTCAGAGAGGCAAGGTCTTGCATTGGTATCAAGCATAGGGACAGTTCTGGCTGTTTCCTCTAGAGGCATATACTGGTGCTAATCACCTTCCTGCCAAGTCTACTTTGCTTTGAATTTCGATTGTTGGTACATATACAACAGCCATACTAGGAGATTAAGAGTTTAGACTAGCATCACAGCCCAAGCCACACAAGGGGCACAGCTGTGGGCCAATATACCTGCAGCAGCCCAAATCATGGAGGAAGGAGACAGCTGCCCTGTGGACCAACCCAAAGCATGTTCTTAATCTTCTCCTTCAGCCTTGAAGTACAGTGAATACCAGTCATCCCTCCCAGAGGTTGCAAACTACAGGATTATTAAGGTTTTCTACTCCTGGCAGAGGGAAGACATTTTTTTTCTTGCAAGCTACAAGTGAAAAAAAAAAAAAAAGAGCCTTTTTTAGAGTTTTTGTGTTAAGTTGGTTGTCCATGTTTTCTTCTAATCCTAGAGAGAAACAGAAGTGGGCAAAACAGCATTAAGCAACATTTGATAAACACACATAAAGTTTTTTACAGACAGGGTATCTGTTGCAGATCCAAACAATATACCTTCACACCATACAACATGTATATACAACTGGTGTGAATCAGTGTGGTCCCACTAATGCTCTGGGTCACTAGCAAAGGGTGACCTTACTAGGTGTCTTCCCTTAAGAAATATGCCTAAAACACCCATTCACTTAAAGGTATCACTGACCAGAGCACTGTACCACGGAGAAAAGCAAAAAGTGACAAGTGGGAAGGCAATATCCTTTAAGAACTTGGCTGATTTCTCTGAGTTTTGCACAGATTGTGCCCGCTCCAAATGGAATTATTTTCATCAGGGTGATTATAAAAAGAAAATAAAGCAGTTCTCCCATTGCACTTTTGTTTTCTCAAATTGAGGATTTATTTCTGGATCTTTTGCTAGAACTTTAATTTCAGTGTAATAGTGATCATAGATAATTAGCCTCATACTTCTGCATGGACAGGCTGGAGGTTTCTTCCTGGGCAGAAAAATGGAGGCTTGGTGGTGTGCTGATGGATCATCAGTGTATCAGACGGGTGATTTCTAAATTAGTATTGTGCGTTCATAACAAATATCTTCTAAATATGCTTTTTCCTGGTGTCTTGGCATGTCCAAATCTGAGTATGCCAAGAGTCATAAGCAACACTCTTTGGCTTCCTCTGTGGCAATAAGGGAAATGTAACTTACACAGTGGCCAGACATGGTAGAGTTATCACTGGAACATTGTCTGCAGTAATTGTTAATTCTCAGAATTTAGAAGCTGGAATATTTTTAACAGTTGCTTTGTGGACCCAAGAATGGTGCAGGGTGATATGGTACAATCCATTATAAAATGTCATTATCAACTTGTTGCAAATAGATCTGTCTCTGCTTTGGCAGAGGTCTGTTGCATCTCCTGTAGTTATACATGCTTTCCAGGAATTTCTTGAGAATCAGACTATGCTTTTAACAGGCATGGCTTCCATATCTATTTCAAGTCTTCATCGGTCATTTTGGTCATAATATGGCTATAAATAAATCTGGGCTATGATAATTATATAAAAGGTATCAAAGCAATATTAAATAACTTCTTTACTTCTTTAACCCAGCCCTACTCCCCAGCTCCAAACAGCAGAAGTTATTAGCACATTTTGCATGATATTAACACTGTGCTTGATTTAAAGCTTTTGAAGTTGACAGAAAGATTACCAGGCTTTCATTCTGACCTTGACCAAGAAGGTAAACACTAGCAGTAGTGCATGGGTAGGGAAAGATGAATAGTATGTGGATTAGAATTTGGAGGCAGTACTTCTAGGAATCAGCACTTTACCTCCTCACTCAATCCCAGGAAGAAATGTTGACCCTGTTGAAATTAGTGGCAGTTCTGGTGCTGGTCTGAATGAGACCTGTTTTGCCACCCTTACCTGCACCTTGTGAAAACCATTCTTTGAGAGGTTCTAGGAGTTGTCTTGGATGGAAAGCTAGGGTTTTAAAGAGAAACAATGCAAATAAACATCATTACTGTGGCAGAAATTTCCTTTTTGTAGAGGCTTTGAACAGTCTCTCCCCGTCACCCATACTGATCTAGGATACAGTGTCATAGGATACTAGGATAGTGGTCATAGGTGCTAGGATACACTGGTCAACCCCAAACATCAGGCTGAGTGTTGTTCGTATGGAGGGATTTTAGACAGATATTCATCCAACAAAAAATGCACAGAAAATATTTGGCTGCATTTGTAAAGCAGACTGTAATTCCAAGCCTTTTGTGCTTTCTTTCTTCCATAGCTGTCATACCCAAATCACTTGAATATATCACATGCAGATATATATATGCATATATGTTTTGTTCATGAGCCCTCCTCTAATCTTGCTTCATATTTTCTTTGTTTCTAAGAAGTTCCTGTTGCAAAGTTTTACAAAACGTACCATAAATACTTCTTGAGGTGATGATGAATTTGCTCTTGAAGATGACTCAGTATTCCATGGAGCTTCTTTTTATTTTGGCTAATTTTGAAAGTGCTGGAAAGAATGCTACAGTTAACCAATGGGATCATTTTGAAAAAGGCCACTTGTATGTTTGGTACTTCTCTTAAGTGCTTATACTTGCACTTTAATGAGACAATAATTCAATTTCAAAGTAGCTAAACTCTGAAGCCAGAGGCTTATAGCATATCCCATGGTGGGAAATAGAGCCAGTTATCCTACCACTGAGAAGAGTTGTAATGCAGTGAGTATCAAAAATAAGAATAGAGAAACTGCACTTCACTGGGGTGTTTTAACTTCCTAGTGTTCTGAAATAAACAGCATTACAGTTACAGCACTGAGAAATGAGATGATGACTGCATTCCTCACCCTCTTGGAAGAGCAGTGCTGTAGAACCTTGATGAAGTTTTTTGCATCCCCCAGTCCAGAAGATGCATAGGATAAAAACACTGGAATTCACTGTTTTCCACAGCTCACCCAAAGGCTGGTATATTGTGAGAAGGAACATCCCCTTCTTGGGTGCCCAGAGGACACACAGAAGGAGCTGGCCTCCTGTAGGTGGCTGAGCCCCACAAGAGGGTGAGCTGCCACCAGACATGCATGTGTAGCACCTTGGGCCATGGATTTCCAGGAGCTATCACACGTGCCTGTCTGCCCACTTTCTGGGTTCATACAGCCTGAACTGTCACCATGTCAGGGATGTCTGGGGTGTCTGAAAGACATTTTCATGTCTGATGGATGATATGTGCACAGCTTAGTTAAACTAGCCTACAACTTCCAAAGAAGTAGAGTCTGGACTGAGACATCCTTAAAGCCAGTCCAACTGGCTTTCACCCACAGAAGATGCTAGCAAGGATGAATGCAGAGTCTTCTCAGAAGCATGGTCTGCTGAAGTTCAAACTGCTCTACAGTGTGAGAAATGATGGAAAAGTAGGAAATGATCAATTTAGGCCTATCCACCTATCCACAAATGCCAATTACAAGAAAGGCATTTTCCCTGACAGGTAATGAGGGGTTGACATGTTGTCTCTCTCTCTCACTGTAAACGCATAACTTTAAGCCTCCCATCTGAGGGAAAACATTATTCCTCTGTACTTTCCCTGGAAATGGAAATTACTTGACAAAGGTAAATATATTCTACTAGAGGAAATATTTCACTGTGTTACAACTCTCCCTAATTATAGCTGTGTATCTGCTAGACAAGAAGCCATACAGGACAGCTGGTGTTGGTCCTGTCAGCATCAACTAATTTCCCATCTGGTATTGCTACATAAAGCACCTTCCAATGGCCCTGTTTCTTGTAAAAACACTGCTCCTATCCCTTAATATGGGGTTTTTAATATACTTTGCTTTAACTGAGATGTTCTGAAAGACATGTAAAACCAGGGATCCCATCTACTTGGAATTTCCAAGGGCCCCTTTTTAGAATGCAGATTTTTCCATGCATCCTGTGGTTAAATAATTATTTCTGACTTTTCCCCATATTGTAGAGCTCTTTGTTAAGTGAATATTGCATTTCCTCTCAAGGTGGATTTATTTCATCGGTACTGCCTGTATATCACTTGCAAAGCACTTAGGTATCCTTCAGGGTGAAATGTACTGCATTCTGTTTTATTTCATATCATGTCCTTGTCTGGATCCTTGAAAGTTTTATATTACTTGGCATATGTTGGTTGTTTTTTTCTTTCTTTCTTTCTACTTTTTTCTACAATCAGTTTAAATGTAATGTGTCCCTTGTCCAAGTTAATTACTTGGTTGGGTTAATGACTCATTGCTTCAGGCACTTGAGTAGGGATCTTAGCCAGTCATTAACTCACTGGCTATTTTATTGCCTCTAAGCTGAAATTTTGCTCCAAAACCTAGACTCCAAAGTGGTTACCTTCATCAGAATCAGGTGAAGGTAGAAGATCTATTCAAAGATGGTTTCTTATGCAAAACTTCCACTGAGTTCAGAAGCTATTGGATTAGGTGTTTAGCAAACTTGACAGATAAGAGTTAAGGGAATTGTATCAGATTAATATCAATGTGACAGAGGGCCAAATCCACCATAGACAATCAGATCAGCCTGTTTGGCATGGTATATGCTGGCTGGAGAGCAGAAAATGAGCCCCCTGAAACAATTATAGAATCTCTGAGGACACTTAAAATTACATCAGAATACATTTTTGCAGTGAAAAAACATAAAACTCAGAAATCATAAAAAGCCTAGTCAACCTGAACTGGAATACTGAGAAGAAATTGAGCAAGAGTTTTGAAATCTGTAGTCCTGTCTATCTGTGGGAAGCAGGCATTACATTTGTTTCGGGAGACAGATGCCCATCCATCACTGCAATTCTCTGTAGGAGTGAACAGAAAATCCCCTTCAGCACCTTTGAAAATCCCCATCTGTTTTAAAAAATAGATGTCACTGACCACTGGAGGCATTTCTTCCTTTGAGAACAAGAAGCAGAAGGAGAGAGGAAGTAGAAGGCTCATGGGCAGGTTTCATTATGATGCTAATTATAAACTCCTCTTCTGAGCTGGTTAGCACTTATTTCGATTAACTGATGATCAAGACCACTTTCTGTCAGAATTTTGGCAGTTCTGGTAAAAAGAAATACTTTTCTCATGCAGCTCTGCTCCCCTCCTTGGGTAAGCCAGTTCTTTGCAAGCCTGAATGCATCTCTGTTTGTATACAAGTCTCCCAAAGGCAATGTTTGTTTTCTTTGTTTCAGTAGACAGAGGAATTGGTTCTCTCATGTTTTATTCATGAAAGTATATCTTGTGAATGTGGCCTCCAATATGTATTAGAGGCAAAAAATATCACTAACAGTAACGCCTGAAAGAATCTTTACTTGTGTAACAAATGGACACACAAATTAAATTACCACTGGTAAAGCATGCCCACTCCATAATTGTAGCCCGGGTTGGAATGCTGCTGAAGCAATTATCTGAGTTCAGAATTGCAAATCAGGAGTTCATTTTAATCAGGAAAGTAGGACATCTCATCTTAAACAAAGACAGTAGTACAGGTCTGTAACATGTCTGACAAATTACTGTCAGGTTGGCAGAATGTATCAAATTACCCTCTCCTGACACCCAGCCTTAAAATGAACCTCTAGCTAAGCACTCCTTTTCTTTGTTCATTCCCAGCAGCTGTATTTGGTTGCAGAAGTGCTAATTAACACAAATATTTTGCTTTATTTTCTCATTTATGACTTTGTCATTCCACCTAGATACAGCCCTTATATTTACCTGCAAAAATGATTAAAGACAATAGGAAGTGATTATTCAGCTGGTGATATCCTATTTGTTATAATTTAATCATATCAACACTGACATATTTAGATGCCAGTGCAGGGTGGTAGCTGAACTGATCTAAGCAGGTGCACTGAAGCACCATATCTGTTCCTCTTCCCCAAAGTAAATAGATGTTGAGCCTCACAGTGCCACTGTCTGGATCTGGAAATCAGTCTTAGGCTTGGATGAACATCAACAGTGCAAGCCACCACTTCTTCAGCAGATGTGTGGCTCAGTCTGACTTCACCACTGTACTGAGAGAAACAAGCCAGGGATCAAAGATGGTTTCAAATTCTTGGACTCTCAGCTAGGAGAAATTCTCATCCAATGACTTCTGGTGAGAGGTTGGCTCTGCCCCCCATTGTTGCCTCAGCAGGCTCTGGGGCAGTGTGTGATGTTATCCCCTCACACCTGGTTGCTTCTCTCCTGCAGATTACCGCTTGGTAGCACAACAGATTGTGTTCCAGAGCCCCAGTCACTCCAGTTCTACTGGTTTCAGCTCAGGTGCCAAGTTAGTTAAGGTGGCCCAGACATGCACATGCTCTCCCACCTGTGGACTCAGTCCTAAAGGCAGTGACCTGCATCAGAAGATCTGGGCAGATTGGTGGAAGCTCATCTGTCTGAGACCTAGCTCCCAAGTGTCATTTGTACCACCGAAAATCTCTCCTAAATCACTTTTGTTAATGAGTTCAGCTCTCCATATTGCTTTGACATGACTGAAAGCTTGACTCAAGATCTTATATTGACAAATTAGTATTTCATAACAAGTAAGACATATTTTTATGTCAACACACTGAAAAGAAATCCAGTTTTTAATAAAATAAGCTTGGTGTCAAACTGTAAATGACATTCTACTTTCCAACTAAGCTTAAATAATCTGATCTGACTGAAGATTTATTTATTTCTTACCACTATCGACATTCTTTATGAATATGAAATAGCTTGCATAGAAAACAGAGCCTTCTATTTTTGCAGGAACCCAAGTGGTTTTTGGAGGTCACTAAGGAAGGCAAAACTGGTTTTTATTTTCATTGTGTTGTTAACATATCCCTAGCCACAAGTTTCAGCCAAGAGTTTCATGGAAAATTAAATCCTGCTAGAAACTAGGAACTGTCTACTCTGTGTCATGCACACGCAGAATTCAGGAAAATACTTATGAGCTGAGGAAATGTGAGAAGTTCAGAACAGGGATGTCTTCTCAGCTGTAAAAATAGTGTTATTAACAAGCACTATCATAAGAGAAAGAATAAAGTGCTGCTATCATTTCTCCTGAGGCTTGGTATATGTCCTTCTAACTCCTCAGTGCTTTCCAAATATGTCACCTTTTGAGATATCAGAACTTAAAAATTTTAAATTCCCAGTAGAAGTAAGTTTTTAATAGGTCTTTGACTAAGATTTTCCATTCCCCAAACTCAGCAAGGACTGAGTTAGCTGCACAGTGCACAGGCAATAGATATCTATTTCTTACCTGTTCTCCTGACATGGTTTAATACTAATGATACATCATTTCATCAGATTTACCAACCAAAAAAAAAAAAAAAAAAAAAAAAAAAAAATCCTGACAGGCCCAAGCAGGTCCAAGAAGCAACCAGCAACCACTAGAGAAATAACTTTTCCTACCTTTGTCTCCCCAGGCAACGGAGCAGCTGTAGATCTACTCTTCCATGAAGTTTTGTTCAGCTCCAGAGTCACAACAGAATTAAATAATATTAAAGTTCTTCTTTTCTTTGTTAGACAGGAGTAATGTTGGACAAAACAACAGAAAAAAAAAAATAAATCAAGAACTAATCAAAGGACATAGTTTCAAATATTCTTGGTCTACTTATGCTGGAGATTACACACGTGGCCTCCAGGAATAAAAACCTGTAAGAGCTGTAAATTCCTTTAAGGAAGGGAATAGTTCTTTTCATTATAGTTATGTGCCTATATGCAAATGCATATGCATACATACCAATATGAATTTAGTATGGCAATTATTAAGAATTAGTTAAACGTCTAGTTTATTTTGATCTTAAAATCCCTTGAGTCAGCAGATTATGGAAAAATCTCAAATTCTTCCTAATTTAAAACACTATTTCAGATTTTATGATATCAGTGCAAAGTTCATGAACAAAAACCTAAGGACCATGAGATGCAGAAGGGATAAATAGTACTAAGGCAGTCATTTTCTTTTAGAATATGATTTTAAGCCAATTTGATTAATTCTGTGGCAGTGAAAAATAATTCTGCAAGTTCTGGTGCAGGCAAGTTTGTGTCAAGTCCCAGGCTTTGATCCACACACTTCAAAACTCACCATATTTAACACTACCAGCAATGTCTGTTTCTTTAATTCAATTTAATGTCAAAACTTTCAAAGTGAGACACTCAAATACCATGATGTTATTCATCTCTCTGATAATAAATGCCCAAAAGAAAGAAGTTGAGGTTCAGTCACCTGAGAAATACAGGCAACACAGAGTAAATGACTTCTGCATCCTCTCCAGGTGAAAAGCTAGTGATGAGCTACAACTCCTTTACTCCATGTTGATGTTTATTTAGCCACATTACCTGTACAAACTTGTATAAATGAGAGATAAGTTTTGCAGTGACATGAGCACATGCAGGTGTAGTTCTCAGCGGATTAACATGACGACAGCTGGGCTGTTCAGTCTCTCCCAACCCTCCAGCCTTCCCTTGTGCCAGCACTCATGTCAACGTAACCACACGGTGAGCCATTTCAAGACAGCTGATCTGGCCAAAAGCTGATACTTCTTTTTTGCTGGATTAACTTCAGCATTAGCTATCAGCTCAGTGACCTTCCTGAACTGGCTCAGCATGGGGCCATGAAAAACCTTTTGACAGCATCTTGCCATGTTATCAATTTATCTGTATTATAACACACCTTGATCATGTTTTCTTATTTTGTTGATCTTCATAATTCCTTGCAACTGTTTTCTACTATATGTCATAAATAAATGCATTTGTTTGCATTTTCTCTACCCTATTTGAGTTCAGGCAACTGGGTTAAAAAAAAAAAAAAAGTGTTTTTCATTCCATGAAAGAAGGCAAAAGGACATTTTATGAATTTCTATAGTTTCCCAAAGCATCCAAAGCATAGCAGACTATATCCTATTGCAGCTGCAGGGCAAGCTAGTATCACAGAGGCCAGGAAAGTCAGAATCATTTTTCAGTGACCAGTGGTAACTGCCTGGCATGCAATACAGCCATAGGACGCATGCTTAAGTGCTGGGGCTCTGGGGACTATGCCACATAAAACAGATATTTTAGGAATCCGCATTTGTCAGAAAGAAAGCAAGTGCTCTCCAGGGGACAAGGGGACACATCATCTCTGATCACAGGAAAAGGAAATTCTGAGGAAGGGCTGAAAGGCAAAGATATTCTGGAAGGGCAATCAGATAGCAAGAGAGAAATAAAAGCAAAGATGTCTAGGTGAAATGCCAGCAGCACGACTCCAGTACTTTAAATGTACAGAATACCACAGGTTTTCTGAATCTTTAGATGAGAACCAACCAGCACAGGACTTGTGCAATCTAGAGCTGCTTAGTGTAGAGCCACAGGGCATAGGTATTGCTCTAAAACTTCCTTCATCATGCTGGCATGTATTCATTCTACTTAGGTTATGCAATATTTGTTGTAGTGGGGATGCTTTGGGTCATGACACAACCTGCTAGTCCGAGCTCTCAAGTGAAAGAAAAGGAATAATAGGACCTGCTGAGTGCAAGCCTTGTTGGTAGACCGCACACTAGAACCCGATCTCCTGCTGTTTGTGTGGGAAAGATGTGGTGTTTGATTTTATTTCCCCAGCAGTGTTGCTGCCAGGCCTTCTTTAACACGCTGGGACAGAGAAGACTCAGAAAAATAGTTAACTCCCAACCATGTCAGTGGGGCTTCTAGCACAGACGGAGCAAAATACCTGTTTAAAGATTATAAAAATGTATTTTAAGGAAGAAAATAGCCTAAGAAAAAGGTTGTCCTGCACACATTTCTTTCTGAAATGTGCAAAACAGACAGAAGTGTATTTAATCATACAGACCTACTCAACAATCATTTATTAATCCATGATTAAAATATGTCTCTTCACTTGAAAGTCCTTGTAATAACTGCAGTATTTATGTTATCTTGTTGCAATCACCTTCCTAGCTGAATGATGAAGACAGAACAAAGCTGAATATGTCTGTGGCCTAGATTATGCTTACTAAATTATAACTTTCCTAGTGGGCCAAATTCTTCTTTCTTGACAAGATCTCAAAGTCATGGAGATGAGTTTGAGATTTTAAAACATGGGAAAATAATTTTAAGAACCATTTTACATACCCTTTGGGTTTCCTAGAACACACTTAGCAAGGTTACCTAGATAGGTACATGTCAAATTCAGATATAAAATGTGTATTGTATAAACATAATCACATTTACTGATTTTTCCTTAACAGAAATTTCTCTCAGTCTTTGATCTTCTGTGCCAGGCAGGTGATTACAGAGCTAGCAAGCAATTTCTCTCTCTTACAGCCTCCCCATTTGTAATTGCTGGTGGTAGTTTTTGGACATCCGTGCAGTGGGGTCAAATGTATCCTTTTAAAAATCATAAAGCTTTCCAGGAAATAGATTTCTAGGCTAAGCAATACCATCTGATTGAATTTTCCACTTTTTCTTACATAATCAGCCTGAAAGTTTCCATCATATAGAAAGCGGACAAAGGAAAGCACCTCTTTATCCATGAAGTATCCTTTCACAGCTCATGAATTTTTTTCCTCCGAGAGACAGACATTTGGCAAGTGTGCCAACTCCACTGACTTCCATAAAGCTATGTTGACTTACGCTCCTGGACACCCTCTGGGTGTCTAATGTGGATGGAGCCTGTTTTTACCTGCGTGACTGTGAGAGTCATACACCCACTGCCAGCAATTTGGGGTTTGGGGTAAGAAATCCACTATAGATACAACTGCACATGTAAAGCCAACTTTGAAATCACCCTTTGGTACATCATATAGGAAAGGCTGTTGACTCTTTCTTTCTGGATGCATCTGACTTCTCCTTAAGACACACATCCCTCTTTTTTTTTTACAGGTTTTGGCATTTAACTCCCTAAATTCATTCATTTCCAACACCTCTATACCTGCCTCTGATGATTACTCTCCACAGCCAATGTCAGAGGCTGTCCAGTATTAATCTACCCTGCTGTAACTAGACCTGATTTTTACTTTGGCATTCTGTAGTGAAATATAAGCAAAACTTACATTTTTTGAAGCACAGAAAGGGAACCCTATTCTGAACTTATCATTAAAATGTTAAAAAGTTCTTCTGCTCCAAGAAAACTAAAAACTGCTGATTTACATATTAATGGACCTTTTATGCTCAGGAAAATAACAAATGCAATCTTTGGCCAGATGCAGAGAATTAATTACAGCAATAGAAAGGATCCTGTGAAATATACAGAGCAAGCTCTGAATATTCTGAAAGAATATTTTTACTTGAAGTTTCATTATATGTTATAATACTACAGGAAGAGTGATTTTTTTTTCTGTTTGATGCAGGGTTTTAGGGTAACAGAGACTAGGTACATATTAGTATGTGCTATCCACTCAAGACACTGTACCAAAGCAGATACAAAACAGATTAAATAGATACAAAGTAGGCTACTAAGCCTGAAAAGCTGAGCTCTATATTCATCTGAAAAGTTGGAAATCTGTACAAGAGTTCACTACTGGCAAATAAACAGCCCAGTTCAAGGAGAATCAACATACTCCAGAAGGTAAATAACTTATTGAATCTGTTGTGGCTGCAGAACAAATAGGGGAGACACCTGCCTTCGAGCTACTGCTTGCCGGGAGCGTAGATAAAGCAATGTCAGAGACAGAGAGCTGCTGCTGGAAAGATATGAAGCAGAAGTGATCATTTAAACTGCATCAAGTCACCAGGACCAGAGATTTCATCTAAGTACTCTGCAGCAAATCGAGAGTCCTGAAAACTGGGGATTAGTCAGTGTTCCTTCATCCAGAATACTACAAACCAGGTGGCATTTCCGCATGTTCAGTTAGATTTGATGAATAGGTAATTAAAGTGAGAGACATGAAACATCTATTTATCTCTTCATCTATATTCTTAAACTGTTGCTTCATCACTGTATTATTTAACAAGAACATCCTCTGCTAGACAAACCTGTGCGACTCTGTGAATGTATACCCACACTTCCCGGATTATTAGAATTCTTTGAGCTAATAGAGAAACAAAGGCAGGACAATCTTTTATGATTTATTTGTGCTTTTCAGAAGCACTTAATAAAACCACTGACAGGACGCTACTGGTGAGCATAGGTAGTTATACTGTACACTCACACATACTCACGTGTAGCTCCATCAGCAGCTGGCAGCTGGTCAAGATGCACAATGCAAAATGTTGATGAAGACTTTTCAACATTGTCTGGACCTATACAGTCCAATGAGAAATATCAATTTCCTGTGCAGCACCCATAAATACTATTGCAGTGTATTGGCTTTACTGAGTTTTGAAAAAGGCCCTACATCACTGATTTATATATATATTTAAGTCCCAGGCATACACATGCAGAGTGTGAATCATCTCTTCTTCAGTGAGCCACTTTGCTGCTGCACATCATCCTCTGGACCATTGGATTCCCAGCCACCTACGGAACCTTTGTTAGATCCTATTAACTATTTCCTTGTTGAAAATAGCTTGTATCTACCAACACTTTTATTTTTGATACTGTTTTAATAATTTGTAGCTATCCGTTTTGAGCATAGCTGAGCGGTCTGATCTTATGGCTGAGAACAAAGTATTTCTTAGCCTCATCCCCTGTATGGTACAAACCATTCAGGCTTCACTGGGCTGATGAAGCTGACAGTGTGCATATAAGGAATCTGCCCCTGGAAGTGCTAGCACCGTTTTGCTTCCTGGGTCTTGAAACATAGGAAATCACTGCGGCATCAATTTAGTCAGGCATGCAAGAAATTAGGAAAGGCAAGCATGTGCTTGCATGCATTGCATAACTAGGGCCTTAACATTTCTTCTGTCTATAAAACCAGAATCATATACCTTCCCAGTTGCACAGAAAATGCAGATAACCCTTTACGTAATATGTGGACAATGATTTAAATGCACAAAAAAAATGTGGAAGTGCTAATTTCTAGTAGCCTTACCCTCTCCTTCCCATATGGTCTAGACAGCCATGTTTTCCAGCACAAACTCCTCTCATTTGGGTGCTTGTAGCGTTTCTGAAGTCTGGCTGTTATTTGGTAGAAAACACTATGTATGTGTTGACATTTCAAGTGCAAGTACTGTAATTCTTATTACAGTGTTCCAAATGCCACTAGCGCTGTTTTTCTGCACTCTCTAAACCTTCCAGCCTCCCTCTGCTCAGTCATTATCCTTTTTTTTTTGCCTTTCTCTGTCCTTACCCACTCATAATTATTCCTTCTATCTATATCATATATCCTACCCTTCACACCCGGCTTTTATTTTTATGTATGGATTTTCAGTCTAAGGCATCCTCTAATAGTTCTGTTAGAAGATATTTTGCAGAAATAAATTGTTCTGTGCAACTAATCTGGTCAACCGGTTTGTCACAAAAGAAAAGTGCAGAGTAATCTAAGAATACTTGGTTTTCCTGAATAAACAGCTGCACTGGGAATTTGGGGAACCTAAGATTCATGACTTAACAACAGAGAGACAATATATATTTTAAATCTTAATAATTACAGTAGATATGAAAATAAATATTCAAATGTATAAATAAACTCTGGGGGGTGAAAGGGGGGGGATGTTAACTAAAAAGGGACAGGGAATTCATCTTTTATTCAACAAAAACTCCACTATATTGAATGTTGAATTCTGTTTTCAGTTGTTATTAAGATTGATTGATTTATGCTTTATTATATTTCTTGTGGCTAGCAATTGCAATATTGCCACTGCTATACATGCTCTGGAAAAAATAAATTCTGAAGGGAGGGTGTCAAGAGGGTGGAGTCAGTCTCTTTTCAGTTATGCCCAGCAACAGGACGAGAGGCAATGGGCACGAACTGAAGCACAGAAGGTTCCACCTCAATATGAGGGGACACTTCTTTACTCTGAGGGTGACTCACTGACACAGGTTGCCCAGAGAGGTTGTAGAGTCTCCTTCTCTGGAAATTTTCACAACCTGTCTGAATGCCATCCTGCACAACATGCTCTAGGTAATCCTGCTCGGCAGGGGGGATGGACCAGATCATCTTCAGAGGTCCCTTCCAACTTTGGCCATTCTGTGATTCTGTGAAATAGCAATTTGAATTCCTTCATCGATTTGCATATTTCCTGTTTTTGCAATTAGCTTGAAAAATAAAACAACTCTGTACTTGTAAAATTTAATTATTACCCATTATAAAAGGTAAGAGCTTTTCATACTTTGAATATTACATGGAATGATATGAATATTTGAAAGAGATTGTTTTTTCTATCCTTCCCTCAGGTCATCTCACCTTTCCTCACTTAATTAAAGATCAATTAATAATTTTGTACAGAATTGAAAGAGAAAAAGAAAATTAAACATTCTAGAGTAGCACAAAAATAGCATTTTTGCTGTTCTGGAATCACATTCTTGAATAATTTTTATTCCAACTGAAGTTTTCATTATTAATCCTGCTACTAATTTGATCTTTCTATTTTAATAAAGTGGTGTGATATTTCTTATGCAGTTTTTAAAAAGCTTTATTTGTCATCATTTCTTCTTTAACGGTAGTATTAGGTTAATTAAATAAATTTAAAAAATTAAAATTAATTAAATTAATAAAAATTAATAAAAGTTAAAAAATAAATTAAAGCATTGCATTATTTCAACATGTAGATACCACTATTTTATTCTGCTGATGCCAACTGATAATTTTTTACATAACCAACTGCATACAGTCACAGGCAAACAATGTAAAATGAAAGCTGAATAATAAATACAGGGAAATATTATTTAAAATGTGATGCAAAGATTAAAAAGCCTAGATGTGAGAGTTTTATATTACAATGTTGGAAAGATTTCTACAGCACTGACATTAAAGAAGAATCAATTCTTATTAACTCAATTAGAAAAGGAAAAGACCACACCAATAACCATTACTAATCTAGCTACTGTGCAAAAGATTATTTTTTGTTGTCTGCTGCTTTGGAAGTTGAAGTTAAATAACTAGGCAATTCCCACAGCAGTACTAGAAACCACATATCATATAAATAACGTAGGAAAATATGTTAGCATCAAACCTCATTAAAAACACATTTTCAACTCTTCTCATTAACATGAGTTTTCTGCAGTTATTCTTTCTGTCTGTCCAGCTCCCACAGTAGCTCAAGTGAGTAACATTGGCCTGGGCAGCAGATGGCTGGTGGGGTGCTGGCTGTGCCCAGCTCTGCATCCATGGTCTCCTACCAACTGGAGGATGTCTGGCAGCTTGCACTGCCTGTGGTAGCCCTTAACATAAGCTACTGTAAGGGAAATAGTACAGTAACCTGGATGAAACCTGGATTCATAAACTTCCCTACTGACAGGAAAACATACTTTAAAAAATCCCAAAATGTATTTTATAGGGAGGGGTGGATTTGCAGCCATTAATTAGGGAAATAAATACACTGTGAGTAAAGTGTATTTGAGTATGTTCTCATCTTTGTTAAATCTTGATGTTTAGCAACATTCATTCTACCAATGACATAACAGATTGTGTAATCTGGAAACACTTTTTAAATAATGGAAAATAATTTCAGCATACATAGCCATCATGTCTCTATCATGTGAGTGTATGTGCAAATGTGCATGCATGAGGAGTTGGTGGACTGTTCCAGAAATGCCAAGGAGAAAGAATGCCGAAACCCAGATTTTGACAGGCAGTTTGCAGGGTGTTATTCATCTCTATATGAAACTCTGAGCAACTGAGCAAACATCTCCAGGAACACTGACAGCTGATTCCAGATAAACATAACTGATATTGACATGTCTGATACTTAAAAGATCTATCGAACATAACATGAACCTTTCCATTGACTTCAACAAATTTTGAATTTTACCCTCACTCCTAACTCATGAGTGTAATAAAACAACTTGAACATCTATCTCCAAAGTCTTGTATCCCTACGCTATTTGGTTTAATAAGAAATACTACCTCTAACTTCAAACCTTTACTTCACTTCAAAAGCTTTTAAGAGTGTTTTGTCTCTCCATGTGAAATGGTATTGGTCTGAAATGATGTGCTGGTACTGTAAGGCCAGCTGAGTCATGGGTTTACAAACAGAGCACCACAAAGGAATGCTCAGTTTCTCTGGAAGGATAATTTGTTACTGGCAGCGCTCAAAGAAAGATTAGCATGTAAGTAGCTCTTGACAGTGGAGTGTTTCCAAACTGTGGGATGTCAAACACATTTTTGGGTGGCACACAAACCAGGTAATGGGTGCGGTGAGCCCAAACACCAGGGAGAGGAAGTGGCTGCTGCTCTGCCCAGAGACAGATCAGTGTTTTTTGTTGCCTATGTTAACCAACACTTCATCACCCTGTACACATCCCTCGGCAATTTGAGTCTCTTAATCCACAAACTTCATTTCCTGATAATTACTTTGATAATCACTGTATTTTCCTGCTTGAAGAGACATGCACAAAAATAGATTCGGGAAATGGAGGCAAACACTGGTAGAGAGAAGGCACGTACTAACACAGCACCATGGACATGTGAAAACCTGGGCTCCAGGAGATCTTCAAGCCCTGACACAGAGACATTGCATTACACTATTATGGACAGGGTATGTAAGCCCCTGCATGCACCAACAGGCTCCATAACATCTTCCACTCCACCCAGTGTCAGGCTGCTGGTGCGCAAGGCCAGCTGCAGTATGGTGCTGCCACACAATCTACCTGCACCCTTGCCCACCTCCAATGCCACCCTTGCCCTCGGGGCTGCTGTCCCATCTGGGCTTGGTGGTGGCTGAGCAGTGTCCAGCCACAGAAGCATCCCCGTCCCAGGCCAGCTCACCTCTCTGGGCTGAGGGCTGGTGTGCAGGAAGGGCATCACACCACCTTGGCAGCCCCATAGCCATCCTTCACCACTGCACTCAGCAGGAAATTTTCTGTGGGGTTACACGTAGGTGCAAGTGCCCAGGTTCTGGCAGTGGAGTGCTGCAGAGCTACTGTATAAGGGGAGGCCAGGGCTGCACCATGTTCTCACTGGCTCTAAGGCCCTCTCTGCATGGCACTAAGATGGTGGTGCCTCAGGGACAGCCTGGGGAAGGGAGGACAAACACCACACAGCAAGGAACACTGAGGGAAATCGTGAGAAATGGCCCTGCAGACACCCAGGGGAGAGGAGGAGGGGGGCAGGCAGTGCCCCAGGCACCCAAGCAGAGATGTCCCTGCAGCCTGTGGAGAGTTGATGCTCGAGTATATAACCATCAGACAGGCTGTGGAGAACTCCATTCCATAGGGGGTGAACGTGCCATGAAGGAAGCTGTGGCCTGTGAAGAACCCATATTGAAGCAGGGAATGAGTGTAAGGAGGCAGGGTGAGTCTTGCAGCCAGACAGTATCAGCCTGTCACACAATCCCCTTCATGCAAGGGAATGAGAGTGTTGTTCCTTTATAGCCCTGCAAAGCCCTGCTGTCATGTGTCCTCTATCCTAGGGCTGCAGGCAGGAGCTTAACACCAGCATTGGCGTTCCTCACATCTCCACTTGCATGGCTGCAGCAGCCACCAGGGTTGGTGCAGTAAGAACTTGTGGCTGGCATGTTGGATGTGTCAACGGGCAACATGCTGGGCCTTGAGAGACCAGGACTCAGGCTAACCTGTGAAACTTGGCCTCACAAAAAGTACTTAGTTAACAACATACTTTTCTTCAACACGTGGAGTTTACATTGCCAATTTTTACTAAATTCAGGATGAATGTGACAGTATGCGAGGAAATGTTTGTTGGGGTCTAGAGATTATTTTCTATCTCCCAGCACCATCTGGCATTACAGTGGAAACTCTGAATGAATAAACATTGCTTATCATTCTGTCAGTCACTCATCCATCGGATAGAAGCTGAAACACTAATGTACTAGCATCATCATCTTTGTCATTTGGCAATCAGGGACTACTTCACGGTAATGAGACAAAGACCACAGATTAAGGTCCATAGCAGAAATGGGCAACAGAGATTTAGCAAGTTTAATGCATTATTCAGTTTGACAGAACAGAACTTGATGGGTTTGTGGTTTCTATTTTTTAAGTGTCTTTTGTGTCTTTTTTTTTTTTTTTTTTTACACACAGGTGCTGGATTTGTAAGTTAAATTGTGAGCTCTTCTTGCTGTTATTAGAAGAAGTGAGGTGTCAACAAAAAAGGAATGCTGGAGAGAACTGCATGCTAAATTCATTGCTAGTAATGGATATACAGGTAGTGTTTGTTTATTATTGAGGCAACAGAAGTAGGATGATCGGTTCAAACATCTTGAGGCAATTCTGTCAGTTCCCTCCTCAGAGCACAGAGCTGCCTCCAGATTCTCCAGCTCTGCTTCCCTTGTCACAGCAGCAATCACTACAACTCAAGCGGTGAGCACTCCTGGATAACAGGCAGATCCAGAATTCTTGATTAAAATGACACTTTTTCTTAAAACTCATCTTACCAGCAAGATTTCTTCTGGTTTGTAGGACCTACATGAAGAAGGCATTTTGAAGAAAAATGTCACTTTGATACAAAATCTCTGCAGGAGTACACACGTGCCACTGGGCTTCCTATTTGAATTGGCTGGTAACAGCAAGTAAAAGCACAGTAAAGTTTACTTTTCTATAATGCCTCAAAACTTCACACTGTTCAGGTGATGATATATTCAAGTGAGGAGACTTTTAGAAGGGACAGGTAAATGACAGGATAAAAGAATAAAAAGCCTAATGGTAAAAGTAGTTCACTCTTTCATTTTTAAAGGACTGCAAGTGTAGCGATAAGATTCTCTAGCAGCCTTTTGTATTCTGCTTTTCTTTTGGTACAGACAGAAGAGTTCAATATAGTATTTTCCCTTTTCCCTTTAATTGTTTTTAAAATAATGTTGTTGTTTATATTATCCATGAGGACACACCAGTGTCCTTCCATTCTGATACCTGGAACTGAACAGACCCTCTGGTGTTGACTCTGTGGGTGCACGTGGCTTGTTAGCACTGATATCACAACCCTTTCCTTAGCCAGTTCTGTTCCTTGATGTTGCAAAAAAATAAATAAATAAATAAATAAATCTTTGTGCTTTTGAATATTTTTGGTTTGTCCTCATTGACAGCTGGAACATTTTCTGCAAGGGGCAACTGAACACAATAGGCACTGTCACAGATCTTTTCTGCTGAAAATGTCCTACTTATCAGGGTATTTTTTGTTTTCTTTTTCTTTTTGTTACTTAATGTAGTCATAAAATGTCATATTAGTCTTACTTGGACTCTGAAACTCAAATCAGGTTACCAAAGCATTCAATTCAGAGAACATTTCTGTACCAGAGAGAAAGTAAAGGAAGTGTTTGTTTGGTGGGTCAGCTCTATCCCAGTTTTCAAAGATGATGTAGGACTCCCCTGGAAAGATTTCTTGTGCCTTTTTCAAAAGGACAGTTATAGTCAATCAGAAGGACACAATCAAGATCCCATTTCTGACTTTCTGAGTCTTGTTGATTTTCAGGACAGTTGCAACATTTTTTAACATAAACTTGTTTAGTGATAATGTTCTGCCCACAGAGGTTTGTCTCTGCATATCAGGACTGATGACTGCACACATTCATTTGTCTCAAAACCCATCCGATTCATCTTTCTGTTATAATGAAATGTTTTGCTAAGCCATCACTTTTTGTCATAAATATGTTCCCTTGGCTGCATCTTAGTGGGGGATTATTTGCTCCACAATCTTTTCATCGCAGAGATGAATATACATTTCGGGACCAGCTTTTGAAATATTGACTTGCTTCAGGAAACTTCTTATAAGCAAGTCTTGGAAGTCGGCACTAAATCAGTGTTGTGTATTTTATTTCCCAAGGAATCAGTCCCACTTTGTTTATTATCTACTAAAACCTAACACATAATGTAAAAACAAGACTGAATCAGAAAAGGACATTGTAAAAATACTGAAGCTGTCTTTTCCTGCAATAGGGAAATACATTCATTCCCTTTAATAAAAAAATAAATAAAAAAGAAAAAAGAAAAAAAAAAGAAAAGAAAAGAAAAGAAAAGAAAAGAAAAGAAAAGAAAAGAAAAGAAAAGAAAAGAAAAGAAAAGAAAAGAAAAGAAAGGAAAAGAAACAATGATACAATATTTAAAAAAAAAAAAAAGCAACCTGAAGGCTTCAGATATTTTTCAAATACATAGCCAAATATCAGCTATTCAGTTCTATTTCCAAAGCTATTTTATCCTGCAGTTACAAAATATTAAAGTATATGATAACATCAGGATATTAAACTAAATATTTAACCACAATATTTAATCAACTGTTATTAACAAATACGGCAGGCCTGAAGTTTCTGACAGTTGTGCCTAGAGAAATGTGAACATCATAACACCAAAGCGAAGTTTACCACCTCCACTCCTCAATAGAAGCAGAGCTGCAGCACATGAAAACCTGACAGAATGTTTTACTAATCACTAGCCCATCCACATCAAATGACACCCACATGTTAGTCCTTTTCTTCTGAGATAAAAGTCCTGTTAATAGCCATTACTCATGCCCTGCTTCCTCTTGGTCCTCCAGCACATAGCGTGTAACCACTGCTCTGTTTCCACAGCCCTAGTGCACTAAGCAGTGTGAAGAAGTGGCTGTTTTCCTAAATGTCTTCACTGCAGTACACGTTTCTGAGAATCTTGTCTCTCATCCGTATCACACAGGAAGGAGGCATTCAGACATTTAAATAAGCACCAAGAGTTGTCGTAGACACATGGGGGTACTTGAGATCAGGTCTGTCTGGGTATAATCCAGAAGGGGCAGAAGCTTTTCTGGAGTAGCAGCCAGAGGCTAGAAAGCGCCACATTGGACCACAGAGACCTGTGCAAGATCCTCCATCACTCCCGTCAAGCCCAGCTCTTGCCAAGCGATACCTTCAGATAACTCATGAAGAGCAGAAGTTTATTTCTGATGCTCACCCACAGTTTCCTTTGTTTGTTTTGTTTTGTTTTGTTAAAGAACTTAGAACTTCCTTTTCTTTCTGACACCTCCAAACTGCAGCTTCCAGCTAGCCAGTTCTGCGCATCACAAGCTTTGAATAGGGGAAAAGGAAGAAGAAAAAAACTCTGTCTCCTTTAACAGATGCAAATGCACCCATACAGTTTGTTTAAACAAATGCATTCCTCACATACAGAGGTAAAATACTTTGTAATCATTTTATGGGTTTCTCCCACACTGGCATCCCCTACAAAGGAGTTTCTGTTCTGTTCAAAGGCAAAAAGTTAACCACTGTGTTACATCTCTTGCAAATTAGCTTCTCATGAGAAATTTGTTCCTATATCGAATTCAGAGATTTTAGTGCCACAGGCTCTTAAACATATGTGGGTGAGTGTAAAGCGCTAAATCACATCACTGGAAATTGCCATTTGTGTCAATAAAATCCCACACATCCAAACAGCAGTCCAGCCTAGCTGTACAGTTGGAATCAAGGTCAGATTCCAAACATACACAAGTATATTATTGTCTGAGATTTTGTCTGAGCTCATCTTTAGGTTAACTGGCAACAGAAAAAGATGGAGTAATTTGCAGACATCAGGTGTTAATATTAGACATAAAAAGCTCAGGTTTTCTTTGAAATGAATGCCAAATGCTCAAATAGAGCAGTTTCATCTTTAAATTCTTTGAAAATAACGCTACTACTGTAAATGGCACACCCAGTTCAAAATTGATTTCTAGATGATCCCACTGATAGTGGAAGCATTCAGGATCCTTTAATTAATGTTGTAGAAAACTTCACTTTATTACATCTTAAGCACTTGTATCTACATAAAGTGGCATTATATTGCATACATCGTAATTTAAATCCATTGCCTACATATAAGTGTGTATCAAATTTGCATTGCAAATGTCTTCATCCTCTGCTGGGTTAATCACAAATGTCAGATCTAAATCAATCCAGAATCCAAAATTCTGGCTCACAAACCAAACATTTATTAAACAAAATATGTATTATAGGACACAAATACAATAAAATAACAGGTGAAATTCTTCAGAGTAGAATAAACTGTAACCAAACTCAGAAGCACAATTCCGTTGAAATGAGCAGTCTGGCCCAAAGAGAGCTGCTGTGACACATCTGTGGCACTGTGTGTACCACAAATATGGTAGCATCAGCAGCTATAAGGCAACATCAAAATATATACTTTAGTACCAGAAAATCTATTTACAAATGTTCTCTTAAAGGCTTATCTGGAATTAATAAGTGATGATTTGACAGTTCAAGTGATGAGCAGGATACTTTAAGCCTGTTTCTGGTGGAAAATTCTCACTAAAAGATGGTTTGCCCTAAGTGTAATGAACATTAGCTAATATATATCATGAATATCCATGTTTGATGGCACTGTTTCATTTAGGTTCATCTGAAGTCAAGTTAACAAAAGGCTTATTTAATTAAATGCAGCTTTCCATGTTCTTCAAATTGAACAGTCGAATGAACATATAGAGGCATTGCTCTGCATAACTTGAAAAGTCATTAAACCTGGTTTTCAGATTACCAGTCAAAGACATAGAAAAGGATCAAGCTGTCTACCTGTGTCATTAAATTATCAGTGAAATGGTACCATCTATAACTACTGTGTGAAGAACAAGAAAAATTGTTTTTAAATGGAACTTCTTTGGTCACTTATCAATATTGTGATACACATGCATTCAAAAGCAGGTCCCAAGTTTTCAGCTGTGAAAAAAAAAAAAAAGAATAGCTGCAAATACTGTTGGATTCTGCACATTGGACGGACCAAGCATCAGACTGCTTGGCTCATGCTTTAAAGTGAGTCTTGCAAACACAAAGCAGTCAGAACAACATTGGGGCTTAGCTTTTGTGAGCATGATGGAAGATGAAGACAGGAACTCTTGATCCCCCAACGGGCAAGTGGGGATTGCACATTTACATTTGCCTGGCTTGTTTAATTATACTTGACATTACCACAGTGCTTTAAAGTGCATAAAGACAGGTAGTCTGTCCTGAATTTTATAGAAGAGGAGATGCTATCTATAGAACAGGAGAAACCATTAAAGATGGAAGGTACTAGGCAACGGGAAGCTAATACATTCATGACAAAGGCTGGTGAAGTGAATAAAAAATTTATTATTCCACGAGATGGATTCTGTGCCCTGCAGAAGAGGTACGAAGTATACATCAACTCTGCAAGCATCTGTGAAACACATAGTCAATCACAAAGATCTCTAACAGGGGAGCATGAACATTTGTGTGCTGATATTGAAAATAAGATCACTGGGGGCTTCTCCAGTCATTCAGCAACTGCTTCCACCATGCTGCCAATCCATGCTTCTCATAACTGTCCTGGGACAGTCCTGACAAAGACTTTACCTTAGAATAAATGCACTGCTCCCTTTGCATGTCACAGGCTTAGGGGAGGGCAAAGGTACTATTGCACAATAGATGCCCGCCTTCCAGCCCAGCCATACTCTCTTAGTCTTCTGTGAGAGGCTCCTAGCTGCTGCTGTTCCCATGCCAGTTTTCATTCCTATAAAATAGTGAGATTTTTCTTCAGGCTGAGGTCTAACATAATGCCCGTGTAATAATATTTCCTGTAGTCATGTTAGAGATCAGATATGTATGTTAATAGTAAATAGCAAACTAAAAATTTGTTCCTCCGTTACAGACTCACAGTTTAGTTAGGTACTGATTCAATCAGTACATATCAACGTGTTAAGCAGAAAGGTCACAGGTAGCAGCTACACATACGCCTGCATGCTTACGGATGGCCCTCCTGCAGAGCCAGGTTTGTGCAATCTGTTGGGAGAAAGTGATGGATACCTGGATTTTGGGGATTTACCAGCCCAGCACCAGAAGCTACAGTACATTGCTCCTGCAGCGATGAGGAGTGCAGCACTCGCCCAGCCCACATAGAGAGCAGCTCCCAGTTCTCGTTTCAGTGGTGTAGGGACTTTTGGATTATAGAAGTCACGAATGATACTGCCACCAGTCCAGGACACAGGGATCAGAACGAGGATGCCCGTCAGGAGAAAGGCAATTCCAGCTACCAGGATGAAGATACTGATGCTCTGGGGATTCTCCTTGGTCCTGCGAGTGTACTTCACACCGACAATGGCCAACAAAAAGGCAATGATTGACAGGAGCACCGCAATGCACATGAGGGCTCTGAATGCCTCTAAGGATGGGGGCAGAGCTAGGATAGATTTGTAGAATTTGCACTGCAGCCTGATGCCCATCTGGCTGACGCAGTTCATCCACAGTCCTTCCCAGATAGTCTCAAACACCACGATGTTACTCTCAATGTGGGCAGAAACTCTCCATTGTGGCATAATTGTAGCTGCCAAAGTCCCAACCATGCCCACACCTCCGAATATTAGCCCGGTGATTTGTAATGCACAGCAAGCCATGCTCCTTCTGAAAAAAAAAAGGTACCTCAAGCAAGGTGGCCTAGCAAGTCTTCCAAATCACTCTTTCGTAGAATTATGAAGCCTGAGAGACAATACTTTCTCTGGTAGTTTCCTCATACAGCAAGTTAAGTTTTTTTAAGAGCAGCTCTCCCCAGTCGGAGGTTCACACAGGTGGAAATCCATTTCTGACTAGCTAGAGGGAGCTGCTATTTATTTGCTTTGAAATCCCCTCCAACTACTGCACCTACCCATCAAGCTTAACAAGTTTCCAGCCAATGGGGAACTAGGGAGGGGTTGATTTTACTGCTTTTCATATTGTGTCAGTAGTGATGTTATAATTAAGCAAGTGCCAGGGATTCAATTAAAGGCACCTAATTGCAGGGCTAATCATTTCCTAACTGCAAGATTGCAGCTATGTTGAAATTCAGTGCAGAAAGTCTGAACTTCCATCTGCTAAAATATTATATAAAATAGGTCATCATGGTTGTTCTTATGACAAAAGCTAATCTTAGACTTGGTGTGGGGCTTACTTTTTAAGTACTATAACCCTGGGAAAACATCTGATTTTTTTCTATTATTTTTTTTTATTTTAAATCAAGCTGGAAAGTAGTTGGTGTAGGTCTTCAATGTAGATTCCTCGTTTTGATCAAACACAAAAGTATAATCATGATATTAGACAGGTACAGGAAAGTCAAGTATTCCAATCAACATCAAAGCTTTACTCTACCAGCTGCATAATTCACAAGGATGACAAAATAGCTGGCAGGGTTTCACAGCTTCTCCTTCTGAATCCAGGAGTAAGATCACTGTTAGGAAATAATCCTCTATGAGAATCTCTCCCTGTTAGGACAGTATTAGGATAGTGTTGTTACTGTGTTCTGTGCTAATAATCTCCAAGTAACAGTTGTACAATTTGAAAAGGGTGAGCTTTTCTTTCAGTATATAATGCACATTGAAAGAAGTCAGAGATCCCTCCCATAAGCATTTATCTTGGCCTGCACAGAGCTACAAGTCTGAACAAAAATGCACACCAAAGATTGATTTGCCTTGGGCAAGTTAGGAATAACTGCTTCATTATGATTTTTTTTTTTTTTTTCTTTCTTCTCCCTACCTGGAGATAATAGTATATGATGACACCTCATAGGTGTTATTAAAATAGAAGTGTTTCTGGTTACCCCAGCTCTTTGAACCAATATGGCTTGTTAAAAAACTTGTTGGCTAAAGACAATGAAGGCCCCTAGAAGTGCTATCCAAGAAAGACATACTCTTAGATTGTTGGTTGTTGTGCTGTGGGCTGTGTGTGTTTAGAAATATCAGACTTTGACTTTGATGGAATTCATTCAGTTACAGCCTTAGGTGTAACGTATTCAAAGCAAACGCTAAAACCCAGGGAAAAGTGAATTGCCCATCTAAAGCATTCACAGCCTGCAAAATCCCCTTCTTCCTATAATCACTAGCTGAAAGGAAAGAGTGCCAGGTAGTGTGAGTTATATAGTGTAACGTTACACGTCCATGTGGAAAATACTCCCAAGGGCTCTAGGTAATTCTTTTTTTGTCTTCAAGTCTGACAGCATGAATCTGGGCAGGAAAAAAAAATGTCCTCAGCTAAGATGTCAAATTTAACCTTTAAAAATCAAATATGTTCTTGGACTTGTTCTTATAGAGATGAATATTGCATCATTCTTCTGCTTATGCAAAAAAAAAAAAAAAAAAAAAAAAAAAAAAGATTCTTATGTTGAAGAAAAGATAAGGAAGGCATTTTGCTTGACGCCATAAAGATAAAATAGCAGAGATGAAATCCAAAGTCATAGATGGCTACCTGTCCAAAAGAAACTGCTTCATCTGGCAGGAGACTGCTCTCTTAAAAGCAGACTGCCTGCAAGCTAGACCTGTGCTACTTAATTTGAGTCCCATCTCCATTCAGCTTGTAGAACATTTTCACCTCTAAATTACCAAAACTTAATTTTGATTTCTTATATTAATGTCAAAAAATAAAAACTTTTTTTTTTTTATATAGAAAAGCCTTCTCAAAGCTAGCATTTAAATGTGGTTTGTTTGTTTGTTTGTTTTTCAACAGAATAACCCTTCATGTAACATTTTCAGGCAGCCAACTCTTGAAGGTATACGCAGCTGGAGAGCTGACCATGCCTAATGCCCTGAATCTGTTTATCTGACTGCCTTATCTAGTAGGATTGCTCTGAAATCATTTTTCCTTACATGACTCTGGGAGGGTCAGCTGTTGAGGTCATGCATAAAATTACACTCTGAGGCAGTCAGGGCACGGTTTGTATAGAAAATAAACTGCTCCCAAAAATACTATAAAAATGCATCATATGCTAGTTGTGTAAGAATACATCCAG
Organism: Netta rufina; assembly: GCF_964035555.1. Classification (NCBI taxonomy): domain Eukaryota; kingdom Metazoa; phylum Chordata; class Aves; order Anseriformes; family Anatidae; genus Netta; species Netta rufina. The sequence goes on from NC_140123.1 coordinate 103,750,558, forward strand.
AGAGTGCTAAGCGGTTGAGTGCTTTTTGATCTCTAATTGGCAGTAGTACCTATGGTGAGTGACATCCGGATGTAGGTGTCAGGCAGGAACACCCAGGCTATGATGCTCCCTGTACTGTCCAGTGGCAGAATGGTTCTTGTTATTGAAACCTGAGGGGAAGAAAGCAGGAAAAGATGAATAAATGACAGTTTTGAAACCTGAAGATAAATTTCAGAAATGAAAATGAGCCACAAGAGACAGGCTGGAAAATAAAATCAAAAAACAATACCAGTATCTTGGAAACTCATGAGAACTGGAAAAACTTACCAACCTGTTAATGCCAAGGAGTCCCTGGACTTGCTGATCACCAGAAGATTTGTATTTTGTGAAAAAGCCCTCTGTTTGATTGGCCTGTAGGGAGCTCTTACTCATGTACCCTAGAGAGCTGTACCTCCATTTAAAGGTTCACCCCATCTCTGAGAAAGAAATTCACTCACAAAACCACTCTGAAAAGCAGACATCTCTCAAAGTAGAATTTAAATACATGTTTACATGGTGGGTATGACAGACACAATGGTGTGACAGACACAGAAATAAAAGGAAAACCCCTTTTCTGCCTGTCTAGACCTCGGAAGTCTCACCATGCTCTGTGTATCATCCATGAATCTCTTCTGGGTATCATCCTGTCATGCTGTTGGCATGCTTACCTGCCTCAAGATGAGAGCACCAGTTCTTATGCAAACATGTCCACCCCAAGATTTGCCTTCAAAGAAGAAAACAGACGATGGAGGAAGCATGTAGGCTTTACATTTAATCTTCCTCTGGATCTCTGTTTGGATTTACATCTTCTCTTACCCTCAAATCAGGAAGTTAATTTGAATCTTTTCCTGAGGGAGTACCTTACATTCCCTCCCTAGCTTTTAAAATGATGATGCCACTTGAAAAATAGGAAGCAGAGCATCTCCAGTCCAGAAGATTAACAGAACCTGTCAATGATCCCCAGTGCTTAATTAATTATAAGCATCAATAATGTAAACATCATTGCCTCCTAGAAACCAAGTTTCATTCCTCTTTGTATATCTTCTCTGTACATTGAATTTTACAGTCCTTATTCATACACGAACACCTACACATAGTCTGTATGTGTATATATATCATCACGAATTCATGTCAAGAATAGGTTGGTTATTCGACAAGATAAAGAACTAAATTTAAGGTTCAACAACTTTTTTTTTTTGAACAGGCAAATATAGAGATTTATCAAAAGCACACTTTAATAATTATTAAGAGTTACAGCTAAGTCTCTTAACATCCTGGAGGCTTTAACTATCCAGTAAGGCTGCAACACTGCCTAACCTCAGCTGCAGAGCCTGGCAATGGGGAGTCCACCAAGCAGTGGCTCTATAGTCCTTCTGCATCCTGTCACCTTGTCCAGAGGTGCTGTGTGAAGCCATGCAGACTTCAATCATCCTTTACATGCAAAATCTGCATCAAATGTACAACAGATAAGGTTAGGATCATCTGCAAGTCATTTGGTTTGGAAACACATGTGAATGGCATCAGTTTTACGCAGCCTGTTTGTGGCTGCCACTGGGCAATTCACTACATGCTGGGGTGACCTCTTGGTTTTCAATTCCTTACAAAAGCTAACCACACATTTTAGGTAGTGGTTCCATTGATTTCTATGGTATTTTGATTCACTACTGTATTTCCAACCTACTAGTGAAGCAAAAATTACTTTAATTCTGTTTTAATTTAATGGAGTGAAGCCAACAGAGGACTTTTATAAGTGCTTGCTTTAATAATGCTGCCTGCACGTATGTTAAAAGATGAAGCCACATCTCCTTCCCCCTCTCATCAAGACTGACACGTTTTGGAGTGAGAGGAACATCTGCTCAGTGTAGCCTGGAGAAGGATTTCCTCCAGACACATAGTAGGCACTGTACTTGGGGTATCGACCTCTAACTCTAGCTTTGAGGCAACCCATGTCTGACAGCTGAATCAAAAAGAACGACTTTGGTTTTAGTCATCTTCCTCAGCATGCCTGAAATCCACAGCCTGACAGAACTGCCAAAGGCTTAATGATATTCCATGTCTGAGGAAGCCTGACTCCTGGACACTGTGAATGAACTTGAGTTCTGTATAATAAAACCTCTCAGTAATAAAATATTAAATACTCCTCTGAGTATTTAATCCATCTAAACTGCTTCAGGCTTTACAAGGTATTTGTCACCTCAGTAGTTATGTACAGGGAGCAGCCATCATGATGGAAATAGAACATGCCAGAAAATATGCAATCTTACTCGGCTGCTTATTGACAGGACCTCAAAGCACTCCCCTAGAAAATATTTGGGGAGCATTTGATTGCTTGATTCACATTAGGCTGTTGGAAATATAACAGTGGCAAATTCCCAAGACGGTATTGATTGTTTTCATAAGGGGTAGCAGCAGGGTATACAGTTAGGCTATTACTGGATGAAGCACAGGAGAACTCTTTTATTTAAATGATTTACTGTGATGGCATAGAAGAGGAGGATAAGTTATATTGTGGCAGCGATGGCTTAAAGATAGATGAGAGGCAAAGTTGGTACAAAGAGGTTGTAGTTTTTATTAGGCTACCTGATACAGTTAGAAACAATCTCTCAGGCTCAGGATCCCAAGAAAGCTTGATTTTGGAGCACAGCATAACAATACATCCTTGAACTAGCTTTCCAGTAGCCAGGTGGTGCAGCAAACTAAACAAGTCACATATTTCTTAAAACAGGGCTTTTTATTCCATCTTTCTCCATCATAATTTGGGCTCCTGCCTGTCCAGTGTATATAATAGAGTCATCCCATGTATATATAGACCTCTCGTTTTGCCCTCTCAAAAACCCTACCTCCTGAATGTTAATAACCACGTTGTTAAAAAAAAAAAATAAAAATAAATAAATAAATAAATAAAAAACAAGCACCACCCCTAGCCCCAGCCTCGTGTACCCAGTGACATCCCCAAACCTGGCATCTCAACCCACAGCACTGTCACCCTCTACCCCCAACCCATCTCCTTTTTCTCTCAACCCAAATCCAGAGCCCTTTATCAAACATCTATGCTTCTGGCACGGATGTTCCTAAGGCTCCAGCCTCCTTAGGATTCCCAGAGGAGTCATCTCTTCTCTGGGATATCCTGGCTTGTTTTCCCCAGCTGACAAGCTGGGTGTCCACTAGGAAGGAGCAGCACAGACCCGTACCATCAGGTCTGCATAGCTGGCACTGTTCATCTCCTGATTTAGCTCAGTCCCTTTCCAACAGAGGGAGAGGAGGGAATGCAGTGAAGTGAAGCTCTGCCCAGCCAACCAGCTGTTCCTGCGCTCACCCTTCCTGGAAGTCATTAATCACTTTGGATTTGTGCTTGCACAGAGGCCAAAGCAGGAGTATTTTGCAGGAAGCAATTAATTTTTGTCCCATGCTCTCAGAACACCCTCTCGAGCACTGTGAATCGTGGCAGCTCCAAAGATGCGCCGCAGTCACTGCATTTTTGCACACTGATGCATCTTCCAGGGGCTGGTGTGTCCCTGCCCAGTGACAGCCCACTGCCCGCAAGGGGCACACGCTGCTCCCCCGTGGGGGCAATACAGCACTGCTCCTAATCACAGAGTACAATGTAGTCAGTCAAAACATGAATGTCTTTTTCCATGATCAAGTAGTAGCTGCTTCCATTCCAGGTCTGAAATGCGTACTTATCTCTGCTGTCAAAACATGGAGTAATTCATGTAGTATTACTGCACACAGTGCAATGCTTCAGAAGCAGAAGAAATGTCTAATAACTATTTCTACCAGCCATGTGTTGGGAGTTAAGAGCCTGGAAGTTAGGGAATGGAAAGGAAAAGAGACAGAAAATAGTCTGGTGCAGTCTGACTTAGAAACAGCTATAAAATGGAGGGAAGGGAAAGGCCTTAGCAAACAAGATGCTTTTAGGTTAGAATGGAGCTCACATTGTGAGGCACGAGACGGTATGTGAAGGATCTGGGTCTGCGAAAGGGTCTGTATCCCTGCAGAAGACCGTCGTCAATGAAGTGAAAATGCATGGAGCACTGGAGGAGAACTACTCCCCTAATCCTGATCATATTCTTCTTTATTAATTAGGCTGAACAGCCTGGGGACATGAATGTGGATGAGGTTTCAAAATTCCTTAGGAAGTGTCTGGAATGTGAATCCCATGGGAAAGAAAGAGAGACTTGTAGAAGTCCACACTCAACTAGATTAATAACTCCACAGAGAAGCTATTTGGTAGAACAGAACAGAAAAAGTAACTGACCAGCAAAGAAAATGAATCTAAGAGGTCAGAAAATGTAAGGAGAAAATGAGAGTCAATAAAAGTCAATCCAGGTTAGGCTTTACAAATTAAAATAGGAATAGGTGCTACAGGCATACGAATAATGCAGAACAGCAAGGGAAGAGGCATGCTAGGCTGTATGAGTCTAAGAAAAGTCATTAGTCCCTCTTCTTTGAATTTAAGTTGCAACAAGGATTTGGAAGAAGGAGAGCATAATGGAATTGCTATTCACGGTAGGCAACAAATTTCAAATCTTTATGAGCATAAACTGAAAAGAGAGCAATTTCCACTGAAGGAAATTCAAGGCATACAATTCCAAATCTTGTAGCTAGGGCTGTTAGTGTATGTTTCAAATCAGGAGTGATATTGTGTGTCTGGAGAACAGTGAAACTAAGGGAATGAGCGGGGAGGTGAAAAACAGTGCACAACTAGACATCCATTAGTCAGAATCTAATAGTATAATATGATTTAAAATCCATTATGAAGAAAAGAATAAATACCTGGAAGTAAATGGGAAATTAAATAAAATGCAACACAGACTTAGCAAAAACAGATTCATTTTTGTTTGATAACATTTTCTAGAAAATAGAAGTTGAGAAAATCTAATCCATTTGGACCTTGTTAAAGCACCTGAAACAGTGGTGGGAAATTAACAGAGACGCTGAAGGGATGGAGTAGAGTAAAAATAATGTAATGTGGATACAGAAAACATGAGTGAGTAAAACAACAAAAGGATATGTAGGAAGGAAAGCAGGATGTTGCTTTCTGCTACTGGTGGAGCCAGGGATTTCTCCGGGGCGTCATCTTATCCTCAGGTATCCAGTGGTAAAGGAGGAACTGCAGCAAGGAAATTTGCATTAGACTCCCAGTTGGTCAAGGCACTGTCAATAATTATGTCCCACCACGCAGGAAAGCTGGAGACCTTGAAGCCTGGAATAACAGAAATGAAATGCACTTAATGTATTCAAGAAAAATATTTGCTTGTTTTTGTGAATAATATACCCTAGATTATGACAACCTGCAATAACTGTATTCACTGTGCTCAGCAGTGGCAAGGCATCCCCTGGATACTTTGTCCAGTTTGGGCCATTAAAGAAAGAGGGGGGACAGCCAAAAACAACCAGGGGAGATAAACAAGAATAAGGAGAGGTTTAACAAACATGCCAGTGAGGAAAGAATTAGAGATGATAAAGTTAAGCAAGAGGTGTTCAAGAGGCCAGATGGTAACGGTCCTGAAACACAGGAGAGACTGCCTTCTTTAGAGGAAAGCAGAAGTCTGTTTTCTATGCCTGCTGCTGGTGAGACAGGAAATCATGGAGCAGCTTTAGCCTGCAGTGGGGAGATTTAGCTTAAGCATCATGAAAAACTTTTTAAATGAAAATGATAGTTAAGCACTGGGATAGATTGCTAAGGACTTTGCAGTGCAGCCATCTCAAGAAGTTTTTGTTGTATAAAGATCACTCAGGAACAGTTTTGGCAGATCTATTCCAGGAGAAGAGCACTGGACTGTTTCATGGCTCTCACCTGTTTTGGAGGGAGCTTCATTCACACTGTCTTTTCCTCCTATTTGTCCTTTTTGGCCACCCTATATAGACCACCTCCCACTAATGAAGGGAACTAATGTTGGGACTCCAAGCTGTACATGGGTAAACTAGCTGTTTAGTCAGCCTTCTCCTAATTCCTCAAGCAACACATATTTAGGACTGCTGTGGCCTACATCCCTTAGGTGTCAGTTCCTTGATAAGGCTTAAAAGGGAAATGTTGTGGCCACCAGCTCCATGGGGCAGTGGAATGAGTGGGGAGGCAGCATGGTGAGCAATAGGGTCAGCTTGCTTTGCTGCCTGGGGACTGCCTCATGGTGGAGAAGCAGGAAGAGCCCAAGGGCTATAAGCATCCAGACTGCAAAAGATAGGGGGAACTGGCTGAGGGGCTCAGTTCAGGTTCTCAACTCTGCTCTGCAATGCAAGATTGTGGCAGTGGGGAACATGCCACTGTCAGGACTGTAGGAACTGGCTGGCACCTTCACAGGGCTGGAGTTACCTACATTGCCCTTTCTACAGGTCAGCAGGAAGGGGAAGCTGTGCATCATGCCTCATGCTCAGAAAGCCCACTGTACCTGCTGTGTGGGGTCCAACTATGATCCTTGGTGAAGGTCTCAAATCCCAAAGATACCGTGAGTACTGGAGGCTGGAAGTGGGGACAGTAACCCTGAAGCTGTTGGCTTTGTTGGCATCATTGTCTTCTGCTGCTGTGTAGGCACCTGTCTCTGATGATGCCAGTAGCAGATGTCTGTATATTTCTAGGCTAGAACAATAAGGCCATTCCTGTATTTCACTATTTCACAGGCCATTCAAGACAAGAGCTCAGCCATGCTCAGGCTGTGTTATGGCACTGCTACTTTGCCTGCACAAACAGCTCCTGAAAGGACAGCTCTGCTGCCACCTGTGTGTTCACCACCTCACTGCCTAGGTCCAATGAAAGTAGTGCCTAGAAATGCAGGTAGCAGCTCTATCTTCTAGACCTCCACAACAGCATCAGCAGCAGCTGGAGGAGAATTTCAGAAGAGGCTCATTATAAATGAAAGCCTAGCTGCTGAATCACTGAGCAGTGATTGAAATCTTGAACCTTCACTCACCTGAGTTAAATGGAGCATTACTCTCCTCTGACCTGCAAGTTGTGCAGTCATTTACAAAGTGCCCAGTGAACCTGGCAAGGCTCCACATCCCTTTCATATTGCAGGAATGCATACAAGTACCTTACGTGCAGGACAAAGGTGAACAGGCAAGAGACCCTTGCTTTCACTTACAGAGGAAAAGCTCCTTATTTCCCCCCAAATTTTTGTTTGTTTGTAAGCAAGAAAATTAATTCCAAGTTACAGGATTCAATATTTGGAAGTTTATTGTTGAAGACAGCTGATTTGAACTTGGATATACTGCCTTGTATGGCACCCTCTGCTCAGACCACTTAAGGTTCATTTAACACACAAATCAGCTCTTTAACACACAAGGCCAGCTCCATTTAGAAGCAAAGCTTAATTTCAGTGCACTTGAAGATATAGTATGCAGGTAAGATACAGTTTAAAGAAAATGGCTGGATATGCACAGGAGGTGCTTCCAGGGGATACATGTTTATTGTAATAAGGTGAATTGTTTGTAGCATATATAGGATCTCTAGGTGAGATTTGTGAAATCTTTTAGAGTCCTACTCACAGTCCATGATACCTGTGCTCCTCTTTGTTCCAGGGATACTTTTGGAAGTCTTCTTACAGTCTTCGTGCATCTTCTTTTGCATTTGTACAACTACCTCATTGTGTGCTTTACCAGGAACAGATACCGCTATCTGATGTAGGAGCAGAGTTCAATATGCACAGGGCTTTTACGGAGTTGTCGTCTTTATCTCACTCTCCACTGAAGCTTTCCTCAAACACATAGATTAATACTATATGAATCACTCCGTGTTTTAACAGCAGAGATAACTACAGTGCCCCAGTACATGCATGTAGTAGTCTGAGTAAGATTTTTCATCTACCCTTTAGAGGGCTGATTTTAGCAGGTGACTATTACAGACATTGCTGTGGACCCTGGTGTTCAAGATGTGGGTCCCATGTAGGATATTCACAACATGCTGCTAACAACGGGATTGCTCCTCCACTCTTGTCTCAAAAGAAAAAAAAAAAGGGGAGGGGGGAGGGAGGGGACTGGACTTGGGTATAAACATTCATGACAGCATACAAACAAAGTATGTGTAAAGGAAATATGTGAAAAGAAAACACACTGCTATATTACAGAAAGGTCACACTCATTATACATATACATATGTAGAAATAATTTGATTAAAAATAAGGAAGAAAAATAAAGTCACATACAGAGGTGCATCTTAATATGCATCTTATAAACACTACGAAAAGACAGTTTCAGATTTAGCACACACTTTTTTCTAGCTTGTTCAGAATTGCATTTTATGAAGTTATTTTAAGAATTCGATTCCAAATTTTCAAGTAGTAATAGCTTAAAGAATTTACTAGGGAAATACAGATCACATCATAAACTTTGTATAAAATAATTTCAATCATCAATCAAACTCTAGAGCAAAAATGTTGATCTCCATTAAACACTACAAATTGAATCATGTAATCAGTTAAGTCAAAGGCAAAATTCCATTGATTTCCACAGGTTTGGGGTTACAAAATTCTATTAAAAATATTACCACTATTGATTAATTTTGGTCATCTATTAAATTAGTTTGTGTGGAACTATGCTTATTTTTCAGTAGACTTAGTTTCATTACATTGTTCTCTATCACGGCTGCGTGATCTTATTAAAAATATTGTTGACCTTGTTCTAATGTGAACTGAGAAAATGCTGTTCTTTATGCCTATAAACCATGCTGGTACAAGTGGGTCTTAGTAAAAATATGGGCCTGACTGACCCAAATATGTTTTTTTAAAAATATATACATCACCGTATCCTGTGGCAGGCAGCCAACACAGTGTTTGTGATCTATGCAATATTGCAAAATGTGGTGAGCCACAAGGAGTTTGCAAGGGAATACTGCTGCTTCTAAAAAGAAGGATGTGAATGAGTTTGGCCTATATGGATTACAAAAGAAATTGTCACTTTCACCAAAAAAGATTATATTTTGGATGAATATAGAGCTATGTTTATTCTCTGAAATAAGGGATATTTTTCATGTATTTCAGCTTACCTTCCTCTGATGAATAAATTCTTCATGCAACACTCCATTAAACCTACAGTAAATCAATCTGCTTGTGAATGCTTTCCTTTTAAACCATTGTTATCTTGTCTTTATTCACTGATATCCCCTCTTTCCCAGGGAAGAAAAAAAAAAAAAAAAAAAAAAAAAAAAAAAAAAAAAAACTGAACCAGCTCTTTAACTCTCCTCTTATTTTCAGTAGGCCAGTACTTCATATCACAGTGGAACTGTAAACCCCTTAATTCTGGTTTCTGCATAAAATGCAAACAACAGCAAAGCCACACAACCCCAAAGCTATTCCAAGTTACTATTAAAACAGCATTCAACAGTCACCTTGCTGTCATTACAGCTGTACGTGCTGCAGCACTAGCCCCAGCAAAGCCCAATTGGGGTAACAGCAGCTTCAAAATGCAGCAGCAGTCACGGGACAGGAGGCAACACCAGCTTTCTAGCTGTCCTTTCCTGTGTACGCTGAAGTACATCCAGGCAGATTGAATGCTTAAAAAATAAAAATCAAAAGGAAAAGGCAGGAGGCATCTAGACATACTGACTCCTGGAGTATGAGCTTTCGGTGGTCCTGTGCAGATGCTGGCTGTGCAGCGGGTGGTGGGGTGGTGCAGAGTAGCCGTAGCTCCTGGTTTTCTCACAGCAGCGGCAGAAGCAGCAGAATATGGCTCCGGCTGCCAAGAGGCAGAAGGCAGCCACCCAGCCCAGGTAGAGAGCCTCACCGAGCTCCCTTTTCTGTGCTACGTTGACTGCGGGATTGTAGAAGTCCTTGATGATGGTGTTGGCAACCCAGCAGACTGGAATGAGCGTGATGGCACCCGAGAGGATGAAGAGGAGCCCAGCCGTCAAGAGAATATAGCCCTTGGCCGGCCAGCTGCTCTGCCTGCACCGCGTGCACTTCATCCCAACAGCAGCAACCAGGAACGCCAGGGAGGAGAGCGCTGACCCAGCACACATCAGCCCCCTGGATGCCTGCAGGTCCGCAGAGAGGGCCAGCACGGAGTCGTAGACCTTGCACTGCATCCTGATGTTGGCTTGCCTGATGCAGTGCATCCACAGGCCTTCCCAGATGGTCTCAAACACGATGATATTGTGCTCGATGAAGGCAGACACCCTCCACTGGGGCATACCCGTGACTGCGAATGTCCCGATCATGCCAATGCCTCCGATGAGCAGCCCCGCGACCTGCAAAGCCCCACTAACCATGCTGCCTTTGAGAGGTGTGCAACACCCAACAGGTTCACCCTGCCAGGTGCACGCTGATGACAAAAAAAAAAAAAAAAAAATCAATTTTGTCCAAAAGTAGCTGTCCCTTGTGCGAAGAAAGTTTCAGAGTCAGGCTGCACAACCTTAAATCAGCTTAAATCTGGCACGCGCTACCTGGGACTTGGCTGCGCCTTTGTCGCCTTTATAATTCCCCTGCCACCACTGACTCAAAGAGGCAGACCGAACGATCAAGTGGAACAGCTTCCCAAAGCAAGAGACAGGACAGGGTGTGAGTAAACCAGCAAGAGCCATTTAGAATAAATGCACCGTCTGAGGAAGGTACATTTGCATTGAAGTTGCTTATTAAAAAAAAAAAGACTGGTCTGCGCAGGGAGACCGTGTGTGCACCGGTGCAGTCAGTGAGGCTGTTACGCTGCATGCACAGGAAATTTCTGCCTCTGAGCCCTGCTCAGCTCAGGTTCCTGCAGGAGTGGTGGCAGCAGGCCAGGAGGAAAGCAGAGCCGCCCACCCTGCCACAGGGCCTCTGCTTGCAAAAGTGCTCTTGTGCTGGAGCCTGGAGGGGAGTGCTGCGGTGAGAAGATCACAGAACAAAGTAAATCAAAGGGATAAAGTGGCTCTGAACCTGAAACGGATGGCTCCATGGAGAATAGTCAGAGCTGCAAAGAACCATTTAAGAGTTAGAAAGGAACAATGAGAGACCTCAGCCCTGCTAATACTTGTCTACATATACAGTTTCATACATATCTATTGCTCTACAGAGTGTGTGCGGATAGCTTCTGGAGATATCCACATGAAGCCTGTTACAGCTATCCATGTACAAACACTTTAGAAAAATATCATTAAAAATAAAAGTATAAGTTAATCATAATAATTATGGAGATAATAGCAGGTAAACAGTTTGTTCAAGAATTCTTGGGTGAACCGTAGACAATCTTGGAAAATGACAGGTGTGGAAATTTGTGAAAGTCAAAGCAGTAGAAACTACAGTCAAAAATCTAGAAAAAAAATCAAACGTAACAGCAGTTTCTTTTTACAAATTCATATAGCTAGGAATATATGCATGAAATATTCAGCTTGATCTCTAGATGTGTCCTAACATGAAAAAAAAAAAAAAAATTAGGCATAAACTAAGATATTTTGTTATAAAATAGTATACTCCATATGTTGACAAGGACTAATTAGTTTATACTGTAATAGATCAATTTAGGATATAATTAGATAGACACTAAAATACTACTCGGCTGCTATTCATCTGAACTTTCTTCCCTCTATTTCTTTCATTGCCATTTTATATCTTCAAAAGCTGAAATTAAAAAAAAAAAAAAAGAGCAGTGCAGTGCTAAATATGCCAGCTTGTTGGCATATCGAAGATAGGGAAACGATAAAAGTCCCGCTTACATATAATATTTTATACTCCCTAAGCGTGTTTCTGTGTTAGTGTGTAGAAGTATGGTTAGGAGGCAGGCAAAAGTAAGAAGCACTCTACAAATCTTTCCATATTCAGTTTGGATCTCATAACCTCCTGCTTTTCCAACCTCTGCAGCAGTCTGCTGCTTATAAAGCCATACTGGAAGGGTAAAGGCAGGCATTCTCTCCTTTCCTTTCTGGTCCCCTGAGCCCTGATTTGCAGTCAGGCAACTTTTCATTATGCCCTTTTGGTTTCGTTCCTATCTCTGAAATCAAGCCTGCTTTTTCTGTGCCTCTCCTATTGCAAAGGCACCGAATGTCTTGCTCTGAACAGTGCAGTTCGTCTGATGGCAGCACCAAAAGCATTTTCCTGGATGAGAAGCCAAAGAGAAGTTTGCTTTTGGGGTTTGCTCCTACAGCATGAGAGGCTCTGGATTTGTGTAAGTGGAACCACAACGATGCTTCGCATGCTGCCAACTAGTCCTGTCATACTGACCCATAAGCAATGGGCGTCTGGGTACAGGACTTCAGGAAAAGTGAGCAGGGAGAGACTCTTGAATAGTCTGAGCCATATAAACAGGTAATAATAGTTATCTGGATGCCATCAAATCACATCCACGCCTGAAGCTGTGCCCTTCAAATCCATGAGGCTAAGGTCCCTTTCAGTCATCAGAAAAGTCCCACTGTTTTCCTGGGGGAAGAAGGTGGTTAAATCCAGTTCCCCCAAGGGTGATACAAGATGGATTTTGAGGAGGTTATAAATGCACAATATTTTGACACTGCAAAAATGAATTTGGTATATTAAATATATAACTATGTAAATACCATCACATGGCTTTGCAGCCCTGTGGCTGCCACCCAGACAGCAAAGAAAAAGCTACGAGTCTGTATCAGAACAAATAAACAAGCACTTTAATAACATACCAGTACAGAAACACAAATATGAGACAAGCAGCAGGACTGATACTGCTTAAAGACTACTGAAGTTCTAATTTACAGGACATGGAAAATAATTAGCTGAGCAAATATAATTTAACCACGTTATTGATTAATTTACAAAACCATTAAAGCTCCTATATAAATTCATGGCAAGATTGTGTCTGTGCCAAGGATTCAGTATTTGCACATTGTTAGGAGGATTAAATTTTAGTGCCTTATCTTAGTTAAAACCATTTCCAAAAGGAAATGTGGGGAAATCTTATTGAGCATTATGGATTGCATCTGCTTGTCTACAATAAAAACACAGGAAGGGGAGCAAGTCAAGAATCTCACTTTGTTCTTGTCTGTATTCAAACATGCCATTTTAATACAGGGAAGTATCAGAAATATCTGTGATTTTACCATGGGCCAAAGGATCTGATCCATTTTGTTATAAAATAAATACACACACCTATCATTTTACCATTTTCCTTTCTCCTCTCCTCTCCTCTCCTCTCCTCTCCTCTCCTCTCCTCTCCTCTCCTCTCCTCTCCTCTCCTCTCCTCTCCTCTCCTCTCCTCTCCTCTCCTCTCCTTTTTCACAACTTAAGGTATTAGTATCCACACACTCAGTACCAAGCTTTTCTATGTGACCTGTGTAGTTCCCAGCTCTGTATTCCCAGATCTGCCTTCTTCCCCTTTCTCCTCTCCAGAGTGGGTGAGTAAGCCAGCTGCAGGCACTCCTCATTCTGTGTTTTGGTGAGTAAGAGAGACCTAAAGCAATGACAGCATTCCATGAGCAGAAAATGGGTAACGTTTCAGCACTGGGCTTGGTTTGTCTGTTAGCTTCAAACAAATAGGACCTCAGAACAATTTGCTTCTCTGTCCCTTCTTCACTCTAATAGCACCTTTCTCCAGTAAATCCCCTTGTGTGGGAGCAAGAAGGGATTTCTCACCCTTCTTGCATGGCTTTTCTTCTGAAAAAGAAGAAAACTTACACTTTGGGAAGGAGATGAAGTGAGGAGATAACCCTGTGATTAGCTCAGCTGCCACTTAACACCATTTCTCACAGTTTCTCTGGGAACCCACTACTCCCTACAGGGGCAACACAGCCCCCAAGTCCCTGTCACGACCCATTTTCAACCACTAAAGGTGTTATGGAATAAAACACACCAAAAAAATATGTTTTGAGCATAATGTCCTTCCTCTTCCTGAGAAAATAGCAAGTGTTTTAATTCCAGAATTGTGAAGTGCTAAGAGCAATTGCTGATGCTGAGGGGGAGGTGGGAAGAGGGGGAAGAATTGGTTGCTCAGCACCTCAGAAAATCTCACCCTGCATCAGTAACACATTGCAAAGAATCCTGATTATTGATACTCTTATGGAAAACAGAGAAGTGTTGATGTCGGACAAGTTGTTCAGCATTTTCTTTGTTGGAAGGCTATTATTACTGTGTCAGTGGATATGCACTACTCTATGGCTCGCCCCAGGTATACCTGACACTTATTTTGCTCCAAGATCTTTTACCTAATGCAGCAGAACATGAAAAGCCAGTTCAGCATATCTATTCCAAACAGAAACAATCACATACATTCATAATCAGCTTCAATGAAGAGCCACTTCTTTTCAATTGAGGTAGCTTTTACTTCTGTATCATCCTTCTCCCCATCACTTGCTGCTAACAAGATACCATTGTCTAGATAGCAAATGGCATAATCACAGAAATGCAAAAAGTAATAAGCCTTGGCTGGTAATGTAACAGCATTGCAGATAGTTGTTCTGTGAAATATTTTTGCCTAATATCCCAAATAACTTTACACATTTGGTTCTCTTGCTCCCCACGCTTTAAATCCCATATATAAAATCCATGACAATGTGATGATGTTCCCCTCGGATTAACATGCGGTGCAGAAATTTCAATTTCCCTGCTTTTAACTTCTGTTTGTTTTGTGAAGTGTTAATGCAGAAAATTTGCCTAACTTGGAACTGGGGCATATGGGATTTGGACATGCAGAATCCTGAAAAAATAGTATTTCTGAAGATACTCAATGCCAAGAGAGCATCAGAGGCAACAACTTCTTATGTTACCTGCCTCGGTACGCCTTTAGAAATAGCTGAAACCTCATAGAGAGCTGGGTACCTGAACAAAGAACTGACCTACTCATGTTGATGAATCTTCATAAGAACAAACAGCAGAGAATGCTAAACTAAAGAAGGGGAGGGAAAACTAACCACTTGGTGCCATGAAAAAATGGACCAGGTAAAGTTCACGGGTAGATGTCAGAGAATCATTCTGCACCAGGAGAGATTGGCCCTGAGGAGGTTGTAGGGCATTTCTGGCCCCAGATTCTTGCACTTGGTACTGAGATCTTCCATCCTCAGGAAGGGATCACATCAGGAAGGTGACTTCTGCCTTGAGATACGTAGCTTACGCTCACTGACACCCATCACTCTTCTGCTGTGAAATGAGTAGGAACTTGAAGTATTTTGCATGAAGTCAATTTTTTCTTCCATGCATAAAGAGAAGTGATCATGTATATGAAGGCCTGGGATTAATATAACTTCAATGTTTTGAGAAAAAGTTATGTGATTGATGTGTTTGAAATAAAATTTAAATCCCAGTTTATTCCATTCAGGTGGTGGCCTTAGCCACATTCTCTAGCATCTCCTGCAATCAGACTACAATTTACAGGTGCCAGACCTTCTCTGAAAGGAAATGTAACATAAGTTGACTTGATTAAAAGTTTCATGTCTCCAGTCAAAACCTATCATTTGTGGCATTTCTGCTCCAGCCCAGTTGAAGCATCACCATATTACATTTAACTTTCTATTCTAAAAGCTCCCCAGGCTTCTATTTTTAGCATTCCTGACATTCTTGCTGTGAAGGGCTGCCCATCCTGAATCATAAGACTTTCACAAGTGTGACATGATAGTTCATTAAAGATAAAAACTATTGCCCAACGCTTGTCTTCTGTTATATCCCACATGCCTCAGCAACTGTGGCAGGATTTCACAGGTAGAACTAAGACTAAAACTTTAGTTTTACCTGCTCACATAGAATCAATGTTGAGAGTCACACAGTGGAAATGTTCACAGAACATAAGGATTGTTTTCAACCTAATTAATAATGTTTTGGTGTAGTAAGATCATTGTAATGATAACATACATGTATATATTGTAGACACAGTTTCGCATTTTTGAGACAACAGTAAAGTTGCAGTTATTTGTAGTAACCTAAGGGGAGAGAAGGAAGAGGGGACTCAGGCAAGCAAAATCACGAATTTAAAACACATGCTGTGTGTGAAGTCAGAAGAATGCTGAAGGGGGAGTGTTGTTTCTTTGGTGTAGCAGTTGAGCTACAGCCCACGAAATCTGCACATCCTTGCTCGAGGTAAGGATGCTGTGTCAAGACCTAGCAGAAAAATAAACAGCATATGCTACCTGATTCTAGTTTTCTGTTTTCTTGAAAGGTGTCCTTGCTCTTTTTCTTGATTTTCCATTTTTTGTTCTTGCTAAAGAAATCTGGGCTCAGAAATCTCAGAAAATTTTTAACATGTTTTTGCCTCTGCAATAGCTTACCTGGCTTTAGCACTGATGGATTATTGTGGATGAGCTAAATAACATCTTCAAAAACAGATCATAGCAGTCTGGCATGATTTCTGGAAAAAGAACAGACAAAATAGTAACACAATAAATATCCTCAAGCAGGCCAAACGAAGCACTATAGTTTTAGCCTTTGTATGGCAGTCCCAGTAATGTGACACACGCGTCGTGCCAGAAGCCAGCAGCTGGCAGGTTTTTGGAGTGCTCCCACAAATCTTTCGAGGCACAGCCTGGTGCTGCTGGCGTTGCCGCTCCCTTCAGCAGCTGTGCCTGCGCTCTCTTCGGCCTCAGATGCCGCAGCATTGACTCACATCCAGACCTTACCTCTTCTTCCATGCTAAGCCCACCCAGATGTCCAGCTGTGCTCTGGTGTTAATAAGCCCTTCCGCTCCCTGTACAGCCTCCACGTTGTGTTTCTGATGGTAGGAGAGACAGCATAAATATGCAAGCTGCTTTACAAACAAAGCCCCCTGAGCCTGCAATAGCATTGCAGATCACGGAGCCCACTGCTACACAGCGTATGCCTGCTGCAAGCTCCCACCCGCCACGATTCATAAATCGCCATGAACCCTGGGATGAGTGAGATGACGGAGGCACCTGCTACTGGCAAACTATTTCCACTCACTCCCTACCCTGGCCAAGGTCCCGCCTTGCTGGGGCAGGAAGGATGGAGCTGCTGCTTCCATGCATGAGAACCCATCACCTGTGAAAATGGAAGGCAGTAACCATTTGCTGTCTTTTACGTGAATGCAGCAAGATCAGGAATTAGTACAGCTCAGGAATCCAGTCTTGGAACATTTATTTGAGCACAGTGATGGTTGTTTTGAGTGCTGGCCCAGTGGAACAAACTTAGATTCATATTCTAAATACCCTTCATGTGTGGGTGCAAGCCACCTGGAGGCACTTTCTAAAGTTCAAAGGGGATAAAGCTTTCTCTTTGTAAACATCATAACTGTCAGCAGAGAGCTAGAAAAAGGCATCTAAAGCAGGTATATATAACTAAAAAGCCTTTAAAATCTGAAAGAAGGATCAAAACACCATATAAAGAGTGATTTCAAAGTTTTCTCCCTTATCCACTTCTTCCTCAATTTGATTGTGCAGCCACACTTCACAGTTTATTTCTGGGTTAAAACTTTCTCCTTTATTGCCAGTTCTCCTCGTTCATCAACTTTCTGCTGCTGCATCTGTAAGTAACTTGGCCAGGGGTAGCCAATATTTGTGCAGACCAGGCTCTCCCATGTAGGACCCCATCTGAAGCCTGCAAGAGATCTGCTCATGGAGGAACATCAACACCAACATGCTTAATGATGCCAAAACACTTCAAGATCAAGGTAACGTGTACCAGCTGCAATGTTATTCACAGATCAATATACTATTAAATTAGTTGGGGTGCTGCACAATAAATCTTCACAAATTCACCATGAAATACCTAAATGGAACAACCTCTTGATGAAACAGGTGAGTGGAGGCAAGAAAAAGGAAGAACTTTCTTGACTGTTAAGTATTATTCACAGTATTTAAGCAAACGTGCAAGAAGTTATTTAAAGGACATCTTAGCCAGACAGTGCTCATCTTATTCAACACAAAGTTGTTTGCTCAATGAAAGGCATAAAGGTAAAAAGAAAAGGTAAGATGTGATTTGGGGCTAGCAGAACAACTGAAAACAAGGACAAGGAAGAGAAGGGAAAGAAGGCAAACTGGGGAGGCTGATGTGTGCTAGGCTGTTAGTTTTTTCACTTGACCCAAAGAGGGAAATTGTGGCTACTTACAAACCCCTGGGGGGTGCAGCTCTTCAGCTTCCCATCCCCTTACCTGTCCATACCCTTTTCTCTTTCTGACAAAGCTGCAGGTACATATCCAAACTGTCATTTATCTCATTCATACTTATACATCTGTGGCCCCTGTATCCCATGTACGCATGCTGACTGCTCAATTCTGAGGGCTTCTCATCTCCCCCATTCCCTGGTCTGGCTGCTCCCTACATACCAAGGTGGAAAGGACACTGCTGAGGTGAGGGGCTGTGCCCAAATCTGTCTTTGTTTCCTTTTAGTGCAAGTCGGACTGATGATGTTACAGAACATCCACTAACAGGACTTTAGCAAAGCAAAATGCATCTGCACATTTGGTGATGGCTTTTGTATTTGTTTGCAGCCTTCCCGACTGTGCCTGTTAGATCATCACCTTCTCCCAGATTTGTGCTAAAAGCTTATGCCAGCGAGCTCACATTTGAATTTGGTCTATTAAAATGTAAGCCATCAGATGGCACATGTTCAGCTGGCACTCTGCACTTATAGTTTCATGAAAGTACTGAACAAAAATACTTTTCAGAGATATAGCAATCATCCTGAAACATTATTAGTACTATGACACTGCATCTCCTCAGATAAGTTAAATTTATCCTCATTGGGAAAATGTTCAATTTTCCCCTGCATTTCTTTGTTTGGCTCTATGACCTGTTCTTCTGGAGCGTGAGATTGGGATGCACACATGGAATGCAAGAAGAGCTGGGTGCAATTCTTTCAAGGACAATATTTTTCAGTCCAAGCAGAGTTTGGCTTTTAACAACAACATATGCTGTAGCAAATGTTCTTTTCCGTCGATGTTATCCATTATCAGATGAAATTTCCAAATGAAATATTTAAACAATGACAGAAATTCTAAATATTTAATTTAGAACTCTAACCAATGAAAGTATGTTAAAAACTAAGTTGTTAAATAAAAACCCAGCGTTTTTCTCCATGTCATCTATTTAGAAAGCCAAAAACTTTTTCTCTGCCTACCAAGAAGTATTACTGAATTGAATTTTATATGAAAATTCCTATGGAAAACAACAACAAATTCAAAAGGAAACTATTTAAAATATATATTTCTCTCTATTTCCTAAAGTCCTTTTTTTCAAATAGGTAAGAAATTTCCATAGACTGTGTTCCCCCACTTCGCATATGCACATACACTTTTTTTCCCTGCTTTAGAAAGGCAGACTGTACAAGCTGCTGTTCCTTGGTTATGTCTACTAAAGGAAAAGAAAAGCTAGTAACACAGTGTCACAGCCATGTCCCTGCCTCGGGCAGCAGACCTGACAGAGAAAGCAACAGACTTGTGCCTGAAACTATGGAACATTTACAGAATTCTGGGCCCCGACTAGGCATATGCATCTCCTGGACTATAAGAAGAAGAAAAAAGCAGTACTGATCAAAGCTCTGGCCCTGGCACAGGACTGTGGAGAATTCACAAACCAAGCCTTGAAATGGTTTCAGCCACCCTGAGCCACCTGAAGCCCCAGAGCTTTGCAGGTGCCCACGGGAGCTGCTTCAGCCCCAGAGCAGTGATATTCAGGTGCTTGCACAGGCTTAGGGAGAAAAGGGATGAATGCACCCAGACCAGTATAACTTTGGTAGAGCGAACATATCAACCAGAGTCCTGGGAGATGAAGGTGAAGGATTTCTCAATACATCCATTACCATCCCAGGGGCGAGTTTCTGCCCTCAGTCCTGTCTAGATTCACTGTCAGCTGCTGTTTCTCACCCCATCCGGCCAGGGATACAAGAATGAGTCCCAGGGTCTAGATTAGAGTTTATCTGCCCTATACACTATACCACAGCACAGAGACACAGGAGCTCCAAACCAGGTTGGGTGTCCCAGCAGCTCCAGGTGAGATGATGGCTGCCTTGGCTAGGCTGCTTCTTCTGCTGAGCACACAAAATTATCTCCCCACAGCCTGCCAATCTGCAGGCTACGTGCACACTTCAGGGCATGCACCCTTTTATATACATTGACAGATGAAGAGCCTGTTCAGTATTGCAGCATTTAATAATACAATATTTCTCATACACAGAGTCCATCCTTGGAAACATGTAGAGTAAGGGGGCTGTGTAAGACCACAGTCAGTAACTGCTCACCCCTTCTAATCAATATGAAACAAGAAAAATACAGCTTATTACAGACATAAACAATCCCTTAAATGTGCATTTCAGAAACATTTAAGCGATAGCAGTCTGTCTAGCTGCTTCACACAGTTCTCACCTCAGTAGTATCTGAGCATCTCCCAGTTTATGGCTATAATGTTGGGTACCCCTCAATTAAGCGTGACAATACCTAGCACTTGTCAACAGCCCTTGCCAGCTGGTAAGCACATTACACTTATTAGTTAAGCTTCATGATATTCATCAGATGTAGGTTGCTAAATACAGTATGGTTACCTCTGTTCAGTGACAAAAAGCCACTAAAGTGGTTATAGCTGTCCAGTGATCAGAAAATGTATGTGGTTCATGCCTCAAAATTTCAATATTCTGTTATATCATGGTTATCATCCCTTTCAAGGACTGAAAAGGCTCTTTTCTTCTGTGCTTTCCTGAAATACATACCTGCATTGTCAGCATTTCCAGCTCATTTTCCCTTCCCGTTAAATCATCAGCAGTTTAGAAGCCATTAGGATATAAAACTTGCTTACTGGCTGCCTGGTCTCTGAACACGTTGGTGAAACAGACTCTCAAGCATGCACATGAGGGTAGGGAGCAGGGCCCTGCCACTCTTAAAAAATTCTGCTAATCCAGCTTCAAAATGCCACGTATTGCCTGTAAATCAGTCAGTGGGCACAAGGTGCATGTGAAGAGCAGGAGTGCACGTGTCTGTAAGCAACAGCAGACATCTCCTAAGAACATTAGTGGGCCAAAAGGTCTACACACAAGCCAGCCAGCAAACGTGTGGTGCAGTCTGCTGGGACACGCACCTGGTAACAGCCCAGTTCTTCCTGAACAAGGTGCAAGCACCGATAACCTGAACCAGTCAGGGCAAGCTCAGAGGCACGACTTGATTCCTGCCTCTCTGCACAAAAGCATTGGTGGAATGTGACGTCTTTTGTTCACAATGCTTTGGTTTTGGTGGAAAGGGGGAAAAAAAATCATAGAAATCGTGATTTGGAATACTTCTCCTGACTGCTGCAAGGCACCCAGCAGCTTCAGGACAATTCAAGGTTACATGTTGGCCCATTTGGAGAAGTCAACCTTGAAAAGAGATAAGTCTTTGCTTTTATCTAAAACAGAATAACATTCCCTTCTAATCCCAAAGATAGGAGGCTCAGGAGCACGTCTGCAACAGTGATTTAAAGCAACCTTTTGACTTTGTTCTGAAAGAGCCTGGAAGGCCTCATGCAGTCACTTACAGCTGTTCCTGGCGTCCTGCTGTGGCCCGAGCTTCCTGTACCGTAGCTAGGAGGCTAGATGGAGCATGGAAGGACAGAGCCGAGCCGCTTCTGCCAAGGAAGGGACAGGGAGAGATGAAGGGCAGAGCTGAGAGAAAAGCCCCAGAGAGTGAGCCTGCCTGCTCCTGCTGCCTGGGAAAGGAGCCCAGCAGCTCCCTCCAGCTCTGGGACCTGGCTCCACTGGAGTCATCACAGGGGGGAACTGACCATTCCCACCACCACCAGCTCTGCCAACACCTGTCCTCCAGACAAAATCTCCAGTGCTTTTTTCTGCTTGGCCAGGCAGCAGAAAGGTTTTCCCCTGCGTTTTTTCGCCACTGCTGTCCTTAACCCACAGCCAAGAGCTGCCCTGTGCCAGGCTGTTTGGCGGGCAGGTGTCCTGGAGGTCCATCAGCTCAAGGACATGCTAGCTCGGATGAGCTGGTGGGCCTTGGGGTATCACAGGGCCTTTGCCAGCTCAAGGCCACACAATTGCTGGTTTCTGTGCCTTTGGGAAAGACTGGCATAAAACATCAGTAAATACTTCCAGGGTCTGTTCTATGCCCATCAAACTACGTTGTGTACTTATGCCTGTTAGGTTAACCAAGGCTTTTAAGTTAAGTTCTTTGAATCTGTTTTGGTTGATTGGCTCTAAAATCTCTAGTAACTGCACTCATTTGTAATATAAAATATATGTCTGTGTATATATATATACATGTGTATATATACACAACCATTTAATGCAAAATAAAATTAGTATCAGGGTTCCTGAAAGGTGTTTTACTGCAGTTGTAAAAATTACTGTTAGCTTTTAAATTGGACCATCAGATTAGTGTATTACAAATAACAGCTCCTATGCCTTGAAATGTTACATCCCAAATATTACAGCAATTTACTATCAAATAAAAATGATAAGGTCACTTCTTCTAGCAACATTGACCAACAAATTCTGTTCAAATTATTTCAAAAGTGCTATCCAAACATCACTTTCTTAAACAATTAAAAGAAGAATTATTTGTCTTTTGACCATAAAACCTTACACAGAACTACTAGTCTTGGTTTCTATCCAAAAAATTAAAGATGTGATAGGTAATGACTGAAAAAGTAGCAAAAACCTGCCTGTTCCCAGTGACACTGATGATAAATTCTCATTTTTTCAGTTGATACCAAAGAAGGAAGAGATCCCACTCAAAGGGACCTGGACAGGAACCACGTTAGGTTCAACAAGTCCAAGTGCAAGGTGTTGCACCTGGGCCAGAGCAATCCCAGACATGAGCACAAACTGGAAGAACTCATTGAGAGCAGCCCTGCGGAGGACTTGGGGGCTCTGGTAGACAAAAAGCTCGACATGAGCCAGCAGTGCGCACTTGCAGCCCAGAAGGCCAACTGCATCCTGTGCTGCATCAGCAGAGAAGTGACCAGCGGGTCCAGGGAGGTGATCGTCCCCCTCTGCTCTGCCTTTGTGAGGCCCCACTTGCACTGCTGTGTCCAGGTCTGGGGCCCCCAGACCAATAAAGATGTTGATCTGCTATAATGGGTCCAGAGGAGGGCCGCAAAGATGATCAGAAGGCTGGAGCACCTCTTCTATGAAGAAAGACTGAGCGAGCTGGGGCTGTTCAGCCTGGAGAAGAGAAGGCTCCGGAGTGACCTTATTATGGTTTTTCAGTACTTAAAGAGGGCTTATAAAAAGGTGGAGAAGGACTTTTTTTCTCAGTCGGATAATGACAGGACAAGGGTAATAGTTTTAAACTCAAAGAAAGTATGTTTAGATTAGATAAAAGGAAGAAATTCTTTTTTTGTTTGAGAGTGGTGAAGCATTGCAACAGGTTGCCCAAAGAAGCTGTGGATGTCTCATCCCTGGAGGTATTCAAGACCACGGCCCTGGGCAACCTGATCTCAGGAGTGGCATCCCTGCCTATGGCAGGGGGGTTGGAGTTAGATGATCTTTAAGGTCCTTTCCAACACAAGGCATTCTATGATTCTATGATTTTCTTGTTTTGGGATTTCTGCAATAAATGTATGATAAACAAGATGTTAATCCAAAATTTGCCCACTATAAGAAAAGGCTATACAGTTATGAATCTTTTTTGTTAAAAACCAAGGCAGGTCAGAATTCTTTTTAATGGTACTTTCTTCAGTGCAGTCCTCACTAAGGGATAGGCACCACATGTAGGAAACTGAAGGAGACTGAAAACTCAAATGTGATATAGATAAATGAATGAGAAATATGTGGAAGAACTCAGTGTGAAGACAAACATACTTTTTTTAGTTAATCCCTTCCCTTCCCTCCTCTGCAGCATCCCAAATAATCCTTATCTAAATATTTTATTCTGGAACTATGTTGTCTCTTATCTTTTTACACCATGCTTTTGTATTTGATCTTAATCTTTTTCTGTTTAGCTTGTACCAGCCTCTGGCCCTTTCACATTCAAGAATTTTCTTTCTACAGAAATTTCCCATTAGGAGTAGAAAAAATATAAGTGTTTCTGTGGGTAAATAACATAAGATCTAATGTTATATGTGGAAAAAATATATGACTATCTTAGCATGAATTCATTTTCCTAAAACTTAAAGACAAGTCACATCATTTCTTTCTTGTAATGATATCTTCCATAGGGTGGAGGCATGCTGAAGGCAGTGCAATGAAATTACAACAATTTACAATATTGCAACACATCAGAACTCCAACCTCATGTCTCAGGAGTGTGCCTCCAGCTCCCATAAACAGCTCTGGAGTTCTTTGGAGGAAACATTTACTTTATAATTTCACCACAAACTAGAAAGTCAACATCAGCTATAGTGTTGTGAAATTATTCCCCACTCACAAAAGCAGCTGTGAAAGAACATTATCATTACAGACCTCAAACATACACTTTTTTTTTGTTGTTACAAATTCTCATTTAAGATTGTCACTGAATATTAATTCTCATTAACTCAAAACACCACTGAATGTTCATTCAATCATAAATTCCTTGTCAGATAATCGAGATGCCATATTTTCTATGGCCACTTGAGTTTCTTCTGGTAGACAAGGAACACCTTTTCATAACTAGAGTCTGAATTTTGATAGTAATTCAACCCTGCACCTTTCAGAGCAAAATCAGAAACTTTGTTCTTGTGGTTTCTCCTCTCTGCTCTAAGACTATTGCCAAGACAGACTGTATACAGAATCAGCATTCCTCTTCCTCACCGATTTCAGGGCAGGGGTTGAGACAAATAAATCTAAGCATAAAAAGAAAAAGCTTTTCTTTACCAAATATGTGTTTACTCTGACCTTATCATGTACACAAAGGCTGGACCTGTAATATATCTTTACTGCCACAAAGTTGTAACTGCAGAGCACGTAGGGAAGCCAGCAGTACATTGACCCCTGTCTGCCACAGGTAAGAAACGAAATGCAAGGATGGACTTTAGAGGAACCTTGAGTTCAGTCTTCAAACTTATCCTGAAGTCTGAGCCACTGACAAGCCATTACTACTGTTGCTTTTAGTAACTAAGTAGAAATTGGGACATGTCCTAATGCTGTAATCACATTTCTATTTAAGTAGATATGGCAATTATTGTACAGAGTTATCAGCAAAAGCTGTGCAAAATATTTACAGTGAGTGATGAATCCTCAAGCTTATGTTTCCAAGAACTTGGACCCCAGTTTACTGGCTTCATAATTATAACAGAAACCTCCTCCCACTTAGCCACCCTCACACCATGCTGCCTGAAGTTTTCTAAACTCATATAACAAATGAAGACACTGAGGTCAAGCATAACTGAGAGAGGGGGTGAAAAATCTGCTGTAATGAATTCAGCCTGGATATTTATTAATTTTCCTCTTGCTAAACACCCAAACAAACCCACACAGGATGTTTGCTTCCAACCAATGCAGACTGCAGGGTTTAATTAGCTGAAAGCTCCACAAATTGAGCCCTGCTGAGTTTGCTGCTGTGGTTATAATCCAAGTTTTAAAGGATACAGAAACAGCCATAGGACATCTCATTATGTCCTGCATCAAAGTGAAATGGTGAACACCTGAGTTCAGGTGATAATATAATCTTTTTTATTATTATTATTATTATTTTTTAAGTGCAATGAAGATTGTCATATTTGTTCCAGGGTCTTTTTGAACTGTTGAAGTACTGTGCTGTCTGGAGAGAGGCACAAACAAGCAGCTAATGTAGAAGTATCAAGCACAGTCAAGGTGAGATAGTGTGCTGCATTCTTAATACTTTTGTGGTTGTTCGTAAAAGATAAATAAATAAAATAGAAGTAATATCTTGGCAAACTTGGGAAACATTTAACCTTTATTTTTCTTTCTTGTATTTTAAATGAATATAAAAGTATCAAAAATAGTGAAGCTGCAGGAATAGCCTGCTTTAATAAGTTGATTATCATCTTGTCAAATATGGCTTGTAGGGCTTAACATCTCTTCTTTAGATTTAATAACACAGTTACTTTTACCATTCTATACTTAAAATATATGGTTGCTTACTGGTTTAGGGCAGGAGTGCAATACTGAATTCTCATAAATATGATGAAATCTTGCACCATTGTCTAGCAGAGAAAAGAAAAAAAGAGTCAACCACACAGCAGCATTCTTCCTGAAGTCAGCCATTGTTGGAAAACTCACCTTCAGGAATTGTTCCCTTTGCTCACCAATGAACTTCCTCTCTCTTCTCTCTAAAATGGCCTGGAGCTTTTCTGCATCACTCTCTGCAGTCCTGGCTGCTAACCCTTGAATGAAAGGGATGTTGCTTTTGAAAAGCTTTCAGGAAGCTGTCCTCTCCCAGGAAGAAAGAAGACTCTAGAAGTCTTCCTCAAAAGAGGCATGCTGTTTTGCTTGTTTTCTTTGGCTTCTCCTGGTTTGGTTCCTTGGGGAACTGGCTTACAAGCTCTCATCCCCTGGGAGTCCAGTTGTCTCCTGACTGTAGCACTGGCAGTCCTCCTATCTCCCCAGTGCACTGCTTATCCTCCCTCTGCTGCTCTGGACAGCATCACCCACACTAGTTTGTTCTGCATAGAGGTTCAGTAAATGAAGGAGAAATTCTCACCTGGGCACCAAAAGGGCTGCACTGGGAACTCCCACCCCCAGAGTCCACAAGGTTGAGGGCTTTGACAGAACACAGTACTGTGACCACCTTTTATTGCCATTGTCACCGTATTATTTGTGTGCTTACTGTACATATACATACACACACAAAAATAGTGATCATTTGCTATGCTATGCCTTCTAAATAGCCTTGGCTAGAGAACTTTCAGCTCACCCAAAGGTCAGGAAGGATCACTTATAAAGCTAAGGTAAGAACTGGGGAGTCCCTGGCCTTCATCCCAAGGGTATAAGCTCATTAAATGAACTCACTAAGTGAAAGAATTTGAGGCTAGTCTTCATCTATGTATATACCAAATTTTATCAAAGACTCTCAGGAAAAGTAACCACATGCCTGTGGCACTGCATCATGCCAGCTCACGCTACTAGGTTTGCTTCCTTGAAATCACTGAATTTGTATCAATGTTGTGTTAGTGTAAAATAATAGAAAAATAGGTACATGCTTACTGATATTCTGGTCAGTGCTGTGATTGTTTTAATGAAGCCTGTTTCTATGAGCTGGTGCCAGCAACAAACTGTCCGCTATTTCCAAACTTGTCTTCCCGTGCTTTGCATTTTGAGCACTCGTAGATATTTGTGCCAACTACATGTCATCTCTGTTGTGCTGTCATTTCACACCCACTTTACATAAAAGTCAGCAGCCAGACAAGGGGATGGCAAGGAAGAACATCTCCTTTGAAAGCAGCCTCCCTGTCTCTTGCCCTGACACCACCTGACTGCAGGTCCTGGGGGACAATCCTTGGTGACTGAAGCTTATGCAGGGCCTGGGGACAGGGTGGTTGGTCCCTTCTCCAGCTTCATCCTCCCTATATGTGTGAGACCAGCAGCAATGGAGATAGCAGAGGGGTTTCCACCCCATCTCCCTGGAGAGATTTCACTCTCCACACGAATCTTCACCAAAGCCCAACAGAAAATGTCAACCTGTGTCTACCCCGAGAGCATCCAGCAAAGGATTTATTTACCTCCAGGGAATGAGAGAACACCAGCACTCCACATAGCAGCAGATCTTCTTCTAGGCTATGAATGCTGAAGCCGTGACCAGGAAAATGCCTCCCCCCAGAGCAGCACAGGGCCGGGCACAGTCCCATGCTATGTGGACCACTGTGCATGAAGCGCTGCTTAAAAGAAGGCTGCCAGGAGAGGCTGTCTTGCTAGGAGCAGTTGCAGGGGTGGAATAAAGGTGTGTACACTAGGAAGTTAAAAACAGCTCTGAGCCTAATGACTGTTTTAGTGGTGACCTGGAGACAACACAAACGCAGGAAAAGCATGCTGTATGTGCTCTCTGGTTTATTACCACCTATTGTCTAAAATAAAGCAAGTCAAAAAGATTGTTAAGCCCTGCTGTGGTCTCAGGTACTAAATCTGCCAAATAAATAATTCCGTTGCTTGTTGTTAACACGTCCCAGAAATGTGAAACAAAAGGTACAAGCCATATGTTGCTCCCCTCTCTAATTCTAAATGCACTCTTTCAGACAAGATGTTTCTTAGCACAAATTCATTACAAAGCAGCAACAATAGAGAGGCAAAGTGAAATAAAAACTCCACATCTCTCTGGGGAAGTACAATCCATTTCTGCTTTTGTGTAGACAACCGGCATTAGAAGGTAAGCAGACATAACAGAACGGCATGCTATTGCCAAGCTGTGGTTAAAAGAAGGCTAATGTGAGATTGCACTGTTCTTCAGCTACAGTGCAAGAGAAGAAAGGAATGACATCAGTCCGAGGCACAGAGGTGGAAAGAATTGCCCTCAGTTTTATAGAAGATGGACAATTGTTTCTCTGTGTTATGGAAAGATCCAGATTAAATATTATAATTAGCACAGAATGGAAATGGATGTTGCTTTCATACCAAATAGCAATTACCAAGGAGGCCTGGCTTTAGAAGCTAATTTGAGTTTGTAATGAATAGGGACCTATGGAGCGGATATACAGGGAGCATTTTAATCATCCTGGGGATATACGGGGCCATGGTCAGCTCCAGTGGGCATGGAGGAAAGAAAAACACACGTATTAAAATATCAATAAAGGGAACAATGCAGCCATTCAAAATGTAGGCTGAGTTAGTCACTGTGTGTTTCTCCAGACTGCGTGGTGCTACCAAATCAAAAGCTATTCATTCCACTCACTCAGGATGTAAAAAACAAAAATAAAAGAAATGCATTGTCCCTGCAAGGGAAACACAGAGAGGCCTGAAGGTCCTCCGTGAGGGTGATGGTCACCCAAAACTGCCCTCCAGGGACATGGTGGGGAGGGGGCCTACCTCCTGCACTGCTGCTCTACATGACACAGAAAAGAACAATAATGTTTGCCAGGTGAGAAAAAAAAAGGAGTGTAGGAGTTTCTAAGGCAAGCAGAGGAAGGTGGCAATGAGGGGAGGCAAGGGCAAGGCAGGAAGGGAGCAGTGCTTTGGAGAAAGGGAGGAGAGGGTTAAATCTTCAGGGGAAGAGCAAAATAACAAAGAAAGTAGCAAAAAGGAGAGTCCCACAGAGCAGGTGGAGGAGGATGGCACACTCAAATGTTCCAAAATCCCAACAGCGTGAGCCTCGCTCAAAGATTTTGGACTCTGTCCATCTGTCTCTTAATACTTATCATCTTCAAGCACCTGCAGGAACATTAATCCTAATACCAGTCTTATGAGGTAGATTTGCAATGTTATTGTCCTCACCTACAAATAGGGCAGCAGCATGATGAGAAATGAGACCAGACAGAAGGTCTTTAAACTGCGTCTTAAAGAAGGCATTAGGTGGTGTTTTAATTCACTTTAGCCAACACCAGTGGGGTTTGTGCACCTTTTCTTCCAGTATGAACATGCCATACTTCCTCCTCTGTCATACCAGCACTGACTGATGTATAGGCTGAAACTGCATTTAATCACTGAGGAGGAGAGACCAGCCTTTTTAATATAAGGGTAAAAAGAGGACTTAATGATGGAACATCAGTCTGGCTGAGGGAAAGTACCAACGAGGAGAGGGGAACAGAGCTGAGGAGCACCCTCACCATCAGCCAAGGGTGTGCAACACCAAGCTATTGCAAGCCAGATGACATGCATGGAAAGGGGGAACTGGGAGCCATTCCTCAGCCACAAAGGAGCCTGCAATTTGGTGCCCACTGAAATATCATTGCTGTGAGGGCTGCCGATGCTGATTGAATTCCCCGCTCGCAGCTGACACGTGGGCAGCAGCGGAACCTGCACATTCATCCAAATATTTCACTGAATTCCTCCCCAAGTGCTTTTAATATCTAATCACTTTCATTGTGAGCTGATTTGATTTCCTTTTAGTACCACCAGCTGCTCTGCAAACAAAAACAGTTGGCTGTGAACTTTAAAGTTTAGTGCTGATTTTTGCTGTGGTTTCATACCAGGGTTCCTGTAGGAGAAGATGGAGAAAGGAAAGCAGCATGTTGGGACGCATTTCATTTCTCTTTGTCCTGGAAAGGTGCTCCTCAGGTACAATACATTCTTCTGCATACATAAATACAGGAACAATCCAGCAGACCACAGGCCCATCTAGTCAACTCCCTTTTCCAAAGTAGCCATTGGTAGAGCACAGCTGTGTAGTGGTGTGCCAAGTGATACTTTTACCTAGAAAATCCCCACAAGAACCCCTCGAGCAATTTTCAGCTTAGAGTCTTTTCAGTGTTTTTGTATTTAATAGCCTTCTTTTTTTTTTCTTTGTTCTCCCAACAATTTGTTCAATAACATTTTGAGCCAGCATAACCAGCTATAACACTATGCAGCTCAAGATCCCACACCTGAACTGCTCCCCACGTAAGGGATTATCTCCTGCAGCAAGACCCATGGATGGCTGTGGCTATCTCATTTGACCCATCCTAGCTCTCTTATTGGAAGAGTCAGTAAACAACCATTCCCTGTGCACTCTCTCCTTGTCACTATTGATTTAATACATCTCTCTCATATCCCTTTGGTGTCATTTCCTTCTCAACCTGGAGAATCATTGCTTGTACAGAAGCCACTCCATACATTTGATTACCCTTGTTGTCTTCCTTGGTATTTTTTCTGTGTCAGCTGCATGCTCTCTGAACTGAGAGGACCAGATGCAAATACACATTTAGGATGCAGGCATGGCATGCTGCTTGCATGCTGCTTTCTGTTTTGATCTTTACGCTTTTCCTAACAATTCCTAATCTTCAATGTGCTGGTATAATCAATAGCAAGCACTGTGATGGTGTTTTCATGCAACAATCTATTAGAAACCTAAAAAATCCTTCCTGAAAGGCAGCAATCATCTTAGAGGACATCATTTTATATGTGAAATTAGTATTGTTTTTTCTATGCGTGCGATTTCACGTTTCCTGGCAATTAATTTCGCTGACCACTTCATCATCCCATCATTCCCTCTTATAATGTCCTTCTGTAGTTCGCACAGCCCTGAATCACTTAGTATGATCTGTGACTGTTGTCACCTCATTTTCTCCATTTCAGATCACTGTGAATATGTAGAAAAGCATGAGCACCACACACAAATCCCTGCAGGACTCCGGTCATGACCTTCTTCCACCATGAAAGCTGACCATTAAGTTTTGCCTCATGTTTCCTTTTAACTACCCATGCAAAGACCTTCCTCTTTACCCATGGCTGTTTGCTGCTATGACAGCTGATGGCAAGGGACCTTTTTAAAGGGGACCTTAGAGAGTAGTCAATTAAACGAATCACCCTTACCTACATGCTTGTGGAATCTCTCAGCATGTAAAAAAAATAAAATAAAAAATTGTGTAAGTAGATGTGATTTTTTCTTCTCCTGGATGTGAAGCCACATCCCAAGGCAGTGAAATTTCTAGCAGTGATTCACAAATATCAACAGCAAAGTTCTCCCCATCCTCACATGTACAGCTTCACAGCTGCATAATTCAGCAATTACAGAACGACTCCCCCATCTTCTGCACAGTTTATGCTGGCCTGGGCACTTCCACAGAGCCGCTTTCATCAGAAGCAGAAGAATAGACTGTAAAATAACTGGGAACAGGAGTTGTAGCCTTTAAGTAATACCAAATTTTACATCAATGTCAATATTTGCTATTTCTATTTGAATTTGACATTCCTATTTGACAAAGTGTTACATCTTTCCAGTTATGTATACATCTATATGTCACAACCTTCTTACTGCACTGAGAGTGGTTCAATCTTTTTTCTTTTAATTAACTGATTTCTATCAGCTACAGAAAGTTCTCATAAAGGCTGGGTTCGTGTATGTTAATCAGCTGCCTTCCTTTATCTGACTTTGGGCAAATCACAAGGAAAAGTAGTGCATCAATTCTCCTAAGTACATAAGAGAGGATCTGAGCCGATGATTCCCAAATACCAGCATTTTGAGGATTTTCAGGCCAGTAGCTCTCAAACTCTAGGGCCAAGCTTCTCCCCGTTACTTAAAGAGAAGAAAACAAGCTTTTCTGCTTTTTACAATACCAATTGGCTGCCACATTGCGAGTGAACCAGGCATTGACCTGAAGTAGCTGAATAAACTAAAATGGAAAAATAATCCCTCTACTGTCAGAAAAGACTACTCTTGTCAGTATTCATTTGGAACCTCGCTGAGTGCTGCTTGGTCAGCGAGCATTCACCAGCTCAGCAGCCTGCCTTTTGTTTAAAACTTGGGCACCAAAAATATGCTGCTTTGTGTTATCTGATAATCTATTTGAACATTCTGAAATAAATTTAATTATATTCCTTAAACTTTACCTTGTCTTGATTTGAGATTGTTTCTCAAAGAAAAAATAATAATTAAATTTAAGGAATCAATCCTTGCAGCAGACATCAAATTATATCTACTGTGAAGTCTCTCGTGTCACATGCTCGGTGGATAAATCTTGCAATTGTGTGAGGAATATTTCAGAGGTAAGAAAAAATTTGCAAAGCGGGGGAGTGCAAAAAGCTTAATGAATTCATCCACAGAAAAATAGCCACTTCTGCTGCCATGACAGCTCCCTGTCCCCAGGACTGCCATCCTGGATTGTGCAGTGCAAGGGCTTCTGTGGGGCTGGAAATATTGCAGATAATATGATTTAGTTAAACAAAGCACCTCCTTCCCCCCCCACCAGAAATGGCTTGGCAGCAGCTCCAGCCGGATGGCTGCCAGCACGGCACACGTGGCTGAGGAGTAGGGCTGTGCCTCGGCAGGAGCTGTCGGACACAACCGGGGTGGGCTCGCATGCATCAAAGGGATGTCTGCCTGCACCGCTGCTGCTAAAGCTCTTTTTATGTCTGGTGAAACTGGAATAAAGCTGTTGCAGTAAGTGGTAGCAGACAAGTGTAGGAGCTTTACGGGAGGAAAAAAAAAAAAAAAAAAAAAAAAAAAAAAAAAAAAGATATGCTTCTTCTTTCTGCTTGTTTCAGGTTAGAAAACATTTTTAAATACTCTTGCTTCAAAGGGTGCTGGGAAAGGCACTGGCCAGCCAGCAGAGGTGATGATTGTACACAGGGCTCTCCCAAAGAAGTTTAACAATGCATTGTCCCTTACGGTCCTCTGCCACTGTATTCAAATATTTTATCTCTTTCCAGCACTCAGGATTATGTATTAGGGAAAGGAAGGAAGGATCTGGAAGATTGTTTTCCTGTGTTCTGGTTAAGCTTCTCTCTCTCAAGCCTGATGCCCATATGGCCTGTTAATAATGCAACACCGTAATTTAACACAGTTTGCCTTCAAATAAATCCCAAAGTAAGCATGGTCCAGGATAATGCTCACTTAATATGAAGTGCATGTCCCAAAGGGAACCAAAAAGCAAGCCAAAATATAAATGTGAAAAGGAGAAGGAAAAATACAAGCTGTCACAAGCACTTCAAAAGTTCCTCTTATTATTGTGTTGAGGTTTCATCCTGCCAGCTTAAGTGAAAAAAATATTGAATCTTAACAGCCTTCTGCAGTTCTGGTGACTTCCAGTAAAGTGCAAAGGTTTAACCAGAACATTAAAAGTTTTGTGCGTGTGGTGGTGTTTTTTTTTCAAACATACAAAAAGTTTGTATTTTTGTTCTAGTATAATCAAGGGAGGGTGCTTCAAGGCAAATGGTGAAACTTGTCATGATTTATTAGCATAAAAAAGAAAGAAGGAAAGAAGGAAAATGAAGGAGCTAAAGAATTGGACCAGAAGTTCAGCATCGTGTTCACAAAGCCAGGAGTGAACTAAGTTGATTTTGCAGCAGCAGGTATCACTGTGATACACATGCAGAGCTCACAGGTTTCAGGTCAGCTGCTGGGGACGGGCAGACAGTTAGGTCGATGCTAGGACACCCCAGCTCTTGGGGTGACACAGCTTGGAGGAAAGGAGATATGACAACCATAACCCCGGTCACTGTCCCACATTTACCCTATCTTTGGGCTTTAAGACACATCCATTATTTGTTCTTCTGAAAGCATAAGGAAATGTAACGAGCCAAGAAGAGACATTTCAACTTGAGAAACAGTGTGTCATCGCGTTGTGACTGTGATTAAACTGTGCCTTTTCATTAGCAATCATAGCATTTAACTGTGCAGGCCCTGCTTAAAGAGAACAAACAGAAAACAAACAGAAGGTCAGCATATGGTTTGGCCAGTACATTTAATTTAGTGCACCTCCCAAGCCATGTCCTGCAAGGTCAGAACAGCAGCCGGAGCCAGCAGCTGGTAGAGGTCCATTAAGACCTGCAGAAGAATTTCTAGTGGTCATATGGGCATTTTTACTGCCAAGAGCTGGCCTGACCTGACTGGCAGGACAAGGACAGCTCTCCTACAAGAGCACGTTTCCTCCAGCAGCACTGCACTGCATGCCCTGTGCTGCCTGCTCTCACCTCTGGGTGAGAGCAGGATCAGGATGCAGCCCCAGATGAAGTCCACAGGGCTTAGCATAATAGGGCTCTCAAAGGGCTTTTATTTTTCCAACAGAGAGACCAAAAAGTTTTACCGAATGTGAAACTCAATTCACTTAATGTGTTTCCAGGGATAATTCACTAACAGTAACACTTTTTATTTGATTTCTGCCCACAGCACCCAAGCTAACATAATGCTAAAGTATCCAGAGGAGACAAAAACAATTATGTAGCTTTGTGATATCTAAGCAATAATAATGAAAAAGCTCCATTTCTTTTACAGTTATGGAAAAACAAGACCTATTATTCACATAACATTTAACTCACTTTCAATATGGCAGTATAGCTCTCCTGTCTCAAAGCATTAATAAAATGTAACTGCACTGCAAATACTGTTGAGAAAGCAGTATTTACCAAATAGATTTACCAAATCTATGAAAATATCTGAAGCTTTCTGTTTAAGCATAAACAGATAGCTGAAATATTACCGCAACCATGAAATTAATGGCTTGCCAAAAAACTATCCCCAAAGTGCACATGCAGTCTGAAAAATAGATAAATAGCTATGAGTTGAGGAACAAAATATCAGATTCAGTTTCTGCTCTAAAGAAATTATATTTTTTCCCTAAAATTACAAGTGTAAGGATTTTTTTTTTTTTTTACCAAAATTGCATTTTTTATAAAAGGAGTTTCCAAAACATGGAAGCAGAATAAAGTACATTCCTCCATATGTATCACTAGGATCTGTCAAGTTGCATTCTGGTTTACATGCCTGAAGCCTGTACTGTTGACATGTCCATGAATTTGGAAACAAGAGATAAAATGCCCAGTAAAAAAAAACAGGGAGTAGCTGCCTACACAAGAAACACTGCTGAAAGAAGATCACAAACCATTCACTGGTCAGCAATGCGACACTGATTCTGAAAGAGTGAGTCCTCCTGGTGTTCATTTACAGGATTATTGTCCATGAGGCCTGAGAAGGAAATGATCATTTCTGTCTGTACTGGGGAGGCCTCATCTATGCAGAAGTGTGTACCTCTGGGAACTGTGCTCCAGCAATGCCCTACGAGAGGTGGAAAGAATACAGAGACAATCTTCATAATGGGTCTTTGGACCTACAGGTCTGCATGAGGAAACAGTAAAGGAACTGACTTCTGAAAATACTTTAAGGACTGTTAGAGAGCTAACCATCAGAGAAGAATAGGACTAAGCTACGTTAGAGTGCCACAGAGCAGATCATGGTATGAAAAAAGCACCATGTAAGGATGTAGTATGCTCTAATGCACATTTAAGAGTAGTAGAGCAGTGGAAGAGAACACCCCATGGTACTACAGGTTCTTCTTCTCTGTAAGATGGAAGAACAGGTGAGACGAACATTGGTCGAGGGACGAACTGCCCTCTGTTCTTATTCCTAGCCAGCAATTTCTATCCCCACTGCTTCCAGGCTCTTCATGGTGCTGGGTGGCACCCTAAACACCAGTCACACTCACATCTCACTGAGTCACATATATATACATATATACATAGACACCCACACATGTATATACCACATGTCTAATTTCTAAAGAAATACCCTAAAAGTCAAGAGCACTACTATCAAGAACAAATCTGTCATTTTATTAATCTGATAGAACAGCCCATATCTGAACAAAGCAGTCCAGCACAACACCTAACTGCAGATTTCTTGATGAACCCTTTACTGTATTGATTACATGAAAAGCTAAGTAAAACCTACATTAGCTATTGATAGAAAAGCTTGGATTTGGGCTGAGGATTAATTTAAGAGTTTTTATGTGATGCAGGCAAATCTACTTTAGCTTTGCAAGACTATAGCACTCCCAGGTTCAAGAGAGTTTACTGTACAAAAATCCGCTTTTCCCCATACTTAAAGTACGTGTGAGAACATAATAGCATAATTCTTCATGATCTACTCATAGCTATCATGACCCAGTTATACCAGCTTTTGTAGATTTTGACTTTGTAGATTTGTCATTGCCAATGGATATATTTATTTCTGTTTCTGTTTCAGACTTACATAAAAATGATTGTCCGAATTTTTGCTTATCTTTCAAAGTTTCTTCTAAAAGAAATAGCGGTATGGCATCCAGACAGATGACTGCAGAAGGAAGTTACCTATGAATGCATACAAAGGATTTGTACCCTTAGCATTTTCATGAGTGCTGACTTTTTAAAGCCTACTTTTTGACTTTTGCAGTTTAGATTTTTAAGTCTTTGGAATGGAAGAATTTGGGGACATGATGGTTCAATACGGAGACAGGGATTTTTCTTGCTAAGCGCTATCTGCAGAGAACAAGTAAATATGCTAAAAGTACCTACAAGTCTGTATGCAATTTTCAAATAGGACTGTATATCCTGAAGATTTCCTGCACTGCATCAACACTGGAAAACAATTAAATCAAGTTTATATATATATATATATATAATGAGACACTTCTGAAGTACAAGGACGAGCCCAAAGAGGACATTTCACACCAGGCAACCACCAGATGGGTATTTCTGTTAACTGCATGTCTATCTAGCAATGACTCACAGTTTGAGATATTTTCATGTTTGTTTGCATTGCGTTCCTATGTCTGTAAACAGCAGAAGCAATGCACCAGCTAGAACCAGTGTCTCTTCTGGAATACATCCACACCATCTCTGAGGGGTTTGGCAGCCCCTTACTAACACAGACAGCTCTTTAAGGCTGCTTAAATGGTGAGCATCCCTCTCACTCTGCAGATGGGCTACAGTTGCATTAGCGTGGGTCTCTTTAGCTCTGGTTCACTTCATCCCTTGTCCAACCTTCCTTCAACAGCCTCTCTGCTTCCTCCAAAGAAAGTAAAGATCCTGTCTGTGCAATCATCCTAAAGCTTGACCCAGAGCCTCTATAATAACTGGTTAGGACTAGGACAGGAATAAGCTTCTCTCAGCTGTTTATCCAATGTGAAGAGCCCTGGGGGAGGAAAGGATATCATCCTCCTTATAGTAATTACCTTTACATGTTTTGTTTGCATCTTGCTTGTGATATTTGTACCAGCATCACTAGGGCATTTAAATGGCAGTCATTTTAGGAAACGTGTACTAAAGACATTTTGTCAATTACTTTTAATTTTCTAAGCCAGATCAAAAGCCACCCAATTGTGGGTGTCCTCATGTGCAAAGCCTGCACTGCACTCAGGAAGGGAATGGGAGCGATATCACATTTCTCTCAGTACACAAGACCTCAATTTGTAGCAGACCCAGTTAAATCCTAACACACCTCAGCAAAATGGATCCCACTTTTTCCTGTCCTTTTAGCTATTACAAGCCATCAATTTGTGTGTGAATTACGGGTGTTTTTATGCTTCCTCTTATGCGTAAGGCATTCTCCTCAAAACTTATGTTTCTGCTAGATCTTTATAGCTGCTTTGTTAGTGGGCAAAAAGATGCCTGTATTACACAGTTTAAAGTATGTAGGTGTTGCATTGCTAATGCATCAGTTCATTTATGCTTATGGTACGTTTAGCTTAAGCCTCTACTGTAGCATTTCTGAAATACCT
The DNA here is from genome assembly GCF_964035555.1 of Netta rufina. Taxonomy (NCBI): domain Eukaryota; kingdom Metazoa; phylum Chordata; class Aves; order Anseriformes; family Anatidae; genus Netta; species Netta rufina. The sequence continues at coordinate 103,788,339 of NC_140123.1, forward strand.
TTCTGTTTTCATTGGGTACATTCAAAACAGGGCATTGCTATGTGCAAGTTTTGTAAAGCCCTGTTACATTGATCACTATGTATTCACAATAAATAGCATTGTATTTTAATTGGATTGGGGGAGGGTTGTTGTTTGTTATTTTTTGCTCGTCGGGAAGCAAATTTAATATAGATTTTCATTAAAGGCATGAAGCCAGAGCATGCTGAAGATGGTGCCAACTGCTTGTTGCAAATTAAACTGAAGCAAAGCACATGGTAAAAATATGATAGACTCCCTCATTCATGTACACCTGCAAAGAACTGCTGCTTCTCTCAGATCCTGACAGGTACACGGACCTGGTATGAAAGGTCCAAGGATTTTATCACTCCCCACAACTCCAGCCTAAAATTTTCTATTGTTTGGTGCATGCCTTGGTTGCATTCACTTATGATTTTGAACTGGCTAAGAAAAAAATATGGTTATGGGCTTCTGAAGTTGCTTTCTCAAATGAGATACTAATGATAGGTTATCTGTTCTGCATTTCTATTTTATTAAGATGAGTGCATGCAGATTCTCATACGCTTTCTTTCTTCATGCTGCATAGCTCTACGACAATGTAAAATCCTAACTCAAAGGAGATTAAATTAGATTTGGGAGATGCAAACTCCCAAAAAAGAAAAGAAAACAAAAACTCTAATCAGCATATTGTGATCATGGAAGACAGTCTAAAGAAATTTAGTGCTATGCAATACATATTTAAAGGGCAGCTTTTTACAGCCATACACATTTCTCCCCTTTGCTTATTCACGGTAACAAGTAGCACCAAGACACAGTATGCATTAGAAGCCACCACACAGGAAAGCTACCCACAGAAATGACAAGGTAATTTAGCATCAGCTTCTTTTGGCTTTGGACAGAGATGCAAATGGCAAATGCTGGCAGTACTGGGGTGATGCAGCTGTTTTTCCTGTGTCTTTTCTCTTATTCCATAAAGATACCAACCTGGTAGCTGGACTCTTTCAGTACATGATTGTTAGGGGAGCACAAAACATAGTCTTACGAGTACCTGCCTGAGCCAAGGGGTCTCACAAGTGTCCTGTTCAGTGACAGGGAAAGGAGTATGTATGTCACACTTGGCTCTGTGGAAATGCCTCCTAATGAAGGGCCAGACTGAAGATGGAGCTGCTCTCCAGGAGTGCACCTCATGTGCTTGGCTGCTAATGGAATTAAGTGCATGGGACCAGACTCACACTAATCTGACGTAGTCCTTCCAAAATGTACTAATGTACTGTGGTTATCGAGTCCCCAGCACCAAGCAGTTCTTTCTGCCTATACATCTGTTCCTGCTGGACCACAATACATGCTGATGCAGACAAAAGCACAAGCATGATAATCCAAGCTGTGCAGAGACATCATACTCCCTCTGAGACTCAGAAACCCTCAGTTTCCTCCTACATGATCATCTTTCCTCTTATACCACCCTATTCCTCATACACCGCTGACCACTGGTACAAACAGAGACATGAAACAGCTACAGATCTTATGCCATCTTTTTCCTAAACACCTGAGACCACTGGGAAAGCATAGGTACACAGGAACTTCCCTTTCACCCCAGTCCAAGCAAGAGTTTTGAAGATGTATTTTTACTGACTCATGGTTGTGGTCCCAACACAGCAGTCTCCTTCCCTCTCCAAACTCAGCTTTCCTTTCTTTAAAGTAGTACCACTGGTATGTGTAAGTGCTGGGAGATGTTACATGCTCTCCAAAGACAAGAGCATTCTGCTCACAATAAACAATATTTTCAAAGGATTTTCAAGCTGTTCTTAAAAGTGGGATTGAAAAGGGGTAAAATTCATCCAGTGAACTGTACTGTACTCTGTTCGGGCAGTGCTTTGACTCTAAAAGGGTAAAAGTCCATGCTAGAAATACATTTCAGTCTGTACTTTCACTATTCCTGAGAGCCCTAAAAGTCATGCTTCTGAAATTTTGAGGACTTCCATCAAATCACTTATTGCTGCCAAATGCATAGAACAACTTTATTAAGGTAAAAAAAAAAAAAAAAAAAAAAAAAAAAAAAAAAAAACAGACCATTACATGCAATCAGAATCCTATTAATACAAGAGAAAACCATTATTCCAGTGACCCTAAACCCTTCAGAAGAAGATACAAAATTGTTTCTGCAGACAGATGGAAAAATGCTCCTTAATGAGTCACCTTTTAACAATCAAGAATGAAATCTATCTGGACTTGCAGAATTACAAAAGTTTTTTAAAAGATGGTTTAGTTTGAGACAGTTTAAGACAGGCATATTACAAGTAGTAGCCTTTTAAAGCAACAGGGTGGAAGACAGTGAGTAGGCCAGTAGCAAGTAAGGTTTCACTTTGCGCAAACTGCAAGTTCACTTCAAGAAGCCTGGAGTCTTTTTGTTACCAATAGTTTGCGGGCAGAACAGACCACTATGGAAAAGGTAGCATCCCAAAACTGTAAAGGGACAATAAAACAAAGGATACATCATGAGACACTAAATCAGATATAATCAGGGAAATAATTTTAGCCCAAACTCTTAAAACCTTCACATAAGAACCTCTCGATAAGTACATTGATATAAGAGTGCAGAAAACATACATTTTATTAGCTGTCAGGCATTCAGATAAATCTTTAAATTTATCCTTAAATAAAGCAGGAACTGTTTCAGTGTGTGTTGGCTATATCTTGCCCTGTTCTGCGACTCTGTGTTGCATTGAACTGAACTCCTGACAGTACTCCCATTCCCTGTTTGAACTCTCATTTTTCTTTCCTTGGGAACAGGGGTATGGAAAATAATAAGGAAAAACAGTCATTCCTGATGTGTTTGCAGATTTTAGCTCACACCATGCACAATTTTCTACAAAGTATGAAAGGAAGGGTTGACTAGGCCAGGGAACTGGGAGCCCCCTTGTCCTGGATGGGCCTTTCCATGTGGCACCGACCAGCAGAGACTGTTGGAACACCCTCATGGCCTTGGCACAAAGTAGTGATCCACAGGGTATGGAGAGCAGAGGACCAGCACTTGAAAAAACATTGACTAAGCTAGAGAGCAGTGAGAAGACAGGCTGGTGATACCATGCTGGACATGATGTGCTGGACAATGCTGATGGAGGGAGAAAGCTCCCACAGCCTGGGTGCCTGCCCGTGTTCATACCTACCACTCTTCATATCTCCAACAAGAAATCTTAAAATAAAGATCACTAAGAGAGAGGAATCATATTTTTCATGTACCCCACCCTGGGACTTTCTGGATCTAGAGCTTTTCAAGCTCCAGGCAAGTGAGTATGCCAAACCTATCACAGATGGAAACCAACACACCATTTTGTTTGGGTGTTCTTCTTTGCCTAGAAGAGAAATTTTAATAAACAGCTAGTGGAGAGGAAGTCCTCACCATTATCCTTATTCCCATACCTTCCATTTTCACCAACATTATCAGGATGCAGCAGGTCAGACAGCAGTCCAGCTGGATAATGCAATGTGCTCTTTTGGGGACTCTGCAAGTCCCATGGCATTCTCTGAGATGGCAAGGAGAAAGGACAACCTGCAGAGTCTTGCCTTTGTAGGATTTCCCTTTTTAAAGAAAACTTTCCTGCAGGATTTGTTTTGTCAAATACCATTTGTCACCGTTATCCTTTACAGAGATGTCAGAAAGAGGCAACCATTACATTTCAGTCTTTTTCAGCAGATATGCTTTCCTGGTCAAAAAACAATACAAATTTTTATAAAAACACATGAGTCAAATATTATAATTGTCATACCTTTGAAAGGAGAGCTGCAGAGGCACCTGAGGCACTTGCATGGTTCCAACATATGGGAAACTCTCTTTCCTTCTGCTGATCCAAAGATAATTAGCCAAGGGAGGCTGGATATACAATTTTCCTCTTTCACTGTGTCTCATCTCACAGCACAGCATCTACTCCAAAATCTGATGAGGCTTTGGAATTTTTCCCTTTGATTTAATTGGTGTTTTGAAGAAGTCTCTAGTTATACTTTGGGTTTTGGAGTTGATGTGTTGATTCTACAAAGTTTGCAGGAAATAGGGGAAGCTTTGAGTGACCCTTTGTGAATCTCCTTCCTCAGTGCAGAGCTTTCAGAAAGTATTCAAAATCAGAAATATTAGTAAACCTGTTCAGATCACCTCGTTGCTATCTATAGCTGAGGAATCAAGAACATTTAGTGGACCAAATAACCTAGGTCAGAGTCTTCCTGTACTGAGTACCTCAGCAAGGTTAATCAGTTCTCCAGAATGTAATTGAGAACAGAGTCTAGGGTACTTGAGGCAGAATTCAACAGTCTGTAATGTAGACATTGTTACAGATTTCTTTTGTGCATCCCCAAACATAGAACTTACTGTGACTAATCATGTTCCTGTTAATTCTCTTCTTGAGCATTTGTCCTTTAATTTTCTTTTCTACAAAGAAAAAGCTGAAGGACTCCACCATATGGATATAAAAATATTATCTGAGATTGCTTGTTATTTTATATCATCCTGTTGCCCATCCACAGTATGAATACTTGCATGCTGCCCATATATTAGCAGCAACTACTTACTGTTAACATCTGCCCATTATTGCTGCTCTCTGTTCCCCAAGGAAACACGGTTATGCAGTTGCACTGCCCATCCATCCTTCCACCTGTCTGACAGTTTCCCCAGTCCCTCCTAAACAAGTGCTGGTTCTTGGCCAGTTGCAGTGACATTCGACAGAAACGTTTAAAACCAAGAATTAACAAGCTTCACGAAAATGAAAATCGGATGAAGGAGACAGGCCCAAATTTCTGTCAGTGTTGTGGGACGAGCGGGCAGAGCTCAGCCATCCTCCACCTGGCAGCAGCCACCTGGCCAGCAAGCCGGCATATCCTCCTCGCTTGCCCATCAGCAGGCAGGGTCCCTGCCTAACCTCTGCGTTTGCTGTCTCTTACCTTTGTGTTGACACAGGAGCAAGTGCAGGGAGGGGAGGTTATTATGACAAAGAAGAGGGCTAAAGGACACAAACCTACAAGAAACTCAGATCAAGGAGCTAGAGGTTTCACTAGCTGTGCAGCTCAGGGAACAACCTCTATTATTCGTGTGGCAGCCATGCCTGAAAGCACCTTTCCTGCACCAGACCCCAATTTTTCTCAGTGTTGTACAGAAACTGGATGTAAAGACAGCTCTCCTTCTTCCTATCAGAGCTTTAGTCATTCTTATGGCAGTTTCTCTCTGCTGATTGTATGTCAAATAAAAACAATAAAGACAACAAATTGCGTAATAAAGATAACATAGAGTGACAGGAAAAACACATGTAAAAAATGCGTAATGAAGCCAAACCATTTCAAGTATAAAGCCTCAAGTGCAATTAGTAACTTTGGATGTGTCACTACATTTATTTTCTGTTGTCACTGGATATGTCTCTGACAATACCTTCCGAGGGCCAGATTTCTCAGAAGTAGATGCTCAGCACTGTGAAATAAAGTGAAATCTGCACATGGTGTTTGTGCAATTGCTGATCCAATGTGAATGGTTGAATTTATTGTTCCCTCAGCCAGAAGTTCCCCTCCCCGTAGCTGGGATGAGTGAGCTGACCATATGCATGCTCCTAATCTGTTATAATGTGAAAGAATAGGTAGCTTTTTTCACACTTGGTCTATTTCTGGCTCCCATAAATGAAAATAAATCTGCCCTGTCACCTCAACAGGCATGATTTTTCCTCTTTCTCATGGGCACTAAGAGCTTTTGACAAGAAAACTACCTTTTATTTGAGGAAAAGGGGTGGAAGCAAAAATACATATAATGCAATGTCTCAAAAACTCAGCCAACCATGCAATTCCAAATTAACCAGGGAGAAGCAAAGCCCTTCACCCTGGCCCACCCAAAATCCTCTCCAGGGTCACCGTGAGACACAGGGGAACAGGATGGGCACTAACCCCACTGGATGTATGTCAGCCCAGCAGGGCCTTGGCATGGCTGGTGGCCCATCCAGGCTTTGCTGTAAAGCTAGTTTTCCTCCTCCATGAATCTAACACCATGCTGGGCAAGCTTCCCCTGCCAAAGCATCCCACAAGCTCAATATGACCTGTGTAACCCAAGTATCCCTTGCATAAATTCTGTGCCCTGACCTGAAGCAGCCAGAGGTGCACGAAATAGGAAGGCAGACAGACATTAAAAGCCACACAGGATCTGGGGAAAGTGCCACTGGAAAGTACTGGGTTCCTTCAGCTCTTGACAGCAACAAACACAATCAATTCCAAAGCATTCCCCACCACCACCACACCCAAAAAAATAATAAAAAATAAACAACCCAAAACAAAACACAAGCATTGGGTAAAGAAGGTATGTAAACAGAGAAAATAAATGATGGTCATGAAAGCTGAGTCCCCTTGCTTTTGACCATATAGAAGCACAGAAAAATAACTCCAAATCCACTGATGATATAGTTTTCAATTCCAGAGGCTTATGTCTCAGTGAAGATGATGAATTGTCCCCCAGTTTATTCGGTCATGTTCTGTTTAAATTTTATTGCCTCTCTTTCTGCCCTGGTGTGCAAGTATTTGGGTGGTTCAAGAAATCATGTGGGGTGCTGAGGAGGGAGCCTCGGTGCTCTGCACCACTCCACGTCAGCATATGTTCACAGAAAAAAACACTCAGGAACAAAACGTTCTCCTTTGTTTGCTTGTGTTGTTTTTGTTTGTTTGTTTGTTTTTTACCTGCCCAAGGGCTAAGACCCCTTCCCCTATGTCTGAATCAGGAAAAATGGAAATTGCTTTGAGAGATCTTTGCCTTAATCCTCTCCGCTGAGGAACAGTGTTGTCTATATCATATCACCTCAAGGCCTCATACCAGAGGATCCTCTTTTTAAGGAAAAAGAAAACTCAATAGTCCCGTTTTTATTCAGTGTTTATGTCAAAACTATTTGCAGGCTCTTCTAGTGGCTGAAGATTAAGAGCTCTTTCATCTACATTCAGTTACTTTGACTTAATTTCCTTCAATTCATTCCATCGGCTGCTGCAATTATTTCTCTTCACAGACACTCCTCGCCTTCTGTTATCGAATTCACGGCAGTGCTCATGAGGGGTGTCAGCTCCTGAGCAGAGCGCATCGCCTTCTAAAGGACAGATTAGTAAGTAGGCGCTGTTTGCTTCCAACACTTTCCTCCCCCAGGGCCATACAGCAAGAGAGCCCAACTGAAGAAGAAAGGAAACACCATTCACGCCTGTATGGTTTATTCTGAAAGACTTTTTCAGGGAAAAAAAAAAAAAAAAAAAAAAAGGCAGCCAGTGCAGAAGAAAAACAGAAGTGTGTCGTCGTCGTTGTCGTCTCCCCCCCCCCCCCCCCCCCCCCCGGGCTTGGTTTTGGCTGCAAGACTTGTTTTCCTTTTTGCAGCCATTTAGCGTGCTGCTCTCTGGTATGGTCTCAAATTTGCAAGGCAACATGTTGTGGCAATGCAAATGGCACAAACAAAAGCCCCCCAGCAAATCCATGGGTAAGGCAGGCCAGCACCATGGCCATCCATCCAGCAATTTACCTGGCCCCACTGCACCAGGGCTGGCGTGCTGCTGCGGGCAGACACAGAAATCCAGCCCTGCTCTCCAGGGTCCCATTTCAGGTGGTTTCCAGGTCTCCCATCTTCCTGTGCAGCCAAAAATGCCTCCCCATTTAGACTAGAGTTACTTCCCTGCCACCCATCCACAAAGACCTTTTCTCCACTACCTCCCTCACCCCTTCACGGCACATTTCAAGTTCATTACTTGATACTTACCTCTCTGGTGACTCTGTTTCTGTTTTGAAAGTGGAAGGCTCTTGCAGGCTAAAGTGGGTGATATCCTGTGGTGTCCAGTCTCCTCATGATGAGCTGAGGGGTGAGCACCATGCAGAGCTCAGCTCAGTATTTTGGGGAGGGATCATGTATCCTGCTGCACAGCACAATAAAAAGTGAGCTGTGCTCCTGAGGCACTGTAGCTGCTTAGCAGGGTGTTGCTTCTGAGACAGTATGTCCTACTCAGTGGGGTCTGCTTGCTTTGGGGCAACTCCCTCTGGAGTGGTGATACCCCTGCTGGGTGCCAGGGCTGGCCTGGTGTGTGCTTGCTCAGGGATTGCCGAGCTGGCCTCCTGCTCCTGTCCTCAGTGCAGCTGCTGGCTTTGGTCATTCTACACTGACCAGTCTAAAGAAAAGTAACAAACTCGCTTACTTTTCAAGACATTAACTTGGATTGGGACAAAGAAATTAGATGACAGTGACTTTGTTTCTGCTTTCTTACCTTTTTATCTTCTTTCCTAACTAATTTCCCTCCTCTTTACATCTCTTTTTCTCTAATCTTTTCATCTCTTTTGTGTCTTCCACTTGCCTTTGTCCTCCTTGGGCCTGCACATCACCACCATCTCCCTCCAACCTGGTTCAGAGCTGGGACAGAAGAGCCCAGTGCAGGGCAAGGCTGACACGGACAGGCCTTGTTGTACCCTGCTTAGCACGTAAATGCAACAAGCCCTCTTCATGAACACAAGTGCAGAAGTCTGATGGCTCTTTCCAAACATAAAGCTCACAGGTCCACCTGGGAAATGCTGTCTGAAAGGAGCTGAAGGAGCACGATCCATTTTCACTTGATGCAGACAGAAGCAGTTTGCACGGGGAAGGGGGGGGAAGTGTAATTTTCTATACATAGTTTTCATCGAAATCTTCCATATAGCAAGCAGTATTCTTCTCAGATGGATTTCACGGGGCTGTTCACCACCACCAAGTTCAGTTTTCTCTGGTCCAGCCCTCTGTCCCCAGGGCCTTGCAGAAAAGTGGCCCTCAGCAGCAGTGACTGAGCAGGTCTGGTGAACCCTTTCCCTACTCACACACCCAGTCTGTAGGCAGATCTGACAGGTTCCCTGGAAGAGGTCTTTCCTCTTTGCAGGCAGGGTTCCACAGGAGCATATGGTCTGTGTTGGGAGCACCTTGCTCTTGCACAAAGTCTCCAGAACTGTACAGCCTAATGTATTCTTGGTGTACATCTTATAAGCACTGATGCCTCCGGGCTATTGACTCTTTGTTTTCCTTTGTGTTCTCTTCTACACCAGTGGCATTTTATCAGGTTGATAATTCAGCTGTATAAGAATCCCCTGGTATCAGCATTAGTTTTGTCAAATCCCTTTTCCCCCGCATGAAGACAGACAGGCATTCTGTTGAAACAATAAATCCATTATGTCAACACAATTAATTCTGTTCGCTGACTAAAACATTCTGTCGAGGAACAAAAAGCATTAACCTAATATCTTCATCTAGTTGACAAAAAACAAATTAGTTCAGAGTCTTTGATGTCACTGTGTTTTATGCCAAAGAAAATCCTTCCTGTTGACATGCTATTTTATCTTCTTTTTGTGCAGGCTCTACCAGGGCTCTGCCTAGTGACACGGGGCGAGCTAATACCTTTGCTCGTGCCTGTATTTCCCTCTGTCTGCCTGGGCTGGGGCTTCTGCAGAGAACTGTTTCTAATCGTGTGCTTGTACCGCGACGGTCTCTTCCCTGGGTCAGGGACCGCCATTCCTCTGTGCATTTATTTATATAACACAAAAGGAAAGAAATGGGTTCCCTCTCTGCTCTTGCAGCACTAACAATAAGCGCTTGATTTCTCTTGGCACTTCCTAATGCTATTATGAACCAAATCACTTTCAAAGTCATTGGTGAACACAAGGGGGTTTGGGGCTCCAAGTTTCTAAATGAGATCTGCTATCCATGCGTGCCTCCATATGCCTTGAGCAAAGTCCCTGTCTTCTCCCATGCATGTTTTTTACTACTGCCATTGAAAATAAGAGGTTCAAATCTCACATTATTTCTTCAGGGAATTATTTCATGACAAAACGACCTCAAGTTTCATTCAAGACATTAGCAGTGGGCAGCATACGCAGAGGGAAAGGAAGTTTTACACCAGGGTCATGTTCTTGCCTTCCTGCTCCTCCTCAGAAGAGGTGAGTTACGCCGTGAGATGAGGGGGCTCCTCAGGTCCCCTGAGGAAGGCCCTCTGTCAGAGATGCCCATTTTGTTTTGCACTAACAATGTTATGTGCAAGCATGCAGCTCAGCTTTCTTGTCTTTTTCTGTGGAAAGGCTGAGAGTTGTCAAATCTCGATCAGTTCTCTAATCCACCACAGAAAACAAGCGTATGTTCAAGGTTTTTTTTTATTCGGTGTCCACCTGGAAAGTGCTCATAGCAGCACTTCTTTTCCTCATTTTGAGAATAAAGATACCACTTGAGGGCAAAGATAATTGTGAACTACTACTGTATCCAATAATCTGAGTTAAAAACTACTAAGAACGACTTCAGGAAGGTGGATGTGTTGCAGTGCTGGCTTGCCAATCCACTCCAGCCTCCTTATGTACCCTCCTTATGGGAACGCAGCAGGATGCCACCAGTCCCTGAAGTACTGCAGGTCCCATGTCCAAACCCGAAGCACAGGACAGGGCAGGGGATCATGTGAGATTCATCCCACCAAATTGCTTATTAGGAAGTTATATTTCTCTTGTCTATGGGACTGGAATTGCATAGCAGATTTTAGGAGGTTTGTTTTAAAAGAAAAATTATGAAGAATTAAGAAGATGCTTACAATAAACATCTAAGGAAAATGCTCAAATTACACTTCATCATATTTAAATCTCTTTCAGGCTACTTCTCACATTTCTTTTTGTAACTGCTGGTAGCTGCGTTTTCCTCCTTACACTTCCTAAAAGGCAACAGTGTAGCTCCACATAATGCAGGTAAGATGATTGTGAATTGTGTGGTTATCAATGGATTCCTGATTAGCAATTTTTCTTCCATTTATGCCTGTAGTGATTAAGAAATATCCATCTTCTTCTTTCATTTTTTAAGAAACTTTTTTTTTTTTTTTTTCCTGCTGGAAAAGGATCTGTTTTGGTTGATCTATGATTTGGCCCTCTGCTATTGTCGTGCATTGTTTTAGAGTCACTTATGAATCATGGCAGTGAGCTGAATTCCTAATGTACTCATGCGTATGCTTACCTTTAATCTGGCGAGTGACTCTTGCAAGATCAATAACACTGTGTTTAAGTACGTGCTTAGGGGCTTTTTTGCGGGACTGAGACTGGAGTGTTCAGGCTCTACAATGCTGAATTCCTGCTGGACAAATGCTGTAAGCCTTACATGCATTGTAGTTTTAATTTTGAAAACAAGGATTTCTTATTTATTAGATAGCTGCTGTCCCCTAAGCATATTTGCTATGACTTTTTTTGAGTGATCACCTCCATGTTCCCATAGACCTCACCTGTTGTATCAGCTAGGACAGTCTGTTCTCTGAACTTCAGAGGCAGCACAGAAGTTATCAGCACTAACAAATTATGTGATACCTATTTTGCTAATTTGGTTAATGAGATGCTTTTCCAGTGTGAGACAGATGTTGCAGTTACACACAGGCATGGAGAGAAACCTAAATCTCTGGAAATTGAATTATTGCCTTCAGGAAATGTTCTGTCCAACATACTCACAAATGCTCAGGGGAAGCCATCCTATTTTACCTAGCTGAACGAGGTAGGTAACCAGCTAGGGATTTTCTATCTCCAATTTTAAACTTTTCTGATATTATCTAAAATGCTTCGATACTCAGTCTCTGAAGTTTTGATGTGTTTCCTAAGCTATGCTCACTGAAATCAGCTGCAAAACCTTATTAAAACATTGTTTGAAAGCATTTCGGGTTCAAAGCCAACCTGCCAAATGTACTGTCATAATATTTTAGATAGCATCTGCACAGACATCTCTTAAAAAAGAAAGTCTTAATTGTGTATTGTTTCTCTGTTATGTTTTTCCACTTATTTGCCCAGTATATTAAATCTGCTGTACACGAATTGTTCATTCTTCCTAAACATAAAAATAAGTTAAGCTTTCAATACAAATATTTCCATTCTAGACAAAAACACCTCTTGTTTTGCAGCAAATAAAATGTTAGAACATAATATAAAAATGTGTAAATACTTATGGCCTAGTAGAACAGAACCAAAAGAGGGCAACACCACATCGAGTTGCTATTAATATGTTGTACTGGGAGAAGAAATACAGAATCATCAAATTACAGGAGAATGGGCGAGGTGGGATGGGATCTCTGGAGGCTTTCTAGTCTAACCTCTGCTCAAGCATGGTCACACAGAGCAGGTTGTCCAGAACTATGTCCAGATGAGTTTTGAAGGATGAAGAGTCTGCAACCTCTCTGGGCAACTGCTTCCAGTGTTTGATCAACCTTGAAGTAAAAACAAACAAACAAACAAAAACAATCAAACAAAACAAAACAAAGAATACACATTTTTTCGTGTCTTATAGAAAATTATTCAGATGATTGCTTTCACAGATGGCCACCATGAAGTCAGCAAGATGGTGGCAGTCCCAACTGTAGTGTCACAAAAGGGTACCAGGGTGATAGAGAGACACTGCAAATTGTATCAAAGTAAGAAAGTGTTGATGGTCTCTTCTAAATAGATTGGCACTATCACAGCAACATAGAGCAGTCTTGCTTTCTGTAGGCCACACCTAGGACAAGGACAGACAGTAACTTGTAGAAGGGACCAAGTGAAGTAAAGCAGAGTTTGGGGTTGACAAGGGACACTCAGTTTCTCAATATATATACATGAAGTGGGGGTAGGGGGAAGGGAAATTGCTGGCTGGTGAGTGGTGCCACAGTGCCTGGTCCCTGAACCACCCTGCAGCTCCAGTTTTGGCCATCATCCCTATGCACATCCCCTTGGGGGACACTGCAGGCTTACTCATGTGGGTGAGGCAGACACACCAGGACAGCCCACTAGACAGCCCATCATTGGCCTTTGTGGGTGTTTGGGTGGTTGAGAGGGAAGGTAGAGCAATGATGTCCTCTGGGTCCTTATGCTGCACCTCATCAGCCACATGTCCTAGGTGGATGTGTTTGGCTCCACGTTGTCCTTGGGATGTGAACGGTGGCATGCCAAGTGCGGAGGGGCCCGTGATTTTGCTACAACATTGTCCTTGCCAGCTAGTATTTTGGGAGCCCATACTTGCAGTCAGGAGGATAGCTACTGCCCTCTGACGACCCATGGCTTCCCTACACCCACCAGTCAGTGGCTAACCCATTGGACATGGTGTGATACTACACATTTACACAGCCTTCCTCCAAACTTCCTGACTTTGGACTCTGACTAGCAGGTACCAGCAAAAAACTCACCTGACCCTGCACTTCCCAGGACTTCCCAAACTCCACGGTGGCTGAGACACAGATCCCCATCCAGAGTCCATCCCCAATTAGCTGTGGTTACTCAGGCCACACAGCACCTGTCCCACCAGCCCTATGGCAGGTGGTGCCAGGTGGAATGTGCCTCCAGCCCTCCTGCTGGGGGCTGCCATGGGAAGGGCTGCAGGCAATGCTGCAAACACTGCCCTGCACAGCTTGTCATTGTGACCAGAGCAACAAGGACCAGATTTTGGCAACTGTATGCAGAGCCCTCAGCACAGGGTTGATGTGGCCACCCACCTCCCTGCCTGCACTACAGAGCAGCTCTGGGTGTGCAGGGGTGGGCCGCATTAGGACCCAGATTCCTTTTCAGGGTGGCAAATGTCAGCAGATGACTAAAGAGCACCAGATGGCTTGTCAGGTTTGTCTTCTCACCCTCTTCTCTCACTCCCTGACAGCACTTGATCACGATATCTTCTAAGCAAGCACACTGTCTTTGCCCACATCTCTTAGGGCCCCCTCCCAAACACTGCTATGGGGAAGCAGAATTATTCAAAGCACAACCAAAACATATTCCCCAAGAGGGTTAATGTGGCTCCTAAATATCAGGAAGATGAGCGAGGGCTAGTGGGGAGGCCCTAGACCTTGTGTGGTAGGGATCTGGAAAGCAGGCAGGGAGGGGTGAGGGCAAAACCAGGTCAACGGTGCAAGCGTTACTCACAGGATCAGCCCATCCCAGCAGGGACTAACAGCAACAAACCCTGGCCACCACACCAAATTGAAGCAGAAGGCATTGTGACCCATGGTGTAGAAGAGGCTCCAGCCACGAGTCCCTGAGCAGGGCCTGGTGCTGAGCCGAGGTGATGCAGGGACCACCACTGAGGCCCAGGGATGCAGCAGAGCTGAGAGAGGGCAAGGTCCACCCTCAGGGGCAGGGCACCCTTCCCATCCTTCCTCCTCCACAACACTGGAGGCTTACAGCAAGCCTGAAGGCATATTTGCCCTCTCTGTTGCTGAAGAGGCACTTCAGAGTGCTGCATGACCTCCTGATGTTTCAAGAGCCTCTATTAGCACACTCAGCTGTGGAGAGCCCTGAAGTTCTCAGGAGCTGCCTGGCTGGGTCGTCGGTGCAGACCCTGACGTCCTCGTTAAAGGCCAGAGTGCATGAGGTGTGCTCCTGGAGCAGATCCTCCAGTTTCACTCAGCCCAAAAGGCCGTCAGGTCACTGTCAGCAAAATCCCTCTGCAACACGAACTGTGGCGGGATAAGTGGTGATGATTGGGACCTTCTCTTGGAAAGCACACCCTGGAGCCAGCTAACGCTATTGCAAATGTGTGCTGAGGGCTCTGGTCTGTACCTGCTGCTTGCCTGGTTTAGTGTCCAGCTTTTAAGTGAAACAGGGCTTTTAGACTGTCCTCAGCCACTGGTTAACCGGTCCTCAAAGCAGATTTTCGCGTGGAGTCTATTAGGGTGGTCTAGGGCACTTTCTTATTTATTTTGGAAGTTAAACATGAATCAGAGTGCAGAGGAAAAAAAAAAAAAAAAAAGGAAAAGGAAAGAAGGAAAATAAGGATGTGTTTTTGCTACTTGTTTATTATTTGAAGGTAGACTTTTCAAAGATGAATGCCTGACATTTGACTATTCAACTTATTTTCACATACGGCAGCCAGCGGTCACCAACAGCTCTCCTGAAACTCCCATAAATGCAAGCTGCAAGACTCATCGTCCTAACTAAACGCTCAGTGAGACACCAGAGCACCACAAAAACAGCCAGAGGAAACTGCTGAAACCCACTAACGTGATGCAACAAACCACACCGAGTTGTGATATGATGTGCCGTAAGTCACAGGGCTTTGTGCTCAGCACTCAAAGGCTTGTACACCAGCGGTGCTGTGATAACAAGACTTATTCTCCTGTGTTGCCCTGCCTTTAGTAACCCAGAGAGCTGCCATGCCACGAGGAGAACTGGTGTGGAACTGCCTCCACTACCAGAAGAGAGCAATTTTCAAGGGGTTGCTATCAGGTAGATATATCGGCATCTCTTTAACAGACAGTTTTAGGAAACAAACATGATTCATGCCCTTGTTATCCACAGGCACAACAAGGCTCCCTCTAAATGTCGTAACATTTTGCGTCGCCTTAGACTGAGCTGCATCTGTTCAGGAACACAGCTGGGCTGTAACCACTTCCTACATGCCCACTAACGTGTCTGTGCAAGCAGGCAGAGAGAAAGACAACTGGGATCGGGAAGGGCAGATACACATTGCCAGAAATTATGCATTTCCATCAGCACCAAGGCAGACAAAATGCTGGCACCCCCTACCACACTGTAGACAATGTGTGTTTGTTTGAAATGCAGTGTAACACAGAATATAGTGCATGTCGTGTTCTGTTTTCTCCTTAAAGATGGAAAACAAGGCTGCTTTCTCTCTGCATTACAGAGACTTATATATTCCAGCCTCCAAAACAGCCCCACAGAGGCGATCGTCTTCTTGCTTGATGGGATAAATTTATGTTTGCTCTCCATGAAGGAGTTATGGTGGGAGGAACTTCCCCTGGCCAGTGGTAGGCCTGACCACAACTCAGCTCTCATTGTGCTTTGATTTTGATTTACTTCTTTTTAAATCGGGGCTGTCAGGGGTACACTGAGCCTGCCAACTAGTGATACCTTTTTCCAGCTCATGCCACAACAGCATTTTCACAGAGCAGGAGGCTGCAGCGTCCCCATCAACTGCATCACCGTGGTGCCGCATGGGAATGGCAATAGCCAAGTGTGAGAGCTCACGGTACAAACACAGCTTTAATAACACCAGCCGAAAGAGCTAATGCAAAGCCTCCTTGTCGCCTTCAACCCCACTGCTGCTCCAAGGGAAAGGGCTGTACATGTAATGGGTTTTTACCAGCCAGCACCTGAGCACGAGATGTTTACATGGGCGCAGGACTGGTTTGTCAGCATTTCTGTCTCACGCTTACACCGTGCTGTATTAACAGTCCCTTCAGGCTCAAATTCAGATGAATTTAAATTAGTTAGCAAAGTGACATTGTCCCTTCACAGGACTAACATCGGTAGGTTTCAGAAGCACACACTGCATACGGCGTCTCAAGGATGTTCACAAAA
This sequence comes from Netta rufina, assembly GCF_964035555.1. Lineage (NCBI taxonomy): Eukaryota > Metazoa > Chordata > Aves > Anseriformes > Anatidae > Netta > Netta rufina. The sequence goes on from NC_140123.1 coordinate 103,804,621, forward strand.
CAACCTGCAAGCAATGTAGGAGCTGTAGGAAGAAAATGCTCCATCAAAACCAGGTGTTACAGGGCCACTGATATGGCCGTCAGCTTACAGCTGGAGAGAAGCCCTTGCTCAGCTGTAGAAGCAACATAGGCAGTTACAGTTTGGGAGCAGCCTTCACCCTTTATTTTCCTTAAATGCTTTCAGGACCAGAGTGGGTCTGAAAGCTTATTCAGTATGCTTTGCTTCCCACAAGCACCTGTTCTCTGGCTGGAGATCAGTATTGCACACTGGTGCTGCAGCTTTTACACATAGCTGTGGGATTACTTGTCCATTTTATGATACTGCTCTAAACTTCTGCGTTTTGGGGATCAAGGTTTTATCATCCTGTAAGAGTCTTCCTCATTCCCCAGTAGCAGTCATTCCAGGGATGGGACATCTTCGAGGACTGACAAAGTACTTGGGACAATTAATAGCTTTGCAGAGCATTAATTCATTTGATTCATGCCAAGCACACCCTCTGCCTATTAGTGCTGTGTATGTTAATGCTTATTTATCAGTGCAGAGCCATCAGCCAGCATTTTACAGCGTGCATGATTTCTTTATAGTCCATTCCTAGAACTGTCCAGGTGAGAGCAACAGCATCCGTGTGGGTTTCCAGTGTCAGAGCCAGCAGAGATCTATCCCTGTGCTACAGACCTGAGCATAACACAGGGCTAAAACACGGCTGTGAGAGCTGGGTACGGTGAAATTAAAATTCCTGGGAGTGGGGAGCCCCTTGGCAGCCCAGCCCAGCTCTGTGTGGTGTGGTCTGCCACAGCCCTCGCCATGGAGCAGGGAAACACTCTGCAGGTTCAGGCTATCCAGCCTCAATTCCCCAAAGTAAAACATCCTCCCCAGACCTCACCAATGCTTCCAGAGAGCAGATTTAATCCCAGCACGCTCTGGTTTATTTTACTTTTAACAACAGCTCCGTCGTTACTTTCTAAAGGGGAGGCAGGGAAAGAAGGGTCACTTACAAATCACTTCATTACCAGCCACCTCATTTTCTCACACTTTGAGGTTTTGAGGGGGCATAGGAGTAGCTTTTCTTATCATTTTTAAGTTATTTGCTGCCTTTATCTCCTTTTCTTGAACTATTATTCCAGTGTATAATTCAACTAATAGCCTGTTATTGCAGTGACCTTGAAGAAAGCTGATGCTCTTCCTGTAGTTGAGTCTTCTAGCTGCTTCTTCTATGATCTATAGGGCTTTTTTATGCTGTATTAGGAGCCTGGGGGAGACGAAGTGGATTCTTCTGAACTATATTTCCACTAATGCCAATGTTAAGCATGCCTCCACATCCCTCTGTCTTCTCCAACAACAGGTTTGATTTCCAAAACTCTCTATAGTGGCACAAAGAACTCTTGAATGCTCTTCACTTGCCATTTTTAAAGACATTGGAGCATTACTCAAAGGAAACTTCAGTGATGCCAGGTTCTTGTGTTGGCCCACCCAGCCAATGCACAGCCACGGAGCAGGGCATGCCAGAGAGCCTGTGCAAATCTGCAAATGGTGGGTGGCTGCTGGCTACCACAATGCCCTGCACACCCTGCAAAAGCAATAGGGTGAGTACAAGCCATTTGTAAGACGTGCAGGTACAGAATCAGTTTCTCCTTTATGCAATACTTACATCCATAACCCAAGCACCATCACCGTGCTGAGCAGCTGGCCACCTTCAGCACCTTTCCCTGCTAGGAGGTGCTATCCTGTCCCTTCCCTCCTTCCCAAATCCCTGATGAGCTCCTATGGTCCCTCTGGGGAGTCAAGACAAAACACTGGGCAGCCTTTAGGGAGAGCCTGCCCTCGTTAATCAGGGAGCATGCCCACCGCTCTAAGGATCAGTCCCGCTGCAATTAGTGCTTGGACGACTACAGAGATACGAACCTCTCTAATATCCCTTGAGGAGTTAATTAAGGGGGTTTAATCTCCACTGAGACGAAGCGGATCCGGATCTATCCCTGCAAATTACTTTCTCCAGCCGCATGACGCAGGGACCACCCAACGCCCTGCGCTGCCCCGTACCCGGGCAGAAGTGCCTTGTGTAACGCAGAGCTCGACTACCGACAGAGCACGTGTGCCTATTTATTTATTATTTATTTTTCTGCTTGTTTGCTTAATTAAAGCGGTCATTAAAGCTGGCTTTTAAAGCCAGTTCGAGATCAGGACGCGGGAGCGAAAGGCAGCGCATCTGCAGGGGAGGAGCGACCTCCGCTGGCCGGGGAGCGAAAGGAGCCCGGGCACGGCCGGCAGCGGAGCATCCCCGGGGGGTGAGCCCTGGGGCAGGACCCGCTGGGCTCTCAGCACCGCAGCCTCTGCAGAAACACAGAATTTCACAGAATCACAGAATTTCTAGGTTGGAAGGGACCTCAAGATCATCGAGTCCAACCTCTGACCTAACACTAACAGTCCCCACTAAACCATATCCCTAAGCTCTACATCTAAACGTCTTTTAAAGACTTCCAGGGATGGTGACTCCACCACTTCCCTGGGCAGCCTCTGCCTCTGCTCCTTGCCCCAGAGCTCCTGGCTCCAGAGCGCTGCTGCTCTGCCTGCAGGGCTGAGATGCCCGCTGGGTCCCAGCTCCAGGCAGAGGGGGATGTTGGAGGAGAGCATGGCAATGGCAAGAAACGGGTGAAGAAGACTTTAAGAAGAAGAAGCTGCCCCCTTTTTAAAGTGAGGCTCGTGCCATGAAACACAGACATGGTGACCCTTCAGCATGGAGGGGTGCTGGGCTCTGCCCTTGCCCCGTTTCATGCACTTGGGCCCGGAGCCTGCTCTCCTTCCCGAGGCAGGGCAGCAGCACTTAGCATTCAGCTCACGTGTCTCTGCAGCCTTGTGACTCTCCCTTCCTGGCTTTGATCCGGTTCCTGCAACAGTAATTAATTTCAGGCCCTCCTGAATTTTTTTTTTTTTTTTTTTTTTTTTTTATTTTCTTCAGCATGCTATTTCTAATTATTCCTTCTTTCCTCGGGATACCTGTTTCATCTCGACCACGTTTTCCCCAAGAGCAGGTTATCTGGCTGTAGTAACAGTGTGTGATTTTACACGGGTCACCAGCTAATTGCACGGCTGTGACACAGGGCCCCAGCACACCTCTCTAGCTCACACCCTACCGGAGCCCACCCTCAGAAATGCATTTGCCTCTCCAAACTGTGCACACAATTGCAGGAGAAAACCACAGGAGGAAGTTTCCCTCGTGCTTCCTCTGTTTCAGGCAGGCTGCTGGCTCGTGGTAGCTCGGTGATTCTGTGCCAAAGCAGTGGGGAGGATTTCAGCTCTGGCACGGCGAGGTGCACAGCGAGCCGGTGGGCGCGAGCCGCTTGTCACCGCGTGGTGCCTGCTCCTCTCGCTGTGTGCTGCTCACTGCCCGGGCCCTGGCTCATGATCCTGCTGCTTCACTGACTTCCCAAAAGTTTCGGATTAGGCTGGCAGGATCGCAAGCCGAAAATAATCCTGCATTAAGTAACAAACGTTAACTTGCTGCAGGAGATGCCGCAGGTATAGGAACTGCTGCGTGTACCAAAGGACATTTCGATGCAATTTCTTTTCCATGCCTTTTTACTGTCATCCCCAAGGGGACAGGGCGCTCTGCAAAAAGGTTTATAAAATTATGGATGGTGTGGAGAAAGTAAGCAGAGATTGACAGAGTTTCCTCCAATGCAAAATAAATAAATAAATAAATTATTGGGAGTCAAATGAAACTCTAGTGGGATCAAAATTCATAATGAGCAAAGGCTGGGAGCACAGCCCTGAGCGGGAAACAGGCCCCGAGGCTCCGTGCCAAAGGATGTCTGAACACAAAAAGTTTCTCTGGCTTCAAGGGCACACTGGACAGCCTCCTGGAGCAGAAATTGTCGAAGATCTCTTAGACCTGCAGGATGGGGATCGGCTGCCTCGTGCCATCTGAGCTGCCCCAGGACTCCCCGCCGTACTCCGGCTGCCCCTCCGGGACAGCATCACCCGCCTGAAGCTCCTGCCTCCTCCTGGCCCCACGCAGATGGTGTCTTGCACCTCTGGGGAGGCACCAGGAGGCTGGATGTGGGCAGCAGAGTTGACCTTGGGCTCTGCAGGATGACATGGTCTTCTCAAGTGCCTCAAGGTACTACACGGCAAAACAGCACCACATGTCTGTGTTTAGGCAACTAAATCCACCCCTTCTGATGACATCCCATTCAGAAAGACCCTTAAAATGCATGGAAGCTGGAGTGCAGTGGGGAAGCATCACAGATGTTTGCTCTGTTCTTCCCTTGACATAGGTCTGTGGGTGCTTTCTGAGGCAGGACATGGGGCACGTCTGCACGGGAGCTCTGAGGCGTACCCTACCCTCCACTGTCCCCTGCAATCAATCTCGCCCAAAAGGTCCCTCCTTCACAGGAGCTGCGTTTTGGCTAGGATGCTGGCCTTAAATGCCTACCAGGCTCTGGGACGTGGGAGTAGCACCTTTGTGCTAAACCAGGGTGTTAAGGGGAGAATTTCTCATTTCAAGGATTCTGCTTCAAGTGGGAGAAGACAGAATAGCAGAAAGTGTTACTTTTGAGTACCTAAACTTAGTTTAGGTATAAGTTTAGTGATGTTTTTGCAGCAGGGTCCCAAGGATTAATGGCAGTCAGCCATTGCTACTATCTGCTGTGTTTGATACACATGGGACACTGCAGGAAATGCACCTACATCCACACCAAGCAGTTCTCACTGGGGGTGAGAGGACCAGGACAAGGTGACTTACAGCCCCTTGGGTTGGCTCACCCCCACAGCAAATCTGTGTTCCTGGCATTTACAATGGAAGACTCCCATCAAGCTTTATCTCCTAAGAATGTGTCCATTAAGTTTCATCGCAGTATTTTCATCTTTTGATACAAAATTCTAGTTCACAGAATCACAGAACAGTTTGGGTTGGAAGGCACCTTAAAGACCATCCAGTCCCAACCCCCTGCCATGGGGAGGGGGAAATGCATCACCCCTTTCCTGTCACTAAACTGATTGTGAACAGAGAATTGAAAGGAGGAAGCCAGACAGATACTGCAGTGTATTCCCAAATGTACACAATGGACAAACAATCCCACGCTCCCTAGGCAGTCAGTATGACTTTTTCATCTTTGTTACTCCGCCATGAGACATGATTCCTTACTACTTCTGGTTACTTCCTTACATTAATGAAAGGGAAACATCACCCAGCCTGATGGATAACCAGCCTTCTGCCATGCGTTTCACTGGTACCATGGGCTCGCTGCGTGACCTTGTGTGTATTCCTCTACCTGCCTTCGTTTGTCAGGCTTAAAACGGGAGCAATTTACCCAGGCCCTAAGGCTACTGTAAGATTTCATTACTGCAAAAAGCTGCTCCAGCTCGTGACCACGTATGACACAGGGGTGATGCGTGTTACTAACAAGACACAGCCAAAGGAAAAGAGAAACAGAAGAAGCAACCTTTTAAAGAGTGTCTTTCCTCTCCTTACCTCCCCAACAATGACGGGCCTCAGCAGGCTCCCGAAATGCTGGACTAGATTTGCTCAGCAGCACCGACACGCTGACAGCCTTCAGTCACCACGCAGGGCAGCTCTTGTAATTGCAGAGATTGAAAAGGAGAACTCTACTGTTCAACACTTTCTCAACAATTGTTCAGAATGAAATTAAAGGGAACGGGAAGCAAGCTGCGAAAAAGCTTACGACATCAGGAGTGGGAACAGGAGCTGTGGGGGAGGCAGCGCTGCTGTCCCCACGCTTATTTGGCCGCATTTCAGCCAGCAGCACACAGGCAGCAGGGTCACATCCTCGGCGTGTTATTTGCAGAGACAACCACCTCAGAAACAAAGCACTCCCTGTGCTGTTCTGAAGCAGGTGCAAGCAAAGCAGGCCTTTGAGGAGGCCTAGAGAAGACGACAAACTGCATGCTGAAAAAGAGTCAAGGGCAGCACTTCCCAAACCCCAACGCTAAGGGGTGCCTGTGCTGTGCCCACTGATGACTGGGGCCCTGCAAGGCTCTTGTAGCAGCACAGGCAATAAAGCCCTGGTTTCTAATAAACCAGTTCCCTGCTCCTTACACTTCGAGTACAATTCAGTGCTCCAAAGAGACCGGCTTTGGCCAAACCAGCCACAGCAAGACTGGGGAACTCTGCAAATATCAAGAGAATTCTTCTGGCATTTGCTACTTCCCCCCCTCCTGTTTTTTTTTTAAATACCTACTTATATTTCTTGTGAGCATCACAGAAAAAGAAACAGGCATAACTGGTTATGATTATAGTAGAGAAAATGGCAACTCTCACGTCTGTAAGACATGAGCTGAGCCCTACCCACATCCAGTCTGCATGGTTCAGACCTCACGTCTTTCCTAAGCTACAGAGGCTGGCAGGGGGGGGAAATACAAGAGCTACGCTAAAGCTTTACACTTCCCACCTATCAAACCCTCTGTGTAAGGCTTGATATGAGATAAATTAGCTACATAATACTAATTTTTGATGCAAGGCGTGATGTTATTGCAGTGGGACGAGCTCTTTGTATACAGTCTGAAGGCTGCAGTCAGGTGCTGGAAATACTGCAGTAGCCAGTAAAAACTAAACCGTGGAGAAGATGAATGTGTGAACACAGCCAAACATCACACATTAAAGAGAGGTTATGGCTTTTTAAAATAAAAGTTCATACTTGTTCACCTTTGTTCTCAGGTAAACTCACAAGCAAGCATTAGCATGCTTTTCACTCTTGTTTCATTAGAAGATGATGAAGTTTCACACGTTTGGGGAAAAGCGTTGATAGTTAGACTCGAATATGTTATTTTAATATGGCTTAGGCTGCTAAAGCAGGGAGAGTGATCCTGCAGGCTTCTCCTGCCAGAAGACATGCTCCTGCTTGCTGTCACCAAGAAGGACCTGTCTCGGAGCACACATGTACACATACCAGCTGTTTTTTTTTCCTCCAGTATTTTATTTCTGACAGGCATTTACAACGTTCCATTCATAGAACTAAAAACATAAAAATAGACCTTCTTTCAGCTTATAAAAGAAATATATAAGAACCTTTGACATAGACATGTCATGACATTATGTACAAGAACAACGGTACCTTTCCAGTACCAGCCTTCCAGTATTCCAGAACTGACTGTATTCCGCTGGGTACAGCACAGGACAGCTAAAACCTCTGCTTTTCTAGTATGCTGGGACACAACTGACAGGTGGGTGATATAAAACAATGGCGTGATAATACAAAGGGTATAGAAACCTTTCTAAAGCTTTTTACGAAAAGAAATGAGAGGATAGCAAAAAGTTAAAGAGAGAAAGCTATCGTAAGAACAAGTATAGTGCACCAGAAACCAGAAGGGGGTGGGGGGCAAGGCAGGAATGCTAGCTGGGACACAAAGACAGTGATGGATTTTGGGGGGAATAGTTTTCATTATGTTTTAAAATATAGTCAGAGTGGATTTTATAAAATATAATCCTAAAGCTATTATAAAATTTCAGGTTTTCAAAGTACCTACCAATGTGTCAAACATCAATAGATACCAAAAAAAGAAAACTTCATATAATCTTCCTTTTTTTTTTTTTCCATAGGTGAAACTGAAATGGGAAAAGCTATATAAATCTTAAAAAAAAAAAAAAAAAAAAAAAAGTGCTATTTTGTGTTTTGTATTTGGAAGTTACTTAAAAACCTTTTTAGTCACATTTACCCTGTTTTAGATGTTTAAATAAAAGATTTAAAATGCTAAAGAGGTTTGCTTGTTTAGAACTTACTCATATTCTATTGCAGTGGAAAAGCTTTTATAAAGGAACGAAAATACACTAGTTTCACCCACAGCAGGAGAGTGGATGAGGTCAGTTTTTTGGCCATGAATTCCCTGTCCCCTATGCCCAAACTGTGTCAGAGAAAGCAGACCAAACGAATCCATGATGTTGCTGCACTAGCTCCAGCGAGGTTACACCATAGATCAGTTTGCTCCACTACATGCCATTTTATTCTTTTTATTATCTAACTAAACTCCAGTCTCAAACATATACAGTAATCCTTTTCCTGAAGAAAGTTATACCTAAATAAGAGTTTCCAGTTCATATTTTAATATAAAAACCACCTTTCCTAACCCTCTGCAAAAAGCTAGCCTCGTATCCTAGACGTGGAGCTAAGCTAACACTGTAAAATTCTTATCCCTTTGTGCCCCTGCATCTCAGGTAAAATACAAAAAAATATTTCTTCAAGTGTTAAATTCGGGTCTCTTAAGAGAGTTTGGCATCTTTATAACATTATGCAAAACTAGAGCTTCCAACATTGACATTAAATTAGACCAGCCACAGACCAAGAGGACTTAACACAACATAAATCCCAAACCTTTCCTCACACATCCCTAAAATACATGTATATTCTCTTACATTTAAAGAGGGAAAAGTAGTAAGAATACTGCAACTGTACAGGTTAAAAAGGCAGTTTCCTCATTAAGGAGATGAACCTACGGTTGACGCTTTACGGTTAGAAAACCCTTTTTCTTTTGTTGTGCTATTGGATAAGCTAGGTTGCTGCACGTAGGTTAAGACATCCAGAGTAATTTGTTTTCCAGTGATGACGTTCTCCCCACACTTAATTTCAGCCCCTGATTATGTTAGAATAAATAAAAGTGTGTGAAAGCCCTTGGTAACGTAAGACAGGACCTTAAGCTTACTCCGTTCCAAGTTTTGAGCGGTTTACAGTTGCCTAGAGTGTGGCCGCATGGCTTTGGACCAATTCAGCTGCCGAAATGGTGTGTGCAAGTGTGCAATCTACGGGGACCGGCTCTTGGCGGTGTGCCGGGGGCGGGCGGGAGGGCGGGCAGGACGGGGAGACCTACGCATCCAGGCGGGGAAGGGGGACCGGTTTAGAGCTCCGTGTTGAGTTTCCTGCTGGGAACAAAGTCTTCGCGCCTGACCCAGATGACCTCCTCGCCGTGGCCCTCCACGTCGCCGTTGATGCCGGTCAAGGCCGCTTGCTTCTTCAGCTGGGTCATCCTGGAGGCGTGCGTGTCCATGGCCGGGCGCGCGCGGTCTCCCCGGCACGGCTGGCTGCTCGTGATGGAGGCCGCCTGCAGCCGCTCCCGGAGCTCTCGGTCGGCCACGGCGCCTCTCACGGCCTCGCAGTACTCATCGTCATCGCTGAGGATGTCCGTTTCCTTGATGTCCTCCTGCTCCTCATACTGAGCAAGGTCAAACTGTTCCTCTACCCAGCGGTCAGTGTCCCCACTGTGCGTGGGCTGCTGGGGCTCTTTTTCGGGGCTGCTCGCGAAGACGGCATCTGAGTCAATGGTAAACCTGTTTCGGGCCAGCCGCCGCCTCCTCCTCCCAAGAGACTTGCTTGGGGCTGACACTGTGCACACACAAAGATAAAACCCCAGAGGCTTTTTACACACGGTACAACTCCCTTTAAAAAGTTAGTCTTCCAAGGGCCCTTTATTTAACACCGCTAGGCACAAACCAGGGCAGACTCCCAAGAATGACCTAGTCATTCAGCATCCTCCCTGCAGGCAAGTCATACTTCACTCAGCTCCTCGGCACAGGTCTCTCTCCAGCTGAAAAAGGAGTTTCTGCTACTCAGATCCACAGTTGGGCTAATGGCCCACAATTACTGTTCCTCCTAAGCGGTAGGCAGCCAGCCAGCACAAAGTGCATCTGTTCAGCTCAGCTTCTCAGAAGCAGCTCCCTGCTGTCAGTACACAGCAAAACTCAACTAGCCTTACACGTCGATACGGCAAATTGCTTTGTCTTGGCTAAGAACAACATTTTAGGCTTCCAAGTAGCTACCTCGGTACTGAAGGTGCTGGCATTGTTGCTTTATGGGAAAGTTTTCTATCCAGGTTCTGCTACTCCCTTCCACACTTTCTCCTTACTAGAGAGGAAAAAACAAGAAAACCAAAGAAACCTTTCAGAAGTTCCTTATGCAGCATCAGCTGGTCTGCTAGCTTTTGCAACTGGCCCAATTAGCAAATTCACATCTTCTGTGTTGGAACATTTTCATGAGAGGCTTATGAGACAAAGCAGGGGATGAATCCTGCAGCCAAAGGACCTGCAGGCGTTCCAGCACTTTATTTGCGCACACAGGTAGCTCCATCACAAGCAGGTGAACTCCAAGGTTACAGTTTGTCTCCCTCCACTAATCAGCACCTTAGCACTTGCAGTTTTTATTCATTGAACTCTAGCAGCTTGAGGGTAAAGGGTTACACTTTAATATCCCTGACCCTCAAAACATGCATCAAGTTCAACAGTTGCAAGTCTCAACTATAGGGAAAAGTCTGAGGATTTTAATTGCAGCAGAATTCATCATGCAAATGCACTGCCAAGCCAAACTAAAATAAGTTTTGGCATCTACACATCAACCCCACAGGCTGATTGAAGAAGCACTGTGGTAAAACAGGATGCATTTTGGTCCTCCGAATCTTCTTACTTAATGTTTTAAGTGCCTCTGAGGCTGATCTTGAGGCTCTGAGGCATCACCTCAAGTCAGAAGCCGTGCTGCAAATGTTATTGGTCTGGGCAGCCTATTACAGAAGAGGAACAGAAAGCCTGGTTGTCTACATTGCTGGATCTAATGAGCAGAAAAAAACAGACCGGAACAAAACACGCAGCAGTGCTGTGTATTTTCCAGTTGGAATCAAGTGTTTCTTCCCTCCATCATCTAGTATTCTGAAAGTGAAACCTGCTTTTCCCTGGGATTTTCTCATTGCTTTTGCCTGAAGTCAACCAAAGAGGAAAATCCATGGTTTAGGACAGACCATTACAAAAATAAAGCATCAAGTGCACGCCTCTCAAAGTGTGAGAAGTACAAGCACGTGCCCTCTAGCAATAGAGCTGAAAAGGCTAAAAATGGAGGACATACAAAGCTGTCTCTCCAAACCACATCACGCACAAGAAAAATCAGCTCCCCCAAGTGAATTTTAGTTAAAAGTGCTAGGGTTAGCTTGAAAACTCTGTACATGCTTTTGTTTAAGAAATATGCAGCGGGCTTCTGTTTTGTTCAGCTGAAACCCATTTCCAGATTAAAGTGCACAGCCAATTGGTATTGACAGAAATCCTGTTTCTTCCTTCCATGCCAGAAGGACTTCTCTGAAGCTGAACCTTGAGTGCAAAGCAAGGTAAACAGAGGCAATTTAAGGCTCTCGAGGAGGTGAAGCATGGAAAAACAGCAGTTTTTACATACACAAGAGAGAATGCCAATCCTAATACACAAGTATCAGATACCACCACGTCTTACAATGGTGCTGGGGTTACTGGGATCTTGAAAGTCTGTAGCCCTACAGTACCTGCCCTGTTCATGGCTGGCCTTGCACCTTTTAGAGCACACAATCTTTTTCCACCAAAAGGGACATATTGCTGGGATGAGGGCAAACTTTCGGTTTTAAGAAGCTGTCTTCTGTGTTTATCCCGCAGAATCGAATGCACTGCCTTCAGAAAGTCCTTCCTGTGTTCTGGTGAACTGAAAAACAGGGGAAAACACAAGAGGCAGAGTTATCTCTTGCAAACTGCTGAAAGCTCACTGTAAATAAGATAAATAATAATCAGTACTGTAATTTAAAAATGAAGACTGACTGGCATACATTTCCCCAGAGAAGACTCAATTTAAATCAGTATTTTCAAGGCAAAGCTAAATCTATAGTAATTGCAATGGACATCCAAGGAAATAAATACTCTGTATGTTAACAAAACATTTAACCATTCACTCCTTGAGCCTTCCTTTTCCTTCCAATACTAACCACAAACTTTGCTTTCTCCAATAAACATCAAACTGACCTATAGTGACTAATTCGATCTCAGTTTGTCTTCCATAATCACACACCAAGACGTAGCCCTGCAAATCTTTACTACCTAGTAGTGGGAACTGGCTTGATATCAGTTCCGTGGGACCCCGGCAACCTTGCATACCAAGTTCTGATTTGAAGCCTAAAACACGTCAGGGCAAACACCGTGACACTGACAGACAAAATTCATTTAATAAAGTGGTAATGCCCTAAGAACAGGGGTTGGAACTTGTTGGCATGGAAGGTCAGCTGAACAAGACATGCAAATATCTACCTAGCATAATGCTGGAGTTTAGTTGGGTGTAAATCTGTCAAAGAAAAGTTGTAATAAGGACATTTCCATACAAGTGCAAGGCTGATCACATCTATGCCTTTATCATTAGGACTTTATGAAGCTCTGCCTGCCAGAAACGAGGTTCTAACACCCTCTGCTCACTTCCCCCACCAGCTGTTCCCAGACTGCCTTAAACAAATGACATAGGCAAGCTGAGATGCAGAGATGCAGCTGCCACTAGAAAGTTTGGAAACACACTTACCTACAGCAAAGGTGAAACGTTCTTTCTGGCCTGCCTTCAGACTCAGATTTAACATGGACAATCTCACATACAGAATTGGTCTCTGCATCTGGAATGAAAAGTAAACTGCATTTCATACATCAGGTTCTCATCATAAACCTCAGTTACAATATTTATTCCATTACCCTAAAAAAATGGTTTAAGACTGTCTGAGACAACAAATTATACACTGCAAATATTATTAACTTATGGATGAAAGACAGCAGTGGGGAAGTGGCTAAGGAAAGAACAAACACCTGAACTGGCCAAAATCTAGTAGAACTTTGTATTCAGTAACTCAGGCCTATAAAATATGGGGGGGGGATGGGGGGGGGGGGGCGGGGGAAGGGGAACAGCTCTTTGGATATTTCATATAGTATTGTCACATTTTACAGGCATAACTTCTACAGGCAGCTACACCCTATGTTCTTTCCACTTTCACTTATGCAAAAGAACAGGAACATATGTTAGAAATATCGAAGTTTTAAACAATAACCTTCACATGAAGCCATCTACCACAAGAATTCACTAGCCCCATTTTCTCACAGCTGCAAGATATCCTTCAGGACTTGAGAAGAGGAACGAAACAAACCAGAGTCAGCAACTACGTCGTCCTGTTTTTCCAGGACCTTGACTGCCTTCAAAGAAGTACTGACATGGCAGAGATACAGAATTGGAGCTTCTGCCCCCTTCTTTTCTGTCCAGAGCTATTAGATTCCTTTCTCGGGTCCCCAAAGCTGCATACACACGTACTAAGGACAAACACTGATCAGCAAACGTCCCCAAAACAAACATTAAAAAGACTGCCAAATTCATGCAGCTGGAACATTACCTGCACTTGCCAATGCTCGAACCTGCAGTGCTTCCAAAGGTATCATGTGGCGAAAGCGGAACGGATCCCAGTCTTCATAAATTGAAGCTCTATGTGATCCTCCCTGGAAGAATTTCAAAATACCCTTAAGAAATCAGATACCTTAGGATATTCAGACACCAAGGTCTCCATTGCTTTGCACTAAAAGTGTCCAGCTAGAGACCTGTTGCAATTCTTTTCTCACTACAACATCTCAGTAACCAGCAGCACTGAAATGCCTGTCTATGAAGATCTTGCTAAATTCCAGACAAAAGCAACCATTAGACCAATCAACTATCAATGCCTTCAAAATTTTGTTTGCAACTAATCCTGCATTCTCACCTTCAACTGCACACATACTTATGAACATGCATGTGTTTTGCTTTGGTCACTCCAAGCTTATTTTATGTCCAGTTAACCTTAAAAGATGAGTATTTCAAATAATGCTTTTGGTTTGTGCCATGTGTGGGAACCAAAGTGTTTCCTGTAATACTATAAACTGTGTTCCCTGTTGTAGAAAGTCATGTGTTCACTGTCAAGCTTAGCTTTAACTTCTAAATTCTAGATTCTAGTAGGATCCACTGATCCACAGAATGTAGGCATACCTAGTTCAGCTGAAAGCAGCCAGCACTTGCTTAGTTGTATGTTATACTTGGAGATACTAATAGCCAGAACTGAAGCAAAGACATTGTGCGTCACTAAGAAAGCCAACAGACAGCTCTCATGTTTGATTCATTAGCACTGGTTGAAGAGCCAAATGGAAGAGACATGCTCAAGGTGGTACCTTGTTTCATCAAAGTCTACTCCACGGCATAAAATGGATGTTGCAGGCAACATGGATAGTCCAGCAGAGAGCAAAGGATAAACTAAACGAACACTTGCAAAGCACTGAATAGCAGGCCACTCAGAATTACTCAAATCCTCGGTTGTGTGGCAGGGGACAAGGACCACATAAGCAAAAGCACGCTCTCACACCACAGCTTTAGGGAAAGTAGATCTTGATCACTGAACTACAAATGTACACAGCATCACAGAAATAGTTAACACAACTTACAAGTTTCTTCTTCTGTTTGGAACCATCCTTGTACACAAGGACCACAGCTGTTTTGAACACTGGAGAAGAAAGTTAAAAAACAAAAGCCATGTAGTCAATAAGGTTGGGAATGGGTCTCCTACACACCCAAGCTCACAGACCTTTCAACTCCTCAGACAACTCTCAGCTGAGCCAGGGAGGGAAGGCAGGAGTAATCCTATCAAAAAAACTAAGCTCAACAGCTTTCAGCATGCAAACACAAGTTTCAAATGACTTGAAGTAACCTAAGAGTTGCCAGTTATCTGAACAACTGTTCAAAATCCAGCAGTTCTATTAAAAGATAATTAAACAAAAGTAATCTGCCTGGATAAGTCCACCTCAGACTAACGAGCAGCATCCCACTACATGCTGCCAGTCATCAGGTGAGACCACACATAGGCAGAATTTGAAATCTGAACCACCCCCAGGTGGGGAACAGTGGTCTATACTGAATTAAGAAGTGAACAACACTTGTAGACAGAGGTGCAATTTGATTCTCTATTATCATGTAACATCCACATGGAGTTAGAATTTGTCTTTCAAGACTGTTTTTCTTTGTGTTCTCTTTTGTCAGGCCTCAAACACACCCCTTGTTTTAGAATTGAATTGCACAGACACTTTATTTTGGACTACACACACACTGCTTAACTTGACTTCAGTCTGAAAGTAACAAATGCATGATTTGAAAGTGTAAGTGCTCATATACCTTTCCAAAGAACCACGGTTTGATACAGTGGAAAGACCTTGAAATCTATGCCAATAACAGTTTCAATTTCTCTTTTGGCCACCCAAGATACAGTTCTTGGAGGAAGACAGATCACTCCAGGACTCTCTGGGAGTCCTGGCCTAGCTTTAAGACCACCAAAATTTAGATGCTCAGGTTCTTTTTGGCAAAAGGCACGGAAAGAAGAGGCAGAGCCTCTTCAAGCTTGTCCAACAGGATGTGAAGCAGAGTTACATGGTATGCATCAGACTACTGAAATGTATCTTCCCAGATACAACGAATACCTTTCTGCATAGCTCTCAATTTATAGCCTTGGATATGAGTTTAAGAAACTCTTTCACTATTAGAGCAGTCATCTCCAAATTATTCACCAGATTTACATCAACACAGAACAGAATTTGACCATTACAGGGACAAACACAGTTTTAAGTTCCACCCAACCCTGCAGAAGGCAATGCTCAGCTACCTTCAACAAATATCTGCTAAGGCACATTATACAGTCTTTTAATCATCTGAAATGAAATTACTAGGATACAAACCAAATGCTGCCAGCTCAGGTTCCTTCTTCCATTTCCCTAGCGAAGCCGGAGGATTAAGCCATATCACGGTATTATGCAAGAGCAAGTCCCCCATAGAAAGGTCTGCAACCTGCCAATCACAAACACATGCACAAAGACAGAATGTGTTTCAGTTCAAAGTTTTCTTCAGTTCTAGAAAACTTTCCTGGACTTGATTCTTAAATAAACAAACAACACAAGTAAATTTTTGGAATAAGATATTCAACCAGATGACTGCATGTATGTGCAAACAGACTCTGACAGTTGGCATTAGATGCACGTAAATCTTTAATTGGTTGGCATAGATTGGGAGAAGACAGACAGAGAGCCTAGCTCTCACAATTTTATAAGTCAGGGCTTGCAAAAAAAAAAAAAAAAAAAAAAAACACACAAAGGAGCAGAAAAGCCACACTGGATGTTTTCCTTATGTTTTTCTGCTCCTTTGTCCATCTTCTCCTTCACAAGTTTCTTGCTATTTTGTTCAAACATTTAAGCATATCCCCATCACACACACACAATTTGGGGTATAGTTCAAAGACAGCACCAGGTGAAGCAGTCACAGCAGCTTCCTCCCCCCCAGCAGTTGCCATAGTTCTTGATTTTCCCCAGATTTTCACCTGAGGAAGACATATTGCTAGAAATGGACTAATAAACAAGTTCAGAATGACTGTTGGGAAATGCATACTAATGTCACTGCAGCAACCAGATCTTTCTCGTTGACGTCTGATCGCCTGAAAGTGACAATTCAAGGGCTATCCCCAGTCTAGGGGCCATCTTACACAATTTCTCCCCCACTTCTCTCTGTGAAGTCTGCCTTTTGCAAAAGGATAGCACAGAGAGCACCAGCAGAACAATCTGAACTCTCCCTGATAACAAGAGCAAACACTAAGATATGTTTGTTGTGCCTTGGTGCTCATTTGGGAGAGGCGACAACTGCTCTGCCAACAGAAGTTCTTACATGCTTTCTCCAATCCTTCTTGCCAGCATCAGCAAAGGTTTGGCAAGGGCACCTGATCTCTGCCCCATCTGCTCCATCTGCTTCTCCCCAAAGAAGATGGTGCCCAAGACACACCCCCAAAACCTCTCCAAGACCAGACCACTCAATCCCAGTCCCCTCTGTGTCCTGTATTTACCCAGTGACTCTTAGGCTTGATCTTCATCCCAATTGTTGGCAAAAGCCCACAACCATTACTTCCTATGGTCATGTCTCTCCAGCATTCACCCATATCACTGCTCACATCAGCTCTTCAGCACATCTCCCCATCTTCCTTCAAGTCTCCCCTGACCTTGCCCATTACTGCCCACCACTCTCCTTCACTTCACTGATGGACCGAAAACCTACATTTTAAATCAGAAAATGGGGAGTCCAGGTCTCAGTTTGAGTTTTCAAGACATCTTCCACAGGTTTCTGAGATGGTCACCAAAGGCTGAGCCCACATTCAGCCTTCACATGTTTCAGTATGTGCTCTGTGAGAGCTAGACCAAAGCCCAGGGCTCTGTCACATACCAGGTCTGCTAACACTTTCTAAAACAGGAACAGTAGTTTCTCACACACTGGATCTCACACTTTGATATCTTTAAAGTGACTAAAGACTTAAGTACAGACTCGCCTCAGCACATCAGACCACTCAGATTGTTGGGGTGAGATTGTGTGGAATGAGGAGAGTCAAGACAGACAAAAAAGTAAACTACATGGTCAGAATCCCAGCCCAGCAAAGCACAACTTTCTAAGAGAATTAACCCACTTCTTTACATCGGTCCCACTCACTGAACTGTACATGGAGAAGCAGTTTTTGAATTGGATTGGGATTTACCTGTTTGCAGCAGGACCTACTGAAATGACACAACAGGAAACATAAGCATTTGATAAAATTTAACATTCATGATACAGACACCAAAATATCAGCCTATGTCTTCTAAATTTGATCATGTTACCTCCTTTTTTTCCCCCGTTTGTTCTGCTATGAGTTGGTCAAACACCGCCCCATATTCCTCATGGATTTTCTGCATTTCATTAATGTGGCTGGCAACTTTGTTCATTGTTTTTATGGCCACTAGAAGAGAGAGAGAACAAGGAAAAGAAAAAAGCTATTTTTAAACCTCTGAGAAGAAGGGTAGGAGAAAGGCTCAGAATTTAAACAGGGAAGTTTAAACAGAGAAGAGGAATGTAATTTAGGTCCTTACCATCAAGGTGATAATGTTCTTCACTGTCTACATCCGTCAGAGCAAAGAGCTCCTTCAGCAGGAGAGGGTATTTCAGTATCCGCTGGATGGGTTTGATGAGGTAAGACTCTAGTGTGGAGGAGTGCTGCCGTCTGGGGTTCTGAGCATCCAAAAATGCCTTGAAAGCAGTGTCCGTCTTGGCTAGGAGATTAACATGAAGCAATTGGGTAAACTGGAAATAATAACAGCTGCCCCAATAAAGTGATTTTTCCAGCTTTAAATTAGTTTATCCAGACATTTTGCAAGGAACTGCAGATTTATCAGATCCACATTACTGGATTTCTGCACTTCAGGTTTTGTGCTCCTGACACTTTACCACAGAGATTCTACTTAGGTTTTAAAATCAAGCACCTACACACTGTACCAAAATACACAGTTTTTGATTTCACTATCCATGGTATTTCTGGCCCTGTAACTATTTTAGAGAAGCACAAATTCTTTCTATCACCTGCTTCCTTAAAGAAAAGGCTCCGTTGGATATTTGTAATAAGTCACAGTAATCATGAATCTAGTCTGACAGGTATACCCATAATATTGGCAAGTCTGGGTTTTGTGTTTGTTTGTTTTTTAAATATCATTAAACTTTAAAATGCAGTAGTGAACAACAACAAATAAATCAAGAGCTACTAAGGAGGCAGGAAATTTATACATCTTATGTTGATAGTGCAGGCAGACTGGGTACCTGATTGCTATCATCATTTTTACTGTACTGTTACTGCATTTCTAGAAATACTATTTCCCCTGTTGCTCCTTCTACTAGAACATACATTTGTACAGGGAGGGGAGCATGGATAAGGTAGCAGTATTAGACATACAAGTTATTCAGTGCAGAAATAATTCCCCACAACTTATTTAATGGGAGCCACATTCCCTGCTCAGGTTGGGTGGTTTTCTGTTTTTTTTTTTTTTTTTTTTTTTTTTTTTGCTTCATCCCTCACGCAGTCACCCACCCTAATAAGGCAACTTCAATTTCAAATCCAAAAAGTCACCTGCACCTCAGCTGAGGACACTAAATTACACTTAAAACACACTCTCAGGTTTTAAAGGAGATTTAGATTTCTGGAATCAAATATGAAGTTCTGTTTGTCTCATAATTCAAGCTCAACCATTTTTCATTTATAAAAATAGTCAGCAATTAAAAAAAAAATCACTAGAACTACCTAGTCTATGCCCTTAACATTAAGGTGAAACGGATGCCAAAAGGAAGCATGAACGTAACTAGCAACAAATCATTAATTCATGTATTCCACAGAGCTGCCAACTATTCTTTGCAGCATAGTAAATGAAAGTTTACAAGAAGATATGAAAGAAGTTGCACAGCAAAAAACGAACAACCCAAGCAACAACCCACAAAACCCTTCGTATTGACAGACATCCAGATGTCTGGATATCTCCCCCCTTAATGGCAGAGCTCCTACAAATGGAACCATCTGTTTATGTTACATCTCAGCCAGAAATGAATTGCATGAAGCAGCGCTAGCTCTAAGAGATTAACAGTTTTATGGGACAAAAACCATCACTCCAAGGCAAGGGGGCTGGCAAGCACTTATATGCCAAACCACAGTTCATTCATCTCCAATTCAGCAAGCCAAGCTCTGCTAGGAATTTGTACTTGTAAACTTCTCAGGCAAATTGGATCGAAAGCAAGAAGAGGAAGAGAGGGGAAAGAGCACGGCGAAGTTAAAACATTTAGACAGCTTCCATAAAACAGTCTCCAAGGCTCGTCTTTTCCTAGCAGCTGTCAGCATTCAACCACATTTGCTGGAGCTTCAATGGGATTATGACAAGCATGGATTCACTGCACGTTCCCTAAGAGGAACCAGAGGTCATCACCACTTCTGGTTCCAAAATGCATAGTGACCCATTAGTGCAGGCCACATTGCCTGTTTATGAAGACTTTTCATCCCCCACATGACTGAAGAGAAACTGGATGTGTTGGGGGAGAATAAATAAGAGTGGAGGAAAAACTGCATGCAACGTTAGCCACCTGTTGTAATGAGTTAGTTGGGTATCATTACATCAGTGGTGGTCTAAGAACATCCATGGCACAGAGCAATCTGTGAGCCTGTCAGGACAGACAGACTTAATTCCTCAAAACTGCAAGGACTCCTAGAGAGCAGCCAGGCACACGTGCCCCCACTCCTCAAGCACAAATCTCTCCATGTGGTCTCTGGTGTACAGTAGACACATTTCATCATCCACATAGCAGCTTAAAATAGCCCAAACCAATGTGTTGCTGCCACAACTCTTTGTGGTCTGTTTGACCAGCACACCACTCTTACCTTTCACCAGTACTTTTGGGACTTTTGTGTGGCTGGCACAGAAGGCACTGTACAGCTTGAAACGGTCAGCGTAGTAGAGGAAGGATCCACCCAAGGAAAATAACACTTTCTAGGATTAAAAAAGAAAGAAAGAAAAAGCATAGAATGTTTTTTTCCTCCAACCTCTATAATAGGGTAGAAGCATAGGGGAATAGTAGAGATGCATGAGTGAGATGGAGCGTTTCCATTTAGCTTTCAAATGACAGACACTGCCTTTTTAGAATATTTTCACACTACCTAGCAGAAAACAGGACCAGCCTTGGCGCCTGAATCCAACCTTGATACAGCCTATGTTGTTTACATAATTAGCAATGTCCCCAGTCAGGCTGATCTGAAGGCGCATCACCTAACAGGGAGCTAGGTTCACAGCCCCACAACTGTATTTAAATGCCTGAGCTTAAAACCTTCTTGTTTAAATAATGGCCATAGGAAGGACTGGATGTATCCAACTTTGCAGTGGATCAGACATTGAGGAAGTGCAAGCAAGACGAGCATCCCCCTGCACAAACACAGCAAGTCCCCTACCCTGCTGAAAAGGAGTTTGTGTTATGGGCCAAACACAATCCTTCCCTCAGATGACTCTGTCTTTGGCTCCACTACCCTCTAAGGAATAAGAGAGTGGCATGGGAGGGAATGTGATAACATATAGGCAGCTGGCCTATAGTTGGCTGAAGAAAACAAACTACAGAAATGAAACCAAGCCCCAAAGTCCCGTTTTGCATGCTGCTTTCAGACTATGCCCATAGGACAGAAGTGAAAATGAAGTTGGTACACATTTTATGTAAAGAGGTAAAAGTAGCAGTACTCAGAGCACAATTCTTTCTCTCCATAAGGAGGAATTTTTAACAATTTTTCTCTTAAAGGTCCAAGCAGTGATTACAGAGGCTTCTACCACTAAAAAAATGTATTTGCATTCCCCATTACGGGCATGTGTCCTACAAAACAAAAGCGGTATTCTAGTTAGGACAGCAGCACTCAGGACTGATGCTGATTTTAAATGAACACCTGATGGCAAAAATTGCATGCACACACACAAACTTCTTTCAGTAGTTCTTCCAGGGCTATACGTTAGCTGAAGAGCAATCCCAATGGAATTATTATTATTCATCAAGACATCCTGTCCTCTGCCAAGGTGAGTTGTCAAAGCATGGGTAAAATTCCCCAAAGACTAAGTGCTGTATTAGCTACTTGCCATAAATTCAGTACATAACTACAGAAAGCATAAAACAATTTCCACTTCCACAATTTCATATGTGTATGCATATATATATATATATATGGAAAATACACATCATACACATCATAGAATCACAGAATGGCTTGGGTTGGAAGGGACCTTAAAGATCATCCAATTCCAACCCCCTGCCATGGGCAGAGATGCCACCCACTAGATCAGGCTGCCCAGGGTCTCATCCAACCTGGCCTTGAATACCTCCAACACCTCCAGGTATGGGGCATCCACAGCTTCTCTGGGCAACCTGTGCCAGTGCCTCATCACCCTCTGAATGAAGAATTTCCTCCTTCCCTCTTTTAGTTTAAAAACATTCCCCCTTGTCCTGTCATTATCTGACTGAGCAAAAAGTTGCTCTCCATCTTTTTTATAAGGCCCCTTTAAGTATTTAAAAGCTGAATTGGAAAAAAAATATATATATATATATAGGAGAAAAAATATACGTATATATTTTTAATGCAGTATATAGGCCTTTAGTTTACACTTCTACATTTCATATACAGGTGCTGATACCCAGAAGTACTTGCTATATAGTTCTGTTATGCACAAAAAACTAGATGCAGAACTCAATTTATGTTCTGAATCATAGCCCTAATGGGTTTCTGAACTACTGCATTAGGCTTGTCAGAACAAAGATTTTATGTAATATTCCATTTCTAGATTCTCCTTACAGCTCGAGACAAGAAATCTCACAGAAGGGCGAGAATAGCATCCCGAAGCACATGGCATGACATATTCCTAGTGCTCCATACAGTTCAATGTAACATGAAGTACAATCAATCACAGATCTTCAAATGGTCTCAGTAATAGCTCACAATTAGTCTCGAGTGTAAGTACATATAAGTTTTCACATGCAGACTGACAGTAGCCAAGACAAGTATAATGAAGCATGTCAGAGGACAGCTTCTGGGATATTTCATCATTATGTACAACATCAAAATGTAAGTCTACTCTGAATGTAAATAATGATTACCTTAAATTGCTCAACTTTCTCAAGCTTTTCCAGGTCTGGAACCAGCCTTACTCCATCTTCAAGAGTTTTCAGGAATTCTACCTGGAATGCTACCATTTCAGTCAGATTCCCAAAGAGAACATCCAGCTAATAAGAGAGAAAAAAAAACAGCATGCTCAAAGTATCACTGTTAAGGTCACTTTGCAGGTAAATCATCTTTTTTAGAACTTCAGTAATTCTCAGTCCAGTTACACATGGATGTGTGATGTCAGGGATGAAAAACACTAACTATCCATTATTGTATAACGTGTTAAAATAAAAGCACGGCATAAAGGTGCTGCTCAATCAGCTGTTTTAGAAGAAATTGAATTCTAAATTTCTCTGTAGACCTCACTGGGACTAGCAAGCCAACTCTAGGGAAGTGGAGTACTGTGTGCATGTAAGCTATCTAGCAAAAAGGTAAGGAACAGTTAGCATACCTCATCTGGTGTGAGGAACGTTTCTTTCTGTAGAGGCTTCAGATATCTCTCCATCAGACAGTTCAAGTCCTAAAAATTCAGAAAAAGATTCCCATGTTGGTTTCTTGAACTGCTTCTGAATATATATTGAAGTGGCTAAGACCACAGTTTTCCAAGCCTACGCATGTTTCCTCCGCACACATAAAACAAGAGTCAAATTTCACAGAATTTACAACTGTGTAAAAGGAAACATCTACATAGTTACCCACAAAATCATGGATCACATGGAATGTTGTTCTTCTGCATATCAAACAAAGTTATTTCAAAATGACTGAATGAATTCTGAATGCCTACTTATTTCAGAGATTTGTTTAAGTTATTATTCTAGTGACAGATTATAGCATTGCACGTAAATTGACAAGAGATACATGCACGGATTTGAAGCAGAAAAGAGACTAACAAAATTTCCCAGAAGCAATATTAGCAGACTGAACCGACACACTGAGATCCCTTACTTTGACATAGGTGCGCTCTGTTTCCAGAAGTTCACAGATAACCTTTCGCAGCTTATCCGCGTCTGTGAGCTGTCTCATGGTGGCCAGCTGGGGTCCTGTGAATTCCTGAGGATGAGCACTTGAGTCAGAAGGGTTCATTTCATGAAGACTGCGACAGAAAGCAGCAACCTGTTCTGTACTCTTTAAAAAGAAAGAGGAAAGGCTAGAGGTAATATCTTAGCCAAGAGCTAGAGGAACAACAGAGCTGAGAAGCCTTTGCAATTACACAGTTGCAGCTTGGAGGCTTTTTAATAGTCACTGAAGTCCAGAAGTGTAGACTTCATTTCATACATCTGTCTACTTTATCTTTTAGCAACCCAGGATAAGGGAAAAAAATGCACAATCCGAGTTAGCTGAAGTGCTGTTCAGTAACATTCCCGGTTTCAGATAAGCACAAACTTTAATAGGCTTGTCCAGCACTTGCAATTGAAACAAACAAATGGGCCCAAGAATTGAGAACTAAAAATGACTGTGAAAACAAAACCCTCCAGCCCTCTGCAGTTCCCTAATCTACTCTGCAGCAGTCCTGTGAATGAATGGCTGTGTCAGTACAGCCACGGAGACAATGCAGAGATAGAAACCCTTTCAGCTGTTTTAGGGGAAGCAGAGCCATCAGGGTAACCAAAGCCTAAGGCTTGAAATGCAAGCTCTTTGGGAAAGTAGCTGTATTTTTGTTCTGATCTGGAAATACCCCTTGCAGGGTGAAATTCCTCCCTGTAAGCCATTTTCTTTTTTCCTTTTTTTCCCCAGAGCTGCTACATCTAGCTAGTTTCTTTAATGTTTAATCATCTGACTCTATATAAAGAGAATTATCCTCTCTTCACCTCCTCTAGTCAGATCTCCTACTTGCATCTTTCATTTCACTGAGAAGTTTGGAGCAGGCACAGTCTCCGGTGTCAATGACGACAGCCCCAGGCTTCTAGGGTTGCTAAGGCTGCAGCGTGCCCTATCTCCTTCCCTCCCCAAGACCTGAGGAGGGCACGGGAGGGAAAGGAGCTGCTTTACTTGATCACGCCTCTCTAACCTTAATCCTGCCACAGTATCTTAATCCAGATTTACAGACTTCCAGCAGTGCCTCTATATCCCTCCAGTCCACGCTAGAACTTCCTGAACTTACCCCAAATTATCATTTTCAGAGGATACAGGGGCAGAGAGGGCAAAAATGGGGACAAGTTGGGAAGAAAGAGGAAAAAAAAAAAAAAAGAGAGAGAGAGAAGAAACAAGCATACCATCACCTTACTTTTTGGGGACCCAGCCCTGCCCCCTGGGAGATGACTTCCACCAGGCAGTAGCAGCAACAGCATCAGGAGTCTGAACCACCCCACATCTTCTGATGAGCACATGCCAAAAATGCTCCACATTTGTTGGGCTGCAGAGCCTGCTCACACACGTTTTCATCTAAATTCACCTACAAGGCTACACAGCCATGAATCCTGAGAGGAACATTAACCATTTGAGTGGCAAGTAAGGGATTTCCCTCCA
This sequence comes from Netta rufina, assembly GCF_964035555.1. NCBI lineage: Eukaryota > Metazoa > Chordata > Aves > Anseriformes > Anatidae > Netta > Netta rufina. The sequence goes on from NC_140123.1 coordinate 103,829,353, forward strand.
GAATAGAGTTCCTTTTCCTAAAGGTACCTTATGGCTGTAAATGCTCACCCACATTTACCACTGCAAGGTGTCTTGTTCTGCAAAGGATAATTTTCTCCGGGACACAACTGGAAACAGTGAACTAATTGTAGCTGTCTACACAAAAATGCCTCCTGGACACAGTTTCCTAAAGGAAAAGTATTTATCTTCAGAGTCTTAGACTTAAGCTCGTATCAAGAAGAAAGGAAAAGTGGGAAAAAAAAAAGGAGGGGGAGTTGAACCAATCCATTTTTTAACTAATTCAGCTCTGGTAATGGAACACGTCATTGGATTTATTAGTCAAAGTACCTCCTTTTATTTCTCATTGAGGTTCCACCTATGCTTGCTGGACGCTTAAGTACAAAGCACACCCAAGCCTTTAGGTTCAGTTTGCATTAGATTTCAACATGTGTCACCTTGATCTCAACAGCTCCAAATCCAAAAAGCACAGTGGGTTAACGCCCGGCTTCAGTGCAGCCGAAAAAGCCTGCCTGAGCTACCTGCTCTGCTGGAAAGGGATGAAGAACTGACAGTTAATAGCTGCTAATGTAAGCCTGCAGAAACCCACAATAGGCCAGGTTTTCCTCAGAAACATTTAGCTTTGTTAAGAATACCTCTTGAAAAAAATACATGAGGAAGCCTTACCCAGTGGCACTTCATTTTGAGAGCCACGCGTACAACTCAAAATAGTTCCGATGTAAAAAACATGGTAAGGAATCAAACTCCAAAAATAAATGAAGTGCTTGAAGCAGTTTGTGCTTGATGCCCTGCAGACAGCTCACCATCATGCTTTTGCAGTAAGCTGCTGGGAAAGATGGGTCACCCAGAGAGAGGGAGTGCAAATCCACTTACACCGTGAAACATCAGCCGAACACTAACAAGTGGCTGAAAATTGGATAACTGTCACACAGACACTGACTCTGCCCTAGAGGGAACAGCTACACCCATAGGCCAAAAAGGAAGTCCAGAGGACTTTTAAATGCCTTATCTCCACAAGTGCACACTCCACAAAATGCTCGCTGGCTTCTCCCACAGCCAGCTCCAGCTCTGGCTTCTGCCTTGCCACTCCCATGCCCCGCATCTTTGTGCGTTTCCCAAGCATCATTCATCCTGTGCTCTCCAGGTGGATGAAAAATGGAAAGGCTCAAGCACATTTACGAACCTGCTCTCTTGCTTGTTCACTGAACAAACTGTTTCATGCCCAAACATGATCCTTTCTACCTCGTATTTACTTAAAAATCAATTGCTAGACAGGAAGCAGGTGTGTGTCACACCCAGTGAGGGTCAGAACAGAGCTGCTTGCTTCAAACTCCCAAACAGCACGAACAAAAGCACCTCTGTCCCCATTTCCCTAAGGAAGTGGATACAACAGGGAAGGCCTGGAACAGAAGCACATCCCTTTATCTCCTAGCACCAGCTCAGCTTGCCAGCCACTACCGAAGTGGGATTTCTCCACAATTACAGCCTCACACTTGATTCTGCCAGCAGTCCCATCCAGCAACCTTAAAACAAGCCAGAGTCCTTGCACAACTGGGCTGTAGGGTGAAGTTTACCCTGCCGGTACATTAACCCTTCCTCTGCAGGGGGCTCAGCAGAGGAGCTCATCTCACACCCTTTGCATGCAGGGGAAGCAGGTCCTGAAAATCACCAATTAATTGTGTTAACAGTGCCCACAGACAGGAGGTTTGGCTGCCAGCCCTGTAGTTGTGAGGGTGGTCTCCGATTTCCCTTTTGCATTCCCCTTACCAAAAGATATGGGTGCCTGGGCATCAGACAGAATAAACACCCTCTTGAACTGCATGCAACACCTCTGCTCCGCAACAGGCAGCAGACTCGAAGCCATTGACCTCCCAGCCAAAACTCAGGCAAACTGCATCTTTTCAGGCAAACTGCAACTTTTCAGGCACTAGCAGGGCCGCTAATGACATTGCACAATAACAAAAAGCCTCTACAGGGGCCGTGCATCACAGCTCAGCCTCGAACCCACAGCCCTACAATTAAGACAGCATGGGAACTCCCGTTAGCTGCTAATTACTTCTCCCAGTCACGCCGCGCGGCAGCTCTGCTCACCAAGTACAGCATGCGGTACAAGGAGTCGCCGGCTCGCACAGCGCCTTCGCTCTTGACTTTACGGTTACCTCGCCACGGCGCCGACATGGCCGGGAAGGCAGGCAGCATATACTGGGGGAGCCCTCACTCCGCCCCTCCAGGCTCGGCTGTGAGAACAATCCCAGCTCGCCGCATATTGGGCTGATCCGAAATGCCTCCCCGCTCCCGGGAGAGCTCCCGCGCCGCTTCCTCGCGCCGCGGCGCAGAGGACAGGCGCGTTTTAATGAGGAAGGGCAGCGACTATATTCAACCAGGCAGAGCCTCTCCTCCTCCTCCTGTGTCACTTGCCATGGGCCTCCTTCACTCACCGCATCAGCTGGAATTAAAAGCCGGCCAGGAGCTGCAGCTGAAGATTTAACGCTGCTTTTCGTAGCGTCGCGTAGAGGGGAAACTTCAGCAGGAAGGCTGAAATGCAGCAAAGGGGAGGCGAAGGCAGCCCCAGAATATAAATGTCTCTTGCCTGTGGCTGAGCATGAGCCGATTGGCTACGAACTGCGCTGCCTAAGAATATTAAACATCTGAAGGGACAGAGGCAGAGAATTAAAAGAACTTTAAAAAGCCAGTTATGCCACTGGAAAACCTACCCCTCAAATCCCCATTTTAATCCTTTCACGTCTATTGCAGCACACTGAAGGTTTCTGAGGCTTAATTCTGGTCTTCGATAACGGTGCACAGAGAAGACGACCTATTTTCTTCCAAAATAATACCTCTAACTGGTATGAGTGTGCACACACACACCCGTACAGCACGCTCCCCAAAGTAGGAGCGCTGCAGGGGTAAATAGCTTCACTTTCAAGAGGCAGATGCCCCAAATTAAAAGCAAGAAGGAATGAGTGTCCTGCAGCATTGCAACTGATTACAGGTGGTATTTGGGTTTTGATTTTTGAAAGCATCCCTATCAAAGGACCATTATAGGAAAAAAATACATATCCACAAGGACTCCTCTTGTGATGTAACACAGCATGCAGCTCAGCTCTTGGCAACCTGCAGCACTAAGTGCTTACACATATGCTCACTTTTTAGCATACCTCCTTTAAACCTCAATTTATTCTAAAATATTTAAAAGGCCAAAACAGGTCACCACACAGGCAAGTAACTGTTCAAGAAATTACTCTCCCCCATTATTCTCTCCCAGCTCTCTTCTCCTCTTCAGTGCTGGCTCCCACATGAAATGGAGAGAGAGAAAGTGTGGAGCCCATCCCAGAGAAGAAGCAACTGGGTGTACAATTCAGCTGCAGCGCCTACAGGAACAAAAAAGTTGCACCCAGAAAGCACACATGCTTGCTAGTGTTTACGAAGATTTCAACCAAGAGGTCCCACACATAAGAGTGCTGGCTAATTCAGGAACGGCATCATGAAATTAGACAGGAAGGAAGTTCAGAGAAAAACAGCTGCCCCATGCCACTGCGCTGCGAATGCCTCAACCCACCTTGGAAATTGGATTCTAGTATTTTAAACCACTTTACAGTAATCTTATTTTTGCTTGTTATTATAATGGTTCCTTTGAGGATATCGAAGCAGAAGTAATTTCTGTGTTATCAGGTCTTTAGGATACACAGAAGATATGATTTCCAGAAAAGGGGGGAATAAAAGGGGGGAATCCTCAAAGCTAAGTGGTATACCCTCCAAATCCACAACCACCATCGACAGCTTGGAGGCTTTTGCAGATTATGACACAAATGCACCACTACTAAGCAAACACACACCCACATGCACACATGCTGAGCTAGGGGAAAGGAAAGAGACAGCTGGAAGGGAGGAGGAGGAGATGAGCCACACTGAAGTACCTCCTGTATTACCCATCTACATATCACCTACATGACAAAGCTACAGGTAGAAGGGATCCAAGTCCAGCTTTTGGTAGGATTTCACGTAGCTTACCTTCATAACAAGCCTACCCAGCGTGTGCTACAAGAACGCATGAAGGACAGCCGCAGCGCTACGTTCCTCTCCTTTTCCCATCAATTATTAACTCTCATCTAGACTCACGTTGCTGGCTGGCGAGCTGGGAAATTTCCTTGGAGGAGCTGGGAGCTCTCCTCCTCAGCAGCACGCTGCGGACATCAGCAGGCTGCCACGCAGTGATGATCTTTGCAGGATTAAGCCCTGTCCCTGAATCATGCTATTGCACAACCCAAACACTGTTTTCTGATTTTTAGCTGCTAACGCTGCATCTGCACTGAAAGATGGGGAACTCTGCATCTAGCTGGGAGGCTCCAGCATAGCTCAACTGGATTTCCTCTGCTGCCCAGCGGTGAGTGGGTAAGAGTGCTCCTGCTCAGCTTTTGCCAAGATGGCCAGTAAATAAACACGTGGAACAATCAGAAAGTCCTCTTCGGCATCCGAGGAAGACTGGAAGTTGTGGTGGAAATGGTGATACAAGGAGCATGTCCCTTCTGGTGACTTGAGGGCAGCGTTTCACTTCCCGTGTACAAAAATAACCCGTGTAAAACAGCACTGAGGACATCAACTTAATCTGCTCCATAATCCCACGAGCATGGAAAGGTGCAGCAGTGCATGAACAGGAAAACACCTTTGCCGTTGTCCTCATAGTACCAGCCAGGAGGTGATTTTCCACGGAGCAAAATGCCCTGCAGACTCCTCACTCCCCAGGCAGATCAGCTTTCCCAAGCACACAGAAAGCAAAAGGACCAGGAAAATCCTCCCATGCATTTAGCTTTTTTCAGTTAGGTGCCCTTTCTTTTGTTCGTTTGTTTCTCCGTATTGATGCTGTATTTAAAAATTAGTATTTGAAGCACCAATAGTGCTCTCTACTATCGTCCTTTACCATTTACTAGATTTCTCAATAGGCTTAGCAAAATAATTCGGGAATTTCTATAGCTTTAGTTCATGAAAAATCAGAAAGAAAGCCTATGTAATACAGAGTATTTCTCCATGGGAAGTAAATATCACATAAACAACACAAAATACCCTTCTGAATTGTAAAACAAAATACGCACAAACCTTTTTATTTACAGAAAGACAGATTTTCCTCTCATTGGAAGGTAAAGCTCGTTGGAGTATGGAGTTACTCTTCCATTGCATGAATATTAAGTATTAGAGCTGCTAATGCACATTTCTCAGTTTAACTAAATCTGCTGAGCCGCAAGGCTAATCATGTAATCCTTAGGTCTCGCTTTAGGCAATTACAGCTCCGAGGATCAAGGAGGCAAGATGCAATATGGAGCCCCCCAGCCTGGCACAGTTCAGAAATAAAAGAAAACACAGCATGCACATTTATTCCCCAAGTTGCTGTGTGTTATACTCAGTGCTCTTCCCCAGCCTCCATGCTCAACAGAAGAGAGTCTTTTCAGAGCACGTGAAAATCCCACACCCTTACAGTTAAAAATAGAGAAGTGTCAACAACCCCTTCCACTTACTCGAGAATAAATTCTCTGTACTTACAAGAAAAAGTTCTGCAGTAAAACCTGGAAGCAAAACATAAGAATAATCCCTTTCTCCACATGCAACCTCTGCATATATTTCGTGCACAGGAATGTTTTCTGTTATCTGACTTCCACTCCCTGGCTATCAGAGACAAAACTACAGGCTAGCATGACATCAGAGGTCAGGAAACAAGAGGCCAGGGTCTTTTCCTTTTCCTACAATGAGTAAGTAAAAGAGTACAGGGCTCACTATAACATATTTTAGCTAAAACAAGAGCTAGGAAAAACCACACCTGCACACAAACAAAAACTGAGTGAGATCTCATACTCATTAGATCAGGAATTCTGTGGAAAATTAGCTGGAAAAATCTCACCATCACTTATGCATGAAATACATACAAACAATCAGTGCCTTTAAAATAATCTCACTTGATTCTGCCTCAAAAGCCACTAATCATCGCAGATAACGTTGTGTGAAACTCCCCAACACCAGCCTAGAGCAAACTACCAACTGCTGTGAAACCCACCCCTTAATAGATAGCAATTAGCAATCCATTTGCACAACCTCTTAGCTATAATTGGAGAGTATTGCTTCAATTTAAGGTAGATTGGCTATAATTAGTTTGCATTTAAAAACTAGCATATGCACTATGCTATTGATTTAAGGAAATAGTGTTTAACTTACATTCCTCCCATGCCTAGAAATCAAGAGAGAATAAGAAATAATAATAATCCGTCTGATTTTCTGGTTCAGCTGCCCTGCTCTGGAGATGATAAACCATCCCATTTAGAAAATATGTGGGAATATTGTCACAAGATAGTGAAGATACAAACCATCCCCAGTAGAAGGGTACAAGTCCTGATGGTGATGTGCCACAATCGAAGATGTAACGTTATATTCAGTATCATCTGTAAACACCTTAAAAGTAAGATCCACATTTTCCCAAGGAAAGATGTTCTAATCAGGTGCAGCTGGGGAGTCGGCACATCAGCTGGGAGCTCGGTGTGCTTTCACTCCTTGGCATGTGAAAATGAAAATTTCTCACCTTGCTCATCTTATCGGCCTCATCAGATGATTCCAAGTCTTGCGCTTCTGCCTCCTCTGGAGCCGTCTCAACGGAGCTGTCCGGGTCACCACAAAGCGAGTGCCCTGCTGAAATTGAGATGTGTGTGAAAAGCCAACCAGAATTTCCAAAATTTCAAAAAGCTGTGGACAGCAGACATTGAGTTCCCATGGATGGCCAGGCCTCATCCTGCACACAAGTAGATGCTGAATTTATGCCTGAGGCACTCACTGACCTGGTAGGACTGCCCTGTTTTGGAACAGGGACCACGTTCTACGTTCAACTACAGGTGTAAAAATAAACAGGTTATGGCCAGACAGCACTATTTAGTTGGAAATTACAAATACTGATTCCCAGATAAGGCTAAAATGCCATGCTGAAATTCTTGCATTTATTTTTAAGTCCCTTGCTAGCAAGGAATTGCCTGCCTTTATACTTGACTGGTTTTAAATGGAAATACCAGGAAGTGAATGAGTGGGCAGTGCCAAGGAGAAAGCCTTTGGTCAGCCCTTCGCTGAGCAAGCTGAACATAACAATTTTAAGTTGTACACCTATGCCTTAACACCCTTCTGGAGACTACGTTCTTGATACAGATAACTGCTTGCAACTTTTTGTAAATAAATGGTGGATTACCTGCAAGAGGCAAAGGGATGAACAGAACTAATCCCAACCTCAGAGCTCTGTAAGTAACTTTTTTTTTTCCTCCTAGGATCTCATTCTCTAACTTAAATAACAAGAAGCAGTATTACTGTACCTTAACCTGCCTCCACAGAAAGCAGACTTCACATACACTCAACTTCTAACTATCACAAATCATAATGAACACTGATTAAATGAACTCTGCTATGAAATTCCTGCATGCCTGGGTTGAGCTTCAAGCCAGCGCAAAGACTTTCCAGAAGCAGAGTCCAGATGCTAATTCCTTTCAACTTTCCTCCCTCCTCCCCCCAGCCCCATTAGGAAAAGGTTTTTCATCATTACCACTGCTTGGGTGGATTGGGAAGGGTGTTTTCATGGTCACCCCTCCCTGCGTGCATCCTGCCACACGAAAAAGACAGTGAATGTTCCACCAGGGATTATGCTTTTTATGCCATTATGTTTATTCTTCACATAATGCAGAAAAACATAATCAAAATTCAATGGATGCAGCAAGACAGAAAATCCCTGCTTCTTCAGAAACCAAGACTAAGCAACCTACTTTTTTTTTTTTTTTTTTTTTTTTTTGGTCTGGAGAGGTTGTTGCTAGCATGTAACATTTAAACATTTTGGTGGAAAACTGACTCTTTTCTGTAACAGAACAGAGTTTTTTTGCAGGCTTGTTTTGTTTTGTTTTGCTAGCCTTATCAACAGAAGCATCCCAATGGCACACTATCTTGTTGTCAGAGCCCACTGGTCCTGCAGCCATCCTCTCTAATTCGGTCCTAGGCTGAGACATGAACTTTTTACAAGGAACAACAGTAATTTAGCACATCAGATGCAGCACCATTTCTATGTTAGTCCCATGCTGACTCTCACGTTCCTTGCTATTTTCAACTAGACATTTCAATTTAGGTAAGCCATGTAAATTTGTCTGTAAGGAGCATTTGGCTAAATAGCAATGCTGGAAGTAAAAAGGCCACAGTGAGATAACACACATCTGTTACACTGATAAATTGCAGTTAAACATGGTGTGATTTGGCCAAAAAGGCTGGAGTAGCGTGGATGGTCTATTTATTCAGCTAAAATGGCAAGCTGCTGTACAGATTTAAAAAAGAAACTCATTAACCACATCTACTATATTTGTTTATATTTGTACTGCTCTGAAATATGGTTCATGAAATTGAAACAATACTCTTTAAGAAATATGTTTCCTAATTGAATAAGGAGATTAAATTCTGCTGCCTCTTTGCCTCAGTTGAAAAGCTACTGATCTTCTTTCATAGTTTTTATGTTAACACATAACGTTGGCTCAAGAACACATCCTAGATAAGGTTCTTTACATCAAGACTGAGGGCAGTGATCCAGGTCCGGGGTTTTTGTTTCTTACAAGCTTCCAACCACCATTACAAAAAATAAAATAAATTAAATAAATAAATATATATTTTAAAAGGCATGATTGTACAAGACTTCCACTTTTAATGGGTCTGAAAATTCAGAGAAACGGGAATTCAGAAATTCAGATATAAATTCAGAAAATACTCTGCATACTGGGATGGATCTAAATTGGACAGCAAATAAAACGAAAAGAACACAAAATGCAGTTCATAACTGAGCTTTCAGAAGACATGATTCTCTTCTGAAAAGATGAGGTTTACCTTTTAAAAAGATGTGCATGCAGGGAATGTTTGGCAAAACAAAATCTATTCAAAGAAGTATTTTATCTGTAAGAAGTTACATTTTCTGAGTCTCGCCCATACTTTTACGAACTTGGACTGTCATTTTTTGGGTGTTTCTACTAATGTGTAAAAAAAAAAATAATTATTAAATCCCTTATGCTATCCATTAAAAACCAAGAGTAAAATGTGCTATGTGTCATAATTCAGTTTGGGCAGTCCGTGCTCACTGCAATTAATTTTCCATTATAAGTTGTATGAAATACATCCTACAGCTGTTTCTTATCCCCGAGCCAAGGCAAATAATGTTTGTTAGGGGGGTTGGGGTTTTGCTTTTAAGCTATCACTTTTTCTTTTCCTGTATATTAAAACACCACTTAATCTGTTTCCTGCAGTATAAACACTTCTACCCAGTAGACAGCAATCTTTCACTTACGTCTTAATGAGCAGTCACACAGTGCATGTGTTTAGGGTATTTCTAATGTCTTAAGCTGCCAAAGCCAACGTCAACTTCAGCAGTTTTATCTGCTGGTTGTTAAAACACAGGCAATCGGTTCAATAATGCTGCACGTTCCCGCAACAGCCTTTTAATACCTTCCAGTTACTGCCCCATTTCTGTCAGGTTCATTACATTGTTTTATTTTTGCCCTGCAAATCTTTATTTAGCTCTGCGAGGAGCTCCGAGGAGAATGCGCTCATTTCCTTCTGTAGCACCTGAGTGCTGCCCAGCAGCTACCATTTGTTAGGGACAATAACACGTGGGCTTCAATTACATTAAGGAATGGGAAAGGGAAATCCAAAAAGTAGCAGGAAAAGGGGGTCAAATCCATGTGGCCACGAGCACAGGTGGAGGTCACGGGAGCACCCAGGTTGCCTTGGCAGTGCAATATCCATGACATTATGACTCATGCCCATTAAATAACTTCAACTTATGGCTAGAACTAACAAAATAAAAGGAAGTCTTATATCACCCGAGCAAAGGTGCAGGGGCTTAAATGCCTGGAGAATCACGTAAAGCTTAAGGAGCACACCAACAGTTGGCTACAATTTTCCATGGCTGCTGCTTCCCATTTGCAGGGCTGCTATCGCCTGAGATTTTAATGAGAATTCCACAATATTTGGTACTGCTCTTAAAACCTGGCTCTCGGTGCCAGATGATTTATTTTTTTTTTAGTGCAATGGAAATAAATATTCCTAGCCAAGCTTCCTCAGCTGTGGTGCAAAGCTCAGAAGCATTTATCCTACTAACACAAGAAGCAGAATACAAATCAGAAAACCCTCCATGTTCATAATATTTGTATCTTGATGCTTTATTCCTGCATATGTGGAACTGGCAATACCGAATTTAGTCCCTTCAGTGGGAGCAACAGGGAGGTGTTAGCAAGGCCAGCCATCTGCCAGCATGTTATGTGCTGCGGGCCAGAAGCAACAACAGGCTGAGATGGCTGAAACCTTTGGCTTGTAACTCCTAGGGTGCCTCAATCTCTCGAGCAGGGTGCTTTACACATCTCAGCTCCCTACACAACACCTTGTATGTCTCGTGGGTGAGGCACTGGGAAGGCAACGGGGAAGCAGCTAATGCTGGGTGATCACCCAGTGGGGCAGCGCTGGCTCCAGCCCAGCACTGTACTGGCTCCCCCACTGGGACTGTGCCACAAAGGGATCCCATTTCCATGTTCAGGTTGGGGTAAAACTGGGGTGCAGAGTATCTCAGGATAAACCGGTACCATGCATGCTCAAAGCACGAGGTACCTGCTTTAAACAAAGGGGGACTTTGAAGTCAAAAAGGGAGTCACCTCGTGAGCAAGGGTATGGCTTCATAAGCATTTCTTCCAGCTTGGCCATGCCCTATTTATTTTTCTTCTCTTGTCCCCTTGCTCCCAAGTTATGCTGACACAGCTGTCTGTGCAGCCAGACAATAAGATGAATGGGAATATCCATTTATTCATTTATTGCTTTCTGCTGGCTTCCCTAACCTAGTTCATCGCAGGGCCACACAGGCCTTTCCTACGGGAGGAGAGCCTTGAGCCCCGACGAGGACTGCTGAAATTAAGCTTGTAATTAACCTGCTGCTTTAAGCAGCATCAAGACAGCACCGAATGGGATGTTTCTAGATCGTATTTCTGAAATTAACCAAACTGAGGGGCCTATGTCCCTTGACGAAAATGTCCTCCAGCAAACCAGGTGGCGGAGGGGATGCAGAGAGCCAGCAGACCAGGCCACAGACCCGTGCCCAGCCACCGTGGGCTCTCAGCCAGTACTGCCACGAGAGGCAACTCTGTGGGGCACTGCCTGTGGCCCAGAGTGACAGAGGAAGAGATCTGTCACCTCTGCAGTCAGCCAGCAAGTGTCAGGGGCTGCAGAGCCCAGCCCCGTGCCCTTCCCTGCCTGCCTGAGACCGCTCCCTGCAAAAGGTGCATGGTCCTCCTCTGTACTCCTTCCACTGGTAACACTCAGCAGTACTGAAGGAAAAAATACAGTGATTCCTTAATTCCTTTTGTCAGGAAATAAGGGGTGACCCCATGACTACCCACTCAGAGTCCCAGCCAAGAAGCTCTGGAATCTGTGCTCCTGCAAGAAGTGCTGTGGAGGTTTCAGCGGCCAAAGTGCTTTCACAGGGCTCACGGCTGACTTCTTAGAATTATGGTTAGCTGTGAAACACTGGAACATAAAAGAAGGAAACATCATTTTTAACGTTGGGGTGTTCTGTCCCTTTGGGAAATCCCATAGAGTTGATAGCCTCACCAAGGATTCATAAAGCTGTGTTACAGCTACCCCAGTGACAGTCAACTGAGTGACCAAAGAATGCTACAGGAACAACTGGGAAAAGCTGCCTTTTATGGAAAACTATAGAAACAAGAGCTGTAAGTCTCCTATCTTTCTGCCAGAGCGCTATTGCTTCCCTTTCCATTTCAATTAGATCATAAATTGCTCAAACGTAGAAAAATCTATGCTGAATGTTATTCAGTTCAATCACTCTTTTTAGGGAAAATGCAGATTCGATGAAACTTTCCCTGCATCAATCACTTTTCTCCCTCCTCAGTTCAGGAACCTGGTCAAATAAATACCTGCACCACGCTTTGTTGCCTGTTTCGAATAAACAGGAATATTCACAGTCAGAAAAAACGAGGCAGTGCTCAGGGACCCTGGGAACCAGGGGCACTGCAATTGCAGAAGTGGAAGATTCCTTCCACACTTACCGAGTTTCAGCCTATGGTTCACGAAGCCAGCAGAGGGAGTGGCAACACAGCAAGAAGATGAAGATGACAAGCCCCGCTGCTAATAAAGCGGGCATGCTTACTGCAGCTAACGTGGGAAGATTCCAAACCCCAAAGCTGCAATCCCAAAACTAACGTGCCAACAGCCACACCGCTCATTTCAACAGCAGCTCAGGTAAACTTCAGAAAAGCCAGGGATTAGCCCTCCAAATACAATTCTGGCTGAGGTAACTTCCATTAGCTTTTGCTTTTAAAAAGCTCATCTTGTGACAACAGTTCTGCACATCTCTGCTTAATTACATGCCACAGCCTCAATGGCTGCTGCAGTAAACGCTGCTGGAATTGTTATCAAGCACTGAAAGATAACATTATTTTTTGAACATGCTACAAAAGATATGAAATTAGTTGCTGCCTCAGGAAAATAACCCAGGAGAAATTAAGGTTACTGTTAGTCTCAGCTTGTTCTGAAATCCAAATTACTTAGCCTAAGGGTAACTGTGACAGGACCAGGATGGAATGAGAAACAGCAGCAATTCTTGAAGAGCAATTTGAGTTTGTTTCATGTTTTTATGCCATATTCTTCAGAGCACGAGTTAACTTTAGCCTCTAGTTCCCCTTTTTTTTGAACAACAAAATAATAGACCCCTTAAAAACACTGAGCTGCTTCACGTCTAGAAGATTAATATACTCATTCAGAACAGGGAAATACTTTTTTTTTTTTTTTATTAGCTACATTCAGCACAATGATTTATTTGGCTCTTTATTATCACTGCAGAGCTATCCCTCACACTAGAGGTCTCCAAAATACTGAGTATACAAAGCCTAACCCTCAGAAACTCTACCCCGGACTGCAAAAAGGTAGTGAACTAGGGGGAGACCACAAACAGATATGGATAATACTCCCCACTCCCTTTCCCAAAATATGTCCTTTATGCTTCGATCATCTGGAGGAGATGTGACTCTGTGTTTCCAACTTTCAACCTCTCATTCCCTGGACTGAGTGGAGCAGGCTGTGGAGATGAAGCACTTGTCATGGGAAGGGGACAGAGCTCTCACTGATCCCTTCAGGCAGTAAGGAAAACAGGTTGTGGGGCTCCAGACGGAATCAGAGCTGCTCCTCCTCAACCAGATTTATGCAGGCTGTGTTAGGAAAGAAGATTGAAAGCCAAGAAAAATATTAATAGATGAAAGGAAGAAAACTCGTGGCTCTGCAAGCCTGACACGGAGCAAATTCCTAGGGGAAAGTATACATCATATCCGAGATGGATTTTTTTTTACATCAATTAGAGACCTAAAATCCAAGGTCATCTCCAGAACAGCCTGTTAAGAAATAACACAAAGAAGTACCAGCTGCCAGAGAGCCGATTCGCAGGCTGTAGCCCAAACCTCTCCGTATACAAGGTAGCTGTAGAAAATGAAGCAGCTGTACGTCACACCGTATTTAACAACCGCACTGGCAGGCACTTCACCGAGGTCAGCTCCCCGAAACACGGTGCAGGCTTTGCTCATGGAAGACCTCCCACGGAGTAACAAGGCATGACCAAAGCTTCCTTAAAAACAACTTTAAAAAAAAGTGACTATTTTCCATTGAAAGGATGCAATATGGTATGCCTCACACAGGAACTCTGCCCTTTGCTGACTTCACGGGAGATGAAGAATTGCAATAGTGAAGAAGATGACAGGACATCAGCGAGATCGGTCAAGCAGACCATGAGGTTCTGGAAAATGGATGGGTCTATAGGTGATTTATACCTGCTGGCACTCTGGCCCCGTAATGCTTCACTCCCCTGCTGAAACAGAGGCTGTACCAGTTCAGAACTGAAGAAAAAAATCTGTGTGCTATAAATAAGACATACATGGAGAATAGAAACAACTGAGCTGATTTGCCTAGCCAGCCGAACTGCCAGCAATCAACAAGGACACAAATAAATGGGTCAGTGGGTATTTCATACTTGACTGCTCTCTACAAGGAGCTGCAGAGCGGAGACCAAAAACCTACGATGCAGTTACGGCCCCCCAAATCAAAGCATGTGCCCCTTTTTAAAATTTCACACGGATCCAGTTTGGGGTAAAAGAAAAACTGGCACAGCACAAAGCCAGAAGAACAAAGGCTTCGGTACAACATTGTGTTCTATTAAAATCTAAGTAGGGAGAAATTGATGGAGAAGATCAAAACACCTGCCTCCAAATCGCAAAGCTGGATGCAGATCGTTGCTTTCACTCCCACCTCAGGGTAAGTCATTCCAAATTAGAGCATTGGCGTTGTTTAGCTTTAAACACTGTCTTAATGTCGCTCTTCAGAGGCATATTTCATATGGCAATTACAGGCACTTTCAGAAGCTGCCATAAACACCTGCACATTTGCTGATGAGCTATTGCGCTGCTTCGTTTGGTTAAGCAAGCATTCCTACCCCTTTGAGGAGCGATGAAGGCAATTGCCACCTGATTTGCTGCACTTTGAGGGAAAGTAAATGTCAGGACTGCTCTAATTTCTTTCCACCTGTCTCCTGAAAGAGAAACCAAAGGACCTGGCTGCAGCACACCACAAGTGGTGGACAGCTGTGCCAAGGGAAACCTGAACGGAGAAGGAAGCCCTGAAGTTGAGCCCCAGTCCTGGGGAGCTCCTGAAGATGCAGGTACTCTGGGGCAGCAGGCAGCGCACAGGCTCTCTGCAGGACATGGAATGACAAGCAGACCTTCCACGCTGCTAGGATAAATACAAAAACCTGGCTTGGGAAAAACTGCCAGAAGATCACAGATCAGACCTGAACTGAGCGCAGCACCAAGGAAGCAGGACCTCCAAAGCAGCAGAGGCAGGTGGGCTGGTTTTGCTGAGATGTGTTCACCCGCCACGTCCTGTCTTCATTTCACATGGTACCCACAGCACTGTTACTGGACAGCATGAAGAGGTTCTGCAGGCTCTGCAGATGCACTTGGCAAAGCATGCACTGCCTCTCAGCAAGGAAAAGGTCCCCTCTGTGACCTAAATATTCAAAATAATGATGCAGAGCGCTGACAGAGGCAGGGAAGCTGCTTATTGAGCCCAGCTCTTGAGGCCCTGTGTTACGAAGTGTGACTGCTCTGCCTTTGAAATCACCACGCTGCATAAATATGGAAGTCTCAGATCCCAATTTTTTGCACCCAGGGCAGACGCTCCAAGGGGCAAGAGTACTCTGCAGGGATTTTACAGGAAAAGCATAGGAAAAGACAGAAGGATGGGGTCCGTGATGAATTGGTGTTACATGGGAAATGGGGACATCTTGTGGCCAGCTATCAATGTTTACAACACGAGTTTAAATTAAATGAGTTGATTTTTCAGCACAGAAGCCTACCTTGGAAAAGTTCAGTGAAAATTAAAAATGAAGAATGTCCTTCAAAAAAATGTTTAATTTTAACTGCTTCTGGGAGTTTATTCCACATCTTACATGAGGCTGCTTTTATCAAGAGCCTCAGAGGTATTTGCAAAAAGCTGATTTTAAGCCTTCTTGTTTGTGATACACCACTTGCTATGAATGTATCACACTCCTAGAAGTCAGGCTTGGGGTCCATTTTTCTCCATCCCCACTATGTGTTCCTGTTACCAGAACAAGGACATTTTTGCTAGATCACTTTCAGTAAATACTTTCAGCAGAACAGAGCAGCACCCAGAAATGTTGAGAGGCAGGCTGTACCCACCTGACCCATCGCAGGCAGAGATGAGTCAGCTTGGTCCTGAGTCCAAGCAAAAAAACCTTTCACTGTGGATTGTTTGCCCCTGCTCAGCATGATACTAACACACTTACACAGATGCTGGGTTAGCTCAAGTGTGCACCCAGAGCCACCAAGGAGTCCCTGCATTGGGTGACTGCAACAACCAGACCCACGTGTCCTGGGAAAAGGTAGACTTGAACCCTGAGAAGTGCACGAACAGCCCCTCCTGCTCCAGTTTTTATTCCAAATGACCAAAACAAAACCGTTTCACAGATGTCAGAACGATTATTTTGACATTTATGAAACCTTTACTCTGGGGAAAATCGTAAGTATTTTGACATATCCAGAAAACATTTACTTTTTGGCTGGAAGAAAAAAATTTACCTCAATTCTGAAGAGTTTTGTTTATCTAGAAACTGCTTCTTTTGGGCCATTCTATTCATTTTTTCTGAGTTTTAAGTTATTAAAAAAAAAAAAAAAAAAAAAAACAGGAACATACAATATCCTCTTCTCTTTTCAAACAGGCAAATATGAGGAGACATAGTGCAGGAGCTTTCCTGCTATCCCAGTGCAATTCCCACCACTGCTCTCTTAAGAGACATAATGGCTAGAGCCCAAAGAGGTGGTTCCTGCTCTCCCACAGCCATTTCTCTTATCCCAGCACTGACACTTGTCCTCATCTGGTTCGGGAAGCTAAACTAGCAGCAAACAATTCACCTCTTCCAGAGTTTATTTTTCTGCAGTTCAGTTCTCTGAAAATCCCAGCGTGGAGGGCAGGAATGGCTTCTTCCCCCCCAGTGTGCTGTGGGGCCAGTTAGGTTTGGCTGTAATGTCAGCCTCTACCTTGAGGGGTTTTGAACTGTCCCTGTGAGTTATTTATGTGCCTCATCAAACACACGGGGCTCCTGGCTGATCCCAGAGAGGGTGAATGCTTAACCCTTCTTTCTTCCCTGCCCAACACATACCCTGGGGGCAAATCAGGAGTTAAAGGCACCTCTTTGTGCAGCCCAGAAGTGAGCGAGCCATCAGGTCTGTGACTTGCTGGAGGCACAGCTAGATAACGCGACACGCATTCGGTGATGACATATTTCACAGCCTAACCATGTACACATTAATCCTTCATTGCTACTGTAGCTATACCTCACAGCTTCCAGAGGTCTCATTTATTACCCACGCAGCGCATTCAGACTGCAATGCTTCTCACTTTCATCACAGAAGTACCAGATCAATGGGACTACACCAGCACACCCTAAGTGTGAATTCTGCTCCTCGTAATTTCGACATTGAACCCAGTACCTTGGTTGCTCCCAGCGAACACCAGCGTGCTGTCACTCAAGTCAGATGGGTTTTCCAAGCGACGTGGTGGTGGCTGCATTAATTTCTGCCCTTCCTCAATCTCAGGATAGGTACGTACAGTAAGACACAGTGAAGGCTGAACAAGGACATCTTTCAGCAAAGCTGAGTCCAAATCTTCAGCAGCTTTTTTGTTAATCTCCACAATTTCATCACCAGCTTTCAGGCCTGCAACGCAGAAGGGAACAGGTAAGACTTGCACAGCAATGCTTCTGTTACCCACAGACATCAAGGAGCTCAGCTGGGTATTTATAAGGTGCCAGACAGTGTTATGTCTAGACATAAAATAAACATTTATGACTGCAAATTACATTGAAATTTGATGGACTTCTGCAAGATCTGCTGTCAGGCTGGTACTCCAGTATCCATAAGAGTGAGGTGCCCAGGAAGTCCCTCAGGAGGTACCAGCAGGCACATACCCTGTCCTTCTTCACAGCACTCTGCAAGGGGACAGCTGCTGTGCAGCAAGCCATCATACAAAACAAATTCCTCATAAATAAATGGATGCTTAAGGACAGAGCCAGACTTCTCAGGCTCTGCACACAGCACAGGGGAAAGACGGAGCCGCATGAAGCACTGTGAGCTGGGTCTGTACCTCTCATTGGGAAGCAGAGGCTCCCAATGGGCAGCCCAGCTAATCCCCTGGGATCACTATGTCAGCTGTGTTACTGGATTGGGTTGATTCTTGCTTTTAATTTCTCATACAACTGTATGCTTTTATTTGAAGTGATCACCCACTGATACACTTAGGAGGAGGGAGCACATTTCCCACTTAACCCGTGCCGGAATTCAGACAACCTCCTCTCTGGCCCTGTCCGAATTACATCCCAGCATATGGGGCTTCAAAAGGCAAATTTTAGCAGTTGGTAGGTTAGTGATGGTCTTTTCCAATCCAATTTCAGGAGCTATTTATAGCCCTGGTGCCCAAGGGAAAAGGGGATCCGCAGAGGAAGCAGCTGAGTCCCGCTCGCCCCCGGGCGATGCAGCAATGCGACAGACAGCGAGCAGCCCTCCGGGTCCCACAGGAGACCTGACCTTCCCCTCAGCCTGCTCTCCAAATCACAACAGTGAGATGGAACAGGCTTTAAACCCAAATAACTTCCACCGTCACTCAGCTCAGTCGTTGAGGCTGCACTCATCGCTGGCGGGCCCCTGCAGGCATCTCCCCGAGAGAGAGAGAGAGGATTGAAAAGCATGCTCTGCAACAGCCACCAGAGGGACCGTTGTGGCATCCTAGTCACCATCCTGGCATTTTCACGGTGGAAAGCTGGAATTTACAGGGCCAGAAGAGCTGCTCCTTGCAGGCAAACCTACCCTAGGTGACCTGCTGTTGTAGGCAACTTGCCTTGCAGTGCTCTGGCTGGGAGACCAGGGCAAAGGATGACTCTTGGCACCCTTCAGCGATGAGGAGAGGCCCCAGTTTGACGAGCCTGAGCTGCAAGAATTGCTCAGCTGAATCCTCCAGGACAGATTACCTACCCTTATCTGAGAAAGAAACATGGAGGCTAAACAGCTCCAGCCCTCTTTAGGAAAATTGAGATCTCTCTTAAACGCATGTAATTGTGCCCAGAAACTGTAGTGCGGAGCGCAGATTCAGAAAGAATAAAATGAAATAAGTAGAATGGCTACGAAGTAAATGGACCATAAAATCATATTCAAAATGAGGACAAAACAAAGCAAGTCGAGCATTTCGCATTATTTCATTTATTCTGCTCAGTGATGCCATGTCATAATAGCGGCACATTAATATGCTTGTAACCATAAACATCTCATCTAGGGCTCCATTTTACTCATTGTAATCCCTCTTCTGAATCATTTGGGATGAAGCATCATCTATACCGCACTACAATCAGGCATCGGTATAATTCTAGCAATGGCCTAGCTAATGCAGACCAACAGAAAAAGATAAAAGCATAAATCATAAAAATAATTAGGAGAAAATAAAATTTCAGAGTTTTTCATTTGGAAAAAAAAAATTAAAAAGATTGAAAAGGAAATACTGCAACTCTTCCAGATAAATTTACTGCAGGAAATGCAGTCAAGTGCAAACATAAATGTAAATAATGCAAGGAAGAGAGAAAGAGCTTTCCTCTCTGCTAACTATGCGTATCTTGTCATAATATCCTGCCAAATCCTGTTATTACAGAAGTGGCTTTTTATATCAGTTATGAAGAGCAATGGATCACTGAAAGTGTGTTTTAGCATGACAGCCCCACAGGAGGCAGTGTGTGTTCATGCATTCATTTAAATTTTCATTCAAACATCTCCTGAAAGCAAAATAAAGACCTGCTGAACCCTGCACCCTCACCCTAACACGCCCTTTGCTAGCGGGTCAGGGAAACAGTGACGGCAGTTTCCCAGTGAGCAGAATTGGTTCAGCCAGAGCCAGCACCAGGCAGGGGGCTGGAGCTGTCTGGGGAACAACAGGCCCCAAAGCTTTCAACAGCAGCAAGCTCCTGAGTGAGCTCTGCACTACCACTTAACCACTCCCAAGAAAACTCTGCAGGTGCTTTTCAGGACTCTGCATGTACTAATGGACAATGATGAGGCGAGCGTTTTCCTGCTCTCCATATTACTCCTTAAAATTTGGTTAGATTTCAGCTGCCCAGCCCCTCCTGTGGCTGCAGGAGCAGCAGTGCTGGCACACGAGGGAGGGCGACGAGTGGGAAAAGCAGGATGGGTATGGGAGTATCAGGGTTGGCTTCAGCTTGAGTAAGGCATGACAGAACCGTACCCCTCTCTGCACTATGACTCGCCTGGCAGCCGAGTTGTCTCTGCTGCTTTCTGGCGCAAGTGCTGTCATGCTTTCTGAATATGCTGGGAGCAAAACTAGAGGCAGTAATCCCAGCCACAGAGGGTAACCTGAGAGCTTCTACTGTACCTGTTTATCTTGCAGCCACTGTCTTGAGAGGGCCCTGGCTTTTCTTTCTAGCTGCAAGGGAGGTGCTGACCCTCCTACACGCAAAGCAACTCAAAATTAAAAGAGTTTGGCTATAGAGCACAGCTAATTCCGAGAGCAGAACAACCCTATATGCATTACCTCAGGTTCTTGCCGAAAGAACATGATCTTTTCTGGACTGGGATCCTGTTTTGGTGTGTTTATAAAACTTCCATCCCAACAAGCTCACGGTGTACACCAGGATTAAACAAACAATACCAAACGCAACTTTAAAATGTCTTTTACCTTTCTTGAAAGCTAGGCCTGTCTCTTTGACACCATTCACATACAGCCGACGAATCCCTTCTTCTTCCACGGAGGACAGAGAGAAACCTAGGGAGATCCCCAATGACATGGTTAGACAGCAGCAAACAATACAGCATTACCTAACAACTGCACGCACTACAGTTAAGGCTGTGCCGTGCCTGTCGCGAGCACTGTTCCTGACAAAGTGGTGGAGAATTCCTCCCTTCTCCCTTTCCTTCAACCTTTACAAATAGAAAGCTAACAAGTGAAAGTGGCCGTAAGAAAAAACTGAATTGAATTTCTGAGCTTGCACGTATCCTTTACAGTTTTATTTGAGTATACCACAGCTGCAAAATGTTGGAACACGCTTCCAATTCTCTCGCCACAAAAGGTCACCGCGAGAACTTTGCTGTTTGCAGACAAAGGCTGCACAGAGCTGTGGTTTGTGACCCAAACCAACAACAGCCAGGAAACTGGGAGTTATGGCTGACATGCCATCCGTAACTCGTACAACACAGACCAGTGCCTGCTACAGCAAAACGTCAGCTTCGACTTTCTGAATTTCCTGGGCTGGCCGAGTTTGTAAAAATGCCGCCTTCCCCCTGCCTCTTTCTTTTCTCAGCTGCTCCTGGCACGACCTGTTATTTGCCAAGTCTCAGCTCGGCCCACGTTTTATAGCGGCGTTCGAGAGCCCCAGCACAACCTTACCAACCTTATGCAAGTACTGACACAGCCTTTAATTTTAACAGTGCAAATGGTGCTGTTACATTTGGTTTAGGTGATTTTCTTGCCATTTGTGTTTGACACGGTGCAAGATAACAATGTGTAAAGTAAACACAATGTGTTTAGTTAAATAGGCTTTGCTTATTTACTGTTGAGAGTTATCTGAAGAAGAACATTTGCCTTTCTGAAACTTCATTACTCCCTAAATGGGTATAGGAAACCATTTGCTCCATCTTTTTCCAACTAGAAAAACATTTACAAACCTCTTGGGGGGGAAGATACTTGTTTGACATGGAATCAGCCACCAGCCAAGAGGAAGCAGATGTGCTGGGAGCCTGTTCTGACTTTAGGACTCCCTTCAAGTCGACGGTTATGGATGAGAAGTTATTTTTTCCATATATCATTAAAAAAAAAAAAAAAAAGGAGGGGGAAGAATGTGGCAGCCTAGAAGCTAGGAGCATATGGCCCTTCATGGCTTACTGAGCTACTTGGAACCCACATGCAAGCTCCTCAGCCTGAATAAAAGGAAATTTGTGAAGCTCACTCAACACACCAGATTTGGCAGAGGGAGAAACTCTTGACTAAACAGAAGAGCAGATGTAAAACAAATAGTAGCTAGTGATTGTCATCGCCATGAAGCCTACCTGGAAAACCTTCACCACAGGCCCAGCGGAGCGTGCCCAGGACTTCGGTTTGAATCAGCACAAATTATCAGCTATGACAACAATCACCCTCCTGCAGCTAAAATGCTGTTTGGCTGTACTGCCTTCACTCCAACGACCACACAGTTAAAACAAGGCTGAGCTGCTCCTCAAGTTCTTGTGGCTAACTGTGAGAGGACACCCAGCCTTCCCCAAGCTATCCTTTTCTTTTTCCCCCCAGAAGACAGCTTCCTCCCCCAGTCTGTCATTCAACTTTCAGTCAAAAAATAAAATCCAGAGCCATAATTACTAGCAGAAGGGGTGGAAGGAGACAGGGGGATCATCTGGATGAGAAACACTTCAGTCAAGTGTGTATATACATCCACCTATGCTTGCACAGATGCGTATTTGCATGTATGTGTATGTCTGGATTGTATATGGACACATACAACCGTATAGTTTTTGTCTGAGTGAATTCTCCAGGTGCTGCCACAAACACATGTGCAAGCACTGCGTGAGAGGAAGGGCAGGAGTGGGTGGACGTGGCAGCGGTTGCATAAGCTGGCATCGCTGCCAGGAAGATTATCATCAAACTGTGCACGGACCCTGAAACACAGCTGTGGAGAGAGGGGTGGTGACCCAGTCAGGGCCTTTTCTCCACCGCAGCGTTTTGATGGCAGGAGAACAAAAGTCAGCATCTTAGAGCGCACAGGGCCACAGAAAAGCAACACAACCCCAGAACAAAGCTGCCTGCACAAAACGACCTCAGCACAAAGGCAGGTACCAGTGAAAGAGGAGAGTATGTGTGTGCCCAGGCAGCACAGCTACAGAAACCAGCTGACATGTCCTGAAGGCAAGGTCCAGCACACTGGCCAGGTACCTCGAGAGCACCTCTTATCGCAGAGACGTTGCCAGGATTAATTAATGGCTGCTTGTGAAGGATCCTGAAAATTCAAGGTGATTTGCAAACATTATTATTGCTGTATCTGGGATACTAGCAACAGCAACAGGCAAGACCACTAATGATTTTCATAATTTTATTCGTTTGTCTCCGTTTCATAAAGACTTTTCCAGTTCTTCTGGAGGAATCATGGCCCAGGGGATTTGGACATATGTTTTTAAGATGTGCAAGAAGTATGAGAAGGGTTGACTGAAGCTGCAGAGAACAAGGAAAGCAATCATAAGAATGAAAAATCCCGTAGCGCCCTGGCTGTTCAGCTGTGGTACTGGCTCCTGACCCCATTCCCAGCACTTGTGAGGGGCTGAGCGCGCTTCTTGCTCTGCCCAGCTGCCTGAGAACCAGCTTCAAAAGCAATCCTGCTCACGGGAAGACTTAGGCGAGATGCTTGGAGACTCTGCAGCCATGTTATTGATTTAGACATCTTTCAAAACAAAACCAGTAGCGAGAGCCCTCGAGCAACCCCATTAAAAAGAATCTGCGCAGAAACCAGACAGCTCTGATCTTCATGCTGCCGTAGCTCGTGTATGGGCTTCAGCTTGCTCTCTGGATTGTAAGAGTATGTGCTGGCAACGCTCATCCCATAAAGAGACTGAGAGGACATAAATGTACTTAACAGACAGGACTGGAAAGAATTTCAGAACGAAGCCCAGCACCAAGAGAGGGTCAGCACAGCTCCGTCACCTCTCCTCTGTTCCCCCTCAGGGGAGGATTTCAGCGCACGCTTGTCACTCTTTGACCACATGGTACTGTTTTTGAGGCACACACAGACTACAGAAATTCTGCTGTTGTTTAAAGTCAAAGCAAGGTTTGCTGTTTCCTTTCAATGAGAGCAAAGTCAGCTTTTTTGGGCGCATTCAGCATTCGCCCTCTGCAGGGTCAGAGCCACTGAACAGATACACCCCGTGTATGGCGCAGCCGATCCCCTTTCACAGGGCATGACAGTGCATTTCGTTGTCTCTCCCATCACTTAAAAAAACAGAAAGGAAAAAAAAAAAAAAAAGAGAAAGAAAGAAACAGGAAATGCCACAATACCCCTAATTCTTGCAGTCCTTTCAGCCCTAGCATAATTACTGAACCTAGGGCCATTGCTGTGCTAGTTCTGATTTCTTTCTCAGGCCTTCAGTATTCAACCCACAGTCAGTACTACTGCTTTGTAGCAGTGCTCTCTGTTCGGATGGCCTGCAGCTGTATAATAAGGAGTTCGGGAATTCAGAATTATTCTAGTCATTAAAACAGAATATTTAGATAAACAGTAAAAAGATGCAGATTGGCTTCCCACAGGGTGGGTTGCACAAATAATGTTAAAAAACACTACAGAACTGTAATTGCTAGACCAAAGGGCAACCTTGCCAGGCTGGAGGTTTACAGCTTCAAATACTCAAAAGATAACTCAACCACCCCCACGGAAAGACTGGGAATTTTGCTGAAATCACACAGGGAGGAGTTCCCCCATTTTACATGCAGATCTCTGTAAGATGTGGCGGATTTTGGCTCCAGGAGTCCAAAAGGGGCTCCTTGAGAACTGGGTGTGCTTGGGGCCAAGCTCCCCCAGCCTCAGGAACAGCAGGGCAGGATAGGGACCCACCTTACAGACCTGCAGCAGGCAGGGAAAGGGGACAAGGAGCTCCTCCTGCAACAGCTGCCCAGCTGCAGAGCTCATGAAGCCTCCCACTTGCAGCAATTCTTCTGTCTGCATCCCTGCCACCATGCCTGGTGCTGCCTCGGGGAGACTGGGAGAGGATGGGGTGAGGAGGGGGAGACCCCACTGGCAGCCCCAAGCTGCATCAGCAGCCCTCTGCCAAACCCAGCTCCGCTGCAGGGCCCCCACGAGCACTGCAAGGCAGGAATTCACGTGGGATGTGACAAGCAGCAAAGGATGCCACGTGCTGCCAGCGCTCAGTCCCACAACCTCTGTGTGTGGTGCTTTGAGGGACAAGAAAAACAAGCAAACATTTGTCCTTTCTGCCACTGTAGCTCTCATCAAAGAGCCGCATATCCCACAGCCTGAGCACCGGGAAAAACAGTGCTGAGTGCATTACAATAAAACCATCCTGCTTCAGGGCAGGGGAGCCAGCTTTCTGTGGATGGCACAGGAATGGGATGTGCTTTCCTTACTTTGTTAACAGGCCTTTCAGGTATAGCAATCAATAGCAAGCAGTTACTTACACTAGAATTGACTTGGTAGGAAGATAAAAACAAATTGAGGAGAGAAACTTACCATAAATATCAGAGGATGCATCAGACTTCTCTATTTGAATGTGCTGCGTAATTTTCTGACAGATTTCTATTTCTTTGTAAAGCTGAATAGAAGAAAAAAAGAAAAGAAAAAAAAAACATAAAAATGCTTTACTGTGGGAAGACACATTAATTGCGATAATTTTGAACAGACTTCTTTCTTAATTACAGGATGGAGACATAGACTGTGATCATTACCTATTGGAAAATTTTTCTCCACATGCATGAAACATATGAGCAGTGTCACTACGCCTTACTGTTAAGAAAATAATTAAAGAGGAGGAAGCCAACATAAAAGCAAGGACACATCCATTCCACTCTCTCACACAAGAAAAAGAGCTTCAATGCCTACTCTTGTATTTAGTGGGAAGTCATCATTTATCATTAAGTATTTATATTACTTAGAGTAAGACCTTGCAGGAATTGAATGATTTTGTAGTATTAAAGTCACAGGTAGGGATTTTGCTGCTTAAATACATTCCTTAATTTGCTACAGACTTTATATGCAGCTCTTTTTTCAGCATGAAATTTCACCTTTAGCGCGTTTATGTTTATTTGTGCCGACAAAAGCTCCCAAGTCTTTGAAATTGTCATTAGCATCCTTCCTGGGAGACCAGCACAAATTCACACCTCTGGGTGGCAACTCAGAAGCCTGAGCACCCGCTCGCAATTCTCATGCCAAGCAAGGCCTCAGCTGCACCCCTGCACTCTGTACCCCTCCCTCAGAGAGCACAGAGTAATGTAAGAGGAATCATGCTTTTAAATCACTTAGGTCCTTGTGCCTTGCCTTACTTACTGTTGTATCACAGTCCTACCTCTCAACTCCTAACACATGAGCTGGTACCGGGGCCTGTCACACGGTCTCAGACAGGGAAATCCCATTTTTCCAGACATTTGGAGACTCTGAACTGACATCTCTGGGAGTCAGCCCTGACTTTCTCAAAGCCATTCTGAAACCTCAGTCTCAGCACAGGTTTGAAGCTATTTTTTGCCACAGCACAGGCTGGGTGGGACTTTGCTAATAAACCAGCCTTTCATCTTTGGAAAAAATCATACCCACAGGTGAATGAGAGTTCAAAGGTAAAGATTTTGTTTAAAATGCTGGTGTGACTGTGTCAAAAAGCAATTCACAATAATTAAGTTAACATTTTAAAACCGTACATTAGTGTTTGGACCAAAGCGTTTAATCCACTTCTTTAAAAAAGAAAAGTAACTCATTAGTAAAGGGTTCCTTTAATAAATACATAATTTTATCTCCTGCTTCTACCAACACTTATATATCTGTTTAATGCAAATATTATGCGCTACAGAACAGTTGTATACCCACTTAAATGGTTTTATATAGCAAGATAAAATGTAAAATTCAATGAGGATGCCATGCTAGCGTTGCTTTTAAAATGTGGCTTTCAAATATGGGAACATATTATTCCGCACTTGAAAATGAGTCAAATGACATTCACAAAATCTCAGCCAGATTTCAGTAAAGACTTTTTTAAAAGTAGAAAGAAAAAAAAAAAAAAGAAAAAAAAAAAAAGGAGTGAAAACTGCAGTGTTTTCAGAACAAAAACTGTCTGAACCCTGCAGTTATCTCAACGAGAAAGCTATCTGGATGAGCATGCAAGACTTGAAACAAGGATGGCCAGTGAGGGATCCAGGGCACAGGGATAGGGGAACTGCTCACTGCCTACATCCCGAGAATCTCCATGGAAAGGAAGGCAAATATCTGGGACCCACAGGCTGCTGTGGAGCTGCCCAGACCACAGCCAGACAAGGCAGCAGCACTGAGCTGACAGCAGCATTTCTGTGCCCCATGGAGCCACCATCCCAACCCCAAAGGCAGGCAGCACATTTGGGCTGTGGATGCTCGTGCTGCTGATACTGCAAGTTTGTGGGAGCTCTGCTCGGAGGGGTTTAATAGCAATACCAGGAGCATCCAAGGGGGTTTGCTAATAGGCTGCCCAGGGAAGTGGTTGAGTCACCAGCCCTGGAGGTCTTTAAGAGACGTTTAGATGTAGTGCTTAGTGATGTGGGTTAGTGGAAGACTTGTTAGTGTTAGGTCAGAGGTTGGACCAGATGATCTTGGAGGTCTCTTCCAACCTAGATGATTCAGGATTGCCTCCTGACAACACTGTCCCCTTGATCCACTTCAGTCCCTCTGCTCCTCCTGGTGTTTCTTAAAGCAGCTTTTGGGGATCTATCATTACCTGAATTTTCTCAAGCTTGTCACCTGCTTGCTCCTTTTTCCTCTACACTTTTGGTCTTGTCCCAGCATCCTTTCCCAGGGCTACTTTTCACTGCAGCCCCAATGCCTTCACTGGTGAGATGTCCAGAGAGGTCTCCAGTCTCCTGCTTTCATCTGAAAGCAACAACTAAATCCTACCCAACGTAGGAACCCAAGTCTGGCACGTCACGCTTCAGTCAAAACATTCCAACGCTTAGTTTACAATAAAAGGTGCTTAAAAATACAACTGCCTGGTGCAGCACCTAATGCTAAATATCCGTCTCCAAGCCCTCAGTAACATTTTTAACACGTAATAAACCACACTCGTGAATTTTTGAAAGACTACGTCAGAACACAAAGCATCACCGTTAATTTTTTAAAGAGGAATGGAATATGGACATTTAATCTCCATTTCTTATTTAAATGCATCTTCTATGTGCTGCAAGAAAAAGGAATACTATCAGAAGAAATGATGTTTACCTTTTCTGCAGTAATGTATTGTAAAAGCATTTTAGTAGGTGGAAGACAGCTCTAGCAAGGTATTATTATGGCAAAACTATTATAAAGAGCTTTTCAGGAGACCACAAAAATAGGGTCATTAGTTTCATCATGCTGCAAGAGAATAATTTCATTTAACACTTGAATAAAAGTAACTCCGATTTTCTCATGAAACAAGCATACATGCACACACAAGCACACATACAAATGCATATTGATTTAATGATGCTGCATTAGGTATGATCCTACCTACACTATAACCTTTCAGCATGTCATTAGTCCTACAGACTGTGGAGTTGTGTTGTGATTTCAGTTTTTCAGAATAAACAGCAAGTGATGACCATGTCAATCCTATATCCCATCAACATAAGGCAACTCCCCAAAGCCCTTCCAGGCAATGAAAGCCACAAGCTGTCTTCTCTGGGTTTTAATCACCACTCCCAGCTATGTTTCACCTCCCAGTTTAGTACTTTCTCAGTAACACTTTTTTTTAAACAGTGATAACGGCAAACCCCAGTTCTTTAGTAAATGAACAAAAGCATTCATAACTGGGAAAGTTCTACTTTTTATAAAATAAAACAGCCACCAATAAAAAAGACTTTAAAACGCGTTAGAGCATGCATGTGTAAAATCATAGTGTTAAAGCACGACACTAATTCTGTTTGGTCTTTTTTCTTCATCTCTGATTTCAAAATTCCTTTGAAGTCTGCTTTTGAGATTCATGATATGAAAACATCCCAATGAAGCAATTAGGAACGTATATTCTCACACATAACTCCAGAGCTTTTTAAGTTCAACATTTACCTTCCCATTCAGAAAAAAAAAGGGAAAAAAAAAAAAACTTTTGCTTTTCCTCCCTCCCTTAAAAATCAAAGCGATCTGAAGAAGTTGTGTTCAGGCCTCAACAGTATGTCTTGAAAATAAACAAGGAAAATAAGAACAAGAGAAAAAGGCAGCCTTGAGAGATATTAAGCTTAAATGTACGATACAGTAACCCTCGCCCATTACCAATGGTTCTTCCTTCTCTCCCTTCCACACAGAACCATGCACGCACACACACATAAGCAAAACACCAACTCTCTCCACTAGATGAAACGTCTGGAGAGATTACTTTACTGCAGGCCAATTTGCTATGGCCTTCATAGCGCTGTAATTGCAAGTTAAAAAGCATAACTGCTTATTACAAACACCAGATAAACACTAATTAATAGTGTCCTACACAGTGTCATGTAATTTTGCTCAAGGGGTAGCATTACCAATTCATAGATATCCTCTTCTGGCTTTGGTACGTAAAACTGAATCTGGTTTTCAATCAGGAATTTCAGACGCAGGTAGTGAGCGGAGTGATCCAGCTGGTGAGTCTGTCAGAAATGGAGAAGAAGCTTTGTAAGACAAGAGCAATGGCTCAAATTATCTATACTTAGAAAACGGCATGACATTCAGAGAGAAGAAGGTGGAGGTGCTCCAGCACCATCTGTCATAAGAGGACTGTGATCTCCTAACTCGAACAAGAATCCAAACCTTCTCCTCTTCCCCAAAAGCAAGTACTCATTTAACCTGCTCAGGACGTCAAGGGCAGTGCTACTACTCTAAGCAGCCTCTTTGCTTCTGCTTATTTCACAATTCTGCTCTGTCTCAGGAATAAGCAAATGCTATTAAAGCAGAAGACTGGGAGCAGACCTTTTGTACACACAGTGTGTTTAAAAGGAAAAAAAAATTCTGCTTGTTTTTTAGCATCTTCATAATTTAGCAAGTATATATGGTGTAGTAAATTTCAAGCAAGGTTATATAAAAAAATCCGTACGTTCTTTAAATTCAAAACAACCCAGGACACGCTGGCTTTAAGAGGCTAAAAGAAGCCGGGAGTTGTGTACTGGGTTACCTCCCAGTGGAAACAGGTCACACCATTTGAATGAATTAGTTATAATTAGCTGAGGATATGGCATTTGGTCTGGGAGATGTTAACGACCTTTCCTCAGCACGATTAATAAGCTCAATTGAAGCAGCGGTTAATGCAGTGTGTAATCAAACACGTTCAGAAGGGTGATAAACACAAAGAACGTCATTCAGGAGTTACTTGCAAAGTTCATAAACTGTTGACTAAAGCTGATGAAAAATCCAGAAGTGATTCACAGATAGAGCAGGTAAATTTAGCTCACCGCCACCTCTGAACTCCCATTATTATTCCATGCTTTGATACATCTGCCTTTTCATCTCGGA
This sequence comes from Netta rufina, assembly GCF_964035555.1. NCBI lineage: Eukaryota > Metazoa > Chordata > Aves > Anseriformes > Anatidae > Netta > Netta rufina. The sequence goes on from NC_140123.1 coordinate 103,859,186, forward strand.
TTAGCAGATTACCCAAATCTCCAAGGTTGCACTAAAAACAACATCTCGTCTGAAAATTCATGCACAGATGTCACCGTTCCCTATTTGTTAGGTGTTGCCCTCGTGTTTTTTAAAGGCTCGCTTATCCGGTTGAAGCCAAGCTGATGATACACCGAGACTCAGCTGACTGATGAGACAGCCCGGATGATGAGTAATGCACACCGAGTGACCTGCAGAGAAGAGCACGCCCTGACTGAGCAAACTCTTCAGCAAGTATGCGGGGAACAGCGACCATTTTTGAACATCTGGATTAGGCAATGAACAAAAAATAGCCACCAATGCAAAAATAAAAGGCAGGTCTATTGCTGCACTCTACGTATTGCTGCATCCCAGTATGTCTGATTCAAAAACCAAATTATTCTTACATGAAACTGAGTACCTGAAATGGGATAAACCCCTGCAATCTGGACAAATGCCTAGTTCATTAAATAAGGAATCCGAAATCTATCAAAAGCCAAAATAAAGGAACTGCATGTGGGAGATCCTCAGCATCTCCCCCCTTTTTCTTTTTTGGTAAACATTTGGCCAGCCCTGCTCATTGTTTAATGACCATTTTTCCTAGTTTTGTCTCCTACATGCACATATATATGAACACCCCAGGAATTCCTGGGAAGCAGAATTGGTTGTAATTGTTCAGAAATTCTCCATAGGAATCCTAGTTCCGTTTCTGGTCAGATTAATTTAAGATCCCTAGACACAAACTGAAGAGCATCGTGCACATGAATTAAACAAAAACAGGGAGGAGACATAAAAACACAGATAGCACATCTGAAGACTGGAGGAAAAAGCCCATGATGAGTCTCACTGAAAGTTCGTGAAACACTTGAGCCATTTGAAGCAATTAGTGGGGAAAAAATGGTATGTGGAAAACCCATACTAGCAGAAAAATTAACCAGGCAACCTAACAGCCTGCTCCTGCCACTGAATTGAATCTTCTTGTGTTCTCCTGTGCTGAAGATCTCTCATGTCTTCTGCATTTCATACAGCTCCAGGTATGGCCAAGTGAAAGCCACCCAGCAAATGCCAGGTCAGCCAGACTTACGCTGTGTAATTAAGTGTAATTTAGCATAGCCCGGGGTTCAGTGAGAGCCCCCATCCACAGCTGTGTGTTTTATTGCTTCCAAACAGACCTCTGAATGCCTTCCCATAGCAGAGGACATCAGAGACACTTCTCGGGGTGCCTGAGGGCTAGTCGGGAGGCCAGCAGAGATCACAGCCTGTTGTAGAGGGACATCAGTGGATCCAGCTCGGGGCCTCAAGGCGCTCGGACACAAGATGCTGCAGGCTGGGAGCAGCCTCAGCTGCACTGGTGGGGCAGGTTGTGCTCACATCTACCTGCCCCGTGCTGTTCAGCCCCTGCCCTGATACTGTCCTAACAGAGGAGCCGTCCCCGCAGGCGAGTGGCTTCACCTACACTTCCCGGCGGTCCTTGAAAGGGCTCCTGCTGGCTTTGATACCTGCATCAGGCGCAGGGACGGATGCTGATGCCTCTGATCTCACACCTGTCAGTCCTGCAGGGAGATTTGCTCGGGAGAAAATTGTGCAGGACGTTTTAGAGAGTAGGAGGGAGCTAAACACAAGATGACAGATGCTGCATGGAAGCTCCGAGCTACCCAGAGCAGGGCACTGCCGAAAGAAGCCACTGGATAAACCTCACGTAGCTTTTGAGCCACTCATTTCTTCCAGGAAACACCACTGGCCATGGTGGATACTTCTGCATCCACTGCATTCACTGCACTGCATCCACTGCACTGCGGCCCCATCCGTGCCAGGAAACGGGAGTCATCCCCATTAAAGCTGTGATGCTGCAGCACATGAGCCAGAACATTTAGGTAATTAAAAATTGTACAGCTGCAGCAAGGCCTTGTCTGCAGCGAAATCTGACATTAGTAATTTTCAAATAGAGGCACAATTGTCTACTGAAGTGAAAGGAAAGGGTCCTCTTGAAGAGGAAACAGCCAGTCTGCCCTAAAAGCCATACTTTTCTCCCACTTTTTTTCCTGTTGCTGGTCTAGCTGCATCCATATGTGGGAAGGTGGGAGCAGAAACAGTGCAGCTTTAGTGATATCCATACCCTTTCAAGACCACCCAAAACACCTTTTAGCAGTACAAAGAAGCTGCTTGGTTTATTTATTTCTCTCCTAATAAGTCTGGCTATGTCTGGCCTAAATTAAGCAAGTAACCCAATTTAAAGCCTAACCTGACAGCTCAGCCGGTGTGCTCTTGAGGCAGAATTTACAGGCTGGGGTGTGAAACAATTCAACAGTCTCTGAGTGGCGTAGCAGGACGGCACATAGCCTGAGCTAGTCACCCACTTCAGCTCCCCGCCAGTTAAAGTGGGGACAGGCACCTCCTGAGGACCATTCAGCCTGACCGTAGACACATCCAAGGCAGCTGGATTCATCCCACTGCTTGACTCCTGTCTGGACAGGGACTTACAAGAAAGGCTGTATTTTTTCAGCTTGGTGTGGGAGGGACTTAGCACTGAAGTTACAGCATCGTGGAAACACGCTGGTGAGCCCAGCGCATTACTCCAGCTTTGCACCTGTGTGGCCCGAGCCTTTTCTGCTGGAACACATCAGCTCCCAATCAAAGCAAGCCCGCAGAGCATCAGGCTTAAGTCGCTGCCTGGAGACTTCTAGCACAGATCCAAAGAGCACGAGGAAATCTGCCTCTTGCCCCTCACGCCATCTATTTCGGTAACAGTGGGAAAACAGCAGCTCTTTTGCTTCTCACTTTTTATACAGTTCAGGCGAAAGATGAAATGCCACGTGGTCTGCTATGCTCAGTTTCTGGTGTTATTCTCTCCATACTGCTCCTGCCTACATCCATATGCACTGTACGTGCTTCTACTCAGTTTTAAGACATAGCCTTATGCAAATTTTAGTAATTTGTACACACACGCTCACACCGATAGCTATTATCCAATGGAAACAACTTAATGCATCTATACTGATTTTTTGCCTTCCGAGAGATGCTATTAGTTAAATCTTAGGAAAAATATTCGAGAAACCACTTCAAAATATGCTTTAGACTCTCCTCCCACCAATCTTGAATCATAAAAGTGTCACAAAGCAGCCTCCAAAACCTAACTCGCTGTATAATAACAAGCAGCAATGTTAGTATAAGAACACATTTTCTACAATGACTTGAGTGCACTTAATGTTCTCCAACAGAATAATCAAGCTCAGTTTAATAGCACAGATAGATTTAAGCACATCTACAAACATGAAGAGGTTTTATATGAAATGTAGATCTTGAAATGTTTACTGTACCAGAACTTGACTGGTTCTCAGATGGCAGATGGCAAACTGATGTGAAATGATGTGGATCAGATATTAAAGGGGGGAAAATGAGCTGAATGCAAGAGACAGAAGAAAGAGATCGATTATTAAAAGTGATAGAAAAGAAGGCATCCATCAGTGTTTTCCAGACTGAAAGCTCTTACAGAAAAGGAAAGAAACAGATAATAGCTGTTTAAAAAAGCAAACACTCACCCACCTCCCCATCTCCCTACACACCACCACCCACTACGACCGAAACACAGTGAGAGACCAGATCCTCAGCCGGTCGATACCGAAACCGATGGAGCTCCACCAATTTACTCCAGCTAAGGATGTGGCCCCCCGAGTTAATCACCCTTACCCAAAGGAAAATATAAGCCCTAAAAATAAATCATTACTAATAATGTGTCATCCAGCTTCCCTATTATGTCTCTCTCCAAAAATGTCAGCTTTCCCTGAATACAATGAAGAGCTTTCACAAGCTGCAGCAGCCTTTAATAGTGCACCTGGCAGAGAGATAAGCACACTGTATAATTACTCCAAACAAACGCCTTGCTCTCACCTTCCCTCTCTTTGGAAGCACATGCAACATGTTCTAGAAGTCCCCAAAGTTGGGCTCCTAGCAGCAATAAATGTTTTCTTTTCTCGTGCTGTTGTTGTTGTACAAAAGAGGACTCACTTTTCAGAGCAGCACGTGACACGAGTTGGGTCTAGTTTGCAGTCAGCTGGGTAGTGGAAAACAGACATTATGTGGATGCCAGAACTGAAAGCTTGTATTTAATTTGTCAAAGCTTTAAACTTCTCTGCTGAGACGTAGCTGTTTTTAATGGCCAAACGTCTGATATTTCATCTCGCAAAGAAATCCAGGTGTTTTTTCTGCAGATAAAAGCTTTCTTCTCGCTCCCCTCCCACCACCTACACGAGGCGAGTCTGTCTCCGCAATGCAGACAGCGAACACCGGCACCTTCTCCCACTCCTGGCACTGCTGCTTCTCTGTGCCTTCCTCCCTCACACCGAGCAGAGGGGGGAAGCAGAATGGGGAAGGAGGGAAGGAAGAACAGCACCTGGGAACACGGTGGCCTGGGAGAGATCAGCCTGCTTGTCTGGTGGCGGAGGAAAGAGGTTATGGAGGGGCTGGTGGAGTTGGGGGCACTGGGATGATCGAGAGAGCATGGGGCAACTGCATGACTCCAGCAAAAGGAAGCAGGATGGGGGACAGGGGCTGGGATGCTGGGGGAAAGAGAAAGGAGAAGGATCCTGTGCACAGCTTGGCCTCTGGTGAAGGGAGAGAGGGTGGGTGGGTGGGTGAGAGGCAGCAGCACCAGTGGGGCAGGGCGTGAAGGCACTTCAGAGACTCACGCACAGTGCCTGGAGTGCAAAGGGCAAAAATCAACCCGCCTTCCTCTCCTCACACCCAACTGTGTTTGTCCTATGTGGTGCTGGCGTGATTTTACAGAAAAATTCGGCGTAATTCACATTTTTCATCTAACATACTCAAGCAGGGGAGAAAGTCACTGTAAGGCTTAACCAAAAGGACTCAAGTCAAAGCGCTCAGGGTTGTAGGGTTGTAGGCATTCTGCCCCGCTCCAGGGCAGGCTGGCGGCCTTTACCTTGCAAATCATTTCCAGCACATCTCGCGTGGTGTCCCCAGGGCGGATGACTGTCAGGGCAGGCTGGTTGTTGGGCAGGCAGAACCAAGACGGCGTGAAATACTCGTGAACCCAAATATCACAGTCGGGATTGTGCTGATGGACACTGCTCAGCGCCACTTCTTTTTCCCTCTAAACAGACAAAATCCATTATGACTCGAAGAACCAAGTAAGATCTCCTTCTGCATCAGTTACAAGTGCAAGGAACATTACATGCTGCATAAAAAAAGCCCTCCTGTAAGTGAAGACATTTTATTCATAAACCTAGATCGAAGGCTTGTCTGGACTGGCAAACTTTGCAGTTTTACCTGAGCAGTATAAAGTCTGCCTTCCCGTGCCACCCACACAGCTAAGCTGGTGCAAAGTGCGTATCCTGGGATTTCACCCTATGGCTACTGGGAATGCTAGGAATGCAACAAAAAAATAATAATGATAAAAAGAGCTTTAAAATTAAAACTTTGCACTTTATCTCCTAGTAAACCAATCCAAGGCCAACAAAACTGATGTAGGTGCTGCATGTCCTGTGCCTAGCAATGGCAAAGCAGCAAATCTTAGCATTTATTTTGATTTTCCTGTCTTTTCTACATCCGTGTTATACTACAAGCTATAAATCTCCATGAAGTGATGAAGCTGCAGAATTGCTATTTGCTATAAGTGGGCTCACGCAGCTAAATCCATATTCACTACATGAAGAATGTGCCCCTTAGCACTGTCTTAATGCTGTTTTATAGTTGGCTTTCTCTGGGGAAAGAGAAAGCAGTTGTAATTGTTTCTACAAACGCAAAAGCTCACAGAAGCATGAGAAAACAAACCAGAAAACTCTGTGCTTCATAGTTGCAATAACCCTAAATTATGAAAAATCCCATATGGTCACCATAATAAGCTATTTCCCAGAGCCAGCAGAGTCTGGTCCTCCTGTGGGAAGGCACCTCCCTGGTGTGCAACACCAACACTCCTCTGGGCCTGGCACCCCTCTCTGTGCTCATGATGGGAAGTGCAGTGAATGCTTGACCATGGAAAATCAGCTCAGACTGCCCTATAACACACAGAGGATCCCTCTCCCTTCCTTTCCCTTCCTTTCCCTTCCTTTCCCTTCCTTTCCCTTCCCTTCCTTTCCCTTCCCTTCCCTTCCCTTCCCTTCCCTTCCCTTCCCTTCCCTTCCCTTCCCTTCCCTTCCCAGGGCTCCATGTTCCCTCTTACATCCCAAAACCAATGCTGCTGCGTTTACCTTGCCATCTGGGACTGTGTCGTCAAAGATTCCTTCAAGGGATTTCTTTACTGAATCAACTCCTTCACCAAACACCTGAGGAACAGAGCAACTCTGTTTTAAAACGCGAACAAACCTCTGCACCATCTGCAGGACAAGACTAAGGCCTGACTTGATTGAACCACTGCATCATAAGGGTTGGGGGCAAACAATGTACCCAATACCCAGCATGGAAATCAACCCCAAAAATGTAAGCATTCATCTCAAAAACAGAAAAAAAAAAAGGAAAATACCAGCTTGTTAAAAAGGATGGGGAGCGCACTGTAGGCTGGTTGCTGGGAACCACACTGAAAGATGAGATGTCAATTGTGCTTAGTGGTCTGTCACTGGCTTACTATGCAGGGCTGGACAGATTTTATCTCCTTTTGTGTTCAGTTTCCCCATCTGGAACAGGGTGGGGGACTGCACGGGACTGTACCAGGCAGGCACCCAACGAGGCACACCTGCAAAACCCAGCTTGCCCTGTGCACAGCTCTAAATTAGCTGCAGCTGAGCGTAGGGGAGAACAATAAGGTTTTTGCTACAGCAGATACTTAAGCTTACAGCTAAAAAGTTAAATTTTATAGCTCTACGTCACCACAGGTTTATGATCAAGTTGCTGGTTTTGACTGTGAACTATACTGTACCTCAAACGAAGCAGAAACAGGTCACCTCACTTAGAGAATTTACAGTTTACAGCCTCAGCTTTGGGAATAATTGCATACTACTGCGCAAGCGCAGGGGAAAAGCATTCAGACTTTATATTTAGGCATTCCACTGCTTTCTCAAAACTTCACTTTTTGTTTGACTCTCTCCAGCATGACTTTTCGTTAACCTGGAACAAAATCCCTTTTCATGCCTGGGAGTACTGGAGGAGTTAGGGGGCTGAGGCTGGGGGCAGGGACAGGAAGCATGAATGCATTTATCCCCGCTGGAAGGAAAAAAAAATGTCACAGAGTGAAGACACAGCACAGGAAGGACCCTAGCTCAGGACAAGAGATTGTGCTTGATGTGGGGAAATTAAGCACAAAGCAAGAGGGATGCCACAGCACCAGCGCGAAGAATTGAGAATGTGCTCACAGAGGCATCTGGTACTTCCCGGTGAAGCCCACAGCTTTTGCTCAGGCATTACATATTAGTTGAACTTTTAATGTCTCACTCAAAACAAGCTCAACAATTTTACAGCATTAATCTCTGCTAAACAAAACAAACACCCACTGGTGCTTTAAAAGAAGGAAGGAGTAATCACAGGGCACGGAACAAAACAGGTCCCGAGCGTTCCCCCCCAAAAAAAAAGTGAAAGAAGACAAAGAAAAGGCAACATTTCCTGCAATCAGATGAGGTATGGCTCTCAAAAACTGAAAGCTGTAATTAGAGATGTTTGGAAAGAATAACAGGGAAGTACCTTCCTAGCACACTGAAACACATTTTCTAGAGAAATATCTGGGGAGTGACTGGGTGGAAACTTTTCACCTTTAGCTTTTTAAAAATTCAAAGCAAAACAGTGACTGTCCCTACTAAATACAAGGGGTTTTGTTGCTTTACGAAGTTTTCCCCAAACTCAGCTACATTTAAAATATTCTACAAACTCCTATTTTGGACTTAAAGAAACAAACAAGTCTCCACTTTTTTTTTTTCCTTCCAAAGCTGTCTGGTTTATACTGTTGCCTTGTTACTCCTGAGTTTAAGAGAACGGCAAAAGCTGAAGCAACAGAAATGCAACAGGAGTAACGCAACCCAGTCAGCAAAAAAAAGGTATAAATCCAAAGCTCGTTTGAACAGGAGCTGCTGTATACTTATCTGTAATTACCGTCACTGATTTTTGAAGAGGATGTGGAATGTGACGACTCCACACCGTGGAAGATTAAGCAAGTTGAAGGTTGGCTGTGTGTGTGCTTGATGGAAGTGATTCTCTGCATGAACTATAATGCATGCTAATAAGTCAGCCTTGAAACTAACACCTCAAAACTTCCACGTGCTTACCTGATTGATGCTCGGCCTCCCTTGCTTTTTCTTCGAGGTAGTATCCAGCCCCCAGAGAGAAGAAAACCTGCTTCTCCTCTTACTGGCAGATCTGGACATGGCCTGCGTCCGTCTCCTCACTCCAGACTCCCCGGTGCGAGCCGCCACCTGTCAATGCCACATGGTTTGCAAATCAAAGGTTGCAGCATCCCACAGCACCATCCCTTACATAAGCTAACATTGGAATAGCCTTAAAAAAAGGCAAACGCTGTAGCAATAACGTAGCAACGCACAACGGGGACTAGCTTGATGCTGCCAGGCTACTTCCTTCTCCCTGCAACATAACTCTTTTCTTCCAACATCAAGAATTAAAAATTAAAAGGGAGAGCACCGCATGTTTCTTGGCATTTAATATGAGGTATTTCAAAGCAGCCTACTCAGCACAGAGCAAAGCCTCAGCACCAGTAAAAGTGTTTGTTTTTTTTCTGTTTGTTTGTTTTTTAACTTTATTTTATAATGAGGTTTCAGAGCTGGACACACAAAACCTGAGATTTCAAAACTTATCTGCTGCTTCCAAAAAGCTTGGTCTTTCTCCTTGCCCTTTCCTGTGAAAGCGCTCTGGGCATCCTGGAACTGACTCACTACTTTTACAAGGCCTGATAAAGGTCTGCAAATAGCTCAGGGTATTTAAAACCTGCATTTCCTCACCGATACCCAACTGTGGGAAGAGTGGGCAAAACACAGGAAGAAAAGGGAGCTGAAATGCCCCTTTGGATTAGAGCAGTGTTAACTGCCTGGGTACTTGAAAACTGGCCTGTGGCAGCCCCTTCAGAGGGGAAAGCTGTTTGCCTTCACTGACACCAAATATTTGGGGAGCTGTTTCCCAAATAAGGAAGCTCTGGTAGAAATGACTGCTACATTACTCAGAGGTGAAGCGTTTAGGCCAAAGTTGAAGCAGATTTCCCATCCAGAGGTGGGATCAGGACAGCGAGCTCCTCTCTTGTGAAAAAGGGAGTGTTAAGAGCGATGGCAGGTATGAACGGAGCAAAAGGCGAAGCTAGACAGACAGACAGACAGACAGACCCACCCTGCAGCCTTGGCCCTGCGCTTCCTGGAACGCCTTTGTACTCGATTCCCACACCCGAAACTACCGAAATGCGACTGTCATTTGGCAGCCCCAGCTGGAACAGCCAAACCTCTGAGTGATGCCCCAAGCTAAGGAGCTGAGGAACTGGTTGTTTGGGTGCAGAAGACACACAAAAAAACATGTAAAGTTGGGAATAACAGAAGGCTAGCCCAGGTATCCAGGGAACTGTCACTGGATGAGTAATGGTGAGCCTTGCTCAGGAACGTTGAGAAATCAAGGAAAAGGAGAACTCAAACACAACTGTGAGCTTCCCCATTTCCCCATTTCTCCTCATGAGAGGTTTCTTAGCTGTACCAGGGACGTTGTGCAGAGGCACCAGGAAGACTGAGCACATCCTTGGCTAATGCACTGAAGAGTATCTTCAGGCGAGCTGGGGATGCCGCGCTATCAGCATGCAGCATCCAGCTGGAGCCTGAGACTTCGCTGCACCAAATCCGCGCTATCGAGGGCAAAAGGGGACACGAGAGCTTGCTGCAAGTAAAGAAAGCACGTGTCTTTTCCAACACGACACATTCAAAACGTTTTTTCTCGCTTGGCTCTCAAGAGACACCAGCATGAAGAGGCAGACTGTTTTTCAGGCTAACACTCAGTGCTTTGCTAGATGCAAAAAAACAAGCACAAATGTAAATTACAGCCCGCCACTTAAAAAAAAATACATAAATCCACTAGCAATTATCAAGATGATGACGCTAATCTTTTCATATATAAAAGAATAAAACGCCCCTGACTGAATTACAGCTCTGGATTCAATTGAAGGGTACAGCTGACATCTACAAGACAACAGTGGAGCTCAGCTATTTCTGTGAAGCTCCAGGAGCCCAAGCCGAAACTACAGGAACATAATTTAAATTCATTAAAAACTCACCACTGCGCAATACATTTCCCCGTATTTCTCAAAGCTGGGTTGTTACATGATTTAAACAACCATTTTCAACATTATTTGCCATACCATAAATAACGGAGAAGAACATTTCCCCTCCCTTGTGGAGCATCAGGTGCTGATCACTGGAGACAGGATATTAGACTAATTGGTCAGTAGCTTCATCCATATGGTAGAAAGCAAGCCATGCCCGAGACAGGCTAAGCCAAGGCATGCTGAGAGCCTCAGGAAGACTCCCATTGACCTCACAGGGTTTTTGGATCAAGCCCATGTATGTGAACATTAGAGATGAGCCCACTCTTGTGACAGGAGGACCTGTTTCTAGAAAGCGTGTTTATATTGCAGAGGTGAAATCAAAATCATCCATTTAGGAGAAACACAGTTCTTCCACTTTCATAAGGCCATGGCTTGCAAGTACCTGCCTGTTAGTTCCTACCCAGGGCTCACCCCACAGGCACAGACTGCTGTTTGTCAACTCCATCTTTGTACCGGGCACGTGAAACCACCTGCAGGTTGGCAAAGATGACCCCTGGCCTCTGCTCAGACTTACCAGGGCATGGAACGAAGAGACTGAAAAGATTCCAAGACGGCCCATTGCAACTTTAGTTGGACGGCTGGCAAAAGCAAGCAGTCTTTTAGGGTTTGGGAGCTCCCCTCCTTGGAGACTAGCCAAGTAACAGCGGTACCGAAATAGATCCATCTGGAACTGCTCGAGATTCTGTTCCCAAACGAAAATCTGCATACAGCAAAGATTGAGTGAGATGCAGAAATGGAGAGAAGGAAGAACACAGTTGTAAATATCTTGAAAAAAGTCTACTGTTCCCAGCAATATATCTTTTTTTTTACCAGTGGTGATCTCATTTTCAAATTAAAGAAACTTTGATTCACCTTCTTTCTCACTCTCCCCTACCCTCCCAATCCCCTGAAGGAAAAAAATATTTTTTTAAAAGTTTTCATTAGATGTTAAACAATTTTTTTATGTTCAAGGCAAAAATCTTCTCCTAGGACAACTGCCCCTTTGATACAAAGCTAATTAATAGGATTAAAATTTCATTTTTAATATTCTTTGTATTATTTGATTCTCTTCTGAGCAGTCCTAAGGGTTCTTTCATGCATCAATGGCAGCTGAGAAACAAAAAGACCCAGAAACACCCAATTCCACCAACAGAGCACCCCAAACCAGCAGCTGCAGCAGCAGCACTGCTGTAAGCATCAACGGAGCTGGCTACACTTGAAAAAGTGCAGTACACTGGGAATAATTAATCTTATCAGTGGAAGAGCACTGTAATCAGTCTGTGTGAGGACTTATTTAAATAATTCAAATTGCTGATCGGAAACAGTTTCAAAGTGTTTAGAAAAACTCCGTTATGTAAAACGAGAGACCGCTTTGCCCTCTCGCTGTGACTGACAGCTTTTGAGAGGAGCCCTGTGAGCGGTGGCAAGCATCTCCCCCCTCTCTCACGGGCGTCTAGGCCGTACAAAATCTCTTCAGCTTAGCGCGTCAGGGCCCTGGCCGCTCCCTATAGTTTGCATTACAGGCACATTTGGCAGCCGTGGTAAAAGAGCTACAAACTAATGAAGCAGGCACCATATGTTAGTTTCCTAAAATAAGGTGCCGCTGCAACAGTGGGAGAGACATCTGCTCTAGGCTCTCTGCTTCTCAAACACAACTACGCTGTCCACTTGAAGTCAGAGAGACCGGTCCCAAGGGGCAGCGAGCGCTGCAGCCACGAGGCCAGCGCAGACCCTGACAAGGAGCAGAAAGCAGGGATGGCTTCTTCATCCCATCTGCCCCTGGAAGAGCCAGCCTCTTCCACGCTGAAGATAATGCCAACTGCAGCACTTGCTGGTCTATGACCAGTTGTTCCCAACAACATTCTGACGTGCGGTAGCCTCTTTACTCCCCAAAGCCCTCACTCAACCTCTGCACAGCTGGCCAAATCCCTGGTTTTGTTATTTGTTTCCTCTGCTGTACCTTAGCACACGTTGTTTGGAGAAACAGTGTGGCTAGGGCAGCTGGCACCACCATCCTGCCCACACACGTCCTGTCCGCTCAGGGGAGCTCTGCCAGCACACACGTGGGGCAGAGAGTGAGCAGACAGATGTGCTGCTAATCTGAAGAAGGCCCTAAATATTTGCTGGCCCTAAACATTTGGGGCATTTCCCATAAGCAAGCGAGATTACTTGATCCAGTATGGTCTTCTTCTTCTTGGAGTCCGTCACTGAGGACAGCTGCATTTCACCCATTTTCTTCATCTTCTCATCCATATCGATCTTCTGCTCCAGCTTCTTTATCTCCGTTTTCAGGAGCTTGACGGTGTCCTCTTTGTGATGCTGCCTTGCCACTGCAGTTGCACAGGCGGAATGGATCGCGGTGATCCAGTTCTCGAGCTCCGTCTGGCTAGAGGTCTGAAGAGAAGGGAAGAGGGGAAAAGAAGTCAAGATCCTCTTTGCAATTGATTGGAGATTAACAAACGCAATTCCGAGGAGTTCCCTTTCCCTTTGATCTTAAGAATGAAAGCCTTAAATCCACTTACGAGAGAAGTAATAAAAGACCTTCATTCTTGAACAGGCCGTGCTTAGCCTAGCACCAGGCATTCAGCACCCAGAATTACACCTAGATCTGCATCTTGCAGCTGTACAGTGTTTTCCAGCAAGTTCTTAGGAATTACCTTCCTTGTTCTACGCAGTGTTGCCAGAACTTGTAGCTCATCATTTAATTACATCTTCTAAACTCTCAGTTCCTTAAAGCAGAAAATGCTGCAGTCTATGTGCTCTTCACAGTACGGAGAGCTTATCTGGCATGCAATGGTTAATAATAAATTAATGGCATAAAACCTGACCGTGATATCTGTTACCGACTTTATTATGATGCAGACAGAGAAGCTTTCCCCTTCTGAAGATCCCAAAGCTCTCTGAAGATGACCCTATTATTATTAAAGTCGAGTTCGTCATAATTTTTATGGCTCTGGCACTGTCCCTTCCCAAGCATGTGTATGATAGTTTGGGAAAGGGGAGCTCTTAGTCTGGGGCATGGGACACCATTAAGTTTTTCTGGAAGAGCGATATTCTGATTAGAGGCTTTTGACACAGAAAGAAAAATACTTCAAAGCATTCCTTTTCCAGACTTTCAAAATAAAGCATAAATCTTCTCAGCCTTCTTGCTAAACCTCAGTCCTTTTTACAGTGCATTGTAAAACAAAATTTACAGCCAACTCAGGGTTGCAGCAGACTGGCTCTGAGAGTCAGCTTTTCGCAGTAATCATACCAGTACTTGGCTCATGGCTGCAGAAGTAGCAAGGTGCCAAACCACCTTGTTCTAATTAAACTTTCTGATGATACCTGCTCTATAAATAGGCAGCACAGTATGACTCCTCCAGTTGCTAGCATAGATGAAGAAGGTCATCCTCACAGCTCTCCTTGCAGTCACAATTAACGGCAAAGGCTGTGCCTTCCTGAAGCCAAGGAGAGACTCCCACGGAAGCACAGCTCTGGAAATCACTTATGTCCAGACCAGAAATCGGGATGATGTTCCCCAGACTTCTGTGGGACAAAGTAGGTGAAGCACACCTGTCCGAGAAGGACAGTGCCTTCCTTCACTCAGATTAGGAGTCCTAAGCAGAAGACAGGGTCTATACCAGAAAGTCTGCTCTTCTACTCCTGTTTTTCTTGTCTTCTGTTGGCACCATACAAAGAATGTTGCTTAAATTGGGCAGGCTTCCTGCCCAGGTAGTACTACTAACAGGACTCATTTATAGATGGAGGCTTACAAGGTCTTACTGCCAATGCTGAAGACATACTGAGCCCTCCTTGCCGAGGAGTTTCAGCTGAAATTAGAGAAATATTTGCAGAATGGATTATACTTTGCCTACAGTCAGACAGTGAAACTTAGCCCCTCCTAGAGGAGAGGGTGCTACTGGAGTTGTAATGAGATGGTATGTTTTGTTAGCTCCTGGCACAATCATAACAGCAAGAGGTCATATTTTTATTTTATTTTCAAATATTATCTGTATGTTAGATTAGTTTTCATCTGGGCTTCCTTGGGGGAGGGAAAAAGAAGGATCTGGAAAGGATTTTAGGAGCTGAAGACCCTTCTGGCAGATGAGTAAGCAAGGGGAATCACTGCTTCTCAACGGAACAGACCACATCAACAAGCTGCAAACATCTGATACACAAGTATGTGGTGTCACAAGTTGCTCGAGCTCCTGGAAAATACATGTGACATCCGCAAGTAATGGATTTGTGTAGGCATGATGAGAACTGACTGAGCAAGGAATAATAGTGTAGGAGGTATGTGATGTCTCTAGGTGCAATGCAGTGGGAAGGCTTGTTACAAGATGTCCAATATCTGTACGCATCATAAAGTAACCCTATTTTTCTCCCGAACTATACAGTCTGCACAGAACTGAAAGAGTCTTGTTCAAGTCTGGGGTGCCTCTTCAACACAACCACTACTACAGCCCTGTGGGGATGTACGGGTATGACATTAGTAGTTAATAACACCGCTGAACAGCCACACATGCTTTGGCTGCTCCGTGCACAGCGGAGCAAGCCCTACAGCACCGTCGCTCACACTTTATTTCCACCACTATGGCTGATCTCCCCAAATTCATCCCTTCTTCTGCTTCTGCTTCATTAGAGTTGCATGGGTTTCACGACAGAGCAGACTCATCAAGAAAAAAATTCCACAAGGCAATCTATATTATTGCTTTTCATTTGAAAAGGTTCGTTTTTGCTCTTTCCCACAAAACTATGTAAAAATCTACCCATGACATAATGACACGGGGATTTTAATGAATAAGAAGGCTGTCTGTTGCCACAAAAGAAAGGTACTGAATGTGACATTTTCACTATTTTGCATCTACCGGCATTACTTTTATGACAATTACGGTTTTTCCTTGGAAAACAGCAAGGAAAAAAATTTACAACTTGTATTAGTAGACCAGGAGGAGGTGGTGTTTGATGGCATTTCCAATACATACTGAGAGCATAAACACCATGCTTACTTCCTAGGTGAAGCTCTCCAGATGGCAAAAAACATTTACCCTCTCCAAGAAAGGCAGGAAGTAAAAAGGGACAATGCAGGATTCTACTCTTGGGTAAGGAAGAATCAGACTGAGGCAGCAGAGAAGCGAGTCCACAAAATGAAAAAACAACTAAAAAAAGAAATCAGTGTGCAATCAGATAGTCATTCTCTTTGATACATAAGCTAGCATCACCTCCTGAGTCAGCAAGGATTTTTATTTTACACTAGTTCAAGAATCTAGCCTCTTGTTTAAGACAGCTGAGAGGATCTGTTGAGTAATTTTAAAGATTTGGTCTGGGATGCAGTGGGGTGATGTCGGGAGGGCGTATCCTACAACAGAGAAATTCTACTTAAAGAAGGCAAGAAATTTTACATTCACAGTCACTGGAAATGGAAATGAATAAATAAGGGATCCCTCCAGTTAAGAACATTAAATCCAAAGATGAGGAAATGGCATCATCTCAACACAGGCTGGCAATTACAAATAAGAGCATTACAACTTGACTAGTGACAACTTGCAATAAGAAAGTGGAATGCCCCCCCTAAAAATCACTCAAGAAAATCTAGTTACCAAAAAGAAAAATTGTTCTTAGTGAAATACATCAGTTAATGCTTGGTCTTTGATACTGAGTTCTGCATACTTACTCTACGAAAGTCAGACATTTCTATTTTCTGATTTAAAAACAAAACCAAACCAACATTCCCATTCAGCGTGCTGTCAAACATCAGCACAACGCTGCCTGATGTCTGCATGAAGAAGGAACAACTGGATCCTGCACAGCCATCAGGAATGAAAAACACATCTGGAGTTTCAAACACCCCCTCACGCTCAAAAAGCCTCTTGGTCATGTAAACCCCCTGAGCCTCTCTCCAAGGTCCCACCTTCAACATATGTCTCTTTCAAGACACAGAAATGTGACGGCAGTTAAGGCACTGTTCTGTCCCCTAGATGGTAACTGGCCTGGACTGTGTGTGGTCTATAACCACGCTGCCAAACAATGCAGAATTCCCCAATTTTTACAGGGATGTATGATTTTTTCTCAATTCTTACTTTGCACCAACCATCTATACAAACAGGGTCCTGTCAGGCTATAAAAACAGCAGATCTGACAGTGATTCATTCACATGTGGTGTTGGGTCTCTTGTCCGGCCTTTACAGAATCTATTGTGTCCTTCCTCTTGCACTGCCAGAGGAAAATCCCAGACCTACTGGAGTCAGCAGGATTTTTCCACTGATTTGAGTCAGAGCTGAGATGTCCTCCCTGGTCTGTGGGATGAAGGAGAGAAAAAGAAAACAACGATGTAAAACGCTCGACCTGAACCAACCTGGAAAAGGAAAGCGTCCCCAAGGGAATTGCTGAGACAGAAAACAAAGTCCTTCTTGGGGTGTTCAGGTACCGCTTGCACGATGCTGTTTTCCACCCAGACAGCGTGCTTTGGGATGCTGTTGTGGTCAATGCCAGATCTGCCGTCGGTCTCATAAAAAAACAATGTGCATCCTAGAAGAGACAAACAGATATTAGTAAGCAGCACATTGAAATGCAACAGTCACCCTGCATCTATTCAGTGCTAAAACTCGGGATTGTAAACCATCCGTCAAACTGTCGCGGGGCTGAGAGAGGATTTGTCAGGGCCTGTTCGGGCTGTCAGCCCCGCAGCAGAGCGCACCGGCAGCGGCCCAGCTGGCCCCTCACACCGCCAGCCTCGCGGTGGATCCACCTGAACCCCAGAGCAGCCATTTTGTTTGCCCCACGACTGCTAAAACAATGGCAGACGTGAGCAAGGAAGGTCACGGGCAGTCATATACAGCCCTGGATGAGAAATGTAGTTAAAAATCCCTCTAAGGGGGTTGTCCTCCTCCTTGCTGTCCCGTGAGGAGACCGAAAGGGAGATGCAGGCTGCGAGCTGGCCCTGCTGAGCAGCCAGGCCCCCGGCAAGCCTCAGCGCCCTGCCTCAGCCTCCTGCAGCTGCTGCTTACCGCAGTCCCTCGAAGGCAAAACTCGGGCTGCTTAATTACTGTATGCAGATGAATAACTGGAAGAAAAATGGACTGGAATGAGCTGTGCTCACTGCAAGACTGACGTACACACACACACACAAAAAAATAATCCTTATTGTAACATTTCAGCTCTGACTCACTGCGATACGGCCAAAAACAAAAACGCATTTTAGTCAAGGACAGCAAAGAACCTGCTGGTTTTACAAAACAATCTTTACAATTCCCTGGGAAAAAATAAATAAATAAAAATAAAAAGGTAGAGCAAATCTGCAACTATAGGGTCTCCTCTCCCTGCAGCCTCCCAGCCTAATCCACAATTGTTTAAAGCTGAAACTGGCACATTGTTTCTCTGCCACTGGAAGCAGCCCTCTTGGTGCTAAGTGATGCCCTGTTACCCAGCCTCTCACAAAACTATTTGCAGCCAAACAATAGCAGCTGGTGACTTCAAAGCTGCCTTTAAATACTAACATCATTAAGGCACAGCAATCCAAGGAGCAAACACTCAACTGGAGTCAAAGCACTTTAAAACAACATCGCCCCTCTGCTCATCCTTCCCCTTTCTCCTCCCAGATGTCCCTTTGTGTGCCTGCCCCTCACAGCAGGACCTTCCTGCCATGGGGCCAGCTCCCAGGAGAGCAGGGCTTCCCCTGCCTTCCAACCTCAGCTCCTCTTTTGTCTCCCCAATTTCTCCAACCACTGCATGAAGAGCTCTCCCATACCATTATCTCTGGGTTTAAACTAGCACCACAAATGCTCTACGTGAAGGACAGGACTTCAACCAGGCTTTGTGGCCTGGGAAGCCGAGGAGGCGTCTTTGATACATGCGTGCCATAATGCAAGCATGTCAACAGCTACCAAATAAAACACTCCTCTGAAAAAAACAGGACTGTTTCCTCATGCTTGCTACTAATTACACTGAAGCTGACGATGGCTTTTTTTAGGAGTTAGGCTACTGATTTCTTCCACCGCTGAAATACCCATCCCACAGGATACAATGTGGACACCCGTCTGAGTACACACGTGCTCGTTCATGTGCTCCGTACCTTTCAGGGAAACCCAGTAGTGCTTCCACTTCCTGCGCGTGGCCGACTCCACTTTCTTGTTCTTCTTGTGCACCAGGAAGTTTTTCACCGCCAGGGCGCCGGCTTTCCGCACCGTGCCCTGGGCAGCCGTCAGGAGGATGTCGGACTGCCCCGGGGAGCTGAGGGTGCCGCTGCTCTGCTCGTCGCTGAGGGCCGAGCCGGCCTCCTCCAGGTTCTCGCTGTTGGTGGTGCTCATCTCCAGCTCCCGTCGGAAGTTCTCGTACACCCCCTGGCGAAGCCCGTCGCCCGTCGAGCTGCTCCCGCTGTCGCTGCCGATGAAGGCCCGGCTGGCCGTGGGCGAGTAGCTGGAGTTGGTGGCATTGGAGCGCCTGGACAGGAGGTCGGTATCGGTGGCTGCCCCCTCGATGCCGCTGTCGGTGAACTCGCTCCCCTCGCCCGCATTCACGTCCTGCATGCAAGAGAGACACGGCATGAGGCGAAGAGCCACGTGCCTTGTGGAGGCACAAACAGAACCCGAAATTCGCAGGTCACAACACACTTCGCCACACTGGAGGTGCCTCACAGCTTTCTCCTCACAACCAACACCTGGAAGAGAAGTTATGGTGGGCAGACCTTCGAGCACAGCCTAAGGAAGACCAAACACAGCGGCGCGATGGCAGGGAGCACCTCTTGGGCCTCGGCGTTTTGGAGCACACCACGCGGCGCCACTTGTTCACATCAGGCTAAGGCAGCAGCGCTAAAGGTTTACCAAAAGGAGGATAGATGGCAGCAGAAACTGGCGGCGTCGAGCAAAGCAGCAGTCAGCCCATGCGTTTTGAAGAGAAAACATTGACATTGGACGGTCACACCTACAGCTGAAGATACATTTTAGACATCCTAAGGCTGTCATTTCCAAATTATATAACTACAAAGGTACCTTTTTTTTTTTTTTTTCTCTTCTAATAAGTTAACACATCTGCAAGTATTTGTTTCATTTCTACATCCCAAATCCTGACGATGAGCAATGACCCTGTTGTGACAGACCCTGCAAAAATGCCGCACCAGAAGGCAGCTCCTGGTCCCCCAGAGCTTGCAGTTGGAAGGCAGAAGGGACACAAACAGGATTGTCTTGAGCAACAAAGGAAGCGACACAACTGAATTTGGGTTTCGAAAGGCTGTGCACAGGTGGCTTAGCTTGCCCCATGCAACACGGCTATTGCCCAAAAGGGGACTTTAAGGGACCTTGTGGCGGTCAGCAGCCAAGGGACAAGCAGCCCAGGCTGAGAGCAGTAGCCTAATTATTACCACCTCAGCACCCAATTTGTGGCAGCTTTTGAAGGAGGATGAATAAAGGCCAAGACCTGTACATGGAGACAAATATCCCATGGTTGATATTCGGGAGAAGAGGGACCCAGGGAAGAAAATGCAACGAAGTGGGAAACAGCCAAAACAGGAATTTCGGCCTCTACCACTCCTACAAAAGAGGCTAGTGCTCGATTTACAAGTTAAAAACAAAACAAAACGAAAAAAAACAGGGAGACTCTGCAAAGAGGTGGCAGATTGCGTTATTTAACTCGAGAGAAAACAAACTTGTAGGTGTTGACTTGAGCAGAAGTCTTCGGCGGATCCAAGAGCAGCTCTGCAGAAACCAAGAAATCCTCCACCGAACTCCGAAATCTTTCTCCCGTGGAGCAGGAGCTGGATGAGGAAACTCCAGGGGGAGTGGAGGGGTGTTTCTGAATTTGACTAACTTACACGGCATTAATTTGTAACGGATGGGCTAGTTCTTTATAAACACCACCTCTCCAGGGAGACCTGCAGTCCAGCTGGAAGAATAACCACTTCCTTCCCCACTCAATGAGCACAGTTATCCCAGTCACCCTGGTTATTTAATGCAACACATGCTGATAGACAAGCTGTTCTGGACAGGCCAACGTTCCTCCCCTCCCACGGCAAGTGAATGAGTTGAGCAGGGCTTCCCGTAAGCGCAGTCAGCTGCCCGTACAGAGCAGTTTCCACAAACATTTTGTCCTGCTGTTCCAATACACTTGTTTTTTGGAAGCCAATTACCTTCCCATTCCTTGCAGCGCTGCAAACGAGGGCTATCTGGAGAGGGAAACGGGTGCTGCTCAGAAACCAGAGCTTACAAAACACTGCCGCGAGTGGATTTGTGCACCCCATCGCAAAAAGCCGGGTGGTGCAACTTCCGATGGCAGCACCCCGTGTGAGAGCCCGGAGCTGAGGAGCCAGGGCTGGCACAGGTGCTCCACACCCATACACCTCCAGCAATGCCCCCTCTGCCAGCACAGCCACATCAGTGTAACAACAGAGAGATGAAGAACTGATCCAGATGCCCCCTGCTTAGCGGGATGGTTAGTCAGATAACGCGACTGCCTTTTGCATTTGGTTTCTGGAGCCTTGTTCCTCTGGTATTTTTTGAAATGGAAAACGTGCGTCACTCATATAGCATAAACAAGCCTGCATGCTGCAGGGAACAGCACGTAACTGTGGCAACAAACATTATTTGAGGGTTTTGAGATTTTTATTTTAGGTAAATGACTTAATAAATATACAATCTGTCTCGGAATTATTGTATCCGTGTGGTATAAAAAGTACAGAGCTGATTCCAAAATTTCATCCAATGTTAACTTTTAGGAAGCGTACCTCGTGCTTTAACTAGCATTACTTGGTTTAAAGCCTTAACAAAGCACTAAAACAGACCGACACCACCAACAGAGAGGAGACAGCACTTGTAACACTGCTCACCAATGCACGTGCAAAATTTTGTTGATGCTCTTTAGCAGATACCGTTAATTTTTTCAATAACAGAGGTGTGCCCAGAGGTGTTTAAGCAGAGATCTGCAACGCAGGCTCTCAGGGTTCCTGGAGCCCAGCATGACACAGCCTTCTTGTGTAACCTTGATGAGACACAGCGTCAGTCACCTCAGTTTCCCTGTCCGTACATGGGAACTACCGTCAGTAAGTGATGCAAGGGCATAACAGCCTGTTATTTGTAGAAAAAATAGGAAGATGGAAAACTCAGAGTGAATGTTAGATATGCTCATAAGCTTAAATTTTAGCACATATTGCAAAAATCTTTATGATTGTTACCACAATGAAAGCAGTATGTTGGATGTGTCAAAAGATATTTTCAGCCTAATGCTGCAGTCCTGCCCCAAATCGTCCTGTGCTTGCTGCGCTCCCCTTTCCTCTGTGCAATACCCTGTTATCAAAGATGTGTAGCCATCTGATTCAAGCCCTTCGGTGGGAGGAGGGTCTGGCTACACAGAGGTCAGCAGAACGGTTCAAAACGTACAGGCTGCTAATATTGTTCGTGCTCATGAATGATGAAACGCAGCATTCACGGAGATTAGCACTTTAGGAAGCCTGCTGTATGAGATGATTGGTCTGCGGGTTAGTAGGGTTAAGAGCATTCATTACACAGGTCTTTGACTTCTGGGTTCCTGCTGTAATGTCAGCCAGTTCTCATCGGAGGCTATGAAAAGCTCTCAAGGAGCGGTTTGCATCTGCTGCGGCCGTCTCGCAGCGCTGTGATCTGCACACTGAAGGGCATTCAGTTAGGAGTTCAGCACAGAGTGCAGAGGTTCAGTGTTGTGCTGCTGCAGAAATGCGCTGAGGCTGACCGGGTAACACCCCCCAGACTGGCAATGAACCACAGCGGGTTTGACCAGCCCCTCACTGGGGGCACAGGATTATTCCCCCGAACTTTCCAGCAAGGATGCCAGCAGCACGGTGCCCTGCCCATGAGACTGACGTGGATGCAGACCCCAAGGTTTGGGGTTCAGCCGTCTGGACCTCCCGGCATGGCCACCGGGCTGCTGCCCAGACGCAAAGCGAGCGCTGTGTCACCTCCACGAGACCTATGTGAAAATTACTCACGCTTCCTGCTCAGCCTCCCAAAGAGCCCGCGGGCGATGTCCACATGTCCTCCAAGGAAGACTTAGCACTGCGCCAGGTCCGTGATGGGATGTGCCACAGAGGCTTGTAACGAAAGAGGCATTTCACTCCTTGACAGGAGTGCCCAGGTCAAGCTCCTGGAGGCTGACAGTTAGCTAAGGCACGGCTCAGCCTTCATCGCTCACCTCCCTGGCTCCTGCCCAGGCTCTCCGCTGTGCTCCGGCAGGATGCAGACCGGTGTGCGCCAGGCACAGCACAGGAGCTGGGAGACAGCTGGAGATGGCACAACGCACATTTCTCAAGCCTGGAGATTCAGGCATCACACACAGAATATAACAAATCACCAGCAATTTACCCTGGACTTCTAACTTCTATCATCAAGGGGCTCCGTTTCATTTCACTAAGTAAAAAAAATTATATTATTCAACTTCATGTGAGATCTGGGACATTGGATCCGACATTTTGCACCTCAGCAGAGACCTTGTGTTTCGTATTTTCAGCCTGGCAAACAGCTGTTTCCACACAGAGGAATACTTTTGCCCAGAGAGACTATCACAGGAACCAAACACAAGGGTGGAACTAAAATCTGTGCTGCCCCGCGTAGCCTTCCCACTGCTGTTTACCTAGCTTTGGGCCGGGGAGGGCAAGAGGGCACAGCAAGGGGGAGGTGGAAATCATTAAATTGGTCACACAGAGTAGAAAACACGCAGCAGAGAAAAGAAAGTGTATTTCCTCCGAGACAGAGGGATCTGGGAAGTCGTGGGAACGGCAGCTCCTGGCCTTCTGCGAACAGAACAGGTCTCAGTCCGCGAGGACGGCAAACTGAATACACAGGGGCTTTGTCCCGCTGGCAGGAGCTGCTCCACGGGAAGCGGGCAGAAAGTAGCATAAAGGACCCTGGCTGCAGGAGGGAACTAACCAGGATCTAGTGACCGTGCTGCCCTGTGCAGGTGCCTCAGCGGGGAGGCAGTGAGCAGTGGCACAGCGTCCACCGGGATCCCGCAACCCCACAGCGGGTGAAGAGATGGAGCAGTGGCACCATTTCTCACAGACATGCTATCATATTCCATGTAAAGGGCCCAAACCTAGACAAAGAGGTTCAGTAGACAGTAACCGAGGGAAAGAAGAGGAAAAGGTGGGTGCCCTACGCCAGGAGATGCCACACTGAATCACGAATCAGAGACAGGCTGAATGCTGTCGTTGTCACTAACACGGCAGCGAGGTCCAGCAACAAGGCTAAAACAGCCCCGGCAGCATTCGAGCCGAATGAGGTGGAATTACCACAGCCCCATCAAATGCAGAGAGCAATTTAACTGATAAATTAGTTGGGTAAAATAACAGTGAAAATATTAGCAATGCTTATATGTTTTTTTCTCGCACAGAGGGGCAGGTTCCAAGCATCTTTGTCCCCTCTTTGAGGACATTTGGTTGTGGCCTCAGCTGGGAAGAGAGCCCTGGGTGGGATAAGCCTTGCCCAGCTCTGGCTGATGACTGGACTCGTTCAGAGGGTGCTTACAGTAGCGAGGCACTTAGCGAGCTTCCCACCAACAGCACTGTGACACAGACCATTAATATGGCTTTGTGAATCACTTTCTCCTGCTTAACTGGCAGCAGATTCACGGACACTTCAGGCACATTGGACTGATTTAGTGGGAAGACTCTTACAACATTAATATAAAGAGTTCCTGATGTGGATAATAATTCCTCCTAACTTACCCATTAGATTGAAAGTCCTGGGTAGTACAAGGCGACTGATTTTCTTGGAGAGGGCTCCCTCCAAGAGGACACAAACTGTCTGTTCCCCGTCCTGTTGAGCAACAGAGCACGGAGGTGCTGACACGCAGCAGCACCCTGGCATTGCACACAACCTGTCTGGCTGCTAGTTATGCAAGCACCACCGAGTGCATTGAAAATAGAAGGGGTAAGCAGCCTGCTGGTTTGCATGCTTTTATGTGCCTGGTGTCTCTTTGAAGCTCCTGTAGAGAAGAAGATTGTCCTGATACTGCTTCTCCTTTCTTTTCAGTGCTATCTCTACCATCATTTGTTGGTTAAGGTGTTCGGTTAAGGTACAATTTGTTCCAAATCAAAATGAATTTCTTTCCCCAGACTTACTTGAACACCTGGTAATAAATACACTAGCAGGCTTATCTGTCTCGAAAAGAGTCAAAACATTACATGAAGCAGAGAGAAATCATAAATTTCATTGAAAGCTGAGAGGGAGAAATGGTTTGAAAGCTGCCATGGAGAAACACAGAAGCGACTCCAAGGCTTGCTCTGTCTGGAGGAACACCGCTCTGCAGGCTGCTACAAACTCACGGTACCGTGTCCACTAATTCCCTGTACATCTGATGGATTGTGATAACTGCTAATGCAGTAATGAACAAAAGAGAAAGTCTTTCTTGGAAAGACAGACATGGCACCCAGCAGACACTCAAATACAGGAAGGGGGTGTGCATCCAATCCATCAAGCATCTGTCAACCCCATTTCCTCTGCAGGCAGCTCTGCCTGATATATGGCCATCACCTCAGCATTACACGTGGCTCCTTGTCTCCATGTTAAGCTATTGCATTAGCTTGGTGCCTCCGACACGGGGGTTGGGAACATTTTTGGTTCACTGACCTCCTAGGCTGACATGGCACAACTTCACCCCTCTCTCTGAGGTACTCTGCAGGGCGCTCTTCACTGACTCAGGACAACGCCGTGGCATCACCCTGCAACCTGTCCATCACTGGAGGGGGAGTTTGACATCTCTAAAAGCTAAAGTGCTGGGGACTGGGAACGGGGAGGATGTTTTCATTTTGCTTTTGAATAACATGAGAGAAATCCAAGCCTGTGAGATAATGCGCAGTTAAGGGACGGCCGCCCCCTTAGCAGGAAACGGCACGAAGCACTGCCACGGGACCTGAGCAAAACAGCTTTTGCCTGGCTTTAGCACTGCCTGTTATAAAGCAGTTAATACCATGAATGAGAATCCAGCCATAACACAGCAAAGCCTCTTGCAGTGTGGTCCCTGCACGCAAAACCTTGCAGCGCAGCTCCTGACACCTGCGCGGGTTCAGGGTGGAAGCCCGCTATCCATCACCCCGCAGTGGGAGGAAGCCTCACGGCTTTTGAGCATCACGGTGCTTAATCCCTCTGTTCCCAAACGCTGTGCTGGGGACCCCCCAAAACTTACCTTGCTTTCATCCCAGTGGACCACCCAGATGAAGAA
This sequence comes from Netta rufina, assembly GCF_964035555.1. NCBI lineage: Eukaryota > Metazoa > Chordata > Aves > Anseriformes > Anatidae > Netta > Netta rufina. The sequence continues at coordinate 103,884,570 of NC_140123.1, forward strand.
AGTTTCTGGAGGAACTGCGCTAACCGTAAACTAATGCAAGCAGCCTAAAAGTGCTCGAGTGAAATAAATGGCCACATGCCTAGCCAAAATCCTCGAAGTAAAATACGGGGTTAGGTTACTTTGTGTTCACTCGGTGCCAAGGAGAGGCAATTCTTCCTGCGAAATGCAGCAGAGGGGGGAGAAGTGGGAAGGAGGGAGAGCTGCTAGAACAGCAACTCGAAATCAAAGCCTGTCATCCAGGAGGTGTTCACCTGAACAGCCAAGTAGCTGAGGGGAGCAGGGAAATGCCTGCCGCCTGGGATGGCGACCAGTCCCAGGATCACACGCTGGAGCACTCTGAAAAGAGAGGTTTCAGTGGAGCACTTCACTGGAAAGGATCACTGCTGCAAATTGCATCCATCTAAGTAAGCACAGCCCAGCAAGCAGGCAGCTGGGGCAACCTGTCTGTGATTTTCGAGTGGAAAGTACTCGAAACTAAAAACATGCAGCACATACAGTTTTGCAGAGAGTACAATTACAGCCAGGGCTACAAGCACTTCAAATGTTTAAATGACAAATTCCCACTGTTTAAAAAAAAAAAAGACGACTGAATGGAGCTGGATCAGATATCAGGACTGCTAATTTGCTTTCCACTGGCTCCAGACCAAGAGCCGAGAAAGAAAAACAAATTAAGATCTTCGAAAGAGTATCAAAATATTTGCCAACAGAGACCGTAGCACTCCTTTTCACATGCTCCTTTCCTTGACAGTACCGGGGCAGGGTTGCGTGCTCCGAGGGAGTGCCTGTTGCTGGCTTCAAAATCTCCTGAGCAGGCAATACCTGCTCGAACGTCACCCAGCTGGGAATGGCAGGGCAGCCCTGAAGCCTTCTGTTCACGCTTTCCAGCTCAAGCTGGAGGCGTTTCCAGTTAGCCAGGCTGCAAAGGGCCCATGTGGTGGAGCCAAATGGCTCTGGTTGTTTGGAGGCACTGAGAACTCCAGCATGGGCTGCTGCGTGCCCCACACACGGGGTTGCTGCCTGTTTGCCAGGGGGCTCAGCACAGTTACTGGCTGACCAGTGCTCTCGGGTGGGATTCAGCCCCTAAATCACCTGAGCCTGACCGTCTGACTCCAGGACCTCTGGCTTTTGGGGATTTGGAGCGGGGTTCAGGCTGTATTTGAGACCTCACTGCCACAACCTCAGGCTGGAAAGCACCACGGGACCGTGCAAACAGCGGCTGGAAACAGCAGGACGCAGGCTGCAACAGAGAAACAGCAACATCTTACTTTTAGGCACCTATTAAACGGCGTGCTGTTAATTATAATTTACTGATACATGACTTTGCCGCAGTCGGACTGGCTGCCTTTGGCTCCATCTGGAGCCAAATGACTACGATTAAATTATTTGGGTCAATCTGATTAAGAATCATATTTACATTGAAAATGGCTGTCTTCTCCCAACTCCAGACTGAAACGGACGGAATTGGTTTCATTGGAGCAGAGCTGCTGGAGATACTCTGTTTGGGAAAGCCACGACCAAGGGGGGCTGTAACAGGAGGCCGTAAGGTCACTGGTGTTATGTAGAGAGCGAACAGGATGCGGGGGGAGCCAAAAGCAGAAAATGATTTCAGAAGAAGAGAAGTCATGGGGGACAGGTCAATCTGACAGCCTTGGATGCGGTCCTCACTCAGGAAGCCTCCAATTGCTAATTTGCTGGGATCAGGAAGAATGCCCTCAAGGAAAGTTCACTCTGCACTCTCCCGGTTTCTTTCGTTCCTATTCCAAGCACTTGGTGTTGGGGAGCAAGATACAGGGCTGGACAGAGCGTGACCCAATGAGGTCCTTTTACATTTCGAGGCTACACCCTCCGTGCCACAAAACCATTTGTGAAGACACAACTTACACCGAAAAGTATCAGCTCTCTGGAGTTTGGCCATCCTGCAGAACACAATGAAACACTATAACCTGTCATAAAACTCCCTGAGATGGTAAAAAAAAAAAAAAAAATCAACTGGAAAGATACCCTGAATTATTTTTAGATTGGTTTCTGTCTACATCCTGATCTAATTCCCACACAAGCCTTGTTTTCATCCCCTGCATATTCTGCAAAACTTTTTATACATTTTTTTTTTTAAGGCATGATAGCCCAAGTTCCTCCAGGTTACCTCCAGAGGCCTAAAAATAGTAACAAAAATGAAAATCTTTAAAAGGGAGGGGATTTAGTGCACCAAGGAGATAATTGGGCTGGCACTGAAAAGCTCGCAGTTTCCAAGTCAGAAGGGAAGTTTGCTCCCTCTCCCCCTGTCCAGCTCACAACAAACGCTGGCCCGAAGACATTGTAAAGAACATTTGCTTTCCCTGCAGAGCTGAAGAACATCTTTCTGGTCCTTCTCAGGAGTTACGTGAAAAACCTGGACTGCACCATGGTACTGCTAACGCTGCAGCTGAGCTCTGCACAGGAGACGCCAAGCTGGGCTCTAAAGCTTGGTGAGGACCACGGCCAGCCTTCTCGGGCATAAAGCGGTCCAGCAAGCAGAAATGCTTTGGCCACCAGGTCTGTTTGGATTTTAGTGCACACAAAAGACACAACGTGCTCGTAAAACACCACCACTCCCCCCAGGAAAGACCTGTAGCTTCAGACCTACTAAGGTCTACTCCCAACGGGTCAACTGCAAAGCAAACACCAGTGCTGAAAGCCCAAGGAGGTCTCAGGCTTTGGTGGCAACTGCCACCAGGAGATGCCTTCACCGGGCTGTACTCCCAGCAGAGTCTGAAATGTTGAAGGAAGCTCATGCCCTGTGCAAGGCTGGATACCCCCGTTCAATGGTCAAGAGGAAAGAGCAGCCAGAAATTGTCCACAGAGGGGAACGTGGAATAAGGAGGTGGCACGATGGGCTTGGAAGTGGCACAAAACCTTATCTCAAGGCTTCCCTTCCCCTTAATTCCCCCAACAAGTCTTTAATTAGGGCTCTTAACAGGAGGGGAGCACGAGGTTACGTTTCTCTCGGAACACCCTCCAGAAGGAGGAGGGCGTCTCCAGCAGGCAGATGTTCAGCAGGACACAGCAGAGCCACGTCACAAAAAATCTGGATCCCGACGAGCAGACTGTAGGATCCCGGGGATCTCACAGCCCACAGCCAGAACAAGCTGTATCCAACAGGACTTCGTCTCCCTTCGAGCAAAAACGGGTGAAAATGTCAGCCAATTAAGCTCTTTCCACCTACATCCCATCGGCTCCAAAAGCCGAGCAGGATCCCAGCAGAGCTCTCCGGGAAGCCTTGCTTTGGCAGATCCGAACCCTGAATGTTAAAATGTTACGAAAAGCAGAACTGCGTGGGTGCCCCAGAGCCACCCGGTGAATATTAATCGCTCGCGCACGCTGCATCTAATCGCCTCTCCAGCATTAAAAGGCTTTCCTTCTCAATTAGTGGAAAGTGACTCCCACAGCTCAATTTAAGGTTTAAATCTGGAAGGAAGAAATTGTCTTTTTTCTTTTTCTTCCTTTAATGTAAACCATGTACTTGTAAAGAACTGATGGATAAGGCATTATACCAAAATCCATATGGCTCTGATCACAGCACCTCCTTTCTGTGATGCAGTCGCAGGGTTGCCTTCCAGCAGCACTGGTCAGCGAAACTGAGAAGCTACTGGTACCTGTCACACAACATTTAGCTGTCACAGAAAATACGGTGATGTACATACAGCTGAACGGGCAGGTGGCATCGGATGGATCCAGGAATCAAACATCGCTGTGGTATCAGACTCACCCTGTGCTCGGTGTCTTCTGCTCTTGTTGGACCTTGTTGGCACCTCCCAAAATGTACCTACAAGCGGCCACCAGGACCTGCTAGCACTCCTAGCACCAGGGCAGGTTAGACTGAAAAATCATGCAATTATCCCACCTGTGACTTTCCAAAAACTGGGAAAAAAAAAAAAAAAAAAAACCACTGGCAATTACAAACCTGAATTCTTGTGAGGTTGGGCAACAGTGCCCAGGCCATAAACCTGGCTAGGAGGCCCAATTAAGTGACTCTGAAGAAGGGAGTGACCGCTGCACTTTGAAATACCACAGGAGCAATGACAGGTCACTGGCCTGGAGGCCAAGACAGAGAGCTGACTGTCCACACCACAGCACATTTGGCCCCGGGTCACCTTTGTGCAGTGTCCTTCTGGCCCTAAAAACATACCTAGTATTTTGTGGGGTGGAGGGAGGCAGGTCAAAATGCTGGAAATAACAGGGAGGTTTTGCCTCAGTCCACTAAATTGTTTTTAAAGCACAAAATGGTTTACAGCAGGAGGGCTGGGGCAATGCTGGAAGGGGGCATCAAAAGCGTGAAGCCCGTTGAGGAAGCGTTGGAAGCCCGGGCAGGGCAGAGAGAAACCCAATTCCCCGCGCTGTGCCCAAATACCCGCTGGCACAGCCAGGCCATCAGAGCTGTGCCTCAGCTTCCCACCTGCAGGCCAGGGGAGCCATCGCCCTCTCAACACCAGCGGTGTCACGAAAAGCTGAGTGGATGTTTTCCGAGTGGGGACCTGGCATAAGGACAGGTTGCTGGTTGCCCTCCTCTCACCCTACCCAAAGCCACCACAATCAGGTTCACCGAGGAACTCGTCCTTTGATTTTGCGTGCAAATCTGCACTTCCTTTTCCCTCTGTTTATCAAGCCCTTAATGACAGTCATTTCCCTGCGCTCGCTAAAGGTAGGTTTGGGCTAGCACGACTTCACTGCTGACAAGCATCTTATACTTACTCTGCGCTGCTAGGATTAAAGACTTGGAAGGAATTTTCACCTTTCCAAAGCTTTCATTTTGTTGATTTTATTTGTGGTAATGACCACTGCCGAGACTCCTCACAGCCACCGTCTCCGGGCTGAGGAGCTGCACCTAGAGAAACCAGCCCGCAGTGATTTCCCTGGGCACAGCCGAGACCTCACAAAACAGCATGCAAATCCCAGACTTTCACTGAGCACCTCAGAGGAAGCTTCTTAATGGCAGGAAAGCCACCAAGAAGGAAAATAAATGTTTCACTACACACAAGCAACACTGCTCTCTTTTTCCTCAAACACACTTGAAAGAGGGCTGGAGGCAGCAGTTGCACCCAGCAATCTTCATGAAAGCTGTGACGTGACGTTCAGGGCTTCCAAACAACGTCTTCCTTTTGTTGTTGTTCTCCTCCTGCTTTTTATCCTGCGCTGCCTTGATGGAGCACCAAAGGGCCCCTGCGCTCACGCTGGAAAAAACACCTCCAAAAAAAATAAAAGAGCTGATTTGGAAGTACAAAGCTGCTGTCGTGGGACGCTGCAGCATCTGTTTTGGCATGTCATTTTTATATTTAGCAGCAGCCAAACACTCAAAAAGAGCGCAGTATTCCCGCAAAGCGGCTGCTCCACGTGACTTGTCCAGGTGGATGGGGGTCGCAGCCCTTTTTCCCAACCCCTCTGGGAGCAGTCTGCCCCTTGGGGTGAGCAGAAGTGCTGTGTGCAGCAGCAGGCAGCGCTGTGAGACTCGACCAGGCTGAACACAGCCAAGGAAAGCAGGGCAAAACACGACACAGCCCCCACGGCAGCCGCCAGAGTAAAGGTCACAGGGATGCTCTCCCTGCCTAGGAGAAGCAGCATCTTCTCCACACAAACCCCCTCATTTTTCAGTCCACAGCGGGTGAGCACAGCAGCTTGCAGGACTGGCAGCCTCCTCCAAGGGGAGAGCAATGTTTCTGGGTGATGCTTTGCACAGCTGAGAAGGCCGGGTAATGAGAAGAGTGAAATTTCAGCTCAGTGAGCGTTTATGGTGGAAGGGGGGGGAAACACTCACAGGTTTCTCCTTTGCTCCCAGCCCTAAGAGCTGAGGAGTGCGTGCGTGCGTGCATGCATGAAGGAGGGGAGACGGGGTAGGGAGGGCACAGAGAGGAGAAACGACGTGTGTGAGCTCCACGAGTAGTGTGATCTGAAAAAAAAGCTACTCCGAAAAAAAAAAAGGCACCGTCAGCGCTGTAAAACACAGAGGAAAATCTTTAGTGGCAAACGCAGATTTAGCTTCTCCTGAGCCTGCACAGAGTGCAAAAGGCCCCAGTGTAGAGCTGCAGAGAAGGAAGGGAGAGCTGGCGTGATCGAGCCACCTCCTGAAACCAGCTCAGCTCCTGCCTGGACACAGTCCCCTCCGTCTGTTGCCCCTTCCTGGAAAGGGGGTGTTGGATGAAAGCAGAGCCTGGAAAAGGAACAGCCTAGCAAACACCGCACGCTTCCACTTCACGGAGAACAGAGGAGCCTTACCTGAGTAGTTTTCGCCCTCCTGCCCTGCATGCTGTTGCTGTGGCTGAGCTGCGGGTTGGTGGCCCCTTCGGACAGGCAGTGGGACTTCCTGCAGGGCAGCGTGTTGTAGTTGCTGTAGGAGGGCGCATCTTCGGCGGCGCCCGACGCCGCCTTATGGCCGCCGACACCCGGGATGTCGGACACCAAATTCCGGCAGTAGCCTCCGAAGGCGTTGCGGGGGCCTCCGTTGACGGCGGCGCTGGGGGTTTTGGGGGAGTACAGCTCGCTCATGGAGTTGGCACGCTGGCAGGCCACCAGCTGCTGGGGGCCGCCGCCGGCCTCCGTCCCCCGGGCCGCCTCGGCGTCCTTCTCCTCGGCCAGGCCCAGGATCTCCTCGTTGCTGGTCAGGTGCTCCTGGCTGAGGTCCGAGAGCGAGAACTCCAGGCTGTCCTCGCGCCAGATGTCGGCCGATTTGGAGCGCTTCTTCTTGAAGCTGGCCGTCTCCATGAAGCCCGTCCCGTTGGGCGCGTAGCGGTGCGGCCTGCCGTCGCCCTCGGCCAGGAAGGGCGGCTCGTCCCCGTAGAGCCGGCTCTCCTCCGAGCCGGGCATGCTGTGGACGGAGGCGGCGGTGAGGACGGTGCTGCTGTCCACGCTGGGCGTCACGGAGGAGTCGGTGTGGTAGGAGACGGGCCGCAGGCCCATGTCCACGCGGTCCACCCAGATGGGGCTGCCGAAGTCCTCGAGGGCGGCCTCCTGGGCGAAGGGCTCCAGGCCGTTCTCCGCCAGCGACTGGGGGATGCTGGGGGTGCTGCTGGAGCGGGTGCTCACTTCCGAGTTCCTGTGGATGATTTTCCCAGAGGACGCGTGCCGGGTCCGCCGAGAGGCTTTGTTGGAGAGGCGGAGCGAGCGCGAGGTGTGCTTGCGGCCCAGGCTGGCGTGCTTGTCCCCGTAGAAGGCGTGCTCTACGCTCTGGCTTTCCGCGTTTCCCATGGCTTCACAGTCTGCAAGGGAAGAGAAAGAGCGGGGCCGTTACAGTAGGCAAGGCCTGCTTCAGCACTGCTAGCTAATTCAACAGAGTTCATTAAGGGAGCTAGCAACCATAGCAGCAAACTTAGAGATACAAATCAGACAAATCAGTACTTAGCGAAAAGGCAGACCATCGCTACGCTGGGGTGAACAAGGACTGTACTAAAGGGAAAGACTAAACCTTGAAGATTGGTGTGAACTCGAGCTGGTTTATCAGAAAGTACGCTTCCAAACCCCGCTTGGCACACGCTCACTTGGTTATTGATATCAGCTAACCCTCCGCAATTCTAGCAAACACTACAAATTCAAAAAATCACCGTGCAGATAAACAACTGTGGTCATCTGTAGGTAACGAGATGCCAAAACGTAGATGGCTCTATGCCTTTATCTGAGATTTCGCTTTTTTATTTTGCTAGGAACCAGCACCAAGTAGCAAAGTACAAACTCAACTATTCGGTAGCAAGGTAATAACAGGTTTGATTTCTGGAACAAAAAACAGTGCAACGTTAATCAGGTACAGAGAGCCCCACACAAGAAAGCTGTATTATGAAAAATACATTAGCATGAGTGACTCAGACTATACAAAAATAACCTTTCCTTCCTACTCACTCCGAAGCAGATAGCTCGATCTAAGCGCTTTGATCTTGTGGAGAGAAAACAGAGCTGGAACATGGGGACTGGGTTTCTGTCCCCATCTCCGTAACCAGCCTCCTGCAGTATTAAGCTGTGCGTGTCCCCCTGCGAAACGGGTTTCCCACCTAGCAGCTGGCAGTCAGGATCTGGATTCAACCTTGGAAAACTCTTTAAGATTTGTGATCTCACTCAACAAATGTCAGAAATATTTTTTTGAGTAGTATTGACTCCTTCTGGCTGAAGAGCAAGGAGAAGAGTAAGAAAGGTAAATGTTAAAGTACGTGGCTGTTCAAAATTAAACAGGAGAGATCCTGAATTACACACAAGCCAATTACATCTAGATAAATAGTCCATTAATCTTTAAGAGACAATCTAGGAGAAAGCTCCCTCATTTTGAGATATTTCTATTAGTCTTGGTTGAAAAGAGAACGCCTTCCTGGCAGGAATCTGGAGTCTTCAGTTTCTTGGGGCAGCTTCTTCTCCGTTCACAGGATGCGCCAGTGGGTATTGAGCCAGATGCTCAGAGGATGAGCATGGTGCTGTATCCTGCCTCACCACCTAAATACACGGGATCACTACTGCACAGAACTGAATGAGCCCTACAGAAGTTACACAGAAAGCGATGAATCGACCGCGGTACACGTAGGCACAGCAGTTGTGCCGTAGGCTGCTCTGGACGCATATGGTGGAAGTGAACTTGTGCAGCAACATTTCTGAAAGCAGGCAGAGGACAGCAGCACTCAGCTCTGCTGCCCAGCTAAGTGGGTCGCGTCTGAGGCCAGAAAGCTGCTCTACGCTAGAGCAACAGGCACCTCCAGCAGTATCTGGACACTGCTGTATCTAAAGTAAACACACTCACGTGCCAAGTAAACTATACCCTGTGTCTACTGAAATTAATGGCTGAACTCCCATTGACTGTCCTGAGACGTGGTTATCGAGAATTGTTTAGAAAAATAAATGTGCTGAACAGAGAGCAGGTTTTAATCTAAAAAAAATGACAGCATTATAAATCCCTGGGTAGGGTTTATTATTCCTTAGAAGCTCCAGTTCTTTGATATGGACTGGACAGAAAAACAAACGTCAGCTAGCTTTTACTTCTAAAACACTTTCAAGCACAGAAACTGCATTTTGTCTTCCACACAGATGTCTGATGCCAGACCTCAACACTCCCCCTCTTGCAAAATAAACCCTCTTGGGGTAATGCTTTTAGCTGCTTTGATTCCAAAATTCTTGCTAACCGTACTGTGGTTTGACAGGCTTTCCACCGGCTGCAAAGCACATCAGAGCATGCAGTCATTTCCCCCCGTCTCCAGCCATGCAACCAGCACTTCAGTATCTATTTAAGGAGAAACAGCACTTTTAAAAGCTCTCTCGAAACCATGAAAGATTAAAGAGTGGCTCTTTACCTCCAGAGACAGAGCTGCAGAAGGGCAGGAGCAACCCTAGCGCACCGCACGGCCCAGCACACTCGCTGATGGAGACTCGGGGCTACAGAAGGCAGCGCTGTGCCGCCACCTCGACCTAGCATCCGTGCAGAAGGGGCAAAACTTAACCAAAAGCCTCCTTGTGCAGGAAAGGAAGAGCAGCTCGGGCTGTGTCCCCAGGGAGAAACGACTTTCCCGGAAGGAGGGAAGCCCTTCCTCCCGCAGAGGGCTGCAGGAATGTTTTCTGAGCGATTTCGCAGGATGAGAAGTATCTGCTAGGTACTGGCGAGAAGTGCCAGACTTCAAAGGAAATAGCCGTCCCTTTTTAATGCGGTGTCTTGGCCCTTCAGGTGGGGATGCCTTTGCAAATCCCGCAGACAGCTGGCTACCCATCCGGGCGATTAGCCCACAGCACCCAGGGAGGACAGTGTCAGAGGCCTTCCTGCCATCCCACCGCCGTGCCCAGCAATACACAACACGCTGCAGGTGTGCACATATCCACAAGTGCCAACAGGTCGGGCCGAGCGTGCCTGAGACAAACAGATCCCCGTGGGAGGGACTCCCTCCTGCCTTCTTGCCCCCATTCCTGCCACAACTCCCCCTGTGCATTTGCACCGGTCATCCCAATCCCATTCAGGCCTTTATCATGCAGCCGAGTTCACAAAAAGAACAGAAAATAAACCAAGAAGATTAAAAAAAAGGCTCTTTTTTAGTTTATTTTGCTGGGATTGAGTGGAACTCAGGCGTGCCAGCAGCAGCACAAGTAAGCCTGCCTTGGGACACGGTGAGGATGGAGCAGCGTGGCTGGAGGGTGACATGGGGGACAGGGAAGAGGGGACAGAGAGAGGCAGGGAGCAGCATTTCCCTGTTCCTGACAGCAGCAAGATGCTCGTTCAGCGCACACAGATGTGGGAAGGCAGCCCTGAAGCAGACGCAGTGTCCTCAGCTAGCAGGAGCAGGCGCTGGGCAGGGGAGGGGAGCCCCAGCCCTCCCCTCCCAGGGGCGGCAGCAGACGCCCTGGGGCAGAAATGTCTCCAAGTGCTCCAGCTCCAACTGCCAGATGCTGCCCGTCTACAGCTTAACCGAATTTAGCACACTCAATGAAAAAAATCTGTATCAAATTAAGAAAATGAGTAATGTTAATGGGAGTTGCATGCGAACGCTGATAGGACAAAGGCTCCCCTTGTTAGCTCACCCACCTGAATCCAAAGGTGACCATTAAAGACCTATCAAGGTACCTACAGGATACCACATAAATCAAGTATGACATGTCTTGATGCTTTAAACAGGTCTGTCAAGCACGGCCAAGGATTGCGACGTGTCAGAAATCTGTTCTGAATTATTCTCCAAAGCCAGTGGAGATTAGTGTGCACAGACCATGTATCACAAGCAGAACCAGTTGGAAAATTTTCAGCAGAAAATGTTGATTCATCAAAACCCAAACTTTTCGTGGGAATAGACCGGTTTTGATGAAAGGCTTCTCTGCTCCAAGGGGGAGAAATCTGAAAACCGAAGCAGGGAGGCAGGCACGTCTCCTGGAAGAGGCACCAGCTCAGTGACTCAGTCGCTTACCAAAAACGTGGAAGATCAAGATTCATATCTGCAACCCAAGTCAAGCAAATGAGGGGTTGCAACTTGTTCCCCCACATCCTCAAGAGGCAGCCTCTGACCATCAAGCTATATCAGCTGCTCTGGGAAAGGGCTCCCTCTCCCAGAAGATCTGCTCCTTCCTAGTTCAGAGCAGGAAAAAAGTCAAAGTCATGGAAATCTTCACAGGGCCAGGAAAGTCACTGTTTAGCCAGCTTACACATCAACAGACAGTAACGATTTTATTTTTTTTTTGAAAACAAAGACTTAACTGTGCTATCAATATTAGGATATCAGCAGGGAGAACACAAATCCTGCCGCAAAGCTTTGGACAAAACAATGCTCCCTATATCAACTACTGCTCTAAATAGACAGGTTGAACTTTAGCTGAACTGCTGAGTTTTTGCTGGATGAGTCACATGAAGTGCTTACGGATGGAGACGGTCATGTTCTAGGTGACCACTGATGATGGTCCCATCTAAGAATCTCGTTTTCTTTGAAAACCTCAATTTTTCCTTTCTCTTCCCTTCCCCCCGATGTTAAGTATTTCTCAAAGCAGTCACAAACCCAAGATATTAATTTCAAATAAGCCCAAGGTAGTAACTCTCGAACTTCTACAAAGTTAGGCCTTTAGATTCCAGAAGAAAACCTGACGTACATTAACTTCCAACCAAATTTGAAGCACCTCGCAAGACAACAGATTGCAAATTTAAATTTAGATTCTAGTGGGAGGCCCTGGTGACAAATCTGTATTTTTCTCCTGGAGCGGAGCTTGAAGGCTGTGAGAACCAGAACAATGATTAAATCCACAGTGAGCAATGATTCTACAGAAATAAACTTTTGCGCAAATCTGCCAGCCAACAACAAAGATTTTGACTGAAGTCACAAGAACCACATAGAAAAATGCACAAGGCTAATAACCGAGTGCGAATGTACACATTTTATTGTAATTAAAATGTGCTTTTTTTCAAAAGGGGAAGAGGGAGACTGAAATTCCACAGCAAGCCTCCGAGTTTCTCAGAAACTCCAGCAGTATATTTAATTGCTTTCAAATAAGAACCTTTTAACCAGCCATTTCTTTTTTTTTTTTTTTTTGTAAGCCACTCTCACATATGTTAAAGCACGGGATGGACTCCAAAAAGGCCCTGCAGGCAATTCAAGTAAGAGGAGGAGAGAAGAGAGAGGGAGGAAGGGATGTCATCAGTAGCTGCTTGATAGCAATTCAAATGCCTTTGTATTGCTAAATGGGTGTAACCATAAACCACATGCAGCTTATCCAATTTTTCCCCTCCCACGAACCATTATACAAACACAGCAAACTCCTCAAGAAAATATACGGACACACATGTACCTTCCAAGGCAATACTGGTATCCAGCGCAACCTTCCCCAAGAGAACTGTGGCATTTAGAGGTATAGAATTGCAAATGATACCAAAATGAACAGTTACTGGGATTGCAGAAGCTGTCAGCACCTGCCACTCAGCGCCTCCATTACTCTCTCGTCAGAGTCTATGACTATATGCCAAAAACCTGGGGAGAGAGAGGGGAGAAAAAAACAGAATCAGACAAAGGGTTAGCAGGAACAGCTATAAAGGAGGACATATTCTGCCAAGTCCTGTTATCATCACTTACCTAAGAAACACTGTTCAATACAGCATGCAAACGCTGCTTTTAAATGTGAATTACACAACCTGAGGAGAGCAGGATGACCGAAAAACCCAAACGCCTGGAGCCCAGACTGCAGAAGGCACGGGGCTCCCCTTCCCGCCACTCTCTGCAATAAAAATCCCTACAGAAACTGCTGTGCCCCTGCTGGGGACAGCCTGTCTGGTGCAGGAGCAGAAAAGGTCAGGTCAGAGCACACACCTGTGTCTGCTGCTGGGGCAGGAGCCCGAAAAAAGCCACTCAGAAAGGCACCCTCCGACCCACACCGGCTTCACTGCTGGCAGCAGAGAGGCAGCAAGCTGGCTGGGGAGCGGGGGGGGGGAGCCCGAAACTGAGAGACCTCAGACGAAATGTCTCTGTGCAGACAGTGTAATTTATGAAAAGGGGAGTAATCCGAGCAGTGATTTAATTAACATTTTTCAAGGGCGAATCGGAGGCGTGCGGAGGAGCGCTGACACGCGTTTTTGTGCAGGGTGAAAGGCTCGGGGGGGGGAATTGCGCTCCCCAACGCGCGGCTACCGGAGGCAGGTCGGTGCCCTCCGAGGCCTCAGAGAAGTCACCAGCTACACACACGCACTCGCACGGGTACCAAATCCCAACGCTTTTATTTTTTTGGCACCACTAGGAAGGGGCCCGGTGAGCGGCCGTACGAGGCCTAGTGCCGGGAGACGCCACGGGCCCACCTGAGCACAGGGTGCTGGAGGCACACAGCGCTGCCCCTCCACAGGCCTGTGACAGCAGTGAAATGGCAACAAAACACCACGAGCCCGGTTTTACGAGTTAAAAATACTTCTGGAAGTCTCAGGGGACGAAAAGTGGTGGACGAGATTACTAATTCCTGTCACGTTACAAGAGCTGCTCGGTGGGGGAACCGTGATCCCCACTTGGCTGGGTGCTCAAAGAAACGAGAGTCACCGGCTCCTTTCTAAATTAAAAACATTCCCATTTTCTTTTTTCCTCCTTCATGTTCCTCTCTCTGTTCCCCACCTCCCCCTCTCCCCCCAAGCTGTTGGTTGAGATCTGAAAAGCAGTTCATGAATTGCTCAGGAGCTGGCAGAAATTAATAAAATGAAGCTCATTTATATTGAAATGGCCTCATTACCATGCCAGCTGCCAAGAGTTTCCAAGACAGGAATCTTGCTGACAAACAAGGTCCTGCAGGCGAGAGGCTTTCCACCTGCACCCACCGCCTGATGGATAACCCCACGAAGTGCATTCCTCACCTCTGGAGGAATCGGGATTGTGATAATCTTTTCTTCAGATGTCTGCTCCGGCCACGCAAAACTTGTCCAAAAGTAGAAAGAGACAGATGCAGCCGAGCATTATCGGCTTTTCCATCGTGAAGTGGTTGTTGAGGAGGTTGTGATCCACTCAGAGGGATCTGCTCCAGGCCGAAGCAAACCCTGGGCAGTTCTGAGAGAGAGCAGCCACCTCACACACCGCCTTTGCTCCTCCAGCATAAATTGTTCTCTCTGCTCCCCCGGTACACCAAAGTTTAAGCTACACGGCTCGTTTGCTAAAAAGGTGAAAAGATCCTAAGTGGATATTTACAACTGGAAGCTGGATTATCCAACTTCTCACTCGGCTCTAGTACATCTGAGGGGCTGGCAGCATCCCCTGCCATGAACAGATGAGTACTCCTGCACGCATGGTCCCTCCAGAAGAAAAGGATTTATCATTACCCACGGGCTCATTTCTGAACAGGTTTGTTCCTATTAACTTTTACAGCTTGGAGAGAATTTCCCAAATGAAATCAAGCTGCACTTTTCAAGGAGAACATCAGTTTTTCCTACTTCTCCTTGTCTGCCATTAAAACGCGCCTCACTGCCACACTTCCCAGTTCACCCCAACAGCCCCAGCTGTGCCACAGCAGAAACTTCGGATGCCCTTTGGTGCCAAAGCTTCAGACGAGGACTCCCCTCCAACAGGGCAACCATCAGAGGGAAGTCCTCGTTGCAAAAGGGCTCTTTCGGTGTGTGAACTCTCGAGCTCACACACGAACAGCCCACCTCATTAAAGAAGAAACGCTAAAGAAACGTTTTCAAACTGCAGTGCTCAAGACAAAATATCTGTCCTCAGAGCCGGTTCCTGCACGCACTCACGCACGAACACACACACAGACATGTTTATGGTGCGTATACGCACACATGTACGCCAGTGCCTCCGTATGTCAGTGCAGCTCCTCTTGCTCTTTGAAGGTCTGGAAGTAGCACAGCTGTATTTATTTCCTAGCCACAAAACAGTGCCTTGAAAAATCAGGCCAAGGAGTTCCCACAGGGCTCAGCACACAGCAGCTTAAGTCAATCCAAACTGAGGAAGCTCGCAGCAAACCACTATGAATGGATTAAATGAATGCATAGTAAGGAAGCAGAATGTATTAAAGGAGCACCTAGTTATTCATCACAGCTGCTACCTGTGACTCTAGGCACAGCAAAGAAAGGTTTGACTTTCACATGTTGGGATGAGTTTGCAATGCCGAGAGATTAATAAAAAAATACAGTGAATATGCTTTCTGTTTGCTTGCAGACACTCAACATGAGCATTAACAGATGACAAATATGGAAGCTGTAGTTTTCTAAAAGCCTCTTTTTCGCAGCAGAACCCTTCCTGCCCAGCAAGGAAAAATTAGCATGCAAGTGTATCTGCTTGTCCAGCAAACACGACAAGCTGGCTGGAAGAATGACAGCTCTCTTGCAGTTCCATCTTTGCTTTTTGATTTTATGATGCATCTTTGTTGTCAGATTCAAAACGCAACTGCAGCTGTGAGATCAGTTGGTCACTACACAAATCTTCATCCAGCTTTGTGAAGCCCTCGGTAACTCCATAATAAAACACCAGGATGTACATGCATAGAAAGCAATGGCCCATCATTTCATACAGAGAATATTTAATATTAATCAGTGGCTCTGGGCTGTATTCCCCACCCACTATCCTAGTGCTACACCGCTATAAGTCCAGTGTTCAATCCTGTCTACGAGAATGGAGAATCAGGCCCTTTATTTGTAACTGGAGGCCACATTTTGTTCGCCTTTATTACCTCTTGTTAATATGAAATGCTGCCAAAATCAATGGTAGCATCTACCCTGAGAAGAAGGTAAACGCTCTAGCACCTCTGGGGACCTGCTGCCCTGACAGCTCTGGATCTCCCCATCCCATATTTCTGGGCTGCTCACAGAAAACAAAACATGGATGGAGGGAGGGAGGGAGGGAGGGAGGGAGGGATGGATGGATGGATGGATGGATGGATGGATGGATGGATGGATGGATGGATGGATGGATGGATGGAGGCAGTGAGCTCAGGGTCCAACTCTAGTAGATTGCAGAAGCTGCTTAACTTTTAAACCAGTAAAAATCAAAGACAAGTATGATCCTCTGTGTTTTCCTTATAGAAAATGTCACAGAAACCTTCTGTTTGTGAGAAAAACGAACTCTAAACCAACCACTGCTTACACTACCTGTCAAAGAGAGCTCCTGAAACTGGAGTCTAACGATGATGACCATCCGGAGGAGGTTGGGGAGGGATGCCCACACGTCTGCTAGAAGCAGCCAGCAGTGCTGGAACTGCAAAAACTCTTCCCAGCCACCTGACTAACACACAGCCTCTGTGTCTGTCACGGTTAGGGGAACAATGCCGGGTGATCGCTCCAGATGGAGAGGAGGAGAAAGAAAAATAAACCCACATTCTGTTTGTGCAGAAGTCATAAAGAAAAGGTGTGGGAAGCCTTGTTCTTCCAGCTGTAGCACCACACCTATGAGAATCTCTAAGGAGGGGAAGAAAAAGCAGAGAGAGAGAGAGGGAGGAAGGTCCATCAGGAGACTCACCATCTCTGCGTAAGTGGCAGTCAAACATCCCCAAAGCACAGCTGAGGAAGACAAAAGCAGACACCAGGCACTGACAAAGCACCTTGATAATACATTAATGGAAGGTAGGAGCAGAGAGCCAGCCTCCCAGGGGAAAGCCCCCTGCTCAGTGTTTCTATATTTATACCAGGGGATGTGAATAATTGACACGATTGAGGGCTTGTTTATTTTCTAATCACTTTTACAAGCATCTTCTGTGTTTCAAGTCTTTCTCCTTCCCTTCCCTTTTATTTTTAATGGTGGGAAAATCCCCCTTTTCTTCCCTACGGGAAATCTGCAAGGATTTACACGTTTAAAGCAAAGGGCAGAGCAGGGAAAGGATTCTAATTTCAGATCATCAGACATAAGCAAATCTCCGGGAAGCCAAGAGGGCAACTCCCTGGAGCCTGTGGGGCAGACCAACAGCAGCTTGCGGGCTGCGCCCTGGGAAGCAGAGGGGCTCTGCAGCCACGGGGGAGCTGCGGGAAAGCAGGAGCCCACTTGGCCTTCGTGGAGGGTGAGAAGGAGAAGGGGAGCTGGAAGGACCACGCGTGCATTTCTGCGTTACTTAAAAGAGGAAGAGAATTCCCCCAGTAGAGCCAAAATAAAAATGAGGTGTGGCCCGTTTGTTTACCTTAGGGTTGCACATTATTGTTCTTGCACTTTGATTGAGGAGCACTTTCTGCCTGTGCCAAACGAAGCGAGAACTGCTGATGCACAATGAGGACGGGACGTGCCAAATGCATGGAAAAAAAGATGTGTTTAGACGTAACATGAAAGTGTTCAGAAAAGAAGACACAGCACCAAGCAGGCAGAGCAGTGCATAATCAAAAACCAGCAGCGATGTAGCTGCTAGCAGTGAGGCAGCTGAAGGACAGAGGAGGAGGGAAGAGAAGCAGGACACGTTGGACGGACACTGAGGAACCACCCAGAGCGATGGTCTCGAGCAATAAAAGCTGAAACCCTTGGCTTGAATGAGCGGGGAGCCAGGGCAGGCAGGATGTGAAGGAGAAAAACGCTGTGGAAAAAAAACGAAGGCCAATAATCGGAGGGGGGCGGGATTGGAGAGGAAGCGTTGAGCGTGGATCCTCACCGAAGCACGCAGGTAAGCAATGTGATTTTCAAGCAGTGCCAAAGACCTCACACAGATCATTAAGATGGTGCCTGAGATAGGAACACCAGTATCTAATTATAGATCCCCCGGCGTAAGTACCAGGGAGGGATTCCAGAGGTCTACGGAAAAACACACGGCAAATTAAACCCAGGCAGAGCAGCTCTCACGTTTTGGCTGCATTCACTCTGACGAAGAACGAGGCACCTCGCCGGGGTGCAGCAGCACTGCGAGGTGCGTGATGAGCAGGAAAGGTGTCAAAGTCACAGCAGCTTCTGTGGTGAGGCCACGTGGGGAGTAGGGTAGGGAGAAGTGCTGAAGAGGAGGGCGTCCTTTTAAGATGATGCCTTGCAGAAGTTCTGGTACCAGCAAGCTCCTGCCTCTAAATGGGTATCTAGCATGATTCAGATGTCACCGAAATCAAGCCAAAAACTGGGGAACCCCCTGGCTGTGGGCAGCCACCAGCCACCAAAAGGGGCCCCGGTAAGGAGGCGGCCGTGCTCCACCGAAGCTGGCACTGGTGACTGCAGCACTGTTTATTCAGGGCCCGGCAGGAGAGGCGAGCACGCCTGTAACCACACGGCTGCTCCTCTCGGTGCCATGATCCCAGCCACGCCAGAGCAGGTTTCTCAGCCTGGCATTACCCTAGGACAAACCCTCGCCGTTTCGCCAGCGTGCATAGCAAAAAAAAAAAAACATTCATGCAAAGCTCGGCCGGTCTGTACCAGCTTGCCAGTGTCAGAGTTAAATTAAGCAGGCAGATTTTATCTTGCACGTCCTGACAGAACCTGATCGCTCGAGCGCCGTCACCCAAAGGCTGCGTCTAGCTGGGCTTACCGGTTTGGGCTGCAGCGTGCCCGTCACACCGGGACACCGCTCCCGGGCTCCCAGCCCTTCCCCGAGGAAGGGACGCCCAGCACCGAAGGCCACACGCCCCGTGCTGCTCCCCTAAATCAGAGGGGGCAAAGCCTACGGGGAGCTGCAGCCCCGCGGGATGTGTCCGGAGCTCACGGGAGCAGGGAGCCCTGCTGGGGCACGGGGACAGGGCTGGCAGTGAGGGTTTCTGAGGGGAGAAGCCCAGGTGCCATGGTAAGGGTAAGGCAGCTTCATGCTGGAAGCTGAAAGCAGCCAGCTCTCAGCCTGGGCTGAAACGAAAACGAACGCTTGGCCTTCGTTTTCAGTAAGGGCACGGGGGAGCAAAGCTGCACAAATACCACATCTGAGGCATCTGCGGAGCACGATTCAAAGGGTGTAAAATCTGCCAGTCAGCAGCAGTTTTTAATCTGCCTCCCCAGACTATGAGAGAAGTGGTACAAGAAACCGCAGGTGTGTGCACGAGTGTTTTTCTGTTAAAACCTGCGGATCAGGATCACTGGGGAAGGAGTGACCCGAGGAGCGACGTACCCCCCTCCTGGCCTCCATCGCGTGCAAGGCTGGATAGCACACCTGAGACTGGAAAAGGGAAACTGAGTAAAACACCCCCCCGATTGCAGCATGCTCATCTGATCTCCTTCTCCACCAGGATAACCCACTCTAGGGGAGGGAAGGGCAGAAGGCATCTTTCTGGGAAACAATTAGCTAAGCAGCGGGTGACAAAGACGAACACAGGAGTTATGATATGCACAAGAAACTTTGCGAAGAGGTTGAGCTGGAAGGAGAATTATCTGACTCAAGGGATGAGGTGTTTTAATGCTTTCAGTGATGACATGCGAAGAAAAAATGTGCTACTGACACAAAGCGAGAAAGTCACAATATAGAAGAGACCTTTTGTCTCGTATTGATGACAGAAGGCACTGATGTGATAAAATAGTGATAAAACAGCAAATGTAATCAGAAGATGCAGAAGGCAGGTTTTCCCAGAAGAAACAAGAGTGAATGCTGCCACAGAAGCCACTGACCTCATCCAGAATAACACGTGCAGCCCTCATCATCCATGGCAAAGGCTAACACGGAGCAGAGTGCCTTCAAGAAAAGCAAGGCAGATGCAATGAAGCCTGGAGCGGGATTGTCTTGTGTAGCAAAGCAAAAAGGCTGCAGAAAGACATGATCTGTATTTACAGGCAGCAAAGGGTAACTTCAAAAATTCACCAACTCGGATAGATGTATTCGTAGCAAGAGGCAGGGTGCCTGTTCAAGTTCTCCTCTAGCTTTGCAAGCCACGGTCTGTACAGGAGCAATGGTGCTGGCACCCACAGACTCCCTGTCCTCAGTGTGAAGCCAGCTGCAGAATGGCCAAAATGACCGTGGGGTTCGTGCCTTTGAGCTCCTGACATCCTAGAGAGCAGGAGTCCAGAAAGAGCTTTGGTTTTCTTCTTCTTGTGAAAACAATTCAAAAAATACCGCCGGAGAAGGAGCTGGAAGGGGTGTTCCAAACCCTTTGGGAGACTTTTCCAGCATCGGGCTCTCACTTTCTCCTACGGCCTCCCTACTTAAATGCTATATGAAACGTGTAAGTGCCTAATTACAAGGCAAACTGTTGACAACTGTCCCAGGAGCACCTTATAATGGCATTCCCCAAGACATCCTTACATGAAGGAAGGGAGAGGAGGAAAAAGAAGACTGAAGGCTCACCAGGCAGAGCACTCTCACCAGGACCTCCCCTGTCCCGGAGGAGCGACATCCTCTCGGCTACAGGACGAAAAGCAGCGTGTGGGTGCATGCAGGTACGCGTGCATTCATGCAGGGGTGCGGGTGGGGAAGCCGCTCTTTCTCTGCTTTATTGATCTGTCAGGAAAATTAAGCTCTCAGCTGAAACCACGCCATGAGTTTGAGTGGCTGTGGTGATGGCTGAGAGCCCCGGCCCCAGCCTCGAGCCTGCCTGACTCCATCTGCGAGCTCCAGCCGCGCAGTACGGGCTGAACGCAGCCCTCCGCAGGCTGTGACTGCTTCCAGAGTTTCTTAGCTGTCCCACTTCCACAAAGCACGTTGCAGTGAATAAACCATTCACCAAAAAAAAAAAAAAAAGAAAAATTGATCGCCTAGCCCGAGGTGAAACATTACTGGAAAGTCACCAGGTATTGCTATTAGAGAGCGTGCTGCAGAGCCTCAAGTCCAAGCAGAGCATCGGTGGAAAATTGCTTACTGTCAGCTCTGGTTCAATGCTTTCTTACAAGAGCAGGTCGCTAATAAAAAAAATCTAGCTTAGTATTGGTAAGAAGAACGTTTTTCTTACCTGTAGCTGTTACACTGTGGGGTACAGTCACCGAAACGAAACATTATACGGTGCTAAAATATTATAGCGTACATACGTGGAGAGTTATTTTTTTAAAAAAAGGAATTCTAAATCCATATTAGAAATGCAAACATTTACTGAAACAATAGCTGTACCTCTCCAGAAGCGCCAGGCTGGTGAAATATCAGCCACGCCACCAAACGAAGACGCCGTAAATCTGCACAGCACTTTATATTTTCAGCAGCACTAAGTGTCATTCCCTCATTTCAGTGCTTCGCGCTGGTATGTGGCCCAAAATAGTCCTAAAAGAAAATAACTGGCTTCCTCTTTAAATTTAAAGAGTGGTGGATGATTTTAGTAGCTGAGAAAGCTACCGATATTTTCTGTGGCATCGTTCCCAGCCCATGTGAAAATAAAACCGGCGGTGAATGCACACATCGTGTATTTGTGAGCGTGCTGACCACGGGCACCTATGCCCGAGTCACAAGTGAATTATTCAGCCCACCTGAGCTCGCAGCAGCTCCTGAATTCACATAAATGGCATCTGGGTGACAAAGGGAGAGGCGTCGAACCTGCAGGAGCGGCCGCTCTTTCCCCCTGCCTTCCCAGCACTGTTTTTATAGCTACGCACAAGGGACCCACACAGGTGCTGGAGCCTCGGTAACGCGGAAAGCAGCGCCGTGGAGAAAGATCCCACTGTGTTACCGGACAAAGTGAGTTTTAGTGAAACGGGTGTTAAATATAGCATCGTGGAGCCTGAATTTCAGGCCTCTTGCAAGCCGAGTTTCCTCCCTCCCGTGCCCAAGCCACCAGGAGCCGTGATCTCCCGTGCCTTCTACTCCATCACCAGCCGCAGCCTCACGGCATCACCACACTGATCCTACAGACCTACGGCAGAAGGGGTAACTTACAGACACATGGCAGACACACCACAAAGACAAAGAGCACTGCCATTCTTAAAGGGAATTTTGAAAGGAAACCCCCTATGCTATTTTTGACAGGCCAAAAGAAAGAAGCAAAAGGCACCTTTACGACTGAGCTAAACGAAGACTCCTTCATTTTGCAGTGCTGCCTCTCTTTCTGGAAGACGGTCCTCTTTGTGCTGTTGAAGTTTTCAGCTCCCCAGTAGTGAGCTGAGCACCCTACAGGTGCTCTGGTGACCTCTGGAAGTTTTGCCATCGGTCTTCCCACCTTTAACGCTCACTTCGTCACTCGGCACCGATGGGCTGCATATCCCGTCAAGTCATGCAACAGCAAAATGAAAATACCCCCCATAAAATTCCCTCCTGCACTTGTTTATTTGTTTGGTTCTCTTTTTTCCACACCTTTTCAGAGCCAACACACCTAAATGAAAAGAGGAGGAGGAAGAAAAAAAAAAGCCAGTGTTTTGCACTTCATCCTTTACAGTCAACCAAGGCAACTCATCTGACATCTCTGTCAGAAAGTTATCTCCTGGACACTAAGGGAGGGAAGCCAGCTCTGAGCAGGGCAGGCACCTAAGCATGGTCTCAAGACCCAGGACCGATTTAAGCCACAAATATTTGCCAGCAGAGATACATCAGCCACCAATTTGACAGAGCATGACCTCTGCTTATGCCTGCAGAGCCCACTGCCAGACAGGTAGAGGCGCAAAGCTGTGACACGGCTTATGGTAACCTATTTTCTTTCCAAGAGAAAAATGAACTTAGAATAAGCTACTCCAGCCAAAGTGCTGCTTTGCTGGTGAAGCATCCTGATAGCTTTTAAGTGCTATCCACAGAAGAAGGCTTTGTACCACTACAGCGATGCCACGTGGGTGCCCCATGGCAGCAGGGCGCTGTTAGCACGTCTCTGTACTTATTGATGTGATACCTTTTTATTTTTTCTTTCTAAATCAATGCTTTTGGCTTGCTGGGAGGGAAAAGTACTTCTTCTTCCCTCGCTGCAGCACCCAGCTGTTGCAACAGCGAGCTCTCCTTTCGGAGGCAGACACTACACGGGATCACTTCCAGCCTGCGAGGGTGCCAGCTCCTGCCTGCGCCGAGGGTGGGCAGAAACCTCAGGTCTCCTGTCAGGGAATTAAAAACAAAGTGTCTCCCTGCACTCTGCTGACACCGTCTTTTTCTTCAAAAGGAAGCTGTTGGGCTTATGCAGATCAGCCTCGCGCGGAGCAAGCCACCACATGAGCGGCCCGGCAGCCCTGCCTGCAGACACAGCAGCTGCCCCGAGCGCCTCACCCGGGGCCTGGCCCGAAAGCCCTGAGAAATGGGTGCAAAATTCATTCAGCGGGCCTTGGACCGAGCCCCCAAAGAAGCAGGAGGGGGTTATAAAGAGACAGAAACGGGAAAGATCAGCCCAGCGTCTTCCCTTTCAGCTGGGGA
The DNA here is from genome assembly GCF_964035555.1 of Netta rufina. Classification (NCBI taxonomy): domain Eukaryota; kingdom Metazoa; phylum Chordata; class Aves; order Anseriformes; family Anatidae; genus Netta; species Netta rufina. The sequence continues at coordinate 103,907,613 of NC_140123.1, forward strand.
AGGATGCATGCAGCAAACACGCTGATGCCACCCTCGTTAACATACGTACCTACAAGGTGGATGTTAGCAACATGAGAGGGACACTCATCCGAGCAGCACCCCAAATCCCACTGCAGGGATTAATACAGGGGCAGCATTTACCCGGACCGCTTCTCGGCACAGCGGCTCACGAGGCAGACGTAACTCGACGCGGGCCTGCCTGCAACGCTCCCGACAGGAGACAAATAAACCACGACGGCGACAGCCTCACGCCGCGAAGGCCCATCGATATCGTGGGGTGGAGGGCAAAGGGGGAGGAAGGGGGCTCGTGGAGGGGGACAGGGGGACAAGCTGATTCCTGGGCTTTTATCCAAGCAGGGCCGGGCGGGATCTCCCTCCTCGTGTCTCCGGCTCCGGAATATGCAGCAGCCCTAATGGGAAAGGGCTGCGAACAAAAGCAGGCAGGCATTAAGTTTGGTGTGTCTTATCTACACCCAGCTGTGGGAAAGGAGGAAGGCGCTCCATTATCACTTTTCGCGCAGGTTCGTGCACGCCTCAACATATTCCCTGCCTCTTAAAAAAACATGAAAAGGAATGTATAATCACTTTTGCAGGGCACCTTTCCGCTCCGGCTTGCAGAGTCTGCCCTGCATGTACTTTTCCCATCGCAACGTAGCTTGCAAAACATTTTACACAATGAGCGCCTTGGACTTTTAAAGGCAAACAGCTTCCCCCGGCCCCACCAGCACGCTGGGCAGAGGCTCCCAAACTTGCTAGGAAAAATGCCCTGCTGCAATCTGAATGTGTAGCTGAAAGAAAGGAGAAAAAAAAATAAAAATAAAAGCGTGAAGTGGTTGGTTTGGTTACAGGGGAGGTGCAGGAAACTCCGGCCAAGCGTGGTCATGGCTTCTTCGCATCTCCACTGGCAGCAACACCGCCTGCTCGGGAGCCTCCACTTGTGCCGGGCTCCTGGGGGCTCCGAAATTCCTTACCAAAATGGTTGTGAGGCATTGGAATGGGCTGCCCAGGGAACTGGTGGAGTCACCATCCCTGGAGGTCTTTAAAAGACGTTTAGATGTAGAGCTTAGGGATATGGGTTAGTGGAGGACTGGTTAGTGTTAGGTCAGAGGTTGGACTGGGTGATCTTGGACGTCTCTTCCAACCTAGATGGTTCTGTGATTCTGTGGGGCTGCTCCTGTGGGGCTCCCAGTCCACCACAGATACCCCAACCGTGGGCAGTAGGAAGGCGAGCCATGCCAGCTGTCTGCCAGGTAACCCAGGAGCATCTCCTGGAGCCACTCCTAAAGCCCGGTGCTGAGCGTGAGGCCCGGCTTGGTGCTGAGGCGTTCAGCTGCAAGGAAACGCAGAGCACTAGGGAAGGCAGCTAATGGGATTGGGAATATCAGAGCAGGAGGAGACACCAGAGGGATTGTAATTAACGCCGCTAATGAGCAACAATGCTGGAAGAGCTCTAGGCATGCCCTGCGAGGGGATTTATAGGCACGATAGCAGCTCACTAAAGCTCTGTCCCTCCAACGCCGCGTTTACTCAGGAGGTAGGAGAACACAGTCCAAGTCCTGAAATGTATGTTGGGCAGATCTATTTTGATCTTCCTCCTTAAAACCCGACTTCCAACCACGTTTTGAAAAGGAAATGAGTCGCCTGCTTGTCTCGACAAGTGAGCAACACCTGCTCTGGCGCTTTTGGTTTTACTGTATTGTTTGGGTTTTCTGCCTGTTTCTTTTTTTTTCTTCAAGCCCAACCTAACAGGCTCAGGGAGAAAAGGCCCACAACCAGTTTGGGGAACAATAGAGCAAAAGACTTTATTCATCCGGCCCTTTGTTTTCAGCAAACATCCCGACGTTTTGCTGTCAATGCAACGTGAAAAATGCCGAAAACGCAAACAGAGGTGGGACGGTGCTTCAGGAGGAAAAGGTAGGGCCCTGCTTTGGATTCCAGCTCCTCCTGACAAAGCCCATGTCCTGGGACATGTCTGTATCCTCCAGAGACCGCCTTACTGCGACTTTTAACAAGGAGGGAGAGCACAGCAGCCTCCCGCTTGCCAAGCACCATTCGTTCGTGCAAGCTTTCCACAGTCCACACACTTTTCCCCACAGAAACGCGCTGTCCACTCGCAAGGAAGGTATTTAAACACCATAAAATGGTACCCAAAAAAAGGCTCAGCGCTGGTGTAATGCAAGTCAGCTCCCACTAGGCTCAGGGGATGTTTTTATAGCAATACTTCCACGGCTGAATTTAAGCATTGTTCTGTCACGCCACATTGAGGTGGGTTTTTTTTCCAGCTATCACCCTGACAAGCAACTTTATTAAAAAGAAACGAGATTTAAAAATGATGCACAATTCCAGACAGAGTTAACCCGTAACTCACGTGAGCAGCACGAAGCAGGGATCGAGGCACAGCAAGGACCGCCAGCACACGGAGCAGCAGTGAAGCCATCCCTGTGCTAGTTTTCCAGTGAACTTCCCGATGAAGATGAATGGGGACAAGAGGACAGCTCTCAGTTTAACCTGTCAGCCAGTCACTTCATGCTGAATTGAATTCTGAGTTGTGCATCCCATAAGAATGCTACTTAGACGTTTTCTTGCGGCACACGCCATTTAAGAAGCTATCCATCAACATGAAACAGCAAATAATCTTTGTGTTAGCTGCAAGTGTGTGGTTTTGCCCAGTTCATTCCCTAATGGCGTCTGAGGAGAATACTCAAGAGGAGAACGCAACACGGTGCGAACAGACAAACGAGGTGTCCCGGCTGCACATATTTTCTAACACAGCTGGACTAATGCAAGCAGTAAATAACAACACTGAACTGCTGTTATTTATGGGTGCTGAGCTGGGGTCTTCTCAGCAGACAAATCTGCAGGAGGGGTCTAGGAAGGCACATCCATGGCCGCCAAAGGGCTCGCTGCCTACCAACTCCTTCCCAGGGATTCACACCTCTGCTGGATCGGCGTTAGGGATGCACTAACCGAGAGATGTTTAAAGCCACTGCATGAACATACAGGATATGAGCGCTGGAAGGGGCTCGCATTTGCATAAGGAGAAGAATAAATCAGGATAAATCACATTCAATATCACGGCAGCTAGCCATAAATTTTAATTTAGCTGACGTGCTACCAAATATGACATCCTGAACTAGACTGGCCGTGAAGTCGTGACAGATGTCACATGAACTAACTTGACACTGCAACATCAGGATTAAATCCATTACAGTTTTGTTAGTTAGACTGCGCTAACCTCAGACTGCAAAACCTCAAATTCTACCAATATCTCCAAATCCATACAGATGGAGAAACACTGACGCAATAACTACCCCATTTTTCCGAGGAGATTACCGTGCTTTTCATGAAAGAAGCCAGGAAGCAATTTGAAGATGCCAGGGCAGTAAATAGAATTAGATTTAGAATTAGGAGACTAATAATTCCATTTTTAATAAGGGAAAATGACAGAAATAATTAAAAACTAATAATCGTTATGGAAACCCTGCTGAAATATTTGTTGGTTTCAAATTAAAACGGTTTCGCAACGGACTAACAAAGTGTTGTATTTAGAATATTTTCAGCACTCCCTTACTGAAAAAAGGCACTAAAATTTACTGCATTTTTAATTAAAAGAATAACAGCACTCGGAAGAAAAACCTGGGAGAGTTTTATGGATCTTCATGGATTAGTCTGCACACTGGGTACAGTCAGAAGTTAATGACAACATCTGCAGGAACTTCACCATGTTGTTCAAGCAAAGTTCAAAAATACCAAGTTTCCTAGCACAACTTTTTGATGCCGCAGTGTTTTCTCCTTTCTCCTCACCCTTACATTTTGCTGCTTCATGGCTTTGGCTCAATCTTTCCACCTGTAGCGATGATAAATATCAAGGGGAGGCTGCCCAGGGCGCGGCGGCTGAAGGGATCTCCACGGGCACACCCCGGTGCGCTGCTCTGGTTTTCGCCCGGGCGCAGGGGCTGAGCGCTGCCGACGCTGCTTTACGAAATATTTCGTCACCGCCGGGCGCTGCAGGGGCGGTGCCTTCCCACGGAGGAGCAGTTCGGACGGCTGCGGGCAGTCGGTGAGTCAGTGCCCGGCTCAGTTTGCTGCTGCAGAAGACAACACCCTCAGCTACCTTTTCTTCTGCGCTCTCAGGACCGAGCGCCCCACGTACACGCCAAGCACGGCCACTGCTGAGTCCCTTGTGCGTGCCCCAAACTCCTCTCAGCTAGTGGGAGACTCAGAGGTGGGAAGAAACCTAACTCTGGTTGCCATGCCACCTTTTGGGCAATAAAATGAAAAAAATCTCATTTTACTGAGATTTTTTACACACTTTACAGCGACATGTCCTCCCTGGGTGCGCCCGTATCGACATGGTGCCACCAAAGCTGACCACACTGAAAGAGGCGAAGGAAACCTCGCCATCAGCAGGGAAACTCTCACCTGGGGAGCCCACGGACCTCCGGGTATCTCCAGGGGCAGTCAGCTCTCCGGGCATCCCCCAGGATCACGCCCTGAGGAGCTGGCTATCCAACTCCCACTGCACAGCCAAACATGCATGCACAGCTCCGGCAACAGCCCAAAGAGAAAGGCTATCTGCACTGGTCTGTGGCAAACTGCAAGCATAAATGGCCAAAAAACGCTCCATTTCTGTATAAAATCCTGCTAACCCAGCCCAGGCACGCGATTTGTATGCCTTGCACTGCAAGGGATCCGGCTCTTCCCATACATTTAGGTTTAATCCTTTTAGCGTTATTACAGTGTCATAATGCAAACAAAATACTGGCTTCCGAGTGTGGCTGCTGAGATGATCACCCTGTGCCAGAGACAATCAGAGCCCCTGAGTCCTCCAACTCCTGATTTACAGCCATCAGCTCACGCGAACAGGTAACACTTGAGCACACGCTCGGTGCCGCCGAGCAAATTTGCCAAGGCTACGCCGTGCTGGCCCAATAGACAGAGGCATTTTCTGCCATCAGCCTGATGAAATAACCTGCAGCGCTTACCTCGGGCACCATCGTGCTCCTCTTGTTTTCCTTACGCTTCCACTGTTGCTTCTTTTCTCGTGTTCACAAAGGTCTTGGGGAAACAGCCGGAGCAGCTGCGTGGGGGATGTTTCTCAAAGGAGCGCGCCTGCCTCTAAAGCTGCAGGGCCTTTTTTTGCTAAATCTTTACATTCCAGGGGCTTCCCTTCCGTGGAGAGCTATGAATTTCAGAGGGCAGCATCCAGGCTGACAGGTTTATTAGTTAATTTAGTTGTGAAGCTTAAGAGGAGGCCGTATCTAGCAGCTAAGGTACTAGATTAGGGCTCCCCTCTCGAATTTAATTTCACGGATTCACCGGCAAGTATCTGAAATCTCCCCGCGTCTCAAATCGCCTTTTACAAACGGAGAAAACGCTTTCCCACATCACTGAAATAAAGTCAGAATAACCCCATTTATCTAAGCGAGGTGCTCAAGCAGATGAAGCGGTGATGACAAATACCTACTTAGATAGGAGACGGTGCTCAGCGCTGCCTAATTTCAGCAGGGCATCACCAAACCACAGCATCATTTTACCTCGTGTAAAAGGCCCCTAAAACTAATCGAAAGGAATCGTATGCGGCTCCTTAAGAGCTGCCCGGCATCAGCCTGCTCTACAGACTTGTAGGACCCGCTCAATTACTTGCGGGTAATATTGCAATAAATCGTAGCTCAGGCACGGCGGGCTGTGAATCGCTGGCCTCCGCCATTCATCTGCCAGGTGTCAAAAAAGGAGGTCGGGAGGAGATAATCCTCTTAGTGCTCCGTCAGCTGCACTCCTGGAGACTCCGAACGTGAAATTTGGCCCAGCTTTAGCCACGAGAAATTAATTTCATTTGCCGATAATCCCAAACCTCTGCCTCTGGAGAGCCCCGGCCGGGAGCCTCGCTCCGCCCCAGGAGCTGGGTGCTGGTGGGGAGCTGAGGACGTGGGCAAGCAAATGCTATGGAAGGGTCGCAACAGCCTCTGCACTAATTCACTCATTTCTGAGGCCTCCTGAGAGTTTTCTTAATATAATCATGGCAACAAGTTTTGGTACCTTCTGACGTGATGAGGGTAAAGCAATGCCAGCATCAAGGAGGCAGAAAGTTGCCATCTCTGCCTTCGGTACCAGATTCTGAGCAACGCCAAGCCCTGATGAATGCCTCTCTGCAGGCAAGAAACGTGGTCGCTCACAGAATGAATCAGTAGCTCTGAGAGGGATAAAATGTTCTAAAAGCTTTTACCTTCACATATTCAAATAGTTTAAATACCTGTTGGAAATCCTTAATTCCTTTTCATAGGCATAACCCAGTACCAAAGTCCATCTTCTCTTGGCTTCCTTTTACTTCTCTCTGAATAATTTGGGACCGAAGCACACTACAGAGAAGTCAGTTGAAGCAACAGGTGGGCAGAGGTTTCAAAAATCTGATGCTGCTCCCTTCAGTGACTCATTTAAGGGCTCAATTAGCAAAAAGTGCATTAAACATTAAAGGAATTCCTGCACAGAAATAGCTCTCTGCAGCTGGCAGCTCTCGGTGCGTTTAAAGTTAGATGTTCCCTGTGATGAGCAGGTTCAGGACTCTGTTACAAAGCTGGCTATCTGCAGCTTGCCTCTAATCTTCTCCAAATTACAGGCCAGCTGAGGGTGCCCAGCTGTGCTTCTCCTGAGCACGCTGTGCAGAGGAAATCCCCGGCTGGACAGGGGGTATCCAGCCATCTCAGGCAACCCTGGCTGGGAAACTGTATTAAAAACAGGACGAGCAGCCCGTGGGATCAGGCTAGGCATGGTAGGAACGAGTAAAGTTGGAGCAGGCTGTGGGGGCAAGCAGCACGCAGCTCCCCAAGCCCAGCAAGCCCTGGGGCTCAGCCTAGGGCCCCAGCCCAGCGCAAGGATGCGTGTCTTTAGAGAGGCTGGAAGGCAGGGCTGCTGCTTGGAAATGAGGCCAGCCGAGCCCAAAACTGACTCCAAAGGCAAGTCCTTGGGCTTCTTCTTGCTATTCCAGAAGATGGCTCCAGGCTAAAACAATTTAGGGTAAAACGCACTCGAAACGTGCAAAGCATATTTGATAAATATCAGAAAAATGTTGTAAGCCTTCCCTAAGCCTCAAACACTGGGTGTGAGGAGCAATCTCACTTTACAAAGAGGAACTGGGGCAAGTCAAGTGAAAAACTTCGGGCAAGTCATCAACGGCAGGAAGCAGTCTCCTACTCCAGCCACCAGACCGTGCTCCTCACTAGAGGAAACACTGATTTACCTCTTCGAAAAACAACACTGAATGCATTTAAAGGGTGTTTTTTTGTTTGTTTGTTTGTTTGTTTTTGGGGAAGAGGAGGGAAAGGAAGCCAGCAAAGCCTTGACTGCAGCGCAGAAACCTTCAGGTTCATGTACATGACCTCCCTTAGCAAGTGTAAATTAGCGTTACGTGCCTGTCCCACGGGCACAACGCCGCCTCCCCGAGCGGCACCACAGATGGGAACCAGCCCCAAAACCCTGGACTAAGCACAGCCTCCGCTGGCACCCCCGGCAGGGAAGGCAGTCTCCGAGGGACAAGATGCCACCCTGGGAGAGCAGCTTTGCTACTCCACATCCACCACAACATACTCAGGTATATATTATCATGCCAAATCTCCTATTTTTAGTATGATGGTTTTACTTTCCTCCTAATAGATTCATTTGCAGTTTTGTCTGCCTGACCATGGACTGCCTGGGAGCTGGGATTCACCCCCCGTTAGCCTTCAGTCTCCCACCTTTCTTGTCCCTGCACATTTGTCCTCGGCACCATGCAGGCGTTTGTTAGAGCACCTCACTGCTTACTGCCACAAGATGCATTTCTCATCGGTGCCTTACGGTGCTGAATTCTGCAGAAACAGCGTGCTCCACTGACACACTTCATCCAGCTCCTGCTGCCTCCCTGTCGGGTCGGGCTGCCACCCACCAGCCCTGCTCCAAAAAGCCTTCACTTCTTACTTTTCACTTGTCCAGAGGCACCGCGAGGAAGGACTGAAGCTCCCAGGGAAACTGAGAACTTTGTGTGGCTCTGGATACCTACACACACTCACCAAGCCCAGGTAGGTTGTCCTACACCTGACTGCATCTACCTCCTGCTCAGAAACTCTTCTTCCCTTTAATTTCCCTTAAAAACAAACCTTCCAAACTTTAAGATATGCGCAGGTAACCACGTCGAGCGTAAAGACCTGCTTGAAGCGGTGAACAAAAGCTGAAATGTGGCGCATTCAGCCCTGTGCCTCTGGGAGTGACAGCTCGAAGGAACGTCTCAAATACTGTCACTCCCCAAATTAAACACATCACCAAAACAGGCTGGTAAACGACAGCGATTTCTCATTCCATAACAAAACACAAAACAAAAAGTCCTGCTGCCCAGAAAGAGACTGCCAAGCAATCACCCAGATGTTGCTAAAGCATTATGATTCATTTGCTTTGAAAAGATACAAGCTGAAAGGAAAATGATTCCCACTGGCTTGTTTATCAGAAGTTTGGTCCTGCAACTTCTAACTGCGGCCACTTCCGCATTTTGCCTTGAATCCAAGGCTGCGTGTGTTTCTGGTGCCTGCTGCCTCTGCTCACATCTCTAAGAGCAGCAGCTTGCTCGCTCCACTCTGGGAGTGAGCAATCCAATCTGCCTCCCACTTCAGCAAAAAGAAAAGGTGAAAAGGATCATTTTCATTGCTGCAGTTGTGCAGAGGGGAGAAAAGAGGATCCTTTGTTACCGTTAAAAAAAAAAAAAAAAAAAAAAAAAAGCACATTAGTCATTTTTAAAGCAAGCGTGTGTTACAAACCCCTCGCCGTGACAGTCACCGGATGCCTGGCGAATGATTTCAGCAACCATTGCTTGGGGTCTTCCAGGTCTAAAAGCAAAAGGTCTCCTGCTCCCTGCCTGCCAGGGCAATATGCGCCAAGCACTGTTCTGTATACAGATGAGTTTTTTTAACCCATATTTATTGGTCGTGTTCACAGCTCTCAAGCTGGGAAGCTTCTACCACACGGTTAATGCCATCCAACACATGGGCTTCAAGGGTTTGGGCACCATTTAGCATAACCCCGTGCAAAATATGGAAATTATTTTAGCTTTTTCCAGCGGGGCGCATCAGTTACCATGCAAGACACGTGCTCATCAAACAGCACAGCTTGCGTTTGAAATCCCCCTTCTCTGCACACCCTGTCCTGCCGTGGTGGCCAGGCACAGCCCGGGTTGCACAACAGGCAGCCTTTGTCTCTCCAGCTGAAGGGCCCGGGGCCTGGAGCACGCTCTTAATACACCTTCCCCGCCCAGGTGAGTGCAAATCAACGAAGCAATTTGCAGCTGGGAAGCAGGCAGCAGAAGGCTTATGTGTTTCTCCTCCGACTCGAGGACTGGAGACCCTCAGCTCTGGGAGCACACGGCATGCGTGTGGATGTCCCAGAGTCAGTCTCAGCTTGCCACAAGTTTCTGACAGGAGCAGTGAAGCCCTTGGTCACCAACAGCCCTTGGTCACCTTCAGCAGCCACAGGGCAGCACGCACAGAAGGGGATCGGTGCCAGCAGCCCCCTGCACCCTCCAAACATGGCGGGGGCTCGTGTTAACTCCAACCCTGTGAGCTCTACGTCCCCCTCCCCGCCTCGGCTGCTTTATGGGCTTCCCAGCACCGCCTCCCGGCTTCCCACAGCCCGCTGCAGGCTGGGTCTGGCAGCTCCCCTGAGTCACCCCCCGCGGTTATTATTCACCCCCGCCTGCTTCAAAGGGCCTTATCTGCAGGGGGTCGCCCTCCGCCCCTCCCAGCTGAGACAATATCGGATAATGCAGCAGGTAGGACACCGCAGGTCTCCGCGAGCTAACCACCGGCAAGATAACCAAAGGGACAGGGAGAGGGGACAAGGCAGCAGCGAGCCCAAGCCCCTTCAGCCCCAGCTGGGCTACCATGGTAGAGCAGTGCTCAGCGCTGGGATCCCTGCGAGGATTTGTTGAGTTAGCTGACGACGCCGTCCCCTGAGTCTCACCAGAGCCCTGTGCCACGTGAGGCACGATAAAAGCCTAAATATTTACGTGGAAGCTTCCCTTTCCCCTCTCCTTCTGCACCGCTCGCAGCACAGCTGGGCTAATCCCATTGCCAGTGTGCTGCATCCTGACCTCCTTAAACAACCCCATGCTAGGATGTTAAAACACCCTGATCTATAAATAATGTTTCCCTCTCATCCAGCACTGGATTACCGGTCCGTAAAACTCCCATTTTCCCCCTGCCCATGCTCCTGCCCCAGTTTCTGGCTTGTGCCAGCCCGGGCATTCACCAGACCCTGTGCCGGGCCAGTCAGGTCACTGAGTCTGCAGGAAACTGCACAAATTTTCCTCGGGGCTCACCTTCAGACAGCCATTACGTGTGACTCGAGCCATAATGGGTAGCTTCACCGATAGATAAGCCTGTCTGCTCGGAAGACCGGTGCCTGCAAGGCTCCTTCCCACCCCTGCACTCCCGCGGGCTGCAGGGGTGCAGAAGCGAAGCCTGCCCCACGCCACCGGAGCCAGCAGGAATCCCACCGCTGATTTCCCAGGGCAAAAGCACAAAGCTAAGGCAAATGCCTGAACGATGCAAATCTGTGGTTTGGCAGATTCATTCCCAGCACTCATCGGGGAGAAATGAAGTGTTCCTGCCTCGAAACGCGTCGGAGCCCTCCTGGAAACAGACGGGCACCCCTTCAAGAGAGCAAGCTCCCCTAGGAAGGTTTAGCAGGCACGCCACGCTTGTGCATTCGGTCCCTTAGCACCATTTGCTGTGATTAGCACTGCAATTTGCCACACACTTCTCACAATGTACAGGCACACGGGGAAATTACTCATCGCTGGTAAACTGAATTGGGTCTGAGCCCCGCTCAGCTGAAAGCAAGCCCGTGCCCGGCAGGATGCAGGAGCAGCACCAAGGGTCTCGAGGGCAGCGCTGGAGGCAGCGGGTGAGGAGCAGTCCCCGCTGGAAACCACGGGGAGAGCTCAAGTCAAGTTGAAACCTTTCGCAGGGCTCATTTCAAACAATTAAAGAGCACGGTAACCTGTAATTACGGAAAATAAAGCCAGACAGCTGGAGAAGGTAAGCATCTTTAATAAGTAACACGATCCTACATTTTCATGCTGAGGGAACTTAGCGACTACATGCCTGGCTCCCATTCAGGCAGTTTTTGCCCTCCGTGTCTGCAACAAAAGCAGAGTGCTTTTGTACCTGTGAGCTGCACAAACCCCGCAAAAGGCAACAGCCCTTGACGAACCTATTAAACACAACTTACAAACAGAAACACCTCCAGCCACGCGAGGAAAGGACGCAAGCTGGGAGAGGAAAGCCTCACGGAGGTTCCCAGATACGCTGCATTTCGGATACTGTGACAACAGGGCATCCCACAGGCAGGTCTCACAGCCCAAGCTTCACTGCTCTCCTTCCCCCAGCCCGTCCCGCGAAGCGCGAGCAGAAGCGGAGGCCGTTTGCCAAGCGCCTTACCGTTCATCATCAGGAGCACGAACATTTTTGCCGGCCGGATTTCACAAGCCCTCGCTGCCGGTAACAGAAAGGAGGAAGCGTCAGCGTGTCATTCCCCTGCTGCTTCGCAGTGGGTGTAACGCGCCAAGTTTCACGCGGAGATGAGATGGGTCGATTGGGTGTGTTCGAAGGTTTGGGGTTTTGCCACCCCTCCCCTCCTCTTCCCTTCCCTGCCTCCTTCCCTCCCTCTTTCCCTCCCTCTCCCAGTTAATCCTTCCCGGCGAGCGCTGGCTCTGGCTGCTGGGACCTGCTGCCACTCAGCCCGCCGGTCCCGAAATCTGCCCTCCCCAGGACACCCCTCCGGGGTGACTTTAACTCCGATGCTGGGCAAAAGCAGCCCATAATTATAATGCCCAGCCTCGCACGTCAGCTACGTGGGGAACAGCCGCACGGTCCCCTTCATCACCTCGCTACCCTGCAGTGCTCTCAGGCTCTAATCGCATTTTCGGGGAACAACTCTCCAGTGAGACACAAAATAAAAACTTCTGACCTCCTCCGCACCTTTTGTCATTGTCCCCGATGCTCTCACATCCTTAAAGATCTCCCCCCAGGTATTTATCCCGGACTGTGCCCCTCCCACGAGTGCAGGCAAACCAACTTGTCTCACATTAAGCTCTCCGCTGGTGCAAAAGTGCTTGCCAAATCGGGAACTAAAGAGATGTAAAAACTGCTCATGGATCAGGTCTATCCTCATTCACTGCTTCTGCCTGTCTCTGAACTCCGACTTGAGCAGCTCAGCCCTCAAAACCAGGATTTTGTGATGCTTGCTATAAATAAGAAACACAAATGCAAGCCCTTAAACAGCTGTGTTTACCCACCAACTTCCCCTATTTTGACTCTGCACCCAATTATAAGGGAGAAGAAAAACAGGTATCAAGCTATTCTTGGAATGAGGTAGACAACACACTAATTGTTTTTTTTTACAAACAGAAATCACCAAATTAAACAGCAAATTAACGTTTTGAGCTCTGCCCGACACTTCCAAAACACAGAGCGTTAGGTGACGGTCGTCTTTTTGCGGTTCTACCCTCTGCAACCCAGCCATAACCACAGCTTGGGAAGAGGACAAAATGACTATGAAAAGAAGGAAAATGACAAAAGATGCATGCAGGACCCCAGCTCTTCCACGGGTCTGCATGCACACCTGTGGAAGTGCAATGAATACACAGCCAGAGCAAAGCTGTGGGGCTCCTCGTGCTCAGGTGCTGTGGGTGCTGAAGGACAGGATGGGAAGGAGGAGACTTTTCTGGGACACCAGGGATGAGGTGCTTGGACGAGTGGATTCAGCATGATCATTTTTACACACCTCATGATCAGAAATAGGCACACAAGCAGAGTTTTTGTCCAGTTCAAGCAGCAGAAAGGCACACTCGGCGCTGCCCTGCCACCTGCACTGAGTCCCCTCAGCGCCAAAATGGCTGCGCCATCAGGTGGGAGCGGTGTGCGCTCCCACCTGCGTGCACACACACACACACACACGGGCTGCCTGAGCTACAAAGCGATTCCTCGTGGGTCCTAGAGAAGAAGCAGATATGCTTACGACGACAGATTGAAAGCGAGATTGTCTGAAGCGTTTCTCAGCTGAGGAGGCCTGGGCGAGGCACGCCCTGTTGCCGCAGGCCTGGCGTGGCTCTGCAGTTTGCCACAGCACTGCGGGACACCTTCTCCTGCCGGTTCCTGGTCACCCCGAGAGAGGCCGGGGGCTCCTACCCAGTATCTGCCTCCCCCTGTAGCACGGAGGTTCAGAAAGCGAGGGCACACCACAAGCCATCAGTCAGTTTTGAATCAGTGCAGGACTGAAGAGCAGCTCCCACAAGATGGACGACCCCCAGCCAAATGCAGGCTGAGGAACAAGAGGCCAGCCTGTGAGGCGACCGGGGTGGAAAGGAGGACGTGGAGCGGCCACCTGCTAACCAACACCTTGTGGTGGCCTGTCTGTCGGTCCCAGGCCCGGCCCCGCTACGCTGAGGCGTGTTGATCCGCGCCCTTTGATGTGGGCTCCCTCCCAGACACGCACGCCAGCTTGTATAAACCCTGGTGCTCTCCGGCGATTAGCGAAGAGCTACCAAAACCTGTTTCAAGGCAGCCAAGCAGATTTGGGGCTGGAGACGGCCATGCAAGGCAACCGGAGGGGCTGTCACCTCCAGCTGAATGAGGGGGAAGAAGTGGCCACCAGCTGTGTGGAAGAGTTGGCTACACTCATCCTCCCTTCCTTAGCCAAATGAAAATGACACAAATAGAAAAAAACACTTTTTATTCAACCATCATAAAAAAAAAAATCCTTATGGGGAGTCCTCAGGCTCTCCTGGATACCTAGCTGGGAGGGGGACACCCCTCTGCTGAGCCTGGAGGAGAAAGATCTCCTCACCATGGCGAGGTCCACGCCAGCTGGAAGAAGTCACCGAAGGACAGCACCTCCTCAGGTGTGGAAGGAGGGCAGATGGGCTCCCACCAGACACCAGCCAAGGCCGAATCATGCGTAAAGGTGTCTTCATCAGCCCTAATTAACATCCCTGGCTTCTCACACCCTGGCACACCTGTTAATTAGCACACATGAGTTAATATCATTTTAACAATGGATGATCACTGGGGGCAGAGAGGTGGTTGGGAGTAGCTTCAGCGCAGTGACTCACTGAGCGCAGCAGGAAGCTGAGATACGAGAGCATCAGGGCTACGTAGACCTTATCTCTTTAACTACGGGTTACTTTACAAAGCCAAGGTGCTTCAAAAATTCATGATCGTATCTGCCGTCCTTTCCACCTGCGCAAACAGATGGCCTTGGAGAATCACGCTGTCTGCAGGAGAGCCCTGTCTCCGTCCTGCAGACAACTGGAGCCGTGCAGGTCTTTTTTTTCGAGTCCTTAATGGCAACGCTTGAGTTTCTAATGGGAGAAACCACAGAGGACAGCGTTCTGGTCCCGGCTGCCATGATTATCACCTGCCTTTGACAATCTCCTGGTCAAGCATGTTTCAGGACACAACCCAGGGCCCAGCAGGCAATTATCACCTGCCAGGAACAACAGGCCCAACATGAACACCAAGACACTGATGGTCAGCTCCAGTTTCGGTGGTACTCCAAACATCCCATAGCCAGAGACCAATCTGGTGGCAAGCGAGGCACTCTGACGCACTCTACTGTGATATTATAGTCCTTTTTCACAAAACACTATAAACTACAGCCCTATAAACACAGCCCTGGCTTCAGAGTACAAGCTGTCTCTTGCATATCCCTGTGGATAATACATGATTTTGGCCAAACTATGCACTGGGACTTTCACCCTGGTAAAACCCCTGTCCTGGAAGCAACACCCACACCAGTACCTGTGCAGCCTCGCGTGTCCAGAAGGAGCTGCGACCAAGACTACTGCTAAAGCAAAAGGTTGCCATTGCCCAGGGGAGGTCACAATTTGGCTTGAGCCATCTTTTATTCAGTAATAAAGTTAGAAGGAAAGTCAACAGAGACCTCTTTTTTTTTTTTTAAGCCTCAGCTTTGGAACTGGATGTCTGCGATGCAGAAGCTCACAAGAAGGCACTGATGGAAAACCATGATACTACCACCAGAATCACTTCCACCCCTTCAAAGTGATATTTAACGCTGCCAATTAAAGAAGTTTAACACCATGAAAAAGTAAACTGGATCGAATGCATCCATACTCCCCTTTATCAGAACAAGTTTCTCAGCCTCATGTTTCTATTTGGGATTAGGAAGGGAGTCGTGAAAGGCTGGTATTGTTCAGCCACAAACAGCTCCCCTTCAGCCTCTCTGAAAGTAAGCTAATGAACTAGAGTTCGTTGTTTGGTTTCTTTTTCCTTTTCTTTTGGAGAGGTCAGCATATATACCCACTCCCGGGAAAGCTGATCCCAGTTGTTACACAGCAAGGGTAGCTGAAAGGTTTCTAATGAGCTACAGGGAGTGGGTGCTGGCAATTAGCCAGCCCACTTGCCTGCGAAACCACAACCAACAGCAACAGGCACGCACTGCCACTGCTGGAGCAACTAGAAATGAAAATTTCACATTTGTGTTTCACTGCAGTCAGTGCTCAATGTCCAAGTGGAGATCAGTGACGAGTGGTGTTCCTCAGGGGTCGGTACTGGGACCGGTGGCATTTAGCTTCATTGTTGAAGGAAGGACCTTGCAGTTGGCACACTGAAGGGAAGGGATGCCAGCCAGAGGGGACTGGGCAGGCTTGAGAGGTGGCCCATGCAAACCTCATCAACCCCAAAGCTTGAGACTGTGAGGTCCTGCAACTTGGCCCCCAAGCACAAACACAGGCTGAGCAGAGAATGGATTGAGAGCAGCTCTGCGGAAAAGGCCCTGGGGGTGTTGGTTGATGAGAAGGTCAGCATGAGCCAGCAATGTGTGCTAGCAGCCCAGAAAGCCAACCATGCCCTGGGCTGCATCAAAAGCAGCGTGGCCAGCAGGGCGAGGGAAGGGGATTGTCCCCTCTGCTCTGCTCTTGTGAGACCCCACCTGGAGCCTGCATTCAGCTCTGGGGCCCCCAGCACAAGAAGGACATGGGCCTGTTAGAATGAGTCCAGAGGAGGGCCACGGGGATGATCAGAGAGCTGGAGCACCTCTCTGTGAAGCCAGGCTGGAGGAGTTGGGGTTGTTCAGCCTGGAGAAGAGAAGGCTCCGGAGAGACCTTACAGCAGCCTTCCAGTACCTAAAGGGGGCCTGCAGGAAAGCTGGGGAGGGACTCGTCATCGAGCGTAGTGACAGGAAATAGAGTAATAGTTTTAAACTAAAAAAGGGTAGACTTAAATTAGGTTTAAGGAAGAAGTCCTCTACTCAGAGGGTGGTGAGGCCCTGGCACAGGCTGCCCAGAGAAGCTGTGGATGTCCCCTCCCTGGAGGTGCTCAAGGCCAGGCTGGATGGGGCTTTGTGCAACCTGGTCTGGTGGGAGGTGTCCCTGCCCATGGCAGGGGGGTGGAATTGGATGGTCTTTAAGGTCTCTTACAATGCAATCCATTCTGCGATGAGATGTAGCTCCAATAATTACCAGAGCCATCCAGCTGCATGCAGACAATACACATACCTCTATATACACAGCATTAATATCTATAAAAGAGACCTGCTCCTGGTCATCCTGCCTTGAGAAAACACCCCCAGTCGTGAAGTTGTTCTGGCTATACACATGAGAGTGTGCACACACACACCCTGAGGCTGCTCTGGGCTCCTGCAGCCCCCCGCCCCGGTGGGGCTCACAGGCTGCATGAGCCATGCAGCGGCGCTTGCTCAGGGCTGGGCACTGCCACGTGGCACAGCAGCCCACAAGAGATAACCAAAACGGGGACCGCTTCCTTTTTTTGATGAGAGGGATCACAGAGGAACATTTTATTCACGAAGTGTAATCCAACCACCTCCTCTCATTTCTCTGAAAGAAACTGCACAGTGGCTGCTGTCATCTTCTTGCTGCATTCTGACACGCTCCTGCCACGTCGCTGCCAATGGTTTTAATTTGCTGGAAAAAAATCAGTTCACAGTGAGTGACAAGCTGTACTCTGGTGGGGATGCTGTCAGGCGATGGGTATCGTAGGTTTACATGAGTTGTCAAAATCCTTCAACACTAAAAATAGGCATCACGAGCTTCTGGATTCACAACACTGAAGTATTACACATAGGGGATGCTCATCCCTTCAAAAGGGCCCTAATCCACGCAGAGACAGGAAACACCTGACATACAGCAAAGGGCTCTGATCTTTACTGACTTTCAGAAGAAACAAAGCAGCTCACTGCCACAGGAGATTTCTTAACAGCCCAGACCGAAGTGAAGACAAGATGCTACTACAGTGTGGAATAAGACAGCGCAGTACGGGATGCAAGCACGATTAAGGGAAGGCATAAAGACAAGCTTAGAGGAAAAGAGAAAAAAATTGCACCTTCAAATCCCACATCGTGGTCCAGGCCCCACTGAAAGCGCTGGCAGAGATCTCCCTGCTGCAGCAGTTGTCAAGGAAAGGGACAGAGCCACGAGGCCAGGGCAGGACAGGAAAGCCCAGGAGCTGCAAGCAGGTTGCCGAAGGCTGACATTTCTGTACAAGGGATGACCTGTCCCCAGAGAGCAACCTGCTGATGGGAGCAGATCTTGCAGCAAGTCACCAAACAGGCAGGCTTGTAATTATTCAGGCTTTCTTTTGCCCGCTGCAAGTTCCCAAGAGCCCGGGTGCTTCAGCACACTGGCTTTGCCGCACGGCACGAGCTGTACGCCTGCATCTGAAGCACACGGAGAAAAATCCAGGCACCACAAGGCACTGCTGGCTGCACGTTCCCGTGCCCTGGTGAGGTGGAAGGTGCGGGGCCACCTCCATCTGCCCTGCAGGCACCGGGACATCGCACCGAAACGGCCTGACCACAGCAATGTCATCGCTATGGGTACGATGGCATACAAGGGGAACAAAACAAAAAAGGGGGAAACAGTTTACCCACCAGATCCTGTTTATTCATCCCAGCTTGCTGGTTCCATCTGAGTCACCAGCATGACTAGCGCGGGCAGAGTTGTCCCTGTATTAGGCCAATATTTACAGCAGAAAGAAAACGAAGCATCGCAAGGAATTGCTAATGAGATGTTATCACAACGCTGTGTAGAGCTCAAGCAGCACTCCGATGCGCTTTATAAATAATTAGCAAATTCCCTTTCACAACAGCCCTGTGAGGCATTATCCCCGTCCTCCGCATGGCCAGGCAGAGAGCAAGTGGTTTGCTCACGGCCACGATGCTGGCGCGGAGGCAGGGTTATAACCGGTGGCGCTGCCCTCGGGGAGAGCTGCTGCATCCTTCCCCATCCTCCCTGCCCCAACAGCAGGGACAAACTCCCTCCAGCACCGACTCATCCCACACAGGAGCC
Organism: Netta rufina; assembly: GCF_964035555.1. Taxonomy (NCBI): domain Eukaryota; kingdom Metazoa; phylum Chordata; class Aves; order Anseriformes; family Anatidae; genus Netta; species Netta rufina. The sequence continues at coordinate 103,925,956 of NC_140123.1, forward strand.
CCCGAGGAGGGGCAGGGACGGAGGGGTGGGGTGGAATCATGCCACCCGCAGCGGGCCCGGAGGAAGCGGCTCTGCGAGACTTCCCCTTTCCTAGATCCCCTTTCCAGACACAGCCAGCTCTAAAGGCCCCCGGCTTCTCATGGCCCGCTCCCTCTATCCCAAAAGTGGCACAAACGGCACAGAAACGTGCGCAGCTGCCTTTGCTCTCTGCCGGATGCACGTTAAGAAAGCAGGCAGCAGCGCAGTTATTTTAGATAAGCTGCATAAAAATAAAAGATGCTGCTTGACTGTGCGTGCTCTCATTTTTAGAAAACACACTCCGATTTATTTCTTCTTTTTCTTTTTTTTTCCCTTCAAATCCCTCTAGCAGATGGTAAAGAACCTCTCCTCAATGTCCTTGCAATGTGGAGAAGCCCCAGCCTGGTCTGAACCTCACTGTAGCAGAGCACCACGCGGGAATTACAGAGTTTGCCACCCCCTGGACACCTCCGAGGTTTGAGGAGATCTGCCTGCTTTATGTCTGAGTGCCTTTACTTCCTCTGCTTTGCCAGCTAACTCGTTGTAGCTACTTTCGTGGTCTTTTTCCCCTTTCCCAGGCCCGTACCAAGCCATTTAACTGACAGACAGTCACAATTTTATCAGAAAGTATTTGCTATATTTATACATCGCAGCCGTGGAAGGATCCGATCCAGCCAAACCATGCCGATGACAGCGGCAGACACACGGCAGAACAAACCTGGAGGGCTTCTGGACGTAGCACGGAGGCCAAGAGCAACGCACAGCAGAGGCGAGCTGAGAGAGGATAGCATTTGGAAAGGCCACGGGAGCATTTTGCTTTGAAATGCTTCAGAATTACAGCAAATTGTTCAGACTCCCCTGTTAAGAAAACAAGAAACTGAGAAGCATGACCAGGAAACGCTGTTTAAGTCTTGGCTCTTTTCTTGTGGTTAGCAGATAGGGAGAAGAGATACAGAAAAAAAGGAGGAGGAAAGCATGAAGCAACTGGAAGTGTCTTCTTTGAACCACGGTCTGAAGTTTTTCACTTTCTCTTGATACCAGTAGATTTAACAGAGGAGTGAGCGTCTCCAAATCTTGTTCCGAAAAGTGTTTGGAAGAAGGCCACAGCTTCTTACAGACAAAGCAGGAGAAGTGTATGAATTGTGGTTCTCAATGTCCTTGCTCCTGCAAGCCCACGGAGCAATCCCAAATCAGTGGCGACCCTGAGGGATGATACCTCAGTACATACATGTGGTGTTAGACACTCGCCTTTGGAAGACCCGCACCTAAGAGCTGACCTGAGCCCACAGCCACCAACCCCACTGCCACTTGCCCTCTGCTTTATACTTGCACAAATGTATGTTTTTAAGTGCTCAGGGATCCATAATATCCTCTAACACTAGGAGTTCAGCTACAGATTAACTACTGAAGCAAGCCCAAGTGCAGAGACCTGCCCTCTTACACTGTCTCAAACCCTGTCCTCTGACAACCATGATCATTTCAGAACTGTTGATTAATTTTCCACACCTGAACTTTTTTTTTTTCTCCTTTTGAAGTCCTGCCTGTTCCTTTTCTTTGTTACGAGTTTTTTTTCAGTCTTTGCCTGTTACTTGACCATTGAAGCCTGGCTTGTGATTAAATACAGCGTTTGGAAGCCTGACTGCAGAGCTGCCTGCTCCAGGTGCTCCAAGGGCACGAAGCTCTAGGAGATGCCAGTGACTCAGGACAGATGCTGCTCTGCAAAAGTCTGTGTGACCAAAGGTATTTCCCTCCCCTGTATCTGCATAATTCCATGTGGAAGGGCTGCACGGTGTAAATAGCAGCAGGTATGTGTTGCTCTGGCAGCAGATGAAGGAATGGAGGACACAAATCCACTGCAGAGCACTACGGTAGCTTGATTTAAGCAGTCGCATGACTTGCACAAAAACAGTGATCAGATATTGTAAGGTTAAGTGCATCAGGAATGCTGCACTTGGAGAAATTACTGCTCTAACCCGGGCCAACTTCTGCCACTACAGCAGCACTGAGCAGATAAGGGGACCCTTCAGACTGCAGTGATCACGTTCCACATTTTGGGGCACAGCAAAATTTGGCTGAGCTTATCTGGAGGTGAGCCGAGGTCAGGCCAAGTGAATCTGGGTGCCACAGGTGGGCCTCACAGCACACCCATCGGCTGCAGCCCAGGGGAGCCTCCTGCATCAACCACGGATGGGTGAAAGCTCTGGAGAGACCCCTGCCAGAGCAGAATAAAAGCCAGGGAAGGCCAAAGGTCTCCTGCAGCCTTCCCATGAGGTGATCCCACGGTGCGAGTGATCCAGAGCCACTCCAGGAAGAGTGGCTCCTCTTCTTCACTTCTGCCCCACTCTCCACATAGGTCCTTAGGGCAGCTATCACCTGGGGCACCATCCTTCAGGACACAACTGAAGAAGCTCTAAAGCCCACAGCAAAACAGCACATCCTCATAGCTGGTAGGCAGGTGTTAATCAGGGCTGTCAGTCGATCGCTGGACTTTGGAGAGAAGAATCCTAATGCCACGGTTTCCTGAGGCCCTGAGAGCTCAGCAGGTTCCACGATACCTCCTTCCACAGCAAAAATAACACCGACAGACAACGCAAAGCACCAAAAGTAGCAAATCCACCAGGCTTCTACATCTTTCCAGGGAATTTTGGCGGGTTAACTCCTCCCTGACACATTTTAAGCTAGAAGGTCTCAATCTGTCCCTTTGCAGCCAGCAAACACCATAATGGAAGCTCTGGTTAACCTCAAGCGCAAGGCTGTGCTCAAGCCTAATGCAGATCTCTGCGGCACACTCAGAGGGGCAGAGACCAACGAGCAGGGAACTTTGCAAAATGTTTCTTAAACTTCAGCCAGCCTTCAGCAGAGTACAAAGGAGGTGGAAAGCAGCTGCCTTCCCGGTGCTGGGACAAACTGCCCCAATGCACTGGAAGAAGAGATGATTTCAGATCACGGTAGGAAGCACCAGGCTGCAAAAGAAGTTCTCCCTCCTATGTCAAAGCCTCCAAAGCTCCAGTACTTGTGTAAAGCTGAGCACCACACCTACAGATTGTGGTACCGAGGAGCGAATGGTGACTTACTGTTACTTGAACAGGCACAGAAAGCTGCTGCCATTGCTGCTGACCGGTCCTCTGGTGCAGACGGGCAGTCAGAGGCCCTGGGAGGTAACAAAGAAACGTGCCCAAGGACATGTAGGTGCTGTATCCACACCAGCACCTGATGGCCCTTTTGATATTAGTCACTATTTGATATGATGGAATGGGAGAGAAAGGCAAAGAGAAGGAAAAGAAAACCACGCACGTCTTTCTCTTTGTTGTTTTTTTTTTTAGATGCACTGTCAGTCCATACCCCAATAAATGTCTGTGCATCTCTTCATGACATAAATGTCAGCCTTGCGGTGAATTGGAACCTCGGGACTGCTGCACTGGCAGAATTAACATATTGCACATACAAAACATTTCATTATCCACAGCAAACTGTACGCACTTTCACTCCAGGGAAACTGGAAATGCCACCCAGTCTCACTATTGTTTTCTGTTAACAGGCTGACAGCCCTGCCATGCAGCCACACACTGGGACATTGGGTTTGATGATGTATCAGTCTTCCAGTTTCATTCTTCTCTCTCTACAATGCTGACATTTTTTTACATCTTTTTTTTTTTCCTGTTTGTTCTGGTTTTATCTTTATAGATGTGCCACATTACCAAATGATTTACTTGAAAAAACTTACCCTGGGACAAACACAAAACGGGGCACATTTGTCAAGCTGAAAATACACCAGAAGGAACCCACTGTGCTCTCTGCAATATGGGTGGAAGGTGATTCGGAGGTAAGAAAACCTCAGACACAACAGGCAAGGCTCCAACCCATTTACACTAGTGTCCGTGGTCAATACTGATGCACTCGAGAACTGAATCTGTTCCCTTCTGTGGCTTCAACTCACTGCATTTTTCCTTCCCGCTCGTCGGCTGGGCTGGCTGTAAACTCAACCATTTGCATAAGCCACAGATTTTGTCTGCCTCTTTGAAAGGTCAAAAATTAGAAGCAGTGCAAACAAACACACATGACAAATAGGCCAGCTGGCAGCAATTTGGAGTGACCACATGGAGGAAGTGTGGAAGCGAATCAGGGCAGGACAGGAACCTTTAACAGCCTGGGTCTTACACACATATTGCAACTTACAGGCTGCCTCGGGGGAGTTTTATTATTATTTTTTAATCAGCTTTGTATCTTTGCAAAGATTAGTGACCAGCTACCCAGATTTAGCACTGTCGTGTTCCCATAAACATTTCCAAATATATGTTCTTTGATAAAAGATGCAGCTGCTGGCACCATTTTTCACATAAACATTTCTCTATGCATTACATTGCACATTACTAAGGAGTCTTCGCGTTTTTATTCCTAAGAGACCACTCGTGCTCTTCTGCAGGGTATGGGGCTGAGAAAGGAACTGGGACATGAGCACATTATAGTGGGGAATAGCAGCTGTGAATGGATGCACAACTAAGTCTATTTAGAAAAAAAAAATAACAACAAAAAAGCACTGGGGTTGTTACTCACATGGGGGCGTCACAGAAGTAAGGAGGAAGGTTGGGAACCATTTGCCGTCCCGTGCAGCTCCTGCAATGGAAAAGAAAGATGCACAGGTCAGCTGCAAAGAGCCAGGCAGCCAGCTGCACGGCTGGCGTGAATCCACCTGCCCCTCGATACCTGCAGCAGACCTCTGCCAAAGTTTGGCTGTTTGGGAGTGGAGATGGGAGCCGACTGACAGCATCCCAAGCTACCACCCGGCTGGGATCGCTCCTTTGGAACCCAATCCCCCGGGTGCTGTAACACCACCAAGCATCCCCCAGATAAACAAGCCTCCCTCCCCACCTGCAGAGCAATTTCCCTCCGAGTGAGCCAACCTGCACCGGGGTTTAATGCTCTCTCCACAGCATCCCCCTCCACCACGGAAATCCGTGCCCGCTGCTCGAGGAGCACGGTTAATCTCTGCAGGCAGATGTCGGCCTCCAGAGCTGAGAAAACGACTTTGTTCTTCAGGAGCTGGGAATTTAAAACGCCCCAAGTTGCAATGCCTTGATGCATTCGGTAAGCTGAACCCAAAAGGAAGCACCTGCTCGCTGAATAGCCCCTAATGAAAGCCCCGCTGCTGCTCCACGTGCGCCTCACTCAATGTGAGCGGCCCCTCGGTGGTTAACAACAGGCTGGCCACAGCCAAAGAGCTGCATGGCAAAAAGGAGGCTAGGTTGCTGCTGAGAGCAAAGCCCTTCTGTGACTTGTCTCAAAGGGGAACCTCCTCAGGCCGGAGCCGATCCCTGGGGGCTCAGACCTGCAGAGGAGGCAGCCAAAGGCACCCCGAGAAGACACGCGGCCCACACCGGCCTCCTGGCAGGAGCCCAGCTTGCCCCCCGGAGGCAGATTTGGGGCCCAGGCCCGGGTTTGAGCTCCCTTACAGCCACCACGACATCTGCTCTCTCAGCAGAGCCAGGCTTTCAGGAAAGAAACACTCCCAGCACAAACACTGCCCCTCTTCCACATCTCCTCCGCTCGCCCCTCGGCCTGGCCTCGCTGCCCGCACCCCTGGCCCACCACCTCTCGGTGCCTCCTTCCTTCGGGGCCGAGGGGCAGAAGGGGCAGACAGGCGGGCCACGAACCACACCAAGCAGACCCCGGCTTCTCAAAAGATTAAACAAGACGTGTTTGGGCCTGTGAATTAGCCACAGTTCTGCCAGCAGATCTATAAGCAGTTTCCTTCCCTGTGTATTTCATGTACAAGCAACCTTTGGTACCTCACGACCTCAAGGCATTCCCGCCTTCTCCAGCCGGGACTCCCCTCCATGAGGGCCGCAGCCCTCTCGGGGCCCCGTTCTGCCTCCTCTACGAGAGCCTTTTCTTTTCTTTGGCTATTCCAGAAGTCTGTAGTGAAACCCACGCGTCTCCAGCAGCCCCTGTAAATCCCCAGCCCCTGTTTGATGTAAAGAGGCCGTGGCAGTGTGGTATCACCACACCGTGCCTATCCTCATGACATGTAACTCCAATGAGCAATCCTATTACCCGTGCTCCTCGCGGTTGTGCAGAGATTTAGCCCTCAGCTCCCCATTGCTTTATCTCTTTGCGTGTTTGCCAGTGCAGAAACAATCTAGGGCTGTAGACGGGTCATGTCCAAATGCTTCTCCTATCTTGCTGCCAATCTGGAAAGAAAAGCAACCTGCACGTAGCCTGCACTGCGCTGTCGAGCTCCCCAGCACAGCAGCCAGACGGGAGCTTCCAGGCACAGAGACAGCAAAGGGACAAAACCAGGGCTATGAAGCCCTGGTGAGGGGCCTGGAGCACGAGTCCTGTGAGGAGCAGGGCTGAGGGAGCTGGGGGTGTTTGGGCTGGGGAAGGGGAGGCTCAGGGGAGGCCTCATTGCTCTCTGCAGCTACCTGACAGGAAGGTGTGGGGAGCTGGGGTCGGCCTCTGCTCACAGGTAACAAGTGCTAGGGCTATAGGGAATGGCCTCCAGTTGTTCTTGGGTCATCTCCTACGCCTACTACCACAGCCCTGTTTGAATGCTGCCCTGCCGTTCACCTGCTAGGAAAACCCTCCCTTTCCCGCTGCGGTACCCCTCCTGTGCTCTTGCACAAGAGCCGTCTCTTACCTCATCCCATTTTTCCCTCGTGTGACGCCTCCACCACATTCCTGACAACTCACAGGTTACTCACTACTGCAAGTCTGAACCCTGGCTCTGCAGCACTTGCCAGCAAGACGGCTGTGTCGCCGTCAGAGTATCAGCCCCGCTTCCTCAACATGCTGCAGCCCAGGGACAGCTGATGGAGTGGGCAGCTCAGGCTAGAAATCTGCCCTTTTCCATTATTTCCACTATTACTGAGGTAGTTACACCTGCTTTGGACTTGCCTTGAAGCAGCTGTACTCGAGGAGCACTGCCTCAGGATCGCAGCGTGGCTGAGGCTGGCAGGGACCTCTGGAGATCCAACCTACAGCAGGCTGCCCAGTGCCACGTCCAGCTGGGTTTTGAAGATGCCCAAGGAAGGAGACTCCACAACCTCTCTGGGCAGCCTGTGCCAGTGCTTCATCACCTGCACAGTGAAAAATCGCTTCCTGATGCACATGCACAGAGAAGGAGTGAGACAAGCGGGCTTTCAAAGGGTTTTATTCTGCTCTGAACACTGACCATGACGCTAAACCCAGGAGAACTGCAGCCAGGTGCTGGTCCCACTGGTGCCTGAAAACACCGCCGACAATGCCAGGTTCCTCTTCAGCCACGTGGCGTGGAGCACTGGTGCTGACAGCAGTGAGGCAGCAGGAACACAGGGCCCAGCAAAGGAAAAAGGGGGTAACAGTGTCTCCGTCAGCAGCAGCCCAGGCTTGGAGCACACACACACGCACACGAGACTTTCCAGCAAGCATTTTTATTTTCTTCCGAAAAGCAAGTCCCAACAGGTAGCATGCTGCAATGAGCCCGAGCCACGATCCCTCAGCACCTCCAACGCTGCTCAGAAGGGTTTGTCCTCGTGTTTTTGTTTTTCCCCGTAAGCCTCTAACGCAGACTGCAAGTTTGGCTTCAGCACCCGTGGGGAACACCTCGCATTGCCCCATGAAGGCAGCATCCCCCCGCAGCCAGGCATGCCAACTAACCAAGCCCCGTTTCGCTCCCAGCACTGTGGCTACACGAGCACGCCTACGCTTGTAGCAGCAGGAGCTGGCTGTCACATCAGGGCTACCTTTTGCAGATCCACTCGCAAACAAGCTCGCAGATTCCCCAGGGCTGCAGGCTCTGCCCTATTTCAGGCTCCCCGCCGGCGTTTTCCAAAGGGGCGATTTCACCCCTAGAAAGCGGGGAGTCACTCAGTCAGCACCAGGCCGGGCGCGAGGATGTTTAGCTCGATAATGCAGCTGTCAGTGGGATTTTGAAATGTCACTCCCACACCTAGCAGATGCAGCTTGCTCACTCCTCGTTTTAGAAAAATGTACTCGAGTTCCTTTTGTAATGGATGCAAAATGTTTCACAGGGCTGGAGCTTTATTTTGAAGGGAAAAAAAACACACTACTCTCGTTCCCTTTCAATTGAAAGACATTTTAATTAATTCTCTTGAACATATTTAAACTGTTCTATCCCTTTTAAAGACGCTTTTACAGGGACAAGCTATCTCCTTAAGTAAACCCCATATGGCACGGAGTTGAACTAAAAATCCCGAAAACCGAGACAAAAAGAGAGCTGATTCAAGAACAAGGCTTCTCCACCTGTCATTCTTGGCCCTGGCTTTGCCAAAGCTTAACATCTGCGAATAACTCCAGGAGGATGACCAAGATAAATGTTTGTACAATGTCAGCTTGAACATACCAATTGCTTTCAAACAATCACAACTGGAATGACAGCATGAAAAACGAGCGAGAGGAGACACCAAAACCCTGTGGGAGAAAGATGCTATGAGTTCCAGTCAGGTTTGGTGCCTTACCTTACACATGAGCTTACTTCAAGTAACCAAAACTCATCTCTTAGATGACCTTTTTTTCTTAAAAAAAATAAAAAATAATAATAATAATGTTTTTCAACCCACAGAACAATTGTGCCCCAAAAGCCCCACCAACCCACTTGTACTTTTCACACACTCTTGACTCCATAAAATTCCTTCCTCTGTTTAGGCTGCATGCGTGTGGAAGAAGAGAAGAGGCCCTGGAAAGCAGCCCCAAAGATTCCTACACCTTCAATCCTCAATATATGCAAACGAGATACAGGAAGAAAATTCATTTCTGACTTAAAAATTCACTTAGGAACAAACCTCTGATGCTTCTCTTGTTGGCAACTACATCTACTCTCCTGCAAGTCCTGACACCGAACCCCCTGGAAATTGGACTAGGCTGCTAGGAAAACTGCCGTGACATTTTCCAAGGGCCCAGATTTATGTACCCATATGGTTGCCTTTAACTTCATAAACCAAACAGATTGGATTTTTTTCTAAAGGTTAGAACACCGCTTGCCCTCTTTTCCATCACGCAAAGTTTAACACTGAACTCAATTGGTTTTGGTATTTGTACTATACCTAAGGCAAGGACCACTTTCTGATCAGCATTAAATTCAGCTCCTTCTTAAAACTCATCGCAGTCCCCTCAATTGCTGTTCTGTTTTCACAGGGGTTGGCTAAATGTTCTGCGTTGAGAAGAAACACATAGTGTCCATACATATAATGTGTGTGTGCATATATGTATATATCTGAGCCCATGAACCAGTTGCTAACACTTGGCTGGAGGAAGCAAGAGCACTAAACCCTTTATCGAATCCTGGGTAGCTGTTGCCTGCCATTACACAGTTGGCAGGCTTCCCTTACCAAATTTATGCACTAAAATTAGCTCTCACAATTGCAATCAATTGTAACAATCAAGCACGAGTAATTCAGAAAAGAGAAGGTAAGCACAGAAAATGACGTTACAGCACTGCGGCGACCTTCGATTTGTTTATAATTACGGGCAGCCTTTGCATCCATGGGCCGTGAGGCTGCAAGCACACAGCCTGTACGCGGAATAAATTATTGTCGCGAAGCTTCCTTCTGCGGTGTCCCAGAACACTTCCTTGCCGTTGTGTTCTTGGCGTGCTCTCCCCTGCCTCGGAAAAGGTCTCGGAAAAGGAGCTGCAAAGGGATCCTAGAAGCTCTCTGGCGAGGAAGATGCCCATCTCTGCCTCCCCAGGCCCCATATTTACCCGATACCTCTTGGATGGCTTCACATTGTGTGCACGTGGGTTGTGGGTGCACGTTCTTCTTCTCCTTGCCCCCATTCCTGCAGACCAGTGGCTTAGGTGCTGCTGCTCTCCCTGCCTGCTTCGCCACCTTCCTCACCCAGGACCCATCGGGAGGACGGGGACGGCCCGGCCATGGCTCTGGGAACTCCCCAGGGCCGAATCCTGGCCCCAGCACCACCTGTGGAGCAGCAGGGAGCACCGGGACCTTTCCAGGAGAGGAGATGAGGGATGGGACCCTGGAGCAGCACCGGGGCTGCTGGTGGCATTAACAAGGTGCAAGCAGGGACGCGTGCATCCAGTTTGAACACACGAGCTTTTTCCAGGGATCCCTTGCTATGACACGGGGAAGGGTTAGCAGATAAAAGCCATCTCACCCACCAACAGCACGGCATCAGTAACCCTCCCCAAAACGATCTGCATCGCCGTGAATGGCTCTGAGACAACTCCCCAGCGACTTGGCTGGTAGGCATATTTTTTACCATCCTCCCTGGCGCAGATGGTATATATTGCGTGTGGTACGGTGCCAGAGCAGAAATCAAAGTTACAGGCAGCTCTGTACAGATTTTTCCCCCCCTCTGAAACAACAACTCATGAAACTAGTAATAAATGTTATATTGTTTGGAACGAGAAGCAGATAATGTATATAAACTTCTGGAAACTAAACACATATGGCAGGAATATGCTGGAGAACACAGAATACCCTAGAGAATGCAGATAATGAAAAGCCCTCTCTCTGCAACTCAGAGTAAATATTATATCTGATTGTCCCCCCTCTCCCACATTCACACGAGCAAATCAATGTCTGGCAACCCCCTCGGATCCCAGCAGTTCTCTGTTTTCTGTACTAACAATCGACGTAACTTCTGGCCCCCGAGAACCTACATCTTGCATGTCATCACATATTTATGCTGAATTACCTACCACTGCTTTCATTCACTTCTGAATTTTATTTTATGGTTTTTTGTTTTTGTTGTTTTTTTTAAAGAGGTCACAGCTGAACTATGAAGGAGCAAACCTAGACAAACAAGCGCATGGCATTGAAGGCACACTTTGCTTTTGTAAAGACAGGAGGCAGAAAAGCTCGCGTGGTACGGCTTGATCAAGAAGCCAAGTCCTGAAGCACTACACATCTGCCTCCCTACCTCAGCCCCTACCAGGGAGCACTGCTCTGACCCAGACCTACTGCGTTTAAGAGAAAAACGAGCAGAAGACTCACTATTCTTTGTATCATCTAGAAGCTATTTACAGTAGTCAACATAAATCAGATTAAACCTTCCTGGACACAATACAGAGCCCACCAACAACAGCTTAAGAATTTTCCACTGACTTCATCGGGCTTTGGCCCAAGCCTTTCATGTAGCTCCTCACTGATCTCCTTCACGCCGCGGAACTCACATTCGCAATCCCCAGCAGATAAAGCCAAGGAGGCCTCGCAGCAAAGTGCCCAGAGAACAAGCTGCCTCCTTGGCAAAGTCCACCACCGAGTGAAGGTATCGGCACTGTCAGCAATGGATTTAGTGCAATCCCGAGACAGCGATAGGGGCAATTTGCAGAGTAAAGGCGATCTGTGACTGCACACAGAGCCTCATGCCCAGCATTTTGGCACGGTACATTTTGTGATTCATCCTGGCTTGTATCAGAAATAGATGGCCAGCAGGGCTAGGGAAGTGAATGTCCTGGTTTACTCAGCTGTGCTGAGGCCACACCTCGAGCACTGTGTTCAGATTCGGGCCCCTCGCTACAAGAAGGACATCGAGGCCCTGGAGCATGTCCAGAGAAGGGCTACAAAGCTGCTGAAGGGTCTGGAACACAAGTCCTGTGGGGAGCAGCTGAGGGAGCTGGGGTTGTTTAGCCTGGGGAAGAGGAGGCTCAGGGGAGGCCTCATTGTGCTCTACAATTACCTGAAAGGAGGCTATCATGAGGTGGGAATTGGTCTCTTCTTCCAAACAGCAAGTGGTAAGACAAGGGGAAATGGCCTTAAGTTGTGCCAGGAGAAGTTTAGGCTGGTGATTTGGGAAATCTTCTTCACTGAAAGGGTTGTGAGGCATTGGAACAGGCTGCCTAGGGAAGCGGTTGAGTCACCATCCCTGGAGGTCTTCAGAAAACATGCAGATTCAGAGCTCAGCGACATGGTTTAGCGGCAGACTTGGCAGCGCTAGGTTAAAGGTTGGACTACGTGCTCTTGGAGGGCTTTTCCAATGAAAATGATCCTAGGATTGCTTTTTCCTCTCTCTGCAGTGAGCACTGCAATGGGTTCTCCTGTAAAACCCAAATTAATTGATTTTGTTGGCTAACAGATTGAGCTGCACCTGCAGGTTTGAATCACTGTGCCCCTCCACATCTGCAGGCAAACTATCCGTCAGCAGAAGGTGGCTGTCAAAACTGATACCAGAAAACGAGAGTTACAAAAAAACAGTATTTTTTACTAACATGGGAAGCCTTTCAGGTGAGGGCTGCAAGTTTCTTTTCAAAGGAGCAGAGAAATCCCAGGAGCCCCATCAAACCAGTGGCCATCCACCCGAGGGGACCAGGTCCACCAGGTGGGAAGGCAGAGCAGGAACCTGCCCCAGGGCTCCCACCTCCCAGCAATGCCCCAGCCACATCCAAGGCGATGCTCATCCCTTCGCTCTCCCTCCGACACAAACCCAGCTTTACATCCAAGCACGGTGAGAACATTTTTGGTATGATCCAGTTTTACAAGAGAGAATTTATGTTTCCAATACAACTGTGATTAAAAGTTATGCAAAAAACCACGGGGCCGTTGCCAAGTTATTTAGAATTCCTCCTTTTGAGTTTGCATTAAGATTAAAAGGAAAAACAGCTGAAGGAGAGGGACTTAAAAAATACATGAAGTGTAACGGATAGCAAGGAGGTGGCTAGAGGAAAGAAAATGGAGAACTGAAGCCGATAAGCAGGGAAGGGGAATACAACGAGGTATCAGGCTGCAGAATGCCCTCCAAAAGCAACGACAAACTAATCACAGCAATCGGCACTGCCACAACAGCAGGCAGCAGCTGAACACGGCCCTATAAACCCTCACCCTCCTGCAGGGCCAGGGAGAGGCAGCGATACCCCCAACACTGGGTCTGCACCATTTCTAAATTGGAGAGACGGGGAAAAGAAAATGGTCATGCTCCTAAAGCATCTTAAATATTTCCCGGACTAGCAAAATGAAAACAAACAGAAATAGCAGCAGAAACTTACACACCCACACAGGGAGAAAGGAACGGCCTCCGTAACCGGCTGTCCCTCTCCTCCACGCACCCGGGACTGGAGGTCCCCGAGCAGCCCCTAGGCAGAGAGCTTCGAACACGGCACGGCCTACCTGGGCACTACACCTCTGTCAAGAGCAGGTGCTCCGCAAGCAGATGCCTATTCAGATAACGAGCTGTAAATAAAACCACACGCATGGCTACACAGAAGAAATATTTTGGCTTCAAAGGCATTTTTCTTCAGCGTGTAAACACGGCAGGAATTTCTCTCGTGTCTCAAATAGCATTGCTCTGCACACAAAGTCAAGTCTACTCACGGTATGGTTTATTTTGCTCCACCGGCTGGAAACAAAACGCCAGCCTTCAGCCACTCGGAGAGACCGCGGCGAAACGTCCTGAGGTTCAGAGATGCTCTGCAACGATGGGCAAGTTATTTTTGGAAATCTATCTGGTTGCTAGGGCAAATTCTCGTAATGATGCGCACCATCCGCCAAGCAGGATCTGGTTTGCGATTCAGGAGGGGAGGAAGGATTCAGAGGAGGGATGACTAACCGGGGGTAACGTGAGAAGCCAAGTGAAATGCCGCACTACACAGGAACGCGGCTACGGCTTCCATCACGGCTCGGCTCAGCTCCCACCTGAAACACGCCGGCTTGTTTTGAGCCAACAGAGCCCGGATCGCAGGCTTGAAAGAAACCTCAGAAGGTCGGACAAGGCATCCTGCTGCCCCAAGGCAGGATTAACGACACCTAAGCAGTACCTTATGCAGGCCATACCACTACTGAACAATAAACACTTGTTCATACAACTATCTCCCATCGGTTTTATTTGTCTTTACACAGGGGAGTAAATGAGGCAGACAGAAACGAAGCAATTTGCCCTCGACTGCACACTAAATCTCCTGCAAAACCTGGAAATAATTCCAGATGTTCAGAAGACCACAAATAACCCATTGATCGGTTTTCTAGGAGCTGTATCGTGGTCACCCTCTCTTTTTCGAAATTACCGGAGCCTCGGTTCACATCGACCTGTTACACATCTGGATAGTCTCACGCGCGTTATAAAAGCCCACGGCAGTTTTTCTGTCCACATTCTAAGCTTTCAGCTCTAGAAATAATCTTTTGAAGGTTAACAGATGGCAAAGATGGTAAAGCAAGGACAAAGGGAGGAGGGGGTCGTAAGATATTTTCCATTTTCTTCACTAACAACGAAGAATGGAAATGTGCACGCTAACGTTAAAACACACCGGCTTTGGATGACACAGAGAGGAAAAGGTTTTTGGATGACACAAAGAGGCAAAGGGTGTATGATTTACATCTTAGTGCCATAGCTGCTGGTCAGCCTTGAGCTGAACTCAACCGAGATTGTCTGGAAGCGTGCATATCAAATTTAGGAAACTGCCACGCTCTTCTGGATAGAAGAGTGCTTTGCACGTCAGAAGAAAGCTACTGTAATTAAAATAATATCTCCCTTACAACTGAGAAGAGAGAATATTTAATTAGGCTTTAAACTGTTGAGAAGAGGCTTATATAATAATCTTACTTAGGCCATACAGTCAAATGAAATGTGCCTACCCAGATCTATTCAGAAGTTAAGTGCACTTCACTGGTAACAAGTATCTCCCGGTAAAACCTGGCATTAAGACTAAATTAGCACGCTCTGCTCCTCCATTCTGATTTCTGAAATAAAACAGCTCCGATTGATGAGAGATGTAAGCGCTGCAGAGACCGTGAGCTCAATGACACCCGGTAAGGCCCCGGGCTCCAACACCGCTGCTGTGCTCAGCATGGAGCACAGCCTCTTCACTGGAGTAACCACCGGCCAGGCAACATCCAGGACCTCATCCTTCTGTGCATCCTCAGCTCCCTGCCTTCCTGAAAGCAGCTTTCAGAGCTGCTTTTGTAAGGAGCCAGCCCAACTAGCCAGGGCTCCAGCTGCAGCTGCCTTCAAACCCCCTCAAACGGGACTGCTTTACAGGTGGGATCTTCCTCCAGAGTCGCATCCAGCTGATAATTGTAGGTGCCCACGGTGCACTCTGCTGTGCAAACTGCAGCTCCTGAGTTTCCGCAGTGCTCCAGAAACGCTACTCAACCCCTGTGAGGTCCACGCCGTGCATGTGGGCACACACGTGCAGCAAGGTAAGACATTTTCTTCGTTATTTTATGTAATGTCACAGAGGAGAGTGCTTCTGAGTAACGCTGCTTTGGAAAACAGAGCATGAATGCCACTGATCATAAAGAAAAAAATCATATGCACAAACGCTGCTAAGAAACCAAACACCTTCTCAAAAGAGGATTTGCCACTGAAAGGAACAGGAGTTGATAAATGATCGGAGGGAAAATGCCTGCAGCTTTAACAGCCTGTGTAAATGGTTAAAATTCTCCTGGAGAGGGGCCTGCGGGGCTACACAAAGCCAACAGCTGCACAAACGTAAGGCTGGAAGGTACCAGGAGGTCTGAAGTGTTTTGGGGGAGATGCACACACAGGCTTACCTTGCCCAGCCTCCTGACAGGCCCTGCAGTTGTGAAGGGAGCTTTAATCTCCCTCAGATCTGTATAAACAAAGATCACAGGAACCATCGCATCCACCAGCCTGGGAACCAGGAACACGGGGATCATCTTTCACTTTGTAGCTTTCTGCTGGAGAGGAGGGAGGAGGACAGAGGGAAACGAAATAACCACGCAGGCTCCGGTGGCTCGACGTGAACGGGCCTGTTCCTGCTGTTCCCGTGGGTCATCGGGATAATTAAATCCTCTCTGACAGCCACGGGGCCGCGGCACAGGGCGCCTACGAGCGCCAGCCAACTGCTCCGGGTTGCACGAAGGTGCTGCTATGCGCTGCCACACGGCACCGCGCGCTGCTCGGCGCTGTCGGGATGGATCCTGATCCCAGGAGCCCCGCCGCAGCCCGGCACAGACCCTCCACGTCCCCGGGGACCCCGTGGTCCGACGGCGGCTCGGGCAGCTCCCGTGTTTTTGGAGGAGTTTACGGAGAGGTCAGGCTGAGTCACCGCACTGCTGCTCCCAGCCCGCCTCCCCCGCTGCAGAGTTTCTAAATTAATCTGGGTCTTTAGGCTTGTCGGCTTTTATTGCCGTTTCTCCGAGCGAAGCACAGCTTTCACGCCACAAACTACAGGGCTGAAATCCCCAGATGTGCTCCGTAAGTGCCGCTTGCAATTCGCCCCTGCCCTTCTTCATCCGAGTGCGCTCCCTGAAGCGAGTCTTTAAATCTAGGGCAGGAAAGGCGCTCAGCTGCTGCTTTATCTCGCAGCCTGGACCAACACCCGGTGCCCAAACCCCTCCTTGGGAAGGCAGCGATGCCAGAGGGCTGGAAATCTCACATCTCTGCAACAGAACACTGTCAAAGGGACAATCCTTCACCTTTTTTTAATATAAATTCTTGACAAGAAGAGCTGCGTGCGTGCTGCCCACAGCCTCAATAATCCCCTCCACCTACCGAAATCAAGCAGGGCTTTATTTGGCTGCAGGGAGCGAGCCCAAGCCTAGAGACTCGCCCTGGCTGTCCCGTGACGACGTCGCACCTTTTCTCTTCTAGCTTTAGCTCAAGTACAGGAGAGGAAAGTGAATCTAGTGAAAATACATTGAGCTACGAACTGGAAACTCTCTGTTAAACTAATCACGGCGCTGCGCTGGGGCAGGGGCGCGCTCCGGCTCCCCGTGACGCCGTGACCAGCCACGCCACCGCTGCTGGCAGGATCGGCCGCTCGGCTGCAGCAGCACGTACCTGTTAGCACTGGCAACTTACAGCTGGAAAATGTTAGGGAGGGCTGATTAATTGCTACAAGACGAAGTTTCCATGCCTTCACTCCGCATTAACGGCTTCGCGGTTAACAAAGACCCTAGGGAGAAGCAGAAAAGAAAGAGGGAAGAAAGAAGAAAGCCCCCGACACATCTGGGGCCGGGAGCATCCTCTGAGGGCAGCAAGGCACACGGCAGCCTCCTCGGCAGGGCTTTGGCTTCCATCGGGAATAAGTGGGGCCTCCACGCCTCCAGGCCAGGAGCCAACAAAGTGATGTCCCCCAGAGCCCCCAAATAGCCCCGGTGTCCCCCTGGCACCCCAACAGCCACTGCTGGGCTGGGAGAGCAGTGAGAGAGGCCACAGGTGGATGGAGCCCACGCTGCTCATCCTCCTCTCCCTGCAGAGAGGACGGGTGGGGGCCCAGGCGTTGCCCCTGAGGCTGCAAACCTCTTGCTTGCACCCCCCTCCCTGGTCCAGGTGACAGCCTTGAGGAAAACCCCAACATCCTTCATCCGAGTGCAATGCTTGAGACTCTGGTCCAGCCTGTGGTGATGGGGACGAGCCGTACGGAGAGGAGAAAGCAAAAGTAAAGGTGCCAGCTCAGTTGTCACCTCCCCTGCACCCCTGCCTCACCCTTCTGTATGACTCAAAGGAGCAAAAGAACCAAAACCTCGCACCCCTCCCTCTGGAGGAGGGCAGGAACCTCAGAGTTGGCCCCGCCGTGCTGCTCGAGCTCCGTGCTGGGTGATTTGACAGCCCGTGTGCACAGCAATCGGCACGGGCTCGCTGCTGCGTGGGGCCGGGGGAGCAGCCACAACCACTGCCTGCCGCTCAGAGCTGTGCCGAGAGCCTGCAGTCACCTGCCACACGCAGCCTTCCCAAGGTGCCATCACCCCTGGGTACGCTCCTGGAGCACCACGAAGGGTGTGTGAAGGCAGGGACACGGGGCACACGCACACACATGCATACGCACGCACACTTCGGCACACGCCATGTGACAGATTTTAAGCAGGCGAGACTCAGATGTGAATATTTCAGGAGGCATAGAAACAAGAAGAAAAAAAGCAGTACACACTCAAACCGGCAAAATCTAAGAGCTGGCACAGCACAGAAGTTGCTCTCCCAGAATTAGAGTTTGTTTGTTTTTTTCCTTGAAAATACATCAGTAACTCTAAAAAAAATAATAACAACTTCTCCAAACAAGGTCTGACACAGCATTTGTACTCACCCTGGCAAGCTCTCTTACTTCCCACAGCTCTAACAACTTCTAGGTGAACACAGCAGCGCCGGGGAGTTCGCCAGCACTACTTGCAGAGAGGTACCTTGAGAGCAGAGGCTCCGAGTTTCCCTCCATGCAGTCCCGCTAACACCTTTAATTCTCCTCTGGGAAGAGCACGAGGAGGCTCCCCAGCAGCAGGATGTGCACGGCTCCCCTGCAGGACGAGGGAACAGAGCTGAGGCGCGCAGCCCTCAGCCCCGCTGTGGCACGCGGCTTGCGTTTTATGTAAGCGTTTGTGGCTGTTGTTCAGTTCTGGAGGAGGGCTTACCATGGAAACTGCAAAGAGGTGCTTTGTTTAAGAGGCAGAGCGCGCTCCTGAAGGGCTGCTCGTCCCCCGTGTGCAAACACCTCAACTGCGGGCACGGCCTCGCCTTTGGACGCGTTCTCCAGAGCACGGCCAGCGCCGGCTGCAGACCGGTCACCGCACAGCACGACTGCACACGAAGCATCTCCCCCCGCCCTCCCCGAGCTCAGAAGCCAGGTGAAAGCAAAGCAGGGATCAGCTCCTTCGGGCGCCCATTAGGCGGGTCTGTGGGAAGTGCCAGCTCCTGCTGAGGGCCCGCGGGAGCGAGGCAGCTCCCAAAGTGCAAAGCCTCGGGGACCGCTCCCAGTCCTGCGCAGCCCGCAGTCAGCAAGTGACCTGGTAATCCAATTAGGCGGCAGCACTAACTAACACAGAAGGAAACGGGGGAGAGTAAAAAGGCAGGGGGAAGGAATTATGTACAGAGCAAAGCGCAGCCTCATTGCTCCCCTAATCTGCAGCTGTGAGCGGGGTGTGGGGAGGACGAGGCAGCGCCTTCGGGCCTGCCCTGCCGCGGGGAGCGAGGGTACAAGTGCGACACAAGTTTTGAGGCCGTGTTTTAAGCCACCTCCCGGCTGGGTTTTGGCCTCAGTTGGGCCGTAAAGTGGTTACAAACAAGACCAAGGAGCAAGAGATCTCTGGCACCGATGGGTTTGTCTGGGGGTGCGAAAGAGCGTGAAAACAATCGCGTCAGTTTCCAAGCTGGAGGCCCAAGCTATGGCATTATCCGGGTCTCTGGAAAGGAATAAAAGCAGAATGAAAGAGAAAAGCTTTGTGTCTGCCATTGTCCTGGAAAATTAGCATTTTTAATAGGACAGTAAACATAAGGCTGGCTTCAGATGATGATAACTATCACCATAAAAAGCACGTTCAGCTTTTTATGGATTTTCCATTATCATAACAAAAGAGCACCAAGCATCTTGGCTGAACTGCTGGAGTTAAAAATGTGTAACATCTGACTCCTTAAGAGAGAGTTTTCTTAAAAGAGACTTTCACGAACAAGAAATGATGAGGATGCACTTCTCCTACCACTGATCCCTCTTCCGAAAAACTTTCAGAGCATTTTTTTTAAAGTCTGGAGAGAGAGAGACACGGTTATTTTATCAGACCTGTGATCCCAGATCAAACCCCGACAGCAAGACCGGCTGCCCAACGCAGGCACCCAGCGCCTCAAGCCCAGGCCGGAGAGCGACCAAATTTGCAGGGAACAAAATATTTTCCCAATCCTCTCCATGGGCAATTAGCAACGCAAGCCTGAAACGTCAAAAGCTGACTCTTAATTACTGAAGTCAGCACTTAATGACTCCAATTATATTTCTACTGATTTCTGAAAATTGGATCCTCCACTACACTTGCTGTATTTAAATTCGTTTCTTACCTCATTTGCGGTAATTATACTTCAACAAACCAAATTAAAATACAGTCGGTTTCTGAAATCCTACTTAAAAATAGTGGGGATTTAAGAACAAGACAATTCTTAAGCCTACCGCCAGCCGCATTTTCATCTCCCTCCCTTCAGAGCACAGAAATCCTGGAGTTACAAAGATGAGACAGAGATGCTAAGGACAGTATTTGCTAAATGCTGCAGACAGGAAACAGCGTTTTAGTTCTGTGATAGCAACTCACTTTCCTATCCCCCCAAATCACAGAAATTAGCTTCTCCTCTTACCCTAAAAATCACCAAAAGCTACTCTTCTGGGGCCAGACCCAAGATGCCCATGTTGGCACAGCCGGCAGCATCACAGCCCAGACAATGCAGTCGAGGAGTCTCAGCGTTAGTGTTAATTCAAGAGGCAAGAAAGAGGACATGGATTTACATTTTCCCTTCAGTGCAGGGAAATAATACGCCGATGTCACAGCTCCTTCTTGCAGCAACAGTTTTTCCATTACGTTTCTTTCTGCTGTATTTTTATTCCCCTCGTTTGTGGATGCCCCAGCAGAACCAGCCCCCAAAGCGGGGCACGGTGACCAACAGCGGTTATCCTACAGCTCCAGGAAGAGCTGACAGACACCATTTCCTACCCCCACACACCGAGGACTGCTGCGTGGCTTCGCTCTGCATATTGATGATCCTCAATGCCGCCTAAAAGCGGCGGAGAAAATCTCAAGTATGGATTTCACCACTTTGCCCTGTGCTTGGCAGAGAGAAGCCATAAAGAGCCGATGGTGGTGACGTGTGTTTAACGATTAGAAGGGACAGGAAAGCATTCATTAAGACATCCACTTACTCTTGTGGAAAGGGACATTAAGGTGATTTTTCTCCTTGACCAGTGATGATGGCAGGTGAACTAGCTGATGAGTAATGTTGGTCTGAAAGGGGGCTTTTAAGAATAAATACGCATAGATATATAGATATTTAAGTTGGCAGTAAATAAGCCTGTTCAGGGAGAGCAGGAAAAGGGGTCAAGGGAATGAAGGAAAAGGCCTGCCACTTGCCCATGACTTCAGACAGTGATGGAAGATTAATCCTCAGGAATAGAAAACACCTTGGTAAAGGTTCCTGGGATTCAGCCCTTCCTAGGACCAGCTGAAGAAGCACTATCAGTTGATCTTTATTCCTCAAGCCTGGCATGACAACTGGGGTGGGACAAGGCTAAAAAGAAGGGTTAATTAAACAAAGAGAGAAGGCAAACAGGCAAGAACCCTCAGAAACTGATTAGACAATGAAGGTAAATGACTTGGCAAAACAAGGTTGATTTCATTGCCAGAGTTATACAAACATCTGAGAGATGGAGTGCTGCTTCACTGCCTGATATTCCCACTACGCGTACCTGCAGCACTGATAGGCACTGGGACGTTTTGGGACGTTTATTGGGGTAAATGACACCACAGCCGAGCCACCTCCTTTCCTACTCTGTGAAAGACAAAAAAGCTGCTGAGGATTCCTTCCTCCAGAAGGCAAACCACCACCAAGGACTTGAGAAAAGGCTCATGTTGCCAAAATAAGGCTTGGAAAAATATATTCATCAAGCTCACGTGCCATTTGTTGCTTCCCTGTCTGGAGGAAGGGTACACCAGCATCCAGTGGGGTCACCAGAAGCAGACAGCCACCTTCCCTCCCTGCACTTCTGCTCCGTGCTGGGCTCATTTTCCACTCTCATACAGATCCCTTTCCATCCATGTGGGATTTTGTATGGCCAGGGGAAGGCCCCGAGCCTTGGGAAGAACTACACGTGCGTTACAAATCATGCCTACATTCCTCAGCTGCTGGTCGTTTAATCCTTCTTTGTAATGCACTGGTACAGAAAAGAGACTTCAATCCCGTTTCATACAGCTGGAGTCTCGAGTCATCCCGCAGGTGAGGGCAGAAGGACAACCAGTGCACATTTGCTTACCGCTGCCACCAATGCCAGCGTCGTGTTGCTGAAATATTCCAGTCGTCAGAGCAGCAGCGTTGCAGGCTGCCCTGCATTTTTAACCCTGATTGTACATAATTGTTAATCACTGACCCATTCTCCGGCGGTCCCAGGCTGGAGTGAGTTGCTAAGCAACCCGTTTTTGCTCCAGATACTTTTTAAAGCTAGTTTAGAAATGGCCAAAAGTCAACAGTGAGTAGTGAGGCTACTGCAGGCAGATCTGCGACGGAGGTGTGCGCGTGGGAAGCAAGCGAGGCTCAGCCACAGCTCTCCCCAACACCTTGCCCAAAAACATGGCCTGCAGCCCCAATCCTTCTCACCTCCCCGGTGGGTGCACGCAGGAGCTCCGCATCCCTTCGCTGTCCCCACTGGGGCGGACACGTGCTCCCAGCTGGCATGCACTCGCTGCCTGGCACCAAAACGGGGCCGGATGAATTATTTCGGCTGCTCCCTCTAATGGGCTTTCGTGTCCAAGGGGCCGCCACTCTTCCCAGAGCTCGTGGGGACCTCGCAGCCCTGGGACTGCGTCCTTCTGGCAAGAGAGCATGGCTGGGAAAGGGGTGGCATGAAGAGGATGGCAAATGTTGCACCCCGTCCAGCTCTTGCACAAAATTCAGGTCTATTTTTCTCCCTTTTTCCTTGAAAAACACCTCAAATAAAGAGCAACGTTTACTGTGCTCTGTCATCTCAGAGAATTATGTCCTCCTCATCTTGGTATTCTCACCGTCTCATTAACAACCGCTGCGGTGTGCTATTATTACAGAAACTTGGGGTTTGTCCTGTAGCAGTCGGTCATAAAACCCCTACAGATTTAAAGAGAAGCAAGACCGAACAGCCGCATTAATTGTCAGGAACTGGAAAAGTTACAGGATTAGGGAGGAACATGCAGACAGGAAAGCGCCAAACTTCTGCTTTCTCTGCCCTCTCCCCCCCGTTTTTAATACACAACCTACGGGTGTAAATTGGGCCTTTATGATCAGGCTCACAAGGCACCCCATCAGCTCGGGAAGAGGCCGTGGCTCTGTGCCAGGGTGGGTGCTGGAGTAGCTGAACACGTCTCGTTTTCATAACTATATCCCTTCTGTGCATCCATGCAGATATGCCTTACTACAAAAATAAATAAAATCCAAGAAAAGTTTAAGACCAGCCTAACCCAGCACGCACATAGTAGCAGCAGAGGCCTCTGGCTCGTGCCTTCCCCTTACCTCAGCAAATGTTTGCTATCACCAAAAGCAGGCAGGGCCACGCTGCCAGGGTTTTAGGAGTCAAGGAGATGGTTCAAAGAGCAACATGAGCTGTGGTTTGTAGAGGAGGGCCAGGGCAAGTCCCATGACCTTCCTGAGAACCACGAGGCACCGTCTGCTGTGCTCACCTCTGCAAAGGCTCGGCGCTGGGTTCACTCGGGCTCTGCCTTATAACCTCGTGGAAGAGCTGCTGTAGTGGGATCGCTAGCTGGGGAAAGAAATGATCAAGCATGAAGAAACCATCCAAAACCGGGGCCCCAAGAGCAATCTGAACCCTTCTGTTGAGGCTGTTGTTGATGGTTTGTTATCAAGGACTTAAAAGCTGAACCCAGCTTGCCTGTGCTGCTACTCTCGGCCTGAGCGAGCTGTTTATCGGGCCGGGTGATGCTAACCCCGGCCACGCGGCTTCCAGCTTGGTCGCTGCCTCCTCAGTCACTCCAAGCAACACGACACCCTCACCTCCAGCTGACCCCTGCAGCTCAGTATTGTTTCACGAAAAAATCCGGCGGGGAGGTTATGGCAGCCCGCCCTGCAGACAGGCAGACCTTGCGCAACGCCGCGCCAGCGCCGCGCCGCATCCAGGGGCACGGCGTGGCCAGCGGGATCGCGGGCTGGGGATAAACACCCACGGCGCACGGGGAGGTGACAAGCCAGGAACAAGGGACTTGTGGCTCCAAGAAGGTGGCTGGGATTAAAAAAAATAACATCCCCAGCAGCTCTGCAGAGCGAGCTAGAGACGGCTGAGTAGGGGAAGGTGCCAAATAAAACTGCTAGGAGCTGGATGGCTCTCTGCTCACTTCTGCAAGCAGAGCTTCTTGGAAAAGAAAACAATCCCCTCCTGGTCCTCCGAGTGTCTCGAGTACAAAACCTGCACTCGGCTCTCCACCCAGCCCACGAGAGGACAGGGAGAGCAGGATGGGCACCACGCTGGCTCGTGAGCCAGCAGGCAGGTGGCAGAAGGAATTTTCAGGCCCCCAGCCTCTGCAGAAGGTCAACGAAATAAAAAAGGGAGCTGGAAAGAACTCCAAAATGCAGAACGCCCCTCGGAGGAAGAGAGGTACTCCAGTAGCACCCAACAGCTTAAGTTTAAACTCATGGTGCTGCTTTCCCAGGATGCCAGGGGACAGAAACCCTCGCCATCCTCATCCTCCTCTCTTCCTACCCCATGGCACAGAGCTGGGGAGCTGGCATGGCTGCTCTCGTGCTGAATCCCTCATGGTCCAGCAGCCTCACATTTGCAGGAAGTCGTTAATCCATCATCTTCAGCTCTACGATTCATACAAATGATTTTTATCCATAATTAATTAAGGTCTGTAAATGTGGAAATTAAATTATCATTTACGGTGCAAAACGAGACAGGGCAGAAAAAGCGAGGTAACGGCAGCGGCTCCCTCCTCGGCGTGAAGCAGGAGGCGGCGTGGGGGTGGGGTTATCCAGCAGCACCTTCAGGTCGCAGTACAAATTTCAGCACCTTTGACAAGCTGCTCAGGTCCGGTCCCAAGAAAGCTTTGCGACCAAGGTGCCAACGTAATCCCAAAGCTCAGCTCCGTACCTCTGTTCTCAGCGACCCCTCTGACCCTTGCATGACAAGCACGTTTGTAAGGCAGCTAAAACCCAGCATTTCTTTCTCTCTTGGCTCCTCTGCTGGAGAAGAGGTTGGCTGAAGCACATGAGAGCCGCTCCTTGTCACATGTACGAGGCTCAGCAGACTCACCTTTCCACTCGACTCAGGAGGCAGCGAGGGAGAGAACATGCCGGGAACCAGATGGTCCCGCGCTGAACACAAGGCGCAGCTCACTCGAGGGGCTGCGAGTCAGGGAGGGAGCAGGGATGAGCAAGCTACAGATCAGCGCCACCGAGTCAGCCACCGAACTCAGCCTCGCCTTTCCAGCACAGCCCCGCTGTGGGTACTGCAGCACAAACTGCAGCCATGAACGTTTTCTCTTTAACTCAAGGGAAAAACACTCTGGAAAGCTCTTCTGCTTCTTGTTTCGATGGCGAAGCAGCACCCGACCCAGCGATGGGGATGATGATGGTTTCGGAGGCGACTTCTCCCCATCCCTGACAGCCCGCTGACGCAGTTAGTACCGAAATCTGGAAGAAGAGTAGAAAGATCTTCCTCCCTTCTACTGAGCTACTGCCTTGCCTGATTGCAAAGGGATATTCAGGCTGACACTGCGCTGGGGAGGGAGGCAGTAAACACTAACACAGAGAGACTGGCACGCAGACGCGTCCCAAGACATTAGCGTACCCGGCCGGGCGGGCAGATTGCGGGAGGGGCAATGGCCGTGCTGAAATTAAGCGATGGAGAAAAGGTTCGTACACGAGACCTCTGGTTCTGCACAGCCAGACCCAGCGAGGCACCAGCCACAGGGGAGTTTCGGGGCTGCCTTCCTGCCCCCTGGCACCCCTACAGCTGGCTGAAGGCAGCAGGGCCGGGACGCTGCCCGTGCCAGCAGGAGGCACGGCTTTCCCTGACGCAGAGGGAAGAGGGCGAGGCTCCCCGCTGCCCCACAGGCGCTTCTCGGGCTCAGCTCTTCGCCTGCCAAGGCAAAACCAGCGGGCAGAGTAACAGCACGGGTTGCTTGCTGCTGAAAGAGCAGGCTGGGAGAAGATGGGGAACGTGGATAGCAGGAACAGGAAGAACTGCTCCGTCTGGTCCCTCTCCCTCGTGCGCCCAGCTCCGTGAGCCTGCTGCCTCTGCGGCTCCGACCAACTGGTACGTCCCCTTCTGCCGCTGACGCACGGGGATGAGAAACCCCAATTAAGGATCCAGGCTGGCAGGCAGTCTAATTGGTGCCTCTAGCTCCGCAGGACCCCGGGTCAGCCCCAGCTGGGGAGCTGCTCCGTGAGCACAGTTCAGAGGCCAGCGCTCCCAAAGCGCCTGCAGACACACACACACACACACACAGCAGAGGTACACAACCGAGTGCCAAACACACACCTGTTTTGGCACAGTCAGTTTTTAAATCCTGCCATTTGGTCCCTGTAACTTACCCATTAGGAACAACGAGCACACAGTTGCTTCCTCCATTTCACTGCAAGCTATTCCCCACTGCCTCCGAGAGCTGAGGGCCTGCAGAGGGCAAGGCACACACTTGGCTCCCCATATTTCTGTGGGGTCTGTATTCATACAGATATGAACATAAGAGTGAAGCAGATGCCCAAATCTCAGCAGGCCGGGACTGGTGACCAGCACAGCTGCTCCTGGACAAGCCCTGCAGTCCTCCAACCTGCCAGGACGCAGCACGAGCCTTTGAGACATGCAGGGTGCAAGTGACAGGCAGATCGCCCAGACTGCGTTTGCACATTTGTTGTTTTGTTCAAAACCTGCTAATCCCAGCCACGTGGGCTCCCGTTTGCTCAGTGACCCACTCAGCTCTCTGCTCGGCCTGCATGCAGCAGCGCTGCCATTCAAATACCTGCACCCAGCTTGGGATGGGGTCCTGCAGAAGGAAGGGGACCAAGGCAGAGACGGCTGCCTTGGTCCTTTTACCTTACTCTTTAAAACCAGAAAGCCCAAACCCAAGTAGCCTGGGTTTGGGCAGCACACACCAAGTGCTCAAGTATGGGAGGCAGGAAAAAAGCAATTTCCTCATCAGTATCACTTTTGTCAGCAACAGGACCCAAAGAAGCAAAACCACGTTCTGCAAACCACCCTGACCAAATCACGAGCGCATCACACCTCATAAATATCACTCTCCAGCTGGGGACCAAGCACTTCTCTCTCTAATGAGCCTTCCCAAACAGAGCAGACGTCGACCACAAAACAATTACACAGAATAATATTGGAAATTCCCAATTAGGTACAGCACGAAAAAACACTTCAAAGAAGAAAAAGAGCCCAAGAAAGACACTAATTACATATTTTTACCCTGCTATAGACGGGGCTTATTTAAAGGAAAGCATTTTGCTGGAAAACGTGTTTGTTTTAATTATCTAATACTGATCTCATACACAAACAAATCCAAGCTATGGAAAAAATGCCATGCCCAGGCTTTTACAGCAGGGTTCAGCCAAGGAGAAGAATGTGTTAAGTAATTAATGGTTTTTTGCAATCTGAAAGGTACCTATCGCTCCGTTTTGCCCATGGGAAATAAACGCTGTTGCAGAGCGATAAAATGCTGTTGCAGAGCAAAATCTCTCGGTGGCCCAGCCTCACTGCTGCCTGGGAAAAACAGAAAGAAAGCCCTTTTTATTTCAGCTCCGTTTCTGCATAGCTGAAGCACCCCAAACTGCCTGAGGTTATCGGCACAAGCATCCCACGTGCAGAGTGTGTTAAGCGCATCATCAGCTGGACGAGCCCGGTCGCTGAAAGCAATGCCAGCGCTGGACGTTGGTTAGCACGGCGCTAACCCAACTCCAAATACCAGAATCCATGGGAATCGGGCATAAACGAAACAGAAAAATCACACAGATACACGGACAGCTCAGAAGAAAGCTCACCAGGCAATTAAGAAGGAAAAAAAAGAACGTGAAACTTCACATCAGAAGAGAAATCGCCGTCCAGGCTATTTCATTCCATTAATTTTTTAGCAGTATTACCCACTCCAGTCAAGTATAAGATAGAGAATTTATATTTTTAGCCTGTTGAAGCAAGCCTTCTTCCATAAAAAGGAGAAGCAATCTCACAGTAATTCATCCACAGTGCAAAAAGAAAGGAATTCCCTCCCTCACGCAGTGAATTCAGTGGCAAAACTCTATAAATATTGCAAACCAGTTCCAGCAACACAGGCGATTTAAAAGGAACTCGGAAGCCGAGGCTTAAACCAAGCCATTCAAGCCAAATATTTTCACAGCAAAGGGTTCAGAGGTAGAGGATGGAGGGTTTGATTTTTTTTTCCTCCTCCAATTCACGACTGTTCTATCAAAAGCTTGCTGTAAACCCCAAAGGGAAGGAAAAAACCAAAACCAAATGAACAGAAGAAAGAGAATAGCAGATGTTTTGGCTTCTTTTTCCCCAGCTAGAGCCCAGCCCACACCTTAGCTCTTCCACGTGGGGATGCCCTCACCTTCTCCCAGTGACCCGACACCCACAGCTCACCTCCTGCTGGCGCCAGTCTTCACCACATAGCCGCTTCCCCTCTCAGCCCCCGCGCCCACCCCTGTGCAAACTCACATTTGGGGCTGCGTGGAGAGGTGCAGCTCTCACCATGAAGGCTGAGCGCAGTCAGGGAGCTCCTAGCAGCCAGATCGCTGCTGTAGGGAATTTGTGCTGCCCGGGAGGGCAGGAAAATAGCAATTCCGTGAAGCTGCAAGAGAGATGCTAAACAGAGCAACAACGAGGCGCACCAAAGATGCACCCTGCTATTTCTGCAGTAACTAATTCAATAAGGAAAAGAAAAGAGCAACTTGATGCTTAAAAATATTCTTTGCAGGCTACGTAAGATCCATTACTTCTTTGCTAAAAGGAAACATCCGGGATGAAGGAGAGGTCCTAGGGAGAAAACAAAATAAACTCGTTCCACAATCGCGTGCCATTTACTTAAGACCACTGTGATGAATGCACACCAGCAGTCTTCGTTCGGGGCTTCCCCTACTCCTCCGAGCGGTCAGCTCTTCTGCTCCCCAGGCTGAGAGAAATAAATAAATAAACACCGTACGCATGAGTAGCTCCCAACATAAATATTTGTTAAAGACTTTTATTGTTACTCCTGACACGGGCCATCTGCAGTGTAGAGACGTTCAGACCCACAGCACAAGCAGCGAGGCTGGAAGGGCGAGCAGCAGCGATGCCCTCTCCTACCCACAGGTCTCGAGGCCACCAGGCAGCAAGGAGGCGCTCAGGGTGTCACAGCAGGCAGCAAGGTGGCACCCAGGTGGCACAGCAGCTTGGTCTGATGGCAGGTTTCAGAGAGGAGTCCACTCCTGAACGCTGCCTTGCATTAAAGCACGCACAGAAGTTCGAGCAGCACTATTAAAACGAGCCGGAACAATCCCTTGACAGCTAGGCTGGCTAGCCTCACACAGACAAGGCTAAGTTCGTACTTAATTAGCTGTTTTAACACACTCTCCTTCCACAATCAGCTTTTCAGAACCAAAGCAACCACCGGTTGCACCGCCAGCACATGGCAGGACAAGACAAACTCACGTCCTTCCCTGGACGAGGCCCTGGGCACACAAGCACCTGGTGACCTCACAGCCCCTGGCAGGGGTTAGGCTCACCAGCAACAAGACCGGAGCATGGGGCAGCAGCATCCCGTGATCCTTGCCACTTCGTGTTTAGGTATTTTGTGTTTTTATTTTTATTTTTCCTATATTTCTGCGTGTTAAATATGACACGGGCTAGTTTGCTTGAAACTTTGAAACACCCTGTGCCCTCCTTGATGCAAACGCCCCCCCGAGGGTATGCCAGCTCGCGTTCAACTCCCGAAAAACAACTGAAGAGGCTACTTGACCGAGGCAGCAGCAGGTTTACTTTAGGCTTCTGGAGTGGAAGCAGGTATTACAACCAGAGTACAAACAGAGCTGTAAGCGGCAGCAGGCCTCTGATAACGAGAAAGAGAGATTAAACCAGCCCCTAATGCTAAAACAAACCCTTCAGGACCTTAAAGGCAGAAAGCCAGGCTCTGATTTTTCCTTTGACATCAGTGCTGCTTTACTCACGTAGGTGGCTGGCTATTCTGCTAAAGATTTCTTTAAGTTTAATCTTACTTTTTCAGAAGTTGCACAAAAACACCCCCTTGGCGTTTAAATGCTTTCCCTAGGACGGAGCCTACAGATGCTCGGGCTCCAAGCCTCCTCTGGCAGCGCCGCACGCCTGCAGCCCCTGAAGCGCAGGGTGTTGTCAAGCTCAGCGGCAACGGGAGAGTCAACATTTTAATCTCAGCTAGGAGAAGCTGCCTTTCAAACACAGGAAACATTGGCACAGGTTAACAAAAGGAAAGCAATGGATTCAATCTCTTCAAAAGCTCAGACGGGTGGAAGCGATCCACCGGGCATTAAGGCGGGAGCTTGGAAGGAAAGCGTCCACGGGTGAGTGACACCGCCACAGCTAACTTGAAAGAGGAGATTTACGGGCAGATCAAGCAGCAGCGTTCGTCCCAGGCCTGGAATATGGGGTAGTGCATGCAAGAAACATGCTCTGCTTGCTCCGGGACACAGAGCAGATCCTGGCACCTCCTAATTCTTTCAGAAATGCGGTCACCTTCAGTGCCTCGCGGAAGAGAGGCAACTCCAGCGGCATCCAGCTTTCAGCACTTGGCAGGAGAGGATGGGAAAAAGCATCCATTTGCTTAACCAGGGATCCGAGGGTTGGGAGGGAAAGGCACGTGCACCAAAAAAGCCAGGAAGAAAATCAACGAGCAGACGGGGCACAGTCAGGAGGGAGGAGAGCGCCTCCTGCTAAAACGAGACTGCAACCAGCTTAGCACTAAGTTATAGGAAAATCATCCCTCCACCCCTGGGAAGCCTGCCGTGGACGTGCCAGCCTGTCCTTTCCACGGTGAGGGTGAGAAGCAAGACAGCTTCCCCGACACGTTACCCTCAAATCTCCTGTGGATCCAAATTCATCAGGCAAGCAGTCAGTGGCCAGATTCGGCTGCAGATCAGAGATTTATTTACTCACCAGAGTCAACTGGAAGGAAGGAAAAAAAAAATACATAAACGAACAGCCCAACAGCCCACACACTTCCCTCTCCCTTCATTTATTTCTGGCGTCTTCCTACTTTGCTTGGCTTGTGACACCACCAAGCCCAGAGCATCCCGCAAACAAAAAGCAGAAAAGCTGGTCTTTCGTGGGGATAAAAGAAGGCACAGGATCTGCCCCTAAGTACAAACAGGTTCAGACACCTTCTCTGGGGAAGATAAAGGTTGTTTCGCATGTAATTCCTCCCACTGCCTCGAGCACCTTTAAAGTACTGGGGGAAGGAAGGAAGGAAGGAAGATGTGTCAGGAGAAGATGGCACATTTGCATCAGGCACTTTGATGGCAGAAACACTCCTGCGCACCCCTGGTTATCGAGGAGGCACTCGTGGGCCCCTTACACAAGAGTGGGAACAGGCATTGGGCTTTGCCAGGCTCGGCCTGCGTGCCGCGTGGGCACAGGGGGGCTCCCTCCACAGCTTCCCGCAGGCAGTGTGGGGCCACGACCATCCACGAGGAGGAGGAGTGGGAAATGGCAAAGTGGCACGTGCAAGTGTTTGAAAACAAACAAGAAATCGAGCCCAGATGTTCTCTGCACCTCCTAAACACACACGTGCCCACGCTGGGATACGCCGACCCAGCACCGGGGCCTCCAGGAGTGATGCTGCAGGAGCAGCACAAGGTGGCAAATCCACGCGGCTCCTCCCGTGCCACGAGCTGCTGCCCCATCCCCTCCACGCAGCTCAGTCCTACCGATCCCAGTCCTCTCCTGCTGCTTTGCGCTTGCCAAACTGGTACAATTAAGGCATCAGGCTTCTCTCACTGACTCCTACGGACTGCAAAGCCAGTCCTCTCTTCCTGCAGTTTCAGCTCAAAGCAATTTTTTGGCACAGCTCCCAAACGGGAGCAGTTCCGACAGCGAAGTACTACTGACAGCAGAGACCAAAAACAATTCGGTGACACGAAGAGATGCTGGGCATCACAGATCAGATAACCAACATGCTAATGCTGGGAAAAAATAAAAAATAAATTCAGATTTCAGACAGGGCAACATCCCCAGGTGCCATTCCAAATGTTTGATGACTTACTGCTTTCTTAGAAAGCCCTGAAAAGTACAAAAAAATATTTCCAGCTTCTGCTTGAGAGAGGGCACGCTTGCTTTTAGCGAGGCAGCCCCCAGCCCTAAGGGGAGACTTCTGCGTGCTGCAGACATCACGCTGATCTGCATTTCCACCTTTTTCCCCCTCGCACTAGCCCGGGATGTGCTTTCAGCAGCTGCCGGAGCTGCAGACAACATCCCTGCAGCTGAAAGTCATCTCCACATATAAACAGATGGCTCCAGAAGATGCCCACCCAGCAACAGCACCGCCAGACGCCCCATGTTTGCAGCTGGATGCTGAAAAAAATAAATGAATAACACTTTGAATGAGCCCTCCCTGGCCGAGAGAGGAGCTGACACCCAGCAGGTGGATTTCCAGCCCCAAAAGCTGGTTTCTGGTGGCCCAGAGGACAGTGGGCTGAACAGGTGCCTCCCTCCTGTGGCACCTGTGTGCGAATATGGGGTGGAGCAGAGGTGGCAGAGGCTGCCCCTTTGGCCAGAGCACAGCCCTGAGCAGGATCCCCAGCCCGAGGGGCTCGCACTGCTCTGCTGCTGGCTCCCTCCTGCACGTGCTGAGGCACCACGGGAGCTCCCCTCTCTCTCCCCTGCCCATCAGGAGATGCATTACTGCCCTGAGGACCGGGGCTTCATCATTCAGGACTCAGAGACCTTGAGCACCTGCAGCAGGCAGCTCTCCAAGGCACGTCCTGCGCTGCTGGTCCTCACCCCGCTGCATGACAATTCCCCTCAGGGTGCCCCCACCTCCCCCGGGGACCTTGCTCAGGATTTCAGCTGGCAGGGAGCCCGAGGGCTCTCTCTACCAGCAGCAAAACTGGGCTTTTGCTAACGCTGCCGGCCCTCACAGCGTGCCAGCAGGGCACAAATCATCCTGGAGAAACATCTCGTCTGCTGCTGGCTCACTGCTCCAATGTCACCCTTTTTTCCCTCCCACTGTGGGATGGAGCAGACAAGTTGGGCAAGACCCATTAGGGCCCCAGGACATCCTCCCACCCCTCCAGAGCAAGGTGGGGAACAGGGCACCCCCGTGTACACTCCAGGACAGAACGAGGCAGCAGGCAAAGTGCTGACAAAGAGGGGATTGAGCCTGTAGGGCTGCTCCATTTGGATGGGACAACCCCAGCCAAGCAGAGAGCAGGTCTCACCCAGACGAGCCCGTACTTCACGTCTGACAGTCCGCATTTAGAAACAAACCAGAGGGGCCGGGGCCAGAAGGGCAGCAGCAGCTCAGCCGTGAAGAAGTGAAGGCACTTCCTTAGCGTGCTGCTCACCAGACCAGAGATGGATTTTTTCAACTATTTTTATTTTTGAAGACAAACAGGCAAGAAAAACAGGTACAAGCCCAGAGGCACGAGCGAGGCCAGCACTGCAGCAGTGCTGTCCACGTGGTTTGGCTGTAGGGCGCATTGCACCTTCTGCTGCCTCCTCCCCGGAGTCGGCACAGCCGCCTGCAGCCTGTGCCCCTCGAAAGGAAACCCTGGAGGAAATGCCACCTCTGGCGCCTGCAGCAGGCACAGTCCCTTCTCATGCAGCTTTGAAGCGACACCCCAGCAGGTATGGCTTTCTCCTGGTTTATTTCAAGGGCGACCTGCTTCTCTCCTGCCCCAGGCCTTCCTCGGCCCGTGGCAAGCCCCGCACGTAAGCTACACGCAGGACGTATGGTCCACAAGGACGCTGCTGCCAAATGTCAAGCTCACGTTATCTGCAGAGAAACGCATGCAGTCATCACAAAAACTGGCGCAGACCATCAGGAATTCAGCAAGAAAGGAGAAATCAGCACTTGGGTACGGCTGCATTGGAGGATGCTGTCTCATACGCCCCGTGACAGGCTCCCAAGGACACAACATCCCTTATGCCACGGTATTTGGCACGAGGCCTCTGCCTTCCTGCTCGTATGGCAAGGCACCAGAAACCCCTCATGAACTCTAATGAATTTCAAGGCACCGTAATGCAAAAAAAATAAGATTAAAGAAAACATAAAGCTTCTCCCAGCAACCCTCACGGTGCACGCACACCAAACACAAGCTGCTGCACATCAGCTGCAGCCATTTCAAGAAGACGCCCCCATTTGTGCAACGAGCTGAAACACCAAAAAGCTCAGGGCAGCAGTGAAGCAAGCCTTTGCTGGCGATCAGACCTCGATCCTCCTCGCCCTGCAGCTGTGCTTCCACCGGAGGCAGAGGGCAGCAGCCAGAGGGCACCTGATCAAACGTCCACCCAGGCTAGCTCCTGGCCATGTTTCACCAAGAAAAATAAACCGGAAGGCACTCAGGTAACATCAGTCACCCTCACACAATGCTGCAAGGAGGAAGGACGTGCACCAGAAGTGAATCTGCCATCATGGACCTGGGATGGGGTTTGCACCATCCCTAGCTGGTCAGGCAGCTGGGGACATTGCAAAACTTTTTTTTAGGTTTATTAGTAGAGGAAAAAGAATATTGCAGCACGGCAAGGCCTGAAGCTAAAATTACAAACATGTAACTGAGGAGTTCAGAAGCAGTTGGTATAGCTCTGATCCCACAACGAGAGGTCCCCAGCATTATTGACTGTCAATGATTATCACTCACAGACACACAACACGGCTTTGTTCCCCACTGGAAGCCACAACTGCAGGCAGCAGGAGTTGCTACTGAAGGTAAACACAAAGCACAGCATCGCCATGCCAAGTGTTCTCCAAAGAGAGACACATCAGTGGGCAAAGAAGCCTCATCTTCACCGACATCCTTTAAAACAAACAAATGAAGAGTGCACGCCCCAAAGGAGGGGGGCAGCAAGGAGAGGGGACCCCAAAGAGGCACCAGGTAACTGGTACACGCTTAATGCATGCTTAATGAAACGTCTGGTTCATTAGGTATTGAACTTCCATCAGCACTTGGAGGGAAAGCTACACGCAGAAAAGATGAAATGCAATCAATTCCTCCTGAAATTGCATACATTTCCCCCACATTAATCCTCGGCAAGCTCTTCCCAACTGATATTAAGCACCAAATCAATTAATACTAATTGCTCACCTTATTTTCACAGAGGAAGCTTCACACCTCAGCAAGCCTCAAAAAAAAAAAAAAAAAAAAAAAAAAAGTATTTTTTCCAGATACTTACCTGGTCCTTTTATATTCATTTAGCTCTGCACTTAATTATTTTGGCAAGTAACTGTGTCAGCTCCGGTTTCCTTACTCATTACCCTTTTGCCGAGCGAGAGCACGGAGCAATCCCGTTTTTCTAACCGCACGGCCGCCAGCGACAGAATAAACAAAGTTTTCTCTGAATCATGGGGTGAAATCCCCAACCCATTGACTCCATTAGCAGGCTTGCCATTAAATTACTACGGCTTGTCCGACTCTCCCAGGAGACAGCGAGGAAACGGACTGTGCCTGCAAGGAGCCAGCCCGGCAGGATTTAGGATCACCTTTCCCATAGCGGCAGCACGTCCCTTTATCACGCACATTTTTAACACAAGCCCTACAGGTAGCACAGAGTCCACAGGAGCCACATTTCTCATCCCCCGCTGTGGGAGGCCAACAGGTTTTCTCACCGCCACCTGATGAATCCTCAGAGGTTTCTCTTCCTACACGCCACAGAGCCACATTATACCTCACCATCCCCCTCCCCTGCTATCAGGGCTTAATTTTTTTCCTCTTTTCTAAACACAGGTCCATTACTGTCTGCACGACAAACAAGACAAATAGCTTCACAAACAAAGTGGCTTAATGCAGACGCTTTTTCTTCCTGGTTAAAGCTGTGCCTGGGGACAAGGGGGCACCAGCACCCCTCAGCCTCTGGGAGGGCTTTTTTGGCTTTAGCTGCGGCTAAGCTCAAGCCTTCTGCAGCCAAGGGCATCTCAAGCTGAGTTAGTTACGTGGTGGGAACCCAACAGCCTCACCTCAAAACGCCTCTCTAGTCGTCCACTCTGTGCACTACCTGCACCGCTCTGCTGCCTTGCCCTCCACCTTGTTGCACGGCAGACATCAAATCCTCCAGAACAAAAACCAGTCCCCTCTTAAAAGCATGACGGCAAAGGTGCATCATATTAGGGGAAAACGAAATTGAAACATCCATACCTGTGGGTTTGATTTAGTTTAGGATTTTTTGGCTAAGGTTCTCCAGATTTCCTGTCACACAGATAACAATTTGGAAAGTGCCTCTGAAATTGTGCCACCCAAACACTAGGGCAGGTCCACGACGAAGGAACAAGCACCAAAGGCGGCCTCGTGAGAGTTATGTCAACATGGAAAAAAACACAGGTAGGGCACGAATGAAGGTCTTACTAATAAAAACATCAAACAGCCCCAAAACTCTCCAGGAACTCTAGGCTAGGAAGTGGCACTGGAAAAGCTCTGAGACGCGCTGCTGAGAAGCAGAAAGCAAAGACATGGCAGGAGC
Organism: Netta rufina; assembly: GCF_964035555.1. Lineage (NCBI taxonomy): Eukaryota > Metazoa > Chordata > Aves > Anseriformes > Anatidae > Netta > Netta rufina. Next base: position 103,961,942 of record NC_140123.1, read on the forward strand.
TGGCGCAACCGAGCTGGCAAGATACAGATCACCCAGCTATCTCAAAGAAAAACAGGGAACCAAGTGTGATGGACCAAGGAGATCATCCAAAACAGCAAAAATGTTGCTGCTATAATAAGGATCTGCCCCAAGCTGCTGACCCCTGGTGCCTGGCGGTGCGTCACTTCCCAGGGAGGGCAGACAGCCAGGCAGGGGGATAATGTGACTGCAAATCCAGAGGGTCCACGCAGGCTGCTGTGCAAAAACACTTGGGGGTTGGGGAAAAAGTCAAACCAGGAAGGTAGAATTGGTGTAGCAACATCACAAGTTTTCTCTCTCTGCGTAAAGAGGGACGAGATAAAGGGGATCAAGGTATTCGTGTTCTTGCAGAGTAGTGCTGATAAAGCAGGAAGCCACGGACAAACTGCTAGGCCACGGCTCTCTGGCATGAGGTTTTAAATCTTCAGATATAAGAAGTTTTGAGTGAGAGATGAGAGATGCTTTCCAGCTGTGGCTTAGCTTTAGCCTAGAGATATGCAGTTGCTCTACAAAGATAGTTCCTAAGAATACTTTTTTTTTTTAAAAAAAAAAAAAAAGTAACAAAGGGAGAGGAAACTCCAGTCATCCAGGAGTGCTATCGCCAGCCAGGCTGAGATTAAACAGTGAAGCAGTGACTGAAGGGGATGCAGGATGAGACGGGAAAAAGCCTTCTTTCCTTCGGTAGTTGGGTTGGGTTGCAGATCTCCCAAGGAGGCTGTGGAGCCCGTGTGGTTTTGCCTGGGGAGAGCAGGAGAGCGGTTCCTCTCTGAAAATACACTTCAGAAAGAAGAGAGACGAGAAAAGCCTCTCCCCTGCCAGCGGGAAACGCTGCTGCAGCCCCCTGCTCCCCATTGAGGGGCAAACCTGCCCCCACCAGCACGAGGGCTTTCCAGGAACCCTGCCATCAGCAGCCTGACTGCACAGCCCAGCCCTCTTTGCAGCCAGGTCTTCGCCCCCATTCTGCCACGGGAAGGACGGCACTGCCCTTCAGGAAGGGGCACGCTCGGCCAGAGCAAGCGAGCTGTCAGTGAGGCCGCGATCACTCAGCAAAATGGCACAAACAGGATGGCAGACACGCGCTGCCAGCATCCGTGGCGTGAGAGTAATAATTTTAAAGTGCTGCTTGATGTTTCTCTGATGAAGCTATTTTCAGCCGCTTTGAATCTTCTTCAGAAAAGCCAGTCTTTCTGAAGCAAAAGAGAGTCGTGACTGTTCTGGGCTCACATGCATGCATGTAAGCAGTTCAGGTGTTTAAATTATTTATCCGCAAAGAGGAAAACTGCACTAACCTTCGGAACAGAACATATGAAAGGGAAAAACAATTACCCATAAAGACATGCCAAATAACACGAAGCAGTGTGAAGTTCACCCAACGCAGATGGTAACTACAGCCAAAGGTTTTAAAAAATAAACAAAGAAAAACCCCTCTTGCTTGAAGACATAATGTGTTCCAAACACGCATTTTATTGCAGCCTGGTCTACAAAATTCCAAATCCAGAAATTTGCTGCATTCTTCACAACCTACGCTTAGGTAGGTATGTGTGACATCCAGTGCTCTGGACCAGACCATCTCTCCTCATCACCTGACAGCAGGAGTAACCCTTTTGCCTTTCCCCTTCGATTTTGCCTCTCTCCTGTCTCTCCTCTCCAGGCCACAGCTGCCAGGAGACCTCCCAGGTGGCAGATACACAGGGTGGGAGCGACCCCACAGCCTGGTGGGATGGCTCCCTGCAGTACTTACCACAGAAGATGCTGCTCAGGAGCTAAAGCTGCTGGTCCCGGGGCAGACCGAGCAGCTGAGGTGACACAGCAGGTCCGTCCTCATGAGCACAACGCCTTCCCTCCATCCCTCGCTCCCTGCCCACTCCTCTAAGGGAAGAAGATCCTAAAACAAGGCTGAGGTTAATGGATTGGGCATCTCGTTCCAGCTCGCAGGTGCTCAGAAGACTTGGCTTTATCCACCGAAGTTAATGGAGGAGTTCAAAGAAAAACAAGGAGGAGTATTTATGTTGCAGGCTGGTGAAACGTCAAACTGGATGCCCTGATGCCAAGATGGATGAGATTATCACACCACGCTGAACCCCAGCACCAGTACCTTGATTTACAAAGATGTAGCCAATGAAACTGATAGCACAGCACGCACAGGCAGTCTCTGAGCACCCAAGAAAAGAAATAGGTGGTTATTCCCATGAAAATCCAGCCCTTCTCCCTGTTTGTTACTGTCTCTCTCTGCTTTACACCTAGCAGGCAGCACTGCCAGCCGTGGAGGGGGCAGGCAGCAGCCACTGACAACAGCCTGCTCCTAGGCAAGCGATCTAAAACCCTTCCCCAGCCTGCACGGTACGGCCAAGATTGGGCTGATTAAATAGAAAACGAGCTCCCCACCTCTGTGAAGGAGACCCGGTAAGAAGTTCAAGGCATTTCAATTTACTTCAAGCCATTACCAGCTGCTGCTTCAATCACGTTGCTTCTATAATCTGGGCAGCGTACCAAAGATCACAAAGGTTTGGGTTTAAGTTTCATTTAAAAACCCCCTCGCAGGAGAAGAATCATTCCTCCATTTTATTAAGCAAAAACCATAGGCTGCTGACAACGCTATTACAGGCGGCAACATCAGTGGAACAGTATATGTATAGATAGAAAACACCGAAAGGAAAACATGGAGCTGGAAGGCTACTAACAAAAACAGCAAGGAAGACCCCTGGGACGCTCTCTTTGCGATTCCTTTTTGCTCAAGCCAACGCTTCAAGCCTCCTGCCTCAGATTCCCAGGTAGCCTACAAAGCATTTTATGGCATCGCTGCCCCAACCCATCTGGCTATCCAGCAGAGCAGCTTATAAGGGCACGACATGCCTATCGCTGGCAACAGGGCAAGGGGAAATCCCACAACGCAGATGCATCAACTTTTTCAAAATAACATCGGCTCGAATTGAGTTACGCCGGGAAAGTGACCTGTTCTGATGCTGAAGGTCCTTGGCATGGCTGCTCAGAGCTGAGCCATCTGTGAAACTGCACGAGGGATCCAGTTTCACGTGGAGCAGCAGCCAGAGAGATAATGCATACATTACACAGCCTCCAGCAGCACGGTCTGCCCAACTGCTCCCACCTACAGGGGATCCCGAGTCCCCTTCTTCTTAGGATCGAGCTCCAGCCACAGTAACCCTTCGCTTGACGCTTGGTTCCAGCCTGCATCAGCCTTTTTACTCATTCTGCGCTTTTGCCATTAGTATTTTTTATAGATACAGATGAGATTTAAAAAAGCACTTCCATTTCTGTCCCCCTACCTCCCCTTTTTTAATCCTTTTGCTGTAACCCTATGGATAATTACTTTGGGGGCTGAAATTTCCCACTCTTGTTCTCATCCCAGAAGTACACACCTGAAGAAGATCTGCTTGGTCATGGGAGGTTTTTACACGTATTCTCAGACAGGTAAGCCCAGCTGCATTGCTAAGAGTAGCTAAAAACAGGCTTTCAGAAAGGAAAACTGGATGCGATGTTCCATGTTTCTGTTAACAGCCTTCCCAGACACAAACCTCCAGTTGCTCTGGAAACTGCAGCTCGGACACCACCACGTATATACATCAACCTGCTGGCTACACACGCTAGCAGCTCCTCACACGCACGTGACAGAGACTTTTGGCAACGATTGCTGCACCCTGGTCCTCCCTAGGTGACAATCCGTCCCGTAGCCCCCAGCACAGCTCGCCAGCTGCACTTCCTTCACGCCTCAAAAGCTGTGCAGACCCTACTGTCACAACAGCCCTTCAGATAAGGGAGAGATGGAAACAGACGCGGTTGCTTCCAGGATATGCCAGGGGTTCAAAGCGGGGCTGCTTCTTCCTGTGTTTGTGGAAGCTGGAAGCAAACGGAGGGCTCGGGGGATGAGCAAACACGGTGGACGAGTGGGGCACGGTGCGCGGCTCCACCAGCAGCTGGTTCAGGAGGAGACGGGAGGAAGGTTGGAGCTGGCAGCGGAGCAAGAGGGCAACTGGCTAAAGGGAGCGGAGGGAGATGCTGAGGAGGAACGAGCACTGGATGCTCGTGGAGGAGGATTTGACACAGCATGAGAAGCCAGATTAAAAAAAAAAAAAAAAGAAATATCACATACGTAGCAATCGGCCTGAGTGCCAGTTGCTGTGGAAACCGTAACTTTGAATTCAGTGGCTAAAATCCCCAGCATTTCTATTTATACCGCGCGCCTCACTACGGCGCGAGAACTTGGAGAAAGGGAGAGCTCCAGCTCCAGCCCCAGCCCCAGCCCCAGCCCCAGCCAGGTTCCCCCCTGCGGCACGCAGAGGTCCTTCACACGGTGCCTTCACCGCTCCTTTAATCGAGCCCCTTCCGATGCTCCTGGCACGGAGCGCCCACCCTGCGTGTGCTCCGCCGACAGAAAGCCGCTGACAGAAAGCCTGTGAGCGAGGCGAGGGGCCGAGCTGGACCCACAGAAACCCAGTGCCGCCTCCAACAGCCGGAGGAGCCGAAGGGGCCGCTTGCGCTGGTTTCTTTGATGGCAATCAGAGGGAGCTCGGGGCGGGAGACACCTCACAGCCAGCGGCGGCTCAAGCGATGCCGAGCACCCCGCTGGCCCCAGGCCTCCCAAGCGCTGCCCGCAGCCTACTGGGAAGCCTCGGCTGGCCACCAAGGCAGCCCGGCAATAGCCGAGAGCCCCCATCGAAGCGCCGCGGGTCGCGCATCCCCCGGGGCCGTCCCGCCCCCCCGGGAGCTCACCTGGCGGCGGTGGCGGACAGACGGCGAGGCGCGGGCGGACAGACGGGCGGGCTGAGGGGCCGGGGTCGCCTCACGCCCCCCCCACCCCCCTCAGGCCCCGCTCCCGGCGGACAAAAGCGCGGCGGCCGCCGCCGCCGGGCTCCCCTGGCAGGCACGGGGGGGCCGCGCTGGTGCTGGTGCTGGCGGCGGCTCCCGGCCCCGGCGGGCCCCTCACGGCCGCCGCCGCCGCTGCCCCGCCTGGGCCCGGCCGCGGAGCGCTCGGAGCGCGGAGCCGCCGCCGGGAGGCGCCGCTGCCATGTTGCGGCCGCCGGAGGGGGGAGGGGGCGGTGCCGCCGGGCGCCATGGGAACGGCTCGCCCATTGGTTCTTCCGGCCGTCAATCGTGGCCCGGCGGGCCAATGGGAGGAGGAGGCGGCCAGCAGCGCGGCGTTCGGACTGGGGATGGTGCGGCACAGCGGCGCGCGCGGGGAGCGGAGGGGAGGGAGGGGAGGGAGGGGAGGGGAGGGGGGCGCGAGACCGCCTCGAGCTTCCCGCGCTTGGCGGCTCGCGCCCGGCCCGCCCTGAGGGGAGCGCCTCACGCCCCAGCCCCAGCCCCAGCCCCCCGAGTGCGTCCCGAGCGCCCCCATAAAGCAGCACGGGCTGAGACCGGCCACCAGCCCTGCCAATAGTGTAATAAAAGCAAACACGCTTGTAATAAAAGCATTTCCAGCGGGAAGCGCCTCCCCGCTTCGAACGTGGCGGTGGGGAAATCCAAGTCAGTCCTCGCATCTGTAAAATAAAGTATTTGCTTCCAACTCCTACGCGTCAAATGTTGACCCTCCCTTTAAAAAAAATAATCAAAATCTCACCAATCGTAACGTTGCTTGCAAAACCCAAATGCAAACTAACAGTTTTCTTTGTCAAGACGTTGATTAATGGTAGGCGTTAAATGGCATTACCGCACTGGGCACTGTAGTTAAGCCACTTAACCAGCAAGATTAAATGCAGGACTTTCCCAGGCATCGATTTTTAGGAGAAATCCCCCAGTGATTGAGCACCTAGGTCTTTCTAAAATTTGTTAGTGTGCTACAGCCCTGGATTAGGAGATTTCAGCTAGTCGCTTGGCCATTCAGAACAGTTACAAGAACCCAAGCACGCAGCAGCCATCCCAGGCACATGGTAGGTTTTATACCTCTGACAATAGCACAACTTAAAAGCACACCTCTTCAAGGTGTCCACTTATGAACAAGCGTACCTCATCAGACTATAGCTTGATCAGACTATAGCAAAATCCACGGGTAGCCAAGAGCTGAGGTAGACCAGCCCTAGCCCTCAGCCACCACAGCCTTTTTATCTCACCTAGGACCACAAGGGGAAGTCATCCCAGACCGACCTGAGAACCGTCTGGGATGAAAAGCCTGGCTTGGTAGGTGAGGGGAGAGCAGCGGACATTGTCTACCTGGACTTCAGTAAGGCCTTTGACACTGTCCCTATTAAGGTCCTCATAGATATCAACTGATGAAGTATGGGCTGGATGAGCAGATAGTAATGTAGACTGGATGAATAGCCAAGCCCAGAGGATGGTGGTTGGGGGTACAAAATCTAGTGGGAGGTCAGCAACAAATAGTGTACCCCAGGGGTCAAGACTGGGTCAAGTCCTGTCCAATACCTTCATTAATGATTGGGATGATTGGGCAGATTGTGCCCTCAGCAAGTTTGCTGATGACACAAAACAGGGAGGAGGCACTGATACACCAGAGGGTCACGCTGCCACCCACAGGGACCTTGACAGGCTGGTGTAATGGGCTGGCAGGAACCTCATGGCCTTCAACAAGGGGAAGTTCAAGGTCCTACAGCTGGGGAGGAACAACCCCAGGCACCACCAGAACTTGTTGGAGATTGTCTAGGCAGAAAAGGACCTGGGGGTGCTGGTGGACTCCAAGTTGAGCGTTGGTCAGCGATGTGCCCTTGCCTCAAAGAAGGTCACTGGTATCTTGGGTGTGTGAGCTGCTGGCTTGGCTGAGTGGAGCCAGGCAACGCTGATTTGTAGGGGAGCAAGTCATCGCCTGCCAACTAAGGCCAGTGGTGAGATGCTGTCCTGCTGAGCTGTGATTCTTTAAGGTCTCACAGTTGGGTTGTAGTTGCATGGTTAACTTGATTTGTAACTCCGGTCTGATTTGCCATTTTGGAAAACTTCTGGAGAAATGGAAAGGCAAGGAAAAAAAAAAAAGGGAGGGTGGGGAGTGTCTGCACTTCCTAGGCTTGACCAATACCATCCAGCAGCAGAATGCTTTGACAATGAGCCATCCTTACAGAGCAAAATCAGGACAAGGAGCCAAACACTCCTCCCTCATGTGATGCAGCAAAGGAGAGCCAGAAGGACTAAATTAAGCTCAGCATGCTGAACTGTCCATGCGTTACAGATGAGAATACAAAGCTGCCACCCCACACGGTAAACAAAGCAATTCGGAGAGAGCTTCCTCAAAATGAGTCAGGGGAAGGGAGAAAAGCAGAGGCGAGCAGAGACATTTTCTGGAGGGCTGAGGTTGGCAGCGCAGTGCAGAACTTTCTCATTATATGGGGCACAAGTGGCATAAATGGGACCGTAATTCACAGGAAAGTGAAGCTGACAGGGACCTCCGGCAGCCTCTGGTCCAACCTGCTGCTCAAAACAAGGTTAATTTCAACATCAGGGAGGTTGTGCAGGGACTTGCCCTGCTACTGGGGCAAAACTGCTCATGGTTGGCTTTCGTAGGTGTCCAAAGGAGAAACCCCTCAGCTGCCAGTATGCTTTGAGACAAACACAAGGCCATAAACCAAGCAATCATCCAGCAGGTCCCACTGCATCCTGCCTCCTCCAGTCCTCAGCCTACGGCTCCCGAAGGGCACCCTGCAGCCTCCAGGCTCCTCTCACACCCGATAAGCACTCTCTGCCGTGTGCCCTCTGCAACACATGGAGAAGAATGATGAAGAAGACCTAAGGGTGAAGGACAGGACATTTCCTAGCAGAGGAGGGGGCTCAGCACCATCCTGCTCTGCCAATGCTTCTGTCAGCACTGGGCAGAAAGACGGGGCCAGAGGCCAAAAACCCCTCAGTCAGGTGCGTGTGGGTGGATGGCAGCTCCTCAGCAGACCTGCCTGCGGAGCTGGGGCTCACGCCAGCTAATAGAGGCATGTTTTTAAGTAATCCCACTTCATTAGCAACTTTTCCAGGGCCTGGGTCTATACTGAGTGAAAGCCATTAGTCATCTGACAGCTCTAGTTATTCTGCATGTCAAGTCCTATCTCTTCATTTAAACATCCAGACTGTTATGGCAAGCTGGTGTGCTCATTGTACCCCTCCACCTACTCCCTGCTAATTTAAAGGTTGTTATTTTTGGCTCGCCGTAATAGTGTGCATAGAAAGCTTGGTTTCCTCCAAAAATTTGGAAAAGGAAGCAGAACAAGGGACTGAACAGAAAACTCCCCTTGCTAAACGCCGCTTGCCCAACATCAGGAAACCTTGTTTTCAGGTACTTTACCATAAGTAAAGCATCCTCCTATGAAGGTAAATCCAACCAAACAAACAAAAAAAACTTGGCAATTCACAATCTGCAGAGCATAATGTATTGCAAGGATGGTAATTCTGTGGTTGAAAGCATTTAATAATATTTGTTCACCCAAAATTTTGTGTGTCTGAGGAAAACTGAAAGCAAAATTCTGTCTCTATGTTAGACATTCCTTGTCCATTCATAAAATCAATAATCTGTAAATAAAGCATTTTCCCCTTTGTAATGCCTGTTTTGATGTTTCTTCTCAACACAGACGCAGACTTATTCCTGAGCACCATACTCATGTGCCTGAGAGGCAGGGGGAGCAGAGGCCATTTTGAGTTGAAAAAATGGAAAGGGAGTTAAAAATATTAGGGAAATTGTCCTCTGAAAAATAGTTGTAGACTATTCCCAGTACCCTTTCAAGGATGTGCTGTTGCAGGCATAGCGGCTGACATTTTATTTACTGCGCACAGTTAGCAGAAGGACCACTTACCACCAAAGTCCTAACCTGGCTGTCAACATCGTATTGAACTGGGACTTGCTCTGTACTGGTGAACGTCCTTTTATTTATTTCCCTGTTCGTTTTGCCTTTAGCTTAAAAAAAGACATTCATCACAACCCAGAGGTTGTTGCCTTCTCTTTTTCTTTGAAAACATCAAAGCCGATGTAATAACGGAGGGTTTTTTTTCTGGCTTTTAAGTAAGAGTAACTCAGGCTGGCCCCTTCAAGGGACTCCTTACAGTCCCTTGAAGAAGCTCGCCCCAGCCTTCGCGCTTGTCAAACATTGTAATAACACCTTCCCTGCTTTTTCAGCCAGTGTTTATGGGAATAATTGTCAGGCTGCAGCAAGGCTAATAGTAGCACCTCCAGGATTATGTAAAAGCAGAGGTGCATTTCGTGAATTATTGTCCACCTTAGCATCTCTCCGGAAAACTGCTGTTATCTGTGCTCACGGCCGGTTGCAAGCGAAGCGATATGTAAAATCACAGGGTACTTTGCTTAATGGTAAGGTCGGAGTTTTCCCAGGGGTATGATTGCTCATGCTGTAAGTACACGGATGGGGAAGGTAATAGCCCTGGCTCCCAGTCCCAGTTTTGTTGTCATTTTATGGTATTAAAGGATTTCTTTCAATGTCGTTGCTAATTTATGGATAAAGAATGCATTACTGAAAAGCCAATATGAGAGGAAAAAAAAAAAAAAGACCATCACTGAAAATGTTTGTTTCTTGTTGGATTAGCTTAACCCACACATGTAAACCCAAGCAAAATCTGTGTTGTTACATTAGCCTCTTACTTCTGGAGAACTGACCTCAGCCCCGATTTAGGTCACAGACAGAAAACCATTTATTGTCCTCGACTAAATCCCAGAGGGGACGTTTGCCCTTGCGACCATCTCACGAAACCGGCAGGATTTGGACCCAGCCCCGCACGGCCGGCTTCTGCCTCTGTGAAAGGAATCAGGAGGGAGCCACGAAGGTGGGCAGCAGATGGGACAGGGGCAGCACAGCCCGAGCCTGTAAATCGGGGTATTTGTAGGAAAAGGACGTTTGGTTTGGCATTGGGTGGCTGTTGGGAGTTCCCGCTTGGTAGTGTTGAAAACATCAGCTTTCAGGCGCACAAGCCCTTCCTCCTTTCTGAAAGAGGAGCAGCAATTTTCATGTGAAGAGCAGATTGCGATCAGTTGTTCTGGGTCTAATTGAATTATGTTAATCAGCTGGGCCATCTGAGAACAAGCTTGGTCAGCACTTGTGAAGTGCGCACAGTAGAGGCAGGTAAATACTACTCATGGGATGTTGAGGTGTCAGTAGGAGGGGAATAGCAGCAATGTATCTTAAAAGTTAGCATATTCTTTATAGTTGGGATCTCTTTTTAGCCAGTAGGGTCTTTCCTTCCAGCTTCACCTTTTGAAGATGCTCTGAATGGTCCTCTGAGTGCCTGTTTTAAGAGAAACATCTCTGCTTTCAGTCTGGCTTTCTGTCTCTACAGGTTTTTTTTGTATGAGTTAATTCTGGTGGCCAGTGGCTGCCTGCCCCTCAAGTCCTTCCCCCAAAGGCAGGGGTGCACCCAGCGGAGCAAAGATCAGCTTGGTGCCTGCATGTGGGTGCTGCACCCATCCCCACTGCGCTGGGGGTGAGCAATTCGAGAGAGGCACTGGTATTCTGCAGAGGTGATGTGTAAGAAATGCTTGTATGATTAATGATTAATAAGAATGGATTTAAAGAAAAATAAAAATCTTTCTACCTTCGGAGGGGCATTGCTCAGCTCGCAGCTATGTGGGTTCAGAAATGCAGCCCTCACGCTTCCGATAGCTTGCTCTGCAGCAACATCTGCTGGGGGCAGCAGGGAAGTATCGTCCCTCCGTTTCTTTTACAGCATCGCAAAGATGCTATTTGCTGTAGCATCTCATAACCTCCATGCATCTCTTCCTTCTCCCCAGCACTCCTTCTCCTCCAGGTGAGCTATCCTCCCACAGCAGCTGGAGTCACAGGAGGAGCTCCAGGAGCACTTGCTTCAGGTGGCTCTGAAAGCCTGCTGATCCCACAATTTACCCCGTGTGATGCTTGCCCCTCTGAGGAGGGTCAGCAGGGGCCACCTACACCTTTGGTGAGCGTGGGCTGTGCTGCAGGGCTGCATTTCCCCTCGCTGCCCCGGCAGTGGAGGACTGAGGCACCTTGCTCTGGCTCCCCGGCACAAGGAGATGGGCAGGAGGGAATCACTGGATCATTTAGCCTGGAAAAGAGCCTTAAGATCACCAAGTCCAGCCATCCCTTAACACTGCCAAATCCACTGCTAAGCTATGTCCTTAAGCACCACGTCCACACATCTCATGGGGTGGGGACTCCACCGCTTCCTTGGCCAGCTTCCCAGCCACCCTGCCCCAAGCCCCTAGAGATGTGTGGGGTTGTTCTGAGCCAGGAGCAGCACCCAGCACCTCCCCTTGTTGAAATGCTTACTGCTGGCTGCAGCCCATTGATCCAGCCCACCCAGAGCCCTCTGCACAGCTTTATTTCCCTCCTGCAGACACATAGCCCATCTCCTGAAAGGGCTACCTGGGGAAATGTGCCCGTAGCCGGCAGAAAACAGGCGGAAGGGGATGAGCAGGCTGCCACAAGCCTCACCCCAGCCTTCGAGCCTGCCCTTCCATCCCCGGTGATGTCGAATCAATATGCCTTTCTCAGGCAAATTTACAGCTAAAAGCATATTTATGGAGAATTACTCATACTTCACCCTGCAATGTCTCAGGGCCTCGAGACTTTGAGAAAGACACGGCTGCTCATGGAAGGATGGGCAGAGAACCACCCCCCCCCCCCCCCCCGCCTTTCCTGTCTAAATCATGAGCCTGGAGCTTCTCTTCTTCAAATATTAATGCTCTTCTGATTACCTGCTCTTTATGAAAAGGTGATTGTGCCTGCAGACTCTTCGAAAGCATTAGATAATTCATTTAAAATATTAATGCCAGAGAGAAGCAAACTTTTACTTAAGAGTGGGCTAGAGCCGGCCTGCCCGTGCCATCCTTGCCCCAGGGAGGAGAGCAGGGGAAGCACTCCCAGCACCCTGCTCCTTTGGAGAGGACAGGACGGAGAGGAAAAGCAGCTACAGACCATCCTCTGCCACATGCATACACGATCCATGCACATAAGCTGTGCTTAGGATCATGGCTTCTGTAGGTAGCCACTGCTGGGGGCACTGCCTTTCCTCAAAGAAAAACGACTTGAGCAGGCAGCGCAAACCTGAGCCATTTTTACTCCTGGTATCCAAGCACCTGGCTTTACCTACTGCAATTTAAGACACAACAATGGCTTGGCAGATCAGCTGCCACACGCTTTGAGCCCCTGGCCCAGGCATTCACACCTACAGTCCCTGTGGAAGGAAGGGCATGGCTGTGGAAGGGATTGGAGGTGTGGTTAAGATGCACTGGCAGGTGAAGGACAAGGTGACAGAAGAGACGACTCCTTGCATACGTGTCCCACCTAAATTAAGAGGCTCTTGGCCACTGTGGGAAGGCACTGGGTGGGATCTCTATTGCTAGCTCAGCTTTGAACACGTGCTGGCAGGGGGAGAGATGGGAGCAAACCCACCCGTAGCTGGTGTGCTGGAGGGGGAGGACACAAAAGGGCTCTGTAGGCGCTGCTCTGGCTTTAGGCTCTGCTTTGGCAGAGCGAGGGGACAGGGGGAGGCCAAACGCTTGTCGGCTCCTTGCGGGATCCAGCCCCTGCGGGGTGAGGTGGGCAGCGGTGCCAGCCCGGCACCCTGTCGTCGTGAAATCCTGTTAGGGGATCAGCTCGCCTGCATTGTCAGCATCTTGGCTTTCATTTCTGAAGGATGGCAAATTGTTTGGTGGCCTGTGTGACTGGGGAATGCTGCTGGAGGAGCCAGGTGTTGTCTACTTTGATATTCCTGCCTTGTGCATGCAGGGGGATTCTGTTTTTTGGGACTGATACGTTCCCTGTGTCACCAAAGGGCCAGGCATCGCATCCTGACGTTTGTACTGCAGGCATCAGCACTACACGATGATTGCAAAACTCACTCAGTGTCTCCATGCCATTCAGTTTTAAATCCTTTTTTTTCCCCGGGCAGCCCATGCGAACATGACAGGCTGGTTCCACGCTCTGTAATGGATGTTTTCTTCCCCACAAGCAAGCCTTATCCCCCTTGTTGTTATTACAGCCTGATGTAAGACGCCACATAAAGATCTTCTCTGCGCTCCCGCAGGAATTAGAGCAGCCCTTTGTACGAACTTGAAGGCTTTCTGATCTCTTTTCAAATACGTTGTTTTCAGCCCTGGTGAGACAAATTCTCTCTTCCAGAAAACTATCAGCCGTCCTCTCCAGACACTGCGAGATAAGGAAGGAGACTTTTTTTTTCACAGTTTGTGTTGTCACACTGCCAAAGATGCACGAAGATTTCCAAATTACAGACTTACTTAGAAAAGGGCAAATTTATTTGTGTTCAGTGGAGGAGCCTACATCATTTCTGCCATTTGCTTCCTCAGAGCTCTCACACGCATACCTTAAAGACATCCAACACATGCAACAAGCACCTGGGTCTTATCCAAGTCCTGCTTTTGCCGGATGGTCCAAGGCTGGAACCCATATGAAAGAGGATCGGGTGGCAAGGGTGTTGGTTGGGTAAAGGGATATCTTGGGATGAGGGCAACAGGGACTCCACCATGACAGTTCTTGTTTAATGGAGCAAAGAATGTGCAAAATGTTCCTTACAGGTCTTTGTTTTAACTGAAATGGACTGACCTGTGTTAAAGCTGGGGGACGGTGTCTCACCATCCCCAGGTTCGAGAGCCCTGCAGGTAGGTGCAGGGGTTCCCCACCAAGGGCTTTCTCTGCAGAGCCAGGCACTGACACCAGCACCATGCACAGCTCCAGCTCGGCTGAGCAGGGCCTGCCTGGATGCAAGGCTGCTGAGAGCCGAGTGCCTAAAAATGGGCTGAGACGGGCTGCAGAAGGTGAGTGGCATCGTAGAAAAGCTGGGTTTTGAGGCACAGCTGAAATTTCTCCTCTTGCCTCTGGGTTTCCTAAAGAAGGATGGAGGGTAATATTTCCAGGAGAAGGCAGGGGGAGTCGTGTGTCTGTATAAACTGAGCAATGTCCCTGTTTATTTTATTTTATTTTATTTTATTTTATTTTATTTTATTTTATTTTATTTTATTTTATTTTATTTTATTTTATTTTATTTTATTTTATTTTATTTTATTTTATTTTATTTTATTTTATTTTATTTTATTTTATTTTATTTTATTTTATTTTTTATTACACATTTTCAGGCATTTTAGCAGAGGAGGAGTGGATGCTAACTGTGAAACGTAGTCTACCAAAGGAAACCCGTCCCAATGATGCCATCCAGCGGCCAGCACACCCCAACACACCTTCCATCTCTAAGCCCTGAACTCACAGGAGCAGACACCAGTGCTCAGTTCCACCCCACACACACTATGCTACAATCATTCACGCTGTGTTTTCTCCCCTTGGTCCTACCAGAGCCCATGCTTACCCTGAAAAAGCAAAAGAAATGGTCTCAGGCACAAGTAGGATAAATCACCTGCAACCCCTGCACGCCTGCTGTGCTCACCAGCACTTCGTCATGATGTAGCTGAGACACCAATACGAAATGTCTGGGTGTTGTGCGTGTAGCTGGTGCAGCTGGCACATGTGCACAAAATACCTCCAACTCGCCTTCCCACAGCGTGATGGAGCAGATCCAGCCACAGAAAGCAGGATGAAGGCGAGCGTTGATGAAAGCAGGCAGCAGAGAGGTGGCTTTGGGCTCCTGGTGGCTGCTGGTGGCTTCGAGGCACTTGCTGGCTCTGCTCAGTGGGTGTCAGCCAGGCCCTGCCAGAAAGCAAGGCTGCCAGCGGGCAATCCCTGCCTCTTTCTGAGCATTTTGGGGCTGAGTGAAGTGGGCCAGGTGCCAGGGGCGGCGAGGAGGCTGAAATGGCTGCAGCTCTGGAAAGGGCTGCTGACAGGGCTGGACGTGGCTGGGTGCAGGCACGCATTTCAGCGGGTGCTGCAGCCTGTTCCAGAACAGCTACAAAGCCTGGCCCCGGGACAGACACGCGGGCTGGCTTTTAAAAGCCTCTAGCAGCTTACGAGTGAACGGAAAGGGGAGTTTTTCTTCTGCCCACCAAAACCAACAGGCATAATGCCTCAGTCCCGGACGGGAATTTGCGTATCTGCTCTGGGCACGCTTCGTGAAGCGTTCTGGATCATGCCAACCCAGAGAGACGACGAGCCCCGCGTGTGCACGCTGGGTGCAAAGTCTGCATGCTTTTTCCTGCGGTGTACTTTGCGCTTTTGGGAGGCTGGAGGTGTTTGCCGACCCGTGGAAAAAAATCCCTAATGGATGCAACGGTGGTCACATAAATATTAATTACGCAGCAGTGTGGCAATTGTATCATAATACCTGGCTAATGCATGTTGTAGCTGTATTCCCACTTATTAGTTATTTGTATTAAAATAGCACCCAGAAGCCTCATTTCCCTGACTGCTCTATGAACCCATGCTCCTCGAGTCCTGTTTCTTACTTGTGGAAGAGCTCGGTCACCCCCCCATCACCTCATATCCTGGGACCATAAATCATGCTTTTAAAGATCCAAATCAAAGCACATCTTCGTTATTTCGGAGACCTGCCTACTAGATGAATTCAAATACTTTTGGCAGACTTGATTTCCTACTGCAGAAACATAATAGTTTATGCCACCGAAGCACTGAGGTAGTTTCTAATTGTATATTAGCATTTTCACTGTGTTTTTGTACTGAATCAAATGATTGCATCTCCAGGATTATCCCACACAGCTGAGTTAAGCAAAAAAAAAAAAAAAAAAAAAAAAAGGCAGCGACAACAACAAAACCCACCTCATTCTTTGGTATACTGACACCTGCTGTGTTACAGAAATGGAAATGTGGTAAATACTGAAGAGAGAGTGCAAACAGTTCGTGACAGGAAGAGCTGAAAAGTATATCCATGTGAAACTGCCTGGGAAGCTACTTTAGCGTGTGCTTATGTGGGTAGGAACCGAAAAGCAACTTGCAGACCAAGTGACATTAGAAGTTTAGTTACAACTACAAGGATTCACAGAGAAAATCCTAGCTAAAAGCATAAAATTGGGATTTTGTTTTTCTATGATGTGATTAAAAACCTTGTTAGCTCATTTTTTATACATATAAATATTTTTATATATAAAAGATATGAAAAGATACAGGCGTTCCCTGAACGTTTCTGGCTGTTTGTCAGAAAGGGGGTGAAGGACTCTCAGGACTTTGGTCTGCCCTACGCCAGCCATGCCAATGGCTCCGTGTTCCCCTGAGAGCAGCACAGCAGCCCCTGTGGGCCTGATTCCAGCTGCAGTGCCCTGGTGCTTGAATAGCACCAGGGATTGCAACCTTGTGGCCGCAAGCCCCGTGCTGGGTACAAAGGTCCTGATCAACACTTACACAACCTCTCCGCCGAGTCTCACCTTTCAGGGTTACTCTGCTCATAAAGCAATGGAGAGTAAGGGAGTACAGCAGATCAGCTCAGTTCAGCTGTTAACAGTGAATGATATTTTTAATCTTGTACATCTCATTTAAAGGCTTTCCAGGCTGGTGCTGCTTTAATTACACGACTGCTCTGGTTATCAGCGCTACACTCGCTTAATTGTACGGCAGGCTTTTCACTAGGGAGCCACAATCACAAAGTTTGTAGTGAAATAGCATTTAATAATTTCCAGGGCACTTGTCAACTTCCAAATGCTCTACAAACATTAACCAAGTTAATTACCTCTCCCAACGTCCCTTTGAGGCAGGGAAGTGTCATTACCCACATGTAATCAAGTGGGAAGACATCAATGACACACGGTGCTTTCCCCGGGACAACGCAAAGGCTCAGGGTCTGGTGTGGTTCCTCAGCAGCGGTGTCCAGTGCTCTGTGAGATGCAGGGGAGCACCTTAAGGGATGTGCAGGGGGCTGAGGTAGGGAGCAGCAGCACTCTCCTTACTCAGTAAGCCTGAACGAGCATGTGTGTATTGTGTTCTGTGTGCGTTAGGTGACTCACAAACGCTGCAAGTCCTCGCTGGTGCCACAGCACAAGGCCGCACCAACGTTGGAAATGCAGCTTCCACCTTTCCACAGAGAAGCTCTACATGAAAACACCATGCAACCTGCCCGTTACAGCACTGGGAAGCCAACGCTCACCACTTTTGGGTGACAGGGGCTGCTCAGCTGCTGAGCTGGAAGCATGAGTCAAGAATAGCCAAAGACCTGCAGCAGGACCCACCCCATGGGGATTCTCCATCCTTAGAGACTGAGGTTGGAGAGAAGGGACACTTGTCTGCTTTCCTTCATGCTAGGGTGAGCACATCACACTTAGCTCACCAGCAGTCTCCTCTTCAAAGACACACATTCAGGGATATAAAGGAATATTAATCAAAATTCAGGTTGTTTCTGTTTGCTTTTCTAATAAAAGAGAATAAACATAAAAACTGCATTAATGTAGATTCATGGTCAATGATCTTGACGGGGGAGCTCCTATGCACACAAGCTCGGGTGATCTGGGATGATATCAACCAATATAATATTAGTTTCATCCTGCATCTTCCCATAAGAGTCATCACAAGTAAAAATGCTATATATTTGCACAGGGTGTCAGAGTTATGGCTGCCATGGGAATCACAACCATCATAAAGTCTCTAATTTTTGAATCCATATAAAATCTTGATCTGGTTGCATGTTAATCTGCTGGAGGGGCATTATGCTTGAGATGTGCCATATTTTTATAGTACGGAAGGGTTTGGGATTTTTTGTTTCTACGCACATTTTGCTCAGAAGTTGATGAGCTTCTATGTAGATTAGACTTCTACTAACCTACATTACATGATAATTCATTTGTCCTTTAAACAAGAACATTAGGAAATAACCAAGGCTCTCTTGAAACCTAGCTCTTCAGAGATACCTGTGTGTCTGTTATTATGCAGTGCAAGCAAACCTTTTGATCCACACTAAAAAGTGTTTCACTCCCTTGTTAAAACAGCTGCATTTTGCAGACAATTGCAGAACAGGGTGAATAGGCAAAGCCATGAGTCCGCCCAGCCCTAAGGCTGTCCCCCTGTATTCTTTTCACGCCCCTGGGCTCCAGGTCAGCCCCCTTTATCACCATTTTATCTATAAAGATGCAGCCAGGCCCAAAGTCTAGGCTTCTTCCAAGCAGAACAAGGTTATGGGGCAAAAGAGGATATCAAACAAAGGTGGCAGAGTTGTAAAAGACAACACGCTGTTTTTCATGTCGGCTAGAACTTGTTTTACCTCAGTTCATACTATGAAAGCTAGCAACCACACATTGCACTTCCTTTCTCTCTCCTTTGAGTCTGATATTCCAAACACTAAAATAAGGAATTGCTACCAAACACCCTGTTTCCACTTCTTTGTGGTGGGTGTTTCATAAAACTGTTCACTACTGGTGAGACTTCAGAAGGTAGATGAGTTAAAAGGAAGTACACAGGAGAAAGCAAATCAAAAAACTTTCCCTAGCTTCTTGTATAAGACTCTTGTGAAATAACACACTTGTAAACTAATACTTTTGCATTGCTATTGTACTTGTGAAGGAAAAGAGGAACAGAAAACACTCCAAAGGGTGAGGCCATGAACTATATAAGATTACTGATCTCTTTCTCCAAGTGCCATAGAAAATCCTGTACATTAGTCCTTGGAATCTACCTCTCTCCTTTAGCCTTCCACTGCTAATCTGTTCACTGTGCTGCCTCTTAGCACGTCATCTTTGTTGGCTGCTTTCTGTCTACTTAGGAAGCTTTTTTCACAGGTAACCACCCATCATTGCTGCCTAATGTGATCTGTGAAATAGTTTCTCAGAATTCCTTCATTTGACATGTTAAGAGGCCTGGCAACATCTGGTTCTTAGCCCTCTGTTTGCCCTACATTCATGTGGAGGCATGAAAAAGGGCAGATCTTGAAAATTTACCTCCAGGAAGGAAGGAAGAAACCTGGCTGATAAAAACAGGAGACTGGCCTAAAATTAAGAAAAAGTATTATGGAACAGCACTCAATATGTCCCTCTTTATGAAAGGACATTGACAAGAAAGATAGGGATCTACGAAGCCAGAGATGACTACAAGTAGAATGAGTCACTACTATCCTTCCATGTTTACAAACCATTAAAAAATCAAATGAAGCTTGCCCTGCAGGCACTGGAATATTTCCTTTTGATCTAGCCAGCGTTCAGGATGCTGCAGGTTGTGCCACGCACACAAATTTGTTTGCTCACCAGTGGTTTACAGACCCTTGGCTCTCCAGGCGCATCAGAAACAAACTCCAGGGAGCTGAACTACTCGCAATGCCAAGATGCCTCCCAGATAGGAAGCAGTCCAGGATTCTTTCCAGGATTAAACACATGCTCTCCTCTCAGTCAAAAACTCTCCGTGTTTCTTTTTTCTTCTGCCTTTTTTTTTTTTCTTCAAGTGGAGATACCATTCAAACAATAGTTAACATCAGGACTTCTTAAACTTCTGGGACTCATAGCTAAGCCTAATGTGTGAAACAAACCTTGTACTTCTTTCCTGACCATAGGGCATTCCCAGCCAGGTTCCTTAAGATCACCTGGGCTATAAGTGCTTACCTCTCAGTCATGTACACAGACTTCCTACAGTAAGAGGAACTTTAAAACATTTTGTGTTTCTGATTTAATGTCTCCATCAGCAACGCAGCAGGAAAACAAGCAACATGGGTTTGCCAAGGGAATTCATTAAATGCAATCTTTGATTCTTAAAACACTCAAACGGTTGCGGATCTCTGAGCAAAAGTGCAAAGGTGTGTGCTCCTCAAGCCTGATGTTAACTTTCCCTTAGAGTCTAAGGTGCATCAGTATTGCATCTGCATGGCAAGGGCTTGGCAGCTGGGGGGCTCCAAAAAGGACACACCACTGGCCGGAGCCGAGCCCATCAACTCACTAATGCTGGTTGCACCTCTGTGAGAGCAGATTTAAGAAAAGGAAACAGCTGCTGTGCAACAGCAGTGGGGAGAGAGTGGAGTGAGAAGCAGCCCTGCAGCCTGCAAGTTGAGTGCAGGAGGGCAGGAGGTGCTGCAGGCAGGCAGCAGCAGTTCCCCTGCGGCCTGTGGAGAGGCCCCTGGTGGAGCAGGCTGTCCCCCTGCAGCCCATGGGTCCCATATGGAGCAGATCTCCATGCTGCAGCCCCCCCGTGGGTGGAGGAGCCCCCGGTGGAGTAAGGGGTCTGGGGGGAGCTGCCGCCCACCCGTGGGGGACCCGTGCTGGAGCAGTTTGCTCCTGGGGGATGGATGGAGCCGTGTGGGAGCAGTGCTTGAAGAGCTGCTGCCTGTGGGCAGCCCCCGCAGGCTCAGTTCAGGAAGGACGGCATCCCTGGGAGGGACCCCACGGGGAGCAGGGGCAGGGAGGGACTGAGAAGGGGTGGCAGAGACGAGGTGTTAGGGACTGACCGCAGCCCCCATTGCCTGTTCCCCGGTGCTGCTCGAGGGGAGGAGGTGGAAGAGGGTGGATAGAGTGAAGGTGGTTTTGGTTTGCTTTTAGTTCTCACTGTTGAAGTCTGTTACCGGTAGGCAAAGAATTGTATTAATCTCCCTATACTATTTTGGCTGTAACTGTAACTGGTGAGCAATCTCCCCATCCTTATCTCAGCCCAAGAGCCTTTTTTCATCATATTTTCTCTGCCTGCTGAGCTGTTCATTGGCATTAAACCACCACAGTCCTTTCTGGTGCCCAATGTGGGGCTTGAGGAGTTAGAGATAACCGGGAGAGGTAATGAGCAAAACATGGCCTGGACATTGCCAGAGTGTAATAACTTTGGAGAATGTATGCAATAATGTGGCGGAGGGACAAAGGGCAGGATGTTTGTAGGTTGTCTACCTTTGTCAGTGCTGTGGTGATATAATGGTGTGGGGAATTCTTTTCGTTGGTGTGAGTGAACTTTGTGAAGATTCTGTGATGCATGTATATTTTAATGATATTACTTAAATATGTTTAAAACGTATTTTGTCATCTCTCCCCAGCACTGATCCAAGGCTACACCAAGAGACTCCACCTGAAGCAGAGCTGTCTACTGGATACCTTGCCTGTTACTGTGCGTAGTCTACATGGAAAGGCATCTCTAAAAAAGCCTACAGCACACCAAGGGAAGCCAGTGGCTGAGCAGCACCAGCTTCAGATTGTAATTTTGACAGTTTCTGTACAGGGAATAAAACATCTTTCGGACGGGATGGCTGTTTCGAAATATAAAGCTACTCAGAGGAAACTTCAGGGCAATGTTCGTGCTTTAAACAATAGTTCATGATGTGATACAACTCAGGTTGCGGTAATATTGGAAGATAGCCTCTGGGGGCGAGGATATAGTTAAAAAATAAAAGCGCAGTGAGCCCCCCATGGAGGCACGCCCCCGCCAGCCGCCCGCCCGAGGCACCGCCATTACACAACGCCGCGCGGCTGGGGGCAGCTCGCCCGCCCATTGGCCCCCGGCATGGCACCGCCGATTGGTTCCCGCGCAACAACTCCCTCCCTTCTCCCCTTGATTGATCGATCCTCGCCTTATGACTGCGCGAGGAGAGCGGAGGGCGCACTCTGATTGGCAGCGGCGCCGGCGGGCCACTCTATATAAGGTGGGCGGGAGAGAGGGGCCTGTCAGTCTGCGCTCGGTCGCAGCGGGTTCGTGGGGGCAGCGCTGCTCTGCGCCCGCCGCGTGCAGGAAGATGGCGACGCTGAAGGCCGTGTGCGTGATGAAGGGGGACGGCCCCGTGGAGGGCGTCATCCACTTCCAGCAGCAGGTCGGGGTCGGGGTTGGGGCCGGCGGCGGGCGGGAGGGACCCTGCTGGGCGGCGGTGCTGAGTCACGGCGGGGGGCGGGCGGCCAGGCCCGGCCCGGCCCTGCCCTCCCCTCCTCACCTCACAGCCGGGGGGGGCGGTTTGGGGGTGTGTGGGGGTGTGACCGTTGTGACCGTTAGTGCACGAGGCGCTGACCCGCCGAGCGAGGTGAGGCTGCCTGCGGGAGGAGGAGTGGCGCCGGGGTTGCTCGTGGTTGTGAACAGACGTGAGCAGCCTCAGGAATAACACCACAAATCCCTTACCTCCCTCTGCGGGGGTCTTTGGAAGCCGCCTGGACGTGGCAGTGGGCAGCCAGCAGTCGGTGGCCTTACTTGAGCAGGGGCTGGACCAGGTGACCTCTAGCGGTCCCTTCAACCCCAGCTCTTGTGGGGTTCCTCTTGCTTGAGGATAGCCACCCAGAACATTCTTATTAGCTAAATACAGCATTTCACAGGGAATCTACCTTTGCTGGCGTATGGGCTCAGTTTAGCAAGGTAATTACTTGTGTTGGTAGCCGAACGTAGTGGAGTTTTTCCTGCTTTAGATTGTCTAGGAAGCCTCACCTGGTATGAGGCTCCTTGCTGTGGTCGTTTCAGCAGCTATAACCTCCTTCTCTTTCAGGGTAATGGACCAGTAAAAGTTACTGGAAGAATCAGTGGCTTGTCTGATGGAGATCATGGCTTCCATGTCCATGAATTTGGGGACAACACAAATGGTAAGACGTGCCTCTGGGCTTTTGAGGTACAGCTGGACTGTGCTCAGCTTTAAAGAGCTTCTTTTAGTGTTACACAACAACTGGCATTAAGTGTACTTAAACTTCAAGACTGCAAGTCTGATTTAAGAAATGGTGTTTCCTAAGGAATTGATTCTTATTAAATACCTCAAACATGTTGGGGCTAGTGTTCGGGATGTAGTATATTGAGCATTAACCTAAATACTTTGACAACCTAGTGTTAAGAAATGAGAGCATGTTCATCTGAGCCCAGAACACTCTGGAATGAATAATTTTAATTTAGTGGACTTGAAGTAATGTCTGACATTGTAATAGTTCCTTATATCCAAAGGATCAGTGGATCTGGCTGGAGAGTGGCAGTTTCATTAATGATCCTACTTCCTCGGGCTGTAGGAGTATTACCCTGGTACACTGCATAAGCAGCAGATTTAAGCTGGCTATTGCAACAAGTCTACTTTGGCTGCCTTCTGTTTCAGGATGTACCAGTGCAGGTGCTCACTTCAATCCTGAAGGCAAGAAGCATGGTGGACCAAAGGATACAGAGAGGTGAGTTTAAGGGGCCTGACCTCTTCCTGGGTAGCTGCTCGGTGCAGCAGCCATCTGAGTGTTGTGCTGGGGATCCAGGTTCATGACTAATGCTAGGAAATTACTAGGAGAAAGCTGGTACTTGCAGCAGGACCTCTGAGGTCGGTTAACAATGTTTGGTAACTGTAGAGTGGTGCTTTAGAGACCTTAGCTCCCAGAGTGTGTGAAATGCAGTCTCTGGTGCGTTCTTGGAGTTATTGTGGCCTGGGGAGAAGAAGAAAAAAGGGCCCTTGGTGAGTGTTCCTTAGGATACGAGTGAAAAGGGAGAGGGTTCAGGATGCAGTCAGTGGTGCTCTGCTTCTGTTTTGGGGCTGGCTATTGACAACAGAGGCCCTGAACCGTCACTTGTTGAGCTGCACACAGGCTCTTTGTGTGCTATAGGGGGGTCATCAGTTCTGGACAAGTGCTGTGGCCAGCCTGCAGCGTTGGTCAGGCTTTTAAGCGCCTGCACCCAAGTCTGTATGTGCAGCTTCTGATTGATCAATTCATAGTGGAGCGAGTGGTTCAAGCAGGCTGCTGGCTGGCTGCGAGCAGGGTGAAATGATGTGCTTACGGGCTTCACAGGCAGGCGAATGCTCCAGTGCTAAAGGTCACAGCTGCACGAGCACTGTGGCTTCTGCTGGGCCTGCTTTGTCAGACCCTGCTTTCAGTGTAACTGCTGGCTGGGGAATTCTCTGTGAAGGTAAAAAGAACTAGGTCATGGCTCTGTCAGTCTGCAGCTGGGGCAGGTGGTAGTAAAATTTCCTGAAAGCTTAAATCAAACAAATTCCTAAAGGGAAAACTGCCCTTGTCCTCATTTTATAGGGCTGTGTTAAACACATGGAATTTGCATCCTGCTCTCCAAGAAGCTGGCAGTCAGCACGTGGCTGAGCTGGTCACCCTGTGTGCACAGAGCTTTGGAGGCTCTGCATCCATAGTGCCTTGCAGAACACCAGCTTCGAGTGAATGCTTTATTTGGGGTGGATGTGCAGGGAACGAGACACTGGAATGACCAATAGGTCTGTGAGAACTGAGCTGGCTGAGGATTGGTTTTTCAAGCAAGATGCAGTGAACCAGCTCTGATTGGAGCTGCGTAGGAGAGCGTAGTGCTGTGTATGGGAAAACACCAGCCAAAGCTGAGTGTCTCAATCACTCCTAGTGCTGGTTCGAACTCAGCCAGCACTTAATGCATCCCCTTTGACCTAGTACTTGACAGGCTGCTTTTACTAATCCTATTTAAGCTTAAAGCCCGCGGCTGCTTGCAGAATAGCTGATTTGTGCTATACATTAAAAGTTAAGCATAGGAGCAGTGCTTTTACCCAGCCTTGTATGCGCAGGAAAGGTTTAGGAACTGAACTGAGAGCTCCCTTCTGAGCAGACAGTCCCCTTCCATCAGCACGGAGGGGTTGGGAGCTGGAAAAGCTGCGTGTTGCTGGGCAATAACAGCACTGCCTCTAGAGCGGGTCAGCCTGCTGGTTTCAGGTCCTCCCTAGGACTGAATTCTAGTTTCTTTTGAACTGAAAGAGTTAAGGTAGTGGAAGTAATCAAGGTTCACTGGTGGTAAATGGAAACATGTGCTCTGTGAGATAAGGTGGTGGAGTCCTGGAGCGTAGGAGCCCTGGGCGTTGTACTGCCCAGGCCATCCATCTGTTAGGGCTCTGGGTTTAACCAGGGTTTCCACGAGGTTCTCTGCCTTTGTGTAGGCACGTGGGTGACCTCGGCAACGTGACTGCTAAAGGAGGAGTAGCAGAGGTGGAAATAGAAGATTCCGTCATCTCTCTGACTGGACCACACTGCATCATTGGGCGCACCATGGTGGTAAGTGTCCTGCTCCTAAAGAGCTCCAGGGCAGCACTGCCAGTGAGTGGAGACTTTGTGATGCTGGGGGCCGGTTCCCGGTGTGCTGTGTGACTTGTAGCCCAAAGCTTCTGATATGGGGAGCTCCCTGAAGCCTTGCCTGAAAATATTTTATGTATTAGTATGAACACTTTGTCACCATGAGATTATCTTGAGGATATTCCTCTCCAAGTTTGCTTCTGGTTGTGCGTGATTAAAGCAAACTGAGCTGAGGAAGGAGCTGGCAGTGAGGCCCAAATGCTGCCAGTGAAAGGCCTGGCCGTGGGCACTTCCCCTTGTGCTGTGTGCGTCTCCTGCACTGAGCAGGCTCGGTCTGATGACCGAGCACAGGAGATGGGTGGTGTAACAGCACTGGGCTCTGCGCCTTCACAGCAGCCTTGTGCTGCGAGGGTGAGCCTGGGCTGCAAGTCCAAGTGTGTCCCTGGATCAATAATAACTTCCTGAATCCTGGGGTTTTGGTGGCTTCCAGTTCAAACAAACTCAGCTGAAGGTGACGAAGCATTCTGGGCAAGTCTAGTCTTAAACTTTCAGCATGAGTACCAATTTGGCATCCAGTGTTACAAACGGGGTGGGTGCTGGCTGTTGTGTAATGCCCTGCTGGAGGCTGGCAGTACTGCTTGTTGCTGCTTGTGTGCGCAGTGAAATGCCTGAACTCATGTTGCTGCGTAACTAACCAGCATCTCCCATTCTCTTCCAGGTCCATGCAAAAAGTGATGACCTGGGCAAAGGGGGAGATAACGAGAGCACGCTAACTGGGAATGCCGGGCCTCGCCTGGCCTGTGGTGTCATCGGAATAGCCAAGTGCTGAGTGTTGTGCCTGAAGTGCTCGAGCTGACAGTGAGAAATGGGCTGGTGTTCATTGTGGTCGCTGTACTTGCTCTTCCTCGTTCAAGCAACAGATTTCAGTTAATCTCATTACTACTCTGCATTCTTGAGTATCAGTTAAACTGGTGAAGACTGACTTAATTTTGTACCATGTATATTGCAATTAAAGTGATGTTGATGGAAAAGCTCTGTAGTCTCCTGCTAAAGCACCTGCTGTAACCACTTTAAGAACAATCCTCGCTACCTGGAACAGCTCCTGCTGGGCGATGGGCGATAGTGTCACAGGCTGGGCACAACGCTTCTAGTGCATGGTGGGGCTGGGGAGATGCGGAGCCTTGGGAGCTCTGCCAGGGCTACCCACCAAAGAGCAGTGGGCGCAGTTTGCCATGTTGTACATTTCAAAGTTGCGTAATAAACTTGCTGGCAAATACACCTTGGTCTTGCTGTCTATTGAAAAAGCTACCAGCTGAGTTGGCAACAGGGAAACAACATGGAAGGAAGGCTTGGGCTTACTGACAGCAGCAGTTACTTGCGAGGCACCAACAGCATCCAGGAACCTGCTTTCGGGTTGCAGCCCTGGAAGTGCTGACCAGCTCAACTGGTATGTGAGTAGCAAAGAAGCCGCATTCCTGTAGAAGTACTCCACACCCTGTAGGAATAACCTGATACCCGGAGCCTATTATATATGTGCTATGTACCCAACTTTGCAAATATCTGAAGTGCTGGAGGAGCTGTAAGCATCAAATGGTCTGCCTCCAGCACACATCTCTGTGTCACTGTGTGGACCTCAGGGTGTGTGGGTTGGAGTGTTGGGGACAGAGGAGAAAGCCTCCCCTCAGTGAAAAAAGTCTGGCCGTATTGGTGAGGGCATCTCCTATGGAATAGGTCCTAATTGGAGAGCATACATGTAAGCCAGAAATCCTGTACTCAAATTCTTGGAGCTTTCCAGTGGTATGATCACCATGTAGTAGTGCCAGCTTTCAGATTTCCTCATATGCACCTCAGACATGGGTTGACAAGTCTTGTAACAGAAGATTATTAATGTTAATGAAGACTTGCATCAACATTCCTTTCACTTGTACATCAATGAGATTCATGGAAGTAGTTGGTTGTACTTCTAGGGACACCCAAATCCCAGTGTTAGCATGGTGCAGGTGGAGCGGCTTTTTGTATAGCAACACTGTAAAAAGAAAAGCACTTCAACCTCACATTTGTTACAGCTGGCGAACAACTGTGTGCAGCCCCTACCCACCTGCACCTCCTCCCAGGGGCTCCCCTGAAGCTGCAGCAGAGGGGAGGTGGTGAATGCAGCTTTCAGCCTGCTGCTTAAGCACCAGAGGGCCCAGAAGGCTTTGAGTGCGCACGGGTGCCACCTCTTTGTGGCTGAGAAGCCCAGAGGAGGGCTGCGGGAGCGATACTGGGACTACCTATAAACACCCGTAACAGGCAGAGGCTCAGTGCTCAAGGCATTAATTGCCAACACTGTAATGTTCTTACTGGTGGAGGGTGCTTACGCTGAGCTGACTCATCCAAAAGCCAGAAATTGGGCAGCTAATGCAGTAGGATGTGATACACTGGCGATGCCTCCCAGCAGGTTCACCGTACAATTGCTGCTTCCGAAGGCAGTCAGAAATCATCCTGCAAAGGACATTTAAGGCTCGTCCCAGGCGCTGTTCTCAGCTTCCTAACAAGGGAGGGAATGTGAGGTGGCACTTGTGTGAATTGTAACAGATCAGCCTTCCATCTGTCACTCGTCTTAAAATCTTTTAATAAAGTGTATTTAAAAAAAAATCCTACCTCCTTACAGAGCAATGGCAGTTCTCACTAAGTGCCTTAAACATAGATGTCTGGCTGTGTATCAAAAAAGTTCCACTGGCCCAGCATGAAACAAACATTAAGGACACAACATTTTAACACAGGGAAGTTGAGTTCACTACAAGTATGTAAACAGTTTGTTTGTTTTTTTTTCTCTCTTTATTCTGCTATTGCAAGAACATAAAAATATATGTCCTCTCCCCAATCCATAGCTCCACATTTGCTTTCCCTCCCCTCTCCCTCCCCCAGAAAAAAAAAAAAATTCCTCTGCCGCAGAGCAGCTATGAAAAAGTACTGATGTAAGAAAGCAGCTGCCCTTCACGTAGGGAAAAATAACCCAACTTTAAAAGTAGAACACACCTATATCAAGGAGAAAAAAAATATTAAATATGCACAGGATTCATACAATTTTTTTTTCCTACTACACCCCTAGAGCACAATAAGCTGCAGCTGAAAACCTGGTGCACCGTGAGCCTCGCGGCTCAGTGCAGGGCTGACCGGAGAGCGCGGTTCAGCGTGGGCTCGTCAGGGTTCTGGCTCTCCCCAGCACAATGTAGCGGGCTTTCCAAACTGTTTGCACCTGAAGGGCCAACCACGAAGAACGAGGATTCGCCCTCTTAAAAAATCTGACAAAATTATTTAGGTAATATGGCGAGAAGATGGTAAAAACTTACACAAACACAAGAATAAGCGTTCTTTTTTTTCCATCAGTCCAATAGGTACAACACGAGGTGAGTAAAAATTTTAAACCTACCTCTTGCAGGGTTACAGGAGGTAGACATCATTAACACAGACAACAGTAGCAGCCCCGAGTTGTGTGAACGAACAGGCAGCATTTTAAAATCCTTGAGCGACTCCCCGACCTTCTCCCAGCCCCACTTAAAAAAAATAGGTTAGCATTTCATATTGTGTTTTGGTGTCTTCCTTTGATTCCTCTCACCCCACTTTCCAAAAAGCATCAATGAATAAACAGTACAAAAGATGCTGAACTGGTGCGCTCCCTTGCCCACCACACACAGTAATTTCATAACATTACAAGCAGAGTAGACTAAGTATGTCTGAAAGTGTCCACTTTTTTTTTTTTTTTAAAAAAAAGGCTAATTAGGGCAACATTTACCATAAAACCAGCTGGAGTGGGGGAAAAAGGAAAAAATAAAAATAAAAAAAAAATTGATTGCATTGCAAACACTAAACAGTTACCTCTTCAATTAACATTTTAAAACTAACTTTCACCTAGAATGGTCAAGTAGAGCATTAAAATGCAGCAATCTAAAAATCAAGATGACTGTTACAATTAAAAATTGCTTCTGTGAATAGCTACACAAACAGATGTATTTCTTTGAACAAATATAAACAAAAGTCTAATTTAGACTCCAGTACAGCATCAACAGTTCAAACTTTAAGATGTTGAACAATCCTTTTCCACTTCAGTGCAGTGTAGGAAGAATAGCACACGTTAAAGTTTGTTACGAAAATAGAGTTTATTAAAAACACATCCCTATTGTTTTGAGGAGCTTTCACCGTTACCTTTCTTAAATTAAAAAAAAAATAGAAAGCACTTCTACTTCTGATTTGTAAACTTTTTAAAGTCAAAACTTTAAAAAAGTTACAGCAAAAATGGGTAATATTTTAATCATATCTTCAGTATTTTTGTGTTATGTTGTGGCTATTTTAAATAGAAGGGAAGCAATCAAATTGCTTACAATTCCCCACCAACTACTGAGGGGCTGTGATATAAGCAGAAGCAAATATAATACAGCAGACTGTACAACTCTAAAGCTCTACACTCCCACAAAGGTCACCGACAAATTCCAGTCTCTAGCGAGGAGCCTCGGCAACTGAGCCCATATCCTTTTCGGCTTGTTCCACGGATGAGGTAGCCTCGGATGTTAACGCGTCGTCAGGTTTTACACCTGAAGGTTCAGACTCTCCTTTGGGAAGTTCTGAAACAATGTCTGCGTCCTCCATTTTGCCACTATGGGACTCGTGGTTTTTGTCGCTGTCTGCCCTGTCTGTCATCTCGCCTTTCTCCTTGCCTCGGTTCTCCTCCTTGTCTCTGCGGGACTCCCTGTCTCTAGAATCTCTCTCTCTGTCTCGGTGTCCGCTGGACCGCCTATTTCTGTCCTCCAAGTCCCTGTGCCTATCGCGCTCGGGGCTTCTTCTTCCCCACTCTCTCCGCTCCCGATTACCGAGGCGCTCGTGGTCTCTGTCGTCGTTGCGGTTGCCGTAGCGCTCGCGATCGTTCTCTACCCGATTCCCAAAAGATCTCCTTCCAAACCTCTCCTGGTCTCTGTTGGGAGTGAACGTCTGCCTGTCGTTCCTGAACTGCCTCCCGTCTCGATTATCCTCGGGCCCGCCCGGCCCTCCGCTGCCCGGCATCCCCCCGGGCCTGACGAAGTGGCCCGGCGGAGGGAAGGGGGTTTTCATCCCGTGGGGAGGAGGCATCCCGAAGCCCCCCGGCCCCGGCGGGGGCCCTCTGTGCATCATGTGGGGCGGCATGTGGCGCGGCGGCATCAGGGGGAAGCGCTGCAGGGGCGGCGGGGGCATCCCCGGCGGGCGCTGGAGCGGGATCAAACCCGGCCGCGCGCCCAGGAGGCCGGTGGATGGAGTCTGCAGCCCAACAACGGGGGCGGGCGGGGGCGGCGCGACGCCTTGGGTGCCTGGAAGAGAGGAACAGACGCACGAGTTAGAAGAAGACACCCATTCAACACGTTCAAAAGTTCTCAAGAAATGAGGTACACAAAAGTTGTGTGGGGGGAGGGCAGCGGGCAAAGCGTCTTGGGCTGGTTTGCATACCGTAAAGAGCATGCCGTCTAAACCAGGAATTTCTTTTGTGCTATGAATAATTACTGTTGGAACGGGTAGTAACTATTCACCTATCCTTGGGGCCTCCCTTTGTGATGAAGCCATCGCTGCTCTGCAGGTCAGAGCTCTTCCTCACCGCCAGCCCAGCGCTCATGTTGACTGCCGACCCAACACCTTCCCAATAGGTTCCTAAATACAGGCGCATCATCTCCTTTTGCTATCTTTGAACCTTCTCTATCTTAAACACCATCTAAGTCATCTCTGGCTAAAATTTCTGAAATCTGAACTGGGCCATCAACAAGCTCTCTGAGGCGCAGAAGAGGCAGCAGGTACCAGCGGGCGATGAAAGCAGAGCTCCGGCCAGGACAGGGCTGGGGAAGGAGCAGGAAATGGCACTGCAAAATTTAGCAGTCCAGAGAAAATGCATAAAACAAACTAAGGTTAGTTTTAGTAGAGTGCACCTTGCAATGTAAAACTACACAGAAATGCAACAGGTAATTTCTGTATTATTTGTTTTTAAATACAGTTTTGTATCTGTTGTAGTGCATATCCAATGCCAACTATTTTCCACTCTTGCTCCTGGCGTACTGGAGTCTTGGCTTTAGCATGGTCTTCAGAAGAGGAAACCCAGGAGCTCCCCAAACATGCCACTTTCAGAAAGCTCAGCCCAAAGCCTGCTGACATCAGCACAAGGAGCCGTGACTGAAAACAGGAGGAGTGCTGAGCTCCAGCTGAGTACTTCACACCTCTGTGTGTGCCAGCTCCTCTCACGTGGCTCCAAAACTTTGTTTAAATAAGTAATGCTGCTGCCTCATGTCCTCTGTGGTTTTTACACCGGATCTACCAGGTCTGGGCCCTTCTGCTCACTAGCATTTTACCTGAAAACAAGCTTAGTGTATCTAAGAAACCACAGCTATATATACCATATATATACACATACATACACATATACATATCTAAAGCAAACTCCAAAATTAAAGAGGTCATTAACAGTTGCCAGACTAAGTAAAAATCTCTCCTGCTCCATCTTGCTTTCCTTTTTAAAATATGTTAAGACTATGCTGTTTTGTTTGCATGTCTTAATAAAAATGAAGTTAAGAACGCAGGTTACATGAAGGTTTTTAACTCCTGCCCTTGGGTAGAACTACGATGTCAAATAGGTATGTAAGGTAACATTGAAATTAAATGCCCAGCAGTGTCACACCAAAAACTGCACTTGGAGCGCAATCAGAGAATCAGTAGGGTTGGAAGAGACCTCCAAGACCATCTGGTCCAACCATCCCCCTTCCACCAGTGTCACCCACTAAACCATGTCCCTAAGCACCAGGTCCAGCCTTTCCTTGAAACGGAGCGGCCGTGCCACTTTGCAGATCCCCCACACCCCAACCAGCCACCCCAGCTTCCCTCTTCCCGTAACTAATTTATTTAGCATTTCTATCCCAGCTACGAGCAAGCCTTCTGAAGAGCTACTGCCCGGTCATCACGCTGCTTCTTACCCTAAGAACATCTCTTAACAGAAACCTTTTTATCTCAGTGCTCTTCATACTCAAAGGAAATTATGTTTTGTGATCAGTAAACTCAGGTAGCAAAGACGTGAACATTCATTCCTCCAGTCCACGGTATCATCTTACCTTCCCCTCCAAGCAGTCACTTTAAGACACGGATTGATATATCTTACTCTTTGAAAGAAATGATCCATCAGCAACAGCTTGTTTTGTTGGTTTTTTTTGAGGGTTTTTGTTTCTAGAATGAGCAGCCCTCCCCCCTCGTGTTCATAATCAGGCTGTAAGTCACCTCGCTTCAACTCCTCCCATGATTTACTACTACAAAGCTGGCAAGAGAAGCATACAGCCAGTGACACCCAGAGACTTTATTTTGCTGAATTCTGAGGTTTGAGGATATTTTAAAGTAAATCCATCCGTGGAATTTAAAAAATAAGGCAGAAAGGAGTAACTGAGACCTAATGAGCTGAAGAGGATAAGCATATGTTTTCGCTCTCTAGCTGCAGAGTAGGTAAGGTTTATGACAGCATGGATGTGAGACAAGTGATAAAAGTTTGTTTAATTAAACAAATATCAGTCATTTAATTTCTTAGTTGTACTTCTACATAAAATCATGCATGGAAGCAACATAATGGTATCTGGAAAGCCATTCTCTTTCAATCTGGTTTGCATCATTAAGGCAGCTGAATGCTTTTTGTTTTGAGTAAGCCCCCCAAATTCTCAGGCTGGAGTACAACCTAGAAAGTACTACTAGTGTCCCTACTGTGCTAACAAATTAGGCACTAATTAAAAATTTACTCCAAAAGAGTTTTCCAGAAATATATCCAAATTTACTGAACATGGTCAGTAAAATTAGTGGTACATATCATGTGCAGCACCTGGGAATATTTAAAGCTCTTTGTTGCTCTCTGTAGGGAAAAACAGCATGCAAAATGTAAATAGCTTGCCAAACTAAAAAGAAATAGCACAGCTCTTAGAGAAGCAATTAAGTGATTCAATGACCATCTCATACCTGTGCAAATGAGCGATGGAATTTATCTGCCCCGGCCTGTATTTCATTAACTTGTTCAGAATTTTAGGCTTTTTGTAGCTAACCTTGGCACCTTGCTTATGGGTATGAATCTTCAGCCAGCCCTCTCACCAGCTGCGCATTCTGCACAAGCTGGCTAAGCCATGGCTTTTTATTACAAGACCTGGCTTTTACTGCTGGTGACACAAAATCCTCAGAGCTTATACCTAGTATGTTAATTCTGTTTAAACGTGTAAAAACAGACTGCTTTCACAGCTTCTTGTTACTTGTGACTTTTACCAGTGATGCGTAACAGAAGATCCTCAGAACTTGCCAAGAGTTTAGTATGAAGAACTCACACCAGGATGACCCCATCACCAACCACCTGAGTGTTTCCAGAGATGTAAGAACAATCACACAGCATCAAGTTTCGTGCTTTCTCTTTACTCATAAAGCATAGCCCGAAACGCTACAGCTGTCCTGAAGAAGTGTCTTCTATCCAGAGAGATCCCAGTAGCTGTCTTTAACCATTTTGATAAACTATGTAAAAAGCCAGATTTCCATGCCACTGTAATCCAGTTTCTGACCATCTTCTCTTCTGGCTGGACAAAGCCCACGTCGCTTTTGTGATAATTATCAGTGTTAAAAATGCTAACGCAAGACAGAAGTGCAACGCTTGACTTCTTTGGTTTTGAACTGAACTCTGCTCAGTAAGTGGTAACAGTGTCTTATAATTGTTCAATTACTTCTCTGTTGTGTTGTTAAAAGAAAGCAGGTGGAGGTGTTTTCTGTATCTAACATACTAATCCTACTTCAAATATACCTCCTTCTGCAAATGGGACAGAAGTACATATGAGAACACAAAGTCAAAAGCCTGGGGACCTACAAGAGGTTTACACAATGACACTGATGCTCACGTTCTGCAGCATTCAACATGTCACACTGGATTCTCCAGTAGGGAAAATTCTGCATGTTTAAACTAAATCATTAAGTACTATCTGTAAATTCTTGGAAAAGGTAACAAACACAATGTAAAGTCTTGTGTCTTTTTCTGGTGTTTCATAACGAATCCTTCAGAACATGTCAAGAATGTAAAGAAGCCTAAGCTTTAAGAGCCTAAATACCAATTCACAGTTTAAGTAACTTGCCTTAAGTACCAACAGTTTTCACCGTCGTCAACGCCCACCACTGAAGCCAGTAGCAACTTGCTCCTATTCACGTAAGATGCTTCAACAAGGATGCAAGAGTCAAGCTTGCGTGTGGATAGTGTTGGTTGCTGGTATTTGATTTCTAAAATTCCTTCTTTATACAACATAAATTGATCCAGGTCAAGGGTTTCATCAAGGCAAAACTGAATTCCATGAATGGTGCTTGAGAATTCACGTTCCCTTACCTCTGAATTCCCATTCAGTATTATGAAAGCAACATTCACATATATGGAATTAGCAAATGTGCAGTGTTATGCTTTTCAAATGAGCTATCGTAAGTCGGAAATGTATTAGGTTAGTCACAGTTCATATCCTGTATTAACAGAAGCTCCTTCTCCAATTTTCCCCATACACAGTTTATAATAGTTTAATACTCAGATGAGCTCAGAAAATTGTACACTGTCTTTTATAATTTAATACATATTACAAGAAGACCATGTAGCTACTGAAGAGCAATCCAGCAAGGCAGCAAAGAAGAGTAATTCAGCATGCATTAACAGGAAATGAATACCAAGCTCATTAAGAACTATGGTATATTATTCTTTGATAATATGTAATTATCATTGTAGAAATTTTGGTGAAAAGAGCATTAGACCAGAACCTACAAACTGCAATGTGGTGTGTTTAATCAAGATAATAGACCACAGAATCTGAATATTTGAAACACAGCATCTGCAACAGAAATTTATTACTGGTCCAAATTACAGCATTTGCTCAACACTAAGAACAAGCTGGTGAATCAAAAATGATTTAAAAGGCTGTCACTTTCTGCAGTATGTACACATAAAAGGAGTCTAAAATATCTGCTGAGCAGAAGATTTAAAAATGACATGAGCACACACTCACAAAAACGGTTACAATCTGGATAATCTTGTCCAAATTAAGAACAAGAAGCTGTAACAACAGTGAATATGACCAAGGATACAACTAAGGCAAAACAACCTGAAGGTGGTTTTTAGAAATAAGCACAAAAAAATTAGACGTAATGTCCACAAGAAATCACTTCTCTGAAGCACAAACACGTCTTTGTTGGAAGTGATGAAAGAATTACATTGGAGGAACGAATGAAATTAGTGGAGGTGAAACAATGCAGAACATATGAAATCTTACAATCATCAAGTTAGAATTACTTTGTAACATGTCTTCCACAAAAAACTGAACAGATAAGCTTAATTTTGAAATTACAAAGATTAGAAAAGAGCTCCTCCGTTTGTACAGATTACATAAGGTATTCTCAAGCAAGATTATTAATTTTGGCTTTTTCAGAGTCTCTTCAAAGCAATCTTCATTCCTTGCCTTCAGCTTGCTGCAGTAAGTTCTTCTATCCTGCCCAAATACCCGAAGAACGTTTCTTCATTCTTCTTGTTAAACTACTCAAGCCCCTTCATCCCTACTTCCCCAAGCAGAGTCCTCATGCCATACTTCACGATGCTGTCACACAAATCTTTCTTCCACCTTCTTATCTCAGCTTGGACAGCCTCATCATGGGCACATTAAGGAGCAGTTTAAGAGGACTTTGTGAGAAACCTGTCACACCATCAGTCATATACTGAAATGGCTAAACCATGTACTTGTAAACACAAGTTCATTTCAGCTGAAGCATTTGATTTCCCTCGCCCTGTACTTGCCCATGGCTAACTGAGGGTGACGTCGCAGCTATTCACGTACTTTGTCCAGTTCATTCACCTCTGACCTGTACAAGACTGTGCACTAAGGCTACATTTAAACCGTCAGGCCTGCAACTCCTTCTGGGCTCCAGGACATGGGATGCAGACATAGACTGCATCTCCCATCCGCACAGGTGGTGAAACCCTGGCACACTCCATTTCCCACACTTAGATTTCCCCAGGAGTGAGACCCGACGCACAGAATGAGAAGGGAGGAATGACGATGCAGCCTGGCCAGCTCCCGAATGCAGATGGTGGGGAGGTTAAGACTTCAAGGGACACTGCTTTGCAATCTAGATCAGCATGCATGGTGGTAAACATCACCTCTGTCATGTTTTTCTTCCCATTTAAGGAGAGACCACATCTGAACTCTCGCACGCAGAGTTAAGCTCAGTTGTTGAGTGAATCAAGGTGGTTTTAGAAAAAATGTTTCATTTGTGTTAACTTACTGAAAAGCCTTGCAAGAAAAGAGACTGATAATAATCTTTTACTTTTAATCATATAAAATAATATGATTTGTTTTTTTCCAGTTTTCTTGTATCATACACCTTGTGGTGAATAGTTCCCCTTAACTCTGAGATGTCAGGATGGAAGGATTTTACCCAACTCCCTGATTTAGTATCTTCTTGAAGTAAGACAAATAAATGCATTTTATGTTGATGAGTAAACACACAGATCTCTTCACTATTCAAGTCTATGTTGTCAGCTCACATTAAGACAGACTTGCAATCCCATAAAAAGAAAAAATTCTCCTATCTGCTTGTTGATGAGACTGAACACTGAGAGCAGCCACTCTGACCCCATGGGCAGCTTTATCCTCTTTAACTACGTGGTAAACAGACCAGTAAAAGTAAAGGTAGATTCTCAATTTTCAGATCTAGCAAATTCAGCTTCCTTGAGTTTGTAAGAAAGCTGCTGTCTGAATAGCTAACGTGAGTATTTCATTTATGTCACTCCCATCTTCATTTTATAAAATCTTTCTTCTGTGTATAGCAATACATGCAGCAAACTGCAGAGTAACTTAATAGGTTTCGAAAGCTTGGAATAAAACATTAGTTATGCCATACAAGACAAGGTACTATGAAATTCCAAGACATCTGGTTAATACTGTATTACAAATACTAAAAATGCCATTCAGTCATTAAGACAAGAATGTCTTAAATATATGGTCCAATAATCCTTATCGCTACTGAATTCTCTCAACCTATGGTGTCACCACAGGATTATATTTATTTATTTATTTATTTAAAACTTTTCCCTACTTGTTAAATATCCAAGATACTCCAAAACAATTAGGTGCTGGTCTTGGATGTCTGCTTTGATAGATTTTAAGACTGATTTTCAGAGGCAATTTGTTTTTTAAAAAATCCCTTTAAAAGGGATTTTGTTTTTCTAACATTAAGCAATGAAAAATCAGTAGTCAACAACTGAAAAATGGAGGCATCAAATCCAACAGCACAGTTCAGCTCTCAGGGAGACAAATCCTTCTTTGTTTTGCAGTATACAATGAA
This sequence comes from Netta rufina, assembly GCF_964035555.1. Lineage (NCBI taxonomy): Eukaryota > Metazoa > Chordata > Aves > Anseriformes > Anatidae > Netta > Netta rufina. The sequence goes on from NC_140123.1 coordinate 103,999,023, forward strand.
CATTGCTGGACAGAAACACACTTAAAAGTATGTTTTCCATTTGCTTGTCAGGCTCTTTTTCAGAGGTGTGAAATACCATAAATATAAATCTCAGTAGGAAACGTCTTTTGAGTGTATTCTTGACACTGACGCATGAAAGGATGCATTTGTAAGGTAGCATATAGGTATAAAAGGTTTCAGAACCTGTAATACCGCAGGACTAAGTAATAGCTTTTTTAAAAAACATTTTATTAAGATAATTCATTCAATACATAAAAAAGTATACTGTATTTTCATAGATTAAAAAAATACACTAAAATAAATACTGTTCCTCTGTAAGATATATTTACAGAAACCTCTATACATGTAATAGTTGAGGAGTGTAAAACAGTTCATATGCCATACAGATGTTTTGTTGTAAACTACTTTTCTATATGGTATAAGACTCAATTTATTAAAGCAGACAGCATGTCATTCTGTCCTGAATTTGTAACTTAAATGTTACGGCTTTTTTGTTTCTTCAGAAAACAAATCTTGAATAATAGAAGTTCTACTGCTTCTTCCATGCAAAATCAAGCCTCTAAAATTATTTAAAGGCCAAAAAGAAGGATAGAGTTTTTTTTTTTAAATAGAAAAATGTTTTACTTTCCCACAAACTAAGTCAGCAGCAAAATCAAAATTTGAAGAATATATACAAAAGTGAACTTACCAAGAAGCGGAATAGCTTGGGTGACAGGAGCAGGTACATTAGTAGGTGCTACGGGAGGTGGAACAGTCCCATACATTTTGGAACTATCACTAGTTTCAGCATTTCCTCTGGATCCAGAAACCACTGTTGGGATGGGATTTCCTACAGATGCATCTTTTGTAGTGTCTTCATTGACTCCAGCTGCTGTAGCTAAGGAACAAGGCATTGGCATATTAAAAAAATGCATCAGCTTCTCTGCTTGCATGACACTGTCCTTCCACTGCCGCTTGCTCAAGATTTAAACACTTACAGTTTGGGATGTTTACTGCTGGAGTGTGAGGAACAGATACTGGAGGAGTTATAGGTGGTGGTGGTCCAGGAGGAAGGAAGCCTATAAAAGAAAGTACATACTAACAGTGAGCATCACTTTACCAAGTTGTAAAGTGATGTTGTGTTGTTTATATGGCAGATACTGTTACTTGCTATGTGGCTAAAAAATGGACTTTATTACTTGGTAAATATATAGATATATATACCTGGAGGTAAATGCATTGGGTTAAAACCAGGTCGTAAAAATGGAGGTGGTGGTGGCGGTGGCACGCCAGGAGCAAATCCAGGAGGCGGGATTCCTAAAGGCGCTGTGAAAGCAGGAGGTTGGAGCGCGCCAACCACAGGAGGACCTGATGGATGCGGTGGAACCTAAGGGAAAAAGGAGAAAAAGCATGTTACCTCAAGACTGAATCAGTTATTTGCTGTTCAGATATGGACTACTTTTCTCTGTATTCAGTTCATTAAAACAAAACAATTTAAACTACCTTAAATTGCTTCACAACAAGGCAATATAATTAGGAGTCAAAGCATTCTTGCAACTTAAAATGTCAACATTGATCTTGTTTGCCTCTGTTCTTGAAGAAAAAATGATTCTCTGTGGTAAACTGTTATTAATGCATGATGGTAATTCATCTGAATATACCCCTTACACAGTAGCTGGAATTCATTTCAGCATTCGGTATGATGCCCTATTACACTACAAATCTGAAGCAATTAAAAGCTTTCTTTTTTCTCCTGAGTTTGTATGTTAGCGTGGTTTGTTTCAAAGCAACTGCAACAAACAAAAAAAAAGCTTAATCAAAATGTTTTGCATTTAAAATTTGTTTACTAAAGTGAAGGAGAGCTGTGTAGTCAAGTGACCATAACTCACTCATCTGCATGACCATCAAACCTTCAGACCCCTCATATCTTTTTTTCTTTTTGAATTGTTATTTCTGAAGTAAAGAAGGAAAAGCCTTTCCTATCTTACCCCCAGAACCGAAAGAAATGAACTAAGCAAAATGTTCTCCTTAAACCTGCAGATGTTTAAAGCTGCCAGACACCTGATATCACTTCAGATTTCTGTTTCAGCTTCTCTACCAATGGCTAGTGAGCTGAGGCATGTTACAGCTTGTACCATTAGTATTTCAAAATCAATTAAATATAAGAAATAGGTTCAAATTCCTTGATTATTAGGCTTTAATATAGGACTGCATCTTTTAATGTTAAATTAATTATTTATCTTTGGTTTATGACAACATGCTGATTAAACCCTGGCCTGAAGTTAAACTAAATTAACAGGATCTGAGACACTCCTGGGCATGAAAGGAAAAACTGCCCGTCAGGTAACAATGTGAGAAGCTGACAAAAGTTACAGGTGGCACCATGAGAGACAGCTGGTTTGATTCTGTGTGTGGTTTAGGGAGCGTTATGTGAACAGCCGCCAAACCTCCAGATAACCAGACAGGAGCACTGGGGATCTTCTGAGGACTAGGACCTCGCAAGGCCAACTTTGAAGAGTTAAGCATAACCCAGGAATACTGTGTGTGGCTGAGATTACCTAGGTGAACATTAACTTTGAGTAACCCTAGAGCTGTTTCCATTAAATCCCAGCTAAAGCTTTAGAAAAAGTGCTCTGAAAACAGTAACCTAATAGTCCTGGTAGGTCCTTTTGTTTGCAGACACTCCTGCAAAGAAAAACAACTTGAAGGAAGTTAGACAAAGATATAACTGTTGACTGCACAAATGTTCTGTGAAACTAGTGTGTACGCAGTGTGTACAATTGAGCAAGGGTATCAAGAACGTAAGAGGTCTAAAACTGGGGGAACTTATGAAGTGTTGGCAGCCCTGGGGTAGTTAAAAGCTGAGAAAACCACGTATGAAGCATGTATATGCAGTGGCTTCAGAAGGGATGAGGAACAGTAAAACATTGTGACTTAACAAGAATAGAAGCAACAAAGGAAGGTGACTCAGATACATGGTAGAGGATATTCATATCTAATTATCAATACATAACTGCTGTACCTTTTTCCCCCCCAAATTAACCCTCTAACATATGATTGTAAGTACCAAGGTAAAACCTTTCCTTTAAACAAAAAAAAAAACACATGTGGGCAGTAAAAATTCATGCAAAAATGTCATAAAATCTAATTTAAAATATAGTTTAAAGTTTCTCTGTTTTTTTAAAGAGATGGAACCAATGACTAATAAATGCTGACAGATAACAAAAAAAAACAACAGAGAAGCAGTGAACAGTTTCACAACAATAGCTGGTGGACTGGAAAAAACAAAGTAACAGAAACATCATTCTATGATTCTCAGATTGAGAATTGAAGGATTATCATTGGCCCAGTGACCTGAAGTAGCACAGTCTACATCCATGCTCCAAGACAACTAAATACATATTTAAGAGCACCTGAAGTCTCCATTGGAAAGGAGCCTGCTGGTTTCAGTATGAAGAGCCTAGAATGGACACTGGATCAATGCACAGCTACTATATCCAGTTATACGAAGGAGCATGAGGGGTTTGGTAATATATCAGGAAATTCAGGAGATTCAGACCTCTCTGTCTGAGATGTGTGTATCTATAGGTGAGAAGGGCTCACTCCAGCGGCACAACACAACAATATTCCACCTGTCTTGCCAACAACCCAGGGCCGTGCAGATGAAAACAATGCCGTGCATGCCATCAGGCCAAAGAACCAGACTTACCTATGAGGGCTGTCACTGGTAAAGGGGCATTATCCATTTTAACCACCTTACTACTGGGTAGGTTAATGGGTCCCAGTGGTACTGGCTATGACAGGAGGCCAGGCTGCAGGCAGTTACACCCCGATAGGCGATGTTAAGCAGAGCAGGCCTCCTGTGTGTGCAGCCCACGCACTGTAGGCCTGTTTGGGCTCTACCAAAGAAAGGAACGATGCAGATCTTTCTGATCCTAACCTTTCAGTGGGACAATGTCAGGGTTGCAGGCAGATCACAGAGCTCATGGACAGTGCCCTAAGTGATGGCTGGATTTGTCAGGTGGTTAGTGGGGTGCTTTGTAAACAGCAGCCACGCTTCTTAGGGATATGGTTTAGTGGGGACTGCTAGCGTTAGGTCAGAGGTTGGACTCGATGATCTTGAGGTCTCTTCCAACCTAGAAATTCTGTGATTCTGTGATTCCCAGTCTGAAGGAAGCATCTTACAGGGAAAAGGACCTTGCGAAGTAACCATACCCAGGAATAGCATGTAGGAACCATGTTATTTAGGTAAAGGTATCAAACAGCAGATCTGGTTATGGATGCTGCATAGCTGGGGTCAACGTGGGAAAACTCATTAGGCTACAGTTGTTTACTTGTGAGGATGCTGGAATGGAGAAAGAAGAACAACCATAACAAAAAGAGGGTAAAGAAGTGAGAAAACGGAGAGTAAGGTATGGGAATGATGCAGTCAGAGTTGTTTGGGTGTATCTGTCAGGCAGCCCTATGCTTGATCATCCCAGCCCAACGCAAGACAATGCATATGATATGTTCCTGACCAGATAAGCAGGTTTGGTACATATCACATGAATCAAACATATCACACGTACCAAACCTGCTTATCTGGTCAGAGGAAGCAGGGTGGACAGGGTGTTTTCCCTGCCTGAAAGGGGAGCAGATGGACAGGCTGTGTGCCCTGGTATCCCTGTACTGATGCCCGTTTCCAGGCTGGACAGAATCAGCAGCTACCCAGCTCCTGTAACAGCCTCCCCACACCTTACAGTCCTGAAGACGTTACTTTTACCACTAGCACCATCACCATCATCGCAGCTGAACTTAATTTGCAAGTTTTAAGAACTATTTACAAATTAATAAACTGTTTCAGTTTTATGACACCCCAGAGCAGACAGAAGAACTGATCGAGTATAACACAGCCTAAAAAAAGTTCATGGCAAAACCAGAGATATAGGCCAAACATGATAAACCAGAGATAAAGGCCAGTTCTCTGATCCTGGCCTGAACTTGTACAAGTGCAAGTGTCTTTGCCATGGTAATAAAAACACTGAAGTTGGCGAGGCTGAGGCAAACTATCACCACATTCATATTCTGAAACTGGTTGATTTTTTCTTTACGCTTTCTTTTCCAGCATGAATTTAAAGGAAAATAAAAGTGCTAATATTTGATAGTTAATTCTAATTAAAGCTAATTACAGCTAACTGCTATTAAAGCTCTCTGAAATTTGAGATTTGACTCAAATGTTCATTTCCTTAAAATGCCTTAGAGCATTTCATGAATTCTGTGCCAAAATAACACTGAATTCAACTTACTATGTTCTCAAATCAAGTAACTGTTAAATTGTGTGTCTTCAAATAATGTGAATTATTGGTCTTTACTGACTGTCCGCCATACTGCAATTCATAATTTTTCACAATATTTAAAATAGCTTTATTCAAACTTCCTCCCCCTTGGAGGAGGTATGCTACTATCTTAACAGTGACAAGAAAGAAACTATTATAAAACTCGTAAGACTCTTATCAACAAATAAAGCTAAAAGAAATAGACTGTAAAACACTAAAGGGAATAATTCTTGTCACACACTACTTAAACTAATGGTAAAATTTCAGTCAGTGTTGTTTTAACAAACACACAACATCAATTTTGCCTAAAGAACCATTATAATAACAAAAGGCAGAATATGAAATTTCTCAAACGCAATTCCCAAAGGCTGTTCAAAGAGAGCATACACAATACGAACCAAGATGAAAGTGCTATGCTATTTTAGAAAGTCTATAGCTTATTTAAACCAGTAGTAAGGAAAACTAATTAGGAAATCACAGAAAAATAATTAATGCATTCATAAAAATGAGAGAGTGCAATTAATCTCATTGATAAAAATACTCTACTGTAATAATTTATTCAGATTGAAACGTGTAGATTGAAATTCAGGTATTTGAAGTGCAGCCCTACAATAAATATTTCCAACAGTGTAAGGAGCGTATGTGTCTGCCACATTAGCATTAAAGCAGCAGTGAAGTTTTGGAGCAAACTGTCCATCATTCCTGTGAACTACGTGCTGATTCAATTCCCAGGGCTGTCCTGGTACATGCAAACTACATCCTTTTTCAAGGAACCCAAACCAGATGCTCTGCTCCTGCTGGGCGCAAAAAAAACATTAGGGTTTGGATCACGTTAAGTTTTTCAAGCCTTCCATTGCCACTGCAACTTAGCAGAAAAGGAAGAGTCTATTTGACTGTATTGATCATCTAGGTAAAGAAGATTAACTAGTGGATTTCAGGTGCAAATTGTATCTAGTTATTTAACAGTTATCTACATAAGATGTCAGCACAGCCAGCCTGCTAACAAGAGCACATTTAAGCGGGGACAACAACACAACAAACATGTGCACAAGATCAACTAGTTATTCACTGTATTTTCTCCCTTCTATTTAATTTATGTATTGCCATAGTAAATAATTATCTAAATTACGTTTTTGTTCAGATATTCAGAGCAAGTGCGAAGCAACTCTCACCTGTGGAGGAGGTACTGTAATTGGTGCAGGCATGGGAACGGGAATTGGAACAGGTAAAGCTTTAGGTATAGGTGACACTGGTTCGTTATGTGTAGCTTCTGCACCTCCATTTTGAGCTACTTCATTTTCAGACTTCTTGGGAATCCCCTTCCACTCTGCAAATAAGTTATACGTGAATCAGTTCAGAAGAAGTGGACAAGTAGTCAAGCCATTTAAAAGCCATGTACTATGTGATGTTTACAAGAACGAGATAATTAAAGCATTTTTTCAGATGAGAAGCACGCAGAGCTAAGAAACATTTACATGTATTTCTGAAAAAAAAAATCCAATGTCTTTGAACAGTTACAACAAATCACTGACAAATGGCAAGCAGGTTTATTCCTTTCATTAGTCATTTAACAACTCTTTGCACTCAGAGCATTTATATGTCTGGGATTTTGATGTTATCTATAGCAAAAACAGTAAGGCTTTTTTGGGACAATTTCAACAGATTCCATTATTCTATGGCAAGAATCAAGCCTTTTTTTTTTTTAATGATTTGCGAATTCATTTCTGAAAAAAATGCATTTTCAAGTCTTGAACAAAGGAAAAGGAGAATACAATAATGAACAATTAGAGCAAAATGGAAAAATGAAAACATCAAATACAGCTTAGGTCATTTTAGAAAAGAAATACGGCCCTATTGTCTGTCAGAACTTCTTGAGAAAAGACAGCTAAAGAGTAAGAAGGGATCAGAGAAGAGGCATTAGTTAGACAGACTTTGATTTAAAAACACTCTACTTATTTATATCTATTACGATGAAGACACGCTACTATTTATAGAGTAATAACCACCCAATTAGGGCAAGTTAGACAGAGTGACAAAATCCTGAAATAATATTTTGGGAGCGAGACAGAACACCACACAATGGTTGCACTGTTAAAGCCAACACAGTAGTCTAGAGCACCAGTTTGAGGAACCTTAAGCAACTTCATTTTCTTAAGTACTGCATTCATTTCGTATTACTTTTAGAAATCACAACAGCCAGCATGCTAGCAATTGTATATTAATTTGAAGCTGCTGATTTTAAACAGGTGTAATTTTCTTAATACGTTCTTAATATAAAATAGAAGCCTGTTATTTTCACTGCTTTACACACAAAATAACAAGAATTCTAGTTAGGTCAAGAAAAACATAAAGCTAATGGAACTGAAACTGATCTAAGTAGAAAAGTAAAAGGCACTTTTAATGGAAATTACAAAGTTGCTGTCATCAGCTGCTACACAAATACTCCAAAGGCAGGCTCCTCTGCTAGGGAGACCTCACACAAACCAGTGGACCACCAGGCAGGCTCTGGGACTAGCAAGCACTTGCAACATTGGTTACTATCAATGGCAAATCCCAGAGCAGCTCAGTTTGTCTGCTATACAACTGCAATTTTAGCCCAGGCCAATAATCCAGATGCACAACCCCTGCCTGTTGAGGACTGTCATTAATTGACAAAGTCTGTCTAATATACTGGTTACACATCCTGCTCTTTGTAGCCATTTCAACGATTCCAGAGTCAGGAAAGAGATACCAAATTCAGTGTATTAATAAAAAGGGCAATTTTTAACAGTATTTAAAGATGTAGCAATACCTTACCTGGACTAAGAGTTTCATTGTCCAGCATTCCTCCTTCACAGAAACTTTCAAGATCTTCAGGTTTCACTTTGTCCCATGGTATGTAAGTAACACCTAATTCTACATCCCAATACTGCTTGTAATCTGGCTTTATTCCCTTATTCAAAGCCCATGCAATCTTGGGAAAAAATAAAAAAATAAATGCAGTTAGTAATGTTTTGATTTTAATGGTTTTAATGGTCTGTTATCACAAAATAGCATTACCAAAAACAGCTACAAAGCAAACAGAATACTCTAATTGAAACAGCAGGAAAAAACACTCTGAAAGTAAGTTTTTTAAGACACAATTAGCTCTTATGTCTTAGCTTGTCTCTTGCATGTAATTTGTAAAAGTTTATACAGGCATTTTCTTTAAATGTTCCCCCATCACTATAAATTTTATTTTCCTTCAAAAGACAGTGCCACTCTCTAATATAGTGTTCTGCAAAATGAAAAAATTCACTAATGAATGCATTTTTCCTTAATTATTAGCACTATTTGTAGGATTCTAACTGTGTTTAATTATAGATGGTAAGACAAATAAGCAGCAACAAAAAAACATAGTTATGGTCCACTGGGATGACTAAAAGGACACCATTTTTGTTGTTCAGATACACAATTACTGACAGTCTTTCACAGAAACTGATACAAGTTCCTTTAATCGCATGACAGAACAAGAAGAATATTTATCAATAAAGATGTTCATTCACATAAATATACGGAAAATCAAATGTAGACTACATAAAAATTTGAAATATCAGAAAGTGTAGATTATATGAAAAAGATTCTAGTAATTACAGTAATTTTAGTACAGCCTGACATTTTCCAAGAAATACCTTTATAGATTTCTGATTGACTTTGAAGTTGCCTCGGCTCAATTTTTGCAGGGCACGATAAGCATCTTGTCTGTGAACCATTACAATATAGGCACATCCTCTAGGCGGTATCATCTGTTTGTATTTTAAGGAAAAAATAAATAGTTTCTGCTAACAGTAACAAAGCAATGAGCAACATACAAGTATTAAATTACAGTAAGCTAGAACATCAGAAGGTGTTTCAAAGAAGACTATTAAATATGAAAGAGAATGTTAGTTTAAGGGGCTCATATAGCCAGCATCTTCTGAAAATAAAAAAATTCTAGTAAATCAGAAGGAACTTCCTATGCAGGAAGGTTTTAACTCTATTAATTGTTATAATATAAGCTCCTGTTGCATATTTAATCCTTAAAATTTTTAAATAGTAGTGTACATGGAAGTGCTACGGCACTGGAATCAGTTAATCTGTTGGAAGAAACACGATACACTAATACCCCCAACTTTATTCCAAATAGCACAAATTGCTATCTGCACCTTCATTCAGTTTCACCTGCAGTTTTGTAATAATTTTTATTATTTTCAATGAATTTGTGAAAAAGCTTCAATGATGTTTTAACAAAATTCGGGAATAGCAAGACAATTAGTCACATCTTTTATGGTTGTTTAAATAAAATATCATAGCCACTGGAACATAGCTTTTGTTTACATATAAAGTATCCTTAATACAGCAATATAATAATGGTTTTCTATGCTTACATCTAAAACAAACAGAAGAGCAACTAGCAAAAGAAAGAACACCAGCTTGAACTCCTATTAATTACTACAATGAACCACAAAATGGAGCAGACAAGGAACTCAGTAGGTACAGGAACCTTTCTCATTCAATTCCCTCTAAAGAAAGCATGAGTTGCATGAAGATGGGTGTAATTAAGAAAATTATCCCAGAGGCATCAATATATAAACAGCTAAACAACTGCCCTTTTTTCTTTTTCTTCCCTAAAAGTGGCCAAACGAATTGAGTTTGCACATTAGAAAACAAAACCAAAGGAAATGACAGCTCTTGAATCTTCTGCATGTATCAAAAATAAAGCTAGCTTAGAACAGTCTGAAAAGCATTTTTGAAAGCAAGGCTTGCACTGCACCATTTATACTTACGTTTATTGACTCAATTGGGCCAAACTCCTCCAAAAGACTTCCAACATCCTGTTGCGTAGTCCTTTTGTCAAGTTGTCCTACCCAAAGTGTAGTACTACAAACTACAAAGAGTTAACAGTCTGTAAGAGCGCTTGTAAATACACACTTCATAAGCCAAAAACAGCAAAATAGTCATGTTAGGTTAGCCAGTTACAGCAAAATGAAAAAGCCAAATGAAACAGAACAACAACAAAAAATGTATCTTTAGGAGTATTTGACAAAGGCCTCTTTCTTCTCCTGCCCAGAGCTGAGTTAAGAGTGAACCACAGTGCCTGCATCAGAATCAATCCCTGAACTGCACATGCTGAGAAGCTGTCCAGTTAACTACTGTTAAAATGGCTTGTGAGTTCTGATGATCGTAAGCTCTGCAAATAATTACAAAAAGGAAAGTATGCTTTGCTGCTAAGATTGCTCTATGAAATACCCTTACACATGCACTGGATATTTCACAAGATAATTCTGCTACGTATGAAATCCAAACTATGGGCCAGCACCACAAGTTATGTGTGGTACTTACTAGCAAGATGAGAATTAAGATTGTTTATGGTGACAGGCATGCTACTAGTGGAATTTTCCTCCAGAATGCAGTGGCAAACTACAGTGAGTTTATCATCTTTAGCAACCTAGTCAGTGCCACTTCTCTCAATGGTTAACTGAAAAGTTATTGACACAAACTTCTTCTTTTGGGAAAAAAGTCATCAATACGATTACCTCGCTTCATTCTTGAAGGCAATGAAACAGCAGATGAGCATATGGTATCACATTCCCTCAAGAGCACTATCACAACATTCAGTACTCACCTATTTTTCCCAACTACCTGATACAAAATCGCTAACATAAAAGGCATTATATGACAATCAGAGAGATGTTGGCAGAAGCTATCTTACACCACTGCCACTAGATATTTTAAATTAAATTTTAATTCTTAGCAGTCTCTTTAAACTGCTGTTATTGCCACCCACAAGGTCTGGGCTAGTTAGAACTCTTTTATCCCTTTTATACAAAAAGATTGATTTGATATGATCTGATGCCCCCAAGAATATTTAGAAGACAGCTACTACATTTTGTCTGCAAACACAGGCAAAGCCAACATTCTTTAAGAAGCTGTGACGTTAGCCTATATGCTTTCCAGGTCAAAGATCTCCTTCAGGTTGGAAAGATACACAACACTGAATCATCAGAAAAAAAATCACAGCCATGCACTCAGCTTCTTGTGCTCAATTTGCTTTATGTTGTATGGCTTGAAGGAAAGAAAAGAAAAACAGTGTTTCATCTTTATCTTTTCCTACCTTACAGCCAGAATAATTCTGGCTCGAAGCTATCCCCAAGGGCCCCACTGTCTATTATTAGTGTAAGGAAGAACAGAAATGTGATGGAATTGATTCCTGACAGCTTTAAAATAGCTCAGAAAATAATTCACAGTACAGCTTACTTCTATTTTGTTTGGCTGAGACTTGGAAATTATATCAAATAGCACAAAACACAAGAAAAAGGGCTAGAGAGGGAAAGAAGGATTCAGATCAGAAGAAATATTCCAAATGGTACTAGGCCATTCAGTGTCTTCGCTCCAGTGAGAGAAGGCAAAGTAACTAAAACAGCTGATTTTTTTTTTTCACGTTTTAGCTTTCTTGCTCTTTGAAGTTACAATTATACATTATCAATGAACTGACGCTTATTTAAACTCTGATTTCTAGTACTATGAAAAATGGAATCATAGCAAGAGCAGACAATAGTTAAAAATTACACAACTGGATTTTTTTTTTCCTGTCACAATATACTGGGCTATCTCTGGTGTGTTCTTTGGGAAGATGGTAGTTTGATAAATAAGAATTAACACACATCAGATTTAGAGTTTTCCTCTGGGAGATTCTCATCATACATCATATATTAAAGGTAAGTGGACTAGTCAACATTTAAGTTAAAAAAAAAAAGTCTAATTAGTGTATTTTTTCAACATTTACAGTTTTTCTAAAATACTTAAGTTTGTCTTGCTAGCATTTCCTTTTACTTAGGCACAGTATTTACAATATAGTGCCTTCAGCTTTACAGAACTCTAAAATTCCTTATAGAAAACACTGGGAACACACACGCATGCACACAAAAAAATCCATGTATGAACCATGAAGATGCTGAGCATCTGAAAAATGGTACTATGAGAAATTTCAAGGTTACATCAATTTATCAGTGATGAACAGAAAAAGTGAACTTACCACTAACAGTTTCTGATTTGATCTGCGGAAGGCCTTTTGATCTACGCTCTCTCTCCCTCTCACGTTCACGTCTTTCTTGTGACCGAGACTTAGGAGAGTGTCGGCGTCTATCTCTGGACCGCGATCGAGATCGACGATGACGCGACCTTCGAGAGCGGGAGCCTGATCTTGAACGCCTCCTTTTAGGTGACCTAGTTTAAACCAACAATTTACTTAAAAAAAATTTTTTTTTTTTTTTTTACTCCTTCCAGAAGGAGAAGGAATTCAACTAAAGCCCTTGACAGCTTTGACTACCAAGTTTCACTAGTGTTGTCCATACACAGAATCATATATGGAACTATAATTTCTTGTAAGTAACCCTGAGATTAAATCAAAATGAGACTCTTGCTAAATGTGTCTTAGCATGCAGTAATAGAATCCAACCTGCACAGCAGAACTAGGCACTTCTGAGAAGTGATCCCCCAAAGCAAAGTAAGCATGCTGAGTGAGGCACCCACAAAGTCAACACATATACAAGTAACAAGACTGTCCTAAGGCATTGAAAATGAACTCCAAGAACAGTCTGAGGAATTAGCTCACCTCTAAAGTATTCTCTGCTCTCTCACAGTTAGAAATTGTCACCCCCATAGTAGATTTGGCAGCACAGAACCGGATTCTCTGAGCTCCAATCAGCCTAGCTCTTCCCAATACTCAGAATGCCCTTTCAAATCTTTGGACATGATACTCCTAAGTTATGTTAAGATCCAATACTCCATATAACATATACCCTCACTAAAATAAGAGGTTTCACTAATTTACCTTGACGCAGATCTAGATCTTGACTTTCTGCTGTCAGAAACATGTCGTTTTCCTTCTTGAATAGGTGGCTGTTCCACTTCCATGTCCTAAAATATTAAGTTTGACTGGTGTTACAGGTGCAAGCATTTTGCTTCATTTTGTGCTTATACTGAATTATGTAACAGCACTAAAATTATATTAAATAATCACACACATGAAATTAAAATATAATGCCATTCTCCTCAGAAACCTCACCACTACTGAAGTCGCCAACAGGAAGATAGTCTGGTAGTAAATTAATTTAATACAACCACTGAAAACACAGAAATAAGTTGGACAAAATTCTCATCTTCAACTTGTAAATTGTTTCTTCACATTTTCCTTTATTTCAGCATCATTTAGATGTCCAAAAAATATAATTAAAGTCAGTCAGTGGTTCCTGCTCTGTGACCAAACTCATAGGCCCTAGTAGGGAATATGTGAACAGACCGTTTGTTAGAATTTACTGATTCAATACACTTCAAGACTAACAAACTAATTAGGAAGATATCTTGAGAATTCTCTCTTTACTTCAAGGGGAAAGCAGAAATTATTTATAGAACCTGAGACATCACAGGTAACCACATAACAACAGCTGGGTATCATTTCTTTTTCTCATTTTAGAATTTTTCTCGGAATAAATGAGGTAAATATATTCAATTGCTGTACGAATTATTATTTTTTTTTTAAATACAGGCTTAGAAGGAGACTTGTCTTTGATTTCTTCTTAGCAGTCACGATACCAACAATAACCTCTGAAAGAGAGAGGTATATACATATATGTTGAATTTTTAGAACTTTTACAGACTTCCGAGTCCATTTTCTCTATGTCAGAGTCCACCAAGCCCTTAAAACTTAGCTTTTTCAAACCGTTTCTCTCCAGAACGGGATTGCCTTGTTAGAAATTCTTGGAACAAAACATTCCTTAAGGATGATGAAGACAGGAAAGGGATGATGAGGGGAAGCAAGAACTCAGTGGACAGAAAATGCAATCCAAAGTCTGATACAGACAGAAGCATACAGTATGCATATGCTGTTTTTGCTAGATTCCTGAAATACCTAACTCATCATGTGGCACTGTGGCTATCCAACGTTCTCTCAGATGAACAAACCTCACAGCCACCACTGGAGATAGTTATGAAATTTCCTCTCCGGAACAAATTATGTGCATTTGATAAAGACAAGTATTAGAAAGCACTGTAAATTAAGAACTTATTTGTTCCAAAGGGTCCTCACCTGCTGATGTGGTTTTTGCATGTGTGATTCACTCTGTACTGGGAAAGGAGACTGAAAGGTTTGCTGCACAGGTGCTGCTGGCGGTATCACAGGCTGAGCCATTGGTGGAAACTGTGGGGTAGGCAGGAGACCAAAACCTGGCATTTGCCCATTAGGAGGAAGTGGGACCTTTCAAGAACAAAACACAAAAATTTTCAGTTAGGAAAAACACATTAGGTTTTCCAGAAGTAAGTTTGTCTCTCTGCTCTGGAGTCACAATAAAAACCCAGAAGCCTGAGAAAAATGAAGTAGGTATGGCAGTTATGCTTATAGAATAAAAACCACGTTCTTCAAAGCTTAACCAGAATAGACAACAAAATTCTCTTCTCTGGGAAAGTTGGAGGACTAAGCCATATTCACTTTTCACTAACAGAAGTGTCACTTCCTTGCTTCTCCGTCAAAGGAAAGTATATAACACAGAAGACATAAAGGATAAGGAAGAAACTAAAAACCCCTGAAGTTACCTGGTGGCGCATTGGATCCTGTTGCATTCCCATCATTCGCTGCTGAAAAGGATCCATATTTGGGAGTTGAGGAAATACTGGCTGTTGTATACCTTCTCCTGGAAATCCACTAAAAATAGTAATATTTTGGTGAGACAAGTCAGTAGACAGACAGACTTTCTTACCTTTGACATACTTGTACTACATTTACACATTCTTGTTTTAAATTTAGACAGAAAAATTGTATTATGATCCCATTTCCTCTCTAAAAAGTGAAAACAAAAAGAATGTCTTCTTTATCTTTTCTCTGTTCAGAGCAGTCCTTTAACATATAAAGAAACGCTACAAAGAAAAAAAAAAATAAAGCCTCTTTCTTCCCCTTCCTCTTTCTTGTATTATCTTGCTAAAGCCATAAGTTTATGGAAATTTTTCATGAAGGTTGTCCACCTTAGGCTAACTATACTCTTTTCCAGTTCATCTTGTGGGAACAAAAGACAGTGACTATACTTTTACTGGGGGAAAAAAAACAACAAACAAACACCTTTTCGTTTGAGAGGAATTTAGGGCAGAGAAGAAAGGGATATGTATATCACACAAGGATCACAGTGATATCATTCACTTCCTGATTCAACACACAGAATGGACAGTGCTCAGGGAATTAATGAGGTCTGTGCAGCTAATAGAACCTGTTTAAAGGATGCAGTTTGTGTCAGAAAACAAACAGGATTTCAAAGAAGATAAAGAAATCTAATGGTGATGTGAAATGAAACTTTGTACCATTTTAAAACACAGGCACCATACAATTCTTACATGACTCTGGACAAATCAGTTTTTCATACAAATTTGAAAATACCTCTGATTTTCAGAGGATACCTCTGATTTTGTTTGCTCAAGGAGAGACTTCTGGAATCCAATTTTCAGAGGCATCTTACACAAGATAATAAGGACAGAGGCTCAGAAGTGCTACAATCAGAATATAAACAAGCTCGAAAGCCTAGTCCAACAATTAACAGTTGGGCATATAGAAACAGTGGATATATTTGACCTACCTCATCTTTCTGTACTTCAAGAGTTCCCATCTGTATTACAGGTAAAATACTACCAATTTACTTAAAAAATATTTTAATTAACTAATTAATATTTGTGGAACATTAAAGTGATAAAACACACTAAGAAAGCTGATGACAAAGTTAGTGATTTTGTTTTTCAGAGCAGGGTTTGGATGGCATATAAAGAAAATAAGACATGGGGCCACATATTGAAGCAGGGAAAACAGGAAATATCGACTAACCCAGGTATTGAGCACCTTCCAGACTGTGCACTGAATGAGAGAGAGGTCCTGTGGAAAAAACTAGTATGTGATCATGTAATTTAAGACTTTATCAGAATTCATAGCAAAAGGGAAAGAGGAGTCCGAGTTAGTTTGCACGGGTATTTAATCTTTGAGATTTTGAAGCTTCAAAGCCAATTCACTTCTAATAGCTAATAAATAAAACTTTGTTTATTAAATCATCTTTTCCCCGGCCAGCAAACAATCCAGCTGCTTACTAACAATGCCCTGACACGCTCAGCAGTGCAATAAAAATACAGAACTCATCTTGAAATCAAAACTGAGCTTTCCCGCTAAATGCGCTCTTCAATCAATGATGCAACATGCCAAACCCACACTGAATCACCAGGGTATAAAAAAAACAGAAGTTAACGACATTTTAACTTTGGACTGTAACAGTTAACCACTGAAGTAACCTGAAATTTTAATAAGCTTTATAACCTAAAGATTTTTTTTAATAACAAAACAGGGTTTAACTGGTTAACATGGTTATTCTGATTTAAAAAAAAAAAAAAAAACACTTACAAAGCTGGCTGAGAAACTGAAGGAGAAGGAGCTGAATCTTCTTTCTTTGACTCTTCCACTGCTTCTGGCTCATCATCGTAGTCAAACCGGTCTAGCAGCTTCTAAAAGGAATTACAGTGAGCTAAATATTTTTGCCATATTTTATACCACTGGAAACCAAAATTCTAACATCTCTAGAGTTAAAGAAAAGGTTAGAAGCAGGAAAAAAAATGAAATGAACTAAGCTGTCCAAGATCAGTTTTATTAAGCTTCAGAAAATGCAAAGTCTATAAAAACAGGAAGGCAACCTCCACATTGAAGACAAACAAAATTTGCACCATTTCCCCCCAGCATCTGGAAGACATTCAGTTATCCACTAAACAGCTTCCTGTTGAATTGAAGATGTTAAACACAAGGAACAAATGAAAACTTACTTTGTCAAAGGATGTTTTTTGCTCAGGTGGCGCGAAAGCAGCTTTTTGTTCTGGTGGTTGTGATGCTGTAGTTTTCAACTGAGCAGTAATAGCTTGAACCTGAGCCATCACAGTGTTATCTATGACCGGTGACTGGGGTTTTTGAGGCTGTTGGAAAGTCTGAAGAATTTGCTGAAGCTGCAAAAAACACAGAGTATTAAATAAATGTCATTGTATATATTACTATTAGAGCTGCAGGATATAAATTTTGTATCAAATCAGCCTATAGCATAGGATGAACACCAGTAGCACAGATGCATACAACCAATAACCTGACTGAACTATGAAGGTGGAGAATTTTCAGTGAGACCAGAAGTTGTTTTTAAATTACATCAGTGGCAAAATTCAGCACATCACAAGATTTCAGTATTTAGGCCTTCCAACACTGCAGCTGCTTAATTGGGTGTACCAAACAATAAAATTCAATTTTCATTCTACGTATTCAGTCTTGAAATGTTGTAACTGTACCAATTCAGAACTAATTCTTTAGTAATACACAACTGACTTTTTCTGAATACAATAATCTCTGGATAGAAAGGTCATGGAAGATTCAAATACTAACCTCAGCTCTTACAAGTTTTCCATTGAAGACTCAGGGAGGGTTTTGTTTTTTTTTTAATTATTATTTTGCTTCAAATCAATAACGTTTCTTCCATCATCCCCCCCCCCCCCCCATCTTACATATCAATAAGTTACCTGCTGTCCTTGTGTTGTTTGAAACAACTGAGCTACAGCTGCAAAGGCATCAGAACTGGGCAACTGTGGCATCGTCGGTACTGAATTAGCAGTGACTTGAGGGGGCTCTGAAGTAACCTTTGCCGGAGGGGGCGGTGAACCTAAAATTTCCATAGGAATGGACAAAAAGCTTTATTACTCAAAAAATTGTACTCATCAGTGCATACATCTACCTCCTTGAAACACCTGTCTATCCACAGTAGCTTATTTAAACAAAAAAAAATAATAATCAATTCCGCACTCCTATCTGAAATACCCCAATTGCATATTTTATTCATTTTGCCTTTAACTGCTCTATTCACTGCTCGTATCTCTGCACTGGACACACTAAGAAAATATATTTAAAAAGAAAAGAAAAAGAAAAAAAGGAAAAAGGAAGAAGAAAAAAGACAAGCCTATCTGAAAGCTAGTCCATCATGGTATTTTAGATGACAGCTCGATGCTTACATTTTTACAATTGGAGGAAAGTTAAGAGCAAAACTACCATTCAAGACAGCGTTAAGCAATACACATCAATACACTTAAAATCCCGGTTCTATTTTCGAAGTCTAAAAATCTGGACTCCTTTTTCAGGAGTTATTTATTATTTTAAATAAATCATTTAATGGCTCACTTTAAGAAAAATTGAGTTTTCTAATCATATTCCTTGGAAATATTGATAACTATTTTCTAACAGTAACAGAACTTTTGCTGGGAAGTCTGGTAATAATTAAAGGTTTGTACAAATCATTTCCCAAGCATCTCTTTCCATTGGCAAGGTTTGTTCACATGCCACTTCTGCAGAGACATAAGCCAAACCTGCATTTGCTAGATAAATCCTCCTATTGTATAAATCACCATATACAAACTCTCCCAGGAAAAGTTTAATTTCCACTTAACTCCACTAAAGAGATCATTGTAAGGCATGCTATTAGCTTTGTCTACATACGCAGCTTTCCCATTCTCTTTGCTTTAAGTTACAATGTTTTTTGTCTTTTAACAAATGTTTTGCTAGTACAACATAAATTAGCAGCAATACCAGCAATTTCTCCATGTTGTGAGCAAGTAACTCTTCTTCAGTAAATATATTTTAACAGAATATTGCAAAATTGTACCATGGAATAAAGTTTAAAAAAAAATACATTTTTTGAGAAACTAAGCAAATGTTTGCTTCATGGTATGAACATCTTTAAACCCATTCATCTGTTTGCAGTTTAAACTACTGCAGTGCTGACAAGCAGCAAGCAGAGTCAAATGTTGAATAACATTTTCCCAGCAGTCAGATGTTACATAAAAATTCTGCAAAAAGATCCATGATCGATTTAAAATATACTTTTAACTCCCAAATTACTTCCTTTATATATTCAGAGGGATGTTTGCTTGCTCAATGGAGAAAACAAAATTATCTCTTTGGCTAAACAGATTTCGCAGCATAAGTGAAAGAGATTCTATTTCATATAATGCATTAATATATTTATTATTAATCATTAGCATGTTTATTTCAGGGCCAAATTATCCCCTCTTGTGCATGTGAATAATCTGACTGAAACGAGGATGAACACCTATATAAAAGGCACCCGATCTGTTAGCTACCAGTAATGAGACAGAACAATAGTGCCACTTGTCTGTTATAACTGAGTGGAACCATATAGCCATCAGTCTGCATCTGAGTTGAGATGCTAAAATATCCTCTCCCCACCTCACCATGTTTAAAAAAAAATAAAAAAATCAATAGATACATTTTCCTGAACATGACTGGAGAAGATTCCATTTGTGCTACTGTGCATCATTATTTTGAGTGCCACCTCACCTCATTCACATTATTACATTTTTGTCAGTCCTATTCCAACATATACTAGTGCAGCAAATACGGAGGTTACAAAACCTAAGACTGAAATACAGAAACTCAAAAAGAAGGTCCCCCAGAGAAAGAGGGATTTGTGGTAAGCATCTGTTCTTCCACAATTCAGTAACCTCACTACCAGCTTTTTATGTGGCATAAAATAGGTCAGTGAAAATACTGTGAGAAGACAGTCATTACTTTACTCTTTAGGTCAGTGGTTTTCTACCAGTAGTCCATGTAAAAGCCTACCACCAGTCTTAAATTTACTGTTCAGGAATTTGGATTTGAAACACCAGCATAAAATGTTTCGGGGTTTCTCACTGAAAGAGATTAACAGCTATTGCTTTCAGACATTAAGATGATTCAGTGTAAGCTCTTATGTTGAACATCATGCTTTATGGCATGATTCTAACATTAAGAAAAAGGGACATGAGAATTATAAAACTAAGAAGCAACAGAAAAATATTTCAGACTAAAGAAAAGATTATTTTAAGAGTGAACATTAAGTCATCTTTATGGAAAACGTGTGTATCCATATGCATTCACACAGTATTGACTTGGGGTATTTTGAAAATGATCATTCACATCCTGATAACTTCTAAAGTACAGTATCAGTACGGACTACAGCTGGCCCACATAGTTGTGACAGCAAAGTTGAATTTTTATTAATACATTCCTATTGAAACTACTAGTAGCACTTTAACGTGAAAGCACGAATGTTTCTAACACCATTCACCTTTCTAAAAGAGGTAGCAAAAGCCATGATGTCATTCATACCTTCATTATTAGTAGCATTTTCTGTCATTGGAGCAGCAGTACTAGTTCCCGCTGCCATATCCAGAAGGGGTTGAATGATCTCAATTTTAAAAACACCATTTTTCTGCCAAAGGTTCAGGACACGGACTATTTTACTCTGTCGAAACAAAAGCAGACATCAACGCTAAATACAGCTTCCCTAATTCACAAACTCCAAATTCATCTTTTTTTTTTTTTTTTTTTTTAATGTTGAGAAGAAAGGGTTGATCAGTCCAGTAGTTCAGCAGAATTGGGCATACCTTTTAACTAACCCTCTGTGTTGTCACACAGGTCAGCAAGACCTTGCATATAGCAAAGATACAACCTGCCAACTTATTATCCCCTTGTGCCATTTTTCTAAAGCTGTTCTAGCCCATCACAAAATCCAGTTTGATAAACAGCAGCAGCAGAAGTCACATCAGCCCCACTACCATTTCTTCACAGACAGTCATAAAGGAGTGAAACAAGCAACAAATGTTACAAGACAGAAAATGAAGATGAGCTAGAAAAGCCCGGTGGAGAGAGGGGCAATCAGACCATAAAATACTAGAACAAAGTTTCAAAGTTAGTGAAGACTGACATTTTTTCAAATAACCCAACCAATTTTATGTTGGCACCAGAAAACTCATCTCTATCAGCATTCAAAAGATCAGGAAAGCGGGTGGAAAATTCTCTAACTGATCACTGAAGGAAGATTAAATTAGAACCTCTGACTGACAGCTGTTATTTTAAGCTTGTTCTTTTTTTTTTTTTTTTTTAATAAAAAAATAAACCTTAAGGAACAAGCTGGAACGTAGTCTTTCTTTACCCTAGCGTTAATCAATAATACCTAACTAGATGTGCTGCTTCAGGTATAACATACAAACAGGTAGAAATCAGAATAAACGTTATATTTAATCTTGGCATACCCATCCTTTTTATATACTTAGTCATCTGACTTACACACATACATTTTAAGTACTTCTCAGTTCTAACGCAGCTTCCAAGAATGAGTTGATTCTGTTCTTGTTTCAACAGTCAAATGTCTTACTGTGTTCAGTTACATACACCCATAGAAATCCACTGGTACTGTCATAAGCTAAATGATTGAAGAATTTAACAAAATATTTCTACAATGGTATCAATTAGACAGAAACTTGGAATGGCTATTTTTGTACAAAATTTTGGACTGAAGAATAGTTAAACTTCAGAACAGCAGCATTTCTGGCCTCAACTATTCTATCTCTCTGAAAGGCTTGAAAATCACGTAGTAATTTCAATCCCACAATAATCTTACGAAAAGGCTATTAAAAATACAGATATTATTCACTTTTGATATCAGCCATGGTTATTCTGCATCTACAGGTCATTTTTTGTTTAGGTTCTAGACATTCACGCATCAAGTTTCAGAGTATCAGACTCAGTCTAAAGGTCTTCAGTTTCCATCCTAGAAAACAGAGTATCAAAACATTTCAACAGCTTAGGTAGGAAGTTAGAAAAAAGTCACTTAGAAAAAGAATATTTTGCTCTTAGTGTTGCAGTGAGTAAGCAATTTTCTGCAAACCAACTGGCAACTCCTAAAATGCACTTATCCCGGCAGCCTTTTGAATGTGTTCCAACAGAGGGCATAAAAGCCATCTTCTGTTGGTAGCAACTGGGACCATTAAGAAACTAAGGATAAACTAAGAAAACTGAGGCCTTAAATAAGTCTTCACAATGGAGAGAAGCAATTAAATTCTCAAATGCGGGATGTGTCAAGACTGCAGAAATAAAGATAGTCATTTTATTAGGAAAGGTCTAGGAGCAGAACCATCACTTGCTACAACTCTGGCACTTCTACAACACCTTTCCGTGGGAGACACCACCCTCCACACTAAGAAGAAAAGTTTTGGCATAGTCACACACACTCACAACGTTCGTGTGTCTGCATACACAGAGCAAAAGTGATGAATTTAGGCAAAATGTTTTTTTTGGGGGGTATAACTTAGAACTTCCATTTAACTATTGCCATTGACAATCTTTCTCGTCATGTTTTACCATCTCATATAATAAATAGGCACTACAAGGACATAGAGAATCACCAAATTAGCTTTCCTGTAAATATAAATGTCACAAGAACACTTATCAATTCACAACAACACAAGAAATCATAGCTGTACCTTGTCTTCAGACGGACAGAGATACAAATACTGGAATGTGGCAGTAATATTTTTAGAGAATCTTGGCCCAAAGACATCCTTGTCCGTTCCAAACTGGTGACGAGACTGACGAACAATAGAGTCAATAACATACAATCCAGGGACTTTATATTCTGGTTTGCACTGAAAACACACAAAAAAATGTCCTTTAGCCAGTGATACTAAGAAGATGGCATGCATTCACCTCAGTTCCCTACAAGGAATCTACACTTAGTATATTAAGGTAGGGAAAAAAAAACACGTCAACGCAATTACCATTTGTTTCTAAAACCATACAGGCTTCAGTCTATGTAGATCATGTATGGTATAAAAGCAAACAGAATGATGAATTTCAAACTGATCACAGATCTAATGTTTATGGCAGCACCACCAAAAAAACGTTCTTCTGCAGATTTTTTTTTAAATGAAAACAAGTATTTAAATAGATTCAACAGTAATAGTTGTTAAAGA
Source organism: Netta rufina (assembly GCF_964035555.1). NCBI lineage: Eukaryota > Metazoa > Chordata > Aves > Anseriformes > Anatidae > Netta > Netta rufina. The sequence continues at coordinate 104,022,170 of NC_140123.1, forward strand.
CAACAAAAAGTGAACTGTAATATCATGTTCACATACAAATTTCTACAAAAAGATATAGACTCTATTTTACTGTACTGAAAGAAGTTGGTATTATGCATCATTAAGAATCTTAATCTGAAAAAACTTTCAATTTATATACTACATTGTGTAAAAAGTTATTGTTATTTTCATTAAGTTGGAAAAATGGGGTGCTAACATTTTTATAGAAACACAAGTTACAGCTGTGCGTGCATACAGAAAAGACTTTTGTATCATGCTTAGGTAGAATCCTTTCAATGCTTTACTTTTGTTGATAGAAATCGAGACAGAAGGAAAAAAATGCTTTAACATTTGGAACAGAGTAAAATATGCCTGCCTAGCTTGAAGCAGCCTTCACCTTCCCTATCTCTGCTTTTAAAGCATCTTTAGCTTGAAAACAACAGATCTACTACTTTCCTGTACAGACTGTCACAATTGTGTTGTCAAGCTACCTTACACTCAAACGCTCTGGACTTCTTCCATCAACTAACTCTATGTTCTGGTATTTAAAGCAACTTGCAAAAGAACTGCAAGTTCTTCTCTTCCACAAATGAAAAAGTATTTTTTCTGTTCACTCAGGGGAACTTATGTTAGGCAGTATGCGAGTTTCCTTTCAGTGAATCATTACATTCTAGCCTGTTGTTCTACATGCCTAGGCAAGTATAAAAATTGTATTTCCTAAAATATGCATTATTTTTACCAGTGAAAATCAGTTTCAAGTTCAGCATTGTTAGTTTCCTCCCTAGTTGGTGATTGGAGAAGGGGGGAGTTTTACAATACTTTTTTTCTTCCTCTTCCTAATGTAGTATGGAAGATTCAAACGAGGAGATTATATACTCAAAGAGATATCAAAACATATAAAACCTATAAAACCCTAAAAAAAATGAATTGCTTCCGTCAATCCCTGAATAACAGTAGCCTTTTTGGATATTTACCAGCATTATTAATAATATGGAGTAACAGATGCAGACAAGTTTTTTTTTTTTTTTTTAAATTACCTTTTTGATAAACTTCTCTACAATCTGGACAACGTGTTTGTAGAGCTGAAAAATAAATACAATTAATACATTAATACATACAATTAATACAAATAATTTATCAACTACTTGACAGTGACACCATTTTAGAAACGTTTTAACTCTGTGCTTACTATCATTTAGGAAGGACTACAAATAAAATACTGAAATCACATTCGAGAAAGAAGCATGTTAGAATTAATCAAGCTCTATAGCTAATGGAGAAAAAAATTCACAGGGAGAACAGACAGACACAAGCCATCCTTTCTACAGAAGTGTTTCAATATGTACACAAAAGACATCCTGCTTTTTGAGTATTAGTGAGAACTTTTCTGATTTACTTTACAAGCGAGTTCAGTATGTTTTAATATGTTACGACTCAGTTGCATGCTGCAACATTTAAAGTTTTATTACACAGAAATCATAACACTAGAGTGGGTGGCATTAAAAAGCAATGATTCAAAAAAATGAAGCTGGCATTATGCTACTAGTCTAAAACCAGAAGATGATGCTCACCACCCACTTGTTTCTTAATGCCAGCTAGAATAAAACATCCATGAAGCTAAGACTGGGAAGTCTGGAGATGCATTTGCTTAGAAGTAAAACAATAACACATTGCTACTGTTATGGTTTTATTTTTAGGCTATTGTACCTTACCTTAATAGCTTTAATGGCAGCTTTTGTGATGAGAATCATTTTTGCTCGGGAAATAGGAGGTTTCATCTCCATCAATGAAAAGAGCTGAAGAGAAAAAACACAAACAAATATTAAAAATGTGTTATGAAGTTTAAGCTGTTACCCAAAAAGACAACATTTCAGACAACTGATTGATTACAGATGTTCCACGTTACGTATCACTGCAACGCTGGTTGGCCTTTGAAACAACAAGACTACCAAGCAGATCTTTCTAGGCAATGTTCAAAGCTGTCTTCCTTGTGAAGTAGCCCATATTCAGCAATTTGCAAGATAAGGCCCACTGGTCAAAGTCCCACTTACGTCTAAAAACAGGTACCTGCTTACAGTATAGGAACTTTTTTACAGAAGCAATATAAATCAATTAACTGTGTCTTGATTTAAATTAGCCTGAATGTCTCCTTAAAAAATAGAAATGTTAGGACATCCCTACAGATAGCTAGACTGATATAATCTTAAAACAATTTGCATAGAAGCATGCCAACTTTCATCCATCAAGGCCATTAAATCAATGCTAAGTTTTCAAATTATCCTGCTATATATATAGACATTGCTAATGTCTTTAACGAAGACACTTGGTTTGCTACAAACATCCCATATTATTATTAAAATTAACTGCAGCAGCTGTTCTGTAGAATCCACTGCACTGTTCTCCATCCTAATGCTGCCCAGTGGAAAAGTTAGATCCTGAAGGACAAAGCTTTCAGAAGCGACTAGTCGTAACAGAGATGGCAATTTGTGGCACTCTGTGAGCTGGACTTAAAGAATAATTATACCCTAGGTTCTTTAAGCATAGCCCAGGTACAGTATATCAAAAAGCTGTAATCCTACCAGAATTTAAGAACCCCAAGTGCTGGTCTGTTAAGAAAGTTAAGCACAAAAATGAATTTCTAGTAATGCAGGATCCAAGTTGTTATTTTTTTCAAGTCTAAATTCACTGAAAGCACTTCATATTCACAAATGGCATCAGTGTGACTTGCATCTCACATGAGAAATTTTATTACAAAATGGTCTCACAAAGTTTTCAGTATAGGCATTGAGAAAAAAAACACCACTTGGTCTTCCAGTGACACTTCCATGACACTGGAAGCACGAACATTTCAGAAACTGAAAGAAACTAAAACCTGGATGTAGAACTGTCCCAGCTGGCACCACAGAGCCGAGGAAAGAGCACCGTGTTCTCCTCAGGTCCCCAGCACCATCTCAATGGCGTAATTTTCTTACTCTAATTTGCTGCGTGTAGAGTTTTTAACGAGAACAGGGAGATAAGAGATTTTGGAAGGGCTGTTTTTCAACACCAGTCCTACAGTCAGGCACCAGCAGCATGTGCTGCACACGCACACATATGACACCAAAATACTGTGCACCTTTCACCATTTCCCAGCCCAGCCTGCCTACTCTGGATCTACACTGAACTCCATGTACTCCATAAGCTGCTGTTGTAATTTCCCATCGTAAAAATAGCCGAGTGCTGAAACTACACCATATGCTACGCTGTGGTTTTATGGCGTACTGTGACTGCTTCTACCCTGCTCGTCTGCAGACCTGGAAGCACAATCCACGTTGGCGTGTCAGAACAGTTTTCTCCAATCTTCTTTCCCATCTTCCAGGCAGAAACAGAAGCCAGGATGTTCCAGTACTACTTCTTAACTCCTCCTTCCTAATCACACCTCATACTTAGGTGCTCTCAGCCCACTAAATACTATTTTCTACTCTTCCCATGAACTTAGTTTGCTTAATTTAATTGAGCTTAAACCTAAGTCATGGCTTACTAAATGCAGAAAGAATCCTCATATTGTCACGTTTTTTGTGATGCAAGGAACAGATCTTCAATATTTCCTACACAATCATTTTTACCTTGAATTTTTCCCCACAAATCACAGAAGAAAGTTTTGCATTACATCAGTGGTTTTGTTTGTCACAATGAAATAAAGGAAAACTAAAACCCTTGAATACTAGTCAAAAATGTAATGAATTGCCTGCCACAGAACAAAGTGCAGAATATCTTCGTTTGACAGTGCAATGAAAAGCAAGAAGTCATTTATAAATCGCCCTTATTTTTCTATGAATTTAAAGTTTTGAGATATTTTTGAAGTGACCAACTTACGCAGATTTACCTGTTGTCTCAGTTAAAGGAAAAAAAAAGTGTGTTTATGCAGAAGGCAAAAAAAAATTACAGCCAATTTTTTGAAGGCAAGTAAACTGACAACGTATTAATTCAGCAGTTCAAAATGAAAGCTTGACACCAATCAAACATAAAGGGTAAGCAGGAATATATGTATGTATATTTTTAATTGTATTCCTAATCCAAGAGATAGGAATGAAGAAAAATTGTCCTTCAAGAGAGCGGTAGCCAGATATCCTTTCCAACACCAACACCAAGTCATAACCATGGCTTTTCGTTACAAATCTCCATAAAAGGCAAGCTCCAGTGCCAGAATATTTCATTTTAAAACCATTCAAGCTGTAAGACACACTTCAGCTAACATCTCTGCTTGCTGACAAATCACAATATGGCCAAATAAAATCTGTCTGATAAAAGACAGAAGGAGAGAGGTGTCTGCGTTTTAATTTCAATTCTGAATTATAATTTTCTATAGAATAAGTGCAAAGGCTCAAGATGAACAAAGCCAATGCTTACATTAAAACTATGGAAAATCTGTTTCAAGATGCAATGAAAAACAAAACTAACAAAGAACCCAACACCCACAAACAGACCACCAGAAGGCTTGAAAAATGAGGTGGAGCAGGAGAAAAAGGAGCCAACATTTTAAGACCGGCACTCCATATCCTTTCCCTTACGCACCACGAAGCAACCAGCCCTGCAGAAAAAGGAGGCAGCCCCTGTTCCCAGAACAAAGAAGCCAGTGTGAAAGCAGCACTTCAGCACTCCTTCTTCAGGAACACCACAGGAGAGAACCAGGAAACTGGGAGAGCTCGTAGCAGGACATGACAATAAACAAGATGCAGAAAAGAGGGAAAGAAAAAAAAAAGGAAAAAAAATGGTGTCTGAAAAGGTATCCCAAGAATGATGTTACAACTGGGGGAAAAAAACGCAAGGAGCACAGAAGTGCTGGAGGGCAGGAAGAAGGGAAACCAGCTAGATGCAGTGAAGTAGCCAGGGAGGATGCAATAAACAACATGGTAGCTTCAAGAAGGCATTAATTAAAGGACACGAGAGGCTGGAGCTGAGGCTAATAAGGCAGGAATAAACAGAAGCTTTGGGAGAACAGGACTGAGCAGATGACTGCAAATTGTTCATTTGCTGTTACAGACAGCACTCTGGGCAAGAGCAACAAAAACACAGTAAAAGCAATGAGGTCAGTACAGGCAGATATTTCCAGAGAAGACAGCCCAGGATGAACTACAGCTGAAACACCTATCAGATTAAGATGAAAATAGTTTTATACCTAAACACACATACACACACGCTTGCATACATACTCTGCTCTCTCTTCACACACAGCTAGCTTTTTGAATGGCACACCAAACCTTCCTCGCCTTTTGGATTTTCTTATGATTTTAGATTACCAAATAAGTGTTTTAAACCTGGCTTTTACTTAATTCTCACTATAATAGTTGCACGTGTCAAAACGGTGTTGTAAAGAAGGATAAACCTAAAATTTAAACAGCCTTACTAGTTCCTTGTGATTTTTCTGTCAGAAAGGGAAATTGCTCAGTATTATGTTCAACTAGACTTAAATCCTTTTTCATACACGTTCCCAGAACCAATATATGCCAAAAAAAGAAAAAAAAAAAAGAGTATTTTCAGAGGTGTCTTTTTCCAAGAATACTGCAACATCTAATTCCTCAAAGTGCACTACGAGCAATTCAAGAAGCAGCCTAGGTGCGAAAGCTTAGCTTTTAGGGCACTTCCAGCAGGCTGCCTCCAACAGCAGAGCCTGTGACCTGCTCGGAAATGACTTGCTGCTCTCACCACCGCATTCCTACCAACCATAACCGCATGTTTGGGGAAAAGAAACAGCTCGTAGCTGCTCCCTGCCTTCCTTCCCTGTACAGTGACACTGCTGTTCAAAGGAACAAGCAGAGGCTACTGACCCCAGACAGCTCACCTGGCAATCAGGAGTCAAATGGGTATCCCACTGCCAAGGATGGGGGGCACAACAGGGCAAGAGTCAGCAAGGGAGAAGAAATGAAGTGAAACCTTCTTTTAATAAACCCAAGAACTACTCAAGACTTGTATTTTTGTTTACTTTTACAAATTTCAGTAGTTTAAGAAGAATTGTATCCTGCCATCTGTGTGGATCTTTTCACAGACAAGGGAAAAACAACGTAGAGTAACTAACAAAAGGGCTTAGCCACAAAGTGCTATCAAGGTCATCATCAAAGGTCTTTAGAAAAGTTCCCTGTGTCAGTTAAAACCATCTTACCTGTTGAAAGTAGTATGGAAAAAATGCTCGGTTGTTGTACACAAGCTCTGGCTTAGGACACCATTCAATTTAAGAATTTGCAAACGTTTCTGGAACCTCCCTCTGTGTAACCGACAGTCTGTGTGCTGTGGCAGCACGTTTTTAAAAGCACCATGTTTTTAACGGATCTTTTCTTTGTTGCTCTGTATCAACCCATGTACTACCAAAAAAAAAGAATGAAGAGCCTACTAAACTCAAACCACAGTACAAAATATTCAAGAATATTTCTGCACACTTCCCATAACAGTATGAATGTACAGGATAAAATACCTCTCAAGCCAGGAATCTCAGAGGAAGGAAAATCACCTGCTCATTTTCAGACTAATAAATGCGACTAAATAACAGAAAAAAGAGCCGCTCCTTAAAGCTCAGTGGAGAGTAAAAAGGCGATGACCTGTTCTGCACGCTGTTTAAAGGGCGAGCCAGTAAACGTCCCCCCAGATCAATGTAAAATGCAGAAGTACTGGAAAACATGTGGCAGAACTGAGCAAACTAACAGGGCCTTCCAACTCAGACTGTCCAACCCGCTCCGGTTCATACCGAAGGTATAGGGTGAGGTGCAGCAGGAGACGTAGGGAATGCGAGAAGGAACAGGATGATGGCCTAGGGACAGTTTGGGTTGGGAAGGACCTTAAAAACCATCTGATTCCAACCCGTCTGCCATGGGCAGGGACACCTCCCATTTGATCAGGTTGCTCAAAATAGTCTTCCAAAAACCAAGTTACTAATTTCTGCTATTTGACCATTAATGTCTTTCGAGGGTTTATTTTACAAAGAAGCATGAGAAACTGTTTTGGGGTTTGTTTTTTTTTGAAACACAAGAGATATGCTCTACTTGGAAGTTTACCCACAGCCCTACCATAGAACCCTAAAAAGGCAGCACGTCTGGCACAGCGTAGCTTATCAAGAAGGATGAAATGCAGGAATACTATCAGCTTCACTTTATTACTGAGTTCAGTACAAAAAAAAAAATCAAACTCAGGCAGTGATGTGTGCATGCCAGAAGAGATGAACAGATGCCCAGAGGGACGAGAGGCCTTGCAGAAGGACCTAGACAGGCTGGAGCACTGGACAATCGGCAACGGCATCAGATTTGACAAAGGCAAATGCCAGGAGCTGCACCTTGGACAGAGAAGCACTGGCCACAAGCACAGCCTGGGAGAGGAGCGGCTGAGGAGTGGCTCAGCAGAAAGAGACCTGGGGGTGCCGGTCGACAGCTGGCTCAGCGTGAGCCAACAGTGTGCCCTGGCAGCCAGGAGGGCAGACTGCATTTTGGGGTGTGTTACACACGGCACAGCCAGCCGCTCAAAAGGGGCGATTCTCCCGCTATAGTTAGTGCTGGTGCAGCCTCACCTTGAATGCTCTGTGCCGTTCTGCTTCCGCAATATAAAAAGGATGTTAAGGTCCTTGAAAGTATCCAGAGGAGGGCAACGAAGCTGGCAGAAGGGCTGGCAGGCATGTCCTGTGAGGAGGGGCTGAGGACACTGGGTTTGTCCAGCCTGGAGAAGAGGAGGCTGAGAGGCGACCTCGTTGCTTTGTACCTCCCCGAGGAGGGGAAGTGGGGAGGGAGGTGCCGGCCTCTGCTCCTGCTCACCGATGACAGGACACATGGGAACGGCACAAAGCTGCTCCAGGGGAGGCTCAGGCTGGACATGAGGAAACATGTATTTACCGTGAGGGTGGTCAAACACTGCAACAGGCTGCCTAGAGGGGTGGTTGGTGCCCCCATGCCCGTCAGTGCTCAAGAGGCATTTGGGCAATGCCCTCAGTAACGTGCCTTAACTTTTGGTTAGCCCTGGAGCAGGCAGGCAGTTGGACCTGATGGTTGTTGTAGGTCCCCTCCGACTGAATTCTTCTACTCTACCCTAAGACAAATAGCCAAAGAATAGAAACAGCTCACACACTTCCCAAAACTGAAACTACTAGGGAAGACATGAAACAGTGACATCCTGTGCGACTTATCCCAGCGGCACAGAAGGAAAAAAAAAAAAAATCAGGCTTACAATCTTCGTTGTGTTTTGAGCTTGATGCCGGATCTTAAGTCTGTTTATCTGTTTTAAGCACCAGCTAACATATTAGGAAGATAAATACCTTTTAAGTAATGCTGACTTCTCTGGCTTTGCTCTCCCGCTTAAGTCTCTTTGCTATAAAGAGATCTATTTACAAATACGGAGGTACGGCTCAGTTCATATATTATATACTCACTAAATAAAACCGACAGAAAAGGAGCAGGAGATGCGTAACCTACTAAAAGAAATGCAGTGTTTAGTGGGTATCAAGCACTCGGGTCTTTGTTAAAATATTCTCACTCGAACTTCCTTCTCCAATTGTAATAGAGGAGTCTAACACGCCCTCAACAATTTTAGCAAGTCTCACGTGTCCAAGAGCATTTCTTTAAGCAGGCTTCACACACACGATACAGTCATTACTCTGCATATTCACTTGTTATTTTTTGAAATATATTTACACATTTAGAAACCACAGGAGACAGACAATTTATAAGTCACTTACACACATATAGCATAGGTATTTGTTCACGCACTTAGAGAAAAATGGATTGTAGAAGACATGACTACCAAGCACAAACAGCACAGTAACAGTAATGGTGCTTTGTTAACAAAATCATTCACGGCTAGATCTTTAAGAGGTCAGATGTTTCAAAAAAAATACACATGGGTCCAAAGAAAACCAGTTAAACACATTTTCCTTCCCCTATAAAACTCATTGCTTCCTTTCTTCCCAAGGTCTCACCCAGTTCTTCCTTCGGCTGCTAAGAAAGATAACGATGTCTACCAAACTTCTGCTCCTACGCCGTGTCTCAGAGGATCAATGTAAGTTTTAAATTCTTAACCATCAGCTGTGAAGCATACCAAGTATTAGGTGTCACAGAAGATCAGAGATCACCATAGCATTTATGGCAGCCAGCCTGTATTCCTTGGAAAATAAAGCGAGATTTAACTTTGATCAGATACGAAGCCCAGCAAAAAGAATACTCGATCCACTAAGCCATTCCTACGGCCCAGGAAGACCGTTCACAAACTCAGAAGCTCTGGGCAGAAAAATCTTGACCAAAAAAAAACTAAACACAGTCAAATGGAGATGACAGCATAAAAGCACACAGACAAAAACTTTATTTTCTACACAAATGTTTTTGAAACTGATCTGCCTCTTTGGGTCAGTGCTACGTTCACTAGTCCAGCACATCTCCTGAAAAGCTTTTCATCTTATTCCTTCTCTTTCCAAGAATTTCAAGTGAGACATCACAGATTTCCATATTCTTGGAAATGGTTTAGTCCAGAAGAAACAGACACCGATATTTCACTATCAGAATGATGATGATCCTTCAACTAATGGGATGCAGTCATAAAAGCAACAAAGCAACTTGTGTCCCCAAAGAGCTGCACACTGCCTCTGCAATGATTTCGGTCTCCGTCACCCACTAAGGAGGACTAAATTCAGTCTAAAACTCTAGAAGCACTCTCTTACCCTTCTTGCCCTCTACACCATCCAAGCATCATTTGAAGGGCTGCTTGAGCGGCTCTCTCAGGACATGTGGAAGACAATGCTCACTTAAAAATACATCCTATAGCACCTTCTGGAACATAGGACATATTTTAGTCAGCTGCAGAAGGTTTCACTGTTTTCTGAGAGAGACAAAGGGGGGTGCAAAATGCACAGAAGACTGGGACCTTTGTCTTTCCTCCAACCACAGATATTGGCAGCTGTGTTCTTCCTGCTTTGCCTTACATCAGAGGGAATCTAACCAGGACTGGTGAGTTTCAGTAAATTGCCGAAGAACCACTATGAAACCGACTAACCTCAGTCTGCAGGCATTGGGGTGGGGAGGGGAAGAAGAGGGAGCAACAGAGAATGCAGGTTACCCACACCTCGCTCACCAGAGCTAAAACCTTTGAATGCCTCCCTCTTCACAGAGGGAGATGGAGCTTGCTGGCAACGGCAAAATGAAGAAGAAAACAATTGGGGGAAGGGGATTGTAACAGAACATGCAAAAGGTTGTCTACCACCAGCGAAAGATAGCTGTACGGAACAAAAATACAACTGACTGGTTCACTGACTAAAGATAAATGGTAAAGAAGAAAGCTGCAACTGGAACTTAAAATGAGCTGCCCACAAAATATCTATTCCGTTTGTGATCTAGGGGGCTATCAGCTGTTGTAGTGGTCGAGATTACCTGCTCCCAACCTGAGACATATGATTAAATGAACATATTGCATTACTCAATACAAATATAAGATTACAAAATAGCAGACTTGGCTTTATCCCACTTCCACCAAGACTGTAAAGAAATCTCTACTTCTGGTCTCAGACTTTTATAACCCTTAGGCTCCAATTTTTTCAGAGTAATGAAAGGGAAACATATATCCCCTAAATTCAAACATGACAAGGATTAAAACATTCAGGAACCGTGGCAGATGTGTTTTTATTGTTTTAGAAAAATATTCACTTGCTTTCTTAAAGACAGATCTAAGTTTTGTACCATTATCAAATTACCTTTTGTGATTTACTTACACCGCGCTGTTAATGTAACAAACCATATACATCAAAAAATACATGAATTCTAACTCATTCTTCCAAGACACATTTTGAACTAATTTCCTCGGGGAAAATATACTGTACTACATAACTGTCAAATCCTACCTATTCAGTCAGTAATACCTGCTCGGAGTGCAGATGGATAAAAGCAAAGCAGCAAACGTGTCCACTGAATACAAAAAAATGTGCCCGCTCATTATAAAAATTAGAGTTTTAGAGGCACACTGACAGGTAAGCCTGCATTCAAAACAGAGGTACAAAGAACAGGACTTGAAGGAATGGGCAACTCGATCAAACACGATCAAATTGCGCAACCCCTGTAAGTTACCACCCCTCACCAGAGCCAAACGAATGGACTCGGAGTGTTCTTTTGTAGCTTGCCACAATTGCTAAGCACAACATGCAAGCTCAGAGCTCTGTATTGAAGTTTCACCTCCCGATTCAGATGGGCAGCTAAGATCGCATACTTATCACAATTAGCTGACAGGCAGAAACTTGTTACTTCACTGCAACATGATCGTATACAGTCAGAAGCCTGTAACTCATAGGCCAAAACCTGAACTTCTGAGCGAAACCGGAGTCAGCCAAAACGAGGAATGATTCGTACAGGACCGGGTGACCAGCTTCAGGCAAAGCAAACAGCACAAATTGCATTAATAAGGATGTTGCTGGTGCTTTTCCCTTTTTTGAGAGGAGGAGACCAATGTAACAGCCCAGAGGATGCCTAATTTACATGACTTGAGCTTGGACCTCCCACCATTTCAGAAGTCACTGTAATCACCAAACTTGCCCCCCAAATCCCAAAAGATCGTAAGACCACCTGAAGCAGTAGTGCATGTCTCTGCTGGCACTCAGAATGGCTGAGATCCGGCAGCTGCCACCTCCACCCCAGAAGGGACAGCAAAGCTGGAAATGCCTCCCCTCCAGCATACACGGCAAGTCCAGAAGCAAACCCACGGCTGCTGCAGTTGAAGTTGCCATTATAAAACCACAAGTCCCTTTCTACAATGGTATTGTACAACTGTCAGACCTTCAGTTGAGGAATCCTTGACCTACAGGGTATTTGGGGACAACCCTGATCTTTGTTGTTGAAACTGTTTTACTCTCAATAAAGTAATTATTTGGTTAGCACAGACTAATACCTCTGCAGTCCTTACATCATCCATGCATTTTAGTCCAGTCCTACAGACAAAATGAGTCCTCACACATTCGCCAGCCTGCCCCATCCCCACCACCCTGTGAGAACATTGACAATTTTTGTAAAACTGCCCTTCCTCCGCTTTCAGTGAGAAAACCCAGAAAAGGAACAGTGTTTGAAGTAAATCCTTCCCTCCTCAAAAAAAGCATGAGGTGTCTCGAACTTTATTTTAATCTGCATTGTTTTGTGTGCAGTTTCAGGCAGCATACGTTCTGTAAAGCTAAAAGGACAGCTGAAGAACTTTATGTCCTTAGCTAACACCATAAACACACCTTGCAAGTACAGCACAGTAATTATAAAAAAAAAAATTAGATTTATTAACATGCTATGCACAAGCAGTCCTATGGAGCCACTCATACGTGCAAGTGATTGCAGAAGAGGAGTTCTTCCAAGTAGTTTTCTTCTCCATAACTGACACTGAAATAAAATCCAGCGTTTCAATACCTTTCAGCTTACACAATAAATTACACAATAAATTTCTGATTGTATCGAACAAAATAATTATGCTTTTACTTCATCTGAAAGGAGGATGCATTAATTAAAACATGCCTATTTCTGAAACTGAGGTTAGTCACAGAATACCAAGGCACACGGATGTTGACTCTAAAGTCGCACATGCTTTCACCCCCAAATCAGCAAAAAAAAAAAAAAGAAAAAAAAAAAAAAAAAGAAAAAAAAGTGGTTTTTATTGTATGAGAAGCACGAAGCACTGTATCATTAGGTTTTATCAGGTAGAAACATGCTGAAATGAAGGAGGTAGAAGTGATCAGCTGCTAGAATTTGCTTATATTTAGTCAGCTAACAAAATTTCTGCATGCAAACTGGAGATGAAGCACGTGTGCCATTCTGCTCTGATGTATTTGGGAAGGGTTTTTGTACACTTTTTTGTACGCCTGGTTCAACACGTAACGTGCACAAATGAAAAAAATTGTTCACAGGACACCCGTGCTCTCCATTTCTCACTTTGTGCTGTTAAATATACGCATTTTGTTTAACAAGGAGTGGATTTTCGGCCGAGTGTGTGTGACAAGCAGTTGCAGGGAGTGAACTTTACACAGCATGACTTCATCACATGAGGGGAGCCTGCCATTTTTCTCCATTCCGTTCGGCAAACACGCTCGGCAACCTTCAGGACGCGCTCCCCGCTGCGGGAGAGGTCCTGCCTTACTTTTAGCCGGCTGTTCGCGAGGCAGACGGCCGTGCTTTGTCGCCCACACCTGACCCGCAGCAGTCAGATCTGCCGAGCGCGGTGCAGCCAGGAGCTGGCTTAGGCCGAAAAGTTTATCGATGAGGGGCCGGAGCGCTGCCTCACACAGCCCGCCGAGCCGGCCGTTGTCCATTTTGTTCCACACGGCTTGGGAACAAAACCTGGCCGTGGAGAGCACCACAAGGAGCCCCCAGAGGCCGGCGGGGGCCCTGTGTCCGTGCGGGGAGCGGGCTCCCAGCCCCTGACGGCGCACCGTGTCGCGGCCCGCCGGCGCCGTGCCCTCTCCCCGTCCCTCCCTGCCGGCCTCCCCCCTCCCCGCGCTCCCCCAGCCCCGCAGGCCGCCGGCCGGGCGTTACCGGGCCCTTCCCCAGCGCAGGCCGCGGGCCGGGCCCGCGCGGCCCAGAGCCGGAAACCGAGCGCTGAGGGGAAGGGAAGGGATCGGGGGGGGCACCCCCCCACACACACACACAGCGATGGCGGCCGGGCCCCCGCTCCCTCCTTCCTCCCTCCTCCCTCCCTCCTCCTCCTCCTCCCCGCCGCCCCCCGGCTCCCACCTCCTGGTTGAAGGCGTTCACGGCCTCCATGTTGGCGGCTGGCTGCTGCGGGCGGGCGGGCGGCCGCGCGGGGGGGGGAGGGGAGGGGCGGCCGGGCGCCGCTCAGGGGCTGCGCGCGGGCATGGCCGTTGGGCGGCCCCCCCCTCTCCCTCTCCTCCTCCTCCTCCTCCTCCTCCTCTTCCTCCTGCTGCTTCCCGCCTCCCGGTGCGGCGGGCAGGGCCCCGTCAGCTCCCCCGCGGGATGGCGGCGCCCCCAGGCCGCGCGCGGCACGCCGGGATGGCGGCACGGCACCGGCGGGAGGGGAGGGGAGGGGAGGGGAGGGCACCGGCGGGAGCGCGCGCCCGGGCGGCGTCACGTGACCCGCGGCCGGGGGAGCTCCCCGGGCGCCGCCATGTCAGCGCCTCGCCCCGCCCCCGGGGAGGGGAAATGGCGGGGAGCGGGAGGGGGGGGAAGGGAGCTGTGGCTCCTTCGCTGCTTAGCATTAAAAAAATTGCCCTTTAAAAAAAATAAAATAATCCCGTAATTGTGTCTTCTGTGTTGTCTCGAAGAACCGCCGCTTGGTGGTGTGTTCTGTGTGGTGGGAGAAGCTGTGCCGGGCATCCCACATGTCGTAAAATGAGCACAAACTCTGTCCCAAACTCAACTATTTTATACCAGTGCAGCCATGGGTTCACCCATGATTGCATTCACACCAACTGTAGAAGCTAATGTTCGTGAGAAAGCCATGCGTCCCACAAAATGCACTTTCAAGGACACCACATGGCCACGGCACCTATTAAAGAGCACCCTTATTAGGTGCACTGTTAACTCACAGAATCACCCAGGTTGGAAGAGACCTCCAAGATCACCCAGTCCAACCTCTGACCTAACGCTAACCAGCCCTCCGCTAACCCATATCACTAGGCTCTACATCTAAACGTCTTTTAAAGACCTCCAGGGAGGGTGACTCAACCACTTCCCCATAGCAATGTATTACGACTGTTAGCAATTTGAAATTCGGATAGTTCCACATGATACGCTATGTTCTATCAGTTTACTCTGATGCATCAGCTAGGCAGTCTAAATATTATTTAATTCTTTCATCTAATATATCAGTTAGGGAGTAAATTTTAGTGTTCGGTCTGATACATCAGCTAGGGAGTAAATTGGAAAGGAGGGGATGCAGGGTGTCACAGAAATCTCACAGAAAGTATATTTAGCTTTACTTAATGTTCCGCAATTGGACTCTGCCTGGTATTTAATTGAGTTTTTAATAAAATGCAAATTGCTTTTAGGAGTCTCCTTCCTCCTCCATCAATATATGGCTGTTCTGGAATTACTCCTCCTTAAAAACAAGTATTATAACATTCGAGTTAAGAAAGCTGACAGGAACGAGACTTCTTGTTCTAAGACTATGAAACCTCTGAAGCACAGTTTGAGTACAGCTGTTATTCAGAGGAATTTTTTGAATAAGCTCTAGTAGCAAATGGAAAGCTCTTCCATATGCCACTGATTTCTATAGGTTGAAATCAAAAATATTGAAAGTCCTAGCATTCACAGTCCTTTCTGACAAGATGGAAAAGAACAGAAATGGAAGGTGATGCTGTCCTTCCAGTGTCAGTGTCTTTGCTGTGTGAGATTTTATTTTTTGCTAGTTTTGACATGGCACATTGCCTCACATGTAGCTTTGACTACTATTCTTGCTCATGCTGCTGTTCAAAAATTCACAAAAATCAAGGTAGCTCCTCCTGCCACCTGAAAAATGCAAACAAAGGCAGAACTGGAGTATGTGATGAGTGACTGAAAAAGTTAGTTATCTCTCTCCAGCTCTAACAGCAGTTGAAAAGCTCTTGGAGAAGTAAGAACCATTTCCTTGGGGGTTCTTGGCTTAGGGAGAGATAGTGAGTTAATGAGGTGCAACTTCCTGAACAGGCAAATAATTTTCAGATTTGAAACCTGGATGTTATTTGGTGACAGCTGTTTCTGTAATGTCAGCCATTGCTGAGTACCCGACATTGGATTCCTTCAGTATATACTTGGTAACACAAAGGTGTCCCCTAACACAACATCAGTAGCTTATGCAGAATACAGAAAAAAAAAAAAAAAAAAAAAAAAAAAAACAGAAACAAAAACAAACAAACAAAAAAAAAACAATGCCATCTTCTCAGGACAGGAAAGGCTGCGAGTGGTTCTGGAAATTCGTATCAAATTTGGCAGTTCTTTTGCATATTCAAACCGTTCAGGTTTCTGATATTATGTATGTGCCTGTCATAAAGTATCACTGCAGGTTCTAGAAGTGACTCCTCTGAGTGTTAAATGCTTTCTGGTTTCCTCATTGCTATTTATGTATTTGGCTGTTTTTATTACGAATTGCAGCAGATGATCTTGGAGGTCTTCTCCAACCTTAATGATTCTATGAGTCTTCCTTGAAAAGCACCCGCTTTTGTATGTACTGTGTTTGTGTAATTACATTTTATAATCTGTGGGGGGAAATAGTCTAGGTACACCCCGATGTGTTTCAAAATTCTCTAGTAAAAGCACTGGTAGGTGCAGTGCCTTGCTGTTGGATGGGCTGGCTGTTAGTGCTTGCTTTGCTGTGCTGAGCTCTGTGCTCATTCCACTACCTAGCTAAAATCCGTTGTGGTTCATCTTTTCTATAATAAGGTCCTGGTTCTGCTTTCAGTGCAGAGAAATCCTTAGAACTTGCAGAGTTATCCCTGGCAACTTCTGTTCACTGAGAATGAAATTCTGATTCCCTGGGGGCTGGATGTTAGGATTTGGGGGTGAGAAAGGGTGAAGCAGGTTAATGAAATCAGGATTTAGCCTTAAGTCGGGTTTTATTGGGCTATGGTTCTGCTGTTCAAAGCAAATCTGCTTCATCAAGATAATATTCTCAGCAGTTTGAAATTAAAATTTGCCATTGCTTGTATTATGACTACTTGTTGAGACAAAGGAGGTAATTGTGTAATTTCTTAATAAAAAAAATATGTTCTTTCATTGTGCTTTTGTCAGTTCTACACTTGGAGATACTTAAGCTCACAGCAGGTGTATTATTTAAAACTGGTTTTATAACATTAGGCATTGTACAAATATACAGTGCACGATGCCTAGCATTGTTTCATATATTTGTACAATATCAAGGATGGCTTTTGCCTCAAGGATCATGCAATCCAATTTGCCTCGTAGAGCATTTCTTACAATTGTTTATATAATAAATATTTTTAATCATTGTTCCTTGTTATTCCATACATCTTATGTTTAGCAGTTTTGATTTGTCATGGTGCATGAGTTTGGTTATATTCAGCTTGCTTGCTTTTTGGTTTTTGACTGAAGGGCAAGAGATATGCACTCCACTGTGTGGAAATTGTGCTTGAGAAGAAATTATGGTTACTTGATGTAATAATGATTCTTTTTGTCTTTTGTGCGTACATTCAGTCAGATGATAGTCATTTTCAAGTTTGTTGGTCTGAAATGTTTTTGAATTCAGTATAGTTCTTGTCATTCTATGCCAAAATTAAGTACAAGTCTAACTGAATTTCACTTAGTTGAGCATTTAGGAAGTTTTACATAATGATGTCTTTTTTTTTCTTTTTTTTTTTTTTTTTTTTTCTTGTACTGATGTCGTCTTGATCTTTCAAGCTGTTCAGAAGCCTAACTTTGCTCCTTCTGCTAAATTATTATAAGTGTTTTGCATCTTTATTGACAAAATTATTGACAGAAATCATCCATTAAAAAAAAAAAAAGTCATGTTCCTTGCTCTTTGTTTATCTGTGTCTGGCTATCAGTGTTTGTCTGACTCATTCAATAGGAATTAGTTACTGCCGAGCATTTTGTCCATGATCGCTAATTTGCTGGTGTAACTTAGTTTACGGGCCAACTGCTTTTGACTTTTATTTCCTGAAGTCCTGCATTCTATAGAAAGACAAAACTGGTTTTCTTGATAGGTTCAATATACTGCTGTGGTTTTGTCATCTTTATTAAACTAATACTGTGTAAGCTTACTGTGAGCTATAAATATTTGCACTCTGGGTGGATCTACCTCACATCATGGGGAAGGATTTCGTTATTCTCTAAATGTTGGCACCAAATACAAGCCACACTAAAAATTTATCCCTGAAATTGATAGGTATTTGAGGGAAGAATATGTATCTCTCTGTCACCGTTTATCTGTACTCTCTAAGGATTAGACTTTTAGACTTGTAGGGCTGGCAGCATTGTGATTCCATGCTGGAGTCAAACAGTTTGCTGCTGATCTTCCTTTTTTTTTTTTTTTTTTTTTTTTTTTTTTACTGTTTGTAAACTCGAGCATTACTGACAGGCAGACTGTAGTGGAACTGGTCTTGAGGGCCTTTGGGGGAACTTCATAGTACAGACAGCATTTTACCTGCCTGCTCAGTGGGGTAAATCTGTGTGCATAAGCTTTGGATGGAGCTAGTTTTCAATAAAGAAGTGTTTCTGCAGACAGCCCTGTAGTGTAGACAGCTGGATCTATAATGATTGCACTTAAGATAGTCTAGCTATGGGACTTTCTCTTGTATTCTTAACGAAGACCAAGGTTTGAGCCTGGTGAAAATACTTCTTTCTGGTCAGTGCTTACTTTTGTACTATTTATGGAACTGGTTTGGAACAGTGGGAATTCAGTAATTTTGTCTCTTGTTTATGCTCTGCCATAATTTTACTACTGTGGGCTTTAGTATAAAAATAATTAATAGTTGTTTTCTAAGTGTTGATGAGACGACATCTAAAAGTGCTGTTGATGGATATCTAACTGCTGAGGGTGTGGCTTGTCTGTATCTGATGCTTAGTGTAACCATTTATTTTAATATTTTGCAGATAAGAAACCTCTGCCTTTAACAACATACCTTTGATAACCACGTGGAAATGGGACAGCCCATTAATCCCCCACCTCCAGGGAATCTTGAATCATACCCCGGTATTTACAGAGATTCCAAGCCATACACCAAGGTAGTAACAAGGAGCACATTTGGCAAGATCTCTGTGCAACTCCTGGTTAGGTAAATAGAGGTTTTGCACATGAAAGCCTGTGGGATAGAACATTAACCTGACAGAAGACAAACTGCCATTTGCATTTTCTGTGGAATCTAGACTTCTCTCGCTTTTGCCAGTAGACATATGAGAACAGACTTCCCACTCGCTCCTCCATAGCTCTCTCACCCACCTCTGATCTGATGTGCAGGCTGGCAAGATTATGGGACTAGACATGGCTTTGTTGTAGGTGCAAGACTAAAAATCAGAGTGTGTCATAAACTTCTTCCTTCTGTGGTCATCGTCGTATTTCTGTTCTTGCTGTCCACGAGAGACACAGAGACTGGAGAGAGCTAATAACCATTAAACAAAGATTAATTCTCTTGGAAAATGCAGCGTTTAGCTATGGTTTAAGACATGATGTGAACGCATGGAATTTAAGATATATGGCAAGCAAACATACAGGAATATGTGGTGATTATTTAACGGTTTGGTACAATGTAGGGTTTATAAGAACAAATTTTTGTAACAAACGTGTTCACGTTGTCACATTAAGTTATTCAGTGTTTTCAAAAACTTGTACAATAAAATTTGACTTCAGAAGTTTTCTTCTTCCCCGTTCCTGTAATAAGTGAGCTGAGAAGCAACAAAAAACTCTTCCTGTCTATCTGGATAAGAATTATGTTTCTCGTTTTGTGTGTTTGCTTGTTTATTTAGGAGAAGAAAAATCACTTTACACAGCTAATAGATGCAGAAAATGCTGCCTTTGTGAAATCAACTTTCAGCTTGCTGTGAGGAAAACCTAGGAGTATATGCTGCTCTAGCCCTGATGCATATGTAGCAAAAACACTTTTACATAGGATCAAACCTTGATGTCCTTATTTAAGTTCTGTACTTCTTTGTTACTTCATTGAGATGGATCTTCCACAGGTTTCAGTGTGACTTTATACGATTTGGTGATATGTTATTGTGGGACTCAGTTCCTTTACTCTGTGTATAACCTCCTACTGGCATCTGTGGATTGGAAGTGTTGGAGGCTTTGTCCCTCATGATTATGATAAAATCCATTATACTTACTTCAGGTCTCAAAAGTGTGTGTGCCAAACATCCTACACAGAAACAGTAATAAACTGCACCCTTTGTTGCTTCTTGACTTCTTTTTTTCCCTCTCCATATTGTCTAGGGGAAACGTGGTGGTGGATTTTACACTGATTTTTGTGCGTAGTGTTTTATTCTGTTGAACCTGTGTTAAAGTATCTTATTTTATATCCTCTATATCAGGCATCCAAAAAATCACATCCAGTCCTCCTTTCTTCTTGTTATGCGGAGGGAGACTTAAAAATCACCAAGAACAACAGATTTTTTAAAAATTATTTGCTTTCTAGGTTTTTGTTTGTTTGTTTGGGGGGGGAGGGGGGTTCTTTGTTATATACTGTTGATAAAATTTGGTTTTATTTATTTAGCCAAAGCCCAAGATCATCATGTAGTTGCTACTTCAGGAGATGGGATTTTAAGGCAGACAAGTGTCTAGCAGTAAGTCTGTTTACTATGGGAATGTAATCATGAAGTAGATAAGAAGTTACATTCAATTTTATCACTTCTAAACAGATTGTACAATATACTAGTAAGCACTTCTTATCTGATTAGACTTGAGAGGGGAGAAAAAATCCTATGCGAGTGACAATGACTCTTGGCTAAGTTTCTAAAATGTGGCATTAAGTAGTCCTCTCCATATAAATGGGAGATGCATGGATACATTGCTGAGATGTGCTTGATTCAAATACCTGCTTTCAGTAGGGTTTGGTGTTGTTGCTGTAGTACAACAACACAGTGCTGTCAGGTTCTCTGAAATTCCACTAATGTGCCCTAAATGAGATGTGAACACTTTTCCTTGATGCTTCTGAGAAATACCAGTGACACATTCCTTTTTTGTTACATCGAGCATTTCAGGCTTCAGCAGGTTGATCTTGGGAACATGCAGTAAGAAGGACTTTCTGGGCCACTGGGGCAGCTGCATCCAGCTGAGGCAAGTAACATTTGATTAAGATCTTTGTAAAAGCAAAGCTTTGCATTTATCCTTCCCCGCCCTGCGAGTATTGGAAGGATGTGACAGCTCTGACCTTTGGGAAGAACTTCTAGATGGAATTTCTTCACAATAAATTCACAAGAATTTCTTCACAATAAATCTATGTGCACTTATTCTTTCTCCACTACTAACTGTAGGATAATTAAAATATCCTAAATAAAAAACAATTATAATATAATAGTTAATAAAATAAAATAATTAATTAAAAATTAATAACTAAAATAATTAAAAAATAAAATCAACAATTAAAATAATAATTATTATTTTTTCCCCTCACAGGCTTTATTCCAAGTTGTCGTTACAATAAATAAATAATTTTTAAAAAAGAAAATTAAACCTATTTTTAACCTTTTTTACACTTCTCTTGCATTCCCTGCTGCGGCCAGAAGATGGTATTTGTATACCACGAAGAAGGGGTGAGGGAGTCCAATACAAATTTCACTTAAAATTTTGTTTCGTACACTTCGCATTAATCTTTACATATATATATAGTTACAGATTTTGATATTTCATCTGTGTGGCCTTATGTCTGACCTTGTATATGAGTTGCTGTTGATATTTATCCAAGTATAAATGTTTGCGTGCAGACCTGAATGAAGGATCAGGGCCTAAAGGGTACGTCTGTGTGTGTGGTCACAACTCTGTTTACTACCTGCACGGTGAACATGTTGACAAGTATTGTTGCTCACTCTTTTCAGTACATATTTTAGGGAAATGATAACTCCCAGGATAAAAGAGCTCTTTGATCTCACAGCGCATGAGGAGCACAGATTCAAGAACAAAGTCCGGGAACTTGTTACTCCACATGGAAACTTCTTATTTCTTTATTCAGTAATAAGGATCTGATTTGCCCCTGAATTAGGAAAGTGATCATCAAACAAAAATTTTGCTTTTTTGTTGTTGTTGTTTAAAGAGAGTTTAAAAGTCCAAAAACAGTTTCTATCATTTTCGTCTCTTCTAGCTGAGTTTTTGTGCAGCATGTTAAGACCTGGTGTAAAGACTAATTTTCCCCTGGAAAACTTTATCACTTTTTGTATTTATACTTGCTCATCCGCCCCAAATTAAGGCATTTGTATCATTAGTGGAGACTGAGTTGCCCTGTTTTCTAGTATAACTGATTTCTCACACCTGTTTGTAATGAGCCATTCCGATATGAACCAGTTTATGCCGGTGTAACTTCATCAAACATCAGGGGCATTACTCTAAACTAGACTGGTTAAAACAATGCAGCTCTTCTATGTAGCCAAGTTTGAAGGGTTAGAGCGCTGAATTTGCACATAGGAGAAGGACCAGAGCAGGGGGAAGATATAAAGTGACTATAACCTATCTAGGCAGCTTCCCAAGGCTGACAGAGTATTTTTGTGAGGATCATGGGCCCCATCTAAATCAGCACAGAAGTCAGAGTGGTTTGTCTGGCCTGCTCTGCTTGGTGTGGTGGACTCCCTGGACTGGTGCCTATGGCAGTCTCACAGGGTAGTGATACGGGGAGGCTGGGTCACAGCTCTTTGAATAAACCTTTTATCAGTGTCTGCCAGGGGCTCATTGATGTTTTTAATTCACACCAATAGCCATACTTACTGACTCTTCAAGACCTTCTGTCCATTTCACCTGCCATTACCCACAGCCTTCTTCCCCCCACCATTTTTTTTTTCTGATTTATTTTTAGAATTTAATTCCAGACACTTTGCTTTGTTCTGTGTAAAAGTAGTAAGTGTTTTAATGGAGAGTGCCAACTTGTCTACAAGCTTCCCCAGCCCATGCATCCAGGCTAGGTCAGAAAAATAATTGTGAACAACTTGAAAACATTTAGTGTATGTTTTCATCAAGTGTTTCTTGGTAGGAAATTCATAATATGTTTAGCTATATTTTACATGTATACTGCACCATGGCCACTAACAGCCAGTTTATTCCCATTGTTATATGCAAAAGATAATTGCAGAAGATGGTTTATCCCCTGGCACTGATGGTAGTTTTGCGATTCAAGACCAGATTAAGCAGTGCGGAACCCCAGCATGAGCTTCGAAGAGCCACATCCAAGCACTAAGCACATGAGACATTGGAAAGGGTCCTGGGCCTGAGGAAGCATGAAGACTGCAATCAACAGACTGGAAAGCAGTTGGAAAATGTCTGCTGTCGACTGTATGCCAATGTCAAATATTTGACCACTGGCAGGAGATGAAAGATCATGAGCTGAGCAAAGGAGGAAGGGCTGTGAGAAGCACTGTGGGTGGGCTGGCTTGCTGATGGTCCCAAGCAGGGTCTTAGCTGGAATGAGGCACAATTGTTATCCAGACTGCATACTTTCATTTATTTTTTTGTGCAAACCAGGTCTCAGTACTTTGACTGGATGTGTGTAGGTGCTTGGTAGTGAGTTGTAAGCCTTCTTTTGCTGTTTTGCTCTTTCAGGTCAAAGGTTCAAGCAGTACTTGGTAGTGTGAACGTACCTGTTACTAAATGCATGTGCTATACATTGCCTTCTGTAGCCATGAACTGTTCAGCTCAACTGTTACTTCATTTGCAAAACTTCTTTTTTTTTTTTTTTTTTTTTTTTAATACAAATACAGTCATTTCAAATATACAAAATTATCAAAATGGACCTTGCCAAAATAAATATTACTCTGCATGTGTGACTCTTCCCCTACTTAAAAAGAGAACCTAAGTTATACAATGTGGTTTGTCTTGCTACTTTGAAAAAATCAAGTCCTACAAAGAAATGGCTGACGTAGCAGTCTGCATGGTATGTAACGGAGATGTGGAGGTAGGTACTGTGGCAGTCCTGGCATCTTTTTGTAGCCTTGCTACAGCGTCCTTGTGCTACGGCTCAGCCCCTTGGCCCTGGCACCCTTCTGTAAGATGTACTTGATGGTTCCTCTTGGGTGAATTCACTACTCACTTGGACAGTCTCAGCAGGGTTGGCATTTATGAAGAGATGTAAAGGTCTATATGTGTTCCACTGCAAAACAAGAAAATAGGAAACTTAAGTACATACCGGTGTGTGTTTGACTCTCCTTAATATGTTAGGAGACGTATTTACATTTCAGTGGGTAGGGTCTGAAAACAGCTGCTGAACCCATTAACTGAAATTAAGTCTATCAAAATAACAATCCACTGGTGAGGTGATTTTTTCAGCTAATTGCATAACCTCCCACAAAACATATGTAGGCTGTTTTAACTTAAACACACAAATCCCATTGTAAGCATGTGAAGTTATCATACAGGGTGCTAATCAGTTGGGTCTGCAGATGGGCAGCCCTTTATTTTTCTGCAGAAAAGCTGTAGACTGTCAGCATAACTTCCTGACAGCGTGCCCTATAGCACAGCTAGTGTTCTGCCACCATGGCTGGGATGGAAACAGCTGATGTACTTTGCTGAGACAACCAGAAGGTTCTAGTTAGAGAGGTATTTGGTTGGTTGCTGAAGCTTCTAAATTGGTTCAAGAGTACTCTTGAAATCCTTCTGTGAACATAAAGTAAACTTTGGTTACTTTGTGGGGATACTATAAGTAGCCATCCCAGGCCTGAGTGGTGGCATAGTAAGTTTTCAGGCAGTATATCCTTCAGCTGCACTTGTTATTTACAGAGATGGTGAATTCTGCCTTTGAACACAGTCTCAAAGCTCTCTTTAAAAAGCAGCAAATCCAAAAGTGTTTCCTCAAGCTACAAAAGTATTTAGAAAACTGCAAAAGTCCACAGGAACCAGATGGCCGTGAGACACAGTGTTTCTTGTGGGAGGCAAGCCAGACATCTGGGAGAAGGACCCTTGTCAGATATCCCAGTGCCACCCACCTGGGTAGGTTCAAATACTTTTGAAGGTAGGATTTTGTCCTCCAAGCCATTCAGACTCTTCTGAGAAAGACCTACCAATATGTGAGTAGCATCCCAACACCATCAGGTAGGTCCTGATGAGAAGTGGTGTCTGCTAGCTGCTGACTAGTGTGGGCCCTGGATAGTCTAGTGGTATTCCTGAGTGGCTGAGGTGTACAGAACTGGCCTGGTTTATTCAATAATTATGGTCTGGGAAGCAAAGATTAAATAGCTGATTTCTTCTTCCTTGAGCCATCCAGTCTCTCCTGCAGTTTCTGTCTGTAGGGACACGCGTCTACCATGCAAGAGCGAGGCTGACTGTAAAGCAGAGAAGCAGGCCCCTCTCAGCTTTAATGCAGTTAGCACAGGTAGCAAGAGCAAAGAAGGCAAGACTCCAGAGTTACCTGTGGAAAACTGCTGGGGGGTCAACATTTTTGAGCCCCAAGCCTTCCTGCATCTCAGGGAAATTAAGTCGTTAGGGTTTTTCAGAATTTTTGTTTTGAATTTCCTGTTTAAAAGAGCAGTATTACTAAATTTTGTCTTGTTACTCTGCGGACTCATTATATATTTGCAATATTTTGCCTTGTGAGAGCTTGCTGGAACTCCATAGTCTGGCAATACTTTGGTTTCTCTCCTCTGCTGTTGCTAGGCGATGAAACACTAATAGCAATTTGCATGACCCTTTCTTTGGATGATATTAACACACAGAAATTAATGCCACCCAAAGCTGGTGATGTGACCATCAACAAACAGCCTCCTCCTCCTTGCCTAGGTCTTGCCTCTGATACTGATTGAAATGAGTTACGGTGTGTAATTTGGTAGGGAGTATGTAAAAGTTGAGTACTGACACAAACAGGACACACTGGCTGCCCTGCAGGCCCACTGCATGCCCTTCCCGACATTGCCGCAGGCCTTCAAAGCATTTAGCCTGTATGTTCGAGCAACCTCTGGCTTGTAACTCTTTTATTTTCAGGTGGCCACACCTGACATCCTTGTACTTATAGATGTGTCCTTTGTACTCTATAGTGCAACTAAGGAGTTTCTATAAGGAGATTCATAGTACGTTATCTGAAGTGAGTTATTTACTCAAGATCACTGCAGTACTTTCTGTTGACGTACCATGTAAGTGGGTGTATAAATAGAAGTATAATATGTAGTTATTATACATATTTTATACTAAAGTTAAACCAGAATAAATTGATAACTTCTGTCTTTTAATTTTAGTATACTTGCAAAAACTCTCCTGATAACTTAATTGTAACCACACTGCCTTCATATATGTGATCCTTGTCCTGCATCCATGTATCATGCGTGCATCATTTTCCTAATGATTATATGGCTGGGGCTTTTTGTGTAGTGAGACATGTACGTTGCAAACATTTTCTGATATATTAGTTACTTTATTCTTTTTTCCTGTGATTAATCTTTATCTACAAATATGAGGTATGTTGTAAAAATATAACTTTGTAGTGGATTCCAGGAAAAATATCTTGCCACGAGCTTACAGATCTGGAAACGTTAATGTTGAATACATGTGGTTCTAAATAAGATTTTTATTTAGATATTTTGCTTGAATGTAGTGACTGAAGCATACTTCAGAAGTAATTATTTCTGACATTTGGAAAGATTCTTAAAACCATTCTGTATTTTTGCTATTAACGCTGTTTGGAAACCAACCAACTGGAAATGAGATACATTTTGCATGTATGGTGAAGATGCGCGTGTTAAGCTTTGAATGAGCATGACATTTGCTAGCATTTTATTTAGAATACCAAGAATCTGAAGCTCATGTCATTATGCTTTTTGTACGCATTTTTGTTTATTTTGAGTATTTTTTTATGAAATCAGGCTTTGCTCTAGTCAGAGGATGACTTGTTTATATCCCTCCTTATTGCTTAACTGGTTGGCTATTGAGAGCCCAAACCTTTAACTCCCTCAAGTACTCATCCTTATATATATGTATAAACATACATATATATATATTATCCTACTCTATCAGTAGGGTAGCTTCTAGAAATAAACTTTTGTAACAATGGACTCATTTTGAATATCATGCTTTTAATATATTTGTGCGCGTCTTTGATCCACATAAAACTGCTTACTCTGTTTCAAGATGAAGACCTATTTCTTTTCAGCTGTCTTACTTTTTATCCTATATTGCTGTGTTTTAGCAGTCAGGCTCTCCACATAAGGAGCATGTATCTTATATCATAACTGTAAGTGATTCAGAATTCTGCAGTGCACTTAATAACTAGGTATTTCATTGTAATCCTCTTGGTACATAATCTTCACTGTCTGTCAGTCGATTGGGTTTTCATGCTCACTTGACTGTCTGGCACAGTAAAACTGTTTCTATGAGGGGCTTGCAGGATTATTGCCATCAGAAACAAGCTTACAGCACCCTGGGTGCTCAACACTCAGTTTTCCTGCTCCATCTCAGGTCTTTATAGGGGCTAGAAGGCAGCTCAAGGTTTCCTGGTCCTGCAATTGAACATTTCTGCAAAATCAAGCTTGTTACTGATGGTTCTTACGACAGCAGTAATTTTAATCTGTGATACTCTTGGTTCTGAAGAGTTGGGGGTTTTGCACAATATAATGCGGGTATGGATCGAAAAAATAGGATGTGCTTTATATTATACGTAGCCATATGTAGTTGTCTGTAAATTATTTATCCCGTTGCTGTGCATGCAGCTAACACTTTGCCATGCCCGGATGGTTTGAAACCACTGCGTCTAAGGATATGTGGGATTTCAATTCCATGACCGAGAGGGGGAGCAGATGTTCCAGCTGATTTGTCAGGCCCCCTGTAATGCTGTAAAATGCACGTGAGGTAAAGAAGAGGGGCATAAGGTCTTCAAAGGTTAGAGCTTTTTTTTTTTTTTTTTTTTTTTTTTTTTTCCATAAATGAAACGTATATCCCTGATTAAAAGAAAGATGAAACAAATGAGCCATTATCAATTTTCTAAACTTGTGTGCCAAATTCCATGCATGCTCAGGAGCTCAGCACCATTGCAATATAGAAACCAAGAATTTCTGGCTTTTGACTGTGTACCTAATCAGTAGGTATATAAATATGCCACTGGATTCTTCGCATAAACACAGATTTATCCATTTTGTCCTTTCCATGTCTTACAGCTGTTTCTCATCTTCATTGTAAATCTGCTTCTCTCTCCCCTTGAATTTCATACTGACAATCTTGTGACTAGATCTTCAATCATTTTCCATGATAAGTGAAGCTGGGTTTGTCAGGAGATAAAATATTTTATTAGGTGAATGCATATAGCTGGAAGAAACTCCAGGCAAGCTAGTGAAAGCTTGATCAAACTGTATCAGTGGATTGAATGAAAGATAACGTCTCTGTCTATAAATAGTGCTTTGCTTCACCTTTTCACTGTCAGTCTTCCAGCAACATAACTTCTAATTCCAATGGCAAATCTTCACCCTGCTTCTTCCCAGAGAATCTTGTTCATTACAAAAGAATAATTCCAAATTGTGGTTCGTAATGCCGCATGGGCTACTGTGATGCTCTAGCCCTCCTTCCTGTTTGACACACAGCATCAGGCTTCTTCCTGCTTGAAATATAAAGTCTTTAGAAAGAAAGAAAAAAAAAAAGGCATCTGATTTTGATTTAAAAAATTCCAAAGAAGGAGAATTTGCCATAGCACCTCACGGGGTTGCTGTGATGGTTAATTACCCTTACTGTTAAAAATGTGTGTCTTGTTGTATAGCTTGAATTTGTCTAGATTCAGCTCTTAACCGCTGGATCTCATTATAGCTTTGTCTGTGAGTGTGCATTCATACTTCTGAGCAATAGAGACTACAAACAGTCGTCATCTCCCTCTGCTAGGCTAGAAGGACTGAGTTCTTCCACTGTGAAGTGTATTATTTAGGTCTTTAATCATTCTCATGGTTCTTTTCAGAATTTTCTTCGGTCTGCCCACTTCTTGAGTTGTGGAGAACAGAACCAGATGTGGTTTTCCAGATGGGGTTACATGAGTGCAGGATATTCTGATAATTTAACATTTTTTCTTTCCTCCTCCTTCTTTTTCCTTTGTGTATGCAGTTATGGGCCACACTTTAAATAGACTAAGATGATATTTTTGATAAGCAGAAATACCCACCTAGGGCCTGAGTCACCTTCTCTCTGTTGGTCATTCAAGTTAAGAGCAAACAGGGAGTGGCAGGGTCTGAATGATACCAAAGCCAAAGCTTTCATGTGCAATTCCTCTTCCGTGCCAAATGTTTCATGATACATAATAGTGTTCCTCAGCCAGGTGGATAACTGAGTGCTGATTCAAGAGAGAAAGTGTTTGCTATAGAAACAGGTGCAGAAATGAATAATCTACTGCGTTTTGTAATAGTCAACCTGATATCCTGGCATATTCAAACACATCTTTGAGTGGTGCTGCAATCACGTAAATGCACGAACCCATAGCTTTTTTTTCCTTTTTCTTAATATCTCTAGAAAGTCTACCTGTAAAAATGTAAGGACTTTATTTGCTTCCAGTTTTCCATTGAATAACTTGCAAGGACATGCTCACTGAAAGTTCTCTACAGAAAAAGGAAAAAAAAAAAAAAGTGAGTAACTCTTTTTATAGACAAAATGGATTTGATCATCCCACACATATTTAGGACCTAATTTGTAAAACTTCCTGATAAGGACTAGTATGATTTTGTTAAACAGGAGTGTTCATATGAATATGGACTACCCGTGTAAACAAACAGTTGAAGGAGCACATATGTTCAGGGCTAGACTAAATGTCCTACACAGCCCTAACCTAAAGAGCCAGAAACCAAGAAGGGAGAATGTAAAGAGCTAGCACTTACTTGCAGGACAGTTTCGTGACTTTTGGAAGCCTGAGTAATGTTTTTTAGATGCACAGCTTAGTGCAGGCAAGCTGGCCGAGGAGGTGAGCTGGCAGTGCTGGGAGGCTGCTTTGAGCCTGTAGATTCAGGATCTTCATGCAGAAACAATGCAGTAGGTTGTTGCTAGCACTTCTGGACTGAAAGTCATGTAAGGGAGAAGCAATAAGCTGAAAATAAATGGAGCAAGCATCCCTTTTGAGTGTGCAGAGGGCACAGTGGAGATTCATCTGTGGGCTGAAATGTGAGTGGGATGCAAGCGAGCCTTGGAAGGAGGGCTTTGTACAAAGTCCCCAGATTTTGCTAAGGAAGAGCAAAAGAACCAGGCTAACAAAGAATAGGTATGTAGTGCAGGAAAACTTTGGATCATTTAGAAAAAAGTTGCACTAGAATATCATGCATGAACTACGTTATCAAGAGCAGCGTCCCGTGTTAAATAAACACTGTCTGCATGCTCTGTTTGTTTCCAATCTTTGCTTCCTGCACCGATCCTGGGGCTGTGGATTTGCAACGACCCTTTTGGACCAGTGAAGCTGTGTGGTTGGGACTGGGGCTGCACGAGGAATTTCCTCCTCTCCTCTTCCGAGCGCTATCTTGACAGCTGAGAGCAGCCAGAGCACTCTCGCCGGCACACCCTGAATCTGCACATCTGGAGAGTGTAAGCTCTGCTTTCCTTGTGAAACATGCTCAGCTCAGGAATTTACTTCTCCCAGCGGCCTAGCAGAGCCAAAGTCCGCTGACTTTCAGGGCACGATGTAAGGCCCATCTGTTTGCTCAGATCTGTGCCGGAGGGTCTGGCAGCGAGGCTTATGGTTAACGTGTCCCGTGGGAGTCTGTGCGAGAAGAACAGTGGCCAGCGCGCTACGTGTCTGTTTTTTAAACAATCTGCATGCGTGCAGACTATCTGAAAGTTAACAACTGCAGGGAAATTAAACAAAATAATTTAACCTTACGGGCATTTTACAGTAAATAGATTCACTGAAAGGACCCCCTTTTGATGCCTGTGCCGCTAGGGTTCTTTACACCTGACCAAGAGCGTGATCTCTCCTTGGATCTTCTGCCTCGGTCCTGCAAAGAAATCACATCACAGACACTTCTGTAACAACAGACTGGCACACATTATATGCTCAGGATTAAACCAACACTGAATCATCGAACAGAAGAAGCTTGTGTGACACAAAGCCCTTATTAAAACTTAAAGAATTTCAAGGTAACAAAGAAAGAAATGTATTTCTTCTCCTTTTTTGAGTTCACTCTGGTTGGTCCTTCTTTTAAGCACGCAAAGTAAAGTACTGCAAGCCTGGCATCCAGCTGGGTTACCCGTTGACTGAAATACCTATGAACTAAATGGAGGGTGGTAAACAGGTACTGATTAATTCCTTCAGGCTTTTGTCATAGATATAAAACCAGGGGGGAATCAGAAGGTGTCAAAACATGTTAGAAAGTACCCTAGGCCACAGGTACCATAGTTCCAACCTAAAAGCTCTTGTAGAGCCCCTGATGCTCTATAACTATGTTTCTACTCAAAATCAGATGTGCTCCTCCAAGTTCACCTCCATTCACCTGTGCTCAGTTTGGCCTTTTTCTTCCTGTGCAGCATCAGCATCGTCAGGTCCATCCTTATGCTGTTTCTTCTTCCACTGCTTGTCCTCTACACCTGCTGCAGCCTTTCACTGCTGGCAAAACTCTAAAGCAAGGACCAAAAGCCAGGTCTTCTCCTTCTTTCCTGCATGAGCTGTCCTACCAAAACATGAATCTTATAAATAAACTAATTTTGCGAATTAAAGATAAATACATAGATTATTATGCTAATTGGGAATTGTTAGAAATTTCAGGTTCCAAGTCCCATTTAGGTAAAATCACTCAAACAGGATTCACAATTTAAGTTTTTTTTTTTTTTTTCTTTATTAGTTACTAAGCTAATATCACTTTGGAAATGTTTCAGGACTGTGCCAGGTCTTGAAGGTATGTCAAAGTATTCACCTTTTTAAAAAAATGCACACTTCATATCTGGAATTCCCAGCTTTGAATTTTTGGTGTGGTTTCAAATTAGGAAAGTGGTGTACAGAGCAACATGACTGCAGCTAGTTAACCATGACATGCAGGTGAGGTTTGCAGTAATCATGAAGGAAGTCTATCTGTATATAATGGAAGGCACTTGGAAAATTAGTATTTTCAGTTTCAGTGCACCAAGATGAATTTTCATAGCTGAATACAAGACAGCATTCATGTCAAGGTTTTTAATCTGATTAAATATGTAAGGCTTCCCAAATTCTAATTAACACCAACTATACCCACAAGATTTGTGTTTATATCAGTTTTATGATGGGATTTGCATGACCAGCAGTTAGAACGGTGACTGGATAAACTTTGTTTGTTTTTCCGTGACTCACTGTGCCATCAGGGAGGTACGTCACTCCTTCTGTATGTCAGAGATGAACTCTCGCGTAGTTCATGAGCTGTATAACTAGTAGATCCTGAACCTATAGGAACCTACATCTATTAGGAACTGAGGAAGCTGGGCCACAGCTGAGAAGTGCAGAGTTGCTCTGCATGAAATCCCGGCTTTAACACTGTGCTCTGTACCTCCCTTAAAGGAAGGAGCACAGCAAAGCTGCCCCCTGCACACACCTGGCTCCATATAGGTATAGGCAGCTTGTTGCCCCTGTCTGTGGAGAAATAGGAGGCAAAGCCTGTGGCAGGGGTAAGGGAGGACAAGCAGAGGCAGACACCAGTTGGACCTGAGCACCTCGGATCCTATCCCTGAGCCCTCCCATAGCCCATATGTACAGAGTACATATCCCTAATAGTTTTGTGATGGCGTAACGTGTACTTTCACCACTGTAAAACTGTGCTTTCCAACAATGCATTCAGTCATACAAAATTCTTTCAGGCTTAAACAAAACATGGAAATCTTAGTTCAGAAGTGAGGCACTGGTTTGTTCACATTTTAGCACTGATGTAAACAAGGTGCTTGGAACTTGTCTTGCAAGAAAGCATTTAAATAGCTGACTTGCTTCAACCCCCAAATCAGCGATTACTGTAGGTGCGAGCACACAGCAGCCACGGGCTGATGGTGCTCAGCCTGCAGCAACAATGGGAAAATCGCCAGTCCTAAATCATGCTCTGCAGTACTGGCACATTTTCTGATTTATTGCCAAGGAAAAGGAGAAGAAGGAGATGCAACCTCATGGCTTGAGGGCATCTTAATTCTGAATTTCCTTCATGGTAGGTTACTTACTTCAATGCTGTCTAGCATCGCATTTACCATTTATAGGATCATTTGGACTAGCGTCAGTCCCTACTCAAATCTAAAGCTTCATTTCAACTACAAGCTCATTTAAATTTATTTGAGAGCACATTAACAGTGCACCAACATGACACCAGGGATTGACCTGGCAGTCCATTGTGGGGGCTTTGACTGCATTTGTAATACCTTGCACCTTTTTCTGCAAGCCCTCCTCGTCTTCGAGGCCACTGCATGGCAAGACCCTTAAGCTGAATTTGGCCATACTTATTTTTAAATTTCACATACGTGTGATAGTCTAGGTTGTGGTATTGACAGTCCAGATTTGAGTGACATATTTTTTCCCTACCATTATTGTAAAAATTACCACAGAGAACTTCAGGAGAAATTAAGTATGAAAAGATACACTAATTCCAGAGATCTACAAAAGTCTGATTTCCTTGTCTTTTACATGTCTTCCATCACTGATATCCAAAGGCTTTTTCAAATACAAGGATTTCCAATAGGCATAATTAAGCAATGCTTTTGTGTTCCCTCACATGTAAATGGAGCTTAAATTTGAGGTGCTAAATTTTGACACTGTGCACTGCAAGACGGGTTTCACAGTAATTTGTTCAAAAATGGAACTTCTTAGTTAGTGGAATATGGAAAAGAATAACAACATCAACACAGCTACCCCCTGCTGCTTACTTTGATATTAAATTCAATTTCTTTCATGATACCTCCCAGTCATCACACACTCTTGACTCTTATATCAGCTGCACAGAGCTACATTAAAGAAGCTGCAGGGCAGGGAGCAAGCTGAAGATTTCAGTGGGAGCACAGGGAAAGCTAGATCAGAGCTCAGAGAGACAGCAGCAGATAAACCCATTGCCAACATGTTTGTGTAGAAGTCAGCAAATAGTTTCAACGCTTACTGACTCAAGCACTTTTGCACCTATATTCGTCCCAAATATTTTTGAGGACAAACGTTGTTCAATATTTCTCAAACACAAGCTTTTAGCTTACGAAAGCTTAACTGTGAAAGTCCCCTTCCTGCTGCTGCTGCAAGGTGAAGTAATCTTTCTCTACGATTACAAGACCCCAAGGATTTAGGTATATGACTGTGAACATCAGCCAGACGGTATCTGCAGCATTCACCCATAGGAAGAGAAGTCATGATGTTATTAGTCGATCCTGGCCATCACTGCTGTGCTGGAAGAGCCGTGTCCTTCACTGCTGTCCGCACTGCCACGTGCAGGGGGACGGGCACCCTGGCTGCATCGGGTGCATCATCTGCTGCTGCAGACTTTTACTGTGCCAGTAAACGTAGAAGGTCCTTGGTGGCCTGTGCTGTTGAAAAGAGACGCAGTTTCTTCCTTCCTTTGCTCTAGGACCTCAGACCACTCCAGAAAGCAATTAATATGGATCGCACGCGCAGGTGAGGCGTAAGGAGAATTCAAGCATCCCCAGCGATGGTCCCGTGCTCCTGCAAGGAGCGTTTGGCAAGCTGCCACTGGCAGCTGCACCAGAGGAGGCACCAGCAAGGTGAGACGAGCCTTTCTGCTGATGGGCTCTCAGGGTCACAAGCATTTCCTTCGTTCTGCTGCTGGACGAGCTCTTTACAGCTTTGTCCCCAGCTGCATCCTCCCCCGGCATGGCAGCAGAGCCTGGGAACTCAGCCATGGAGCTTGACCCCACAAAGGACACAGCCCTTGGCACCTGGGATGGTGCAGAGGGGCCTCAGCCTTCCTCGGGGCTGCAAAACTCCCCGTCTGCCCACCGACAATGCACTTCACTACAGTATTTTAGAATGGTGTAGACGGCCAAGGACAATACTGTCAGGGTAACTCTTAACTTCTTTGCTTTCACAGATTTAAATCAAGCTTTAAATTATTTTTAGTAGCTTGTTATTACAGCTTTTGCAACCTGAAGACAGACTACTGCCTTTAATTCATTAGTAATTTCAACAGTTAATCAGAAAATGTCATTACCTAGGAGGACTGCGGCTCAAAATAAAGCACACTGGAGTTAAATTTAAATTAAAGCATGGACAGAAATGAATGCAGCCTTTGATCCCCCTTCCATCCAGACTGCACCCTGATGGGCACAGCTGGACAGGATAGAAATCGTGAGAAGGGAGCAGTCTCGCCTGTTTAAAAGGGCACTGTCAACTCATTACATCCTCAAGTTGAGCAAATTAAAAAAAAATAAAAATTCACTGGGTTCTTTTGGAGCTCCACTAATGTTTTCTGTAATGGCCACTTCTTGCCTGTTTAATTTTTAAAGGAGGCTGATTTTTAGGTGTTTGACTGAAAATAACATAGCCTACTGTTAACATCTGTTTAACCTTCACGGTGGCCCCAGACCACCTTTCTGTTAGCTGAGTGGGAGCTGTGAGCCGAAACAAGGGCACACACCTCTGCCTGCCTGTCTGTCTGTCTTTCAGCATACAGCTTCGTGCAAGCTCTGGGACCACTCAGCGGGTGCCTGAGCCCCACGGTGTCAGGGTGAACTTTGTCCTGGGTGGCACCAGCAGGGATGCAGGCGCTGAAGGCGATGCCCTGGGTCACACGGTGTCCCTAACCTGGGAGGACACAGTGGCAGTGCTGTGCCCCCATTCCATGCATACTGAGGATGGTATGCACGGAAGGATTTTTCCCCTTCCATTCTTCAGTACAACTTTCCCCCCCATAAATCCATGTTGTTAAAAAGCTCACACACACCACGGCAACCTGTGGAAGGCTGGGGTCACCTTCCCTTCGAACAGCGGGGCGCCCTGGGCACCTCCCCACTTCCAGCTTTGATTCAGGCAGCCTCAACAAAGCTATTTCCTGGACTGCTCACAATTGGCGGGAGACAGATTTACCAGCCCTGGCTTATTTGGCTGGGTTGGGACATGCTGATAATGGCGCGAAATTCGGCCGAGGGTAAAACTAGGGATGTCGTGGCATCCGAGGGGACCCCAGCTGCTGGGAGCATCGCGCTGACACAGCAGCCTGCAGCCCAGAAGTGGATCTATGGTGCACGTAGCCACAGGGAATCAATTTTGGAGGCTTTGGTAGAAGTTTTAGGGAGTGAAAGTGGGGT
Source organism: Netta rufina (assembly GCF_964035555.1). Classification (NCBI taxonomy): domain Eukaryota; kingdom Metazoa; phylum Chordata; class Aves; order Anseriformes; family Anatidae; genus Netta; species Netta rufina. Next base: position 104,057,873 of record NC_140123.1, read on the forward strand.
AGGGGAAGGTAGCCAGCTGAGCTCCAGAAGGGTTTAGAGTGAGTCTGCCTCCCTGGTTCTCTTTCCCTACACTTTTCCTTGCCTGAAGGCAGCCCTGGCTGTGCTTTTGTCCTGAATACTTCGAAGCCTGGACTTACACAGGAGGCTCCCAGTTGTCATTCGCTACAGTCAGGAGGGTAAAATGATGATGTTTCTCAGCTCTGGCTTAAATTAGGAAGTTTTACCAGCGTAGCCTTGTCAACGAAAGCTGCTGTGAGAGGAGCACACGGCTAATCAACACCTGTGCCAGCCGAAATCCTATTAGCGCTGCGGTTGGGCTCCTCGGGAGGCAGGGAGCAGAGGGCTTCGGCTCAAGCAGCGTTCAGCGTGCAGCGGAGGCGGCACGGAGTAAAACCGCTTTGACACTTTTTAACGAGTGAAAGAAGAGCCTAAAAAAAATAAAAATAATAATAAAAAAAAAAGAGGTGGCACAGGAGAGCAAGCCCCCTATCGGGAAAGCAGCCCTGCGAGCCGCCAGCGGGGTTTTCGCCGCGGCCAGGTACAGCAGCATCCTCACGGGGGGTGCTGCGGGCAGGGCGCCCCGCTTGCCCTCCGACAGCCCGCTGCAGGCAGCTCCAAGTCTTTGGGGTGCGAGGGTGGAGGCTGCGAGAAGGCAGGAGGGTGGGAGGGGAGCAGGCGGGGTGGCAGAGGAAGGGGGGACCCCATCCGGCTGGGGGCAGCCGGGCAGCGAGCCCCCAGGCCCCGGGGCAGGGCTTCGGGGCCGTGCAAGCGGGGTGAAATTAGCGCCAGTCCAAAGCGGCGGCAGCAGCAGGAGGAGGAAGAGAAAGAGGAGGAGGAGGAGGAGGCGGAGGCAGAGGGAGGCGCCGTCCCCAGGCAGAGGGGCGGCAGCAAGGGCCCCCCCCCTCGCCCCGCTCCTCCCCTCGGCGCCCTCCGCCGAGCAACTTTGCTGCCGGGCGGCTGCACGGCCGGGGGATGCCGGCGGCGGCGGGGGACGGGCTGCTGGGCGATGTGGCTGGCGGTGGCGGTGGCGGCGGTGGCGGTGGCGGTGGTGGCGGCGGTGGCAGCGCCGTGCCGGGTCCGGTGGCGGCGGAGGGCAGGCTGCTGGCCGCCTGGCTCAGCGCCGCGCCGCCCCGCGAGCGGCTCCGCGACTTCCAGCACACCAAGCGCGTCGGAGGCTACCTGATCGGCAGGAAGCTGGGCGAGGGCTCCTTCGCCAAGGTCCGAGAGGGGCTGCATGTGCTCACCGGAGAGAAGGTAGCCGACCGGCCGGCCGGGGAGGGCTGGGCACGGCGGGGAGCGGCGCGGGGAGGGCGGCGGGGCGCTCTGCTGCCCCCCGGGGATGCTCCGCTGAAGGCGCACCGACCCTTTTCCCCCCTCCGGGTTTGCTCGCTTTGAGTGCCGGCAGGGTAAAACCTTCCCCTCCTTTTTCTTTTTCCTCCCCCTCCTCGGGTATTAGTAAGAAAAGTCCGCCGAGGGGCTCTGCTCCTCGTCTCTTCTCCCCAGCCCCTTAGTGGAGCCTCCTGCCCATCGATCAGGATGTGTCACCACGCGATAGAGAGCAGCGGGTGCTTTAGTTTGGTCCACCCAGCTCGGGACCCACAGAGGAGTTATCCTGCTCCCGTTAGAGCTGCCCTGTCGGATCAGACCAGGTAACAAAGCTCTACCTAACGCAGGACACCTTACTGCTACTGCAGGCTCCCTGCACTGCCAGGACCAAGCACCTCCGGCAATTCCCTCCAGCGCCCTAAAAAAGCTGTCGGTACGGCTGCGTCTTCGTAGTATGCGTTCCTGCACTCCTGGCTCTTTTTTCTTTCCCCTTCCAGTAAGTTTCTCGTGGAATGAAATTTCGAGTTAGGGCTCTGAATTTCATCGGGACAAAAAATGGTAATGTTAGTGATTATTATCATCCAGGAACGCGAGAGGAAAATAATTTTGTGCTCTTCTGTTACCAAGCGTGTGCTTCTCCTTGGTAACAGATACATCCAATGATCCTCTCGTTGATAAAAGGCACATGCACACACACGTCCTTCCCACCTCCACTTTTTTGGATTGCTACATTTGTCTCAGTCTGTTAAGAGGAAAAAATAAAAAGGCCCACCACACGCCCCTCTGTCTCAGCTCCCAGGCCCGCTGCCTTCCTTTTTTTTTCCCCCCAGTGTCTTGAATAACACATGCTATGACAAAGTGCTGAGCAGAAACTCTAGGAGGATCTCCCTTCCTTCCTGCTGAGCCCCTGTGTCCTTATTCGTGGCCGGGTGCGATGATCTCTGAGCTCTGCCTGACCCGATCTTGTGCCGCGGGGTCAAAGGAGGCGCTCGCTGTCGGCTTCAGCGGGTAAAAGGTCAGTCGCATAGCTCCAAATTCACACATTCAGGGTCCGTCCGCCCAGAAAACGCAGCTCTTTAATTTCAGGTATTTATGGATGAGCGATTTGAGTTAACGGATGGGAGATAAGGGCAGCTAATGACTTCCTTCAGGTGAGGCCCTATCTCAGCGAGGTGCCTCCCTCTCACATGAGGGGGGAATGCTTTCCGTCCCACGCGTGACCCCACATGAGTATCTCACAGAATGGTAGGGGTCGGAAGGGACCTCAAGAGATCATCGGGTCCAGTATCTCTCCCGGCAGAGAGAGCTGATGGACACTCAGCTCTTCTGGGCATGTTCCTCCACCACACTTTTGCGTGGCCTCCAGCCAAAAGAGGCTGAAACGTGCCCAAACTGGATCTGCCTCGCAGCTGCCGGCAGCTCTGCCTACACGGAGCCCACCACAGGCGACAGAGCTCTGGCTGTAACATGAGGAAGAGAAGAAAAACATCTGCTTACCCGGGCTCCTTTCTTTGGGAGTGCATTTGAGAGGAGGCTGGGGCTGGCAAGCAAGCGTGTGCATCGAATGGGGAGGGAAAGCATGAGGCAGTGGGAGAGCTGGGACCAGCAGTACCGGCTCGTGGAAGGAGGTCCTGTGGGAAGAGGCCACCAGAGGCCGAGCACAGACCTCCTCCGGGGTGGAAACTGGAGTCAGGATGGCATTATCAGGGCTGCCTGAGAGCGCATGACTATGTGACAGTTGCCCCTTGACACCTCTCCATACCCACCTCCCTCCCCCAGCTCGGGACATCCCCTCAGAGCAAGGCTGGGGGAGAACATGGCCCTGTTATGGCCTGTCCCCCAGTCAGTGGGGTGAGCCAGAAACTGTCCTCCAGTCTGTTCACTTGCAGAGGAAAAGTTAATCTGCAGGAGGGAGTAGTCAGTGCGCCTGCAAGTGGAGTTCAGCAAAGTGAGCCGTGGAAACAAAGCCTTCTCCTGCGGACAGCCCGCTGGATCGTCCCAGTCGCTGCATTTTTCTAGGCTGATGTTTTATGAGTCTATTATTCCAGGATTAGTGCCTGCATGTATTTTCAGAGGAAAAAAAAATAATAATTGACATCTGATTTTTGTTTTGTAAAGCAAAGGCGCTGTCTGAATTTCAATAAAATTGCTGTAATAGTGTGAAGTAGGGGTCTCACTGCTAATGCCTGGTAGCTGGTTTGGCACAGGCCAAGCTGCTACAGTCACCAGATTATCTGACTTCAGCCAGGGGTGCCCAACCAGGTTTTGATTTGCAGCAGACTTTAGCAACTCTGGAGGAGTTAATGCGCATTATTGTTTCAGAAAACTGTGTATTTAGAAATGAAATCTGTGGATTAATGAGTCCCCAGCTAGGCTCGGATCCATTGCACTGACACAATGCATTGTACAGAATCAAGGCAATGCAGAGTGAATGCCAAAAATCTGCCATTACCTCACCCTGAAATTGCTAGGAGCTAAAGAGGTCTTCAAGAGCGTCTGAGATGGTGCATGCTGTGGGCCAAACGCTAGTTGCTTTACCAGCTGCTCCAAGGGCAGCTGGCTGGATTATGCATTTGGAGTACAGTGTGTGGGACTGCAACCAGCAGCTCTTCCGAGCGCCTGAGCACGGGAGGGTGAGCTAAGGTGAGATCTTAAACCTTAGCTGCGAGTGTCTGCAGCGCTGGGCTTTAAATCCAATCTGCTGCAGTGCTTCTTGTGGTTTATGTTACCATAATGTCAGGCATGTTATTATTTTCTGGGCTTGAAAAATGTTTGGTAATGCCTGATGCAATTAAGTGTATTTTAGCTGAGCACAGGAGAATGCTGAACAGATTATTCTTTCTGTTGCTTTTGAACAAAAATATCACAGCCTATAATCTAAGATTTTGGAGTAAAAGGCTGATTTGTCAGATCAGCTCAGGCAGTCTTTATTGCCAGTCCTAAGGAAGCGTAGTTTCTCTATGAAGAGCAAGCCAATTTAGATTTAAATTGTGGCTATGAAACCCCACTGAGCTATCTGTATTGTTATTCAACTAACTTTTGCAGCCTGTGCACAAGATACTCCCGGATTGTTTCAAGCTTGAGGCTCGGCGTGGTCTATCTCTGGGCAGCAGAAAGCGGGCAATATTGCAAAATGATATCTTTGTGTAGTTTCAGACAGCTGAAATTGGGTTCCTGTCAGTGCAGGGGGGTAATATGCTCTACTGGTAGACCTGACGGATTGTGTCATCCTCTGTGGACCCCGATGAAATGTCTCAATAACTCCATACAGCATCACAGGATGGCAGTATGTTGAGGGGAGAGAACGGCGTGAGCATGAGTCTTTATAAACAAACTTGACCCGAGATTGCTTTTGTCTACTTTTAGGTACAATCTTTAGCTCGACAGAAAAAAAGACATTGAAGCAAATTGAATCATTTGACTTCTCATCCACCAAAAAACATGTTTATCAGTTTCTTTAGCGCTATTGTTAAGCTCAAAAAGGAGACATTTTTAGTTACAGTGAATCGAGTGGTTTTCTGTAACAATGCTACTTAGTGGGAAGTGGCTGCTAAAAATACAGTTTACCAGCTTCTATGAAGGCAAAGCAATTAATATCGAAAGTGGCCTTTTCACAAAAGGGTTTGCTTTCAGAATGCGTTTCTGTGTTAAAAAAAAAAAAAAACAAACAACTAAAACACTGCATTTGAGATTTCTGGAAGTGCCGGGGTGGCTGCGTGGGCTGTTGCGCCCCAGGGAAGGAACAGGGGAGGTGTTCTCAAAGGGCACCTGGGCAGCAGTCCTGCAGGCTCTGTCCCCTGCTGGTGGCACGTTGCTCTGCCTGCATTTTCCAGAATTACACGCTGGCACAGTGGGTGCATTTCTGCTGGGACATCACAGTTTGTCGTCACCTTCTGAAGCAGATCAATGGGTGCAAGAGCTGGGGGGATCTGCATGGCTCTCCACCTCTGCGGTGGGTGCTGAACCATAGGGCTCAAGCTGCCTGCAGGGAGGCAAAATGGGATGCAGAGGTGTTACAGAATCACAGAATCACAGAATTTCTAGGTTGGAAGAGACCTCAAGATCATCAAGTCCAACCTCTGACCTAACACTGCTGCTGCCCTACACCAGCCGAGGCTGTTGGCTCCTAAAATCCTTGCTGTGGTGGGGAAGGCTGTCAGACAATCTGTACCCTAGTCTCAACATCCCGTTTCTAATCCCTTGCTGGCATCGAGGACATTTGTTGAGTTGCTCATGGGCTCGCTACCAGGAGCAAAGGCTGGAGTGATGCGTTTTGCATAATTCCTGTCTTCCAGCAGTGTCCCCTAGGAAACTCACCAACCCTTCAGGATAATATAGCCAGATGGACACAGAGAAACATGGACAGAAGTAATGCCAGCACACATCAGTAGATGTTACAACGCCATACACATTTTATGCTTTGCATTTTATGCAAAGTTAACACATGCTATGGAGTTAAATTTGCCTTGAGTAAATTCACTCTTTTCCTCTTATGTTCTGCCATGGACTTGAGGGGATTGGGGCTTGACTTGGTGGCCAAAAGCCTTTGGGTGCATCAGCAGGTGAGATTTTGCCTTGTTCCTGCCCTTGATAACTGTGCCAGCCCTGCAACATTGCTGCTCTTCCTTTGGGAAACCTGATGGGGACTTCACATGAAGGACTTCTGCATCAGGATTTGCCGTCGTCAGCCGTGCCTGTATTGCAAGATCCAGGGCTGCCCAAGTAGTAATGCTGGCTTGGGAACAGAGAAATGTGGCTTATACTCACATGTAGTCAGTTCTAGGATCATAACTTTTTGAGTTTGGGGGGCTGTGTGTGTATGGGGGTCACTTCCAAGCCATTTTACCAAGCAAGTGGGCCAGAAAGTTACTTTACTGCAAACAAAAGTTGAGTTTCTAATGTGACCATCGGTCTTTCAGTCCAACCCTTTGTTTTTACTCCCAAATACTGTCAGGCTGCAGATTGTCCTTCCTCCAGTGATACTTGTATATCAGTTTCCTCAATGTGTTTGTGCTCTCACTGCAAGTATTTAATTAATAGTTCTCTTCTTAGCTCTTCCTCTACATATTTTAACATTTTATCTATACCCCCCAAAAAAAAGCTTGCTTAAGAAAGTACTTACCATAAATTTGCATGGTGGCTTTCTTCTGTGATTTTTATTAACAGCTGCCAACTGTTACACCTGGATGATGTGTTATGATGCCGCTCTTAATTATATGCACCGAGGAAGTGAAATGAGGGTGTTTCTGCAGCCTTAATTTTGACATTTCTTTGCTTCTAAGTGTTTGCTTTCACAGCTTTGACACAATTCTTTTCACAGAGGTTTGTGTAAGTGCACGCAAATGCATAATTTGTATTGAAGCCACTAAACACATGCTTTTGTTAACATGCAATACTTCAGAGAAGGATTTCAAGGGTGCTGTCATGGCTGCAGTGACATGAGTAAGGACTTGGCTGGAAGCAGGACCAGACAACCGGATGCTTTGTCAGCACAAAGTTCTCCAAAGCGTGTTCATTTAAGAATCTGAGCACGGGGCAGAATAAACACCAGACTGCTGATGTGTGCTCACCTGCTCGGTCTCTTGTATGAGCACCTGCTAACAGTTGGTTCATCAGGAGGATAACCAGTTGCAACAGGCACTTGTTATAAAGCCACACTCTTGACTCTAACCCTTTTCTGTGTTGCATGCTTGGAGTAAGCAAGAATAGGCCTGAATAGGCAAGAGCGCCTGTTCATTATTGCAGTCTGCTGCTTCCAGGAAGCTTGTTTTAATATTTATCAGCTGTAGCTTGCAACTTGTTCTGCAATGAGCTGAATTGATGCACATGTGGCAGTTGCTTATCCTCTTGAGATAATCTGCTTTCAAGTTTACATTCAGCAGTTTTAAGGACGTCACTAACAGTGCATGTCAGCAATGTGCTGCTTTTCATACAGACCGTTATAATTTTAGTGGCATAGGCAGGATTGAGGGAAGCTGAGTGTTGAGGCTGAATTGATACCAGGTGTAGTTCTTCTGTGGCACTCACATCTGGATCCCTGTATTTGTTCTCCCAAGTTTTGTGTTTTTAACATATTTAATGATGTGTAAAGCTGCGAGCCTGTTTTTGTAGGCATGCCTTACCTACAAGAGTGTTAGTAATTAAAACACGTCTAGCTTTCCACCTCTTGCAGTTTGCTGTATCCCTTTTTACACTAATGAGCTGGGGAATGCTACCATAGCTTCATGCTTTTCAGTGGACATAACACATTAGGCATCTTCGCCCCTCTGCCCTTGTGAGTTATTTGTTAGCGTGCACTCGGGAAAGTGGATGCTATTAATGAGCAGCACTTACCCTTCGCAAGGAAACAATCTCACAAGTAAAGCAGTCATGAGGTGACGGGATGGCCCTGCTGGTGACTGAATTGCAATAATAGCCTAAAAGCCAAGCTGTTGTGTCGTATAAATAACAATAGACAAATAGACTGAAAGTTTGCGTGCATATTATGCTAGTCTTTGAGATCTTAGAGAGGGATCTAAAACCATCCACAACCAGTGGTTATGTAGATATTGGCCAGAAGAAGAGTTACGTGGGTTGCTGTGTTGGTGTTGACCTGGCAGTATGGGGTGCAGCTGGACCAGGATAGATGCAGGCTATCCCGAGTACCTTCTGCCTGCAGTGTGGTCTCACTTTGCACTACTTCTCTTCCGGATTGGCTTAACTACTATTTTCAGCTAAGCTGAGGAGCAAAAACCTCAAACCTCTTCATTCTGTGTCTCTGTAAAACCTTTTCTGCTCTACTTTCCTGATGTGCTTGCTGTCTGTTGGCCAATCTCCTCGAGGGCATGAACTTAGCGGTGCCAGTGTTTTCAGTGGGCTGATGGAGCTGGCGCTGATGAAGAGAGACAGGGAGTTTTTTTCTGGTAAGTTTTACTGCAGAAGGAGAGAAGCTGCAACCACTGGCATGACCCCGTGGCCCATGCTAGGACAGAGGTGCCCGTTTCTAAGCTGTTGAGGTGAAGCATTGCCAAAATTGTGTTTGGTGTCAGTGCTTGTAGGGAACAGAGTCAAACCTCCTCCTCCCGAAGGGAAAGGCCACTTCAGGAAAGAGTGGTTGAGCATTTAAAGTGGTCCCCAAGAGAGATCACCTAGAAAAACTGGTGTTGCCTCAACCAAAGCTTTCTTTTATGAGCATGCTCTGCTGCAGTATTGCGCTGCTGAGCTGCAAGTCTGGCACTTCCAACGTGGGTCCCAGTCGAGCTCTTCTCATTCCTGGTGCGAGATCAGGTGCCACCAGGAAAATCATCGCAACAAAGAGAACTAAAAAAAGATAAGTTATATATAATGAAGTTCCTTTGCTTTCTGCCTGTTGTGGAAGATTGTCATGGAAACATTTTCTTTTCTTTTTTTTTTTTTCAAAGAATAAATGTATTTTCTGTGATTAATGTCCACAGAACTAAGGGAGAGAACATATATATATATAAACTTTATTGGCAACACCCTTAGATTGGCTCCCAATGACTGTAAATATTTTATCTCCTGTATTTTAAATTACTAAACTGGGCCTTGAAAGCAGTGGTTTTTGTTGATGTAACAAACGTCCTTTTTTCTTTTTTCTTTTTTTTTCCCTTTTTTTTTTTTAAATCATAAAGCTGCATTGGTGTTAAGGCACTTTAAATTAGGGACACTTGGTCTTCTGTAAGTCCAGTTATGGATGTGATCACTAAAATGTGAAGCAGGGACTGCTTAATATGAAACATGCCACAGGTCCGTGATCATGCGAGGGGCAAGCGGCATTAGCCGCAAGGTTTCTCCTGTGAGGAGTGGTGCTGGAGGAATGTTACTCGGTATCACTTCTCCGCTTTTGTTTCCCCACAAGTAACCCGAGATCCTCATCCATCTTGCTGTGACAGAAGATGTTTTCAGCGTTAAAAACACGAGTTTTAGTTTATCAAAAGCAGCCGGATAGGACATGGTTCATTTGTGACCAAGGCATGGAGCATGCCTTGCTGTGCTCCAGCGCTCTCTGCTTCCTGTTGTCCTAGCAGCTTACTGGGGGCTGTGTCTGGGTGAAGAGGACCTCTGGTTTCCCAGCAGTTATCACACAGCTTCCTTCATGCTTGTTGTGAGTAGCCATCATCTTTTTTTTCCATGTAAAATAAGGGCCTTGCTCCTCTTAGCCAGCTTTCCCTCAGCTGCAGCGGCTGCACATCAGGCCCCCATGTGCTCATGTAACAGGACCTGAAAAACATCTTTCCCTCTAGCTGTTAATACCTTGAGCTCAAAAGAGATCTCGAATTGAGTGATGGATGGTCTTTTAGCATGTCAAAGAGCCATTTTCTGCAAAATAGCTAATATTTGGAAAGTGATACCGGGCAAATATTTTTACTTTTCAATGGCTGGGCAAATCCAGCCATTTCAGGCATTCAGACACATGCTTTCTTCTTGCAGCACATGGCCCAGGCCTGAAGGCTGGTTTTGACAAGCTCATAAGGATTTCTTAGGGAACCTTGGTATCGCATCCTCATTTATCTCCACCTCCAGCTTTCTGCCGCCGCCACGTCCATCGGTCTCTGCATAATCTCTCTTGACTTGTGTAGATATCACTAGAGGCCAGCAAGGTAAAACGTGCTCCTGTCCCTCGGGGGACACTGTTATTGCTACCCCATTAATTAGCTGACTAAGAGAGCAGTGAAAGGTCACTGGAATTGGTTTCTTTCTGCCAAAGGCCAGGCAGATCCCACCCATGACCCACTCAGGACAAGTCGTGTGTCCTGCCTGTAGATGTGCCAGTGCTGTAGCAGCACAGGCTCTTGAAAGTCCTGCATTGTACACATTCTGCTGCTTTGGACATAGAGCACCAAGGAAAAGCATAATTTGTGGGGATTTCCATACAGAACACATGGGAAAGGGCAGAATTGCTGCAGCCCCTTACCTCAAAACCATCTCCTGGCAGCCACTGAAGGTCTGGCCGTGTCAGGTGGCAGAGATGCTCGCAGATAAGGGTACTTCATTCAGTTTGAAAATGGAGTGAAGCAGAAGATGAGGGGGAAGAAGGTAGTTAGCTTTACGGAAACAGCTGAGCAGAAGTATGTCCAGCAAAGGATAACTGTAGTTACCCATGAAGGATGGCTTGATGTTACCTGTAAATATGGCATGAAGTAAAAAAGCATGTTGAAGAGAAATATGGCTGGGCATGGCTCTCCTCCAGTGAAGCTGAGCTGCTCTGTGGAAATAGACCATGTCGAACAAGGCATTAGTTGTGTGTTAGATCAGCAGTTACCTCTGTTTCCTTCCTGACTGACTGAAGGAGGAGGAAGCATTGCAGAGATACGGGGAATGCTGTACCATGTAAAAGGGCATGAAGGTAGATCACGAGGAAGCTCTGACCAGTCTGTGCTCACAGCCTTGCAATATTGACTGTTTTAAAGCCTTCATACAGTCTGCCCTTGCACATAGCGTGGTAGGAGCAGCCCTATAGTATGTCCTTACAAACACCAGTCCCTTGATACATCAGGACTCTGGCTCCTCATGGAAACACTAATTCGACTGTGCTGATGCAATAGGCAGCAGTAGCAGCGTGGGCGAGTAGGGCTGTCTGCAGAAGCATCAATATTTGCCTGAGTCCTCGTGACACTTTGTGTCTTCTGTGCCACAGAGCTCAGGAAAGGATGTTGGATGGAGCTTTCAACATTTGCATCCCTTGATGTGACTGCTAATTGCTCCCAGACTGCCTTGCCTAGCTCAACTCCAGTCTTCCTGTGCTGTGCCTTGCCCCTGTCTCAGCTGGGACCAGAGATGCTTCTCACCTGTACAATTATTAAAGCTCAAAGGGATCACGGTGGTCATCTGGCCTGACCTCCCGTGTAAGACAAGAGCTGGTATTCTCTTTGGGCGTATCTGTAGCAATGTTTTGTTGAGCTATTGCACACTCTGGGGGTGGGGGGATTCAAAATCTACTTTCATCTCTGTAAGATAAGATGTTCCTATCACTGCTTCACTGCACCTGAATAACATGGATCGTGCTTACAGCCTGAGTTTGCCCAACGTTACCTTTTGGGCAGTTAATTTTGTTTTATTAAAGAGCTGTCTGTTATCAGCAGCCCTTTCCTCCTGCAGGTACTTGCAGAAAATCATCATCACTGCTTAGTTTTCTCTTAATTAAAATTTTTGAGCTTCAGTCTGATACTGTGACAGACAGTTCTTGGACCTCAGACTGTTCCTGAAGCTCTTTTCAGAACTCTTTGCAAACTTTTAACATCATTCTTGAAGTGCTTGTGCCAGAACTAGATCTAGTAATCTAATAATAGTGCCCAGTGCCATGTACAGGTGTAATTAATACCTTTTCTTACCTTAACAAATACATCCTGCTTATGCTTTTAAGGATTACATTTAAGTTAGCTGTGACATCAAGAGGGTTCATTTGCTTATCTGAATCCTTATGCACATTGCTGGATACTGTTGTCTTTGCACTGTAGGTAATGGTAAGATTTTTTTCTTATCTCCCAGTGATTTGGTTCTTTCCATTCAAGCTACCTTCAATCTGAAGTATACGAATGAGCATACTCTGAGCTACTTTCCTGTTTATAAAAGTTTATTCCCCTTTAGGGGCTGATTTAAAGTTTTCCTGGCTGTCTAGTCTGCCAACAGAGAGAGTGGTCCCCTGCGAACTAAGACATTTATCCTGTACTTATCTCTACAGCAGCTGTTTTTATCTCTTGCTAAACCCCAAACTCTTGGCTTACACTGTCATGGACTCTGAAGAGAAGACAATATTTTAACAAAAGTGACTCCTCCCTATGTTTTTTAATTGTTGATTTTACTAATTCCGGAGCAAATACAAATGAAACAGAATATATAATTCAGCTGTCCTGCAAAGAGCAAACAGAAAAGTTATCAAAGGCTGAACATCACCACTCAACTGTGAAGCAGAGAGACGATACTGCTTGTTTAACATGAAATCTCAATGCATCTCTAATTGTATTGCTGAGAAGCCTTTTCAGTGCATATACATGCACATGCATGCACATTTAACTCAGTCTCTGATCCTCCTATTCTATTCATAGCAAGCACACAAGGCAAGTATAAAAGGTATCAGATGGCCATGGTTGAATGGTTGTTCTTTTCTGTCCTTGATAAATAGAACAGATGTCATTCTTGTGGAAAAGTCTGCCTTCACGCGTTGCTGTAGGTTTGGATGATTGCTTACTTCCTTGACGTGAATGGCTAGGCTGTAAAGAGAATGGTTAACAAGCATTTATCTTCTTGTAATACTTTTAGAAATGCTCTGCAGTCTGCTTTGAGAGCAGTTCTTGAAAGGTGAATAGGATGCTGGCGTTTGTTAAGGAACTGGACAGCCAAGCAGGATAGCTGAGGGGAGTTCCTCCAGAAGTGCCACCCTGGCACCTCTGAATTGGCTGCTACAGACTGCTGGGTAATTCGGTGAATGTCCAGCATGAGGCCGTGGAGAAAGTTAAGTTTGTGTTTATGTAATGGTGCATGGACTCAGCCACGTCTGACAGTTGAGCAGAAAAGCTCTGACTTCTCCCTGTCCTGAGCAGAGTATGCGTGGTCCTTTCTGCAGGTGTACAGCTTATTGATTGCTGGTATGCATTTACTTGGATGATTCTTTTCTTTAATGCTTTGTTTCTTGAGATGTTGGTACTTATGATCTATGAAAATATTCCCCTGATGTACTATAAAATTTACCAAGCTTTAACAGCTAAAGCAAAGAATAAACACTGTCTAGTGAAAGAAGTTAGCATTTTCTAATCCTTGGATTCAGTTATGAAAAGCAACTTATTATATGCCTGGTTGGTTGCCCAACCTGAGATACCCTGAAAGGGATTGCTCTCAAGAATACGCTGAGAACTGTGCAGGCTTCAAAGTTAGGTCTGTTTAGTATGCCCCGAATTGGCCCCCAAAAATCGCCATCCAGCTTTGAAAACTAAGCTCAGAGTTTTGTAGTGAGAGCAGTGGTGATTACAAAGCAAGCTATGAGTGATGCCAGACACCTGTCACCAAAAGGAAGGAAAAAAAGAAAATGAATTCACTGCAAGAGTTGTCTTGGTCACCTCAAAAATACAGCTGGAGATCGACTTGCACTAACTATGGCTATACGAAATACCTACATGGCCTGGCTCTTTGTCTCATTCTCCTCTAAGCATAAATCAGGATATAAAGGTTTGGTTTATTGTGGAGGCTCAGTCTTTCCCATTGACCGTCCTGGCTGCACCCGGTAACCTGCAGCTCTGAGTTCCATGTGAATGGTCAGGGTGCACTGGGACAGTGCTGAGAACTGGCTCGGCTGCCTGGCTTGGCATCACCTCCAGCAGGGCTGCCACCAGCAGTTCCTGGAAAAAAAAAAAAGAAAAAGGAGGGATGTGGAGATGGGGAGGGGAGGAGGTGTCCCTCCAGTAGTCTATAGCTGAAGTTTCTCCTCTTGTGTTGTGTTGGTCTCCTGGCCAAATCCCACAGTGCCTGCTGGATTCTTATTCAAGCCAGCTTCCTCTCAGTTCAGCTGGAGCTCCTTTTGGCAGAGATCTGCAGGAACTGGCTTCCTCTTATTAAAAGTTAGGAGCGAATTTGCAGAAGGAAACTATTCAAGTGGCTGGATAAGTGGGAAAACTCTTAAAGAGTCCTCTAAATGTCATACCCTGATTTTGCAAGGTCACGTGCAGTCTTCTGTTCTCTATAAAGTTAAGCATGTTATAACATTTTTTGCTAGACCGGGGCTATTGCTATGAAACTGTTCTTCCAGTTGTTACCGCAAGCGTCTGACATGAGTATTGTTTAAGACCTCTTGACTTCGACTTAGCAAACAGGCCATTGAGAAAACCCATTTTCTGGCAAAGAGGAAGGCTTGCTTCCATTGAGATTCATCCGCCTGCCAAGAGACAGCCTGCGTAAAGGCATCCAATCTGGCGAGCAAGAAACCTGAGGCGAAATTGGGACCTGGGTTCCCTGGGTGCTAACATACAGTGTGACTGAAGTCACTGGTAGTCATATGCTTGCTAACTTAGTTTCATTCGGGCAGAATGATGGTGTGTCGTAACTGGATGAAGCCCGAGATTCACCAGGGAAAAGCTAGGTAGAGAGAGGTTTTTGTTGCAAAATCATAGCCTGAATAAAACTCTTTGCAGCTTTGGAGACAAACAAAACCCAGTAACTTAAAACACATGCACACAAACACCACCCACAAAACAAACAAACAAACAAACAAGCAAACGAACAAAACCACTATTACACTGCCATCAATTTTGCATATATTTGAAAATCAACTCCATAGCAGGCTTGGCTTGCCACCCCCTCCAATGTTCTTTTGTTTTGTGTGTTTGTTCAACTTCATTGTGGTATCCAACATTTGGTTTCCCATCAGCAGGACACTGCAGGAATACCTATCAAAAGTATTACTCTTTGACCCATGGTTTCTCTGAATGTCACTGTTGGAGTTACATGCCCCAGAAGGGGCAGGGAAAAGATGACCGTGGGTTATTGCTCTCTACAACTACCTGAAAGGAAGCTGTGGGGAGCTGGGTGTCAGCCTCTCCTCACAGGTAACTAGTGATAGGACTAGAGAGAATGGCCTCAAGTTTTGCCAGGGGAGGTTCAGGTTGGAAATGAGGCGACATTGCTTCTCAGAAAGAGAAGTCAGGCACTGGGACAGGTTGCCCAGGGAGGTGGTGGCGTCACCGTCCCTGGGGGTGTTCGAGGAAAGGTTGGACGTGGTGCTTAGGGACATGGGTTAGTGAGTGACATTGGAGGTAGAAGGGCGATTGGACCAGATGATCCTGGAGGTCTTTTCCATCCTTAATGATTCTGTGATTCTGTGGTTCTTCTGCCCACCAAGCACTGGGAGGTTCCTCCTTCCTAGCACAACATCCCCATCCTCAGTTTTGTGGGCCTGGCGTGCTGTCAGGGCACAGATCTGGGGAGCTGGGACTGCACAGTGTGTCTCTCACAAAGACATACAGGCTGCCCCTGGGCTTCCCTTGGGAGATGACAGTGTGAGCCCAGCAGAAACCCTTTGTGCGCTGCGTGCTGGGTCAGCCAGAGACAGCATGTGTTAGAAGAAAGGCAGAGATAGCTTCGTCAGCAGGATACTGGGTATGGGTAGCCTTTTGTGGGGTGGTCTGCTGAGGTCTGTCTGTGGTCAGGTCTGAAGGCAGGGGTCTGTCTGTTGGGCAAGTCATTCCTTCCATAATAAAGTTTTTCCCCGCCTTGCATTTGAGGAGCAGAAGGGAAAAATGGAATAGGCAAGGAGGAACAAAGGCATTAGTTGTCCTCACTTGGGATCATGGGGAAACTCCAAACACTTCCCCTGAGCCGCCTTCCATGCTTTGTTGCAATTTTATGTGTGAAGGTATGGTTGTTTATAAAGAGCATGCAAAATGTGCTTTCTCTGGATGCTGAAGCCCTTGCTCCCAGCTTTCTCCAGGCAACATCTGGTCCTTTAAACTGTCTCTTCTTGCTTTTTCTCAGGGCCTTGCTGTGACTGTTTTTATGCTGTCTGGTGCCAGCCAGCTCCACCCCCTGCCTCTCTCTTGCAGCTTCAGAAACCCTCCTGAAGCACTAAGTGGCAAAAATCCTCCTCCCACGCGTGTCAAACATGTGCCTTTATTTGGGTGATGGCACGTGCCTGTATTTGCCGATGTTGGTTTAGCCGCTGGCTTCTGCAAGCAATGCAACTGTCTCCTACAACTATCTTTGGAGAATAGTGGTGTTTACACTTCCCCCTCACCTCCGTTCCAGTACATTTTAGCCCAGCCTGAACTATTTTAGTGCAACGATCGAGAGAAGCAGCAATTGCTCATATGATGTGTCACACCATAAACTTCAGGAAAGTAATTCATTCCAACAGTAATTCTAGGACTCTGGAACCAAAAATACGGCCTATTACTCATCTTCGTATCTCATAACACAGAATAACCTAAACCATTTATTTATTTACACAGCAAAGATTTAGCCAAAAGCAACGTGTTGAATGTCAAGAGCCACTGTTGATACATATTCAGAGTAATTACTTGCTTTATCATTTATTTTTATTTCTATGCCAATATTGGCTGGCAATTCAAGTCAGGAGATAAGCGTGATGCAAAGAACCCCCACGTGAAACTTGGGAGAGCAAAACAGAATAATTGTCTTATCTTGAGTAGGTTATGAAAGCTTGAATGTGTTTGCTTTGTGGTTAGTTAGCATCTAGGGTATTTTCTATACTGAATGCTTTTTCCTTCTGCATGGATGAAATTTTCAGGTGTGTGTGTGCATATGCACCATACATGAGTCTGTGCATATTAAATGTGTCAGGGCACATTCCGTCTCCACTTACCTCAGTGTAACTCTGGATGAACTCAAAATCAAGGATATTGAGCTAAGTCAATCCTGGAGTTACTGAGCGCACATTTTGATCCATGGATTTCCTCTGTATGCTTAAGAATGAATTGTAAATTGGAGAAAAATCCAAGAAATTCAAACAGGCAAAACCAAAAACTAAAACAAAAAACCTACAACAAAACAAAACAACACCACCAAACCAAAACAAACCATCGGAGCTCTGCCTGACAGTGCTGACTCCCTATCATGGGGTGCATTTCATTTATGAAAGAAAAAGGATCCTACGAGAAAACAAAAGCAAGAAGAGCAGTGCAAGGGAAAGGGCAGTGACTAGAAGAGCAAAAGAATAAATGAAAGGAGTTGTAACGAAGATGAGCGGGGATGAAGAGAGATGGAGAGGCACAACAGCTAGAAGCAGTTATGAACATCTGTTTGACAGTCAATAGGATGCTTATGTGTTGGGTCAACTGTGTATTTTTTTCTTTAGATATATGGAGATTTCTTTAAAGCTTTTGAATTATCCCTGAGATGGAGAGAGAAAATCTATGGAGAGAGAATAAATATTTCATCCATCTGAAATATTTCTGTAGTACCATGTGCTGCAGCATGGAACTGGGAGTGGAGGCAAGGTCCTGCTTGCACTGTCCCAGGAGCAAGCAAGGTGTCACAGAACCTTGTGTCCTCTCTGATATGGGAAATGCAAGCTTTCAGTACTCTTAATTGGTGTTTTACTCTTCTCTTTCCCCTGTGCAAAGCTGTTGCTGAAACAAAACTGTTATTGCCTCCTTTGTCAGCTGGCTGTTAGCTGTGCTGATGGACTTCTTGGACCCAATGCAAGGGATATTGAAGGTATGGAAAAGGCAGCTCAGACTCAAGGTGGGGTCTGAAGGCAGCTCTGTTGGGATAGATAGCGTGCCTGACCAAGCATCTGTCAAAATCAAAGAGAAAATTTGTCCTTAAGACATAGATGACTAATTCTTTGTGATGGTGAAAAAGTTTGCAAGTAGTCACATAGTTAGCTCTGTCTCCTGGGTTCAGGTGTTTGCCCTTGTTCCCCACAGCCATGCTCAGCCCGCGTAGGAGATATGCATGGGTTTAGTAACGTGCTTTTTTTAGTCAATGAGTTCAGGATGACTTCCTGATATGGACAAGAGGTTACTGCTCCATTTTGTTAATAACCCATGTTGTGTATCCTGCAGCTGCAGAAAACAGCAGCATTTTCATGTGCATTGTTCTCAACTTTTGCAGAGGTTGTGTTGTGCTGCCAGCAAACAAACTGGTATATCATGTTTCTTTTACCCACGAATTTGTTTGTCCTCACCAGAATAGCTTTTGTGGTTTGCTGTCAAAATAATCCATGCAAGCCTCTGTGTTCTTGGTCTTATTTCATTAGATTGAAGAACATACTAATTTAAGACTGTTTCCTTGGTGAATCACCTGAGGCTTTCAAAAATGGTTAAATAAAGCTCTGATTTGCCTGTTGTCTTATCTTAAAACAGAATGATCTTTCTTTAATGTGACTAGTCAGGAATGTAGCTTCCAGGCATTTATGGCTCTGATGCTGCTCCACATTTCACCCAGGCAGCTGTCACGCATGTGGTGTTTAGCCTTGCCTTCTTATCAAGGGTATTTCATTAGAATCATCTTTTAACAGCAGAAATGTATCCAGCCAATAACGTATGCCATGATGCTGACTTCTGTTTGTTAAGACAAACTATTAAGCCCAGACTCCTGTAGTTTTATTCTCCAATTTATCTGCTCATAAAAACTTGACTTTGACTCAAGGAGTTTGTGTTAAACAGTCTGGGCGTATTTTTATTTATTTATTTATTTATTTATTTATTTATTTATTTATTTATTTATTTATTTAATGCTTCTATTTTCTGAAGAAAAACCAAATTGTTTACTAATTCAAACTTTCTATTTCTTGTAGAAAAAAGGCTAGGCTAGCCAAACTGGGAGCTGTCACATGACTGATGTGACACTTTCTCATGCGGGGAGGGGGCCAGGCATTTTGTGAACAACTTTGTCTCCCTGATGCCCAAGACCAGCAGCCTATAATGCCGTGGATTTTAACCATGTAGTTGGCTGTAGCTGGAAGCAAGTGTGTTGTGAGTAGCTTGTCAGCCATGAGGAGGGATGCTGTACAAGATGGAGATGGATGGAAGCCTGTTTGGCTTGAGCTACTCTCTGGATGTTGAGAATGAGCTATCCGGTCAGTAAAACTCCAAGATTTTCCCCATGTTTGTTATTTCTTCTCATCATAGGAGTAAATTAATGCAGGAGGTCCTCCAAGGCCAAATCAAGGCACACAGCAAAGATGCAAGTGTAGCATCTTTGTGCCCCCATCAGGGAGGGCAGAGGGATTGTGGCATTTTTTCTGCCTTCTCTTGGACCCATACCTGTGCAAACAAGAACCTTTCCAACCAGTTTCATGTAAAATTCAGCATCACACAGGAATACCAAGCACTGTATTCCCCTTCCCTCATCCCGACAAACAACTGTCACTTGGGTAATGATCAGTGAGCTGCTGGGGCTGGTGCATGCGTTAAAGGATTTCCTTTGTTGCAGAGCTCTGAGGAAATGAGGGGCAGGGGAGGAGGATCCAGTGCCTTTTGTTGCTCTGCTGGCATATGCTGTTAAATCATTGTCTGGCGCAGATGACCTGGAAGTCTGCAGCACACACTCTAAATAAGAAATCTCAATAAATAAGTATCTACAAATTTGAGGCAGATAAAGGCAGATACTAATTAATTGCAATTATTTAGTGCCTGCATTAAAACAGTAACAGGAATCAGATTCTTTAAGCATAGAAAAGAGTGATATCCTCACTGGTCCCGTCCTTTTGTTCTCATGTAGTGTCTGCACCAGCAGTAGCACTTCAACACAACAGCAGAAAGCACTTCAACAGGGGCTAGACTATGTCATAGGCTGTGGTGCAGAGTCTCTTTGTTTTTATTACATACTTTCATGATGGGCTTCAGTTGACTTGGACAGCTCTGAGTGGTATGCAATTTAGTACCCACATTTAAAAAAAAAAAGTTTTGCCTTCTTGCATTTTGCAGTTGTTCAGTTCTAGAAGTAACAAGGGGACTGTCTTTCATGTATGTTTTAAAAGAGAAAAAGAAATGTGCCAAGAGAGTGGTACCAAAACAACTGTGTTTTATGTTTGTTTGTTTGTTTGTTTTGTTTTTGTTTTTGTTTTTTCTTTTTTTCTTTTCAGTCATGTAAAACTAACAGTTGGCTATAGTTTCAGGAACTTGTAATGGAAGCAGATCATCTGAAGTCGTATGTCCTAAGCCAGGAAAAGCCAAAAATGACAGTTAACAACTTGTAAATACCAGCTTGGAGACTTTTTGAGATGGTAGATGAAATTATATGTCCAGCATTAAATATGCTCAGTATTTGGGAGTGGTTAATGAGAACATTGTCTTCCCTTTGTTACCTATTTCCTTGCAATAACTTTTATCTGTCATCGCACAAGGGAGTAATTGTTAGTGGAGGCTGGGGTTGCAAAATCAGCTGTTTCTCTGACCTGGGCAGCTGTGCCTGAAACATTGGTGTACCAGTTGGGAATTACAGCCATTTATTTATTTATTTATTTATTTATTTATTATTTTTGAAGTTGTTTGTGCAGGTTTAAAGCAATAAATCATCAGTGTGTGACTGCTAATAACCCCCCTCTCCTCTGTTTTTCACTAGGTGGCAGTGAAAGTAATTGACAAGAAAAGAGCCAAAAAGGACACTTATGTCACTAAGAATCTGCGACGGGAAGGGCAGATCCAGCAGATGATCCGCCACCCAAATATAGCCCAGCTGTTGGATATACTGGAAACTGAGAACAGCTACTACCTTGTCATGGAGCTGTGCCCTGGTGGCAACCTGATGCACAAGATCTATGAGAAAAAAAGACTTGAAGAGCATGAAGCACGCAAATACATCAGGCAGCTTATTCTGGCAGTAGAACATCTTCATCGGGCAGGAGTAGTCCACAGGTAATCTTTAAAACCCTCTCTGGAACAAATTTACCTCAGAGCCTCAAAGTGGCGTCTATGCATGTATTTATATAGCAAGGTGACTTCCTTTTGAAAATCTATTACAGCCAGCTTTTTGGCTAATCTTTAAGATATTGTTTAGTTGTTCATATTTTAGACAGTAAAGGTATCTCTAGAAAGAACTTACCTAACTG
The DNA here is from genome assembly GCF_964035555.1 of Netta rufina. Taxonomy (NCBI): domain Eukaryota; kingdom Metazoa; phylum Chordata; class Aves; order Anseriformes; family Anatidae; genus Netta; species Netta rufina. The sequence goes on from NC_140123.1 coordinate 104,078,700, forward strand.
TTTAACTTCAGAAAAAGTGCACAGTAGCTGCACCAACTGCATGTCCTTAAACATAGGCCTGTACTACATCAACATAGGTCTGTACTACACTAGTACTATTTTGCTTCTTTGAAGCTCAGTACCAACATTAACTACTGTATGGTTTCACTGTGTCTTTGAGGAGGTCATGTCTGCTGTTTCGCTGGTGGAAATACAGCAGTACAGGGAGATGAACTGGTTTGCCCAAAGTCTGTCAAGGATGAAGCCTAAATGGGTTCACAGAAGTCCCTTGCTTGTTCTTCTCTGCTCTTTCCACTAATTGTATTGCCCCAATGGGACCTCACAAGATCGGAGAAAGGGAAGTACAATCCAGAGTATGCAGCTGTTCACTTCATCTTGCAGTGTCTTCTCAGGAGAAATCCAGAGCTGCTGCAATGCTGTGTGATGTGTTTCTTTCTTTAGGACCTTGTTTTAATCAGTGCATAAGCAGGATGTTTACCTGGGCTCAAGGGGAAACAGGACAAGTTAATCAAATAGAGGTCTGCTGAGGGTTTCGGAATAAGGAATAGCCTTACTGTACCTCTGCCTGAAGCCCATGAGCAGCACCTGGCAGAGGCTGGGAGTGCACAGGTGGAGATACCACACATGATTGCCTGCCCCTATTTCCTTCTCCACTTATGTGCTCTTGGCTGCTATGGAGACAGGAGGATGGTGGGCTGATGTACCTTTGGTCTGACCCAGTATGTCTCTTATTCTGTTCCTAGGTGTATTTATAGGATGTTGTCTAAGAAGGAGACTACACTTTCTAAATTCAGGATGACGGGAGTCAAGTCTGAACTCCCACAGATTTGCCACGTGGCGCTGAGCACGTCATGTAGGCCCCATCCTCTCGGTAGCAGGAGCGAGGCACCTGCATAATTCTGCAGATCTGGGACTCAATACCACCAGGCTACGCTGCTAGGCCCAGCTCCACACACCCAGAAAGCTGCTTTTTTTGGTCTCAAGGTCTCTCTGCTTGTTCCCTGCAGTCCTTTAGGGGTAGGTGCTACGTGCACCTATAACCTCGGGTGCACTGAGGTCTTATCTCAAGCTAAGCTTCTGGTACCACTGCACCATAAATATTTGAGCAGCAGCCAGGTCTTGTCTGCAGGTTCTCTATCAGCAGCTGAACTGCTGATCTCTTTAAATTATTAACCCTACAGTTTGGGGCATGGAAAAGGAAGAAGTCTATTTATTGCTTTAAAGGATCAGTTCATATCCTGTATGTAGGGAGATGAGGTGTGGGGAAAGAAAAAGGTCAAAGTTTCTGAGAAGGGCAGAGAAAAACCTGTCAGGAACAGATGAGGATGTTGAGCTTCTAGCAGCAGCACTGAGTTCAGCAGCAGAAGTACCTCTCACAGGGAAATCTGCCCGCTGCTTAGTGTCATGGTATCCAATGTGCTTATGGTGGGCTGGCGGGACTGACTGATTCACTTGCTGGTCAGTGGATCCAAACTATCATTATACATCTGGATAACTAGCAGGTCCAATTCTAGTTATACTGATAAAATATTTTCTCTGGCTTAACTGTTAGCATCTTGACTTACTATATTAACAAGGTATGTAGAACAGCACAGAGACACAAGAAAAACATGGGCAGCCCAATCCAAATTTCTTCTCCCGTCCCTCTGTGTGCAATAGAGGGACAAGGACTAGTAGTTACCGCAGGAGTTGTCCTTCAGCTTCTTGGGCTTTTGACCGTGGCAGCTATAAAAACAGACTACTTAACTGAAGAGGGGAAAAAATAGTGCAGAAGTCTGATTCATGCTCACCCTGGATGAAATGACAGTGTTCTGTTGTTGTTATTGTTGTTATTTTTAAAACAGGTAAAAATAACAGAGCTTTCATTGAGGTGGTGATCTGTGGGTGTTCACATTCGCTGTGTGTGAAACAAAACACGGCATTGTAGGCCAGGAAGCGGTCTGCTGTTTGCCTCTCTCAAAATGTTTTCGTCATTCACCCTGAATCAGGCAGAGCATTGAAAAGTATTCACTGAACCTTTGATTACAAAAGTCACCGGCATTTTTGTCCTCATTATTCAGGGAATAATCTAGATGACTTGCCCTCTTCTATAATTCAGGATGGAAAAAAAGCCAGAAAGAAGTTGCATTAAATTTGGTTACATTATTTGATGAACATTACTCAGCTGGCTTCATGATTTACAATCAAGACTTGGCATGGCAGAAAAGCACTCTGACAAGAGAAGGGACCCAGAACTCAAAAGAAAAGCCTCTTTTAGGAAGCAGTGTGACATGCAAGCAGTCTTAAGTTTTTTGAGAAACCTCACTTTAATTAGAGAGATTAAAAAATTATTTGAGTTTGACCATATTTTGAATTATAAATATTTCTTCTATGATATATAAAAGCTGCAAGCACCCCAGTGTAGGAACAGCATCTCTGATGAGGAGTGTCCAGGTTTCAGTGGCCACTTTCTGGAGAAAGAAATGCAGCTATTCTAAATATAATTCCGTGTAATCACTTGTGTTTCATTGCTTTTATCAGAAGAGCTGGTTGGTTGCTAAAAATACACTTGCAACAAGCTCGACTGTGAATCAGGTAGGAATATTTATCTTTCCCTCTGACAGAAGAAAACAAACCCAAATGGCAGTATCTGGTGAAGCTTTCTCTTTTCAGAGGGTGTTTACACAGGCCTTCATGCTGTCAAAAGGCAGGATGAACAATAAGCCCCTTGGGAGCATAAGGACAACAGAGAAAACGAAGTGAAAGCCTTGGTGCTTGCAACTGCATCCCACAGGAAATTCTCAACAACCCTTTTAAAGTAATTTTAACAAAATTCAATCCCATTCAGTGCAATTACTGTCAGGATGTCAAAGAAAAGAATTTAATAATGTATTGGTAGCAAAGGTAGCTTTCTGTGTTCCCCCTTTTTCAGTCTTCGTGGCAGTATATTCATACCTTCCACTGCCATTTTGTAATTAAAAGCAGATCAGGAGTTTGAGAGACATAAGAAAATACTTGAGGTTTTGAGTGGAGTTTGTATATTTTTCCATAATACCCTTCTGCTCTTTCCCTAGCACACCAAGAAGTGTAAGGTGGTATGATGATGCAGTTGCTTAGGGTGCTACGGGAGTCCTTCTTTGATACCCACTAATTTGACATGTGCTGGCTTTGGTAACTTCCATCCCATTAATTTTAAGTGCCAGTAATCTGGCTGCTGATGCAGTATTTATGACAGATCCTGCACTACAGAACAAACTCTCTTTTTGAAGTGTAAAGCTGGTTTGTCTTTCTATTTTATGTCAGATTTCAAAATTACCTTTAGGCATTGTCTCTTGGACTGCTCTGCTGTAAACAAACTAGACATTGTTTTAGTAAAGACAATGGAACAAATTCCACTTTTACAGAGTCAACCACATTGAATTCAGTGACTTTGTGGCTGATAGAAGAATCAGGCTCAGTAAGCAACACTTTGATAACAAAGCAGTGCCTTTGAAATGTGTGTTAACACGATGATGAACCCAAAACTCTGCACCCTTCCCAGCTCTTTCATGGGGCTACAAAGTGAGTTTGTGGGTTGGTAGTTGAGATGTGATTTTTGGTGGCACAAGCCTAAGGTAGTGTGCTAAGTGAAGCAGGTTCGTGTTGCTCTGTGGAATCACTGGCTTGAGTAGGGGTTTCCGAAGTGGTCTATGAATCTCTAAGCAAAGCCAGGGAAAAATCAGCTCCATCAACAGAAGAACAAACTCCAAACCTAAACAAGCCATCCTATGAATCACGTCCCACTCTGAACTGAAGGTCTCCAGCAACTGCATGTCTTTTCCCCACCTCAGTTCCACATACTGTGGTACGTGTACAGCTGCATGGCCCTCAGTCACAAAGCAGCTGTGTCCTGTTGAAAAGTGCAAGCCATTTTCAGAATTACAGGAACCTCTGAGTCTGCAGGGACCTGCATATATGCCTAATGTTTAATTGCTCCGTGTCTTCCCAGTGTCTTCCAAGAAAGACTTCAAGCATTATGTGTGTCATAGCAAGTAACCCGCATTCTGCCTTGCAGTATACTACCATTAAAAAGCGTGCAAAAAGAAATCTCACCAGAATACATATGGTGGGATGTTTGCTTTTGTTTGTTTGTCAACCTTTTTATAATGTTGTGCATGAAATTCATTGTTCCCTAACTTTTCAATGTAATGGTGCTATTTTTTTTTCCATTGCAAGGAATTAATGTAAGCATTCAAACAAAGTAGCAACCGAGATAAGCCTGTCTGTAAATAATGATAATCATAATATAGTAATAATAATTAAAACCAAACAAAAACACTTATGTTGGAACCAGATTGAACTGACATAATAAAACATTTAGGAACTTGAGGGAAATCAGTGCTGTCTCTACAGGATGATCCTAAGAGAGACATAAAACCAGATTGTACAATCACGCTTTTTGTCAAAAAGAAATAGCGGGTGATTTGGTGTATTGTTAAAATCACTTAAAGTATTCACAGAATAAGCCCTCTGACCAGCAGGCTGTGTTTGCACTCCTGCTGCCCTGGCCTTGGGTGCCAGGTTCCTGCCATACATCGGTACCAGTCATCTATGAGCACTGCTGGTGGCCATCCCAGTGGGATCAGGCTGCGGGGTGGTGCTGCCCTGCACTTTCTGGATAGTCCATGTCTGTGTAGCAGTGGTTCTCCAGCTATGGTCTAATCTGGCTTTTCTTGGTCTGGTTTTGTACAGCTTTGTGTTTCTTAGACAGGTTCACATGGAATCTTTTCGTTAGGTTGTACCAAAGAGTGAAAATCTGTTGTCCTAGTTCCCAGCGGCACACCAAAAAAAGGGCTTTCATGTTGACGTGGACTGACAAAAATGTGGTACATATGAACTATTAGATCAGCTACTGCTTACTGGCAAGTCTGCTGAGAATAGACGTATGGGTGAATGGCTTTAATTAACCAGGTCTGATTGTACTCTATACTGAAGCTATATTTATTTTTTTTTTTCCTCTGATAGCTTTAAGATTCCCTGTAATATTTATCCTTAGTTTTATTTTTTAACCATGAATCCTTTTAAATATCTTGTGTTTATTTTTAGCTCTTCTGTCACTCATTTGTTATTCTAATTGCTTGCATGTCTTTTTGCCTCAACTTACAGCTTTCATCTTTCTATATTCTTTCCTCTAGTTTTAAAAGTTTACCTCTTTTCAGCTAATGTTTAATGTACTTGGAACTTCCAAATTGCCTTGCTTCTTGCTTTGAGAGTTTGTACTGAGTGTTTCAGTGTACGACTTGAAGTCCCACTTGGTTCTGTTGGTTTTTCAAGTCTTTTTTTCTTTTCCATACTGTTTTTTTGGCACTCTCTCTTGTTAAATACCTGGCCCCGATATCTTTCTAGAGGCTAATCACCCTGTCTGTGGAAAAATCTCCATCTGCAAGCAATAAAGGCGTGACACGTGAAGAAATAAGCCCTTTTTTGGCAGTGGGGGGAAGTGGAAGTGGGTTGATCTGGATCCATCTGGCAAGGCACGTCACTCTTGTACCAAGCAATTTCTCAGCCGTGGTGGTTACCATACGGCAGAAGCTCCCTTTGGAGGAGGCAGAGAGGTGGGTTTGTAGCGCGTTGCAATGCATGGAGTTTCCTGCAAAGAGAGGAATGCCACCAAATAGCAGAGATTTGCAAAATACTCTTCTTCAATAGATTTATGTATCATTTCCCCTCTTTCTTTTCATGCATGAAGCAAGGAAAATCTGCAAGAAATGCTAGCTAGGGTATGGAAACATCTGTTCAATAGGGAGATGGTCGTTGTGATTGTACGGGTGAAGTGAGTGTCATCCTACATGCAAATATTCTTTTTTCTTAGAGTTATTTGAAAGATAGCATGGACATAAAATGAGGGGAGAGGGACATTTAAAAAAAAAAAAAAGGCTTGGAGTTGGTCACAGTTATTTTTATTTCCCAGATCCTTTCTTGTGAAAGTGCTTTGTTTGGTTTGGTTGGTTTACTTGTCTTATTTTATTAAGCGTATATCTTCATCTGCAATAGAGGCATTCTTCATTACTCCCTCTTCCTTACAAAGGCAAAATAACATGGATGTCACTGACTTCCCATAATTATAGCTGATGGCTTTATTATCCATTTTTTTCCGAAGTGTACTGAGAGAAACACCACTGGCAGTCTGAGCTATTGATATCCTGGCATGCTAATAGAAATATTTTATGTCTGGACTGTGGAAAAAATTCTTGTAAGAAAGACACAGGCAATTCCTAGAAGTCGTGTGGAAGTTGTGTAGCAACCTAAATGATTTTTCATATTATACTTAATGCTTATACTGTACTTGAACCATTTATTTATTTATTTATTCATTCACTGTTTTAGGGAAAATAATCTTTGTGATATTTTGCTTATGTAGAACATGGTTTAGAAATGCACAACCACATTCGTAAATGATGAAAGAACACATGTAATGTGAATGGAGTGCTCACAAATACATGTCAGCAGACTGGTTGGCAGTAGCAGATAGCTGTTTTCATTTTATCTTCTCTCCCCCCAAACTGGTCTGGGCCCTAGTCTGTGAAGTGGTTCTGGGGAGGTCAAGCAGAGTAGAACGGTGGAGAAAGCACTGAAGTGGCACTCAGAAAACTTGTGTGAGGACTTCTCTCAGCTTTCTTACTAACATACTGGATGGCATTAGGCAAACCATTTCAATCCCTCAGCCTCAATTTTCAACTCTAGCACATGAGAATCTTAGAATCATGGAATGGTTTGGTTTGGAAGGGGCCATCTAGTTCATTTAGATCATCCAGTTCCAACCCCCTGCCATGGGCAGGGACACCTCCCACCAGACCAGGTTGCCCAAAGACTCATCCAGCCTGGCCTTGAACACCTCCAGAGATGGGGCATCCACAGCTTCTCTGGGCAACCTGTTCCTGTACCTCAACACCCTCACTGTGAAAAATTTCTTCCTTGTATTATATTTCAGCCTTATACTAGCATTCTAGTGTTGACCACCTTTGTAAAGTGTTTGGATGTCTCATCCCCATGGGGAGACTGATTGTGGTCCCCAGAACTGTAGACAATATCAGAGAAGAGACATTTGGCTCCTCAAATCTCTGCAGTTTATTCTCCAGCTGCATCCAATGAAGAGACTTTGGTTATGAAGAGTAACGAGAAAATGACCTCCAATTCAGAAACATATTTGAAGTGTTTCCCATGTACAAGGTTTCTGCAGGCTTATAAGTACACAAGAAATTCAAAGAATCTGATTAATTACAGGATTTACTGACAAATGTTTGTAAATTCTTTCTGTGCATGAAGAGTTGGTGTGAACCTGTATGTGAAAGTACTGGTAATTACGGAGAGGAGACAGTGCATGGGGCTTTCTGCTTTGAATGTGGAACTGTGTGCGCTGCTTTCATAATACCCGTTATTATATATATGAATTTTGTAAATGAACTGATGAGAGTGATGGGAAGTTGCTTCATTATTTCAGAGGCTCACTCAAAATATTTTGTTTCTTTCAGAGACTTGAAGATAGAAAATCTGTTGCTAGATGAAGACAACAATATCAAGCTTATTGGTATGAAACTAGTTCGGCAATTCCAGTAATTAAAATTGGTAGTTTTATAAAGAGAATTTTAAGACTTCATAATCCTCCATGTGACAACTGCTAATGTTGCTGCAAAGAGGAGCTGGGAGAGTATAGATAGCAATCAAGCTGTTCCTGACAGCATCTTGTGAAAAAATGTTCCAAATAATTCAGCTTTAACTGGGTATGGGTATAATCCTTCATTTTCTAACAAGCGGCTTTCCTATTTAAATCAGGTACTTTGTAAAGAATTAGAGAACCGACACCACAGAAGTAACTTATTTTATTATCTTTATAATTTTGCATTTCCTGAGTTGGATTCTGCCCCCATATGCATATGCTTCCGCTGAAGTCGGTGGGAGTTGCAAGCATTTTTAGCATCTAGCAAAATTTGGTCCTTTATTTATATTTGTTAAGTTTGCTTCCAGAACCCAATAAGAAATTGTTTTAGAGGGCTGTTAAAAAATATAAAAAAGATCAACAATAGAGACTTGATTGTGTTCAGGTGTCAGTTGTGTGCAGTACTCAATTCATTCAAGTTATGCAGATGTTTTAGATTAATCATCTGTGGGTATAGTCTCTCACTGCCGTTGTGTAACTGCCATTAACATTAATGTGTGCACTGAAAAGAAAATATGCCCTTCACTAAAAAAGTAAAAAAAAATAAAAAAAATATTCATTTCTATGCCTACACTTTTGCCAAAGCAGTGTCTGTGGCTGCAGACAAATTAAACACTTGACTGACTTTCTTTGAAAAGTTTTATCACCTGAAAAGTGATGAAAAACACTTAGCATTCAGATCAAATGGACAGTCTTTGTAATGTGTAAAGCACATACATCTTGAAACAAGCAAGAAGAGCATGGTTAATGAAATTTGAAATACTCAAAAATTACTCAGGGAATTTGGTCTCTAGAAGAACTACCATGACTTCTAGTCATTACTCTGTAGTGAATCAAATGTCTCTGGGAAAATAAAAGCAAAAGAGAATGCTGCATTACCTCAGTTATGGGTCAGAGGATACTGATATGTTACCATGAATCATTCATCAGTAATGATGGATACCACCCATTATCTTGATTTAGCAGATAAGTGAGACCAGATGGTTTGCAACAGTGCTATATGAACATCTGATAGATTTAAAGAATTTCTATAGCTTTCCTGTTATTGGGTGTTTGATTACACAACAGTATGTGAACTTGACATCCAAAACCAGATCTAATCAGATGATGTGTGTACAATTAAAACTTACATGCCAAAAAATAACTTCAGAGCTGTTCCTGCAGTTTTGTTTGCTTCAGTTGCATAGAAAGGTCTCCTCACAGTGGGTGGTGTGGGACGTATAGAGAAAGAGACAGATCTTCCGTAGCCTAGCTAGCTGAGATAAATTGTCCTCAGGTCTGCAGCCTGATGTTTTGAACAAGGCAGATTGTACACAGTATGTATCTTAAAACAAAGCAATTAAATTGCACTGTCCAAATGGGTATGGTATAAAAAAATAAAGGTTGCTTTATTAGTAATAATTTCACTGTAAGTAAAAACAGTTTTAAAGTCATAGTCTGCTCAAACACTTGTGTTTTATCAACAGTCAGCTTAAGTCAATTGTTTCATCTCCTCCCATTCCCAAAGGAAAACCTCTGATCTAATTTTCCAGAGAAGCCACTATTTTATTAAACAACCCCAAACAGTTAGGATTTGTTTTCCCATGTTTCACACAAGCTGGCTGTCCCGTGTCCTGCTTCTGCACAACTCATGCAATGGAAATGTTCCAGCACATGTCTGTGCCTGGTGTAATAGACCTGATAATTTACTCCTGTTCCTCCTCCATGCCTGTTCCCTCACTCATCTTGTTCCACATTCAGTAAAATATTTTATGTAGTCTATCTTTCTAGAAATGTGATGAATCAATTGTGTTGTCATGTAGTGCTGCCCAGGAAGGTTCTTCACTAGAGAAGAGTATGTGTAGAGGAATTATGTGCTGCTTGTCATGCTTTCAAGAAGAGACTTTGAGCTACAAAACCAGATGACATTAACTGCTTTGCAGTAGCAGCTTAGTCTCCAGGCTTTGTGAAGCAGCAAACACTCTAGTATCTACTGAAAATGTTGCTCTTGTAATAGCTGTGTAATATAAAAAACAGGAAAAAAAAAAAAAAAACACACAAAGGAAACAAGAGATGAATGAAAGATGAAAAATGTAGCATAAAGTGACACTGACAGTCCCTGCTTGCTCATGCATTTCAGTGAGAGACAAATCCCTTGAATCCCTTTCTTCACACAGCTGCTAAGTGACACCTTGCTTTTTGTTACTCCTTTTAGCTATGTGATAAGATGGTTTGGAATATGTGCTTAGATAGTATTATTAGAAAAATTCCATTTGCTGTGTTAAGTGGACTTGCTGCTAGCTGCTTGGTAAGTCTCAAATCAGGGAACATCAGGATCAGCAATGCTGGAAGTAATTCACTTCCCTTTATCTACAAGCCCATGGTGGTAGGTGTCTGATTAAGGTGCCATAAAAGGCCACTCACAGACCATGCAAAGTCCTTGGCACTCTGCTCAAGGATCTACAGCACCGAAAGGACCCTGCCCATAAGTAGCTCTACTGAGGTCTGTGAAGCTCTGCTGCCGCAGACAAAGGTCAACCTTGTCCATGATCTCTCACTTTATTCTAGGGCTTGTGCTGTTAAATGCCTTTTTCCATAATCCAACTGTCACAGCTTCAGAGATAGCCATGGATCCATAGCTTAATGTTGATTTCCTGGAGGCGTTGAAAAGTAGTAGTGCAATGCGATACTTCGATAGTATGAAGAGTGGGGGTGGTGGAGCTCCCATGTCATAATATTTACTCTGGAAAACCAAGTGTGGCCTTTGATCTGAATTCTGTAATTAGCTAGGCTTATTGAAAAAAGCCCAAGAAAGAGACAGGAATGGCAGTAAAATTATCAATGCTGGTGGTAATACCATTCTTACCAAGATAAAAACGCATCCTTACTACAAATGACCCTGCGATCACGATGTGCTGCCACAGTATTCATAACAATATTTCCATTTCTTTTGCAATAAAATCCCCGTCCCCAGTATGCAGGCATTTGCAGGCATTTTTAATTTCAACAGGAACAAGAAAAGAAAAGAAAAGAAAAGAAAAGAAAAGAAAAGAAAAGAAAAGAAAAGAAAAGAAAAGAAAAGAAAAGAAAAGAAAAGAAAAGAAAAGAAAAGAAAAGAAAAGAAAAGAAAAGAAAAGAAAAGAAAAGAAAAGAAAAGAAAAAGAGAAGTATACCAGCCTGGTTGTAATGAATGAGCTGAGAAAAAGTCAATAAGATGTTTATAGTTTAAGTAAATAAGATAGCGAAAACTTTCACTAGAGGATACCTCCGTTGATAATGATAAACAGATGCTGGTTTATACCGGGTCAGAATATAGCCATTATTTATTTTGAGTGTGAAGCATTATGTTACAGTCAAGTAATTTTGAGGTGGTATGTCACAGTAGGGTAAAGACCATGAGTAATACCCTGCAGAGGTATTATTTCTAGTTTTAAACAGTATTTTACAGCTGACATAACCCATCTCAGGCCATAGATAATAAATAAATTAATTAAGTAAATGGATCCTCAGAAGTATTTGTGTAAGCCCCAGGGATAATACATATCTAGCAGAGATGATTAAGCAGTGTCCAGAGACAATTGTTTTCCATCAGAGGCAAGGAAATTGCCTTGATCCTCCCTACAGTTTTTACAGTGCTCTCCAACAAACCCCTCTGAGCCTCTTTGGCTGTTTAAATGTGGTGGTGCTGGGCTTGCCTCCCTCACAGAGAGCCAGCCAGGCAAGCAGCAAGCACTCTGCAGTCATTTGGACACTCCAACCCACATAGTCATTTTTGTACTTTTCTTTTTTGGTAAACATTATTCATTTTTAGCCCAGTTTCATAAGGGAACAGGGCTTATGTGAACACCCCAGCAGGGCGCTTTTAATATCTTGAGGGACTCTTGTCTAATTTTAGCCACATTTGGCATAGGGTGAATCCTAAAGGACAGGCTGACAGGTTGTTACTTCAAGTCTCATGCAAATATGTAGGCAGATAAGGGAGAGAGACTCTAACCAGTGACTGTGGAGGGTGGCATGGACTCAGCAGTAGCCTGTTATATTTGGCCTCCAAGATGTAATGCTTTTAGCCCAGCTGGGCAGGTGGGTTGCACACACAGAAGGCTGTTTTATGAGACACGTGGATAAAAAAGACATGAGTCTCTAGGAACAGGATTCAGTGGTCTGTTTCTCCGGACTGCATTGTTTATGTATAAGACACTTTTCATTTTAAACACACCTACATTTGGGGAATTTTTAAGAAGAGAGGATGAATGAAAAAGGAGACAAACAGATGTCAGTGTTCTTAATACCAGTATTTCTGTTGAAGCTGTCATCAATGGGAGGCTATTAATAAACGTGAACCTCTTTTATTGTGACCTCTGTAGATCCTCTGCTCCTGGATATGATGCCCTGCTACAAAGGCAGACTTCCCAGCCTGTCAGCTTTGCCTGCATCCTCCTCTTCCTTGCCAGTTTGCCTCACTTCTTCCCCTCTATCATGTCAAGTTGCTGCCTTCTCTCAAGACCCTCTGCAACCTCTCCTCACCTTCCCTTGTCATCTCTGAGGCTGTAGTTTTGCTCTCTACCAAGCCAAGTGTGGGATACCACTAGACAGGGCTTGCACACCCCTGCCTGCACATTGCCCCCAGCCTCTTCTGCTGCTGGTGTGACTGAGCTGCAAGCCCATTCCACAGCTGCTCTCTGCAAATTTCTTTCCTTGCTGAGTGGTTTAATTTTTAAGATCCTTTCTTAAACACAGCTCACCCTGCAGCCATACCAGCGCTGGAGCAGACGAAAGAGGTTGGGAGAGCTCCCTTCTTGGCGCCAGCCTGGGCTTGGGTTGGCTGAGAGCACTTGTGAAACTGCAGCCTCCTCTGGTGCGGAGACACTGCGTCTTGTTCCTGATCAGTTCATGATGCCAGCCTTTGCCAGTCCCTTGCTATTACTGCCAGCAGAGAACATCAGATACACCCAGGGGCCAGAAATACAATAATTCAAGACAGAAGAGGGGGAGGGAGAGCCAAATCAACACATTCCCCTTCTTGCTCCAAGATCTCCCTTGTGTTGCTTCAGAGCTGAAACGCCGACTCTGCAACCCCATGTGTTTGTGAATCACCACACTAGTCCCAAGAAAGCAACCTCCCTGCCGTAAATCTGATGGCTCCTTTAACAGATTTAAAGGAAAAAAAATGAAGAAGCAATGCTTGGCCTCTTAGTACCAGTACGGAACCCATGACAATCCGAGGCTGCTTTCTGCCCCATGCCCGTCATGCGGTGAGGGCATGAGACAAACTCAGCTCCAGTTGCTGCCATCCAGCTCCCAGTGAAACATAATTGCTTTGTCTGTGAAACTGATGATCACGTGTGTTCTAAGATGATTTTTATTGCTTGTTGAAATCTCTTTTTATTAGCACAAATTGTAAAAATTTTTCATGTGAATGATTTTTTCTTAGACAGTTCGTTGCTTAGCTTTTGAAAAAAAAAAAAAAAAGTGCTTTTTTTCCTTGCTGTTTTAGCGCTTTTTTACTGTATCTATCTCTTTCATAACTCTGTCTCTATGCTTTTCACAGACTTTGGACTGAGCAACTGTGCAGGAATCTTGGGTTATTCTGATCCATTCAGCACCCAGTGTGGGAGCCCAGCATATGCAGCCCCTGAACTTCTGGCAAGGAAAAAATACGGGCCCAAAATAGACGTTTGGTCCATGTGAGTTACTTCTCTAGCTTATAATTGTTGTTACTTGTCATCATTACCCATTACTCAAATGAGAAATAAGCATAAAATCTGTTTTAATTAACATGACTCTGTGAACTAAATTGCACTGATATTTTGATTTGAAATAGAGCTGTATGTAGATTGGTAGAACACATAGCATGGCAAGGTTGCAGTAAAGTACAGCTTCATCACTGATTTTGAGGCACAGTAGAAAACATGGCTCTGGCACAAGAGGACCAACATTGTGTTTTGTTTTCCCCAAAGGAACTTCAAACTTTCACATGGTCTCCATGCATTATCCACAGTCACATCTAGCAGGAAATGTGAAATCTAGTCAGGTCATCCCTTTGAAAGCATAGTAGTTAAAACGAAGACATGGCCAGAAATTTTGTGAGCCTGAGAACCTAGTAACATTCAGGCAAAAGAAGAGGCAAAAATCACCTGTGCCAGAGATGGAGAAAGCTATAAAGGTGTTCTGGAGGCAATGAATTTATCTGCAGTACTTTTTTAGACTGTGTAACTCCCACTACCCTACTGTTGGCCATGGCCATGGTGTCAGTTATTGTCTCTCCCAGAGAGGAATTAGGTAAGATTAGCTGAGTTTTAGCTTTTGTATTAGGATCTGAATATTTTCCCTCACCAGTGAAACGGGGATAGTAAAACACAGATCAATTTAAATGAAGTAATAGATTGTAGTGGTTCCCTAGTTCAAGTATTTGGAATACTCTGAAAACATAAAGTGCTGTATAAGTGCTACTACTGCTAAGAAAGGTTGGCCATAGTTTACATATGAGACTAGGACCTGGGTCAACTTCATCTCTCAGACTGATCTGGTCAGCACCCTGTGACACCATAATACTCTTGATCTGCAGTCTGTGCTCCAGGAGACCTGCACCTCACCCATCACATGGCTACTTCACTTCTCACTCCAGCAGTGGGCCATCCCTCCACATCAAGGGGGAGATTATCAGCCCTGAGGAATGCAGGCACTCTTACTGGGACTGGAATGCAGACAAACAGAACACAGTCATTCCTGTAAACCATTTAAACTTCTCCAGTAATAATATCCTGCTTTTTTTTTTTTTTATTTAAGAAAGAAAAATACAGTTAACCCTACCCTTCCTTGTAGCTGAACACATGCTTGCTGTGATCATGGTTCGTAATAGCACAATGGTTTAGATTCTTTCTGTTCACATACGTTTATTCAGTAGACTGAGGAAACAAATTCCCAAAAGGAAGGAATTCCACTCACTTGAATTTAAAGTCCTTTTGTGGGAGAGAAGAACAAGAGTACCCAACCCACTTTTCATCACTGACTCTGTTGGGTAAAAATAAGCAATAAGTTTTCTGCTATGAAAAATTTAATTGTTCACACCTGATCTTTGTGCTGCACCAGAGGCCAGTGGAAGCCTTTTGGTATCAAGCCAGGACTTGCGATGTACCCATGGACATGGGCAGTCACACCACACCCAGGGCAGCAGCAGTATAAGGCTCCTGAAAGCACTTTAAGTATTTATGCAGCCTGAGGAGAGACATAATTGTGGACTGGCATTTAGCTGAGAACTTGCCTAACAGCTGGACTCAGTTCTGTGACTCCCAGCTTATGTCTTACACATTGTGCGACCCTCCATGAGCAAACCTCTGTAAACTCTTGCCCAAATCATTGTGTGCAACAGAAGGAGAACATTTTCCATCCTGTTTAGTAGTTGTTAGGCATTTAAAACAAAGTACAGTCACTAAAACCTCAAACTAAGTTTTTCCTTGTTCCTGATCATTTTGGTTTCTTTTATTGTATGTTTTCTTTTAGTGGGGTAAACATGTATGCGATGTTGACTGGAACATTACCTTTTACTGTGGAGCCATTCAGCTTGAGAGCTTTATACCAGAAAATGGTGGACAAAGAAATGAACCCTTTTCCCACCCAGCTCTCTACAGGTAATCAAAGGAATATGCTTGGACCTATTCAGATCCAGTTGGTTGGAACCATTGCATTGAATTCTTGATTGTGAGTCATGCTACCAGCATGGCACACTAATCGTGAAAAATGTTCTTTTTCATTTTGTTCTCCAAAAGATCTGCGGGTGTTGGTGTAGTATAACTCCTTTTGTTTTGACTTTTGTATGTAAGCTGGAGAAGTGCCAAGTTGTACTGAATATGAGAGGAACAAATCTGTGAAAATCTGTGAAATTGCTTTCAGAAAATAGCTGGTCAGTTTTGCGTGGTCGGATGATTTTAGTGTAGGGTATGGATGCATGAACTCATTATTTTGGAATAACACGTTCCTGGGCATTATCATGATTAAGGTTGAGCGATAAGCTACCTTGAATGACCTCACATTCATTATGGAATAATGACATGCACTCAGAAAGTTATTTTGGGACAGTAGCCTGTGATAACCTTCGTGTGTTCAGAAAATGCAAAATTGTCATTGCATTAATATTAGAAATATTAATTCCTTCTTCAAAGCCATGTCACTAGGCAACAGAATCATGTTTCAGCTTATAGCAAGACTGTGTCAGCATTTGGAACAAACTATGTTTTGTACTTAGGTTTTATTTTTGTATGCTAAATTTGATGCTCATGGAGAGCTTCTGTTCTTATCTGCAGACAGTTTGCAAGGGACATTCAATAGGTTTAAAATACCGCAAATACGAAAAATTTGAAAGATCATACACTTTCACTTAGATCACTAATAATGGCAAACGATTGCCATGGGGTATAAGAAAAAAAACTTTGAAAGTTGTGTTGCAAGACGAATTCTCCAAGGACAGATTTCCCGGCAAGTAGAAGAAGTAGATAGTTAAGGATTTTCTCACATGGTTTATCTGTGAAGCAAGTGGTGTATGTTGTTTCTCATTTGCTCAGCATCTGTATTAAGTACATATTTTCTGCCAGCAGCTAATGTTGCTGCCATGTTGTAAAGTGGTAGGTTTACAAGTGAGCTGGGATGCTTCAAGTCTTGCCATGTATTTGATGCAGTTAGAGTATTTGGTATTTCCATTCTGAGGACTCCCCTGTAGGATTCAGTTGCACAAAATTGCTATTTTAATGTTCTAGCACATGTTCTAAAGCCCCACTGAGTAAATTAAAAGACGGATTATACTGTATAAAGCAGATGACTGCTTCATATTGTATTGATCTGGAAGCCAAATCCTACATCAATTGCAGTTACTCTTGGATTCAGGGACTTGGATATAGTAGTAAAGATTTGCCAAGTTTGCCAAATATTTTACCAAATGGACCTCCCACAGTGAGACTTTTACCAAAAACTATCTGTTGTATAATGACTATACAGTCGCTTTGATCCAATGTACTGTTTCCCCAATCATTTTATTTCAACCACAGTCATTTTTTACGTGGGAGTTTTCACTGACTTTACGGGGACAACTCCTGTGTTAAAGTCTGAATCACCCATGAAAGGCCTGTGGAAGACCAGACTTTGTGTAGCAAAAAAGATAACATTATTTTTGACAGGCTTCATTGTACTGTTTCAGTCATCCTATAGTTTTATCATGGAGATCAAATTTTCTAACCGTCATGTCTTTGTAGAATTTGTGGCTCACTAACAATATGGTCTCCTGTGAAAACAATATTTTGTTTATCCTGTGAGAACAACAGCAGCTTGAACTTTCAGAGATGATGGAAAATTAATGGGATAGATTTAAACATGTTAACCTTTACTCACTGTGAAAAAGGCATGCATCGGTTCTTGGTTTAAGTCAACAGGCTTGCACATTCACCAACATGGCAAGCTGTGATTTAAGATGACATTTGTTCTTGACACACCTAGGCTTTGGGTCAGTAGGTAGAAAATCTTCTCCTCTGCCCTGAAAATTGTTTCATCAGTTAACTCCTTAGGTATACGGATCTTTTTCTTAAATCAGGTTTTCTTTTTCTGTTAATTCACAGAGATCACAGAAGAGATTTTTTGCAGTAGTCTGTTTTGCTTGTTCATTATGTTCTCTTTCAACATTTAATTTCACAGCTACTGAATGCAGGGTTTGTTGTAAAAATAGCTATTCTTATCACTAAACAAGAGTATATTTTATTTGTATTAGTTACAGTTTTGTGTGACCATGGACACCCAAAGCAACTGTGTAGCAACAGGGAAAATTTGGGGTTAGTATTTGATTTTCCCACTTAGGAAACTGTTTTTCATTAAGCTGCATAAACAACACAGCTATCTGATTATTGATTTTACTCAATAATCAGATAGCTGAGTTCAGTTGTTAAGGAAGTTGGTATTCACCTTGCGCACATTATTTTTTTTCTCAATGTACTGCTTCTGTGTGTTTATGGTCTTCCTTTTAGAACAGAGAAGTGCTGTGGAGATTAGAAGAATCTCTCTAAAAAAAGGTTTTTTTTTAGATCCTCAGCTCCTTTACTTGATAAGTTTTCTGCATGGTTGATGTCTTTTTTTGTTACAGAAACCCATGTCTTTCATAGCTGAGAGTCTAAAAGGTAGCATCAACTGATGTTACTTTCTCGTGATTCCCTTTTTAAAGCCTATCAGACACTGACTACTGCACATGTTGCCACGTATTCCATGCTTTTGGAGCAGAAATGAAGTGTCACTTTTTACGAGCATTCAGAAGTCGATCATTTAAACTCCAGGAATATGTGGATCATCTGATGACTTATATTTCCTCTGTGAAGTACAGATTAATTGCAAACCATTGATCAAGTCAGTCCTGGGAAGTTACTGCACCTCAGCTAGATGTTACCACTGTCAGGAGTAAAGAGGCAGTGTTGTCAAGCTGAGGTCTGTGTAAATTCTTAAGAACAGCAAGCAATCATCTGCCCACATCTGTAGTTCTGAGCTTACTTATGGCTTTGTGAAGTGAAATGACCTTATTTCATTCTCTCTGGCCAGTTTTGTAAGCAGCACCTGTATACCTATTTTAACCAGGGCCCACTCAAAGCATGGCATTCTCTAAACAAGACACTAAGCTGGTTTTGTTCATGTCAAAGCAAATGAAAGTAGCAGAGGTCTCGTAGTTCATACCTGAAGCACTCTGTGTTTCTGTTCATTACTGAACTCAATACGCTAAAGGAAGTTTAAAGGGAGAGTTGTTTTTCTCATGGTCCTGGTCTGTCATTTGTCAAAAGACCAAACTTTGCCCCAAAGTTACACCATGGAAACAAAATTCCATCAAGTGCAGGTCACTGGCTAATCAGATTAGTGCTGTCCTCGAGTTCGTTGTAAATGAGGCCCTCACATTCCCTCACATAATGAAGCATTGGAGGGATAATTCACAGTGTCCTTTGTTCATGAAGCTACTTGGTTCAGCATGAAAAGCGGCTTCAGATGCAGTGGGTCCAAAAATCGATTCATTATCTTCGTGTTTGTTTCCTGGGGGATTAATTTAGCTGTCCTACAGCTGCATGGCTAACTGAAAAAGACCCAGTCTTCCTCACACCATCTAACAGCTCAGGTGAGCAAAGGTGCTGTTAAAAATCTCTACTGCATCTCCTGGGACCGGTTGGTGAGGGAATCTCCCTGGAAGGCTCCCCTCTCTGGAATCAGTTTCTCCTGCTCTGAATCTGCTGCACTTTGTAATGCTTCACAAACCTCATTTACTTTGTCTTTTGACAAGGGGGGAAAAAAATCAAGGTTTTTAAGGAGCCGTTGGCTGATTTGGGGGCTGAGGGCGTTGGCAGTCGGTTTGGGGAGGGATTGCTTTGCACTGAGAAGCATGCTCTGAGCCCGTGGGATGCATGCGGCTCCTAACGGGGCAGTACTGGGAAGAGAGGAACTCAAATGGCAGAACAATGGGGCGATTGTTTCCCATAACAAGGGTCTGCGCCCAAGATGTGTTGACGTGCGGGCTTTCAGGGTACGCAGGGAGCAGTCCTAACATCGGCTTCCAGGAGATTTATGAACTTGGATGTAGTTTCTTCCTGCTGTTTCCACAATATTGCTGTCATAGGAAAATAACAAAAATGTTGGGAAAGATTTAAAGTGAAGTACCTCACATAAATCAGATATTTGTGAAGACAGAGCTTAGAAAAAAAAATAAGCTCATGCCTAGCTGAACTGGTAAATACATAATCATAACTCTCTCTCTTCCAAATATAAACTTCTTAACACTAGGCCTGCACTGAAACAGATATCCTCTAAGGGCCTTCCCTGGCTGATGTTTGATGGTTGCAGGATGGTGAACACAGAGGTTACCCAAGCTGCTAGGAGTCAACACCTATCACATCTAACCTTGATTTATTTGATGAGAAACCTTCCCTTCCTCTCCTGCTGCTCTGCTCTGGCACATCAGCCCATCCAGCCTGTCCCTTGCTGTGGGTGGGCTTGGAGACCTGAGAATGCTTGGGTAGACAACCAGGCAAACATGAAGAAGTCTCACAGAAAAGAATTTTATTCTTAAAAGGCAGCGGTGCTGTGTCTGTGCAGAGGATCTGTCCGTGAGAGGAGCAGTGCATTTCATATACCTAATCAGCAAGGCAGTTCTGGCAAAACTTTTACATAACACAAGACTCTATTTAATCTAAAACACCGCTGTTAAATCCAAAGACTTGAAGTAGGGTTAAATTTTTCAGTCCTCAGAAACCCTACCAAGCCTCAGGCAAAGCATAGCAGTGGTCCTGTGCTGCTACTGCCCAATGTCTCCATACAAGGTCTCTCCAAGGTCTGGAAATAAATAGATAAGACACGCTCAGGAGAGTCTGGGAGGGAAGCTGCAGCTCTACTGCAGAATGAGGTGGAAAAAAGCCTATAAGATGCCATCCATATGAGTTGGAGAAAACTGCTGGAAGCCATCACTTGTGTCCTTTGTTTGCCATTGACTTTGTTCAGGGTGCACTCAGCATCTCCACTGGACTGTTTCATTCTGGTTTTGGTTTTCCCAGAATTAGGTTTCTTTGTCTTTTGTTTAGAGAATGATAGAGGACATAGTTAACTCTTTAATGTTTTGTAGCTAATAAACTAAATCTAATCTTGATAATTTAAGGAGTAAAGACCAGGAATATTTAACATAGAGCTTATTTTCAGCTCAGATATTCACTTCTTGTGAGTCTTTTAGCAAATCTCTTGATTTCATTGTTCATAACCATATAAGAAGCACGTTATTTACAAATATTGGAAAATTACTTTTGAGGCTTGTCGTAAGAAAATCCCAAGGTGTCATGGAATGTCATTGAAAGTTGAAGCTATGGTATTTGAAAACAGAATAAAGTCCATTAATTTTACTGTACTCTTAATTTTGCTAAAATCTCCTACACCTGACTGTAGTTTAGATGGAAATTATAAGAGGATTTCTCCCCATGTCAACGGGGGCAGAAAACCCAATTCTCCATGTCTTCCCTCCCAGCTCTTCATCCCTTCCCTCCCCTCCACTCACTCCCAGTCACTCTCTTTCTACTCTAAACAGAGTATGAGTGATTTCCCTCTAATCTCACTCCAGTCTCCTGTCCTCAGACAAAAATTTTGACTAGCATACTCAGAAACTTCAAACAAGCTCTGAAACAAAAAGTTCTTTTTCTCCTCTCCTTTATGACTCTGTAAATCTCCGTTTATTTTAGTTACTAATCTCTTATCAGGCTTTCCTTTTTCTCAAGGACATTTGAGCATACTAGAAGGAAAAAGTTGATTTTTAGTATATTCTGGGGTCAGGCTACACAGCATAACATCTCAACTACCGTGTTAAGTCATAAAGCATATGACATAGCTCTTGTTTTTTCTTGATTTCTTCACAGCGGCTGTAAACTTTCTACGATCTCTGCTAGAGCCAGATCCTGCAAAGAGACCAAACATCCAGCAGGCACTTGCAAATCGGTGGCTTAATGAGAATTACCCTGGGAGAGCACCACCTAATGTAACATATCCAAACAGGTACTGTGTGAAAGAGCAGAAAAAAACAGCCAGTGTGTACTGATGTTAAAATGTGAACAGTTTCATTTGTGTGACAGTGTCCCACTGCATTTTCTGGGATTGCTTTTCTGACTCAATCCTTAAAGGTTTTTTTTGGATTGTCCATTGAATATGTGTTTCCTGAAATGACCAAAAACAAACCTTAAATCAGAAGCTGGCATATGATGCATTTGGGGGGTGGTCCAGGGTACAGATCAGGTGATTAATTGGCTGCAGGCCTTAGAATAGATGTTTGTGAAGATAGTTTATCAGTTCTGATCTTCTCCTTGTTTGTCAGTAGACCCATACTACTTTTCCAGTAGAGGCTATACCTATTTGTGATACATATGGCAGGTTCCGTGGATTAGGTAAATATGCAAACAGTAGTGAGAATGGTCAGAGTTAAATGACCTTCATTTGTTGGTTGTTGATCTTGAATACCTGTGCAATGCTAAATGCATGACTACATGCAAACAGGTAGCAAATCTCATGGTTAGTCAGATATCAGTCTAAAGAAAAAAAGAAAAAAGAAAAAAAAAAAAAGGAAAAAAGAAGAAACAAAGAAAGAAAAATCCTTCTGGTCCACTTTGGTTAGAAATAATCTTGCTTGACTTTCAACACCTCTCAGTATAGAGTCTTCACATGAGCAAGTCAACGTGGGCTCTCCTTACAGTCAATGGAGAGAAATAAGGGCACAGTTTACAGAATGATTCATCTGACTTCTTTTTGATTCTGTAGTAGGATGACATTGTTCCCAGGAGATCTGAGTTTCTCTCCCATGAATGTAAATAGAGCCTCAGGCAACTCACTTAGAAATGTATGTCTTTATTTGATCAGACAAAACTACCTTCCTGCATCAAAGCCCTTCAGCACACACAATCTATTATCTGTGGAGGATTCCTTGTGGTAGTTACTAGCTCTCAGACAAAGATCCAAAGTAGTGCTGAGGCAAAGACAGCAACTTAAAGCTTGATTTTGGTGCTTAAAATTTGATAGTGCCCCAAAATTTAATTCTTAACTCACTAAGAGACAAGTTCCTAAGAGAAGAGCCTAATTTCTACTCTAAAGTTTGTTCAAGCCCATCTACAAGAAGGGCCGGAGGACAGACCCGGGAAACTACAGGCCTGTCAGTTTGACCTCAGTGCCAGGAAAGCTCATGGAGCAGATCCTCCTGAGAGTCATCATGCAGCAATTGCAGGGGAAGCAGGCGATCAGGCCCAGTCAGCATGGCTTTATGAAAGGCAGGTCGTGCTTGACGAACCTGATCTCCTTCTATGACAAAGTGACGCGCTGGGTGGATGAGGGAAAGGCTGTGGATGTGGTCTACCTGGACTTCAGCAAGGCTTTTGACACCGTCTCCCACAGCATTCTCCTCAAGAAACTGGCTGCTCTTGGCTTGGACTGGCGCACGCTTCGCTGGGTTAGAAACTGGCTGGATAGCCGGGCCCAAAGAGTCGTGGTGAATGGAGCCAAGTCCAGTTGGAGGCCAGTCACTAGTGGCGTCCCCCAGGGCTCGGTGCTGGGGCCGGTCCTCTTTAATATCTTCATCGATGATCTGGACGAGGGCATCGAGTGCACCCTCAGTAAGTTCGCAGATGACACCAAGTTAGGTGCGTGTGTCGATCTGCTCGAGGGTAGGAAAGCTCTGCAGGAGGATCTGGATAGGCTGCACCGATGGGCTGAGGTCAACTGCATGAAGTTCAACAAGGCCAAGTGCCGGGTCCTGCACCTGGGGCGCAATAACCCCAAGCAGAGCTACAGGCTGGGAGAGGAATGGTTGGAGAGCTGCCAGGCAGAGAAGGACCTGGGAGTGATGGTGGATAGTCAGCTGAATATGAGCCAGCAGTGTGCTCAGGTGGCCAAGAAGGCCAACGGCATCCTGGCTTGTATCAGGAACAGCGTGACCAGCAGGGCGAGGGAGGTGATCGTCCCCCTGTACTCAGCTCTGGTGAGGCCGCACCTCGAGTACTGTGTTCAGTTTTGGGCCCCTCGCTACAAGAAGGACATCGAGGTGCTTGAGCGGGTGCAGAGAAGGGCGACGAAGCTGGTGAGGGGCCTGGAGAACAAGTCCTACGAGGAGCGGCTGAGGGAGCTGGGCTTGTTCAGCCTGGAGAAGAGGAGGCTCAGGGGTGACCTTATCGCTCTTTTTAGGTACCTCAAGGGAGGCTGTAGCGAGGTGGGGGTTGGCCTGTTCTCCCACGTGCCTGGTGACAGGACGAGGGGGAATGGGCTTAAGTTGAGCCAAGGGAGTTTTAGGTTAGATGTTAGGAAGAACTTCTTCACTGAAAGGGTTGTTAGACATTGGAACAGGCTGCCCAGGGAAGTGGTGGAGTCACCATCCCTGGAAGTCTTCAAAAGACGTTTAGATGTAGAGCTTAGGGATATGGTTTAGTGGAGGGCTGTTAGCGTTAGGTTGGAGGTTGGACTCGATGACCTTGAGGTCTCTTCCAACCTAGAAAATTCTGTGATTCTGTGATTCTGTGAAGTGCCAGGTACCTGATGTAGCATACACACAGGGGCGTGACAACCTCTCTTTGTCTGAATGCCTGAACCATTGTCCTCTACCCAATATGATTTCATGTTCATCAACTAGGCCACCTCTTTGTGTTAGTGCCTTGACAGTCTCAGTGCCTAGGCAAGCTCAGACCATGCAAACAGAGCATTCACTTGAGCATTCACTTGAGGCCACAAAACTGCCTCCCCACCTGCCCTCCCCTCTGGTCACCTTCTAGTCAGGTGAATAGCTGTAGGTCCAAACCTTGTGGGGTTGACAGGCACCTACAGTGCCAGTCTCTTACTGCTGAAGCGCTTGATACTGCTCACAACTGAGCTCAGTAGATCAAACTGGGTCCCAAAACTCACGACAGCCTTCATGAAATTTTGGAGACTTTTCCTTTCACTGTTGCTGTCAGCTGGCTTACAGGTCACAGTCCTGTCTGCTACCCATGTCCCCTCTATATGTGTAGGCAGCTGAGGTGCCCTCATTTAGCAGCAGGCATTTCCCTTCCTGAGTTAGCGTTTTAAGTATTGCTTTGTGGAGAATTGCTTCAACTATGCATTTCTTTGGCCTGAGGACAATAATGTCTCTCACTCTCAAAATATGGCTGGATAGTTGTTGAGCAGCTTGGATGCTTGTTCTCCAACGGGTGCCATCACTAGAGCCATCCACTGAAGCAATTGTGAGGCTGGCTGCATGTGATCCTCAGATGTATGTGGACAGAGTATAAAAATGGCCCGTAAGAATGATTGTTTTGCAGGGAATAAGATAGAGAACAGACAGACTCATTATCTCAACATTACTGCCTGAAATTTAAGGGCAATTGAGTTAATTTGAGTAGTATGCTGTGCAACAAAAGGAAATCTGAGTTTCCATGGTGCTTTGGACTGTACCGAAGTGCACTGTACATATGAACATTGTATGGTAAAGAAAGGGAAAACAAGTGTAAACTGAATGAGTTGTTAAGCTAATGAAATCACTGTCATAATGAGCCTAATCAATCTGCTAAACGTGGCATCTGGTAAGTGAATGTAAGTGTAACTGAGAGCTGTATGGGTGATTTAATTCTCTTGCTGCGTGTGTCTTATCTGCAGAAGAGGAAAAAAAGAAATATGGCTTAAATGTGATTTCAGAAATCTTTTGAGTTTGTAGGTACATTTTCATGCCTTGGTTTCATGACTTGGTTAGCTTGAAATTATCAGCCCTTAGACAGACAGGCTGTGGTGGAGGTGTCACTTTAGAGCTTACTCTCTAGTCCAATTAGGTCGGAGATTTAGGAGAGTGGCCAACCTCTATTAGGTAGAAAAGCTGTGCAGTGCTGTTTATGGAGTGCCCATTAATCATCCCCTCCTAACAGCAGGCAAATGAAATGTAAGAATGGAAGAAAATGCAATACTGAACTATAGAGAGAGCATGTTTGCTCATGAATATATGTGGATACAGTGATGATCATAATCCTTACTTATTGTAAGCACTTTTAAAGGGAGTATCAATGTGAAGAGGTACCCTTTGCTATTAAATAAATCAGCTACATTTTTTTTCTCTCGTTGCATATTTTTTCTTATTTTTTCTATTTGAAAATAAGAGAAAAATAACTACTTCTTTCAGAACACAGGTTTTATGATAAAGTCAGTGAACCTGTAAAGGATAAAAGCTATCATGATTTTGTCTTTCCTTTCCTTTTTTTTTTTTTTTTTTGATATTATTTCTTTATTTTTAAATTGATACAAAATAATTAGCTTAATTAGTTTCTGCCCAAAGCTTGACCTACCTAGAATTTGTAGAGTTTTACTAAAGCGTTATTGGGAAAATGCTGTAAAGTTTGAAATATTTAAAAGACATAATTTGCCTCCTTTTGATTGCCTCCAAAAGGACCTCTAGAGTCAGCTTCAATAGGGTTTCTTCAAGTTTCTGTTAGTGTGCAAATGTGGGTAAGATATTATCTGTTCTGAAAAATCAACTACCAAATATGCTAGGAATCACTTTCTTTCTTAATCATGCTTTTTATAGCACAAGCAAGAAACTGTTCTGTTCTTGCAGTTCTCTTCTACCATTTTAAGGTAACCACCATTGTTTCCAAGGCAGCAACACTGTAGGAAAGGGGAGAACATGAAGATAAGGTAGAAGAACAGCAGAAAATGCATTTTCAGGCAAATAATTTCTCAGGCTTTTTATGAGCTTGTTTTTGTTAAATAGGCAAGCAAATATTTCCCATTTTGCTGTGCATTTCGAGTAGAAACTGCTTGAATTCTTTTTGCCATCCAAATGCCTTAATGTGCAATGGCCAAGATAAGTTTTGCTTATGAACTTAAAAAAAAAACACTCAAGCTTTTTTTTTTTTTTTTTTTTTTAACTGCACAATGAATCTTCATTAGCATGCTGAATAAAGGAAAACAGTTAGCTGAGATTTTCCAGAGTCTGTTTTTCATCTTGTCTAAGTCCTTATGTCAGACCCAGACTGCTCTCTGGGCATTCCTCACATCACAGGTGTACAGGACAGTGGTATAGGAGAGCAGGGGTGAGAAAGGTAGAGAATTATCCTTTTGAGGGGGGAAAGTAGGTTGTAAAAAACTCATAACCTAAGCTTCCATTAGTTGCCTTAGCCAAATATTAGGTTTGATATTGGGAGCAAAGAATATCCTTTAGAAAGCAGACAAAATCCAGCATTTCTTTGGAGATGGATGGGAGTTGACAGGTACATCTGGGAATCTGGCCAGCATATTTAGGTGTCTAAACAGGAGCAGAGTTCTTTGGAAAAATTGTTTTTAACTTACACTGTGAAAGTGCTTTGCTATTTCCACAGCCTCCTGTACCGCACTTCTCACCTTGGCTAAGTCTATTATGGACTTTACAGAAAAGTACATCCATAAACTCATGTTGTATTTCTGCTTCTAACCAATATGAGTATAGCAGCAGTTTTACCATTTTGGGAGCTGCTGTAATAACCCTCCCTGTGTGTCACCTTTCTCTGGGGTGAAATGCTCTAGCTACCTAGTGCATAAATATTGTGCAAAAGTTGAGGGGTGAAGCTGAACACTGTGGTGTCTTTTAAAGAGTAATTTCAGAAAGGAAAATGTAGCCACCTAAGTTGGATTTTACATCTTTTCCTTCAAAACCGGGTGGATGATCTTGACAGTCTTCACTGGCCAGATCTAGGGTGACAAACTGAGACATCCTGGGCATCGCAGTGCCATTTCATGTCATGGTAGGATGTGATAGGTTGGCTTGGTTTGTTCAGCTACCACAGTGTGCACATGGTTCCCAAGTAGTCTGCCTTTCTCATCACAGCCATGTTACTGAGCCTTTCAGGTTTCTTCTCTGCCATTGCTAGCAAGGCTCTGTCACTGGGAGGACAGTGCAAGCAATGTGCTTCACCTCTCTTTCTGCAGAATCCACCTGGAGGACCTCAGTCAAAGTGTGCTGCTCCATATGACTGAGAAGCTCGGCTACAAGAACAGCGATGTCATCAACACTGTGCTCTCAAACAGGGCAAGTCACACGCTTGCCATCTACTTTCTGCTTAATAAGAAGCTGGAGCGTTATTTGGCAAGCCTCAGGGTAAGTTCTGCTTGGTGTTGATTCTTTGGACAAGCAGGTGAGAGGGTAAAAAAGTGCTTAAAGATTCCCTGCTCTCAAGGTATTGCCTGGATTTTTATTCCTTCATACTAAAAGCATAATTTCCAATGATAATTCCCCAAGCTGCTGAGGTAATTGCTTATAGGCTTGATGTCTCACGATTCCATGTTTTTGAAGATCTTTCCATAGAAAACTAACGGTACAGTTGCCACCCCAAGGTAGGCTGTTGTGCAGGCTGTGCCTAGTGTGGTATGCAGTTTGGCCTGCTTGACTTTGCAAACATTCTCCCAGGTCATTTTTTCTCTTCTTTAGTGCTGCTCTCCTTAAAATCCAGTGACAGTGCTAGTGCTGCACAACTGTCCAGCTCATGTAGCTGGGAGCCCATTTGTTAGGATGGGCAAAGAGCACCAAGGCAAGCTGCAGTCTCTCTTCCCATGGCTATCTCTCCACACAGCTATCTGTAGTCTGGCGAGGAGTCTTAAAAAGTTAAGAGTCTGTAGGCTCCTGAATGAGTTGCGTAGTCAGTAGGGTGGGCTGTATTTTGTTTGAGCAACCTGGTCTATTAGAAGGGGTTGGAATTAGATGATCTTTAAGGTCCCTTCCAACTCAACCCATTCTATAATTCTGTGTATAGAGTTTTATTTTTAACGTTTGTTTCTTTGAGAAATTATCCCCAACAGCACCTTAGTTTTTCTCTTCTCAGTTCTTTTAGCAAGCGTGTTTTAACGATGATGCCATCAATGATATTTAAAATGTAATGGACCAAATTCACCACATCCGTAAGCTGATGAAACTCTGCTGAACGCCAAGAGTGGATATGGTCCATTAAGCAGTAGCTAAACATTAGCTTTCTCTAATTATCTTATATACTTTGATTTTCTGTGCTTCTCTCTCCACAGAAGTCTGAAGGCCAGGACAACATTTGCCACAAGAACCAGCTATACCAGATAGAAAAGTACAAGGCAAATAAAGACTCCTATGAGGTAAAGCTCATTAAAGCTTCTTAAGGTACTTTGAAAGCAGGCTGAATTTGAGGATCCCCAGCTGTTGGGATAAGACAATGAATTTCTGGAGCTGTGAAGAAAAAAAGATCAGTGGTCTTGGCTGCACAGGGCAATTCTCTCAATTTCTTTTTGAAGGAACAAATAGCAGCCCCTTAGGGCGAAGTTTAAAGACAACTTTCAGCTTTCATGAGGAAACTAAATGCTCTATTTAGCAAAATAACACAAACTTCTTCAGGGGGAACCTTAGTTTCATTATGATGTGCAAGTTGCTGAAGAAGACTCTAACTGCATTGCCTCGAGTCTAAAGACCTTGGTGGTGCAGAGCAGAGAGCTGTGTGACTGCCAGGGTTCCCTCTCCCCGGTGACTTGCCATAAATCTGCACAGCAGAGTGCAATGTCCTGACTTGACTACTAGAAAATGTAAAACTGTATTAGTACAAAACTCTATCTGGGTGAAAAGCTTTTCAGCAGAACTGATGCAGAACTAGCTCACTGTGTTGTGACACACTTCCCTTGGCCAGAGAAAAGATTTAACCAAATCACCTTTCACTCTGTTTGTCTCCAGTCTTTTTTCCTGCAATAGAGGAAGTAATTTATTAGAGGAATCCATAATAGATAATAGGAAGCTTCTTCTGTATGGATTTCTCTTCTTTGGCTGTTTCTTTGCCAAGCACTAAAATTACAAGGGTTGCATGAACTGTGCAAGTCCTATCTAACAACATAAATAGCAGTATTCCTGAAGAGTTTACCTGTTTCAAAAGCTACTCTCCAGTGTTGGATTGATGATCTAATTGCAGGGACAGATTTGTATTATGGCTGAGTTTGTTTATTTTAGAGACTGCTTGCAAATTTCATAGAAAAGCTGAATTGCAAGCCAGATGGAAATATCAGGGCAAAGTACTTCTCATTCTTTCCTTACATAAATCAGAACCACCTCACTTAACGTGTGTCAGCAGTGGGTAGGCTCGATGAATACTGTATTTCAAAACACTCTGTGGCAGTTTACTTGCATGGCTGGCTCACTGTGTCTGCATCCACGCCACATACAGGCAATTCTGCAGCAAGGCTTGCCTGGGCACCTGCACATAGCCAGGAGAGAAATGCATGCTCTGTTTTTGTGCTCTTCCTGTATTCCCCGCACCCCTGGAAGGGAGCTGATATTTGACTTCTGTAAGGATCACTGAAAACTAATGATGGTGTCACTGTATGACCCCAGTTTTGTTTGTATGCACAGTTAGGGATAAAGGCTCCCTCCAAAACCTCTCCTGCGTTCAGTTAGTCCCAGTGTAGCTATTTAGGGGATGAGGGGATGTCCTTTCTTTCCTGAAATAGTTATCTTGAAGCAATTGCAGCGCAGACACTGTGGTAATAATACGGTATAATATCTTTCTTCATGGGCATAGCTGGGTATAAAACATGTTTATATCACTTTAGCTGTGTTTACATGGGGGGATTGTACCAGGACATTTAAAACAGCATGCTTGGGTGAACACAGACCCTGAGATGCTCCTGCCACTTGTAATTGTGGGAGACGTTTCTTCAAAAATGCCTTCAGGGGGTGGGAACCCAGCCATGGAAGTGTCTGAATTGTGCTGCTGGGATCAGCGGTTGCCTTTGGGACCCAGAGATGCAGAATTCATAAGCTCGGACAAATTTGTGGGCTGTAGGTAGGGTCCCCTTACCCATCCCCTGTTTCCAGACTGGGACTGGGAGGTATTGGTCTCTGGGCAGATAATGCAAAGGAAGCATCGCTGTGTGTTGCCATGGAAATGTCATGGAGAGAGGTGGTCGGGTTCAGCAGAAGCAGCTGACTGAATTTCTCCCATCTCACTCCCGCCATGTGAAATGAGGACTTTCCTGGGGGTCAGGGGCTGCTTGCCAGCAGCACTGTCTGTGGCTGGGGCAGGCAGCACAGCACGCATGCAGCAGACATGCCCAGACCCTCTTTTCCCAAATTGGCATGGTAGCAGTGGTGTGCTGGGGCTGAGAGTGCAGATACGTGCTGTCAGGGCTAAGCAGACGGGTGTTTTTGCAGGCTGGCTTCACTTGAGCACTCAGGGCACTGGGGCAGTGTAGGAGTATGGAGAGAGACAGCCGTCTGTCTGCCTCTTTTTGGTTGCAGACAGCTCAGGTGATGAGCAGTCATCCCTGCAGCAAAGCCAGGGGACCGGTACTGGGGGTTTCTGCTGCCCTCCGAGTAGCTGGTGGGCTTAGGCTGGAGGAATTTGTAATTATAAGAACTCGTGTCGTTGTCCTATCACAATATTAGGCAAAGCCAAGGCAAATACTCATTATCTTCCTTCCAAGTTCGTTGCCGGGACTAGGATAGATTTTAGGGTCGAGGTCAGGACAGGAAATAGCAGAGGCTGATGTAATGCCGAACCTATTCAAGTATAACATACCGGCACAACTCTTTCATTGTGCAACAGCAGGCCATTGCACGACTGCGTACAGCACGGTGAGGAGTGAACTTTTATAACTCCCCTGAAGGAACACTTCCTTTCCTTTTTAAAATATAATAGCACACAGCACCTTGGGAGTTTAGGATTTTGGCCGTTTCCCCTCCCACCACTATCATCAAAGAGAAGCAGTCTTGGTAAATTTTAAAAATAAGGCTATTTACAACATTCGTCCAGGGTAAAGTAATTCATTGCTAATGCCGGATGCGTGGATTTGCTTTTTCATCGGTGCTTTAATTGTACGGTACAACTGTGTTACTGCTGCTTATAAAACATTACAGCAGTGTGAAAGCAAAGCCAGGGGCACGTGGCATGTGTTTGAGAGGAGAGCGGTGAGGAGTTCTGGCTTGGCTCTCGTACCATTAGCCTAAAATGATCACAGCGCTGCAACGTCCTGCATTCTGACAGATGCTGCAGCAGCCAAAATGCAAATTCTTTCCTCACCTATCCAAAATAGCAAAAAGCCCTTAAACAATTGTGATTGGCTCCTGCAGGCTTTATATACTCACCACTTGGTCTCATCCTCACAAGTACCTTTAAAAACAAGGATAGTTGGTAGAACCCAGTCTCTGCTGAACTTGGCAGCAGAGTTTTACATCCTTGAAAGAAAAAAGTAGTTTGGTGGGCTCGGAATTAAATGCACAGCTCCCACTGACTTTATTGTTATAGTCTGTTATTCACACAGCATTATTGTTATTACTGCTATTGTTGTTATTACTGTTGTTATTATTTCATTGTCATCAATAGTGACTGTGCTCGCCAAGATAGCGTCTGGGACGGATCAGACATTGCATTGTTCCAGGCATAGCACAGGCAGGGAGGTATAAATGCTCCGTGCCTGACATGGCTACAGCCTCTAAAGGCAAGGGGGAAGACATCAGGTGAACAAGGAGATATAACGCAAGGAAAGCGATGACAGCTCCAAAAAGTGTTGGTTTGTTTCTGTGGAAGAGTTAGCCAGCTTTAGATGGCTAAAGGAAAACAAACCAGAGTGAATAAGGGATATATGGAGAGAAGGCTGGGGAAAAAATGGGTGTGTGGCAGTACACGGAGGGGAGGAAGACAGGAAGGAGTTCCCAGAGGATCCCTGGTTCTCTCTCTCTCCCCAGTCACTTCACAGCTTCTGTAATAAGACTAAAGTCTTAGTTTGTGATTTCCTGAAGCTCTTCCTTCTGACTCCACAGCTTCCAAAAAGTCAAAGATCAATGAGCCCAGCAGTGCCCAGACACCATCTACGCAGTGCCCAGTTCTGTCTGATGGGTGCAGCCTAGTGATTTTCCTCTTATGTGTCTTAACATGTTTCCAGGGGTGTTTAATGGAAGAAACAGACAAACAAAATGTATTGTACATCCTTATTTCCCTCTCTTGCATTTATGCACATTCCTTTGCATCACACAGGTGCCCCTCTAAAGAAACAACCTCAAAGCAACCAAAACAAAAGCCCCACTTCTTTGAGATTCACATTTAAAACCAAAAAGCACACGAGTTTGTTCAAGAAAAGTGGGAATTTCTTGAAGTCTTTGAGTGACAGCAAAATGCAAGCCATAAATTTGATGCCTGAGTTTTAGAAGTAAAATAATACCTTTGTCTGCCTCTGAAATCAGTGGCCAATGAGGAGTATTACGCAGCTTACAGAACCTAGTGATTCCTGTTGAAAAGAAACAGTGAATTTTTACTGTAAAACAACTCTTCAAAAGCTGGAGCATGGGTACACTTTTCCCTCTGTCATCACTGGACATCAAAATTATGTTTTCAAATCTCCATGTTTGCAATCCCAACTTCGTTGCTGCCTTGCAGCATAACACACACGTAGAATCAGAGCCTGTGGATGCACAGCAAAGGCCACGTTCCTCAAGGT
This sequence comes from Netta rufina, assembly GCF_964035555.1. Classification (NCBI taxonomy): domain Eukaryota; kingdom Metazoa; phylum Chordata; class Aves; order Anseriformes; family Anatidae; genus Netta; species Netta rufina. The sequence goes on from NC_140123.1 coordinate 104,111,302, forward strand.
CTTGCCCAGAGAGGAGATGAGTGACTCAGAAAGTTTGAACTTCTTTAAAGCTGTGCAGCTCATCTTTTGAAATATCAGAGGAAGTGCAATAAACAGGAATCAAAGACCTTTTTCTGTGTTTAAATGGGCAGGCAAATTTCAGATCTGAAAGAACACAAATCCTCATGTACTTGGTTGAATGAGGTCTCCTAGGACAAATGACCTCCGAACAGAAAGCTGTCCTTTTTCTTTAATTTTCTGAAAGCATCTTTTCATCTGTGTGTCAGTGCAGATGGGAACCCTGACACCATGTCAAATGGGTCAGAGGAAAATGTGATGTGGAAGCTGCAGTTATTTTGAGTAACCTGTACAAGTTCCTTGTAAAGATATTGTTTTCGATATGACTTCAGTGAGTGGTGTGCTTATAACTCGGGGGGGTGAAGGACATTGAAACTTCCTGAAGTAAACCAAATTGTTCTTGTTTGTTTTACAACCTAAAGGACAAAAAACTCAAAGAGCAAGAAAAGAAAGGGGAGATTCTTCACCGTCAGCTCCCAAAGAAAGCTGAGAAAAGTCCAGTTTCATATAGACAGCCTTCTTCCTGTCTTATCTCACAGATACAGAACACCAAGGCTCTGCTGAGGGACCGAAAAGCTACCAAGGCTGGAGGTGCAGAGAAAGGTCAGTGAGAGAAATACCAGCGTGGCTCTGTGCGCATGTGCCTTCCCGTGAATGTGCTTGCATGGGTCTGCCTGTACCAATACGAGTGTCTTACGTGGCATATGGTTGTTAGTAAATAGTCGTGTGCTTGCGTTTGCTGCCTGCTCTGGAGGTGGTGATGTGAACGGGGATGGAATAATGTAGTCAAACTTTAAACAAAACATCCTGAGGAAACCATGACAATGTTCAGCAGTCATGAATCCTCACTTTTACTTCTTTTTTTTATGTGACAGAATTTCCACTGCATTTAAAAAAAAAAAATAAATCTTTTCCTATTTTTATGTGCTTGTACAAAATCATCTGTACTTCACATTGGCACTTTGAAAGCATCAACACCCACCCCAGATCAGTGCTGGGCTGCTCACTGACAAACCAAAGCTGATAGGGAAGCTTCTTTCTGCCAACAAATGCATTTTGCTCAGAGAGGAATAAGGGGCAGCACAGAATGAAATTGCTGACCCTGAGGAGAGTGCTGGTACCTGTGGCCACCTTTGAGAAGTAGTGGCAGCAGCTGATGGTGGAGGAAGGGGAGATGGGCAGCCAAGAGGAAAAGTGGCAGGCACTGCCTACCATCGTGTATTTCAAGCAGTGAAAGGAGGAAGAAAAACATTAACAGGAAAAGATGAGACAGATGTAGAAGAGAAAACATAAATAATGTAGGGAAGGAGGCAGCCTGGGGAGTGCTGGGTGGGACCTGCTCTGAGGATGGCAGGACAAAGGAGGAGGGGAAAAGAACAGTCAGCAGGGAAAATGGGGCTGCAGGAGTGCATATGTGGGCAGGACGTAGAGGGGAGCAGGAAGGTGACGTAGTTGGCTGTTGAACAAGGGAGGGTAACTAAAGACCAGCATGGAGAAATACAGTAACTTAAAATGTTAATTGTGGTGTCAGGCGGTTATTTAGAGCCTTGGATTTGGGTGATTTCATTGCCTTTCTCATACCTTCATAACTTACCATTTGATGCTTTCAACGTGAAGTGTCAAAATGGTGTTCATCAGGCAGCACGGGCACCTCTGCTGTAAGGCAGCAGCAATCTGTAGAGATGGTCACAAATAGGACATACTTTTTGTGAAAAATTAAAAAAAAAAAAAAAAAGTAAAAGAAAAAGAATCTGTTTTTCAGAATTTGCCACTACTTTTGGGAGTATGGCACAGCTGGCAATAAGCAGTTGATATTCTTTTCCTCTCCAGGCTTCTCCTTGCTTTTTTGAACTAATGTAAAACCTGAAAATCACCCAGATCTCAACTAGAGCATTTCTGTGCTTACGGAAACTGTGTTTTGATGCTATTCAAATAATTTTGACCAGTTTTGGAAAGAGACTAGTCAGATTAAACCCGGTCTGCCTTTCCCAAGCTATTCTCAATGCATGTGATTTCATCCCATACACCCATTATTGACATCTCAACCTCTGCCAAGACCATCCCTTTCAAAAGATATACACGTGAGATTTGTGGCTATGACCCGAGGGCTGCAGACCTCAGAAACTTTCTATCCCCTGTTCTCTCAGAGTGAGGATGGGAGAAGTCATGGACAGTGATGAACTGCCAGTCTGCTATTCTTTCCATCAGGGGGAATCTAGCAAAGCAGACTCCTTGGCTAGCTTTTCCTAAACGCAGCAAAATGTGGTGTGTTTTTTTTTTCTTCTTGCAACTATCTTGGCGTGAGTGCCAACATTCTGTAGAAACTGAGTAGATCTTCTCCATGGGCTGTTTTGTATTACTGGGCCAAATCCTGAAAAGATTGTTCCATTTATTTTCGGTCCTTGCTTGGGGAAGATTCTCGCTGAAGTCAGTGCAGCAAATCTGTTCCAACTGTAACAGCCTGAGTCTGGCCAATGCAGTTACTCCGTATTTACATGTGGGAAACCAAGAACAGATTTTGTTCCAAAATGCAAGTAGAGGCATTAGGAATTAACTCACTGTTGTTCCCTATGTCTGTAGGTATGTGAGTGAATACAGTACACAGACCTAGCTAAAAACATGCAAGGGAGAAATGTGAGATTTCTCAGACATTGCCTTAGAGGATATAATTATTACAAACAGCTGACGACATCAGTGGTTTTCTTTTTCATGTCCTTGTCTTACTCACTTTAAGTGCCCTTCCTGCATTTGAGGAAAGTGGCAGATAAATTACCCATGAAACAACAGCATGAGTGTCAAACAAGGATCAGGTTCCTCAGTGCTGCATTGAGTGTATCCCTCAGACCATTTGTTTTAGCTGGTGCATTTGTCGTGCAGATTTGTTAGAGGTGATGTCCGATGCTGTCTGCCACAAGGCAGAGAAGGTAGCGCCATTGATTGCCATTTGCTCTTCTGGTTCCTTTTGTGGTTGCTTTGTAGACTCCACCGGCGGGTTAAGCCCTTTCCACGAGCCCGTGGCGACCAAGACAGGCTGCGTCACGTCCAGCTCCCTGGAGTACCTGGAGGTCCAGCCGCCGCTGCCCAGGACCCCACGGCTCCTGAAGAGGCAGGATTCCCCGCAGCAGGAGCCAGCCCGGGCCGGGGGCCGGGCCAAGGACTCTCCTCTCATCCTGAATATCGTGCACTCCTTCGAGTCTGTCGACAGAGAGGACCAAACAGACCAGGTTTCCCCCTCCCACCAGTACAAGGTTTTAGGCTCGCCCATGAATTTCCCTTACAAAAGCTCAAGTGAAAGGACACTCTCCCCGCTTTTTCAGCCAGGAAGTACGTCCCCCGTCCACCCCACCCAAGTCTCTTTCACGTACGAGGAAAAAGCATATCCCACAAAGGAAGAAGCTGTGTCCCCTACTCAGCTCTTTTCCAACAACCCCCTGGGCAGCCCTAACTGTGTTAAAAGCAGGGGCAGGTTCCCCATGATGGGGATCGGACAGATGCTGCGGAAGAGGAACCAGACGATGCAGTCGGCGAGCGACAAGCCGCTGGAAGCACGGATGCCTCAGCTGCAGCAGATGAGCCCCACGCAGATCACCTTCAATGCTGCAGACGCCGTGAGCGGCCAGTGTTAATCTGGCAGGCCAGGATTTATACTGCTGTTGTCTGGGACCTAGCCTTTTTAATTGTTAAAAAGAGGGGAAAGCCACAGGCATGTTACCATTGCTACGTAATACACTACAGTTGTCCAGCGTAGAAAGTCAGAGATCTGCTTGTAAGGAAGGGGTTGTCCTACATAATAAAGCTGAAAGAAGAGGGCTTTGCTTGGGCTGTTAAGAAATATTAGCATTTTGCATCTGACTGTACAGTAAAACATGTCTTGAAAGAGCCATGTCAGTCTGTGTTTTCACTGCTGTGATCTAGTATTGCAGTAAGTAGGTTGGAAGAACGCCGAGCATTAATGATTTGATTCATCAAGGTAATTGGTGTGGTGCCATGAGCGCTGGTCCCATCAGGACTAGTGGTAAAACTGTCCGTGCTCCACCTGCCTGTGCCACACTGTATGTTGTGCTCTTACAGGTATTGCTCACGTGGCTCGACAAGTGGAAAAACTCGAGATGCTGTTTCCAAAATCAACTTGCTAAAAAGCACTGCCAAGAAGATAAAGTTGGTAGAAGCTTGAATAAAGACATGGGTGATCTAAACATTTAGAAAAAGCGGGAATGTTGAAAGTCAAAGCAGCTCTTAGTTAATAATAAAGTAGCTAATAATGGAATCATTTTTTTCTAAGGAAAATGATTTAATGATGTTATTCAGAAGAAGCACAATTATTTTAAAACAAGGTACATCCCATGGCGATTCAATTTACCATACTGAAGGCCCGTTCCTTTCATGTAATGGGTTTGCAAGTGGATGCTTTAGGCAGCAATCCCAATTGCAACACGCTGTGTTTAAACAACCCAGTCACCTCCAATTTTTGTAGCTGTACTAGCTCCACTCGTGTGTGCAGGATTGCAGTAGCCCCTGTTACAGCAACACAGCACTGGACATACCTGAAGGCTTTTCTGAGAGACTGCAGTGAATTAAAGAGACTAATAAAGGACATGTGAACCTGTACCAATGCCATTTTATACTGCAAGATTGGTAATGCAGTGGTTACCAAAAATTTGGTATTGTTATGAGCTGTGAAGATTAAGTTTCTTAAAAGGCAACTTGTTCTGCATACTGGTCTTGTTTTTCTAAGTAAATGATACATTTGAGAGGTTGGCAACATTTTTTGGTTCTGTTTTTGTGTTCTCACCATTTCCTATAAACTAGAAGGTTTAGCCAAAGACTATGCTTTTATTTCGTCTGTACTGTGCTTGCATATGTGTTTGTGTATACGGGACATCTCAGCAAAGCTTGTACTAATCCAGTCCCCCCCCGGGTACCCCACTGCTGCCCACCCACCTCTCGCCATTCCACAAATGGGGAAGCAGAATCATTGCCCTCTTATTGGGGTCTTTACTGGAATATAGGGATTTTGCATCAGTGGGAACCCACGTCCTATTTTTATCAGTGTTATTGCAAATGATTTTGGAGCCCCACTGCTTTGGTTTCTGTATGAATATGGAGAGTTTCCCTTGTCTGAAAAGCTTTCCTTCCAGTTTCATGAGGTGCAGAAGGACTGGGGGAGCGGGGCCACCAGAGGCGGTGAAAGGGTCCCCAGCAGAGCCCATAGCTGAGTGCATATTCCTCATTTTCCACTAAAAAAAAAAAAAAAAGGTCATCAGTCCAAATACTAACAGCATGGATAATTGGACTGTTCAGTGTTTTGAGTGCTTGCTGGAAAAAACAGCAGAGCATGAATGCTCATCCCTGCAGATGGGACCTTCACCTCGGCTTCAAAGCAGCCTGTCAGGTTGTACGGGGGAGTCTGCGTGCTTCCTACTGTACTCTTCAGGGTAGTGAGGACGCACGCCTCTGTGGTACTTAATGCAGCTCTAAAATTATATACATAGAAATCCTCACTTATTAAGAAAGCCCTGAAATACTTTTGCTTGTCTTGAGATTGAAAGTTGCTGTCTTCTATTTGTATGAAACAGCCAAGTATCCCAGGGGTCCATTTTATCTCTTCCTTTTGTTTAAAAACATCAAACCATTTTCTTTTCTTTCACACTAAGAACACGTTTGCGCTGCAAAGCTAGTGAGCAGGGACAACTGAAACACCGTCGTGTGTGTGCATCAGGCTCGTGTACCTGATGGCAGATACTGACTTGAATTACAAACTCAGGTTTATTTGGAACCCAATAAAAGGTTGGGGGAGGCAGGAAAGAGACATGTATTTTTTGTGAAAACCCAGTAAATATATGTAAGAATCAGAATGAAAACAGAAATGTTAAATCTTTTATTATATTTATAGAGAATATATGAGTACTACACTGCTAAAACATAAACATGTATCCAGCTTAGACAGTAGCTATGTACAGTCAAACCGCAGTGACCATGTAAGGGACTAATTGAAATACAGTAGTGGAAATTCCAGGGGAAAAAATGTATTTGTTATCATTATTAAATATATGTACTTTTTGAACAAGATTGCCATGGAGTGCTGACTTTGTTTGCAAGGTCACTATATAGCAAGGAACGTGTAAGTACAAAGCAACCAGTGAAACACCAAGGTGACAGAAGGATTACCAGTGACTTTACATTCTCCCATCAAAGGCTGTTCCTTTGCAAGGGCTGCTGATTTGCCTATAAACTCTGAGTGAGCTAAAAGGTGGATGATTAGTAGAGGGTGGGATTTCCCTTGCATAACATTAGCCCCCTTCAGGTTGCGCATCTCATCTGTGTTCATTATCCAAGCTGTTCGTCACCAGTGCAGGCTGATAGGGAACTCCAGTTCTCCTTACCTTAAAATAGAGGCTTGAAATAGGGGAATGAATTGCTCCCCAACAGTGCCCAGCTGTTCGAGTTACAAGAACGGGAATAGAGTCGATGAATTCAGATGGGAACTGAGCTCTTGGGCATCCAGGTGAGTCCCACAGATAAGAATTCACACTGATACAAACAAAAGTATTTGCTGATCAGCTTTCTGTGCCTCTAGATTATATTGTTTCAAGTTGTAGGGACCTTTGCTAAGTTCAAAACAGCCGTGCAAAGACTGTCAAGCTTGCAGCTTCAGCTTGAGCATTTCTGTTGTTGATCTCACTGTTTTTGTAAGAACTGTTTCTTCCTCCTCCTACCTTTTTGATTTTATTTTTTTTTCACACAGCAGCTATTCTGAAGACCTCCAAAATCAGCAGAGGTCTCTTTCAGATGTCTGCAGTAGGCTTGGCACCAAGCCCAAGATGAACCTGTTTGATAGATCTGAAAACACATCTTACACTTCACGTCATGCCCTGGGGGAAAGAGCACTTCTGAGCTTTAAGTGCAAGGGGAAAGCACTGTGGTTAATGGGGCCTTTTTGAGGTGCTATTTATGTCCACAACCCAATGGAGTCAGTGGACCGGTGGTGAAGCACCTGAAGGGCTTTGCAGACTATCTGATCACTGGACAGCAGCTCAGGATCTGTAGTATTAAAGTAATTTTTAGACTTTACTGCCTAGAGAAACTGGTGTCAAATTTATTCAGCAAGACAAAGAACACAGCATCTGTTGCTAAAGGTGTTGTTCTTTGTCATTGCCTTGTAGGTAGGCTGATAAATATTAAAACTGCAGAATAATGAGGTTTACAAATCCTTAAAGTAACTAACAGTTCTTTTCATGCTTTTGCACTTTACCTCATTTGATCTTCGCAACAAAATCCCTCTGCATAACTGCAAGATGATGGGGTCATGTTTTCAGGCGACTCCTAAACCCTCAGAGCACCAGTAAAATGTTTTGTCAGTGCCACCCCAGAGACAGCCAGGCACAAATCTGGTTAATGTGATTCCGGACCTTGTTTATCAAGAAGAAAGCAGAAATTTCGGGGAAGCTATTTCTGTGTGCAGTAGATTTGCAAAAAAGCTTCTTCCCTGCTTTTTCAAATACTCGGTGAACTTTCCCCACATACCTTCTTGAGCATAACAAAACCACCGGGTATAGCAGCAATACCCGTTTTTCCTATTAAAAAGCTATCATAGCTCTGTGGAACGAGAACTATAGATCACAAATACATCTGTGTGGCAAATTCATTCATGGATGTGACTCTTACAGTCCTTAAGCAAGCTCCCTACCTCCTGGTTGCATGGCTTGTTCACATCTCAGGTGGCCTCCAGTAGGAACAGTGTGGGGGGACACCAGGAGATGGTTCAGCTTAGTGTCCTCACTGTTCATCAAGAAAAGAGTGCTCCCTCAGAAGGGAGGGAGCATATTATTTGCAGCAGGTTTTCTGTCAAGAAAGCTTCTTGAGTATTCATTCCTAAAACACTCTCAAACACTGGCATTGGCATGTGTTTCCTAGGACATGTGTGCATTACATATACCTGTCTTTCACAAAGATGGCTTGCAGATCTATGTAGAGGGAAAACAGGTTACATCATTCTGAGTCTTTTAAATATGTAGTATCAAATGAAGCTTGTAATATGATGCTTTCTATTATTTAGGTACAGGCAATTAGCTGCTGTTAGCAACAAAGGGTGTCAGGACAGAGCCTGAAATAGGATTTGGAGTTCATATGAGCTTCCCTGTGGTGTGGCTGCTGATGCTGGGGCAGTGAAATACCCAAGAGAGAAGAAGTAAGAAAAGGCTTATTGATTAAAAGTGAGGTGCTAAACTTGTTTCGAAATTTTGGTTAATATTCTAAAAACAGGACTAATGCATTTTTGAGATGCTAAAGAAATATGTTTATTAATGTTGTATGAATAGCACTCCTACTTATAAATGTAAAAATACTGCAATTTATTGTATTTCCTGCAACCAGTAAAGATAATACACTATCTAAAACAAAGACAAGAAAATAAAAGCCACCAGAGGCTTTATTTCAAAATAGTTTCAATCTTTCACAGAAGGAAACAGAGAAGGAACTATTGTCTAGTGCTCATAGCACAGGGCTGACTGTTAGACAAAAAGGTTTTTCTCTTCCATCTCTACCTGCCCCAAAACAATTTGTTCCCTGCTTACCTGTCCATGAACTTGAACCCATATTTTCTGTGTGTCTTCCTGAGCTAATTTGGGTCTCCTTCTGTAGCTGGTCAGTGAGCCACATGAGATCCATGGGAACTTTGGAGACCTCTTTTGGCTGAAGGCAGCTAGGAGTGTTCAGACCTCATTTGGGAGAGACTGATGGATGGATGGGCAGACTGATCTGTGATATACTTGTGAAATACCTTTTCCACCCCATGTGGACCTGAGTGTTATTTTGGGAAGGTATCTGACACATACTGATCTCCAACAAGGGAAGCAGCTATTGCTTGGGATCTGGTGCAGCAAACCTCCTTTGCATGGGCTGTGCCACAGGGTTCCTGTGACACCACAGGCAGGGCCGTGAGCACTGCCAACATTTTAGCCACTTGAAATCACTTTCCTTTTTTTTTTTTTTTTTTTTTTTTTTTTTGACTGCTACAGTCTTTGTTTTTAAAACCCTGTTTTAATTCAGCTATAACATTTCTGCCACTCCCGAGGACTGTGTGTTTGTGTAGTGGGGGACTACATATTTACAGTCACCAGGCTCACGAGCTCTTGCAGCTTCTTTCTTTGACTACAAAGGAGCTGTGGGTGGCCTTTGTGCTGGGAAGCCGTCTGTCTGTCCCCGTGAGAGCCACCCACATCCCCCAGTGATGGCCAAGAAGAAGCTGGGGGGTGGACAGCGAGCTACCGAAGCCTTTGAAGAAAGGATCAGAGAGTTTCTGCAGTGATGCTGTGTGCGAAGGATGCTGAGTGCCACTAGGGCCACCAAGCAGTGCCCATGGGTCCTGGAGCTCATCCTGTGAGAGGCCACCTCTGCAGTTTGGGAGTCCTGGCCAGAGGTGCACCCATGAGCCTATCCTTCAAAAACTCCTGCACAGAGAAATGGGAAGTCACCCTTGAAGACAGTGCGGGCTAGAAGTTCTCTGGGTACCATCTCTGCAGCACTAGGAACATCTTCCACACTAATGCTTTCATCGGGGCATTTGCCGTCATTTCCCCAACAACAGCTCCTCTCTTTTATTGATCATTGCTTTCCAAGGAGCAATCAGGTGAAACATTGGTGCAGAGCAGTTTCAAAGGAGGGAAGAAGTCCATTTTCACAGTATGTCTTCCGAGTAGAGGAGTTAGCTATCCCAACAGAAAATGTCTGAAATATGTGCTTAACTCTTCAGTCCCTGTAGAGGCCAGCAATTTGCTATGGTTTATGGATTAATTAGATTTTACTTCGAACCCCAGGGCTATTGGTAAAAACTTCAGGCTTTTTACTGAGGGGTTTAAAGCTTACCTTCTTAATAACCACACACAATGCAAAACTCCTTATTCAGTTCCTTAAGCATGCAGCAAAATTGCAAGTTACAAAACCAGCTTTTATTTATGAAAACAGCAGCGTAGTGGGTGTTGTGGCCAACATTTTAAAGTACACAGCTGTTTTCTCATGTTCTTTTGAAGAGGATAGAAAGGAAGAAGAAGCAGCCTCTTTTCCCTCACGTGGCAGGCAGCATCTCCAGAAGGCTGAGCAGCACCTCCAGCACTGTGTGCTGGGGGCAGCTCTCCCATGGGACTTTCCTGGTCTTTGCCACTCCTCAAACAGGCCTTAGAACAAGTGTGTTGGTGAAGGGTCTAGAGGGCAAAACGTATGAGGAGCGGCTGAGGTCCCCTGGTTTGCTCAGCCCCGAGCAGAGCAGGCTGAGGGGAGGCCTCATGGTGGCCTGCAGCTCCCTCACGAGGGGAGCGGAGAGGCAGGCGCTGAGCTCTGCTCTCTGGGGACAGCGACAGGACCCGAGGGGATGGCATGGAGCTGGGATGGGAGGGTCAGGCTGGGGGTTAGGGAAAGGGTCTGCAACCAGAGGGTGGTCGGCACTGGGACAGGCTCCCCAGGGCAGTGGTCACAGCACCGAGTCTACAGAGTACAAGAAGCATTTGGGCAATGCTGGTTATGGACACGTGGACTGATTTTTGGGTGGTCCTCTGTGGAGCCAGGAGTTGGACTTGATGATCCTTGTGGGTCTTTCCAACTCAGGATATTCTGTGATCCTATGATCCTATGTTTCTGCATGTTTTTTGGCAACTTCTGTGCTAGCTCAGGGCAGTATTTATCATTCCTCCCCCAGCATCGAATATGCAGCTTATCCTCAGGAGAAAGCACAAAATCAAATTGTTCCTGTGTGAAAATTAACAAGGGCTCCATGGGGCTCCCTCCCTGCAGCTCATGCCTTGACCTAGATATGTGCTATATGCACATGGGAAGAAAGCACAGTGGCAACTGGCACCACTGAAGCCCACAGACCAGACTGGTGAGTGCCTGATGGTGGGCATCTCCTAGGCAAGAGGTGCAGCTTCCAGCAGTGGATGTCTAGGCCGATGGGTATTGCTTGGCAGGTGACATGGGATGTCCTCATTGCAAACCACTCACCCACGCCTACCCGTCAAATTGAGCCCGTCTGTGGTGCCTCAGGAGCCGCTGGAGGCAAATGGAGCCTGGGAAATGACAAAGGAGAAGTTAATAAGTGACACTTCCCTCAGAGATGGAGTGTCCTGAAGAGAGAGGTTGTGTTTGCACAAACGACCTCAGGGTATAATCTGTGTCTCTGAAAGAACTGCTGAATGCCAGCTTTTTTGCACAGAGCAGGTAGAGATGTCCTTCATATGTGCTTATTTTGTGCGTTAGGTGGGAAAATGTAACTTTAGCCTTCAGCCAGCTCCATACTAGTGTTCATGGATAAGCCCCATGTCGGTGCATGTGGTTACATGCAGCAAAGGCTTGTTAGAAGCCATCTCAACAGAGACAGCCATGTTTTGCTCTCTCCTAGAGTCACTGCACTAATTATTAACTAAGAAAAACAAACCCAGAGTGGCAGGCAGAGGGAAGACAACAAGTAGATAAGAAGCAATTCTCCCATAGCTTGAACCTCGCAAAAGCAGGGCTGCAGCTGGATCACCCAACTCTTTCTTCTCCAGCCCATCACCCCCCTCCAGCTCTGCTGACTTGTTTTCTGCCCTCTCCCACCCTGGGGCTGTTTTTTTGTCACTTCACAAGGAATGACTTCAGGAGCTGACCCAGCTGAAAAATAATTAACTTATTTGCCAGGCTGGTTTTCAGCTAGAGCAGCTCCCTTAGCCCAGACACTTTCTCATTTAAGAGAGGGGACAGGAGGGCAGAGGTGGAGTGCAGGGTCCCTGTCCCCTCCCAGCTCCCACAGCCAAAGCCAGGTCCTGCAGAACTGTACCCCCAGATGCTCTTCCTGAAAGGTGGGACCTTTCAGGACAGCTCAGAAACAGAAATCAAAGGCTTTGTACTTTGTCTCAATGTGAAAACAGGTTTCAGATGCGAAAGAGCACAAATCTCTGCACATGCTTGCTTCAGTAAGGGGTCTGCCTCAGCCCTTGTAGCAGACCTTGCTCAACACTTCATGTGCATGTCCCCAGAGGCAGCAAAATTTCTGTTTCCTGTGTGTGGGAGAACAAGGACACAGCGAGCCTGTGCTAAGGTGTAATCACAGTTGGCAGGAATGGAGCCGAGCTTTGTCAGTGCGTGGTGGTAGCTGTGACAGGTTACCAGTGCTTCTCTCCCAAATCTCTGAAAGGTATCACTGCTATTAACATTTCTGCAGTCTTGGGGCTCTGGCAACTGCACTAGGTAGCCGGGTGCAAAACCCCACATGAAAAAACATTGATGCCTGGGCAGTGAGAGTGTTTGAGAATATAAAGCTACCAAAACAATGTGTCCTGGGTGATGCTGTGTAGCCAAGAGAATTTCATGTGCAGAAACATGTCTGAATAATTACTATTTAGTCATTATTTCCTATAACAGAGTGATACAATTCAGAGAGAGAAAAAAAAAAAAGACTTAAAAAAAAAAAAAAAAACAGCAAAAACTGCCCAGAACTAGGAGGAAAACACTTGTTTTGTGTGTGTAAGTGTATCACAGCACATAAAAGAAAGACAGCTCTTTGCCTCACCAGTGGTTTTTGTTTTCCCAGGCTTCTGTTAGGCCAGTTCTGATGCCAGCACGACCTCTTCGTTTTGAAGGAACATGTAGCAGGGAAAAGCCCCAAGGACATCTGGGGCTACTGCAACCTCAGTGACCCATGGCCCACATCTGAGGGCATGGTTTAGATAAAATGAGAATGCCTCTGGTCCTTTTCCCAAAACTGAAACCAGTTGCCCTTCATGAGCTTGGAAAATAGTTGGAACTGCTGGTTTTAAAGCCATGCCTTATCCATTCCAGCAGCTGTGTTATGGGTTTCTCTTCTGACATGCATGTCCCCGGGGGCTCAGGTGCCTCTGGGCAGAAGCAGGAGGAGGTGGGCTCTGCAGCCTCCCCTTGGGGAGGGACTCGGTATGCCTCACAGCCAAAACTGCACTGTGGCAATCTCGGCAGATATTTCAGAGTGTCTGTCCTATCAAGAAACCACCAGGAAAGGGAAGTGGGAGGATTATTTGGGGTCTACATCTGCTGTCTTTACTGTACATCCATGGAAATGGAACTGGGGCAAAGCAGAGCTCCAGAGCAGGACTGGTTGTCTTGTGCATGATATATTACCATGCCCCAGGGGCCCCTTTCACAGCTTTTCATTTAAATATTTATCCATGGATGCATCTGGATGTGACCCCCCGTCCTTTTGTGGTGGCTGGGTGAGGAAGAGAGCCTTTGGGAGCACCGGGAGTTTCACTTGGAGCTGTGCTGATGGCTTCGCATCAGCAGCACCTGGTTAAAAAATACTTGCCTTGCTATCCTGGGATCCCTCTGGACACAGTTATTCATCACTGGTGCTTCACAGAGCGCCTGTCAGGTTGTAGATTCAGCTCCTTAAGGCTGCTGAAATGAGGCATAAATCCGTGCGGTTGTTATCCACGGCTGTCGCTCCGCTTCTCCGCCGGCTCCGATGTCACGCTGACTTGCAGAGGGGGCAGGGACGGGGCAGGGCTGTCTGTGCGAATTCAGCAAGGAGCTGACAGTGCTGTGGTACAGTTTCTCTCTAATCTGGCAAATCCCATGGATGCTCAGGGTTTTCTTTTTGTCAGAGCTGTGCCCTCTTTTCCAAGTGGAAAAAATGACATATTTAGGTCTGCTCTCCAGAAGGACACTTTAAACTACCTACAGCTGACTGCAGTCCCCGAGTTTTCACGTGCAGAGCCACCAGCAAAAGAGTCACAGGTCTAAGGTATGTGCTGGCCTCAGCTCCAAGACATGTCTGAGCAGAACTGTGGCCTGACCCCTGCAATGCTCATGCCTGGAGCAATAGGTAGAGTGATGAGAGATGCTTGTGCTCCAGACTCTCCATTTGAGGAGGGAGGCTGGCAGATGGCCTGAGGCTGTGATTAGAGCATGTAGCACACTCACTGTGCCTGCGAGTGACAGCAAAATGCTCCCTTCCCCCTCAGCCCAGGTTTTTCCTGGGTTTGTTCTTGCATTTCAGATTCTTCACTTTGGACCGGAGAGGATGCGCTTCTCCCCAGGGGCTACACATCCAGGCATGCCTCAGTTGCTGAAAGGCACAGCGTCTCACTCAGCAGATCCTGTGTGACGGTGCTGATGCTGCTACCTGGCCTCAGGTCCAGATGCAGCTGGGAGCCCTGGGATGGGAACGTGAGGTCTGTCTGCACCCAACCCTGCAGACATACCTGGGGACCCCGCGTACCCGCAGTTCCCACTGCCTTCTCTGCTTGTGGAGATGAGTCCCTGAATGAGCCATCACAAGGCTTTAAATATAGCACAGTTTCCTGTGGGGATGAAACCCTCTATAGCACAAAGAATTGGAGACCTTTCATGTGAATCTGAATCCAGACATTCCTCTGATGAACAAGCCCAGATTCCCACCGCCTCCACCAGTGACAGGGGCCTGATCCATGTTATGAGGGTTTTCCCACTGCAGGAAATCCCACCTGGCCTGTGCACTTATTTTTAGTTGTGAGGGAAAACCTCTCTTTGCCTTCAGACAATGCACATCAGCGTGAATAAAAAGCTTTCCAGAAAGCCACCCAGCACCTGTTGCTTAGTGCTCAGCTGAAACACTAATTCCAAATTGGTGACTTTGCAACAGTCTCCATAGTGATTAATTGTAATTTGCAGACAGGGCACGGTGACTTGACAAGGGAAATTGGATGCAGAAGCAGGAAGACTTCTTGCTTATAAAAACTGGGGAGAGACACAATTGATTCAGTGCATCTGTTCTGTGTTATTTATTGCTGCTGCACCTCAGCCTTTCCTGCTCTGTGGAAGGGGTTTGGGCAGCACCACAGGGCTGATGCAGAGATGGAGAATTCCCTCTGTAACCCAAATGGATGAGTTCATGCAAGACAACACTTGCCTACCTGCTGCATCTGATTCAAACGTGTGAGTGGGGCAAAGACACAGGCTGACAGCACCAGAGGATGAAAATCCTTGTGGTGCTGGCAGCAGCATGTGCTGAATGTTCATCCCAGGAGATGGGGATATGACATCCCCCTAATACCACTCACTGCCTGTAGTGTGGGACAGCTGGGCAAGCTTCTTATGAGAATGATTCAAGGATGGCCAACTGTTATGGGGAAGAAAATTTATCATAAGACAAGTTTCCTCCACTTATTTTGTCTTTGCAAACATCTTCTGGGAGACTCCAGCATCTATCTGCACATACAGACAACTCTTCTTTCCAGCTCATCCTTTTCTCTGGGTATTTTCCACTTCCCAGATCATGGTTGCCAGGAGAGCAGCTTGCATGGATTGTGTCATCTTCAGGGAGTCCTGTCTCATCATTATTCAGTTACCTGCAATCCTCTGATTGAAGATGCTAAATCCCTAGCTCACAGCCAGATTAGAAAAGTGATTAGTTACCTGTGCATCCCACGTTAGAGGTATAGGATTATATGGCAATTATAAGGGATCAGACTCAGCCTATTTAAAAGGATGCTGACATCTTAGAAATATTTTTACAAGCATTTTACACTGAGCCTCCTTACCTCAAATCTTTTCAGGCACATTAAGTGAAATTTTGAAGTTGGTTTCTTAAAACCATTATGTTTTGCATTTTGTGCTCAAGTGATTAGGGACAAGGAAGGCAAACTGCTGGCAATTACACTTGTCATTGAGGTCTCAAGTCCCAGGCAGTACCCTGGTGATGACACTGCTTAGGCCCAGGTACTGACCAGGAAACACGATAGGGCTACGTGTTTTTTCCCCCATAAAAGACAAATTAACTGATGTGTTGGAGCTGCTTCAGAGTTTTAAAGATCTACTGACTATAGAATATTTTTTAACAGCTACTGATGTATCTTGAGGGTTACAGTCATGTATTCATGTGCTCATACTATATGTAAATGTTATTGTATGTGAATATATAACCCACAGGTAAGGGTGTGTTACCTGATTCACCCAGGCTTGCACCATAATTAGCTTTTTTCTGTCCCTCAGTGTGTCTGTCTGTCTTCTCCAGTCATTTCTGCACTGCTGGCCAAGCTGAGCTGCAGCATAGAGGGATGCAAGCAGTCACAGAAATCACATGGTTCCTTGAAGTTTCATGAAAATACACAGGGAGGTAGAGGAGGGAGCCTCTGCTTGTCCCCAGAGAAGGGCTGCAGATTGCATTCAGCTTGTAGCACAAGTTGGATGCCCACCATGAGCACCACAGCCATGGGCAAGCTTCAGTCAAAGCCCACGTCCCATTAGGCTCCACAGACCCCGGCCATGGGACTGGTCTGTGGGAGGCCTGGCTTGGTTACTCCCACTGCTCATGCAACTACTCTACCACTCTTTTACTTTTTCATGTAGTGATCTCCATCTCCACACCTCTAAAATGCAACCAGCTACTTCCAGCTGGCAATTACAGTTGCCATCTTGATCCTTTTCAAATCCTACAAAAAAAAGGGGGGGCTTTTCTTTGCTTTCTCCTTTTTTACCTATTATCTTTTTTTTTTATCCTTTTTTTTTTCTTTCTGTAATTCAGATTCTAAAAATCCTTGTGCATAACTTCTCAGTATTTCTCCCTAATCTATATTTATTGTATAAGCTACTCCCTGGGGAGCAAGTAGCTGTGAGGCTGTAAGATGCCTCCTAGGGAGGCGGGCTTTTCCTGGTGATGGGGAGCCGTGATTCTAACAGTCACGAAAAGGGAGATAAGATCAAAATTGACTAATGCCTTCTCTGTTGCTCATCAGGCCTCTAACTCAGATGCATATGCTGATGCTGACCAGCACAGGCTACAGGAAATGTTCCTAACTGGCACCGAGGCACTTCATTTAGCCCATGAAATTCGTGAGTGAAGCTTCTCTCCCAGTCAATGGGGAGAGGCAGGCTCCTGCTCTGAGTCAGCCGATGGAGGAACATGACTGAAGTGATCTGAATTGCCCTCGGCAGGAGCCGACCTGTCTCTGCTGACTGAGGGAGGCGGCTGAGTGCCTCAGTATACGTCTTCAGAGAAGTTGCAGCTTCTATTAAAAACTGCTTCTTTAGCAATGTTGAGTCAAGTGCACTCAGCCTCCTCTACAGCAGGCCCGTTCTCCTGCAACTTTACTCCTCGCATCAAGCATAGCTGTATAAACAATGCAAAAATAGCCCGTCTTGTAGCAAAAAGGCCTTCCAAAGGTGCAGTGCTTGAAGACAGGACAACAGGAAGGGGCAGAAGGAACAAGCTTTGTTTATTCTTCTTTACCTGTTTTCCAGTACTTTTCCTTCTCACTTGTTTGGGAGGGGAGAAAGGGGAGAAGGTAGGCAGGCCCTGAAAGGGCTGCTGTGAGCAGTGACTTGCAGGGGCTGCAGGAAGCTGAGGAAGGAGAAACAGATCCCGATGGAGGAGGTCTAGTAAGGCTGAATGAGGAGGAGAGTCCCCAGGTGGTTGGTTTTGTGGCAGAGCTGGAAGGGTAAGGCTGGGACTAGAGTTAACAGCAAGACAAAGGCTGCATGAGGCCTTGAGATGAGACTGGGGTCAGTGAGGTTGCTGCAGCAGGAGTGGAAAGGGGAGTTATGCCAGCAGGGGGTGGGACTGGTGGGGCAAGAGGGCGAATATGGACCAAGGATGACCTCTAAGAGGAGAGAGGGGATTGTGTTTCTCAAGATAGGGATGTAGCAGAACCTGGAGGGAAAACCGAGAAACCAAAAACATAATTTCTTTTCACACATGAAACCAGAGTACCTTTAAGAAAGAAACACATGTACACCAACCAACCAACGAACAAGCTCAAAAGCACAAATGCTATGGAAAATTCGATAGTCCTGGCAGAGATTTCTCTAAAAAGACACCTAGTGATGATAGACATGTTAGCACCATGAACAAACATCTGTCTTCTTCCTGATAGGCATCTTTTGAGATAGAAAGGGTGTGCTTCTCCCACAGCACTGGCACCCAGAAACATCTGAAACCCACACCCTTGTCTGGCCATTCCTTCCTGTAGGAAGGAGCTGCATATGCACTGAATGCCAGCAATCACTCTTGCATTACAGCAGCAACTGAAGAGAACAGCATGGGGTTTACTGGGCAATAAACGTCCAGCTGGCACATTATCTTGCTGTGAAGTGTCAGACCGATGACCCAGGGACACCGCTGTTTTACAGCAGTCATTCCCGGGGAGAGAAGCCAAATCAGCCAGGAGATCTCTCACACCCAAAGCGCAGTGGGATACCAGTCCCTGACATATCTTGCGGTACAAGTAGAACTGGTGTATCGCCATGCTTTAGGCTACAGGATCATCCTCCCTCAAATAGAGAGAAAATAGCAAAATAAATAGAAGTGTTTTCACTCAAATACCAGCTGGAAGAAATCAGTGCTGCTTCACTGAACTCAGTGGACTTAAAGTAACCCACAGCTCGCCACAGTCATGAGCCAACAGATCTGATCTTGGACTCAGGCTCTGACCCAGACTCAAACACTGGAGATTTGTTTTTATTGTTGTTTGTTTTAACTGCTTCCTTTAAGAAATGTTATAAAAACTTTCTGGAGAAAAAAGAAAAAAAAAAGGATTAGGGATGGCTCTTCTTGGATGAAGAAGGCTAATGTTTTTTTCTATTTTTGTCTTTCCCTTTGTTCTCTAATCTCTTGCTGATGCTAATGGTTCTAGTGGTATAGGTTACTCTGTGTGCCACTTGAGGATAGAAGGACTGCTCTTATCACATGTCTAAGGTGTCACAAGGCTTGGCAGAAATCCTGATCTTCAAGGGTTGGTGTTATTTACATACATACGTCTTTATCTGTCCTTAAACTGATGGCTGAAGTATCCATGAAAATGGTTGTTTCTGCAAGAATTTAGGAAGTTTCATGATTGACAGTTTTTAATTCATTCCTCCTCCCCTCTCCCCCCATAATTAGCGCAAATCAGGTATATAACTATATTTTACATAAAATTAATATTTACATTTTTAAAATCACGACTTCTTAGACCCTAGCTAAGAGAAGCAAATATTGTGCCAGCTAGTGGAGATACTCTCACCACTTACATGTACGTCAGGATCTGGGGGAAGGTATGAAAGGGGGTGAAACAGGGGGGTAGCTCGGGACATTGCAGCTGTGCCTGTCTGTAGCATGCAATGCTAAGGGAAAAAGAACAGTCACGGGCTGTAAACTTGCTCCAAATGAAAAGCAGACAGCTAGAGAGGCAAAATTCAAGAAAAATACGTGGACAACCAGAGCAGGGCAAGATACTGCTCTGTTGCTAGGTGATAGATCTGTTATCATGCTAATGACAATAAAAGATGATACTGGTACCAATAAAGCATCTTTCATCTGAGAATTACCAAGGGTTCTCCAGACAGCAAGGCTGTATTATTCCCATTTTCCAGAGGCACAGACAGAGATGAATTGATTTGCCAAAGGTCACCTAAAGCATCGCCGATGGATTTCAGAATACAAAATTGACCTATTTTAGTTCTGTTAGGCCAATGACTGTCATAAAACCTTTCTTTGCAAGCAGTCCCTCCCCCCTCACCTCATCAATCACCCCCATGTCCCGCTCTCCTGAGGGGACATCCTCCCCTGTCTTGTTTGTGTTTCTGGTCTTGTTTAGATTACAAGATCTTCTGGCCCAGGAGTGTGGTTTAAAAGGGACTGAAGGGCAGAGCAAATGCATGGGCCAAACTGTGCTGTTCTACATACATACCTGGCACTTCTCTGTCCTCTGGCACTGGGAAGTAAATACGCTGTGATAGGCCTGAAAGTTTCTTGTCAGATACTAGCTAGTTTGCCCCAGGCCTCTGACTTATAACAACAAATGGTGTTAAGCACCCATTTCTCCTGGATATTCTGACCAGCTGTGACTTCTGTGTGAAGGACTTCTAGGTTGCCCCCCATGACTTTGTGTTAGACAGTTATCTGCATGGAAGGCCATGAAATGCCAAGGGGCTGTATTCAGAGAAATGCAAATGCTCCTGAACCCACTGAAAAACAGCTTTCTCTATCTGCACATCTCTTCCCAATACTGGGGCTCCTTAGGCATGAATCAGTGAAGACATGAGTCAGGCGTGATTTTGTCTGTCATTGTTTCCCGTTAGAGATCGTGAGGAGCACACAAGTGAATCTAAATTCTAGCACTTGTAGGAAAACAGCATTTCTGATTTACATCTGAAGAACAGAATTTCCGTGATGACGAGGAGTAGTCTCCAATTTGCTGATGAGCTGATACAGTCTAGCAAGGACAGCGGGGCTAGAAACACAGAGGGGATGCCTACATGAGTGATTTTACTCTGAGTCATTGTTCCCTCTGGGGTCTGGGCTGTACATATATTCCACCAGGTGTTTCCTATGGTGCTTCCAAAGGTACACCCCCAGCAGTTCCCACTATATCTAAAACCCAAGCTTTTAAAACCTGTATTTCCCTTTCCTCATGTGTAAAATAGGGATGCATCTCTTTTGTCCCTGACTGTCACTGTGAAAATTTAGCTAATCTTTCTACAATTCAACAGAGATGCAAATTGCAAACGCAGTAGGTGCTAAGCATTTTAATGACTCCTCTCTCCTGTTTTTCCTACTTCTCAAGTCTTGGCAATTTTTCTCAGTCTCAAGTGTTTCAGCACAGGAGGACACAGCCCCAAAGCAACTGAAGCACAGGAGCCACACAACAGCTTTGTGGGCTTTGTTCAAATTATGTAAAAGACTAAGACAATTTAAAACCTCAGGGCATGTCTGTAAAATAGATCCTACTGGAGTGCTAAATCCTCCAAACTGATGTAAGGCTGCCTCTAACTAGCTAAGAAAAAGTCCCAGCCCAGTAAAACATTCATGTGCTTTACTGGATTGGGCCTTTTTCCCCTTTCCATGGGAAAAACATAAAAAAAAAAAATTAAAAAAAAAAAAGTGAAATGGCACTTTTTAGGTAAATGCACACTCTGGCCAAGTAGAGATATTAGCAGCAGTGGAGCATGGAAAGACCAGCTAAGGAAAACCCTTCTGGCAGCCTCATGGCATTTGCAGTGTAAATACTGCTCATAGATTTCATGTTATGCTTGAACCTGGTTTGCAGGGGAGCCTGAAAGCCCTGAACAGGATTAACTCCTTCTAAAAGGTGGAGATGTCGGATGGATGGGTAAAGGCTGCTCTGCTTGAAGCACTCCAAAATGTTGCCTGGATGTTGCCTATTACCTTTGCAGGTGTTAGCTCAGTTCTGCAGATAACAGCTGCAAACAGATGTGGTGTCTTTGGTGAGCTGCGTCCTTTCCATTTCTCCAAAGACTGAGTGACTTATCCCCATGGAAAGACTGCTGGCAGCAAGGCTTAAGTAGGTAGCATTTTAGTCATTGAATCTGGTGAGGGAATCAGGCAATCACTTCTTCCAGCAGCTTTCCTGACTCTGGAGTTTCCAGCTTCATTGAATGCCAGTGTACACCACTCCGTGGCCCAGGGAGTGTGAAGGGGCCCGTCCCAGCTAAAGACCCTTGAGAGAGACACTTGTTGCTTTAATGTATTCCATGAGTAGATGACATGCCTGGAAGACTCAGTCAAGGACCAGTTCAGAATTTAGGCAAAGTCCTGTGCAAATATGTGGTAGGAAGATGGCTCTTCTCTGAAGGATACTGCAGCCTGCAGCAAAAAAATAAAATAAAATAAAATAAAATAAAATGGAAAGGGACAAAGTAACAAGGAGTTAATTTTGGTTAGCGCAAAAAAAAAACCATCATCTCAGCATCCAGTGGCCAGAAGTCATGCCTAGTTTCTGCAGGCCCCACAAAAGGAAGGGTTTATGCGGGGGCTAGGAGGAAAAGGCTAAATTAGTTTTACAGAGAACTTCCCCTCAAGTACCACGGGGAAATCAGGCAGGGCCTGCTTGCTAATGCAGCACATGTAGCTCTCCTGGCAGCCTCCTCAGAGGTGGGAGATGGCCCACCAGCACCGAAGGGAGGCAGAAGGCTCGGGCAGGGCCGCCAGGCCTCGCGTGTGTGGCGTCGAGGAAGGGAGGCAGGGCCGGAGGGTGGGCTGGCTCCTATGTTCATCTCCCTCTGCTCCCCACGGGGACCGCGTAATATATCAGTCTGCTTTGCATCAAACAGCTGTCTGACAACAGCCTTCCTGAAAGCGAAAAGGAGAAAAAAAAAAAAAAAAAAAAAAAAAGCAAGAGTCCTTAAAATTCAGGCTCTGGCTCTTGCTTTTGTCAATTGTCCTTGTCAAAGCCCATTTGTCAGAGGCTGTGCTCTGCAGGCTGTCACGTCACACAGCTCAGCACCCATGGCTCCTCTGCTGTCCCACAATAACCTTCACAGCAGATGAAAGACTGAGCCTTTCTTCCTCCCCATCTCCTTGTTTTTTTTTTTTTTTTTCTTTATAAAGCAACACTAATTTATTAAACCGGAATTTATACAGAAAAAGTCCTACAGTCACATGAATGTACTGGCTTCATACATGGTGATGCAGTAGGTCTAGATCTGCACTAGCGTTTTAAGAGTCCACAGCAATAACACAGAAACAAAGGATACACCAGAAAGATAATCCCGGGGATGGCATGGATTATAAAATGCTGCCACTTGTTTCATTAACTTGTGTCAGCCTCGCATGGCCACACACATGCCAGCCTGCACTGAAAGACAACTTAAGGGCATTATGGTCTCAGCGTCCCCAGCAAACGATGGCCCCTGGCAAACGTTTCTGAATCCAAATGTCTTCTGTCACCAAAGACTGAAAAATCCCTCCATGGTACATCATGCATCTATCTGCCTCTGGCTAATTTCTGCTATCTGTTTATTATTTTTGTTTCAGATCCTCGTGTTTTTCTGAGCATGATAGGTACAACACAGGCGTAATGACATTTTCCGTGAATTCTGCATTTAACAGAAGAATGCAACATTGCTCTGGGTAGTTTGTTTGTTTGTTTGTATGTTATGATGGCGATTTCTTCCCTTGGAGGAGGAAGGATGCAAATTCCAATGGCTCACATAATTCACTGTTGTCTTTTTATTTTTTAAGTCACAAATTAAAGTGGGAGGTTCTGATACTACACACTCTTACTTTGGGTCGAGTTCCTACTAATTTATAGTTTTGTCTGTGGAGTAGCCCAGTGCAAATGGGATGTCTAACCTGGGTGGAGCCTTTCCAATTTGGCATCAGTGGATTGTGTGAAATCTCAGTGGAGAAACCTGCAGCACCATCAAGCCACGTTCCTGTTAAAATCACAGAAAGGCTTGCATAAAAACTGAGGACTTGACCCAAGATGTATATAAATCACCTCATCACAGCCAGCATTGTTGGCACTGAGTAGGAACGTGGCCTGAGCACCAGGTGGACACAGGATGACCCTACACATGTAGGGTCTTCCCCTTTGGCTGACAAGACCAGGTATCCCTGCACAAGGAATTAATTGCTGTGAGGGCATCTAGTCACAGAGATGTGTCTGGCCAAGCTCCTGTGAGCCAGGCTCAGTTAATTTCCTCACAGCCCTGTTTGCCTGCCAGACCCCTCAGAGCAGTGGTGGTGGGCTGGGTGGCATGCCACTCCTCAGCCACCAGTCCTCTCCTGGGGGCTGATGCAAATTGCATCAGACCAAGCGACACACCACCTCCCCTTCTATCCCTGCAACAGGGATGACAATTTCCAGACCAGGAGCAATAAACTTTTAGATCACCCCACCACAAATGACCAGGGGCTGGCTGGAGGCAGCCTTGTTTATCAGCAATTATTTCTGGTGTAGGTTTCTTTCCCAAAGCCTCCATGTGGAAGGCTTTTGTCTTGTGCAAGGTGTCACTTCCACAACCAGGAGGTGACAAGCCCAGCATCCTCCCTGCTGTGTCTCTGCACCAGGCTCCTTCACATCCCCAGTGACTCCCAGGTTAAACTGCTGCATGCTGAGCTTTTGACAGCACTATATGGCATCAAAAGCCACAGAGGCATCTTTACCATACCAGTTTATGGTGTTCCTCCTCTAAACATCACATGTGGAAAAGCTGTTTGCCTTCTGCTCAGCAGAGGGGTTTTTAAATAAAATGGACTCTCCATCTTAAATACATCATGATGTTTGTAGGACATGTTGGTATTACAAATCCTACTTGACATGAGTCATTTCAGGTTGTAGTTAAATAAGAGTGGCTATATCTTTCCTGCAAGCATAAGTCAGTTAAATATACCCTGTGGTTACTGCTTTGAAAATGCCTTAAAATCAACTTAATCTGATCACAGTCGTGACAGTCACATCAGAACATCCAGCTGCAGAGCATGCCTGCATGGAGGTCAGTCCCTGCACATCACTGGCAGCAGGACTTGCCATAAAGAGAGGTGGGCTGCCTTTCTGAAGCCACTGCAGCAGCCCCCCTAGCCCTTGAGCTGCTCTCACTACTTCTCGGGCTGCTGGCACAGAAGCAGATGCTGATGCCTTCACAGAGACATGTCCAACACCACCGGTGTCCAAACACAGGACAGAACATCTCTGCCTTGGACTCACACCACATGTTTGAGCTATAAGATGTGCTGTTTCCAGCCATGGATCCAGTCCCGGTGCCTCAGCCTCCCCAGCATGCAAACTACACCCTAGCCCCAACTATGAACCTTTTCCTTTACAGTTTACTTCTTCCAGAGCTCTGCAAAGACAGCTCAAGACACAGAGAGGCTTTGTGAGAGTTTCAGAGCAAACTGCTGTTTTTCCATAAAGAGAAAGAACTCAGGTCATAGATCTTTGCAGAAAGAGCAAGTTCCCCCAGTGCTGGGCTTCTTGGTTTCCCTCTGACCTCCCTCCGGAGGCTCAGGTTGCATGCTGGAGCCTGAGCACCAGGTTCATGACCTGTCTTCTCAGGTCCTGTACATTTGTCTCTCCTTGCTGCAAAAGCCAGCTCAGCCATAATGGGGTCCCTTTAGGTCCCCCTGGGGGCCCTTGCATGCCCAAACGTCCCTGAGTGACCTCATTTTGGACCCCCATGCATACCCTCCCCATGGGTCTGGGAGCCCCATTTCAGCTCCATGCTGCCTCCCAGGCCCTGCCCCAGCCAGTCCTAGCTCACTCACTGGGCTTCATGGGTGGGCCAAATGGGAATTATTTTACCTGTTGGCAGGGCTAGTTTGATCTTGGAAAACACATTGGGAGAGCTGGCTTTCAGATTTGTCATTTTTCCTTCCACACTCGTTCACTCGCTTGCAAACAAGCTCCTACTTTTCCTTCCCTTTCAAAACTTAGTTACTAAAAAGGGGAGAAAAGTTGCTCATAGGATAGGGTATCTAATGCAGAGAATGAGCAAAGCCATTTGTTATCATCTCACCAACACTGTGTCACAGGCTGGGTAATACAGAGGATGCTAAAACCCATTCAGCTCTGATGAAGTGTATAACAACTTCCAGAATCACCACTGATCATCTTTCTATTATCTGACCCCCTTCTGGCAGGTTTAGAAAACACCACAAGCACTACAAATATGAGCATAGCCCCACAAAGTATTTTGTTACCTTCCCTTGGAGCCCTGTTCCCCAACAAACACTGCAGAACCAAGAGACAAACACATGCTGATGATGTTTATAAGCACAGCAAAATCTCCTTCCTCATTAAACAGCTGAAGCAGCGTCCCAGTTTCCTTCCAGCTGCTGCAATCCCCTGTCACTAAAGGCTACCAAATCACACGAGTCTTTCTAGAAATCGTCAGGTGGGATTAATCCCAGCCCCTCTAACCACTGCCCTGGCTGGGGGCTGAGCTTCCTCCAGCCAGAGTCACCTCAACATTGCCCCTGGTTCTGATCAGCTCCAGGGCTTGAGGCCAGAGTGTTTATACTCTTGCTGTGGGGGATTCCTCCTGTCAAATGTTTCACACACCAGCATGGTTTGTGCACTGCAGAGCAAGCTGGAAGCCAGTCAAGTCCTCTGTTCATCTTCCTGGAGCAAGAAGCAGCACACTGTCCACCTGGCTCTGTCATAGTTCATGCTACTGTGGCTCACAGGGAGGAGAGCCTGTGGGATGGCTGGACCCTTTCCAGTGCCTTTTGGTGACACAAGGTACAGCCACAGCTCTCCCTCCCCTCTCTGCTCCCACTGTTCTCCTGCAGCAGGCTGGTAGCTCAGGCTGGCACGTGGCTATTGCATGGCTTCAAAGGGATTGTGCCAGCATTGTCCTCTGAGAGCCCCACAGGCACCTACAGCAAACCTGATGAATTTGCAACATCTTTATGCTCCTGCTGCCTCCAGCAGCAGGCTCGCTGCCCTACAATTGCTCTGTGTCTACCACAGGGGAGAATATCAAACAGTCCTGGTGGGAAGCCACCAAGAGCAGTAGGAAGACGAGCACAGTCCTAGCATCATTTTCCTTGTTATGCTCATAGCCAGCCTCTTTCATTCACCAGCTAATTTTTAATGGCTGACATTAGGGTCATCTATAAAACTGGGCACTGAGCAGACTTTCTGCACATTCATGACTCTCTCTGAGGGTCTTCTTTGTCCAATGAGTAAAGTCTATTGTTCAGAGAGTGTTTACTGAAGAAGTAGCTGGTCACTCTAGAAAAGAAAATTCATTATTCCATTCATTTAAATTATTAAAATTATTTATGAAGCCTTAGGCTCGTAAATGACAAACATACAGCCAAAAAATTGTGTTTTCTCTCATGCAACTCTCGTCTTGTATGACACACAGATCCATGAACATTACTTCTTGGGAAAAGTGGAGTGTGTTTCTACTATCATCATGATCATCTAAGTCACAGAATGGCATTTGGTTGCTCCTAAGTGTGTTATAAATATAGCCACCTGCAAGGTCCCAGAGCTGATCTGTGGATTTTCCTTCGGCTCACAGTAGGAAAGAGGGGCCAGCAGATACTCTGAACCCTGAATTCCCCTGGAGTCTGGATGCATTTATAACCACTGATGCAATTGCACTCTCACTGTACATACAGAAAGAGCTAGACGTAGACTCCAACCCCAAGCTCTTCTCAGACCCTCTCCTATTGAGGCTAAGGGTGTAAATCCACTCCTAAAAATAAATAAATAAATAAATTTGATTAATTAATCAATTAATTTAAAAATACTAAAAAAAGAAACTTCAAACTCCAAAAGTCAAATGTAAGTGTTCTTCTGGCATATAGTCCCTGGATGAAGTGCTAAGGTAGAAGAGCAAGATATGATGCAGTACCAAGTGATTGCTGGCATTTGGCTGCATTGTTGAGTGAGTTTCACATAAGTCTATTTAAACCAATTCCATTGGGAAACAAAGATCATTAATTTGTCCTTCTGTACCTGAGGGGAAGAACTGATGGAGCCGCTCTGAATCACAGCTCAGTGGATCTCCTGTCATTGCTGTGCTGAAGAGTGGATTAAGACCCTACCAGTCTCTGAAGCCTAGTCAAGACACACTTACAAGATGGCATCTTACAGTGAAATTCATTTTGACATATATATATTTATTTATACAACTATATATACATATACATATATGCATACGTATATATACACAGACATATTAAGGGGAAATGAAAATACTCCATGTCAGCTTCTTACAAAAGGACGCGTTAATTCACATATGAAAATCTCCTGGCTGTTCAAGTGAAGCCAGGATGCTGACTTAAAAACCCACCCCAAACAAAGAAACTCTAGCAGCTCTTGAAAAGTCACAGACGCGGTCAAAGGCCCTCATGTCTTATTATTTCCACACACACGTTCGTAATTTCACTGGGCCAATTGCTTTTGATTGATTTCACTTCTCTGAGACACCACACATCTGGAATTATTCAGGACGTTACTGTATATAATGTTATGCTAGAATAATTGTTCCATTTAGCTTTATCCCCTCTGCTTACAAAATCTTAGAGGAACTTAAAATGCTCTTAACATTTGTGTGTGCACATTGGTCTGTTTGGTTTATGAGTCTGAATGACAGCATGAAAATGACACGCGTGTAATACTTAACCAAAGGCTGACTCTGTACACACAATTCAGGAGAATTCAGATTTAATACTCTTACAGCATTGTTAATGTTCTTTAGGTATATGTCTTCTTATGATCCGTGCTTTGATATCCTCATTTGCACAGCCCAAGATCTGGTGCCAGGATTCAGCTCTCTGAGCTCTGCAAGCCTTTGCTTGCTGCGTTAGGGACTTACTGTAAGTAACAGCATTGCAGATCCACCCCGGGATTGCACGCTGTGTCCTGTCCAGCTTGCCTGTCAAGGAGGTTAAGGAAAAAATGTGCTGTTTTAATAGACAATGATGCATAACTCAGCTTATTTATAGAAGAACAGGAAAAGGAAGATACAAAATACACAGAACAAATCTCCTATGGTGACGTAGGGTTAACTTCTGCATAGTTAGAGCTGAACTGGCCGGAAGGAAAAGGGTGTTTGCACTTGCTATAGATTGTGTGTGGTGAATGAGGGTGATGTCAGGGTACTTGTTTGGTATGTGTATTAAGGGAAAAGAGATTGCTCACGCCTTGCTATGGGAAATGTTTGGATTCCCCAGTCTGTTTTTCTGAGTGTGTCTTTGGAGGACAGGAAAACCTGCCTGAGCGCCAGCTTTCATCATAGAGAGAGGTGACCAGGTACTTTAAAAAGTGTCCCGAATTTGTCAGAAAAGCTGGCAAAAAAGATGAGAGAAAAGTCTGTCAGTGGAATATCCACTGTTTTTTTCACCATGGCATGGTCACTATTGCTTTTGATTTCTAAGGGACTACCAACTATCCCACCTCTAAAAGCAGTGTGAGTAAAAACTTTGTGTTATTTATAATAGTTTGGTGAAGAAAGAATGTCTATGAAGTCTCTTAGGAGATATAAATTGTTACAATTCTGTCAGTGTGGAAGAGGAGCCATGCCAAGTGAGGACATGCCAAAATGTTAAAGATTTCACTAACCATTGCCAGTTGCATTTTGGATTTTTTCTTCTTCCAAATTTAACCCAGTCACGTTGAAAATTAACACATATTTATAGTGGAAAGGATTTCCTAAAAGGCCAAGGTGATAGCTCTAGCATACTTCTGACAGGCATATTTTTGCTAACAATGTTTTGTACAACCATGTAACACAGAAATTGTTCCTACTGTACCCTTAAGAACTTATGCAAAGTTGAGGCTGGTTTAAGATGCACTGCTCGTGCCATGTTTTCACAATGCAATCTGTGCTGCTTTTTGTAAGGTGAGTTTGTTTGCAAAGCCCTGCCCGTTTAGCTGAGACCTGGGCTGGCTGGAGACTGGATTTGTGTGACAGGGACTCCTTCGTACAGCTGAAGTTACATTAGTGAAAATGTGTTTTATGGCTTCTAAATAATCATTAGGGATGCACTGGTGGTTATGGGCACCTTTATGCCAGTACAGCTACATCTGTGTTAAGGACTGTAGAAATGCCACTATTCTGGCAGAAAATGCACTGCTCATCAAAACTGTATTACCAGAACAGAAGGCAAGCATCCAGCAGCCATCAGGCTCTTTGCAGCTGATGGGCTCTCCCAGAGCAAATTGATGAAGCACAGGAAGAGGAATTATCCCTTTTTTTTTCTTGCCTCTATTTTGAAAGGATTTGATTAACATTTAAATAAAAAGTTAAGCAGTTGCCCTGTGTTGTGTATCATGCACATTTGCAACCACCTCCTGTTTAAGTTAGTTGACTGTTCAACCTTTTGCCTTTCTTTTTTATAGTTCTCTTGGTAGCTTCCTTACCTCATTAGGCTTTTGAATTCTGAAATAAAAACTCAATGCTTGACTTCTCTGTCCCGGGTCTGTTTTTAAAGCCCCTTTTGAGGACATTAAATCAAGATCAGAGCCAATAACATTCTGCTTTAGGAGCACAGAGTGACTATTTAAGGTGTTTGGGACCTCCATATGATCATTTATCATAACATTATTCCAGTTCAAATGCTTAATTATAGAATATTTTCAAATCCCTTTCCAGAAGCTCTATAAATACCTCAGCAACATCTAAAGACCAGTTTGTCTGCCAATAACTAAAACTGTCTTTTCATACAAACTAGCCTTTTCTTTCTCCTCTGCTAACACGTCTGTGTTTTGCAAGTAGGAGCCCATAAATGTTGTGTCCTTTCTTCGGTCAGCCTTTGCTGGGTGCCACTAGGGGCTGAGCATCATGCTTTACAGACTTTGCTCTGTTTCTCTCTCACTCCTCCAAGGCGGAAGGCAAAGGACCTTCAAGGCAGGGAAAGGTGGAGATTGAAGTTTCTCCCTGTCCTCCTCCATTTGTGCTTGTCTCTGCTGTCCTCACCACTTCCTCATCACTTAGTTCCTCATCGCTTCCATCCAATGGGTGCTGCCATATGTGAAACGAGGGCACAGCACACTGGAGGAAGACGCACCTACCTGATGGTGTTGCTCTCAGTCACAAGAAGAACAAGACAGTGTTGGACAAGGACCCCACAGATGTAAAGCTAGCAAAGGGAAATACTTCCCCATTAACACACATTCTGCCAGAAGAACACAATGCCGTAAGTATGACTGGGGCAGAATTTTTGCTATGAGTCTAAACCATGAGTCAGACATGGAAAATAGCCATCGTTATCCCAGAAAAGATTCTGGAAAACATTGTAAAACATTTAGGATTCACCACCTTGGTAAACTGCCCACCCTCAGCCATGTCAGCAGGGATTTCAAGACGCTTTTACTTGAAAACCAGTGCCAGGGGGAGACATTTTGGGTTTATACGCAGGGTGACTTTTTCCTTTCTCTTTCCTTCCTATGCAAGCATAATGGAAATCTCACACAAAGTATGAAAACAAGATTTTTTCTTCCCTTTCCCAGAGCACTGCAGTGAGGGAACCTGTATGCTTTGTGGCCTCAGGGCATTTGGTCCCCCTTTGGCCCCTTTCTGAGGTGGCTGAGACCCCACATGCACCTGGCTGCTCAAGCCCCACTGAAGATTTTCAGTGGTCAAAGCAAGTTGTCTTAAACCCAGCTTCATGGACACTAGCTCTGCTGGACTTACTTGTTTTCACTGTCTAGAGCACTGGAAAGCAACTTAAAAGCAGACATTTAACGCATGGATGAGTGATATTTATAAGACTCTGTGTGAGACTGGGGCAGAGCCATGTATATATATTGGCAAATAGTAAATTCATTGAAAAATGTGGCCTCAGTGTTTCTGGAACCATCAGTGGCTTTAGAACTGTTTGGGCTGGAAGTACATTTATTTTGGGAAAAGATTCATAAAACTGCCTGCAGGCTGGGAGATGGGATTCAACTCTCCTCAAACAGAGGAAGGAAAAGAACTAAATTTACCCGCAGCCCAGCGAGTCCTTTCAGCTCTGGGATGGTGAGAAAAGGGGGATGTTTCTTCTTACAGTTGTTAATACCCTAGCTTTTCATTTTGTTTGCTTTTCTTCCACAAGCCCAGAAATCAGCATTTTGCTGAGGTTAAATGGGTTATTTTGTGCAGAAAAGAATGTTTTCTTCTTTTTGTTCTTTTTTTTTTTTTTTTTCTCTTTCCCCAGAAAGAAGGGAATTTGAAAATCTTTCATAACTTAGTTCAATCCAGAGGGATTTTCAGTTGATTTGCTTTGTTTGGCTGATGTACTGAAAAAAATCACTTTTATTTTCTTAGCCCTAAGCAGCGTTCAGTGAGCTCTTTGGCAATGCTCTGTATCTAGTCTCATCATTTAATAGTGAATCTGAAGAATTAAAAAGATAAAGGAGCACTTTTCTCTTTCAATTATATTTACAGTTTAATTGCCGATCCTCTGCCTTTGACAGCTTTGCATACCTTTAGCTGGTACAGTTGTGGCTGCACCCCTCCAAAAAACACACAGATAACATTTAACATACTATGCAATGTTTTCCTGCTCAGGATAATACAGACTCCAGATCAGACCTAAAATTAATATAGGTGTCTACTCTGAAATCCTTATCACATGACAGTAGTAAAGTAACAAGAAACTGGAGTGGCACCAATTATGAAACCAAATCAAAATTTCTATCATGCTCGAACACCAACAAAACACTGAGATTTTCAAGGTGATGTAGGGTAAGTTGAAACCATTTGTAGAAAAAGCGTGAGGTTAGAGTCAAGTATTCACACCTTCAGTTGGTGAATCATAGCCCTGGCTCTGGGAAACTCTGACTTCCAAGTGAAGTCAAGCAAGTCATAGCAAGTGACCATACTTACAGGGATGGCTGCATCGCCTACCTTGGCAACATAGTCTAAAATCTTTAAAATGTGATTGTAACCCAGGGCAAAACTGAGCAGTGGGAGGTGCACCTGGATCTCCGTGGCCTGGGAAGGGTCCTGCAGTGCCCTGCAGGGTACATCTCACCTCAGCTGGAATCAGATTTTGGCAACAGTGCAAAAGCGCTACAAAACCTATATGCACTTACCCAACTAATACTGAAAACAAGAAGAATAAATAAAAACTAAAAAAAAATAATCTAATAATCCTTCCTCTTGCTTAGAAGATGTCAAGCTGCTCTGCTTAAAACCTTGGTGGCAGCTAAGGGAATGATACTGAAACCTCACACCCACCGCACTCCAACCCCACAAGCATTTTAAGATGGGGTTAAAAGTTCAGTGTGTGAGCAGGTCCTATTGATGCTGAGCTCCTTTATTTTGTAATTCTCGAGATGCTTTTACTCACCTTTCTGAGAGTCTAATGCCAAAATTTCTCCTAGTGGCATGACTTAGCAGGTGTGACTCTCTCCTGGGCTTATTTGTGGTCTTTTTAGTAATTTGCTGTGATTTTTCTGGTCAACTGTGTTGCACCTGGCGGGTGGAACACATCATCCCACAGACTGTAGAAAATGAGAGAGATGTTTGTGCTGAGCTGCAGAATAAAGAGAAGAAATAACCCTTGCTAGAAAGCCAAAATATGAGTGTGCTTGAGTCAAGGATGACACCATCTCCTGGCCCTATTTCGACTGGCTCTTTTCCAAGACCACCCACTTTCAATCCTTGGTCTACATAATTGGCCAGCACCCAGCAGACTTGCTTTAAATCTTTGCCCCTTTTGGTTCCCCAAACCTCTGCCTGACAAACAGCTTTAAAATTCCCATCAATAACTCTGCACTTAACCATAACAGTGCATGCAGGTTCCCTTTCTCACATGCGCTAGAGGACCTGGAAAGAGCACAGGTAATAATTCAAGCACCATCCATTTTGGTGGTCCCCTCACACCTCCAAAAGAGGCCCCCCGGGTTGTGCTGGGGTCCAGAAATACCACCCGATAAGCAGCGACTTTCTGAAAGGCTCCAACTCTGCATGCTCACTGCAAAACCTTTCTGTGTGGTGAATAAACTCCTAGAAAAGATGGCAAAGCATGCAATAGAAGATGTGGGGTGTCCTCTATTGCTGTATCATTGTTTTTGCATGGCTGGGAGCCACTCTTGCACACCATGGGGAGGCAGGAGGCAGCTCCCGGGGCCTGGCTGCTGCATGGCAGCACAGGGTGAGGCTGGGCATGAGGCTGGGTTTCAAACTTCTACCACATTCAGTTAAGTTCAGGATTTCATCTTTTGGGTTTTCTGCCCAGAAAATATGTCTCTGTCTTTCTCTCCATCTCAGTATCACTGCACTAACATATGCTGGGAGACACGAGTGTACTGCTCAGCATACTGTGGTGACTTCAGGGATGTCTAGTCACCTAATTGCAATTAAACAGTAATTTCCATTTCTGCTTAAGCACATTCAGTGTATAACTACATACCTACAGTCAAGATTCCAAGTCCTATGGTGACTTTTAGATAACTTTAGTTTATTCCCACGTGTAAGAGTTCCAGGACTGAGACCTGTATAGACACAGAAACACTGAAAATGCAAGCACAGACTTAAAATACTGTCTGGAAGTTTAACTGCTGTTTTTGTATTAGCTTAACGTAACTCTGTATTCAGAACACATATGAGTTTGTGGGATGTAAATCTCTTAAAGTTGCTGACTGAAGAAGGGATCCCTCATACTCATCCTGTTGGCTATTTACTGGAGGCTTTAAATTGTAGGCAGAAGAGATTTGGACCAACGTTATTTAAAGTTTCACTGGAAAAAAATCTTTTCTGTTGAATATTCACTTAATGAAATAAGCATATACAGTTTCAGGCTATTGTTACTGCAGAAAACTTTCCTTGACAGCCCAAACTCTCCTTCTCCAACCTCCTTTCCTTTCAGTACTGGCAGAGACTAGAAGAATTTGGTACAGCCTCATATCTTTATCCAGCTGTGAGTTTGTCTGAAGGACAGCACGTCATCACTTTAAATCAGGTATGCATAATTCCTACCTATGAGCTGTGAATTTATTTTTTGTCCAGCCATGATAGCAATTAATAGCATACTGCTAAGGAAGTCTTTCTGGTTAGTAGCATGAGGAAACTGTAAAGACGCAGCTGGGATCCCGGTAACAGCTTTTATTGGGTAGGTATATAAACAAATACAGCTTAGCTCCATCTGCAGCTCTGAGCTGTGGTGCCTTCCATGGTACAACACTGGGAAATGCAGCAGGAGGTCCAAAGACGCCATGAACCCCACTCTGCAGTGCAGGACTGTGCCCAGGAGCTGCTGGGATCAGGTCCCTGTAGCTCAGTGCTCATCCGGGCTGGCTGTACCAGGTCCTGAAGTCTCTCAAGGCTTCAGGGTGCATGGAGACAGATTTCCAATGTTGTAGGGTTCAAGTTCAAGCAAAGCAATGCTTAAGCCCCTTGCAGTCCTAAATTAAAATAGGGTTAATGTTGAAGGAGCAAGAACATTTTACATACATATTCAAGCACACTAATATGTCCAAATTTGGCCTGAAGAAGGAGAGAATAGCTGCCTCCGCAGGGCTTTCCCATGTGGGCTTTGCTGGGTAGTGAGGTGACTTCAACACAAAGGCAGGGGATGAGGTTTTTACCTCACTAACACCATCCTGCCTGGAGGAAAGTAGTGGCCTTGTGCAGCCACTTTCTGCTGCCACTGTCCCTAATGGATGTTTAGGCAGCATTTTTACTGAAACAGACACTTTCTTATGGCATTCCTTGCAGGCGGACACAACCAGACATGAAAAGGGGCTTTTGAGGAAGAAAGAGTGATCTTATGTCAATATGAACTTTGGAGTTATTTTTGACATATTTTTTTTAATTAGAATAAAATGGGTTATGAGTTGCCTTTTGGAAATGCGCTATCTTTCTACATACTCGCCTAGAATTTGAGTGGAAAAAGAAAAAAAAGGAAAAAAAAAAAAAAAGAAAAAAAAATCATGATGCTTGTATTTTACCGAGGTCAAGTTTCTACATAAAGGAGAACAGTGTGAATGATATATATGTAAACAGACGGCATTCCCTATGTATGGACCTTTGAGTCCGGGAAATTAATGACAACTCAGAACCCCATTCCTCTCCAATTTCCTCCGCTAATGCACACGAACCAGTTGGAGCGCACAATTAGGAGAAGGCTGCCTGTTTCCAATTAGGTCAGAAGAGAGGACCTGCCTCTTTCCTAAATGAATTGCAGATAAAGCTTGCCAGGAGTGGGCCTCCTTCTGTCCATGCTGGCATAAATCAGGGACAGCAGCAGCAGCCTGCACCATCACATCGGGGCAAAGCGGGGTCCAGCCTGCCCCACGTGTGCTGCCTGCCTGCCCCAAGGGTCCCATCCTGCTCTGGAAGGGTGGCCACGGTTTGGTCTGACTGGCTTTGTCCTCCTTTTTTTTTTTTTTTTTTTTTCCTACCATTTTCCACCATTCCTGGGTTTATAATGCTTAACACATCTGTATTTCATTCCCTGCCTTCAGTCTGGAGGGTCGGTGTGGGGGGAAGGTGGTCTCGCTTTCAAAATCCTTGTCAAGAAAATGAAGGCGCTGGAGCAATTTGAAGGGGAATGGCAAGTTATTTTTGTTGACAGGATTTCAACAAGCAACAGTTCTGGCTAATTACACTGTAATTGAATTGGCATGTTAGTACGGACTTCGAGGGACTCTCTTTAGTTTTTTATCCATTACAAAGGGATTTTGAAATATGGGCTGTTTTGCTTTAAAAAGAGAAACAAAGGAAATAAAATTGAGCAATTGAATTAATTTGCTCAACTCCCTCAGGCCCAGGCAACAACAGTTACCACTGGAAAACCAGATACTCCCATATGAGGAGCACTCAGAGAAGCTGTAGGAAAGCAGACCAGGGTAACTGGGCGCTGACTGCTCAGCATTAGCTTCAGCCTGGTTTCCCCTACCAGTCACGACAGAGGTTTTTTTCTGTCCTTTTGATGACCTAAAACCCTTGTTTCACAGTAATTTCTTCATTATTATTTTGAAAAGGAGAGAAAATATCTGTGTATTCATATGGGAAAGAAAAATCTCAGTTTCAGATCCAGATTAAGGAGAATTTATAAAAGTTCAGCCTTTCTTCCTCTTCCCCCTTATATTTCAGAAGTGAGGCCAACTGGTGCTTCAACCTAATACTGGGAGAAAGATTTCCTCTTGTCCAGGATGTTCTAAAATTGTCCAATCCTCCTTCTGCAGCATCTGGCATGGGTCACTTCTGG
The DNA here is from genome assembly GCF_964035555.1 of Netta rufina. Taxonomy (NCBI): domain Eukaryota; kingdom Metazoa; phylum Chordata; class Aves; order Anseriformes; family Anatidae; genus Netta; species Netta rufina. The sequence continues at coordinate 104,147,717 of NC_140123.1, forward strand.
CAGTCAGGCTATAAAAGATGATTCTGAACCTAAAGAAATGATAGAAAAGCTCTGTTTGTATGACAATGTATCAACATTGTTTCTATAAAGTGCATGCTCTACAGTACAGTAAAGTTTAATTTGACTGCCTGTAGGTGTTCAGCTTAAACCTCATGCACAAGAACAACATGTCTGTACTTTGGTTAGTACATGTCCACACAGTATAGGAGACCTGCGTTATACTTTCCTTTAATAATAAATACATTCAGTGAGGCTTAAAAATACGACGTCAAAATCTGCACAGACTTTCAGCTTCCCTTACAAGGTACTGTGGTTTTAATGTGACAACCTTGTAGATACAACACAGTATGCTGATTTAGCCTTTTCCTTAATTGCCTCCAACGACATCGTCTCCCAGAGGCTCTTTTACACAGTAGGTGCTTCATTTTCCGAGTTAAATGCCACCCAACATAATCTCAGAGGAAACAGTGCATTTATATTGAAACAATCCCAGGTGAAAGCATGGTATTTCTTTCGTCATGACATACAGTAAAATGCTATATTTGCAGAAGAGAAACTGCAAAAGCTGTGGCATGGTTGCACTTAGGGTTTGGACATGCTGGGGACCTGTCCCTGTCCTTACCCAAAGTGCAGTAGTGCCTGCAGTCCCGAGCCCTTGAGCCCACGGCCTGGCTTCACCCTGCTGCAGTAGGGCCGTGATTCAGTGGGGCTGACCTGACCGATCACTGAGGTACCAGGGTGTATCACACAGCTCACACACTGCTCTGTCCAGCTCCCCCTTGCAGTACTCAATGTTGGCATTAAATCCGACATGAACTCCTCTGCAAATGATGGATGGAAGGGAAAGAAAGGGAGCTGGGGCCTTTTGTGTGAGTTCATGTTCAATGACTTAACATGGCTCCTACGCCAAGTGCCAGTGCAAAGAGTCTCTGAAAACACATTCAAAACACATTTTAAGGGCCTCAGAGGTGCACAGGCCTTTTGTGGATCCTCTGCATGGGGTGAGCTTCATGATCTCTGAGTTATCCCTAGAAAAACAGCGACTAGACATAGCCCTCAAAACACTGCGGCGTTGTTATTACAGCGGGATGTATGGTGCAGTTTGATGTATGCATCCACTGATAGCAGTGGAAAAACTTCCATTCAATGGAGTGGGCTGGAAGCCAGGCCCACAGTGAAGCCTTGTCTGTAGCTGTTACTGTGATGGTGGATTCTATAACAACTGTATCATAAAACACTTTACAAAAGAGTCATGAACCCTGGGAAAGAGTAGGGCTTACAGAGTCTATTTAAACAGAGGAAGTTGCTCAGTGACTTGGCAGCAAAGCATGACCCCCAGTTATGGGTAACTGAAGCCAGCATCAGAGAAACTACATAAGCAGATAGTTAATATCAAGGCTCACATCTTTCCAGTCTGTTACTGATTCTGAGCTGGGCAGAGAGACGGATAAGAGGAAAATAAAAGTGATGTGTGATGAGGGTGACAGCCCTCTGCATGCAGAGAGCCCAGGCATAGCTTTTTGCAGTCTGTCAGGTCACCACTTGAAATTGCAATTTTGGTGAAATTAATAGCTAAATTCCTCTTCACGTCAGTGGGGCCTGAGTTTCCCATTTTGGACCAATAAAACGTCAAAAGGTGAAGTAAAGTAGCAATCGCAGAAAGAAAGAATGCAAACATAAATAGAACGGGGATGAATTAAGAGCTAACAAATATTCTCTCCCAGTCATGTGGAAGATCTGGAAGAAAAACACAGTGTAAGGAATAAGTTAATCCCCAGGTTTCTGGTTTTGGATGATAAATAAATGTCTGAATAAAAGGAGAAAGAGGAAATGAGAGGCAGAAGCACATAACTTTTCACTCAGAAGGGTCTGAATCTTGGCTAGGAGAGGGATATAGCGTAAAATCATTTTCTTTTATTCTCAGGCCAAGGTTTGATGGAATGGAGGCTTTAGTGACAATATTGACTTAAATAGGTTCCTTTCCTGGCCTCATATTTCCACTCCTGAGCAGCAGCACACTGTTCCCGTATTTCATTGTTACAACTGTTTGTGGAACCATGCTGTAAACACACTCAAATAACTGATGGGTTAAAAAGGAAAAGCTCTAGGAGAATTTGTTGGCAAGATGGTGATGCTGTCAGCCCCGGAATGGGCGTGGGCTTGGTGGCACCAAGATGCTTGATCCATGTTTAGATGTTCTCTGATTAGCTGGGAAAAGCAGTCTTCCTTCTACCCATCCACCTTACTGCAGAGGAAGGTTTCATTTGCATGGTGTGGTTAGGGCAATGGGTTTGGTACATTGCCTTGCACAAGCTGTAAACTTGATTCATGTATCTTATTTTCCCTTCTCATGCACCAACCCTCCTTTTTGCTGTGGTTTGTTCCTCACTTTCTCCACTCCAGGCTTCTTCCAAATCCATCACTAAATACTTTTTCTTCATTTGGTCCAGTTTTGCTTCAACTGTACCAATTTTAATATTTCTGATATTAGTATCTGGGTGATATGTTGTTCTTGGCCTTGCAAGGTCCTATTCCCCAACGACTCCCCGGTGCATCCCTCTGGTTATCTGTGATTTTGGGCCATCACTAATTAACACCTCCTTAAATAACCTGCGAAATCCAGACACCACTTATGGGCAGTATCTGCAACTTTTGCCAGCTTATCATATTTTACCTCTCAGGTCCAGCAATTTTTCGTGTCCTCACCAGTAATTTTTCATGTCCTGTTCTGTTAATTTAACTAGGCCATGGCTATGGCCTTGACATCTGCCTACAGCCCTAAAAATAAATAAATAAATAAATAAATAAATAAATAAATCAATGAGGAAGGAAAGCGAAGACAACGAGATAACAGATCTCAGTCACTCACTATCAACCTGGGAGACTGTGCTCAGCTGGGTTCTCCAAGGACCTCTCTTGGAGCCCATGCTACTCAATATCTTCTGTAATGGTTGATGAGATTGATAGGACACTTACAAATCAGCAGAAACTGCAAAGTTGTGCAAGACTGTAAGCCAACTCAAGGACTGGCACGGAATATAGATTAATCTTGTCCAGCTGGGGAACCAATCTGGAGAAATGTTAGTTGCAATCCAGCATGGAGAAGCGCACTACTCTATGTGATGGTAGGGGCCATCCACACAATTACATGAGGAAACAACCAGTTTTGCAGAAAAAAACGTTGGATGGTTTAGTGATTACAGGATGATCTTGGATCTCTAATGACAAACTGCTGAGAAGAAAGCACCCAGTGGTGAGAGATATGGACAGGAATGCTGTGCATAACACAAGCAAAAATAATCCCTTTACCCTGTTGGGTCTGGTTGTGAAGATTTTGGTTGGATTGCCCTGTCTAGTTTTTAGGGACAGTTGTCTAAGAAAGGTGTGAGCTGGATAATGTTTCAGAGGAGAGCAACAAGAACCAGGTCTAAAAAAACAAGGCTTGTGAGGAAGTCTTGGAGGAAATGAAAATATTTAGGCTAAAGAAAAGAAAATGAAGGGAAAGATGCCAGCAGTCTTCAAATGCATGGAAGGTAGCTGCACAGAGGAAAACATAAACTGTTCTTCATGTGCTCAGAGCGCAGAGGAAGAATTAATGGCCTCATGGGAAGATTTAGGTTAGTTGTGAGGAAAGCTTTCTAATGAGCTTTGGACAAGGTTCTGTACCAGCTTGCCTGAGAAAAACAGGGAAGCTCCAGCAGGAAAAGTTTTTGAGAACAAGCTGAAGTACCATCTGCCAGGAGGGGTTAAGTACAACTGATCCTGCACATAAGCTGTGAGACTGACCTTGAGGAGTCCCTTCCAGCCCTCTCCTCTGTCAGCCCATCAATGGTCCCACAGTGAAATGAGAATTTGCTCAGTATATCATTAGCCTGTCTGATCAGAGCCATCCACTGCAGTCAAGGCTCCTTTGGCTGTTCCTGCCAGGAGAAGAAACTGATGGTGGAACTGGGGACCTGTGACAAAAATCTGTTTGTTTACAAAAGGTGGACAAAACCCTCTTGCACTGAATCCAGCAGAAATCCTACAGCAGAAGCCAACTTCTTTGCTTACAGTTTTCAGACTCCTTTCAGCCAACTTGCAGATCAAAAACATTCCCAGAGGAGTTTCGAGCTAGTGTATCCCCAGTGCTGAGTCAAGCTGCATCTGGTGTTTTTTTACTGCCTTCTCTTTGACTTCTTTCCATCTTTCTGCTATTCCCCTTTTAAAAACACCCAAGTCTTCACCCTCCTTTCTTCCTCCCTGCATCACATTATCCCTTTGTAAATGTGTTTCTATTTTGTGAAGGATACCTGATTATGTAGAGGCATTTCACTTCTTTCAATCTGTTCTTTCAATAATCAGAAGTGAAGGGGGTTACTTAAACATCCACATTCAAAAAGATTTAATTCAAATCAAGCCAATATTATGAATGACTAAAAACTCCCCGCAAACTGTAAAATGGCAACATTTGCAGGCGACAAAAATGACTTAGTGTTAGTCATGATTGTGAATGATGATTTGGGTGAGGAGATTGTGAAGAGAAACCTAACAGAGCTAGGTGAATGAGAAAAGAAATATTCAGTTTAATGCTGGAGCATGCATGGAGTCTTGAAATTATGCAGGTGAACTCTGCTGAGGCTGGAAAAGAAACAGAGAGTCAGCTGCAAAACAGTTCATACCAGTGACAGATGTGCTATTCCTGTTTAACAAGTACTTTTGGGCTCTTTTGCCTGGAGAGTAGTCTCCTCGCTCACGTTAATCGTGATGATTCTTTAAAAAACACTAAGTTAAGCAGCAAAGAATAAAATATATTTATTCTAAATGGAGAGGCAATTACCTCACCAATGTTCCCCCGTGCATAAAAATCTACACGCGCTGCTCAGTGGAGCTACAGTAACCTGCTCTTGCAAGTCGTTTAGCACGTGGGATTGAGTTGTTTTTAATTGCTTGTTGAATTACCTGGGTTTCAGCTCTCAGCCAGTTCCAGATGTAACTTAGTTACGAGCTAAAGCAGAGGAGGCAGAAAAGTTGTGGGTTTCAAAGGAAGCCGGAAGAGTGCTTTCCATTTCTGATAAGGTATTTCTGATCTGGAATGGAATTGTTCTCCAACTGGGAAAAAAAAGTCACTCACTGGGGATGCACCATTTGGACTTCTGAACAGCTTTCTTGTTCAGGTTCTCCCAGATGGAGGTAGACCTGCTGGTTTTGGCTTAGTTTCTACCTATCAAAGGCAATAATAGATTGTATCAACATTGTCTCCAGCTAATAAAAGGGGACAGGTTCACACTCATAATAACTTTTTTTTTTTTTTTTTTTTTTTATGCCTTTTGGTATGCAAAAAGGTGAGATTAAGTGAAAATTTTGAAGGATGGCTTGTCCTGAGTTAACTGAGGATGGTGGTTTGGATTTGGAGAAAGCCGTTCTGACCCCTGCTGTTAGTTTTGGGGAAAATAACGTTTTCAGCAGCCAACAGCAATGCAATCCTGGAAGCTGACCTGGAGAAGAACTGGTATTGCCACGAAACGCCAGTGAGTGGAAAGCCAAGTAGTTGAGGCTGAACCTGCCTTTACTGGTTGCTGCAATACAGCAGCTGAAGCTCCCACCAAAGCCCAGGGCAAAGAGCATTAGCTACAGCAGGCGCTGGGCAGAGCCCTGCAAGGCAAATCTCCTTTGCTGCACCTCCCACGTTCTCTCTCATCTGGGGGCCTCATAGTCCCTTCCTCTGCTCTGGATCTGAGCATGCTACTGCAGAAGCAGGGCAAAGCAGCTCCTCTTGTTCTTCTGTGACCAGAAATAACAGCAGCTGGAGTTTTCTTCCTCAGTCTCTTGCTTTTCCCATGCTCCCTTATTTTTGTGACAGCGCCTGAATCTCTGAGAACTCAAACATACTGACCTGCTACACCCCTGAAAATAGTTACCTGTGTCCTATAAGCAGTTCCCCTGTCCACAGCGCTGTATCTGTGCATTCGCACTGACTATGAATTGTGATAGCAACGAGGCACTTGTGTCACCTCCACAGGCAAGTAATGGCAGGCTTTTGGGTAGTCTTGATGTCAAAACTGACCCTTTGCTCAGCCAGATGTACAGCTACACAGCAAGGAAGAGGAAGAGGATTGCTGCTGGCAGACTAGAGGACTTTTAGCATCTCTATCACCAGGAAAGCTGGACCCTCAAAAGCAGCCCACACCCATGCTTCAGAGTCCTATAAAATAAAGCTGCGATGGCAATTAAAAGCAAAGCCAAGCCCAGCACTGAAGATACCACTTAATGCTTTGTAAATGTGCATGTTTTGTTCTGTCATATTTGTTTGCCAAATTCCAGACTGATGCAATTTGAAGCAGCTGGGACATTTAAGCCCTGTGGTGACTCTGGCCTTCCAAAATCAGAGCTTTTGGCACTGTGCTGTTCCTGGTCACCACAGGACTCTGTCTCCTTTCCTTCTGGCAACAAGGGCTGTGTAGCTGCCACCAGAGCCTTTAACACCTCCAGGTGTCCCTGGTGTCACTCTCCTGTACATTGGAGAGAAGCTGGCAGTTGTATGCTGCTTCGTGGTGCTTCATCCCAAAGCTGCTAGGATTCTGCCACCTAGCAGGACATCACCCCTTTGAGCTGGCCAGGAAATACGGGATTCCACTTCATTTGCTGCTCACAAGCAATGAAGCTTGGGAAGTGAGTCAGAGGAGAACACACACGTGCTCTCTGCTGGAGGAGCACAGATGCTACAGGAAGAGCCCACACATCCAGGTCCAAAATAGGCTGTGACAGGGAGCATCATGAACCAACAACACACTAAAGGTAGAATAACTGCAGTCAAGTGCTGGGCTGAATACACTGAAGAGGCAACCCAGGAAATCATTGTCTCCATGACAAAGAACTGAAAAGCTAGTTCCTATATTACATGCAGCAGGCTGGTTCTCCAGGCACTAGTAGGCTGTGTGTTGTACTGAACTGCTGACTCCTGTGATGAAAACTCAATGGGAAATAAGTCCAGTCAGCACATACATTACATTACACTTTTTTTTTTTATTTATTTTTTTATTTTTTTTCCCATTGTGATTCAAATACCAGTCTGAGGAGGTCATTCAGAGAACGGATTTGTTCTTTGCCTATCTGGCTGGAAATCAGTGTTAAGCTTCAGACATGGCTGTGCTCTAAGACCCATCCAAGGCAGAAAACACAGTGTTTAGATGTCCTTTATGAAGATTTGACCTCTTCTTTCACTGTTCTGCAGAGAGTTACGCACTGGACTCTGGCAGCGAGGTATGTTTTCCTGTGCTGATGGAGCCATCGCAGGCAGAGACAATGGCACTCCAGCACATTCAGGTCATGAGTTCTGCTTTTCACCCTGTGATGGATTAAAAGCTCACAGACATTGCTGGAAAGACTCCCAGTGTCTCTGACAGTCTCCAGAGCAAACCTGCACACAGCGTTAATACCTCACGGTAGGTTGCAGCTGCACATCAGGCAATGTTCGGAGCAAGGATGAAATCCAGCCTCGTGTCCTCGGTTCAGCATATCACTGCTGCATGTAGTCACAGGGGAGAAAGAGCACATACAAAGTCAAGTAGGGGTAAATTTACTGACTAGGAGGGTTTGACTGTCTCATCCCATTAGCCATGTCTGCTGCTGCACGTCTGCTCTCAGCTGTGTGGTGTGGCCACGTAACTCCTGATCGGCCTTTGCTCTCCAGCCATACAGCAGCTGCATCCAGCCCTACATGCACACAGAAATCCCCCTGTGGAAGTTGTTTCAAACCCATTACAGCTGTGACCTTGTAGAGCCCAGCTCAGCAAGCTGGCAGAGCCAGTGGCACCATGAAGCTGCTTTTAATGCAGAAGGGGCCATTGCAAAATTCCTTTCTCCTTTCTAGTTATGTCTTTCCTAGAGGAAGTTTTTTGACATGGCTTTAGTCCAGCTGGCTCTCTGAGGAAAGACTTTCCACAAATCTGTTGAACACATAAACCTGCTCTGAACTTCATGATATTTTTTTTTTAATTGACAAAGTTAAACATGTCAATTTTCTGTTGGTACAATGAAAGTAAGGAGAGGAAAGAAGTAGTTTTATACACGTGAGACCTCTTGTTCTTAAAAACAAAATGGAAACTCAAAACCGATCAGTGCTGCATATGGGCCCAAATGATCTCTGCAGGCAATGGGAATGCAAATAAAGAGGGTTATTTTAAGAACTCAATAAGTAATCAAGTTCCCATTTAGGTTTGGCTGATCATAAGCAAGTGAATAGTTCCTTCAAAAAAAAAAAAAAATAAATGCTATTTCAGAGCATGTAGCCTTGGAAAGTCATCGCAGTGGTTAGCCTTTTAAGTAGTTTGCTGCCTCTCTATAGGACTTAATTGAGGGACAAAGGGAATAAAATAGGAAGCACATCACTTTGTTGATGTGTGACTTGTGCCTTATCTGTTACAGAAACCATTCTACAGAAGGAAAAGGGGAGTGATCTTCATGGCACAGTGAGGCCTTTCCACTGACACTCTTACAAAGGGTCTGAAGCAGATAAAAACCTTCTCCAAAATATATCCAGATCATCCTTGCCCTTCTTGAGGAATGAGAGGAATGAGAACTATTGAGATCTCTTTGAAAGGAGCCGATCATGCCACTGTCTCAAAGCAAAGTGACTCCTGAGGCCCCTTAAGGTGATAAGGAAATACCCCTTTTGGCCTAGCACAATAGTGGACTAGCAATAGAGAATATGACTGTGACTGCAGCACACATACCTGGACTGGCAGCAAGGGATTTTTGGTGACAGAACAAGGGATTTAGAACATGGATGTGTGAAACAGTAGAGGCCAAATTCAGCCCCAGTATAATCAACCCAAATCTTAGCCATATGAGACTCCATTTGTTTTAAGCATTCCCCAAATTGAAGTCATGCCTTCCTCTGGTGCATGGCTACATATCTTCAAGGCAATAGGTGCACGAGTCTCTTCTGGGTCTTACCAGACCCTGGGAGCACAACCACAAGGTCCCTCCTTGAGCTGGGTGGCTCTACAGCAGCTCTCTGGTGGATGTGGAAGGAGTTGTGTGTCCCTCAGAGCCATCAGGGCAACTAGGCCCATAAAAGGGATCTGGAGACCAAACAGCACTTTGTGAGGTTCCCTCTCCCACCCTGGCAAAGTGAGCAGGTTCCTGAGTTTGACAGAAGCTAGACCTGACTTTCAGCCTCTCACTCGAGACCAGCCAGCTAATTCAATCTGCAAGTCTGCCTAACTTGAGTCAGAGACTTTTGTACCCAGACAGGGTAATTGCTTAATAATCCAATCGAATTTCTGTTGAAGATGTATTCCTAGAGTAAATACAATTATTTAGACACGCAACAGGAATTCAGGATGAGCGTAACATAGAAATTAGTTATGCTGAGCGATTGTCCAGCAGGGCACACTGGATGTTTTATAGCTGTACACTGATGGCAAAGATGTCTCATCTTGCAACTGAGGATTCGTCCCAGCATCTTCTCAAGGTGAGGACTGACATAAAGAATTTTCCAGTCTGGTCATCTGCATGGAAAATGGGGACAAATGAACAAATACATACAATGAGCAGAATGAAAGAAACTGTACCTTTTAATTTAGTTTTGTTCTGCTCCTCTAAAAGTCAGATGAATAAGTTGTTAGGTTCTGGAAAGCCATTTTTTGGTGTGTGTGTCTGTGTGTACATACAGATATCTGTCTACATGTACTATTGTACAAAATATGCCAAGAACCTGCATATTCTCAGAATCAGTAGCCCTTTAGGCTGAGGTCTAAGTGCTATTTCTTTTGAATAAAAGGCAAATTATTTCTCATTAGTAGACTAGGTGCTCTGTTCTCTTTCACTTTAGAGTATTACATTTTCTTTCTATTGAAAGAATGCCATATCACATGGAAATAAGTGCTGAAAAGTGCAGTATAACTCTAAATACCAGTAAGGAGAAGAAAAATGCTTTTAAGCCTAGAGAAATCCTCTTACTCCTTAAACTTTGTGGGTAAAATCTTGGACATACAGAAGCCAAAGGCGAGACTCCCACTCATTTTACTGAGGCCAAGATTTCAATATGCTTTGTGTATTCTCAGTGTGTATAACTTGATCCCTTCTAAAGAGATTTATAGCAGACAAAAGAAACTACAATGCTATAAAATGTTGGTGTGTACATACAAAGTGAATTAATAGACACAAAAGATTTTGGCACTTGAAGCTGGGTTTGAAAACATAGCCCTTTATCAGCTCGAGCAAATGCATGTAGTAAATCCTGGTAATTCTTGTGGAACTGCTTGCACATTTTTGAGCCTGTGGTTTCTGGGTATTACATGCTTTGCTTGCCGAGCACCAGAGCCTGCAATCAGTGGCAGCTCCATCTGAGTCAGGACTAACAAGCAAGCCCCAGTAACGCGTTGCAGAATATTCTGCTCCCTGTGTGTTATCTCTGCAGACATTAAGTATAGATGTTAAATCTGGAAACTTTCTGTGGAGAATTCAATCCATTCCCCATAAACAAAAATACTGCCTATACGCTGAAGCAGGCAATCTCTTGTTTGCAGAAAATTCATACACCTGGATACAATGCAGAGTTTTAAACTATCACACCATGAATTTTGTATGAAGAGGAAATACAACTGAAGGGCTCTAAAAGAGCTGTGACATTTTAAACAAATAGCCCACCATTAAACAAATACATCTGAGATTCCTACTGGTAATAAGAGGGAGAAATCATATCTCTGTGTTATATGCTCCAAATTAATCTTGAAAAAGACCTTTAAGCAACCCAATATCCCTGTCAGTTATGAAGCTGCAAGTTGACTATTGATCTGTAATGAAAACAGATTTTAACCTCAGGACCTTCTATGAAGAAGAAAGGCTGGCTGATGGGCAGGTTAGGGTACAGCTGGCTTTCAGGTACTTTCACCCACAAGTCCAGCACCTGGGAAGCAGCCATGGTGTCACTGGAAGCATTTCCAGGTATCGTCATCTCGTACTCAGCCATCTCCTACCACATGGAGAGGCTGGGTGGGTGGAAGGGGATCCTGCCAGAGCCTCCTGGAGAAGGCCCAGAGCCCCAGCAGGGCATGCAGAAATGCTTCATCAAACAAAAAAAAACAATAGTTTAAGGATCCAGATAGCTTTTCACAGGAGCTACATGATTGTCCGTTGCTGCTGTTAGGTTTGTTGGGGACACAACGTGGCACGTGATGGTGCCACCAGCTCAGTGGGGACATGCCTTTGAAGCGACTGTGTGAGCTGTGTGTTCTGCCAGGGTGGAAATGAGCCTGTAATTACTATGTGGGGACAGGCCAGGGGCATGGTGGAGCTACCTGCCTGTTGGCACCAAGCTGAGCACCACCAACCAGCCCAGCAATGCTCCGTCACCTCCTGATGGCCTTGTCACTGCTCAGGCCATGCCAGCCTCCACAGGAGGAGGGCTCTCCCATGACACTAATGGCATGCCAGTGGGGAAAGCACTGGCTACAGATGAGGTTTGATCTCACACCAAACAGCGAGCACCCCGAGGCTTATTCCTGCTCCAACTTTCACTAAAACTGGGTTTTACAAGTTGCTGTGTCGCGGCACTTTGCAAAGTGTGAATTGGAAGCGCACAGAGCAGCGCCTTTGTAGGCAAACAGGGCAGCCATTATGTGCTTGGCAGCACACGGGGGCCTGAACACTGGGGGCTGTTTTATTGAGGGAATAAATGCAGGTCAGAGGGGTGAGGTTGCCCTCTCCTCGCTGAAAAAGACTCTGGCCAGTGACCAGGGAGAGCTCACCAAAAGAGACTCTTCCATCTCTTTCAGGCGGGTTACTTTTCAGAGGTAAAATATTCAGGCTGGTAATAAAGACATTAATCTGAAGCACCGCCTATGCATTTATCTAAATGCCCATAAACTGTCGGGCTGTAAAAGCAAAATGTTTTATTTAATTCCAAAATAGACTTGCATAACCTTAACTCTCAAGCTTGGTGAAAGGAAAACATGTGTATAAAATGTGCTATCCGGCATCTAAAGGCAGTACAGTTTCAGCCTCAGGCTTTTCCACAACTGTTGTGCTTGGAGCTACAATTAAACTTTTCAACTTTGAAGAGAAATATTTTTAAAATGAGAATAATCCTCCAAATTATTCTGACACAAGTTGGAATGTTTACTTTTCATAAATCAATAAGGAACATTTCCACACCCGGTGATGAACTTTAAACAGGATTCAAGGTGCTGCAAGAAATTTACCACCTCCAATACTCAGGTTAAGGCAGCATGGGGAGCATTTCAGTGACAGGCAGCGGTACATGATGGAGTTAGTCAGGGGAAAAGATTTATTTACTTCTCTTTGTAGGAAATGGATTTCCTAAGATCTTAAAGCCATTGAAACACAGTTCCTAACACTTTAACAATCTAGGGCATGCATTATATACATGATACTCCCTTGCATATTTTGCAAAGGATTAAAATGATTAGTAGATATTGTAAGAAGTCGCTGACATGAGCAGTATGTGCTACAGATGGTTATAAATACGTCAGTAGAAGTTTGCTTCAAAAGATTTCATTGACGAATGGTGTCTTTCTTTCTTTCTATTTTTTTTTTTTTTTTTTTTTTTTTTTTCTAACCACAGTGCAGTATTTTCAGGACATCCATTGCATGGCCATTCAGTGTAATGGTGGCATTGAATAATCAGTCATTAGGTGAACAACTAGAGAAAAGCTATCAGGACAAAATTATATACTTTTAATGTATGAAAGTAGCATGATCAGAAGAATTGTCCATACACTCATGTTTCTGGGAAGGAAACAGCATTCACTGTTAAGTTAGCCATGCTTTTGAGCATGGGCAATAGGAAGTGTTCCCACACCCTTGCTCTGCCTTTCACACACCTAAGCTACCTACAAGCTGTCAGCAGGGAGGGCAGACAATTATCTCAGAAGCTACTTTGACCTTGGCTGTCCCCACTGAGGGAGATCTGAGCCAGTTGGCTGGTCACTCATGTCAGCCAACCCACCCCAGCCCATGCCCCAAGGAGCCAGCTATCCACCTTGTGCTGTAACCAGGAGAGTCCATGCCTGAATGGCCAGAGCTGCCTGCAAATACCACTTTGAAGCCCTGGAGAGAGAAACAGAGCAGCAGGGCAGCCACACACACATGTATATGGGCTCTCTGCTATCTGGCATTTTAAGGGGGTGGCTGTTCACAGGTGTTATGGGGAGGTATACACCAAACTGGATGGGTAAAACCTTCTCCTTCCCAGCAAGCCATCTCTGCTTCTGGGGATCAGAGGGCTAGAAATAATAAGAGGCACTTTAAATCACAAATTTAAAGAAGTCAAAGGTCCTTCTTTAAAGTTAGCTCTAATCACTTTCTCCCCAGATAAATTCCTTCATACTTTAATTCCCAGGATATATTACTAATTTTCATTTGTTGAACTATTTCAGTTCAATCTGAGTTCAGAGCAACAATTTCTCTCTCACACTCAACTCCCCACTTCTTGCCCTGCCCAATAATCTGAAGCACACTGTGATATTAAGTGATATATAAGTGATATTAAGGATGCATTTTGGACAGCTTTTGTTTCTTGTTCATACAAAAAGGAATGACAAACCTGCGCTCAACCATGACTGTCTGCATGACCAGGACATTTGCCACCATGTGATTGATTAACTTATATACAAAGAAAGGTGAATTGCGAAAAATATTTTAAACCATTTTTCCTTTCCAAAATAGTACTTGTGCTCTTGCCAGGCAAGGGAATAACTGTGTTCCTCTTTATATCAAAATTTTAAAAGAGGTTGGTTCAAAGCAAACAGTAAAATGAGCTTAGAGGATTCCTAACTTGATCACAGAATGATGTATGCAGTCTTCTGAAATATCTGCAATTTTTTAGAATCAACAAATTGCCTAAAGATTCAAAACACCCAACAGGCAAATCATTTCTGGTTGACATGTTATTACGGTTTCCTTGGGCTCCATCTGCCCTTCACCCAGCTTGTAAATTCTCTGGATCGAGGAGCATCTTCTTTCCCCGTTTGCAGAGTCTCCAGCACCAATGGTTCCCAGGCTGATGGGTATTGTTTTCACTGTAATAATTGCAAATATCTGATTTACCATGGAGCCTCTGTAGCCCTTCTGAGGTTATGCAGCTCTGCTTCCCTTAACTTTGCAGCCCAGTTTGCAAACTGTACTTATTCTGGGGAGTTTCTGACAGAAACTTGGCTTTTAACAAGGACTTAAATTATGAACGGTTGCTATTAGACTGTACCGAAATGCCTTCTTGAACAAGGGTAGACTGAAATCCACACATACATGCTTTGCTGTAGGTGGCTTTCAAAGCCCACTTCCCTGGAAAGACGTGTTGCCTTACACCTCTCCAGGTGTTAATTTCAAGCACTCATGAGCCAGAGAGTTCCTCTGAGGTGACAGAGGTCCTGTTCCAGAGTCTGCAGTGGCTTCCCAGCCACGTCATTAGTGCCTTTGGGGAGGAAGCATGGCCCCATGCTGAAGGAACCAGGCTTCCTACCTGGATATTGAATTACTGGAACTGCAAATACTGTGCTTTGCATTAGTCATGAAGAAAAGGCCTCAAGATCCCCTCTGCCAGCATCCATGGCCAATATGAAGCATCAATGGCACATGCTGCTATTTTTGCTGGGATTATTACTAATATGCATTATAATAAGAAAGCTGCTCCCTACTCCTAATGAGCAGAGAGGATTTAAACATCTCCCTTGAAGAGAAAACAGGTGATTCATCTCTCTTACTGGGAGGAAAGACTGACATATGCTGAGCATATTGTACCCTCTCTTGTGAAGCGATAAAGCTTCCTCTGTAGGCAAGGAACACTAAGAAGAAAATGCCTTCCTTTTCTCTCCCTTCCCCCCAAAATGGAAACCATTTGATCCTTCCCTACGCTATAAACAAAGCTGCCTGTGTGCAATTGAGAAGAGCTGTTCAAAGATGTGAGATGTACAACTGAAGTCAACCACAGAAAGAATGGCTGAGGCTTGGCTACAGCTAATTAAAGTCATTCCCTTACTTATGCTGGAAACCCAGACGATCTAAAAATACCTTGGCTCTTTTTTCTGCCTCTGATTTTAGGCATGTGCTCTCTGTTTATTTCTTTTTGGTGGCAGAAAAATGTTACCTAAGAAGTTGCCCCTCTCTTTCTTTATTTTTTTTTCTTTACTTTTTTTTTCTTTACTTTTTTTTTTTTTTTTTTTTCACATGGGCTTTTCATAAATCCTTTCCTGAAAGCCAGGACACAGATTTTACAACAGTTGGAGAATAGCACACATCTCATACATCGGTAAGGTATATTATAAAGTATAACCATTTCTCTGTTGAAAAAATGCAGGTGCCTCATTTGTGGTGGGATTTTTTTTTTAGACTGCAGACCAGCTAAATAGCTGAAGCAAGATTCTTACCCTTATTTTTTCCAGCTTGTCACACAGTTCTAATACCATCAGCTTGACTTCTGTGAAATGGTCCTGAAATTGCTCACACCCAAATTTTTTCTTTGAGCAGAAGGACTGGATTAACAAAAGGAATGTTGCTTTACACCATACTGACGTCTGTGTATGTGCAATATTGGCATCTCAGAGAAAGGGTCTGATCTGATCTGTCTGGCTAATTTTGAAATAAGTCAAGAGAAGTTCCCCAGCTTACTCTTACTGGCTTTTGTTTGAGGCCTGGATCATAAAAACATATTGAAGATCATGGGATCTGGAGGATGAATTTTGAAAAGTTTTCAATAAAATGGGTGTTTCATCATTGTTAGGAACACAGAAGCAGAAAACAACTATTTATAACAGCTTTTAGGTTGTTGATTGCTCTTTTCATTTTTATTAACTACTAAGAAAAAAATAAATAAATGACCTGCCAGTCACACTGGCATACAAAATACAAAAAGAAGTTGATGATTGAAAAATGTATTTTTTCCCAAACATGGTCATGAAAATGCTATCTTTAACCAAAACTTCAAATGTCAAACTAAATGATGTGTCAGTTTCATTTTTTTATAAGCTTCATAGCTGATTGGAAACAAGATTATATTTTCAACCTTTTCAGCTGAAAATGTTGATTGAAATTAAATATCTACTCCAAAATAGCAAATTTTGCATATTACATGAGCAACAGCTCATTCTTGTGCATATAAAAGTAAGTATTTCATGGTATGGCTGTAATACTTACACTACAATCCAAGATGGTATGAAAGAAGAAAGCAACAAGAATAAAACCATCTTGTAAAAGGACCGTGGTACGACAAGAACAGCAGAAAGCACACGACCCATTCTTGCCTCTTATAGTTTTTAAGTTGCAGCTCTTATTCTCGCTTTTGCAAAATCAGTCAGAAACTTTAGTCTATGCAGGATTCTCACAGGACATTTAACATACTGTCATTTTATTTTATTTTGTGGGTGCTCTGTCCTTGCCTTTGGGAAGCAAACTCCCTGTGAAGATCTAGCAAAGCGGCTTTCTCACTCTGGCATCCTGGGGCTGCTGCAGTCACTCTGGACACCCAACACTCCCCTCTCCCGACCATTTGGGTCTGTTTCCCAAGCCCAGACACTGCTGCATCAATAAAGGAGCTGCTCCAAAGTAGTTCCCCCCAAGTTAGCTCTGCAGTCCTGGCATTTGCCTCCTGCTTCCCTTCTCCCTCCTTCCCCTCTCTGTTTGCTCAGCCTCTTCCAGGCCCACCAGCAGATGGGGAAGAAAGTGCTGCTCTGACAAATGTGTTCATCTTCATTTGGATAGTCCGCAAAGCTACACGTGTGTGGGAGACCCTACTGAATATACACACCCAGGCACTGACGGGACTCCTGCACAGAGCACTGAAGTGTGCTTTGAAGCTTGGAAAAGATAAAAACTACCTGCAAAGCAGCACCAGGTCCTTCCCCTGCAGCTAAGCTTCTCTAGGTACAAAAGAAGCCCACCTGTGGGCTACCGAAGAGCTATTAAGAGATATATCACCGGAGCCAAGCCGCACATCTAGGAGTGTGCAGAAGGAGGGATGTACTAAGGGGAGGTCTTTATAATACCAGCTCTACTCCATTTGGCCCCAACAGACTGTCCCATCCACAGTCCATCCACCCATCATGGCATGCAGTGTCCTTCCAATATCCAGGGGTCCCTGTGTCCCTGCAGTGTACAGGGGCTTGGAGTAGGGGGGCAGAGTAGATCCCTTGCCCCAGCGCCATTGCTGCCCCCAAGCATGGTGCTTGGAAAGCTCCTTCTCACATGCTCAGCTCACAAACCTCCCTCTCCACTCCTTCAACCGCTGTGTTCACATGCTCTGGGAAGGTATGCCAGCTTTCCTGGGTGATGCAAGGGATGGTGAAATAAATGCAGTAAAAACCTCATTAAAAAGAGCTACCTCCTGTCAAAGCAAGCCCTGAGCTCTGAATGGAGACCAGAGCTGAGTGGGGTTTAATGGAGAACAGAAAAACCCTAGACTTTACACTTTCTGCTACAAAATTATATGAATAACCACACTTACACAGAGCATATAAGCACACATGTGGAAAGACTTGCAGTAAAGTATGATTAAGACCCTCAGAATTGCCAAAGCTGAGCAATGGCAAGCAGATGTTTCACAGGGACGTTTGGTACGGCAGCATCATGGCAGGAGGGAGTTGTGCCTCTCAGAGACTCTCAAAAGCCCCTTCTTGACTCAGTCCCAGATCTCTGGGAGTTTTCTCTCATTCACCACACCCTTCAATTTAAAGGAGATCATGAAATGTAGAGAGATGATGTGATGTGCCCAATCCTGCAGGTTAGGTCAATAGTACGGTCCAGAAACAGCCATGGACATCGCTTCATGGAAGGCTGAAAGCTGCACAGCTTCCAGGACTGGCAGCCTGTGCATAAACTGAAATAAATAGCCTGAAGTGGCAGCTTGACAAAAGGTCAGGGAAAATGTATTAAATTAGTCTCCAGAGTAGTGTCTGCCCAAGTACTGAAAGCTGAGTTATCTGAACCAAATACACAGAAACAAGCAAATATATGTGTATATATGTATATAAATATGAAAGGAGTGCAGATAAGAGAAATAGGTGTGTTGCTCTGAGTTTATTTTCTTGGCATTGGAGCTGAATTTTGAGTGGCTGCATACCAGACAAGGCACGAATTTACCCCAGTCTGTAAAGTCACACCATTTTGCTGCCAGCCCTCTGCCCAGTGCAATTGGAGGGCTTCACCTTCCAGACCATGTGGGCTGCCCCTGTCAAGGAGCCATGGTTCAGCTCTACATGGACATGACCCAACACGAGGCTGTGCTGCGGGTCCTGTGGCCATCGGGATCACAGCACCAAGCTGTGCCCCTGCCAGCTTGCAGCTCAGGACCTCGCCTGCAATGCAGCTGCTGCAGCCCTGCAGGGCTGCAGAGACCCCTCTGATACCTTGGAGGCAGAGTGCCCAGGTGTGAAGACCCCATATCTTTCTTCCCCATATATTTTTTAATTTTTTAAACTTACATTACTAAAACAATAAGATTTTGCTCCTCTAGGGGCAGAGAGCGTCTTTTCTGCAGACATGCAATCTCTTCCCAGACAGATGTTAGGAGGTGAAAATATTTTTCTTTTGGGTGTTCTTTTTTACTCCCTCTCTGTGGCACAGTGAAAAAAAAAGTAAAAAAAAAATAAAAATTACTGCAATAACTTTCTGCCAGTGCTTTCCCTGGGTCCTGGCAAAGGGTGTGCAGCTGGCTGAGATTCTGACTAGTTAATCACAGCAAGTCAGGCTTTAACCTTTAAATATCTGAGAAGGGGCCACCCGTAACAGATATAAGGCTTGAATTTATGGTCAGGTTCCAATGGAGAATTTATGGTACTTTTCCCCAACATTTTTGTGTTCGACTGCCATACTGAGATCATGCTACATAAAAACTGTCAAAAGACTTGCAGAAGATGGACAGAAAAAGGAAAAGCAATTGAATCACTAAGTATAAATAATTTTAAAAACAAGTCAGAAGATTCCTATTATAGCTGAAACCCTGGGTGAAAGAAACTTCAAAACATCAAGATAAATGTCAAACACTCACCCCTGGAAGTTAGATTGCTTAGAGCAGGTGGATATTTTTTTTCCCAAGCAATAAAATCACAGAAAAATCTCATTCTGGGTTAACCAAAGCTAATCACAACTCCAGGTCAAAGCATCATACATTGATTCAGTATGATAGGAAAAAAAATAGCATTCAGAAAATTTCGAATGTTTCAGCTCTGTTTTCATAATGACATTTTCAGCTTCTCATTTCACAATAACATTTTCATTTCAAATTGACCTGAAAAAAGGTTTTCAAAAAAGGAATGAAGCACTCTGATCATCCTGAGGCAATTCCCTCCTTTATCCTTCCTTTCTTCACTGCTAATGAACCAAATCAAAACCCCAAACCATTACCACTTTAGCTGCGTTGCTTAAAAGGAGAAAGAATTCTTCCAAGAAATTGAAACCTTTTGTATACCAGCCACCTAATATTTTTTCATGGGTTACAGACCAATATAGTACAAGTTCTCTTTGGATTGTGGACAAATCTAGTAAGTGCTGAATTCGTTTACTCCAGAGCACTTTCAGCAAATACCAAGGATGCCCTCGTTAATATTCCACAAAGGTTTCAGGATCAACAGTAGCATGCATAATAGTATTTAATAACAGCCGGGCTTGTTATCAGAACAATTTGGCCTCATCTGGCCTCTTTTGGCAAAATAACATGCATAATAAGGTATGTTAATATTAGGCTCTTTGGCAGGTCTTAGAAGATGAGACAGTACAGCTGGCAGGATGAAATGGAAGCAGCTGGAAGAGGAAGACTTGGTTTCTACATATTAAAACATTTGACATTTGGTATCTGAAGGGAATACTGTTTGTTTAGAGCTAATAAATAACTCGCCAACAATGACAACTTGTAATGACAGCTTTTATTATGGTCTGGTTAATCCTCAAATTCAGCTTTGTCCTTTTAGACCATCTGCCGTCAATTTTTTGCTGTTGTTAAGTGTCGCGCACTTGAAAAGTTGTAGCCGTGCAAATACAGAGCGCGTGTCCTGGAGTCGCTGCGTGGTAGGGGGCAGAGCTAGAAGATAAGCAAAAGTGAGTGCACAGATATCCAAATGGGCAAGCAGAGATGTTACCATAGATCATACGGTATACCCTCCAAGGCAGCAGTCAGCGGATGCTGGTTTGCGTGGAGGTCTGTTTGAATGCACTTTTCTTCAAGCATTCACTTTTCTAGGCATGGGAAAATGCCACTTTTCTTCCCACTGGATGAATGTGGCCTCTTTCTGCCAGAGAAATCATAAGCCTCTCACTCTACAAACATCAAACACATGCCAGCACCCATGATGCCTTCAAAGCCTGCAGTGATAACTAGGCAAGGCCATACATATTCCTTGCAGACACATCTGGTCAGTGTGGATGTGATGTTGCTGTTTCTGTCATGGTCCTCATGATGTCTGATGTCACTCATTTTTGGTACATCATTGGAGCTAAACATAGTTCACAGAAAAGAGTGCTTTGCACAGAACTATGCAGAAAATGACCTCTGCTTTCAAAATCCTGGCTCCAGTGTAGTGACAGGATTGTCCTGTCTCCTTTATTCCTATACCTAAAATACCTGAAAAAGAGGTATTTTTTCACCTTACTGAAAAGAGCCACACCATAGAGGCTCGTCAGATATCAGAGGTACTTCAGATATCTCAGTAGATCCATCAAGGTTTTCCTGGCTCACACTTTGGAACTGAGATACCTAGTTGGTTCACTGAGCTTTCACATACTCTGCTGGATCTCCAGCACTCTGCTCCTGCCTGCAATAAGGTTTCCAGCATGACCTTGAGTGAAGTCTTCAACTTCTTTGTCCCACAGGATTCCTACCTGTAAATGGGAATAACATCCTCTGTCCCAGACAAGAACTATGAGGTTAACTTCCCTTTCATTGCTACAAAATGCCTATCTGGAGAGCATTTACCATACAGGCCATACTAAAGAAACAACTGTTTTAGGCCAAAGAAAAGTCATTTGTAACACTGTAGGTAGCATATACATAAAAATATTCTTCAGTTTCCCTTAGGGAAGAAATGAAAAACTTCCAAATGAAAAGTTCAGCCTTCATCTGTGTGGGATTTCTTTTGTTGTTTAATGAGTAAGATCCCAAGGAAGAACTGACTGCCCTTTTCAGACACTTTTTTCATGTAGCGGAGTGTTTTTTCACCTGTTAATTGATTTCCATCACATTACTCACGTTATGAAGTACGCATCACAGCAGCCTTTCCTGAATATTAAGTGCAATATATAAAAACAGGTCTGTCTACTGATCATGCATTTAATCATATCTAATAATGCTTAAATATAACCACAGAGAGTAATTAGAATCAAGAGTGCACATCTTACTACTGATTTCACAGCACTTTTTTTCTGTGAATTTGCCTTTGAGATCCTGAATGAAATGAATCAAGCAGAATATTTTAACACACTGCTGCTTTATGAGCAGCCTAGGATGACCAGTAACTCTCAGCATATTTAGAAACAGGCTCTAATTAGGCCACTTACATTAGTCAGTCAAAATCAATGTTTACATAAAAGGCCTTCAAGTGAACGCAGCAGAGTGAAAAATATTATCTTTTTTTCCACCTGGGCAGATTAGATGGGGGTGCCTGCCAGGCTATCTGCTATGTGTATTTTCATCAGTGCTGAGGAGCTGCAGACCCAGCCCAGCCTAGTGGCCTTAGCACTGCTCAGCCCAAGGTGATGCAGGCTGCGAAGAAACAGGTCCTGCCCAGTGAGGCACTTTCACCACCTACAGCATGGTTTCCTGATAGCACCCAATGGTCATCACGCTAGGAGAACAGCAAATGACTTATTTGGGAAGGTTTGATCTCTGGAAAACACCATGAACTCAGCCCCTTGCGAGCAGCTTGGTAATTCCTTTAAACTCATGAAAATTTCCCCTTGGGGGTGTAAGAAAAGCCCACTGTGTCCTACCTCTGCTCTGACGTGGCAAGCTCATGGTGGCAAGAGGCCTTTGCTGTGGTGAAGGTATCGGCCTGTGTCCAGCTCTCTTGGGGTCATCCTCTGTGATGCTGGGCAGCTACCTGGATCTTTTCCTTTGGTTACCCCTCTGTAAACGGGGTATGGGACTTTCTTTTGTGCAGAGATGGTTTGAATTTAATAAAGCTCATGACATCCTCAGCCAGCAGAGTTATAATAGCTGAGAGACACGCTTACAAATATGTCAACCCAGAGGTCAAACATATTTCTGCAGTTATGTCCATGTTTTCTACTACTGCTTTAAACCAGCTTTGTCCACAAAGCATAGAAACAGCATCCCAAGGGGGCTGGAAGTCCTCGCCATGGCACTGGTGCCTTCAGCACCTCACAGCTTATTGGTGCTACCTGAGGTAGCTTTCTCTGTCTCTAAAATAACTCTTTATAAAGCACTTACAAATTTAGTGACAAAGGCTAACAGGACACTGAGGAAATTCAGAAATTCAGGACACTAAACATTCTTTTCTCACTACTCTGGACATGATCATTAGAGAAATATACATCAGGAAAGCCTCATAACCAGACAGTCTTGGATTTTTTTCCACTAACTGAGCCACAGATGTCCTTTACAGATAGAGCTATAAAATACATGTAAATGTTTGTTGCTGTGTGTTTCTTTTTTAAATCTGTCTCACTCCCATCTTTCATTGGGACTTTGATTTGACTTCTTAGAAAAAGCATTGAAAAACCTTAATTAAAATTTTGCTGCTCCCTGGACATCTGTTCCTGACTGTTATATAAAATATTACACATCGTTATAAATATACATTCAAATTTTATTTTAAACACATTAGTAATTGGGATTTTATAGGGCCATAGTGATTTAAGCATAGGATTGCAGCAATAGAGGCATATGTGCACACACATGGCCACAAACCTATATAGATGTCAATATATGTATAGGATGTATATGTATTCATATGTGCATGTATAGAATTTTGTGATGTCAAAAAAAAAAAAAAAAAAAAGGGAAAGCTTTTTGTCAAATAAACAGTCAACTTTTGTGTTTACAGTGTGTGCTTTGCTTCTAATATTGGTCTTGCAACTGCAAAAAAAAAAATGGCTCAAACTTCCTGTAAGTGAGGGTATTCAGGGACAGCAATAACCTGCAGCATTTTTCATCCTTTTTGGTGCTTTACAAATGGATATCTGCTACAAGGCATGCATACTAAAGCGCCTCTTAAGGATGCATTTGTAAGCACTAGTCCATTCATGCTGCATCCAATGCATCCGTCCGTTACTGTCAATGCTGCAAAACTTAAAATGTTGCAAAGAAAGCTGTCAGGGCTCATCATTCATTTATTCACTTGCTCTGAATGATCCAATAGATGTGATTTTTTTTCCCCAGACACTTTTGAAAGAACTTGCAATGGGTTTAAAAATAAAAGCCTCCTTGCAGTTATGAACCTAGTTACCATCAGAGACCTGATCCATCTCCAGGGTGAATCTAAGTAGTCTCAGACTTTCTGAAACTTTCCTGTGATCACTTCATGTCACATAAAAATGCACAGCTAATTAATAACAAGTCTTTATTGGAAACTGCTCCAAGTATGAATCACTCCCACTTAATGTTCAGCTAGAAAGTCTAGGAGCAAGAGCCCTTGAGCATGCTGCCTCAGAACTGCTACTGCATTTCCAAGGAGTCCTGCTTTCAGAACCAAGGAGACAACATGTGGCAGTTCCTCTCTAAACACTCCAGCCCAAAGCTGAAGGTGAGGAATTGGCCAGAGCAGTGCGAGCAGAAGAAAAATCTCGGTATTTCTTCTCATGTCATGTCAGACAACATGGGACAACGAGTGCAGCAAATCAACTGCTCCACAGATTCTCTCAGATAGGTCACTTGTTCACCTTTGGACTTTCCCTGAACTCCTGTCCCTCTCTGTTTTCATTCTTTTTTCCTTCCACATAGTCTCTGGAGCTACTGCATTGGCCTCTCCCAACACATGCAGATGCACAGAGCATCTCATCTCAACAGCACAAACTCAAAATGAAAACAGTCTGATGTCTCAAGTAGAAGTTTGACAAGGATGCGTGAAAGTCCATGAGACTTGTCATTCAGTCTGAGACACACTGGCCTATTGTATGTGGATGTGTCTAATGCTGGATTTATCTAAGTAGGACGAGGCTTCACAAAATGTTTGCTCTTACCCCTTGGTGGTCAACAGGAGGAAATCTCATGTCTGTATTGAGTTACTGCCTTTAGCTCGCACGTGCCTCTGCATTGGCTGTATCAGTAGAGGCCCGTAATTTAGTGCTATATGCTGTATTATTTCACAACTTCATATGAAATTTTTCCTGTACTCATTCTTCAAACACTCCTGTAAGTCAGAGGCAAGAAAAGAGTCCGATGAGGAAGGATCCCCCCTACAAAAGTACCGTAAGGAATTTCAGGGTGGTTTGTAAAGATCCCCAGCCGTATGAGAGATATGTCCGATGATTCCTTATAGATAAATGTCTCAGCTGGGTTTTGCATCTCTTCAGCATTATATCTGATATATATGCTTGATGGATTTTCAAAGCCTCCAATTTACTGGGGTAGCTATCAGGAAGACATGGAGGTCTGAGGCCTCAAAGCAGGCATCAGTTTCGAGTATTGACATGTATCATGACACTCTGGTTTAATTAGTATTACAGAACAGGTGAAGAAAATCTGTCTTAATAGCACCCTATCTCGGGAAACAGGTGTCTCTGGGAATGATGTAATACACACAGGAATTAACAGAGTTTGCATCAGATACAGGAGATGTCTTGCTCCATGAAAAGGGATTAAAACACAGATAAGCCTCCCTTTTTGCAAGCCTGGGAAACGATTACTGGAGCCAGCGAAACAGCCTGAGCTGGTTTGCTGTGCACAGCTCAGCAATCTGAAGAGCACTTTATCCAAGCAGTGTGTGGCCACTCTTTATGGGGCAACAGAAACCTCAGACCAGGTGTTGGTCCTGGAAAATTAATAAGGGATCTCGTAACCACCTGACATAACCATGGATTTCCGTGTCTTTCTCTAAAGCTTAACAGAAGCCCAAGCTTCCTGTCGTGGTGACTGAAAGAGATTCTCACACTCCGTACGTGACCTGGTGCAACCAAAACCCAGCCGTGTCACCAGTGCCCCACGGGGAGGTAACTTCCTCCTCGCTTCTTCACCTGAGGCATGAAGCTGGTGCCCAGCATTGCAGGCCCTTATACAGCAAACCATGCTGAGCTGCAAATGGGTGACAGGGAGCTGTACCTGGCCCTAAAACCAGCCAGCATGAAGAGCTGCAGGATGCAAGCTGTACCCTGGCAGTGGAAGAGGTGGCAAGGATGTGCTTATCTACCCTCTAGGGAAGAAAACAGCTCGTTTCATGCAGGAGTGGATGTGGCAAGTCTGACCTAAATCTGTGACGGCTCTAGTGCAGCAGACTGGAAACTCAGTGGCAGCTCCAGATAAATTAAAAATGGGGCAGGCTTTTGTTGGATTGTGGAAATGATTAGCGTGAAACATGATTGTGTCGTACTTAATTGCATTAATTGAATGTTCCCACATCACGTTTCATATTCAGAGCGCTGCTGAATATTGTATGGAAAATAGCCACACAGAGGCTTAGCCTAGCAGGGAGAGAAAGACAAAGATTTTCTGATTGTGAAAGCATAAGGATATACCTGGAATGATTCTGCATGTTGGGTGTTTCCTCTAAAATGAGCAACAGGTGAATAGTCAGGTGCTGGTTTTCATTCTTAGATTCTGGCATTAACTCCCACGTGCACTTTTCAGCAAGGGCAGGAGTCAGACTCATAAAGAGGCTGCTTGCAGGTTCAATCAAGCCTCACTGACAGATGGTACAGTGGGTTTCTCTGAGCCACGTCTCAGGATTTTCTTCTTAGTTAACTGTATTAGCTAAAAATCAGAGCTGGCTAAAACCTGCTAGTTTGCATATTCAGACAAATGCTCTAAATCTTCTTACACCCCTTCAGTTCTGTCAGCCTTTGAGGGTAATTTTGCTGAGAAAGATGTTTGTGATTGTAAAGTTGCCATAGGCATTTTAACTGGAACAGCCAGTATCTGTTTGGAGCTAGTTTGGGCATTTTATGGGAACCAATGTTCTTATGAATACGCTTATCAAGCTCTCAAGTAGGTAATTGTTTACATCTTTCATCAAGCTCTACACAGATAAATATGTATTCACTTTGAAGGGAGAAATCATTTTTTCTGACGAGCACAATGACTGGCTACTTCAACACAAGTTCTTTGTTGTCTGACTGAAAGGTCAAGTTAACAAGTTCAAGCCAGTACGACTGCTCCGGTCAATCCACTGTGCTCCACTGTATGATTTCCTAAAGGAGCCTATAATTATTTTAAATTGACGGATCTGAAAGGCACTTCCATTCCAATATCTTTTTAACTTTAGAAATTGCCAGGCTGATACTCAGATATCAATTTTCAGGTGGCTACCGCAGGAAAGTGCTGAGCAATGGTCATCACACTCTGTTTTGACGATCTAATGAAGGTTCCTGAGCACACAGAAAATTCGCCTGCAGTACAAGGGTCAGTAGGCAGGCATCTGAAGTTGCAGGGACAGAAAAGCTGAAACAGAGTTTCTGGAGCGGACATGGAGGCGTGAGCTTTGGCTGTGGCTAAGTGTCACAAGTTGGCTGCTCCTCATTTTTTGGCCCATCTTCTGGCTCAAGAGCTACAGTTCTTATCACACAACATAAGGAGCTAGTTCCAACATTACAAGATAGTTTAAGAGTCAATACTGTGCAACCAGGGTCAAAATCCAAATGTGGTGTAGCAATGGGGCGACACAGCTACAGAGTGTTTGCTGTTGTGTCAGGATACCACCCCCAAAACCAGGCGCATTGGTCCTACAGGAGGCGTTAGGAAAGATCTCAGCACTTCTGTATCTGAAAACAGAAATATTACTTCAACTATTGGCACTGTCTACATGTACATGGGAGAACCCTGTTACGTTTTTCTGCTGGAATTGTTTGAATTGACATGTTCTTACTTTTAGAGACATTTCCAAGATGATGATGTTTTGTAATAGTTCATCATCTTGAAAATTACAATCCATTTCCACTTCTTTCATGAGGAAGGCAGTAGGTTGTCTGCAAAAATCCTGTGTCCTTGATTTATGTGTTTAAACTCCTGTATCGTTTGCTCGTTTTCTTCAAAAAGAGCAAAACACTGTCATGCCCTGCTCTTATCATCTGCCAGATGCCGCTGAGCACTCCTTGTTCTGCTGGCTCATCTTCCTCAGACATTGTGTTTGGTCATAAAGCGGTCTCCCCCAGCAGCTGTATTGCCAATGAAAATCCTTCATAGGTCATGTATTAGAAGTTGGCATGTTGTACATGTGAAGGAGCCAAAGTTAGGAAACCTAGGTGTACAGCATGAGCTTTATAACTCAGTGTCCATGCCTCTAAATAATGACTGTGTGTGTGGGTTTGTTTTTTTTTCAAGGAGTCATCCTTATCAGTTTTCATTGCCCTTCTGTCATTGCTGATCCTGTTTTCAATGCCTTGGGCTTTAGATAAAGGGGAAAGGATGGACACAAATCACAGGGACATCTTGGAAGCCAAATAGCAAAAGAGCTTCAAATGTTATGTAGCCTGATATCTGTCATCTCAGGAGTCCCACCCATTCTCAGGGGATGTTGCCTCTCTTTGAAATCAGCGACATTTTCTGCTCCTTCCTTCCCTCAGCTCTTCCCAGAGGAAAGCCCCCCAAGCAGTGCTGAGAGGAGGTGGAGACCTGCCATTTCATCACAAAGATTTCAAAAGAATGGGACTCCGACAGCCTGAAAGGAGAAACAAAAGCCAAGGGATATTTCCTCTTTGCCCTGTTAAAAGGTGAAAAGGGACTCGCAGGGTCTCTTTTCTCTCCTTTTTGTTTGCAGCTGAAGAGGGGCTGGGGCTCAGCTGGGGGAGTTCCTCTGCTGGAGGAGGCTGCTGTAATTGCTTTTCCAGCTGGACTGCTCCAAGGCAGCCTCTCCTGCACCCTGTGAACGAGGACCCTTTATTTACATGCCCCGGGCACAGAGACACTTAGGGAAAGGCCAGGGCATAGACACTGTCCTGCTAGGTTTCTAACAGATACAAGGCTCTCGAGCACGTGAGAAATTTTGGGTGCCCTTGCAAAGCCAGAACCATTCCCATTTAGAAACCAGTGTGTGGTCAAGCAAGATCATAGCTTGAATTAATGGACAGAGCTCACACAGCATTGCAGTCAGTTTGTGGACTTAGGGAGAAAGTAGAGGTTTCCCCCAGAAAACCATAAATGAAGTACTGCTGCTGTGGGGTCTGCTGAGGATTGTCTCCAAAGAGAAGTGGAATATTTTCCTTATGGTGAACCACAAGAGAATGTTACTACATCCTGCTCTTTGCATGGCATATAAATAGAACAAGGAAAGGAATGACTAGTTAACTGTTTGACCTCAGTTCAGAAAAAAAAAAAAAATGAAACCTCAGGAACTCACCCCATTAAGCATACAGGAAAATGTCACAGATCTGGCACCTTAATTATATGCTAATAGCATCCTACTAGGAAGAAAAGCTTCAGATGTCTGAAGGAAAAATATTTGACTGAAAGGGGTTGTGTATGCTCACATAGCATTTCCCAACAACTATCACTTCTTTCTTTTTCATCTTTTTTTTAGCATTCGAAAAACAAAGAAAAAAAAAAAAAAAAAAAAGCAGACTAAAGAACTAGGTGAACCTTTGACATTTGTGCTTGATTTTCAGCCCCTAGGCATGAATCAAAAACAAAACAAATCCCGCTGCAGATTTGTTCATCAACTGTGCAGACTTTCAATGACCCTTCTGTTTATAATACTTTTCTGATATAATTCTTGCTAATATTGCAAAGGGCCTTTGCCCAACGCTTCCTGGTGAACTTGTCTGCAAAACAGTTAGCATTTTTCTATAGACTTATTTGCTCCACATGGAAAGAAAAAAAAAAAAAAAGGCTCAGCTGGTATAAATATGTAGCAAGGTTAACGAAGGTATGCCCAGATATTCAATGCAAGAGCCTGGTATGACTTTGATTGACTGGCTGATTTGTTCAAATCATTACTTCACAAGGACTTTTGCATTACACCTGAATGCTCATTGAGTCCTCTACTAATACCAGAAGCTAATGATTACATTTAATTGGGCAGTTCTTCTGACTAATATTTACATCCATTTGCATGCGGTGCACTTATTAACATCGGAATTGTGCTGTATTTGATTGCTAAATATTCTTTTGCAAAACTTTTAGCTGAGGACCTTAGTTTTTTCATTGCTTCAAGCCTCAGTTTGATTGGTACTTCAAACCAGGCCTGAACCTGCAGGCAAGGAAACCACAAATTGTCTGCTGGATCCCAAAGAGGTAGGAGGCAGCCTGGCATGCCCCAAGTCTTTCCTTCAAGGTTTTACAAGTGGGAGGTGTTTCACGGGGCTCCAGCTGGGGAGCTAGGATTCCTCGTCTGGTGGGGCTCACGGTGGGAGCAGAGGAGCTTCAGCTCTTGTTACAAGGCCTGCAAAACAGCACATCAGATGTGAGCAGAGTCAAAGTTGCTTGCATGTTTAAGAATGACAGTGATGAAAGAAAAAGAGATTTCAATGTCTGGAAATAATTAGGAAAAAAAAAAAAAAAGTTCCGGAAGGACTACTGAATATTCATAGACAAAAAAAAAAAAAAAGGAGCCTCCATCATGATGAAAGCAATCCCTAAAATAATGGTAGAGAACTTGTCTTTGTCTCCACTGAGTTAAAAAAATATTTGAGCCCAGAATGCCAGCTCCAACCCCAACTAGCAAGGGACTCGTGTGGCAAAGGCTGCATGGAGAAACTAGCAAAACTGGTGATGGCAGAACAGATACTATTGTAAAAGAATTAGTGCGTTTCCAGGGAGAAGTCATTATTCCGGAATAAAATTGTTTATATTCTTTTATTTAAGAATAACACAAAGAGGTTATTCCAGGATAGCTATGTGAAAGCCTAATGTGACAGTAGCTCTTCCAGTTATTTTATCCAAATGGGCAAGTCTTTACTTACAAGGACAATCCTGCTGACTTCCCAAGAGTGTCTCATATATGGAAATGCTGCAGACTTGAGATCTCTACCTTGCTTGTTACAAAAACGTTACCAAAAAATGTCTTTTGCTCCCATTTTCTTCCTCTTTTCTCCTTCAGGATAGCTATTTTTTCCTTTTGTTATTTTTGGGGTCTATAATTCTCAGCAAAGTCTATGTGATAATCCCTTCAGGCTTTATTTAACATTCAGGAAGTAGCACTGCTACTCAGGCAATAAAAGGGGTTTTGTTTTCTACCAGAGGGCATAAATCGGGTTTATTAGATTTAATTTATTGGATGAAAAACTGTTTTATTTAAATTATGCTAAAAATATTAGCCTTGTGTGTGTCACAAGGATTAGCAGTCATGGGACACAACAACATGGTTTTAAGAGACGTAGAATAGAGACAGATGAAGCTAACTTGAGGCTTTCTTCTTGCTAGAAGATGTGCTGTTTACTCCAATATAAACAGGCTATATGGGCTAGCCAAAAGCAAAACCCCATTCAAAGCTATTTGGGATGAGTTAGCTTTACTCTGAGATAGTCTTGTTTGTGTCCTACTTAAGTGACTCGCTCATCTGCTGGGTTGGGTAGAAAGGAGAAGAAGGATTTCATGGTGGGGAGCAGGCTGAGCAGAAAGCCAGGAAGTAGAGAGGAAACTTTTCATCTAGCTGAGCTTGGCTGATCCTACAGCCTCTTGATCCCATAGCCTCTTGTACCTGCAGTCCCCACGGTGGCAGGTCCCAGCACAGCCTGCTCTTGGAGGTGCCATCCTCCTCTCTGAGGCACTTCTCACTGTTCCTCCTCCACCTCTGGTCCTTGTGTTGGGAATGGGATGCAAATGTCTTTTGCAGCGCTACCTAGAGCTAGGCACTTTTTGTATCTAAAGGTGCGTTCTCCTTCTAATTTATAGCTAAATAGCTCAAGTACAGTAAATATTTTTGTGGGGAAGACACATGGTGCTAGAGGCCCCATTGGACTGACCAAGTGTACCAAAGGTCAAACTGTCACAGACATTTTCTCCATGAAATTCATGATCACTAATATATAAGCAGCCTTTTTAAGAGAAAATTTGCCTTATGTCATTAATGCCTGACGGGCCTCATAGCAAGTTGCTCTGCCTGTACAAGTTCGTTCCTTTCCACCACCTCCATTCCAGATGAGGGGATGTAGCCATCACTCCTTATTAGCATTAAATGATGCTCTCTCTGCCAATTAATAGCAAAGAAGCTGTACATATGTCCATAGGATCTGCATTGAGATCTAATAGAGGAAAAGTGTCTGCATGTACTCATGAGTGCATGAGGAAATGGGCGTATGTCTGCGGGCATGTTCGTCTGTGTGTGCAAGTGTGTCTGCACACAAGTGTTCACAGGCTTGTACGTGCAAAATGGAGACAAACAGGCTGTATGCTTGAAGCAGCTGGAGTCCATGTGAACAAAAGCGAACAACAGGAGCCTCTATTTGATCCGAATGGACAAATGGGGTCAGGGAAGTTCTCCCAAACTCTCTGCCGAGCACTTCAGCTCACACAGCAGCACTGAACGTGCTGCTCTTTCCTCGTCTACTTGACGGGGCTTCTAACTCCTTCCAGATGAATGTTGTTTATTTAGCTTATTGATTAAGCCAGCTGCTGCAGCTAACAGGAACTTCACATTATACAGAAAGACAGATAGGAAACTTTACAAACTTTAAAACTGGCGACCCTTTCCCCTGCCCCGCTTTCAAGTGGATATAGCTGGTTCTTGTGAAGAGAGGCAGCTTGTGCCACACAAGGCTGAGCAGCCACAGGACCAGGAGTCCTGGTGAGGAAATGAAAGGAAGTTCTGCTTGAAGGAAATTTCTAGAGTTTGGGTGTCCGTTTCACTTTTTAAAAAGAAAATAGCTAATTTCCTTCAGCATGAAAACAAAGGTGACATCAGGAAATACAGTCACTAAAACATCTTGATTTACAAAAATGTTTTGACTGCCTTGCCACACAGATGAGTGACCTGGTGCACTAGACAAAACGCTTTGAACTTGAATGGAGGTAACATGGCTCTCAGTGACCATCTGAGGTTACCTGCAGACTGACTTTCCTGGGGATTCGTCACTGGAGCACCTTGTGAGCATGCAAGAGCTAAGACCCTATTCCCTCAAGGTGTAAAGCTCTCATGGAAAGCAGGGAACAAGGAGTTATTTGGACAAGCCAGCAGAGCAGCCTGGTGATACACCTGGAAACAGGCCTCTCAGCTCATCTCCCCGCTTGGTATTTTAGGCACAGAGCCAGCTTTCCCCAGTTAGCCATGCCTGTGGCCTTCATTTTTTCAGTGGGAGGTGACATGGTTTCTTTCTTTCAGGAAGTTGTTGACCCATCTGTGCACCTGGATCAGTCATGAGCAGTGCAAAGCTGCATTGGTCCATTTTTTACTGAAATCAGAGGAAACTCACTCCCTAGCTGGCACTCTGGGGCAGATGAGGAGGCAGCAAGCATTGCACAGCTTTCTCCTGGCTTGGTCTGCCTCACAGCTACACACACGCAAACCACAATCTCACTGTCTGATCACGCACTGATCAAGGACTGTGTAGGGGCTCCACCAAAGTAAACTGCAAAGTTTTCCTTGATTTTAACAGGAGAAATTGGAGACTCCACCTCATTCGGTCTGCCTTTCCCCTCTGTTTAGGACTTGCTGGTCTTACAGCATCTCAGTGTCATGTACGAGCAAGGTCTTTGTTTGCCAACCTTCAAATACATTCACCAGCCTTTTCAAGACAGCTGAAAATCCCTGGAGAATAAAGGGGGAAAAGGGTAAGTCTTATTATCAGGCTGCTGAACCTGCATAACTGCTCTGCAGCCAGAGCAGCCTAAGTACTTCATGCCCTAAGAAAAGAGAAGTAGGGCCAAGTTTAAACCAAACTGCCCAAGAACATAATTTCTTACTATGTCCCATCCCCAAGACCATGAGGAGCCCAACCAGCTGAGATAATCAGTTAGATATTAGGACACGCATCACAAAACCAAGCTTACAGTCTTAAACTGCAGGATTTCCTATGGAGTGATGACTGATCTCCACTCCTTTCGCCAGCACTGCAGTAACTCTAGCTGCTCCATGTCCTCTGTCGCACACGTACCAGATGAGCACTGTCATGTGCTGCAGTTCTTCTGAGGCTATGTTATTCCCAAGCATATAATGATTTAATTCTGCCCACCTTTCCCTCAGTAGTACATTCTATACTGCCTTCCCACCACACTGCTGTATTTAACAAAGTCTATAGCCCTCAGTTACCTTGGATACTCTTACTGCTTTGTCAATCTTGACTGAAATGTCCACCAAAAAAAGTTATTACAGAGAGAGACAACAGGCAGTCAGGCAAGCCCACCTCCATAAGACAAAAATCCCAGACATGTACTGGCACAGCATATATGAAACACATTCAAATACCAGCTTGTAGGAGACTCAAAGCTGTGTGATGAGGCAGTGCCACCAGCCTTCCTGTGCACTGCTCCTATGCCTGGTGTTTCTCCCCATGAAACAACCACCCCTTGCTGGTTTCACTTCAGAGAGAGGCACTGGGACTTGTGCAGACAAACACAGAGCAGCCTGGAAGGAAATTGCCTTCTTGTTCCTTCCTGATAGGGAGCAATCCCAGGGAGTATCTGACTGAAAGCTATACATCTTGAAGGTGCTTCCTTCTGCTAAGAAAACATCCAAGGGAGGACATCTTTCCTACAGCTTGGAGAAATTCCAGCAGCTTGACAAAACATCACCACTGTGATACACAAAAAATCCCAGAGGAAAAGATAACTCACAGTGATCTCCCTCCTGGTTGACACGTTGAATGTTTCCTTGGGATCCTATGCTTCATGGAACCCTAGAAGCCTAGATTCTTCTAGGTTGGAAAAGACCTTCAGGATCATCAAGAGATGTCTTACCACACCAAGTGGAGAGATAGCAAACAACTATTTTGCTGTGAGATGCTAATTTATCTGTAATACCTCCAATTGAAACTGTGATTTTCCTCAATTCCTTCTTTTCCTCCAGGAAGGAAGGGAATTACAGCTGTGCTGGAAACTAATGTGGATAAAATGACTGAATTTGTGAACATTTCAAAATGTCACTTTAGCAAATGAGTTTAGCAAATGAGTTTCCTCATTTAGTACCCCCATCCACTGCAACTTTTTCAAGTCCCATCCTAAGCACAACAGCCTGAAAGGTACAGAACTGTTTAAAAGCAATCCTCTTGGCCATGCCACCCAGTGGTACTTCTACATCATCATTTCCTGTCAGTTCCCTCTGTCCTTTCCACCCACCCAAAAGACTTCTCAAGAGAAAGCAGGGGGCAGACAGATCCTACTCCCATCTTGTGCTGTGTGACTGAAGTATGACTTGCAAATTGTTTATTTAGAAATAGGAGATGGGTGAAGAAGTGAAGGAACAAATTACAAGCTCTTCTCTGCCCCAAACAGAAGAATGCCCTCATCAGTGTCTGAAAATCATTTTTCCAGTATAGCATCCTGAGACTCTAAACACAACAGGTTTTGCTGATGATATTCAATCCTTTTCTTGTTAAAATAAAGGGTAAAGATCCTCACTGGCTTTAATGGAGCTAGGCTCTTGGCTGGCTGGTGTGAGCCAGCACAGTCCCTGTATGGGCAGACTGATTCCCCTAAAGCTGTGACTACCAAGGATGGGGGTGCACTACAGGGACAGCAGGTGAGAAGCACATTTATTAACAGCCATATTGTTAATGCAAATAAAGGCAGGTGGCATCCCCACTTGAGTGAACGCAAACCCCTAAGAGCTTCTGAACATCCTGAGAGTTTTAATGACCTGTTCAGTTCTTAGTGATTTTGCCCTTCAGTCAAAATTCAATACCTTTAACCCTACAATAAGGCTGCTATCTAGAAGGGACAGTATTTCTCAGGTTTTCACTAAATAATGATTTTAACTGGCTTTCTTTTTTGTTGTTAGTGAGTATGATTTTTGCAAGACAAAAATCCCAGAGGAAAATATGGTCTTCACCAGAATTCATATAGGGTTTGAAGAGACTCCAGTGTGAAAGTACTTTTCTTGCAAGCAGTAACTCTACCCGTATGTGTATTCTGATCAGTATCAATGTCATCATCTGTGTAGTCTCAAGGTGCCCCAGCCAGGCTCAGGGGTTCATTCTCCTGAGCTTTGGTGACAGCTGAAGAACTGTAGCAAATAAAAGGGAGAGGAAGGATGGAAAGAAGAATGTGTGAATGCATAGGAAAGTGTAGGCATGAGTTTGTGAAAATACTCTCTAAACTATATAGTGTTTTTAAACCAACACGCAAACACAGTAGTCACCAGCATCTTCCAGTGGCTTCTTGTTATTTCTACAAAATCCCTTGAGGAAT
Organism: Netta rufina; assembly: GCF_964035555.1. Taxonomy (NCBI): domain Eukaryota; kingdom Metazoa; phylum Chordata; class Aves; order Anseriformes; family Anatidae; genus Netta; species Netta rufina. Next base: position 104,183,094 of record NC_140123.1, read on the forward strand.
CCCCATGAGAAGAAACACACACGAAGCTGTGGTATAATTCCTGAAACTGTACAGGGCACTGTGGTAGCAGACTCTGTTATTGGTCTCCAGAGATCAGATGCTTTCTAGAAAATTACACCACCTCCAATTCTACTCCCTCCAGATATGACAGCTGTGGTGTCCAGGCTCCCAAACTATGTGAAGCCACTTACTGACAGGGTTACCATTGTATTGTTTCTGTTTTCAGAGATAACATTCACTCTTCCCAAGCGGAGCAGGAAAAAAAAAAAAAAAAAGTAATAATAAATAAATAAATAAACGCAAGAGCACGCAATCTCCAAGGAGAAGAATGTGATCAACCCCAAAAATTCTGTCATGTGCCACCAGGGCAGACAGATGTCCTCTTAGGGGTAAAACAGACAGCAAAACAAGAGTTCCTAGTGCTCATACTGCAAGTATTCTGAAATATATTTGAGAAACAGAGGAAATAGAAACTAAAATATATCTTTTGGATTAGCAGTAAATAAAAACTTGTGAGCAGGGAAAACATTGCAAACAACCAAGACAGTGTTAGAAACATGCCAGTTCACGGTGAGATATTGAAGCTGAAGTGCTGGTCCCATGGGAATCAGACAGTGCTGGGTAGCTTACTGATTCCAGCAGATGCAGAATTTCCTTCCCTGTGTAGTGGCAGCTATTCGCTTAGCTGCAAGATCAAGAGACAAAAATAAATCAATCAATAAATAAATAACAAAAATTAAAATAAAAAATAAAATAAAAAATAAAAATAAAAATAAAAATAAAAATAATATAAACATAAACATAAACATAAACATAAACAAACATAAATATAAATATAAGGGGGAAGTTTTTCTGGCATTTAAGATAGGTTTTTGTTTTGTTTTGTCTTGTTTTGTTTTGTTTTGTTTTGTTTTTCTGAGCTATCTAGCTTAGATAACAATTCTGTCTTAGTCTTATTAATGCTGCTCTCTGCACTGTTGGAAGACTGCTCTGTGTCCTGTCAGTGCTATCTTTCAGTTTTTCCTGGTCAAATTTACAAACACAATGTTGTTTAATAAACTTTTAAAATGGTATTTCCTCCTCTCAGTGTGGTATTGGATCTGCCTCATCTGACTGACAGACCATGTAGCCTTGAATTATTTGGGGTCCTTTGGCCATGTTGCTTATTGATTCACAGGATTTTCCCTGCAGCCCGATGCAACCTTCTGTTCAAAGTTGTCTTTTACTCCTGTATGTGCCAGATTTGACAACAGCCAGTGTCAGGCACATGGATTTCTTTAGCTTAGGCCAGTAACTCTCTACCCTTGGTGAGAACAGAATAATCTGAAGGACATTGCTGTTGGGTGTTGAACAACTTGCATCCACTCTACAACTGAGCCAGACATAGTTGTGTGTCCTTGCTCACCATCACTGAGGGCCCACAAAACACGTGGACAACAGAGGGGAGGCCTGGAGCATCCCTAACACCCCAGCTGTGGAAAGAGGGAGACACGATAGGAGACAAGCTCCATAATAGCTCTCTGCATTTACCCTGAGACATCAAGATTTTTAACATCTGGCCAAGCTTGTGTTTCACCAACAGATGTGATTGTTTACCCCCGAAGTCACCCTTGTATTTTTTTAATTTCTCTTAAATGCCAAAGAGCCATGTTTGGCCAGAAGCTGGACTATGTTTAGAATATCTACTGAAGCTAACTTTTTATTCAGAGTAATGTTCGTATTGTATTATCTGACTTGTGCTGACACAGTGTCCAGTGATGAGACAATATGTCCATGGTTTCTCCTCTACATGTCCTAGGATCAGATAACCTTGACCATTTCAAAAGGATCATACATGAGCTAGCCCAAAGCCATTGCAGGAAACATTACTGATCTGATCATGTGAACATGAGGCAGTTATGTATCCTGGTTTTCAGTGGAAATCAATGACAGTAGGTAAAAACCTGTCCAAGAAAAAAAAAAAAGTGACAGGTTTTTGTAAAGGAATTCAGACAACGCACTCTGTGCAACTTTCTTACCTCATCACTACTACTGCAGCCAGGGCAGAGGAGAGGACAAAAATGGTCATTTGAGAACATTTTATTTCTACAAAACAACAAATTCCAGACTGAAGTTTACTTCTTTAATGATGATTTCCCATGTACATTACTGCATTATGTTGCACCATCATTCTGGGTTTAAGGAAGAAAAGATTGTGTGTGCCTAATCATGAGTCAGTGCCATTGGCAATTTAGTCATTATAGGCTGATCAGACAGAAGTTTCACAGCTGGGGACCATGAATTCGACTCCGGTGGCAGCAGAGAAGGCAGGCTCAGTGAGGTGGAGGACTACAGGCCATCTGAAACATGCTCACAACCCCAAGCAGTAAAAGGTCTCCAGTATTTTGCAAGTAACTTTGTCTCTCCACTGCTCTGACAATATTTATGTGCTCAGAACTGCCTTTGCAAAGTCTGTGGTGAGTAAAGCACAAGTAAAAGGGGTGCAGAGTGGCCAGAGAGGTGAGCTGTGAGATGCAACACCAGGTGTTTGCACAGCATTGCTAGCCAGTTGAGGGAAGGGATTGTCCTGCTTTACTCCACACCGGTGCAGACTCCCCTCAAGTACTATGTGTAGTTTTGGGCACCACAATATTAGAAGGCTATAAAACTATCAGAGAGCATCCAAATGAGGGCTACAAAGATGGTGAGTGGTCTGGAGGGACATACAAGGAGCAGCTGAGGCCCCTAGGTTTGCTCAGCCCCGAGCAGAGCAGGCTGAGGGGAGCCTCTTGGCAGCCTGCAGCTCCCTCACGAGGGGAGCAGAGGGGCAGGCGCTGAGCTCTGCTCTGTGGGGACAGCAACAGGACCCAAGGGAGTGGCATGGAGCTGGGACAGGGGAGGATCAGGCTGGGGGTTAGGGAAAGGTTCTGCACCCAGAGGTGGTCAGGCACTGGGTCAGGCTCCTCAGGGATTTTTGGGGTGGTCCTATGTGAGCCAGGATGACTTGCTGATCCCTGTGGGTCCTTCCAGCTGAGGAGATTCTATGATTCTATGACAGAGCGTAGAACAACTCTGGTCAGTTGTTCTACTCGAACAACTCAAACAAGTTAAAAGTGGTCTTTCATCCTTCACAGCTGAGAATGACAGCTCACAGAGGAGGTGCCAGCCTGAAACTCAGTGCCATAGCACTATGTATGTTGGGTCCTGCTCTCTGGCTGGGGCTCAGGGTCAAACTTTGGGCTGGTGGAGTCAAACTTTGGGCTGCTCCACTCATGGAGCAATGGGATGGGATGCAGCGAGCACTGCAACCATATGATGCTGCCACTTTTTGAGTTGTGTTTTGAATACCGCAGTGGCACACAAGCAGGCATGTGGGCAGAAAAGGCAGCTGGCCTGGGAAGAGTATACCAGCAGCTCCCAGATGGAGGGGGGTATACATGGATGAACTCATCACCAGCACTGCAGAGTCTGGCACCACTGGTGTTCAGAGAGAGAGAAGAGTCTCCATGGACTTTTCAGGCAATTACAAGTCCTGCATGCAATTCCTCCACAGGGGATTTTTGTGATCACATGAGCCTCTTTGTGTTGAGGTCTTCTCTGGTAAAACTCACATGTTATGGGTCAGGCTGTGAAGGACATGCCACTGAGAGATGGACACTCCTAGGAGGTGGCTCTTCCTTCCCTTGCTTGCTTTGGGGTAGCAGGCACCAGACCCAACTTCTGGCACATGGTATCTCACTTCAAGAGTGACATGGCAGCTCCACATGTCCATGAAGTATGGGCATGGGGTAAAGAAGAGCTGCAGGTGGATTGGCTGCTAAGACAGTAAGGGTTGATAGTCTCACGCTGCCCATGCTTTCCTTCTGGCTGACCCACTAAAGTTAAGGGAGGAGCTTCAACATGGTGGTGAGGAATCTCCATTTTCAATTAACCTTTTTTTTTTTTTTTTTTTTTTTTTTTAATTCAAGACGGCCAATAAAAACAATTATGAATTTAAACCTGAATGGACTATGTTCTGCTGGAAGAAAGTGCCCTGAAGTGAATCTGGTCTAATCATCTTCCCCAGGATCATCCAGTATGTCTTATTTCTGCAGAATAAAGCCATTGGATCTAACTAACAAAGTGGTCAAATGACACATACAAATAAAGAAAGAGGTCTGCAAGTAGTGTCCCTGAGCCTGGGCACCCCAGCTTGAGGACCCAGCTTTCACCATGCGTAACAGGCTGGATAATTACTTGAGCAAGGCGGGTAATGAGACACTGGGCTAGATAAAATAAGCAGCATGAAATTTAACAGCATTATTATGAATGGGGACTTTCATGGCTAAGCCAACCCTGCCTGACATATTTATTACAGCTGGGGAGGAGGCACTTCAAGAAAAGATTTTTTTTTTTCTGATAGTGGCAACCAGGAAGAGTTTATGTATTTGCAAATGGCTTCCAAACCCTGTTAATTTCTGCTCAAATACAGAGCAATGTAAGCTTAACCTTCTTTTCTCATCAGCTGCTTTCAGAAAAGCCCTACTGGCTTGATATAATGCAGTTCTATGCTTATACAAATCTTAAAGAACAGCCATTAAAAAACAGCAGTAGTTTCAGAAAAAAAAAAAAAAAAAAAAAAAAGAAAGAAAAAAGGAGAAAACAACTGTAGTGTGAACAATGAAGAGCCTATTGTTACTCATGCAGAAATCACGGCATGAAATCACCGTGTCCCAGGATATTTTTAAATACATGTTCAGTGGGAAGCTGTTTTGGTTCTTTTAGGAACTAAGTATTCAGATAAGTGAGATTTGCCAGCAGCATTAATTAGCTAGTGGTTAACGGTGTGCAGTTTGTCATTCAAAAGTTCAGCTGTAGGCTCATTTTCTAGAGCATCACAGTGCCACTGAAAACTAGATCATGGTTTATTTGTAAAATCCTTAAATATGCAAGTTTTCGTGTTTTCTACCTCACATTACTTTGCTTTGTAAAAATAAGCTAAAGGGTTTTAGTTTCTGTCAAATCACGGAAATTTGCTTCTTGATATGGATTAAATGAATGCTTGCTGCACTTTATTGCTTCTGTAACATCTCATGTGTCAGAAGCAAAAGGCAGACGTGAGCTCCAATTTACTCTCAGGATTAGAAAAATCTGTTTTATTCAGGTTTCTTTTTTTTTTTTTTTTTTTTTTTTCTCCCATAGAAAGCATGATAGGAGTAATAGCAATCCTCCCCAAGGAACCTCCACGGAAGTAATAGATAAGAGTCCTACAGACTCCTTTATGGCTCAATCATTATAGCTTTGAGTCTAAACAGTATTTATTCAACAAACCTACACCTCCTACCTTCCAGTAACGAAATAGGGCAGCTTGCAGTCCTCAAGTAGGCTGCTAATTCATCTTGAAAAGCAAACTGGTGAAGAAAGAAAGGCAAAAATGCAGCACTATGTGGTGGAAAAACCAATGTCCTGAGTGAGCAGAATGATTTGGAGAGGAAAATCTTGACTGCCACTGTTAAGCAGCAGTGAAATTCTTATGGAGATGTGCCCTCTCCTGGCCTCATTGGGAAAGCATGAAGGGACGACGTGTGCCGGGGGCACAGGCACCAGAGGGAGGTTTGGGAGCCTGTATTCCTCTGCTGAAACATTTGTAAGCAAATAAATGAAATGCGTATCAGCCTGGCGATTCCGTATTAACAAGTCAAGTCATTTGGGTCAAGATTTAAATAAATAGAGGGGCTGCCGAAAATTCAGCTCCCAGATGGCCATTTAAGCACTGATTTTTCATAAGTGCTGGAACACCTGAGCCTAAAGTGGGCTTAATCCCCTTAGATTTCACTTGGATGTTTGCCAGTAGCTTGAAAGTCACACCTCCTATTTAGATGCCTGAAAATGGTTATTTGAACCCAGCTTTCGGTCCCTGTTTTGTTGTTATTGCTGGTCTTGTTTGTTTGTGGTCGTAAATCGGGGCCCTGGAGGGAAAGCTTTACCCAAACTGAGCCAGGAAAGGCTGCCCAAACAAGCTGTGCCAGACTGCATGAGTCCTGGCTGCAAGCCCTGCACCTCTCGGGGACTGCTTTAGACTTTGGCAGAGAGCTGTGGCCCAGGGACCCCACAGCAACACACAGGCAGCTGCAAGCAGTGCCTATCTTACAGATTTCCAGCTGTGGATCATCCTTTATTTGGGTACATTGGTGTACAGGAGTTGGATCATTGGTTGTTAAAAATCACACACTTTATTTCAAATATGACTTTTGTGTAGCTTGCAGTCCAAACCATGGGCCCTTCCCCTTGTGCCACTAGACCGAGGGTGCCTGCATTAGCAGATCCCCACTCCCTGGGGATGAACTGACGGACAACATTTAAAATTCTGGTCCCAGGATAAGCTAAAAAACTTGAATGGTTAAAATATGTAAAGAAATTAAGTATGATTTCCTATCCTTCTGATATTCTCCCGGCATCTTCACCATCCACCCTCAAACCATGGATGTCATGGAAGAATGTGGTCAAGGCACAGACTCCCTGGTCTTTCTCAGTATTCCTGTCTTCAGACTGTGGTCACTACTTCAGTAAAGTACTGGGGGGGGAGACGGTGATGCATCTTATTGATTTATAAGTCTGTGGCCTATACAACCACAGACCACATGGCCCATTTGGCTACCAGAGCTGTTATATGCAAATATTTACACTTGGACCCACACGAGATTTTGGTTCACAATTAGATCTCATTTTTCAATTGATCAAGGCAAACCATCATTTGGGAAAATTTGAGATGTCCTTCTACTTTCCCAAGTGGCTGTTGGTTTTGTTTGTTTTGTTTTCCTGCCCAAACATGAATATGGCATGAATAAAGCACAGATCCCAGGCTGCTCCCTTTAATTCCAGTGAGCCCCAAATGTGGCCCCAAATAATTAAAATTATTTGAGTCTTGGAGTTAGCTCAAACTACTTAATTCTTCCATCCTAAACACCATGAGAAACACACGTCTAATCCTCTTGTAGCAAATTCTTAACAGAGAATGAAATTAAATGGAAAGTGAATTGTGGAATATCCTGAGTTGGAAGGGACCCACAGGGATTATCGAGTCCAACTCCTGGCTCCACACAGGACCTGAATGGTTCTGAAATATTTAAAATGTTGAGGCTCTACTAATGGAGTAGATTCACGTGATATTGTGTAGTAATATAATGTCATTTTGACCGTTTGGCATACAAAAACAAGTCAGAAAAGCCAAATGCATTTCTAGTTTTTAATCCCTTACTATTCAAACATTCTACTTGCTGTACTGACGTACTTGGGAAGTTTTCTCTCAGTTTACAGAAAATTTGAAGCAAATCTTCTGTCATCCTAGTATAAGAACTAGCCCCTGGGGCTTAAGGGGGAAATGTAGCTTTTACACCATCAGAGAGGGAAAACAAGCAGATCTTTCCTGATTTATGGCCTCAGCAGTTTCATCATAGCAGTAAACATAAAGCCTTGTACTATAAAATTACATAGGTTTGGTCTCCTGGGTAACTTGGCTGAGCTTGGAGTTTTTAGTTTAAAAGAAAATATGATTGTGTTTCTGTGCTCGTTTTCAAGCTGCTGATGATACTCTGCTCCTCTTGCCACACAGTATGAAGCCAATGGGAGACATCTGGAAAGAATCGCCTAGATGGTGTCATGCTATGTAGAAATGAGCCCTCTATTGTCGTCCTGTAGCACAGTAAATACAGCATCTCCGTTAGCAGGCCATCATCCTCCTATTCTCATGGCAACAAAAGGCCTAAGGGTTTGAGAAACATTGTTGGCACTTGTCTGGTCTTGAACTTATTTAGCTTGCTTGTAGCTGTAACAGCACATCGCCAGTAGTCAGCTTACTAGAGTCTAATTTGGTTTAGCTATACTGGTGAAACTCTCTAATAAACAGCTAATTAGTGTCTAATTTGTTTTTAATTTTAGATTAGTTTTGTAAAACTAGCTATTACACCAAAGCATTGTACTATATATGATCACTAATTTTGCAAGCTTGTTATCATTATATTATTAAATTTGTAGGCCAGCCAGGAAGATGTTGACAACCAGCTGCCTGGAAAAGTTCAGGAATCAAGCTGTCCCCAAAAAACACACCCACTGTATACACACCAGCACATCACCTGGTGACGAACCTGGCACTGCAACCAGCTACAACATCCCAGCTAAGGAAAAAGGACCCTCCATATATAGAAAGTCTATATATAACAGTTTCACTAGTTTATTAGTAGGAATTAGAAACAACTGGAAAAATGTAACAGCAAGCTCTGTTATTTTAACTGGACTGGTAATAGCTGCTGCTACTATTTTGCATAATTGTTAAAGCGCTAATTACAGTAACAATACATTCCAATTTTTGGCTCCATTTAAAAGGAGCCAAGTGTTCATTCTAGGCATAACATTATCAGTTCTTGTTCATCCGACCATATGGATATTGAGTAAAAACCTACTAGGATTTAGCTCATTTTGCTGTTTTCTTTGTTATTTTTTTTCCCCACTGAAAATTTTCATGGAATGATTTTCTTTGACTTTCTCTTCTTTTCAGTTATGGAATGTACTTCCTGCAATCCTTTCTTGCCCTGAAGGCTTGTGAGAAGGGTTTTCAAAGGACTGGCTGCTTTTTATACAGAGAACCTGACACGTACCTACACTTCAGTGCCTGCTCTGGTGTTGTTCCCCATTCAGCTGCATTTTGTGAGAATAAGCATTTTATCCCAGAAACAATCTGCTATGTCAGTCTAGTCTCTGGTAACTGTATCAGACAGTTTGCCCATGTACACGGCACCTAAAGGAATGCGATGTTCAAATCTCTCTGGAACTAAACTGACTCAGGTGCTTTGCTCCTTTTGGAATCCACGCGTCTATTTTTGTCCTGCTCACTCCCACAGTATCAAGCTTTCTTGTCAGGATATTGTGTGCCAGTTTTCTCTTTACCTTCTGTTCCTTCTGCTCTGGCACATTTTCTCCAGTTCAGGCTCTCTTTCCAACTTTCTCTATCCTATCAGTGTTGAAACGGAAAAGGAGGAGGAAGAGTCATTAAATGGAGGTGGATTTCCAGCTAGTGGAGTCTCAAATCCTAGATATGGATAATCATCACGCATTAGGGGATTATCGAGGAGTGAAGGTCTCCCACCGAATGCTTGTTTCAGTTCACATATTTACCTCAGGTGTCTAAACAAGGATGCTGCCTTTAGTCATAAAAGGAGCCCCTTTCCCTGCATGTGGAGGACAAATCATCCCTAACGTCCCAAACCTCAGTCAAGAGGTGCTCTCCTTTTTCCATGAACATTCAGGGTGCAGCCACAGAAATGCCTCCATCTTTGTCTTGGTTCCTCAACATGCATCCACCCACATTAATTCCCCCCTGCCAAGTGAAATCTCTCCCAGCCTTGAGTAGCATTTTTGTTTTGAATTTGCACTTCACTTTCCTTGTGTCTTCTCAGCTATCTTTCTTGCTACCTTAGTCTCTTCCCAGAAAGTCCGGGCTGTTTCTGTGGTTCTTTAAACTTAACAGCAGCAGTTACCATTTTCAGCCCACAGCCAGTGCTGTCTGCTGGGCCTCTGCTCTAATACATCTCACCATACACTGTGTACCTACCTGTTCCCTACACTTTTTTTCCCAAATCCATCAAAAGTCTTGTCCAAAACAAGAACGTTATTTTTGGCTCATTTCCTACTCATAAGTTCTATTGGGTTTGTTAATGAATCAAAAGTTATTCAACAGCCAGAAGAGTTTTTAGACCATCACCTTTTAGGCCTCTCCTGAAACCAAAAGCTACAGCTACCACATGGAATAGCAGCCACAAGCTACCAGAGGCAGTAGAGAACATCTTTGTCGGCCACTCCATTTTCTTGTCAATAAAGGAGTTGCTGTCCTCACATTTGGTCCCTCACGTTTCCTAGGCCCTTACTGACAAATACGGCTGCGCTGCTAAATGCTTTCCAACCCCTTCAACAGTAATTCTACATGGCTAATGACTACCGCATTAATTACTGCATTCGCCCCAGCCTTGAGACAATTAAGGGCCACAGTAGGCTAGTTGTCACCCACACAGAAAGGGGAAGCATAGTGGATGTTTTTCCTCACAGCACGTGCAATTCACAGGGCTATTGCCAAAGCTGACACGTGCTGCTGCTTTACAAGGAACTTATCACCAGTGGAAACTGTGGGCAGTATCCTTTCATATCATAAAAGTGTTTATCTCAAAAATTAGCATATATAAAAAGGAGACAAATCATCGCTTTTTCAACCAGAAATAAATCCCCCTTTTTTTTCTGCAGCAGTTGCTAAACTGTCTGGAGGTGCTGGATGGAAGAGTTCCTGTCAGCATTACCTTGGCTAAAGAAACAGATGTTTTAAAAATTGTTTTATTTATTTTTAAGCTAAAAGTAGTTAGGTATAATAGGTACTTCAGGCATTGACAATGTAGCAAACAGTGCTCAACAGTCATAAATGGAATGATAGGACAAGCAGAAGTCTGAGTCATGCTTATTAAAAACTGAAATTAGGCACTCTGCGAGCAGTAAGATGAGAAACAATTCAAGACCTGCTCTTTGTCTTGAACATGACCTATTCACTAAAATAGAGCTCACCTGTCTATTCCCCCCCCTTCAGATACAGTTTATAGAAGCTCCAATCTCATCTAAGCCAATTCCCAGTTTTCATCTTTCTTAAGCATGTGAAGATCTTTTAGCATACCTGTATCAGCTTTCATTTTATTAAAATGAATTAAGTTCTTTAAAAATGTATTAAAAAACTGCAAAGAACATATGCAACATGATCCATTCATAAATATTCTTTATGTACTGGATGTACTGTCTTCCCCACTCCCAATCCGTTCCTCCTGGTGTATTCTGTACATGCAAAGTTTTGCTTGTTGTTCTTATCAGTGCTTTGGGAATTGTTTTCAAGTTACAGAAAAGCATTTTAGAGTTTGAATCTACCGAAACCTCAATTTTTAATTTTCAGAAGACACATTATATCACTTCCCTCTCTAAAGAGCACATAGAATAAGCTGTAAAGTAGTTATATTTGAAACAAATCCTGCCATATTAACTGGGTACAGAGTTTAAGAACTCAAGAAATGAGGTGGTACGTTTTTCCCCTCACATTGCATTAATGCATGAAGTGCCAGGGACTGGTATCAGGAAACATACCATGGGGCATGCAGAACCACAGTTAAACTTCCTATTTATCCTGTATTAGAAGGTAGAAACTGGGCATAGAGGGAATCACCACCCAGTAAATACTGCTTATTAGGCAAGGAGAGATACCTTTTATGTGACTATACGCTGTCCATCATGCTGGCTCACTAAAATTTCAGTACTAGCTTGAGTTGTTTAGGCAACTACAGCTTTCATTAGTGTCTAAGAATGGTTCACTGGCAGGATTATATCTTTTGGGTTCCTCCATCTGCAGATATTTTTCCCATAGTAGCTAGAAAAGATGGATAGTTATGAAATGTACATGCAAACGAGCAACCATTTCTTCTTTTGAATGCTTGCTTACATATATACATTTTACTTTCATTATGCATAGTAGATTATTAGCATGTCTCCTATGTATTACTATCTAAACAAATCACAGAAGGAACTCAGGTGACCAATATGTTTAGGAAATAGCTCTCAATCACAGTTAGCAGCCCTCCATGTTTAAACTACAGGTGCTGCGTGAGGATCAGCGGACTTGGCTCTTTCCGTCAAGGGTACAACTAAATGCTTATATGTGTGCTGGATGTCATTTAATGTAAGAACACACTTGGAAACCACACCAAGGCTGACATACATTAGTCTACTCAGTCTCTGACCTCAGAGCACTTGTTTGGACATCAGATAGTTAGAAAAATATTAAGTTCATCTTTGTGTCTTGCTGCTTGTTGGTTGGAGGACATTTTAAAAGAAGACAGTGTAGTTCTTTGTCGTGGTCTTTGGTCAAAAACCTTGAGATGTTCATGTCTGAAAAAAAGGAAAGTTCCATTGAGATCCTTATGAGCTTAGCTCACACCCCTGCTCCCATAGTACTTAATACAAAGGAAATCCACGTATTAGAAAACATATGTGGAAAGAGGATTATGTCTGAAAAGGCAGGCTTATCAAGCCATCAAGCTAGCTCTCCTGACAAAAATATATTCACTATACCGTGAAAACCAACAATCTTTAATTAAAAGGCAGAACAGTTTATGGCTCTCTTCAGCCACACAGAAAGAAGTCTACGGTGTAACTGAACAGCAAAATCATGCTTCAGAGGAAGCTGCCTCACAAAGGATACTAATTTGATTGGAAAGATTAGTGCTTGTGACTTAACACCTATCATGAAATTGCTATAAAGTGGTTCAGTTACTTGAACATGAAAGGCTAAGAGAGACAATCAGAACAGGCCAAATAAAATGCTACTTCAAAACAAAATAGAGGAAAGTAGAAGATAGAGGGTAGGGTGTTAGAAATAAAGAAGCTTTCAGAAAATACTTACCAGTGGGAAGAAGAATACGAAATTCACTCCAGGCTTTTGGAGAAGACTTGAAAATTAGTAGTAAAGATCAGTTTTGGGTAATGGGGAAAAGAAAAACAAAATTATTCTTCCCTTAGACTGTTTTCATTTACTTTTCTTTTGTTTTATTGGTGAAAAAAAGTCACTGAACATGAACACCGTATCAGAAACCCTAATGCCTAAATACACAGAACAACAGAGTAAAAGCCAAAACATCTACATTGAAACAAAATAATGACAACCACTCTTAATTAGCACTGAATTCACTGCTCGAACACACACCAGCCTTGTTTGTTTTCCTTCCCTTGAAGCTGTCACACATGACCTTCAGTATTGAATGGAAAGCCATTTAATCAAATGCTCTTAAAGCCTTCTTTACAGTTATTTCATTTTAGCCTTGAGCTTGCAAAAAATGTTACTGGGCCATTTCTGTCTCTGAGCACAGGTCAAGCAAAGGTTTGAGAGACAAGAAAATAACATATATTGCTACTTCACCTGAAGTCAGAGGTGGTTTTTTTTTTTTTTTTTAATCAGTTAGGAAAGATACAAACCCAGTTCAGCAGATACAGGTTTACAGTGAAATCAGGAGATAAATGCTTTGCTGACAGAGGTAAAAATTTAAATAAATATTTACATATGAAACAAAAGTCTATACAAACAAACTCTTCCTGGGGCATTCTCTTTAACGGAGAAGGCACTCATCAGTGGTGAAGAACTGTTGCAGTAGAACAATGCTGACTACAGCAGCCACCTCTGTCTTTCATTTCTTTGCTCAGTTTTCACAGTGTTCCCACAGATTCCAAAGTATTAGAAGGACAAGTTTCACGCGTATCCTTCTCCAGCAGTTAGTTTAGATGCAGGAAGTTCTCTTCCAAAGATTATTGTGAAGAGAATCAGACATCGTGAAGAGATTCAATACTTGATTCAACAGCAGTCAGTCTTGCCTCCAGAGCCTTTAGTATGGTGTCTGCCTGTAAAGTAAACATGGAAAGATGCTTGGTTAGAAACAGAAATCAACATTACAAAAAACCACGCGTAGATGCCAGCATTCCATTTTCAGAGCCAATCTGATTATGCTGTGCTCCCAGCTATCCCCCAGCTGGGATCAGAACCTCTTTGTGTAGCAAAATACCACTCCTTACACAGGATCTCAATACAAAGTAAGAGCAAAAGCAGGAAGTCAGTTTAAACGCAAGACAATCCTATAGAAGAGACACGATTAAAAGCTAAATGAAAACGTGAAGTTTGGACTTGATGATCTTTCAAGGACCCAGGCTGGTCTATGAACTGCCAAAGTCAAGCTGTCTTTCTAATTACAGATAGATCTAAATCTAATCTAAAGCTGTATTTGATAAATAGAAAACACTAATTAATGTGAAAACTAGAAATGAAGTTACTGAAAGCCTTAGATAACAAAATAGCACAAAGTGATAGCATATGTTAAAACCCACAGAGTTGACCTGGATGAAGTTATAGGTTGCTCTGCAGAAACAATTTAAGGATATTAGCATTTCACAGTGTTGATGTACACAAAGAATGATGCTAGGCTAAGTCTTACCCTTTCTAGTGCTTCTTCCAAGGCAGCTCGACTTTCCAGAGTTAAAGGTTCTTCATCAGTAGCAGCCTGCTTTTCTGAAGATCCTAAAATGTAACTGATACGCTACAGTTTAGATCATGCACTTTTCACTCTGAAGGCAGAAGAATGAGCGTAAGATTCATCCACCATTCTCGATGATTACAAGATTACAGTTATTACACTAGCACAGTAGAATGATTCCAGCAACAACAACAACAAAATTTAGTCATCTTGCAAACAAACTGTTTGGTGGAATGAAAACAGTTTTAAGTTCAAATAGTAACGCTCAGATAAAAGGTAAGTGTGGGGACTGAATTCTGGATGTAGTTATCAAGGAACAATTTAGGACCAGTTTCAAGTGCTACAAATCAGATAAAACCAATATAACAGCAGACCTTCATTTTCCAGACACTTTTTGACTGTAAAACAGTTACACAGGAGTATAAATTAAGCCCCTGTGCTTGTGTTCTCTGCTGATGACACAAACCTCCAATAGTTTGGAGCCAGGCATATTGTGTATTACCTATGACTGCAGGTAGTCAGCAGACTGCAGGTATTAGCTACGACTGCAAGGTCTTTTTCTGTTGTCTAGGGTAGAGCACTTATGTACTCACTTCTGAGAAAGTGAGAAGGAACCCTGCTGTGTTGTTTACAGGAATTTTCAGAGGTGGTATGCAGTTTCTAATACTGGTGACCCTGATACTTTCCTTTTCTAGGACTTGTCTAACATTACACAGATGGTGCAGCTACAACTTCAGCGCCACGACGCTAGCAGCAGTAACACAAGGTGCAGAAACAGCTCTCTCTATGCATGCTGAGAACATTAACAGCAGCGTCCTTGAATATGACGCCCGGAGGGCGAGGTTTATCTTAGCGAGAAGAATCCTGCCTTTACCTTTCAATCGAGTCAATGTTGAAACAGAACAAATCCCTCTTGTAGTCCAGATGTTTCGGGGTGCACCTGTAGATGCTGCCGAGCGTCCTGGAGCAGCCGGAGCAGAACAACGTCTCAATCATGCTTTGAGAAAAAAAAAAAGAGCACGTAACATTTACACAGGAAGGAAAATAATGACAGAAAGCCACCTGTGCCCAACTTCATCCCAAACAGGGCTCATCCAGGGTGACTTGGGGCATTCAGGGCTTCTTCGCGCCCGCCCGCCGGCCCCGCGCCTCACCATCCGCACTCTCCGGGCCGCTTGGACAGCTTCTGCTCCTTGTCCACCGAGACGCTGGCGGAGGCACCTGCGGGGAGGCGGGGGGGGGGAGAGCTGACCAACGGCCGCTAACGGCCGCTAACGGCCGCTAACGGCCGCTCCGAGGGGCCGCTCCGGGCACTCACTGCGCAGCACGACGCAGCCCGTCTCCTCGTCGTTGGTCACCCAGCTGAGCGTGTCGCCCACGGGCCGCTTGCAGCCGGCGCACAGGAACACCATGGGCATCAGGTCCTCGTCGCCCTCCGCCTGCCCTGCCGGCGGCGCCATCTGCGGCCGCCTCCCCCCCCCCGCCGCCCCCACGGCCGGGTCCCGGCCGCCGCCCGCCTCCAGCAGCGAGAGCGACGAGTCCAGCTCCGCCATGCCCGCCTTCGAACTGCCCGCGCCGGAACTGGCCGTGACGCGCTTCCGCCCGCCCGCCGGAGCCAATCCCCTCCTTAGAGGGGCGGGAACTCTGCGCGTGGGCGCGCCTCATTTCCATAACCACGCCCATCCCGTTTTATGGCCACGCCCCTCGAGGGCACCTCCCCGTGGTGGCCCCGCCCCCTCCCCAGCCGCTGCCTGGGGGCAGCCCCAAAATGGCGGCCGGGGCTGTGGCTGTGAGGTGAGCCCCGTGTGGGGCGCGCCGGCCCCTGTGAGGGGCGCCTCGAATATTGCACCTAAGCACGCTGCTCACAGAAAGTCCCCCACACAACCTCTCCCCCGTAGCTCCCCAGGGTGCCTCGTTGGTTTCTCAGTCTCCACGACACCGTTGGCACGCGTCCATCCCATCGCCATGTCCCCGCCAGCCCCAGGCACGCTGAGGAACACCCTAACAGCCCTCCAGGGAGCCAGGGTCACGCCCGAAGGCGGCTGTCCCTCCTCTGTCATGCACCAACATTAATTTCTGCCAAGCACGGTCCGGCACCAAGGCAGTCCTTGAGCTGCCGGGTGATTTACACAGGCATTGCTTACGCAACCTCTTTCTGAGGGCGCTGAAGCACAATGAGGGACAAAAAAAAAAAAAAAAAAAAAAAGTATTTGGTTGGAGTACTGAGCTGGTTTAAAATGCACTCCCTCCCAACATGGCCAACAGGACCAACTCGTCGGAGTACTTTTGGTCCTATGAGTATTACTGGGATTACATAGACCCAATCCCAGTGGATGGAAGGAAGCTGAAGGTTAATAAATGTAAGTAACGCTGACTGGCAAGTGCTGATCCTGCACAGCGGGCACAATGTGGCAGAGCTTGTCACACTGACTTGGTTTTGCTTCTTTGTAAGAGAGAGTTATGTGTACGTGGTCTGTATGGACGGGTGTCTGCGCACCCAGCTGCCTTACCTGCGCTGTGCCCTAACAGCACTAACTGCTAGCAATGCTGCTCTTTGCTTTGCCTCACAGTGCTTCAAACTCTAAGGCTGCTTCTATTAACTCTTATTTAGAAGGACAGATATTTTTCTTAACCATTTGCTAAGTATAAACCTTACACTGTGCAAATCTGTAGTGTGGGGTGCGAGCTACCTGCTTGCTGCTCCCAGAAAAGTCAACTACATCAGCACAGGTTTTTTTGTAAGACTATCCTGTTTTGTCTTGGGACGTATGGCTTACATTACAACTGATAAATATTTAAAACCTTGGTAAAGGAAGATGTTTGTGTTTCCACTAGCCAGGAACAACAAGCTGAAAATATATTCTATTGTTTTTCCTCCCGTGATTTACTGCTACTGAATTGTAAGCAGTAATATACATTATCATCAAAACACTTGTTGCCATGAAAGCTGATTCTGCTGGGTTTAGGAGTTTATTTTCAAAGTGCCTAATGTGACATAATATTCTCTGAATTCAGCTGGGGACAGCTAATTCAATTTCACACTTGGTTTTGCACAATGGCATAGCAATGTATTTTTGATATTATTTAAGTCAATCTTTTCTAATGTAACTGCATTGGTTTGGGTTTACTAAAATAAAATCAGTTGTGTCGTGAGGGATTAACTGAAATGGGTATAGCTGGATGGATTGATGAAGATCAGAGGCGACCATATAGGCATGTTTGAGCCGCTAAGGCTATGGGCAGCACTCTCCTGGGATTCCCATCAAGTCTCTCCCTGTGGTTGTATCCTTGTCTGAGTAATACAGCTGTGGGCTTTACTGGTCCCTATTCAGTTAGCTGAAGACAACTGCAACTAAATGGGTATGGGAGTCACTGCCTCTAGAAAAGCTTTTTTGCCTGCTCTGAGGAGCCTAGCATTATTGCCTCCAACTTTTGGTACCAAGAGCAACGTACCTTAAATAAGGTGACGTAAATACCCACAGCCTTCTGTATATAAAATCCTGCTCCAGAATACTGTAGAGCAACATTTGGTGCTGCTGGGAACAGGCAGGTTATGAGCAGCTTTATACCACTTTTCTAATTCTCTTAATTTTAAAGTTATGGCAGATAATTGCCCCCACGTTCTTCCAGGGAACCTCTGAAACACCAAGTTTAGCAGGCTGTAAGTCCCCTGTATGTGGCTGGACTAGCAGAATTCAGGAATCTCAACTTTTTTTTTTTTTTTTTTTTTTTTTTTCCCCCTCATTAATAGCATCTTTTTAACATTTGGAATCCCTGATATATAAGAGAGGTGGAGGTGGAGTTTGTGTTGCAGCATTTCCCTCCATGGTCATTTGTAGGATATTACTCTTTACCCAGCTGCTTGTTTTCTTGAAACTTGTGGAAGTTTTGCTTCTGTTAGAAGACGCTCCCCCTCTGTTAAATTTAATTGAAATGCATTGATAGTTTCACAGAGGAAATCACCACATACCTATTTAAGTGCTTGCGACTGATCTCATAAGCCTTATTTCAATTAAAAACAAAACAACAAGAACCAAACAGAGTAAACCTTTCTCTTACTGATTTTTTTCATTTGTTCTCTCACCCTGAAGACACAGAGAAGTCTGACACCTGTCAGGTCTTTTTGTATTCTGAGGAGGTGACTTATGTGACCAGACTGTGTGTTTACACATCCAATCTGCTCCTTCAGCATCTTCAGCTCATTGACTGAATAACAAAGGAGTGGAGGCCTCCCAGATATAAAATTTCCTACAAGTTCCTACAGCTGGTGGTTGAATAATGGAGGAAGAACACTGTGAATGAAGACCTCTACTGACCAAAAAGCTGCAGGCAGAGATCGTGCCCTGTTAGGCACCAAAGAAATCGCCCTTAGGCTCAGCATTGAGAAACAAGTCTGCAGGAAACCAGGCTTCCGTATTTCAGCTGCCCATCTCCCAGGCAAAGAAGAGAAAGAAAGAGGAAATAGCAAGGTGTGGGATATACTATTTTTCCCCTCTGCAGGCTAATGTTAAGGCAATTGGTGTCCCCTGGGGCGGCTGCTTATGTAAGGTATTTCTAGGCAGCATGCCAAAATGGAGCTCTGCTCCGTGATTTGTGTCTTTAAAAAGCCCACGTTGGCTGTATCAATTTCTAAATTCCAAAAGTTGGGTTTGGTTTCCTGATAGGCAGGGAAGTTAAATTGATGGTTTGGGGGTTTTGTGCTTCTTATAAAAACAGACATTTTTCCATGTCAGCCGTCCAGGAGGAATGGACATACTGCGTCATCTTAGTACTTTTATTCTTCCTTCTCCAAATACCACTGGGACAGCAAGCTATAATAATTTTGCAGCTGGTTAGTTTCTTCCTTGCTTTGAGGAAAAGGGCTAGTCAAGCAATGAAGATACTTTGTAGGTTTTCCCATCTTTACAAAATCTTTATGTTCATATATTTTCAAAAGCTGCTGTTGGGATTATCATCGTCATATGCTTGGAACTCTGTAAACAAACTAGATTCAGCAAATCCTTGCCCGTTGTGCTGAAGACAAAATGAGATAATTTCTCTTTAGATAGGGCCATAAACATTCCAAGTTTGGCAAAATGTGTGATATCTCCAATATTAAAATATCTACTGGATATTCCAGAGGGCCTCTGGTGATCGACTGCAATGGGACTTGAGCACTTGTTTAGGTGCATTGCAGAATCCACCCAAATAAATTACACGTTTGTCATAACCCTTGGGATGGAATGATAACTCCCCAATTCAATCTTGCCCTATATATATATATATATATATATAAATAAAATTTATTTATTTATTTAATATAAAACAGAGACCTGAATCTCTGCACTTTCTTTCCTCTGTTATGTGGCCTGTCCCAGAAGCATGGTGAGAATGTGTTTGTCTCATGAAAATGAGCCTAAATCCAGCTATAAAGACTTGGTCTTGCTTTCTGTTAATAGCATTGTGTACTTCTATCCATTTTGTATAAAAATAATAAAAAGCTTAATTGGCCCATGAACTAATAGGATATTTAAAACAAATACACACCCATACAAACGGTGACTGTAAAAGTTAGCACTCGGAGAGCATTTTATAGATTGTTAAAATATGTTATCCCAGTTCAGAAAAATCCTAATTGAAAGGCTTTAAAAACAGTCGGGAAGTTTCTGTTTATCCCTCTTGAGTTCAAATTTCCCATGAGATCTGAAACAAATTCGATTAGCTTCAGTGAATTCCATGGATCATACTAAAACTTCTCTTAAAAGGTGAAACTCAAATAGCTGCGATATAGAGGGCTATAAATTCCAACTCTGCACTTCTGTCCGCTTGGCTTTGAGCACTTAAATACTGAGCTTTTCAAAATATTTCTAGATCATGAGCTTTTTGGTTTTGGTTTAGTCTTTTTAAACACAAGTCAATAATTTTCCCCTGAGGAGCTGAGACTGGCCAGTAGCACCCAGTCACTGAGTCCCTTCATTTTTGGAAGAGTAGGACAGAATATTGGCCCTCACATCCTAATTTACCTTCCTCTGAATTAAAGCTCAGTAAAACTTCATTTAAGAGGGGAAGAATGAAATAAGCCGATGCTCCAGAAGTCATTTTGCACATTCTCATTTCTCAGTATCCCAGCCAAAACTGAACTCTCTGATAAGAGTTCCGCTGGGTCAGCTCTAGTTTAAGGTTTAAAGGAGCTGGAATAACTCCCCCTAATCTCTTGGTGGCTCTGATGACAACACGTTCTGAACTTTTTCACAAAGAAACACCTAATCAAACATACTGGACCTGTTTCAAAGAACATGAATGTTTTTTGTCCTTTGAGATAGAAGATTTATTTTATCCTGGTCAATATTTGTCTCTGGAGTCAATGACCCTTCTTTTTCACCTCAGTCGAAGTGGGTAGCCAGTGATGAATTCAGGGCATTTCTCGGCTTGTGCCCTGCCCAACTCACAACCTTTCCAAGGCTTTAACTGGGAAGTTCACCACTGCACTGATCCCAGGAAGGAGCATGTTGAACCAGTGACCAAAGGTGCTACTGGGGCAGGAGCAGATTCATCCCATCTAATAGCAAGCCTGTAACTGAGGCAGTAATTTCAGCAGCACTGCAGCCTTAATTCATTAAGGACCAGCTCCCAAAATTGCTTCTGAGACCCATTAGTGCTATTTTTTTCCTTTCACTAATTTAAAAAACAAACAAAATCAAGTTTTCATCTGAGTCAGAGATAACAGCAGTGGCAGGGCCTTAGGTTGGTTTAAACCAATTCTGAACACGTACTGCAGTGCTAGGAATCCACTTACTGGTTCCTTACAGAAATCAATCCTGGTAAAGTAGGCTTCATTTTGAACAATTTCATGATGATGACAGAAGCATTACATCTGGGCAGGGGACAATCCACAGTCTCTTCCACTGGACTGTTGTTTTAGGAGGGTCACGAGTGCTTTTCAACATGCTTTCCTATGTGAAAGTCCAGCATTTCCTAGTAGAAAATATTTTCAAAGCTAGAATTCCCTCCCTAAAAGCATCCTCTTAAGGGTCATGTGTATTACCTTTTCACCTGAGGGCAGGATGTGGCTGTGCACTGAGCAGTAGCAGCTCAGTCTTGAGTACAGCACTGTGGTTTTGTAAAAGGAACTGTAATTCCCTACAAACAGCCAAAATGGAAAAACATCCTAAGTACTCAGGATTACCTTTCAAAAATATGCATAGTCCTAGTCACCATCACACTTACTCCATTTTTTCCAGCCTTTCCCCAGCCCTGGTCATATACTGTCACAATAAATTGCCAGGAGGCTCTTAAGACTTTTAGCAAATTGGCACTCGCATTCCCCTCTCTCGGGGGCTTAATTAAGTTGAATTAGTTCCATGACACACATGATCATAAACTATACGCTATAAACTATACAGATCATAAACTATATTGCTGCATTTCGCATTTGCTGTGTTACCAGTAACAGAATTACTGTATTGTGTTCACAGATTCTATTGTCATAGCCTTTTGGGTTGGACTTGCTGCCTTTGTGATGTTTCTTTTCCTTATTTTGCTGTATATGTCCCGCTCTGGATCAAGTCCAGTAAAGTAAGTACAATCAGAAGTGAAGTAAGTATAGCTAAGCGTGATCAAACTATCTGCATGAACCATTCATTCACTGCTTTGAATGATCCAGCAATTACATTCAACATTTATAATTGCACACCGAGATGACACTTGTGATGTTGTGATTTGGTTTGAGTGCCTCTCAACCCACTGCTAGTCACTGTTGGTATTAATCACCTGGATAAAAATAGGAATTCGTAACTGTTGGGGTTTGCTGATGAGAGAAAGATGGGGGAAGAGGAAAGCACAGGGACGGGCAGAGAGGCCTGGTCTACCTGGTGTGTTGGCAAACACACGTTTTACTTATGCCAGCTATCAAGGCTGTGTATTATAAACGTGTCTGCTTTACACACAGAATGAGGGAGTACCCCACGTAAAGCACACCCAGGAAGGAAGTGGGAATAATGATGGTAAAGTAGGTGGACATGAGCTCCCAACGCAATCCTGTAAGACTTGATTAAGAGAAAATTTACCAGTGAGATCACAAAAGTAATAATCCTACGTGTGGCATTGTTTAGACCATTCCAAGAATGCCGTACGTGTTTTAGAATGCACTCTTTAAAGGGGGTTTTAAAGAAATTGGGAAGAATTGGGGAAAAAAATGAGATCCAGAAAATACATCCTATGGTGAGAGAAATATACTCAAATCAATTAGTTACTCAAGGAGCAGCGGCTCAAGGATGCTGGTTATGAACTATCCGTTTCTATCTTTAGAACAGCTTTTAGTGCCTAAGAGCCCGATGATAACAATCAAAGGGTAAAGTGTGGTCAAGTATTAAAATGCAATGGCTGGAAGCTGCTGCTGCTGCTCAAGCTCGCCTGTTCCGCATGTTTTATCTGAGGGCAGTGATTCACTGGAACAATTTAGAGTGGTACATTAAGTTGGTTGTGATTAATTCTTTTTTTGCTTGATGACTTAATGTCTAAAAAACACGCAGTTGTATTCATCCCAAAATTACTGTGAGGAGTCAATGGGCTAATGCTCTATGCCCTGTTGTGCAGAAGCGTCTTTCCTGCCTGAAATAAGTGAGTAGCTCACTCCCTAAATACTTTAAAGTTCTTGGAATTTAAATTAACTCTGTGAAAATACTGATGTATAGCTCTCTGAAGATCTAAGCTTATTTTCTATTCTTTTCTTGTTTGGCAAATCCTGCCAATAGACAGACAGTGCTTTCCTTCCCAAAGGGGGCCCACATCTGAACTGCAGTCCTTCAGCATAGTAAGCCCTGGGTAAAACTACAAACACACTTAGTCAGAGGCAATATTAATCATTTGGAAGTGTAGTTGTGAAATGACTTGAAGCACCTGCCAACCACGAGCACGTAGTATTCACAATACCAGTCAGCTTAGGAGTGAAATAACATGGTTCAGCTGGGTTTTCTCTTGGGCCAGAATCTCCTGGAATTAGCCTCAGGCCATTTCCCTGCAATTAATGCTTACATTCTGTTACTCTTACCTTGGTAACTTAATTGAAATTTCAGTAGAAGTACTATTCACCACTAGGGAGACAGAGATGGGTCAAAGCTAGTGAGTAGCCTCGTAAAGGATGATGATGATTTTCAGGCTCAGAGTGTGTGCAGTACATGTAGCTCTGTAGAAGGGCATCTAGATTTACAGGGAGATCCCAGATGGGCATGTTAGTGTCAGCCAGACTTTTTTACAGCTGGGCTTGACAAAACAAGGAAATATCCACCAGTGGCAGATAGGTGGAATAGCTAACCTGTTTTAGTAGAGTGTTTCCACCCAAAGCCTCCGTGGCTGAAAAGAGACACCGAGTAAAACCCCCACTGGACAGGTGTGTCCCCAGTTCTCTAAAGGATTACAGACCCTGCCCTGTGAAGAACCAGGTAGGGGCTGCTCGGGTACCTGTAGGGGATGCAGACACAGTGCCCACGGATGTGCAGCACCCACGTGCTGAGTGGGAAGGTAGTTGTAACGCTGCCTGTCAACCTGAACTTTGTCTAAGGACAGGTTTCTGTTTGCAGCTTTCTACATTTGGTTTGCTTTGTTTGCTGCTGGGTTTTCTGGCAAACACGTTTTATGCAAACAGGGATGCATTTGCCCACTGCTCCTCCTAATCTGATCAGGACACAGAAAATTCAGCTCAGCAAATTAGGCAGAGGTTCAAGATTAGGTCACAAACAAGCAGAGGGAAGCAAGGGTATAATATAGCAGTAAAAAAAAAAAAAAAAAAAAAAAGGAACACTAATAGTCTAATTTATTGGCACCCTAAGGCCTCTGGCATGCTCACAAAAGGTAACAGCAACAATAAAAAAGGCAACTTGCCCAAATAAACCACAAAGCAGGAGGCAAGCTAATAATACAAGAAACACATGGAAATGGACATAAAATTACACGGTAACAGAGGCCTGTTCCCATTAATCTGCTGTTACTGAAAAAAGTGGCAGAAGACTGTACGCATGAATATCTCAGTGTGTTTAGATTTTTTTTAGAAGTATCTTTTTAAAAATCACTTCTATGTTATGCTACTGAATTAAATGCTGGGCTTACAAATATCCGTCTTCATCCCCAATATGTTCAGTCTCGCCCACTGAAAGCTGTTGTGACCAAGGAGGTTTTTGTGGAAGGCCTAGGAATCATTAATGGAAAGCAGTATTGGATGAGGTTTGCTTAGGGGTTTAAAGCATCCTGTCTTATCAGTTTTCTATGCTTAAAATATACTGGGAAAAAAAAATAAAAATTAAACCCTCCAAATTTGCTCTTTTGGATTGAGTTCCATTTGTTTTCTAACCACCTGCTCCAATTACTCTTCTCTTCATTTCAGCAATAAAACATAGTAAAAATTCTTCCTGTTAGCTTCCACCATCCTCCTCTTTCTTCTTCTTTTTCTGTAATCCATTCATTATCATTGGCATGACTATCAACTATATTCAGCACGGCTATCTCCTTACTCTTTTGCCATGATAATCGTGACACCTTCACCTAACAAATGTACATGTGCGTCACTGGTCAAGGCTGGGGAACTTTTACCTTCACAGTTTCTGTGTTCATCCGTCTCTCTGTCAAACCCAGGGGCACATAGGACGTTATGTTCTGTTTCAGCTTGCTCAATTGCTTGGTGAAACAAGCATGCTTTCACATCTGAACATTTATAGGAGCATATCTTCTTGCTTTCACTTGTCCCCAGTTGACCGTCAAGCAAACCCCTACTGCCATTGGTCAACTGTCTTTATCGTCAGCTGGATCTCTGTGGGGTCCCTGAGGATTACATTTTGGCCTTGTACGACATGCAGTGATCATCTCTCTTCTACCAGTGTGTACGCCGATGTCTTAATATGTTGGCAAGGCCATGACATCTGCCACAGGATAGTCTGCTGACTTCTAGCTGCATACCCATACAGAAAAGAAGTCAAAGTGTCTTCCGAAAGCCGTATGCAATGACTAGATCTACTTATTCCACAGCATAATCCTGAGATGCTGAGAGGTCCCGGACCCAACGCTGTGGTCTGATTGCACCACGCTCTTCTCCGCAACACAGAATGGTTTGGTGCCAAGTCCGATGAGCAAGCTCAAGGGAGGGGCGAGGGTTGATCCTTGCAAGACAGCTGCAAGAAAGAATCCATGTCCTAGTCCCTTTTGTCACTGCTATGCCATCCCTACAAAAAGAAAGAAAAAATGGTTTGGGACCAATTATTTCAAATCCATTAGCATGCCAAGGCAGTTACCACACTGTTGTAATCAAGAGCCAGCACTAACATTTACATAAACTGTATTTCTTACAATCCAAAATGATATATCCAAGTGACATATATATATTTCTGTTCTTATGAATATTTAGTGATATAGAAAATAGGGTTAGTGGCTGGAAACATCTGACTGGAGGCTTGAACGTGATGCAGATAACACAACTTCCTTGTCCTCTCGGGGAAAACCTGTGTTCCCACTGCTGGATGTGCATCCCTGACGGCCTGACTGAGGCTTCTGTGGACATCCAAAGTCTTCAGACAACCACTTGCCTCACAGACAGTGTAATAGGGGAGGAAAAAAATGAAGATCTGCATATCTGATCCCTTATCAACACTTCTTGCTGTCATGGTAGCCTCAGAAGGGGAATCTGCCAAGTGGTTCTGGACTGCTTGGCAGCATGAGCCTTGTGGACTCTTGCAATAAGAAACCTGACTCAGTGTTTTGATATTTTTCCCCCTAACTAAGACCAACTTTTACCTGATATTGCTGAGGCATACAGTAACATAGCTTCGGGATCCCTCTTGCCAGACAGAGATGTGTGACTTGGCTTTAAAACGCTTGTTCTGCAGCCAGCTATTGTCTCAGTTTGCAGGTGAGGGCTTCCTTCACGGACAGACAGATACCACTGCTTTGGTGGACAGACTGTACAATGTCCGTGTGCTCTTTCAATTCTCTGCTCCATCCAGATCAATTGCAACAGCTGCTTCATTCCTGGAACTGGGGAACTAATTTGGATATTTGGCAGCTCAGGGATTTTGATCTGTAGGACAGAAAAAAAAAAAAAAAAATCTGTGGTAATATCCTAGATCTCATATGAGGGCAGATAATTTTCCTTTTTTTTTTTTTTTATTTATATATATATCTTCAAGATTGAAATATGCGTTAGTGAACAACATACCCACTGTGTCTCTCTTACAATAACAAGAAGTACCTATTCCTGTACACAAAGGCAGTCAATCTGATACTCAGGGTGCCAGATTATATTCCTCCTGCTGACAATAAGAAGTGTCATAGCTCTACTTGGCCATGCCACCTTGTCTTTGGGGAGACGAAGTTCTTAATAATACCATAGTAAGAAGATCATTATGAGAGGTACTTCTCTGATAAAGCAGGTCATGCTCTGCTCCTGTTCTCTGTTTTCTTCAGCCCTCTCTCTCCTGTATTTAGGACAGCTAAATTCTTAAAGCTGGCTTCCCATATGCAGTGTTCCTGGGGATCTATCCCAAATTCTCCCTGGTACAGTTTCTCAAACAGCAGATAATAAGTTTTCCTCAAGGCTCTGGTTTCAAGGGATGAAGCTGTCTTTCACACCTCCATCGTTAGGAGAATTTTCTCTTTTCATGCTGACAGACCCAGATCCTTTTCATGTGAGAAGTAGTCAGACCCAGAGGAGCACAGGCTGTTAAAATGGTTAGCTGTGAACTGTCAAAGCTGGTTACAGGACTTCAGTCATCAGAACTCAAATTACAGGGTCTTCACAGAACAGCATTCCCGCTGCTGCCATCAAAGGCTGACCACCTGGAGCACGCTCCGTACCTCTTGGCAGGCATTGTGGCTCTGTCTGATGTGACACTGGTACAGTGGTGCTGAGGTTGCTCAGGGAGAACTAATCTCCAAGTGAAAAATAAGTCTGGGGTTTTGGTTAGCACCAGCCAGAGTCTGCATGTGCGTGTGAACTCACAGACAGGAAGAGAGATTGCTTACGAGTGATCAGGGTCCTTCCAAAAACCACATGCATGATCACTGCAGATAGACCAAACTATACTAAATATATGAAAATTTAGAATTATAGTATAATCTACTACAGGTTTTCAAAGATCAAGTCTGTCTCTGGAAGTCCATAAATACAGAATATTGACTCTACATTTTTTTCCTTACTATCTCTAGCTTTTCTGTGCTGTCACAATTTATTGTTTTTAAGGAGAGCCATTTTTGAAAAACCTGCAGTTCTCAATGAAGATTATTACTGCCAGGATTGAGGCTTTAAAATTAATTTTGTTTGAATAGATCCATCTTTCCTGGCTGTCCAGTCTGTACTATGACTCTTTGCTCTTCCTCGTATTGTTGTATCTTGATGTGCAGCTTTCTTTCAGAGTGATTTTACACATGCTTCCAGATCACTGATGAAAATGCCGAGATGCACCAGGTGCCTATGGAGCCCAGCCTGGAACATCCACAGTCAGTGATCATTCTCCAGTTACTCTTTGAGAAGACTAGCTCACTTAACACCTGTTTAATGGGTTTGAGGCATACTTATTTTTAAAGAAATCAATACAGAATATTACTTCAAATGCCTTGCTGCAGTTCAGATAGCTCACATACATGCAACTAACTTTATCTTCCAAATGGGATTCCCCTAAAGAAATGAAATCAGCCATGTTTCACTGTCCTTATCTTTCTATAAAACCACACTGTTGGGAATTACTTTTTTTTGTCCCTTGGAATACTTGTTCAGTTGTACTTTATCTTAGTTTTAATTCCATGATTTTTTCATTTTGTCTGGGGCTGAGGTCAGTTACATTGGCTTGTAGTGACCTGGCTTGACCAGTTCACTCCCTTTGGGTACTGGGACACCAGGGCCCTTCCATCACATTTCATCTCATCACATTTCTTCACTGTTCCAAGGGTGGTTAAAGATTAACAAGAGCCAGCCAGAGCTCTCCTCAGACAGTTTGCAGATCTCTGGGAGGCAAGTTCTCCCGCTGATTTAAGAATATGGATAGCTAGCTGATGATGTTCAGCTGCTTAATGGACTGGAAAGAAAGCATCCCACTTTGGTAAGAGTATTTTTGTCTTGCTTCTGTCAGACAGAGAGAAGAGAGATCTCTTGAATATGCCTGCATCACATCAAAGCAAACTCCAAGTCCGCCTGCCTCCATCCCATGGTGGGCGTATTACTGAGACTTTGGGGTTTTGTTTTATTTATTTTTGTAATTACCGTTAAGCAAGATCCCTGCTGAATTAGTTTTGTCAGGAACAGATATTTGAAGCTTTCATAAGTAATTAATATAAATTCGAAGTTACAAAGTTTATATTTTCCTTCCTCAATATTATTCAAAATAATTATTTCCCATACAATTATTTTCCCAATTTTGTTACTTCTGTGTAACCACTGAAACAAACGTAGCTTTTAGTCAAAGATCCCCTCTTTTTTTTTTGTCTTTTAATCTGTGGCACCAGGACATTAATAAGACTTTTCAAAAAATTTTCCATTTTCACTTAACTTTTGGGTTACATTTTTCTTCCCAATGTAATTTTCCTCCTCACCTTTGAAGCCCTAAGAATGTAGTACTAGTTGGGACCATCTTGTGTTTAGCCATACAGAATGAAATTTACTGCTTTTAGCCCAAAGCTATCTGCCATTTATTTTTTAAGGGCGATGTTTGGGAAGCTGCTGGGAAGAGGAGACAGGGTATGCTCAGCTGTTCTCATATCATCATCCCCTACACCCCACCACTAACTTGATTTTTCTGGCAGAACCATAAATCTTTGCCATGTTATTTGTACGCTGAAAATTTCATGCTACCCTTGTCCTACCTTCTTTTCCTTGCTCAGATCCCCACCCCTCCTTAAACTGCCTTTTCCCAGTGCTATTGCCAGGGAACCTCTCCCAGACATCACACATCCCTCTTGCTGTTGCCCCCAGTGTAAGTGGCTCTGTCTCTTGTACTCTCACTCGATTTACACATCAGTCCTAACCCCCTTCCCTTCCAGAACCAGCTGTGAGAGGTCCCTTCACT
This sequence comes from Netta rufina, assembly GCF_964035555.1. Lineage (NCBI taxonomy): Eukaryota > Metazoa > Chordata > Aves > Anseriformes > Anatidae > Netta > Netta rufina. The sequence goes on from NC_140123.1 coordinate 104,212,165, forward strand.
CTTGCTACAGAACAAGTCACAGCAAAGTTTCTGGTTTCCTCTTTAAAAATCCAGCTAAAGAACTGGATCAAGGGCTTAAGGGCTGGACTGAAGGTCCAATGTTGAGTGAGGGAGTTCACCAAATGTGACTCACAGCTCACCATTTTGCTGTTGGTCACACTCTATTTGCAGGTAAGGACATAATTCTGATGGTGGATAAAGAGGGCTGAAGTCCAGAAGCAACTCTCATGCTGGATTCAATGTCTTTTGAGTTGGGAGAACCATCATCTTTATTTTTAAAACATTAATAATGTACTTGCTTATGAAATTGCTGCTACCTTCCAAACTGTGTTCCCTGATAACAGTATATTTTTTTTTCTTTCCACATTACAGACAGGTGATTGTAGGGAACCAGGTAGAAGAAAGCAGTTCCAACAGTGAACAGCCTCACTGTGATGACCTCAGCAGCCCATACATGGATGAGGTTGCTCCTGGAACACCTAACTAACTCCCTCTCAGATGAAATTGGCATTCATGGAAGTACCTCAGTCTGAAATAAAACTGGAATGGGTTAAACAAAAACAGCTGGACAGTTCTCCTGACTCTAGAGAAGATTATATCCTTAGGCTGCAGCTGGATTAGTTCAGGAAAAGAAGAAAAAAAAAAAAATGTCTTTCAACAAAGACTGAAACTGATGCCTAAAAGGAAGCACTAACCACTGTATTGGAGCACTGTTGCTGCAGTTGCCTGATTAGAAGAGCATTTTAGATTCTGATGACTGCAAAATCTCTCTCACTTAAGTAAAGATTCAAAATCATCTTTCAATTACGAGGTGCAATGGGTGTGCTGCCTGCTGCGTGATTCTCATTAACACCCATTTGGCTGAGAGCAGATTTGCTCCTCCAGCAGAAAGCACGTAGCAGTTACACCCCATGTCCTGCAAAGAGTTCTGCTTTGCTTACCTGAGCGCACGCAGAGCCCTCTTATCCTCAGGGGTGTCTCTGCAGCATCAGTCTTCACTCGGTTTTCTTGCTGTGAAAGAAACTACCAACACATTGATCAGGCAGCACAACATTGTTTATAGCCACAATGACACAAGTCATCTATTTCTGGCTCTGTCCTCAGCTCGCAGTCTCATCAATTGCATCTTAGAGACATCTCCACTTGGCCAGCCTCTGAAAAATAAGCAGTAACGTCAAGTGCAACATCAACAATAAAACTTTGCTTATGGAAGGGTTACATCTTGCTCTACTGTCTTAAAGCTCAGCAGTTCCCTCAAGGATATAATATGCTTTGTATTTATTTTCCTATTGCAAAATTATATATATTTGGGTTAGATGAAAATTATTAAAACACTGGTTAGCTAGAACAGCCTTTAAAAAGCTATTGGCAGCATTCATTATCTCAAGTGGTTGTGTCTTCCTGAATAAACTCATTAGCTTTAGCAGTTGCCCAGAAATAGTTTTGCTGCTAATAGCCAGTCCCCTTTTGCTTTCTCTTGGAATGGCAGGTGACAAAGAAACTGAACAGTCTCGAAATGGTATCTTAGGGCTACAGCAAGCACGGTGCCGCGATTGCAGAGTCGGGCTGTGGAAGGCAGGAAGGGCTGGAGTGGGTAAAAGACCCCACAGCGAGCTGCTGGGCTGAGGACCGCACACAATTCATTCAAAACCTGAGGAAAAACTTAGAAATTTCACCTCGCCAAGCAGGCAGCCACAACTCCTCCAGTGAAGCACTGCCAGAGCGGCCGCATGCTGCGCAGGGAGCGCGGGCTGCGATGTTACCAGGGAGCGGGTGGGCTGGGCTGTGGTAAAAAAAGCCTCAAACGCAAGAGACAGACCAAACCACCAGGCATGTATTTGTGCTGAGTGTTGTTTTCCTTAAAAAAAAAAAAAAAAAAAAACTCAAATTTTTTAAATCTCTGAGGTAAACACTTCTGCAGTTTACTTTTTGAGCAAACCAACTACTACTTTGGTTAGGCGTGGAATCCTATCAAGGCCTCAAGTCTACCAGGTCACGAACAAGTGGAGGAAACAAGGGGAGACTGCAGGAACTGAAGACATTACATGGACAGAGATGTGTCAGAGAGACGAAGTTTTCCATTAATCAGCTCAGATGGCCTTCCCCACCTCTCAGATATGCTTATCTCTTGCTGCTTCACACAGGACACACAAATGACAGTGGTGGTGAAAGCCAGACTACCTTCTGTTTAGCAAAAAAGTTCCCCTTGCCTTAAAGGGGGGGAGAATTTCTCCCTGGTCAGCACCTGTCCCACTGCAAGTCGTGTCTACCTTGTGTCTACAATCACACCAGGAGGCTGAAGAAGACCTCACCATCTCAACCCATTTTCCTCCTCAGGGATGCATCTGCCCTGACCTAGAAATCCTCTCCAGCAGCAGGACTGGCTCCATTGGCTCCATCCTCCTCCTCGCTGACTTGTGACAGACCCCACACCTGCTTCTCAAGAGCCTCCTTTCCACAGATGGCTTCCAAGGGGATTTCTGAAACGTCCTGATGCTCCCATTCGTAACGAGGAGCATTCTTGCAGTAGGCACACTGAAACACGTATGTGGTATGTAACCACAGAAAAGGGTGTTAGTGCTTTTGTTTTGTTTTCTTTTTGTTTTCCTATAAAATTATCTGGAAACGTTCACAATGGCTTAGGAATTAAAAGATTATGATTACTGCCTTTTTTTTTTTTTTTAAATACAAGATAAAATAAGCAAAATGCAAGCTTATTTTACATGTCTAACTCGGAAGGAGGGGAGAGAAATGCATTTCTTGCAGTGACATTTCCATACACACCCATTTCAAGGCCCTTTCAGTGCTCTGCTGTTCCCAGTTAGTGCTTTTATTTCCCCTTCCCCCAGACTCCTCAGTTAACAGAGGCCTTCCCTCTGTAGCCTGCAGCATCCTCACCCTCTTGAGAATGCTGCAGCCATCAGCCAACAAGGCATGACCCAAATCACCTCATGTCGCAGGTTCAAATAGTTGACGACCATAAAAATCCTACCCCAAAATGCACTGCCCCCCCTCCAAGACATGATACAAGCAACTGAGCCCGGTTGCTCACAGTACCTGAAGCCCTCCCAGCACATCAGATGTCTCCTCACCTGCACGCCAGCACTGAGGGGCTGAGGTCCACTCAAACCTGAGGAGCCCCACCTGCACTCAAACCTGCAGTTACCTTCTGTACATACCTCGTACCTCAGGAAGCAACGTGTCTTTAGGGTTGTTGCCTTCACCAACTTCTTGTCAACTTTGAGGAAAAGGCTTAAGAGGCCTGTCCTCATGGTGATTTCTGTGAGGGCAGGCCGCTGGGCCCACTGCAGGGCATGCTTCTCATCACAAGGACATCGAAGCAAATAACTTGCACTAAGCTGTAGGAACTCCTTGTTTTAAAACACAGGCCCATACATGGGGCAAGCTTTCCACTTCTGAATCCTCTCTACAATTTATTTTATTGAAGCATATTTTTTTTAAATGACTCACCGTGTAATTTATTATAATGAATTTTGAGCATGTTGGCAGTAATTCACACACACAAATCATTCAACTGCTAACCATCTGCTTTTTTAAAGATATTTGACCGTTATTTCCTGAAGGACTCCGTAATAATCTTTTAATTGCTACATTACTACAACACATCGAAGCTCAAAGAAGCAGTGAGAGACTAATTCGTTTCTAAAAGTTCCCACATGCAGAGCAGCACTGTCTTTACTAAGAAGCAGGTATGAGATATACATTTTTGACATGAGGCTGGCAGCTTTAAATTGCCAGCTTATTTACATTATTTTTGCTTCCAAACCAACCGTTAAAAAAAAAAAAAAAGTGTATGAAGAATACTCTTCTCCAACCTTGAACATTTTGATAATAGCAATATTGGGGATACTAACAAAATGCTAAAAGCCAGGGAAATACCACGGTGTGCAAATTGCTGTTTAACCAGAAGTAATTCAGCGTGCCCGTTTGCATGTGATGCACCTATTTCCAGAAACAGATCTCAACTCACAAATTGCTCTTCCACGTGGGTGAGCTTCAACAAATGAATTCTGCTCTGGCCAGTAACACAGTTGCACAAGTTTTTGTAAAGCAAACAGGGCGTGGGAAAGGGTATTACAAGGCACAGAGGTGCACTCTGCAAAACAGCCTGGGCTTGCAACTTGTGGAAGACTGTAACAAAGTGGGTGTTGCACTCAGGGTTTGGGTTTTGTTCACTTGGAAGGGTCTACAAGTACATCTACTCCTGGTCAGTAACACATTAGATACTGTGATGGGTTGACTCTGGACTACAGGCAGCTCCCACCCAGCTGCTCTCCCGCTCCCCCTCCTCAACAGGACGGGAGAAAACAGGATGGAAAAGCTAAGGTCATAATTAAGACAGGGAGATTGCTTACCAGTTGCCATCAGAGGCAAAACAGACTTGACAGGGGGAAAATTCATTTTATTTATTGCCAATAGATTTGGGCAGTGACTGAATTTGTCTAGTCCCATGTGAAAACACATTTCTGCATTGCAGTCTTTACATTGGTTGAATGGTTCTATCTCATTTCTTAAATTCTCTCAAACAAGTCATACTATAAACCATTGCTAGATGTCTCTCAAGACAGCTGAAAACTCTTTCCCTGCATGTCATGAGTGCTTTCAGTTACAGGCAGATGAGATGGCAAGACAGCTTTCCATTTAGCTCCAGTTCTAGCCACTTATTTCATATTTTGGCACTTGCAAATCCTTTGGTTTCATTCATCTCTTCATTTTGTTTTTTAAATTAAGTAGAAAACACCTTTTCATTGCAAAGAAAATTTCTTGATGCCACACTCTAGGGATTCTGTATCAATATTATGTCACACTTTAGCCTCTAATGGGCTTGCAGCATTTTCAAGATGTATTTTGCTATTTTTAAACCAAGCCTTCAAACAGATATTATGGCTTATTTAAGAGAAAATATTTACATGCAGAAGCAATCCTCATTATTTGCATCTCACGTTCTTTTATTCTTTGAAAAAAGCACATTATATAAATAACACAAGGAGTGTGCATTTCTGATTTTTTTCTCTAGTACAGAATTTGTACAAAGCACCTAGGCACAGCAGGTTTTCACGAGTCAATTTAATAAATCCTGTTTTACACTTCAAAGGCTCAACTTCAGACCCTGCGTGTTTGCATACCTGGAATGGTTTATTATCTGCCCTCAAGGCCACGTTCAAGAAATATGTATCGGATTTCACAGAGAATTTCCAATAAAAAACATGTATTATCAATCAGCAGCAAGTCATTGGAGTTTTAGTTCTCTCTCTCAGCTTTTCAGAGTGGAGAGAAGAGAGGTCTTCATTGCAAGTTCCAGCAGTGGTGATGGTCAGGACTTTTTTTTTTAAATAAAAAAATATGTATATATATTTAAAAAAAAAAAAAACACACACACAAAAAAAAACCAGAAAACCGAGAGAAAAAACGCTTTCAAAAGGAATTGAAAAAATATAAGAATCCTACACCATCATGATGCCAGTGTTCAGCATCTTGTCTTTGTACCGGTTTTATCATCTTGTACCATGAAGGAAGCTGGGTTCTTCAAAAAAATAGTAAATCATCACGGCTAAACTCCTGAATACTTGTTTGCACTTATACTTGACTGTGGTGAAGTACTGCAGTCCTTTTCCCCATCTGACATTGGAGAGAGGATGGAGACTGAAATAGAGTCCAGAGGCAACACATTCATCAGCCCTTTTTGGTTCTTCAGAAAGTTAAAAGTGGTGTAAATGACATTCAGTACCCTTACGGTTGAAGAAAAAGGAAAATTACGGCTTTAATGTTCCACTGAGAGATGATGAATACAAGTCTTCCCCCCTGAGTTTGCACACAGTAATAAAATATTGATCTTATGACAAAGTAAGTTAGATTTGTATGAGGAACAGTTCAGAAGGGTTTCATGGCTCACAGCAATGATGACAGAGCATATAACATTAAAGACTAAGTGTCAGTTCACTGAATTAATGCCCCAATGTAGCCGAGTAAAGGGTTTTGCAAAGAGGCACAATAGTTTCTTCTCCTTGTTTATGAGTTTCCATGTCATCATCGTTTAATTCGTCATCTGTATTACTGCAGATCAATTTGACATGGGTTATTAACATATCTGGCTCCTGTGCTCCAAGCCATATGTCCCCAATGTAAACAGAAGTCAGGAATACACAAACAGCTGTGGAAGAAAAATTAGAGAAAAATCAGAACAGATATGCTTATATTTCCACATTCACAATACCAAAATAACCCACTTTACCTCCAGAACTATGTTTTACTAACCCTTTCCTAGATGGAAAATGTGGGTTTTTTGCTCACAGAAAGCCAATGATCCTTCCCATAGTGAGGAAATAAAGTGGTTTCTTGTTAGCACACCCTTCTGACAGTTTTAAATGAAAAGCTTTGAAATTTGACCTGTGTCTTTCTCTATCAAATAGGAACACTGAGCAGTACACGGATCATAACCCACCTGGACTTATTTGTTGCAGACTATTTTATCCCTTGGAGTTGTGTGTTATACACCTCACCGAACTCCATTATAATCCTAGAAAGGAAAGTTTCTTCCAGGGAGTATGACTACTGTACTACCAGAAATCCCTACAGTACAGCCACGCTCTGTGCTACCAACCCACATGGCCACACCACCAGAGATAAAAATCTTCACTTTGTTGAGTGATGAGCACCAACAGACACAGGCAAACTTCAGTTCTGTTGACTAAAAAACCCCATGGAACTACCATTAGCCCCTCTGCCTTGTAATGCAAGTGGAAAAGAAAAGACAAGTTACCTTTCTTGTTCACCTCCTCTTCCGTCATCGCTGACAGGCACAACGTTTTCACAAGCTCATGAAAGCTGTTGTTAGTCAGGCCCTGAGCATCCATGAGGTGAAGCATGATTGAACTGAACAAACAGAGCTCTTCCAAGTGTCCAGCTGTCCCACTGCTGGCCTCACAGATCCGGGTGTAAAACTTGAAGATGTTGTTTCTCAGCGTCTCGTCCCCGAGCACCTCCTGCACTACCCCTGGGTGTGGCAGGACGCAATTCTGCAGCCACCGCAGAGTTAGCAAAACATTTTTCATATTGAGACTGTGCTCAACCATCGACTTTACGAGCCATTTAGTTACTATGGAAGTGGTCGCACAGTTAAGATTGACTGCTTCATCTGCAAGGTCACCAGATTTGAGGGGCTCCTCTGGATGTTTGTTAAGCATTGCCGGGAAAGCAGGCTCCCAGTGGGCAAATATGGCATTCAGATCATCTCTGCATTTCTCCAGCTCAGAGACTTTTAGCTCCTCAGCAGTGTCATCTTCTCTTTCCGTCTCTTTCTTTTTCCGAGCGTGATGATGTCCTTGAGACGAGGCTTGGGATTTGTTCTTTTCTTTAATATTTTATGTAAGAAAAACAACATCAAAACAGACATCAGGTCCTCCAAAGGACTTTGTACAAAATTATTCAGTACAGACGGCATCGTGTGTTGTTTCAGTTGCTAAAAGGATAAGTAGTAGCCTCATTAACAACCTAACTGAGCCTGTGCAATTCAGAGGAAACGGACTACAGGCAGCTCCCAGTAACTCCCAGGCTGAAACACCTCTCTCAACTGGATTGCCTAACTTGGACACAGACAATAATGAGGCCCTGGCTCAAAGCAAAGCGATGGCAGGTATTTCAGAGGTCCATGAGATGCAGTTTTGCCAGCAAGGCTACATTATTTATACCAGGTCATGAGAAATCCTCAAACAGCTGTTCTTTGTGCTAGTGGAGTCACAGCGCATGCCAGCCCACAGAAGGTGATAGCAGCAGTTACGCTGCTTTTTAATAACACAGGCTGAAGGAGCAAAGCCTCCAACACAGCTGCATCCCGGCTGAGTGTGGCTGATAAAGTACTGTCAACCATGGGCTTGTAAATTTTTCCCATCCCAAATGTGCTAGATCTGCAACTAAGTTCTATTTTAAAGCTCTTTCCCTTTTTAAAACTGAATTGCTTTAAGGCTTCCAGAATTGTGTTAAAGTTAGAAATCACTAGAATAAAGACCTGAAAATTGGCTTTCCATTTCCATTCCTCCTCCCCCGAGCTGTAACTGATTGACAAAAGTTATTAATACTTTCTGTGAAGTGTGCCTAACTTTCATGGTTAGTGTATAGAGAAGCAATGTTGTTGGGGTTGCTTAAATATTTTTAGTACTTACTAAGCAATTCTTTGATTTGGTATTTCTGAGCGAGAGTCTGCACATCATCCTGGAGCTGCAGGTCTTTCTCAATGACACTCCACTTATGCAACAGCAGCAAAATGTCTTTGTTTGAGAGAACACTGTCGTTCACAGTGAAGCGACTCATCTCCTTGAAGGCCTCAGCAACTGTAGCACGATATCCCAGCACGGAACTGAATGTAGTCAAAAACTGAGCCAGTTTGGATAGATCTAAATTAGTCCTATAAAAATAAAAACAAACAAAACTGCCATGTAGTTTTCTGAATGCTAATTAATAAAATGCAGTGAGTATGGGTTTTTCCTCCTCACAGTCCCCTCCTACAGTTTTCTCCTGCAGTTCTCCACACACATACTTTTGTTTCTCAGGATGCCAGTAATAATTAATTTTGTTCCCACAGGATCTCCACTAGTGTCTGGCAGAACAGATCATGCAACATAGCCTTTGCTCTCCTACTTGTAAAAACTAAAGGCATGTGGCACACAATAATGAGGCCAGAGGTCCTGGAGCTTCACCTACACTTCTTTATTTTGCATGTATTTTCTAAATTTTGAGGAAATAAAAACAAACATGGATTTCCTAGGCTATGGGAATACTTGTCTGCATGAAGAGCTGCAGGTGTTATTACGAACACAAACAGAACTGGTCATCTATCCATTTCCTTACAACTCTCCCTGCTGCAGCTGCTGTGCATTGGCAGCTAAGTTCACTAAATCTGGAGAGAAGAGACTGACCCCTTCTTAACATCATCATGTAAAACTCTGCACGATTTCTCCTTGTACAATTTGCAGGCACAGTTCAGAAACTGAAGGGGAGAAAAAGCATTAAACTATCCGGAGATCAAGAAATTCTTCAAGACTTAATAAATTTCAAACTGGACAGGGGATGACAAGCAAATTGATTAAAAATATAAACAAAACAAACAAAAAACTCACCTAATGTGTTTGACTAATGTTATCAAAATGTACAGAAATTCATTTACAAGCTGAATAGGAAGAAACTTCCTCTTCTCCTGGGATTTTTTCTTGCTTTCTCTATTGCCTCCTACATTTGTGAGCCACAGAGTATGTATTAAGGAAATGATTTTATTTAGCAGCTTGTTTTCCAGAAATCTGAAACAAAGAAAAAAACAAATATCCATTAGGAAGACAGATCCAGGGGGAAAAATAGACAAGGAAAAATAGGAAAAAGTGATCACATTTTTGTACAGAGGATGCAAGAAGAATATTCTTCAAAAGTACAACCACAAATTAAGCAGTGAGTGCCAAAGAGACCCCAGACTTTTTGATTTCCAACTTGTACCAAATTGTACCAAATAGAGGTGCAAAACAGCAGGGCAGGACTCATCCCCAGCACCAGCTCCTGGGAACTGGATGCAATGTGCTGTTACCACTGTGGGGCTCTCAGTGGGGACTCGGTCAGGCTGATCACAACACCGATGACCTTGACACCTTGTGTGAACCTGCCAGGAGAATCTATGCAAAAAAGATTGTGTGTGCATGCCTGCATGCATATATGAGCACGTATGTGAGGGACAGGCAAGTGGAGGAGGAATGTTATAGCAACCTCAAATTCCCTGTCTTGCCAAGTCAGAGGTCCTGCAACAGGACATGAAGTGTGGGTATTAGAAATGAAAGATTCATGTACACAAAAAATAACTTTTTTTTCTAATTTTTTCTACAGCCATAAGTGCCAAACATCACAACCACCATCAGGCCATTTTTGTATGTCACCACTTGTTTTTATATTCAGTTGCATAATTATTTCCTGTGTGCACAATGGGATTGTTCTCATTTCACCAACAATATTTCCCTAGTTACCTTTTCTCTAAAATATGCAGTATCCAGGTTAGGAGGCTATGGTCTTGTATGAGCTCATAAGCAGCTTTGGTGACATGGGCAGCATTTTGTAGTATCTCCAGAATATGATTCTGAAACAGAAAATGTAATTTGTTCTTTTACGAAATCAGAATATAGTCAAGATATTATTATTATCTATCTTTGAGAAGTATAATAGTAGCAATCTGGCTATTATCCGGGATTTAATCAACTTAAAGTTAAAATGTTATTCCAAACACCACGTGTTCTTAGCAGCCCCAGGGAAAAAAAAGACATCCTCTTTTTAAGGCTTCATACACACAAACACTACTCTTAAAAAAATGAAGTCTTTAGGAGCAAGACAGCTTTCTCTCTGTCAAAGAGTCTCATTCCTAACCAAGATACTCTTAACAGACTGGATTTCTCAGGGTGGATGTCTTTGCACATTAGAGCTGCTTTCTTCTGAACTTTCTTCCAGCTAAAGCACTGTACAGATAACATGCTAGTTAGGGAATAAGCAGACCTAAATAAGCAAAGACCCTGATCATATGAGGAAAACTGAAGCTGCTGCAGTATTTTTTTTTATGAAGAAATAGAAGTAAGACTGTACAGCCAGACCATCAGCTGATGAGGGTGACTGAAGTTCCATGATGGCAGTGATCTGTTCTATTCAGGAGTCAAGGATGTGACTGATTTAGACAAAAGTAGGCTTTTCCCTCCCCAGCAGATACAAAATCAACACAGAACAGATTTTCAAGAGGGAAAGGGAAGAGTCAACTGCTCCTTTCTGCTTCGTATTTGGTTAAGATCTCTTAATGGTGCAACTTATTTATTTATTTTTTAAAATATATATTCTTACCTGGGAGACCTCATCACACAAGGGACTGTTGAAAAACGAAAGGATGACATGGAATATCCTCTGGTAGTCATAAAGCTGGTAGCAATGTTTATCACGCAGCCCTTCTCCGAGAAGTCTGAGAACCCACTCACGTTCTATTTTGTGCTGGAAGCCATAATAAAAATAGTTCCGTCAGACATTTAAAATATCTGCTCATAAAGCACAACAAACTGGTCCCCTGGGAATGCCAGCACAGTCTTAACAGCTTCTTCTGGACTTCTCAACCTTTATCCCCATCAAATTTAATCAGTAACAACATCCATCAACAGTTACTCTACAGCCCAAATATGCACTGAAAAGCTTGAAAAGTTCCTAAGAAGTTTCTAAACTGAAAGTTTCTAAAAAAAGTTTCTAAACTACCTCCATTGAACTCAACTTTAATAATCTAAACTCAAACATGAATCAAGCTGCCTAGGACACAACATTCTGCTTGTTCTGCTATACAGTGCACAGCACAATTCATGATTTCATTATCTGCTATTATTAAAAAAAAAAACACAAAGAAACACAGAAAAAATACTTATTCAAATATAAAACAAAACCAAGAACTCAACAATTACCTTCCTTTAATTAACTAATTATGGAAGATTAAAATTTGTTTGCATTTTCATAGCTTTTTTCTATTATTTTCAGAAGAATTAGTGGATACTTATGATGGGATTTGCATTACCTCAAAATCAAAACTGTAGAAAAGCTGAAAAAACCCTGGTACTTTCCTCAGGTCCAAGTACTGGTGTGACAGAAGGAATCTGTTTATCTTTGTATACATGTGCTCCTCTGTGAAGAGAAACAATGGTTACTGAGGAGGAGGACAATGTTCCCAATACACAACCACGCATAAAAATAAACGCAACCTGTATTTGCCAGTTTTTCAGCTCGCTGTCAGAACAGCATGCTAATTACAGTGAGGAGGCCTTGTGCTCTGAGGCTGATTTTATTGTTGGCCATCCTACTTCTTCTCTTCCCCCAACCTAAGTTCATTCAGAATGTGCACACAGCAGGTTCTAAGATAAATATTCAACACGGCTCGGTTTTCAGCAAGTCCAATGTTACTTCAATGACAAAAGAGAAGCCTGCTGCAAAGTTAGAGGCAAATCTCTCCACATTTCAAGCTTAAAACTTCACATGAGGCAATCACCATTTTCAGTCTACAGATACACATCAGTACAAAAATCCCACACTTCTCTTAAAATACTAGAATCCCTCCAATTTTACTATTTGACACAAAGCATTGTCAACAGCAGCTGGGAGCAACTAGCACTACACTTGTCCCTAGTAAGCATCCATCAAAGCAGTGGATAGCAGAAGTGCTTTCTCCTGTGCCAGCCACAAGGTTTCACAAGGGAGGGAGGCACCTGCTCAGCCCTGACCTGGGATGCTGCACTGTGATGGTTTGGCTCCATGTGCAGACCTCTAGGGCACAACTTGAGCTGGGCCAGAGTAGTTGGAGGGGAAATTCAAACACAGAACCATTTTTTTTTTTTAAGAGCTGCTAAGGTTTGGCCATTCCACAGGGCAAAACAAGCACCCCAGCAGAGGCTGCCTTATGAGCACATTCAATCCAGTCCTATGCACGTTTACAGTTACCTCACAACTCTGTGCTATCAACTCTAATAATGAAACATGAAAATACCCTATGAAAATTGTTACTGCATAAGTGAGAGTTATAAGCACAGAGTTATACATTTAAGTGTACCTTTGAAATACATGAAAATATATTTTATGGCTGCTGCAACTCTCACAACTACCTCAGTCTCCGGGACATCATCCCATGCACATGCACTCTCTCCTCTTTAACACGCCACAAGTTCAACACACACAATAGGTTACCTGGCTTCAGCATCTGCTGTGCCACACGAGCGATGTAGAGGGTTAAAGAGAAGGTAAATCTGAGGTTCTGCTTCTGGATTCCATTTTGCAAAGCATCCATGAGATACAGCAACTGCAGCACAAGAACCCAGGAGAGAAAAGCTCGAAACATCATCCAAACAAATACAACAGGAGTGTGTGAATACGTAAATAAGTTTTATGGTATTTCATAGGCAATAATCAAATATCAATTTCATTGGGATTTTCATTCCTACAAGTAAAAAACGTAAGAACTTCTAGAACATTTTCCCCCTTTTTTTCCACCCATTGATTACAGAAGGAGCAAACACAAAGTGAAAGACAAACAGTGGGATGGAGGATAAAATGCTTCTGTTGCCTCTTTTATCATGTGCAGGTAGACAGATGAGTAAGGCAGCACCTCTCCTGTAAGTGGCCATGACATAAAATGTCCAAACGATCAACTGAGTTCAGACTCACCTGCCTCTGTTCTCGGAAGCGAGCCCCTTCCAGATGAGAACGAAAAGAAGACAGAACAAAATATGCTGCTGCTCTCATGTTGGCATCATAGCTGCTAAGTGCAGCCACTGTTAGGCCCAGGGCATTGACTTCGACAAACTTGTGACATGCCACTACACACTCTGTGGGAGAAGAGGGGAAAAAAGAAAGAAAAACATTCAGCACGTCATACTCACATGTCACAGGGTATGTAACAGCACTATAATCCTTAACAAAACCTCTGCTCATAAACGCCGATTTCTAGATCTACCCTTACAAACTATTACTTCACCACAGCTGCATAAGCTGAAGGCGCCTTCAGCTAACAAATCATCCTGCAAATTACTCTGCAAGAATTCTTTACCCGAGCTGAAATTAAAGGTGGTTACCCTCATTTATTTGAGACAGATACAAGTCTGCCTGGTAGATCATGCAAAGTCAGGAGTAAGTTCTGTGAACATCACACATCTCACTGTTTCAGGAAAGCTAAGTGCAAGAAAGAACAAGGAAAACTCTCTTCTACAACCATTTTCTGGGCATTTGGTGCCTGAAAGAAAGATCAGCACAGCCAACGGAAAACCTACCTGCATTAAAGAGCTTCTGTACTAGAATGGATAGGAAAATAATATCTAAATAAGCCATAAGCCACAATAAAAATACTGTGATCATGCATGCACGAGCAATTCTGCTGGTAAGGCATGTCCCTACTGAAGTACTGAGCTGTACCCCTCTGTCCTTATAAGACAGAAAAGACTGTCCAGCAATGAACAGTAAGCAGCCAGATTAAGAAAACACACCCTTGAATCTAGCATTTATCTTCCATACAGCTTTGTCACCAGGATGTGGAGTTTCTTATTTAAAGGCTGTGTGTTTTGAGGAGCCTGTGCCGCTTCTGCTCACTGATGGCTAGAAATGACTTGATGCAAAACCTCCAGATTATGTCCTGTCCTACTACCTAGTGTATGCCATTCACCAGTACTGGAACAGAACAGCACCTTGCTTGTATTTTGCCAGCTCAAGTGAAAATGTATGGAGGTTCTGAGTTCAGCAATCATTTTCATGCAATTTCTTGCAATTCACACTGAAGACCAAGAGGAAGTTTTGGAGAAATAAACATTCCTATTTAAGAGGCTCTAGCCTTCAGACAAGTGACTATATTTGGTCCTCTGATTTCCTTCCCAATCACCACACACATATGCCTAATACATTTCAAAAATATATATTAAAACTAAAAAAATAAAAACCACAGATTATTTATGCCCCCGCAGCAGCAGCTGGGCTGTTTCCCTGCTGCCAGAACTCCTCCTCCTCTCTCTGCCTGGCAGTTTCACACCCAGCTCCTCTAGTTAGGGGACAGGTCTCCGCCTCCCTGCACTGCCTCCCACCCAGCATGCTTTGACACGGCCAATGCAAAAGCATCACTGAAGTGCAGTGCCAGGTCTTTTCAGTAAGTGGTTTTAGCAATTATTTCAGTACTAGGAATTACTGTACACTTCCCTGCACCGCTCCTCACCAAAGCACATCCACTTTAACTGGAATAGTTCAAAAACAGCTCAGCCATTCTCCTAGGGAGCAAAAAGATGCCTGGTTGGTTAGGATGGCACTCCTCTCATCTCGCCAGAGCTCGTACAGATAAAGCTCCACCTCCCTCTCCTTTCAGGAACTGGGCAAGGACACCACCCGACCGCCAAAAGGAGCGTGTAACAGCACGTAGATGGAAAATGTGAATAATTCCATGCAGTGATATCACAGAGAAATCCAAGGTCCTTACTACAGCAGTAAAGTTCAAGCTGCTCACTGAGAGATTTATTTAGAAAAGTTTCTTCCACTGCAAACATGCACTGGAAATATTTTCCATCCAGCTGACCTTCAAGAGTGTGCTCAAAAACTAACTAAGCTAAAATAACAAGCTATTATTAAAAATAAAAATAAAATTAAAAAAAAAAAAAAGCTAATTCTATGTCTGTTTAAAGTACCTTGAGAATCATGATGGAAAAGCTTTTCACAAGATGCTTATCAGAGCTAAAGTTAGACAGAACTTGCTATCTGCCTAACTCCAGACTTCGTTTTTACTCAGTGAGCATTAAACACTGTGCCCTAAGTCTGTGTTTATAAGTTCAGCAGTTATATAACATCTGTGCAGGACACTGTGCAGCCAGTACAAAGAGCGAATAAATAAAGAATTGGGGATTCCAAAAGAAGCTGACATGATGTAGGAGCACCACGGGACTCCAGCTCACAAATCATTTGTGCCCTCTAAAAATGCCCCTCTTAGGGCACAGACTCTCACTGGGTGTGGAGTGATTTAGAGAAGTGTTTTTCCCCACCCCAGTTTACCACTCAGCCTACGCTGAGGGCTAAGGCTAGGCTCCTCCCTCAGCCCTGCTGCTGCTGCTTTGTGTCTGTACCACCAACATGTCACCTCATCCCTGCCACCAGTTAAACTGGTGGCCAGTGACAGCGTTATGCACTTTTTCAGATATTACACCTAGGTCCAAGAGAGCCTGGCTTGCTCCCATTCTTCATCACTAACAATCCCAAATCCAGCATTAACTGGATTGCCTAAGATCCACCCTACTGCAAAATACCTCATAGCTTTGGTATTTTTTCCTCAGAAAATTAGAACACAAAATTATAAAGAGCAGACTGCAACTACACCTGAATAAAGGCTAAGAACACACAAAACAGGTACCGTACTATAAAGGTTTAGGTGAGCAAAGTAAGACTCAGTTTGATTTCACTGAAAGAGTTATCAGCCTGCTAATTGCTTGTGATGTTATTGTTGTGGAAAGCAAAATCCAGTTTAACTACACGGTGGTTAACCACAATCAACACAAAGAGGGCGCTGGTTAGGAAATTCCTTATAGTTGCCTCACTTTGATCTTTAAATGCCCTCCAAACAGGCAGCTGCATGTGAACAACAGCAGGGATGTCCATATGCACAGCAGTCATGTCAAACAAGGAAAGTGAGGTTAAGCAAACGGTTTTCAAGCACCGTGTAGATCGTATCAGATTTTCCAAAGATAATGAGCACAGGCATGTTCATGATACACAGTGGCCCCACACATCTGTCTGATGGAAAATTAATTGGCTGAAGTTTCCCTCTAAAATAAGCACAGCCTGTATCAGGTCACACCTCCAGTCATTTCTCTCAGCATCCCTCACAGAAAGTCTCTCTGGTTAAGAAACCACCTCATCCTTCCTCAGTAAGGGCAGCTTCCACCTTGTGCCCAGAGCGCTCCTCTGAACACTGCAGGGCATGTTCTCCAACCTGTCTTGTCTCTGCCCAGCTCCCGTTGAGAACATGGCTGAAAGTAGGTGATTATTGCTCCTAAAAATTCAGCCACAAGGCAGCCCCATTTCAGAGCATTCCCATCAATTGCAGGTGGGGCACCAGAAGGCACCAACTCTCCAATGCCTTTTTTGCTCATCATGTTTCTGTGACACCAAAACTGGCACAGGATACAGCTCTACACAAGCACCAGAAAATATACAACCTTCCAGCAGAGGATATTCTCTACTGGTCCATTTTACATTATAATTGTACTGTGCTGTACAGAATGATATTCTATAGATAACAGAATACAAATCTTTGTCTAGTTTTTAACTCTCCTAAGCTGTTTTTAGTTCCAGTTTAAAAATCTCTCATCATATTAAGCATATCACTCCCTCTACACAGGGTTAGCCAACTATATTTGAAAGAGATACGAAGGAACACCTAGTCTTCTGAAAAAAAATTGGTTGGCATGCTGTACTACTGTACCTACCCGAGTACCTAAGTTCCACTAGAAAGATAACCCTATTTACAAAACTGCTTTAAAAGAAAAAAAAAAAAAAAAAGACTTTAACAGTAATTATGTCCAGTTACTTTTTAAGCCATTCTGAAAATTACAATGCAATTCAGTAGATGGTTAAAGGATGTATATATTTTCTCTCCCCAAAACAAAGCACATGATTTCTTTGAAGAAATTTTTCCCTTAGACTTTGAATAACAGAGCTACAGACGGAGCCATGCAGCTCCCACAGCAGAGTAAAAATAATTAAATAAAATATCGAAGAGGAGCATTCACTTTACCTGGTCTGGTCAATTCACTGAAGAGCTGAAGTAGAAAACAAGGATCATAGAAGTCATCAAGATTCTTGACATTTTCATCTCTATACAGCGACTCTTCCAACTCCTGAAACCAAATCCAAACCAAGATTGGGTAAACAATGACACTGTTTTCCAGTGCTTGGTTTCAAAGTGCCCCAAGCACTTCAACCCATTATGCAGCAGCAAATACTAAACCGTGTAAAATCTAATGCAACACAGACCAAGACAATCTTCATTTTATACTTGGCTTTCACCATCAGGGTTCCAAAACCAACAGAAGAGATATAGAAAGGTGTCATCAAACTATCTGAAAGACTAAAAAGCCCACTGTCAGCAAAACCTGGCACAGTGAAATTGAACAACTGTTAAGAAGTCAAATTTTGATTTCATTTATACATGGCAATATTTGCAATGCTCCACAATCACACCTATAGACAAGATGTGGCACATTTATTTATTTTTCAAATGAGTTGCAATATAATGTTTCATTTCAGAAAAAACATTCAGCAAAGTGCTCTAATGCCAGCCCTCTTATTAATTTTAACGCCACTCCTGATGCAAACAAATTGCAAGATATTATATGAATGCAAAAAAGAAAGGACTAACTTAAAGGTTCTTTTTCTACAGCAAAAGAAGGTAATTCAGCAGTTTGAACCACAGCACCTCTGATGGCAGAAGATGGCGATGCTGAGGGAAAGACAGAACTGTCTTCATCATCTTTTCTCGATCCAGCAGACACAGAATCTCCTCCATGGTTGGCTGCTGCCATAGTGACTTCCCTAGACTCTTGCAAGTCTTATGATGCTCCACAGCAGCTGGACCCCACAGCAGGTTTCTTAAACATTGTTAAAAGTAAAGGCATTAGTCAACAGGCTGATAGCACTGAGCAAAAAGCAATTACAGAGGCTATAAATTAGTATTTAAAATTTCCCTTCACTTGTACTCATTAACATGTGAGAACTTGAAACCAGAACTAGTTTCCCTGGCAACACCTTTTTCATCCATCTCAAAGCTTTTCAAATTCAGTCTGAGGGTGTCTCATTAACTATTTCCTAACCTGTTCATCCAAGTCAGAACTTATGTTCTCACAAAAAAAACTTTTTAACTTAACTGCATTTATAGCTTAAATATGATAGCAGCTGCATGAAAATACAGTGAAAAAGATCTGGTCAGAGAAAGTTGTCTCAAATGCGACTTATATTTCAAAACAGCATCACAGTGCTTCAATAAAACAAAACTTACTCTCCTCCTCTGAATTGCCCCTTATATCCCACTTATTTTGCTATTGTGATTAAAGTGCTATCGATATTGTTATTTACTACATGGGTACTGCCAACACCATGCTTCTCTGTCAGCAAGGCAACCAGAGGGATGGCTGTTAGGCTTCTTATCACCCAGAACCTGAAGGCTCCCATATGTGGCACAAGCCGGACTCCTGGGTATTTACTTTTCCTGAATGCGCTCTATATTCAAACACTTCAGTGCTGGGATCAGGTCTAGCCAAGTGTCTGGCTACCAGTTCACTTCAGGGTACAGTACAAAATTGTTCCTCCTTTAAAAAGGCTAGAAAAGTTTGGGGCCCTAACTACCTCTGAAAATAGTCTCCTCCTATCTTAACACCCTCCCATTTGCAAACACTTTCAGTGAAGATTTATGCAGCACACAGCTGTTGCCAAAGTCCTTACTTCTGGAAGCCACTTCAATTCCCTGCTAACGAGAACCTTCATGTACTATCCCCCATCACTGGCTGCAAGGATCATCTATACTCTTGGACAAAGCTAAGGAAGGAAATTAGGTTCATAATTCAGAGTCCAGTCCTGCTCCAACTGCCAGAGCTTGTACTCTTGCACAGCTGTTAATATTTCTGCCCATACCTCAAAGACAGAAAAGTGCATTTGAGCAAAGCAGAAAAAAATACCAACATCTGTAAGAACTAACCGCAGCTGACTTCCCTGTGGACTGATTGTACAAAGGGCCTGAATAGGATTTTTTATACAAGACATGATTCTCTATTAAGAAGCACATTGCTGTATTCCAAGACTGCACAATAATGAGAGCTCCAGTCCAGAGTAGTATCAGACAAGGCATTCATACCATGCTAGTAGCCCAAATCTAACTACACGTTTATGCAAGAGCTTACACATCACTCCTCCACTGGCATATTCCTCCCCTCTCCAGCAAAGCACCGTAACAGAATGCTGTGCACGCAAGGGCAAGAGCATCAAAAAGGGCAATGGTTGTGCTGAGTAGCAAGTCCTGTATCCCAAGAGAACAGGGAAGGAGTTCTACATGAACAATTTCTGTTTTCACCTTTGCTTGTGATGAAATCTCCACAGCAGGCTCTTACTATGGTGACAGGGGCACTACTGAAATTGAAATCCCATCACTGACCCTGCAGACACCCACACACTGATCCCTTAGTCCAAAAGTCTGGGCAACATAGATATTATATTTTATCAGTCCATAGGAAAAATGTTTCCAAAAGCAACGTTCACCTCCAGGTCTGACCTTGCTCACTGTTTATCTCAGTTAAAAATAAGACCCTGGAAAAATGACAATTCTGAGGCTGATTATTTGCAGATAATTAGTCAAACAAAGGAAGGCGGTCAACTCACCCGGACTTTATGAGACTTTGATTATTCTTCTCATACAACTGAAGCAGTAGCAGTATCTTCTGATCTAAAAAACAACAACAAAATCCAAAGTCAGTCACCTATGAAGATGAAAAACAGATCTGGTAGGAAATACCTTTCCCGGGCTGACATACCTACTGTACTCAGCGAAGCCCCGTAGGCACCCAACAACACAGCAAGGTGACTGCTCTCACAGACAGAAGGGCTCAGTTTCACAACTGTCAGCAGTATATCCACCAAGGCCTCTGAAATAAACACACACAGGCTTAGGTTTGCTGCTCCCCCAGTTAGATGGTTTGCACAGAAATGCACACACACATATATGCTCTCTAAATGTATGTGCACACATAATTATGCATTTCAAATAAAGATCTAGCTCTATAAACAGCAAAACACCACATTTCCATGACTACACCAGAGGATGATCAGAAGGCATTCAATCCAAGGCAAAAAAAAATGTGTTGAAGAAGTTAAAAACAGTATTTCCAAGACAAACAAACAAATGCTATTTCCTAATGCTATTTCCTAAATGCTATATCTACAGGAATATAAAAAAACAAAATAGATCATAAAGACGAGGGCCTAAATGAACATGCTCTTGACACCAAGTTTCTTAATTACTGAAGTTAGCCTCAAATAATCCATCTCCTTGCTCTACATAAATACATTCAGATGGTGAAATGCATACAGGATGCAGCAAAATCTATTAATTACTTTTAATTTCAACTAAATTTGTCACTTCTTAAGAGCTTTTTGCTCTTTTCAGGTGATTTAAAACTTTGAAGTTGTCTACCTGTTGCTCACTGATATACACAAAATTTATCAAGATGTTGCCCTGAGAATTGCCTACCCTTATACAGATCCTTCAATCACTGAATCACAAAGTGCTGTACAGTGGGAAAAACTGAGGTGTGTGTAGGTTAAATGCCTGGCCCAAGGTCAGGCAGTACTTCGGTTGGCAGAGACAAAGAAATAAAGCCAATCCTATGCAGGGACTAGGACCCAATTTACATTGCTCATGGAAGGAAAGTGCAAACTTTCATGAGGAACATCAAATATACATGGATTAAATTAACATTTTAGATGTAACTTGTAGAATGAACTTAAAACTTCGTGTTAACCTATTTAAAGGTCTTCCATCACACGTTTCTAACGGAACCTGTAAGCGCTTCAGTGATCTTACACTAACAGTTTCACAGAAACCAAAAAAATCAATTTGAGATTTCAACAGGATTAAAAAAAACACCTTAGCAGCAGTTTTATAAAATGTAAGAGTTGTACGTGTTTAAAACTGGCACCTACAAAATAGAGGTAGGATTTAAAACTAAACGCTAATATTCTGCAATTGTTTAATAGCTCTGCAAATATATGTAGGTGGATAGGTTACTGGATGGGTAGAATATAATGTGAGAAAGACAAGATTACTAAATATAGTTAAAGGGAAGGAAGAAGAAAAAAAAAGATACCTCTTGTCTGGATGTTTGTGCCATCTTCTTCTCTTGACCTTAGCATGACTGACAAAAATAGAGAGTGCTGCGTGACCATCATGTGAAGTTTGGAGAGCTTGACTAATCTCTGACTAAGTGAGGATTCTTCCTTGTATAATAACTGAATAGCAATGTTCAAGACTTTCAAAAACGCTTCATCTCTGTAGCGGTACCTTTAGAAGCAAAGATCACAGAACAGTCATACCCCAACCAAAAGGAAAGCTGCTTGAAAAAAAATGTTTAAGAACTCAGAACTTTGCAAAGAAAGCAAACTTAATAAAACCACACGAAAATTAAAAAATATGAAAATATGCACATCTTCCCCTTAGCCATTTTGAATGAATTCTTACTAGTATATGATCTATCAAAAGGAAACAGGATAAGGACACAGTCACACTTGTAGCTGCAATAAGCTTAAAAAGGAATGAGAACTTTTCAGACTAACCCTTCAGACAGCAACCCTTCATATTAACACTTCTACCTACACAGAAGTTAAGATTATCCTGAACTACCCACATCCTTTGACTCCTTATATTTAAATGGTTCACATTTAAAGTGAAAGATCAGATTCTGTTTTCATATGAATTGAATTTGAGAAATACCTCAAATAAAAAGGAGTTATATAGGCGTAAAGCTTCTTCATGCCAGTTGAAAAGAAGCCAGTCCAGCTATCTAGTTAGCCACATCAGTTACACACACCAGAGCACATAACACAAATTTGGGGAATTCAAGGGAGACAGGGTGTTTCCAATATAAACAGAACAAGGCCAAATGAACAGAACAGCATCTTCGGTGCCTCTCAAAATTACTTACTTGAGTCCCGTCTTCACAAGGTTGTACCAGTCATCTGGGTCCACTTCTTCAACAAAGCGCTGTGTATGCAGTATACAAAAAGATATTTACATTTAGCATGTAGAATTTCTACAGAACCAGCAATTTGTTTCATGTACACACTAAAAACAGGCAAGCCAAACACTTAGGTGGGACAATCAAAGGATAACAGGGAAGAAAACCCTTGGACACAACAATCCTGGTTCAAATGAAACTGCAAGTCTGGTTTTGTTGGGCCTCAGAGAAAGGAAGCATACTGGCTGTATGCAATTAAAAAGCAAGCTGGTCTCTAGGTACCAAAAAAACAAACCACCAAAAAGAGGTCAAAGGCTGCCTGGAGAGACCTTCAATTTTTACGTCCTACAAGGATTTGCTTACCACACCCAATTAAAAAAATACAGCAGATCAGAGGGAATGATTGAGTAGGTGTGCTTTATGATCAGTCAGTTGCATTTCTGCCATTCCGTTCAGAAGGCATGGCATGCGGGTCTTGTCAGAAGCACACCTCTCTTGTCACTCTTTATGTTTTTCTTTAAAACATCCATCAGCAGCCTTCAGTTTTCAACTCCGCAACACCTCGAACACTGATTTTCAAAGAGCACTGTTAGCAGAAAGCTATCATCAAGAACAACTCAAAACTGATTTGCATAAAGGTCTGGCAGGACAAAATTACGTCTGTACAAGCTATTAAAAGCCCACAGAAGCCATAATCACTGAAACGAAAAATAAAACCCAAGACACAAATACAAAAGCATTGTAACATAAATCCACACAGTCACAATTTTGGATGCTGGCAATGGACATAAGAAGTCTCACCAGCAGTTCTTCTAGCCTCAGCAGCATTGACCTTTCCACTTCTTGCTTGCTTTCCTCTTTATTGTTGTTGTACATGGCAATTAATCCCTTCATGCAGGCTGCTAACAGGCTTCTCCTCCAGGAATTCATCTCTTCAGAGTTTTCAAGCACTCTAGATACAGCATCTGCCACCATCCAACTGTGGAAATACAGATTTGCATTCATACATATCTACCACAATGCTTTATGACACAAATTTAGTCATGGAACAGGACAACTGGATTTGCTTACCTCTCGTTATTTCCTGCTTTCTCCAGAGCAGCAGGAAGCTGGTCAATAAGCTTTCGCAGTCCTTTGCTTTCTGCAGATGGCAACAACTTGGAAAGAACTTGCAGTTTCAGAGTGACCTCGTTTGATGTTTCGGTGTCTTGAAATACACTGGAGAGCTCTTTCCACAGAGCTTTTCTCAGGACAGGTATAACAGCTGAGACAACTGGAGGGGGCACAGATTTCACAGAGCGTGTTAAGCAACAACAGACTTGTAATTACAAAAATTCCAAATCAATTCTCTAAGCAAGCCCCAGATTACTTACTTTCTAACTGTTACACCACAGTAGCTGCTAAAGTGCCACAGAGAAGTGCGCTCTGTAATATCATCATTAGAAAGTATTTAGTATATACAGCAGATAACCACTTGCTACACAGCTGATGCAATTAAGCATGGGAAAATTACACAGACATTCAAAAGGGGGACAACTTCACAATAAAAAGCCTTGTCCTTGCTTATCAGGAAGGATGAAATCCTTACCAGTTCTCTCTGCCCATGGACTTGTAGGAATTTTTATCTCACGTCAACAGACACCTAACAAGTACCTTATAAATCAACCCAGTTTGCTAGTGGTTTCCTATACTTCCTACACCAAACCACATGGGAAAGCATGAGAGATTTTTCACATGTGCTAAGTATTAAGGGTTTCAAAAGAGAAAACCAGGCAACAGCGACCATAATAGCACTTTGCTTTGGTATAACATCCAAGCTTCACTACAGTCCTTTACTTTTTATATTGGGAAAGCGTTTAAAAAAAAAAAAAAAAAAAAGAATAATTAGATGTAATTAACTTCTATGAGCTCTACTTGTTGTGCAGAGGATCCAAGACTTTAAGACCAGAAGAGCTTACACTGAGAATTTGGCCTTCTGAATCAAAATAGGGATGAGTTGTGGCTTTACCTGTGGAGGGTCGGGTGAAACCATACTGGTCTCTGCATTGCAAATACGTATTAATGAGCGGAAGAAAGCTCTCCATGTTCTTCCTCAGGTACTTCTCAGTGTCACAGCTTAGACACCACAGCTCGAACTGCAGCAGGTGAGTTCTGCAGTGCTTTATCAGTGTGCCCACAATGGCAAGGCAGGTTTCTGACCCCTGGTTAAGGCAGTAAACATGCACCTCTACAGTGACCATGTGTGCAAATACTGGCTCGCTTTGGAGAGCATGAAGGAAAACTTTCTCCAGGTCTTTACTGGTTGATGCTGACATCAATATCCCCAAAGCTTTAATGTGCTCTGTTGATAGCAGTAGTTCTCCTCGTTGGGGTTGCCTTTGGTAGCTCTCTGTGAGGAGCTGCACCAAAATTTGTCCATACAAACTCAGCTGCTTTCCTTTTTTAGGGGATTTTTCAGATTTCTGAGTAGTCAAGCTCATCTCAGGAAGCTGCAGCATGGTTAAAGTGATCTCCTTCAGCTGAGCTGCAGACATGTACACATGCAATTCCTGAAGAGCCTCCAGCTGGTGAGACCTCTTGGGAGAGACCTGTTTTCCTCCTTTCCCCACAGCCTGTAGCTCTTTCAAGACACTCTTCCTGATTGCTTCAAAATATTTCAATAACACATGTACGTGATCCATGCTCTGCAACATCGGGGCACCTGTCTTCAGCAGCTGGAGCACACCAGAATTTACATGAGCTGACAGGAGTTTCACAGTGACAGGGTTTAAACTGTGCTGAGGAAGAGAACGTTGTTCTAAAGCCAGGAACCAACTCTCCAGCGTAGGATGCTTGAAAATCAGCATGAGCATATCTTCTAGGGTCTGTAACAAATGGTTATAACAACATTACTGAATGGATGATTACAGATACAGAAAAAGAAAATCGTATTATCTGCCCATCTTCCAGAACATGTTTATTACAGTAACTGGACATGAAAATGCCTATTAACTGGTCAGAAGATAAAAATATTAATGAAATACAGGCATAGTATTACAATTCTTCTAACATCTGTGATGTGGGGGGTATGCCTTCACTGAGCATTTTCCACATCTAAACACATTTCCAAGGGAAAACTGTTTCTTCCTTGATACAATCCCATCCTAATCTCTAAAAATCCATAGAACGTATGAAAGGAGAGAAAAATTCACTTTTCCCTACATCCTTCTCCCAGACCTTACCAGCAACTCTCTGCATTAACCTGTTTCCATTCAATACACCTCTGTGAAATATAGTATATGATGTCCTGTTCATTCCCTGCCCTTCTGAAGGCCTGGCAAAAGCTATAGTAAGCTCCCACAAAGCAGCAAAATCCTATTTGAGCCCTTATACAGAGATCATGTAACAGACACACTTTAATCCTAACTGAAATCCCAGAAATCCTCAAGACTTATCAAGTCACAGCACTCACAAAGCCTGATCCAGAAGAGTTTCCCTGTTCTCTGTCACTGTTCATTAGCCAATTTCATGCTCTGGTGATTGGTGACAATGTATCAACAAAATCTGTGGTAAAATATCATTCAAATCTCAGATGATTTGCTTTAATAAACAGTTCAGTAAAACTTATGGATGAATAAATCAAACCAAAGTTTACTATCAGGTAAGCTTCTGGGCCATATATCAATGGGTTCTGTACCTTGTCATCTGAAGACTCCTCTGTAATCAGAGATTCCTCATCCATAAAGAGATCTGATGCATTCTGATGCTCTTTTTGTTTCTGCCGATTACCCAGCTCTATCTCATTTCCCCGGCACAACAAGCTGCTCAGCAGGTCCAAAAAGAAGTCAACAAGGCTGGGACCAGAAGTTTTACTAAGCTGTGAAAACACAGACATCTTAGAAATTGAGAAGAGAGGAAGATGGAGACAAAGACAATTATCTAACAAGTAACAGAACAAATTAAGAACTTCCCAGATGACAACCTTTCTAGGGGAAGCAATTCCCCATTGTAGAAACTTGATTCTAACAAAATTCTCATGGTACCAAACAAATACTTAAAGATTTTCATTTATAGTGTGTCTTCCAATATAACACAGGCCAATGAATTTCATCTCCAAAAAGGCTTCTTATGGAGACCCAAGAACCAAGTTAAAATCCTAAGTTTATTTGCACTATATGCAAATCAGCAAAGTAACCCATGCAAAAGAAATCAGAGTCCTCAACAATTAAAAGGTTAGATATTTGTTTAAAAATTAGGTGCAGGTTTGTCTGATGCTCTATAGCCTCAGTGAGAGATGAACATGTAAAAAAGCTGCAGAACTGGATCCTAAAGTTTTAACAGCAAAGTAATTTGTACTTGCTGCATTAAAATAAACCAAATAAACCCACAGTGCCATCACATCACTCTTACATTGCCAAAGTCCTCCACTGTGGATTTCAGGTACAGCAACACATGCTTTACTCCTAATACAAGCTGTTCAGATGGGAGCTGGGAAGCCAAGTCTCTCAATTTTGTCTGGATATCATCTTCCAGTAAGGTACTGCTTCCTCTTGCATAGGCCTGCTTTAGCACAGTTGCAAACACAGAATCTGGGGCTAGAGAAGGTTCTTTGCACGCCTCTTTGCATTTTTTAAACTGTTTAAAATGGAAAAAAAAAAAAAAACACATAAGAGAAAATTAAAGACGAGTATTACCTGAAGTTTCTTTAGCTACCTGTTTTGTATCCTGGACTGACAATCCAGAGTAGGACCCTTGTGCTCTGGCTTCACTTCCCAGCCACAGCAAAGACCTCTCCTGTTGTTAGAGAAATACCCTTAAGTGCATTTGTGTCCCCCCGATGGGATCAAGAAGTCATGATTAGCTGAAGGTAAATGCACTTTCCAAAGAAAATGTAACCTTTATACACGGTGGGCTTTTTTGTAACACTGGCTCAAGCATTCAAGTAACTGCAGGTATTCCATACCACAGGTTCCTGAACTTGCTGGGGTATCCAGAGATTATAGTACTGGTTAAATTGGTAGAGCTGAGGATATTTAGAAACTTTCAGGGACTGCAGATCTTTATCATACAGCTGGAACATCAAGCAGAGGGCAAGGGCATCTCTCTGAGAGTGCAGAAGGTCAGTGAAAACAGCAACAAGATACTCTACGATGTGTGCTCCTGGAAAGGCAAAATAAAAAGAAAAAGACACCTCTGAAGTAATCTGCATAAACACACACACACACACACTAAGGCAACCCTCTTTCCTTGAGACCCAGACAACAAGCCTTAAAGCATTATTTTAAAAAGTACTGAATAGGATTAAAAGGTGTTTTTGACAAGCCAGACAAGTGTTCCAACTTCACTGAGGTATCTGTAGTAGTCCTTGGCAAAGTAAATAATCACCCTACTTCAAAATACACGCTCAGATTGGCCTGTTTCCTTCCAGACAAGCATAAAACTAACTCTGTCCTTACTGCATTGTGCTAAACTTGCCTGCATTTTGATGGGTAATGACTCCAGCCCAGCACTACATAAGAGCAGAAATGATTTGTACTGGAGGGAATACACTTAGGTTAACACACACTAGTTAAATTTGGAGGATTTTATTTCAGACCTGTCAAAGTTCCACTTCAGAAGCTATTCAACAGCCAGATATACATTGGACTCAATGAGGTGAAGGCTAGCAAAGCCTGCTCTCAAGCCAACAGCTCCCGCTGTGACTTCACCAAATCCTTTCTGCCTCCAGCCATTGAAACCACCTTCCTGTCAGGATCCACGTACCCTGTGTTACTGAAGCACAGCTGTCTCATGCCAAGATTATCCATGCAGGGACACTCTGCACTGCTCCTCAGTCCCCTCTGTAAAGGGCTTTCTTGTCTGGCCTGAGGTTATTTGTTTCCTCCGCTTCCCTGCACCTCACCTGGGAAAGGTCAGCTCTCTTGCTCTCACCTAGACAGTTTGCTCTCCCACAATAGAGTTCCCTACATTTTAATGGTAGTTTGTAAAGTGCCCACATTTCCACTTCTTTTCCTACTCCAGGAACCAAGGAAGAGCTTATCTAGGGTCAGGAGAGAAGGACCCATCTCATAAGCCTCTCCTTAGCAAAGAAAACCATGGAAATGTACCTCTTTCTGCTGGCAATGGTAATAATAAGGTCTTGTGGAGCCCACTCCCATGAATGATACAGAGAAACAAAAAAGTTTGTACCTGTTTCATTTTCAGCCTGAAGCAGCAGTTTATTCCTGGCTTCTAACGCAGCAGGGACAACGGCACTGAACGGAAATGTTTGGATAATGGTATCTTCGTTTAAAGTGAACCCGATTTCTTCATCTAGGCCATCACTATCCTCAACTAGGACATCCACCATATCAAGGACATCTATCGTGTGCAGAAAAAGTATAAGCAGAGGATTCAGCCTAAGTAGGTACCAATGGAAGTATAATCCAACACTTCAGGAAAACGAGGCTGCTTCTGAATACCCAAAGCAGAAAAGGGATAAAAGACAGGCCAAAAATCATTCTTACAGTGCTCAATTTCAGGGCTTGCCATTTAACACCACTGTTGAGCTGACAGAAGGGAAGAGAAGAGGTGCATCAGCTGCTAAAACCATGATTGCATGAGGTAAGGACTACCAGATCATTATGGTGACAGGAAACATGTATGGGCAAGTAGAAAGGGAGCAGCTACTTCCCTATAAAAAGAAGAGCTGGGGCAGTCCTTGAAGAGCTTTTCAGCTTGGTATAGACAGAGAACCAAATCTTGGTCATGAAAGAGTTAGCAAGAGATTTAACATATGAGGAATAGTGTTACCACATATTCTGTGGCTGGTAATAGAGCCAATTTAAGGCACCCGATCCATCTGGGACTGAGTGTTCAAGTACCTCAATTATCTTAAATTTATGTACTGCAGAAACCTACGCATGGACAGTTACAGCAGAGCAGCTAGCACATGGTAAGCTGGCTAAGTGTCCACATCTGCAGAATTTTGATTTTGCCTGCAGTAGGACTGTGACTGGTCCCTGACAGCACGGGCAGCAAAATTCCAGCCACGTTTGTTAGAAAGCTCCTTGTGCACCCCAACATCCATGGATGAATGGAGATGAGCAGCCCCAGGGGAGGAAATGTAATAGCTTTCATTTTAGTCAGAAAATGCTGCTGCAGGACCCTGAAGAGAGATTTAAAATACTGCTGGAAAACCATAGCTGCATCAGAAATTACTTTGTTGGGCAAAGACGTAACTTTGCAGTTCAGACTTCTACTTTTGATACTAAATATAGCCAGAAGCCTAACTCCTACAAATATATACTTAAGCAAGAATTCTATGGTTATCAGTCTTCAGTTTGCTTGACTACAGCTAGAAGATTTAGCACAAAGTCCCAGAGCACCCTGTTGTTGAGGGAATCGCCACATACCATCAATGTGAGAGATGGGGATGCTGACGTTATCAGAGTCTTGCTTAAACATATTAACTTGGAGCATGCTGGCCTCCTGGACAACATCTGCCGCTTTATCTGTATATGGATAGGGGTTTGTCACAAGTTTCAGCAGGATCTGTTAACAAAGGTTGAGAGAGAAATGTAAGTGCATAGGCTAGTAAGTCCACAGAAACCATGATTTGTTAAGACAGACTATGGGCTAAAAGCTCTTGGAAGCTAGGGAGGTTTTAGGAGGACAATTCCCATATGCGTCTGAGGGAATCTGCCTGTGGTTACCACTGCACGTTGGACCTGTGCCTGGTGGAAAATGAAAGGTCCACTGCAATTTTGCAGCCGAAGTGCTACCACAGGCTGAGTCCCAGGGGAAACTTATGGAAAGGAAGCACTGGGCATTTAACATCCTGCAAAGTAAACAGGAAACATCAACTTTTCTTGTAAAAGACTACCAGTTTCTGAGGTCTGATAATTTTGGCAGGTATTACTGTGTAAAGAAGAGGAGACAAAAGCTATCCCCCCACCCCAAACGCTCTACTCTTATATCAACAATCCTGTAATAACAACTTATCTTTCTAGATTTAGTTTTCCTCCAGATCACTTCACCCTCCTCCCACCCAAGACAAAGCTGTCAGCTCTGAGTAAAGAATTACAAGCACTGCCTTTCTCAGAATTCATTCACTGATCTCTGAGAGGTTTCTCAACAACAGCAACGAAATAATTAGTTTCCATTAATGCTATTCCTGGCATTGTTTATCCAGCTAATTTGCACAGTTGTTACCCTTTCCAAAAATTGAATCACTGCTTCCTTCTTGTCTTCTTTTGTATTATCCAAGTGTTCCAGCCAAACTGAAAGTTCCTTCCATGTGTACTCAAACACTCCACTGTCATGTAAAACCTGTCCAGAAAAACAGAAGGGGGTAAAAAAAAATAAATAAAAATATAGATCTCTTTGTACTGCAAATTCATGTTTTCTTCTTGGAAAGAAACGAAGAGAAGAGCAGGTGGTTGAAAAGAAGTAGCTGTCATTCTCACGCCCCCAGTTCAAGAGGCCTTATTCCTACTTACTAGGGCCACTCTAACTCCATAACAGTCCCAAAATGAATGCATTTCTTCAAATGAAAGCAAACCTCCCAAGATTTAATCAGCTGACCTCAGATTAACTATGGCCAAGGCTTCATCGTTGCTGTTTTGCTTACTGCTCTCCCAGGAAGAGCTGAGAGGTGAGGCACGAGTGGGTTACAGCTGATGAATGAAACCTGCTAAGCTCTGCCAGACATACACAGGCTCTGTAGGAAGCGGGCAAGAAGCAGTCCTAGCAGCCACGGGGAAGAGAATGGAGGTCTTTAAGAATGACCAAAGAGGCAAAACACAGCTTAATCCCTACTGGAAAAATCAGCTAACAGCAGCTTCTTCTTTCTGCTCCTGTCTTCTCAGAGCCTGTCCTCCTCTCACCTGCTGTGTGCAGCACAAACCCTGCACAACTCCACCTTGTTCCTGTCCTCACACAGATCACGCGTATGGGATGGATCCCACATGCACACTATTCAAGTCTGCTGTCAGCAGCTGTCCACTTGACGGACAGCAAGCATGTCACGATCTCACTACGAGCTTTCCTTCCTATGCATTTGGAAGGCAAGACTTCAACGAGCACTAGGGACACAGGAACCTACCACAGCACTGCCTTACACTGGAAAGGAAGGTCTCCCAAAGGCTAAGAGCCAGAAGGACTCCTGGGTCAACACAGCAAAGTCCTGCTGTTGTCAGCAGTCAGTCAGCACAAACACCACTGAGTTGTTTGGTCACAGAGCATTCATCCCTTCCACCTCAACAAACCTTACTCTTGCTATTTCGGGGGAGCCAGCTGTGCTGCTTTAAGTGGGTTGTGCTTCTTTGTGACCCCAGAGTGTCGTTACAGTAAGAAAAAAAAAAAAAAGGCCAGAACCATTAAAACAGCCTGTTGAGAGGCTACTGAAAACTACCAATAGACTACAAAAGAAAAATCATTGCTAAATTAAATCAAAATCAGGCTATTTGTGCAGAAAAGAGTTGGGTGAATGGGTAAAGAGTAAATGAACTGCAGGCCATGACCACTGCTCAGAGAGAAGTCTGGGCATACCTGTAGGTGGTTTGGGTGGGGAGGTAGACACAGTTTTACCACAGTCAAGTCCCAGGTGTTAACATATTTAGAAAAATTTGCCCACTTTCACCCTATCTAAATTCAGGCCCTTTTCTGAGACACCCAAATGAGGAACTTGGCGAACCTCTGCTCCCTCTGTGAGAGAAAGGAGTAGGAGGAAGAGGAGGAGGAATGGCTGTCTGAAGGACCATCCAGATGGCAGGCAATTTGAACTACACAATGGTGTATCTGCCTGTCCCTCACTCCCAACAACAGAAGAAACCTTGAACAGGTTCCAAACTCTGGCACCTACGTTGGATGCCTGAAATGATGCGGGATGAATCCATGCCTTTGTTTCTCCCCATACCCCGAATACAAAGAAAGCCATCACAGCTCATTTGCTCAATATTTACTCTGTGTACACCCCAGCAGCTATAAAAATAACACGGCTGCTTACAAGAAACTGACAGGATAATTCATTTAATGAGGAAAAAAAAGAAAAAAGATCCATTTTTAAATAACTCACTATTTTTGGCAGAGTCTCAAAATAGAAATACACTTGCAGCTCTTATGAAAACAGGCAGGAACAGAATGTGAAATCCAAAAACATGCTTTCCGATTATACAGCACGGTGTTGAAAAATAAGCAAAACACACTCATTAGCATCTATTCTTAGCAGCCTTTCTGCTGACATAACTGCCCTAACTTCACTGCTTCTGTCTTCTCTAAGAGAAAATGAAATAGACTGAAAGTAAAAGAGGAAACAAGAATGAGTCAGGCAGCCCACAACCCCACTCAGCAAAAGAATCCAAATACGCGAGAAAAACTGCACTGGGTAGATTTGGATTGAGACATTCTTCATCACTGCAAGACAAAGTTAACCTGCTTCTAGTCCCCTGCAGTGATCAAGGGAACTACAACCTAATTAAATCACTCTAACTTTGGTTTAGCGTACTGGACGTTACAATTGGGCCCTGTAATTGAAGCTAAATGCAGAAATTAAACACAAGAAGCTATATAGATAAACTTGTACGCAACTATAGTTACGGGACATTATGGTCAAGGCTCAGAACACCTTTCTAGGTTTGTTCTCAGGGAGAAAGACAGCTTGTTTGGTTGGGTTTGTTTTTAATGTAGGACTATCCCTACTAAGATAACTAAAAGATGCTCAGTCTTCTTGAGACTTGTAGTTGATGAGCACTTCTGAAAGTCAGATCTTTCCTACTTAAATGCACAGAAGTGGATTTTATTTCATTTTAAGACAAAAGCATTCCTTAAATCATAGTTTGATTCAGACTAACAAGATTTTTATAAGGGCAGAGCGAACATAAGACTTGAGCAAGGCAAGAGTGACAAAGTGCAGATTAAATACATCAAGGTAAAAAAAAAGGAAAGAAAAAAGAAAGATCAAAACTAATCTTTGCTTGATCAAATGTCTAGGCCATTGCAGGCACAAACTACATCGTAACATTTAACTCAGCCTAGGGGATGGACAAACACTGAAGATGTTTTTCTTACTGTTTCATCAACTCTTGCAGCAAATTCAGTTGACAGCATTTGCTTTCACAGAGTACTTGGCTAATAGGTTACAGCAATTTCCAATAACAGTCACAGGAAATGGAAAGAAGACTCTGTTGTCCACACAAGTACATAGTAAACGTATCTACCTACTTTAAGGAAAAGTTCTTAGGATCTTGAAATTTCAGATGAATGGAATACAGTGAATATCCTGATATTTCAGATCAAACACTTACCTTGATAATCAGCTTTTTGGTTGAAATTTTCAGATGAGATTGGTTACTTGTAATGAACATTTTCATCAGTAAATAAAATACTGATTTTTCACCGGCTGTCTTTTCTGTCTCAGAGACATCCTATAAGACAAATATAATAAAATTCCTTTGGTACTGCAAAACTGTACAGGATTATTTTGCACTACAGCAGATATGTAATAAGTATATGATTTTATAGACAAGTCCAAAAGTACCAAAGCCAGCAGTTAATGGGATGATTGCATTCTGTGAACCAGGAAGATAAGTATAATGCGGGGTTTTTTTTTGAAAATGGGAGAAGAGAGGAGTAGCAGAAACACCAGCTAATACAAGAGTCCCAGATAAAGCCACCTTTCTCCACAATCATCCGTTCTGCTTATATTTCTGTTATACCCAGGAATTCAGATTTCCTACAAGTAGTGCCTGAATAAGACAGAACCGTAATCATTTAAGAGATTGAACTTGATCCTCAAAGAAAGGAAAACAATACAAGTCACAGGGATGCTGAACACTATCCGAATATCAAATGACGATCCTCCAGCCATTTCCCCAAATCAGAAAATTCTTACTTTTGCAGTTCTCTGAGGACAACAAGAGCTGAAGAAATCCTGTCAGCCCTCTTTAGGTAGACAAAAATTTCTGTCCTTGCTAAAAACTCTTCAGCTCAGAAAGAATTCTTTACTAATGTTAAGTCTGTAATTTCTACCGGTGATACAAAAAGAGTTACCCTCTAAAAGAACTAGACTGGGACTAGTTTAAAGCCAGGCAGTTCTGGATTTGAGGATTATGGGCTAAAGAAGCATAGATCTGCCTTGAAGTCTTACCTGTACTCTGAACCAGGCAAATTTATTTGCAGGAAGTTCCAATGCCACTTTCAGTATATGGTACTGCAGAACAGGGGGGACCTCCTCTCGGAGGCCCTGTTCAGTGACGATACCTGAGGTTTGAAAGCAATAAATTATCAACTTTGGAATACCTTACTGAGATCATCAGGAACACTACTTTTTAGGTTTCAAAACACCACTCTGAGATAAATTGGCAATTCGTTAAGTTTCCAGACCATGAGACCTGCACACACAGACAAACCTATCATGGTTGGACAATCGAAGGCTGGAACCCAGCAGGAAGAGTCACACCTGCCCCCAGCACAAGCTATTGCTGTGCTTGTTTTTTGAATACAAAATCTCTTCCATCAGTCTCAGCTACCCTGAAAAGCTGCGTCCTAAAGGAAGCCAAGACCAAAGTATAGAATTTAAGTCAACAGCAGATCTTAATTCTTATAACATTACAGTATTTTTAATAGGTAATTGAACTTCACATTTGTATCTCTTCCTGCACTGCTCTTATCATCTGCTCACAACTGCTATGGCATAACACCACAACTATTCACCCTACAGGTCACAAAGTTGTGCAGAGACCCTCACTGTGAGCTCCAAAAATTGACTTGTCCACACTTTGACTGCAGTCTGAGATCAGCTGTATAAAGCTTTGATGGCAGCGTACTTTTCATAGTCTGTATAGCACCTTTGTGGTCCACATCAGAGAGAGAACAGTAAATTTTAAGAAATCAGCATCACATCAAAAGCCTAATCAACAGCAAGACCAAGTAAAATAGTACCAGCTGTTTAATGTGCACACTGATAAAAGGCAGAAAAACATGCTGCCTTTGGAGAGTATGTTTCAGTCAGGGCAAGGAACAACAGAACTCCCAAGCTGGAATCCAAAGGAGGGAAGTTTCATGATTAATTTACCCCACATCATTGTCTACCTTATCCTCTTTCATCAAAACAAATATCCAAGCTCCCTTCTGACACTTTATTTTCCTACTTAATTATTTTATTGTGTAACAAAACATACCATCAAAGAGATTTTTGCCTCACAAGAAGGTGTTCTGCCTTTTGTCCATTTTGAAAAAAAGCAGAGCAGTGGAAGAAATAACGCGACAAACAGGATGTGTGATTTGGATTTATGTGATAAGACAGCTGATTTGGGAGAAGGAGGTGGGGGTGGTTGTTTGTTTAAAACCCCTTTCCCCCCTGACAGGCTTTAAGCATGGCTTTCATATAAAACTCTCATTCTTATAAATCCCAGACCTGCCTAGGACTTGGACAATTGTTCTAATTTGGCGGCCTATGAGCTCTGCTGGCCCACAGACAGCAATAATGCCCAAATAACATTTTGCTCTCTCCTCCAAATGAAGAGAGTAATGGCTGTCTTTATTGTACCACAAGCAGTACTGGAAGATCTTATCCACAGCCCATGATTTTGTGGGTCATCATCCTTGCTGCATTAAGCAGGTACAGGACATCTGTTGACTCCTGCTGTGTGAAGAGGCATACCCCCAGTGAACGCGACACCAGAGACAAAACACAACAATATTGCTAACATGCTTCCTCGTATGGGTTTTTCACAGCATAACGCCATATAGAATGCTGTTCTACTCCCCACACGCTGCAAAACCATAATAAAACCAAAAAACATAATAAAAACAAAACAATGAACAACACAGCAAATTGAAAATATATATATATATACTTGAATGCTAAGATTTTCCAGAGAAGACTGGCAAATTGGTACGTGATTCTCCTTCACCCCAAACTTTCTGTGACCTATCCTGTTAAAACAAAATCTGTATCATTGCGGTTAAGAAGAATGTGGAAGTAACTTACTTTGCAAATAGCCAGTGACACCAATGAAGGTAAAAGAAATATGCATCACATACCTTTTAAGAGCTTGCTAAAATCAAAGTTGCTCCGTGCTACCAAGTGGGGCACAACCTTCTGATAAAGGCATATGACCTGAAGCAATGCAGCTTTCAGGAACAGTGTCTCAGCATCATCTGAACCTAAATCAATCGTTAGCAGAATTAGTTCCTTCTTCCTTCACATCAAGAAATAACAGTGTAGCACCTATAGTACCAATCATGAGAAACACTAACAATATTTTCAATAGACTTGGCTATGAACTGATCATTTACCTTCCTCACTAACAACAGAAATAAAAGACACATTATGGAATCCCCAATTTCCTTTTCCAGTATTCCTGTTTTAATTTTACAAGTATTCTATCAACTTATTTAGTGCTTGAAGAGACAACTGTCGTTTTTATTTTGATTCTGAAGTGCTCACACAGATAAAGGTAACCTCAACATTTTAACACCCTCTAGAAGAACCCAGCCAGTTCCACTGCTGTTCAATTTAAGACTAAAAAAAAGAAAAAAGGAAAGGAAGAGATGATAGTCGGGCTGCTATTTTGGGGCAATACTATTTTAACCAAATGCCAGGTGGGTTTGACTGGGGAAGGGCATAAGCCAACACACTAATTTATTAGTTCAGTTAAAGATTTCTTTCTTTCCCTTATTTCTTTTTCAAGATGTCTTGAGAGGAGGATGACAACATGTATCTGGAAGAGAGAAATGCCAACCCCAGCTAAGGCAGCCATTTACTTCTTACGAGAAGCTATTTCAACAGCTAAGTATTCTTTCGGTTTATAACATGAGGATGCATAAAAGCTACTTGTTATCCAGTTACTAATGAGAGGAAGCAAAATAAATGAAAGGCAGCCAGAACTTTTTTTTAACACTTATCTTCTTCCTGCTAACTAGCTCTCCCTCAGGGAGCCATGAAGAACTGGATGGATGCCATACACAAACGTTGTCATTGTTTTCTTGAGTCTCAAATTGCATTAAAAGAGAATTTTCTGGTTGCCACAATGCAAATAAAGCTGCAAAAGGTGCACTAAGAGTAACTAATAGAATATTAACATTCTAGCATGAAGAGAAACTAAAGCTACAGTTCTTTAAAAAAAAAATAAATAAAAATAGCTGCTCCATTGGTTTTAGCAGGCACTCTACCAGTAAGTAGCCTTGGAGGGTCAGCACTGAGAACTAATCCGCTGCCTGAAGTCACACACAGAAGGACATTCTCTGAAGAACTCTCTGCTCCAGAAAGTCTCAATGTGGAGCATGCCCTGTCAAGGGCACAAAGCTGTCTGTAGATTTATCTTCAGCCTATAAGCAAACCATTGCAGGCTGCTAGCCAAGCTACAGAGGAGTACTAAAAATTCCAGTTCCCTGCAATGGGACAATGAAAGCAAGTCCTTCAGTAAGGACACTGTTTTTGTGAGAGTAAAACTGAAGCCTTCCACAACAACCCTCTGTGTCCTGTTTCCACTCCTGTGCTTACAGCAACGCAAGCATTTGTATAGCCACAGTAACTAGCTGCTTCCCAAAAAAATGATCTCATGGTAAAATAACATGCCAGACTAAATCACCCAAAGGGATTTTTCAGCTCCCCTGCCTGTTTTATTGTGTCACAGCAAAATACTTGTACTAGCACAGGAGGATCAAGGACAGAAGGGTTCAGTTTAACACAGGGAACTACAAAGTCCTGCGCCTGGGGAGGAACAACCCCAGGCACCAGTACATCCTGGGGGCCACCCAACTGGAAAGCACTTCACAGAAAGGAACTGGGGATGCTGCTGGACACCAAGCTGAACACAAGCCAGCAACGTGCCCTTGCAGCACAGAAGGCAAATGGTGTCCTGGGCTGCATTATGCAAAGCGTTGCCAGGAGGTTACAGAAGGAGATCCTTCCTGTCAGTTCAGCACCGGTGAGGCCACAGTTGGAAAGCTGCATCCAGTTGTGGGCTCCCCAGTGCAAGAGAGATATGGAGCTACTGGAGACAGTCCAGGGAAGGGTCACAAAGGTGATTAAGGGACTGGGACATCTCTCTCATGAGAAAATGCTGAGAGTGCTGGGACTGTTTAGCCCAGCGAAAAGGCTCAGGGGTGTTCTCATCAATGTCTATAAATAACTGAAGGCAGGGTGCAAAACAGATGGAGCCAGGCTCTTTTCTGTGGTGCTCAGTGCCAGGACAAGAGGTACAAGGCACAAACTGAAACACAGCAGGCTCCATCTGAACCTCAGGAAACACTTTTGTTTGTTTTTAAGGTGATGGAGCACTGGCACAGGTTGCCAAGGGAGGTTGTGGAGTCTTCCTCCATGGAGGATCTTCAAAACCCAACTGGACAAGGTTCTGGGCAACCTGCTTTAGGTGGCCCTGTTTGACCAGGGGGGTGGGACCAGGTCATCACCAGAGGAACCTCCCAACCTCAAGTATTCTGTGACACTGCAACAGCAGAAAGTCACACTGCTTAACCTCCCAGGAGCAATGCCAGCCTTCATTTATGTCAAACTTTTAGGCCATTATGACAATGGTCAGAATTAAACTGCCTGAAGAACTGAACAAAGCAAAGCTGAGTAGTAAATGCATGGCTGGTATCTGGACTCTGCTGGTGAACTGCCTTACACGGGGACAGGATTTTACACCACCCATTCACACACATGTAAGATGTGATGACTTCACCTGCTTTGCCTACCATGTTGTTCAGCAACTTCTGCTGTCTCAGTCGTTTCTTCCACAGTGGAAACCGCAGTTTCCCTTTTCTCCTCTTGCCCATCAGGACGTTCACTCCCTTGCTTCAGAAGGGACTGCCAAACAGCTACTATATTGTTCATGTCTGGTAAAAGCTAGAAGAAAACGGAGACAAATTGTGTTAACTCTCCTGTGTGAGACAAAGCCACTCCAATGAAAATCTTTACAACCAGCCAACATGAGGAGCTGCTGCTCTTCACTAAGTTTGCAACTGATCTTCTATTCACTCTGAAAAAGATCTGAAATCAAGTAGTTTACCTTCAATTCTGCATAACATAAATACATGAAAGAAAGTTTTATTGAAAAAGATTCCTGTAAAAAGTTTTTTTTTTTCTTCTTCTATCTGGGGGGCATATTTTCAACTCTAAGGCTACCTTGTCTAGTAACTTCTAATTGAACAAACTCTGCTGACTTCAATTTACTTGAACCAGGGGAATTTGCTTCTGACCCTGCTCTTGAAACTCATTTGCAGCACAACAGCTGCCGATGTTACAAATTTGTCTGACAACAAAGTTTTATTCACATTTCCATCAGCCAGATTTGCAAGAAAATCAGTCTATTACCACACCAGTTATTAACATTTCTTAAACCACAGCTTCCCCCCCCGCCAAGACACCATCTCCTTGCTTTCAGGCCACGACCACTTAGGGAGAAAGTGCAGAGGAGTAGGTACTTGCCACGCAATGACTCATGTGAGACCCCAACTGCCTTTTTACTTTGTACCTTGCTGATGGCTTCTCTGTACAGCTGTACAAATTCCTGCATCGTTGACAGTGAGTAGATTTCTGATTTTTGCCAAGTTTCTTCATTCAAGCAGTACTCAATATTCTTCAAAGCTCTTTTCAGAACCATTGACACAAGTGACAGTATGCTGTGCTTCACTACTTTGCTGGGTAACTGGAAGAGGGAAATTGAATTCATGATATTTCAGTAACTCTTCTTACTGCTTTGAACGTTCCCTGTATGTTAACATTTGCTAATGAATTAATTACTTTCTAAGCTTTGGATTGCAGGAGAGAATCTGTAGGTTTTCAGATTCCCAGCCCAAACTGCTAGGGAGCATTGGCAGAACTGGTGCTTGAGAATACCTGCTGGAAGCAGTACTGATAGGTTTTAGTTCATGTTCCAGTGTTTCCCCATGCCAGCTTTATGCTGCAATTGACCATATAAAACTTACAAGCAACTTAAACTTCTTGGATGATCTCACGCTTAAGTCAAACAGTATTAATTAGGACATAAAAATCCACTGAAATATAAGCTGCTCTTACATTTAGTCCTTGGGTGAACATTATTTTATTGCACACTGCAGGGACTGTCGTTACCATCACCATAGAAAGCAACCTGGGAAGAGGAATGAACTCTGAAGTCTTAAAAGAGTTGGAAATCTCTGGTTGAAC
This sequence comes from Netta rufina, assembly GCF_964035555.1. Lineage (NCBI taxonomy): Eukaryota > Metazoa > Chordata > Aves > Anseriformes > Anatidae > Netta > Netta rufina. The sequence goes on from NC_140123.1 coordinate 104,252,578, forward strand.
CTCATAGATCTGAAATAAAAACAGATTAATCAAAATTAACAGTCACAGAGATAACAGCTTCTTCTGAGGAATGATTTACAAAAGAGCTCTGACTTTTCAAACATAGGTGACAGCACTAAATATCAACTTTTACACAGAAATGCTAAAGAGCATCCCCCTCAGGCTATTCAATGAAATGAAACATCTGCATGCAACCTGCACCCCTGCTACAAGCCAACACTTTTAAGAGATTACAGGTCGCACTTCCTCACTTCAAGCTAAAGCAAAGGGGCAGAGAAAGACTCAGAAAGGACAGAAGTTTCTTCTAGCTAGGCTTCTATGTTGCCGTATCTCAAAAACTGTATCAACAACATGAGGTATCTCGCTATTTCTTATGCCCATCTCTTCCTTCCTGGTTTAGTTAAATGTTTATACAGCCTCCTGCTCTAAATGGGGCTCTTTAGCAAATGACCTTCCAGCTCACTCTGTCTACACTTTTTAAAACAACTATGGCTCTGAGCCAGAGCTCATTTTCCTTAGCACCCACAGAAAACAGGATGCCATTTCTCCCCCCTTCATTTACTAACTTTGACATTTAACAGCATCCTGCTGCTTCTTTCCTAACATGTCCACAGTAATTGATGGTGTTATTTCAGAGCCATTAAGTCCTTCCCTTTTAACTCACTTAAAACTCCATCACCTAACTTCCTCATTGCTGGTTTGTTTTAAAACAATTAGTTACGAAACTCTGTGCCTGTCTGCCTTTTTAGTGATTTTAATAAACTCTCTTAAAATACTGTTCACTTACAGCTGTGAACACAATATATCTTCAAACAAGCGAGTTTCTTCCAAAACAGAACAGCTGTTTCTAATACGAAAATAAAAAACACCCCCTGATCTTCAACTTATTTGCTGATTCATTCCAGTGAAACTCTTCACTAGGAGGACCTGGTCTAAGTCAAAAACAATTCTGTTAGTTTATACCTAACATGGCCACACCACAGGCTGACTGGGTCCTGTATGGCAACAGTACCCAAACTATAATAAATTTTACACAGCAATGGCAGCACTTGTAATGTGTTATAATATCTGTCTGTAAGAACTGCAAAGGCAGGCTTCCCAATCAAAGGTCCTTTGCTTGGTAACTTTTCACTAGGTCAGGAATGTCTGACTTTGCCATCTTTCCTATTATGATTAGGGGTATTTCTGCAGTATTGCTTAGTCAACACTGTTCCGGTTTTCAGAGGAAAAGAAAGAGTGTTGGAATTGCACATTTCTATTTAGAAGTGGTATGCATCTTTCATACTCTTACCTTTTTGAGTAACTTCATATTGTCCATCCAAGCTGACTTCACTCTAGGAACAAAGGAATACTGAGTCTCCTTGAAGTACCTATTCAATAGATCTGGACATACTTTAAGAATGTTCACCACGAGATCAGCAACCATTTCATCTTCTGTTGCTGTTTTTAAGCCAAGCAGAAAGCGCAGAAGCACCACATTTCCTCCCCTATCAAAGATAAAAAAAAAAAAAAAACATTTTTAAGAAAGAAATCCTCACTTCAATACATGCAATTCTAACTCTACAACTCCAAGTTAATATTGCAATGCAAAAAGTTAAATTGCCTCTGTCACTGGGACAAATCCAAAGCAAGATCTCTCAAACTGTTCACATAATCTGAGTTTATATTGAGAAAAGTAAGAACTAAAGTTATGTCTATTTTTTTTTTCAAGACTAATAGTAATTACCTTTAACTAAAACCACAATGTTTCACAAACACTCTAACCAAACTTCACAAAGCTGAAAATGTACTATTACAGCTTTAATATTAAACTTGAAAGCAGTCCATGTTCTTTCAGTTCTCCTCCCCTCCGCCCCCCCGCCTTTTTTTTTCTGTATGTCCCTAAGCAAAGAGAAAATATCAGGTTAATACCAGTTAAAATTTTGCTCTAGCACCACTCAGTACCTGCTACTATGATCTACTGCCTTCATTGACCAGCTAACATAATGAAGCAGAGGCATCCTATGGTAGTCCCTCCATAGAATCACAAGAGTCTAAACTGTTTTCCCGATGAATTAACGTATCAGTGTACATATATTTTAACTAGTCACCCAGTGGAAACAGTAAGGTAAAACAGTATTTCAAGATCAGGTGTTGCAGACCAAACTCCGGCATTACTGAAATCAACAGTGACATTTTGCCAAGTTCTAGGATAAACCACATCTGGTTTTACCATATATAAATTAGATTAGATATTTTACCATCTGGTTTACACTGCAGCTTTGGTATTTTATTTTCACACCACAAACCTGTGGTCCAGAATCAAACCTTACAATAACAGACTTGGTATCTAGTCATTCATTGAAATGGCTCAGAGAAACACAACCAGTGCCTCCAAATCCCTACAAATATAGCTGAACACTCTCTACTCCAGTAGGCAGAGGCATAAGGAGATATAGTAGTTTGATCTTGTGAAATTAAAAATAAAAGCAAAACAAAAAACAGCAATATACTTCTTTCTTGTGCTACAAGTTGCTGAGACAGAAGTAAAGTTAAGCAAAGTTAACTTGCAAGGGCCTGGAAAGGCAGACAAGAAAACTAGTGATGGCTTTCTTGTTGCTAGCACGAAGCACATGTAGAATCTCAGCTTACTGATCATTTACCTTCCAGAAGTTCCAAGACTTGGATCATAGAAAGTTATGCCATGTTTCAGAGAACAGCAGAGGTCCATCAAGAAATTATGAACAAGTTCTCGTACCATCAATTTTCCCACATCTTCAGAACCTTTAGTTACCTAGAAAAATCAAAAAGGAGTAAAAAAGACATGATTTTCAGTATCAATGAAGAAAATTTTGCCTCAATTTCACTCTTCTATAAATTTTATGGAGCTCCTTTTATACAGAAATGCTAAAAGAAAGTTTAATTTAGATATATATAACTTATGTAAATTGGGGAAAGGCCACACCGGGATTTTGAAGACAAGGATGTAAAATTACAAACTTACAACCTTACAGGCAGGTTCAGTATGACGAAGTTCAGAAATACAAAAAATAAGTCACTGAAGCCTTCAGTGTAAAGCAGTGTAGGCCAATTTGGCAGAATATGGAACAACTTTAATATAGGACAAGAAAGATGGATAGCTAACAATGCACTGAATTTGCCAATGTTTCAGGGAAAGAAGGTAGGGTATGAATGCCTTTACAGTCACTGTACAAAAATGGAGGAAGTAACCAAATACTCCTACCTATCAAAAAGAAGAAAAAGAAGTGAACCCAAATTCCATTAATCTTTTACATTACTTTAGGAATGTGATTTTGTGGCCTAGCAGAATCAACTACAGCTCAACCCTTAGAAACCCTGCCAGCCTCTCAAACTGTGCAAGCTGAAAAGGCTGGCAACTATCTTGGAAGTTTAGATCTCAGATAAGATCAGTCTGTAGGACGGAAATGAGGCACATAGTAAGAACACTGCTCCTGGCATATTATCCTATAGAGACATCAATGTGTCCAGGCAATGGAGTACAATATTCACACGCAAAAGCCCCATTTCTCCCTGGTCAACAGATCTGCATGGCAGTTCTGGCAGTCAGGGAGGGGAAACAAACCCTCCTCCTTGAGCAGTGAGAAGCAGCAGAAAACTAGGGTATCTTTTTCAGAAGCCCCAGCAGATCTCTCCTCTTGAACTCCTGGTTACCTAACCACAGCTAGATATTTGAAAACCCATGGGCTGAACACAGAAGAAGAAGAAGAAAAAAGGCAAGATAATGAATATAACTGACAAGAAACAAGCTACCAGACCTTGAAATCTGCAGAGCTGACATCAGTAATCCCATTCCACCTGTAAAGTGAAGCTATGTGATTCAACACTTCTGCAGTAAAAAAGCGCACCTTCTGTGTTTTGGTGACATTTTTGTTTTGAACCACCTGAAAAGAATTAGAAAAAAAACACTTTATTATAAGTTATCGCAAAATAATGGCAAATTAGCAACACATTCCACAAAATCCTTAACTAGCTGCACAATGACTCACTTTCAAAGAAGACATCAGAAAGACATAACAAGCTGCAGTCCTCAAACAGTATTACAGCCAAGCTATCAACCTCCAACAGGTAGCATCAGCAATGGACAAACTTTCAGCAGTTTGCAGCAGCATGGTGCCAACATACTGAAGAGCTGCGTATTTTACGAGAAATTGTGCAAATTGTTTCCAGCAGCAAAGAAAACAGAAAACAAGGAGGCAAAGACATTTCAAGTATATATCATACCTTAGTTTTCAGTGTGGAGAGTAGAAGATTGACAGTAGAAACTTTGTCTTCCTTTATTCCAGAACGAAGAATATCTGGAATGAAATCTAAGACGACATTTCAAACGTTAAGTGAAGATGTGAAAGCTATTTTCATACTAAAACACTTCAGTGAATTCATCCCCATTTCTCTTCAATGTCATACTATTTACTTTGCTGTTATTTTAAGAATGAACCAAAAGGCTGCAGTAAGAGTTCAGAATGATGATGCGTCTATAACTACAGTGACAAATATGTAATGCTGCCAAACTTACTTTCAGCATAACTTGCTAATTTCCCAGGTCAGTTATTAATGCCATCTGTCAACTTCAAATATATTTCAGGCCCCAATCTGCTGTGCAGTATTTGAACTTGAGTTAATGATGGGCTTCCTTTCCACTGATGGGCTCACAATTGTTTCACTGGATGAGTCTCAAAAGTTTGCAGGTTACATCTAAAGCTACCTCAACTTTCAGCTCACCTGTGCGTTCCAAGTTTAGAGAACTGGAATGTCCCAGACAGGGTAATGAAAGCCAGCTGGGCTGACTGGCTCAGCACACTGTAAACTGCCATCCCCTGATCTGAAAGAACTGAACAACTGCAAGCAACTGAAGGAAATCTGCAGCTCACAGGGTAGCGTGAACAATACAAGTAAATAGTTATGACCTGGTTTTACTCCCTCACCATAGAAGAAATGAATTCCAGCTAACAGATGTCCCGTTTTAAAGTCCTGTTTGAATTCCTTCATAACCACACCAAAGGCAGCAATTCACTGCTTGAGAAACATCAGCAGTACTTTTCAAACCACAGAAGCCAACGTAAGTCTTACATTCAACTTCAGCACATAAGGGATCAAGTTTTCATTAAGTGTATGTAGGATTTGACTTTCTGGATCCTTGTCAGGTCAGTTTGGACCCCTTCTCCAAGAGATACAGACTGGGCTTACATATAATGCTTCCATAAAGGATGCAAATGATGTTACATAGGTCTCCTGAAACACTGACAAAAAACAGTCTCAGAGAGCATACAAGAGTTGGCCTGCATGAGGTTGGAAAGGAAACTAAAGTAAGTGCAGACTTCATCTTCAACGCTTTTCAAAAAAACGTAATAATAAAACACATCCAGTATGTGTTATGAGCAAGTCTAGAGGCCACGTAGTTTTTTTCTGTTTATTGACTCTCTGGCCTCAAAAGTTGTATTACATTTACTTTTTTTAGATCTGTGTGATCAAGGGCTTTCTATTTTTGCACTGCCTTTTCAGATACAAAATGTTATTCTCAAGTAAAAGAGGCACTTACTAAAACACTGAAGTAGTTTAAAGTTTTTCGGGTAACAAAAATAAAAATATGCTTTGTTATCTTATTAGTGCTGTTTTAACTGGTTCACATTTTGAAATAGTTCATATTTATTATCATCTTTAAAGGACTCTACCTTAAAATAAATGTAAGCAGTTGTGAAATACCTTTTAATTCCAGCACTTGTACCAAGATTGCATTGTCACCAGCAATTAAAAAGGAGAGAGCAAACTGAATATATGCCATACGGACATCAGGTCTCCCCTTAAAGAAAGAAAAAAAGTATCATTGGTATGCAGTATTAATTTTGCAGTTGTGTACAATTTGTAACAATTCGTTATCATTGTATCAATCCTCTCTCCATTAAAACAACTGCAGAACCTCCATTTATTTCAGTGGGGCCAAACCACAATCCTTGCATTGGAAAAAAAAAAAAAAAAAAAGACTTAACTCTTCACATAAACCAATAACTGAATAGTTTACAGAAGTTTACCACCACTTTCGCTCTGTTTTAGCCAGTGAAAAGCCAGAAAAGGGTAGCCCACATTTTATATTTCATCAGAGCTTATTAGAAACAGACAAGGCCATTTGATGTTAAACAGTAAATACTACATAGCAGTGTTAAGAAGGTTAGCCTGAGGAGCTCTGCACCCTGACAAGATGAGAACGATCAGCATGGGATGAAAAACGAAGCAAGCTGTACCTCAGGGTGCTTGCCAGATATCCCACAACTGCAAAGACTCAGAAACATGCCCTGGGGATTTCCTACATAAGGAGATGGGAAACTCCTGCCCCATAGATCAGTTCTGCTGCCTATTAGAAACAATCAAGAAGCATTTCAGCCTGACACAGGACAGGAAGGAAGAGGCACGTTCTTGCAGATGAAAATATGGCAAAAGAGTCTTTGGCAACAGTTTTAAATAACTTGGTAGAAGAAAACTGATGGAGCCAAGACATAGCATTCCATGGCACACCCACAGACAGACATTTAATTTACCTTCTTATCTCTTTTCTTCACTAATCCAGGCAGAGATTTGTTATTGAAATCAAAGTGGCTGTACACATCCCTTGCTGAATCCGGTCCCTGAGCCACCATTGCTGACAACAGGGTAAGGCACACTCGGCTCATCCTAAAACGAAACAGAGGACAACCTGCAAGTTATTTCTGGGACGACAGCTATGCAAACCAACAACCCAAGAGAAAACGGAAAGAAAGATGATTTTATAACAAAATAAATTATCCCATTCCTCCTCTGACATCCACCCAAGCCTTCAGATGTTTCAGGCATAAAGCAATTTGCAGAGCCAGTCCCAACATGAACAATCAAGACAGCCACTCAGAATGTATCCCCACTCATGCAAACCTCTTGCTGCAGTTGATGGGAGCTTTAATTGAACATGTAACCAATTATTTATACATCACAATACAAATTTAGACCAAACACACATTATTACATTATTTATAAAGAACACCAGAGTTCTTTATAAACAGCTTATTTTTCCAAGCATACTTTGCAGGACTGAGGCCTCTGTCCAAAAACGCTTATGCAGTTTACAGCCACAAACAGGTCCATAGGAACTAAAACTGATATTAAAGATAATGACATGCATTGCATAGGCCAAAGAAAAACTGTATTTGTTTTTTCTTTGGTGTTGTGCTAGTTGAATGATGGCAATTTTCTTGCACTTAAGTGCAGCACAGTAGCCGTGTTCTTGGCATTGATCTAAATCCCAAGATTTACTCTCAGTTTGGATTCTTGCTCACTGACCACTGGGAATATTTGCCTGAGAAATTAGAAGGGAAGTTAAATAATCAAAACTATTGTTTAGGCCATGATAATAGCAACTGGGGAGGAGGGGAGAGGGAAGAAGGGAAAAAGGAATGCCTACTTATATTCTTCCCAAAAATTAAGCTGCAGTGAGAGGCTGGATATTCATCTCATAAAGTAAGATAAAAGGAATAACATGCCAAAAATTAAGGACTCCCAGATTCCATTGAAATCTGCAATTTATTTCAATGGGAACACTGACACAGCCATCAGGCACAAGCATGAAGTCCTCCATCACCTGAACAGCCACTACTCAGTAAGAGTTTTGGAGTCTGTCCATGATTTTCCACTCATGGACAATCTGTAAGAAAGCAATACGATGAAAGCAGAGATCCTATCTAGACATATCACTAGTATAAAAACCCCTTTGCACATCCACGAGGTAGCACAGAAAAAGCAGAGCATATTATTTTACGATGCTCACATTCTACGTATTTTTATTGTGAAGAACATTATGAAAAAGCAACTGACAAAATATCAAAAACTTTTCAGCATGGGCAGCTTTGTTTCTGAAAAAAAGGATGCCACCACAAATATGTGTGATGGCATCACTGTGCAGGTTCTAGACAGGTTTCTCCAGAAGTTGTAATCTTTAAATTATTCATAAGTGCAAACCTTGCGCAGTTTCAAAGTTTATTTTACAATATACCTATCCACACACATTTGGAACTGTATGTGCAGTTAAAACACTTGTTGCAGTGAGATCAGCTCAGTGGTATCTAGGAAGCATGGTCATGTCCGTGAACTGGAAACCTTGGAAAGACTTCCATGTGCAATCATTTTACAAAATGTGGAACAAAATCATTAAGTAACAGTGGATCATTAGCAATAAGTCAGGCTGAGTTTTGCAGTTTCATGTATTTATGTGCAAGACACAGACAGCCCTTTAGGACCAATGCAGAGCAACTGAGAGATTCTCCTCAACACTATGGAGAAGACTTGCCTGTAATTTTCAGAATACAATGCAGCATAGATCAATCGCATGTAGGTATGAATCATCTTTTTGACTATGTTCATTCCCACAACAGAAAAATGGGAGAGGTCGCTGGCTGTCCTCAGTAAAATGGCTTCCAGAGCTTGAAAGATTAGTATCATCTGTAAAATACATAAATATATTAATATATTTCAATATCAGATAGGGCTTGAAACTGTTAGCTGAGCAAACAGTAAAAAATGCCTTTAAAAAGAAGAGTAACCCTACCACAAGAGGAAAACTTCAAAATATGAAGGCAAAGTTAACTTCTGAATTCTCTCCTAAACGCTTCCTTTTCTAATGGATCAATTCTGAGAGTGTGAATCTTCAAGAAAGCCCCTATACAGACACTATATGAAAGACCAGAGAGTCACAGAGGGGCAGACAACTCCTCTTTTTTTTTTTACAGCTGCAAAACTAATGAAATTCAAAGGACAACTTTGTTTGGAAGCCCACACCATATGTGCTGACTGAAGGCCTGGACAACCCTGGACAAACAAGAAAAAGGGATCCTTCTTCACATGTGAATGGAGACCTACGTGCACATGCATGATTTATCTGTATGCACAACAGCAGCTTCTGGGAAGGCAAAAGCTGACTGCAGCATAAATCTTAGCACAGGCTGGATGGATCTTTTTAAATTGGAGGCCAAGACCTAGGGCTGATGAACCTAAGCTGTAAGAGGGAACTGTTACTAACTGCACAACGAAATCTGCTGGAGGAAACCATGTGAACTGTTCCAGCTTCATAATGAACTCCTGGCTGAAACTGGAGCCCACTCTGCAAGGGGAATGTATTCATCACAAGTATTAGCCTCCATCAGTAAAAGGATCTTGAAGAAAGCATTTAATTGAACGTGGTTGTGATTACACAGATTGTCATTACACAAACAGAAATGACAAACTAATGCAAAGACCGACACACAGAGATTAAAGTGAAGAGCATCAAATTTTATATTGTAAGCAGACCTAAGTTAATAATGCTGCCATGGTGCTCACTGTGAAAGGAGCTTTTTAATTATTTAGTTTATTCGTCATATTCTGAGGAAGACAAATTGTTTCCAGCCCAGGTGATAAAAACAATGTCAGATTTAGCAGTGGCTTCTTGGACATGCTGGTGTGTCAGGGAAATGTCTAGTTATGAGAATAACTGTTTTCAGCAGACTATTTTATTGTTGTGTAGTTGTTTCTGTTGACCCCTTAATTTTATTTATGTTCTCTTGTTGACAGTTAAAGACCTGTAAGAGGCTAATTTTGGCTGGACTGCTTGTTGTGCTGCACATTAAATACAGGGTTGTCTTTGGGATGGAAAGGCCATCTCCCACTTGACCAATGCTTCTGCCACTGTGACTTCCAGTGAAAAATTTAATAAAAAGGAACCGCACACCTAAGTGTTATCAGGGTTATTTATGCTGCAGAGCATCTCTCTGGCAGCGCTGCTCCCAGTCAGGGCAGTCCTCAGGGCTCACCTCGCTTTCTGGCTTCCTCTCCCCATCCAGCAGCTTGAAAATTTCGGCGCACTCCACGGAAATCTTGACGTAGCCCTCCACCACGTCGTAGAGCTGTGCAGCCGGCAGCTCCTTCGCCACGGACACGAAGGTTTCCAGCCCTGCAAGACAGCGGCGACCTCCGCATGAGGGGCTCCCCCCGCGGCTTGCAGCCAGCCCACCGCCGGGGACGGCGGCTCCATCACCTGCCCCTCGCGGTGTCCCCCACCCCCACGACCCCAAAGCGGGGTCCCCACAGCCGGCCCCTCACCCTTCCCGGCGGTGCTGGGGTCCCGTAGCAGCGCCTTGAAGCGGACACCCGTGAACTCGCCCTCCTCGCCCCGGGCTCGCTTGGCCGCCGGCTCGCCGGCCCCGGCCCCGGCCGCGGGCACGCCGCGCCGCTTGGGCGCCATGTCGCTGCCTCCGCCCCGGATGCGGCCCGGCAGGAAGAAGCGGCCTCCTGCGGCCGGAGCTGAGGGGAGAAGGGGGATGAACCGGGCTGGGCTGCCTCAGAAAGGGCTCTTTTGGGGGTGTTGTGCTTTGGGGTGAACGGGGGGGGGGTTGCCCTCAGTGGGCTGTGCCCCGAGGAGCGGGGTGGGAGTGCGGAGAGCCTTGCCCGCAAAGTGCTGGGTGCGCAATGCCGGCAGGTGGGACTCGCTGCACCTGAAACAGTGCTGCAGCACTGAGGCAAAATGAACACCAAGCTGGAATAACGACCAGAATAACCCTTTGCTCCTACTGACAAGTAACAAATAAAGGCGACGTGACTTATTAAAGGCTTTCCGTGAGATCATTTTTTTGGTCAAAACTGTTTTTTTGGCAAAACCGCGTGGAAAAGGAGTGGTCCAGAAGAGGGCAACATTAACAGCGTATCTAGCTCTTAGGGTGGGCAAACGCCTTATGTCAATCGGAGATGCTGCAGTGTTTTGAGAACAGACGGTAGGGTAAAATAAAAGATAGCAAAGTTAGAAAGCACTAAGTGATAAAAGGAGTCCTTATATTAAGTATAAGGAATCCTTAGATTAGATATAATGTGGCACTCAAAAAAATTGGGGTTGAATAAAAGCAAATGTGAGTTGCTAGATATTAGTTACAAGGGCTTTTTTTGGAATAACTGAGTAGAAAAGGCTGAGAAGCATCTCAGTGCTGCTAGTTATGGCATGCCCCATTCAAATTACGTTAATCATTTACAATATTTCCAGAACTATTGAAATATTAACTCAAAAGATTTCAACTATTTCTCTGCTTGTTTTGATAGCACTTTCACGTGGAATTCACCACAGTATAGCAAATCATGCATTCAGTTAATCCTTAAAATATCATCAGTGGGTTGTTCTGAATGGTGGGAATCCTTTATTTCACCTTGCATTTTTCTTGAAAATCACAGAATCACAGAACAGTTTGGGTTGGAAGGGACCTTAAAGCCCACTTAATGCCAACCCCCTGCCATGGGCAGGGACACCTCCCACCAGACCAGGCTGCCCAAAGCCCCATCCAGCCTGGCCTTGAGCACCTCCAGGGATGGGGCACCCACAGCTTCTCTGGGCAACCTGTGCCAGTGCCTCACCACTGTCTGAGTGAAGAATTTCCTCCTTATATCTAATATAAGGTTTCCCCGGAGCCTTCTCTTCTCCAGGCTGAACAACCCCAACTCCTCCAGCCTGGTTTCACAGGAGAGATGCTCCAGCTCTCTGATCATCCCCGTGGCCCTCCTCTGGACTCATTCTAACAGGCCCATGTCCTTCTTGTGCTGGGGGCCGCAGAGCTGAATGCAGGCTCCAGGTGGGGTCTCATGAGACCAGAGGGGGACAATCACCTTGCTCGCCCTGCTGGCCATGCTGCTTTTGATGCAGCCCAGGGTACGGTTGGCTTTCTGGGCTGTAAGCACACTGCTGGCCCATGTCGACCTTCTCATCACCCAACACCCCCTAAGTCCTTCTCCTCAGGGCTGCTCTCAATCCATTCTTCACCCAGCCTGTATTTGTACTTGGGATTGCTCTGACCCAGGTGCAAGACTTGGCCTCTGCCCAGGTCCCTCCGGATGGCATCCCTTCCCTCCAGCATGTTGACCGCACTTCTCAGCTTGGTGTCATCAGCAAAGTTGGTGTGGATGCATTCGATCCCACTGTCCGCGTCACCAACAAAGATGTTAAACAGCACTGGTCCCAACGCTGACCCCTGAGGAACACCACCTGTTACTGATCCCCACCTGGACATTGAGCCATTGACTGCAGCTCTTGGAGTGCAGTTATCCAGCCAATTCCTTACCCACTGAGCAGTTCATCTGTCAAATCCATGCCTCTCCAACTGAAAGACAAGGATATAATGGAGGACAGCATCAAATGCTTTCTACAAGTCTAGGTGGATGATGTCGGTTGCTCTTCATCTACCCAGCAATGCTGGAACTGAAGATATGCAGATATAAAAATACATTTGAAATTCCAGAAATTGGAGGGGGTACATATAATGTACGTATAATGTGTGATATAAATAGCATTGTCAAGAGGGGTGTGCTTTGTTTTTGAGGGGATGGAAGCAAAGGCTAGAACTAATATGACCAAAGCAAAAAATATATATATTAAAAAAAAAAAAAAAAAGTTTTTAAAGGGTTCAAAGCACCCACATTGCTAATAGCTTCCAAGTAACTCATAGCTTTTGGACTTTCAAGTCTGATCATTATAATCACACCATATCTCATAGAATATTAGTACAAAAATACTACCACAAAATGCTAGCAAAAATGATTTTAATTTCAACTTATATTCAATCTTTCTCTCCCCTCACTGCCAGAGTAGCCATGAGCTACTTTATGGTTTTAATGAGGATGGTGAGGAAGACTGTTTGTTTCACTTCAAACCAGATTACTTCCATGATGTTGTTGTTGTGTACTATGATGAGCCTGCACCCCCTCCTTTCTCTGTCATATTTATGACAATTTTCTTCCCTGGAGTCTGTTTTTTGGCAAACACCATTCAAGGAGGCCTGCTCACAGAATGAGACATCAAGCTCAGACAACGTTGCTCTGCCCTGTTGTGCCTGCATGCCTGCATGTTTAACAGATGTAAGCAGTGAATGACTCAAGTATTAATTTCTGAGCTGCCCAATTTTCGGTAAATTGAAATGTACTCCCGTGATTCTTGCCAGATGAACAAGTAATCATATCCAAGATACACATTGCCCCTTTGGCATCTGCTTGTCTGAAAAATAATTCCCAATGCCTCTCAAGAACCTTAGCTCTAGCCCAAGTTTACTGAACAGTTCCAGGTACAAAATTTATCAAGCCAAGTAACCCTTTCCTGCATCAGCCATCATCCAGCTTCTGAAGCCTGTGCTGGCTTGAACAGCATCTCGTGTAACAAGCCTTAGCCCTAGAGTCCTGCCCAATTTGCCTTCGCTTCCCAACTTGAACTTTATTCCTAACTCTAGGAACCTCATTCATTCAATTTTGAAGACCAAATTCGTTTTGTTAGGTTCTCACCACTAGCTTCTTGAAGGTCTATCATCTGGTTTCAGCATAAACTCTCCCATCCTGCTCACCCACCCACCATCTGTAGCCTTTAGTCATGGCTCAGCAACATGCCAGACCTCAAGCTTAAGTTTGTTGTTTTGAACTTACATCATTTCTTAACTCTGCCCTGGTGGACCTTCACTAAACTTGGCCTGATCTCCTGGCCTTCAGCTGCACACTACAAATGAGTGACTATCTCTATGGGTAGAGCAGGACTGCTGATAGACCCATACCTAAATAGAGCAGTATAGCCCATGCTAATCCCAGACCAGATTTTACCTTTAAAGCCACTGATGTTTGGTTTAGCAGAGCCAGGAACTGCCCCTGCCTGTTACGGTACCACTGCACCACTACTGCTCTCAGTGCGGGTATGACCTGAAGACCTCACACAACCTGATTCACTACTCCACACTAACTTTGGTCCAGATCGTGGAGGAAATGCAGCAGTTTCTTAACACATTTTTTCCAATAAACAGCCTTCAGCTGATGCACAAATTAATCATAGAAGTAATTCTGAGGAACTGAATCTCAGCAAATACCACATTTAAAACTGCAACTCTCAATGTTCTTTCATGGCTTAAAGGATTATTTCATAGAAATGTTTATTTCTTTCTTTTTTTTTCTCCCCAAAATTCATGTTCCTGCAAACTTGATGTGAGAAACAGCTGTTCATCAGATCTTCTTGCTTTCCAGCTTGTGAGCTCTGAGCTGTTGGTTCACAGAGGGAGAAATGATGGATGCTGACAGGAGGTTGGGTGTCAGGACCCTTTCCTCAACGCAGCCTCTCAGGAAGGGAACATTCCCAGCACAGCCCAACACCATCACTTCTTCCCCATCTCACGTCCAAATGCAACATGCCCCACGCTCCCACCACCCTCACTCAGGGCCAGCTCATGAGCTTGGAGACAGAGAGGTTACAGAGCTGGAATTACTGAAGTTTGGAAACAAGGGGTCTGAGCAGTGCCCCACAATTGGGTACGGACTCAGGAGCCACGTGGGTAGGCTGGGCTGAGGTAATAACCCTCGTGAAACCACGTTGCAATGCCAATGCCTCTCTGGCATAAGCAGTTACAGCAATTTAGTAAAACCACAACTTCTTCTGCTCTTGAAGCTGAAAAACAAAACGATCCCTCCTTCTCCAGTCTCTTAGTTATTTCAACCACAGCAGCGCTTGTCTGAACAGCTTAATGAGTGCGTTTTAAAACCTGACTAATGACAGTTTATCTTCCCTGCCATTACACCAGAGTCCTATCAATATCAAAGGACCCAATTCGCCTGCGGCGTCAGCAGCACGGAGCATGCATTAGCACCAGGCTTTTGAGCCGGGGCACGGGATGAGTTGAGAATCAGGCTGCTTGCCCAGATGCTGAGGATGGAGGGAAAGACTGGGTGAGAAAGGAGGAGGACAGAAGAGGGGGAAGGACAGTGGGCAGGCTGGGATGAGCTAGTGGAGGTATAGGCTGAAAGCAGCTGCAGATATCTACTGGGGGTGAAGTGAATAAAGCCTTTAGTTCAAGGCACAGAACAGGACCCTGGCTCTACAGGACAGCTGCATCCAGAGGCACAAAAGGGATAGCTTCCATGAACACTGAAAGCCGTACCACCTTCTACTCATGGAATAATATTCAACCACCAGTAGCCTGAGTTAGTGTAACCACAGACACTGAGCATCTCTTCAGAATTTACCATTGAACCCATACAGTTCAGTAAGGAAAAGCCAGCACTCGTAAACTCTACAATGCTATTTCCAAATTTCTGTTATTTGCTTCTAATTTTGGGGTGTTCAGTTTGAATTGCTGTGAGGTCTGGATCTCAAAACCATTAACCCTCACTGATTAGATATTGATAAAGGCTTGTATTTTCTGAAACGCTCCCAATTTAGCATGCCTTTGCATACCTAACTTGAGAGACCTTGAGAACAGATTTTCCAAGGCTTTTGGAAAACCCACCAATTTTTCAGTGCTTTGACATTGATTTTGTGGCTGCAAAAAGCTGCCGTCTTGAATTTCAAGCACACAAAATCATTAGTCATTTTGGAAAATCTTAGCCTAAATACATACTAAAGGAAAAACAGTGACAACAACCAGCTGAAAGGCAGGCTCATAAACCCATAATAAGGCATTTTTGCAAGTAAACAGGCTGATTTCCAAGAATATGGTCCACCCAGCAGCTCTGTCCTAGTGTCCTTCCTAAACCGAGAGGCAAGGCATGCAGTGTCCTCCAGTCCACATTTTAAGGTCCTTTTTGGGATGTGACCAAGGCTGACTTATATGCTTTAAGATGGCATGGAGAGCAAAGCCAGGACCTTTTCCTTGGTGCACTTATTCTTCCTCCAGCTTAGGTATTTTTTTGTTGTTTCCAGCAGCAAGCTCTGTGGGATGGGACAAGCCTCTCGTTTCTTGTCTGTACAAGTGCCCAGCATGCTGGGTGTACTGCTAGAAAAAAGAATCTGCGCACAGGAGAGGTGCCAACAAGACTGGCAGCATGAAGGAGGATGAGGAGCAGTGACCTTTCTGCTGTGTGCGGTGAGGAAGTTGAGATGGAGTTCAGATGGAATGAAACATGAAAAGACTGGTTTTACAAACTTTGTGTGCTTCGTCTCACTGCTCTTTTGTGAAGTGGCCAGGCTCTCTACGGTGCTATGAAAAGTCAGGCCAAGAGCTGACTATGTAGGATGCAGCGTATGACCACAAAACTCATATCTTGTTAGTTCTCATAACTCTGAGGTGAATCAAAAAAAAAAAAAAAAAAAAAAGAAGTCAGAAAATAGCAAATACTTCCCGTGCTTTGAAATCTGCTGGGTGAAATACCATATTCTGTGTTCATTCAGATTTCTACCTGCATCCATGAAAAAGTTTTTTAACTGCAACATGCAGAATTGATCCTCTCAAGATCAAGTTACTGCACACTTGAAGACCTTGTTAGAACTCAAAACGTGTGGCACCCTGTTAGAGCATCCAAAACACACTTAGAGTTGAACTATACGAAAAGCTTCTCCATCACTATTTTCATGCTTGTATCCATAGAAATAGAGGTTGAATCAGGAAAAATGTGCTATGTTATTTTAAATAATCACCATATAGTGATTACAGTAAAGCATGTGCTTTGTTTTAATGGGTTGGACATTCATTTCCATAGAAACAGAGAGAGGAGAGCAGCCTGCTTGTTTGAACTGTCTTGTAGATTTCATCTCTGTCAGAAAGCAAGAATATAAAGCGTTTAAAAATGTGGGAAAATCCTGGGGTTTTGTACTTAGATTTTTTTTTTTTTCCCCAAAAAAAGCCAAAGAGAGCATAAGTGAACTTTTTTGGAAACTTTATTCAGGGAGGAAAAAAAAAATCAGCTCCCAATAAGTTTACTGGGGAGGAAAGAAGAAAAAGGGGTAGAAAGTATGGTGAGGAAAGGTTATATATGTGAATTTTTTTCCTGAGTTAAAAGCAATTCCAACCCAACAAGTGCTATAATTTCGGTATTGTTCTATAAACCTGTGATTTTTTTTTATTTTTTTTAATTATCTTTTGCTAAAGGGAAATTTTAGGCCACATAACTCAACTTTCTTCTATTATTTCACATTGTAAGTTTATTTGCTAAGCCATGATACAAGTTTCAAATTGACAGTTTGGCTGAAGTTCAGAGAAAAATGAATAATATGGAGAAAAATGAAGAGCTTAGATTTTTGTTTTGCTCTTGCAAAACTTCCCTGAAACAACAAGGTTCCTGCTTTTTTTTTTGACACTGTAAAATGATTTCTTTTCTCCCTGAGTTCAAAAGAGAGAAGCTGTTTGAAGCAAGAATGCTATCTAGCCTGGATATAACTTATAATCTTTCATTTGTCTTTGGGGAAAAAATGGATCTCACTCCAGTTTCTCATGAGGAAAGGCCAAGACTGGGAGATTCTGTAGTTCTACATGCTGAACGTGTCTGGATTAGTTATGTTGTCTTCCAACTGCTGAGCATTGCCAGCTTGCAAAAAGTGCTTTCATGGCTATGGCATAGAAACACATTCTGCACATCAGGATAAATAACGCCTCCTGCCTCTCTACCGTAGTGTTTCACTCCGGTGTCTCTAACCTCACCTTACCGGTTAAGCATGAGAATGGAAAAGTGAGGATTGCAAGAAACACTACACATTTTAGGTGAGTGTTGAATAGCAAAGTATCACCCATTCATGAAAGGAAAGATGGAAGGAAGGAAGGAAGGAAGGAAGGAAGGAAGGAAGGAAGGAAGGAAGGAAGGAAGGAAGGAAGGAAGGAAGGAAGGAAGGAAGGAAGGAAGGAAGGAAGGAAGGAAGGAAGGAAGGAAGGAAGGAAGGAAGATACTCAATGCCCTTTTACCATTTCACTGACAGCACACCTTCAATTCCTGTTTGCTGCAATGTCTGTAAGTTGCTTTCCCCCATAAGGCAGGCATCTACACAAAGGAGCACCAGGCTGCACCTTTCGTTGTTTTTCAGCCCTGACTGCTTCACCTCCCTGGAGGTTACCTACAACAGTCTGAGCCTCTCCCAGCTCAGTCATTCCACGTGAACACTGACTTTGTGTTTGGGTTATACCTGCACAGTGCCAAAGCATACCAGGCTCATCCTGCACCACCAGATGGTCTTTTTCTTGCAACACCACAGGGCTAGAGAAGGCAGTATTATCTCATTGGGAAGAGAAGATTCACAAGTTCTCATTAGGCAAACAACCCTGCAGGATCTTTACTCGGGCAGATTATGACAGGGTAAAGGGGAATGATTATAAACTAAAAGAGGGGAGATTTAGATTAGATATTAGGAGGAAATTCTTCACTCAGAAGGTGGTGAAGCACTGGAACAGGTTGCCCAGAGAAGCTGTGGATGCCCCATCCCTGGAGGTGCTCAAGGCCAGGCTGGATGGGGCTTTGGGCAACCTGGTCTGGTGGGAGGTGTCCCTGCCCATGGCAGGGGGTTGGGACTGGATGGGCTTTAAGGTCCCTTCCAACCCAACCCATTCTGTGATTCTGTGATTCTATGATCTTGTGATTCAAAGCTTTTCAAGCATGAGTACAGGATGATGTTTCTCAGTGATTTTTGATGTTTTATATATTTTTCTGCGTTGGTTGTGCTTGTCACTGTCTACTCAGAGCCACACATAGTAGATTGAGTTGTAATTATTGACAGCTACGTCCCATAAATTAGTGAGCAATTCAGAGAAAGGGAGGTAAAACACTTCTGATAGAACTGTAGCAGGTAGCCTGCATATAAGTTATCTATATCTCTGTGTTGACTGTGTAAGGAGCGAAGGTCTGGCATCCTACAGCCATCGGTCATCTAACTTCACTGGGCTGAAATTACAGGAGATATGTAGCTACGCTAGACATGGCAGAGGCAAGGTTGGGGTAAACAAGTCCATCACAGTCATCTAGGCAGCTTTTTAGAAGATCTGAGTATGGTCCCCAGGTAGTTTCTCTTACAGAGGGGTAACAATATATGCTACTTTTTACATTTCCCTGACATTCGCTTCCGTCTTCAGTGGGAATGACCTGTGATAGAAGCTGCAAGAAGCATCAGATTAAATGCCCTGGTATAGCATAATCAAGGAAAAATAAACTGAGAGAAGTAGAGAGGAGACTCCTGCAATTTTCTTTCTGATATCATGATCAGAAGGCACAGGGTAGCTGGTTCAGTTCAGAGGCAAACCCAGTCCACACCTGAAGCAGCTGGAAGGATGAGCATCACACTCCTGATGGAGCTATTGTCCTCTCTTCCATCTGTGTTTCTGGATGCCATGTCCTGGTTTTCAGCATCTTCTATGCCATTTATTTGAGTTTAGTTAAACATGAAGGAACGTCTCTGACCTTGGGCAGGTTTGTTTGAAACCTGGTTTGCTCTTATCTGACCAGGACTACGGAAGGGTGAATGTACTGTGCACACAATCCTGTTGTTTTCCTGTGTGTGAAGAGGGGGAGGTTGAATAAAATGAATTCCGATGCAGACATGAAGTTCCAGTTGGTCAAAGTTCAGTGCAACTTCTCGGAAGAGGTGCCAAAGTTAAGAAATTGAAATCTGGATGCGATCCAACTTCAGTTGGGGCAGGAGAGGAATGGGTTTAACAGCATCCCTTTGGCCCCATCATCTCTTACCTCCTCACCCGTGTCAAGGAGAAAGCAGAGGAGTGTGAACGTGCACGGCAGGCTGACGGCAGCTAGGTGTTCCTGCCTGCCCACTGCCCACTGCCCACTGCCTACCCGAGCACAACCCAAGTGTAGAAAAGGTTTTCATGCCCATTTCCAGTGCTGCTTCTAGGGTCTCTTGCCCTTTAGCCTCGCGTACCTTAATAGGAGCTGCAAATTACCTTTGCAGGTGGCTTAGCAGGTCACACAGCGAATGTGTTTGACCTTCCCGCTGGTTTGCTTTCCAGTCTTACCAAACAGACTCCAGGGAACAACCTGAACCCTCTCAAAGGAACTTGAAGATGTTTTTGCAAGGAGAGCCTTAAGCAACACTAGCCACTTCAAACCCACCTGCGCTGAGCTACGTGGGTCTTAAGGGCTGGGGTGAGGCGGGCACACGGAGAAGGGGAAAGTTTATTTTACACCACGGAAGAAGGGTGAAAACCCAGCGGGAAGCGAGGCGCCCGGGTCGTGAAGGCGGAACGGCGCCCGGCAGCCAAGAGGGAGGCGCCGGGCCCGAGCACTGCCCGGAGAGGGGTGGGGAGAGCCGGGGGAGGGCGGGCGAGGTGCCGCCGGCCCTGAGGCAGCCCGGCCCGCGCGATGCGCGCTGAGGGCAGTGCCGGGCGCGGCGCCGCCGGGGAGCCTGTCCCCTGCCCTTCTCCTTCTCCCTCAGGGGCTGCTCCGCCCTCCTCCTCCTCCTCCTGCTGCTGCTCCCGGGGGCAGCCCCAGGTGGTGGCCGCGCCGGCGGCACCATGTGAGGCGGCGGGGCTGCCGCCGCGCCTCCCGCTGCCATGAGGGGAGGGGACGCGGGGCTGCGCCCACGCCGCCCACAGGTACGGCCCGGCCGGCAGCGGCTGCTCCTGCGGCTGCTGCTGCGCCTCCTCCTCAGCGGCGCCCTCCTCAGCGGCGCCGGGGTGGCGGCGCTCGGAGACTTCGCAGGTAACGGGGAGGGACCCCGGCGTGAGGGAGGGAGGGAGGGAGGGAGGGAGAGGCGGGAAGGCGGGGCGGGAGCGCCCAACGGTCGCCCACCGCCGGCTAACGGTCCCCGACCCCCCGCTAACGGTCCCCTGAGGGGGATAAAAGGGAGCTAAGGGGTCCCCGAGGGCTCTGGCGGGAGGGTGCTCGCTGTGTGCTGTGTCCTCGCCCTTAATGAGCAGAGCAGAACTTTCCCAAAGCCAGCCGGAACAAAGTCAGTATGGGATTAATAACCCAAATGTGCTGTTACACGTGCTAACAGAGTTCACGTTCCTACAGTTCACAAGGCCGGTGATGGTCCTGCAGAAACCAGATCTATTTTCTCAGCAGTAGGAAAACACAGCCTGTGACTTTCTTACTGTGTCAAGCTACGTAAGCCTGAGCATTCCTAAGGAAGCAATCACCAAATGTAAAAACCAGAGTTACGTGCTGAGATAAACTGCGTTCTCCTCTTGGATTCCTTTCAGAAATAAAAGCCTTTTAGGTCGTTTAAATGCTTGCTTTATTTTATTTTTGCCTACCTGCTGGGTTTTAGATGTTAGTTTTGGACTTGCATGTAGTTCTCAAAACAAAAGTTCAGATTTTCCCTTCCAGATAGGCACCGAGTTAAAAAATATCCCTCTAGTTTATCTAAGAAAGTTCCTCTCACAAAAGTCCATTCACATTTAAAATGAAGTTATTCAGATAAGGTTATCCAAGACAGATTTCAGAAGTACAGCTGTATTCAGTATTTCATCGTGCGCTGGACTTTCCCAATAAGCAGAATGACCAAAGATAATTCTCCAACTCAGCCTAGACATCAGCATTAAAAATGTCATGCAGACAATTCGGTAAATAAAATGTAGAAAAGATTAGATTCCAAAACGCTTGCCAATCCCGACTGGGGACGCTTCCAGGCCTGAACAAACGCCGCTCACATTTGCCTTTTACTTTTAACAGAGATATAATCCGGAATGACAGAAAACACAGAAACGGTGCTGGATACTTTTTTTTTTTTTAAAAAAAAAAAAGGCGTCCAGAACACAGGAGGAAGTTTTTAGCTACTTCAAAAGCAGGGAACCGCAGCAGGTGCTGCAGGCCGGGAGCTGTCAGATGTAAGATGACACCCTGCGATGCCATCCCGAGCCTGCTTAATACCTGGTAAAGGATTGCAACGAGCTCTGCAACGGCAGCTTCGGGCCAAGCCTCTGAAGTTGCTGAATTTCCTTATTTGTTCCCCCCCCCCCCGCAGCAGGAACAGCGACTTGATTTTCATAAGCTCTGCTGAACGTGCGTGGAAACAAATCTGCCCCGTTTAAAGGGACAGCAACTCCCTGGGGATTGTCCCGAGGGGTGGCGAGAGGGACCTGGCACCCCTGTTTTTTACCGACATCCTACACTTTCACAGTGCTGGGAGGGGGCAGGTCCAACCCCCCTGCTTTACCCTTTCTGAAGGTGAAGCTCCCAGGTGGCAGCCCGCACGTTTCCACGTCGTGTCGTGGCAAAAGCAGCAGAGATCAGGACCGTGAATGTGTTCGGCACCCTTTGATCTCTTACGGGGAAGTTAGGAGCGCACAGAGAACTGGAGGGAAAGCCACTTAAACTTTTCCTTCTCTTCACAGATTGCAGGCTTTTATACTCAGATTATCAGGTGCATACTTTCTTGGGTCATTGCCTTTTCTGCTCTGTGTGTTTCCAGCATCAGATCTCTACCTCTACAGCCCAAGCTCTGTTTCTTTCTCCTTCTCTTTCTCTTCCCCTCACTCTTTCTCCTCATTCTCTCACTCTGGCAGCTTTCTGCAATCCTTCCCAGCCTGCTGTCAGATTGCAGCAACCGTACGTGTAATCCTTGTTGTTCTCTTCATGTATGCATTAAATTACGCTGGCAATTCTAACCTGCCTGGAGTCCTTCTGTTAATCACAAGACCTACCTGCTGCTGGTAACAGCCCGAATGAGATGACCCCTCTTTGGATTTGTCTGGTATTTTGGAAAGCAAGAGCAGGGAGTAGTGTATGTGGATAGTGAAGGGTTATTATCAGGTTGTGTTTGTTTTTTTTTTTTTTTCAGTATGTGACTTGTATTTATTTCCCCATTTAGTAAACTGTCAAAATTTTTTACGGATCATTTCACAGAGCAGAAGCAGTGAAACTTTTACAGTATTTGTCCCTCCCTTTTCATAAGAGGCAGGCTGGGAGTAGAATCTCTTCACTTGGCTGTTGCAGGTCAGTTGCCGTGATGGTCTTGTTGTTGCACTTGCTCTCCTAGGACACAGAGCTGCAGGTTCTTGTATGTTTCTCAGTCTGGCTTTTAACTATGGGAAGGTGTTGTGTTGTGTTGTGTTTTGTTTTCTTGGCAACATTTCTCCACTGTGTGGTAATGTTTTATGAATTGGTATGTGAATTGGTATTTCCTAGGGACAAAAATGTTCTGAAACAGGACTCCAGCAGCAGAGTTCTCCATCTAACCGTGTGAGGAGGACTCTGTCAGTAAGCAAAGTTAGTTTCTCCTTGGTAACAGGAGGTATCTGAGGTAAAGCAATGTTGATAGACACGGAACTTAAAGATCCACGTAATCCATTCTTCTCCAGCAACTTGGTGGCAGCACAGGACGTATGGATATTGTATTGGTTGTTGAAAGTGGAGGTTTGCCCTCAGGTCTGCAGTTCTCTAAATGATTAATTTTTTAAAGCATGTATGCCAAAGTTTGTTACTGGTAGCTGAAGGTTTGGAGTGGGAGGAAGAGGCAGGGGGGTCAGAGAGATGGAGAAATCCCAATTCTTTCCTCATGCATACTGGTTTGAGCTGCAAAATTTTCTGCCTCTTATGACTCCTCTTCAAAGGACATCTAAAATCTTTTTTTCACCAAAATATTTAGTCATGTGGAAAAAAAAAGGTGAACAGCTGTTTTACCTGCTTGCTTTCTCCTCTGCCTCCTCTCTCCCAGCGACCTTGGGCACAGGCCTTCTTGCTTGAACGGCCCTCCTTCACTCGGTTCGTCACTCAGTCTCCCCTTCTGTACCTCAGTCCCAGCCAGGTTTTCTGGGCAGCTCTCAAGAAATGTGTCTGTAACCAAAGATCAGAAATGAAGTAACCGTGTGATTGCAGGGCTGGGCTGAAGAATGACTTTTGGGAGGTGAACAGAAAAAGTGGCCTGGTGTTTAGGTGGAACCTTTTAACCTCTGTGCACACGTGTCAACTTTTCTTTCATTTTCCAGAAAGTTCAGACAGAGCTAGGCATTACTTTAACTTCATGGGCTTGATCTTCTGACCCAATAATAGGGAACAAATGGATCTAATGAAAAAGCAAACCAGTTCACCCAAGAAACATAATCTGGTCTTGTGGTCTTTCTCCATTAAAAGTTTCCATTAAGTTCCGTGCCATTTACCCATCCCAGATTCCCCCAGGCAAAAGGAAAGCAAACAAATGCTTCGAGCAAATGCTGTGTGTGTAATAACGTGGCAGGATCAATCAAGACCAACCGCAATGATGCAGAGAGGTTCTTTGTTGGCTTTGTGCTGGTCAGATAAAGTCCTGTACAAATTTTCTGGAGCCAGTTCTGTTGACTCATTGTGGCAAGTGGAGCTTGTCTTTCCACCAGGATATTTAATGAGGTGCTAAAAGGAGTGATGTCGATGATGCATCTTCTTGATACTGGCTTGCAAATGCCAAACACAAATTTTGGTTGCTTTGCTTAAAGGGAACATTTCGTTTTAGAAACACGTTTCATTTCAGTAACGTGGGAGTTAAATCTTTAAGTCTGGTTTAAGGTTTCTCAGTGTGTAGTGGATTTGGATCTGTGAAACAGGTCCGTGTCAGAAATGAGAACCAAGGTTTTGTTCTAGGCTCATCTCTGCAGTTCTAGATGCTTTCCCGAGGAAGTGTAGCTTATGAAATCCTATTTTATATGTGGCCTAGTGTTTAGTTTTTGTTGAATTTTGTTGAATTTTGTTGAAAAATGTAGTTTTGATCATCCTTGTTGAAGCTTTGGCCCTATTAAATTCCTACACATTATGTGAGCGTAAGCAGCTGGGCCCTGCTGGCTTCCCCAAGAAAGGATGCTGCTCCAGAAGCTCTCTGAAAGCGAGTTAAAGCTTAGCTTGATGCTCTCCGCCTCCCTCACCGCCACTCCCAACAGACTTTGGGAAATCCAGGTATGAGACACAAACCTATAGGAAACCTGACTTCCTGAGCTCCACCGCTCAGGGATGGACATGTTGGAGTCTGTCTTTCAGGTTCTTTCAGCTCTGGGGCAGGAACTGTCTTCATTCATCACCGTGCAGACTGCTGGCACTTGACACATCATGTGTTATTTCTATTCAAAATAAACAGCAGGGTTTAGCTCCTCCTGCCTTCCCATTCTATCCGCTACCGATACCCTTCTCAGCAAGACAGAGCTTCCAGGCACTCTCGGCTTTATTAGAGAAAGTGGTTACAGACCTATTCCAGACAAATGCTCTTATTTTGTTGGAAGTGTCCCCAGACAGAGCAGTCACTGTCTGACCACTCACCAGAAGTCTGCTGTCTTCCAACTATAATCTGCAACTAAAACTGAAATATTTTGGTATATAACCAAACACAGAGAAAATAGTGTCCTAAAGGGAGCTGAAGAGCAGAAGGAAGTGTGGTTGTGCCTTATTTGTTCGGCATTGGTGAGTCATTTCATCTGAATTTTCTATGCATTTTAAGAGTTTTGTTTCAAAGGTCTATTGTGTGGCTTCTGGCAACAAATTAAATACCAGTGCTGTTTGGGTCTTAATTTAGAATTAATTTAAAAACATCACTCATAATATAAGACCTGACTGAAAGCCTATGGAGGTCACTGGAAGGATTCCCAAGAATTTCACTGGGCTTTGGATGAGGGTCGTAACCCACAAATATCTGTTTATTTTTCCTCATTGTATTTACTCTTGGATGGGAAGGCAAGCATTCATTTTTCAGAATCGTTGTACAGTTTGGGACATTTTTTTTAGGTTAAAACTGGGTTGGGAAAAAAGAAATGTTGCTGTAAAGAAAATCATCAAGCTCTGAGGATAGAGGGTTGTAGGGTTTTGGTTTGGGTTGTGTTTTCATTTCTGTTTTTTGCTTTTCTGGCTTGGACCTGATAAACTATAAGCTCTCCTAACACTGCAGATGCAAGCTGCCAGAGGATGGACTTAGTGATTCAACACACAAATTCCCTGGGCTCTAATTTATCCTATTCCCTGTAATCTGATTTTTCAAGTGTCACATATCAATGGGAATGCATTAAATGGGAGTTTGACTGACTCAGGGTTCAGTTTGCAAATTGAATTTTCTTTTTATGAGGGGCTGGCAACGAACATACTCCCCCACCTCCCAAGTTTGCATGGAAATTCAAGTTCATAAATTCAAGTTTTCAAAGAAGTATTTTCCCCTAGTCCCTAGGGTACTTTTACTTTTAGTCTTTGGGAAGATCATAACTTTTCTGTCTCGTGGGCATGGTGATTGACTCATTCTGTCTCCACAATGAAGTTGCAACCTGCTGAGCCTTTCTCTTGTTACTTCTTGTTCATGGCACTAGAAGAAGCTACTCCATCTCCAATGAAAAGGAGGTTTTTTTTGTTGGTGGGGTTGGTGATTTTTTGTTTTCTTTCTTTCCTTCTGTCTTTCTTTCTGTCTTTCTGCAGAAAAGAACCTCACAGTCTTCCTTAGAAGTCTTTTATCTCTTGTCAGTATCACTGGATAGGAGGGAGAAAATCTTCCTTTTCTGCTGTGATATTTCCATATTAAAGTCACAGGACAAGTATCTGTCCCTCTGGAATAGCTGGGAGAAGTATAGCTGACTGTAGCATGCGGTTTAATACAGCCCCAAATCTTCAGAGAATGATAACAGTTTACCCCTTCCTAGCACCTACGTTGCTTGTTAAGGAACTCCTGGATGCTGTTACCCAGGCCTGCCGAGTGTTTTATGCTGCCCTTCCTATCAGTTTGGTGTACAGCCACAGGAGTGTGTGTGAATGTAAGGAGAGAGAAGGAGGGAAGGAAACTAGGAAAAAAAAGAGCAAGTGAGGGGGAGAAAGGAAATGAGTAGGGATCTCTGATTTCCTCAGAGAGCCATTTGGATATAAAGAAAGTAAGCATCACTCCTTGGTGACAACACAAGGGAATATGAAATTGTCCATCTGAAGGAAACAGAGAACAGCTGTGGGAGGACATGCGAGAGAGAACAGTCAGCTGGCCTGTGAGTGCAAGAGTCATGGGTTTTCCCAGTCTGAAAAAATTTCTTACACGTAACTACAAGTCCAAGCTGAGTGGCCTGGATGCAAAGATGTTATGGGCTACCTGCAGAAACAATGCCCGTTTGGCATAACCAGAAAAGCTGCAGGAGGTCTACACTTCCTTCATGATATCTTTATTTGTTTATTTTATTTTCTAAAAAGAGCTCGTAGCTCAGATTTTTGTGTGTGCTGTTACTCACTGAATAAACCCCGTTTACATAGTTGAGTTTAAACTCAATGAGTTCTTGGGCAGAATTGCCTTCTTGTCACCTGAATCCCTTCTTTGGCCTAAGTGGAATCAAACCCTTGCTTAATTTGACCCTCAGATTTAGCAGACAGAGGGAGTTATGATCAATAAGGTGGTTATGACCCATGAGTTCCGATTACGGGGGAGAAAATATAAACAAAATCATTTCCTTAGTAAAGCGCACGCATGTTTTTAAAACAGTTCATGGGAAACATGACTGAGCTCTCCATCACTAATGCCTGCTTTGATTGCCACGCTATCCCAAAAGCATTTTCACTTTTAACTTAAGGATTTTCTTGCTGAAGTCTTAATCCCCCATTTGTCATTAAGGCCAGTGAAAACAAGTTGCCCCATTAGCAGCAGGCTGATTAGCTCTCCAGTATGTGTGCGCCGGCTCTTCAGCAGCCAGTTTGAATTGAAAGTGAGAGCTCTTCCTTTGGCCTGTTAGCTCAGGCTAATTTCATGAAACTTGTGGCAACTTTATTTCTGTGATTCCTCTACCCCCCTAGGCTTGAATCTGGCCACTGAGCTCAACAGCTGTTAAGGGAATGGCAGATGGACAGAGCAAGATCTCCTAAGTTTTATCTCCTTGAGGAGTGGTTCATTGAAAACTCACGGGGTCTGATTTTAAGAAAAGTTAGAGCTTTGGAAGCTCTGAACCCAAACTAGACATTTGGAAATTGAAAGCTTTTAAATGGTCACTAGCTTATCACAGGAATGAGACTACCACGAGTTTTTCCAAGCGAGCATCTGCCCCCACATCAAAAAGGTTTCAGTAACATCAAAAATAAAATTATGGAAAAATTATTTTTCTAGCCTGGCAGACCAGTTTCTGATGTCATCACCCACAGTGCAAGCAAAAGGATGAAGATGTTGGGATAGCAGTCACTGGCAAGGAGTGTGAGTGTTGAGAAGAGTGGAAAAAGGCTCACTGAAAAAAACAAGCGAGGGAAATTGAGTCAAACAGTGACTCTGCAAGAAAGCATGTATTAAGCAAGTGTGGATTTTCATGTGTATCTCTTGAGTGAAGCTGGTAAGAACAGTAAGTAGAATAATCAATACTTCTGCCTGAGGATATTTCTAATTGATAAAAGCCTGTAAGACCACACCTTTCCGGGGTGACTCAAGCAGTATGCTTACATGGCACCTGATGTACAAGAAAGAATAAAATGCTGTGGCAAGAAACACAGTGGTTTGATTTTAGAAATAATGTATTTCATGCATAACATTTTGCATTCTGTCATGACTGCTAGCTCTCAAGTAGAGCTACCACAGAAAGAGCTTGCAGACAGCCAAGGTAAGAGACGAAAGGGAATTACAAGAAGCAGATCCCTGCCCTGCCTCCGTGAACAGAGCCAGCCAGGCACTGTCAGATCCGCACACAGAGCAGGGCTCTGAAAGCAGTGATTATGCAGTAACCCTGAACAGCACTGTCTGTGGTGTGGTTAGTTGCCTCTAAAGACCAACAGAGAATGTGGCAGAGGGGAGTGGGCATGAAACTTCGGGGGTTAATTTTCCTTCAACGCTTCCTTCGCAAACCAGTGGAGAACATACTGCCGGAGAAATACTGCAGCTGGATCGTAAATACCAATAAATGTCAGACTGATGCTTCTGAGGGGGTTTGTAGTAGAGTTTATCAGCAGTTCTGTTATCGCTGCATGAAATCTCTTCCCTCAAACTCGTTAGTCTTGCTTGTGTATTTTTAATGCCTGTTGGCACAATTCTTCAGAAAGCGGCGGGAGATGATGTAGATGCACTGAATGGATTAGCCTTCTGGGACTCCCACAGCAATGTGTGTGCTATTTCAATCTATTTTGATCTGAAATGGATTTAAATGTCTTTAAAACAAGCTAGCAAATCATTGCGCTAATTAAGCTAGATAGCACTGTGCACAGCAACCAGTATTTCTGACTCTGTGTATAAAGGCCTGATTCTGAGCAGCCTTGTAGGCTGTGTGATACCCAGCTTCAGCCTCCAAAAATATTACAAAGCAAAGCTGCTCTCTTGCCAGAAGGACATCAGTCAATGCTGAGCTTGTATTTAATAAATGCTAAGCAGTAAGAATCAGAGCTCAAAATGTTGTTCTTCTTGATGCTTCACGTGGTGAGATTCATGCTGGCAGAAGTGGGGAGGGCAGAATAAACACATTTCTACAGCCTAATGCTGAAAAAGGGCCTTAAGGCCTTGTGTGAACGACCCCCACCCTAAGGGATGAATTCCATATAACGTAGTACCCCATGCTGTCTTGTGCCATGCACTGGAGACATAGAGCGTCTCTTGGCTGGCCATTTGCAGGCTTTTTGGTAGTCGTAGTTCCTTCAACTGAGATTTTTTAAATTTCCATTTTTACAGTGGTCTGAAGTAGGGGAAAAAATCTTTCTGGATTTTCTTACCTTCAGGTTCATGGTAATAACTACCATGATTGTTATTATCCAAAGCAATAATAGCAAGAGCAAATGTTGGGTGTAAAACTACAGCTTTTTAAGAGCTCTGTTTTACACAAAGAGGTATCTATTTACGTTAACTCTCCCAGGCCAGTTAATTTTGTCTGTCGTTGTCATTACAGTTTATCAGTTCTCCTTTGCAACCAGAAGTCATCAATAAGGCTTAAAGCTTTGTTCAGCTGCTCAGTCTCAGTGTTTTGTGTGTTTTCCTGGGGCTATGTTTTTTAGTTGAAGTTCTTTGTCAACACAGTTGATGCTGTGACTAATTTGGCTAATTCTGCAAGAAAGGATTACGCTTGGATCGCGCATTGGTATTTTGAGTCTCAGTAAGAAGTTACAATGAATGAGGAGTCTGGGTTAGGCAGACGGTTGAGTGGGATGATACCTTTTGGCCTTCAAATCAATAGGATGTATGATTCAGGCTTAACTTCTGAGCCAGTCTGTAATGTCTTTGAGATGATTTTGTATGCAGAGCACCCTGTACATCGCTTATGAATGTGTCTTGGGTAAATGGGAAAGCTCCTAGCGAGGCTTTCACACAGAGGCACAGAGATGCTATTGGGACACTGCTGCATTGCCAAGTTATTCTAATTTAGCCAAATCTCACAACGGCTGACATTTTCTCAAAAGTATCATATTGTTTTAAAGAAGTCACATTTATTATTTTTTTGAAAAACAAAACAAAAGAGGAAATCTGTAGTCTTCCTTGCTGCAGAATGAAGCTTGAAAAAGTGATTCCAATAGCTACCTCCCCTCCCCCATACTACCCAGCGAGCAAAGAGAAAGGACCCAACATTATGCTTAAAACACAATCCTGCTGTTGGGTTTGGATGGTGACACAACTGGGAACTCCTTTCAGCCTCTGAGAGAGCATCGTTTGCTTGCCCAGCCCAGTCTTCCAGGTGGGCTCAGGGCAGGCAGGGCCCCGGGATGTGGGAGAGGGCTGACGTCAGGAAAGGAAAAAGGCTGGAGACGTTCAGGGAAGAAACTAGAGGAAGCTGTGATTTGGGTCAGAGCCCCTGCCCAGCGTGGGCTGCCTGAGCTGCACTGCTCTTCGCAAAGGGCTAGCTGCTCAACCTGTGTGTACAGCAATAAAAAATGCAGGTTTACATCGTCTGCCATGTGAGACAGGCAGTTCAGATACTAGCACGTCACCACTTCTCTTATCAGAGGGCAGCAGCCAATTTCCATTACTATTTTTGTCTTTTATTGTGTGCAAATACGTAAGGATTTTAGTGTCAGCTTTAAAATGCCACTCAGAAGGCCAGGGAGCATGATGTCTTATTTTCACCAGTCCATCTGACGCTACTTTTATGAGTGAGCCGTATTGCTTGTACAGAACCTGAGCAATTTTTAAGATGGCTTTTTTTTTTTTTTTTTTTTTTTTAAGAATTGAATAGTTGCAATTGTTGGAGAAAGGTGCTTAGGTACCGCATTAGGAATTTGCAGGATCAAAGTAGCAGTTAAGATGCCAGGGAACTCGTCCAAATCACAACATAGCTGATATTCTGTGGGGAATACCGGGCTGTTCTGTATACAGCGCTCTCGGCTCCACGTAACTTAAAACCCACAGAATTGAAATGATTACAAATATCAGGCTAAATCTTTCAAGGTGTTGAGTGCCCACAGCTCACGTTGGGCTGAGCACTCTTTTACACTGTGGCCCTTTATGCCGTGAAGGTAATGCAAAAAGCACTCAGCGGCAGCAAATGCCACTGGAAGCCCCCTTTCAGCATCAGACCTAAGAAAAGGAGCTTGGGTGCCCATTCTCCTGGCAATAGGCAGCACCTCTCAGGAGCAGGCTGGCAGAGGAGTGGCTCTGGCAGGAAGGCTTAGTGAGTTGTGAGCTCAGTTACACAAAAAATGTAGGGGGCAGATTCTGCTTTTTTCTTTTTCTTTTTTTTTTCCACCCCCTTTTTTTTTTTTTTTTTTTAACCTGTGAGAAGCTGTAGGGATATCTGCAGGGCTTGAGATCTGAGCTGCAAGTACAGGGTATGAAACTCTCTCCATCCTGCAGGCAGTGCCAGCGCTCAGATCGAATTCAGTGAGGTGAGGAACTCCCCTACATCCTTGCTGCGCTGGCAGATGCATCCAGTGACTCCTGTCCCCTCTTGGCCTGTACTTGGGGAATGTCAGACTCGGTAGTGGACTAGGCTTCTCCTTTCCCCAAACTTCACAACTGGTAATGAGCTGAATTTTCCTATCCAGCTGCTGCAGCTGGAAAAAATACTAGAGAACTAGATTATTTTATTTTCAAATTTATTTACTTG
Source organism: Netta rufina (assembly GCF_964035555.1). NCBI lineage: Eukaryota > Metazoa > Chordata > Aves > Anseriformes > Anatidae > Netta > Netta rufina. The sequence goes on from NC_140123.1 coordinate 104,284,212, forward strand.
GAATACTTAGGTTTCTATTCAAAGCATTTTTTAATTGTTCTTTTTTGAAGGCTTAAAAAGGGCAACGAGTGTGAAAATGAAATGGCATGGACAAACTCCTATTTTCTCTGAGAGAACTAATTTTTAGGTACAACGTAAATGTATTCTGTTCTATATCATTCTATTTATGATTCAGCCATAAAAAGGGACATTTTTTCCTACTTAATAGTAATAATATTGTCACAACAGTGGAGTTATGCCAGGCTTCTGAGGAGATGATGCTTGTGTTGCCTTTAAGTAGACCAATAACATGTTTGGAAAAGAGGTGAAGATAGGGAAGACATGATTCATGGTTTTGGAAATTAGGAAGATCCTTATGTAATCATTGTCTCAGTTTTAAAACTTGTACAAGTCTTTTTTTATAACAAATAAATCAACAGAAGCTTTTAGTTCTTTTTCAGTACTTCATAGTTTGTTGTTTGGGTGATTCTGTTGTTGGTTGGTTTGGGGTAGGCTTTTTGTTTGTTTGTTTTTTCTTTTTTTTGTTGAATCTGGGTGAACTTGGTGTTATAGAAGTTGGCTATTGATTTTAGACAGAATTATACAGAATTTAGAGAATGTATAAAATAAAGAAACCATTCGACTCTAGTTACTATCTGCATGTTAATGAAAAGTTTGGCTAATAGTGAAAGAGTTAGGTAAAAGATTTGCTTTGATTGTAGTGTATTGGGTTTGGGTCTAATTTCCATGTGTTTATGGATGGGAAGGATAATGCTTCATTTGTAGGCTGGTATTTTGTGTCCTGTCCTCTACCCACAAACATTCTCTGCTTAAAGACAAATTTCAATCAAGTGTGACTGAGTGGTAAAAATATCAAAGCTTCAAAGTATAGGTGAGGAAAGTCTTTGAATTAAATTTCCCCTAGCAGTTTCACATCACAATGGCTAATTTGTAATGGTCAAAGCTAGCAGCCTGCATGTTCCCCTGCAAGTTTTCCGTGGGAGAACAGAGAAAAGGGCAGCAGGACATGAATTTTATAAATATTTGTGGTGATAACAGAAATCTTGGCTTAAGAGGCAATACCCGATGAAATACAAATCATAAACCCAGCTTTCGTTAGCTGTTTCATTAGCTGCTGATGATACTGCTTATGAGAAGATGCAAACGGATGGTACAGGTGGACAGCTGCATACAGACTCTCCCTCTCCTGTTAACACTGACAGACTCGCTAGTAAATAGAAAATTCTGCATGTGGTACTGCTGGGTCTCTGTCCAGCAGCTCCACATCTCCACATCCAGCAGGTATGGACCACCTTTCCTCTCAGTTGCCCTGGCTCCCGGTTCAGTAGCCCATGCAGGGTCATTTCCATTGCCACTTGTGCACGACACAGCTGCTGGGGAGCCCAGAAATGTGAAAAAGTTTAAGCCAAGATGTAAGGAAAACCTTAGCTGGCTCGAATGAAGGGTCTAGGCCACAAAACCAAGCCACAGTCCTTCCTCCTTCTGCAAACATGCCCTAAAATTGTTATTAACCACGACGGCCAAGGGCCTGAGCCCATTTCTTGTCTGTGAAGTGGCATCTCCAATACCATGCGGCTCTGGGGCACCGCCACCCGACCTGCCGTGCTCCAGACCAGAGCGTTACTGGCACTTAAAGGCTGAACCATTCGCAGCCCCGTGTGCTGTGGCAGTGGGCCATAAATTTAACCTTGACTACAATGCCCTTTCCAGAGACTGATCGTGGTTTTCTTATTATCTAATGAGTTTGTCATTTCCTGTGCTAGTTGTAACACAGCTGAATATTTTCTAGGTTACCTAACCAAACTTCTGCAAAATCATACCGCCTATGCCTGCGACGGGGAGCATTTGAGTCTACACTGTCCTCGGCATTCGACTATAAGCATTCAGTCAGCATTTTACGGGCAAGACTACCAAATGTGTGGCACACAGCAGCCTGAAGCCAGGATGACAGAACCCATAAACTGTGTGGCACCCACCTCCCTGCAGGTATCGCATAAAGCTGTGTAGATTTCCTTCTGAGCCTTGCTTTGAAAGCCCCGTTCCCAATGTTCCCTAAAATAACCAATTCCCTTCTAATCAAGGACTTGTCATGACTCAGCAGGCCAGCCTTCATCCATCACACAGGCCCTCCTTATTCCCAGCAGAGGATACAATCAGTTCACACATCGGGGTTACAAATGCACTGAATGAGATAAGCATGGAACAAGCCAAACTCCTACCACGAGGCTATCTTCACTGACTGAAAAGGCCCCATGAGTTAAACAACAGGGCCTAAGCACTTCTGTGGCTGTCTACATTTCCATAAATACATGATTTGTATCAGGAATATCCTATAGCTTGTTTCCCGAGCCCACTTGAGTGTAGGTTAAAATTATTTAGGTTTCATAAATTATTGCTTTCTGCCATGGAGACTTTTTCAACAAGGCTTAGAAGGCCTGGCTTCCACTGCTGTCAAAGGCTTGTTTCATCATAGTGAAAATTACAGTGTTAGGCCCAATTCACTAAATCATTGGAAAATGGGTTGTCAGTGGAATCTAAATATGTTCTGTCAGTGAAGCTGTTGTAAATGCTTCACAGAAGCTTTGATGAAGCTGGCAACATTAGTGCTTGTAGCTGACACATGGCTTTTTGTCAACAGGGAACGTCTGTTTCCCCCACTAGTGAGCTGAAGAGTTTTACAGAGTGGTTTGGCAGTAATATCCTCTCTCTAGAAACAATATTAGGCCACAGTTTCTGAGTGTGGCTCATCCATGCTGTATTGCAGCTTCTAAAGACATTCCAGCCATGACCTATAGGCCATGTGAAAGTACAGCCCTCCTCTAAAATCGGTAGACCAGATGCATCCTTGAGGTCATTTTACTGACTATAGTGAAGAGATACCAAGGATTATTTGGGGTCTGTGAGTCTTGAGTGCCTTTGTGAGGTCTCCTTGGGCAGTTTTTTTCCCTTGAGTAAATAAACAGCATGGAGTAACAGTTGTATAAACCATCATCATCATTCAGGCACTGTCACTGATCAAAGACACGAAAGCATTTTGACAAGACCACAAACGTGAGAGATACAAATGCTCTGCATCTCAGGGAGTTCCAGCTCTGTCAAGGAGAAGAGACACATCCTGTAAACTGATTTCTTAGAAAAGAGCACCAGTGATCTCATCCTTCCTCCCCTTCCCTCTGGAAACACATCTGCAGTCTGCATCATCAGGCATGATGCTGCCCTGCAGCCAAGAGGAAGCATAACAGGCATTTTATACAGTGACCTCCTATTAAAAGGATCACTGCAAAGTTTGATCTGTCCTGAGATATTAATAGCCCCAGGCTGTCTCATTACGATTATCATTGTTTGCTTGCGTGGTTGCGTGCTTTTGCACAGCAACATGATAGAAAGTCTGACTGCTCTTTGCATTAAGAGAAAACACAAACAGATGCACAGGAGATGATTCAGCTCAGGTACAAACAGAAGGTGACTCAGTAGGGGACATCCATCTCCACTTACTAAAGTTGTAACTCTATTTCACTGGCCTGTTCTAGAGCATTCCCAGTTACGGATGAGTTATTTGCATGACTTGCAACTTTTTAAAAGAAGAATTGAGCAACAAAATTGTCCACTGTGCTTTTCCTTCCCTTATAAACTTTTTAGTGTGCACTTAATGCTCAAAAAGTGTTGGATGAAAGTCTCCTTCTTCTACCCAGGGGAACAAAAAGACAAGAGTGTTATGGGATCACTGCGTTGTGCTGCCAATGTGTATCATTTCTGCTTGGGAAGGATGGCTTCCAGGGATGACAGGAGAGATTCAGCCACTGCCAACTATCTGAGCCTGGAAACAAGAGTGCAGCTTGTGCTAATCACAGTGGTAAATTTGTGATCTGGCCTCTTGATATGACTCAGACCCCTTCCAATGAGAAACAAGGCAAAAATTTCCATAGATTTTCTGAGAAGTACCTAAAATGATCAGAGAATAATGTATTGCAGTTACACCTGCTAAGAGCTGTGTGACCTAGAGATGATGCCCTCCTTATTGCAATCCGCTGGGATTTTAAACATCAAGAATCATGGGTACAACAACACAGGCTGCACAAAAACAGTCTACAGACAGCCTGCTCTGAGCAAGGCTCTGAAGGTGGATAAGAATTTATTAAGTACACTGCTGAATTTAAACTGTTTTTTTTCAGATGCTTTGATGTGTGACTGGATTAAAGCTGGACAGAGTCATTTGGGGCAATGTCTTCATATTTTGTAACTATCACAATCATTGCTACAGCTCCAAAAGCACTGGTGAGGCAGGAACAATAGTGCAAGCATTAGGAGTACTCTGTCCTTTAGTTGGACTTGGAGGAGGTCCACGTGACCCTCTGTGTGTAATGCTGGTGACCTTCCTATTGTCCTTCGGCTGCTACTCCCAGTAAAGCAGAACAGTAAGAACCACGGTATATTTCTGGGAAAATAAATCTGGTGTAGATATAGCTTTAAAACAGCATTAAAAAAAAAAAAAAGAGAGAGAGAGAAAAAAAAAAACAGGTACCAACTAACAGGTTTAGGATAGACAGGCATATCTGTCCTGTCTTTCCAAATCAATTCTGAAACTGAATCAAGTGGCAAGTCAGGTAAATAGGCAACTAAGCCACTCATTAGACCTCTTTCAAATAAAGGTATTGCAGAGCACGGTCAGGTAAACTTAAGGAGATCGAGATGAAATGGTTAAAAAGGCATCTTTCTGAGTTACCGTGCTTCGGTTGGACATCACATTCCAATAAATGCTATCGGGAAGATGTGCCCGAAGTGCTAGAGGCTGAGCATGCACTCAGGGCTCTGAGCAGGGTCCCAGGCACTGCTGAGGCCGTGGTGGCACGCAGTAAGGTCTGGCTGACTGGTGGGGGGCAGAGGGAAAAGCAACAAGCAACAGTGAATCAGTAACATCCTAAATTGCCACAGACATCGCTGCTATGCGTGTGTTACCAAAAACTTGGCCGTGGCTCAAAGCGGAGAGGCGGCCTAAATCCAGTGATCCAGATGTTTTATGTGTTTATGGCCCAAAAGCTGTGAAAGGATGGTTTGTCTGCTGTATAGAACAAAGTACAGCTAAGTGTTGTCGTTGCTTTGTAGCTTCATATCTTGTTTTCAAGACTATCCTTTTTGCCCGTTGTTCTAGAAAGTACTGGATGAATGCCAAAACCTGAGATCCTGCCAACTCCTTGTCAATAGTCGGGTTTTCGGACCTGATCTATGTCCAGGGACCACTAAATTCCTCCTTGTCTCCTTTAAATGCAAACCTAGTAAGTAATCCACACCAGGAAAAGGTGTTTTTGTGTGTTTCATTGTTTGTTTTGCTTAGAATGCCGCTGCACAAGGCTTTGCATAAATCCATGTTAAGTTTTACGTCTCTTAGATTAATAACAAGTTGTTTTTTCTACTTTACTTCAGCCTGCCATTGTGCTTACAACTCCACTGTGCTTGCTGCCAATGTAATGACCAGCATAATTTGTCAGAATCAGTTGTCAGACACCAGACTCAAAAGGAAAAATGTCTTGGAAAATATTTTTAAAGCCATGTCTTATTAGAAATACAGAGCTGAACAGCAAAAACAGATGTTTGGGTTAAGGATCCAAATGATGAAGCTATCGTAACAAGTAGTATTAAAAATGCTTAAAAAGTAGGACCAAAGCTTTCAAAGATCCTCGGTTTACTACCTACTGTTTATAAAATAATGACTGGAGGATACACTTGCATGGTTAATTTTATAGCAGGATTACCTGTGTCCTAAACAGGTAATTGACATTTGTATGGAAAAGGGACAAATCCTGCCTCAAACAGAATGACCTTTGCAAACACAAGAAGAGCATCAGAAAAATTAAGACAGTCACAATGAGGTTTCTTTTTTTTTTTCTTTTTTTCCAATTGTCTTTTCTTGTTGCTATTATGTATGAGAAAAAGCCCCAGCTGCCCAGGGGCTCAGCTTTTCCTGGCAGCTCATCTCCAGTCTGGCTGAAATGGGTCCCAAAGCAAATACTTGAAAGAATCTTAGAGTTTACATTTTTAATATATTACAATTACTGCATTATTCACAGTAGATTTGAATATTGTAGCTGTACCAGTTCTCATTAGAAACCTCCTTTTACTAATTGAAAGTGGACTGGGTTCCTCTTTGCTACTTTAAAAATATTTTTTTCCACTGGAAGTGAGTTAAAATGAATGCCTGATATTCTCTGTGACCCAAATATTACAAAAGCTAGTCCAAAGTGTATTTAACAGCAAGTGCTGCCTTCAGAATTGAAGCAGAGTCCAGGTCCAGTGTAAATTACATGATTTATTGGACGGGAAATTTATGTTTGTAGGTAAGATAACAACATTGTTACACTTGGCTATGGGAAGCATCCTTACTCAGGAAATCACTTGAGCATAATTTAAGCATATGTTACAATCTCCTCACCTTCAGGTGGGCACTTAAGTAATTGCCCAAATCCCTCAGTTTTTCATCTATTTAGGAATGTTGCATTTCCTGCTGTTGCTGAGGTCTCTGTTGTGTTTTTACCCTGTGCCACTCGCAGGTTTGTTCTGTAGCCTCCCCAGCAATCCCAAAGCACGGCTGAACAGAGCTTTAGGCTGTCAGCCCTTGGGTCAGAGCTGCTGTTTTCTTGGCCTGATCCCCACGGGCGTACACTATGGCAGGTGTTTCTGCAGAAGCAACAACCTGCAGCAGGTTTACTATTCTTAAAAAAAATTCTTTTTTTGACTTCAACTTGTGAGTGACAAAGAGTTCAAATGGAATAAACTGGATTATTACCTAGAGAATTAACCCTTTTTCAAAAGTCTGTTCTGTCCTAAACAAAATAATCTTTCCTTTGCTGAGTAGATAGGAGTTTTTCCCTGCCTGGTTCCCCTAGCCCCGACACCCACACTCTGCTCCAGCAACACCTCTCAGTAACAATAAGATTTCCCTTTGCTCCTGCTTAGCTCAGGAACCTCCTTTCCTGTTTTCACATTTCTGAAAGACAGCAAAATGGAGCAGAACCAACCCTTCTCCCCGGCCCCATCTACACAAAAGGATGGTTGGCCATGACCCTACCCAGGCCAGGAAGACCTGAGCAGTGAAATGCCGCAAGCAGAGAGGTTGCTCAGGCCAACTGGGGACCCCTTTGGCCAGATGGCAGACTCCAGCCAGATCCCAAGCTGGGATCAGCCGCCCTGCCCAAAAGGCCACCTCACTGCTTCCCTACCCCGTGTGGGGAGACCCACCAGCCCGCCTGTGCCCCCTGAGAAAGGGAGGGGGATGTTTTTCTCGGGCTCCTGTCCATGTTTCTTTGTCAGCCAAACTTTCAAAGCAGCCCTTGCCAGGTCGGGGAAACCCACTGACCATGGTGGAGAGGTGAAAATGCAGCCGAGGCCTGGCTTGGCACACGCAGGCCGTGCCCAGGGGCTGTGCTGTGGCACCAGGTGATGCCAGCCAGCCATCCCCGTGACTGGTGAGCGGCCTCAGCACTCCATCAGGCATTGGGATAGGCACAGAAAGTGACGTTGTCCTTCAGGGGACGAAAGGAAGGGATGAGGTTTCTCCTACTGAACAGTAGTGGAAAGCAGGCCAGGAAATCAGGCGGGAATGGGGGTGGCTGTTCCACTGAGAGAGGAGGTTGGCAAAAGTTAGTATTTTCATTCATTGTTAAAAGGAGCTGGAGGCTCTAGATACTCATAAGGGAACAATTTAGTTGGAGGAAGCACTCTGCTTTGCTATTGGCTTTGCCTCTGGGTGTAATCGTGCCGCATATCACTGACAGCACAACTTACAGAAAAGCTGTTTTCTGTCATGCTGCTATTTGCTACGAGCAGTCCAGCTGAGAAAGTTGCCTCACGCTACCGTATTGTTATTTGCTTCTATTTTAGCTGAATACAAAACCAAATCGGCCTGTGAAAACCAGGAACTGAAGCTCCACTGTCAGGAGTCCAAGTTCCTCATGATCTACTCTGCCATCTACGGCAGGCGGGCACACGAAGAGAGCGTCTGCTCGGCCGAGGCGGAGCGCGTCCCCCCGTTCGGTATGTGACCATGCTCTGAACAGACCCTCCAAGAGGCTGCACAGGGAATTGAGGGCACAGGCGGGGAGAAAACTGCAGGCATGAGAGCATTGGCATCTTGGAAGTGCCGGTGATTGAAACGTGAGAGATTATTTCTGGAACTCAAACAAATTGCCTAGCACAAGGGAGAAATGAGTAAGAAATGTAAGCAAAGTAATAACCCTTGATGTAGTTAATCAGTTCTTAATATGATTAACATCAAAAATTATTTCTGTTGGCTCTCTTGAGCTTAAGTGACTGTATTAAACAGCAGCTGCTGGCCTCTCATCTTCCTCCAGCTTCTGATAATGATCAAGCAACCCGAGTGGCCCAACACCTTATCTCACAGCTACCTTCCACTTTGGTTTCTGCTTCCACTGTCTTTACTTTCCCTTAAATGCAGCCAGTCAGGATGAGGTCCACAGATCAGGGACCATTGCTTTAGATGCTGTTGTTTGACCAGACTCCAAGACTGTAGTAGCATGCTAATAAATCAGATGTGTCTGGGACTTCTCTTTGGCACCAAGTCCAGCAGGCAGGAAATGTCCTGTGTATGTAGCACTGAGCTCTTATCCCCCCAAGCAGGACGAATGCATGCAGGCTGCCTCCTGGGGCTGCTCTCTGCCCAGAATTGTGATGGAGAGCTGGTGAGAGGATGCTGTTGGACAGGCCAGAAAAGTGCAGGACTCGTACATACCACCACAGAGCACTGTGTTACAGTGTCAGAAATGTTCCCTGCCGCGGCTGATTTGCTAGTACAAGTACATCCCAAAGAAGAGAATATTAATGATGCTCGATTAGTAATTAATATATAGCCAATATAGCAATGTTGATAGAATTTTAATATCACTTTGGTCACAGTCTATGAACACTGTCAGACTCACACCATTCCCTTTCAAAAATGTGAAAGAACCCAAAACATCACAAGTAGTTTATGGTCTTCATCAGTAACTTGTCATCGACTTCAGTGTGTAGTCTCAGCTGGTGTATGACTGGTGACTCAATTTTTATCATTAAGTATTTATACTTTTATATAAACTTATAGTAGCACATGGTTATGAGGGTGCTTGATGTTTGTATGAATGTGTTCAATGGTTGACAGCGAAAGCGTGAAGGTAAATTTGCATGCTGTAGAGAAGGCCAGCACAAGATCTGGGTGTTGTTTACATCCCTTCATACCACACAGGGAAGGACTTACATGACTGACACCAGTCCTGTCTGTGCAGAGCCTGAACTTTACTTACTTCTGAGAAACGTGCTACAAGTGAAATCTATAAGAAGCATTTCTGAACATCAAGAAGAGATCAATAATTAGTCTTAAAAGCCATTTGTCTGCAAGCCAATGTTTCAATTTAGTTTTATAGGTATTAAAAATGGATTGGCTGAAAATTGTATTCTGTTCTTTTACAAGAATTTATTTAAAATCGCCAAATCTGTGTTTCGTATTAGCTGTCCTGTCTGATCCTTCACTGGGGCTTTAGCTCTAGATATCTGTTCTACAAAGGAAACATTTCAGCAGGCTTCTGAAGGATCCATACATCCTCCATGATGATGACCTTGACTCAAAGCAGAGAAGAGAGAGCTCAGTTGATGGAGAAAGGCTGCTACCGTACTTATTTCTTGCACTTCATTCACCTCTGGGAATTGCTCACTTGTCTATGGTGTCAGTCCTTACAGTTCACAGATCATACTACTACAAATCCTTTCTATATAAAGTTTCCCCATGTAAGTAGATGAAGAGTTTGCAACAATGACAAATTCTGTGCTGTCACTGCCTGCATATAAGCAACTCCTGGCTGTTGCTGTTCTTGTGCTATGCAAAGAAACCTAAAACAGAGGTAATAGGAGAGAGCATAAAAGCTGAGACAAACGCAAGGTAGATCTGTAGAAGGTAGATCTTTATGTGGGTTTCCCATTACTTAATGAAAGTAGCTGGCCTCTTGCTCCATGCTGCCAGTAACCCCTTGCAGTGAGCATAATTTTCAAAAGCACTTATGTGGCTTGGGGAGATAGATTCAGTTATCACAAGGGACTGAGCACTTAGGAGCCAAATCCAATTGACTCCAGTTCTATCCATCTGGAGCTTCAATCTTATTAATGTGGTATCTGAAGCACGATACAGATGTCAGTGGGTGCATAATAAGACTTTTTAAGTGCTTGGATACCCTTCTCTCAGAGAAAGCAATAATAAACTGAGTGTCAGCATGATTTTAATGATTTGAGACAATTTAGAAAACATTTCTACTGCTCTTCATTCCAGAGTCAGAGCCCATGTACCTGTATATGTTTGCACCAAAAGCTAAGTCTGCTTCATCTCACATCCATGTTGTTTCTACACGTTTGTTCATCCTGGGCTAAAGACAGTGCTCAATCCTTTCCATTTCTTTCATTGCATTATAGGGAAGCTGTTTTGTTGTTGTTGTTGTTTCGTTTTGTTTTAGTACTATGCAGAACAGAAGTTGTCTGTAGCTTCTCATGACATGCGTAGGAAATCTCTGCTGAGTTTAGTTTTGCATCAAGGCATACTGGATGTGGTCCTGCTAGGAGGACTGGATATCAAATTAATTAGATACTCACATGCAATATAGCTGGTAAGCAGTTACTGACAAGCAGCAGCTTTGAACTGAGACAGATGTATTCTGAATTATCACTTTTCTTTGAACAATCTATCAAACCAGCTGACAGATTTCCAGAGCTATGCTTCAAAGGCAACACAGGAAGATGTATAATGTCTTTAGCATAAAGGCATTTCTCCATGTAGTAAATAGAGTATATAAATCCATCACTGTTATTGATGACATCTGTGTAGCCTCAGAGCACTTGTGGGATTGTGAGCCTTCAGCATTCAGCATGACTGCCTCCCCCTGGGACATGTTTTCCGAGCCAGTTCAATAATCTAACTCAGGTGCCATTGCTGGTACAGAGGAGGAAGACGAGCAATGTGGCCGTGGTGCCTCCCCTGCTAGGTAAAGACCTGGCAGAAAAGTTTTCTTCTGGTCTGTTTGGGTTTTGCTTACCCTTGGTGGTGGAACAGCTTTAGCATGAGCCTATGCCAACAGAAAAGCCTACACAGGATGGGATGTGGGAGACAGACACAAGTCCCTGTTCTCCTTCAGACAAAGAGAGCACGTGAAATACTGAGTACAAAAAACTCCCTAATGTGCACTGCAGCCAATACAATGGCACCACTTCAGTCCCAGGACTGATACCTAATTATATGTGTGACTTCCACCTTTTGTTTCCAAATGTCTTCTACTTTTGTTAAAATTGTCCAGAAACAAAAAGCTGCACTTAGAATGACTCATCTTGCTCAATGCAGGTTTGGGGAGGGGAAGATTAATAAAAAAAAGATGGTATTTCCAGGTAAGATCAGTAAAAAATATTTTTCCTGTTTTTTCTCCTTCATCATCAAACCGAAGGAGGACTTTTTTACATATTTTACATGTTCTCCAACTTGGCATCAGGACCATTCATTCCTGTGAGTGGACACAGTTGCCCCCTTCAAAGGACAGCACATAAAGTCTTGTCTCCAAGTATTTTAGGGTATTTTGCCTTCAGGAAAAGTTTCTTCTGCAAAGTAAGCTCTTGCCAAAAGTAGGAGAATTCATTGAAGCTCAGGGGTTTATTTCCATTATAAGATCTCTGGATCTTTGCAGGAAAATCAAGGACTTCAGGCAGTGTCCTGCTTCTGCAGCTGTTCAGTGACTGGCACTGTTAGGACTCCACAGGATTTGGAGAAAGTAACTTCAGCATTATGCTAAGATTATCAAAAAGCTCACAAGAAAACTGAGATTTGTTTTGGTTACAGTTCTGCTTAGCAGGATCTATTGTGCCCAGCAGGTCTCCAGCAAAGCAGGAGCCTGTAGCAGTCGGTTCCTCTTCTGATATGCTCTCTCTTTTACATTTGCGCTAACATGTGTATGAGGAAAGAGAAAACTTATTGGCCAAAGGAAGCTAAAGAGTTGTGCCAAAACAGGTTGCCATAGAGAATATGAAGAAGGTTCAGGCCAACAAACACTTCCCAAATCATAAATTACTCTTGTTAATACATGAAAGTACTTGAAAGGAGGCTTGGTAGTAGGCAACCTCTAGCTGCAACTTGCAAGCTAGAACACCAAAACGTAATTCCCAGAAATCTTACCTGGATGTGCACTGGCTGGTCAGGTACGTGCTTCCACAAGTGGTAGTGACCAGCAGAGCCCAAGAGTGCCCATCTGCACTGCTGGAAGGTAGGGTCCTTTCCAGCACAGCTCTCTTTAACCTGTTTCCATTCCGGGGAGAGTGAAGGGGTGCGTGTGAGTGTGTGTGTGTGTGTGAAGAATTCAGGCACTCCCATCACGGCTGTCACCATGGCATGACTTACCCTGGGGCTGGATTTTGTCTAATCCCCTCTTCCCGCTGAAATGATATTCAGGTAATAAGAAGGGGTGTTAGGAAGGAAAGAGAGACTTCCAAAATCCTGTAGATGCCTTCCAGCCCGGCACGGTATCACGATGTCATTATATAACAATGTTTTGTGATATTGTGATTTTTTATTTTATTTTTTGTATCAGTGTTTTGGAATTCAATGGGCCTGCATCTGTTACTCACCAACAGTGACTGAAAAGCTTGTGGCTCCTTCCCATACCAGGGGGTGTATGTTCCTCCTAGTGTGAGCCAGTCCCTCGTAAAAGTCTCTTGAGAGCAGCTGTAAGTGAAGTAAGGGTACAAACAACTGAAGTCAGATCTGGAAGCACTTACGCACTGATGGTGTGGGTGGGGTAGATGCAGAGGCACGATTCTGTAGCAATACCAGGGCTCAGGGATGTGGAGAAGCTTCACATCTTCCCTTGCAGCTTCTGCCACTGCTGCCTCGTCACTTTGGGTGTGGGAGACAACAGGCAGCAGAACCTTAGGGGTGCAAAGGTGGGGACAAAATTGCTCGATTTTGCTTCCACCACAAAATGTCTTCAGTCAGCTCTGTCTGCGTGCAGACATCAGACATGAGAAGATCCTTGTCCGTGTCATCCTTGATAAACTGGGAAAACCAGGAGGTGTTTTGGCCTCAAAAGAAGCCATTCCTCCCCTTGGCCCCAACAACAATTGTCAAGACAAAGCTCCCCTAGAAAGAAAGCAGCAGCAGGAGAAGAAGCAATTGTTGGAGTGAAATAAAAAAAGATCAGTCACCATTTTTTGACTCCAGGTAACTTTCTGCTGAGGTGACTGGAGGTCACATTTTGCTGAGCAGCTGTTTGGAGGTGCTTAAAGCATGCTCAGACACACAGCACTTCATCCATCAATGTTTCCCTTACCAGCAGTTGAGGGGTTTTCTTGCGTATAGGTTCTTCTAGCTTAGATTTTTGAGCTGTTGGGAAAAGTGTGCTTGGCATTCAAGTTCAGAGTACGATAAGGAGGTGAATTGTGCAAACCCAGTGCTGTGAGCTGTTGAGCAGTAGCAGTTTGGTCCCTGCTGCCACCCGAGGAGCGGGGAGCTCCCCCTGTGCCTTCTCCTCAGTATTGGTGCTGGCAGATAGATCCCTCGCCCCGAGCCTAGGCGGGATGGCTGTGGGGTTTTTGCACCAGATGCTCACAGGCTGAATTCCAAACTCCGAGCTACTCGTAAGGAAATCCAAGAGCCTCGCAGCAGGCACAGGAGGTACAGGTGGCAAGGAATGGCCTGTTCTGACAGTAAGTGGTGTTGTTAGCATATCGTGCCGCCTTGTTCGCTGGTAGAACATGGACCTGGGATATAAAGGTATCAGCAACGCTTTTCCTAAGTGTTTTTGCTAGAACCAGCAGTGCAAATGGCCCTTCTCTGATGCGCAGGCAGGACCCTGTACGCCATGCCCTTGCATAAATTACCATGTTATTATGGAAACTTTCTTTAGGAGCTTGCAGCCCTGCTTGCTCCGGAACTCCATGGTTTCCCCTTGTCAGTTCTTATCCCCGGAGCTGATGGTTGGGCTCCACAAAGCACAAGCCGTGCTGATGCAGTAGTGTGAAATCTTTGCTTTCAGTCGATTCTAAAAGCAAGCTCCTTATTCTTTTTGCGGGTAGGCGTAGCCCAGAAAACATAAAGCCCTGCAGGCCAGCAGTTTGGGATGAAAGCAGCTGGGCCCTAGCGTCGAAGCGAAAAACTGTGGTGGGGCTCCTCCTTTGGGTGCCCCAGCCCTTCAGCAGCACGTTACTTTGTGTGTAACGTGGATCTGCGTTCGAGACACATCCCTCTTGTGCTCTGGGAGCGGTGACGTGGGAGAAGACAGCCGTCAGTGGTGTTGGGAGCGGCTGTGCCAGGCCGGGGCTGCCAGCGCTTGGCACAAAAGGGCCAGCCCTGGCTACTCCATCACCTGCAGCTCTTGTGTGGCAGGATGCAAAGAAAGGGAGGGGAAGCTCTTACGGCCTGAATGGAGAGAAGCTTTGAGCAACCAGAAGACAAATTGCTGCTCATTAAAGCCTGCGTGATTTATGGCACGTCATTTGCATGCCAAAACTTTCCTAAACAAAGCTAATTAGGGAGCTGAAAGAGCCTTTCCTCTCCAAACAAGGCTTTCTGCTCCAACTGTTAAATAGCTGCAGTCGGATCTGATAGTGTCCTACTGTGCAAAGACCCTCTCCTCGGTGCCCGTATCTCCATGCCACCCATAGAAGCATTTCAAAGGATCCTCCAGCACTGGTGGTAAGAAACAGGCAACTCCAGCGGCAAGGCATGAAGAACTGAGCGTTTTCCCAGCCGTCCATCGCTGCTTTTTCTGCCACTGCTGGTGGATGTCACCAGCCTTCTAGCGTGCTGGGAAAGTGCTTCTCAAGAGGCCGTTTGTTTTAAACAGATGGTACCAATTTAGCAGGGCCCATAAATGTACGCTGAGTTCAAACATCGCTTCGATGTTCAGGAAGAAGACACAAGACATGTTTATGTTCGCCTCCTGATTTGTGATTTCTTCAGGACCGCTGACTGCTGATTCAGGACTGGCTGCTCACTCATGGACTCAGAATTAATTTATTAATTAAATTAAAATGGAGTGAATTGCCTCCTCGCTCAGACGCTGCAGTAAGGTGTTTGACCAGAAGGGTCCCTAGCAGGGAGGTAGCAATGGCACAGACAAACCAGACAGAAAGAAACTGAACAATTTTTGACCGCATCACTAAAGGCCAAAATCTTCCCAAACCACAGATAGCTGTTAAATAGTGTTACAGTTGTAAATTGCTGGTTTTGTTGTTGTAGTTATGGTTCTTTCCAGTTAACATTTGTGCTGTTCTGCAGAAGCAAGCCAGCCTTGGTCTCCATTCACACACCTGTGACACCAGCCAAGCCTTGGAAAGTTCTCCAAAACCCGGCCTGCCAAGAGCCTGTGGGCACATGACGGCTGGCTCCTCAGGTGGAGGAGCCAAATCCAACACGAATATAGGTGATAAGGAGCTATTAACTCCCAGAGAAACAAGAGCAAACATCTACCAAAGGCAAAATGAAACATGTACTCACTGTAGCACTGAATTTGTAGAAAACCATCAGCATAACAGCCAGCTGTGAGTAGCTCGAAGGGCATTATGTAGAAAACAGAAGTCAGCTTGCCAGACTGCTGTTGTGCTCCCAATCCATTCAGCAGTTGGACCTGGTGATCCTGAGGCTCTTTTCCAACCTGGATGACTCTGTGATTTATGAATCATCTGATAGTTCCTCCTGATATTCTTCAGTTGTTTTCGTACTTGCCAAAATACGCTACTTAGCTGCCTAAAAATGTCCACCTGGATATTAGTTAGCTGAGATCTCCAGAGGGACTAGAACAGCAGACTTATTTAAGCAGAGATATCCAGTATTTTAAATCAGCCTTCCCCACCTGCCCAGCAGACTCCTAGGACACCCAGGCCTTAGGTTTTCAGGTCTCCAGAAAGACAAAGCTGCTCTCCCCCAAATCTGTCTTGAAAGCTAACCCTCCGGGCCCTTCACCAAACATACAAATCAGCCCAAGCAAGACTTAGAATAAGAAATACCAGCCATCCGTAGAGGTCGACCAGATGGGTGAGGTAACGCTGACTGGAAGTGGGCAGCTTCAGAAAATTATTGCCTCCCCCAAAACCTGTGCCTTCTGCACACTTTCTGTTTCGAAACAGACACAGGTATTTTTTTGCTTGATGTATTAGGGTTTAGCACATGTGGATACTGAGAATTCAGTCGCATTTAAGACATGCCTTCTTTTCTTTAAAGCAAGTTTTTAAAAGGTTGCTCCATCCACGGCTCTCCATTGGTAGGGAGAAGTTGGGCAGCGGGGGCCCTCTGCACACACACAATGTGTCATTAGGCACGAGCACCGTGCAGTGGAGGTGCCTTTGAAGTTGCTTTAGGCACGTGGACTTGGCTTGTGGTAGCAGCCCGACTGGAATAGTGTGGCATTTGGTGCGGCAGGAAAAGTCAGGGGTCTGCCCAGTTAAACATCGAGCCCGGCCTGACCTCTTGGCCGTGGCGGAATGGCTCCCAGCAGCACCGGGCTGAGCAGGTCGTCAGCTACCTTCATACACCGAACATCGCTGTTGTGGTGCACAAAAATTGATCTCACCTAGCTGGAATTGAAACCGGGCACCTGGTCAAACCATTGTGATAACCCAGGGAGACAGAGAGAGAGACCTGCAAACAGGATTGGATCTCCTTTTATTTGTAAGCTCTTCTTAAGGTGAACCAGGTGGAGAGCTGTTTGTGGGTGCTTGGTTCTTCCAGGCCGTGATCAAGGGAACATAAATGACATCCAGCACAGCACCTCGTTTGTAGGTTGACATGGATCTTGCTGCAACCTTAGCACGCACCTGGAAGCCAGCAGGAGGCAGTTAGCTTGCTGCAAGTTCACATTTTCTTTGCGTGCTGAACTTCCTTGCATTCACAAATCCTGATGCCTAATTCTGAAATCCCATTTAGGCAAACATAGCTGTCCGAAACTGAGAGCAGATGTGTGTGTCTTGTTGTGCCCATAGCAGCTATTACTTCTGATCACACTGCTGGTGTATATTTATGGCATGTATTTTTCTTTCAGATTGTTTGTCTTACACGGCGTTGGAAGTTTTATCGAAAAGGTGTTACGGGAAACAGAGGTGCAAAATTATTGTCTCTAGCCAGGATTTTGGAAGTCCGTGCCTACCTGGAGTGACAAAATACCTTAACGTCAGCTATGCATGTGGTAAGAGCACAATCGTTTTAAAACCTTTATTTTGTTTGCAAAGCAAAGCAATGCCAAACAATGCACACATATGGAGACACAAACACACACACGGGCTTCTGAAATCTACCCTTCCTTAACACAGGAATTTTGTGACATGGCTATACCCAAAATATGTGAACAATCCCATGGGTAGAGCTGCACCCAGTGTAAACTTTGCCGTTAAGTTGTTGTGTTTTTTCTTTTTTTCCCTGTAAAAATGCATTTTATAATAAAATATTAAGTATGTATTATAATATCTCAAGAAGTGCTATCAAAATAAGATTCTGTTCTGCAGAATTCACCTGCAATGGAGCTAGGAAAAATAATCTGCTGTTGCCTGCCATGGGTCCAGGTACAGCAGTGCTGTGTACAGAGCCCAGTCCTGAAACCTGAGTCACACGAGCACACCTCCAGCCTCCAGCCTTGCAGAGGGATTTCCTTTCTCATGGGCAAGGTCTCACTAAAATAAAGGTTTGAGGTTATAGTTCCCTTGCAGGACTGAAGCCTACTTCAGCTCAGACAAGAAGGAAGAGTTTTTCATTTTCTTTATTGTAGCCTGACATATTTACATCATGTGGAAGCAGAGTTCCCTATAGTTCTTCTTCTCAAAAGTGAAGGCCATGGGACAGCAAAGTGTAGTACAAATGAAAGTGAGGGAAAAAAAATGACTGCAGGACTTCAGCGCAGTGCCTTGTGTGGGTGTTGCATACTTTCAGGAATGTCTTTCTTTAACTGTGGGCTTGAACAAATATCCTCAGCCTCTGCCTTCTGCTGCTGGCTAGTCGTGAGGTGAGTTGTGACCCTCAGCGGTGGCTGTATATCACGCCCCTGCACCAACCAGGGGATGTGCGAAATCTTTTTCACCGAGTTACTGCTCTGCTTCTGGGACATGCTTTTGGGAACAGCAGCGTGGGGCTGATCACTGTGTACCTGAGGATCAGGGGAAACAGAGCCCAGCTGTCTCCTTGCTGGTATGAGGGAATTTCTTTTGTGGTCTCCTGATGTAGCTGTGAGGTGAGGGGCACCACAGGGACTCTCTTGTGTTGTTGAGGAGAGCTGGGGACCTGCCTTCATGCTCACACATAACGTTGTCGTGCAGTTGTCTTCATGCCGTAGTAACTTTATGAATGAGTTAATGGGATCCTGTTTAATTAAAGATAGTTGTAACAGATTGCACTCTCATGCATCCATATGCTGGAAGAGAAGTGTGTGTTTGTTTGCAGTGAGGTTACGCGTTCTGCTTTGTAGGGAAGTGGTTTTGCAATAGGATAACATGGATAACAAATACCGCTCGTGTGTGCTGCTGGCACACCTCGAAGACTTTTTCTTCTGCCAGATCCTCCTGAGCTGTGCAGTCTAAAGCATTAGGCAGTGGTTTGCAGGTCTAATTGTTCTATAGATCATCTAGGGAAGAGGCTGGCTGTAGTCCAGAGTGACATTTTACAGTTAACTCCTACTGGTAAAAGGAGAGGCTGGTCTCTCACAGTGCCGGTGCCTCAATGACCCCCCTCAGCATCACACTCACCCAGCATCGGCCACGTGGAGGCTCAGAGAAAGAGGCTACAGCGTGGGGATGCTGCAAAGTGTAGGCAGGGGACGCCTGCACCTCGTTTTCTGCCTTCCAGCTCCTTCCAGGTCAAACTCTGCTCCTAGGAGCCAGGCCTGCGAACACAGCGCACAGGCTGAAAGAAGGCAAACCAACCTCGTCCGCTGACAAAAATACTCTGCTGCTGGAAAACAGTTACGAGTTACGGCGGTATACAAGCCAAAATAGAAATTAGCTCATTCGGCTCTATCGCTGTTGGCTTTCTGTTGCAAACAGGAGCAAAAAGTCCCAAAAAATTCCCTCATCGGGAAAGGAAACAGATATGACTTGGAGCCCACACACAGAAGAGTGCTGCTCAGAAAGAAGTGCTATTTTTAGTTGTTTTTGCAAATGAAAACTATGCTGAGCCCCAAGCCTCGGTCTCCTCTGTTCCATTTAACTCTCTTTAACACTGTTTATTGGCAAATCTCTGTGTATAGCATAGAGGTGAGCTTCATACTTGAAATTTCTTTCTATTTTTTTTTCTCCTGCAAATCAATCATTCTGCCTTCACACAATACAGGGAGCAGGTGCCAAGACCTGGGTACCTGAAGGGCCCATTCATCCCACACACAGTACATGAGCTCTCAACGTCTGCACGCTGTGCCTTCTTTTAGCAATTTTACTTATTTTAAGAAGTATGTGAAAACTTCTCAAGTGAAATAAAAATAAATGCCATGAGAAATGGCATACCCAGAGCCCTGCCAGCTCATCCCGAGCACCTTCCACTCTGGGACCACTTTGCAGAGCACTTTACATGAGACTTAAAACAGGCAAAGCCTGAGGTGCCACCAACAGAAACCCAATTAATGTTCGACATAAACACTCCTTTCCTGAGCAGGTGACCGAGCCCTGGCACAGGCTGCCCAGAGAGCTGTGGGGGCTCCTCTTTGGGGGTCTTCAGAAGCCACCTGGGCATGGTCCTGGGCAGCCTGCTGTAGGAGGCCCTGCTTGGGCAGGGGTTGGACCAGGTTGGACCTCCAGAGGTCTCTGCCACTCCCAGCCATGCTGTGATTCTGCAATGGGATTAGTAATTAACCAGAGATCTGTTTTCCAAAGCTGACAGTGCACCGTTTGCCTTTCTTCTTTCCAGTTCCTAAATTCATCCTCACAGCTGTCAACCCCCTGGTCAATGACAACAAGTCTTCCGTGAAGCTGAACGACGGTGAGCATGGTAATTAAAAAACTAATAATCGTTTACTCCTCTCCTTTGTCTTTGACTGCAGTAGGACAGCAGAGGTGGGTGTGAGGGAGGGGACAGGAGGAGCGCTGCTGGGACAGCATCTGCCCTCCTGGCTGGGACAGGGTGGGGCCAGCACGGCCATGGCTTGGCTGCCACAGCAATAGAGGGAAGGCTCTGCTGTCCTCTGTATGTTCCTTACACTATTTCTGCTGCCCACTGTATGTTCCTTACACTATTTCCAAGGAACTGTGAAGCTTTGCTTCAGTCAGCCTATGTGTCATGCCCAGCAGGGGCTGAGACATGCTGAACTTTGACTGACAGGGATGTGGATACCCGGCAGTCCATAAACAGTGCACTGCTTTCTAACTTTGACTGAAAGATGGGAAGAGTAAAAGTGCAAGTGCAGTTGGTTCGTGGTGAAGGGTCTTTTAAAAATTACACCAACACCTGTTCCTCCTAAATGCAAATAGAATGAACGATGTGGCTAGTTTGTTATGAATGTTGCACATTCACTACCATCACTAACTGCAGTGCCCTGCAGCAACTGGGCTAAAAAGTCCACTGGACAGGTGTGAAACCTAATGAAGTAAATTATTTCAGAAAGCCTAATGGGAACAGGCAAGGGGTTTCACTTCATAGTAGATCCTTTTTTAAAATAATTTTGCTATTTTCTATAATAATTTTGCTATTTTCTATATACTCAATATTTTCAATACCTTACTTATTTGCCGTTTATATTTGATTTCAATATTTGTTTTATCAACCATCATTTGGTCTAACGTTCTGCAAGGTTCCTATGGCACAGCACTGTCCTGCCTGTGTTTTAGTCAGACTCATTGGTACAAATGTCATAAGAAGAATATCACTTTAGTGGCTTCGTCATCTACAACGTGACTGAGTTTGCTTTACCTCCTCTTGTTGCAGGTATCGACATTGATCCAAAGGAATCCAGGCTTCCAAAGAAAGATGGCACTATTGTTAGCAACTCCTTGGCTACATTTGCATACATTAGAGGTAGGAAAAAGAGACAGATTGGTTCATTATTAGATTGTGGCATTTTGGAAGGAGTAAGGAAGGGGAGGATCACCTCAGAAGGTCGCAGCTGGAAATCCCGTATTTATAGTAACAGTATTGTTGCAATATACTCGCAGTCTTGTGGATGGGACAATCACAGCACAATTGACATTTGTGGAATATTTTCCATCTCGAAGGATCCAAACTCTTTTTGGGACTGCAGCCAAGATTTTTTTTTAATGAACGTTTTCAATGGGGGCTGTTGGTTGTTCAGTATTTTTGAAAACCTGGTCCCCGATCTGGGACTAGCGCTGGAGACATCCATTTTTGGAAATGTTGGTTTACATGCATGGAAGGATCATCGAGGAGCAACAAATAAATAAAAAAATCGTCCCAGCCATCGCCATGCTGAGCCGTGGCAGGTTTGTAACTTCGCAACACTAAGGCAAATTGTGCTGAGGCCAATAGATCTGCGAGCACCAGATCTCTAACACCACAGGAAAAGTCTAATGAATTTTGGAAGTGAGCAAGGGGCTGGCATTAAGAAGCAACTTTAAGGCTTCAGCTAAGGTTTTGGCCCTTCTAGAAAAACAGCAGGAGCCATGCAGCGGTCGAGTTGCTGCCTCCCTTGCTGCTATACTGGGATGTGATCTCAGCCTGTACCGGGAATCACAATGCTCCCTACCAGCCCGGGCTGGAGATGCTGCTGTGGTTCCTCGGAGCAGGGAGTTGCTCTTCCCATGCCCTCTGTTAGTGAGAGTAAGACCCATTTTGGCAGGGCAGATGGAAAAAAATGGTATGCTTCTGGTAGGTGGTTAAGAATGCTAACAAAGTGGTGGGATAATGTTGTTATTTTGTGATGTTTTCAAGAGTCCAGGATTTTTGCACAGTAATCTGAAGAAGCAGAGACAGCACCATTCAGTTCCCCAGTGCAGGGCGTTTTGGGTGCAGGGCACAGCAAGCACCCCCCACATCTCCTGCCCACAAACACCCACATAATGCAGGACTCTGGAAATGACAGCTGGCTTTTTTGTAGATAGACTTTGGCAGAGTGTGTGAAGTGTTTAAGCACTGGATTTCTAATTTCAGATCACCCAGAAAGAGCTGCTCTACTGTTTGTGTCCAGCGTTTGTGTGGGATTAATCCTCACGCTCTGTGCCTTGGTGATCCGCGTGTCCTGCTCTAAAGACTTCAAGAAATTGCAAGGAAAGAGAGAGCACCTGGTGCCAGAAAGTGACGGAGCAGACGAGAACAGTGAGAACGAGGAGGAGGACGACTCCTCTGAGTCGGAGCTTCAGGATGAACTGGCAGAACTTTACAGACCTCCTTACTCAGGTTATAACTCAGCAGAAGCAGCGGATCTGGCTGAACGGATCGAGCGCAGGGAACAGATCATGCAGGAAATTTGGATGAACAGTGGTTTGGATATGACACCACCTAGAAATATGAATACATTTTATATTAATGAACAATAAATGGCTTATTTTGGATGACACCCTAGCCTTTTTTTTTTTTTTTTTTTTTTGAAAAAGAAATGTACCTTCTGTGAAGGAACATTTGTATCAGTACATATAATTATTTGTAAAGTAAGAAGAAATATATGCAATAAAAACAGAGCTTCAAACCCTTGACTGTCTATAAATCATTCTGTGGAAAAACACTTTCATAAAGTCTCATAGTTTTGGATTATATTATAGATTGCTTTTCACTGTATTTTTGGGCTCAATTGCCATATGCGGGTTATGAAATATTAAAAAAGGAGAACAATATTTGAGAAGCATAACATGGAGAAAAGCCTTCTGCTTTAAGACATAGCACTTTTGTAACCAGTTAGTGTCTTGCAGCCCATAAATTACATGAGAATGTGTTCAGCTGATGAGAAATGTATTATTAACAGAGGCAGCAGGACAGAGCAAAATCAAACACAGGTGCTTGAAGCTTGAACCTGCAGATTCATTATAACACATGGGGGGTGTGAAAAAACAAGCATACCTCCCCCCAACATCTGTTCAACCACCCTAATGATCTCCCACACCCAACACATTTTCTTCTCAAATAAAATTTTGGTGAACCCAAAACCGTACCACGAAATGCTGCAAGTGTAGTAGGTACATGTGCTTGAATGAACATCCACTGAAATTTTTTTATATTAAGGACCTACTTTGTAAGTGGAGCGCTGTGTTAATAGTGCTAATATCACAGCATATTTTATAACTTTGATTTAAGATTATACTCACGGGATTTTTTTAAAGATCACTTGCAAGTCATCCAGACTGATCAGGTTTGGCTTAGTGCAGTCAGACAGAAAATTAAACCTGAAATTTATCTAAGTTGAAAACATAACCTTCCTGCCTTTAAATAAAATGTCTCCAATATTTTAACTGCACTCCATAGGGAATTTCATGAACAATAGGAGGAAAAATGTCACTTCCTATTGGTAATACTTCATGAGTTCATTGTGCTTTCCCGCTCAGACACTGTGCTTCTGGGTAGCGCGAGGTAGCATGAAACGCTTGGAAAGAAAGAAGGGACAGGGCTCGTCATTTCCTACTGATACCAAGTCACATCTGAGCATGGGAAAACTTAAAAAGGAGGAAGGGACCTACTCGGATGACTAAGGCACAGTTGTGTGCTCAACTGGAAAAAATCTCAACAGTGACTGGCATCCTATTAGCGGAAGGAAGAGGGATTGAAGGGAGACACGAGGAGCTGAGCTCATCTGCGGGGCTGGGACACTTCCCCTCGTGCTTTTGGGGCTGCACGAAAGGCAGCGCTCCCGCGGGGGCTTGACTCTCCCCCTGACGGGTAGATAGAGAGGGGTTGCTGTCCATGTCCCTGCGCAATGGTCCCAGATAGGTTTGGGTCTGAAAAGAATTGGCTTTTGTCCTATGGGTGGAGGAACCGGGGTTTTCCTTCTGGTTGGCCCCGTGAGGAGGTGTGGGACAGCTCCGCCAGGAGGTGACGCCATCCTCCCGACCCATGAGGCAGGTTGGTTGCCAGTTTAGGTTGGTTATTAGGCAAATTTCTTCATTGAAGCAGTTGTGAGGCATTGGGGCAGGCTGCCCAGGGGAGTGGCTGAGTCACCATCCCTGGAGGTCTTCAAAAGACGCGTGGATGTGGTGCTTAGGGACGTGGCCTAGTGGTGGGCTTGGCAGTGCCAGGTTACTGGTTGGTCCCCGCTGTCCCATCCACCTCACCCAGCACATCCTCCCAGTGACGGTGCTGCTCTGGGGGGCCCTGGCTGAAAGCAGGGGCGACCCTTCCTGGTGATGGAGCAGCTCAGCTGGCAGCAGGTGGGTAGAAGCCAGCCTCTAGCTTACAGCCTGGTCCTTCACTTGGGGCAAAGCTGCCAAATGCCTTGCTTTTCCAAGCTCCCCGTTCTCTGACCTCCTTTCACAACCCTGGAGGAAATAGGTTCTTTATATTAAACTAGGATAAGTCACTTCTCCATGCAAGACCACGACTCAGATGCCTAGTGTGGTTAGCTGGCTCCTCTTGAAGTGCCATGGGGCAGCAAGCTGGGGCTGGAAATAAGGAAAAGAGACAGGGAAAAGCCTGCTTCCCAGTGTAGAGTCCATCACAGCTGCTGGAGACGTGTGGGGAGGATAAGATGTGCTTAGCAATGTGTGCCTGCTTAGATGTATTCCTGTCGTACTGCATCTTCAAGCCTGGTGACAAAGTCCTGTCATGGGCGAGCACCGGGAGCATCTCAGCGGAGCCGGGGCTGTTGCTCCAGCGCAGCAGGGTGAGATTCACTCAGGGTTCGTTCCCTTGACTAAATTGTTTATGCTCTGAGCCCGGGTTGCTGTTTCATTCTTTCTGTGGAAAACTTTCCAAGTCTAATTGGGGAAAGCTATCAATTAGTGCTTCATCTCGTTCCCAAATGTTCACTGCTCACAGCGGTATGGAAGTCAGAGTGAAAACAAACAAACAAAACTCAGGAACAGGCACCAAATTATTTCAATCTCTCTGAAATGACACCTTCTGCAGAAAAAAACATCCAGCATGGAAAACAGAGAACTAATGGGCAACATATTTGCCTGACCATGCAAATTGTATTTTATGGGAAGGCACAGGGTATGCCAATTAAAGACAAGCAGTGCGTATGGTGATCTACGTTGTTGTCGGTGCTGGGTCTGTTTTACTGCAGTGGCATCAGTGGTAAGAAGCAATTGGATTTTGCCAGCTATTAGTGGGATACACAAATGAGAAGGAAAAAATAAAATAAAATAAAATAAAATAAAATAAAATAAAATAAAATAAAATAAAATAAAATAAAATAAAATAAAATAAAATAAAATAAAATAAAATAAAATAAAATAAAATAAAATAAAATAAAATAAAATAAAAAACACCACACAGCAGAAATACCACAGCCAGCATCTATTTCATTGCCAGGCTAAGGGCAGACGTATACCTGAATGAGGTACCACAGGTCAGCAGCAACACCCTAGGGAGGGCATTTCACGGCTAGCAAGATGACCTCTCAGCTACAAAATCCTAGTGAGTGCCCAGAAAAGCAGCCTGGGGATATTACAGGGGAGATTTCGCAGGCTGTGTGGCTGGCTCGGCATGCAAGTAGCTATTAGGCTTTGGCTACAGACGTGGCTGTGGGAATGACGTGCGTTTGAAAATTATATGAGCCAGCATCAGCACCGAATAACCCAGGCAAGGCATCTCACATCACTTCTGAAATCATGCTCGTGAGCACCCAGGAGCAATTCCTCAGCGGGATCACCCACACTCCTGGAAGGGGAGCCCTGCCCCAGCCTCACAGAGCTCCCCATCCGTTTCTGCACCTGGCATTTCCCGGTGTTAAGGGGCAGCACCCCTAAGGAAGGGGCCCCGAGGACGCGAGGGTGAGACCCGGCTGCTCTCTCCCTGTGGGAGCGGGCGGTCAGGAAGGCCTCAGCCGGAGCTCAGGCCTTCGCTATGCAGACAGGTCAATCCGCCGTGAGAACCTTTGCTAGGCTCAGAGACAGCAGAGCCGCCTGGTTTGGGTTTGTTTTTTTAATTTTTGAGACATCTGGACACAGGAACACGGCCGGGTTTTGGAGCTGGGTCCTGTCCGGAGCTGGGCCCTTCTCCAGGTCTGCGGTGGGACCAGCCGGCCTCAGGAGCTCCTTGCAGCCTACCCCAATGTGTGACCCGCTGACCAGCTCCAACCCCAGTATTTGGGGTCATGGTGACAGCAGTGCCAGGTCTTTTGGTTGTCCGGCTTGTCCACTACTGCTCCTGTCCACCTTAGGCAAAAATTTAAAATGGAATAGCTAAAAATATCCCTCGTCAGGAAAGAGGCAGCATGTCCTTTTCTGAACGAGCCCGCAGGGTGCTGTTGAGGGAGAGGCAGGAAGAAGCAGAGCTCTGAAACTGCGACCAGCCTCTGCACTGTGGAAAATTATGGGCTGGATCCTAAAACTGCACAAATTGCTGCTCTGGCATGAAAAGAAGAGGTGGCGGCATGAAGCAGCACACCATGTGCACGGCCGTGCCCGCAGCCCCGAGTGGCGATGTGAGTCGCAGCTGTGCTGGTTCCTGGAAAAAATCTCCCTGCACAACAGCTTTTAACCACAGCATTATAAATATTTAATCTTGCCTGGCTGCATTACTCAGCCTTTATTAAGAGCCGCTCTCACAGCCATAAACTTTGGAATAAAATAATAATCACTTTTTTTTTTTTTTTTCATTTTTCTTTTTCTTCCTTAAGGAAGTGCCAAATTTCCTACTTTTGCTATAAACTTCCTCGTTCAGAAGGCAGCCCCGCCACGGCCGCTGCTCGGGACGCGCTCCTGGAGGCACGACGTGGGACGGGCGCCGTCCTTGAGGCTGTGGGCAGGTGGCTTTGGCATGGGGCCTGCTGTCCTGATGGGGCTGTCCCCGTCACCTGGAGCAGTGTGAGGGGGGGCAAGGACAGAGGACGGGTTGTACTGAGGGGGAATGTGGAGGGAAAATAGTCAGATTGGTTTTAAAATGCACTGTGTGCGTGAGGCTCACCCTGCTCTGAGGCTTCCCAGTGCAGCATCCAACCCCCAGCCCCCTGGTGATTTTGGTCCGTGACCCTCCTGCAGTAAAACGAAGCAAGGGAAATGTGCTTGCAGGGGTCCCAGCCACCCGCTGGAGGGGTGAGAAATGGGTGACTGCGAGGACCTGCCCTGTCCTCCGAGGCAGAGCAGGCTCTGCAGAGCAGCACCCACCCCACGCACAGGGGCTGAGCTCGTGTGGGGAAGCCGTGGAAGAGGAATGCCCCTGCCCTGAGGCAGATAAATGCTTTCACAAGCCTGCAAACCTAACTGCAATGTTCACATCTCATAATTCACAAATTCCTTGGAGCAGACATTTAAATATCTATAGCCCCGTGCTTTGTTCTAGCAGGCTTTCAACTTTTTCCCGTAACTTCGTTTGATTTCAGTGGTAACGAACGAGTCCAGCAGCTCTGTGGATGCTACCACGAGCTCTCAGAAGAGCATTGGTCCTAGGGACTTTTTTCTCAGCTGAAGCAGGAAGCAGTGCCAACTACAAGAGCCTTGTGCAAGAGCACTAACAAGGGAGAGCAGTCATCAAAGGTATTTAGCATATAATGCAGTTTCTTCCACGTTAATTATTTCCTGTGCCTACTTTTTCCTCTCCTAGGAAGGAAATGACAATATTGTAAGCAGCATAATCAAAGGTCCTGTTCAAATGTCAGCCCTCAGAGATCAGATCCTCCATCTAATGGCAGCTGAAAAGGGTCTTTATCACTGAAACAATGACTTGCAACAAGCCTTGGAAATACAACAAGAGTCCTCAGGCTCCTTTGGTACGTGTGCCAGTGGCACAGAGAGCTCTGCCGGGAGGAGGGCGCTGGCAATGTCGGGTGGTTTTGCCATGGACAACCACTTCCTTGCAGTTGTGGATGTGCACTGGGGTTTAACGAGTGAAACCCAGGGAATTTACTTAACTGTGCTTCTTTCATGTTGCCTCCCCTGCTATTGAACACTTTCCTGGTATCAAGGGCATTGAAATGCCCTTGGTGGCCAACAGCCAGCAGTGACTTCAGTTATTTACAGGCCGGGGAGCGCACAGAACAAACTCCTCAGAATAACACTAATCTAAGATGAAAGCTCTGCTTGCAAGAGGGATTCGGGTGGGTATTTTCAACTGATTATAACTGATCCAAAACATCTGGGAAGCTTCCTGCCAAGGACACTAATCTCAGCGCAGTTATGATGAAGTAACTAAAAAAAGCTGTTTTCGAAGGAGGAGGAGCAGGAAAGTAAGGAGTGCTGGGGCGCATAAACACCCATAAATAATAGACACCAGGTACGGTCATGCCGCAAGCCCAGATCCCAGGCAGCGATCTGTCCATCTTACGGAGATCTCAGCACCCTGCAGCAGGGCCTTGGCACGGCACCGCTGGCTCTGCTCAGCCTGCTCATTAAGCAGCAAAGATCCGATTTTGGGGAAGTGTTGTCAGAAGCAGCTCAAGAAACAAAGTGATCCTGGGAGGAATGAAAGCTGGGAGCCTCCAGACTGTAACTCCACTGGATGCAACGTGTGCCAGGCCACTGACCAATTTGCTGTAAAGAGTTATAAAAAGGGCTACTTTTTATATTTGCAACAACTGCCAGTTATAAATAGCCATTTGATTATTTCAAGCACAAACTGCCCAAACAAAATAATCACTTTCAAGGCAAAACCTGCTTTCCTTGGACAGCATTCATACACCTCTGAGTGAAACCCACGATGGAGAGCATCGCAGGACAGAGGGGAGAAGAGGGAGAGGGTTTGTGTCTGTGTAAGCTCCCTTAGAAGTCGCAGCGGCCCCACCAGCAACCAGCACCTCTAGCGACCAGTAGGAGTGATCAGGAGCTGGAGCTAGGTGCCTAG
Organism: Netta rufina; assembly: GCF_964035555.1. Taxonomy (NCBI): domain Eukaryota; kingdom Metazoa; phylum Chordata; class Aves; order Anseriformes; family Anatidae; genus Netta; species Netta rufina. The sequence goes on from NC_140123.1 coordinate 104,313,070, forward strand.
CAGCTTTTACCATAAATTTCACTGAATGCTGCCAATCCTAGTTATGGATCAAGATTGCTCATTGTACCACTGTGGGTTGCACTTGACTACGATATTAATAAATGAAGTACTTTCAGGTTTTCTTCACTCCACCCTTTGATAATAGCAAAGGAGCACATTAGGAAGAAAGCCTTGAGCTGTGTGAGTACTTAAAAGCCCTCAAAGAATTGCCCAGGGCTCTGATTTTCATCTGAGGAAGCGGTAGAAACAGGGATTCTTTTAAAACCTGCTCTATTTCCTTGCCACATGGGAATAAATTCCAAGCAGCTTTAAAATACAAAGATAAAATATTGACAAACTGACTTTTTTCTTGAAAAGATGTTATTGTAAAACTGGTACTCAAGAAAAAACATCAGAAAGTAACTTTCTTAAAATGATCAGTGATTGATGAAAAAAAATCAATAGTTTATTAAATGACATTATTTCTGTTTTCTGTATTCAATCTTCCAGCTACAAGTTCAACCAAGCACTTCAATTCAATTTGATCCATGTCTCTTCAACCATACTAATACATAATGAAAATTACGATTGCTTTGCAGTAATGGAAAAACATTTAGCAACGCACCTTCTCTCTGTTGTTCTACAATGAGTCAAAACAAGCAGAGAGACTGCAGCCAGCAGCGCTGAGATTTGGAAGGCTGGAGAGCCGCATGCAGGTATTTTTATTGGACAGCCAGTGACCACAGAATTTATTTCCATCTTGTTGCCCTGGCAGGTTTGGCACGGCTGGAAGTTTCTAGTTAATATCTCAAACATTTGTGTTTTCCAGTGTATCTATGACTAAAACCTTGTGACAAGAGGATTAGGGCATGAATAAGACTTAAAAAAAAATAAAATCTACCAGTGAAAAATGTCAAACACAGGTGTAAGTTCAGACAGCAAACATAACCAGACTGTTAGAGCTGCTGAGTCACCCTAGCATCACAATCCCAAAATGTGGCACCTGCATAAAATGTTTCACATAAAATTTTGACATAAGTTATTTGCTGATGAGCAACTGCCTGTTCTTGACACTGAGACAGTTTGTGAACATGATCTAGTTTGGCGGAGGTGGAGAGTGATGTGCAGGGGCAACTTGTTACCTGGAGCGTGCTGCAAACTACACTACCGACCGGCTTCCTTCGCTTGCCTTTCTGCACTGCAGACTGGAAAAGAACTGCTTTGGGGTGTGAATGAAGGCATCGTTATAGTTGCTGGCTGTGAGTGACCACAGAAAAGTATGAGTTCACCTCCCTTTAAAACACCCAGTTGATCCTCATGCAGAATTTTCTGAGCAGCCTGGCTCTGCACTGCGCGACTACTGACAAGGAGACATACGCACCTCTGTCGAAAAGCATCTCCTCTGAGCACACAGAAGCCTACACACAAAACTTGAGCAATGTTTTCTTAAAGACTTCTTATTCACCTAGGTAATTCTAGAGACTTAATTATCCATTAGTAGCCTAGAATCCTAAATCAAAATCCTCCCTTCAAAACAAACCCAACATTCAAGTCTACTGCATTTTCTTTGTTAGTCCTGAACCCAGAACTGAGACACTCGCCAATAAATTTCATTTTTCATTTTAAAATGTTGATGTTATAAATAAAAATACTTCTAAAGTCATAATCTTAAGAGTTATTTCTATGGTAAAGATCTTACCCTATCGAGCTTGTTTTTATTGTATCCAATCCATTTGCACATGATGCTTATTTCTGTAAACAGATTTGTCAGTCTCTGAAAGCATGACAGCTAACAGCTTGTTAAACTGAGCGAGCTCAGAGGAGTGCCTTCCAATGCCAAAGAAAAATAAAAGATGAAAATCTTTCTAGAATGCTTCATTTTCAATGTTACTGGAGTTTATACAAAAAAAAATATTTTCCTTAAATAATTAAGAGGTCAATTCCTTTAAAAATAAGGTTAAGATCAGGTATGTCAAAATGCAAACAGGCATATAGAGATCACTGAACTTTTACTGGATTAGCCTGGGAAATTTTATTTATTTATTTTTATAAAAAATTAACTTATACAGACTGTACTAGCTAAAAGAAGTGCAAGAACCAACAATTAAAGACCACTCAAAACAATATCCAATATCCTAGCGCACATTTATTAGATATATTCTCTCTGAAATAGGTTAATATTTCAATACTCAAATTACAAGTTTGTAATAGAACAATCAACATGAACAGGGCTGATTCCAATCTTTGCAGACACAAGTGCTGCTACCGTTGTATAGAAATGTAAACATTTACTGAAAACCTAAGGCTGAAAGAGGCATCTGCTATGGAAGAGACAACTTCAGCTTTTCTCAGAAGAATCTAACACACAACGCCCCTCTTAGCAAACAAGTGTATCAACCAAACAGCAGAAGAGGCAAAAAGGTGTTTGTAGAGCTTCATCTCGGCCCCCACTTGATGTCTTTTACGCCGTGAAATTGTCTTTTCAAAGCATGGCTGTCTGCCCACTCAGCGTTTAGAAAAGAGTCGTCATCATCCTCTTCTAGTTTCTGCGAAGAGAAGGGACAGGTGAAGGCAGCAGCAGTGAATCAAACCCGCGCTCGGTGTCTGCTGCAGCATAGCTCACACAGAGCTAAAAGTCACCGCTACCTTAAGCTCCTCCTGCTTTTTGTAGTAGTACAGCATCATCTGTTTTTGCTCTTCATGACTAATCAGAGGTTCACGCCCTGGAGCTCCTTGTCCTTTCTGAAAGGGAAACCATAAATTTTGTTCACAATGGCATTTGTGATACAAAAAAGAACAGGAGAAACTGCTACGCAAAGATAGCAGAATCTTTCTTCAGACAGCAAGGTATCTCATGTTCGACAAGGTCCTCAGGGCAGGAAAATAAACATTAAGAAACTCCTGCTGCGTTCAGGTGAGACTTATTCTTTCATCCTGGCATCTTAATCACGCTGTCAATTTTATGAACATCAATGGAAGCTACAAACAAGATTACTGAGTCTGTTTTACTAAAACTTCCGCTCTAAAAAACATTAGAAACCTCTCAGCTTTCAGGCCATTCCAAATGTCTCAGGAGGGGCCCATCCACCTTTAGTTTCCCTGCTAACACAGACTCAAAATGGCTATGGCTTGGTAAAGCAGGGAAGGAAGATAGTTACAAAACACTACAATTAAAATAAATTTTACTTGTTACTACAAATATTTTTTTCCAGGCAACTGTCCTCATGGAAGAAGTGATGCATGCAGCAGAAAATAGCTGATGACAGCAATTGTCAACAACAGCAAACAGAACAGTTTAAAGGGAGATGGCGAACCCCTTCAGGAACAAAAAGGGTCTGGCATGGTTTAAATTAGCTCTCCAACCCAAGAATGCGGGCGTCCAGTGTCAGATAAGAAAACCACCGTACTACTTTGCATTCTCTGAAGAGGTCCAGCAACTAATTAAGCAGTGAGACAACTTTCCCAGGAGCCTGTCCTTCAATGGCTGTTGAGTTGTCGCATCATTTTTCAGCCACCCTGACAGAAAAGAGAAAGCAGTTCTGGGCTTCTAAATGGCAAACGTGTAAGTCACTCGGCTTGGCTTCGACGAGTTCAATTACAGGCACTCGCAGACAGTAAGATCTGCTGTAGCCATTTTGCTTTTCAAGGCAGAGAAGCGAAATGCAGCACCAGAGTAACTCTGACCTACGGATAAGTAGGATGCTCTGAGGCATCCGACATTCACAAATGCATCCTTTGAATGTGGTGCTACATACACACGAACAGGCTAAGCAAGCTCCAAAAAAGTTCTGAAAGTGCACTGAAAACACAAATGTTCTCCCCTCAAATATGGCCTGAGGTGAACAGAACCGCAGTTAGTTTGTCGCTCTGTCCAGAAAATAATGACCAGGTTTATAAACTGAGGAGCAGCAGAATCTTTGCCTCTTTTTTGCTCACTGCTCCACAGCAGAGCTATGTTCACAAGCCTCATGTGCTTCACCACACCTGACTGAAAAGTCTGATTTCTTTTAAGAAGCTCAACCACGAGCTTTTGGTGAGCTGCAGCTGACAGCACAGCTGGGTGGTGCATGTGCAACAGCTTGATTTTCCTTCTAGCACTCAGTCAGAAAGTTACTGAGTTGCAGAAACCTTCTTTCAAAAAAGGCGATGAGGGGTATCCACACCACATATAACTGTGCGTGCTGAATGAGTGGGTCTGTCCAGTGCTCCACACAGAGATGGAACTGAGAGACTGTTTGTTTGCCTTTTTTTGTGTGCGTTTCTGTGGTTTTAAGCTTTTCAGGTTGTGTTTAATCTAGTTTTAAGTAGCTCTTCGGTGTATTCTTATAAAGCAGGTAATAGCAACTACAGTAATTCCTTTGCCTATCAGCTAAATACTAAGAAGTACTTCGGATAAAATAAACTAAAAGCTCAAAATAGATTGAGTACAGCTTTGAGACACTTAAACTGGACCTAATCTAATCCATTTTAGACACCTACTACCAATTCTCTTCCACAAAGAATCAGACTGCCGTAAACAACACATAAAAAACCTTCCCGTGATACTTACTTTCTGTATCTTTACAATGATGGTTGTTTTCTCATTTTTGCCTACATAGTCAGAAAGCAACTTGGTTTCTTTCAACTCTTTTCCTGCCCACCATAATTGTGCTTCAGATTCTTTTATAACTTCAAGTCCGGCCTGTGACAAATAAACAAACAAGGTGAAGTTTGGGGGAGAATTTACTGGGGTGCTGGTTTTAACTTTTTGCCTTTTTTTGTCAAAAACTTTTTTTTTCCCCCTGGAAAATCTTTTTGGAATTAAGTGCAATTCAGCTGATTTTACACTATACGCCTGTTTCACTGCTCTCTTCATGTTAATGTGCAGCATCTCGGTTTATATTCCATTCAATTTTGACCTAACAACAACACTTTAGGCATTAAATTCTCAATATTGACCACAAGCTTAAATTGGGTCTCACACTTACCTGAACTCAGCTTTGTAAGTAACATTTCAAAGATACTTCACTCACCTTATTTCTAGTTAAGCTATTGGTGTGCTTTTATGTACATTGTCAGACAAAAATATTAAACAAAATATTTCATGTACATGAAAATAAGCAGCCTTCACTGATAAAGTGGGAAACACCACAAATTTAGCCCAGACACTACATATAATACAAAAACACTACTGCATACGTGAGTCCCCGCCAAATCTTCTTTATCTTCCAGCTCCATCCTCACTGGGTCATGTGGAGGCAATCCCATTGGGTACACAATCATCACAGCCCCTCGCAGCTGGTCCAGTGCATCTTTCACCATCTCCATAGTAACACACACGTTGGCCTGAACTTGTTTCTGAAATGCAGGCAAGGATCATTCGTATTTTACAGTCTGTAGAGAACTGTAAAATATCTACGTATATACATATATATATATGGAGATTTTACATGTACATATGTGTGTCTGCATGAAGACTTCGTTTAGTAGTCACTTTAAAGGTTCATTGCTGGGATATTTGAGCAAAGCTAACCATCTGCACAAAAATAAGAGGAGTGCAAATTTTCTCATTTGAGTATTGATTTCCATACGTATCATTAGCACCCTCTCTGCTTACCTTGCTTACAGTGGCAAAAAATGAGAGATCTTGAACATCCACCAACTTGTGCAAGAGGCATTTAGTAACAAACATCTGTGGATATAGGCTTTCTGATAAGAATACATATCACTGCAGAAATTGGATGTGATTCATAAACAAGATTAAAACAGTAGAATTAACGTAGGGCTAGAGAAAGGGTCTAAAAACTGAGGGTTGAGTTAAAAATAGAGCACGTGAGCAAAGGAGTAAAGCTTGGCATGGTTCAGGCAGAGATCTGTAAGATCAAATACCTGAGATCATTCCAAACCCAACTGCAACAGACAGAAGGAAGATCGAACAAACAAAAAGCGAAACAAGATGCATGTGGAAGAGAAAAATTGACACTTTTGCTTAAGGATTTAACTGTTCCAATACTGAAAATAACAAGGTTTATTAAAAAAAAAAAGTAAGAGAATGCTGCCTCCTTGTGGATATTATTAAACCAGTTAACTGGCATGTACAATTGGTTTCTCAGCCTCAGATGAAAAACTTTTTCTCCTTTTTTGTTTTTTAAATATACAAACATATTTATTTTCATCACCATGCAGTGACGAACCTGCGAAAATACTTCACAAATTATCTTTTAACTTAATTCACCAATAAACAATAGTAATTCCTGGAGTAAGAAAGCATTCAGTGCAGTAATTTTGCAATTTCTTATTGTAAATGACGATAAGGTAGATAGTTGGAAGTTCCACCCAGGAAGAACTGCAGAGTGGAGACGAGATCTGCAGGTTTTTTTCCCTCTCAAGATGTAAAGCCAAATATTATTAGTTTCCTAGACATTTAAAAATAGAGTTGATCAGTTGTAATCCAAGAGGAAGTGTCCACCCAGAGGAAATCTTTAAAGTAAAGCGAAGGCTTTAACTTCTCTCATTTCATCTCATTTAACATGTCTCATTTCGTATGGATTTTGTTATGACTCGAAACAGTTTGGCTGAAATCCTCCCTAAATTCAGGACAGGTTTGCTGCAACTCAGCACACCTGAGGCACTGTCACGCAACACAGTAGCTCCTCTGCTTGCCTCCAACAGATCCATGAAGCTGCTGGTAACGCTGAGCGTACAGTTACTCCAGGTAACTGATATGACACAGTTATCAGCAGTGGAACTGTCAAGAAGGCCAATTTCAGTGCACAGGCAATGTTAAAAAAATTTTTAACTTTATCTGTATGTTTAACTAGTTTAAAGCTGTTTTCAAGTTCCGCACCTGCTAATTCCCAGATTATAGAGGTGGGGAAAAGTAAACAGCTTGCAAACATCCACCAAAAAAAAACCAATCTGATAATAAATATGATTTAATTAGTGTTTCAAAGTCATATGAAAGCTCAGACACTATACAGAGTATCTCAATATTTGGTAAAATGAAGATGAATAACTGAGTCTGTAGTTCCATCAGGGCATACCCTCTGACTTATGTTTACACACACGAACTCATGGAGACCAAGCTTGCCTCCAAGTACTTGTAAAACCAAGGCCTAATCTAAGAGATCAAAACATATTTTTCAATTAATTATATGTAGAGCCAAATGACTACGCTAATGAGCAAAAGGTACTTTATTGCAGAAGCATCACAGAATGAAGTTAATTTTTCACCAGAAAACACGACAGGCATCTGCCTCAAGAATGCATCAATAGCAAATTAAGAGCATGTGGATAAAATTAAATGCAATTTAATCATTCATGTGGTCTAGGCTGCCAGCATTCACTTGGTGTTTAATATCGGATTCCTTAACTTGTTGAACCAGCTTGCCAAAAGCCATTAAGAAAATCATTAACAGAAATGTCCATTTCTGTTAGATTGTTCACATCACCGCAGGATATTATTCAAAAATCATTACCCCTTACACTGAAAAAGGCCCGTATTTAATTAAGCCATGCAACAACACAGCACCTATTAGGACAGTTCACGCTACTTTGGAAAACTTACCTTAGAGATTAAGGCCTTGGCTTCCTCTATTGTCTTTTTTATTACTTGCTGCATTTTTTCATTTGGAGCTAAAAATAAGAGATGCACACTTAATAATTTGTATTTACCATAAAACCAAACTAAACGAAAGCAAAACAAAAAACACAACCAACCACCACCAACCCAAAACAAGCAAAGGACCTGCCCTAGTTATTGTCTACTGTAAGCAAATGAAACATTGTTAAAGCACAAAGCAAGAGATACATAGGCTACTACATTGTAGTCTATTTACCACTTGCATAGTGCGTTGTCACACTTCTTACTAACTCGAGAAACAAACCAGCATGTGTCACGGGAGAGTCAAACTTACATTTGCATTAAGACAATTGACTGGTACTGAAAACTTCACTTGAGACAAAAATACCGAGTAAAAAGCAACAGCCATAATCTCACGCTCACCCCAACCTAAAGCATGACACTTTCCCTTGCTGTACTTGTAACTGTTGTGGGCTCTACAGGCAGACGTGCTTTAATCAGGAACACCAGCTTGGAGTTTTCTGACTTTTTTTCTAATTAAAATCTCATCCTAATAGTAAATGCAGTTTTGCAACTACAATGCACGTTTCATATCATAGTTACATATTTAAACTGTTATAAAAAACCCTCCTCTCAAAGAAAAACACAGTTAAACCATGCTCGTTTCCAGCTGAGTATTTAAATGCATCATTTAGTTGTATCTAATTTGGCCCACATTTGTGCTCTGTTCAGTATTACCGCTTTGTTGATATTAAAAAGCTGTCTACCCACTAACACATAAATGCCCAACTATGACTACGAGTAAGAGTGGTACTACCTTTCTGCTAAGTTTACTCAAAATTTTTTACTATAAGGCCTGACACTGCTCACAACCATGCCAAACTCTGAAGCAAAATGCCTGCCCCAAGGTGTGCAAGAGACTCGACCACTTGTGGGAACACAGGCAGGAGGGAAAACATTTAGGTATATTGTAAGCTCTCACTGAAACTCAACAAGAGCTTAAGCTTGATTGAATGATGCGTTGCACTAGAAGAATTATTTTCCCCAAAACAACATTTGGAATAAGCTGCTTGTGTATGCCAAGTTAAAGCTAAATTATTCAAAGCTTCCTCTGTAATTGAACTGCCTGCAACCAGCATCTAAAGGGCTGCTGGCCTGGCAGGGGCTGTTGTGGTGTCGGGCTAACAATAAAGCAGCCGGTACGAAGATGGTCACAGCCAGCCCTCGTGCCCTGAGGTGGCAGGGGAGCAGTGCTCAATGCTTATACCAGGTGCTAAGGCAGGAGCAGAATTTGCAGAAAGAAAAAGAGATGAATGAGTTCAGGAAGCCTGAGTCACAGTGAATACAAGAACTGAGAGACACTAGAAGAACCTGTTAACTCAAAACACCTTAAAACTCTGGAGAGAAACAGTACGCAAGTATGCATTTACGAACAGGGAGGATAAATTGAAGCAAAACAGTCACTCTCCATACTAGCAACTGCTTGCTTATTTTTGGAGTTTACTTCCAAGCAGTTACAGTTGCAAAGTTAAATAGCAGGTGTGCCAAAGAGATATAACACCATTTAGGCTTTTAAATCAACATTACGCTAGGTCCTAACCCAGGGTTTATGTATGTAACTGAACATTTAGCTGATTTATTGTGGAAAAAAAGGCTCCTAAATAGCTTCTTGCATAACAAATCTACAACTGCCTTTAATATGGTGTGTTTATAGGATGATCACTGTAGTTGGCAAAGAAACATTAGCCGGCTATCAGGCTGGCCTGTTATCGAATGTATACTAAGTATTGACTTGGTTTTCTCTTCTTCCAGGACAGTGAGGTGAAAATGAAGTTCAGAATTATGGTTTTCACGTTCCTCATGATATCACAGATTATTTATGCTTACAGACAAAGAAGCAAACATCTCGGCTCTATTTACCATGTCCATTTCTTCGTCCAATTTCATCCTTCTTGAAGACACTCCCGCCACTGGGTACACACTTCTCTGCCCACTCATCCTTTAACTTCAGTTCTTCAATTTGCTCTTCCGTCAGCCCTTGCATGTTAAGTGGCAAGTAAACACCATGCTCTGCCAGCTCCTGCATCTCTTTAAAGCGTTTGGAGAACAAGGTTAGAGACCTGTGTTACTGAGAACACAGCGCTGAGAAACGCCCTTCTGGATTATGCACATGCAGAAAACCTTACTGCTGGGCTTCAGTTTTTAAAGATATACGTATATGAAAATAATAATGAATATATATTTATATAAATGCTTTGTATATATATAAATATGTTGTATATATATATGTGTTAAATATAGATATATGTTATAGATATGCATATACACACAGTAATTACGTTAAAATTCACACTTTTTCACATATACGTGAAACAGTGTAACAAATGGAACAAGGCTAGGTACCCAAGCCTATGTGATACCAGATGATCTTGAAGGTCTTTTCCACCTTTAACGATTCTGTGATTCTCTACGTGCTGGCCATGAACTTCTCCTTACTTTTAGTCAGCTGTAGCTGACAGCACGTTCCTTTTTCCAAACCCTTTCGGGAAGGCAGCTTCTTTCAGGAGGGGAGCACGTTTTACCGCTGCACAGCAGCGAATCTCTCCACACCTGGGATAAACGGGCAGCCTCTGCCTTTGGTGCTGGATCAGAGCCGTGGGGTCAGCCCGTCTCCCGGTGCGACCCAAGGGACAAACACAACTCCCTGCGACCATTTCTGCCCGACCGAGGGCAGGCCGAGGTGTTTACCCAAGGGGTAGCCCCTGGTTACCACCGCCGGCTCCTCGCTGCCGCTGCCTCCCCCTCCGCCCTGCCCTGGGGCCCCGCCGCTCCCCTCACGCCGGCCGGGAGGCGGATGGCGGCCGGTACCTGCGCACAGCCGCTGCACCTTCAGCCTCCCGTTGTAGATGCGGGCGACGAGGGGCGCCAGCTCGGCCAGGCGGGCTCCGCAGGCCGCCTCCAGCAGGAACTGGCTCTCGTCGCCGCGCTTAACGTGCAGCCGCACCATGGCGGCGCCTCACGGCCCCTCACAGCCCCTCACGGCCCCACTCTGGGCATGGCGGCCGCCCTCGGCTGCGTTCGTTATGGCGGGCGGGGCGGGGGGACACAAAATGGCGCCGCCCCCTCAGCCGCGCCTCCCCTCAGCCGCGCCTCCGCCGCCCGCCGCAGGGCAGGGGCTGCTGCTGCGTGAGCGGCTCCGGTACAAAGAGAGAGAAGGGTGAGTTGGTAAGGGCAGGTATGTTTATTTCGTTAATGCAACACCGCCTTCCACAGGGTATATAACGGCATGGTGCACGCCACTGAGTTTCAATACTGCGGTTCTGGAAAGTATACAGCCATAAATACCGTGTGTCACAAGCAAGAGAAAACGGGTACATTTTTACCACAATTTACCACAGGGAACACAGGAGTCATGAGAAGGTGTTGAGCGTTTCTATGCTGAATCCTTAGCCGTCTCTGATCTGCTGCTAGTAATTTGTTTCGTTAATACACGTCACGGTGGTTAGCGATATTTACACACACTCTAGGTTTGGAGCAGTTCTTGTGATCTCCGCAGTACGTTGCTGTCAGCCTCCGTAATCCCGTCTAGTGCAGAGGTGCTGTATACCAGGTAGGTTTTAGTTTTTAATCACTGTAATTAAATATTCAACGAAGAACATATTTATCACGTAACTCCCACTAGGAAAAAGTTTCCCCCCAAAGTTGTTTTGCTAATGTAAGAATATACCAAAACACCGATCACACAGATGTTTATAGCCAACAATGTAAAACAAGGTAATCCACATACTGAAGCACAAAGATTAGAGTACCACTGCTGTTTAAAATGTGCAAGTACTGTTTAATGAGCCGAACAGAAAAAAGCACAATATAAAACTCACGATAGTCACTTCTCTACCCAGCTGCAGCTCATGGCCAACCAGACAGTGTTAAAGGAAGAGTGGATTATTTTATAAATAATGTTTTGATAGCATTTGAGGATTTTAAAAAAGTACTGTCGTTCTGTATTTTACTACTATAATGCTAGTATGTTGAGTTTCAGTCATTAATTCTGCAGAACCAGTACAGTTTGTTTGCAAGTAAGCCCATGAGTGTAGGCAGGCAGTTGCAGTCCCCCAAGAGATGACAACATCGTGACACATTCAGCTTGTGGTGAAAGCACACATCTGCACATGGAAGTTATGTCCCAAGACACTGCAAATTGTAGGGAAATCAGTTATTTTGAATTTGCTCATGATAATAAAATACTACATTTTATGTAATTTAATGTGAGCTTTAGAAAACATAAAAGCACAGAGTTGTATTTTTATAGAATAATATGTAAAACTGAAACTTAGCCTTTGCTAGCCTCAAAGCAGCACCACACACAGGATGGTCACTGTCTCTGGGGAACAAAGGGTCACGTATTTAGTATAACTGCAAAAGCGACTAAACGATAACATTCACTTCAGAGAACTGCAGTTCTCTTTTCTTTGAAGGCGACATTTTTGACAAATGCAGCAGTAAGTATAGTAGACAGGAAGGATGGTGGGAGGACAGCCCAAACATGTAAGGTGACTTTTTCCTCTGATGTTTTACAATGACCGCTGATTCTTTCATGCAGGGCCTTCTATAGGACAAGAGAGCCCCTCCAACATGTGAAAGAGGGTGGGACAAGCTAATGGTAATATGTTGTCTGTAACTGGTAAAAGACTGCTTTATATATATCAAGATTCAAGGGGATTTATTTCCAGAGGTTGAGGGAAACCTTATGTCAATTGTTTCCAATTTGTGTGTGGGGAGAAAAAGTATCTTTAAAATAGTAATGAATAAGTGGATGATATGGAACAATTACTCTGAACTACTGCTAGTCAATATATGTGACAATAATATTTTAACACCTGAAATGTACTGACACAGAAAATCGAAGTCAAGTAGTGAATATATTAATACACAAAGCATTGTTTGTATTTTGAAATTAAACTATTTCTGTTGTGCCTCACATTCAAATATAAGCCTTACAAATCTCCATAGCCTCTGTTATAAATTAAACAACTTCTAAACAATACTTGTCGACATTCAAATCTCAATAAACTTTGGCAGCTCTTTGGTAAATACTTATAAATATCAATTAACAAAACAGTAAAAAGGGAGTCGGAAGGCTACCAGCAGGGAGCCTCTTTTGAAATTCCACAAAGGGAAACAGAAATGAGAGAGCTCCCTAAGCAAAAACTATTTCCCAGGTTGGTATATTTTATTGAGATTAGTAGCTCATCCTTCTTTTTCTGTCTATTCAAATACTATTACATTGGGATTTTCATAAGTTTCAGACATTTTTTTTTGTGCTCTACCATATATACATATTCAAAATTTATACACAAATAATAGTGGCTGCTTATGAGTAAAGTTTCAGTGCATTTGACAATTAATTATTGCACACAGAATAATCTCAAATGCCCAATTATTCTACTGGATAAATCTAGCAACAAATATATCCTCTTATATTTTTGAACACCTATCTTTCTGTAAAATCTTGTGTTGGTGACACCTTAGGTGCCGCAGAAGTGGTGAAAGGATCTGCAGGGGATCTGTTGCTGGTTATTCTTGATGGTATAGGAGGTGCGGGTGGTCTTCTTGCTGGCATTGTATAGAAGCAATCAGTAGAACTTTTATTCCAGTCAGTATCAAAGTTAAAGTCTGAACCAAGAAAAGTATTTTGTTCAGTGCCCAGCAAATCTGGAGATCCAGCTGTCTTCCTGGAACCGATTCGCTTAAAATCTGGAACACTTTTAGATGGCTTTAGCTTTACACTGAAATTCTCCTCCTCATCAAACGTTACCCATCCTTTTGGCTGTACATTTTTTACCATGAGAGAGTTACTTCGCAAGCAAAAACTGTTTTCAGATGCATCAACAGAAAATACAGGCTTGCTCGTATTACGACTGGGGGGATTTAGGGAAGGGAAAGGATTGCAAGCAGCATGTCCTTCCAGTAAATGTGAAGTTAATTCAGATCCTTGGGTTTCTGTTCTAAATGGGTTTCCAGCATTAACAGTTCTTTCAGTGAATGGGTTTGTGCAGTTCAGTCCAGTAACAAATGGATTTGGAGAGCTGCGCGTATGTTCCTGGGATGCGTTAAAGGTTGGAGTAGGAGGCATTGCTGGCATGCAATTTACAGTATTCAAAGTATCATAATTTCTTTGTGTTGCAGAAGGTAACTGCATCAACTCCTTTTGGTTTAAGGTTGGAACAGCTGATGTTCGAACAGATGTCTGCATCTTTGATACAAGCAGCTTAAATGACAGGTCTTCAAAAGGGTCACTGTTCAACTGTGTTTCGAGTTGAGTGCCGTAGGCTCCATTTGTTTTAATCTGGAAAGAAAACAAAGTGCTTAGTAAGTCAGGGGGCTGTCTCCTTTTAAGATCATTACTAACTCCCCATTTCTCAGTTCTATAAGAACGAAACAAGCTCTTGGTCTTAAATGAAAACTGTAACCAAACTGTACTGAAGTTCTTTTACAACAAGTGCATCATGCAAGTTGCTTCTTTTCTGGAAGACAATCACCCTCGGACCCTTCTCTGAAGTAAAGCTCACTGGCTGTTAAACACAAGTCCCCTCTAGTCCCCTCCTCACCCATGCCATCGGTTCATGCAACTCAGAATCCTGGCCAAAAGCACTAAAACACAAAAGGCACAAATGGTATCAGAAAATCTTTGAAGAGCTTGGGCAGATAGGCTATATTCTGAACAAGTGATAACCCAGCACAGACGTGAAATGAAAAGCTCTAGGTCTCACTGTCGGAAAGGTTCTAATGCTGATGTTACAAGCAATATTTAAGCATCACAATGAAAGGGAAAATTAGTGTTATTAGTATATGCACATTGGGCACTTCTGTGTAGACATATCTGTAGGCTTCTCTGCTGTTTCTTGATGTGTGAAGCTAAAATCAACAGCTTTGTAGGGAAGAGGAAGGACTTTCTTTTAAAATACATTATTATTTTAGAAAGGCAAGTTATCATCGTTTAGAATAAGACTAAATGGAAAAGCCAGTTTTGTCCATGCAACTTCTTAAAACCAAAATATTCCTGGTTTTATAAATTTCTTCGAACAACAATGTAACTTTTATACTTTGTTACAACTGTCCAGAAAAGGTAGAATGTTATCTACAGTTTGTTCAAGTCATGACACTGACAGAACAAAGTTTGGAGCTCCACCTTATTAAGCGAAAGCAAAGCAATTAAGCTTAAGTTGAAATAGCTTCTGAGAATTCCAATTTCACAAATGACTGTCATTTTAACACATTGTTTTAAAATACCCAAACATTTATACCTTTAGCATGAAAATTGCTAACTAATGTTTTGTTGGAGTAGGAAGCTAGCTAAAATTATCAACTAAAATACAATGTTATAATGGCCTAACCTCAGTCTCGTTGTTTTTATTGCATTTATTGTCCATAGTCTGAAGCATGTCTCCACACATCCACTTACCAAGGAGCTATGCAAAAATAACATACTCTAGAGACTCTCAGGACTAATAAAAATATTGGAAGGTTGTTTTTTTTTTTTTTCCAGTATATCCACTACAGCATTTTTATTTTATTGTTTAAATTGCATCTTTAATTGGTTGACAGGAGAAACAAAGCACTCTGGCGACATTGCATTTGCTCTGGTGTTTTTTTATCAGAACAATGCACCCTGATACATCTAAGTCAGGGTTTCTAAAACAGATGAAGCCTAACGTTACCAAACCATACATAGAATAGTTCGCCTTCTAAGTCTACAGTAGTGTAGAAACACTATTAAAACAAAGATATCAAGGATCTGAGGGGAGAAATGTAAATCTTTGAACTATAAAATGAACGTAAATCAAATGCAGCTTGGCACAAGTTGATTACATTCTATGCTTATTAATCAAGTAATCAAAAAGTACAAAATCCCAAAAGAAACTATGCATCCCAATTGCTCTTTATTGTAAGCCAAATTTGGTCTGAATAATTCTGGAAACAAGTGCTTTTAAATTGTCCAAAACATGACGACTTTTTAATTTTAACAAACAGCATATTTTACTATGGGTAATAGTTAAGTTCTCTGCTCTTTGACAAATGTAAAATGTGTTTTATTTTGAGAAAAACACCGAGACTGCAATTGTGTCAGGGTTCATTTGCGTTAAAGAGAAATGCTAAGTCCAACACCTACTTGTTTTTTCCAAACACACTGAGACCAGCAGATTCAGTGGTGACTAAACAACATAAATAAGGTTTCTAATTGTTCCATAAACGATGGTAAAGCAAAATATTTGCTATGGCACTAGTAAATACAGTTAACACTATCAATTTTTATTGCATTATAAAAGGGAAAAGCAAACTATGGTATGACAATCAATCCATTAACATGGGCAGGTGATTTTAATGTGGATGGGACTCTAGATGTATGAAAACAAGATTCATACATCTTTTCTGCTTGAATAGATGGAGACCACATACAAGATTGGTAAATAGATACCTGTTACCCTGACGGTTGCTCCTGCTTGTGAAAGAGAGACATCAAAGGAAAGAAAATTAGGAAGAAAATCCAAGTAACAAGCCAACCTCACATTAAAAATACTTATTTTTTAACAAAGAAAAACATTTTAGGAGATACAAAAATATTTATTACACAACACTATAATAAGTTTTAAATTCCTGTTGTGATTTTGTTGTAAAATTCATAAGCTTTACCTTTAAGAGTCAGAAAAACAGCTCAAGCCAGTTCTGATGTTATTTCTATACTGACATGCATTGTGCATCTGACTTGTGCTTGTTTGTGAAAACTGTTTAGAAGTCTTTGCCTATGGGTGGTCTTATTCTAACTATCCATTATTATGAAAAGCACCAGTCTCCGTTCTGGGAACTGTATTGATATAATCTCACCCATCTATAATAATAGTTTAAGCTGAAAAACTATAAAGACTTTCAATTCCATTAAAAGCCAAAAATTCTTTAATTTGCAATAAATAAATTCTATTTATAATAACTACTTTGCTTTTTTAATATGTTGCATGGTAATCTATGAAGTTCCAAATATTCACTCTGTATACAAGCAATTACTTTTATAAAGAGAAACTTCTGTTCTTAACTATCACAGTCAAGCTTTTAATCAAAGGATGGGATTGGAATCCCACCACCTCTCAAAAACCTTTGTGTTTAAATTAATTTTCTCAGAAAATTTCATATTTACAAACGGTAATCAAGAAATAGAAGAAACATCATTTAACCAAACTCTTAAAAAATGGGAAAAGGAACATTTCAAAAAATAAGCTAGAGACAATAAATTAAACTCAAGGTGGGCCAATGTTAATCAAAGAAATGTGATTGCAGAGAAAATTACAGCTACTTGAACTAGTCTTAAACTATCTGCTTTCACTGTAACAAAACAGTGTAGCCACAGCATTAGCCAGCTCAAAGACCTGTTTATAGTGTTTCTGAGCATACTTTTGATTGCTGTGTATACACACAGATAAATGTAATTTTCATAATAATTTTGAAAGAATGGGTTGCTTCCACAAAACCATCAGTGGTAGAACTACATTTAGAAGGCGTGAGGGCTTTCAAAAGCAAAAAAAATGCAATCCATTTCTATTCAGAAAATTGGTACGTTCTTAAGTACCTTCTGCCTACATATATATTTTCTACTGGCAAAACTTTATACTTTCTAACAAACTCTAAAGTCTTGATATTCTACCTGTATATTCAAAAATATTCTCCTCTTTTTTTGGCTGAAGTTTCCAAAATGGAAAAAAACAACAGTTAACAGGCAAAGAGAGAGGTTTAGCAAAAAAAAAAAAAAAAAAAAAAAGTATTTAAAAATTTCCCATTACAATTCAAAATCAGCAACTCATTGAGGCTGCTTCACTGTTGTACAAAATAGATATTACCTACCAGCTTTTTGAAAGGGGAATTCAGATATAGAGATAAGGTAAAATCTAAGATACTGCTGTAATTAAAGCTTACATAGTCAATGTCCACAGCTGAGTGCATTAAAAAACAAACAACAACATGCCACCAGAGAAAACAACAAATTCACTCTTGGAATTAAGAAGGCACAAATCTACCTACTTCAAGGAACATGCATCTTTATTCACATAATGAATAATATGGGCTAGCAGCTGGTACTGTAGAGATTAACACCACTGGCCTTTAATGAATAAGTTTAGCCTTATGCATGTATAATCAGCACTGGAAAACCCACTTCTGCATTTTTTTCTTTATTATTTTAAAGTGGTAAGAAATTGACTTTTCTTAGAAAAAGGTTTTGTTTTTTGAAAGTAACACTCTCAGTGGTCCTACAGAACACAATACCAAAGTTACCATACTGAATTTTCAAATTATTTTGGTATTTTAATTGAGAATGGGGAACGGGGGAGATAAGTGTTTTTCTGTTACCTATCAATATCACCATCCTGCAATCAATTATCAGACATAAAGCACCATATCATGACATCTATAAAGCTTACTCTTTATTAAACAGGAAACAGCATTATGCATGTGTCCTTATAAACTTACATTTTAGATTGTGTATTTTTCCATATAAAACTGTTAAATGACAACATAATTGTAAGAACAAGTTGTTCATATGTCTGTCATAAGAAATCTTAAGTTAAATGTTTAGTATGCAAGACATTAGTTATTCACAGACGATACAAAATCAGTTAAGTTCTGCCAACCAGAACTTCAGAACTAATCTTTTGACTTTCGTATTTGTTTGTTTGTTTGCTTTAGGAGTTTCTCACAGTTCTACAGCATGCAGTACAAGCTGTGTTAATTTACATAACAAAAGACATATATATGAAGTTGTTGGTTTTTTGGTTTTGTTTTGTTTGAAACTTACTTGCTGCTGTGCAGGAGCAGAATCAGAAGGCAAAGTGTGAGATGATCGGCTACGAGGCGGCGGTTGTGGGGGTGGTTCCAGACTTGGTGGGGCACTTGTCTGAGGCGGGTGTGATGCCACTGGTATCAGCGGCTCCTGCATCCTTAGCACAGGCGGTGGCTGAGGGACAGGCTGGGCAGGAGCAGCCTGAGGCTTGAGTGGTTCCGGAAGCAACGGTGAGCCTGCAAGTAGATTTGCAGCATTGTTCACTGTTAAGAAGTGTTTTTAGAAATCTTAAGAATGGCATGAATGAGAATGCACAGATGTGGAAGCATGAGAGAAAACTGCAGAAGGGCTGCAAGAGCAAGTGTTCATAGCAAGTAGACTGGAAGTCATCAACAGCCCACCATATCTCCAGTAAAAAAATATTACTATAGATAGAAAACAGAGCCAGAAACCACACCATTCTTAAACATACTTCAGGTGAATTTAAATATACTTTTGGATACCACCATTATAAAATTCATACTTTGATGAATACATAGGGGGAAAAAAAACTTTATATTTCAATTTAGGAAGTGGCTTTTTAGAGTCAAATATAAATCCTATTCCAAATAAGATGATTATGGAGCAATCACTGCAGAGAACGATCCAGAGGTCAACACATCTAATGGGAGAGACTGATAAGCCTAGACCAGAACACAGCAATCTGATAAGAGTTTTTCTTAATGGAATGAAATCTGTGGGCCTACATTTCCCCTGACTGCTGCCTATTATCTGGTAAGGGTTTACAGTAGTGGTTGATCATCAGCACTAACTGAAGCTGTCAGATGTTATTATATCTGAGAATCTTCATTTGTAGTGAAAAATGAAGACATCTGCTGTTAATAGCAATGCATTTGAACCAGAGACAGTACCACAATAGTGACATTTAGATTTAGCTTTTTAAAAATATATGTGTGTGTGCGTGTGTGTGTGCGTATATATATACATACACACACAAATGTATATATAAGTATATACATATACTTATATATAATATATATATATATGCTTATAAATATATATAAGCATACTACAGAAGAAATAAAACTTACCCCTTGGTGGTTCAGCTGGTTTGGTTTGAGGTTCAGGTGCTGGTCTTCCACCAGAGGGACGGACATGGCTTTGTGGTACGCTAATAACTCCAGCTCGAGGTGGAACAGTCTGCCATGACAATGGGTAGAAAGAAAGTATTTCAAATTCTATTTCAGATTTGTAGTCATCTACTGCTAATTGACTTGGGATCATTATGACTCTGTGAAAAGTAACTTCTGCGATAACAGTTGTAGAGCAAATTTTTTATGCATTTATACAAGCAGAGAATATATTCTCAAAATACTATGAGTGCTCAAGTCAAAGCCAAGGATTTTTACAACAATCTTCCTCTTTATACATTTACCAGTGCGACAACATTTACAATATTTATTATTTTGCCAGAATTTGTAACTCAACTTTATTTAAGTCTCTAAAATGTTTTAAGCAACAAAACCAAAAGTATTTCATTTTGGGACCTAATAAGTATATACTGATAACCCATTGTCAACACAGACCGTAGATACTGTCTACTTTTTAGGCTGTAACTGGCCTCCTGCCAATGGCAAACAGAAGCTACAGCCAACTTTATATACTGAAAGTATATAAATGTGCACAAGAGACTATGGTTAGCTCTTTAATCTGAAACTTATGTTTGCTAATTGTAAAGAAGGTACTTCTGCTCCCCAGCAAACAGGATTAGTGAAACATACATTCTGCATCAACTGAAGGCTAGAGTCTTCCCAAACTGTTTGTAATATGAGCTTATATGCTGGGAATTGAATTGCTCTCTTAAAAACAAACAAACAAAAAAAGACCTATATCAGTATTTAAAGAGAAATCAGAAACCAATGCAGATTGCAATTAATGCTGAATGAATTATAAACACTTGAAAACCAAATGTAAAGTGTTACAGTAAAACCCACTAGATTTCAGAAAAAATCATGAGACAAATAGTTTTTGTTTCCTCTGGAATTGTGTGCATGGTATATTCCCACAAAAAGCGGATAACAATGCATCTTCTTGAAATGTTTTTCAGAGCAAATCCCATCAGGCAAATATGCAAATATGATTTTAAAATATGCAAATAAACTTCACCTCTTAAAAACAAGAATCATCCTTGTTGTTACTTTTACTGGATGTAGGTACAGTACTTAGAAGGCTGTGTATGATATCTGATTCATTATGCTTGGCTGAGTCCATTTAACAACGATCTCATGTTTTAAACCACATAACCTCTGAAATATCTGACTTCCCTTTCATTGCCAAGACGTATGTCACTGGGCTCTCTCTATATATTTAGAAAGTAGGCAGAAGGACTGTTGGATTAAATTCTAAAATGCAAGCTAAAAATTATACATCAAAAAACCAAACCAATCAACAGAAACAAAGCCTACAATACTCCCCAGGACCACTCTGGGGGAAGCAGAGCACACGTGGTTACTATCCCTGGTCCTGAAAGCTTTGGAAGGAAATGTTGCCCAAAAAACAACCTGAGAGAAAGAAATGGTATCATGTCAGCTTGAAAATCCAAAAGAGTGTCGAGCTAAGGCTTGAAAGCATATCTTGTGAGATTTTCCTCTGACCTTACATCTGTTATAACTTAAAAAAACATACCAGTGCAATAAACTGTAGAAATTTAGAAGGAAAATTATTTTAAGATAGAATGCCTACCGGTCGAGTAGCAGCATATCCAGCAGCTCCTGCACTTGAAAATCCAGTTGAAGGTGGAGGCTGGCTACGAACTGAAATAGATATTAGAGATTGCTTACTTAGAAAATGTTTCAAAATCAACTTATTTCTATATTATAATTAGTACAAAGCATGTGTCTGTATTACCTAAGTTATCTTTTCTTTGTGTTCCAGGACTTTTTTGTGCTTTGAAGCATGGAAAAAAAATAGATTATCTTTGTTAGATAAGTTATAAACAGGTATTATACAGTAATGGTACATTATCACTAATGGAAATGGGAGCAAGAGACATTAGTGGTTTTTTTTTTATTATTTTTCAAGTTGTTACAGATTTGAGTCTATTCATCAGCTAAACTGTGACACTAGTACTCTTACCCCATGGCACATTCGACCCTTCTAATTACAATTAAAGTTAATCACCTCCTGTTTGTTGCAAACTAAAGATACCCAGTTGCACAGGTACCCTGTGTTCTGAACCTTGCTAGAGAAAGTTGCTTCTTTCGTCATATATTCTGCAGATGTTTTAACAGCAGTCTTTAAAACAAAGGGAACTTATGTAACATGCTGATTCAACAAATCATGCGATCAGAAGAGGACATCCATAATTATACATGACTCAGCAATCTACAGCTTCTACACCAAGTTCCTGAACTTACTCTTTATGGGATAAATATATTACAGCACCAACCTCAACATTTACATGCTGATGCTCATGACAACTTTGTATGCGACATTCAAGTTGTGAAGTGCAAGATATGAAAAAGTTACCTTTACCTCAGGCAAATGCACAATTTCTAACAGGCAAAGAGGTTTAGGATTCTGGCTTGTGTTTCTGTTGCCTATTTCCCAGGAAGGTAAAATCACCATGTCAGTTACAGTAACTGGAAGGGATACTCTGTGGTACATAAGACACTTAGTTTATCAAATCAGCCTCCAGTTGGGAGACAACCCTGCTTTCTTAGAACGGGCTTCTGGGTCCAGTTCTCAGTAGATGCAACTTGTACCCAGAAGAACCTGGCTCTAGCTTACCCTACTTTGAGCAGGCGATTGGACTAGATGACCACTAGAGGTCCCCTCCAACCTGAACTATGCTATACATACAGAGATGTTGCCAACACAGCGAAAGGAACCAGCAGCATAGCCAAAATGAACTATAGCATACAGGAGACTACCTTAGGACTTTCATTGCCATACCTATTCTTGCCGCAAAGGGAAGAAAAACAAAACTCTCCTGGGAAAGCTAAAACAGGACCCATTTGGAACCATACATACATAGTCCGACTAGAATAATGCAAGAAAGATGCTTCCCATAAATGCATGTCACATACATTTAGGCACTAGAATCAAAATACATACTCTATGCTCTTTAAAAAGAGTTAAAATATTAAATTATAGGGTAAATTATTTGAATAGAAATTTCTCCCCTCAGAACATATGAGCATGTGTAGCTCCTTATGAAAAATTAGGCTATCTAGATTCCTGATTTAGCTACAGGCATAGTATGTACTCTAGCAATCAGTCAGTTACATGTTCTGAGAGTCAGTCTTGAAAGTATTCTGCTTGATTACTGCAGTCTATGTCTCCACATTGTTTTTTGTGAATGAAGACTGCCTTCTATAATAATTCACACCATCAGAAAGCACCTTGCCTGTCTGAAAACTACGTTAAATAATAATAAAAAAAAAGATCCTATACAATAAATTCCTTAATGAAACTGTCTTCAGTGTCACAAGGATAATATCACTTGGGTATTAACACAGAAATCAATTTCTAGAATACAAAAATTGTTATGTTACCTTCTACTTCTCTCTTAGCTACCCCAGGACTGGGAGGAGCTCCAAGACCTTTTCAGAGAAAGAAGAGAAGCTGTACATTGCATAAGAAAAGCAGCAGATTGAGAAAGCAAAAACAGAAAGGATACTGCCACAAGACAGCTCTACGTAAGTTAAAAATGGCCTAGCTAGATTGTAGGTACTTGTAGGAGATACCTGTTTGGAGCAGCATGGGGAAAACAGACTGACAGGAGTTATAGATCAAGAAGATCATGATTAGACACATTTTGCATTACAGCTGAAAGGTTCTTAAGTATACATTCTCCACAAACTTTTGTAAATTCAGAATGATATCAGTCTTTAAACTCTTCTAAGTCAGAGCACGTACCTATACTCCAGCACTTGAAAATATATGTACATCATTTATACCCTGCAACATTAGGGCTGCTTCCAGTAACTCAGGAGAATACTATATAGTACATTTCTGACAAGAGTATATTTGAATAGCCAAGTTTATGGAATAAATAAGTTTCTAATTTTGCACAACGCATTGTATCCTACAGAATTGTATCATGTTATCCCCAAGCAGCACTCTACTTGAGAAACCTGTATCAACTGGTGCAGAGAATATCTGCAGTAGATGTTCCAGTTCAGACTGAGAGAAAGAAGATTTTCAGTCATGCATAATCATGCTGAATTATTTTGATTCTGTAATACGATCAAGCGTATATAGGGTCCATAAACTTGTATGGTAACAACATGGCAGGACGTACGTGTAGATAACACCAGATGGTGTGCAAGGAGGAATCCTTAAGGCATGTGGATAGGAGTTAAATAACATCTGGCAACTCTGGAATGGCTTTAGTGTAGGTGACACGAAGGAGCTAGTGTTCAAGAAGCCTACCTTAAAAGCAACTTTTGCCTTAGCGATGACACAGCCTCATGCTTTCTCATCATGTGCCAATGTGTGGTATCTGCTCTGGAGCTCTCTATGATCTGGAAAGAGCGCTGCGAGTTTTGGCAGTTATGGGTGGAGGTGTTAGAGTGGGAAGAGTAGAGGCTGGTACGTGACATGTCAGATCTCTGGTTTTGCTGAACATCTGGTTTCAAGATGTTCGACACTGGTGTATGTTATGTATTCTGGGTGAGTTCCAGGCTCTGCCAGTTAACCTTACATTTCCACTGACAGTGATGTTCTGAGAGAAACAGCACTGGGGAGGGATAAACACAGAACACAAGCAGGGGGCACAGAAGGAGAGCACTGCCAGAACACGTCATTTTCAGGTATTAGCTCTGCTCTTCTCCTGTGCAACCCAGGGGAGCACTGGGGAAGAAGATACAGCAGTAACCCATAGGCTGTTAGAAGCCTACCTGCTAACTGGAGAAATAAAAAGGAGGTAGAGAGCATTCTCACAGGACACCCTTCTGAACCTAACTGTCCATCTCATTACATGGAAATGGACACAAGAAAACCTCTCTAGGAGTGGGAACTAGCCTGTTCATTTCACAGACCTTCTGCACTTTCCCCTCCCAAGGCTCACCTCAGCTCATACTTTGAATAGGTATTTTCATTTATTTATTTTTTTTTTTTTTAAGCAAATCCTGTTTTCTGAAAGATTATTAATCAACTCCTTTCAAGGAAAGGAATGGAGAGAGTATCTTTGACCATAAGCACATAGACGTATTCTCATGTTGATGTACCATACAAAAGAAGACTTCTGTGCATGAGGATTTTAAAAGGGTTAGCAAAATTTAAAAATATTCATTAAATGGGTGAGAAAGGGAATATAAATCAAATACCCCAAATTTCACTCACTAATAATGCTCTTCAGTGGTGACAAAGCGAAGTTATGTTGTGATAATGCTATCACAACTGGCACTGTAAGAACCTTTTCATCTTAAGGACAGGAAAAAAGGTACACCTCAACCTGAAACAAATTTTTGGATATGATTTGTAACTGTTAACATAGTCTGCATATAGCTTAAAATTTCTAACTGCAGTTTGAAACAGAGTTGTGCAGGCACAGACACCACATGCTTGTTTTACAATAGTGTTTTAAGGAAAGGGGTTGGATTTATATGGAAACAAATCTGTAACTTATGCCCTGACATCTTTTAGACAGAACTGCATGTTTTGCAAAGGTTACATTTACACATTAGCTTAATGGAAACTAAACTCCAACCTCTCTTAAATTCAAGTGTCTGTGTGTGTGCGTGCATCCACTGAAAAGCTGTGGATGCCCCATCCCTGGAGGTGTTCAAGGCCAGGCTGGATGGGGCTTTGGGCAACCTGCTCTGGTGGGAGGTGTCCCTGCACATGGCAGGGGGGTGGAACTGGATGGTCTTTAAGATCCTTTCCAACCCAAACCACTCTATGATTATAAATACATATACACACACATACACATATATATAGGAGAGAAATCTAGGCCATTTACTAATGTTTGAACAATGCATTAACTGTTTTAGGATTAAGGCCTTTCGTTTCCTCTGTTACTGAATATTCATTCTTCAGCACAAGAGGAAGAATTGTTTCACCATATTTTTCTTTTTAAACAATAAAAATTAGCTTTTTCAGAATGACTGTCATGTTCTAATGTACTCAACTTTAATTCTGATCTAAATTACAACATAACTATCAATGTACACTAAGAAATACTTGCTGCTTGGGTGCATTTGTTTTTGTAGCTTGGCAACCTTGCATTTCTTTTAATATCAATTTTACTACTGCATTTTCCAGGTTTAAGATATTTATCTAGAGGATAATCACTGTGAACATTAACACTTTACCCAAATTGTTGCATATACTGAAAATACTGTGCATTCTCTCAGTCTTAACCTCATTTTCACAATTTAAACCAATGATAAAGACAACTATCAGCCCTTCCTACATGAATCAGGAAAATTTTGAGTATTATTGTTAAAGGAAAAAAACAAAACGTGATTTAAAAAAAAAAAAAAAAACTTCAGTCAATTGAAAATAGCCTTTATCATTTCTAACCACTAGAGTTAGCACATAGTCTTGTTTCCATTATTCCTTGAATTCTGAATTGATTTTATGTATGACCAACCTCTAAAAAAACACTTAGATGCCCACGTCTTACTCACTTATTGAAATAATATTGACCCATGAGAAGGAACACTATGGGTACCGAAGGGAGTGAAGCCCTCAAAATAAAACGTTAGAACACATGGTTGGGGAAGGTGGAATAACATTTAAAATGTACTACGTTTCCAAGATATGATCATAATCATTTTGCTTGTACTACAGAAGTCTAAAACAAATGTTTCATACGCATGCACAGTACACAGGGTTATTTTTCATAGTACTTTCATAGTACAAGAGCTGGTATTCTAGATAAGAGAATCAATGTAATTTACCCAAACATTATGACATTTACACTGCTTCCAGTCTTGTGCTAATTTGCTCAGAGCTGAGCTCAGGTACTGCTGAAAAGCAAAGCATTATGCTTTATAAGCATACTCCATAAGTGGAAAATGAAGCAAAAGCAAACAAAGTAGGATGAGCTTTAGGTCAGAATTATGACAAAACATACTACACTTCAAAAATTGCATAAAAACAAGTTTTATGCAAAGCTATGTTGGGAAAGAGCGAAAAAAGAAAGGCTAATGTTTATACAATTGAGACTGAAACTACGCAAATTGCGTCTATGTGCAGAAAACCATCCAGAAAACCATACATGTACACGTGACTATCCTGTATAGTCACATGTCATGCATTATGTATACACCGACTATATTCTCAAGCTTAAGCATTTTAACTAATTTGAAGTATCACACATTTGGCATAATGACTTCCTCCCCTCAACTGTACCTAAGAGCTATGCACATCTCTGGCCCCACATCAGAATAAGCTATATTTATATACTCTGTAAAATAGATTATGTATTTTCTGGGATTGCTGAAAAGTTTAGACTTGTTCTCTCAAATAAATGTTTCCACCAACTGAGTGCCAATGTCTGATGAGCCATTAAGAAAGTATTCCAGAGACTCACTTTATCTCATTTATTAATGAGCTGATATTTAATGAGCTGATATAAGTCCAAGCAGGACAGCTCAGCTATGAATCGCATGACAAAAAGGGACAAAATTAGTTTCAAGAAGCACTTCGGAGAACAGGTGAATTGTTATAACGTGCAAAACCAGGTCAAGACAGAAAAAAAAAAAACGCTAGCCCAGAGAGTTTATAATGCCCTCAGCATTATCAAAAAAAAAAAAAAAAAAAAAAGAAAAGAAAAGAAAAGAAAAGAATTAGGGGAGGATTATTTCAGCATTTTGTTACTTTGTAAAGCCTTGTAGTTCTCAAGTGCCTTTAAAGTAACTGCATAAATTCCTTTACTAAATTTGTGTTGCTAAATTACAATCTAGTTCCAAGAACTATAAAGCATATTTCATGTCTCTAGAAAGGGCTTCGGAGCACATTTCAGAGACTTGGAAATAGAAAATAAACTATCTAGATGTCAGTGTACAGCTCAGTGATTTGCAGCTCTTCGCTAACTGGTAATCATCCAAGGGAAATTTAATTTCAGCAGTAGTTTCAACCTGAGCAATAAATGGATAATCACTCCAAGTAGCTACAATCACAGTCCATTTCACAGTGCTCCAGATCATGGACAGTGAAGAAAAAAGCCTATGCTTTTCACAACTGGAAACAAGATAGCTTTCACAGAATAGTTAGTTACAATATAGGGTATGTTATGACCAGGACAAAGTAATAAAAACCTGTAACAATCTTAATGTGTAGTGTATCGACTTCTGGCAATATATTTATTCATAAATATCAACATCATTTCTGCCTTTGGACATCATTATATTAAATAAATATCATCACAAGAGACCACCACAGAATTTTTGCTACATAGTCATATCCAAAAACAATTAAAATCATTACCTCCAAATTCTTTTCTAGCAGGTGCAGGGCTCCTACCGCCTTACAGTATTTAAGAAATGAATGCAGCAATAATGAAAAATATCAGTACAGTAAGAGGGAAGAAAAAGAATGAGAAAGTTAAAAATGACAAGGGTCAGTTTGTTAGTTGCTATGCTGCCCATATGCTTCTGAACATCCACTTTCTCTTAACACTCAATTGTTTATATTTTCAGATGATCCAGATGGACTCTACGTTAAACACTCAGACATGATAACATGCGTGTATACTGATGTCAAAACTAAAGGAATAGAAATCATTGAATGCACAAGATTATTTATCTTTTATATAAAAAATGAAGATGCTATACAAAAGCAGAAGTGTTGATAAACACTGCTGTGGGAAGCCCACATTTTTGAGCTGTGAAAATAAGTTTATAAACATTATAAAACTTATTCATTAGGCAAAGAAAAATGATATTTAAATGGTGTTGAAAAATGATGTTATTTCAACATCATAATTTTGCTACTAAATGGCATGAACAAAACATTTCAGTGAAAAACTGGTAGGTTGCATTGCACTCTAAATCAACAATAAGCAGTTTGGGTCTAGGACTTCACAGCTCATCTCACAGAGCTGAAACAAAATGTTCCTGCCCTCCTGATACGTGTCACCACGTTACCTGATGGTGGAGGTGGCCTTTGTGGTGGAGCGGGACGTGCGGGAGGAGCAACAGGGCGAGGTGGTGGAGGACGCTTAGGCTCCAAGGTCTGAGCAGACTCTTTCTGCTGGGTACCAAGCTGACTTTCACCTGGAGAACATGACAAAAAACAAATTAATCACTTGCACAGTCTAATCACAGTAAAGCTTTTCTAATAGAAAATTATTTTCAATATGATGATACAGAAGTAGAATCGAGGTTTTAAGAGAAGAAGAATGAGGAATAAACGAATGATGAAAATAAGCTGATTTTCTAAACCAGGATTTTTGTCTCATATGTTTAAAAAGCATATGCTGATGAAAGAATGAGAGTTGATTTACCCAAGGCTGCCTTTGTAAAGTTCTGCGTAGAATGCATAATGACAAAATTATTCATTCCTTCTTTTATTAATCTAAAAGCACTATTAAAAATACTCTATAAACTAGTATTTTGCCAGTGGGCCATTCCACTGCCAGGCCATACAGTAATAGAGCAAGTCGAGCAATGTAATACCCACTGTGTGTGGAAATGGGTGGTCCCGGAGTTTTTGTAGGTGCTCGGCTCGGTCTCACTGGGAGCGCTGGTCCATCTGACAGCGTAGGCGACTGACAGGGACTGGAACGCGGTGAAGAGCTTGGGGAGGTTCCTAGACCAGAGCTTGACGTTGGCTGGAGATGCTGGGGAAGGATTTCTTCTACTTCAGCACTATAGTCATCGATGTCACCTACATAACAACCACCCCAAAAAAGAAAAAGCGTGTAAAATAAAGGGAGCTATAGTTATTTTAAAAAGTGGGAAGATTATGAACTGATTCTAGGTAGGGGATTTTCTGCAAAAAACCCTTAAAGGCAAGGAATTTTCCCAGTGATCTAAGTATGATTCTTAATCTAAGTATGATTCTTACATCATAAAGTCACACACAAGGAATGTAGATATATTCAAATCAGTTGAAACACTCCAAATGCACAAGATTTCAGGGTCTTGTAGTATTTGAGGTCACATTTTAAAGGAACCATACTGTTTCCCATGGGATAATTAGTAAAAATTTAACCAACAATACAGGCCTCTGAACCTTCAAAGTTCTGCTTTCTACAGGAATTGGAAAGAGATGAAGTGTCACGTGACAACGAAAAGCAAATATAACCTTTCATATAGGTTTCCCATACCTGTACCCTTATCAAAACATACCTTCCTTTACGAAATACCTGTACAAAAAAAACCCCTTTGTCTACTCTTTCCAGTATATCCTAGAAAAAAGAAGAGCTGCCACCTCCTTTCTTTAAGCTTTTGCAGTATGTTTGCTACTAAAAAGCTTGGATAGAAAACCAGAGCAAATGAGCTACTCAGTCCTAAGACAACAACAGAAATCAACGTGGACATAATGACTACATCCAGCAAGTATATCTGTTCAAGAAAATAATAACAGAAGAAAAAAACAGCACCCTATAAAATACAAAAGAAAATGGAATACACATAAGAAGTGTCACGGGTTAAGGTGTAGAAGATTTGTTGTTGTTTTGGTTTATATTTGTTTTTAAGATACTGCTGGAAAAATAGATGTTTTACTTGCTAAGGATGTAAGAAGAATACGTTGTAATATAGCAAATAAAATGAGTCAGACCTCCCAGAGAAATTTATTTTCTGAACACAGAGGCCAAAGCACAGGGCTTGAGCAATACTTACAATGATTAAAAAAAGCTACCAAAAAAATAAACAACAAAACATAAAAAGACAACAAAAATATATGCACAACTTAAGCTTTGCAGGTCTGCCTACAAACCTTCCTGCTTTCTTCCCCCAGATATTCTTGAAGTGAGACACTAATGAACAAATAAAACAAAGCTGCATATAAATCCAATTCCATTACTCAAAATTCACATTCAACTGCCGTGATAAAACACATAGGCTTACTCCCACACAGTGATTTGAAAATCCTTTGATAAACTACAGTCAGTACAATACATCAGGAGATGATGTTATTGATTCATGATATTCAGATTATTCAGACATCATGATTCAGATCTCATGAAGGCATAACACTATCTAGAAACCTTGCATACATTTAAAAATCTCCCTTGACCTTGTGTTTAGAACAGTATCTCAGTCTATCAGGGTTTTTGAAAACACTCTCTTTAGTAGACTTTTAGCCATAGCAAATCATTTCTTGAACTCCAAGTGTGGTATCCAGCCACATGATGAATGTCCAGAGAGGCTGTTTTATCAGAAAAAAGACATTGCTCTATTTTTTCCTTAATTATTCTACTCAATTAAAAAAAAAAAAAAAAGAAAAATTATACTTCCAGGATGTTTGCAGATCCCTGTGATAACAAATAATTACATATCAAGGAAATAAATTCATTTTAGGACTACCTTTAGAGGCTTAGCATTTTCTTTATCTTCACTCAAGTCGAAAACTGTCTTTACTACACAACTTGATCCACTTTTCAAAACATCTGACAAGAAGCTTAAGGGCCTTCTAAGAATTAGAATTGTGTTTTCAATTGTGTTTACCGATTGTATTTTCAATAGATACTGGGAGTCTGCTTTCATTAAATAGCTCTTATTTCTATCATCTAGAACTACCTTTGAGCAATATTGAACAAAGTCCCTCAACCTAGGAGGTTGACTTTCTGTGATCAAGGGCCTAGTTTTGATGTAGCACAGCTGTGTGCCCTTGGCATACATTTACTGCAAGAACTGTGACAAAGTACATAGATTAGAAACATGAAGAAAAGCAGAGGTGCACTTGCTGCAACGGTGACACTTAGCAGCTCAAGGAATCCATTAAAAAAGTAGTGACAAAAAAAAACAAAACAGGAAACTGGAAAACAGCAACTGAATGCTCAAGATCACCCTGTTGCAAGGAGCTATAGAGGATGAAGGCTTCCTCATCCAACTGATATTTTCTTGCCTGTCAAAGGTTCATCGTGTTTTTTTGGGGATAGGACTAATAAGCTTCCATGGTATTAGCCAAAAAAGTAACCGTTTTGTACTCTGAAGCCATGTATATAGAATCACAGAATGGTTCGGGTTGGACAGGACCTTAAGAGTCATCCAATTCCAACCCCCTGCCATGGGCAGGGACACCTCCCACCAGACCAGGCTGCCCAAAGCCCCATCCAGCCTGGCCTTGAACACCTCCATGGACAGGGCATCCACAGCTTCTCTGGGCAGCCTGTGCCAGTGCCTCACCACTGTCTGAGTGAAGAATTTCCTCTTAATATCTATTTTAAGTCTACCCTTTTTTTAGTTTAAAACCATTACTCCTCATTCTTTCACTACGCTCCCTGACAGAGTCCCTCCCCAGATTTCCTGCAGGCCCCCTCTAGGCACTGGAAGGCCTAAGGCCTCCCCAGTCTCCTCTTCTCCAGGCTGAACAGTCCCAGCTCCCTCAGCCTGGCTTTGTAGGAGAGGTGCTCCAGCCCTTTGATCATCCCCATGCCCCTCCTATGGACTCATTCTAACA
This sequence comes from Netta rufina, assembly GCF_964035555.1. Taxonomy (NCBI): domain Eukaryota; kingdom Metazoa; phylum Chordata; class Aves; order Anseriformes; family Anatidae; genus Netta; species Netta rufina. The sequence goes on from NC_140123.1 coordinate 104,345,022, forward strand.
GGTCCATGTCCTTCTTGTGCTGGGGGTCCCAGAGCTGAACACGGTGCTTCAGGTGGGGTCTCGTAAGAGCAGAGTAGGGAGGGAGGATCACCTCCCTCGATGCTTCTTTTGATGCAGCCCAGGATACTGTTGGCTTTCTGGGCTGTAAATATCCTGCTTATAGTGTCTCTATAAACAGTAAAAGCTACCTGAACAAAGCAACCTTTGAGACATCACAGAATGAGATGAAAATGATGAGCAAATTAGTAAGATGTGCAATTAGCAAAATGTGAGCAAATTAGTAAAGCCTATGCATACAGCAACAACGAAGCTGACACTGCTCAACGAGTCGTCAAGATATTGTTGCAAATAACCAGATTTTCAGTTTACCTGTTTCAGCAAGGTATATGCTTTTTAAATCGTAGTATCAGTATATATATTAACCAGATTAATTAGAACTATAAGCATTTCAAAAATATCACTAACATTTTTTTTCAACAAACCTTCCATATCATAGTCTGCAGTAACCTCAGCATCTTCACAAAGCAAAGTGGAGCTTGTTGATGAAGGCAGCCCAACATTCATCTTCTCTAGATTCATTTCCTCTTCCAAACTTCTGATCCAGTCTGGATTTTTCAAGCTTATGTTTATAATCCTTCCTAGTAGCTGAATTGTCAAAAAGGGATGCACAAAACAAATTGTTAAAAATAGCAATACTGTAATTCAGCATTCTAGATTAATGAGGCAAAAAAAAATACTGAAAATATCACAAGTAAGGTTATTAGAATTTATGGAACCAAACAATGACAGTGACATGTCACAGAAAATAATTATGGTCACTTCATTTTGGTAATTAGGTACACTTATGTAGTTTAAACCATTAATTGCAACTACTTAATAACTTTCTAAAGAAAAACAGACAACGTACCTAACAAGATTTTTCTTTCCAGTTAATACGAAAGTTTCTGGTTTATTTATTCTGACACAGACACTACACTTTGTAAAGGAAAACAGACTTGCCAGTAAACTACATTAATAAGTCATTAGACACTAATAAAACAGCAGGCCTTCATTCTGCAGGCTGACACGACACTGAGCCCCTATCATGCATGCACCTTCAGTGAAACTCTCAACAGGTACGGGGATCCATCTGCAAGTATCACCTTATAGAATCTAAGTCTTAACAGGACTATAGCTCAGTAAAAAGCTGAGTATGAGAACTGAAATTTTTACAAAGATGAAATACCGGCCCTACAGAAGTCAATGACAGAGCTGCAGTCACTTAGCAATGTGAAAATTTCAATACAGGAATGATGAACTCTTAATAATACCAGGCTATAAAAGTGATGAAGTAGTTCATACTACAAACTCAAGTTAAAAACTACACTTTTTAAGTAATTAAAGAAAAAAGAATTTTAAAATCTTTTATTTGATGAAGATCCCCTTCAACTTGGAATCTTAATTTCTCTAACGGTCCTTATCCTAAAAATAAATTTATTTTGATACTTTCTTCAGCTGTTTTTTGAAAGAAAACATAAATGCTACGAGGCTATCAGAAGTAGAAAAAAAGACTAAATGCAACAGTCTACTATGAAACACAAAAACCTTGTAAAAATCAAAATGAAGTACTGCTTAAAAATTTGGATCTTCTGTTGCTATTCAGAAGTTCAGTAATTTTTACATTACCTCAGTACCATTCAAATTCAGGACATTCAAAGCAGAGCTTCCTTCCAAAAAGGTTACCCACATCTTGTCTGCCACGAACCTGTAAAGTCCATTGGTAAGTGATTTGTAAATGATCATTAAAATACTTCATCCTACCTACTGTCCTCTGAAGCCTCTCACCATAAAGATTTTTAATGATTCCCTTGATGGAAAATATTTTATTTCTTTTTAAGTTCGGGTATATATATTAGCTAATAAGCTTTAACTGAATGTATCCTTGCAAAAAAAAGGCAAAAGAACTCGGCAAACATCACACAGAAATCACTGTCCTCTCAAAAATTATGCAGCTACATTTACACATTCAATATTCATCGAGTGGCTACAGGTCAGATATCAGTATTAGGTGTTCCACATTAGCTGGAACTATGTGCTCGGGACTATGCTCTCAGCTTTATGAAAACAACAACGGCAAAAAACACACAACACTTTTTGCTCCATTAACAGCTTTGTGAAAACACAACATTCACAGGGATCCTCTTGACTTCAGATCATTAAAACTGCTGAACTAACTTTTGAATACAAATCTGTACAAAAGTCATACAAATAACAGATTTAAGTCTGATTTCTGACAAAGCATAATAATCTCTCAAAAATAAAGAAAACGTGGGAAAAGTCTGAAAACTAAAACACATGTAGGTACATAAAACACATCTTCAACTGTAGTTGTTCAACGTTAAAATAAGACTTGAAAGCAATGTTAAAAATGAAGCAGAGCAGAATGGAAACACCCACTAAGAAAGTCACTTCAATTAAGAAATAGATGGGAACAGTGAAGAGGAATAGAGATTAATAATGAAAAGTCTTTTTTTAACCTTATAAGTATAACTTCACCGTAGCTTGCAAATTTTTGAAGAAGATCATCGATCAAGTTATCATCAAAATAGCTTTCTTCTCCTGAAGAACTTCTGATGGAGACCATTACGGTGCCATCAGGTGGCCCTTGCATTGCGATCACCGCCTTATAAACTTTCTGTCTCTCTTCTGCTTCAATTTCAAATATGTCAATGTCAATCAATGCCACCACAGGCCTTGAAAAACAAATGAAGAAAAACCCATAAGCAAGAACATCTGAAGGAACAAAATATAAAAAGCACTGATATTAAATCCTCAACGATGAGGACTGTATAAGAAAAACTGAAACCTATGATCAGACGTTTTCAGCTCCGCTCTTCCATAGTGCAACAAGGTACCAGGATTCCACGTGTAAGGGACTTTACTGTCATCGTGAAAACTAGCATTCAGAAGATCCAGGTCTTCAGCTACATTCAGCATCAGAGAAAACAAAATGGGAAAAACATAATGATTATAGGAACATGCTAAAAAATAAATCATTTGTAAAAAGGGAAAAAATGAAAGCCAAAACCAAGCATTTTACAGAAAAACAAACAAACAAACAAAAACAAACAAACAGAAGTTCCTTTTGAACTAGTGAAACGTCAGTAACTGCTGTCTGATTCTTGAACCTCCTGTTCAGTGTTGCTTCTATTTATCAAAGACTGTTAGAAGCTTTCTGTCTGGGATAGAAGCTCAGAATCACCGGCACTGTGATTGTCACTAAATAGATCCCATAAGCTGATTAAAAGAATCTTTAAAACAGTTTAAGGAAGCACTCAAACCTGATCGGTCAAAAGGCCATTTCCTTCTTCTCCAAAGAATACGATCTGTCCATGCTGGTGTGCGACATTTCTCACTGGTGTCATAGTCATCCGAAAACAGATCATATTTGTATGTAGGAGCAAAATTAATTTTCCCCTCTAAAAATCCCCTAAAAATCTGTAAGAAATAAAGCAATTATATGTCATGCCAGAAGACAGAAACAGATGGGAAACAGCTTGAAACTAATCAGAACTCTCTCTTTTAACTGTGAAAATTGTATACACATCTCCAAAAAAGAGTCATTTGATAGTATGAATCCTTTTCCAAATTTTATCTGCTGGAAGCATTCTACATTTGCCACTATGACTAAATAGCAACCCAGACAGATCATCATTAAATACAAATATGTCAACATTTATGTCTTTAAACCCAGACTCCTGAGCAACCTATTGTTCTTCCAACGCTATGCAGAACTTGAGGCCACCAAGAAGATAGATGCTGTCCACAACACTTTAATTAGTTGATTAGTTGCTCATTTATCAGCAAAAGTTAGGAACTGAGGTTTATATTTTATGTACCTGTCTGAACATACGTAACATTCCCAGAAAGGCAAGGTGTCCCACAAGAAAATTAATAGGAGTTAAGAGGAAGAAAAATTTTAAAAAAAGACCTTAAAATCAATACATTTGATATGATCTGAAAGATTAAAGAAATATTATCACTCATTCTTCTCAAGAGGAAAGGAAAACAGAATAAAAAATGTATGTGAAATTATCTGTCAAGAGTGCACAGGGAATTTAGAGAAGCAGAATCAATTGCAAGTAATCAAAAACCCTGAAGCCCTGTTTGGTATTTCACAGTGTAACAGATACAGCCAGCTGACAATGCCCTAGAAGGCCAGGAGATTTGCTCGCTCCTGACGTGTTTAAATTAAACATAAGCTAAAATCCTTTAGCTAGCTGAATCAGCTCCAATCTATAGCTTAATCTTGCACAGGCAGTTTTACCTGGTCAGAAATCTGGAAAGTACCAATCTAACTTAGATCTTATAGCCAAGTCCATATCAAACACCAGGTTAGAGTGCTTTTCCAGTTGAAAATATAAATCGAAATCCAGTCAATTTAAACATCACCGTCAGGTCATCCACAACTGCTGAGACAATTTATGAATTTCTTTGCCTTCGGTAATTATTTCACTACCTACAGTTATTAAAAAAGGTGCTGTGTATATGCTTTTCTTGAACGACAGATAGATGCTGGGGTGTGGACATGGGTCTGTAGGGGTGTTAAGAGTCACAGGCAGCAGAGCTCCTCTTGCCAGACAACTGCATTGCCCTGCTGCCCAGCCAGACATCTCCCAGTAATGGGGTATCAGCCTGAGTGTGCACTAACGCCTCTCCTTGTTTTCCCCAACCAGGGGGTGATCTTGAGTCTTTTTCATATTATGTTATTTTCCATAGATCTTTCCAGCTTTGTATCTGTCTTAAGTGTCCCTGCAACCTCTCCCACTTGGATCAAATGAACAGGCAATCATGCTGTCTGAACCTACATCATTTTTCTCTAGGAACTAGGCTATAAAAACAATTTTGTCAATGTTTTCCCTCCTCTTCTGTTGCACAGGACATGAACGTAAATCGAAGAGAATTCTACTTCAGAACAACACTGCTTATGATCAAAGCACTGGCAAGCAGACAAAACAAACACAGGACTGCCTCTAATTTTACCATCTACAGCATTCCCACATAAAGCTGGAAAAATAGATTATACACTTTCGCACAAAATTTGACTCATTACAAATATTCCTTTAACTGCTACATACTGCCTCCCCAAGAAACCCTAAAAATCTAAATCTGAAGCTTTCTTCAGACTTCATTGTTCCACACTCTTTTTCTTTGGAAGTAAAAAGCTATCATTTGGACTATATGTTGTAGTCAATCTGCTAGTTATTGTTCCTACAACTAGTCATTGTATTGGTATCACTACCTCTTCAGGGCAGTTACAAGCCCGTTACTAAATGTTGCTGTGACCCACACACCCTTCCGCACTACTGCCCTGACAGAAGTGATAAAACGTTCTGGGGATCATAGATTTACAGAAGCACCACTGAAACTTGTTTCTTGAAAGCCAAAAATAAAAACCAAGTATTCTTAAATGCAGTAGTGTTTTTAAGATACCTGTCCAGAATTTTTCTGATTGATAAGCTGGTCTCCTGCTATAAGGGAATCCCAGTTTTGTTGTCGTATTAGTTCTTTAACCTCTTCATTAGGAATGTCTATTCGATAATTAAAGTCACCACACCAAAAGATATAGTCATGAGAAAACAGCATCCTTCCCTGTAAAAGACAAGCACACGCTGAAGTTAAAAACGATCAAGTGACAGAAATTTACTAGTTACAGGTGCAGTTCATTTTTTTTTTTTGTGTGTTTGTTTTTGTCTTGTATTTTAATTATAAAACATGCATCATTTCTAGCTGATGAGGACAACTGAAGTATGTGTTAGTATTTAGCATGCACATGGTTAGAACCACATAGCCAAGGGTGTGGTATTCACACATCCACGATATGAAGGAAGAAATAACATTTATGTTGTTTGCATTTCTAAAGAAACATGAATCATCTGAATTGGATTCCAAAAATTCCTCTTCCTTCTGCACCAGTTTTAGAAGTTTGCTCCAAGATGACGACTGCTACCTGTATCACAAATAAGTTACAAAGGAGAACAACAAAACACTATCCTGCATTTCTCTAGTACAATACCCTGACAAACTGCAAATTGAAGCCTTTATTATTCAGATTAAATTGAAGACTACAGCTACACAAATTTTTCAGTTCATTCAGTTACATAAAATTTTCATGGCTGGGAAGAGACAGAAACGCTCTTTTAGTTTAAAGAAAACCTAGGGTTTAAAGTGAGAACTTTTACTTTGTTTTGATTTTTCCATTGTCCTTAAGTAGATCTGCCCAGAGCAGATACACTGACAGATTAAAACAACAGCACTTAGGAAACAGTTTCTGGAAACCCTAAAAATAAAACACATTCAAGAAAAGCTAAAACAGAACCATGGTGAAAAATTTAGAAAAAAGAAACCTTGTAAAATCAGGTTTCAGATATCCTGTACAGCGCCACAGGGCTAACAAAGGACATTTTGACTGTGCAATTTAAGACAGCTTCAAGGCTCAAGCAAGCATTTTGTTGCAGTGTTAAGATCACCAAATATTTATTTGGTTTCTGATAACCCCTTATGAGAATAAACTACAGAACTATATGATCTAATTTGACAAAAATGAATTAATGAGAACTTAAAATTAGTTAACAAAAAAAATCATTCTTATGTGAAAATAGTGCAGAAAATAGTGCTGTTTCCTATGGTTATTTTTTCCCCCTCATATTTGATTAGCTTCAGTATCTACAGAAGTTCTACCATTTATCAGGAACCTAGAAAGTCTCTTTCCTATGCTAAATCCTTGATGCAAGTGAATTTATGCTTCATCTCTCCTATCAGTCACTGCAGTGGAAAGGTCAGTTATTTTTCCAGTCATCTACTTTAATAAAAATTATGGGAACTTAATTATCTCTGAGACCTCTAATCCAAGGAAATTTAATTTCTGCAGGCATCTGAAGAGGGGAGAAAAATAAATAAATCTTTTGGATGACACTGCTGGAGCTCAAGGGATTTAATCTCTCATTTTTGAAGGAATTTGAACACTTGCTTACCATTGGAAAGCTGAGCTTGCGAGCTATTTCTGCAAAGTCTTCATTTCTCTCTTTAACTTGTGATTGTCCTGCAGCAAAATGGCTGCAGACAAAGCAAAGACTGGATGTATGGAACAACATCCGAATTGCTACTGCACCTTTGTTACCAGTGGCTCCTCCCATGCCAGTCTTTACAGTATCAACAGCGACGTCCCTAAAAGAGTTAAACAACTGTTAAACCTTTAAACACAACGGCACAGAAGTCAACAGCTTTAAGTCTGCCTGAGAAGTGCTGTATCACTGGGTGCTTTGCAAAGCAACCAAAGGATAACAGCATGGCCTTATCTTGGGGATATGACATTTTCACATTGTTCTTTCAGCAGGAAGGCCACTGAATCGTTTTAAAAAGATGCTAACAGTTATCGAGCAAGCAGTGTTATGACACCTCAGCTTTTCAAGCCTTCTAGGCAACTGATACAGCATTTAAAAACTACAATACAAGAATTTAAGCAACTAGTTCCCCAGAAGACAGAACAGCTCTTTTGGAGCCCAACCTCCTTCTTAGCACTCTTGGCTATTTTGCAATACCCAGTAACCTGCAGGTGACCCAGCCTGGGCACAGCTGTGCGTTCACTGACCTGATAAAGGGAGCGTGCTGGGGTCTGATGAACACAAACAGGCAGACGCCCACTAACTGCTCGGAAGCCAGCAGCACATACTTGTAATCCCTTGATATAGTCTTCTGCAGTTCAGCAGCCCAGAGCTTCTGATTCGTTGTGCTAGCCGTGGGATTAAAAATGCCAGTTTTAAAACATAAGAAATTAAGCAGGTATCAAAAGTGTTGATCTAGTTGAATGATGTTCATACAATAACCTTAACCAAACACTGGGGTTGTAAGTCAAAGCCAAGCTACAAATGATGCACTTCTGAAGCTAAAATAGAGGAACAAAACCAAAGAATTTTTCTCAGGAGCTACCTCCCAGCCTAGAGCTCAGTTAATTTTGGAAAACAGAGATGTCTGTGGTCTTAGATCAAGAAGAAACTTCCTTGAAGACATAAAAGTATGGTTTTCAGAGCTAGCATTGGATGTACTTGAAAAATAACAGATCTGGAAGCAGTGCTAACTAGACAGTGTGAAATTAGGGGATGACACAAACTGCCACTTTATCCTCAGGACAAAAGCCTGTGCAAAGGCTAAAAGTACAATAGGCTTTAGATGCTTTTTCCAATGAATTAAAGCTTGACAAATGCCACAAAACTTGCAGAACAGGCAGACAAAACAACCAACAAAGTGAATACAATCCCAGGATTACACACAGACTTCATCATTAGTATTACCCAGCACTGGTAAAAGTGCATTTGCATACCCCACAGAGGGGAAAAAATATATATATATTACCACTCCATGGTAATACCTATATGTAATGTATGGAATAATAGAGCTAAATACAAACTAGAAACAGATCAAATTATGATCAAATTTTACTTCTGCTCTTAATAACAGTGAAAACTGATAGTATGGAAGAATATACTTGTTTTATAAAGATCAGAATCTGATGGAAGACATTACATAAAGGCACACTGACAATACATGCTTTTGGAAGGAAAAAAAGCATGAGGGCTCGCTGTTCTCAGCGGTAGGAAGGCACAGAGACTGCAGAACGCTACCATCAGAGAGAAATTCCTTCAAAGCGTGAAGTGAGGGGAAAAGTTAAGCTACTGAAGGTGCAATCCAAAACATAGCCAAGTACTGACTGTTTGGATCCTGGAGATTACATTGTAAGTAATGTAAGTGGTCACAGCTTTGCAATGGAAAGCTGAGAAAACGTCTGCTGTCCTGGCATAGAAACCAGCAGAGAGAACTGGAATACAGTCAAAAAATAATATAGAATAACCCCAACAATTACAATTAAAGAGAGAATAAATAAATAACATTTTACTCAGAAAATGTGGTTGTGTAGAGATTTTATCACCTACCTTGCATTCACAATGTTTCCTGCATTTAACTCCACCATTTCTTCAAATCCAATAGCAAATATGTCTACAGGCTTGCTTCTTCGATCTGCATTTAAACATTGAAAAAGCTATTTGTTGTTTACAATTAACTTCAGAACCAAGGCCTCAAATACATATTAATGTTCATGACCTAATTAAGAAAATCAGAGTTTTCAAGGAAAAATGACAGAATACAAATCCTACCTTGGAATTCATGAATACCAGCTATGTTTGGTGCGTCTAGAAGCCAGTCAGTGAGGGTCTGATTTTTAAAGGCAATACTTCGAAACTGCTTCCCCCCATTGACATTCCATGTCCCAACGCAGACTCTAACTTTTTTCGGTTTTGCATACTTATAAAAGTTTTCACACATGCTCTTTAGCACTTTTACAGATGCTGCAAAAACATTTGAAGATATGTTATTTTTTTATAGTTTTTTTTTTTTTTTTACCCAGAAAATTTGGCAATGACATCTTCCCTTAAAAAAAAAAAAGAGGCAATAAATCCATGCATAGACATACAGAAAGTTAAACTGTGAAAGCAAGATGGATGCAGCATTTTGCCAGGGAAAGTACGTTTGCAGATGTATTATTTGCCTAAGTAGGATACTGACTGAATTAAAGATGGTAGTAATTTGTTCAAAATAGATATGTATTTACATATAGTAATATAAATATAGTAATATATATTTAATATATAGTAAGATATATATACACATCAAATTAAAACAGTTTCTCTTCTATAAATATCTACCATTCTCTCACCTATCTGTGACTCTCTATGGAGACTGTTATTTTTAATACTTGCCTGCACAGATTTCTGTCTCATTTTCATGGATGACATTTATGAAATTCAATCTCCATTAAAAAAAAACCACAACAATTTACAGATATTTTAATTTTTAGAAATGTAAAAAAGACTGATGTAAATACATTTACTAAAATAGATAAGTTAAATTACCATATCAGAGTATGTTCTTTTTAAGCCACAAATCTGAATTATATATATATTTTTAGCTCAGTTGAATTCCTGAAGCTCTACTTTAATGAAGGAAGCAAGCTAGGATTCAAACCAATTAAACTAATTTCTGTGCCTTGTTTTTATCTGCCAGATGGGAAGAAGAATAATGACCTATTTGTAAATATCTGGGCATTGTGAGAAGGAGTAAAAAAAAAATATTATTCAATGCTCAGACACCGGAATTACAAAAATTTCTGAAGACCCTTCATAGATTAGCTGCATAATATATGGATATAGATATTTCCTCAAGCAAAGAGATCTGATTTTTTTTTTTTTTTAATTATGCTTTTTTCTTTCATCTGAATGGGAAAAAAAAAAAAGCATCAAGTGTAAACACTATCATTTGCATTGTCCTTACCCAAGTAATAGCAGTTTACCTACTTTTAAGTCTCCCATGGTTATAATTCTATTAGAATCAGGGAAACTCTATTAGGTGTAATTCTTCCCTCCACTGCATGGTGCCTTGCAAATGATTGCAAAATGATTTTCATTCAAATCCCCAAATAGGATGATGATGAACCTGGGTTTCTGTCATCTTTTTAGTTATTCTTTTTATGTTTACCACCTTTAAATTTGCTCCAGAATCTTGGCTATCCAATTAAAACAAAAATCAGGTATTCTCTAGCCCTAATGGTTTTAAAACAAACTGGAACCAATAGAAGAAAATACAGTGTATTTGTTGTTTGTGAACAATTTCTCTGGTGAACTGATCATATACCTGTATACTTATATATGGGGCAATTGCCTACAAAAGCCCATGAATTGAGTGGTGTCTTCTTGGGGGTACTGCAAGCAGATCATGCTTGGATCACTCCATTTATTTCCTTATCATAATCCAGGCAAATGAAGTCAACAAAACACTGAGGATCCAACAGAACACCTTATGCCCGAAGAGGAGAGCCACACACTGAGTCTACAACTGGATCAATCTACACGCTGAGCAGCAGTCAAGTCAACAAGGCCATAAAATGCTAGGAAAACCTCTGAGAGTCAAAACACAGAAACCACCCCAGCACCTGACCACTGAAGAGAAACCAATCCAAGAAATGTAGCCAGGATGCATGCAGGTACCCAAATCAGCCAAAAGATGAGCTTTAGAATCCAAAATAATATCACTGGCAAGTTTTGAATACCTGCACAGATTGCTTTTATCTTAATGAGAGTACTGCAAAGACCAGAGTTTTGGACTTCTATTCTGTTCACTTCAGCCCCTCTTCCTTTTGGTAGTAACCTTCAGCTTAAATAGTTGATCCAAATAATTCATACCTCCTTCCAAGAATGAATTATTGCTTACTTAACTGCTGGCCCTGTAACAAGCCCCTAACGTGAAAAATCTTACCAGAATAGAATCTAACTTTATAAGTGGCTGGACAACATGCTAGTTTACAAACATTAAATTGACACCTTGAAAGCAGAAAGATTTTCCAAAAACACTGATTTTCCAAAATATTGATTGAATCAATAGTTTTTAAGAGCTCCTTAACTTCCCACATACATTATTTTACTACACACTTCTACCTATTTATCTATTTGACAAAAAATTGTCTCATCCTACAACATTACAACCCCAATCAATTGAATTTCATGTTATTTTGAAACAAATATATTTTAACCTGTGTTCATACTGGGCAGGCATATATTTGAAAATCATTTCTACAAGAGGAATAATTTAAAATCCTTGGTGGGATATTCTATACAACTGAACTTGACTGAACTCTGGCTACAACATCCAAAATAGTGTAGGTAATTTTCAGCACATACAGTCTGTATCTGGATGAAGACCAAAGTGAAATGTTACCTCAGTAAGTTAAAAAATAAATAAATAAAATTGACATTTGTGACTTAATGAGTTATAAACTAGGTTGATATAGTCTAGATGGTAACACCAAAAATGACAATGTCACTATGTATTTCACAGATCAGCAAATATGGACAAAACGCAAATGAATCAATTAATTTCAGGTGTTTTACCAGTGCCTCTGATTTCATTATTTAACTACTCAATAAAAGTAGGTATTAAAAAAAAAAAAAGAGAAAGAGCAAAGCTGAGATAAATGTAAAGGGAATAAACATTTAATGTTCAAAAATACAGATTACAGCTGAGCTAGTTCTAGAAGAAAAAAAGCTTCAAACACTTCAGATGTATCTGAGCAAAAAATCTAGTCAGCAACAAATCTTAAGAGTTTTTTCCAAGGATCCTCCCCAATTAATGTGCAGTACCTGAGCATGCCAGTACATGGGATACTGTGCAGAACCCCACAATTCCCTTAAAATGGGAGAACAGTCTGAACAGCTATTAGTAGCTTCCTATTTTCTTTCTCTCCTCCTCTCCCTTTATGCTCCCATATATTAAGTATGTAGTTTTTCTCCTCATCTCGAAACTAAGCATCTCATCTAGTTTCACTACTTCTGAAAAGTAGTAAAAATGAACCCTATTAAGACAATAGCCCAGAAACCTGTTTAAATTTTCTCGGCACATAGTAAAATCTGAACATACAAGCATCAGGAATATTTCATTTTAACTAATAGTTTATGGAGCAAGGTGATTAAAGCGTTGAACAGGTGACAAGTAAACACAGTCTTCCCTAAAAACATGTAGTATGTATAAATCTCCTCAAATGGAGCAACTTCATGTAAACAGCTTAAGTTTCAACAAAAAGGAGAACTTCTGTTAAGGATCAGAAACTTTTGACATCAAAGTTCAGAAGCACAACAAGAAATAGGAGTCTTCAAAAGCTTCTTAAAACGCACAGATCTTTCACGTCATTTTCCTCTATCTAGTTCATCTCAGTGCATTCTTATCATCATCACTTCTTCATGGTTATGGTATTGCTGAATACCAACATCTCATTTTAAGCCCAACGTCTTAAGCCCATCAAACAGAGCTCAAGGTATCACCGTCATGTCTCAAAGCAGATTATTCTTCCCTTCTCCAGGCCTTCTATTCGCTGAGAATTTTACCTAAATGCTCTAAGACTTTCGTGTTGCATGCAGAGGTAACCATATCTCAGTAGCTTTGACTGTACTTTTGCTCCACAAGAAAACAAATGTCAGCATATTATTTTAGATCATTCCTGTAAAACATTAGCCTTTGCTGGGACATTATTACAAAATCAGCCAGTCTCATGCAAGAACAAACGTAAGGCCTTCTAATGGCCAAGTCAATGAAGTTACAGATTGTACTACAAAAATTTCACCCAATATCCTAAATTAAACATTCTGACGGAACAAAAATACAAAAGCTCCCAAACCTAATTTAAAAAGCAAATTCCTCTACAGCGAGAATAAAGCATTTGCAAAAATAAGAACAAAAACTACAAGGAAAAAAAAAAACACAAAGTATTGGCTGTCTCTTTTCATACTTTACAGCCAAGCATAATTGCAATCTTTTTTATTTCTTGTATTTTCACTTCTCTTGTATTAAAGAACCTGTCTCAGATTAAGGAATTTTGTGGCAGATGAACGCCAGGCCCAAACAGTACCAGGAAAACGTGAGCCCGCAACCAAATATTATGCAAATAGGCATAAGATAAAAGAGAAGAAGAGCCGCTCAGATATTTACAGCTTAATTTTCTATACTATACCTGATTGTAATGATTGCTCTGAAACTACGGATGCAGTAAGAAGGAAACAAGAAAAAGATTAGTCAAATACACAATTAAAATAAAGAGAGAGAACATGCTACAATATATGATTTACTACATGTAACTGTTCAGATCAGTTAAAATACATCATCTATGTTGCAAAATCTAGAGTTTCACAACAGTTTTAACAAAGTCCCCTTTCCTGCTCTGCTAGTAGTAGATTTAGGTATATTGAAGCATCTCTCTAGCTAATTCCCACCTAGTAGGCAACACAAAGACACTACATTCAGTGAAGAGAAACTCATGGTCCTCAGCTGACAGGAGCTGCAGGAGCTGCAAACATTGAAAGGATAGTTTGCGTTCACAGAGAAGTGAGAATTAAACAAGAAAGACTTTCAACTAGTTTTGAGGCAAGGTGGATTTAGCAGGTTTCAGATACAGGAAAAGTTACAATAACACGAAACCTTGTGGAAAAGTGAGAGGAAAACAGCCTGATTCCATGTAGTAATGAATCCATTCCCGCAAGATGAATACTACAATTTGGCATAAAAAAAAACAAAACACAACCTTGCCCCAGATTCGCACTGAAGCTCTAACACATTTTTCCCATTCTATGTTAGAAATTGTCTATGAGAAAGGTTAACAAAAATTGAAAAGTCAAGAATGTTATTCGTCCCTAAAAATTATAATAACCCAGCACTTAGGATATTCTTACCTGGGATGCTGGGAAGAAGATTCAAGCTTAAGCTTCTTCCTTGCCCAAGAACTAGCTCCTTTCTCTCTTACATCCCAGGGGAATATTCTGAACACAGCCTTATACCAGGACTACTTGCTGCTTTCCTGCCTGTCACAGCTCCAGAAGGATGGGACACAACTAGGCACTCTTGGGGACTGTGCAGGCTATGCCTGTTTGGAAATGCAGGTTTCTGTGGCTCACTGCCCCGTTCCGATGAGGTGAGCTAGATCGAGGTAGTCAGACCCTCCAAATCCCACATGACTGTGCCTAAGCAGAACTCCATATCGAAATCTCTCTCTGATTTAGATGCAGAATTTCACCACAGCCTGACAAACTTTGGTGGTACACACATTCCTGGGAAAAGCTTCTTACACAAAAAATAATTTCGTGACAGAAACTCATTCACCAGGAATTTTCTCATAGCTCCTGTTATCTGAAATTTTCTTCTATTAGCTCCTTGGTAGAAGAAACCAGAATGATGACAAACACTAGCCCTCTTGAGCTTATGAAAAGAATAAATGCTTTGCATCTTGTTTAACACCACAATGAGAAGTTCTTCATTGACATAAGGGATCAAGTTAAGGAAAACCTTTATCAAAAAAAAGAGACGTTTTTAAAAGAAACTAGTATATTTTTTCCCCCAAGATTCAGCAAGTAAATGTCATGGTTAACACTTGCTATAAATGGATTTGAAGAACTGAACACACCATAGCTCACATGCATCTACTGTACAGTTCAGACAAGTACGGTCCACAAATATTTACCTATAGCACCACCAGGTATGAACATAATACAACCAGTAAAGAAATGACTGCAGCATGTTAGTTTGGTAGTATTAGTAAAGCAGAAGTATCTTTTTATCTTTTAATAAGCCAACAGAATATAAAATAGCATTTACACTTCCCAATACTGCTTTGAAAACAGACTCCATACAGCTTTCTTATATTAAATAGTTATGAGACAGATTAAAATCCTGAAAGACACATACCGCGTAAACTGCTGGTGGTTAAGAGAGCCCGTGCTTTATCTGCTAAATCACTATTTAGGGTATTTCCCAATAACAAAACATCAATGGCCTCCTGCTTGGAGCTATCAAAAAAGTTATTTTGAATCGTTCTGGTCACAGAACGAGCACCATCCTTCAGCTTTCCAGCCTGTTAGGGAGGAATACGTATAAAATATTTTATGTTGGACATTGCTCATAAAAAACATTGGCAATATTCATTAACATTTTTGTAAACTGCAATAATGATTTTAATATCTAAGGCAATTTCCTTCCTTTGGTGTTAAATAAAAGTCTCCCGAGCTTACTGTACTACATCTGGTTTTTTTCCTCAAATGCTAAACAACATGCTAATACCTTCAAGACATATCTAAGAACCAGATTGTTCCAGTTTAAATTATTTAAACTAAGCAAAATACTGCAGGAAAGGGAATAACAGTTTTTCCTAAACCCTTAGTCTTCAAAAATTAAATTGATATAATGCCATGTTTAGACCATGATACGGGATTTTGGGCGTTTCCCCAAATAGTGAGATGAAGAAGCACTTGAGTCCAAATGTCATGATACATGAACATGTATGCATATATGCACATACGAGCATATTAGTTCAGAATTCACGTTCTGAAATATCCGTGTTACTAAAGGGATAGCTTCCATTTATTAAGACTCCTTAACTTTTTAAAATAACATGCAAGCCTCATGCAGTATCCCAGAAGGAACATATTTTGAGGGAAAGGGAAAAGTGTTATATGGAGCTGCTAGAAGTGAATATTCACTAATCTATAGCTACATTTGTACCAAGGCACTGTCACTGCACACACTGCACGCCAGTGGCACAACAGAACAGTGCTCTGAAAGAGCAGTGTCTTAAAACAGCTCAGCAAGAATCTCCAAGAGGTACTGGTACTACAGTGGGTCAGACATCTAGAGGATAATGTAATCAACATGCCATGCAGTCTCCTACTTGATTCAAAAACCAGCAGCGTTAACCTGTGTACAGAGTACTGACAATGACTTCCCAGGCACAAAGACATTTTCTTGATTACATGGCTTAGAGTGTCTTATGCACACGGGTGTATTTTGCCTGCAAAGCATACATAAACACATGCTATTGCATGTGCATGAAATGCAGACCATAATCCATCAGGGATGCTGCATGGTATTATATTATTATAAAAAACGCTCTAAGTTTACAGCTTGCATCGTTCATGATGGTCTCTTAAATGCACATAGGAAAAAAGACAAAAGCTTAAAAAAAGCTACAAACCCAACCCATAATTTAGTTCAATTAACTGTACTATGTAACAAGAAGAGAAACTACTCTTTTGTCAAGGATAAGTAGTAGCAAAATCGCAGCATGATTTCGTAAGATAATGCGAATGAAGTGTTGGGGAGCATACTATTGCAATAGAATTTTAATAGGATGCTGCTCGCTTTCTGTCAGACAATGCGTAACTGAAGACATGATCCAAAAACACACTCACCATTCACATATCAGGCAATTAATTGAAAGGAACCCAGAGAAAGCAAAAGAAAGAGTAGGTAAGGAGTTAGATGTAATTAGTATTAGAATTCTTAAAGGTTTGTTTTTCAGCATAGAAATGTACATTAACACATTTAAGGTTAAGATATTTTTTCTCCTCTCCTAAATTTCCGTATTTTTACTTCTAACTACTCTTGGACTTTGAAGAATCAAACTGGCAAGCAAGAAATGGAAGAACTCCAAACACGTAACTTTGCATTTAAGAAATAACAACTTAAAAACTCCTTTTTAAATATATTAGCAGAATGCTCTTGAAGATATGAACTAGTGATCTGGTCAAGTTGCACTGGAATAACAGAAGAACTGTATGGCTTTGCAAGTATTAAAGATCCTTTTTGGACACACAGACTTTTATCAGGGACACTGTGTTTTAATTATGACACTTGGTACTCATTAACAGCTGTACCAGGACAGGGATCCCTAGCACAGCAATTGTCTATTCTGTACTATTCCAAAAACAGCAGAGGAAATATACTCTGCATTTTACACATTAAAAATTTAAGTGTAAATACAATAAATGCATTTTACAAAGTAACAATTTAAAGTAGTCCAATGAATGTCAGGAACATACTAATTCAAGAGAAGAAACAACTGAGATTGAATGAGAAAGGAGAAGAGGAAACACCCAAAAAAATACTTACTGTAGTTTTCTCGAGGGTCTGGGTGACATTTTTGTAAGAAAATAAAACTGAACACTTTAAACTAAATTCCACTCTATACTAAAATAGAAGCAATTACCAAGTGAGAAGGTCTTGTATGCACCAAGTAAGGGCAGAATCAGAAAAAAAAGCTTATTTACTTATTTTCTTTTTAATGGAGCTTACTGTGATGCCTTGTACTTGGGCAGAGAAGGACCCCGATATGGTTTGAATGAACAAGTGATGGGAAAAAAAAAAAGTCAACTATGAGTACACAGTGTATATATAAAAATGAAGCAAACAGAGATCATGGAATGAGAAGCATTGTATTCTAGAATACAAAGAACTGTATGAAAAAAAATTCTTGAAGGAACTAAGGGCAAAAATTACTATGGCTCAACACTTGTTTGTCTTGACAGGTATAACCTGATAAGAGAGAGAGTTATGGAAACAAGAAAAGTGACGTTGTTAAAAAGGAAAGTAAGACGCAGCATCAGGAAATCTGAACCACTCAAGCATCAACATAGACAAAACAAATTGATGAGAAACAGAGCAGTACATTTGCAGTATAGTACAGAATTGTTATTGTAACATTGAGAAGGAAGGTAGAAACAGAATTTGGTTGTTGTTTTTCTTCAGCAATTGCAGAACTAAAAAGAAATAGCTGAATGAGCATGCAAAGGAAAACCACCCAGCTATAAGCTGTTAAGTTTTAGCACTATTAGTAAACACTTGAAGCATGATCAACAACATCCAGGGGTACACATTTTAAAAGAAAGGAGATCTACTGAATGAAACCAAAACAACAGAAGGCAGAAAAATGAAACTTTTCAAAGAAACTAAAGCTGATCTGAATATACTTCAGATATCTATCTATCTATATATCTCTATATATAGAGATATATATATCAGTGATATATAGATATATATATATATATATATCAGTGATCTAAAGAAATAAAAGCTTTGAGCCTCATCATTTCCTACAGAATAGTATTACCTGGGAAGTACTCGTCTGACTAAGAAAGGATGTACTGAAACAAGATCTAGTTATCAACATAATCAAACTTTTCTCATTAAATATTTGGTGTTTTTTTTTTCCCCCATTAGTTTGTTTTTTTTTTTATTACAACAAAAGCACACACAAAAAAAGAAAACCTCATCATTCTTATATTCATGACAGAATTAAAAAATAACACACTGAATATTGCTCAAGTTTTAAAATAAAATGTACTCTACCTTAGCTTTTCCTTCGAGGGCTCCAGTTCCAGCATAAATTTTACTGACAGAATCCCCATTGACAGACCACATGGATCGGAAAACTTCCTGAAAGCGAGTAACCAGTTGAGGCTTCTCTGCTAATCCTAATACCTCCAGCTGTTTTGTTAGCATCTGCAACAATTGAAGGCAACATTTGCAAGAAGATCTTTGAAATCTTTAAATACTTATTCAAAGGTATAACGTATCTTTTCAGCATATATACACCCCCCAAAAAATCTTTGTTTTTATAAACATAATTCTGAACAAACTGATACCTTGTCATGTTTATAAAGCTGCGCTGTACCTCTAACCTTAGCTTCAGCATTTCATTTTTCTTTTAAAGATAAGTAGCTGTATAGGAAAAGAATTACGTAGTTGACTTGTAAATATTTTTCTTCTAAAAATTCACTAGTTATAAAATGAACTAGTTTTGGTTCTCAAGTCTTTCGACTTAAATTATTTAGAATTAGAACATTCTTTGTTCTCCCCTACAAAAAAAGAGTAATAGAGGTCAATGTGTTTGTTATTAACAAAACGCAACAGGAACGGAGCTCAGTGATGAGTGAAATCATAACGGCTGCTGTCATTCACTTTGTTTTCATGCATAAGTTTTTCTCACAAAGCGCAGTATTCACACTTGCGGTCAATATGCCTAAATTAATTTTCCCACTATCTGTTCTACATTAAATTCATTTATATATACGAACACATTATTTAAGTTGTATTATTTAAATACAGTATTACATTTGGGGATGCAGAAATGGGATATTGTACCTTTCTTGAAATCCTGGTTTATGGAATCAAGTTTACTTACAAAAAAAATAATCAGGTCAGTCTCTATTGTTTATGGCTACCAACGTTAATACAGAAAATAAATACCAAAGATTAAAGCTAATAAAAGAACCTATTTTCAAGAGCTTTTAAAGATCTTTAAAACCGTGAGGTATTTAATGACAAGGAAAAGGAGTCTAAAATGATGAAGGATAAGATTTTGTAGAGATAGTTTTCTGAAGGTTGGGCAGAAATTAACAGAAGTTACAAAAGGAAACTTGCAGAGGAACTTAAGTAGAAATAAATGAGAAAAACTTCAGAAATTGCATACTTCATCTTGTAATTCTAGGTAGTCATCCACAGCTCAGTACTTTATAAGTGAAGAGAATATTGTTTAAAAAACAGCATTTAGGGTAGTCGACTTCTAAAATTAAGCAAGAAGCTGGTAAGGACTTACAATTTTACTTCTTATTAGTTTTTACAACTTTAGCTCTCTCATTTTAGCTGAAATTATAATTTAGCTCTAACAAAGGAAAAGTTTGATTTTTCTGTTTAGGCCAGATATGTCAATCTCAATCCTCAAAAGGCATGATAAACAAAATTCAGAGCTGTGTATCTATGTTTGCTGCATGAGCATTATACTATACTTTCTGTTATGCCATAAAAACTACTGTAATATCATTAAAATACAAGAAGCAACGTTTCACAATGTTTCAAGAGCAAGCCAACTTGCTGAAACACAGCCCTGCAAGAGGACTGAGTCCCACGGTTAATGCCCAACTCCACATTAACCTGCGTGTGGCCAAAGTCTCCACCACAGCACTCTCCCAAGAAAAATTCACGGCACAGTGCTGTGAAAACAAGATGACACAGCACTGGCAGATGCTACCCAGAATCTTATATGCTGAAGAACTTCA
This sequence comes from Netta rufina, assembly GCF_964035555.1. Lineage (NCBI taxonomy): Eukaryota > Metazoa > Chordata > Aves > Anseriformes > Anatidae > Netta > Netta rufina. The sequence goes on from NC_140123.1 coordinate 104,365,481, forward strand.
CCTAACAGAGTAATTGGGAGTGTTTTTGTGTACAACACTACCACCAATTCTGGAATTGCATGCCTAAACCTTAACAGCCAAACTGATAACTAAAAAAAAAAAAAAAAAAAAAAAAAAAAAAAAAGAGCGAAACATTTTTGATAATGCTGCATGACTGCTGTGTAATTACAGCTACTACACAACCACAGCTTCTGCAAACTACTGAGAGCTGGCTGCCCACAGAATTAGAAGAGTATCATGCTCTAAACTGAACGGCAACCTATGACACATTTTAATTCAGCTATCATACAGAACACACAGCTACTTTTACAATCTGATTCCTACAGAAGCACCAGGAGCAACTCTATCTCAAAATCCATGTTATTTTTTCCTACCTCTAAGCCAAAGAAAGCCTGCACGCTGTTTGTTCTATCCAGACAGTCCAAGCAGTTTGTTCTGACAGTACCACTTTGAGATCTGTGCCAAGGACAACGAGAGACAGAGAGAAAACAACTGAAATAACTCATTTAACACACATATCATCAGCAAAAGACAGGGACATCAAGATCTGAACCAGAATAGTAAATCAGGGTACTGTTACTGCATTGTTACTGTCATCTCAAGTACATTTATAAATGCATCAGCAATAGAGGGTTAGCTACAATAACAACAGGGAATTTTGCAACGGTGTTCATTATGCAAAAGTAATTTATTTTCTGCAAATAAAATAAGACTGACTTTATTTTTTCTGCCTTTCTCCTTGCTTTCTTGGTTAAGGTATTACGCAAGACAGAATTTTATTTTCAAAAGAATCCAACTAATATGTTTCACAAGAATTTCAGAGGAAAAAGATAACAAATATGAAAACAAAAGTAAGAACATATTAGGACAATTGTTTGATTTCCTTAATTAAACTGAAAGTAACAGGATTTTTTTTTATAACTAAAGTCAATTTCAACCTCTCTTTGCTTTCTCTTTCCTCCCCAAATAAAAATGATAAATAAACCTCTTCCCTTTAGCTCAACAGATGCTTGAGGTCCTCAGGGTCCCTGAAGTACTGTCTTTCTTTGGAAGAAGCTCATCAATCCATGCTAAAAATCTCTCAGAAGGCTCACGATAGGCAATGTCCATGTTCTTCTCAGCTGGCTATGAGGATTAACTTCTCATGGTTCTCCCAGTGATTCATACTTTGCGTCTTTCAACATTCCTACTACGCGCTTTGTCCAAAGAAGTGAGTAAAGCTTCATCACACTTACTTTACTTGGACATCTACTTTGTTTTTTACTCTACTTGAGGATCTAATCAGAAAAGTGTTGAAAATTTTGAAAAACCTTCTCCAAGATTATTTCATTTCATTACTATCTCTGTGTTTGATTTGAAATAGAAATCATTTTAAGACCAGTATTAAAAGAAAAACTTATATTCTCCAAAGGAGATGGTCCATGAACTCCATGCAATTCTTAAAGTTATCACAAGCCACAGCCTATTTTGCTTTCATTTTGTTATCAGATCATATCAGTTGACTCTCCAGCAAGACCAAGTAGGTCTCGACAAAGGGATGGGAGCATACCATTTTTATGGTATTAAAAAAAAAAAAAAAAAAAAAAAAAAAAGCTTTTAACGCTTCTGGAGAAGCGTTTTGAGGTGTCTGTGGGCCCTAACTGCCCTCCCGCTAAATCTGATCTCATACAGGTCTACTAAACCCTGCCCCTGGGGTATTTAATCCCACAGCCAGGTCAGAACAGAGTGGCACTGTAACCCGCTTCTCCTCTTCCACTGCACTACAAGATGGGAGCCAGGACATTGCAGCATCCCCTTGCTCAACAATTCTCCTCTCACGGAAAACCCCACACAGCAGCTCTGCTCTGGTATTAATTAAAAGGAGGAAGGGTGTGAAGGGGAGAAGAACAGGAATGTTGCCTACTTCTAACCCTACCTCTCTGTTCCTGCTGAGATAAGCACAGCCTTTGCTCTAGGAAAAGGGACAGGGAAATTAGGACAGAAGTACATGTTAGCAGGACTGGGCAGAGCAAAGCAGGGGATGTGCATCCCTGCTACCACAGAGGTACAGACCCCCAGAGTTCTGCTAACAACTATAATTACAGTTACTGCCATGGTAACAGTTTACTGCCCATTGCAAACCTCAACACTTCCACAAGTACTCGAAAGAATTTCTCTCTTTACTAGAAGTTAGAGCTAAAAAGAATTTGGTAAAATTGGAAATGCGTGACTTAAAGCAAACATCAGCTGCTAAAATGTCTCTCCTGGTACCTTTGTCTCCTGTTCCTCAACTAGCTGTACTAGAATAAGCTGTTACTTTGATGTATTTTTATATGAACTGCATAAAGCACAGACTGCTGATCAAAATGAAGTAATACATCTTGTCTTCAGGGTTACTGAACAGCTGCTTGTCCATTTCTACACAAGGACATTTCAATGTATATTTTTGCATGCACCTTGATGTGATGCTTTTGTAATTAGGATTCTCCCAAGTGGCAAAAACTTTCTTTTAAAGCCTCTGGAAATCATCTGTGTTGGATAAAGGTCTTACACTAAGAAGGTATTATGACTCATTACATTTTAAACTTCTACAGCTACTGTGAGTTACTCATTTTGTGGAGAATTAAATCTGTCAATAGGGAAAATCCAGACAAACAAATTTCGAGGAAGATTGTATTGAACATCAACATTCGCAACAAACAGAAAGTGGTATGCTCTATTGCTGAAGGAAATATGAATAACGTTATAGAGGGAAAAACATTCATTCTTTAATCCTTTGTGGGTATACCCATGAAAAAGGACAATTCCCCATTCTCACCAAAATGATGAAAATTAAGTCATACACCAATGTCTCATTTTCCATCAAGACTTTCAGAGCATATTCAGAACAAGACAAAATTTTAATAAAATAAACAACTCATACTTTAGTTGTTGAACATCATCTTGTATACAATTAAAAATATAACAACATAATTACAAATATTTTTCCCTCTTATTTTCTTGCTACAGGGTAACAAGCACCCTAAAAACATAATTTAATTCGAGTAAAGTTACAGAAAACACAAACCTTTTAACTTCTTTTCCATCAAAATAAAAAAATCCGCACTCTAAGAATTTCTGGACTTGAGGTTTAAGCACACTGTGTAGTTTTTCTGCTTTTCCACCTTTAACCATTTGATGATAGTCAAAGTTAACCATTTTGATATCAGCTGAATGTTCAGATGCTTTCAAGTGGCTCTGATATTTTAAACAGAAGAAAAACATAAATATACCAATAAATGAACATAGAACAGCTTAAGCCAAATAAGAGGTTAACTAATAGAACTGCTTTAAAAATATTTATCTATTGCATGCTTTCTGTAATGAAAAGAAGAAAACATTTTTATCATTATAGTTCAGTAAGTCACTCAGAACTGATTAATATTTTGCCTGTGTTTTTTCTTTTTTTTTTTTCTTGCCACAATCAAAGTCAGTTTTTTTGCTTATAATACTAGGGGTAACCAAGACAGTATGCATATGAAAGCTGCTGCTTCTGCTAAAACGCTTCAGCTGGCAAAGAGCTGTTTCAGTGGAAGCCCTTTTAGGCATGGCTGCCAGCAATGAGGACCGACTAAATACTCCATAAACTACAGGGAAAGAAAAAAAAAAAAAAAAAAAAAAAAAGACAAACTTAGATTGCTGTGGAGGGTGGTTTGAGCAAAACTTCCCCAATCGTTCCCTGAAAAATCTTGAAAGTGCCCACAAAATCTTTGTTGGTAGAGCTATAAGCAGTTTTAGGCACTGCTACACAGATGGGAGCAATAATGTCTCCTGCCAGGATAGCTTGGATACATAAAAGGTGCCAGTAAATTGCCTAAAATATTCAACCGTTGTATTACAAAGGGAAAGGGAAAAAGGGGAAGGGAAACAACACACGGCTGCTGACATGTTCTCTGGCTTCAAACAGAGCTTCTCAAATTGTCAGCATTTGCGGACTACAGCGTGACAGTTATTTTTAACCTACCTAGCAGGAATTCATAGAAGTAGCCAGTTACAGCCAATACCTTCTGAACAAATACTCCTATTTAATCAAAAAGCAGCTTTTAGGTTTAAATTGCAAAACTAATTTGTGATATTTTTAAATATCAAAGTAATATACACAGAAATTCCAAGATTTTAAAAAGAAATGCCATGGTATGAAATGCCATGAAGTATCAATTGCCAGCATTACTGTGCTGGCAATTTCCTTTATAAATAGGAAACTTATAAGCATAAAATATGAAAATAACTGAACATCTTTCAATGTTGTCTATGTTTGTTACAATTTTTCAGTAACAAATCTGAAGAGAATAAAAAATAACTTCACATCTAGCTTTTTTTTTTTTTTTTTTTTTTTTTTTTAAATCATTTCATGTTACTTATCTGAAGTGGTATTTTCATGATAAATCCAATTTTAACTCCAAGCAGTAGATGCTGTAGGGGACAGCGCACTTATTTCATTTTTCAATGGTTATGTAAAAGCTTCATAACAAGCACGCAAATTTCAAGGATACGCACGGTGGGAGGATGGTAGTACTTACCTGAAAAGCTTTGCTGAGCATGTGCTCCCCTTCTTTTGCCCCAAGTAAATTTACAATAATTTGCTTGCCATATAAATTTTTAAGAGTTCGGAAATGCCTGTTAATAGAAGAAGAATTCCACATATTTTCTGGCATGCTAAAAATTAACACGAACAGATGGAACCCTGGCTGAGACACTACACAAATGTACTGGCTACTCTAATAATTCCTGCAAGCCTTTTATTACATCACGGCCAAACAAGCCAGTATCACTGGATGACAGCATCTATCAATTGACTGCTGTTTATTTAGGATAACAGTACCAAAAATGTCGTTTAACAAAATACATTTAGTTAAAGCCATAAGGTTATGAAACTGAATTATCATCACAGGAATAAAATTGAAATACAGATTTCACTTTTATAAGGCAGCTGACAAATACAAATTATTCGATGTAAACCTATTACATTTTTTTTCTGAATTTAATAAAGTATTCACATTCTTAAATTTTCTTGAAACTTTTCAACAAAGCACTCAAAGGGGCAAACAAACCTTTAACAACCTGAAAAAGCTGCCCAGGCAGTTCACTGCTTTGCTGAATCATATTATATAGGCAAAGCCTCCTGTTTGAAATAACATATCCATCACACTGATGAATCACTTATTAGTAGCTTGTAAAGCATTAATAAAAAGCCAAGACATCACTTTACCTGTCAAAAGCTGGTGCATTCGCCTCAAAACCCCTTGACATTCTGACACGATGGGATCCCACCTATGACATGAAGATTACATTAAATTATTTGTCTTTACAAATTTGACTAACTCTTCAAAGACCTCTCAATTCTAACTGTGACCTAAAAATTCATTTCATTACCTAAATTAAATCCCCCAAATTTATTCTACTTGCTACACCGTGCATTCTTTTTATTGATTTTTCTTAAGTTCCTCTTATTTTTCTAAAAATAACTTTTTTGATTTAATATATTTAGTCACATCATCTAACTACTTCTTGCTCTGAATAAGGTATGTAAATATTTGAGTGGCTCGACAGCAATGTTCTTATATGTCTAACTTAAGGAACCAACAGTAACTATGAAGAATGAACTTTTTAGAATTTTCCATATAAAAAAAATGTACCACAACAGTAGTTGCTGATACAATCCCTCTTTCAATAAAACTGGGATATAATTATATTGCAGTTACTCTTGATCCATATGACTTCTTCAGAAGGCTCATACTCCAGAACAATTCAAAATAAATGAATCTCTTTGTATGCCCTTAGATAACCTATTTTGAAATGGCAATTTAAATTAAAACTCAATTTCAAAACCAAAACATCTCAAAGTAACGGATGTTGCATCCAATGGATGCAAAACAGCATTCAGAGACTCGAGAGTAGCAGGCTCGGTGTATTAAACAACAGCACCTACTTACTCCCAAAGGACAACCTCATCCTAATTGGTAATCGTGCAGAAGAGCCTAAACTCTACTCTAAGATGCCTAAAAAGACATGAATAATAATTAGAGCCATCTCCTGCTTACCTGCAGGCCTGGCTGTTCCCAAAATAATGGAACAGATCCTCGAATCTGTATGAAAGATGACACTGAATCATCTAAAAATATCACCTGTTGAGGAAAAACAAAGCAAAACAAAACATAGTATCAATAGGCATTAGGGAATGTAAAAAAGTTTTAGTTTTCTTAGCCTTAGCTAAACACACAGAAAATATATTTACACATTGCCTATTCCACGACGTAAGCTGAAATACCAGTTGTCTTCCCCACACTTTTTCCTCTCCCCACTCTAAACAATTCATATAGGAAGTTCTGGAACTTCTGTCCTTCCTGACAAATCCTGATTCGGAAGGGCTAAGCAAATACATCAACATTTTATTAATATCACCTGAATGACTTTTGTACTATGACTTTTAAAAACTTGGTAAGAATTTCCTGTATGTTTTCTGCTTCTTACATCACGAGACCCAGAACAGTTGAAATGTAAATCTGTGCATAGAAAATAACAATGCAGCCTGCTCAGAACACCTGCACAGACCTGGTGCATTAGAATCCGAAATACAGTGGTGTATTGTGTGTAAAGGAAAGAAAACTAAGTAGGATGATATCCCACAGTCATCTAGTGGCATTATCTGCCAGGAAACTTGGACAGAGAAACTGTAATGACAGCGTTCTGACTAAGCTCCTAAAATTGGATGAGTATGGACAGCCCTATCTAGATAAAATCCTGCTGAAGTCACCTAGGCTTTGCAGGAGTCAGTCAAAGATACCTACTCATATGAATACAGTTGCAGGAACAACACCTTGATAACTAGGTTATCATAAGAAATAAGCAAAGAAAGTCCAGCAAAAAATGATTCAATAGCTTTGTGCATTTCTCTATAATAAAGGCAATCAAATGCAGTGGAATTAGAGTAGCTTTAAAGACTACCTTTAGCTGAGCCATATTAAGTAACCATAGGAATGCTTTTATCTTTCACCAACCACCAGATAACGCGTATTTGCCAAAATCTCTTCTGCTGATGTTTACAATTAGCTCAAGCTAAAAGTAGTACACGCTCGCTCACAGCTCAGATTAAGAGCAAGTATGGCCACCTACAGCAGTTCAGCTGATGGGTAGCAACTTCTTAGGCTACTAAAACTCAGATCCATGCATGCCTTGACCTCAAGCTACACTGAAAACCAAGATCATTGAATTATGTAAGCTACTTAGTTTCCTTATTCAGCAGCAAAGGAGCTGTTCCTGTATCTTTGGTTATAGACAACTCACAATCTGTTGAGTTAGGGCAAAAAACTATCCACACGCTTGCTTATATCGAGCTCATCAGACAAGTGAAGGCGCACTGTAACTAACATACCTGCTCTGTTTCAACAAAATTTGCAACGTGACCGTCATCATTAGTTCCCCGAACATTAAACCTGGTCCCAGCTCGTTCACAGCTTAGTCGTGAAATGAGACAAGCCTTTGCCTGCTTGTGAGCTGCATAAATTGTCCTTATCTCCACTCCTCCACACATGAGCCGTAACAACCAGTCATCACAATTCACACCATAGTGCTTCAGATGTAGATGCAGTGATTGGTTCCTATCAGGGAAAAAAAAAAAAAAAAAAAAAAAAAAAGGGAAGGAAATAAAGCACAGTTCAATTTGTTAAGCCAGCTGCTAACTTCTTAGATCTTATGCCGACTACTACAGATTAGTGAAGAAGAATGTATGACAGTTTCATGATATAATTATTATTTAAATATACTTGAAATAGCAAAGGTCCCAAGAGAATTGCTTTGATCACGGCACAATAAGAGTATGGGGTGTAGCCACGAATTGTAATGATCTCAAAAAAAAAAAAAAAAAAAAAAACCAAAAAAACAACACTTACAGCCTCTGCTCTTCACCTCGCAAAAAAAACCAAACAACAGTTCAAGTTAAGTGCTGGTACATTATGTACCCAACTCTAATACCAGTTACTGCTCAAATGAAAGAAAGATCCACGCGATGGGTATACCTGCACATTACATAGTACCCATTACCACTGAAGAAATTAAGTAAGACTCAAGGTTAGGTTTTGTGAGGGTTTTTGTTTGTTTGTTTTACCTCACTCTACTGGGACTTGGCTCTTGATCTTCTTCAATTGTATAAAAAGGAAGTAAAGTTTTCTGTATACCTAAGAAAAGCAAACTCTAGAAAGGGAATTGTTTCATCACTGCCCAGAAAATTCGATCATAATTTCAAATAACGTTTGGCTTAATAGTGGAAGCTATTTACTTTAATTTTAGCCTTTTCATTCTAAGTTTCTAATTAAAAAAATACACCTGCAATTCATCAAACACCTTGGCTGCTTTAAAAACTCATTAATGAAGATCCAAATCAGATGAATGCATTCATTTCACAGAACAGTACACAAACGCATTACAATAGAAGACTGAGAAAGTAAACAATATTCTTGCCTGGAAAATCTGAGACTGGAACTTTTAAACAGAAGAACCCCGAGAGAGCTTACTGAAATGCATAAGCAGAAAACTGTCTATTATTCACTTTTAGTGTTTACATTTCTAGATCTTGAAATCTGGGACACTAAGTCCTCCTCCTGTTGAGACCGATTCTTACAGAAAAAAAAGCCAGGTAACTTAGGAAGTTTTGCAACAGGGGACAAAATGCAAGGCCAATCTGATTTGGATAGGATCAGCAGGTATCATCACCTCAAGCCTTGAAATACTGACCTACCAAGATGGAGCTCAGTCTTCTTCCAGACATAAATACTGGGTTCCCACAATTCCTGTACATCTACGTTAAGATATAAGGCTCTGAAAAGTACAGATTATTTTCTGTCCTAATACACATATTTGGTCTCACATACTAATTGGATCATACTCCTCTATCTGACCAAAACAGTGGCAATGATATGTCAGAAGTGTTCTGGTGTCTTACATGATGAACAGAAGAGGGGGAAGAGGTAGCTTTTCACTTGTTCAAACAACTTACTGCTGAACCTTCAGGACCTTTCCAATAGCTATGGAAAAATACTCCATTTTTAACAAAGGCTGAAAATAAGGGATTAGAATTGGTTCACCTCCCCTAAATGTCAGAACACATCCCTGGTGTTATTTAAGATACTTATTGGCAGAAACAGGAGTATTCTTTTCCTCAAGAATTCTGTGTCAAAAACTTGGCTTTACTGAAAGCTACTCTGTAAAAAAGATAGTAAGTTCAGCAGCCAAGCAATGTGCACTGTAGTGTAACGTACCTACTCTGTTTCAACAAAATCAGTGACAACGCTATTATCCATATAATGAAATTTTTAAACCCCTTCAATTTGTGGAAACACATTTGGAAACTACATATAAATACCACTTGGAAACTACATATAAACTGCACACCATTTTAGAAGCCAGAATGCTCAAAAGATGAAAATTTTCTTTAGGGTTCCATGCCCACACTCATTTAAAGAAACTGACACATCTGATGAAGAATTAAGAGACACCAAAGCTGAAACATACCATCACGACCAACTGTTCAGATCAAAGTATAGTATCAGAAGCAGTAAAAAGTCTGTCTCTTCCAATTAAGAAATTCTAGGTGGCCATGGAAACATTGCATCATTAAGATAAAAGTTATGTCCTTACAATTAGAATAATGTTATTCTAGCTCATCAACATTTGTGAGACAAGGGCATACATTTAAGAGCTGATAAAGACAAGGTTAAAAAACTTGGCACAGGTTAGTCTGCACGGGCATGTGCTGTTATGCATAATGTCTGATAAAACACACTATGAACTCACCAGAAAAACCTGTTGTCAGTGGTGTGCTCTTGCATGCTGCGGTGAGCATTAAGACTAAGATCTAAACTGACACCAGTTGCAGACCATGCAAAATAAAAGTTTCCTGAATTCAGAACTTTGCGCACTTCGGAAATACGATCTTCATCTGATGAATCAATTCGTAATGATACAAATTCGGTGGAAGTAACTCGAAAGACTTCAGAGTCTTGAATCTTTCCCACAGACATGCATCCTGTTACTAGAACCAAGTAATGTAGCAACGTGTCTCCTGTGAAACCAGAAAAGGCAAAGGTAAGAGAACGAATCTTAGTAGACTGTGATGCTGACGTATTTATATTCTTAAATGTGCATAATTTTAGCTCGATTTGGCTGAAAAAAATGAAAACATAATCAACATCAAGAAGCCATTCTCAAGTTCAACAGAATAGAAGGAAACACAAACAGGAGAAACTATGCTGAAAATAACAGGGATTGCAAAAACGGAAGTTATTTTTGTATACTCCCTCATTTCTGGGAATGCTCCAAACTTGCAAGCTACTCTATAAAGTCAAAAAATAAAAAAAGAGCAGAGTTCCTGTTCTGGAGATGCCGTGCTGTGCAGTTTTACAGAAGCAGCACAATTTTCTTTCCCAAATGAAAATTTAAGGTTTTAGATACTTTACTCACCCAGGTTTAATCTTAAAACACCTAGAAGCCCATATGCATCCATTACTTTGGAGTAGGTATTCTTGATTGTATCTTTTTCTGCAGATGCTGAGGAGAGAAAACACAAGATGTTATGATGGTAGAGACTATACATGATGGTAGGAAGAATGAGTCCACTCTAAACTGAAAATCCAGGAGTACAGCTATAGTGCTTACATGAACTTGCCAGAAAGAAATCAGAATGTATAAGCATATGGCTTCTTACAATGGAAAATGAGTATTTGATTTTATTACAGCGTATGGTCATGCTATGTTTTTAGGCAACAAAAAAGGGAAAATCTTGCAAAGTCTCCAAGTGATAGTAAAGGGGAATGCTTGCATTTTTAATGTCACCTCCTAATATAAAAAAGTATTTTAGAAGAAATTAAAGTATATCTACCACTGTTTACCAGGGAGTTAATTTTAGTGTACACTTCAGAACTCAGATTTGCTCTTGAAAAACCAGGGAAACAAGCTTGATGGCAGATCCAGGTGACAGCAATGCCACAGAGCAGAAACAGAATCCGGCCAGCCCTGAGCTTCTGCTCTGGACTGAGATTGCACCTGAAGCACAGGGACCAACAATTCCAGCTGTGCCACTGGTCCATGAGCACAGAGATTTCTGGGTCAACAACGACTAGTGCTTTCTCCCTCCTCAAAAACAGGTAATTTTCACTTTGATGCTGGACTAAGTTTGACATAAATCGTAAATCAAAACGCCTACTGCTCTGTCACTCTGCAGCATTCTGCATCACAGTAGCGGTATTTCCTTCAGAATGGCTAGTGTAAATCTTTCCAGTGAGAATTCCCTAAGCTTAGCACAGTCCTGCCCGTGTATAAGTCTATCCCTTATGTTCAAATGTCTGCCAGTTCTATTCTTAAAGTGGATCGGAGTCTCCAATACAGATGAAACAATTATTTAACCCCAGCCTGAAATCTAAGCTCATTCAAGATGTTATTAGATGCACTTAAAAAACAAACAAACAAACAAAAAAACTATTTATCTGATATACTGTATTCCTGTAACCTAGAACCTAAGAAAGAGAGAATTGTAACAGCGTGATTCTTCCCAAAGTCTTCATTCACAACAAGTGTTAAAACTCCCAGCTAATCTGAATACGTTGTTTACATATAGTCATTTTGTCAGCATCACCGAACCATATTTTGCTTAGCTAGATCACCAATGGGCTGGAAAGAGCACCTTCTAAACTTCAAAGTGTGGTTCTTCCAATCCATTTTTCCAATACACATTTAATGATATTAATACACTCATCTAAACTCAACTTCTGGTGAGCAGAAAATTGCCGTGTTGTTCTTCCACATTTCGAATTATTAATGAAAGATGAGGTTTTGTTTCCATCGAAGAGCTTTTTGCAGGGTTTTTCTTGAGGGTGCCTGGCAACATTTAATGACATCTTAGAACAACAGCCTTTCTGTCTTCTGCGGATTTGTTCTGCATACAACGCCTTTATCCTTCCTAAGCCTTAGTAAATAAATGCCTGAAGTGAATTAAGTAATGTGGGCTTTGCAAATTCAGATCTCACAAAAAAAAAAAAAAAGGCCACTAATAAAGCAGAAAAACATGGCAAAACCAAACAGAAATAGAAAATCTTACTGTAGCCAGTAAATTCCTCTTTCAACCAAGTTCCCAAGCACCAAACAAAAGCACCTAGGTTTCATGTCAAGGTTTGCAGAGACACTACATATAACAGTGTGAACCCTCCCACAGTCTGAGCACCCGTGAAATCTGAAATAATTTTCAATTGGGGATGACTGATACTAGTCAACAGAGCAAACCAACAAACGGTTTTTAAGTAGGTCTCCTTTCCTGAAGAAATTGAGCTAGAAAGAAGGCAGCCCCAAGAAGTACTGACAGCAGAAAAGGGAACAATTAACACTCGTCCAGGGTAAGCTCCACAGCACTGCATCACTTCCCCACCACAGAAGCTCCTGGTGGGACAGGCCACGATGTCAGGCTGTGGCCAGGAGTCAGGACCAGACCTGGTGAGAGCAACCATGCTCAGACACAGCCCCGGGAGGTCCAGGGCCATGGGGACAGGGATTTGCCAAGGCTGGGCTGGGGGCTGGGACATCGGCTTGTCTTGGTGGGCCCAGGGCCAGGCAGATCCAGACAGGGATTATTACTGACTGCCACTGCATGTGGCATTTCCCATTTCTGATCATACCAAAGAAATTTGTGGATTTTCATATCAATCAACACCAAAAGGGTAAGGAACAACCTAAGTGCTCTGGGACCATTCAGATTCTCCCCATGTCTGCTGTATTTAATTGATCCTTCCCTGCCAGAGCAGGAAGCTTCATCAAGACCTGCCACCTCTCACGTCAGTCAGGATGCACACAACATCTTCAGATAAAAGGTGGGTATGCAAAAGCAGCTGAAAATACAAAAATACGCAGCTAACACCTCATCTCTGTAACACCTTTATAGAGTACACACAAAGCCAACTTTCGGTTTCCTCCGTGAACAGCTGAAATTACCAGCTGGGTGAACTGCAGCTTAGAAGTTAAACCACAGCAAGGCTAAGGTAATCCTGGCAGGAGGAGAGGGCATTTCCAAGAACATTTCCTCATTTCCCCTGCAACATTCTTAACGAATGTGAACATCTCTTCATGCAATGGTGGGCTGGCCTGCAGCCAGGAGAGCCCTTTGGATTTTTGATTTACAGGCTCTATACCTTGAAAAAAAGCACAGCTATTATAAATATCCATTCAAAAAAGCATAAACTCCTGCAAATTAATGGACCTACTTCTCTTTCAAAATTTGACTTCTCTATTTATTTATTTTTAAATAACTGGAGGCAAGCAAACACAATTGAGCCTATTTGGAAAAAAAAAAAAAGCTAAACATTTGCTATGAAGTAGAGTTAAAACGCGCAACTTCTAAAGACAGAAATTAGCAACTAGAATGTTTTGGATGAAAGTTAACAGATTTAAATTGCAACGCATGGGGCACTAAACAGTAGACTTAATGCAAGCATGCACGTGTCTATGTATAAAGATGGACAGGAAATATTACGAGGCCATAATCCTCCATTACTTTGCGTGAGCTCAGACAGGAGGCAGAAATTAAAAGCACCTTCAACTTAATCCATTACATTAATAAGATTCAGGTTGATTCATTTCTAAAACAAAGATAATGATTTGCTATTTGGCAGCCCAGAAAAATAAATAAATAAATAAATAAATAAATAAAAAACCACCAACACATTTTTAATGCGGTTTCCAGGTCAAACTGTAATGCATTCCGGTTGAAAGCCAGCAAGCCTCGTTTGTGGTGTCCAGAGAAAAAGAATAAAATAATTTTAAGTCAACGTTGATTAAAAATTAATAGGCCATAGTATTTTTAAATAGTAATGTCTCACTTGTTCCAAGTTAAATCACAAACGTGTATCTGTAATATCACACCTTATCAGTCACCGACTCGCTTAAGAAAGGTGACTGATTAAATTATTTTAGAGGGATTATGTCAGCCCTCTTACTGTTATACAAAGGGAACCCCATTAAAAATCCTGTCTCACAACAGCTTGGTTCAAAACCTAATCTGTTTAATTGCCAGCTAAAAATGAGTGTTACAATTTCTGCAAGAATTATAAAGCTATAATCACATTAAAAGTTATCATTTTGGCTTTCTACAGTTGTTCCCTTCTTGGTGGGTTCACCAGGTGGTATCATGGCTCAGTATGAGCTGGTAGCAATTCCCAGATAGAACATGGGACACATCCCAAAATTACGTATAGCACCTTCAGAGAAAAGGCTACTCTCATCTAAGTTTGAAGAGAGAAAAGATCATGCTACTGCCACTTCCAAATGTTTAAAATCTGAAAAGGTTTTTTTGTTTTGTTTTACAATTTGTTGAGCTTTTAAGATTGGGGTTTTGAAGCTTTTTCTTAAATTAGGACAGTTATGAATTCGGTATTTAAATGAAAACTAACACTTTAATATCACCACATAGGAGAGACATTAAAGACATTAAAGTCAGAGCAGAGTAATCACTTTCATTTATAAGACAACCAACTGAAGAATTTTTTTTTTTTTTTAAAGTTTTGCATCTCTTTTATGTCAACAAAGTATCAAAGATAACTGCAAGACTGCTGATATGCAAAGCTGCCATAATTTCTGCAATTATTGTTTGGAATTAGTAGGATGGTTGTTTTTTCTATTTTATTGGCTAGTTCAAGTTATTAAGTATATTTATTCACCTCAAACATGTTTAAATGTTACTGTAATCTACAGATACCTTAAGACTGAGGGGAGGAACCACCAAATAACAATTCACCTCTACTCAGCAATAAGAAAAAAAAAAAAAGACATTTCTAGATGTTAGCAACCATATTTTAAGTGTAACACACCAAATTAAATGCTGTTTGGAACAAAATAGCAAAGTAAAAGATGAGCAGGTGAAATGAATGGTTGCTTTAAAAGTCTGTCTCAACACTGCAAACATACTATTGGTTACTTCATAAAACGTATCTTTTTAACTAACAATACTGATGATGGGAAAAAAACAAAAATAAATTAAAGCTGCCCTACGTAACAGCCTACAAGCACTTTTTTCATTGCTTTCTGACCCAAGCACAAGTTTTTCACTGAAAACAAAAATCTATACTATTAATAACATACAAAGCTTTCTTCCCCTAATACTGATTTGATTAAGTTATTTTACCACATGAATTTATGAGTACCGACTTTTTGCATGTACAAGTCAGTTCTATGCAGATTAATTTGTAATATAATTTACAATCACAACATTTTCAATTTAAATACATGCTAGCATACAGCAAGGCTACCAAATTATCTCAAATGTAGAGATGTTTATTAGTTTTTCTAAATGACGTCTGAGTAATTCCAGTATGCAAACTAACCTTCTTAACAGACATTTAATTAGCAAGAACTATGATTCAACGGATGCCTAGTAGGGAAAAAGCCAAGCCTTTTACTATCACTCCTGTGCTAACACAAAAGTCTACTGAGCTGAGAAAGGAATATTCAGGCAGATAGTTATTTGTTCCCAGTAAAATCCCATCTTAAAATCATGCACAGGGCTGTGGTACAGCTACAGAATGGCCTTCACAAGTGCTGTGAAGCTAGCCTACCTGAAAAGCAAAGAGCTTTCAGGCTCTCTTGTAAGCAACCTTCTTCCTAATATTTCCAGAGCTGTAGACCAAATTTTCATAGCTCCATTATGCCACTCAAACAGGTCATAGTCCTCTCGGGCAAAGGTTACTACCTCCAAAAATCTCCCAGGAAGATTTTTACAGTAAGGACTTCCTGAACTTATCACAGTGTGCTAGGCTAACACATGTTGTCTTTGTCAAATGACGTGATTTTGTTAGAAATGCCTGGAAAGCAATGAGCTGAGCACCTTCCCAGCAGATTTGAAAGGACGGTAAATTCAGGAGGAATTCCGCGAATGGCAGCTGATGACAGGAGGACAGATGACAACCTCCTCCACCAGCGCAGCTACACTCAGCATCCACCGTAGCTGGTGCTTCCCTGAGGCTTCCAAAATGTCTTGAGATACTGTTTAACGGGTAGGTGTAGCCCAGAAGATGACAGTCAAAACAGTAGTGAGCACGGTGGGGTGAATTTGCTATTTGCTCCATCCATCCCAGCCCCTTCACATTGGTATAAAAGACTGGCTTCAGATGAATAAAATATTGTATCACAGTGCATTCAAAAATTGTTCCTACCACAGCCTGTATTTAACCTGTTTCTGTAACACAGACACTCCTTCCAGAGGATAAATTACTGCTTGAAAAGTTGTAAGTTTTATTATTACTATATATATACATAAACACATTTATGTGTGCACAAATATAAATCAGGGAAATATCTGTATTTTGCTTATTTCGTAGGATCCCATTACAAAAAGCAGCATGTAGAAATTTCTTTTGATATATTCTCCTTCCCTAATTAAGGGGATGCGAGTCCACTCAAAATGCGGCATAAACATTATTTTTGGAAATAAATAAAAGAGGAGAAAAACATCACAGTAGCAGGTTGTGAGTATGCAGAGCGTCACCCTCCTTCAAGATTACATACATATATGTGGTGCTCATATGCTTGTTTTCTGGGTGTCTAAGTTTGCTAAAGCACCGTATCAGCTCCAAGCCTCCTGCGAAATGATTATATGCTATATCTGTCCGCAGGAGCAGATGGGGTATCTGTTATTTCCTCCGCCCCAGCGATGCAGCATCAGAATTTTCTTTTTAGAAGAATGTATTTACTTCGAAATGGAGCGTGAATGAGTGATGGCGTTGCTAAACAGGACTCCGAATACCGGGATGTCTGCTGCACACGTAGGTTATTACAGCTCTTAATTTATCCAGCTCTACAGAAAGCTCAGGGTGGGCACGCTGCCTCTTCCTGTTCACACCTGCTCTCTTGTCAGCTTTGCAGAAGACTGAAGTCCAAGGACGCGCACGAAGCTCCAGCTCTGTCTCCACTCCGGGGCGCAGTATTTTCCCAAACGACAGAACATTCTCCTCTACTCATCACAGGCGACAGGAGTAAAAACAGCTTCCCACTCGTTTCGTTATGACTCACCAGAGAGGCACAGGGAGAGAGAACATCTTCCTGCTCGGTCAATGAAATCTTTGAAGGGAAGGTATCTCATTAAAGGCCCCCTATTTCAGAGAATAAATATACCGCCTGTTTTATATGTCAAATAATAATAATAAAAAAAGATCCGTGACATCCTCCAACTAAACTCTACACAAAGAAGCAGTCAAGCTGCTGACATTTAAAACCAAATGTCTCACAAGGCCTTGAGAAGCAAGTTGGCAGCATCCCTTCAGACTTCAACACCCTGGGCTAACCCAATACTAGGAACTAGGAGCTGAAAAAAGAAGTATTTCATGTTTTTATGTAAGGCAAGTGAAGCATTTCTCAGATGTGTTGGTCACCGTAACGCTAACTAATCCGTGTCACAAGCAGCGCACAGAACGCTTCCAGCAGAGGCATGGCTTGGACTGCTTCCACGTTAAGACTGAATGATTATGCAACGATAACCCTCTGCAAACTGCCCTTTCCACACTCTTCTTTCTTCCATCCCACTTTGCTGACTTGAACAACACATTCAGCACAAATACAACACGCACTGCAAAAAACACACAACATAGGAATCGTACAGCATTTCATACAGGGGCCTAATGAAACCCTCTGAATTATCCTGCAGTGCTTCACCGAATGTAGAGAGGATGAAGGTTAATACCATTATCTTTCCCTCAGCAAAATGCCAGATGCACTTCCTTTAAGATGACATTTAAAGGATCAGGAAGCTTTTGTTCCTTTCTCTCAGTCCAGTTCAAGCAGATCTCTCTGTGTGCACACTGCACAAGGCGTGGTTCACCAAGGCTCTCAGAGCCGAGCCACACGATTCACCTCCACTACCGATGTATTTCACTAGGTTGCACCTATGTCACATATTCTACATGCAGACTGCAACTATGATCAGGCATAAGACAACTTATCTTTAATATTTATTAAAATCTTTGGAAAAATGTCTGACAGCTTAAGATTGGTCTCGTTAGTTTTTAGACCCTGAGAACTTGCCCCCCCCTCAACAAAAAGGTTTTTACCAGTTTGCAGTGATGTTGCTCTGCATTTATACACACCTGATCTGACCATTTTTCCATCTACTTATGCAGAATGCAAAGAAGATCTTGGGGAACTTCCCAAAGGACCAGTCTTCCATTAACTTTGGCTTTGAATTTAGGTTTCACAGAATCATTAGAAACATTAAGGTTGGGAAAGACCTTGAAGATCATCTGGCCAACCATCCCCCTACCACCACGTTTGTACCAACACCCAGAAGTTTGTGGGGCTACAGACTAGGTTCTTCTGACTAGATTCTGTGGCACGACTAAAGCAATGGAGTAGTACTTTACAAACCACAACCAAGCACCAATAACTGTACTCCTTTAAATATGCACTAAAAAGAATAGGTACCATAAGCAAACAGCAAGCAAAATAAAAGGAAAAAAAAAATCTGAAAAAGGGAACTCTAGCTCCTTTCTGCTATCTAGCATACAATTATGACCTTTCAACCATTAAAAAAATCATTATTCAGTAAAGAGTTTAAGTGAGAAAAAAAAAAAGGAACTAAAACTACCACAGTATTGGAAAAATAAGCCCATTGACCAGATAGAAAGAGTAAGCAGTTTCCAAGCTAAGGTTACTGAAAACAGTATTCAGAGCAACTACTTATAGCTAGGCACGAACATTTACCATGTTGCAACCTACCAATCAAAATACCAAGGACAAACCAGAACCCAAGAGGAGAGAGGCTTTTGAAATTCATTTGGGTTTTAATTTCTCCATCCGATAACGATGCAAGGCACAGGAAGGGGCAGGAACTTCAGTAGGGATTTAGATTTTGAAATTTTAGAGAGGAAAGTCTACTGATCGTACCTGCACTGTATCACAGCACAATAAATTATTAACTCTGTATTTTTTGAGCATAACTTTCATGAATAAACTTTTACTACATTCCTCCTTAGGTAGCTTAAGCACGCGCAGTAATTACTAAATACGTGCTAAAATAAATGTTTTCCACAAATCTTCAAAAACATTTTGCCCTTGTTTTACTGACTTCTCTAAACCTGTTCGGACACTTATTTCCAACCTGATCTGCACAATGCCATTCAAACACTGCTGGCAAACCCAACTTCAATACTAAGAAGGAACCGCATCAGATAAAAACAGTTCTCAAAAAATGGGAGAAAAGCACGTATTGTTTCTCACCTAGATAATCACAGAATTTCTAGGCTGGAAGAGACCTCAAGACCATCGAGTCCAACCTCTGACCTAACACAAATAAGTCCTCCACTAAACCAACTAAGCTCTACATCTAAACATCTTTTAAAGACCTCCAGGCATGGTGACTCCACCACTTCCCTGGACAGCCCCTTCCGATGCCTAACAACCCTTTCGGTAAAGAAGGTCCTCCGAACATCTGACCTAAAACTCCCCTGGCGCAAATCATACAAGTTCATTTCAGCTGTAATGTCAACCACCCTAGCACGTCCCATTGCTAGGGCTCTAGCAGTTAATGGCAGCTTGTTCAAATCACACAGTAACTAAGATGCTGATGAAGACATATGCCTGAAAGCAACTTGCTCATGAGGCCTGTCCAGCAGAGATGACTGGCCCAACTTCTAAGCACCTAACAGGACACAGGGACAGTCAGGTGCCTCAGAGTGAGACAATGCCACAGACAAGGAGCACACCCAGTAACAGGAGAACCAACTGCAAAAACCAAAGAAAGGAAACACATCTCAAACCCCACTCATCTTTGGGGCTCTCACTTCTAGCCTTGAGTCTTGTTGCAGTAGGGAACGTGCCCCTCTCAGCCCACTCCGTCCTCTCGGAGCCAGAGCACCCTCCTGAGCAGCACCGCTCTTTGAGCCCTCTCATGCTGCAGGCAATGAATCAAGGCTCCCATTTTCTGAGCAGCTGCTCAGAATAGCTAGGCTACAAAACCATAAGCAGGCACCAGGATTAACTCATCAAAAACTTACCTATCTTCAAAAGAAGTACATCCACAGTATGCAAGCTTTCTGTAAAGATCTAAAACAAGCCTAGAAACCCGCTGCAACCAGGTGCTCAGGTTTACGTGCTGAAGAATACAAACTGAACTACGTTTTTAAGCCATATCTGTAGACTTCAAGGATCTTTCCTGCACTTCTCGTTTTAGTGTCCTTGCTCAACTATGACTTTAAAACAAAAATGATTTAATACAAGCATTCTATATATCACTAAAAATATGTAAAAATGACTTTGCAAGACACCTTGCTCCAAATACTTACTTATTTTATTACTAGATGAACTAACACACACACAGTATGGCTACAGATTAGAAATACAAGGACTAAATAAAGCTAAAAATCAAAAAGCCATCAAAAAGTCACGATACAAACTGAGATAAACAAATTAAGACGATGTATCACTTAAAAATATAGAACTTTTTAATACAAAATATGACATATAGATTTAGCTTCTTAATGAGTCATCATGTATTCAAAAGCAGAAGACAGCTCAGAACCAAAGATAAGCAGATGTTGTTAAATGTTATTAGAAGAAAATTTAGAATACGTGAGAGTGCATATTCACAATGAAACCTTTTTAAATGTGTAAAATTCCCTCCCAGCAGTTAAAGATATGAAGCATTTTTCATCTAAATCAGAAGATCCTCCATCAGCAAATAAAAACAGAGTAACTGTTTCTTCTCTATATTTCATAAATAAAAGCAAAGAGCTTACACAACGTCACGTCTGCCAACTTTTTACATGGTAGTTAGCAAAACGTATCGACTTACAGAGGACAGCCACAGCTCCGGATTCAAACATGAGACATTCTTCTCTGTTCCTGGCTTCCACTATCACGCTGAATGGAAGGGGATCCAGCTTGTGATAGACACGATATCCTTTACTGAAAGCCATCTTGCCGTTATCGGTGGCGGTCCTGTCCAACACAAGATGATGTTAGTGAGAGCTTCTCGTGCTTCCAGACACCTTCTGCAAAGCAGGTCTGACTTCCATGCTTTCCTAAGGCTTCCACAGGTTTAACAAAAGGAGGGGGGAGAGAGAGAAAAAAAAGACATGCTCACTGCTTCTGTGTCATGAGACTTATTTTATCTCATGTTTCAAAACAAATATAGGGACTATATAAGGATAATATGCGGATGCTTCAAAAATGTAATTACCAAGGGCAGCACAAAGGATTTATTCAAGACCATGACAACCAGAATTTGTTTCGCAGCACCTAAATAAATGAGATTTCACCTCAGGAAAACTGAAAATAAGGCTCACCTTTAGCCACCACGAACACGTTAGAGCGGCAGCTGCCTTAATCAGAAACTAATGCCAAACGCAGAGGACGAGAAGCCTGGGCCGGCTTCAGTTTATGGCTGTATTTTAGCCATTTTGATGTTATACAGAAGGATAACAAGGACGTTTTAAGCGGCAGAAGCGTTAAGAGGCTTTAACGTGCCATAGGAAAGCGTTAACCCGCTGGGGGAGAGGGCTGTTTTTACAGACCAAAGCAGGGTTTTGCCTGCACTGAAACCCTCCCCTGCAGCAGCCGGCACCCGAAACCTTGCAGCCCCATCCCCGCAAACCCAGAGGGGTGAGCTCCTCCCTCCGAGCAACGCGAAAAGCAGCGCCGGGAGACCCCCGGCACCCGCGGCGCCCACGGCGCCTCCATCTTGTGCCGCCCGCCGCCCTCAGCAGCCCCCCCCCCACCACCCCCCGCCGGGCGCGGGCTCCCCGCTGCCCGCCCGGCCCCGAGCCGCCGCCGCCGCCGGCTCCCCCCTCACCGGCCCCGCCGCCTCCGGCCGCCTCCGGCCGCCCTTCCCGGCTGGGCTCAGGCTCCCCGGCAGCCGCCGGGACCTCCCTTCCGCCACGGCCCCGCCGTCCCTTCCGCACTGCGCCGCCCGCCGCCGGAAACCGGCGTGTGTGTGTGTGAGTGTGTCAATGTGTGTGTCAATGTGTGTGTGTGAGTGTGTCAGTGTCAATGTGTGTGTGTCAGTGTGAGTGTGTCAGTGTGTCAATGTGTGTGTGTGTGTAAAAAGCGAGGCTGCCCACTCCTCCCGGGTCGCCAAAGTTGTAGCCGCAGAGCCCCAGGCACCTCCGTGGAAATTTCCACGCGGGCTGCTGAGCGGAGGAGGAGCGGCGCTGCTGCTACATGGCGGGCTGCAGATAACATCGAGAGACAGTCCTGTCTGCCCGGCTTGATTTCCTTTTACAACAAGGTCACCCATCGCGCTGGCCGGGGGAAGCCAGTAGATGTGGTCTCTCTGGGTTTCAGCAAAGCTTTACTACACGTACTCCTCACACCCAGTACCTCAGTACTACTCCTCGCAGTATCCTCCTGGACAAAATGTCCAGCCTGCAGCTAGATAAATACCTAACACAGCAGGCGAGTGCTTGGCAGGCTGTCTGAACTCAAAGTGTTGTATTAAATGGGGTTCAGGCTGGTGGCCAGTCACTAGCGAGGTTCCCCAGGGCTCCGTTTTAGGGCCGGTTCTCTTCCGTGTTTTCATAAACGACCTGGATGTGCACAGGTCACCTTGAAGGTGCACTGAGTAAGCCTGCAGATGACACTAAATTGGGAGGAGCTGTTGACTCCCTCGAGGGCAGAGTCCTTGCAGAGACATCCTGACAAATCCGGGGCTCTCTGGTCGATGGCAACTGGAGCATGAGTCAACAGCGAGCCCTGGCAGCCAGGAGGGCCACCTACCCGGGGGTGCATCGGGCGAGGGAAGGGACTGTGCTGCGCTGTGCTGGTGCGGCCTCACCTCCAGCACTGTGTGCAGGTTGGGGCACCACAGCGTACATAAAACTATCAGAGAGTGTCCAAAGGAGGGCTACAAAGATGAAGGGCAAGATGTCTGAGGAGCACCTGAAGTCCCCTGGTTTGCTCAGCCCAGAGCAGAGCAGGCTGAGGGGAGGCCTCATGGCAGCCTGCAGCTCCCTCACGAGGGGAGCGGAGGGGCAGGCGCTGAGCTCTGCTCTCTGGGGACAGCGACAGGACCCGAGGGGACGGCATGGAGCTGGGATGGGAGGGTCAGGCTGGGGGTTAGGGAAAGGGTCTGCACCCAGAGGGTGGTCGGGCACTGGGACAGGCTGCCCAGGGCAGTGGTCATGGCACCGAGCCTGACAGAGTTCAACAAACATTTGGACAACACACTCAGACACATGGTCTGATTTTGGGGTGGTCCTATGTGGAGCCAGAAGCTGGACTCAGTGATCCTTGTGGGTCCCTTACAAGTTAGGATATTCTATGGTTACATCTTTTACAAGAGATAAAAGAAATTCAAATTAAGTCTTTTTCTCCTTTTTTTTTTTTTTTTTTATGGACACTTGTTTTGCTTCAGGGTAATATATATATATATATTTATTTTTTTTTTCTGATAGCTGAACAGTAAGGCACTGTTGAAAACGTAATACTCCACTATTTGCTGAAAGACTTTTCAAAACGTCAAAGAGCATCAGTTGAAAATGCACTCCAGCTGAGAACGTGAAAAAAAAAATTATTATCCACTAGTGGGAGTTTTGATAAAGCTATCAATTTCCAAAACTACTACTTATGAATTTATGGAAAATGAGAAGGAATATTTGATTCTAATTGCCAATATCACAGAATCACAGAATCATCTAGGTTGGAAGAGACCTCCCAAGATCACCAAGCCCAACCTCTGACCTAACACTAACAATTACAAAGTTTAATTTGTTCCTAACTTTTGAGTAATAAAAGGTTTTGGTAGTTTTTCTTCAACTGCCAACTGAATTTCAGAATCTCATAAACCTTGAATACATGGAAAGAGTAAGGCATGCCTCTGTGACTTGGTATTAAATATGCTCTAAAAATTTCCTCATCTTGCATCCTTCTTTCTCCCAATTGCCATATCTTTGTGCCAGATCTCACCCATTAAGCTGAACAGGTGTAATAGAAAAAGAGTTTTCAAAGAGACCACAGGACCAGAGTGTAAAGAGAATTTCACAGAAACGCAGTGTATTGAATGCACTCCTTGTTATTTCAGTGTGCTGTATTTTACAGCTTTCTAGAAACTTTTAGCTGTTTCATGCTGTAGGCAAGAGAGAATATGGCTTTCCTTTGCGTCATTTACAGTTAACCTGATAGACTGTAATTTCTTCTACTGTAAGGGCTAGTAAATGTTATAAATTATACGTAACTGGATTATTATCTATACTTTAAGCAAAGAAGGAAACAAATCAAACTGAGATAAGGAATTAGAGAGACATGAAAATGCCCTTGTGCTGGTCTTTCACTTTATGCACGCAGAACAGCAAGGAGACTGTGTAAGAATACCACACCAAATCTTGGAGATACATCAGTGCTTTACTCCAGGCCTCTGCCCTATGAAAACATTTAAATATGCACATAAAGCACAAAAGTAATCCAAGTGGAGTCAATGGAACCATTCACATATACAAACAAAAGCATATGCTTAAGTCATTCTCTGGAGAAGAGCCATAAATTGTAGGCCCTTGTATTGCTAACTAAGTTTGTCTCCATTTAACATTCTTTTATCCCTACTCATTTATTGCTGAATATTAAGGTCCAGAGCTTTAGTTACATACAAAAATTAAGCATTCTTGGCCAAAAAATTAATACATTTCATGGTTCAGACAGACTAACCCAACTAATAATTGCGTTGCAAGCCTATCAGGAATTTTGTTTGGAGCACCACATACAGGGTAAGATCAGTCAACTCTGCTCCGTTCTGATGGCGGCGTTATGAGTTTCTCAGAAAACCCCGTCCATCCTTTCAGCAATCAGTTCTGAAGCCTCTCATAGTTGTCTTTTCGTTACATACCACGCTAACTCCTGCAGGAATGGTTTCCTTGTGGCTTTGCACGGAAAGCCTAATGGTCAGACCACAGGCTATTTAATTTCCACTGTGGCAGCTTACAAATGTAAGAGGACAGGGATGATGCTTTTTAGCACCACTGCTCACAAAAGGACACAGAGTTCAGCCTGCTAAACAAACCTCACGTCAACCAAACGTCACCACATCGAAATAGCAGGTGCATATCCCTTCCCCCAGCATATGAGATGTATATATACTACATATACACATAAAATATATATTTAGAATTCACTCTAGAAAGTGTGCATTTTGTACACTAACCTAGGGAGAACTGAAAGCAGAACCAGAGATAACCAACTTTTGCAGAAAATGAGATGTAGCTGAAAGGAGGAGAAAGAGGAATTACATGGCCCCATATATCTGCACAAATCTTCCTCAAACTTCTCCATTTCAAATTTTAGCTTTCGTTTTGTCTTCCCTTATAGCAAAGGACAAGGTTTTCCCCTTTACTACTAATGAGCTTTAGGGTAATTTTGTAATACCTGCAACTGTAGAAAAAAAGCACCCGTATAACAAAGTAGGAATTAATAAAGTAACTGTAACCCTTCTGTAACATCCTATGCTGTTCACTAAAATTTCCCATGACCAACGATTTTACATGCAGTGTTTTCATGTAGCATTATACATCTTTCCTGTTTCTAGACAATGCTAGAAAGTACTACCTGCTAAAGAAGTTACTAGACCTTCTCAACAGTCCCTGGAGAGTTCTGAGCAGAAATGATTGCCATGTCACATAACTAATTAGTTACTAATTAGTTACTAAGATATTAGTAACTTCTCCTGTGGGATTTCATCATCATCATCTAGGACATCAGCCTCTTATTATATTTGTTAATTTTGATAGTGAACAATAAGATACCCATGGTCAACCATGGGAGAAGTTATTTTAAAGCACCTGCTCTTGCATCACACCCTAACCAAGCAGCAGTTGTGCAACACTGTTTAAAGATTATTGCATAAGGTAGAAATGCTTTGCTACGCACATTTAATTTGGGTCAATAAATGAGATTACGAGTGAAGTGTAAAAGTGGTTGCTTGTAAATAAAATTGGGTAAATTTTATTTTTTTATATTTAACATGCAACACCACAGTCACAGGGCATGATTGTATGAGAGGGAGGATGAGCTAAGTATAATATAACTGGTCTTCCAAGCAGTTAATTAAGAAAATGACTACAAACTGCCTTGAAAAAAAAAATTCTCTGTAGCTGTAATTTATAAGGTTAGAAGGAAGATACTCTCTTCATCCCTTCCTTAGTGGCCTAGTCATAATCCAAATGGGAGCAAAACGCCTGTGTTTTTAACAGCAGTAGTTAAAGTTGTCTTGAATGTTGGAGCTCCATTAGTAGTGCACTCTGTTTAAAACATTTGGTCACTGAAAGTCCAAATAGTGACAGCTCCTGCTTAAATACTTTCCTAATCTCCAAGATCTGAATTCCAGCATGTAATCTTTATCTCACTGCTTTTTCAAAGTGAAGATGCTTTGGCTCACTCCAAACATCTACTGTCCATGGACTGTTCTCTTCCAGAGATATTGAAACAGTCAGCCAGCTTGCATATTCTTTACGAGTTTCCCAAAGGAATAAAGCTACAACAGCTCCTTGACAGACAAGTTTATTGAAACATTTTTTAAAAGCAGATACTCTGAATGTACTCCATCAATCCCAACAGTTCAGAAAAACAATTGTTCAGTGTCCAAATGAAGTGTGCATGTTACAAATTGTACGTTTTTAATATACTCATTTATACCACATGACAGAAGCTTAACATACAGTGATTCTTACGTTGTTCAGGATGCCAATTTATTGCTACGATTCCCCCGAAAAGTAGGGCACACTGGGAAATAGCTCTTAATCCAAGGCTAGTACAGCTCTTAGCATGCCTTGGACCCCATCACCACATCACATCACTGGTGTTCCAATGTAGATCATCAAATATTTGAGGGGTTTTCTTTTTAATTTACAGCTAAATTAAATGCTTTGCTTTCCAAGACTGTTTTCTTAGAGGGCATTTAGCAGGAAATTAAACGTTTGACTATTTATTACAATACAAATACTTCAAATCGTCGAATATAAATTCTTCCTCACCTTCATTTAGTTTAACATCTTTAGCCATACCAATCAGAAGAAAGAGGTTCCCAGTATGGATTTATAAAAAAAAAAAATAAAAAAGAATAAAAACAATGAACTTAGCCACCTTGCAAAAGGAATGAGGGTCCAGAGTTCACAGGTGAACTAGTTTTCCTAGAAAATGTAAGGTGTTTGGGGATTAGGAAACATTGTCATGTAAATGTGCATCATAATCTTGAGTTTACATTGTTTGAATTAAGGAAGTAGTTAAGCACTGATTTAGGTTTTCCTATTTTGTTTCTAAGAACAGTCTGTAGAGTTCCATATCTGAATGTAAATACTTTTTTGTTATTCCAATCTGAGTGAAGCACAGCTGCTTTTTAAAGGTCAGGTTCCACCTGGAAGTCTTTCTACTATTTAGGCCAAACGATTTTCACACATTTTAATATTTTGCCAGCCCTTTTGACCAATAATACGATTGTTTTACTTTCAAAACAAGTAATTTTTAGCAAATGAAAAACTTTTTTGAACAGTAAAAGATCTCCATATCCAGTGTGAAAGTAAGATGGTGGTATAAATATATGCATAATATTGCATTACACTTAATACATTCTACACATTCCATTTAGCCGTGGAACAATTCATGGAGGAGTAGATGACTACTAATCATGGGTATAAAGTGTTTTTTGTAAACAAGATTTTGAGAAACTTTAAGCAAAGTCTGATTTCTGGGAAGATCACAATCTTGGGATTTCATTTTTGCTTCTAAAGAAGTCAACTTTAGAATATTTTTTTTAAGGATGCTGTATATAAGAATGCACTTTGTATTAAAACAAAGATCAATACTTTACAGTTTAAGAAACTTTACATATGTACATAAATTACACATCAGGAATGGTTTTAAAGCTCATAACGAGATGTCGGAAAAGTCTATTTTCCTTCTATTAAAATTTTTAACTCTTTTACATTGTGATCATTTGCAACTGTCATAGCATGATCCAGCGCTCGTATACTTGCTAGAAGCTTTATGATCTGCTTTATTTGCTCCCTAAAAAAAAACACAAACAAAAGAGGACGGGGAAGTCAATGCAGGAATGGAATGATCATGTTAAAAGTGTAAATTTTTCAACAAACAACCATGTTATAACTCTGTACAGCAAATCCGTTTCTGGTAGCTTCACATCATCTCCACTTGCTTAGCCTGAGAGAAAATAGGTTGGTTATCAACCTCATAGCAAAATTTGAAATTTTATGTTGTGTTAGACAGGAAGGGAGAGTAGGAACTGGTCATACATATGGTTTAATACTAGATGAAACATTTCTCAAGAAAAACTCTTGGATTACTTATGGTGCTGTGTAGTGAGTCACAGCTCTCTTGACAAAAAATGTTTGAGCAGGAAAAAAACAGTATGTTTTAATGCATGCCTTAAAAAATATGAAGCTTGCCACCAACAAATCACATTATAATTCAGATTGATCCTAGTCCTGAGAAAACTGTACTTCTTCAGCTGTCAAGAGCAATCTTTGCATCTTGTAAGGAATATGGACATGAAGTTTAAGCAAGACCCACAAAAAACACTAGAGAACCAAAATTCATCTTAAAAACTAAAGCATCTGGTTGGCAAAAAAGCACCCAACATCTGGAAAACTACCCTTAACAGACATAGATAAAAGATATACTTTCCTCCCAGGAGAAATGAATGATTTTTTCTTTCAAACAATTGTACTAGGTTTTACATGAACAGATGTCACATCCTTAGGTTACAGAAAGTAAAATACCTGCAACAGACTTATTTTATGTGCTTAATGGAGACAATGTGAACAGTTTTGTTAGAAGTTGAAAAAAAAAGAGCCGAAGTCCAGACAATAAAAATTAAATTAGAATTTACTATGGGGGGAAAAAAAAAAGAATTAGTTAGGTGTTTCTCTTCCTATATTCCAATATAAATCTTCACCAAATTATTTCAGCAGGTGAAAAAAGGTTCTTTCAAATTAAATTCTCTCTCTTTTGGTAGCCTGTTTCTAATCTCTACTGGATTCTCTACCAACTCTTTTGTTTCAATTACTGTATCATGCTAGGCTAGGCATTTTCATTTTAGTAAATTTCATTGAGTAAAGAGTTTGTTTTGAATTTGAATCACGAGGAAATTTAAATTGGTACGTGTCATTGCTATCATACTTCAGACACAACGCTCTAAGGCATAATTTGGGAGAGGATAAGGAGTAGATTAAGTACATCCCAGTGTGGCACAAAGCTCAGTGTTCTCTGAAAATGAGATGATTCATATGTCACAGACAGAAGTGAATCTAAAGACAGAAAAGTGCCAATAACCAATATGGTAACTGGGAGAAAAAAAAAAAGCCAACACACGAAAAAGCTCCTAACCAGAAATCGTGTGCTACACTTAAAGGGAAATTCCTACATTTCAGTGCCATGCGTAAATTAGAAAAAAAAAAAAAAAAAAAGTAACTTGAGCAATGGCTCAAGCAATTCCAGGTATCAAGAGTGACTAATGAAGGTAGCAGCAAGGATTCCAAGTTTCAGTTTAAGCAGGTTTGCTGGAACAACTGAACTATTGACCCTGCAACCTCTCCCCACGCAACAGCACATGAATAAATACTCCTCCAGTCTTGTTATGTTCCTGTTTATCAGTGCAAACACTTAATTTTTAAGTTTAGTTTTTAAGTTTATCATTAGAGCAGCCCACCCAATATGTGGGTTACTTGGCTAGCAGTAGCATTCATGCATCTAAGCCAAACTTTTAATTATGCTGGTTATCAGATAAAAGTAAAATGACTCTTTGATCAAGGGGAAAACAGGTTCATCTAGTTGGTTGTGTAAACAAAGGCAGAACTTCTGAACCATATAGAAAAGCAGGATTTGTAATTTAGAAGCCATTATGTAGGAATCTGCAACAGGTTTACAAGGTGGAGCCGTCCAAAACTAGTAACTACAAAATCTGCCAGAGTGAAGGACACAAAGGAGCAGTGCAAAATGTTTCGAGTGTTTAATTAAAACAGCAGCTGCTGTTTTCAACCACCTTTAAAAATCTCCTCATCTACTATCCCACAACAAAAAAAGTTTGAACTCAAAGATGTTTCATGAGACTTTCAGGAGAATCAAGGTATTTATGTATGTCTGCAGGTAAATAACACAAAGCACAAGAATCACAACTGATTAACTCAAAATAAGTTACCTTGCATTTCTTTTCTCTACATCAGAGCAACCGATGCTGTTTCTATAAATCGTGTCAGCCAGATGAACAAGGTATCTACAGAAGTTTTCTAGCTGAGAAATAGTCTTGTCTCCTTTTAGATTAGCAAACCACTGTTTAGGAAAGCAAGCAATTACCTAAACAAGAGGAAAAAGAAAGTTAAAAAACAAAGCAACACAAATTTAAAAGTTATCTAACGTGAATTATTAAGTCTGCCAGGTAAGATTGCAGTTACAAGACTCAACTGAGTCAAACAGCAGGAAACCTACAAAAAAAATCCAAAAAAATATCCAAAAGCACCAAAACCTACACTATACCTGAACTACATGTATCTACAGGTATGAACCAGAGAATGTTCTTTTGGTTCACTGGCATTATGATATGAAGATATCAAAGTCAAAATTTCATGGGTAACCTCAAGTTTATTTATTTTTTTATTTTTTGGATATTACTCACACTTTGAGCCTTCTTTATGCTGTCGTCTCCATACTCTGAGTTTTGGAAAGCCATAAGAATATATCTATTTAGCAGACCATCTATTGACAGCTCCTGGAGGGTTTTGTTTGAAAGGATTCCATACCACTGGAGAAAGTTTCCTAATAACTGAAAACACAATACAGGCAAGGTAATTATTTAAAGTGTCATGAAACTGAGAAGTTAGTCAAATACTCTAAAGACTCTTCAAATGCAGCAATATAGCTAAAGTAAAGCAAGGGAAATATGCCTTCTGACAGCTCCAAAAGTATCGTATCCAGAATCCATTAAAACATTGCTCAGGTGTTGCAAGTTCCCATACAACAACAATCATCATCTCAAATTTTCCTTTTGTTTTGCCAGAAATGAAAGTGAAAAAACTAAGTTTCAAGACACCTTGTTCTCAAAATTTGATGTCGATGTCAAGTGAGGCCCAGCACATACCATATAGGGGCACATTCACAGCCTCTGATCACTGAAATCTGCAGGCATGCTATCAGTGAACCCTTATTTCCGAGGCATGCTGAAACAAAAGACGCAGAAAATGCCTGAAGGGAAGTGCTGGCTAAGCCATCTGTACAGCTGTTATTCCCCATGGCATACAGCCTGTGGAGAACTGCTGCCAGCCTTGTAAAAATGAATGCGGCCAGCAGTTTACCGTTAAGGCAGATCATCAAGAAATAGTAAATGAGCACTTGCCTCCCAGCTTCTAATTCTGCTCTTCTGTGACGTTATAACTGCCTTGCTAGTGCAAGAGAGCTGTGTTTTTATTGCCTCTCTAAAACAGAGCAGCGATAAGAGCATTCATAGTTCTAAACTGCCCAGGCTCCAACAAATATTGCCAGAAGCAAGCAACTTCGGTCTTACGAGACATAAACCAAAAGTAAATTTTCAGTGTTGCTCTTAAGAACTGCATTTTAATAAATGTGCTTTATGCACTTTTTGCTCCAGACAGCATTTAAGAAGTTGACTTTACTCCAAAGTGAAAGAATTCAGTGTCAAATATTTTAAGTAAACAACGTGATTGCAAACCCACTCAGAATACGGCCTCCTTCATTGCTACAATTTAAATCAAGAACTCCAGACAAAAGTTCTGTTTGCATGACCACAGAGATCAACAATTCAATCACCATGTCTCATGCTTTCCTCCTTAGCTGGGAGTTAATATTTCCAATAAAAGGATGTGAAGAAAAAAAAAAATCTACAACAGTTACAGCTTCTTAGACTTCTGAAAACTCTGTATTGCACATTCCACACAGAGACATTTCTTTCACGCTCTTTTATCATTTCAAGTAAACTAAGATTACAACTGTTCTCGTATTTTATGAATAGCAACAAGTTTTCCAAAAGGGGTTGGAAAACTGTTTATCCAAGTTATTTTCAGGAAAATTCTGACACTACAAAAAGAGAGACAAACCAAATGCTCTCATTATCACATAAATAAAGTAAAACAATCATATGGTTTGACAAGCAAAAAAAAAAACCTCAGTTGTTGAGCATGCCAAGTAAACCCACAATACATGAGTAAAGATGCTTTCACACTTTGCAATCTTTTGAAGAGGGCACAGTGTACTATCAAAGGTTAAGATTACTACTGTAAGTTTCTTTCATCTAAAGAAAAGGCGATTTTATATCTACCATTTTCCACAAAAATGAAGGGGATTTCATTGCTACACTGACTACAGCAAATATTTATCAGATGTATTTACTGACTTACCTTAACAGAGGACCAAAACTGGCGTTGGAAAAACAAATATGGACCAGAGTTCTTGTTTTCTAAGATGCTGGAAAGTAAGAGATTTCTTTAATGAGTAACCAAGACCACCTCTATCTGGAGTTTGCTGACTTCCTCCTTCCCACACACAGTTCATTTCTATGAATATTCTCTTATTCTAGTTCTGCTTTGTTTTTGACAATTCCTCACAGCATGGTAATTAGTTTGCTCTTGTATCTAACCAGTGAACCACACAGAGGTATAAACACTATCAGCTACAGACAGAAGACAC
This sequence comes from Netta rufina, assembly GCF_964035555.1. Taxonomy (NCBI): domain Eukaryota; kingdom Metazoa; phylum Chordata; class Aves; order Anseriformes; family Anatidae; genus Netta; species Netta rufina. The sequence continues at coordinate 104,398,151 of NC_140123.1, forward strand.
TGACTTGCCAACAGAGAGGTCTAATAGTTGAAAGCAAACTTACTTTTTTGGATATAAGGGCATGAATACATCATCATCTAGTGTTCTCCTCATCCTTAGCAACAATGCCTTTAAAAGCATCTGAAACAGATTAATATTTCTTAGCAAGTTGTCAAAGCACTGCTTATTCGTTAACCACTCAGAAACTGATTTTAAAAATAACAAAGACCACATGTGACCCTAACAGCAAAAGGCATGTGTACGTACGCACGCATGCAGTCTTAGAGAAGTCTACAGTAAAGGTTAGAGGTAAAACTTGGCGTTTTCAACAAAAACTGAAAGTGATGGAATTCCTTTATCGTTAAGCTTCCCTACACAATTAGCTGCAGCGAAGTCTGGGCTTTTGTCAATTTTAACCTTCTGCTATCTTCCCTATACACACATGCTTTGGCTGATCTCCTGCTATTCTAAAAGCAACACGGACACTGCATTTCGCGTGGAATCTGAACTCATGACGTTAATTCTCACATTCATAGAAGGCAAGCAAAACAATGCAACTATGAAGCAACACATTTGGAAAGGTTACAAAGATCTAAAAAAGGTAAGTAACTATTTTTAGCTGATCCTTAAATCAAAAAATGCAGACCAAGAAGTCACAGAACATTTGGTATCTTTTTTTTGTCTCTACCATTAATTTTAGGGAGACTTTATTGAATTCCCTCTCCTATTTATTAGCACACTTGTTTCTCCATTAACTAGCTAGCAGAGCATCGAAGAATTGAAAAAAAGTCTCCTTCTTGTTCCTCATTAAACATGTTGTGTTTTCCAATATAGTATATTAAAACTACAATCAAGTTCCTTAACCTATCCCAGACAGTTATGAATAAACAACTTACTTGTGTATTTTTGTTTTCTGCATTCACCACTGAAGGATATCCATCTACTAGTTTCTGTACAATCGCTACCATTCTAGATGTTTGTGTTGTAGAAAAAGGATCCCATATATTTTCAGAAATCACTGTAGGAGATGAAAGAATTACTCCATTCTGCAAATACTCAAATACAGGTACTAAGACACTCAGACATATAGGACACATTTACAAAACAGTAAAATCTAAAAGCGTGAACAACCACCAGCTAGCTGTTCCACCCCCATCCATGCTCCCCCTCCTTCATTTTTTCTTTCTAAGACTATACCTGTTAATTTTGGAAGAACAACTCTCTCTACAATGGTAGGTAATAGCGAAATATCAGCATCATCTTTTTCTTGCTCCTGTTCTTCACAGCCATAAAACAGCAATGATTCAAACCACAGCATAGTCTCAAAATCACGGCACTTGCCCTAATAAAATGAACAGAGAAGAGGTCAGATTCTTAAACAGAGATCTGCAGTCAACACATTAAAAAAAAAAACATCTGCAAGAATAATACACATGAAAACTATAACAAAATTGCTTTAAAATAGGTTATTAAGTTTTCTAAGCAAGCAGGGTAGGAAGCATTTGAGCACAGTAAAAATGTGAAAATGTAGTCCTTTTTTTTTTCCTCTATGTGTTATGTACCCCTCTCTCCTAGAATAAAAAAAAAATATATATATATATACATATGGTGCCTCATGACTAAATAGTAACTTGATTTGGCATAAGGACTGGCAAATTATTTCACCTCCTGCTTTGGCTAACCTGCTTCTGAAGCAGTGATACTAGTTCCTTCAGAAACAAAGGCAAACCTGATTCCCGAGAAGTGAAGAAAACTTCCTTCCTCTTTGCCTGGACACCACTAATCATGGCATTACGAGACAAATTAGTGTATATGGATAACCCAACCCAACCAAAACCTGAAAGAGGATGGAGAGCATGGTCAGTTTTCCATAAATCAGCCAAATGAACTAATCCATTGTACAACCACACAATCACTAGATCAAATGGAAGTGAAAATGGTGGAAGGAAGACTGCTTTTTTGGGCACCAGCTGCCCCACAGATTAAAAATTTCTAATTACACCTGAGGTGGGGAAAAAAAAACAACAAAAAAAAGGAAATGTGAAAAGTACAGTTCATTTGTGCTGCTTTATAAAATCATGTTTTCTGGATTAAGAAAACCTCTTTTCATAAATGCCTTGTAATTTTTCAAACTTAGCAAGATGCCTAATATAATAGGAACAGTAAGGCACAAAATTAAAAAAAAAGAGATTTAAGAATTCTATACCTTGTCTCCAACTAACTTAAGCTTCATTTTGCCAGCCTGGGAACTCACACAAAACTAGTATGGATGAAGGGAGAATTCACAACAGTTTTAAATTTAATGAAGGCAGCTTTCATAGATTCTCCCACTAATTCAAAGTAAATACTCTGAATACTCTCTGAAGAAGAATCTCTCTGCAATCAGAGCAGAGGAGACAGAAGATCACCTTCTGCAAACATCCTCTTAGTAGTTAAAAAAAACATTTCTGAAGAAGAGATGCAGTCATTCGAGAGAGAGGCTGACAAATCTGCAGAAGGTGCTGTAAATGAACTACATTTTGAAAGATGAGAGGACAATTTTCTTTCTTAGCCTCGTTTCCTAACAAAACAAGCTTATGCAATCACATTGTGTGCCTTGACTCACCTCCCATTCCCCAGTAAAAGCCAACGTGGCAGAAAAGAGCAAGTTCCTACCAGTACCGTGAAAATAAACACTTGACAGCAGCAGAAATACCTTATGAGAGCTTTCACTACCAGGAAGAATAATGGGAGTCGAACGTTACCTGAACTGTTTGTCCTGATGGCTACGCACGTCAGCATACACACACAGGCTGGACAATGAATACGGGCCAGGGCCACTACGCTGCCATTGTGCTGTCCTGCTTTTCCCATGCTCCCTACCTAATTACTGGGCAATGAGCACTACGTGGAAGACAATTGCCAGCCAGAGTTCTACTGGGTATGGAAGGACAGGTGAGAAAAAGAAAGATATGATGTAGGGACTTAGATCACAAGCCCACTGGAAAACGCACTTAGTGGTTCCACTTCTCCTGAAGAATCACCTTCTTTAGAATCACAATTTTCTAGGAAATATTTTAAAACCTAGATGTATTATTTAATACACTGCTTGACTTTCTGGTCCCTGAGAAGGTACCAGCATGTGCTCAATTCATCTCTGGCCTGCTGGGAACACAGAAGACAATAATCCAGGAAATTCCCAGAAAAGCACTCCACCCCAAGAGAGGTGCCCATTTTAGGCTGCATGCCTAGATCATGCTTTTATGAGAAGCACGCACCAAAGATTCAATTCACTTTGTTCTACAGATGTGTGAAAGAACCACGCTATACAGAAGCTTACGTGGAAGTTGCCTGCACAGGACCTTACCTCCAAAGGAGTCCAGATAAGCAGCTGAAGTCTGATTAAAGGGTTGAACAGCTTTGGTAAACAGAGGCCAATATAGGCATCCTTGTAAGAAGCAAAGTACTTTGAACGCCAAGCTTCAAACTGTGACTTAATACAATCAATGGAGTAAAAGCTTTCCAAAACATCTTCAAAAACTTTGCTGGATTCTTTCAGTATACGATCTGGTGGGGAGGAAAAATACAGCAGTACATTAACCACTATTCCTTCTTTCAAGAGGAACTTCAGTGGTGACTGTCATAAACCAACTCCTACCAACATTTTTGCTTCAAATATACAAACTTTTTAAACTTTGGTTTAAAAAAATAAAAAACATGGCAAGCGCTCTCACATACCGTATAATCCTTACTTCAAGAACATCATACAATGATTTTCGGCCTACCAGATATTCGACTAGTGATAATTTGGGCTGTTTTCACAAAGGTAAGAGAACAGTGTGGACCTAACTTCAAAGCTGGTTTTCTTTTGCACCAAAATTTGGAGCAGCAGATCTCCAGGCACCTTTGAACTCAAATTATTCTACAACTTTCTTCATCCAAGTGTAAGTACAGGACATCTCTGAGCTAAGCCAACTGAATTAGCATTTCAGGCAGAGTGGGACCTGGCTGACAACACAACATGGCTGCTGGCACTGAACGATCACTACAATCTCTTAGCACATTCCTTGTATTTTCTGTATTTACTGCACTAGTATTCTAAACAGCCCAAACCTTTTTCACTATAGACTATTTTCTTCTCATCTCTTCTAAAATGAAACTAAACCCTGGAAAAAAAAAATCAGCCATTTCTGCTGCAGACACGGTTTTAAATGTTTTGTTATAGAAGTTATCTGCACACACCTAACGACTACATGCAGCAGGTAGTGGGAGGGCCAACAGAAAATTAGACTATGTCATACAACTGTTTTTCACACGGGGATCCTGAAACAATGCTACAAATAAAGCTAGCGGGTCCAAAGTGCATCCCGCTGGCCCATATAGCCCACTGACCATTCTGGACTACAATGGCTGCACCACCCTTTCTCATATGTGTATAAACAATTCTATGTATGTGGTCCCTACTGCTTTGCTTCTCCATATTTCTTCTATTTTGATTAAATTCTCTTTTGTAATTGTACTCAGTTTCCAGGTGAGAAGGTAACAGGATTATTACAGTAATGTTCTACTTTACTGCTGGTTTCATAGTAACCTCTAGTATTCCGTTTGCCTTTTAACTGCTGCAGTAAAAACCGACTGTTCCACCAAACTGTCTTCCATTTCAAGTTTCTTACAGTTCTCCTAGTGCTTAATAGGCATTAGCTTAACTTACAACCCCATTCATTGTATGATTAGGGTTACACATAACTGCATAATAAAATTTACTTGGAGTAAACCAATTATAAAATTACAGAGGAATGTGGAATCAGTCAGTACCATAGAACCTTTCTGTAACGTTTGCAGTCAACATTGTTCTTTGTCACCTGCAAAGTTTGCCAGGTAGTAATAAAAGCCTATAAAAGCTTTGTCATTGTGCTTCTAGACACTTGGAAAAATACTTCTTATCAGCAAAAGAAGTTTTGAAAGCACTGAGGTCTTCAGAATTCTACATACAAAACAAAATAATGCATTAACATCAAAATAGTTCTCAACAGATTTTGGAGAACGATAAATCATGTTCCAGACTGGAAGGAAGGCTTAGTACAGCTCACTAACAAGACAATGCCTGAATTAAATAAAAAGCATCTCTAAGGACATGGCTATTTGTTTAGCTGCAAACCGCAAAACAGATGGGCACAAGAGACCTTGTTGGTCACATTCACGATCTAGTAAGGAACAGTCCTCAAACTTTCTCCAAAATATGCTGAAATATATGTACAGGGCTGCATTGGTGTCAAGCTTTTTTTTTTTTGGGCCAAATTTTCTATATTTGGTTGCATGAGGCTTCAGTAGCTTTTCTAACCTCGCTCCATATTGAAGTTTGTAATATCCGTTGAAGTTTCCTCATCATCACTGGAAAGGCCTTCAAGGTGATCTGCCATCTTCCCAGTTTGCTCTCTTGCTTGTCTACGACGAGCTCTGAAAAGGGTCAGCAGTATAATAAAGCCATTATATTTCTCCCCCTACACAATGAACATAGTGGCCTAAACCTGTCACAATTTTTAATGCGAGGAAGTTCAGGTTGAAAAGAACTTCCACAATGTCATTACCTCAAACATCCCACTGGCTTGCTGCCTCAAGTAATAGAAGGAAGAGGAACCAGCAGAACACACATACATGCTGAACGGGCTTACACTCTCTTAGCAATTTTATATCAGCATTGTCTAATGGTTGCTTGTTTTGTACATTTGCATACTAAGTTGGGATATTTAGGAACATCTCTTCCCAGCATACTAATTTAAGTGTTTTCTTCCCTTAACAGGAAAGGAAGAAACACTGCTCTTTATGTTAGTATGTCACACTGGATAAGAGTATTCCATGAGTAGGAAATACTCCTAACAGCCAAGGAATGTCAGTCCTCTACCTTCTAGCTTCTCTTTCTGCAGTCCGACGCTTTACTTGTTCTTGATAGAGCACTCTGTCTCGTCCAAAAGAATCAAGATTTGGTGCCATCAGCGCTTTATCTGTAAAATTACATGGATGAAAATTAAAATGTTTAACTATGATTATATAATGTGTTATAGGTTGTCTCACAAGAGCCCTGTGCCTACTTTAAACTAAGTGTAATTTGAAGTAGAAAGTGTAAGATACACCCAGAGGTCTTGGTTCCACAAGTGTAGAGGTTAAAAGAGGAAGTAATGGCGTTCGGAAAAATCTCCACTTAAATGTCAAACAGAAGACTCTTTTCACCTTACTTCACTCTTGTCCCTCTTACACAGAGCACACCTATGCAAAAGTCAATGGTTTTAACAGGTATTTCTTAAACTGAATATTCCAAGGCATACAGTTCTCCTTAGATAAACATGTTGACCGTGTATCTTTTGAAAATAAAATGAACAAAACAGAAGGCAGAGAAGAGTGACCCGAGTCAGAATATATGATGTGCCAGAGTTCTCGTCATAGTCTCCATGCATATATTCTTGACATCACCTCAAGTTTCAAATGTATCAAAATCAGCAGGAAAACAAATCCTCCCCCCCAGCTCCTTGTAGGCCGCGATTCATTAAAGATGTTCCCCATGATGGAAAACAGCACAGCTAAGCAGTGAAACTGATCAGCAACCAGCAGACAGGTCCGAGAGTGCTTCCAGTTCATTCTTTTCACATAAATCTTTAGAAATGAATTGAGTGTTAGCCAGTGCTCACCTACCCACTAAAATACAAACGTTGACATCTAAACAACAGCCTACCCAAATTTCAGGTGTAAGTTTACATATTCTAACTAAATCCATTTACTTATCCGTTGTTACAAATATCAGTGATGATCTATGTCCATATTACAATTCCGTACCAGAACTACTAAGAGCCTTAAAATACAGATGAAGTCATCATTTTTTTTTTTGTTTTTTGGATGTTATTCAAATCTGAGCTACGTCTTTACAATGAAGTAAAATAAAACTGGGCAGACAAATTTAAGGTCACTTATATCCCGTTAGTGTTCTGACACTGTATGAAGGAATGCAAATTGTCCACGTCCACAGCACACATCAAATCAAAGGCGGGCATCAGTTCACTGTGTCTTGAGATAGTTCAGTTCCGTCCCTCACATTATCACAGAACCCAGGGAAGATGTTTCTCAAAACTCCCTGATACTAAGTAAGACCTCCCTTTAAAACCCAACCTTGACAATGACCACTATTACCAACCCACCATCTACAAACAGTCCAAATTAGTCCGTTCTGGGTTTATTTTAGGAAATTCATTTGCAGTACACTAGATTTCTAGTTCTCACCACAGCACCTTTATAGTAAAACTGCAAGACCTACATGGGATGCCAAATAAAGTTCCTAAAAGGAATACAAACACTGACTGTTCCGTAAAGGCATGACTAACTCTGATGCCCTAATGCTTTGTCATACTCAGTGAGTTCTAGTGGGACCAACATTTCTTCTCTGGGCACGCTGTGACAGAATTGGAAGTGGCTTGTACTACAGGATTTTAGGCCAGCAATAGGACAGACAAGAAAGCATTTTAAAAAGTGGGGCACTCTTCAAAGTGGAAAGACGCCTACTATTAATGTATTTTAACCGTCATTTAACATGCAGATTAAAACCTCCGCCAAGGAATGTGCGTTTTCATGCAAGGTAACATTTGGACCTTTTGTAGAGTTTTACATACCCCCCCCCTCAACACACACACTAAACAGGTATTTTAACTGGCAAATTTTAAGCTGTAATCCACACAGAGTCATTTAGAGTCATTTTGTATTAGTCCGATTTTTAACAATGGCAATAACCTCTTCCAGTTTCTTAGCTTTAGCAGTTAAGTGTCTGAATACAAATACTTATGCTACCTACAAAATAAAGTATGAGATAAAAGTCAGCTCTAGCCCAACGCTTCATGGCTTTGTACAGAGTTAACTGTAGATATTGCAGGAAATTTCCAGATTCAAGGATGTTTAAAAAAAAGTCCTGACAAAAGAGGAAAATCTGGAGTCACATGCTACCACTACTGTCACTGCCACCATGCATACATTTAAAGTGCTAGGAAAGAGAAAATACAGTTAAGAGCAACAGAAAGGAGAAATGAAGTCAGTTAGAGTGGCTTTGAGTTTAAACCAAAACAGATTAGAGAATTTTTAATCTAAATTTGCTTCTACCTATCTCAAAGGTAAGGATAAACTTCAAGACAGTTTCATACTTTTAAACATTTACATTTAAATTAGCCATAGTAAGTAAACAAGGTTGTTTAATGAATAATAAAAACCTTCAAGATGGACTGACTTGAATGGCTTGAAAACTCCGAAGATTCATCTTTAATATCATCTTGTCGTCTTTGGACAAGGCGGGAAGCTCGCTGTTTGTACAGCTGATGCATTGCAGATTCAAGTTCGTTAATCAGAGGCACCTGTAAAAATACAACACACTACGTAATATCCAATTCTCCAGGTGCTTAGCTCTCTGGGGTGCCATACTATTCCGAAGCATAACGCTGTCACTGCACTTCTAGCAGCACAAGACGTTTGCATCATTTAGACCAATAAATATTTCGACTTGAAGAAAACGCATGCATTCAACAATGTTGTCAGCTTTCAAGCACAGCAAGTGTTCTGCAAGTCATTTCTGTTGACTGAATGAGACTACACAGTAAGACAGTAATTCCAGTGTGTGAGATGTTATTTAAAGCACTCCTATTTTCTCTACTAAGTGCACTCGAACATTGCTACAACGCTTACAATTCACCAACCTCCCTGTTTCCACTGTATCTTTAAACAAGAATGTAGTATTCTATAGTTAGATGAGAACCTGACTCTACACAATGAAAAAAAACCAACAAAACAAAGCAACAATCTAACCTCCTAAAGACAGCAGCTAATGTTTAGCTATAACTTTCACTAGCATATACAGAATTATCACTGAAATGCAGTAAAACTCTGCTGAAACATATTACGCCAATAACTCGAATTAGTAAAAATGTTATTCTAGCCTATCATTAAAATCAAAACCGTACAAAGTGTGTGAGTTCTGCATTAAGCATAATCTTTGAAAGATACAGACTTAAGTTGGATCAGACCTGCCACAAAGAAAAAAAAGCGGACTGAATTTCAGTAGCAACAAAAATAGGTAACAGCTAGGAATTTCCTGACATTACATAGCAGATTCACTGCCTACTTCTGCAGAACTTCATTTCCTGGGACTAGTTAAAATTAGACCATCATAAATATTCAAATATAAACAGAATTTTTAACAATCTCCTAATTTGGAAAGGCAACTCCCATGAGTCAGTTGCTTTTGATATGAACACTTCTGCCATATCCTCCTTACCTCCAAGACATATGTTTAGTCCATAGTCTTCCAGCCTTTTTAGCTCAGATATATCATTGCTGCCTACCATCCAGGATTACAGTTTTTTTTTTTTTTTTCAAAACAGATAAAATCAGAAATTGTTTCCTGATGTAATTTAGAATGTGACTCAGCAGCTATTAAAGAAAAAACACCAACCTTCTCCCGTGATATTTAAGCTTATGAGATTATAGCTGCAGGGCCATTTCAGCTGAGAATGACACACACATCCGAGGACACATTAAAATGAAAGAAGTTTTAGCTCTCTGCGACAAACTGGTCTACAGGGATTAAAATCAAAGGAACATACACACCATTCTCTTTTAGGGAAAACAAAGCAGAAGGAATGAGGAGGGGAAGGAATAACCCAGTGTTGGAAGTCTAAGTTCTGAATTCAAGACAGTTTTGAAAACCCAAGTAATATTTTAAAAACAAACTAACAACAAAAAACCTAGTTTTATTGCAGTTTGCCATTGAAAATAGAGCTTCTTGCCTTAAGTGTGTCAAGGGAATTCTAAAACCGAAAAGCTAAATGAAAGATTTTGGAAGCATCCCTACAGGTTCTTTCCATAATTGCCTCTGGATAAAAAACAAAAAACAAACAAACAAAAAAAAAAACACCAAACTGTTACGTATGTGTATATGTGAATCCACTCAAATTATTTCCCATTTAAAATGCAAGAAACTTAGAAGCCATTATTCCTCTATCATCAATGCTGTGGTTGATGAGTGACTGACAGATTCACTGACTACTACAAAGGCAGAGCTCTCATTCATTCACTGCTTTGTTTAGTCATTACCTTAAATTCAATTATTTATTTGACTGTTTTTCCCCCCACACTTTCACTGTGAACAGTGTGAGAAGAAAACTGGAATGCTCTCTGACCATTTAGAAGACAAGGATAACTTTAATCTACAATCCCCCTTTCCTGATAACACAGTGTGTTTTGATAAATTGCTTTTGCATGTAAAATAACAGCTCATCTAATCATGCTGTCAAAGGTAGGCTTGTAACACTTTCTGTGTCCCTTGTATTTTCTCAGGTTCAAGAAGTAAAGACACATTACCACTTTCTAGCCTTCTCAGAAAGCATGATTTTGAAAATAAGTACTTGTGAAGGAACTACTAGTCATGCAAGCTTCTTCTATTTCAATCATTTCTATCACTTAAAAGCAAAAACCAAAAACATTATATAGGATTTGACGCTTCTGTTGCTTGTTTCTGAATTTCTCAAAGAAGTTTCCTCATTGTACTCTCCATTGCACCTTACCCATGAGCAAAGTGTTTCTAACACTCAGTATCTCTTCAAAACCAGAATACAAGCAAAATGGTCTTGTGTGGCTGGGGGTCACAAAGCACTGAGCATGGTGTATAAGAGCAGAAATAAGGTGGTAGGAGGACGAAGGTCTACCTTATGGTATTATATTCTATTCTCCAAAACTAAGTCAATGGACATACACTGAAATTCTAGGGCACCAGACAAGAACACTGTGCACTCATTTGTGATTGTTCAGCAAACAACTTCTTCATTCAGACCAATAACAACGTGAATTCGACTAATAACCCTGACTAGTCCTAATACAATCAAGAGAAAGCATCAGCACATCATATTTGGAAGGATAGGGAGCCCTGGTTTTATACCAACTTGGGATATGTGCTTATATATATGCATACGCACACACAAGCACACGTGTATACGTTTGTATGCATATATACAGGCACATCCACAGTATTGCTCATATACACACCTTCTTTGCTTTTAGATGTTACAATCATAATTCATTACACATTATAAACACATACATGCACTTGTTTTAAACATGAAGTAGCCAGGGCCACAGCTCCTACAAAAAAAGCTGAAGGCAACTTATGTCTATACTCAAAAAATTGCAATCTATCTTCCTATTGCATTTCATTATTTCACTGAAATAAAAACTGATAATTGTTTTATTACTTTATTTTGTTCCCTCCTCCCACCCCTTTAAAAAAAATTGCAATGTCCTGTGGCCTACTCTGAATTTGACAGTAATTTTGTCATGCTGAAAGCATTGAATTCTGAAACAGATTATTTGGCCGAAGAACGGAGAAATACATAGGACATCAGAATTAATGTCATATGCCTCTGTTAAACTGACCATGTCACATCCTAACTTCGCAACTCTCTGTACATAAAGCAACCTCTAACTGAAAACAGAAACATCTCTCTAAACTGCCTTAACAAGCATGAGATGGAAACTAACACCTTGAAAGTTCAAGGGACTGGCATGTGGGGTATTTTGGGAAAGTCAGGGGTAGGGGATCCAGGCGTAGAATCTTTAGAAGACCAGGAAAACAAAGATACATTGTAAGAAAGCAACTTTAACAAGCCTGTTTGTTAAACTATCAGCAGCTAGTTTCCTTTATCATGGCTGGAATTGATTTATTTCCTAGTATAGCTAGACAGGTCAATTCCCTTCGGACAAACTGAACTGAAATTGTTACACTACTAGTTAACAATACACTTTCCTGTTTTTTCCTGTTCTTCAGTGAACAACACTTTTCCTAACTGATCAGTTAGCTGGGTGAATAAACTGGTCCATACTTCCTTGGGCTTGCTTGTTCACAACTGATAGTTCTTCTCCAGCTTACAGGACTGAAGATGGGCATCTCTGAAGACAACTAAATGCCAAACAATTACTGTCTAACTGATTAGCAACCGGAATGCTTCTATGTTCCTTTCTCATGCCTAACAAGATAGCTAAGCAGCAGCTTTTACTACTCACGATATCCTCTTATTACCTGCTACTGTATTCAAGTCAGAAGACAACAAAGAAATAGCCTGTGCACTGCTAAGTGAATTTTAGAGCTCCTGTATGTGTGCATACACATATATAAACACACACGTCGTACATATTCAGGAGCTCCTCTTAGTTTACAAAAAAAAACTAAGTAAATATAGCATGAATAAAACAGGTTAAAAGAATTAAATTCTCAAGTTAGAAATATACAAGAGTATCATACTATATAAGTTTTGAGTTTTTTGGGTGTAATATATATATATATATATATATACACACACATATATTTAATAAAGATTAGGTGTTTTCAGTCTGCTACACTAATTTTAACTCCTTCAGGCACTAGGACACTACCAAACAAGTGAAACTGCCTGACACGAGAAAGTTTATAATAGCACAAGCTACAATTTTCATACTGTGTTGATGAAGCATTTAAAGAGCTAGCAATGTTGTAATTCCGTCATTATTTCTGCATGTGTTGAGTATCAGGTTAACAAAAAATGGCATCTGAGTAACGCTGAAATGCCATAAATCTAAAAAGACAGAGAATCTAAAAATGTTTTTACCTTATCTGAAGTCACTAATCTGTTATACTGTGAAATAATGGGTCTTTGATAACAACCTTAATTTTTCATCATTCTATCCCTCCAACATTTAACATCTGAATAACCAAACCTTTAGGAGATCATGTTCTCAGGGGACTTTTTGAAAAAAACAGAGATGTGTTTGGCATGTACTAAGAGTCCTTTTTTTTTTTTTTTTTTTTTTTTTTTGAAAAAAGATGAATGTTTTTGCATCCTTACCTTTTCACTGAAACACTCAAGCAAGTCTTGGACATACCCTCGCATTTCTTGCAAAAACTTATACTGTTCACCAATACCCCCAGAAGACCCTTCTAATCTTTCAATTGCCTTGGTAGAGTCCTCTCGGCTTTGCTGATGTTTCTCATATTGCTGCCGATTAGCTTTGTGCAATTCTTTCATAGAGTCCAACCTGAGGGGCAACGGATAAATAACAAATTTACATCCAAAAGTCTATGTATTTCAGACCGTTGTGATATTAGACAGTGCAAGTACCAAGTATATATATGGAAATATTGTAAAGAGACAACCTCTAACTTTCACCTATCATTTCCTCCCCTCTCTACATGAACAGCAAGACTAATGATTTAAATTAATTTTCTAGACTGTGCTGAGTGCATTGTACTGCCAACTCCTGCCAGTTTTTACAAGGAGATGTAGCACTCAGAATGCTGCAAGGCCAGCCCTACAGGAAAACTGGGAGGAAAAGGTATTTTATGGAATAACAAAGAAACAAAAAGTATATATAGGAACTATAGTTCCTATAAGGCACTTGCCTTCATCTACTACTTGATTCACTATCAGTTTGTAACGCTACACTGGGCATACAAACCAATACTGCAGACACGTAGAGTGCCAAGTTGTTTATAACTAAAGATTTCTGATTGCAATTGGGTTGTTCATTCAGTAGGACATTTTGTGTACCTGACAAGCAGATCATAATGTTTAAACCAGAAAAAAAAAAATCTATGTTTACACTAAAATTTAGATTCTTTATCTACTGAAGGGTAAAAAATTTGATTTACTGTTTAAAAGACTGCAACTTGACAAGCTAAACACCTCACTAGCCTTGCAATTCTTGACTCTAAGACTGTGTAGTGTCCAGAAGATGAAACTCAGACCTGTCTTCAACAAGATCAATGGTCACATATTTAAAGCTTCACTTCCAGAGAAGCAATCCAAGGAGTTTTTCGAACAAAGTGTCAATGTCATCTTCACTTTGAGCTTTTTTTGTTTGCCTTTTTTTTTTTTTAATGGATGTGCCAGTCAGTACTTTTCCAGCGATGAAACTCTGTTTGCTCACCAAGACTAAAAGGCGCCTGAGGAACAGAAAGCTAGGGGACAGGTCTTTAAGTCTAAAAAGATGGTCTGTCCTACCTGTCTTTAAGCTGTTTCTTTACCAAATCAATAGTAATAGGAGTCATCTCATTACTGGGTGTTTTGAAAGGAACTGTATTATCTGTTTTTTGAGACTTGGTTTCTGATGATCCATACGTAGCATAAGTGTATGGAATGCCGTATGACGAACCATAGGACAATGTCTGGTAAGTGTTCTGGTAGTACAGATTATTCACTTCAGCAGGCTGACTTGGTTGAACCTAGAGGAAGAGGACATGGGATTGTAGTGTGTTAAAGAAAGGAGAACCTTTGTTTCACATCTCAAAGCTTATGAAGTGCAAAATGTAGGCAGAAACATACTAAAGTAATTATCAAGTGGTTTTGACCATAGAACTTCCAGCATCTAAGGTGGATGAAAAATCCTCAGAAGCACCTTCTTAAATGGACAGTCTTAGTATCATTACTAATCTAAATATTTATACTTACAGCAAGTTATTAAATGACAATTTTAACTAGCCTACGACAACCAAGTTTTGCTAAGAGCGTTTATTAGAATCGGCATTTTGATTTTGCTGGAATGTTTTTTTTGAAGAACACTATTATCTTCAACTGAGTGACAATTCACTATGACTGTACAGACAACAAACGGCACAACCTGCCACCAATTTCAACTGTTTATGTCACAACAGAAGACACGTAAACAGCAATGAAGCACATACCATTTACACAGACTAAAAAAAAACACTGGTAAGAAAGAAGAGAGGTCTCTTCAAAGCATCGTTATTCTCCTTCTATTTGAGGCCGCAAATAAATGCTGTTTATACGGTCAGTATCTACCAAGAACAAAGAGACTAAAGAAATGGATACCACTAGATATTTAAAATCTGACCTTTCACTTCTTTCTAAAGAGTATCAGAAGTTACATACTAATATTTTCAGACAAGACAGCCTTCCATAAACCCCCTGAGTTTGTAATGGATTTAGCCAATATTGCAGAAACAAACCAAAAAAAGAGCTCAAATGAAATACATGCCTGAGGTATGTTGATTCCTTTCCGTATCTGTTCTTGCTCCCATCTACTGAGTTCTTCATCTTGTTCCCCTGCCACCAGTGCTTCATCATCACTTCCCTCAATACCTGAAGTGGAATAAAACAGACAGGTAACAAAACGAAGATCACGAATTCATAGTAAGGGCCACGAGTTCCAAAACCTACAAGACCACACTTTGGTGGGAGTATCTCAGTGCATTCTCCCTTTCTTCACAAGGAATTAAAAATGCTAATCTGTAAATCGTTATCACAGAGGTTCCATTTCAAAAATTTGATGGGTAAGTTTGCAATTAACTTGATAAAGCCCTCCAACAATATAAACCTATTACTTTACTATTTCTCCTCCTCCAAAAGATTATTTCACCTGTTTGCTAGGAAGCAGAATCCTTTATTGAAGGACTAATGATTTTCTTTTGACAACTATATACTTCCTAAGAAGTACAGGAACAACATTAATTGCTCCTTAGTCTAAGTTTCTACCAGATTAAATAGAGTTGTGTGCTTCTAACCAAAGGAAGATAGTCTGTGCACAAGATTGCATACACAGATTCCAATACGCAGTACTTTTTCTTAAAAGAGAAATACAACTCCAGATTTATGCCTGCATGTTGTTTAAAAATGTTGAAAGGGAGCACTTGCAGTAAAAACAGTGCAAATAATATCAGCTGTCTCTCTAAAAAGGTTTTACCTATTTCCTCAGCAATCTTTTGCCTTTGGGATTTTTCCTTCACTGTAAAAACTATCCTCCTCTTCTCGTCATCATCTTCATCATCACTGGCATCATTTTCATCCTCTCGAACAAGGCGGCCTTTACCTGGTTCACTGTCAACGGGGGTAAAGTCTCCAAGTTCACGAGCCATTTGACGCTTTTTTCTAGCGGCATGAATAAAAGCAGCATCTGGAATTTCTCCTAGAGATAGACGTTTACACCGTTAAAACAACTGCTGCAACAGAACAGGTATTGTGACTCCTTATTGCTTATCTCTGCCACCCTATCAAAACATCTTTGCAAATGGCAAAAAAAAAAAGGGGAAAAAAAATCCGTACTCACAGATACATTTGCAAGAAACTTAAAAGCTACATACGCAAACTTTATTACTCAGACCAGTGACTCTTAAAGATGGGATCTTTCCCAAAAGATCTGGCTCTGCTTCAATTAGCTGACACGCCACAAGGACAGAAGCCTGATGTCCCTCTGGGATATATTCCTAGAATCACGTAATGGTTTGGGTTGGAAAGGACCTTAAAGGTCATGTAATTCCTACCCCCCTGCCATGGGCAGGGACACCTCCCATCAGATGAGGTTGCTCAAAATCCCATCCAGCCTGGCCTCAAACACTTCCAGGGATGGGGCATCCACAGCTCCTCTGCGCGACCTGTTCCAGAGCCTCACCACCCTCATAGGAAAGAATTTCTTCCTTATATTTAATCTAAATCTTTTAGTTTAAATCCTCTGGACTCATTTTAACAGGTCCACGTCCTTCTTGTGCTGGGTCCCCAGAGCTGAACGCAGTGCTCCAGGTCTGGGAGCACTGAGGGAGTGAATCACCTCCCTCGCCCTGCTGGCCATGCTTCTTTAGAGAAGAGGAAGCCTTTTACAGAACCTGACTGCTGCACCAGGAGGAAGAAAATGAGGCTCCTGATTATGTCATATTTTGTCCTGATATCGCCCCTAACTCTTCGTACTTCTGGAGAACAAAAATCCTCAACCATTTGAACAGATGATGGTAGCTCTGAGATCAAAGGACATCAAATAGGAATAAGAAAGCTAGTAAGAAAAGATTGCACAACTGAAAGAAAAAAAACAACACATGTAAGAAGAAAAAAAACGAACTTCACTAGCACTAAATTAATGCAACTTACTTATACATTATAAAAAATGGCCCCCACAAATCAATCTTTGAAACTTCAATAACTTTTTAACATTACTTTGCCTAGTCATGCACAAAATGTTGAAGTTCAGATTCTCTTTACACTCGAAATAAGGTATTTTATTCAAGCTAGCAGTACCTTTACAGATGCAATAATGAGCGTATCGCACACTTTTGCAATTGCCCCTAAAGGAAAAGTCATTTGGGAATCAACTAGGACCCAGAGCATGCAGATGGAGCTTCCATTTAGGGAGCTGGCCACCACATGAATCAGCTACCGATTAGCAAACTACTTTCAAAAACACTTTCTGAAATGGATTTCTTTGGCCTCAAAGCCTGATAAAAACTTCATTAGACAGAAAGAGACAGAAACCGTTTGAGACACTTTGCAGACATGTAACTGAGACACTCGAATTAAATACAGTATTTTAACTGAAACCAGTTAAAATTCATGCTAAGTCACCTATTCCAACCTAGATTTTTCTCATAGTTTGCCAACACGTTGAGAAATGCCTGGTTTTGACATCAAGATTAAGCATTCTGTAGTAAAACATCTCCAAAAGGGCTCGTAAAATTGAACATCCTTGGAAAACTGCATTCTCTTGAATCCTCAGATGCTGGATATACTGCTGAAAAACATTTCCTACTCTCTCAAATACTTTAGTCTGCTGCAAATGCTGGCTAAAGCATCTGTTAATATATCAGAGGTATTGCAATAACCAACCTGGGCGGAGAACATTCAGTGACGATAGAGCACTTGAAAAAGCCCCACCAGCTTTTGGTTTTTCTTCTTCCTTCTCACTTTCAACTTCCATTTCTTCTTCTCCTTGTTCACTGTTTGCAGTCCCATCTTCTTGACCTATATCCTTAATCTGTCCTGTCTTTTCTAGTGGTGGTTCGACTGTTAAGACAACAAAGCTCACATTTTACTCTCTTGTAAAGGTCACTTGGGGGCATTTTTTTTTTTTTTTTTTAAGGTCTAACAATCTAAAATAAAAAACAAATGAAGATGCTAAATGATAATTTTACTACTTGGGATCTAGCAAAATATGCCTTTTTAATTGTGATTTAAGTCACTGACATCCTCTAAAAATGAAATGCTACAAAGCAGAAACTACAACTACATTCCACATATTGCCAAATATTAAAAAAGTGAGGGAACTCGACAATTAAATTCATACATACAACCTTCACACAGCCTCTTGTGTGGGTAATTAGAAAGCATTGCCCACCTTGCACCAAATCTTTCTACAAGAACAGATTATTTCAAAAGAACTGTTTCACCTTCCTCCTGTGCTGAGGTGCAACATTAACCTGCATTAGGTGGGCAATACACAGGCAGCATTAAAACACAACCCAACTATCCAGTCTACACTGCATATTTCTGAATTTTCAGACATCAATATTTGATTAGAGAATCCAGACAGCTGATTCAGGATCAGCCCCTGCACTGTAACGAAGCCAACTACAGATACAAAACAAACAGAAAATAAGCATACACTTACATGTGCAAAATGCAAATCTTTACAGAGCCTTAGTGACAGAACTGAGAATTAAGATCTGGCTTTCGACAGGTAACCTGAACATTAGCCACAGAAATCATAATTTCTGTTTCTACTCATACCCCATACCATTACAGAGGCAACTTAAAGATTTTAATAACAAAGAATTTGTGGGTTTTTAACATGCAAAAAAAAAAAAAAAAAAAGTATTTTTAAGATTTTTAAAAGACTAACTAAAAGTTAAAGAGTTTTGTGATTGAAAGAAGGGAAATTTCTCCATCGTACCACATTGAACTCTCCTAAGTTTCAGCTCTGCCATTGCCATTTTTAGATCTTAAGCCTATCACTGGTAGACATGGGGCTGCAGGTTACTGTTCTACACAAACCAACCAGCAGGGAAAAGGAATCAATACACTTTACCAATGAGCTTCCCAATAACCAACAGCAGAAGTACAATGAAACTGAAATCCCAGGCTCTATCCCAAGCTCTGGAGAACTGTGTACTGTTAAAAGATCCTTCTGCTCCAATATTTTGGTGATCATCCTGACCACCAACTCTGCTCTAAGGTGCAAACTGTGTGAAATACGCAGCTGTTGGATAATTTACTTAATAACAAAGAACACCACTCTGCTCACCCCATGATTTTCCTTCTTGAGAAGCTGCATTACAAGGACATCCTGTCAGATAAGCACCAGATGTAGGAAGAAAATAAGCTAATCTGACAAATAGAGCTGAAATACAGAAACTACCGGGGTCTACTGACAACCGCGTAAGTAGTTATCTGAGAAGCTTCGTCCTCTGACATTCATTTCCACACGACAGAGATTCAGAGAACTCTACCAGCTTCAGACCAGCATTTGCGAGGTTCAAATGGACACATTTAATTTAATGCATGCTCTACTTCAGTTCAAAGTGCTAAATTCTCTGAAAAGTCAGAGGATTCACCTTGAAAACACGCCATTTGTATTTACAATACTTAAACCTTTGCCATTACAGAAGTTACTGTTAGTTTTGCAATTACCATCTGTCGGAGAATTGACCTCTGTTCTAACTTTTGATTTTTCAAGATCTTCTTTGTATTCTTTCTTCAATTGTTTTACAATCTTTTTGCTGTAACTTGATTTCTTCACTTTGAAAACTTCTTCAGTTTCTTTAAAAGAGAAGTTGGAAAACACTGTGTTAGCTCCGCCAAGAAGTTTACTTACTATTAGATTTCTTAATTTTGTACCTAGAACTTGGTAAGTGCTGCTAGAACATAATTTCACCCGACTATAGAGTTGCACTGTTGTAACACGGAGTTGCACAGCCTTTCACAGGGACTTTCTTCCTTGTTTTTTGGGGAGTCATTTTCAGTCATCCAGAGAAAAGCAAGGCAGAAGGTACACAATAGTGTACAAACATGACCTGCATTTATCTGACTGTATTAATCTTTGGTTTTGTTTTTAAACATCTGATCCTTCACTGTGACCGCAAATTTGGAAGAAAACAAGGAATCCTGACATTTTGGGTTATCACTCTTTTCATAGCCTTACACATACGCGTGCCAATATGACTAATGGGAAAGGGCACAACCGTGTTTTGTAGTCCTACCAGTTTAAAGGCCTGCAGAACTACAACCTACCACGAGGTCTGCAGTAAGTTGAAGAACTAAATTGCATCAAACAAACAAACAAAAAAAAAACAGAAACAATAAACACTGTAGATTTATGTAGGAAATCCACAGTTTTTCTCACAAATAAATGCTGTTACTCCATGTTTTCAGGATTTCGATCAGGATTTCTGTCACATCCTTACAACCCAAGTTCCAGCGATCACTGGAAATCCCTTCAAAGAGGGATACTCCAAATGCATACCAACTGTCCTGCTGACAAAAGGCATCAGGAGAACAGTTCTGTTCATCCTGAACTTTTGGGATGCAATAAAGTCGTGAGTTTGAGCGGTATTTCTGGTTATTTTTAATATGCGGTGACTACTACCCATAATCAGATTATCAGAGTGTGAATAGACCAATTCACGAGCGCGGTACCTGCTGGGATCCAGAATTATGAGCCAAAACACTGCACAAACGCAGCTATTTTGCCAGCAGCCGAAGCCCAGAACCACTCAGCCCCTTTTCTGGCTACTCACGGGGGTTAACCTAATAATCCTTGCGGACCCCTCGATGAAGCAGTTCTTCCCCAAAACCCCCACAGGGGCCACACCGGGGGCAGACAACCCCGAGGGAGAAGCTCAGCAAAGCCACCCCTCCCTCAGCACCAGGGCTGCGGGCAGGCAGGGGCTGAGGCGGCGGGGCCTTGCCCTCTCTTCTCTCTCCCTTCTCCTTCCCCCCCCGGCGCCTCACCCTCCTCCTCGTCCTGGAAGCTGAGCAGGCTGGCCCGCGGCACCTCCTTGCCCTCCCGCGGCCGCTTCTTGTCCTTGTGGCGGCCGGCGGCCGGCAGCCCGTTGCCCTGCTGAGGCGCCGCGGGCGGCGGGGGAGGAGGAGGGGGCAGCGGGGAGGGCGGCGGGGGCCCCCCCAGGCCCGCCCGGTCGGCCGCCATCAAGCCCAGCCCCAAGCCCAGCGCCGCGCCGTAGCCCGCGGCACAGGCGAAGGCGGCGGGGCTGCCGGGCAGGGCCAGGGGCACGCAGCCGGGCGGCAGCGGCAGCAAACCGGGGCCACCGGGGCCACCGGGACCTCCTCCTCCTCCTCCGACCGCCGCCGCCGCCACGGCGGAGGCCTCGGCCGGCCCTTCCCCGGCGGGTCCCGGCGGGTCCCGCGGCGGCTCCTCGTCGCGCTCCTCGTCCTCCTCCTCCGAGGCGTTGCGCTTCCTCACGTTGACCCGCCGCGCCTTGCGGAACATGCCGCCGGGCGCCGAGCCCCCCGCCCCGGCACCGGCACCGGCCCCGGCACCCACACCGCGCCGCCCCGACACCGCGCCGCGGCCCAGGCCCGGCTCGCCGAGCATGATGGCGGCCGCCGCAGCGCCCAGCCGAGCCCGGCCGCCGGCAGCGCCCCCTGCCGCCCGCCCGCCCGCCGCCGCCATGCCCGGCCACGGGGCGGCCGCCATCTTGTGCCCGGCAGCGGCGCGGGCTGCTTGAAACCGCGCGGCGGGCACAAGGGGGGGGCTCAGGCACCGCTGCCGCCTCTGTCAGTCCCTGCGCGCCGCCTGCCCGCCCGGAGGGTGCCTCCTCCGTCTGGGCTGCGGAGAGGAAGCGGTGTGGGGGCTCTCCCCGCGCTAAATGGCGGAGGGTTTTGGGGCAGGGGTCTGTGGGCGCCTTGCAGCTGGCTGGAAGAAAAAGCAGAGACTCGTGAGGGTGGGGAAAGCCCTCCAAGATCATCTGGTCTGTAATAAATGGCTCAGTCTTCAAAATAGGACTATAATCAAAGTTTACAATTTATTAAAGGAATAGAGGTAAGCAAACAGCGCTGGGTGCACCGGGAGTCTCTGCTCCACCAAGACGCACACCAGTTACATCAAGCAGCTGATTTTTATGCTCCTAGGCTAATACATATTCATTACTGCTTCTAAAAAAAAACAGGGTTATTATAATTAGATTCCGGAATCCAAACCCTCCTACTGGAGCATGCGTATCAGTCTTCGGTGGTCCCTCTGGGGGTCTCTCGTGCTGAAGGCTCATGGTCTTCCTCCCTCTTGTCCAACTTGGCTGTATGGCAGAGACTTGTGCAACGCCCCCTGCAAGCTTTGTCTTTTAGTTGTTCTTCAGCTCTCCCCGTCTCCTTAATCTCCTGCCCAGATATCAGAGACTTGCATAGTGTCCCACGCAATAGTCATCATAGTTAGCAGTTATTCTGAAACCCCCCAGATACCAGAGACTTCAAGGAAAAGTCTACAAATACATTTCCCTTCAAGCTCTCTATTGACACGAATTGCTAAAACATTCCTTGGCAAGATACAAGAATTAGATACATTACTGTTTTTCTTAGACTTGTGGTTATACAAGGGTATGTAAGACAGAAGGTCACATTCATCATACAACGCGGCCCTAGCATTGTTCCGTACTGACACGAATCAGACAAACATATCTCACACTTGCTTCTGTCCTAAAGATGAGTTTTGGATTCAAATGTACCCCCTCCAAGATGAACAACTACCTTATCTTTGTGGCGTTGATATTCTGCATAAGACATTTGTAACGTCAAGCTTCACAGCTTCTGCTCTGTTGCAGCTGCCTCTCCCTTCGGTGCTTGTAACCTGCTTGCATAGAACCTGACCATGGTATCGACCAGGCAGAAAACCGTGGCCTCCGCATCTCGTGCGGCATCTCCAGCCACGGTCACCAGCGTGGCTACTCAGACGGAAGCCTCGGGGAAACACGCAGCCGTCCAGGTCCTGGGCTGCAGAGTGTGCCCCAGCCTTCTGTCGGTCTCTGACAGCAGTGGTGGGTATGCCTGTGGGAGGTGTGCCCAGGTTGAAGAACTGCTCAGCCAGGTAGCGGAGATCCGGGAGGAGGTGAACAGGCTCAGGAGCATCAGGGAATCAGAGATGGAAATTGACTGGTGGAGGTGCACTCTACCCTCTCTGAGGCAGGCTCACGAGACTGCCACGGCACAGGCGTCTCCTGTTATGCAGAAGACGGAGGTTCCCTCCTCCTGCCAGGCAGCGGGAGGAGACCTAGATCAAGGGGGGGAATGGAGGCAGGTGCCTATTCGGGGTGGTAGGCGAGCCTTCTCTCTGCCCACCTCACCTTCTCATCTACCCTTAAATAATCGATATGAAGGACTAGAACAAGACAATCTGAATGACAAAGTAGATAAAAACCCGTCCCAGTTGGAGGGGGCGCCTAAGGCAAGGCGACCTACACGCCGCATTGCCACATCATCCTTCAAAAAAGAAAGAAGGGCTATTGTTATGGGGGGCTCCCTCCTGAAAGGGACAGAGGGACCGATATGCCGACCAGACCCAACCCGCAGAGAAGTCTGTTGCCTCCCTGGGGCTCGGGTGAGAGGCTTTGCCAAGAAAGTCAAGCGCCTGGTACGGCCTACTACCCGCTACTGGTCTTTCAGGCTCGTAGCGATGAAGTAGCAACGAGAAGTCCGAAGGCGATCAAAAGAGACTTTAGGGATTTGGGGCGACTACTTAGAGGATCGGGGCGCAGGTGGTGTTTGCCTCTGTCCTTCCGATAGGGGGGATCAAAGCTGAAAGGCGTGCTGTTCACATAAACTCGTGGCTTCGAGACTGGTGTGACCGGCAGAATTTTGGGTTCTTTGATCACGGGAAGGTCTACGCTACACCAGGCCTGATGGCACCGGATGGGATGCGCCTCTCTTGGAGAGGGGTAAGGATCTTTGGTCAGCAGTTGGCAGGGCTGATAGATAGGGCTTTAAACTAGAGTCGAAGGGGGAAGGGGCTAAAACCAGGCACGCCGGTGAAGACCTAAGGGATGGTACGCTAGAATCAGAGGGGCTGTGTGCCAGTGAGGTCCTTCGGTCGGATCCACAAGGTGCTGAGTGTAAGGAGACGCACCTGAAGTGCTTCTACACAAACGCACGCAGTATGAGGAATAAAATGGATGAGCTAGAAGTCCTGGCCCAGTCCCGCAACTACGACATCATCGGCATAAGCGAAACCTGGTGGGATGAGTCCTGTGACTGGGGTGTTGCGATAGATGGTTACAGGCTCTTCAGGAGGGACAGGCAGGGTAGGCGAGGTGGTGGGGTGGCGATGTATGTGAAGCAGGGGCTGGACTGTGTGGAACTTCAGGTCGGCAATGGCAAAGTTGAGAGCCTCTGGGTAAGGATCAAGGGATGAACGAATAAAGGGGATGTCGTTGTGGGAGTCTATTACAGACCGCCTGGCCAGGACGATAGCACCGATCAATTATTCTTTACAGAACTAAGAGAGGCCTCGAGATTA
Source organism: Netta rufina (assembly GCF_964035555.1). Lineage (NCBI taxonomy): Eukaryota > Metazoa > Chordata > Aves > Anseriformes > Anatidae > Netta > Netta rufina. Next base: position 104,422,400 of record NC_140123.1, read on the forward strand.
ACTCCCCTTGTCCTTATGGGGGACTTCAACTTGCCGGACGTTAACTGGGAGTGCCACACGGCTGACACGAGCAAGTCCAGGAGGTTCATGAAGCACCTAGATGATAACTTCTTGGTGCAGGTGCTAAGGGAGCCAACTAGGAAAGGTGCCCTCCTAGACCTGTTGCTAGAAAACAGAGAGGGTCTGGTGGGAGATGTGGTGATTGGTGGCCGCCTCGGTCATAGCGACCATGAAGTGGTTGAGTTCAAAATTTACGGTGACAGAAGGAAAAGTGCCACCAAAACCTCATCCCTAGATATGGGGAAAGCGGACTTCAGGCTGCTCAGGGAACTAGTCAGCAAGGTCCCCTGGGAAACTGCTCTTGAAGGCCTCGATGTCCACCAGTGCTGGTCACTCTTTAAGCGATGCCTCCTAGAAGCACAAGATCAGGCAATTCCAAAATATCGCAAGTCAGGCAGGCGGGGAAGGAGGCCGGCGTGGCTGACCAGGAATGTTCTAATGGAGATTAGGCGGAAACAGAGAGTGTTTCGCTACTGGAAGGAGGGCCAGGTGTCATGGAAAGAATACAGGGATGCTGTTCGTGTTTGTAGGGAGAAAGTTCGAGTGGCCAAAGCACAGCTAGAGTTGAAGCTGGCTGTATCTGTGAGAGAAAATAAAAAGGTTTTTTTTAGATATGTGAATGGAAAAAGGAGAACTAAAGAATACATAGGGCCGCTCCTTGATAGGGAAGGTCTCCTCACAGACGATGACATAGGCAAAGCAGAGACGCTTAACGCCTTCTTTGCCTCTGTCTTCAATGCCGATGATGGGCTTCGGGACCCAGGGTGCCCTGAGCTGGAGGACCGGGACGGTGGGGATGACAAACTCCCAACTGACCCTGAACGTGTGCGGGATTTGCTACTCCACCTGGATCCCTACAAGTCCATGGGTCCGGATGGGATTCATCCCCGGGTGCTGAAAGAGCTGGCGGACGTCATCGCGGAACCTTTCTCAATTATTTTTCAACGATCCTGGGAATTTGGAGAGGTCCCGGTAGACTGGAAGCTGGCAAATGTTGTGCCAATTTTCAAGAAGGGTCAGGAAGAAGACCCTAGCAATTACAGGCCTGTCAGTCTCACGTCAGTGCCTGGTAAAATCATGGAGAAGATGGTTCTCGAACTTATTGAGGCGCACCTGGGGGACAAAGCAGTCATTGGTCCCAGCCAGCATGGGTTCATGAGGGGTAGGTCCTGCCTAACTAACCTGATTTCCTTTTATGATAAGATCACCCGTATGGTGGACCAAGGGAAACCAGCTGACGTGAGTTTTTTGGACTTCAGCAAGGCTTTTGACACGGTTTCCCATAGGATCCTACTGGACAAAATGTCCACCATACAGCTAAATAAAAACATCATACGATGGGTGAGCAATTGGCTAACGGGCAGGGCCCAAAGGGTTATGGTAAATGGGGCTGCATCAGGCTGGCGGGCGGTCACCAGTGGGGTCCCTCAAGGCTCCATTTTAGGGCCGGTACTTTTCAATATTTTTATAAACGATCTGGATGTAGGAATAGAAGGTATTTTGAACAAGTTTGCTGATGACACCAAACTTGGAGGAGTTGTGGACTCGAATGAGGGCGTAAAGGCCTTGCAGAGAGATCTGGACAGGTTGGAGAGCTGGGCGATCACCAACCGCATGAAGTTCAATAAGAGCAAGTGCCGGGTCCTGCACCTGGGACGGGGAAACCCTGGCTGCATGTACAGACTGCGCGATGAGACGCTGGAGAGCAGCCTAGAAGAGAGGGATCTGGGGGTCGTGGTAGACAGCAAGTTGAATATGAGCCAGCAGTGTGCCCTGGCAGCCTGGAGGGCCAACCGTGTCCTGGGGTGCATCAAGCACGGCATCGCTAGTAGGTCAAGGGAGGTGATTGTCCCGCTCTACTCTGCGCTGGTGCGGCCTCACCTCGAGTGAGGAGTGCAGCTCCGGGCACCACAGCACAAGAAGGGTGTGAAACTGCTGGAATGTCCAGAGAAAGGCTACAAAGATGGTGAAGGGACTAGAGGGAAGGACTCCTTCCAAGCCCCCAAGAGCCAGCAGACTGGGGGTGGGCAAGTGATGGGGAGGGGACATTGCTGGGGCAGCTGACCTAAACCAACCAAAGGGATATTCCATAACACCTGATGTCACACTCAGCAATAAAAGGGGGGGCTCTCGTGGGGGAGGGGGCTGTTCCTCCTGAACAACCACTACGCGTTTGGGGCCCTGCTTCCCAGGACGTGGCCGAACACCGCTCGCTGATGGGAAGTAGAGAATAATTTTTCCTCTCTCTGTGCTTCCGCGCGGACTGATTGCTTCTTTTGTCTCAGTTTTTTTTTCTCCCATTCCCTTTCCCTTTAATTAAACCTTTCTTATCTCAAACCTCGAGTTCTCTGTGTTGTATTTTCTCCCCCTTCCTCTTTGAGGAGAGGGGGAGTGAGAGAGCGGTTGTGGTGGAGCTCGGCTGCCCACCTGAGTAAAACCACCACAGGGCCACATCCTGCTCCCCATCCCCTTCCACCAGCTCAGGGTACTGGGTATCCAGAGAACAACCGGTATTGCCGCTAAAGACTGAGGCGAAGAAGGCATTAAGCACCTCCGCCTTTTCCTCATCTCTTGTAACTAGGTTTCCCCCCGCATCCAGTAAAGGATGGAGATTCTCCTTAGTCCTCCTTTTTGTGCTGATGTATTTATAAAAACATTTTTTGTTATCTTTAACGGCAGTAGCCAGATTGAGCTCCAGATGAGCTTTGGCCTTTCTAATTTTGTCCCTGCACAGCCTCGCAACATCCTTATAGTCCTCCCTAGTGGCCTGTCCACTTTTCCAAAGATTATAAACCCTCTTTTTTCTCCTAAGCTCAAGCCACAATTCTCTGTTCAGCCAGGCTGGTCTTCTTCCCCGCCAGCTCGTCTTTGGGCACGTGGGGACAGACCGTTCCTGCGCCATTAAGATTTCCCTCTTGAAGAGCGCCCAGCCTTCCTGGACTCCTCTGCCCTTCAGAACCGCCTCCCAAGGGACTCCACCAACCAGTGTCCTCGGCAGCACAAGGTCAGCCCTCCGGAAGTCCAATACAGCGGTTTTACTGGTCCCCTCCCTGGCCTCGCCAAGAATAGAGAACTCCACCATTTCGTGGTCACTCTGCCCAAGACAGCTCCCGACAATCACATCCTCCACCAGTCCTTCTCTGTTTGTGAAGAGAAGGTCTAGCGGGGCGCCACCCCTGGTAGGCTCACTAACCAGCTGCGTCAGGAAGCTATCTTCCACGCTCTCCAGAAACCTCCTAGACTGCTTCTCTGGGCTGTGTTGTGCTCCCAGGATATGTCAGGGAAGTTGAAGTCCCCCACGAGAAGAAGCGCTGAAGATGTCGCAACTTCTGTCAGCTGCCTGTAGAACTCCTCATCCGTCTCCTCATCCTGGTTTGGCGGTCTATAACAGACCCCGACCAGGACGCTAGCCTTGTTGTCCCTGCCGATCCTAACCCAAAGGGACTCGACCTTGTCATTCCCAGCCTCGAGTTCTACAACATCAAAAGACTCTCTAATATAGAGAGCCACACCACCACCCCTTCTGTGCTGCCTGTCCCTTCTGAAGAGCTTATAGCCAGGCATTGCAGCACTCCAGTCATGAGACCGGTCCCCCCACGTCTCCGTGATGGCAACCAAGTCGTAGCCTGCCTGCCGCACAATGGCTTCCAGCTCCTCCTGTTTGTTACCCACGCTGCGTGCATTGGTACAGATGCACTTCAGCTGGGCCATTGCCTTATCCCCCAGCCTTGCTATTGTTCCCCCTGGCACAGCTCCAACAATCCTTGCTTCAGCCCCATCCCCCTTCTTACCTAGTTTAGAGCCCTGTCAACGAGCCCTGCCAGCTCCTGGCCCAGGATCCTTTTTCCCCTAAAAGATAGGGACCCGTCTGCGGCCATCAGGCCGGCTGCCGAGTAAAGTGCCCCATGGTCGAAAAACCCAAGATCTCTGCGTTGGCACCAGCCCCTGAGCCACGTGTTTAACAGGTGGGCTTTCCGTGTCCTCTCTGTACCCCTCCCTGCCACCGTAGGGATGGGCGAAAACACCACCTGCACTCCCGCTCCATCCACTAACCGTCCCAGCCCCCTAAAGTCCCGTTTGATAGCCTTCAGGCTTCTCTCTTCAGTGTCATCACTACCTGCCTGGACTATCAAAAGCGGATAATAGTCAGACTAGGCGTACCAGGTTGGGAAGCTTCCTGGCAACGTCCCTGACCCTGGCCCCAGGGAGGCAGCAGACTTCCCTACGGGTAGGGTCAGGCCGACAAATAGGGCCCTCTGTTCCCCTAAGAAGAGAGTCTCCCACAACAATCACCCTTCTGTCTTTCTTGGTGGAGGCAGTCCTGAGGCGTGGAGTTGACCTCCTCGCCCTAGGCATCCTCCCGGGAACACTTGCTACCTCTTCCTCACGCACCGGTCCCTCGAGCTCCAGGGCCTCAAACCTGTTGCGTAAGGGCACCTGGGAAGGTGGGACCGGAAGGGGAGGGCATCGCTTGCGATGTCGAGCAGGGACCCGTGTCCATTCCTCCTCAACTCCCAGATGCTCTCCCTCTGCCCAACGGCGACAGGGCAGGGGGTCCACCCCCATTTGGGGTGTCTCACCTCGATACCTCTCCTTGAGGCCCTGCAGGGAGTAGCTCCACAAGTCTATCTCGCGCTCACACTCCCTGATGGCCCTCAACCTCTCCACCTCCTCCTTGAGCTCCGCCACCACGCGGACCAGGTCGTCCACCTGCTCGCACCTCATGCACACAGTTGCTCTGCCTCCTGCTGATGGCAGGAGCAGGCTCAGACACTCCTTGCATCCCGTGACGAGAACTGCGGCATTTTTTAACGGGTAGTCGGTCTGGGTGTGTACCGACTTCCGGGAGAGGGCACCGTGCCTGGTGGAGACCGTTCATCACCTAGCTAACGGCTCTTGTTAAGGAGGTGTTCGTATGGGCGAGGGAAGCGCTCTGCCCTTCCTGCTCGCCCTGCCAGCGCTAACTGCTGTGCCAGGCCCTTCTGACGCGCCATGGCCTGTTTGCCCATCCTGGTTCCTCGTGCTCCCTTGCGCCCCAGCGACTCTGCGCCCCAGCGACTCTGCGCCCCAGCGACTCTGCGCCCCAGCGACTCTGCGCCCCAGCGACTCTGCGCCCCAGCGAGAGTGGAGCAGAATGAAGCTTAGAATCCACATAAGTAAATTCACGTAAAACAGACAATGTGAAGGACGTACTCAAACTCCTCAACAGTAACAACCACGGAACCCAGGAACACTTACCTGCGGTCTTCTGAACTCGAGACACTTCCAAAGCGCTTCGCTGTGAAATAGCGCCACCAAGGTTTTACTGAAGAAGGCACCACCAATATAACTACTCCATAGAGTCTCTAAAACTATCTCACAGAGTGGGCTGAAAACAGGAAGGAAAAGCAGCCTACTGGGGAACGCTGAGCCCAATTCAGCACAAGAGAAAAACGCCCTAGGCAACCCAAGCCTCAGTCTCTCCCCAGGGAGGCAATTCCCCCCCAAGTCCTCAGGCTTCCTATTTAGCAAAGGTCAAATGACCCACACCTGGCCGCTTTCACTTCACAAGGGTGGAGCCAAGAGACCTCCTGGAATAAGCTCGTCTACCTGGCTTCAAAGTTTTAAGGTCAATTGCTCCTTATCACTAGTAGAAAGAACCTGACAAGGGGCTTAGTGGTTAGAGTTGACCTAATGAATTAACTACAAAAGGTGCACAAGGGTCATATTTCTATTAGTCATTCTGTGAGGAAAATTAGTACAGAGCCTGTTAAAAAAATAAATACTAATAAATAAAAGATATGAATAAAAAAGAAAATGACCTTAAAGGCAAACTTGCCATCATAGATTTTCATCTGTCTAGTCACGACAGATAAAGAATTTAGCAATCAGAATTCCTTTTCTTGATATTAATGTTATTTAAATGTTCTTTTCTGAGATCCCTTCTTTATGCAGGACTTTTCTAAATCTAGCCCCGTGACCTCTGACTCCACTATTTATAGAATCATCGAATATCCCGAGTTGGAAGGGACCCATAAGGATCTTCAAGTCCAACTCCTGGCACCGCACAGGTCTACCCAAAAGTTTAGACCACGTGACTAAGTGCACAGTCCAATCGCTTCTTAAATTCAGACAGGCTTGGGGCAGTGACTAGTTCCCTGAGGAGCCTGTTCCAGTGTGCAACCACCCTCCTCTCGGTGAAGAACCTCTTCCTGACGTCCAGCCTAAACCTTCCCTGCCTCAGCTTAACACCATGCCCGTGGGTCCTATCACTGGTGATTACAGAGAATAGGTCAGCACCTGCCTCTGCACTCCCCCTCGCGAGGAAGTTGTACGCTGCAATGAGGTCCCCCCTCAGCCTCCCCTTCTCCAGGCTGAACAGGCCCAGTGACCTCAGCCGCTCCTCATACGGCTTCCCCTCTAGGCCCTTCACCATCTTCGTCGCCCTCCTCTGGACACTCTCCAGCAGTTCACTGTCCTTTTTGTACTGTGAACTGCAGTACAGCAGAACTGCACGCAGTACTCGAAGTGAGGCCGCACCAGCGCAGAGTAGAGCGGGACAATCACTTCCCTTGATCGACTAGCAATGCTGTGCTTGATGCACCCCAGGATATGGTGGGCCCTCCAGGCTGCCAGGGCACACTGCTGGCTCACGTTCAACTTACTGTCAACCACCACCCCCGGATCCCTCTCTGCGGGGCTGCTCTCCAGCATCTCGTCACCCAGTCTGTACGTATAGCCAGGGTGGCCCCGTCCCGTCCCAGGTGCAGGACCCGGCACTTGCTCTTGTTAATCTTCATGAGGTTGGTGATCGCCCAGCTCTCCAATCTGTCCAGATCTCTCTGCAAGGCCTTTCCACCCTCAGCCCCTCATCTGAGTCTACAGCTCCTCCAAGTTTGGTGCCATCAGCAAATTTGCTCAAAACACAATCTAGTCCTACATCCAAATCGTTTATAAAAACATTGAAGAGGACTGGCCCTAAAATGGAGCCTTGAGGGTCCCCACTAGTGACCATGTGCCAGCCTGATGTGGCCCCATTTACCACAAGCCCTTGAGCCCTGCCTGTCAGCCAATTGCTCTCCCATCGCATGATGTTTTTGTTAGGTTGTATGCCGGACATTTTGTCCAGTAGGATCCCACGGGAAACCGTGTCAAAAGCTGTGCTCAGGTCCAAAAAGGTCACGTCAGCTGGTTTCCCTTGATCAACCAGATGGGTGATCTTATCATAAAAGGAATTCAGATTTGTTAGGCAGGACCTACCCCTCATGAACCCATGTTGGCTGGGACCAATGACTGCATTGTCCCCCAGGTGCGCTTCAAGAACTTCAAGGATCATCTTCTCCATAATTTTACCAGGTGCTGATGTGAGACTAACAGGCCTGTAGTTGCCACGGTCTATTTTCTTGCCCTTCTTGAAAATTGGTATGACATTTGCCAGCTTCCAGTCCACGGGGACCTCTCCAGATTCACAAGACCGTTGAAAAATAATTGAGAGAGGTCCCGCGATGGCGTCAGCCAGCTCCTTAAGCACCCTGGGATGAATCCCATCCGGACCCACGGACTTGTATAGATCCAGGTGGAGCAGCAAATCCCGCACACGTTCAGGGTCGGTTGGGAGCTTATTGTTCCCACCATTGTGGTCCTCCAGCTCAGGGCACCCGGGGTGTATTTACTTCGGCTGCGTAGAAGCTATCGCGCATAAATGCCAGGATCCGGATCCTCACTCACTATTCAGGTCAAGGACTGGGCTGCAAGTTTTGGCTTTAATTTGGTTACCTGCCTACATTGCTGTTTCCTGGCAGGTCATGGGAAGAAGATTAGCTGGCTTGCGGCAGCTTACATACACGTGGCTTTTAGGCCGCAGTCAAAGCGTTCCTCTAGATCTGGAAGTTTGAAGATGGTTGGAAAAGCCATCTGAGTGGTTAGAAAGCTGCCTGGCAGAGAAGGACCTGGGAGTACTGGTGGCTAGTCGACTCAATATGAGGCAGCAGTGTGCTCAGGTGGCCAAGAAGGCCAACAGCATCCTGACTCGTATAAGAAACAGCGTGGCCAGCAGGACTAAGGAAGCGATTGTCCCCCTGTACTTGGCTCTGGTGAGGCCGCAGTCCAAGTACTGTGTTCAGTTCTGGGCCCCTCGCTACAAGAAGGATATTGAGGGGCTCCGGTGAGTCCAGGGAAGGGCAACAAAGCTGGTGAGGGATCTGGAGAACAAGTCTTACGAGGAGCGGCTGAGGGAGCTGGGATTGATCGGTCTGGAGAAGAGGAGGCTCAGGGGCGACCTTATCGCACTCTACAGATACCTTAAAGGAGGCTGTAGCGAGGTGGGGGTTGCTCTATTCTCATATGTGCCTGGTGATAGGACGAGGGGGAATGGGCTAAAGTTGCACCAGGGGAGGTTTAGGTTGGGTGTCAGGAAGAACTTCTTCACCAAAAGGGTTGTTAGGCATTGGAACGGGCTGCCCAGGGGAGTGGTTGAGTCACCATCCCTGGAGGTCTTTAAAAGATGTTTAGGTGTCGAGCTTAGGGCTACGGCTTAGTGGAGGACTTGTTAGTGTTACGCCAGAGGTTGGACTACGTGATCTTGGAGGTCTCTTCCAACCTAGGTGATTTTGTGTTGTGGTCTCCAAGCTGGGATACAACCACCTGTTAGTTCGGCAGAACTGAATTTTGCGTTCCTTGCACTAGCTGTTCCTTCGCCTCCTCTTCAGAGACAAGGGCATGCATCTCTTTCACGCTCCTTCATTAGTAAACAAACCAGGATAGATAAAGCCCCTTTCTTCACGTCAGTAAGATACCTGCCTTTGGTTTCAGTGAAAATTCAGGCCCTAGCACCTGAAGTTTCTTCTGGATGGTGTTTCTTTTGTATAGGGTAATTTCATTTCCCTGTTGAAGACTTACAAGGATGTAGTAACAAAAGCAAAGGCATAAAACAGTCCAGGAGGCATAGGCTGCTTTTGAGCCTGCAGCAGACTATTGGTATGATATTATCATTTCAGACAAATACAGTCTACGTAACGTGAATGGTTCCAGCATGCTTGCAATCTGCCAAAAGCCAGCAAATGGGACCTTCATTTTATGACCAGATGGAAAAGAAAAACAACAACAACAAAAATTAAGAGAAGGAACTTTTCCTTCACCTAAATTTTATTATTTTGCAACTCCTTCAGGTGTCCACAAGGAATTATCAACACCCGCCTCTCCCCTTTCCCCCCTCCCCCCCAATAAATAAATAAATAAATAAATAGAGGGACATTGTGGCAGAGAGGTATAATTTCAGTTCACACCAGAAGACATTCTTCTCACTGAAGTACAGCTAAGCCCCACAAAACGTCAAAACAAAACAAAACAAAAGAATGCCAACAAGGGATGTATCTACAAGTTAGTTTTACGTGCCGGCATTATTTCCTTGTCTGGTGTCGCATTCAGGGCAAGATCTATCTGGGGGGGAACGTGTAATGCCGTGCAAGGTTGTTTGGTGGTATGACTGACAACCTGACTTTAAAATTTTGAGCTGTTTGTATAGAAGCAAAGTACAGAAGAGTACACTATCCCCGAGGGCAACGTAGAAACTACCTGTTGCTTCTCAGGTTTAAAAGTTAAAAGGTGTAAGCAGCTGTTTGAGTACAATACTGACGTATACATGAACATTTTCCTCTCCAATGTCCAAGTTGGTGTGCAACATTTTTCATTGTGCTCTCAGATCAGGATTCTGATTCTAACAGTGGTTCCTAGTGCAAACTTCCAGAGAAGAGGGAAGCAAACCAGTCCTGACTGCTTTGAATGAGATGGAGAGAGCAAGCAAATGTAAATGAAGAAGATAAACCTGTAGGAATGTTTTCAGATAATTGCCACTGTCCAAAAGCTTTAAAGTGGTTGAATCCTTGAAAGTTCATTACTGAAAACTCTGGCTGCATCACTGAATTTGAAGGAGTCAGATAGACTTGCACCATCGCAGAGCCTCAGTCACAGTTTAAATGGGCACTGCCTCTAACTTCACAAGAATGAAAGAGAAAAGGTCATCTTTCTACCTTGTCAGCTACTGGCAGACCTAGAGAAAGAAAAAACAAGAGTTGTTAACATTAAGATGTAATGTTTTTTTTTTTTTTAGGACTTCTCACCAAAGGTGTAATATTGAGTAGTAACCTGACAACAAATGAAAGGGAAGATGAAAGAGTAGAAGGTACTTGCATGGCCTTAATTTACGTGGCAATTGACAACAACCACAATCCGCAATGATTTCTAAGTGCCTTACACCATTGACCCTTGAGGCACAAAAACGGGATTCCCATATTAGGTAAGGGGAGTACAATCCCTCTCAAAACACGGGAGTCTGGGGTACACGACTGAGTACTGAAAATCTTAAGACTAGGATGTTCACGTACCAGAAAGGAAACTCACATTTTAGCACTAAACAACGATCTTTAGAGACAGGCTGGGAACCGGTTCTTTTGAACCCAGGGTCCATTTCAGCATCTTCAAAGCTAAAGAAATGGTTGACTGCTCTGTTGAATTGTGTTCCAGGCAGAAAGACTCACGATCCTATTAACATAAAGAGCTTAATAAATTGTGTAATAAATAGCTCAGTCTTCAAAATAGGACTATAATCAAAGTTTACAATTTATTAAAGGAATAGAGGTAAGCAAACAGCGCTGGGTGCACCGGGAGTCTCTGCTCCACCAAGACGCACACCAGTTACATCAAGCAGCTGATTTTTATGCTCCTAGGCTAATACATATTCATTACTGCTTCTAAAAAAAAACAGGGTTATTATAATTAGATTCCGGAATCCAAACCCTCCTACTGGAGCATGCGTATCAGTCTTCGGTGGTCCCTCTGGGGGTCTCTCGTGCTGAAGGCTCATGGTCTTCCTCCCTCTTGTCCAACTTGGCTGTATGGCAGAGACTTGTGCAACGCCCCCTGCAAGCTTTGTCTTTTAGTTGTTCTTCAGCTCTCCCCGTCTCCTTAATCTCCTGCCCAGATATCAGAGACTTGCATAGTGTCCCACGCAATAGTCATCATAGTTAGCAGTTATTCTGAAACCCCCCAGATACCAGAGACTTCAAGGAAAAGTCTACAAATACATTTCCCTTCAAGCTCTCTATTGACACGAATTGCTAAAGCATTCCTTTGCAAGATACAAGAACTATATACGTTAACCACTCTGTTTTTCTTAGACTTGTGGTTATACAAGGGTGTGGAGGGATTTCTTGAAACAGCAAAAATCCCATGGCTTGCTGTAGCTGAGCAAACCAAGCTACCAGGGCAACTATGAGAAGTTCCCATGACAGTCTTCCCACATCGCCCAATTGAGGAATTCAGAAAAATATTGTTACCAGTAGCTGGCTTCAAGGACAAGGTCTATGTGACTGCTAATCACAAGGGGGTTGTTTTCTTGCAGGTGGGGTTGTTTTCTTGTAGTTGTTTGTCTGAGTGCTTTTGACCAATAATCTTGTGTGAAACACTGTCCGCCCCTGTTAAGTTCACTAGAAAAGTTAGGCTATTCGAGCAATAAAATGGAGCATGATCCGACTCTACTGGTGTCTGTCGTGCTTTTGGCCGTGCTTCCTGCAACATATGGCGCCCGAACAGGCTGAGACCCGAACAGGCTGAGACCCACACAGGCAGAGGGATCGCAGCGGCGCTGGGACATCGGAGCGGCACCGGGAGACCCGAGGCACACGGCAAGCCTACCACCGCACGGAGAGAGCACTGACTGACGCTGCAGGGCTATGGCCAACTACGAGAGACAAGGACAGACCTGGCGGACGCCGGAACACCTGAGAGACGTTGAAACACTCTACACACCGACCTGAACAACGGAACTGTGGAGGAATGCGGGAAATTGAAGTAATCGCGGTGCGATGCGGGACATCCGAGATCGAGTTGCTACGGGAGACCAGAGGCGTCAGTGGACAACGGCAGCCGACCCTCTCCGTGTGGCGAATCGGCACAGAGCAGAGGGGCGGAGATCAGGACCCTGCAGCCTGTCTGACGTAACCATGGAGGCAGCGGCGGCTGTGCTGCTTCTCTCTGGCATTCTTTTTATAAGAAGTTATCTTGCAATGCAAAAAAGACTATTCGTCCCCACATCGGTGTTATAACTATGTTTCTGGATAACATTCCGTGGGGTTGCCACATTCTACGGATTACTAATGACGACTTAGCTCTATTGCGGGGCAGGAGTGCAGAGACGCAGATTACACTGCCAAATGACCACCGGCAGGCTGTTTCACAAACCGCTTCTAAGGTTGCAGCTGGCACTGCCTGCAGCCGTATAGCAGACGTTACGCTCTCTTTCCTAACTAGTAATCATGTGTCTCATCCATTTGTGGTGAATGGTCAGTGGCAAAAAGAAAAGGGGGAGAGTAAGGGGCGACAAAGACAGAAACGGAACCAGGAGGATGCCACTGACACTAACAGCACGGGTAATAGGAGTAGTATAAGTGACACAGGTGCGGGGCAGCGGTGGGCGCTGCCGCGCTGCGGGGCACTCTGCCTGCTGCTCGCCCTCGCCGGCCTGTGCACTGCTGCCGACAGCGCTAGAGCAAAATACGAAGACTGCTCAGATGGCAGTGATGAGAGTGCTTGCGTGAAGAAGACGTGTGCTGAATCTGACTTTGTGTGCAACAGTGGTCAGTGTGTGCCAAACAGATGGCAGTGTGATGGGGATCCGGACTGTGAAAATGGGTCTGATGAGAGTGCTGAGCTGCGTCATATGAGAACATGCCAGGTAAACAAAATCAGCTGTGGTCCTCAGTCAACCCAGTGTATCCCAGTGTCCTGGAAATGTGATGGTGAAAAAGACTGTGACAGAGATCCTGATTGCAAGGATGGAAGTGATGAAATTAACTGCCCTTCTCGGACCTGCGGGCCAGACCAGTTCAGATGTGAAGATGGGAACTGTGCCCATGGGAGTAGGCAGTGCAGTGGTGTGAGAGACTGTCTGGATGGCACTGATGAAGCAAACTGTAACAATGTTGTTCAGTGCTCTGGACCTGGCAAACTCAAGTGCAGAAGTGGAGAATGCATAGATACCAATAAAGCGTGTAACCAGCAGAGAGACTGCAAGGACTGGGGTGATGAGCCCCTGAAAGAATGCAACATAAATGAATGTGACTGTCCAGCTGGGTTTGAGTTGGTAGACGAGAGAAACTGTGGAGATATTGATGAATGCCAAAACCCTGGTATCTGTAGTCAAATCTGTACCAACCTGAAAGGTGGCTGCAAATGTGAATGTAGCCGTGGCTATCAGATGAATCCTGCTACAGGAACCTGGAAAGGGCCATACGGGTACAGAAATACAAATAACACCCGTGTTTACAATGACACTGCTAAGCAGGGTTTAGGGGCTTATAGCATGGAGACAAGGGGTAACAACTACAGCGTTTGGAACAATTGTACAGCTTTGGCCTTACCTCCTGATGTTTTTCTGATTTGTGGGGATAGGGCCTGGCAAGGTATCCCTGCAAATGCTATCAGATGTCCATGTTACTTAGATAAACTCATTGTATTTGCTCCTAGCTCGTTACAGTTGCGTGAGATCACCAGGCATAAATGGGCATTGCTTGCACCGGATTGCAATGATAATGTTGAATCGTGTGGGGTTGCAGCTAGAGCAGCATGGCAATTTTAGTGCCTGGAGTGGCATCTGCGGCCACACGTAACAACTTAGAAAAATTGGTATGCTGGGCCGAGAAGCAAGCCTATGCCACGACAGAGATACTCGAGGAGATGTTACCAGATCAAAATAGTCTGCGACATGTGCTTTTACAGGATCGAGCTGCTATTGACTACTTGCTTTTGGCTCAAAGGAATGGGTGTGAGGACTTTAAGGGAATGCACTGTTTAAACCTTTTTGATCATAAGGAGTCAATTCACAAATCCATTACTTTCCTGAAAGAGCACATGAGAAAGATTCAATATGGTATCCATCCTTTCAATCAATGGTTCACTGATTTGTTTGAAACGATGCATAGATGGTTACTGGGATTAGTCAAAGAGGGATTAAGGATTTTGTTTGCTGTGGTGTCAATCATCATTGCATGTGGTATTGTGATAAATACGGTTAAAGGGTTACTTGCAAAAATGTTGTATTGGGCGTGGCTTGCTCAAAAAAAGAAAAAAAAAAAGGGGGGGGAATTGTCGAGGGATTTCTTGAAACAGCAAAAATCCCATGGCTTGCTGTAGCTGAGCAAACCAAGCTACCAGGGCAACTATGAGAAGTTCCCATGACAGTCTTCCCACACCGCCCAATTGAGGAATTCAGAAAAATATTGTTACCAGTAGCTGGCTTCAAGGACAAGGTCTATGTGACTGCTAATCACAAGGGGGTTGTTTTCTTGCAGGTGGGGTTGTTTTCTTGTAGTTGTTTGTCTGAGTGCTTTTGACCAATAATCTTGTGTGAAACACTGTCTGCCCCTGTTAAGTTCACTAGAAAAGTTAGGCTATTCGAGCAATAAAATGGAGCATGATCCGGCTCTACTGGTGTCTGTCGTGCTTTCGGCCGTGCTTCCTGCAACACACGGGTATGTAAGACAGAAGGTCACATTCATCATACAATGCGGCCCTAGCATTGTTCCATACTGACACGAATCAGACAAACATATCTCACACTTGCTTCTGTCCTAAAGATGAGTTTTGGATTCAAATGTACCCCCTCCAAGATGAACAACTACCTTATCTTTGTGGCGTTGATATTCTGCATAAGACATTTGTAACGTCAAGCTTCACAGCTTCTGCTCTGGATGCAGGAAAGAGGTTACAGATGTATAAAAGGGCAAGACAACTTCCAAAACTACATTGCATTGCCACAGAGCTACTTTAACGTATCCCTGCAGGCACAGAAACTCCTTTGCAAGCCACTGCAGATTAGACATTATGGCTAAAGAGCGTGGAAAGGATTGTTGAACAACTTTATGAGCGACTTCTGCGGCAGACTTCTGTGTGGCGGTTTTCCCGTGCTGGGCAGCTAAACCCCACAACCGCTCTCCCACTCCCCCTCTTTTAGATGAGGAGGGGGAGAAGTCAAGCAAAGAACAACTCACGGGTTGAGATAAGGATAATTTAATTAAAGGGAAATAATAACAACAATTAAATAAAGATTATTATGAACTAAACAATATAACTAAAGGGAAATAAAAAGGGAAAGGGGAAAATGGAATGGGGGAACGGGAAAAAATAAAAAGAAGGGAGGAAAACAAACCAACAAAATCAATGAAGGCTATACGGAAGTGCAGAGGAAAGAAATGACTCTCTGCTTCCCACAAATGAGCGATGATTGACCACGTCCTTGAAGCAGGGCCTCAACGCACGTGTCGTGGTTTAACCCGGCCGGCAGCTAAACACCACGCAGCCGTTCGCTCACCCTCCCCCCTCCCTCTCTGGGATGGGGGAGAGAAATAGAAAGTGAAGCCCGTGAGTTGAGATAAAGACAGTTTAATAAGACAGGAAAATAATAATAACAAAATAATAACAACAATAATAATAATAATAATGATACAATGGTGGTAATAGGAAAGTAATAATAATAATATGTACAAACAAGTGATGCACAATACAATTGCTCACCACCCGCTGACCGATGCCCAGCCTAACCCCGAGCAGTCCGGCCCCCTCCCCCCAGCTAGCCACCCCTATATATTGTTTAGCATGACGTCAGATGGTATGGAATACCCCTTTGGCTAGTTTGGGTCACCTGTCCTGGGTCTGTCCCCTCCCAGCTCTTACTGCACCCCCAGCCTGCCTGTTGGCAGGACAGAGCGAAAGGCTGAGATGTCCTTGGCTTGGCATAAGCACTGCTCTGCAACAATTAAAACATCGGGGTGTTATCAGCACTCTTCTCATCCTAAGCCAAAACACAGCATTCCACCAGCTACTAGGAAGAAAATTAATTCTGTTCTAACTGAAACCAGGACATCTATCCACCCCTTATTCCATACCATTTATGTCATGCTCAGGTTACACTCTTTTCCATACATTCTAATTAGTCACCTATAGTAGTCATGGTAGTGATAACATACAGTATTATATAGTAATTAACATGGTACAATTCAGTTCATGGGCTATTCTCACCCAGTATTAGATCTCCTTGAGGTACACACCGGACCTCTCCATTCGTTTGCATCACCCACCAAGTGTATCCAGGTCCCTGAGCGAAAACAATTCCACGAATAGGTTTGCCTTTTCCTGAGGCAGGAGTAGCCCAGACTGTTTTACCCAGCATATTTCTTACATGCACTACAGGAACTTTATCCCCATCTACAGTACGTAACAGGTTTGATTGGGCAGGTCCAGCTCGGTTGGCAGATCCCCTAGTATTGACTAACCAGGTGGCCTTTGCCAAATGCGTATGCCAACTTTTAATGTCCCAGCGCCCATTGCTTTCAATGTAGTCTTTAACAGTCCGTTGTATCGTTCAACTTTCCCGGAGGCTGGTGCATGATAGGGGATGTGATACACCCACTCAATACCATGCTCTTTGGCCCAAGTGTCTATAAGGTTGTTTCGGAAATGAGTTCCATTGTCTGACTCTATTCTTTCTGGGGTACCATGTCGCCATAGGACTTGCTTTTCAAGGCCCAGGGTAGTGTTCCGGGCGGTGGCATGAGGCACAGGATATGTTTCCAGCCATCCGGTGGTTGCTTCCACCATTGTAAGTACGTGGCGCTTGCCATTGCGAGTTTGAGGGAGTGTGATGTAATCAATCTGCCAGGCCTCTCCATATTTATATTTCAGCCATCGTCCTCCATACCAAAGAGGCTTTGACCGTTTGGCTTGCTTGATTGCAGCACATGTTTCACAGTCATGAATAACCTGTGCTATAGCGTCCATGGTCAGGTCCACCCCTCGATCACGAGCCCATCTGTATGTTGCATCTCTACCTTGATGGCCTGAGGTGTCATGGGCCCATCGGGCTATAAATAATTCACCTTTATGCTGCCAATCCAGGCCCACCTGAGCTACTTCAATCTTAGCAGCCTGATCCACCTGCTGGTTGTTTTGATGTTCTTCAGTAGCCCGATTCTTGGGCACATGAGCATCTACGTGACGTACTTTCACAGCCAGGTTCTCTACCCGAGCAGCAATGTCTTGCTACAAAACAGCAGCCCAGATGGGTTTGCCCCTACGCTGCCAGTTGTTTTGCTTCCATTGCTGTAACCATCCCCACAGGGCATTTGCTACCATCCATGAATCGGTGTAGAGATAGAGGACTGGCCATTTTTCTCATTCAGCAATGTCTAAAGCCAGCTGAATGGCTCTCACTTCTGCAAACTGACTCGATTCACCTTCTCCCTCAGCAGCTTCTGCAACTCGTCGTGTAGGACTCCATACAGCAGCCTTCCATCTCCGATGCTTCCCCACAATACGACAGGACCCATCAGTGAACAGAGCGTATTTCTTTTCATTCTCTGGTAACTGGTTGTACAGTGGGGCTTCTTCAGCACGACCCACCTCCTCCTCTGATGATATCCCAAAGTATTTGCCTTCTGGCCAGTCCATAATCACTTCCAATATTCCTGGGCGACTGGGGTTTCCTATTCGAGCCCGCTGAGTAATCAGTACAACCCACTTGCTCCACGTAGCATCAGTTGCATGATGCGTAGAAGAGACCCTTCCCTTGAACATCCAGCCTAGTACCGGCAATCGGGGTGCTAGGAGGAGCTGCGCTTCAGTACCGACCACCTCTGAAGCAGATCGAACTCCTTCATATGCTGCCAATATCTCCTTTTCAGTTGGAGTATAGCGGGCCTCAGATCCTCTGTATCCCCGACTCCAAAACCCCAGGGGCCGACCTCGAGTTTCCCCAGGTTCTTTCTGCCAGAGGCTCCAGGTGGGGCCGTTCTCCCCGGCTGCAGTGTAGAGCACATTCTTTACACCTGGTCCTGTTCGAACTGGCCCAAGGGCTACTGCATGGACTATTTCCTGCTTGATTTGTTCAAAGGCTTGTCGTTGTTCAGGGCCCCATTCAAACTCATTCTTCTTACGGGTTACTTGGTAGAGCGGGTTTACAATCAGACGGTAATTTGGGATGTGCATTCTCCAAAACCCCACAACACCTAGGAAAGCCTGTGTTTCTTTTTTGTTAGTTGGTGGAGACATAGCTGTTATTTTGTTGATCACATCCATTGGGATCTGACGACGTCCATCTTGACATTTTATTCCTAAAAACTGGATCTCTCGTGCAGGTCCTTTGACTTTATTTTGTTTTATGGCAAAACCGGCTTTCAGAAGGATTTGGACTATTTTCTTCCCTTTCTCGAAAACTTCCTCTGCTGTGTCACCCCACACAATAATGTCATCGATGTACTGCAGGTGTTCAGGAGCTTCCCCCTGCTCTAGCGCAGACTGGATCAGCCCATGGCAAATGGTAGGGCTGTGTTTCCACCCCTGGGGCAGTCGATTCCAAGTATATTGGACTCCCCTCCAAGTGAAGGCAAACTGTGGCCTGCACTCTGCTGCTAGAGGGATGGAGAAGAATGCATTAGCGATGTCATTTGTGGCATACCACTTGGCTGCCTTCGATTCAAGTTCATACTGAAGTTCCAGCGTGTCCGGCACTGCAGCACTCAGTGGTGGCGTCACTTCGTTCAGGCCACGATAGTCCACTGTTAGTCTCCACTCGCCATTAGACTTTCGCACTGGCCATATGGGACTATTGAAAGGTGAATGAGTCTTGCTGATCACTCCTTGGCTCTCCAATTGACGAATTCGCTTATGGATGGGAATCAGGGAGTCTCGGTTGGTGCGATATTGCCGCCGGTGCACAGTTGTGGTAGCGATTGGCACTTGCTGTTCTTCGACCCTCAGCAACCCCACAACAGAGGGGTCCTCTGAGAGACCAGGCAAGGTAGAGAATTGTTTAATGCCCTCTGTCTCTAAGGCAGCTATACCAAAAGCCCACCGGAACCCTTTTGGGTCCTTGCAATATCCTCTTCTAAGATAGTCTATGCCAAGGATACATGGAGCATCCGGGCCAGTCACAATGCGGTGCTTTTCCCACTCATTCCCAGTCAGACTCACTTCAGCCTCCAATACAGTCAACTGCTGAGATCCCCCTGTCACTCCACAAATACAGATGGGCTCTGGTCCTTTATAGTTCGATGGCATTATAGTACATTGTGCACCGGTCTCTACTAAAGCCTTATACTTCTGTGCATCTGACGTGCCAGGCCATCGAATCCACACAGTCCAATAAACTCGATTGTCCCTTTCCTCCCCCTGGCTGGAGGCAGGGCCCCCCTAATCCTGGTCAGAATCTTCTTCGTTTCTGTGTTTGAAGGACTGTCTGCTGGAAGTTGGAGCAGCAAACGTTTCAGAGAATCCCTTTTTCTTGATTGTTTTCTTTTGCAACTCACGTACCCGTGCCTCTAGGGTCGCGGTGGATTTTCCATCCCATTTTCTCATGTCCTCTCCATGGTCTCGTAAGTAAAACCACCGGGTGGCACGGGGTGAGTACCCACCATATCGTCTTCCTTGTGTGGATGAACGCCTACCCCTGATAGCTGAGACACTGCTTTGTACAGGTGCGGAGGAGAATAATCTCTCTTCAAGTTGGTGAACCTTTTCAGAAAGTTTCTCCACAGCTGAGACGCAGGCCTGTAAGGAAGAGGAGAGACTTTCTTCGTACTGCCGGAGTTGTTTAGCCACTTCATCCACTGTGGGTTCCTCATCCTCTTTCCAGGCCATTATTGCCAATGAGCTGGCATATGATGATGGTGCACTCCGTACAAACTTCCGCCACATGGGTCGCGTACACCTGACTTCATCTGGATCTTTGGATGTTTGTCTGAGGTCTGGATCCTCATAAATCACTTCCCCTACGGCTAATTCCCTCAGGTACTGGATTCCCTTCTCCATAGTGGTCCACTTGCCTGGTAGACATAAAAGTTCTTCCTTGAAGGGATACCTTTCCCTCACAGCTGAGAGGAGACGCCTCCAGAGGCTGTGAGATTGTGCTCCATCTGCAATTGCTTTGTCAATGCCTGCGTCTCTAGCAAGGGATCCCAGTCGCTTGGCTTCCCTGCCGTCTAATTCCACACAATTGGCTCCAGTGTCCCAGCATCGGAGCAGCCAGGTGACAAGCTGCTCACCTATACAGCGAACAAAATCTTTTCGCACATCTCGTAACTCACGCTCGTTTAGGCTTCGGGTAGTTACTGTTGATTTTTCGGCATCCTCATCTTCCTCCTCCTGAACCCTTGATGGCCCAGTGTCGTCGTCGTCTCCATCGTCTCTATACCTAGATTTGGCAGAAGACTCTCTGCGTTCTAAACGACCTGAATCTCTATACCATTTTTTCACCTTCTCTACAGGGGCAGCTTGCACTGCTACTGCTCGTTTCTCTGACCCCGTTACAGGGTCTGCCACAGGGGTTGGAATACCCTCTGCAGGGTCAACTTGCACTGCTACAGCTCTTTTCTCTGACTCAGCCACAGGAGCTGCAGGTCTGCCACAGAGGTTGGAATACCCTCTGCAGGGTCAACTTGCACTGCTACAGCTCTTTTCTCTGACTCAGCCACAGGAGCTGGAGCGGCTGCAGGAGCCGGGGCTGGAGCGGCTGCAGAGTCCACCGTAGGGGTCACAGTGGCCGTTGGATCTGTCACCGGGCTTGGAGTGGCCGCAGGGTCTGTCACTAAGTTGATAGCAGTATCAATGGCAGCTCGATAGGCATAAGCCAGGCCCCAGCATGTTACAATGATTTGTGCTACTTTGGAACTGCCAGAATCATGACACCTTTTTCTCAAGCATTCTGCCAGTTTTTGAGGATTTTGCACTTGTTCAGGGGTGAATTTCCAAAACACTGGGGGTGCCAACTGCTCTAGATGCCTGCCCATATCCTCCCATACTCCCTGCCACCCACAACTATACTGCCTCCGGGCAGATCTCCGGATGAGCTTCCTAAGTAGTTGTTTAACTTTAAGCAGAACCTGAAGTGCATTCAGGAGGCAGAACAACAAGACTATGCTGGTCTGAGTATCCCAAGGATATTCAATATCTTGGAGAGCTATTGTAGCAAGCTCGGAGGGTAAGAGGGTGGTGAAGGAGGAAGGCAGAGTGATCCAGGAGGATACAGGGGTGGTGAAGGAGAAAGGGAGAGTAATCAAGTAAGAAAAAATATCTTCCCCTTTCCCCTCCACAGATTGACTCCCTAATGGAAAAAAACAATAGGTATAATTGCTAATAGTTTCCAAGATACAGTTTCCAAAATACAGAGTCGACGATGTTACTGAGTACAAATACCAAGTTAGAGTCATGACCAGATATCTCATCGTCTCATAAGCCATTGCTACAACACTCAGTACCACAATGATCTGAAACCAGGGCCCGGAGAGGATAAACAACATGACAGAGAGCAAATATGGAAAATAATGTACTATAATACTCAATTTGGAAAACAGGTGCAGCAGAATTGAGATTAAAGCAATCAGCATTATAACAAGTGACTATTAAGCAGGTCTAATACTTACACCAATTTTAGTTTAACACACTCTGGTCAGATCTGCCGTTATCTCAACCTTTCGAGCCCCACGTTGGGCGCCAAAAAGACTGTCATGGTTTAACCCGGCCGGCAGCTAAACACCACGCAGCCGTTCGCTCACCCTCCCCCCTCCCTCTCTGGGACGGGGGAGAGAAATAGAAAGTGAAGCCCGTGAGTTGAGATAAAGACAGTTTAATAAGACAGGAAAATAATAATAACAAAATAATAATAACAATAATAATAATGATACAATGGTGATAACAGGAAAGTAATAATAATAATATGTACAAACAAGTGACGCACAATACAATTGCTCACCACCCGCTGACCGATGCCCAGCCTAACCCCGAGCAGTCCGGCCCCCTCCCCCCAGCTAGCCACCCCTATATATTGTTTAGCATGACGTCAGATGGTATGGAATACCCCTTTGGCTAGTTTGGGTCACCTGTCCTGGGTCTGTCCCCTCCCAGCTCTTACTGCACCCCCAGCCTGCCTGTTGGCAGGACAGAGCGAAAGGCTGAGATGTCCTTGGCTTGGCATAAGCACTGCTCTGCAACAATTAAAACATCGGGGTGTTATCAGCACTCTTCTCATCCTAAGCCAAAACACAGCATTCCACCAGCTACTAGGAAGAAAATTAATTCTGTTCTAACTGAAACCAGGACAGCACGTAGCCGGTGTTCGAGAGGAGGACCAACGTTTTCCCAACAAGGGCGCACCCCTCCCCTCTTCTTCCTGTTTCCACCTTTTATTGCTGAGTGTGACACCACATGGTCTGGAATATCCCTTTGATTGGTTTAGGTCAGCTGCCCTAGTGATGTTTCTCTCCTCACTTTTTGCCCACCCCCTAGGAGGGTTAGAGAAAGGCCCGATGCTGTGTCTACTGCTGAGCAGCAGTGGCACAACACTGGTGTGATAACACTGCTGTTCCAGCTACAAGTGCAGAGTACAGCGCTTTCCCGGCTGCTGCCGGGAAAGTTAACGTTCCAGCCAGACCCAGAGAAGTGCCACAATTCACAGAATCACAGAATTTCTAGGTTGGAAGAGACCTCAAGATCATCGAGTCCAACCTCTGACCTAACACTAACAGTCCCCACTAAACCATATCCCTAAGCTCTACATCTAAACGTCTTTTAAAGACTTCCAGGGATGGTGACTCCACCACTTCCCTGGGCAGCCTGTTCCAGTGCCTCACAACCCTTTCGGTAAAGAAGTTCTTCCTAACATCCAACCTAAAACTCCCCCGGCGCAACTTAAGCCCATTCCCCCTCGTCCTGTCACCAGGCACGGGGGAGAACAGACCAACCCCCCCTCTCTACAGCCTCCTTTAAGGCATCTGTAGAGAGCAATAAGGTCGCCCCTGCGCCTGCTTTTCTCCACGCTGAACAAGCCCAGCTCCCTCAGCCGCTCCTCGTAGGACTTGTTCTCCAGGCCCCTCACCAGCTTCGTCGCCCTTCTCTGCACCCGCTCAAGCACCTCCATGTCCTTCTTGTAGCGAGGGGCCCAGAACTGAACAGAGTACTCGAGGTGCGGCCTCACCAGAGCCGAGTACAGGGGGACGATCACCTCCCTAGCCCTGCTGGTCACGCTGTTCCTGATACAAGCCAGGATGCTGTTGGCCTTCTTGGCCACCTGAGCACACTGCTGCCTCATAGTCAGCCGACTATCCACCATCACTCCCAGGTCCTTCTCTGCCTGGCAGCTCTCCAACCACTCATCTCCCAGCGTGTAGCTCTGCCTGGGGTTATTGCGCCCCAGGTGGAGGACCTTGCACTTGGCCTTGTTGAACTTCATGCAGTTGACCTCAGCCCATCGGTGCAGCCTATCCAGATCCTCCTGCAGCGCCTTCCTACCCTCAAGCAGATCGACACACGCGCCTAGCTTGGTGTCATCTGCAAACTTACTGAGGGTGCACTCGATGCCCTCGTCCAGATCATCGATGAAGATATTAAAGAGGACCGGCCCCAGCACCGAGCCCTGGGGAATGCCACTAGTGACCAGCCTCCAGCTGGACTTGACTCCATTCACCACGACTCTTTGGGCCCGGCTATCCAGCCAGTTTCTAACCCAACGAAGCGTGCACCAGTCCAAGCCAAGAGCAGCCAGTTTCTTGAGGAGATCCTCGAGTCCAACTCCTGGCACCACACAGGTCTACCCAAAACTTCAGACCATGTGACTAAGTGCACAGTCCAAATGCTTCTTAAATGCCAACAGGCTTGGTGCAGTGGCTGCTTCCCTGGGAAGCCTGTTCCAGTGTGCGACCACCCTCTCAGTGAAGAACCTCTTCCTGATGTCTAGCCTAAACCTCCCCTGCGTCAGGCTGACACCATTCCCGGGGGTCCTATCACTGGTGACTGGAGAGAATAGATTGGTACTTGCCCCTCCACTCCCCCTCGTGAGAAAGCTGTAGACTGCGACGAGGTCTCCCCTCAGCCACCTCTTTTCCAGGCTGAACAGGCCCAGTGACCTCAGCCGCTCCTCATACGTCTTCCCCTCTAGGCCTTTTGCCATCTTTGTAGCCCAGTATCTTACTGACTTGAAGAAAGAGGCTTTAATCTCTCCTGCTTTGTTTACTAACAAAGGAGCACGAAAGAGATGCATGTCCTCTCCTCTGGAGAGGAGGTGAAAGAACAGCCAGTGCAAGGAACACAAAAATCGGTTGCGCCAGACTAACATGCGGTTGTATCTGAGCTTGGGGACTGCATCCCTCTTCAGACTTCCAGATCTAGAGGAACACTTTGGCTGCAGCCTAAAAGCCACATGTACATAAGCTCCCCCAGGCCAGTTGATCTTCTTCCCATGACCTGCCAGGAAGCAGCAATGTAGGCATGTACCCAAATCAAAGCCCAAACGTTCAGCCCAGTCCTTTACCTGAATAGTGAGTGAGGATCCGGATCCTGGCCTTTGTACGTGATAGCTTATATGCAGCGGAAGTAAATAGTGTAGTCAGAGGTCACGGGGCTAGATTTTGGAAAGTCCTGCATCAAGAAGACATCTCAGAAAAGCAGATTTAAATAACATTAATGCCAAGAAAAGTCATTCTGATTGCTATATTCTTTATCTGTCGTGACTAGACAGATGAAAATCTATGATAGCAATTTTGCCTTTAAGGTTATTTTCTTTTTTCTTTTATTTCATTTCTTTCATGTGTTTATTTACCTATTTATTTATTTTAACAGGCTCTGTACTACTTTTCCTCACAGAATGTCTAACAGAAATATGACCCTTGTGCACCTTTTGCAGTTCATTCATTAGGTCAACCCAAAGCACTAAGCCCCTTGTCAGGTTATTTCTATAAGTGATAAGGAGCAATTGACCTTAAAAGACTGAAGCCAGGTAGATGAGCCTATTCCATAAGGTGTCTTGGCTCCACCCTTGTTAAGTGAAACCTGCCAGGTGTGGATCATTTGACCTTTGCTATATAGGAAGCCTGAGGGCTTGTGGGGAAGTGTTTCCCTGGGGGGAGTTTGAGGCTCAGGTTCTCTAGGGTGCTTTTTTTCTGTCATGGTGAAGTGGACTCAGTGTTCCCTGGTGGGCTGCTTTTTCTTCGTGTTTCCTCCCACGTCTGTGAAATAGTTTGAGTGACTCTATGAGCTAGCTGCGTAGTTGGTGCCTCCTCAGTACAGTGAGATCCTGGTGGTGTGACTTCACTGTGAAGCCGTGTGGAAGTGATTCAAGTTCAGGAGCTGGCGGGTAAGTGTTCCTGGGTTCTACAGTTCTTTAATGTTGAGGAGTTTGAGTACTTCTTTCACCTTGTCTGTTTTCAGTGAAATTACTTCCGTGGATTCTAAGCTCCCTTTCCAGGCCTTACAAAAATAATAATACTAATAAATAAAAACAAACCGCCACCAACTCAGAAGCTCAAGTGCTTATAGTTAAGCCTGACTTTGCAGAATGTTCCTAACTGCTTCTTAAGCTTGAACAACAGGCAGTGTGAGAAAGGTGCCTTAATGTGAACTCAAATTAAGCCCTGTGGTAAGTAGAAACAGATTGGGATAGGAACCGGTGGCATTACCATAACTTTCACTGAGTGGAAATAGCGAGACTGTGCTGTTCATAACAGAAATGCCGTTTTCACAACATGTAAGTCAAAAGCAGTATGAAGAAAGCCTCTCCTCTTCCCTACAGGCCTGCGTCTCGGCTGTGGAGAAAGTTTTTGGAAGAGGTCTGCCAACTGAGAGAACCTATCTGCCTCCCCACGTGTACGAACCAGTGTCTGAGGTATCGGGGAAAGCGTCCTTCTGTGAAAGGCAGACGAGAGAGCGGGAACAAGGCCCGAGCGACCCTGTGGTTTTACCAACGTGACCATGCAGAGGACATGAGAGAAAAAGAAGGAAAACGGATGCTGATGTTAAAGGCATGAGTACTTCAGTTGTGAACAAAAACAATGTGGGGGTGTGGGGGGGAAGGGGTTCTCTGAGAAACCTGCTGCTCCAAAAGACCCAGATCTGGTCCCCAGATCAGGCAGCGCCAACTTAAACTGTGACTGAGGCTCTGCAATGATGCAATTTTATCATATAACTTATGTTGCAGCTTGACACCATTCCCATGGGTCCTATCACTTGTCACTAAACAGAATAGGTCGGCGCCTGCTCCTCCACTCCCCTCGTGAGGAAGCTGTACACCGCAATGGGGTCTCCCCTCAGCCTCCTCTTTTCCAGGCTTAACAGGCCCAGTGACCGCAGCTGCTCCTTCCCTCTAGTCCCTTCACCATCTTTGTAGCCTTTCTCTGGACATTCCAGCAGTTTCACACCCTTCTTGTGCTGTGGTGCCCGGAGCTGCACTCCTCACTCGAGGTGAGGCCACACCAGCGCAGAGTAGAGCGGGACAATCACCTCTCTCGACCGACTAGCAATGCCGTGCTTGATGCACCCCAGGATACGGTTGGCCCTCCTGGCTGCCAGGGTACACTGCTGGCTCATATTCAGCTTGCTGTTACCCACAACACCCAGACCTCTCTCTGTGGGGCTGCTCTCAAGCCTCTAGTCTCCCCATCTGTACATATAGCCAGGGTTGCCCCTTCCCAGGTGCAGGACCCAGCACTTGCTCTTGTTAAAGTTCATGCGGTTGGTGATTGCCCTGTTCTCCGGTCTGTCCAGATCTTGCCAGAAAGGCAAGGCAATTCCACCCTCAACAGAGTCAACAACTCCTCCCAGTTTAGTATCATCAGCAAATTTGCTCAAAACACCTTCTAGTCCTACATCCAAATCATTTATGAAAACATTGAAAAGAACTGGCCCTAAAATGGAGACCTGGGGGACCCCACTGGTGATTGGTCTGATGTAACCCCATTTACCACAACCCTTTGAGCCCTTAGATACCTATTCAATGATAAGTCCGGTAAGGGCATATCAGCATAGACTAAGCTTCTCTTTTATCTTGTCCAACTCTGGCCAGGGCATCTCTGTTTTCTCTTTTTTTTTTTTTTTTTTTGGATTAATTTCATTTCTAAATTAAGCTTATGTCAACATCTTCTTCCTCTAAGTGATTATATTTACGTTTCTTTAACATGTACTGAAAGAAATCCAGTGGCAAGTTTTGTGATCACTGGCTTACTGGTATAAGGTCAGCAATATATTTCAACAGAAGTTAGATTACATTCACGTACCTCAGCCCTAAAGCTACTAGTGTGACATAAAAGATAGAGGCACGTGTTTTTATGGCAATGTGGAAGGGAAAAGCAAAGGTGATTGGGCAGGCTTCATAAGGCATAAATCTTATTTAAGGCACAAACCTTTGTTATGTAAGTTCCTTCCAGAGACTGTTGAATTGCTGCTAATGACATTTCAAGGGTGCCATACATACATATGTATTATAATAATAGTCTCCTTGTCTCAAGAACTAATCCCTTTAGGAAGTTAGAAGCGGCATCCTTGAGAAATTTAATTCATTATCTGTGATTCAGAGTATCAGAAAAACTAGGAATTGTTGCAAGCCGTATTTTCTTCCATCTCTTAAAGTCATTTGGACTTGAAAAACTTATCAACTTTAACCAGTAAACTTGGGTATTCTTTCTCAATACTGTTGTATGAAAAGCATTCCTTTTGAGCAACCCAACATTATTATCTAAGGAAAAAGGATTTTGGTTTTATTAAACTCAGTTTACTGTTTAGAGCCTACATCCAGTCTCCATAGAAGACTTTAAGCAGTTAATAGCTGAAAATGAAGTGTTTTGCTTTCTCATAAAAGGATCATGAAAGTGTTTCACCTGTACTTGATCTAATAAAGAAAAATACCTCTGTATCTGTAGGTTGT
Organism: Netta rufina; assembly: GCF_964035555.1. Taxonomy (NCBI): domain Eukaryota; kingdom Metazoa; phylum Chordata; class Aves; order Anseriformes; family Anatidae; genus Netta; species Netta rufina. The sequence continues at coordinate 104,450,172 of NC_140123.1, forward strand.
TGATGGCAGCTGTAAATAATTAAAGTTGTGAAAGATAGAAAATAGGTCAGTATTTTGATTCGCCATTGTATGAGATTTATTCTTCCTCCACAAACAAGGTAGGAACTTTTCTTCTTAAGAGGCACTATTAACTCAGTTGACTTTTATGGTACAAATTAGGTATAATGGAGATACTCTGTTATGTTTTTTTATCTATTTGTTACAATTAACGAATTGTAACAAGAGTCTCAAATAAGTAAATAAATAACTAGAGAGTAAGTTCATAGAAATACACATATATAAATGTGTATATAGTTCTAGTCAGTACACATTGTGGCCATAAGGTACTTACATTCAGGTATTGACACATTATGTAAGTCTTGTGGTTAGTGCAAATGCCCGAATTTTACCTCACATTTAATACTGTGGGGGAAAAAAACACACCACAGTTCCAGTAAGTATACACAGTGATCCTACTAGAACATAACAGCAGAGCTAAATCAGAAAAGAATAGAAGTTATAGGTGTTGATGTGACAAGCACGTCTCTAGTATGATGCCTAGAATTTCTAGCCTGCTCAGTTCAATTGCTCCAGAAAGTTCTTACATCAGTCCTAAAAATAAATTCCATAAATCATAGAAATGATACATATGCTTTATAAGTGGCTGAAATTATATATTTTCATAAAGTTTCTACGATAGTGAAATAATTGTCTTTCACAATTCATAGAAAACAAAAACAAAACTAGCTACTTTTTTCCTTCAAAAGGAAAATTTTAAGTTTTTAAATGTTTCCCATACTTTAAAGAAAGTAATTTGGTTGAGGTTAAAGTATATCAGCATAATTTACGCACAATACATTTCAAAATTAATATGAATCTTGAGCATTCCTTTTTAATAAAGTGCAACAATGAGAGAATTTCTCTTAAGTAAAAAGAGCAAACATAGTTAAAAAATTAACCCAGTTACACAGTATTAATGCCTCTTTTTCGTGGCTTTGCACTTCTTGTATTTTTGGTCACACTCTCTTTGTTTCATTTGGTCATCTTCAGTACTAGTGTCACTGTCACAGCTTTGCTGTTCTCTCTTTCTTTTAGAAGTACTTTCATCCACCTGGTACACTTCACAATCGCTTGAATGCGGCAAGGCCAATTCAAAGGAACTCTGTCCAGACTTAAAATTTGCAGCTTGATTCTGATAAGGAGGAACGGATAAATTTGAAGGCAGTGGCGGAGTCATCTGATAGTAAGGAAATTGTTGACCCACTGGGCTGTGAACTGTATACTGCTGTGCTAAAAAGTGGTTCATCTGGGGAAATAAGAACTTGAATTGTTAATACTGTTAAGGGGAAGTTCTGAAGAGCTTAATTTCACATACATTACAGTTTCTACAATGAAAATATTGACAGCAAATTATATATAGTAAATAAACATGAAATTTAAAAGCAAAACATTTATTTTATTAGATCAACTAGTGTAGTTGGAAAACATACAATCTTTCATGGTTGAGGTGGAACACACAATCTGATTTAAGATTAAACTGCCCATTAAGTCTTTTTGTAAGGTGATCAAACATAGCATTCTTTTCTTTTCTTCACCTATGCATTTTATAAATATTTGTAACTACAATACCACTTGTTAATATAAAGACATACAGATCTGATTTTTTTTTCTTTTAATCTGGTTTGATTCAAATAATTTTGAAGTTATTGTCGAAACAAGTTCCAGCAAGGTATAGTGAACCCATAGATTAAAGCACTCGGAACACCACAGTAAGTGCACAGCTTCTTGATACATTCTCTGAAGTATCCCAAGAGTCTCTCTCATAAAAAATACACAGTCCACATACAGCAATAGAATTACAAAGGTCAGAGGAGCAAGCGTCTTTCTACTGACTGTCAGTAACCCGAAAAAGTATGGGAAGCATGTCTGAGTATCTCCTTGTGTGCAGAAGAGACTTCCAAGTAAGTCTGACACACCCATATAAAGGTGAGGTAGATGCATGAAGGCATACATTCTGCTGAAGCTGCAACAAAGCAATCACTGGAGACATGCTGTTATACTGTCTATCTCTTCTAGCAAGTAGAAAATGGAATTAACTTGTTGGTGTGTGCAGGTCTGCTGAGCGTTTGGTCTTTCAATCTTTGTGTACTGCATTGTTACTGAGAAATGGGCTTGACAGTGAGCACAGTGGGGGCAATGGTACCCTCCAAAGCATCCAACCACAACAGAGAGGATGGAAAAGTTTGTGCAGGCATCAGATCTTCTGAGTACTGAGCCTGGGAAGTGGGGAGGCAGGCCACCACCAGAAAGATCTATGTGACAGCAAACAGACCCTCTCCACCTTCCTGCTTAGATTGCAGCTATCAGGTAGAATCTATCCAGAGTTCACCCCTTCTATGGTTACAACAGGCAGGGCCATTCCCTGGTCAGACTGGGTGACACTTGGACTGTCCACAGTCTGCACCTCACATTAGATGCTGGGTTTCTTCAGTCCTACCAACTCATCAGATTCAGAATTTCCATGATGTGCTTGATGAGTAAGTAGGGCATGGCCCATAGGTTACCATCTGAAGATACCAGTTCACTTGATTTGGAGAATATCTCAGAGATTAGGACAATAGACCAGTGCACCTGAGTTTGACAAAGAGAAAAGGAGTATGATTCTCACTGTCTACTGCAATAAAGGAGAATTCAATGTGAGAACTGTAGAGGCATGAAAAGGTTCAGGCCAGAAACCCTTAAATTGCTGTTGCCTTAACTTAAACATCTCTCATAATGGCAGCGGTGGTTGTTGGAGGAGTTTTAGTTCAATTTTAGAACAGAACTACATTTCAAACTTCTGCTGGGCATATCTGAAGTAAGTAGAAGAGTTAAGTGGCCACTGACTGAATTAGCCATATATGAAGAACCTATTGCTTTCATGGTTGTATTTTTACATATACATATTTTTACATTTACATTTTTATCTTGTCTCACCAAGGGGATTTGATTTGAAACACAGTACAGCAATGAGCTCCTTCTATAGACTGACTTCTTAGCCTCCCTAAGCTATACCTTTAAGACATTCCTGCAGTAAGAAAACAGTTTGGTTAAGTAGATCCCTTAAGTGATAAACAGACCTCATAGTCAAAGTTAGCAGCCTAAGCCAAATTTTGAGTCATTAAATAAGCACACTTCTTTGTCAGAATGCAGAAAACCTTCAAGTTCAAAAAAAGTTAACAGATTTATAACTTTTAACACAAACTCACCATCTTTTGAAAGACTGAGTATTCCTGAGGTAAACTATTGTTCATTGGAAAGGGAGTAACAGGAAATGGAGCATTTCCATAAGGTTCTTGATACCTAGGAAAAACAAGCAAACACACAGAGACCAGACTTCCACCAAATACTGCCTAGTAGACTGCTGAGATGTAATTCTTAGGCTATAATGAGTATATCCAAGAGAAGAATGCAGATATTAACATCTGGGCTTACATGAAAGACTAGTAAAACAAGGAAAACATAAGTAATCAACAAGTAATCCTGACATACTGAAGTGCAGACAGAGTCCTGGATTTTACCATGGGAATTCTGTCACACTTGTTGAAAAATGATGGATTTTAAATGTTAAAGACATTGAAACTTGGGTGTCCAGAGTTCCATTATAACAGGTTTCTACCTGTGCAGTCATGTGTGTGACAGTTGCTTAAATATACACACACACAGAAAACTACAGATATAAACTCGATGGGGTTTGAAACGATTATTTCCATTACCAGATTTTTTTTTCCCTAAGAACTGCAAACACTGCTAGTACAAACACCATACTTAAATACTTTTTTTCATGTGCCTGTATCTTGCAAAACCAAACAGGATTGGAAATTCAACTAACTGAACGTCTGGCAAGCTGAACAACCAAACATTAACTAAAACCCACTGTGAGTAAGGATGCAATTAAGTATGCAACTGCTGATTGTTCTACCACATCAAGTCACTTTCTTAACAGGATTTCTTTTAATCATAATCATACAATTAATGTATAGATCTTTGTTACCTATATGAAGGTGAATATAAGTCAACATAGTTCTCAAAACCATGTGTCGGGCTGTTTAGTTCTGATGAGTGCGAACTCCCTGTAAACAAGACAATACTGTAATGACTATTCAGTTATGACTATTTGATTTACAAATTAAAGACACAGAAAGTGTTCTGTGTTATCTGTAGTGCACCAGTATATCAAAGTTAGCATATAATGGTGAGGTGTCAATTTATGGCTGACAACCTACAGCATCAATTTACTGCTTGAAAATATTTGTTTATCATTTAATACTCAGTCACTTACAGAAGCATAAATCAGGATTGTTGAAGTAATCACAAATAAAATTGTTCCCATTGCTTCTGATTTTAGGAACCTCAGCCACTTTACATACAACCAGAAACTACTCTGTACAGCCTTCTAAGAGCAACGCAGTGCATAGTGAACACAAGTCCTTAATGTCTGGATTGCAAATACTGCCTAATCATTAACATTCTAGAAGCTTTACTTTCATAAACATAAAATGAAGAATAAGACTTTGATTTGACTGTGTTTTTCTACCTACAATCTCTTCCACTTAAAACTAATAACTCTGTGTATAGAAGTCAAACAGCTTGAGTGTTGCTGCTCTCACTAAATGTAATGTGTCATGACAACTGTGGCCACACCAGAGTTGTTTCTGTATTCCACACAGTGTGGTCTCTGCTGGCTTGCAAGTTGTGTTGTTGTGAACCAACCCATTGTCTTTCCTTAGTAAACAAAAAATGGTGAACACTTTGTCATGCAAAAACCACAAAAAGATTTTGTTCCTTAAAAATACAGAAAAGACTGCAATAGATTCAACTATAAATTGTCATCTTTCTGAAAGACTGTAGGATTAAAAAAATAGTCATTTAGGAAAACAATTCAATTTTTACAAAGACTTACGTAATCATCATGACCACTAAACCTACCAAAACGATACCGTACTTTAATCGGTCTTCCATACAAACGGATTCCATTCAGCAAAGCGATCGCGTAAGGCACAGATTCTTTGTGCTTAAAGCAGACAAATCCAAAAGACTTTGGCTTTCCTTCTTTGTCCTTACAAATTGTCACTTTGGTTAACGGTCCAGCCTGAAAGAAATTTACATTATTTTCTCACAGAACTTGTTTGTTTGTTTGTTTGTTTAATACTTATGTCATAATAATGTACATTTTGTCATAGTCAGAAACAGTGCAAGTTTCTCAGTATAAGATCCTCTACTTAATTTTAAAAATCTCTCCGCATTCCCCATGCTTGAACTCAAAACTTTCCCTATAAAACAAAAAATCATCTCTAAAAATATTAGAAGGAGAACAAACCATCACTCCATTGATGATGTTTAGTCTTTAATAATCCATTTTCTTAATTATTTTTAAAAAGCAGTGATGACAGCCGCAAGGAACTTAGTAACTACTAAGTTACTGTATTCATAGCAAAGGTTACCTTATGCATGTACAGCTCCTAGTACAATTATTACAGAGCTTTTTTTGCACAGCTAACACAACTGAACAAATTGATAATATCAGTTACGTAACAGCTATGAAATCCAGTAATATGTTTCTATTTTCCTTAAATTCCTAAAACAGGCAGCACCAAAACTGTAGGAAAGCACACCTTAATAGAGACTAGTGTTTCTGGAACCACCACAAAACACAGTTTTCTGTACTGTGTAACCTTCATCACAAATGCATGGCAAGGAATCAAGAGACTCTACCATCTCATCGGAGATAGCATACTGTTCCTGACCAAAAAAGAAACAAACCCCAAACCACACCCTTAGGTGCCTCCTGTTAGGAGTTGAACTTGGATGATCCTACTGGGTCCCTTCCAACTCAGGATATTCTGTATCTTCACTGAAAAGAAGTTCCATCTCTGCCTACACTGTAATCCTTGCATAGTCCTTCTAGAAGAACCAAACCATGGCAGTGATGTTGCATGAAGACTGGTCCCACTTGCAAAGAAACTGTCATTTTCATAGTAGATATTAAATTTTCCCTACGCAAGGCTGAATGAGCATATCAGTCACGGAATTATCAATTTTTATGAAAACAAACTGTAAGGCTGATTTGGCAGAGTGGAAACAAATGGCCAACAAGTCTTCTGCCACAGATCTGGAATGTTAAGGATGGCAACAACTTATCTTTAAGACGATATACTATCCAGGTATGAAATGAGGTGTCACTTTAAGTGACAAAAAAATCCCATCAGATACAGTTACAAAAATTACGAAATGCTGTCTATGTTACTGTAGTAGATGGATAATTTATTGTTCTGAATAAAAACAGCAGAACTGGCTTACACTCCTACTAGTGATATGATGCGTACTTTCCAGTAAAAGTCACTCAGAAGTCATCTGCAGCTTTAGGCAAGCACAAGTTAATTCATTATAACAGCTTCACAGCAATTAAGTGTGCATAAACAGTTCAACATTCATAATAAACACACAGCATATGCTCAGATGAAGAAAATAAGCCATAGAAAGTGATCTACTTTATTATTCTGCACTTTCAATGATTATTGTCAAACAACAAATCTGCAATTTGTCTGCTGTGAGCATTCAGAGTGATGATTTGGAGCCATCTTCCTTATTATACCCTTTCTTATGTCAGACTGAGAATATTAAGGACTGTCATCTGTGATAATAATGTCTGATTGCTGTATGCTTTTGCAAGCTGTCTATAAACTACTCGCTTAAGTAAGATGCTCTTGATGAAACATGAGTATTATTCTCCCTCTTCCCTCCCCAGCCCTCGTGAAAGCAGAAGAATCATACAGACAATAAATATTAAGGATCAAAAATAATGTACCAGTTTTTATTATTGGTGCAGAAAGATGATCGGGCTATACAGCAATGGATACTACCTAGATTGTCCTGCGCAGGCAATCTTCAATATGTTGATTTTGTCTTTCCAAGTATCTTCAAGTTTGGTGGCCTTATTTATTTTTTTTTTTTAAAGGGGATTTCAGTGAGATTCTGAACATGCTCATTCTTGCTTGAGTTGGCTCTTTAAGGCATTTTTTTTGTTGCTGTTCTGCACTACACTGCAGTTTTTCTAAAAACGGAATATATCCAGTCTTCTGATTGTTTGCCTAATGAGGAGGATCTGGTTCTTCAAGAACTAGAAGTAACACGCTCAAATGCTTTGCAGATCAGTCTTAATTCTGTAGTCTTCCTGTTCATAAATAAAAAAATATTAATAGTTTAGAAATAATTATAGATATTTTCTCGTAATTTGATGGGGAAAAGCTACAGCTCAGGAGTGCATTTTTAGGGCTGTACCACTGCAGGCAGGTTGAACTATATGCTGCCTAAGAAAGGACAATACTGCAACAGGAAGCATGTGCTGTTGCAGCAAAGAGAGAAACATGAATGAGAATGCGATGAACAGAAGGAAAAAGTTAAGCAGGTATTAATTCAGATGATATGAAAACCCAGACAGAAGTCAGCAGTTGCATGACTGAAGCAGATTATGCAGAAGATTCATACAAAACTGTATTCTGAGAACAACCACTTGTTTTCATCACTTTTATGCTCGGAATTGTGTGGTGTTACTCAAACCCTCTGGTAAGACAAGCCTTTGTAACTTAACTTTTAAAGTTACACAACAGAATACTATTGGAAACAGGTAGGAATACTGTGTAGAAAATAAGAAATAAAGAAACAACTGTTTCTTAGATAATTTTAGGGAGAAGTTAGGAAGAATTGGAATCACCTAAACCACCACAAAGCTAGAACAGACCAAACAAAAATGCCTTTCAATGCACACAGAGTAGTGTGCTGATACCTTGCTTAGATGAACAAGATGAATATCAGATTAATCAGTGGAATAAAAACAGTGAGCAGAAGTAGTTCTAATTAGCAAATGGCATAGCAGAAGAACAGATTATTCTGCCCACCTCTATTTTTGTACTGTTGGGCGAAAACACCTGAAGGAAGCAAGGTTCCTTCTGAGACCAGGTGTAATTAGTAGACTGGCAGATGCACATGTATCACCATGCTATTGGCTGAACTGTCCAGGCTGAGCTTCATACACGCTGATTGTATCAGGCCCGGAGAAATGCCCCATTGTCACCGACTACTGTCAATCCACCTTGCCATTAGATGCTTGCATTACTGATATGATGCTCCCTGCCTTTTCCTTACTCCTTTCAGGTCAATAAGCCTGGCTCAGCCACATTTGCTGTCTTTCAGCAAGCCCTCCAGGTCCTGGGGACAATGGCAAGAAAATGGAGGCAGGGGGTGGGGACCCCACTGACAGAATCAGCATCTCCTCAAGCCTTAAAACACGAAACATTGTGTTATAAAGGTTATGCGGGTGGAAGACCCACAACCCACCATCCCTACTGCCTGTCCCACCATGCTAACTGCTGCCGCCGTGCTGGACACGTTGTCAGCTTTTGCACCCATTTTTCTTAATAAAATTATTGATCAAAATATATATATATAAATAAATCTTAATCGATATAGAAAAACTATAAAAGATTTTTTTTTTTTTTTTTTAACTTCCTCGCTAACTCGGGGCCCCTTTCCGGAGCGAAAGCTTGCACAAGCAGGGCAGAGGCGAGGGAAACCCTGGAGAAAAGCTGGAGAAGGGGGCAGAGGACGGGGGGCAGCTGGGCCCGGCCGCACCCCCCGGCGCCCCCCGCCCAGCAGCCGCAGACACGGAGCCCCCCGCGGGGCCGCCGTCCCCCCCGCTCCCCACCGCCCGGGGCCCGCCGCCACCTGCAGGAAGAGCTCGTAGAGGATCTCCTCCCGCACTCGGCTCTCCAGGTTGCCCACGAACAGCGTCCTGTCCGCCTCCCCGGCCCGCCCCGGCCCCGGCCCCGGCCCCGGCCCCGGCCCCGGCCCCGGCCCCGGCCCCGACATGGCGGCCCCGGCCCCCGACACGGCCCCGACATGGCGGCGCCGCTGCACGGCGGCGTCGGGGCGGGCCCGGTGCCCCAGCAACGCGGCGGCCGCGGGAGGGGCAGGCAGCGTGAGGAGGCGCCCCGCGGGTTTTATTCCCCTGAGGTTTCCCGGCCCCGCCGAGGAAAAGACCGCGTCCAGCCCTGCCGCCGGCACCGTGTGTGGTGCACGGAGCCAGGAGGAAGCGAGCCGCCGGGGTGTTACCCCGCAGGGAGGGTAAGGCGGCGCCGAGGAGCGAGGCGGGGCAGCCGCAGAGAGCTTTGTTCGCTGCTCGCCATCCTGGGGAACCGGTGGGCACTGCAGCTGCTGCCGCAGGAGCGAGCGGCAAGGGCTTCGGGACCGCTCCACAGGGACACGGGACGGCCGAGGCCGGGAGGGACCTCTGAGGGGACCTCTGGTCCAGCCCCGCTGCCAGGCAGGGTCACCCACAGCACGCTGTGCAGGGTGGCACCGGGCGGGTTTTGGGTGTCTCCAGAGAAGGAGACTCCACGGCCTGTCTGGGCAACCTGTCCCAGCTCTCTGGCACCCTCGCAGTGCAGAAGTGCCCCCTCGTATTGAGCCAGAACCTCCTCTGCTTCGGTGTGTGCCCCTTGCCTCTCCTCCTGTCGCCAGGCACAACCGAAAAGCGACTGACTGCGTCCTCTTGACACCCTCCCCTTTAAAACCCTCAAGTATTGTAATAGTTACTAATAAAATGTACATGTGAAGAGTCAAAGGTTGTACTTTTCTCAAGAAGTGAAAAGAACTGGAAAATGACTGTTGTCTCTAAAGCTGTAGTTACACCTGCATGCTAGTCCACTGTTACGTGATTACTGCATTCAGGTTTCAAGCACATACATGTGCGTAACATTCAGTGTATATATTTTAAAGTGTTATTTTACGAAGAGGCACATTTCTAGAAGTCAATGACAGAAATGTAAGGAATCTTTTCAAATATTTTTTTTTTCTTTTTTCCCCAAGCATAGATAATGTGTTTTCCCTCTGCCCATTATTTTCTCATGGAGGCTTAGTTGCAGACCTGTCAAGTCTCTGCTAAAAATGAGTAAATAACTTTCTGTTTTTCTTGCACCTATTTAAAAATCAGTTTACAGGAATTACAAGTGTCAATGTAGAACTAACAACGAAATGTAATAGTTTTCCAGACACAGTCAGGGTTTTTCACTTTGTAATCTTCATATATTTTTTTTTTATTATTATTATTTATTTTTTTTTCCATACTTAAACACAGCGCATTGCAGAACAGAGATTTGATTTTGTCTTGCCTGGAGGGAAGTAGAGTTCAAAAGATAGCAGCTAGAGGGGAATCAGTAATTGTTCTGGAGAAGTGGCTTGATTCGAAAGAGAAATGAGAATTCTTATAAGAATGGGATTTTCCAAGATTAAGACATCTTTGGGGTAGAGAGAAGATTAGAAGGGGAAATACGTGTGACCACAGATCAGGATATCAAGACTTGCGTAAGAACTTGATCTTAATTTTGAAAAGCATGCAAGGGTTCTGTAGCATTTTTAACTGTTATTCTACCAGAAACTTCTGGGCGTAAACTGAAGTGTAAGACTGCCGTTCTGATATCTGGAAATCGTAATAATCTTGCACTGCAATAAAATGAAGGTTTTATGTATTTTTTAACTTGAACACTTGGCCAGTCTTTTGGGTTTTTATAACAGCTGACGGACTGAGGGCTCTCCCAAATGCATTGTGGTTCGTTCAAGAGGTGCTACCTTTACATTTCTGAGCACTGCATGTCACAGAGTACTTGAGAGGTACTGCAGTGATCCTCCAGTGGTTGCACAAGCCACTTCAGCAGCAGGTAACTGAATTTCAATGCAAGAAAAGTGTATCCTTCTGAGAAAACCATGGGACATAATATGCAGAGAAGAGGGACAGGTAATACCTGAAGTTTGAGGCTCTCACATCTGTTTGTGAGCATGTATCTGAAACTCACAATCCCCTTGATGGATTTACCTGACACTGAGATGTCAGTGGAAACTACACTGTAAACAGGAACTGTAGTTAAGATTTATGAATTTCCAAGTGGCATGACACTGTTTGTGAATAATTCCCTTACGTGACAGTGGTGAGTCCCACGAGCACTCGTTCAACAAGCTGATTAATATCACAAAATTTTCTGGGTGTTCAGTTGGTGCTGGAAACCTTTTCTAATCCTGATTTCAGAGGGCTTAATTTTTTTTTTTTCACTTTTTTTACACATGTTATTATATCAACATAGGTGATATATCATAGACTATATCAACATGGGCACAGTACTTACACGTTAGTTGGGATTATTAGTTTTCACTTTAGAAGGAACTAAAAATTTCCTTTCTTTTCCTTGGTCATATGTAAAATAGCAAGTGTGAGCAATTTGTTTACAGCTAGTGGTATTAGGTATATGTATAGGTGCATATGTAAGATTTTCTTCTAAGATAAGTGACAGGTTCTTAGATAAATACAAGAGATGTTTTACTAGAGTTCATTACTGGTTCCAGTACTAGGCATTTTCAGTGGTGTTGAGCTCTCCGTGCTTTAACTTGTATATGAATAATCATGAAGTTTTTGTTGTAACATTGATCTATGTTAAAAAGTAGGGGAAAGGAACCAAATTTACACTACAGCATTACTTCTTATAAATAATATTTAATACCAGTAGGTCTGTGCTTTTATAATAATAGTTGGACAAAGTGTTAAAGATTTGCGATGAAGATGAATGCAAAGAAATAACGAGTTACCTTATTGAACATTGCTCAAAATAGACTGACAAAATTGAGAAATGGGAACAAAAATAATCAAAAGACACTGCTTAAGCTGGGTTGAATTTCAAATGAGCAGATGTACTGCATTGTCTTCTCCTTGTCGCTGAATTCAAAGGGGTAAAGACTTTGAAGAGTCTTCTTAAAGGCTATCAGTTGCAGAAAGAAGCTGTTAGCTTTTGTAGCACAGCTTTGTAGAGCTGTTCATGGTTGTAAAACCACCTGAAGAGACTTACTGCTTGAAATCTAATACTGAATCCTCCCTGCTAACTGTTCTTGAAGAAAAATAATTATACCTAGAACGTCTGTTTAGAAGCACTGTGAAAGATATACTACACAGCAAGCATTTCTGGGACATGTCTCGCTCATATTTGGGTGGTTCTGACATCTTTCTATTTCCTACAGTGGAAATAATTGGGAGCTACATAAAGACGAACTGAGCATCCAGACTTCTCATTCCAGTAATTCAGAGTCTATCTGCCTCTTTGCCTTACCGTGAAGTCCAAGAAAGTTAAGTTTGTCCTCTTACACCTACCCAGTGAAATGGTTTGTAAATAAATGAGCTTCACACTGGTATATGTTGCTTCATTTGTTTTAGAGCCGGGGACACAGAGAGTTCACAGAGTGGGGTATGTCACATTCAGTGTGACATACAAATACAAATACACAGCAACTCATTGTCTGTGTGAGATTCCTAAGCCCAGGGCTATATGCTCCATCTCTCTCCTATAGAAATGCTTTCATAGATCTCCTCTGGATCTAGATTGGAGAATGACTTATTGGAAAAGGCTCTGAAGGTAATTATGAGTAAAAACTAATCCATGGAGATATAGTTCTCAGAATTACTGGTTGAAAAACAATGCAGACATTGGCCATAGGCAACACGGGCTCATGAGGGGGGAAGTCCTGTTTCACTAACTTAACTTTCTTTTATGACAAGGTTACCCATCTAGTTGGCCAAGGGAAGCCAGTTGATGTAATCTTTTTGGATTTTGGCAATGCGTTTGTTACTATTTCTCATTGTGTGTTTCTTGACAAAACGTCCACCATACAGCTAGATAAATACATAATACAATGGGTGAATGGCTGATGTATTGGATTCAAGGGTTTATGGTAAATGGGATGGCATAAGGCTGGCAGCCAGTCCCTAGCAGGTTTCCCACTAGTGGGGCCTCCATTTTAGGGTTGGTTCTCTTCAATGTTTTCATAAATGACTTGAATGCAGGACTTAAAGATATATACTAAGTAATTTTGTGTGTGTCAATTGGGCAGAGCAGTTGACTCCCTCAATTGTGGAGATCTCTTGTAGAGAGATCATGCTGAATTAGAGATGGGCCAGTCATTGACTGCATGAAGTTCAACACAGGATCATAGAATCATCTAGGTTGGAAGAGACCTCCAAGATCATCTGGTCCAACCTCTGACCTAACACTAACAAGTCAACCACTAAACCATATCGCTAAGCTCTACATCTAAACGTCTTTTAAAGACCTCCAGGGATGGAGACTCCACCGCTTCCCTGGGCAGCCCATTCCAATGCATAACAACCCGTTCAGTAAAGAAGTTCTTCCTAATATCCAACCTAAACCTCCCCTAGTGCAGCTTTAGCCCATTCCTCCTTGTCCTGTCACCAGGCACATGGGAGAATAGACCAACCCCCACCTCACTACAGCCTCATTTAAAGTACCTGTAGAGTTCGATAAGGGAGAGCCATTTCTTCTCAGAAAGAGTAGTCAGGCATTGGAACACCCATGGAGGTGGTGGAGCCACCATCCCTCGGGGTGTTCAAGGAAAGGTTGGACGTAGTGCTTAGGGTCATGGTTTAGTGGGTGTCATTGGTGGTAGGGGGACGGTTGGACCGGATGATCTTGGAGGCCTTCTCCAACTCTAATGATTCTGTGATTCTGTGTGTATATTAATTATATACATATATATATATTTAGCACTTGAAATTTATATATATGTATATATATATCAGAATGTATGTATATATAATGAAGGTTATGACCCAGCTCTGGGACACGATGAAGAATTAACCCCAATTAAGACAGGCTGAGGGAGCAGCTGCCCCACAGCCAGTGGCTGGATGGGCAGCTCTCCCCATTCGTTCACCTTTTCCTCATGGGTCACCTTCCAGGGTGTGCCCAGAGCCCTTTCCACCACCCGTGAGGGGCTCCCTGGCAGTGACATGGCCACCCAGGGCCACCCTCACAACGGGCACCCCAACCGCACCACCCAACTGGATCCTGCTGGATTATGCACCTGGGAAAGGGCAACCTTGGACATACATACAGATGTGGGGAAGAGAGGCTGGAGAGTAGCCCCACAGAAAGGGATCTGGGGGTTTTGGTAAACACCAACCTGAATGTGAGTCAGCAGCATGCCCTGGCAGCCTGCAGCTCCCTCACAAGGTGAGCAGAGGGGCAAGCGCTGAGCTCTGCTCTCTGGGGAGAGCGACAGGACCTGAGGGAATGGCATGGAGCTGGGGCAGAGGAGGGTCAGGCTGGGAGTTAGGGAAAGGCTCTTCTCTGAAAGGGTGGTTGTGCACTGGAACAAGCTCCCCTTGGTCATGGCACCAAGCCCACCAGATTTCAAGAAGTGTTTGGACAACGCTCTCAGACACATGGTCTGATTTTGGGGTGGTTCTGTGTGGAGCCAGGAGTTGGACTCAATGATCCCTGTGGGTCTCTTGCAACTCAGTATGTGTACTGTTCTATGATTATTTTCAAGTTCTTACATAAAACTTCTTCTATCACCCAAGTGACTTTTTGTTGCAAGTTTCTTTTGCCCATTTCAGTGCCTCTAATTACAATTGAATGACACACTTTAAAAAAAAACAAACACAACCACAGACATGGTGGATCTCTGAATATGATGTACACCTAGCTACTTTGCTTCCTAATAGAGTTCTCTGTAAAACATAATGTCAACTGCTTATGTGTAAACTTGGTGATAACCGAAGAGAGAGGGAAATAGATTAAAAAACAGTCCCAACCCTGAAGACCCAGAAATCACCCTACCTACTGAAGTCATTCAATAGGAGGAGTCATGAATTGCAGAAGCTTGAATAGAGTTTTGCTTTCTGCTTCCTACTCTACATGTCACCTACTTCATCAGGGGCATTCAGTTAACTTAGAATTCTGGTATGCTATAAGGAAGCACTTAATTTGCTACTTGTGTGTGGATGTTACGTATTACTTTTCTCCGTCTCTGTATGTTGAAATTGTGTTTCTTCATCTGTTTGGTATATGGGGTGAAATCAGGTAAGAACTACTTTTTTTTTTTTTTTTTTGTTCCCTATGTGATATAGTCTCATGGCTTTATTGAAGTATAAAAAAAACCTAATATTTCTTTATGTAATTTGGCCAAAAGATTAAATCTTGTGAGAACTGTGCATAATGAAGCAGACGGTTAGTAAAGAGAATTTGATTGCTTTGAAACTGAGCCAAAGGTTCCCATTTTAAAGTAAATAGAACAAAGCCTGATATTTTATCTTTTGCTGTACTTTGGACAGAGACACACTCAGGTATGTGCACTTTGTACAAAGTAAAGAGGAAATTATAAGATAGTTTTAGTGTATTAAGCACTATTTATATTTATTAAGCACTTAATTTTATAAGTTTGTAATTATTTTTTGCTGATTTGATAGTTTGACAGCATTTCAAGTTATGTGTTATATTTTAAGTAGTATAATTTAGTTATGAAAAGGCAGTGTACACTTAAGACTTCCCTCTTTTTGACCACAGAAGACACTTATGATGCTTAGAGACATACACAGGAAAGTTTAGATTGTATATTAACTGAATTAAACTGCATATATAACTGCCCAACCCCTGTTTGTGTTTTCTGACTGTACAGAACAGTGTACTTGAGTACTCTCACAAGTGCGAACAAAGGGCACCTGGACATTCCTTCCTTCCAGGTGTCAAAAAGAAAGAGGAGTATGAAGAAATTCTCCTTAATGATTCATTGTTTAACAACTTAAACTATTAAATCTACATATTTATTTCTAGGACTGATCTAGTTTTACAAAGACTTTTTTTTTTCTATTTACTTTTCAGAGAACAATTCCACTCTAATTTCATAGCCTTTAGTAAATTATTTTTATAGCCTTTAGTAAATTATTTTTTCTGTTTGATGTTTTGTAGCAAGTAAATAGGCTTCATCAGTTAAAATATATTCCTTGTGATAGTTTTCTCCCTTCAGTGGATCAGACTCTGTTTTATGTCAGTGTCATTCCATTGACTTTACAAAAATGAATTGTTATTTCTCTCAGTCAAATGATATGGTAAGGAATCAAAACATAAGAACACTTTTAGGCAAAAATAAAAGATCTATGTTATAGCTATGAATCTGAACAGCAAAACTGTAATCAAGTGGTTGTTTCCACTAAATTCAAGAAAACTGCAGCTGAACAGTTCTTGATTTCTGAACTTCTTCTATAAGTCTCAGCAATGAAACTGAGTTGCCTTCCTGTATCAGTCATTAGTTAATAACCTGTCCAGTAATCACAATAAAAGTTACTTAAATTGTTCAATATCTAAATTACGAGAACTGTGATATTTATTTTGAAATACAAGTAATTTTAACTTTTCCCAGACACAGTACTTGAAATTTTTGTAATTTATGAAAAGGTAATGATAGGCATGATTTTTTTTTTTTCCGTTGACAGGAAGTTTTAGACCATTTCTAACATGCTATAACTTCAACTTTACTCTGGGTTGCAAATATCCATTATTTTTCCTGATATCCAGTCCAGTGCTGACTGCTCTAATCATTGTAGATACATGGTTTGACCAAGAGATTATTGGTCTAATTCCCTAAGCTAATTAGTGTTTTTACTTCATCTTTATTGCATCTCAAATTTTGCAGTTCACTTTGTTTGGCTTCATTTAGACCTCTGCTATGATATCAAACACATTTTTCAGATACCTTTTAACCCCGTGCTTGCTATGCAAGCTTTTACAAACTATAGAGGGTTCTTCGTCTTCCTCAGATTTGCAAATGTGGTGAATTTGGTTCTACTTGCTAACCAGATGCTGGGAAAAGGAGAAGAGCTAGCCTCTTCTATAACTCAAAAGTACTGAGAAATTTCAGGTCACTTTTTTTTTTTTTTTTTTTTTTTTTTAAAAAGGGGGAACTGAGTAGGCATTATTCCTCTTCCTAATTTTGCTTTCTAGAAGTTGATTGACTTTTGTTTTACAAAATTGTTAATGTAATGGCAGGAAAGTTGACACAAGTGCTATCAAATACTAAAAAAATAAAATTAAATTAAAAAAAAAAAGATTCATGTAAAGTTAAAGTAGCCCACTAGAACCACTAGAAGTCAATAGATTGGCCCAAATATCTTTGCTCATGAAACACCTAAACCATAGAATCACAGAATTGTCTAGGTTGGAAGAGACCTCAAGATCATCAAGTTTAACCTCTGACCAATAGAGAAGGTGTACAGGTCATACAGAAAAACTATGACAGGCAAAAGAGTTATGCCTAGAATCCTGAAACCACATTCTACACATTATGATGTCAGTAGCCAAAGGTTACTTTTTAATGACTTACCTTTTGATGTTTGGGAAAGAACTAAGTCTTTGTAGACTCTTGGAAATTGCCATCCTCCTATTGATCCTGAGTGATCTAAAGCTTAACTTTGTTTTGTCCAACTACAGAAATGCTAAATATTGCAGGTTTTCTTGTGTCCTCTATATACAGCTAAGTTTTTCAAACTCAGGACAGTATCCTTTTTTCCCTTGTTTCTTGGTAATGCTGTCCTTATGGTGATCCAAAATTGGGTATGGATTCTGGATCATCCCCTAGTGTCAGATAACTGTTTCTTATTGCTAGATCGAACAATAAGGCATAAGGATTAGCAACTTTGACACCCTGGCTGAAAAGAGGAAGAACCAACCACAATGGTCTTCCTGTTTATACAACACACACTGGTTGTGAAAAAATTCTGAGAACCTAAATTCGATGGTTAAGCGAACGATTTTATCAGCATTGGTTGCTAATTTTTATTTATTATGGAGAATATATATGGTTCAGAAATAATTAGAAAGGTTAGTTTCATATTTGAATTATTCAAGGGATCACAATAATATCTACAAAGTCATTAATTTAACTGTGGCTCCTACTCAGTCAGCACACCTTCTGGCACCTCATTCCAAAGGTCTGGAGTAAATAAAAGACAGGTTCTTCACTTTCCATGGATAAATGTGGAAAGAAAAGTGAAGAGGTGATATTTTGTTTGGTCTGACTCATCAAATTACTGTCTAATAACATTTTCATCTTTTTCAGATGAGGAGAAAAAGTGTCCTGAATTTACAGACCTTAATATAGGCAATGCTTTATCTGGAACAGAACTTGATGTCCAGCTACTGCTATACACAAGGGAAAATCCAAATTGTTCTGAGAAACTCAATGAACATAATGTTACTGCATCTGAGTACCTTAATACCTCCAAGAAAACTGTCTTCGTTATTCATGGCTTCAGACCAACAGGGTCTCCACCAGCATGGCTAGGTGATATAAAGGAGCTCTTACTGTCTTCTGGGGATATTAATCTCATTATAGTTGACTGGAATCGTGGTGCAACAACTGTGATTTATACAACTGCTGTTGAAAACTGCAGAAAAGTTGCAGAAAAACTGAAGGACTATGTTGACCAGATGCTGGTAAGTCAGAGAGTTGTATCTGTTCTGAACAAGTTTAAATAGCATAGTTCGGGTAGGAATGAATATTTAAAATATAGTTATGTCTAACGAGGAGCCCCATGAGAAAATCAAGTGATATTTCTTTAACAAAGTATTTCCTAATTTTGCATGCAGTAAACCTCACCTGAATTCTCATTTCCCTTTCACTGAAATATGTGTAAGACTGCATCTCATTTCTTTAGCCAGATGGAAATTTTAAGTCTTCTGGAAAGAGTGAATGCACCAGTGGGGAAGAAAAGTAAGAGTTATTCAAATAGTATTCAGCAATAAATTAAAATATCACACTACTCTTTCCAATATTAAATTACTATAGTTAAGGATCTTGAATAAAAAAGACATCACCAACATATATAAATATTTGTCACAAATTTATATAAATTTCCTGATGCTACAGGTAGCTGCTAAAAGAGTTGCTGATGCCAGTATTCTTCACTGGACTGTAGATCTATATCCTTAATCAAATCAACAAAAAATGTAATTGTATCTTTTTTTTTTTCATTATTACCTGAGTTTTTATCGCCCGAGTTTTCTTTTCTGCTCACTGTTTCTTTTTCCAGCTGTTCTCATGTTACCAGCATTCCTAATGCTTTGTAGTAATAAAATGTTTTTGTGGATTTTGAGCTTTTTTTTTTTTTAAATACTATTAGCCTTGTAGAATAGGCCTGTTAAGACTTTCCCGCAGGTCTGCATCTGGCACCATTATTCACTTGTTCTGTGGTTTGTTAATGGTATTATGGTTTTAATTTACTATACTGGAAAAATAAGGCATGAAGAGATTTCCCCTGCCCTCCTTGTTCATAGTTTTTTTTCGTCTTTTTTGTATCTGGTAAATGTCTTCCTTTTCCATCTCTATACTCTCCTTTTTCAAATAAACTGGTGTGATATTTTGGAAGAAGTGTGACTCAGGTTTCCTTTTTACATTTTTATAGTCAAATAATTTCATAATTACTACAACAGATAACTATTACAGAAAGTCAAACTTAAAATAAGTTTAGAATTTCCATTTGTTTTTTAAAGTTACAGAATTACGATATATAGCCTGGAGTATTAACCTACAACTAAACAATCTGCTGATGTCTGCTTAGTTAACTCTGTGTGTGTTTTGTTTTGTACTTTTTTTTTAAGGCAGATGGAGCTTCTCTTGACTCTATGCACATGATTGGAGTCAGTCTTGGGGCTCATATTGCTGGTTTTGTTGGCCATAAGTATGATGGCAAACTTGGCAGAATTACAGGTAAGGCTTTTAATCCTGATACTTGTATTCTAGTGTACCCTGCTTTGTTACAGATCACGTAGATACTGGTATTGAAATATCAACAAATAAGAACTGATTATTTAGAAACATACAAGAGGAAAAATTAATCATCAATATAAGTTTAGAAAATTGCAAAATTATTCTTTGAGGACTTAAGTTACTGGTGAAATTTCCTATTTTTCCACTGCTTACCTCTAGTCTCTCAAATGAAAACTAAATGTTGCATCCAGATGCCACTTGAGTTAGGTGATGTACTATCTCAGTTTCAGTCTGGTGGTGAAGAAAATGAGGTCTCTCTTAAGGGAAGTTCAGAAGCTTTTGGTCAGAACACAGGAATTAGGCACAAGCATTAAATTTCACTTTGAATTATCTGAGCATGTTGCGGGCTTTACTATATTGGGCAACCTGCTACAGGAAGCTTAAATCAGGTGTGAAGCATGGATACTGCAGATTTTACCTAATATCTGTTGCAAATCATCATTGTCATCCGTGGGAGTGGTATATACAGTGAAAATTTGAATACCTACATTTGGGTACATCCTTCAGGCACATGAATTTTAAGAATAACTTTTCAATGCTAGTTCCTAGGGCAGAATCCACAGTGCTAATTTGGGTACACAGGCTCCTGATAATTCTTGTGCAAGAGCTAAATTCACTGCAGCTGGCATGCTGAGGAGGAAGCTGATTTAACTAACTACTAGAAAAGATTGTAAGAAGGCTCTGTTGCTTTCTAAGATTTAAGTGAGCAGCTATTTTCAGGCTGAAAGGAAGCACCTTGAGATTCACAGCTCCTAACCATCTCTTTGGGGTACTAAAGTGATTTGTTGTTTTGTTTTGTTTTTCCAAATGTAACAGAAGCCAGTAGCCAGTTTTATGAAAGGGAATTAGATACTCCTCCCCTTTTACTACAGTACTCTGAAAGCCATGGCCTTTTCTAAAAGTTTGATAAGCTATATTCCCTTGGTTATAAATACTCATTTCCACTTTACACAATTCCTTAGGGTGTTTTTTTTTGCTTCATAGGCTGGGGACAATCTTGATGGCAATACCAGGCCAACAAGTCTGCCGCCTTTCTGACTTTTTATATTAACTGTGAGCTAGTAGATCTATGTCATTTCTGAATTCAGATGCTTAAGGGTAAATGGAATTGTATGAAACATCCCAATCACCTTCCTGTCATTTCAAATACAGATGAAGGCAAAGACTAGATAGTACAAACTCACAAGACTCATAATCACTTGACTGTTTTGATACTGTTTCTTTCCAACAAATGGGGTGTAAAACTATAAGAAAGTGGCCCAAACTGGTGTTGGAAAAACTAGATTAAAAATAAATAAATAAATTGAGGCTTTTGGAACATAAAACTGATTAATGGATGGAAACAATAAACTTTGCCACCTGGCATACAATGAATGTTTAATCTTGGCATTCCATGAGCTTCTGTGGTAGTTTGGATTTTGGTTATCTTGATCTTGAGAGAAAACCTTTCTAGACCAGTTCTTAAAGCACATCTGCCAGTTAAATCATAATACAAATCTGTTGGGTCTTGAATAAGCTAAGGTCATGTGCTAGACCCATCTCACAATTAGTGAGAATGAAATTAGGAGTCAAGTGCAAAGATACGTTTTGTCTTGACAATTAGTTACATTTTCCATCCTTGCTGCTTTTTTGCCACCCTCTTCCCTTTGTCTCTGCTTTTGTTGTCAAGAAACTAGGAACAGAGCAAACCTCAACTAACGACTTTTCTTTCCTGCGAAGGACAGTAATTACTATCTTGAAAACTGTTAAGTTTCGTGGTTGCACAACAATAATTCTCTATTGCTAAAAGGAAGGAGAATAAGAAGTGCTTATGCTTCAAATACTTTACCACCCAAATTCTCTCCTATTAGGTATCAAGTGCTTTTTGTGGATCTCAGCTGAAAACTCTTTTGTCATAGTTCAGTTTTGATTTGAGTATAATACTTCCAGACCTGCTTCCAATGAAATTGTGTAAAAAGATAGTATGTCACTTATTTTCCTTTAAAAACTTTTTTCTATAATTAATTCCAACACCAACTGGTAAAATGATCAAGGCTTGTTTGAAATCATCTCCCATCCAAGATGTCCCTATCCTGGGTTCTGGTGTTGAGAGCAGCTACATTTCATATTTTATTTTTATGAAGTAAATAATAGGAATCGTATTTTCTGGGGGAAAAAAAGAAAATGAATTAACTTGATTTTATTCCTAATATAGTTGGCTTATAGTTGTTCTGGAGAATGTGGAGATGAGCACAACTTAACAGGAGAGAGATAAACTTAATAGGAGAGAGAGAAATTCAAACATATGGCTTGGTCTTGTACTAGGAAACCTTGCTTTACTTAGCTTAGCAAGTTGAAGAATAGAAACTTGTGAATAATTGTTTTGGTTTTATTCTTATTACCTCATGAAAAGGGGTAAGTCATTGATGAATAATGCTCACGTGTCAATCTTGTATATAACTGTAGATACAGATCCCAGGATTTGTAATGCTAATGGTAAGTCATTGATGAATAATGCTCACGTGTCAATCTTGTATATAACTGTAGATACAGATCCCAGGATTTGTAATGCTAATGTCTCTTTCATTCAGGTCTTGATCCAGCAGGCCCTTCATTCACTCGAGAACCACCAGAGGGCAGATTGGATCGTACTGATGCAAAATTCGTTGATGTAATTCATACAGATTCTGATGGTAATGACATAGCTCTAACTTCCCTATTTCAGCTAAAGGAAAGGCAGAAAAGGGAAAGATGGGATAAGCTGTTTCAGGAACATGCATATGGCGTTGCAGTAGTTTTAATGAGTGGATTGCTGTGCTGTTGCTTCCTAATAGTGTGCATACTTTTGAAATCATGTTTTATGTAAGCTTGTTCATCAAGAAATTGAAATTCAACTTTGATGATGATTTCAGCAATGATGACCTGTTTTGTTCTGTTCTGACATGAGTAGTCCTGTTATTGAATGAGTTAGCTTCCTGAACCTGAACCTGAAAATACTGAAGCAACTTTAATATCCAACAGCTAACTGAAGACATATGTAGATAAACATAAAGATGAGTCCACCTAATGCCATGCAAATGTAATAATTTATGCATTGTTTGTTATGGTATATTCTTTCTGAATACAAACCAAGAAGTCTGCACATTGGATAAAACGTGTGTATTGCATTTATTTCTGATACTATTCTTTGCAAAATAGTATCACGTAAACATTCTTTTACTGTGCTAGTGTGTATGAACACAGAGGTTGTAAGCATGTCACTGAATTAAAGCCTGTTCTCAGATAACCAGTCTCAGCTGTAACACATTAGTACGCTGTTCAGATCCACTGCCTAAAATTATGTATGGAAACACATTACTGTAAGGTTGAAGGACATTGTAGTCTGATTTCTTCATACTATAATCTGGTTTAATTTTCTTCTCAAAATATAAGGGAACCTTTCAAATCTACCACATGTGGCCCATTATTTGTGTAGTTTCATAACAGTTTCTTTAACGGTATTAAAACTTATTATTTTATTATACAATTTTATATGTGAAGTTGTAAAATACCAATGTTTGCAACATTCCCATTATGTGAATAAAGGTAAGGAAGGTAGAAAGGAAGGTAGGTCAGATTAAGTTAAATCTTACTGAAATCAGTCATGTTTCTTTTATGGAACATGAGAAACAAAGATTTATTTTTTAGTGTAGTTCAGAATCCAATGTCATATGCAAAAAAAATTGGGAAATCTTACTCTAGTTAAACATCGGGAAATAATTTTCGTTCATAGAGAAAACATGAATTTCATAAATTTCTTCATGCAAATAATGTTTCAGCTGCAGTACTAAAGAGTTGCTTCTGTCCTATCCTTTTTCTTTTGTGGAAATAAGAGTCATGCACACGTTTGTAGATTGCAATTTACATTTTAACAACTTCTCTTAGAAAGAAAAAAAAATGTGAATTTTAACTCAACATGAATTCCACTTAAAGAACAAAAGAACAATATATTTGCAAGTATTTTCTTTAAAAGATCCATGTTATTTTGTAGTGCAATCTAATGATAAATTATTCACTGGATAATTCTGCTTATGTTTTTGTTGTTATTGTTGTTTTTTAATTTGTGATGTTTTTAGTACTAGGTTTCAAGAAACCTTTAGGAACCATTGATTTCTATCCAAATGGAGGAATGGATCAGCCTGGTTGCCCACAAACAGTATTCAGTGGTAAATAAAAATGTGTTCAGTTAATGAGAAAAGAGTCTGAGGTCAAATCAAAAATGACTAACCTGAATTCAGTGGGCACTTCCCATTCACAGTACTATTGGGTTAGAGGGCACTGTATTCTTTCTTTTCCCTTCTCATTCAGCAAAAAGGAAAACCAAAGACATTGGGCATTTTGATTTTAATAAAAATCTTCCCATATGCATACATAGTCCATCGTACCATTATTACTGTCTATATAACATGCATGTAGTGATCATTATTTTCCTGTGTTTATATATGGTCAGGTATGGGAAAAGATGTTGTAGGGGAAGATGCAAGTGATTTGGACATCACCACTAGGAAATGACAAGGCAAGGGTTTCAAGTCTCCACTATATATCAGGTTTCTACCTGATTGGCAGTGATGTACTAGGGTTTGAACAGGTCTTTTAGACCTGTTTTCTTCAGAAAGAAAACAGTTTTATTGCATGATCTTTTGCTGCAGAATTTTGCTTATTTCAGCCTCCATAAATTTTAGGCAAAGTTGCTACCCATTGTTTGATTGTTTGTTTTTAAAATAATTTTGAATATATGTTTTTTGGTATATTGTATTATTCTTTATATATTATATATACATATGGATTATATATATATATGAAGTAGAGCTCACAATAGTGTTTCTACTTAAATATTACACATGATCAATTGTATCATTTGTGGCAACAAAGCCAATTGCAATACAGGCTCATGCCTGATAACAAAAATTGTCTAAATTTGATAGGACATAGTAGACAGACTATTTCTTGCGTATAAAAACCTGAATGTTTTTCTCTATACCTGCAATACTCAAAACAGTCTTTATTTTCTTCTTCTTGTGTGTGCATCCATTTTAGTGGTCAACTAAACAGGTGGTCCACATTCAGTGATCATCTAAACAGGGCATAAAGACATGGCTAACAAAGAATGATTTAGTTAAATGAGATTATTTGAGTAACATCTTTTCTTTCCTGAAGAAAAATGATGACATATTCTTTGTACATTTCATTTTTTCTTTCCTGAAGGATTGCAGTATTTTAAATGTGACCATCAAAGATCTGTCTTCCTCTTCTTATCATCTTTGAAAAGGAAGTGCAACTTAATAGCATATCCTTGTGACTCTTACTCAGATTATAAGAGAGGAAAATGTGTTGATTGTGAAGCTTTCCAGCCAATGTCATGTCCAGTAATGGGTAAGAGTTACCATATCTGGTCTGGGATGGGTTTTTCAGAAATTCAGACTTGCTCCTTCTGGGTCTGCCCCAGGGATCTGTAGCATCTTGCTAAGGGATCTGATGAGATTGACTGAGGGTAGAGCTGCATACTGTTTTAAACAGTTCAAAGCTTAAGGCTTTGTCTGCTTTATAGTTAGCTCTCTAAGATAGGGTGCTGAATGTTCCCAATATTTGATTATTAGGCTTTCTAGTCTGAAACAGATTCAGCATGCATTTCCTCTATATAGAGAAATTGCTTCTTCTTAAGTGTGTCTGTCAAGTCTGCCACTTTGGGTAACTTGCTTTTATGTAATTGTATGTGTGTTGTGATACATCTCTTTAGGCTTTTGTAGTATGTTATAATTCCTGGAGTACCTGTGGTTTTTGATTAAGAGTAATAATGATTATAGCAACTTCATGGAGTCTCTGTCTCTTTTTTTGGAATCAAACTCATATTTGTAGAGATTGTTAGTTGTTTGGGCCTTTATTACTTTTAGAGAAGATCTGAAAGCAGCTTAAATAACGTGAGCATTTCCCAGTTGGCAAAGCAGGGTTTTCATAAAAAGGAAATATTTAGAATATTTAAATAGAAGTTAACTTTCAATTCATACCTTGTCTTCTGACGTATGTCCTTGAACAGTTATATTAGTTAGGTCTAGATTGAAGAAAAAACATAGATAGATGTGTCTGTATACTATTTTATAATAAGAACCAACTATAACAGGACCTTAGTATAGGGCGGGAAGACTCAGGGACTAGAATGGTTATTAGTCATGCCTGATGCACTTAAACAGAATGCCTGAGCTAGATGTGGAGAAATATATGATCAATCAGCTGCCCTCATTGTTAATTTTTATTTTAATACCCACAAGGAAAGGGTTTTTTAATTCTATTTTTAATATGTATAAAGAAATGGGAGGCAGCTGAAACTGGGAACTTGGAGGAGAAACAGCATCCTTCTGCTGCAAGCTTTCCCACCTGCTGTCTTGCAGTGCCAGCTCTGCAGCCTGGAACTAGCCCTCACTGTCCATTCTAGATAAAGAAGTCAAGAGGGACTGAATAGCATCAGCCACTTTAGAAACAAAGACTTTTATCAAGACCCAAAGACAAAAAGCAAAATTACATTATTATTATTATTATTATATTATATTATATTATATTATATTATATATAATTTTTATATATAATTTATATATAATTTATATATATATTATATATAATTATAATAATTAATTAATTAATTATTATTATTATAAATAATAATAATAATAATACATTGCACCCAAGAACTTAGGAGATTTAAAGAGCATCAAATGTTTTATTAAATCATATCCACAATTATAGAATACAGGATTTAAAAATGCTTGCTGTAATGACTCAAGCAAGAAAGGAAGACACTTTACTAAATGTGAAGCTGTTCTGTAATTGTTCTCTGCAAATATGTTAGCTACTTTTTTGGTTTTGTTTTTATTACCTCTGCAGGATTTTATTGGCACTAAACACATTCTTTATATCAATTATTATTTATATTAATTATATCAATTGTTTGACAGTAATATATTAGAAAAATGAAATACATACATATGTTATGCTCTTCTGTTCTGTTTATGGTATTCCTGCATTTTCCAAGTCACTTACTTTCTAAGTGAATGTTTAAGAAAATTAAACTCAAGTCTGTCACTTTGAGTAACTTGCTTTTGGGTAATTGTATGTGTATTGTGATGCTGCTGTATGACTGAAATAAAATGTTTAAACTTTGAATTTCAGGTTATTATGCTGATGGCTGGAAAAAACATTTAATAATGAAGAATTCACCAACGAAAGCTTATTTTGATACTTCAGACAACGACCCATTCTGCAGTAAGTGAATGAACACACACACACACACATATGCATAACAGTCCCTTTATGAAATGTTATGGTTCTTAATTTTTAGCTGACTTGAAGGGAACACGTGTTAAAAGTAGAAAGTTATTGTTAGCTGCAATAGAAAACAAACAAACCATGAGTGAAGTGTCAGTTTGCAGACTGGGTGGAAGGAGATGAGTTAATATGGCAAAAGAGTAAGCAATATGTTAACTGATAAGGAAATGTGACTTTAAAAGTAATGAAATCTCTTCCAACCTAGAAATTCTGTGATTCTGTGAAATGGACTGACTGCCAGAGTAATAAGAAAGACAAAAAATGAGAATCAAGTGACAGGGAAAATGCTGAGAGAATCTGCTTAGATGGGATTGTTCTTGCCATTTTCAGAGAGTAAAAACTGGCAAGAGTTCCTTGGGTGGAGGAAGGAAAGGAAACACTTGTATGTTGTACCCCCAGGGTGGTTAGTGACCTACATTGAACTAGAGCTATTCCAGCTTTTAAAGATCCACGAGGAAAACAGAGGAGGAAAAACTGACTTTATCGGGGTTATGCTATATAGGGATGAACTCTTTTGGTGTGGACTTTAGCTACAACAATTTACCTCTCCATTTGGAGGTCTAGCTTAGAGTCTTATCCTATTTCTGATTTTATCTGTTTTTTTCAAGAGACTCTTTTAGTTAGTGATGTTACAAAATCTTTGGTTTGGGGTATAGGGATAGGCTTATATGGAATTCAAGTGAAATCAAGTTTTCCCATTGGCGTTTTCCATTTTCTCAGCAAGCTTTGTGACCAGGGACCAAGTTATTTTTTGTTACTGTGGTAATTGTTCTTGCTTAAATCACTGTTTCTTCCAAAGGGCCCAGAAGAGGTTAACAAAGGTGTTACAGATTTTATATAACGTAGTGCTAAGGTAATTGGTGCAGCTGACTAACGAAATGAAGTGGTCTTGGTGTGCAGAGAAAAAGACTTGTGGAGCAAAGCCTAAGGCACAAATTTAAATTTGCTTACATATATGTATTCCATAGTGGCAGATGAAGGAGAATGAGCATATGGGTAGCTAACTGCATTTCAAGTATATTGATTTTAATGTTACAGTGCCTATTTGAGAGCCCTTTACACACTCCAGAGTCTTCCCAACCCTTTTTCTCTAAACTGCCCAAGTCAAATCTTCTTCCCCTCGTCCTTCCTAACCCAGAGAAGAAAAATAGACCCGTCTCTTCCTGGTGTTATTTCCACTCAACATCTGCTACTGCTGCTCCTCTCCCTGTCAGGTCTGCTTGGACTTTGCTCTTTCATGCTTTCAAGGCTGCACAGGCTACTAGGTTTCCTCATTTCATTCCTCTTGGAGAAAAATATGGCTTTGCTTTCACTCTCACACATATTAAAGTCTATCAAAAATCCTGATTCTTTCAGGCAGAATCCTTATTCTTTCCTGGTGGAAGAAGTATGTAGAAGAATAAAAGATTATATAGAGTAGTCTGGGACAGGTGTGGTAGAAGAGAGAAAACAGGGGGATTATTACCAAACATAGGAGGAGATACATGGAAAGGAGTAAGAAGATCTGTAATGACAGGATGGAAAATACGCAAAGTCAAGAAGAAAAGTAAGTCTAATAAAGCAGTCTGAAAAAGAGGGTATTTATTAACTAAGCCTTATTTTAATTCACAGATGTTTGAAAACATGAGGAAATAGAGAAGAAAGAAAAAAAAAAAAAAAAAAAAAAAGAAGCCTTGAACTAAATAAAACTGTAAACCTGAG
Organism: Netta rufina; assembly: GCF_964035555.1. NCBI lineage: Eukaryota > Metazoa > Chordata > Aves > Anseriformes > Anatidae > Netta > Netta rufina. The sequence goes on from NC_140123.1 coordinate 104,478,885, forward strand.
TAGGACCAGTTTTTCATTCAAGGTGAGGGTTTGCCTTTTAGGAGAGACTGTTAAAGAATAACATGCCAGAAAAAAAGACAAATGGGTTTGAATTGGCTTCCCAATTTTCAGAGTAGTAATGCTGTATTTCCTCTGGAAAGCCATAGCCCAGTCACAGTATGTGTGGTGGTTGCAGAAGTGCAGCGGAAGGCCAGGTCGGTGCTTCACAGGGCATGGCAGAGTAGGCCCACTGCATGCTGTCCTCCAGCGGGCTGGTGCTCTGAGGGCACTATTCCCCAGCAGTAGCGTGTTTTACTGAGGCAGTGAGCCCTCCCATGGAAGGTCAGAAGAGACTGGAGCATGGAAAAGCAGTCAGCCTCCTCTCCTCAGTCACCCCCACACAGTTTTTCTAGTACCCATGTGGCCTATCCCCTTAAAAGTATGTTTGGGCACGTTGGCTTCCTCTGAGAGAAGGGTGCTCTGTGGATGTGTACTGCTGTGATTACGCAGGCTGGGCAATCAAGAACCAGAATAATGTCTCTCTTCAGCTGTTAGCTCGCGACTCATCTGCTCACCTAGCTAACTGCCTGGCTTGCCTATCCAGAAAACTTGCATGAATGCTGTTCCTCCCTCTTCCTGCCAATGTACTGCACCTATTTCTGGATGCATCACTTTTGTGGATAGCATGATAGTTTGTTTCACCATAATAGTAGCTCAAATATCCCCACTTTGCAGAGCTTGCCAAGAACTGAAGGTGCCAGTTAGGAGTTAATTTTGCATTGTTTCCTTAGTAAGGTCAAACTCCTCATGTTAACTCTGATGGCAGTTTTCTGATGCAAATTGTTTCCATGTAAGAACCGGAAAAAATTATACGTTAAGTACAGAGACCTCCAAACAGCCATTTTGTGAAAGCTGCTTTTTGATTTGACAATAGCCATTTTGTTCTGGCTTTAGCTGGTTACTCAGAAGTAAAGGGTTGCTATTATTACCATCACCAAGTGAATACTTTTAAAAGGGTGCTGATAATAACTGTATCCTGTTGAGGTTCATTCCTTAAATCTTACTATTTCCTATTTGTTTTTGCAGTGTATAACTACTTACTGTATATTACTACCTGGAATAAAAGCATTAGGAGAGGTTTCATTAAAGTTAAGATAACTGATTATGCTGGAAACACAATAGAATCAGAGGTGAATAGGTACGTCATGCTTTGTCCGTAAATCTTTTTTTATCTCTGTGTAGAACTAATTTCCTGAGTTTCCTAAGCCTTGATTCAGACTTGTCAACTAAGTCAAGAGGTTGTTAAGTCTTGGCCACAGCTCCTTTTCCTGGATTTGATACGGCTCTGTGTCAGAGACAATGCTTCTCAACCTGAAATGATTTTCCCTTCCTTTCCAAACTAGCCCATGTTTTTGTCTGCCACTCGCTTGAATTCAGTTCTCAGTGTCCTTGTTCTGAACGTTCTCAGCTGATCCGTCTTGCAAGATTTCTGTTCTCAGTAATAACTCTTTGAAATCATGAATATTTCTCAGATAAAAAACTCTGACTATAAATCATATTTTTCTCTAGTGAAGTTGCAACATTTCAGCAATATAAGAGAGTCAAAATATTGACTGGATTTTACCGGGATTTTGACAAAATATCGAAAATTTCCTTGACCTTTTCTACGAAGACTTTAATAGGTCCAAAGTACAAGCTTAGGATTCTTCAGATGAGGCTGAAATCTCTTAATAACCCAGAAAGGTAAGTGTTTGTTACGCATCAAAGTTGTGTGTCAACTAAACTGCTCAGGATGTTTCCTCAGAAATTTGTACTTGCCTCTATTACTTTTTTATCACATATTCATAAATGCAGGAATAATCTTCTAATCCTATCTAGGATAAAATTCATCTTGTGGAAGAGCTGTTTTGTACATTAACACTTAGTGCACAGCACCCTCAAATGTACTCTTGTGCATGTAAAAGTCATACACGCTCCTTATTACAGCAGGCTGCTGTTACGGTTTGCTCTGAAGGAGCTCTCAAGGACCACTTATGTAGGTCAGCCTGACTTACACCTGCAGTGATTGCAGGGAGAAGTTCTCTTCCTGAAGATGAATGTTATGAAGTACTTTTCTGCTTTTAATTATGTGTCTGTACACAGCTTTTCTTAGACATGGAATGGAGTACTTCTATGACTGAACTAGGCTATTAGTCTTGTTGCTGATGGTGAAGACCCTCCAAGAGCAAAACGTGCAGTCTGTGCTTTCCTACACTTAAAATGAAATAATCTACATTTATTATACCAAGTGCTGTTATTACACAGCATTATTTATTATTTATTTATTTATTTATTTATTGAAATACTTCAGCACTGCTGCCATAAGTTCATTTTTTACATCTCCAAAGTTACCTCTACTATAGCATTAGCAATTAAATGATACGTTTTCATCTTGTGAAAATAACATTTTACATAGAAAAGTTAAGAAATACCCCAGAGTAGCAACAATACTTTATTTTAGAGTTATTACATATATTTGCTTCACATTAATAGCAGATTCAACAAAGCATGATTTTAAAATAAAGTCTGCACCGGGGAAGGTTCATACGGGATATTAGGAAAAAAATCTTTACCATGCAGGTGGTTAAGCACTGGGACAGGCTTCCTAGCAAGGCTGTTTATGCCCCTTGTCTGTCAATGTTCGAGAGACATTTGGACACTGCCCTAATTTACATGCTTTAACTTCTGGTTAGCCCTGAAGTGGTCAGGCAGTTTAACTTGTTGGTCTTTGTGGGTCCCTTCCAACTGTTCTGTTCTGTTCTGTTCTGTTCTGTTCTATTCTATTCTATTCTATTCTATTCTATTCTATTCTATTCTATTCCTTATAATGGTAATCAAATAACCGATGAGAGAGAATAATGAGTAAGTCTGTATATTTTGTTAACTTAAAATGCAACATTTGGTATATGATAATAGTCCAGAAGGAATCAGGTATGATAATTTGTAACAATTAAGAAATTTTGTTAAATTAATCTGTTATTTCACATTTACTGAGAAAGCGGAGAAGACAGGTGGGAGAGACTTAGAAAGAAACAGAATTTTGGCAATCAAAATAATACCTCCAAATATGTATGCATTAAACTTTGTTAACTTGTTGAAGGCCATAAATTTCTAGCTCTCAGGTGAACTGGAATGATTTTATTTAAAAGCATTTGGTGATGAGAGATAGTCAAAGCTCTAAATCATGTTGCAATTTTTTTCCCAACTCAATGGTGATAAATCAAAAGATGCATTTCATGCAAGCCTATCGTTATTCAGAACTTTTTCAGATTAATAATCTAGCAAATGGTGACTGCTTTCAGTGAACAATCTTTATTGTTTTTGAGTTTTCATGCCTGTTACTCTGATGGTTGTTAGTTTTAAAGTAAGATGCACTTGATTTGTTTTAATATAGGATCCCCTAAAGTCCTTGTTACGGAATCTCATCAGATGGTAGTCATACAGGCACATTAGCTACTTTAAGATAGTGATGTAAAAAAGTGTGTTGAATCAGCATGTGAAGGTAATTTAAATGCAGATGTTACAGCACCATTGGTTGTTATAATTACATAATTGCTCATTGTAATTATGACTACCTATATTTACCTTATTTAGTTACATGTAATTACACCAATTACTTGAATACAGGATAATTAACTAGAAACTACTTTTAAATATTTAAATTATTCATATAACAAAATAATAGGTAAAAACCAGGAGACAGGTGCAGAGATAAAAGAGAGTCTCACTCTCCCCAGATTTGGGTTAATAGTGGACGGTGGGAGTCTGGGGAATATCACTGAAAATTGTGAAAAATCACTGACCCATTATTCACACAGCTGGTGTGGGAGTGTAGGAGTGGTAAAGGGTACATGTAATTTTCAGACTCCTCTGATCTCTAAGATAAATCACTCCGGCTCATGCATAAAAACCGAAAGCTTTCATAACTTGTGTTCATCCAGGTGCCACTTCTCCCAGAAAGCTTTTGAATCTGTCACTCAGCTCAGACTCAATTGATGAGGAAGGTAAATGTTTCAGAGATACTTAGTCCAGCCAACTTATTTATTTATTTATTTTTAACCAAAGCAAAAACGGTAAGAGTAAAAAAAGAAGACCTTATTAATATCTCTGTTGAACAAGAAAGCATGGCATGCCCTTGGTTTTTAGTAGATGGAAGAGAAGCCACATGGGATGAAAGTTTATGATTGCCTCACTTCACAAAAAAAAATCATTTGCCTTTTGCTACTTCCCAGTGAACTGGAGAACCCTCTCCTCTCTCAGGTCTACACTCCCGGGAGACACGCCTGGTTCTTAATAATCACAAACTTAGATGGATTTCACTTCAAATGAGAGACAAATGTTGGAAACAGTGTTTTTATTTCTAGTATTTATCATCATGTCTAACTGTTCTATCCCCTGTGATTAGATAGAATCCTTCCCAGGTGATTTCTTCTGTTGGAGAACAGGCTGTGCTAACATACGCTGCTGTTGCATTGCGATTACTGTTGCAAATGTGCAGAAATACAGTGCTGTAAACTGAAAGTAAATTCAACAAATATATACATATAATAATCTTATATTGTTCTTTTTGCAAATTTGTCCTGTGAATTCTTTCACAGTCTTTTGTGAGGATTTTTACAATGCTGTCAGTTTCCATGGTTTTCTCTCCCTCTGCAAAAATAATGGAAGAGTAAACCATTACATTCAAATCAAAACAAATTGTGGATGAAGGACTGTGTTAAATTCTACGTTTTGCATTATATAAAATATACAGAATTTCTCCTGATCCTAGTTGTAAAATCTACTGTTTTAGCTTTTGTGGGGCTTTTGAAGAGCCTCAAATTCTTATATAGGAAACTGTCAGTTCTTTCACATGCAGGTAGGTGGATTCATAACTGTTTGGAAATCTCGCACTTATGACAACAAAGGTGCCTTGTGGGATGTTCCTTCTCAGCCCTTTATTTTCCCTTAGGTGTTTCACTGTACCTAATTCCCAGTCTCAGGTGAATTGTGTTGTTTAGCCAGTTCAGAGCAATGTAGAAGATAAGTAACATAGTTTGTATGCCCTTAGAAGTGCCATTGGAGGAAAGGCTGTGTCAGTCACTTGTTTGTCCCATCCAGCTCTCACCATCTTCTATAGCACATAAAGGGCAAAGCTGTGACCTGTCTCGGCACTAAAAGCACACAGCTAGTTTATTTGTTGATGTCAAAAAGTAAAATTTTGTGTGTGAGAGGCTCCTTTTGTGACATCTGTATACATTCCTGTGATACTGTGCTGTTCTGAGTTTTCAAGGCATTTAGATGATAAATTACACTCCTGCATGGGACTTATACATGCTCTTGTTACAGAATAAATAAATAGAGAGAAGTTATTAAGATGCAGTATTTTGCTTGTCTTTGGAATGAAAGAAGAGGAACTTTCCTACCTAGGAATTTAAAAATAAATTGTTAACAGGAATTGGGCTGCACTTGGAACATTATTCTAAAGAACTAATTTTAATGCAGATTCAGCTTTAGTGGCTGCATTATAGCATCTTCATAGTTCAGGCTAATGTGGTACTCTTCTTTCTCATGTCACTGTATGCCATCCATCTAATGACCTGGTTGTTTGCAGTCTGGCAAAACTACTCTAGTGATGCATAAAGTAGGGTGTAAACAGACAAGAAGACATCTGTTGTTGTCCTGAGTACTGTCTCTGAGAGGTAGTAAATACTGAAGGTTTAATAATTCAGATACTAAAACATTTTTCTATTGATTTTACATTTTCTGTTTTGCACATATATGTATATATCTTTATTTTGTTTCTACTTTCATAGGGTACAGCTGTGCAGATATGATTTTGTACTGATGGAGAACACTGAACTGACCTTCAAACCCATCCCCTGTCCAGAGAACAGTACATGAAGAGAGAGCTTCTGCTAACTTAATTTCTCTTATGGCAGTGACATTTGATTCTTCCTCAGGATAAAGACTGCAATGAGAAGGGAAATGAGATAACCCAGATTTATTTTCAAGAGTCTGTATGGTAATACGCATTACTTCCTCTGAGTGCCTTAGGGTGAAATTCATAGAAAAGTTCTGGTACCTATGTATTTAGGAAATTTGAATAAAATCGATGCATCATAGAGAACGTACAATGATCTATTAGTTATTATTTGTTAACAGTGAGGCAACTACTGAATTAAAGATGAATTATCTGCATAATCTCAGCACATTATTAATCAAGTCATACATATATTTAATTATTTATTATTTATAATGGTTTTTACATTGAAATATAATTACCTGTCTACCAAGTGAATTTAATATACTGTACATGTGATCTACAGTTCTAATATATAGCAGTTTTGCTGTTCTATGTTCATTGGATAAACGAATTCATGTTTTCTCATTATGCAGTGTCTCAGTCTCTAAGAACTGGAATAATAAGTTTTGTGAACACATATGTAACTGCTGTTTAAATTATCTGTAGTCTCATCTGAGATGAATACTGTTGCACCCACTCAGTTTTTTTCAGTTAAAGCTATGGACAGGACAGTGATGTTTCAGATATGAAGTAATTCTAAAGACTGTTCTGAAGAGAATAATTTGGAGATGAAATATATGCATTTATATTGTGTTTCAGTTTGGGCCTTTCGCAATTGGAACTGCTGCTCATGTTGTACTTGATGACAGCTTTTCACTTACTGGAATGTGAACAGGAATAAATCCTACATGAAAATTTCTTCCACCAGTTCAGAAAAGTTTTCCAATGCCAGATTGCCTTCCTGATGGTACTGATTGAAGAAAAGATATGTGCTTTATTTTTCTTTAAGCTTTTTTCTTTCTAATTCTTTTACTATGTACTTAACTGTTTTCTTGTGTGAATGAGTCCTATGCACATTATCTTTGTCCTTCCTTTCCCATGCCTACACTGTCCTTCCTCTTGATAGCAACAGGTGGTTGAACCTAGTGGCAAACTTCACGTGAATGTCAATGGTGTGAGATGTCCAAAACCTAGGAACTCTAAGTTGTATTGAAAGTCAACAGCTGGGTTAGAAGGAATATGGGAGACAGTGCGGCCAGATGTATTTGTCTTTGCACACGCTCCCCCTGACTTCATGAAGGACCGTGGGTTCATGCATGTAAAACTAAACTGGAACAATCTGCCCAACATTCATTCACAGAAGGAAGGGAAAACAACTTCTTTTTTTTTTTTTTTTTTTTAAATTGCAGGGGTATTCAAATTAAGTTTTATGGTATTTGAGCCATGATGCATAAATCTTTTAATTTCAGATTTCAGCAGTAACCACATTTTCACTTTACATGTACATACAATCACACAGAACACATTTGAATTCTGAACTATCAAGCACTTTAAATGCCTTGAGTGTACGAACGGACCCCTTTTAATGAAAGCATCTTGCTTCATCAGGTCTATTACTGTGAAGGAAATGGCTGATGGGTTAAAAACATCATTCAGATACCATAGTGATTCGCACAAAATATGAACCTAAACAGACAAGCAAACCATTTGTTTTGGCTGTCTGGAATTGAAGCTGTGTGAGGATATTCTAAGTTGTTGTTCTGTATTTTATTTTTTTTTTTATTATTTTTCTGTTCTTACATGATACATCATCATGGCATTTTGTTTAGATTTAAAATTAGAAATAGTGATAGCAATTTGTGTTTTTTTTTTTTTTCTTTTTTTTTTTCTTTGTTTGTTTTTTTTTGGTTGGGTAGGTTCTTGTTGTTACTGTTTTACTATTGTTGTAAGCCAAACAATGTACTTAGATCATAGGATATTTATGTACAAGAGAAAATGATGGGGAAAAAAAATGTTCTGTAGAGCTACCATCAAATTTTTGCTTTTTATTATTTTTTAAAGAATTTTTTACTTTTTCAGCCAAATAAAGAAGATGGTCTGTTATTCAAGTGTTTTTGGTGTTTTTCTTTCTTTCTTTCTTTTTTTTTTTTTTTTAAATAATAATGGGTTAACCAAAGAAAATATGGGATGCTCACAAGCCAGAGTAGCAGAGTAGTTCGGAAGTTAAACAGAAGAAACAACTGAGTTTGGCTGTGGACAGACATGCTTAGGGACTTTTTTTTTTTTTTTTTAAAAGGGAAAAAAAAAAAAAGATAAAACATATATATTGTATATTCCACATTAGTATGCTTATGTACATGTGTATGGAGGGAAGTGTGGGGTTTGTGTGTGTGTGTTTTTCTGTATTTCATCATCTCATCTCATTCTCTCTCTCTCTTTTTTTTTTTTTTTTTTTTTTTTTTTTTTATTGACTGTCTATTCTGCTTGTTTTCATTCTGTAGGCTTTTGCCAAGCAGTGCTCTCACCACCCCTAGGTTTCCCTTTACAAGTCTCTGAGCTTCCTTTATTGCCTTACCTTCAAATACCTGTTTCTTATGTCACTTAAAAGGAAGCATAGAGACCTGAGAGTAATTTTCAAATGTCTCAGAAAATAATCTTTCAATGGGTAACATAGATGTTCTGGCAGAGAAATGTATCAGATGGCCTCTTAAGTTTCCTTTTAACGTTGCTTTTCTACAGTTACTCTGACATAAGGCATTTCAACTATTTGTAATATATGTAATGTTTTATATTCTTGCCTTTTTTTTTTTTTAATTATTATTTTTTGCTTTGGTTTTATGTCCTGCTGATAAGAACTGAAGTACTGAGTATGAATATAATTTTGACTATAAACCTCTATTTTGCTTGAGATAGTCATTTGCAAGTTACTATCTGGAAAAATTAATGAAATTGTATTGTCTCTAAATTGGTAGCATGAAGGGTAGATGTACTGCCCTTTCCAGTAATGACACTGAGTACTTGTTTACTACTACAGCTATTATTGACATAGTTGTCAAATGGTTGGGGATTTTTCCACTCAATTTTTACATTGTTTAACCACATGAACTTAATTTTCAACAGCTTACTTTATAAGACAAAGATACATAAAGATCTGCCTTTTCAGTATTTGCTGGGGTTGGCATTTTCACTATAAATTATATCCTTTGCCTTTAACTTGCTCCCCAAAGTAGGGTGGAACTCTGGTGTTGCAGCCCTTGGAAAGGAGAAGTTGCTTTTAGGCAGTAGTCATAACTCATATATAGAGCAGGCTACTAGCCCCACGCATTCTTTATCTATCATATAAACATACTGGCAAAATGGTGCCTACACAAGCAGTCATGATATATTGAATTGTGAGGTAGCGCATAAGACATGAGCAGGAAAATATGAAGAATTGAAGACTGAGATACTTTTCTAGAATTTTCCCATTATGAATATATGGAATAAAGATGCTGCTGAAGATGCAAGGAGACATACAAGTATGACTACTGGTGTTAAAGAGTGATACATTATAAAGGCAATTTTCACACATTTTAAACATACCTATATAAGGTATAGTGAGGACCATACCTATGTAAGTTTTGGTAAGAAAGAAACAGTGATTTGCTGCCTTGTTTGGGACAAACTTTGGGTGAAGGGGGAAGGAGCAGTGGGGTTGATCAGGAGGTTCCAGTAATCCACATAAAACAAAGAAACACTTTTGTTTTTTCTTCTATCTTTCCAGTTTAGTTTGTAATTTCCATTTTGTTCCAGGCAGAGCATTTCCAGTGCATAATTGCCCTTCTCAAGTGGCTAAGCACTTGGACTCCATCCTTGTGTCTCCCAGCACCAGCAAAAATGTGCTGTAATTGTTCGGAAATGCATTGCTGTTTATGGCCCACTGCCACATGCTACTTTGTACTAATTCTGTCAGCTCTCTTAAGCTCAGCAGAGGATGTCACAGTCAGGCAGAAAATGAAAATCTTCTGAGGTTTCCTGTTCTGAAGCAAGTGGTAATGATAACTCAGTTCTGCATCAGAGCAAAAGAGCAGTTGGACTGATTACAGTACTGTTTGAATTCTCTGTCAGATTACAAAATACCTACCAACACTTTCCACGTTAATATGAAAAAAGAAAAAAGGAAAAAAAAAAGTGGACATATGTTTTCACAGAATAATGGAATGAATAATGGTTGGAAGGGAGCTCTGGAGATCATCTAGTCCAAAGTCCCTGCTCAGGCAGGGTTCCCTACAGCATATCACCCAGGATTGTGTCCAGACAGTTTTTGAATATCTCTAGAGAAGGGGACTCCACAATGTTTCTGGGCAATCTGTTCCAGTGCTCTGTCACCCCCACAGTAAAGAAGATTTTCCTCAAGTTCAGGTGGAATTTTCTGTGTTGCAGTTTGTGCCCATTGCCTTTTGTGCTACTGCTGGGCACCACTAAGAAGAGCTTGGCCCCATTTTATTGACACCCTCCCTTCAGATACTGACGCACATGGACAAGATCTCATCCTTCTCTTCTCCAGGCTGAACAGTCCAAGCTCCCTCAGCCTCTCCTCATATGAGAGATGCTCCAGCCCCTTAATCATCTTAGGAGCCCTGCATTGGACTTGCTCCAGTAGCTCCATGTCCCTCTTGTACCGGGAGCCCAGAACTGTACAAAGTACTCCAAGTGAGGCCTCACCAGGGCTGAGTAGAGGGGGAGGATCACCTCCCTTGACCTGCTGGCAGCACTCCTCTGAATGCACTGCAGGATACCAATGGACTTCTTGGCCACAAGGGCACACTGCTGGCTCATGGTCAAGCCTTTGTCTGCCAGGACTCCCAGGTTCTTCTCCATACAGCTATTCTCAGGCAGGTCAGCCCCCAGCCTGTACTGGTGCTTGAGGTTATTCCTCTCCAAGTGCAGGACCCTGCACTTGCCTTTGTTGAATTTCAAGAGGTTCCTCTCTGCCCATCTCTCTACCTGTCAAGATCCTTCTGAATGGCAGCACAGCACTCTGGGGTATCGAACTTCTCTCCCAGTTTTGTATCATCAGCAAACTTGCTGAGAAGGCTTTCTATCCCTTTGTCCAAGCCATTAATGAATAAGTTAAACAATACTGGATGCTGTATTGACCCTTGGGGGATGTTTATTTCCATTCCAAACAAACAAACAACAACAACAAAACTTCCCAATTCGTAAGATAAATTGTTAACTTTATCTTAGTAGTTTATTTGTAACTAGTGTTTTTAACCGTAAAGAACGATCTCTATACACATGAAGAATGATGTATCCCATGAGTAAACATAGGTTCTGTAATTAACAAGATCATTGTAGTAATACCAAAGGGATCTCGCTAGGATATACTTAGAGTAATAAACTGTAAATTATTTCATTCAAATGCAACAAGTTTGGAACTTTTAATGTAGTATTTTTATTTAATGCTTATTCACAGGAAGATAAAATTGTTGAGTGACAGGTTTATAAAGCTAATATAAGCATATTTTTTCTGTGTTTGTGTAAGACTTGATTTGTATTTGATAAATCCATCTTTTCTTTTAACCATGCTATTTTGAGTGTCATGACAGTAAGGATATATCAAGAAATTCATTAAGTACTGGTAGGCACTGGAGTAAGCAGTAGCTTACTTAGAGGAAACATATAGTGCAGATGTTTACTACATCACTTATGTAATTCACAATAGGTTGAAATGGTCTAGATTAAAGATATGTAGAACAAGACCAATTGCCAGTTCGATTTGGGAAGCTTGTATTGATTTCAGTGATATTATACACAGTTAAGGCTGTTTTTTAATGGTCTCTGCGTCAGGTAACTTAAGGCAGATTTCACATTGAGATTCCTTATTTGTACAAGGTAAAGTGCAGATGTATGTTGGTGGAATTACAGGCTAGGTTTATATACAGCAAAGTGGAAAGCGATTTAGTAAGGAGAGGCTGAAGAGAGTGCAGGTAACTTTTTAGGAAGAAGAAAGGTCTGTAAAAACATCTGTTCTTTTTATGTGAATGTTGTAACTAGAGTTACGAGTTACTTCTAAAGGCGCATTTCAGGGTAATTAACAGTCACACAAGCCATTACTGTCTGGATGGCAAATGATGTGAGTGAGAAAAGAAGGAATCAGACATAGGGACCTAAAGAGGTACTTAATCAGGATTTATGCTAAATCCAGAGTTACCCTCTGCATTTGTCGGCTATCAGGATTCCTGTCTCTTTTTTCACGTTGACATTTGCAATATTTATTCTGAGCATATCCAGATTTGTGCATCAGTCTTAGTGCTGAACAGCTTGACACTGCCTCCTAGTTAATCAATATCTGAAGTCCAGGCATTCATACACCTCTCCCTTCAGTCTGGTGGGCATACCTGGTGCACATCTAATGCTTTGAAATGAAGTCCACACAAAATTTGAGACAGACTCTGCCTTTTGTTTAAAAAAAGTGTAAGGAAAATGATATGCTGCTGCTCCCTAGCATGTACAGTTCAGGGTTAAAAGAACATTTGGACTACAAGTTAGTTAACCACAGCATTCAGGAGATTTAGGCCTACATCTCTGGATTCCTAGGGGAGTGCTTTTGCCCTCATGCTGTAAGCTGTCCTGGGCTGGGAGCACTTACCCTCTCCTCTTGATGTTTCATTGGTGTACAGGTAGGGACCATGATTAACTGGGCTAGAGAAAAACAAAGGTACGCCCATCAAGGGTATTCTACATGCATTCAATGGAAGAAGGACTCTTGGGTCCATCCTTATTTTAGGGGCTGTTAATACATATTTTTTACATTAACTTATTGATGGGGTAAGCGGACTTACAGTTAAAAGTCTGTGTTTAGTTGTTCTGAATTCCAAATGAATTGTTTGTCCTTTCTCACAAGAATGAAGTCTATATATCTACTGCTACAGAACTCTGGATTCACTGCCATTGCTAAAGAGGCTCTGTACTGTGACATCAAATTCTCTTTTTAATTTCAACCTCTGCATCCTTCTGCGTACTGTAGGAGAGAAACATTAATAAAGAGCTTTATGCCCTAAAAAAACTAATGTAGAAACATTAATAAAGAGCTTTATGCCCTAAAAAAAGTAATGGTAGCTTTTAAATATGCTCACCCTTCAGATCCCTCACTTGCTGCAACCTCAGTGCAGCTGAAGAGAGTGACTGTGGCCATTAACTACCATGGTCAATAAGGAGGGGATGGGTAGCAGCTGATGTGAGACTTGATTGCTCACCATACCTTTGCTGTATGCTCAAGTTTGTCCTCAAACTCTCTTCTGGTTCCACTCACTGACTTGCCAGTACTAATCAGAGTGCTTTAGGTGTACTCCTGGAAGGCATTTTTCAGTTCAATTTCTTTTGAAAGCAACTCACTCTGTGCTGAGATATGGCTCTGTGATGCAAATGAGACTGTGGTAAGTAGGGAAGGTTGTGTCAAAAGCACAGTCCCTGTTCAAACTCAAAGGCATAGGCAGATAGTGACCAAACACTGTGTATCCATACTGTGTGTGCATCTAAAAATGAGAAGATGACAAGTTTAAAAAGTGAAAGTATGACATCTGTGGCAGTTAGTATTTCTTCCATGCCTTGGAATACCAGATATTCACGTGCTTCCTGCCCACCTGCTTGAGTAATGGGGTGTAGAGGGAGGGGGCAGTGATTTTTATCATGTTTATCAATCGCATACTGTTTACACATTAATTGCATAGTATATTTACTCTTCTTGTTTCTACATTTCTTACATCTTTCTGAATACAATTGTAAGGAATGGGATAATCATCCCACCAATACATTGTACAGGTAAACAAATGGTAAAGTATAACTGGAGATGAGAAAAAGATACAAAGATTTTAAAAGAAACAAAAAAAGTTGACAGAAGAGGGCAGCCTTTTCACATAAACTGTAAGCTAGCAACAATACAGAAAACATCTTAAATTATTCCTTTCACTATAGCTAAGCATGCCAATGTGGGGGTAACCTTGTTGAGGAAACTGCAACGTGCACAGAACTTGAGCACTTCAAGAATGCTTCTCTTTTGTGCTACCTGATCTTCAAAGGACAGAGGGTTAGCTTTGTAGTGGTAGCGGATTTTTTTGTTTTGTTTAGTTTTGTTTTTGTTACGTTCAGACAATGGAGTTTGAAATGTTTTTAAGATGAGTCAGCAAAGGGAAATCTGATTTATTTATTTATTTATTTATTTTGTTTAAAGGCAACCAAACTTTGCCTTTGAATACTTCGGGTATTAAGGGCAAAGTGCACTTGCTCTAAATATTGTTGCAGAGAGGTAACTCATTATTTAGATTAAGAAATAAAAAAGCACAAGTAAATTAAATGGATTGCAATTTATTAATGTGTTCTTAAGCATATCAATCTGTCTGAGTATTTATGCAAATACAGTATTTAGTCAAGAAGACTTTCGCATAGTGAAATTTATATCATAAACAATCGGCAGACTAAGCTGATTTTATACAAATCTTGTGGCAGTCAGTAAACTCCAGCTACAACTAGTCCATAACTATTCCAGTGAATATATCACTGCAGGGGAAAAAGAGAAACCCTAAAATTTCAATGAACATAATTTGTGATCTGATGCAAAATGTTATGAAGATGTGTTTGTTTTAACTTCTGATTCCTGAGTGAAAAGAGTAGCCTTGTAGCTGTGTCTTTGTGACCAATTTAGCTTCGAGAAGTTCAGGGCAATGGAACAGAAACTTTCGAACTCCCCAGGCAAGCTTTTAAGAAGATCATTGCTAATATTGGAAATCTGAGGCTACGTACTTGGCTGAGTGAGTACTCAATTTTAGTTAAAGATATTTTTAGAGCTTGGGTCAGTAAAACACTTAAACTCCAGGTGATTTGAGTGACTGGTTAAGATGAGAATTAAGCAAGCACATAAAAAGGACCCTAATGGCAGTCTCAAGCAACTAAGTACTTTTTGCTCAAAGACCAAAGATTTCTGTAGGGCTCAAAAGTATCATAAAAGATTTAGTTTGTGCATACTATGCAAAGATATGCTTTTGTTACCATTAAGAAAAACACAACAGAAGGAAGAAGCAAAGGGTGTCTAAAGGCTTTACCAGTCTTCTCTGTCTCAACCATCTACTCCATGTTCATGGATGTTTTTAATCTGTAGTTTCCACCCTTCAGGAAAACCTCAGGGGAAGGCAGGGAGTTAAGCATAGCATGGCATACTGCTCAACATGAGGTGCATGCATTGTCATGTATTGAATGCCAAGACACACCCCTATCCCTATACGATATAGCAAGACGCCTTCACCGTGGATGCAGAGCAGATGGGGCTTTGGCTTTTCAGTTCTTATTCAAATAAATACTTTCAATTTAAAGCATTTCATTTTCAGTTGATTTTCCTTAAAGGAACAGAGGGCTGTATGAAACGCGTCAGGCTCTGTGCTTATGGTTTTGAAGGTGTTGTAGTATATATGATGCATATTATGGTATTTTAAGATAGCTAAATTTTGGATATTCCCCAATGTTTTGACTAGCAAAACACATGGGATCCTAGTAGGTCCACATTATTGAAGAGACACATATAAACTGGAAATTTTCCAGAAATTGTATGACTCTATTTGTCTGTCAAGATCTGTCTCCTCCTGAGTCTGGTTTAATTAGAGGTATTAGACTTGTGTACTTTACATATAAGTATGCAATAAAATCTTCAACTTTCATATAGGTTATTGTTAACTTAGCCATAGGATCCCTAGAACACTCACGATAATTGATACCTTGATCTAATAAAGATCTAATACAAACCCACATTTTTTTTTTCCATTTTCTCTATTTTGTTATTGTTGTTCCATTTTTCCTGAACTAAAAAGAAGAAAAACTGTTCTGGTCAGCAAAATTGTCAGATTTACTTTGAGGAAGTAGTGAGGAAAAAAATATTTCTACAAAATGTCTTAATCACAGAATCACAGAATTTCTAGGTTGGAAGAGACCTCAATATCATTGAGTCCAACCTCTGACCTAACACTAACCAGTCCTCCACTAAACCATATCACTAAGCTCTACATCTAAACGTCTTTTAAAGACTTCCAGGGATGGTGACTCCACCACTTCCCTGGGCAGCCCATCCCAATGCCTCATAACTCTCTCAGTAAAGAAGTTTTTCCTAATATCCAATTGAAAACACCCCTGGCGCAACTTAAGCCCATTCCCCCTCATCCTATCACCAGGCACATGGGAGAGTAGACCAACCCCCCCTCTCCACAGCCTCCTTTAAGGTATATGTAGAGAGCAATGAGGTCGCCCCTGCGCCTCCTTTTCTCCACGCTGAACAAGCCCAGCTCCCTCAGCCGCTCCTCGTAGGACTTGTTCTCCAGGCCCCTCACCAGCTTCGTCGCCCTTCTCTGCACCCGCTCAAGCACCTCCATGTCCTTCTTGTAGCGAGGGGCCCAGAACTGAACACAGTACTCGAGGTGCGGCCTCACCAGAGCTGAGTACAGGGGGACGATCACCTCCCTAGCCCTGCTGGTCACACCGTTTCTTATACAAGCCAGGATGCTGTTGGCCTTCTTGGCCACCTGAGCACACTGCTGCCTCATATTCAGCCGACTACCAACCATCCCTCCCAGGTCCTTCTCTGCCTGGCAGCTCTCCAACCACTCATCTCCCAGCGTGTAGCTCTGCCTGGGGTTATTGCATCCCAGGTGGAGGACCCGGCACTTGGCCTTGTTGAACTTCATGCAGTTGACCTCAGCCCATCGGTGCAGCCTATCCAGATCCTCCTGCAGAGCTTTCCTACCCTCAAGCAGATCGACACACGCACCTAACTTGGTGTCATCTGCAAACTTACTGAGGGTGCACTCGATGCCCTCGTCCAGATCACCAATGAAGATATTAAAGAGGACCGGCCCCAGCACCGAGCCCTGGGGGACGCCACTAGTGACCGGCCTCCAACTGGATTTGACTCCATTCACCACGACTCTTTGGGCCCGGCTATCCAGCCAGTTTCTAACCCAACGAAGCGTGTGCCAGTCCAAGCCAGGAGCAGCCAGTTTCTTGAAGAGAATGCTGTGGGAAACAGTGTCAAAAGCCTTGCTGAAGTCAAGGTAGACCACATCCACAGCCTTTCCCACGTCCACCCAGCGCATCACTTGGTCATAGAAGGAGATCAGGTTCGTCAAGCAGGACCTGCCTTTCATAAACCCATGCTGACTGGGCCTGATCGCCTGCTCGCCCTGCAAGTGCTGCGTGATGACTCTCAAGAGAATCTGCTCCATGAGCTTCCCTGGCACTGAGGTCAAACTGACAGGCCTGTAGTTTCCTGGGTCTGCCCTCCGGCCCTTCTTGTAGATGGGCGTCACGTTTGCTAGCCGCCAGTCAACTGGGACCTCCCCCGATAGCCAGGACTGTTGATAAATGAGGGTAAGTGGCTCGGCCAGCTCCTCTGCCAGTTCTCTCAGTACCCTTGGGTGGATCCCATCCGGCCCCATCGACTTGTGCACATCCAAGTGCCGTAGCACGTCACCAACCAGTTCTTCGCGGATAGTGAGGGCCACATCCTGCTCCCCATCCCCTTCCACCAGCTCAGGGTACTGGGTATCCAGAGAACAACCGGTATTGCCGCTAAAGACTGAGGCGAAGAAGGCATTAAGCACCTCCGCCTTTTCCTCATCTCTTGTAACTAGGTTTCCCCCCGCATCCAGTAAAGGATGGAGATTCTCCTTAGTCCTCCTTTTTGTGCTGATGTATTTATAAAAACATTTTTTGTTATCTTTAACGGCAGTAGCCAGATTGAGCTCCAGATGAGCTTTGGCCTTTCTAATTTTGTCCCTGCACAGCCTCGCAACATCCTTATAGTCCTCCCTAGTGGCCTGTCCACTTTTCCAAAGGTTATAAACCCTCTTTTTTCTCCTAAGCTCAAGCCACAATTCTCTGTTCAGCCAGGCTGGTCTTCTTCCCCGCCAGCTCGTCTTTGGGCACGTGGGGACAGACCGTTCCTGCGCCATTAAGATTTCCCTCTTGAAGAGCGCCCAGCCTTCCTGGACTCCTCTGCCCTTCAGAACCGCCTCCCAAGGGACTCTACCAACCAGTGTCCTCGGCAGCACAAAGTCAGCCCTCCAATACAGCGGTTTTACTGGTCCCCTCCCTGGCCTCGCCAAGAATAGAGAACTCCACCATTTCGTGGTCACTCTGCCCAAGACAGCTCCTGACAATCACATCCTCCACCAGTCCTTCTCTGTTTGTGAAGAGAAGGTCTAGCGGGGCGCCACCCCTGGTAGGCTCACTAACCAGCTGCGTCAGGAAGCTATCTTCCACGCTCTCCAGAAACCTCCTAGACTGCTTCTCTGGGCTGTGTTGTGCTCCCAGGATATGTCAGGGAAGTTGAAGTCCCCCACGAGAAGAAGCGCTGAAGATGTCGCAACTTCTGTCAGCTGCCTGTAGAACTCCTCACCCGTCTCCTCATCCTGGTTTGGCGGTCTATAACAGACCCCCACCAGGACGCTAGCCTTGTTGTCCCTGCCGATCCTAACCCAAAGGGACTCGACCTTGTCATTCCCAGCCTCAAGTTCCACGACATCAAAACTCTCTCTTATATAGAGCGCCACACCACCACCACTTCCTCACCCCAGGCATCCTCCTGGGCAGACTTTCTACCTCTTCCTCAGCTACCAGTGTCTCAAGCTCCAGGGCCTCAAACCTGTTGCATAAGGGCACCTGGGAAGGTGGGGCCGGTGGGGGGGGGGGGGGGGGGGGCATCGCCTGCGATGTCGAGCAGGGACCTGTTTCCATTCCTCCTCAACTCCTAGGTCCCCTCCCTCTGCCCGACAGCAGCAGGGCAGGGGGTCCACCCCTATTTGGGGTGTCTCACCTCGATACCTCTCCTTGAGGCCCTGCAGGGAGTAGCTCCACAAGTCTATCTCGCGCTCACGCTCCCTGATAGCCCTCAACCTCTCCACCTCCTCCTTGAGCTCTGCCACCAGGCGGACCAGGTCGTCCACCTGCTCACACCTCACGCACACAGTCTCTGCCCCCCGCAGGTGGTAGCAACAGGCTCAGGCACTCCCTGCACTCAGAGACCTGAACTGCCACAGTGTTGATCGGGCAGTCGGTCTGGGTGTGTACAGACTTCCAGGAGAGCGCACTGTGCCTGGTGTACCCCATTGCAGCCTAGCTAGCGGCAGGCCGCCATTAGAGGAGGTGTTGGTATGGGCGGGGGGAACGCTCTGCCCTGCCCGCGCCAACTGCCGCGCCTCTCCCTGCTGAGGCGCCACGCGCTGTGTGCCCGTCCTGGTGGCCGCGCTCCCTAGGGGCAGGTTACGAACGGCCGGGGAGGGGGCGCTGCTGGCCCCGCTACGCCTCGTTCTTGCCTCGTTCGCCTCCCTCGCGAGGGCTGCTGGGTCCTGGCGGCTCCCTCGAGTGGGCTCAGTGCTGGAAAAATCGGCCCTGCCTGTCCGATCCCTGCTCCGCTGCAGAACGCGTCTGCCCCGGAGCTGATCACCTCGGCAAGTGGCTAAACTAGAACCAATTTTTAAACAATCATAATAACAGGTCAGGTTGTCAGGTGGTATAGTGTTTAGCTCTATCAAGTGGAGGGCTTGTGCTGATTTATGCAGTATCTCGTCCATCTGCCCTGTCTTCTGCCATCAGAGTAGATTATATATATGTATCTTCTGAATCTAACTTATTTTTTCCTTGTTCTTACTATCTGTGTTATGAACTGAGGAAAGAAAAGGAGCATCATTGGATGAAATGAAGCCCAAGTTACTGCTGATCAAGAATTTCCACCAGCTCTTTAGCAGCCCACACAAAACAATTGTGGGTTGTTGGTTTTCTTTTTTATTTTTGTGAGTGGTGGCTCTGCTTGGAGAGTTCAGCAGGAGCTAAACCTCTTTACTGGAAATAACAAAGGCTTTGCCCAATATTCTCAAGTAGGTGTTAAGACTTGAAAAGAAGCTGACCTACTGAAGTATTTCCCTGAGGACTGATAGACTAAATGGAGAAAAATGTGGACAATGCACATACAGTCACTGAGAAAGATGGCAGATATCCGCTGGTAACTCTTCAGCCTTTTGCCTTTCCTAAAAATATAACTGCTACCCAGTCTACCTCAGTGTACTTTCTTAGTGAAGACATACTGTTTAAATTGCTCCAGCTAAACTGTGTGTGTCATCTTTAATGGGATAGGTTAGGAAGCTTGAAGATTTGAGGGCAGTGTAATATTCAGCAAGAGAGTGGTGAACAGTCTCAAAGAATGGAGCCAGAAAAAAAGAATGTAAATATTCAGCCTGATCAGCAATGTGAAGTGACAGAATTAAAATAAAATAAAAATTCAGAAGGAGAGAAAGTTAAAATAATGACAAAAAAAAAAAAAAAAAAAGTTATGGAACAAGCTGAGTAACAATGGGAGAGATTTTAGGGGCCAGTGTTATCTAGAAGAACTTTGAATTGTTAAGAAAGCACCCATCCACCAAGGTGGGGCTTTGTTCATAGACATAGCTGCATCCAGTGATGAGATGAGTCATGAGCCAGATGGGCTCAGCTCCAGTTCAGATGATTGGGTTTTAAAGTTAGAGCTTGATTCTGAACTGTCTGTCAGTTGAAGAAATGCTGCCTCCAGTAAGCTCTGCTCTCTACCCTGGTACACTCTTTACTGGGAGCCATGCCACCCAAAACTTGGCTCAGTGGCCAGCTCCTCCTTCTCCTGCCCACTCAAGCACAGAACAAGAAGTCCCCATCCCTGGAACTGGTTGTGAGCCTGGCAGCTCACCCATTCCTACTCCTCCCTCCAGGAGCAATTTTTCTTCCTTACAAAAACAACTCACAGGACCACATATGCTACTTAACTGCTTGGTTCTTAGGGGTGATGCATAGTGACAGAATAAATTTCCTGCTTAAAAAATACAGGTGCCCATCTCACAAAAACAGTCCCAATGAACAGTAACAAGTAACACTATTGACATTCTCCAAAAGGCAGACTGAAGGGAGAAAAAAATTAATCATTACAAAATCTATTCACAAATGGCTTTCAGGTCACAACTGAAGGTTGGACGTTGTCATAAACTAGCTCCAATACTTCTCAGTCTGTGCCATGTCTGCATATTATACTGAAGACTCCAAGTCTTTTAGGTTGCAAAGTACCGTACTTTTTTCTGCTAAATAGGTCTTGAAGTATTCACCAGAGTCAATGGAAATAATCCTGCAGATCCAGTGGGTTTGGATGAACTCTCCCCCTCCTCCTCCTTCTTCTCCTCCTCTTTCCTCCTCTTTCCTCTTCCTCACCAAAAAAAAAAAAAAAAAAAAAAAAAAAAAGATCATACTGACATCAAATCAAATCTAAAGCAAATAAAGGGAACAAATTGACAAACACTTACATACTTCAGGTACCATGTTAATGAAACTTTGAATATGATATTCATTAAAAATAAATAAATATAACTAGGGTTCTTTCAGTAGTTTTATCTCATTATGTACAGGGCCATAAACATTCCACTTCATTTCTGTCTCATGAAATACTTTGAAGAAGAGTCAGTGCTTTATAGCATACAAATCAGTTGAAAAAAAAAATCCAAGATTGAATAAAATAAGCTTGAAATGATTCTCTAGATGGAGATGCAGCTTTTGCCTACAGCATTAATATATTACAGTTTGGCATCTCTAAAATATAGCTGTGAAGAATGCTGTGAACCTGCTAATTAATGAGACTCTTTTCCTTAGACATTTCATTAACCTAAACTTTTTAGTTTTCTGTAGATTGAATGCATGCATGCCTGTTTTTAACCTTTGTATGATGGCTCCTAATGTTATAATTAATTTATTCCCACTAGCAAGAGGAGAATATTGGGTTATAGAAGTAATTCAAAATGAGTCATGCATAATTTACACTGATCAATATTGTTGAGTATAATATTTTATTTTCTCTGATGGCTTTTAATTTTATAGAAACAATGTATTGTCAAAAATACCGAACTATAATATTTAATTTATCATTTAGCATTAATCAACACAGAGGCAAAAATTTAGAAGGTTCCAGAAGGGACATGAATGTAAAGAATTAAAACCAATTTGCTTTCGAGGCAAGATCTCCTATTTCCCATACTATGTCCAGCATCTCACGTAGATGTCTTTTCATTACTATAGCACAAAAATTGAGGTTTTGAAAAGTCTGGGTGTTTCTGCAGAGAGATCAATCCTGAATCTGTTGTTGCACCTGGAAAGTGAGGATCATCAGCTGAGAATATTATTCAGGAGCTGGAGAAAGTTGCATCATGTGCATGGCGGGGACAAAATTATAACCACACCCCTTTCCTTTTGGCCCTGACATTCATTCAGTGCCAAATGCTAGTTTCAGTCCTCTCTCTCCACCTGTTGGATCAGAAGAAGATTGTGTTTCAGGATCTGCACTGACTGTTGTACTTTGGAGCAGACTGAAAGGGAGCAAGAGTGAAATTTTCCCTTCATGCATGTATGGGTGGGTGAAGTAAGTTAATTTGTTTTGCTTTGCTTTGCTTTTTTCTCCAGCTGTATCTGCAGTGAAATGGGAATTACAAGGGTTTGGTTATCCAACAAGGATTAACAAGGGTTTGGTTAAACCAGGCTGGAAATGGGTTGGCAAGAACAGGAGAAGGGCATCAGAGTACCAATTCTCCTTGAGACTGGGGGGTAACAAATAACAGTCATCAGCTCTTCTTTCATTTGTAGCCAAGAAACCATTACTGTGTTGCCACCATGTCAGGGAGCTGATGAGCACCCTCCCAAATAGGATGGAGTGATCAAAGGAGGAAGAGTTCATTGCTGAGAAATATTCCCAGATTTAGTGAAACCGCATCCTAATTAAACTACATCATTTGCATCTTGTCCTTCTTACCTTTTCTGTATTTTCTTCCTTCTTGTCATTATTGTTGATGCCATCACTTTGCAGAGCTCTGGGAGGGGAATTCGCTTGTTTTTTGCCTGCATCCACAGGCACCCAAAGGTTGTATGTCAAGTTGCAATTCTGATGCCAGATGAAACAGAAATACTGTTCCTCAAATAACTCATCTGTGAAAAGCCATCAGTTTATTCACACATTTTTTTCCTTCATGGTTAGGGTTTTGTTTCCTGTGACAGCTAGTGGGTTATATGGGTATATATGGTTTATATGGGTTATAGTATGGCTTTTATGGCTACTTCTTCAGTGCAGATACCAGTTGATGTGAATTTTACCACTGATGTAGTTCCTCATAAAATTAGATTTAAGTTGTTGTGAGAATTAAATCTTTATTTAATAGACAAAGGAAGCAAGAAGTCCATATAAGAGAAAATGAAAGACACCTCTGTGTTTTAGATGTGATAATTAGGAATACAATACGTTATCAAAAAGGAATGTGAAGGAGATGGATTAATAATAGTTAGAAAGAGGGTAAAATAACTGTTACAGGTGCAGGTTGTTGCTTTATATGTTTTGTGTGCCTATGATGAGGTGAGCCACTAAACGAAGATCCTGAATAACTCTCCATAGACAAGTAAAACCATATTGTTCTTGCTAATGTGGAAAGCTCAATCTGACAGTGAGCAGACTTAAACTTCTCATTGTAACCAGTTGATTGTAGGTTCTCTTACTCTCACTTTTTTTCTTTTGCAGTGTCTCTTGTGAAGCAAATTCTTATGTATTGCATATATATTAATTTATTCTCAGTTGGAGAGTTATGTGAGAATAATTTTTTTTGTTATGGCATCCTTTTCCCTCTCTGCCCAGTTTGGTAATAAATATTTTTTCAGGTATTCAGTTATGCACAGACTGTTTTGAATTCATGGTATTTTTCAGTGTGCAGATGGTTTTAGTATTCCTGCTTTAGTGTTCATTTTGTTATTCCCCTTGTGATTGTTCTGGCTTAATTGATGTTTATTATATAGCACTCTCCTAATTATATGCTTGCATATTGCTAAGTTTAGGGCTTTAAATGTCTATTATGTGCCTGTTCTGAAGCACTTCATATTTTTTTTCAATATGCTTTGACACTGCAGTCATTCCAGAGAATATCACTAAAACTGTCTTTACTGTCTTTTAACTTAAGGATGGCACTTCAAGTTTGCTTTCTTTGTCACTTTTTTCCATATTTTCTTGCTTAGCAGTTTGGCAAAATGAAATGCAAATTGCAGAATGGCAAGAAGAGTAAGAAAGCCAGTAATTATCTACTTGGTATGGTATGCTTATGTTGTGAAGTATTCCAACCTGAGCATTTTGAAGATTTGTGGATGTGTGCTTATTTAGAAGTATGTACAGTCATATTTTATTTTATTTTATTTTATTTTATTTTATTTTATTTTATTTTATTTTATTTTATTTTATTTTATTTTATTTTATTTTATTTTATTTTATTTTATTTTATTTTATTTTTATTTTTCTCAATAAATAGTTTGTGATTTTTGAGTAACTGAAAATGAAGGGAGCTGGAAATCTTGTCCACAATATGGATGAACTAGGTCAGGAAATAGACCAGCTTGAAATTAATAGCAACTAAAGCAAAAAAGGAAAGAGCTCTTTCAGATCTGTGTTTATTTCCAGATGTAGTTCATAGAAGATGCTCATGGTCATTCTAGTTTAGTGGACCCCCTAGTTGCTGTGGTTACAGTTAACTGTCCCAAATATAGCTACTAGTACAAGGTCATGCTACCACAGCTGTTGAATAGACGGTAAGCCTGACTTGAGTTAGGGAATCTCTGTTGTGACTGGAGCAGTTTGCAGTCTTACCAGTTATGTCAGCTTTCTGCAGATCAGTCTCTTCAGCCCTTAAACTTTCTAATCTGGCTGCTTTTTCCTAAACTGACAAGCTGACCTGAAACATCCCATCTCCCCTTCCTTCATCATAATTTATTGCTCTCTCATTTCTACTAGCATACCATCAAAGAGGAAAAAAATGAGATCAATGGAAAAACAAGCAAACAAACAAACCCCTTTGTGGTATAAGTAAGATAAAATACATTTCTGAAATATTTTTAGCTCAGAAAATTGCAGAAATCAATCATATCACACTGATTTCCAAACAGTTGTATGGGATAGCTCAGGGAAGATGAAATGAAGCAGAGGATGGGAATGGTCTAGTTTTACTGCAAGAAAGAAACATCTCTGAAAGCACACGTTTAGTCCATATTTCAGGTTTTCTTTGAAATCATTACAACTAGATGGTAAATAGTAGGAGTTTTGTGAATCAATACAAAGATGCCTGGATATGTGCCTCTCATAGTGTTTTCATTACAGCAGACACAGGAGGCATATTTCCAAAGACTATAATAGATTTTCTTGTCTTCTGAGATTCCTATGCTGACTTTTTTTTTTTTTCAACAGATTATTATTTTTTCCATATTAAGATACCATTCAGTTGTTCATGTTGATTTTAGAAAGAAAATATGAATAACAGAATATTTCAGTTATTATGACATATCAGTAGGAGTAATTGCTACTCAGATGTCATTTAATAATGGGAAAAGAAACCAGACAAAACAAAACAAAAGATTTGAATTTCAGTCTGTCATGATATTTCAGCTGGGACAAATTAAAAAAGTTATCAAGAGCAAATTCTAATTTCAAAACTATAAGAATTCTTATTGAAGCCAATATAAATATACTTACATTTATTTATATATTGTATGTATGATTTACGTATGGATGTTTAAGAAGGTTTTTATCAAAAAAAATGTCATGATATCGCTATGTGTACATAAATAAGAATATTCAACAGTGATCTTGGAATTTTCCAGTTCAATGTACTTCATTGCGCAGATGTCTATCATTTGTCCATTATCCATTGAAGTAATCTTGTTTAATTGTATAAATTATTGTTTTATATAACTTTCCAAATGCAGGGCAATGTAGCCAGTGGAGATGACAGTAGATCTACTTCTCCCTGTATTTCATTCTTTCCAGTCAGATTCTTTATTTTATATTTTGCTTGTTTAATAAAAAAACCTCCTTTCCTATTTCCATGCTTTCCATATATGAAAGTTTTCAATATCAAAGCCCTGTACCCTTCCACAAATTTGTATTAAAATGAATAGGAATCTTGCCTGATTGCAAAGCACTGCAAAGGACCATGAATGGTGCATAACAGCTCTTATCTTTCAGACTTCCCAGATTGAATTGCACTGCAAGAGTTTTCTTTTTTAGGTTAAAAATGAGCCCATAATTTTAAATTTTCAATTATCTGTAATACATTGGAGGCGTTTTAGTTCCTGAAAGAGGATGAAAGCAGAAAACATTTTTGCATTATGCATTCCTTTTATCTTATTAGAGCCATACAGCGTGTAAAAACAAAAGGATTGGAAAGTATAAAACAAATTCCAAGAGACTGATCATTATAAATTTATTTTTTGAAGTTGAAGTGCTAAAATTATCAATGCAAGCAATGACTAACTCTGATTACATCCACATATATCAAGAATTCATAAGCAGTACAGGTTTATGAACACAAAGAGTTTAACCTCATAAGTTCAAGTCAGAAATAATGCAACTGATGCCTTAAATTTATATGGTTTTGTTTTATCTAGTAGAAAGACAAACTTTAAAAAACAAACAAACAAATGTATTTTAACCTACAGAGGGGGAGAAAAGATTATAAAGACTTCAGTAGAGCTGAAGAAAAGTTCAGAATTTAGGTGCACAGGAGAAACATGATCTATGCAGATAAGCTATAAATATGCAGGTATATGTGTTTGTGGAGAATACCATTCAACAGAAAATGCTGCAGCAAAAGGCAGTGGAAAAGTCAGCAATGTTTCATTTGTATAATCTTATATTGTTTTATTCTATAGAGGAAAAAAATCTGTTATATTCTGGAAAGAAGCATGTGTTTGAAGGGAGGGAAGGACTCAGGCTCATTTATAGAAGGCCAGGAGAAAAACCTGCAGTATTCTGGGGAGATATTCTGATTCTCTCCACAGCTGCTGATGGCACTACATTTCCTTTGCTAGTGATGGCTTGAAACAGTTGGGCCATGGAAATCGTAAGTAACAAAGGGTTTATAGCACCTTCTTCAGGCTGTTCCCCAAGACAGTTCTGTGGTAAAACCTACAGAAGGAACCTCCACTGATTTCGTCCTTCCTCATTGTGACCCCTATTGGGAGCCAAAACACCATGTGATTTAGAGCTGCTGAGATACTTGTTACAAGAGATATTTTTCTTATGGGATCAGGATGACTGCAGGGGCAGTCAATAGAGGCAAGGATACTAACAGTGTTTATGAATGAGCATATACTGTATATGTGAATAGCTAAATGTTATAAGCTGTTTGCCTTCTTTTGTGAATGAATATATCTGCTCTCTGATTTGACCGAGTCAAAAAAACAGGCCAGGTGTTTTGTCTTCAAGGGAGAAGGCACAATTTTGATGGATGTTTTCTGTCTCTCTTGCAAAGGGGCTATTATTTTTTACAACATTAGTACCTGGCTACCTACGTGCTGTCTGCTGATGGCTTCTACACTAGTGCATAACAGGCTATATGAAGATCATCATTTGTTTCAGGCCGTCATACTAGTTTCACTAATTTTCATATCAAACATAGCTTTATTTCAACCAGCTAGAAATATACCTAGAAATCCTATATATCAGCAAAAGAGTCTGCAGAGCTGCAGTTACTGAAGAAAAAAAGTAAATTATATGGCACATGGGAGAGTGAGAGTGATTAATTTATCTTAAAGCATAAGCCTCTGCTAACCTAAGCTATAGCAAGGTGTTGGTAATCTTTAATCTGATTTTAGAAGTACTTATACCTGGGACATCATCCTGTTTGCTCAGCACTGGGAAAGGATTTTCACTGTACTAGTCCCATGGGTCCATGTATCCCCATGTCCAAAAGTTTCTCTGCCTAGCTGAGTGAAGAGACTAGATTAAAACCATGTTGGAGATACAGAGCAAAACATATTGCTCTATATAATTGCTGATATTTTTTGGCTTACGAGGCCCATCAGAGACCAAAATTCTCAGAACAGCTTTTTTTTTTTTTTTTTTTTTTTTTTTTTTTTTTTTTTTCCCCCTGTGCTAAGTTGATAAGAAGCAGAATCTCCTGAAAGCAGATGTCTATGATTACTTCTGCTTTATTTCCTAGCCTTTTTAAAGAATAAGGGGGGATCTCACTATTGGTCCCCCAAGGAAGGGGAGAAGGGCACCCTACTTTTTTTTTGATTAAATGTTATTGATGTTTCTATCTAGAATTATCCATAATCAGGGGAAAAAAAAATCTAGTAGAAAGTATTGTCTGATACAGTGCAGTGCCCTAACAACCCAGAAATGACAATTCCAATTCATGGCCATCAATAAAGCGTTCTACATCCTCTGTCTCCATTCCTCATCTGTAAAATGGAAAACAATGGCATTCCTCTGTCTCTCAGAAATGCTATAAAAGCATTAAAACTTGTAAAGCACGTGCTATTTAGAGATTTGGAATGCAAAAGTATAGAAGATAGAGTTCTTAGTGGGGAAAAAAAAATAAAAATAAAAATAAAAAAGCTTTTTGCCCTTAAATTATTCTCCACAACATTTATTTTACCCTTAACAATCAGATTAGCTAACAGTGTTTAAGTACTAGATTTCTCAGAGATTTCTGTTTGTGTTTATTTTGTTTGTTTGTTTTATAATTAGAAGTATTAGCAAGATTTCCAAGTCAGGCCAAACTGTGCTAGACTTGATGTCAAAACCTTTACCTTGCACAAGACCTCTGCATTTTCTGCTTTCTATACTTTTCAAACTTATAATGTGTCTAGACACGGTATTAACATACATCACTTATCCCAAAACAAGGCCTGTGAAGAGAGCTTGTCTTCCTCTTCCTCCCACACGCTTTCCAGCTTTCTTGTTACTTGATCATTCATATCATCCAGGGGAAATATTTTCATGGACCATCTGTTGATCAAGGACACTGCTGGAATCAAAACACTTGATTTTTACAGATAAAGAGCAGAGGCCCTGTGGATAATTTGAGGGGAACGCACAACCTCTTTTTGAGCAATCTGGGTCTGCCTAGAGATGCCCAGTGCAGAATCAGTAAGAGTCAGGACCTGGTGCTATATGTTCACATGCCACAGCCTCACCAGCCCTTCAGAGGATGGGTCAGGACACCCTGCCTCTCACCTGAGGGGTGCCGCCACACCTGGGCCTTGGGGTCTGACCTCTCGGCCCTGACTGCTCTCCCCATAGATGAAGTGTTTGGCAACCTGGAATCGCTGAAGCAGGTAGTTCACTTTTTGTTATACTGGGGTTATCAAGCAATGGAAATAAAAACATGGGGTTGGTCCTCTTCTGCTTGTGTAACGTCTTTGTTTGCGGTTTTTATTAGAAGGAAATTCATTGGCATAGGATATTGTGGCCTTTCCCACCTCAGAAAAGGGAGTGAATGCATTTAAATTAGCAATACTGAACTGGGAGAGCTCTAATTCCTCACTACTACGGTTAACTGAATGCTGTGTTGGGGAGGACAGTAACATTAAGCAGTCACGGACAACACAGAATCAAAGCTAAAAAAAAAGCCTAATAAAACATTGTACATCGGCTCGTTCCACTTGGGTGACAGATCAGCATCCCAATGCCCAGGAAAGGCTGCGCTGTGGCAGTAGGAACAGCTTTGGGGATGGTGGGCAGGCAGGGAGAGGCCTCCTTTGGGGCTGCCACCGGTCCTGGCCTTGTTTTGGGCCTGGCCCTGGGCCCCACCGATCTGGGCACCACCCTGAGGCTGCTCCTTGCCAGCCAGACCCCGGGGCCTGTGTCAGTACCTGGGGATGGGCGGGCTGTGGCCCACCCCAGGCACCATTACTGGCCCAGCTGACCTCAATGGGGCTGTGGGACAGGCTGGCTGGGGAAGGAGGGCCCATAGGCCCCAGCTGTGCCCAGCCTCATGGTGCCTGGCATAGTGCGATACACAGTGTGCCCTTGAACCATAACGTCACAGAGTTTCTTGCAAATAATGCCCCCAAGCGTTTGATAATTTCAGATGGATATAATCAGCTTGCCCCTTCTTCCTAGGTAGCAGTGTGTCATGTTTATTCATTTATTTAATATATATTTCCATGTGGAGGGAAGATGGCCGCTACCAAATGGTGAAGAGTTCTCTGTCCCAGGCACCTGGAGCCATACAGGTGGTGTTTAGTTCCTGCCACACACATCATCAGTGCAGCAGTGTTGGGAATGGCACGCAGCACGGTGTGAATGATCTGGCTTTGAGCTCTGGCAGAGATTTAGCAGCTGAGAGCAAGGCCATATAAGCTACTTGCTGCAATAGTACTTTAGTTTAAGCTAAAGTGAAAGCACATTAGCTTTCCAAATCCTTTCATGAAGGTATGTTCTCTACATATGATACGAATCAGAAGAAAGAGGGTTTCAGGGCCTCTGCGCTATTGCAGAGTTTCATTGTAAACAGAGCAGAACTCATCTTTGATGGCAACAGGGACTTGATGGCTGGTCTGACAGCTTCTCATCTGAAATCTTCATGATAGGATATTCTCCATCAGGAATATTGGATGAGTAAAGTTGTCAGGGTTTGGTCTGGTACCACATGGATTTAAAAGCTAAACTGTATAATTGGGTAATGGCTTGAAGCAGGAGGAACTATTTTGAGTGGATTGTTTTGGGCCATTGACCGTGGCTTATTTTTGTGTCCTGTTTTAAGATTTTTTGTTAAATTATTTCACACACACATGAGACTTCATACTGTAACAGATACTCAGTTCATCATTTCTGTGACTAAATAACTAGATCAGAGATTGAAATATGTTGAAATGCCACACTGAACAATATGCAATCTAATGCTTCCTACAGAATTAAACAAATGGAAGCCTGTCACTTTAAATATATGGAAATCTATCGACTTTAATGATACAATTATAAGACTTTCTTGCAGCAGCAAAGCACACAACTAAGCTGGAGTGAGTCTTTGAAGTGCAAATTGTACATTTCCCACCAAACACTTGAAGTAAAAGATGGGAAACATCAATTCACACTACTGAGAAAAAAAAAAGTCTCCAGTTTTTCACAAGAAGAAAGGTTTTAAATTTGCAATTTTCATCTACAAGGTAAGGTGATAATGAATTTTATATTTTACCCAGATGGGTATGTAAATTTCTTCTGAACTTTGTTACAGAGCATCTATTGCACAACTACTGAAAAGGGTGGAGACTGTAGTCAGTTGAGGGGGAAAACATCTCATTTATCTTGTGTATGTGTGTTTGGTTTTGTTTTTTGTTTTCCTGGTTCTTTCATGGTTTTGAACATGGGAGCCTTATCCAAAGCTGTGATTGCAGTCAGACACTTAAATAATAAGTTTCAGATCAGTCCAATGCTGGACAACACAGAAAATCTCCTTTGACTTTAGTGAGAGGAGATGATGTTCAAGACTTTTTCCCTCTTCCCAGTTCAATTTTCTTTAAATAATAAACCACATTCAATAAATTAAAATGCAGTTCTTGGGGCAGAGGCGAAGAGTTCCATACAAATGACCTTGATCCTGTGATATCAATTGCCATCATTAGCAGCCAATGATAGTTCATCTGCTTTCTCTGTAGAGGAAGAATAAGAGCTGTGGAGCAAGAGTTAATTTTCTAAAGACAGATAAATCATAATAAAACAACAACAATGACACACACACACACAAACCTGATGAACTATGATGTAGATAGATTTTGGTAAATGATGTGATTTCTGTGTAAGTTCAAATGCTGCTTCATATAACTGAATAATTTGCAGTAATATAACAGAAATCTTAAACCATCCTCAGTTAGAGGATTCTATTTATATTTAGGTGGAATATTCTGAATTTAAATTTCTGCTGCCCATTGCCTCTTGTCATGCCATGGATATGACTGCGAAGAGTCTCTGTTTTCTTTATATCCATAATGTCTATGTAATTATGATGCAAGTGGTTTATTTGTATCTCAAGATTAGAGTACAGTGATTAATTGATTTCTGTTCTGGATTTATTTAATTTCCTTCACCAACTCTGTCCCTTAGGTTGTAACTTTTGTTTTGCTGTGTGAAGTTGTATTACAGATATAGGGATTATGCAACATGAAGGTGAATCCTTTGCTGAAATGTGAGGAGCAATCAGCTTTATAGAAATACTCTACAGTCAAGCCCTAAAAGCCCTTTCATATCTGCAACACACAGACTAAGTCTTAGGTGGCTGCATAGCTCTGGCTCTTCATAATAATGCAATCCCTGAAACATTTGAAAATTTTAGCTCTGGAAACACTCCTTAAACATGAATTTTATCTCCAATTACTAGGAATTTTTCAATTATGGAACATTTTCTAAGTGCAGAACTGAGTCCAGCCTAGATCTATCTCATCTGTGGAATAAATCACTGGGACAAATTTCATGCTTGGCTACAGCAGTGTAAATGTAAAGTAGATTCATTGAAGTCAACTGAGTAACTGCAGATTTATGCTGCCATTAGTGAGAAGTGATGTTCAGGAAATGTTTGCTTTTTTACTCCCTCATTGCTGAAGTTTCTACACCAGTAAAATGTATATTAGTAACATTCTTACAATTAAATAGCAAAGATGTAAAACTTACCCATATATCCTTTTGTTATTTTGAGGGCTACCTTCCTACAGGCAGTAAGCAACCTTGTTTTCTATGAAGATGGAGGTTATGACGTTGGGCTATTTCTCTTTCTGACCATTCGGTTTGATATTTAACTCTTCTGGTACAGAGACACTACATTCTCAGAGATAGTAGCTTATGCATTTTGTGACAATAGATGCTGCAGGAGAGACAGATACTACTAGCTCACCTCAAAGGAAAGAAAGGGTGTGGGGTGAGCTCAATCCTTATTAAGTACCAGAGAACTCACAAGGGACAAAGATATTGCTGATGCATTCACAGGAAGGGTTATTCCAGAGTTCAGATGTTGTTACACACCAGAGAGTTCAAATATGGAACATTATATGATACTTGCTTTCACAATCTTTGTTGTTGCTGGAGCTACTCGTAAATCAACAGATTGATTAAAAAAAAAAAAAAAAAAAAAAAAAAGTAGCTTCTCTGATGAGTTACTATTGTGTTTTGTTTGTTTGTTTCATTTTGGTTTTGGTGTATCTGGGGAAAACACAAGCATATCAGAAGCTGTTGATGACTGAGAATCATAGGACTGTTTAGATAACCCGTTCTTGCAAAATGATTCTCCCTGTTTTCATAATAAGCACAAGCATTAGGCTTCCCCACTGCTGGCAGCATTGGCTCTAGGGGTCTGTTGCAGAACAGGGTGGTGAGGAAAGAATCATAAGAGACTTCCCTAAATCCCTTCTTCAGGCCCACGTTTATGTCAATGGTCATTAATGACAGGGTCCATTGGAAAAAAGGTCAAAAGGAAGATATTTTTCAGGCCCAGCTGCAATAAATTAGATATCAACTCTGCTGTGTGCATCTCAAGAATTGTCTTATCCATTAGTATCTATCACTCTGATAGTTATTAAGTCTGGTAATGCTATACTTTTCCTGTGACAACTGCAGTCTCTATTACAGCAAATGCAATGGATGAAAAACCCTGCAACAATTCACCAGATTGATAGTGTACTCTAGTTTATTGCAATCTTACTGGTCTGCAATGCATATCCGCCCTTGTGGCTACCTTCTCTTCTTTGGAAAAACACTTTAAATCTAGCAATTTATTGTCCAATATACTTCTTAAAATGTCATACGAAATTGAATTTTAATAGACACGGTTGGTAATAATCAATGACCTTTTGGAAGATATTTGTGCCAATAAGTGGTTACAGACAATCTTGTCTGGAATATCTGCAATGATCCTATTCTTTCTCCAAATATCTGAATAATTCCTCCAGTAATTTAATGGGAAGAGAAGAGGAGGAAAGGGAAGGGAAGGGAAGGGAAGGGAAGGGAAGGGAAGGGAAGGGAAGGGAAGGGAAGGGAAGGGAAGGGAAGGGAAAAAGAAAAGATGGGCGTCTGTGGTGAGTTTTTTATCAAACTCACCTACAAATTTCTAGAATTTGGTCTTTTGAGTGAATATCATTGACAGTATGGCTGACAACTGGAGAATATCCTTCTTTATTTTCTTCATTTTTGTTCAGATTAGTTGGTGTTTTTAAATGACAGATTATCTGTGAGAAGTTCTGTGTTCCATGACAGCTTTGGCTACTATTTATTTATTTATTGTTACCTTTCACTGTAACTTAGTGACTCTGTTTCACTTTCTTGCTTAATGACACATATCTGTCAGAGCTGAAATCCTTAACATTCACAAAGCATTGTGTTATATCAGCAAAATCATGGAAATTATTTTACATTAGTATAATAATGAAAGTAATGACATCATAGAAATGGAAGCTTAATTATTCATTGGTATTCAGAGTACATCAGTTAGACCTTCTGAGTTGAAAAATCTGACCTAAATATTTTTCTATATTCATCCATATCAACTCTTCAGAGTTCAGTTTCCAGATTTAAGATGTGGATTCTTCATTGTCTGAATAAATGCAAGAGATTAAGAGGAGGTATGGATGGTGTATGGGTTCCTGAATGTTTGGAAAGAGCTCAAGCAGCCTATATTTGACCTTCATGTATATGAAACTGCAATGTCACAGGAGCTGAAACTTGAATAAAAAGTGCTAGAGCACAAACATCTCAGTGATCTTGCCCTTATTTTAATAGCAGAGGGTCACTGAGGTGGAAGATGAACCATTGCTAAGAGTGCAAGACTTAATTCCACAACTCTTTAAGAAAAAGAAAAAAAACTAACGTAACATAATATATGTCTTCTATAAAAAATAGTGATAGGTTTTCCTTTTCTCAGCATGTATTAAGAAGATAGATGCATATAATAGAAGTAACAATTACTTCCTCTACTATTGCTGTATTTATGTATGTATGCACTTATTTATTTATTTATTTATTTATTTATTTATTTATTTATTTTTAAGCCATATAGACATTGGCATACCCTCAGGTAGGTGATGGGTACTTGCTGAATAGCAGTTCATTTGTATCATCTCATTCAGTTGCATTTTCAGCTGATGCTTTTAAGTTCTGTTTCTTTTACTACCTATCATTTCAGGAGACTTTTTCAGTACATGGCCTTCACTCTACTTTTTCAACACTGGGCTAATGAAATGGAGAAAATGATTCTTTATGAGTAGTTGCTGCCAAAACTCGCATCTCTTTAAAATATCTGTAAAATATAAGCAGTGAGGATAAGAGAGCATATTTGGGTCAATCTCATTTAATATTGCTTCACTAAAGACAGAAGGTAGAATAGAGGTCTGTCAATCTGTGTAAAAGCCTTTTTTTTTCCCACACTAGCATACTAGCATTACTAGTAGCCTTGCCCTTGCATTAAAATTATAGCATACTTGAAATGGAAGGATTAGTTCCTTACCAGACATAATCTCAATTACAGAATCCTTAATAATAAGCTGCTCCTAATCACTGGACTACATTACCATTCTGTCTGTGTTAGCTCTCCTTTTGTGGCACTGTTCCTAGGGTAATGAACACTGTTTTGAATACAGCCTTTAGGAGGGCTAATATGTAGTCTCTGTGTTTGTGCTACAAAAACAAGTGTGCCTGTCTCCTACTTGTTCTGCTTTGCATTACTTCCATACTTTCATATGTATTGGAAATGGTCGTGTCCATCCATAAAAACCTGTCATTATTACAATTTATACAACAAAATAAGAATCCAGGCATGTTTTTGGACACAAATAGCAGAAGTACTACAGCAGCTTCTCTGTAGCTGAGTTGCATGAGCCTGTCTAATCTAATTGTGGAGTTCCAGCTGCTCTGAGGTCAAGGAGGATGACGAGTGAGAGGGAAACTACAGCAGCAGAAAGTAGAAAACCATCAACTAATTGGAAGAGAGAGGTGTCCATCCTTTGGTCAGAGAAAAACCCTGAGTAAAATATATCAAAAGTACAACTGAGAACTTATCAGGAAAAGGAGAGTTAAATGACTTCTCAAACACTGCTCTGTGAAAGGAAAGTTTAGAAAAAATGCCTGAGGCAGCATAGAATTATTTTTGACACAAGGGAAGTAGACTTTTACAACATAGCTGAAGAACAGCTATAGATAGTGCTATTAGTATAGGTATAAACCAAAGTTAGAAGATGAAAACCAGCTGTGAGAATAGCTTCTTGTGGATTAGAAAAATGGGGAAATAATATTCACATTTTCCCTGTTCAGTCTGGAAATCTGTGGCTATTTTCACAAAGTTTCCATAAAGATTATTCCAACTTTAAACTTTTATAGGTATATGCTCACAAGAAGAAAGAGTGAAGTCTAAATACCCTTGTTTTTTCTTTTTGCTTAGCTAAGAAAAGGGAATGGAATAAAGTCAAATTTCTCAAAAATACAATAGGTAGATTGTGAGGTACCAGATCATCCAAAGCTAAGTGTCTGCTGAGTAGGGCTGAAGATGTAATAACCTTTATTATATATATATATATATATTTAAGTACCAAAGAGGTACAATAGAGGATGAACACTTGTTTTCTGGTTCAATCTCCAAGATATGCTCAGTTATGCTCTATCCTTTGCTGAGAGCAAAATGTGAACTCCCAGTTCTGTTTCCTTCATCTGCTTGTTTATATTCATGGCTGTCCAACTCATCTGTCCCAAGACAGAAACAGAGCATAGGAGCTATGGAACAAAATCCTTCTCAGGACATTTTGTTCAGGTAGCCTGCCTGTTAATCTAGTGACACCTGTCCCAGTTGGGCTAGTTCAATATGAGAATAGCACACTGCCTGTGTTTCTGTTAATATCAAGGCAAGGCTCAAGACACCACAGCACAGAAATCAGTCGTTTATGTATTTTCTACATATATTATAATGTCCTTTGATGTGCATCAGAAGAAACTGTCAGAAAGAAAGGGCTGTTATATATGTGCTTGCCTGCTTTTAACATTATGAGTACAAGAGTATATATAACAGGATGTGAAGTACACACTACACAGATGTCAGTTACCAAAAAAAAAAAAAAAAAAAAAAAAAAAAAAGCTATTTCATGGAATTTCATTGGATGAATCCATTACCTGGAATTTATATCTATTTAAAACTTCATTACCAACAGACACATGGTACTGCCTGTTCTGTATTAGTTTGGGAAATGACAGTCCTACAAAACAACTGGAATCAAGAACAGGAATAAAATGATAGGAAAACTTTTCATAAAGTAATGACCACTTGTTCTTAGGGATCTTTCTCCTGACATACAGAATGGAAGGTACATTGCTTGGTCAAATCTAAGCAGAGCAAATGAATTGGTCTTCTCCTTTTACTAATCTCCTTTACCCTCACTGCTATATTCATGCTTAGTAGTAGAAATTTTCTTCAGAATTTGAAAAAGTTTGAAAAAGTTTTATCCATAAAAATTTCCAGGAAGTTGCATAAGAGGAACCATTTTGAATCACCATTTTCACGTTAGAAAGTGTGTGTGGGTAACTTTCTAACTAGTTCTTTCTTAATGCTTTTTTTTTTTTTTTTTTTTTTTTCTCGATGATGCATTTCAATTGGTAAAAACAGTTAACAAATACAAAAAATATTAACTACTGCTTCCGTTTGGTTCAAAAGATGGCATGTTTTTAAGTTATGAGCAGTTTATAGGTAACGAGCTATATTTAATATACAGGATCAAGAAAATACTTCCAAAGCTGAACAAAATCCTACCTAATTAAGTGAGATGTAATTTATTTGCAGTTAGCTTCTTCCTATAGAGATCGTTACCAAGTATTATGGGCTGCAATGTTATTTTCCATTTTGTGATGACTGGTTCCATTGGTTTTGTCTGCAATACACAAAACACTAATCTTTTTTGAGTGTATATTCATCTATTCCTATGGTACCTTCTTCAAAGCTTTTTATTGATTTATGCTTTTCATCTGTCATTCACAAGTAACTATTCCAGCACTTGTGATTTTTTTTTTTTTAAATTCTATTCCCCAGATTCCTGATGCTATTGATTTTTCCCTACTTTTTTGTGCTATTTTGCAGAATTAATCCTTTTGCAACTTTTCTTTCTTCAATAGGTAAAATAGGAAACCTGGAGTAATCACTTGTCTTTCTAATAAAGGACATAACCAATAACTGTGATGCCATATTTCCAACTCACTGTCTATCAGAAATATATTAATTATATTTGAGTACATCTCCTGGGGAACAGTAGCAAAGAACTGAGGTTGTTTTTTTGTTGTTTGTTTGTTGTTTTTTTTTTTTTCTTTCCAAATATACTAGCTCATTCTTTTTGTTCCCTTGACCTGAAAATGGTTTATAAAAATCATTGAAAATCTAGCTTCACTTTTGAGGGGATTTTTTTTATTTTTTTATTATATTCTCTTCCTCCTCTTCATTATCCTTTAAAATGTTTATTTATTGTCCTTTTTAATTCTGAAAGCAGGCTGGTAGACTGCAGTATCTGTAATGGAATACCCCAATTAGAATTTGTCTATAGTGTGCTAGCAGACAATTGCATGTCTCTAAGGATTCAAGTGAGTTGCAGGTGCTTTGATGGTTTAAAAGCCAAAAGAAATATCTCAGAAATACCTCATAAATTCGATCTTTATTAACTTAGCTAAGCTGGGAACAATAATTATAATTGTTATAGCATTTGACACTGTCCCCCATGATACCCGTGTCTCTAAATTGGACAGGCATGAATTTGATGGATGGACCACCCAGTGGATAGGGAATTGGCTGGATGGTCACACTCAAAGAATTGCAGTCAATGTCTCAGTGTCCAAGTGGAGATCAGTGATCAGTGGCGTTCCTCAGGGGTCAGTATTGTGACCAGCACTGTTTAACATCTTTGTCAGCAACATGGGCAGTGGGATTGAATGCACTTTCAGCAAGTTTGCAAATAACACCAATCTGTGGGGTGCAGCTGATGTGCTGAAGGGAAGGGATGTCATCCAGAGGGACCTGGACAGACTCAGGAGGTGGTGGGCTTTTGCAAACCTCATGCACAAGGTCCTGCATCTGGACTGGGGAAATCCCAAGAAAAAATGCAGGCTGGGTGGAGAATGAATTGAGAAACAGCTCTGATGAGAAGGAGCTGGGGGTGTTGGTTGATGAGAAGCTCAACAAGAACTGGCAATGTGTGCTTGCAGCCCAGAAAGTCAACCATATCCTGGGCTGCTTCAAAAGGAGTGTGGCCAGCAGGGCGAGGGAGGGGATTCTCCCCCTCTACTGTGCTCTCACGAGACCGCACCTGCAGTACTGTGTTCAGCTCTGGGGTCCCCAGCACAAGAAGGACACAGATCTATTAGAGCAAGCCCAGAGGGGGACTACAAGGATGATCAAAGGGCTAGAGCACCTCTCCTGTGAAGATGAGGTTGTTCAGCTTGCAGAAGAGAAGGCTCTGGGAAGACCTTATAGGCCTTCCAGTACCTAAAAGGGGTCTACAGGAAAGATGGGGAAGGACTCTTTGTCTGGGAGTGTAGTGATAGTACACGGGGTAATGGTTTTAAACTAAAAGGGGGTAGATTTAGACATGGAAGAAATTCTTTACTGTGAGGGTGGTGAGGCACAGGAATAGGTTGCCCAGAGAAGCTGTGGATGCCCCATCCCTGGAGGTTTTTACAACAACATTAGATGGGGCTTTGAGCAACCTGGTCTTGTGGAAAGTGTTCGTGCCCATGGCACGGGGGTTGGAACTGGCTGACCTTTAAGGTCCCCTCCAACTCAAACCATTCTATGATTCCATGAGTATTTTCCAATAAAGCTCAAGCAATGCTGAGATACAGAACCCTATACTCATCTCTGCTCCAAAATGTAATTGGAAGTTTGTTCTCTTCATACACAGAAAAGCAAAATACATTTCTTTCAAATCTATGAGGCACACAAACATTATTCTTTCCTGTCCTTAAAACAAGATAGCTATCATATACATGTGTGAAATGACTTGCCTACACCAAAGGGCAAAGGAAATAAGTCAGCTTCCCCAACCTAACACCAAAAGCAAACAACCCTCCATCTTCTAGAATTTATTTTAGCATATCTGGAAGTGTAAGTGGTGCATCTAGTAGGAGTCTTAAATAATATTATTTTTTTAAAAAGAAGGCAATTTCAACCCTTTCAACCCTCCTTTGAATCTTGTTTATAGATTTTATGTGTCTAAATCTTGTCCTAGCAACATTGTTGTGGTTTCAAAATACCCCTTAAAAAAAAAAAAGAGGTGAGGCAAAACAGATGCAATCATGGTCCCAATCATGTTTTGGAATGATATGTTTCCCGATCCACTGACAACTGGGCTACCGCATACCCAGTGAATAACTGCCTTCACTGAGCATTGCTTACTGGGAAACATCAGAAGTAACATATCTTCCTTCCTTTCTCCTTTTGATGCATCTTCATATTTTCAGCTCTACTTTGATGGCTAAATGGCTAAAACTGTTCCTCTTCCACCACAGTAAGGGTGGAGTAGTTGCCTAAACAACTCGTTTATTAAGAGCAATCATCAGTCTTTTCAGTTGTTATAATTTTCACCGTTTGCCCATCTGTTTCTAGTGTTGTTTGTTTATTTATTTATTTATTTATTTACAGCACCAGAAGACAGGGGGAAGCCCCGAGATTCCTTCACTTGTGCAGCAGCTACTTGCATTTGCTACAGTAATGTGCTCTGCTATTCAACCTGCAGCAGCCATGCTTGTGACAGCCATACCCTGCAGAAGGCATAGGAGAAGTGTCCTTTGTAAGGAACCAAAGGCTTATTTTCTTTTCTGCTCTTCAAAGCTTTTGCCTCTGAGGCAGTAGAGGAAGGGTTATTTATTTATTTACAGTGGGGGTGAGTCCATACATTCATGTAGTCACTGTGTAGTCTTAGGGTCAGGTTACTGACTGATACAGGAACAGTACTAATCTTTGATTTTTTAAAGAAACTTTGCCACTAAAAAGCTGAAAAGATGAGCAAAGGCTATCAATTCGGTTGGTAGAATGTTCGTTCTCTTTAGGGAATGCGAAGTGAGAAATAGAGCTTATTTATGAATGCTACTGGTCAAAACAGATAAAATTATATCTTTGTTACTAGTAAATCCTAAAAGAAATCTTACATGCTGACTCATTGTTTGAAGTTACGAACAAAGTGCTCAGAACCAACAGAAGACAGGTAGATGCTGTGATATCCCCCTGGAAATAAGATTCCTTCAAGCACTAAAATGCTTTTAATGTTCATTAGGGGAGGTGGGGGTGGGGAAAAGGAGTGCTGGTTCTTTGGAAAAAAAATCCACAGCCTCAACTTCACATTTAACAGCTTTTTGGTATGAAAGGCATTTGACAAGTGAACCCATTACGATAATCACGAGTGCTGCTTTAACAACTGCTGTCAGGCAAAGAGCTTCTGTTCTCTCTCTCTCCTCTTCCTACTCTTTTACTTAACAGCTAAATTCATTGTACAGACATTACAAGCTGTAAATAAATAACTCTTCAATAAACTAGAACTTTGGGGCCTGACTTTCAACTTCTACGCTTTTCTGTCCTTTCTGAAATGAAAGAGAAAAAATATTTTCTTTTGCATTCTGATTTTGCATTAAAGGAAGTAGTAACTTGAATAAAAAGCTTATGGCTTTAAGTACCAGGATGTAGTAGGGTGGAAAATGCCTACCCAATGTGGCTGCAACTTTATCATCATAGTTTATAATTTAAAATATATACATAATAATTTTTAATAATTATTTTATCATCTTATGTAGCTATGAAGAAATAAATTATAATATGTTGCATGTACACTCCTTAGGCTTATACACTCCAAGGACTATACTGGTACATTTGCTTTGGCAAGAAAACCATGCTCTTACCAAAATAAATGGTGTGCTCTAGTAAGCACTTGTGTATATGTAGATAGGTTCCATCTGCAATGAACTCTGTCCATTTACAGATTATAGGGTTATTCAGCATGTGGTTTTTGGTTAAGCACTGATTCCAAAACTGGTAGTTGTGAGAGTAATTAAGATCATTATCTTACTATTGAACATTTGCAAAACAAGTAATTGAGACCAAAATTCAATTTCTTTATTCCCTGCAGTTTTATTTGTGGTTTTGCTTTCCATTTGAAAGTGGAGCCAAGGTCAGAGAATATTTCAATAACCTACAGTCGATGGCTGCTAAATGTCATTCCCTTGAATACAATTACAACTTTTAAAAAAAGTGTATTGTCCATTTGCTCTAAATGTATCTTTGACAGATGCTTCTGTATCTTTGTGATAGATTTTTTTCCCCTCTATAACTCAATTGGATGAAGTCTTACATTGTTGCAATAATCAATGGTGATATAAAATCAATTACAAATTGGTTTGGCATTATGAAACTGAGATTCTGGGTCAGATTCAAGGTACAAAGTAATCTAAGTACTTAACCTTCTACACCATAAGGGTTTTATGAGGTTAATTTTCACCCAAAAGCATGATGATATTGGTAATTAGGCAGTACTATTAGTAGTAGTGTAACTGCTTTTGACACAGCTCAAATCAAATTATCATTCAAAGTCTCAATTGTTAAGCTAAGTAATGGGAAAAAAAGGTAAATGACCTCTTAGTTCCTCCTGGTAATCAAATACTTTATTTTATACTGATGTGTCTGTGATATCACAAATAATGGTTTTGTTCTTATTCATCCCATCAGTTTACTATCACGAGTGTCAGATACCCTACTTTGGGCTGGTAGAATGTAAATCTGGCTAACTGGAGGGAAAGGAAGTGGTTAGTAACATGCAACTAAAAAGAAAATGTGAATCACAGCAACGATGGTAGTGACTTGCATAGATTTCTTTCTTTAGAGGCTTAATTAGAGACTTTGTTACATATACAACCTATTCTACATCTTCTTGCCATTCTGTTGACACATTCCTATGTCATGTCTACTAAAAACTGTTTAATAAAATTCTGATCCTGCTGAAATCACTGCCAAAATCCAAATTCATTTCAGTGTGCCAAATGTTCGTACATGAAGCTCAGGCTTTTTGAGATTTATGCAGATAGATATGTACCAACTTATTGAGAGGAAAGACAGTTGGTCTAGCCGCTTTTCCTGTTTTGACTACAGGAGGTAATTTCCTGCTTCTCTTGCTACCTAACAGTAATCTTCTGTGAGCACCCGAGCTATTAATGCTCCCAATCCTGGGTGGCTGGACCACAATTAGAATAGCTGTCCAGGTTTTATTCTTTTTCTTTCTTCTTCCTTCCTTCTTTCTTTCTTTCTTTCTTTCTTTCTTTCTTTCTTTCTTTCTTTCTTTCTTTCTTTCTTTCTTTCTTTCTTTCTTTCTTTCTTTCTTTCTTTTCTTTTCTTTTCTTTTCTTTTCTTTTCTTTTCTTTTCTTTTCTTTTCTTTTCTTTTCTTTTCTTTTCTTTTCTTTCTGTTTCATGTATTTCCTGTTCTATTTTGCTTCAGCACAAATGGATGATAGTAGAGGATGCAAACCATCTACTTTAATCTGTTCAGGTGAAATGATCAGAAATGTAGATTTTCTGTGAGTCAGTGGAGAGAAGCTTTTCCTAGGGCATAATTCAGGTGACATTAGCTAGACGGTGTGAATACCCACTTGGATGTTTATATTTTAATTAGCTACTTCATACTATGTTACTGAAACACCTACAAAAGGAAATTAATCGTGCCTTACAGTAATTAACTAATATTTTTAAGCCTGGATTACTACTGGAAACATCCCCTAAATCTGGCATTGTTTGGAGCATATTTTTAGGATGGTCTGTGTGAAGAAAGGAAGCTAAGTTTGTACATATGGGCAAATAGCTGCATTACTTTGGTAATTTTGCCCTCAGGCTTTTTTCTGTTCTTGTTTTATTTGCATTCAAACCTTTTGCATCTGTTTATATAATTCCAAAAACAGTTCAAAGCCAAGATTTGATTTTGGGTTTTATTCTTGGCTCTCCCACCAATCTGTTTAACCATTTATTAAGTGTCTATCACAGCAGTCTCTCTCTTACCCTGTATACATATTAGGAATCATTAGCTTTGTCGCTGGAGGATAAGCATCAACATGGAAAAGCTCTGTAATGCACACAAGGTGCAGTCTATTGACATTACATCATATGCCTTTTTATACTACCGAAACAATTAAGTTATCTGACTATCAACACTGCATGTACACATCATATCATTTATAAACCAAAGCACTTGGAAGCAAAGAAATAAATAATTAAGAACACATAAAACTTATGCTGCCCACACAGTGAGCGCATTATTCTTATCAAGATTTTTACCTTACTAGACTATAAACTCTTCAGTGAAGGAAGCCTTTTGCTGTTGCTGTTCCATATTTATCTATTGTCTAACATAATAGACACCTGCCTGCTCTATAGTACAAGTGCAGAGAACCAAGGAAGATCTCTTGCATGAAGTCTGAAGATAATGTGTAGCTCATGTAGTAATTTTAATTCTGACCTAAGATGATCATTACTCAGTCTCTAATAATTTCTGGGTGTAACTGTTTGACCATTACTTAACTTTAATCTGTACTGCCTGAGCAAAATTTTTTTCCTGTAGAAACTGCATTGAGACCACAAATGCCAAGAGCTCAGTCCACATTAGAGCAATCTTACCCGCACTGTCAAATGTTAACCATAAGGATTTGATTATCCTGAAAACTGAGCGTACCAAACAGGTCACTGCCCTAAACAAGCCGTCTGACTGGGAATTTGTGGTAAGCACAGGGATGCAAAGGAACTCTTCTCTGCCACAGCAGGCTATGTCATATGTTGCTTCATGCAGTTGGCCACAATCAGTTCATGACTTCTGCCACTAGCATTTTAGCGTTCTTCCACCATGCTTCATCTCTCAGACCATCTGCATAGCAAGGTGACTTATGAATCTGAAGCCATAGCAGCCTTGATTTTGACAGTGTCATATCCACTGTCATGTACTGGTACTGGATATGCTCCAAGACACTTTCACTAAAGAGGCCTCTGTCTTCACTGCACAATCTGTGACCAGACTAATTGGCACACCTGCTTTCAGGCTGTTGTTGGGAAAGCCTGCATGAGGAGATTTTAAGTGTGTTACTGCTCTGTAAACCTTTTTATAACCTTATATTACTGTCTACATCTCAAATCCTGTGTTTTCAAGATTGATCTTTCCTCTACTTTTGCTCCATTTTACAAAGTGTCATAAATTACTGGCATTAGGTTTTGACATGTATGTATACATATATATGTATATATATGTATATATATATATATATTATCTACTGAAT
Organism: Netta rufina; assembly: GCF_964035555.1. Taxonomy (NCBI): domain Eukaryota; kingdom Metazoa; phylum Chordata; class Aves; order Anseriformes; family Anatidae; genus Netta; species Netta rufina. Next base: position 104,523,825 of record NC_140123.1, read on the forward strand.
AGAAAGCTCAGTGGAACAAGAGGGAATTTTAGAATATACGTTAAGCAGTAAAAATCTTGGGAAGGCTGAGGGACTATTCCATTCTGGGATATTTTCCATTCTGTATTTTATTTCTTGCTAAGCTGGGCTAAGAATGTTTTTGAGCAATTTTTTAACTATTTGTGTGTAGATATTGGTATATATTAAATGATTCCTTTAATCTATTTTATGCTAATAATGATAATAATAATTAAAAAAATCAGCTCAGCCTTTCAGTTCTCATAGCCCCTTTACTTTAGGTAGAAAATGTATGAGCTGTCACAAAGAGTTTAGTACTTTTTTAGAAATTTGAGTATTTTTTCACAGGTTTTCCATCCAATCAACCTTTCATACTCCTTTCCATTTCCACAGCTGTAGTTTGTATTCTCATGTCGTACACACATTTAGGGAAAGCACGAACATAAATAGATCATATACATTTTGATGAACTGAAGTCATGCAGTACTGTTTTTAAGATTCACCTTACCTTCCTCCTGTCTGTCTTGATCATTGATGATCTTTCCCCAAGCCTTCCTTTAATTTTTTTTCCAATCTCTAAAGCAGCAAGATGTGGTTTCTGTTTGTTTACGGTTTGTATGAATAATTAGTAATGGAAATTTCCTTTCCCAATTTCATATATCAATTTTTATTTTCCGGAATAACTTAGCTCTGCTCCTGTAGTAACACATATTCCACAACACCTGAAATGCTTGTTTAATATTGTATGAACACCGGAGGCAATAATAAGTATTTCATTTCTGGATTTTTTTTTTTCCTCTGAGATTTACAAAAGGTGTAGTCTCTCCCTTCCACCTGGAGATCCTAAGATGTCAATGGTTATCCCATTTATTTAACACTCATCTCTGCTTATACAAAAGGACTAGTTCTACACTCACAGTCTGTATTGACTGCTTCTCACTAAACCATGCTTCTCTGTTTTGAGGTATTACATTCACTATAGCAGTTTTCTAAATCTGGAGGACCTCAAATCATACTTCACTGTTTGGTTGAGGCCCACGAAAGCTTCCACAGTTGACAGCCAAGCTAAATAAGGTGCCACTGAGGCACTGCACTTTCACCCACGGAGCAAGGAGGGGGGAAAGAAATGAGACAGAAGGTGATCCCATGGGTCAGGTGTACCCCGATGTGGGGTTTGCTATGGATCTGGCTGTATGTACGTGACATCAACCATTTCATAACCTCCCTATCTCAGTGTCTTCAGCCGCAGGATCAGCTTAATGAAATTGACCAGCCGGCGCTGGTGCATTCGACCTCTGCGCCACGAGATACAATTGGTGAGCGCCGCTTTTTTTGTTGGGCTCTGGCCAGTTCTTCGGGCAGCCGGGGGTGTCTGTCGGGAGCCCCCCGGCCGGTTCCCGGGAGGGATGCCCGGGAGGAGTCCCGGGGTGCCGGGGTCCTCCTCGGCCGCTCTCCGTGGTGCTGCAGCCGCCGCCCGCGGTGCCTCCTGCGGGAGGGCAGGATCCCCTTCCCCGGGAGCACGGCCGGCCGTGCCGCTAACTCCTCCCTTCGGATGCAAGGGCTGCACCGCCACAAGCCGTCCTCTCGCCGCCCCCCCTCCTTCTCCGTTCTCCCGTTTCGACAGAGCGAGCGGGCTTGCTCTGCCTGCGCGGCGGCAGCTGCCCACCGCGGACCCCGTGGGCTTGGGGCGGGTGCTTTAATTTTGGCAGGACCTGCCCGCCGCCCTTCCCGGATAAACTTGGGCCGGCGCCCCCCGGCACCGCGTTTTGGGGCTGGTGGGCTCCCGGCTGCCTGCGGGGATGCCCAGGTAAGAGCCGGGGCTGCCCCACGGCGCGGGGAGGGGAAGGGGCGGCAGGAGGAGGAGGGGGAAGGTGCTGCCAGGAAAGTAGCTCAGGAGGCTCGTTTCCCTCGGAAGAGACAGGGCAGGGCGGGGAGCGATGGGGGCGAAACAGCTGCCGGGACAGGGCGGGTGGCATCTGGCGCCTTGTGCACCCCGTTGGGGTGCTCTGCGCTTCCCTTCGTGGTAAAGCTCGGGGAGGAATTGGTCAAGTGCTCGTCTGAAGAGGGGCAGTAGGAGTTTTGGTCGTTCGTCTCGTTTTAAGGACAGTTCAGTGCGTAAAAACGCCAAAGTCTTTTATTTTAAATTACGGATTACAATATACAAAACAGATTAGCTCATAAAAGGTATTAGAGTGCAGTATGTAAATTGGAAATTGCTGACTTCCTTTATTAGTCTGGGACTAGCATGGTATATTCAATTATGTTGATGTTAATAGTAAGAAAAAGTTAGGCAATAAAAATAGTTGTAATTAGCTTTGGGGAAAGTAATACAAATGCAAATGACCTTGATGGTACTTCAGCATAGGCTTGTTTCACCACAGAAAACCTAACCTTGTAAATTCAGGCTCTCTGCAAACAACATGGCAGGAACCTTTCATTTTCAGTCTCCATAACTTTGGATAATGTTTCCTATGGATAAGAGGAAAGGTATCCATTGCAAACATACCTTTATAGGTAAAGAATTTATGGTCAAGAAGGAACATTAATACTCAAGATGGAAACTTACATAGGCCTTTAGGATTGCAGAAATAATCTCTTAATTTAACGGTAAAATCTTGGGTCAAGAATAGCCAGGGTACCGGCTGTAAATCCAGGGAAATAACTATCCTGCAAGACAAAGATACGGCTCATTACTTAAAGTTGTTGATACTGGGTCATTTATTTCAGATTTGACCTACAATATGTATAGTTAATGAATTAAAATACTCGTGGAAAATCAACTGTATTTTATTCCTAACATAATGGAGATTAATGGAAGTTAATTGTTGAGCTACATGTCACATATTACATTCCAGGCACTCGTGTATGACTGGTATGTGTTACACTCTGTTTCTTAGGCATTTTGATGCAGCTGGAGATAGCAAGTGTACAGGTGGTTGCTTTTGGTCACTACACACAGTATAACCCAGAAGTACAAAGGCAAATTTATGAAAGGGATTGACTCACTTGTCTCATGTCTCATTCTGGGCAGTGAGAAGTAGGCGTACTCTACTGCAGATCAAGCTCAATGCTAGTAGAAGGTGTTTGCCCATCCAAGACTCCATATAAAACATGTCAGAGAAATAAGAATGATCCATAGAGATACAGTATTTTCATAAGGACATTGATGTAACTAACAGTTACAATGTATGTTGAATGTCTTCCTTAGCATTAAAAACCTATGTGCAGCTGAAGTCTCTTACTATTAAAGAAAGCACAAAACAACAGGCTTACAGGTTTATTTTTAATTAACATGCAGAAATTAGATGTACATGTGTGTTTTTCTTCTCTTAAATAACCTTTACATGTTTGTAGAGGACTGCCACCTGATCTACCTGTTGCTCAAACTCCTGACATATTATTTAGTGTACTGTTCTCTGAGAATTGATGAATTTCAGTTACACAACTTTTTTTGACTTCAGAGTGAATGAGATGTATCTGCACTGAAGTCAGTAGAACTCTCCAAATTAACACAGAGAAAAATGTCTATACTGATGATTCCTTTATTCTATAATTCCTAAATTAAACAGGTTATAAAGAAACTTCAGAATAATTGTGGAAAACGACAGCAACAACAACAACAAAAACAATCCTTTATCTAATCACATGTAGAAATCATAAGGAAAAGAAATAACTTGATGGATTACTCTATTTCTTGATAAGGTTTTACTAAACTAGACTAGGATTAAGTTTACATTTCTGATATAAATATTTTTGCAAGTTCAAGTACTAGGTGGGTGCTATTACTTTCTTTTGTCCTTAATTGATTACTTCTTATATGTGCTAAAATTAACACAGTTTCAGGACTGAGAGGTCATCAGGCTCTTTTTCAAGTAACAGTTGAAATTGCCTAATGTACCTATAAAACAGGAAGCCAAGTCATCTGTTTAAAGAATGTTTTGAGCTGGTGTTTTCCTTTGTCTAGTTGAGTAGTGGAGAAAAGGTTTATCTGACATCAATCCCCTTGGAATATTTGGGTTTTTCTGTGGAAGAACTGATCTTAATGAATGTGGGAAATAGATTAATGGTTTAGCTCATTGAAAATGCTTAGGAATACCTACAGATCAGGGGCTTAGTCATTTAATTGTGTAGCTGGAGTAGTTGGAGGGTCTAAACCCTGTTCCAGGGTCAGCTAGAAATCATGAAGAACAACAAATGACCACTTATGAAGCCTCTACTGATGAAATATTTTGTGAGAAGGAGAAAGTAGTCTGCACCTTTGGAAATAACTGGAGCCTGCACACCTACTTATCCGAATATCATAGTTGCAGTATTTAATTAATCTCTAATATCCTACTAATGCATATTTGCATATTTAACTTACTTTACCTTTAGAGAAAAGTACTTTACAAAGAAGAGTAGCAGTCTTTATGAAAGAGAGACAAGAAATGTGGCTGCAACTGGAGCCAAGGTGGAAGTCACCTATACTGGACAACATGGAAAAGTGTAACTGAACACTAGGGGGTTAAATTTAGGTGCAAGGGAAAACTAATGCTAATATTAGCCCAAAATAAATTCAGTGAAGGTGTCAAAATGAGCTATTGCTTTTATTACACTGTACTGATGCTCAAGCATTGATTTCTTTTTCTTTTTTTTTTTTTTTTTTTTTCCTTTCATTTTTTCCTCTTTTATCTGCTGGCCTTCTCTCAATCAACTGAATTTCTTAATCAGCTCTACCTGGCACCTCACAGTTTCATGGGGTTTGATTCAGATCATGGCTGGGCCTCTAGAATTTAGGATGCTATGGCAAAACCATGGTATTAAATTCAGAGTAGATTACGTTGATTTTCAGTGTAATGTTTTCTCCCATTCTTACCAGTTTAAACAATGATGTGGACAGCTTCTAAAACCCAAGGCCTCCAAGAATGGTTAAGTTTTTATTTTAAACATAAGGCAAATGTCCCCCAGAAACAGATCTAAACCAATGGCTGCAGAACATTTCCTTCCCTGTCCACTCCATAAACAAGATGTTTCTGTCACAGAAATAGAAATAGCTAGAGACTAGAATTAGATATATAAAATTATAAAATGCTGGATGAGAGATAGATCTAATATGCCAAATTCTGTGGAATCCTGTTCAGGAAAAAAAAAAAAAAAAAAAAAAGCGCTTTGTGGCTCACACACAGCAAGCATCTGGCCTTAGAGATAGATGTTCTTAGTTCTGAAGTTTCAAGTCTTTTAAATCATTAGTTTTAACATTGTTATGCATAGGAAAGTCATTCAAAGAATTTCTAGAGGATTTTAAAATTTATTAGCTACCATGCTTTTTACCCTTAACAAGCCCAGACGGCTAAACTTTGGAGTTTTATCCTTTAGAAAGATGTGCAATTCCAAGAAATACTGAAAACTGCTAGACTGCTCTCAAAACACTTTTTGGTAAATTATGCACTTTGTGAATACATGAAGGTATGATATTACTGGTATGGGTGGAACATTAACTATCTTATTCCACTGGGGTTTAGAGCTACTTGGATTTTACATACCAATGTAACAGGAAAAAAATAACCAATTGTTCCTATCTCTGTTCGTGCTTCCATTCAAAAAATTACATGAATTTTTGACTATTCCCATTCTTCAATTTTACTCTGTCCTGGAATTTTTTTCAAGTCTGTCAAGATGATTTTAGGCAGGGGGATATACAAGTGTTATTATGCCAACATTAATTGATAATAATGTAAAAAACATATAGTAAGTTATGAAGTCATGATCAAATCTCTTCACTGGAATGTATTCAGCAGTTCAGCTTACAATTTTTCTAAACAGTTGTGCAACATTATTATGTCCATTTATAACTGTAAGAAAAAAAAAATGGAGAAGGAAAAACCAGTAGGGACTAAACTTGCTCTCAGGCAGATTTGATAATAACAACATATCAAACAGTACAACTGAGGCTTAATTATTCATACTTTTGTATTGTGAAAGGTGGCAGACTTTGATGAACCTTGTCAGACTTTACCACACTACTTTTATGAAGCTGAGCTGATCCACAAATCAGACTGCCATCTCCAATCCCTTAGGTACACTCTATTACAACCTGCAAGTCTGACTACTGCAGGAGACCGAACAATTCATTTCTGCAGCCCTGTTCCCATGTTGGGAAGCTGTAGTGTGGCTCTGTTTCTGTGCTCCCAGGAATGAGCAGGGCTGCAAGGTTTCCCAAGCAAGTTCTAGCAACAATTTACCATTTCTATTTGTGTATGACATATCCCAATATCTGAGAGTCGTTTCTAGTCATTAAATAGACTTTATGGCACTCGTGTACATTGTCACTATGCCCATTGATCTGATGGGGGTAGGGATTTTTTTCCTTATGTGCTCTGGCTGAGTGAGATGAAAGAGTGTACCCCCAAAATTCTTGATTTCCCTTGTAAAATTCCACCTCCAAAGACACGAAATTAGAGCTTATTATCTGAGCCATAGTAATTGCACATCATCCTAAGCAGCAAAGTAAAATTTGTCCATGTACGCATACTTGTTCTGAAACATCTTTGCATCACTTGCGTCACCTTGAGAGTCTTGGAAGTCTAACTTTCAGTCTCACCAAATAAAAAGCCACTAGTGAAGTGTCTCCATGCTGATTTTGCTTTCTTTCTATGATAAGAGACAAAGATATCAGAATAATGGTTCCTCAAGAGGGGCACTTGTGTTCAGGCAGTGCATTTTGTCCTTACTCCTTGTTCTCTGTTTGTTACGGACCTTCATCTTAGAAATGGCTATTTCTCACAATTTTTAGTTCCAACCCTTGGGTATTTTCTCCATGTGCTTCTGAGATCAAAGTTGTTATCAGGTGAATTTAATTTAATATACCTTTCTCTGTGTGATGGGCTGCTATTTCAGTTGGTGCAATGCCACTATTAGTCATCATAAAGAAAATGCATGAAAACAGTCCAAAATATGTGTCAAGCACTTCAGTGTGATGGATGCACAATATATGGCACCATTATTATCACTCAGCAACTTGAAAACTTTTGGTTCTCACATTTTTTCCCTTGCAAACATCATTAACTTGTTCATGGGATCCAATATTTTGTGAAAAACATATTACTCTTCTACTCAGTTTTTCCTCATCCTTCATGCTGTATTGACAGAGCCAGTTATCTGGAATTTCTTAATGCATTGTAAGTTAATTTCTTAGTGTATGAGATTGCAAAGAAAAACAAAACAAATGGTTTTAGGCAACAAAAGTCAATTATATTGATTTCGTTATGTTAATGCAAAAGTAGATTGCATGAATGATTGTAATTAGGCAACTTATGCTTATTGGTCACAGTTTTATTTACTCCTTTCTTTTGTTCTCTTTCATGAATCAGAAACACTTAAAGACTTAAAGACAGTGATAACTGAAAGTGGATATTCTTCTTTTAGATTGATACAAAGCTGATGCACTGTCCTTGTTCAGCAAAGCTTACATCGCTTGGAATACGCTGGGTCAGACTTTGTGTGGTGGTGGGAAACATCTTACAGTTGGTGAAAAATATCTATACAGCCACACAAAGTATGTATGCTCATGTGTAAACTTAGAGCATGGCAAGGACATGCTGGTAAATGGTGTTTTCTGGTGGTAGATGCTATTGATTGGTAATAGGTAATGATAGCTATGTTCCTGTTTCAGCAGGGGGAAAGCAGGGCTGGATACAGTCCAGGGCAGAATGTAGAGGACTAAATGACTTTAGAGTCTTTCTCTCCTGTGCCAAAGCTATTCATGTGATATATTCTAACCATAACCTGTAGGAGACTGTATGCAGGGATGTTTTGAATGTGAAAATTAAGGTTTATAAATAGGCTTGCAAGCAAGACTTCTGCAAGTTTAGTAGAGCTGGCTATTTCAAACTTAACCAAATCCTGTTGATATTGTGTAACATTATACATATATGTTTGAAAGGTTTTTGGTCTTGGAAAAAAAAAAAAAAAAAAGAGGTAAGCCAGATGTTCACACTTCACCATGCAGCATTTCATTTTCTTTCAAGAAAGTACATACCTGATCTAAGAGGCTTCTCATTTTGTTTCTTTGATTTTTTTTTTCCCAAAGTTTAAATACATTGCCCTGCCATTCTTGGCTTCTTAGATTGAATTTTGCTGCAGTTTTCAGAAAGGCTTGAAAATATGAACCCTGGAGGCAGCAACACCAGAAGATAAACAGCAACAACAAAGATTTCTATTTGGTCATTTGTGAAATAGTTTTTTTGAATGGTTGGTGGCAACAGAACCTCTTCTTATAGTTCCAACAACTAGCTTCTCTCTATGGTGATACAATAAAATCCGCTATCAGTTACTATAATTTGAACAACATCAAGAAAAATCTTAAAAGCTAAAGCCATCCAAGAATTAAACTTTCTATTGTTTTTTTTTTTTTTTTTTTTTTTTTTTTTTTTTTTCCTGTTTAGGATGAAGAAAAACAAATCCCAAACTTTTCAATCTTAACGTAGTTGCCATGAGAATCCAGAGTGTGTCACAAAAATGAAACTGAGAATTTCCCATACACAAAATATTCGAAGCTAAATTTGATTTCTTAAGGCTAAATACCTTAAAACATATTGGCCTTCATTCAGGTATCATTAATTCATAGTTACAGTATGCCTGTTGGCCATTTTTATTTCTCTTAGCACTATACATGTATTGTTTTCTTCATAGCATTAATCTGATGGAAAAACAAACAAACAGATTTAAAAAATACTGACATTTTTCACTTTAAATTTTAATCAGAGAGTATAGAGGAATCGATAGTTACTTAGTGTAGTGGTTTAACCCAGGCAGCAGCTTAGCACTGCACAGCTGTTCACTCACCCTCACTCCCCTCCCGTGTGGGATGAGGGAGATAATTGAGGAGAGGCCACCCATAGCTTAGTGGTTGTGCCCCTCACTGTGGGCTGAGGTTATGGGTTTGAGCTGCACCCCACAACAGTCCGCGAACATCTTTATTTTTACTGGTGGAGTCACTCCCTGCCATGCCTGAGAGAAAGCACTGGGGAGACACACCCCAAATAGTGGTGGCCCCCCTGCCCTGTTGCTCTTGGACAGAGGGAGGGGACCTGGGAGATGAAGAGGAATGAAGACAGGTCCCTGCTTGGTGTCACAAGTGAGCTCCCTTCCTACACGCCTTGCTTCTCCACGTGCCCTTACACAATAGGTTTGAGGCCCTGGAGCTCAAGGGACAGGGTGGTGAGGATGTGGGAGAATGTTTGCACATGAGGCTGTCTAGGGCAAGGAAGTCTACTCCACACCTCAAGATTTCCTCCAACAATAAGGAAAGAAGGGTAATGATCGTAGGCGACTCCCTTCTGAGGGGAATAGAGGGCCAGGGACATTACTAGGAAACTTGTAATGAAACTTGAAACTTCCTTGACCTCTCCCCTCTGATTATTACCCACTAGTAATAATTCAGGCTGGCAGCAATGAAATTGCTGAGAGAAGCCCGAAGGGTATCATAAGGGACTTCAGGGGATTGGGGTGGTTACTGGATGGAAGGGGTGCACAGGTGGTGTTTTCCTCTATCCCTTCAGTGGTAGGGAAGGATATTGAATAGACCTGGAAGGCCAGGCTAATTAATGCATGGCTGAGAGGCTGGTGCTGACACAGGAATTTTGGGTTTTACAATCATGGGGAGGTTTACTCAGCACCTGGCCTGATGGCTGCTGATGGGTCCCACCTGTCCCAAAGCAGGAAACAAACTCTAGCCTGGGAGCTGGCAGGGCTCATTGAGAAGGCATTAAACTAGGTATGAAGGGAGATGGGGGATGGAATTAGACTCGATAGAGATGTGCCTGGGGAGCAGTCCCAGGGTTGAGGGTGAGGGCATGACTCAAATGCATCTACACCAATGCATGCAGCATGTACAACAAACAGGAGGCATGGGAAGCCATTGTGAGGCAGGCAAACTATGACCTAGTTGCCATCACTGAAACTTGGTGGGAGCACTCCCATGACTGGAATGCTGTGATGGATGGCTACAAGCTCTTCAGAAGGGACAGGCAACTTAGGAGGGGCGGTGGCTTGGCTCTCTGTATTAGAGAGTATTTTGATGCTGTTGAGATCAGGGTTGGGAATGAAAAGGTAGAGTCCTTGTGGACAAGGATCAGGGGTTGGCCAACAAGGCAGACATCCTGTGGAGGGTCTGTTATAGACTGCCAAACCAGGATGAAGAGATGGATGAGGTGTTCTATAAGCAGCTGGTGGAAGTTGCTCAATTGCCAGTGCTTGCCCTCATGGGGGACTTTAACTTCCCAGACATATGCTGGAAATACAATACAGCCCTGAGGAAGCAGTCTAGAAGGTTCCTGGATTGTGTGGAAGACAGCTTCCTGACTCAGCTGGTTAGTGAGCCTACCAGAGGGGTTACCCTGCTAGACCTGTTCACAAGCAGAGAAGGATTAGTGGAAGATGTGGTGGTACAGAGCTGTCTTTGGCAGGGGACCAGCATGGGTTCATGAAAGGCAGGTCCTGCCTGACCAACCTCATCTCCTTCTATGACCGGGTGACCTGCCTAGTGGATGAGGGAAAGCCTGTTGACATAGTCTACCTAGACTTAAGCAAAGCCTTTGACACAGTCTCCCACAGTATTCTCCTGTAGAAGCTGGCAGTCCATGGCATAGCTAGGTACACTCATTGCTGGGTTAAAAACTGTCTGGACAGCCGGGCCCAAAGAGTGGTGGTGAGCAGAGTGAAATCCAGCTGGTGACTGGTCATCAGTGATGTTCCCTAGGGGTCTGTGTTGGGGCCTATCCTCTTTAATATCTTTATTGGCAATTTGGATGAGGGAATTGAGTGTACCCTCAGTGAGTTTGCAGACGACACCAATTTGGGAGGATGTATTGATCTGCCAGAGGGTAGGAAGGCCCTGCAGAGGGACCTGAACAGGTTGGGTCAATGGGCAGAGGCCAATGGGATGATGTTCAACATGGCTAAGTGCCGGGTCCTGCACTTTGGCCACAACAATCCCATGCAGTGCTACCAGCTTGGGGGAAAGTGCCTGGAAAGCTGTGCAGAGGAGACAGGACGAGGGAGAATGGGCTTAAGTTGAGCCAGGGGAGTTTTAGGTTAGATGTTAGGAAGAACTTCTTTACTGAAAGGGTTGTTAGACATTGGAACAGGCTGCCCAGGGAAGTGGTGGAGTCACCATCCCTGGAAGTCTTCAAAAGACGTTTAGATGTAGAGCTTAGGGATATGGTTTAGTGGGGACTGTTAGTGTTAGGTCAGAGGTTGGACTCGATGATCTTGAGGTCTCTTCCAACCTAGAAATTCTGTGATTCTGTGATATTTACAATAGTGTTTTCTAATTCACTCACCCCTAACTAAGGTAAAAAACACCTTGCCAAACGTTGAAATGCACTGTTTCTTTTTACTAGAGGATTTTTATAAATGAAGTCTCAACTCAATCTGAATTTAGTAATATTTATAAAAGGAATATTTATAATACGTATAAAAGGCAAGTAAACAGCACTGAGTGTGCGGGGAGTCTACGCTCCACCAACACACACACACACGAGCATCAAACATTCTAAATATACAGAATATTGCTTTACATACTAAACCTGAGTATGCCTATACAATCAGAAAAGGTAACAAACAATCTTTTAAGTTCCATGACTTACTAAACTCGAGTACACCTACACATATGTACAATCAGAAAAGGTAACACACAATCCTTGTTCCATGACTTAACAAACAATCCTTTAAGTTCCATGACTTAACAGTCTCCGTTTTCCATTCCTTTTCTTGATTACAAACAAGTCTCCATTTTCCATTCCTTTTGAACAATATGTCTTGCATTAAGTTGTCAAGCAACTCGGTCTTTAGGCCTTATGTATCCCGTTCTTCCCGGATCGAAGAAAAGCATATCCATCTCCTTTTCAAGGCCAATAGGGCCTGGGTCAAAAGGCACATCCAGGTCACCAGGGGGCATAACAGCAAAGGCCTCGATGGCAGTAGAGGTGGGGGGGCTGATGGCGTAGCAGTTGGATCAGTAAAGGAGCCCGCAGCTCCCTCACTGTTTGGCAAAGCACACGTTTCTGACTGTGGTCCCGCATGGCTCTGTAAAGCCTCAGAGACTGCTCGCCAGGTGCCGAGCAATCCCACTGCAACCTTGTCGTTTTTAGTTGCAGAGTCCCACTCCTTGACCTCAATTTGGTCCCATATTTCAGGATCATAAACTGTCCGATTGTTAATAAGGAGAATAAGCTGTAAGGTTACCAGGACAGTCTTTGTTCCTAAGGACGTATGATTCCCCATAATGCGCAACTGCTTCCCAGCAAGGGGCAGTTGTGTGCACGGCTCCGCTTCTCTCAGCTCGAGCTTCTCTCCAGCTCCGGTGCGCCTGTTTCCAGTGACTTTCAGTACAAGCTTCTCTGAGCGGTTTGCCGAGTTTGGCCAAACCTATCTTCATGAGGCGATCAATGTGCCTGTTCTGTCCTGTTCTGCTAGCCTGTTCCTTTTCATTCCTTCTTTTTGCTTCTTTATTGATGACATAACTTCATTATATCGTGTTGCCTTTTTTTTTTTTTTTTTTATCTTGAGGACAGGCTCCCCTCTTATACCCTTCTCCCCACAGCAGTTCTTTTCAAAACAACTTTTCATTGGTCAAACAACTTTGCAAATAACAGCAACAGCAAACACCCAGAAACTTCCATGCCTTAATGATAACAGGATTATCTGGAGTCTTCTTAATTCTGTGTGGGGTCTCAAGGGGGCTTTGGCTCTGTGGGTCCTCAATAATAGTTACATTGGTCGTGTACTACACCGCTCATGACTACACGCTCAGTAACTGAGGCCAGCCGGCACAGCCGCAGCACCCGACCCACTGTTACAGGGGCACCTCGGGCCCTCCCTTCCCCAGGGGTGGCCCGGGGCAGCAGCGCCAGCACTCTGCCCCCGCCGGAGGGGCTGAAGGGCGCTGCGCATTGCCAGGGCCGCGGTGACTCCTCTCTGCCCACCGCGAGCAGGGCGGGGCAGCAGGGCGGGCGTGCTGCTGGAGTGGCAGGGCGTGGGGCTCTGCGCTCAGTATTCATAGGCTCATATAATCATATCGCCCTCAGCCTTAAAAAAGCCTCAGGGAGGGCATTGACTCCCCCAGGCTAGGAAAACACAGGTAATGAATAACTGGCTGAGAGGCTGGTGTTGAGACAAGAACTTTGGGTTCATTGACCACGAGGTAGTTTATTCGACCCCTGCCCTGTTGTCGATGGATGTAACTCACCTGTCTCAATAAGCCCCAATACATTACAGACCAGCAATGACCTAGCTGCTTCCATGTATTATGTGCAGTGGTGGCCTCTGTGGGAAGAATCCAGCAGCTACCTCATGTTAGGCCAGTTTCAGCCGGCTCCAAAAGGGCCCACTGCTGCCCAGAGCCCTGCAGTTTGAGCAGTGCAATTTGTGCCTCTGTGAGAGCACATTCAAGGAAAGGAAAAAATAAAAATAAATAAATAAAAAATTGATGCACAACAGCAGCTGGGAGAGCGAGGAGCAAGAAACCTCCCTGCAGACCCCCAAGGTCAGTGCAGAAGGAGGGCAGGAGGTGCTCCAGGTGCTGGAGCTGAAGCCCCCCCGTGGCCCACAGAGAGACCCATGGTGGAGTAGGTTGTCCCCCCCTGCAGCCCATGATGTGCTATGGCAAAACAGATCTCTACGCTGCAGCCCGTGGAGAGGAGCCCATGCAGGAGGAGGTGATTGGGAGGGCTCTGCTGCCCATGGGGGTTACAAGCTGGAGCAACCCACTCCTGATGGATAGAACCCACAGCACAGACCCACACCTGGAGCAGCTCCCAAAGAGCAGCTGCCCATGGAGAAATCCACACAGGACCAGCCCAGGAAGGTCTGCACCCAGTGGGAGGGACCCCATGCCGGAGCAGGGGAGAGAGTGACCATGAAGGAGAGGTGGGAACAAAGCACCATGGGTCAACTGCAGCCTCCACTCCCAGCCCTCCAGTGCCACTCAGTGAAAAGAAGAGGTGGAAGAGAGTGGATGGGGGAATGTGCCTCCAGCTTGTTTCTGTTTCCCACTGCTCCAGCGCCTAATTCACCGAGACTACCTTTCACCCTTTCATCTTTCACTTCGTCCATCTCCAGCTGTACCCCTCACAGGACTACGGAACCACGGACTGGGACTCCACACTCGCTTCATGCTAAAAGTACGTCTCATTCACACTCCACACAAGAGTCTCCTTGACCCCCCAGGGCAATACAGTAAAGCTTGTCTTACCTTGGTCCGTGACTGGAATAACCTGATCTCTCAACAATTGTGCTTGTGCCTACTGATCTCCCTTCTCCCCAGTGCTTTGCAGAGCCTGTCTTCAGTTTAAGAGTCTCGGTCCTTTGCCAGCCATACTGAGACAACCCACCACCCCCAGTGGGCCTGCTAAAATCAGCGGGGTGCACCTTCCTGTCTGTGGTGGCAATAACTCTCTGGTAGGCGACAAGATCCCAGAGGAGCACACAAATTGTGAGAAAAATCTCAATTTTTTTCAGACAGGATCTTCTGTGAAGCTATTTTATTCATGATTGCAATGGCGGGTGTCCTGCAAATAGGAGCGCACAGTAAAAGTATATCATAACCTTATATTCCCTATTACCCAACACCTGATTCCTCCTGTTTTCTCATTGGCTGAGTACTACAGGTTCACAAACTACTCTATGCTTATTACTATGCCATATACGTACAATTTTATTTGATCAACCATTAATTTCTTCTCTTCCTTTTTTTCTCCTCCTTGTCTCATGACTACAGGGCCTGTGATTTTTTTGGCTTTACTGATTTCATACTGCTCATCCTGTTTTTTCTTAGCTATCCTCCTTATTTTGGGACAGTGGGACCTTCCCCTTACCTGCTGAACATACTCCTCACTGCTGTGCCACTGTCATGCCTGTACAATCACTTTTGGACATGCAAAGATAGTGGAATTTTCCACTGCAAAAACACATTCTACTGTAAAAACACAACTTTGTGCTAAGCACAAAAGCAGTGGCTACCAGTTAGACATGAGAATATGGAATGCTCTACCCCAGCTATAATAGTACTGAAAACCTCTGATGTGATACAGATGTTGCTGCACCATTCTTATGTTGCTTCTGAATTTAAATAGGAAAAATCTTATCATTGCTCTTCATTAAACTGCATAAACAATCCGGATACTGCAGTGAGGACCTCATCGGACAATATCTGGTTCCACAGATGGCCCTCGGAGGGATCTTGTATTTATAATGGACTAGGTAATGCACTAACAGAAATGAGGTTAGAAGATACAGTCTTTGTAACAGGCAACGTAATACCTCAGTGATAAATTTATTTTTAAATGCATCAGATCAAGTTATGCTTTTGGTTATGTGGGTCTAAAGATGCTTGCCTGTGCCAGGGATTTTCATGCATTTAAGGAAGCTCAGAATCTGGCTTCAGGTACGTATATATTTATTCAGTAAAAATGCATTATTATTATTTGTTTATTTTTGCTTTGAATTTGCAAACTGTAATAGGTAAAGTTCTAATATATCATTGTTATTCCTTTAGACAACAGCAAATCCCAATGATTAGAAGATTCCAAATACTTTAAAGGATGTTTTATGTTCATTTATTTTTAGCTTTTATTTTTGGATTGTAATGGAGTCAACAATAAATCTCTGATAACATGAGTGAAAATATCATAGTCTTTCACACCCATACTGCTTCAGCAAAAGCCTTATCTATAACTACTTTCAGACTTTGCTACACTCCTTTGTATGACAGATTTATCCATGTTAGCTGATTTCCTGCCAACTGGCTGCACCTGGCTCACTCTAAATTAGTTACAGCTAATTGTCAACAAATGGCAAGAAGGTACTTTTGCCATTTTCTCTTGGCTGTTTATCTGGCAAATGTAGTTGTATTTTTTTAATTATTTTTTTCTGTATGTGCACAGCTGCAATAAGTTGTGTTGAATTGCTCATTAATTCAGCATATATTTGACCTTTTTTATTGTTGCGTGTTTTACTTTTTTTTTTTTTAAGTGTAATTTATTTTTTATCTCTTTCACAAGATAAGAAATAGAACAGTTGTCTTCCTCTATTCATTAGTTATGAATCTTGAAGTAAAAACTTCTCCTTAAACACTAGTGGTTCTCTGAGGGGTTCATATGTACTATCTTAATGCTTTCTTAGTTGTGATATTTATGTTGCAGTTAACAGGGCTGTAGATACAAATGTCAATTTTCTGTCAAACTCCAGCTTTCTGTAGTCAGTGAAATTAAAAATTATCTTACAGATTTTAATTAATAGTAGTAAAGTAGGTAAATAACTAATCGAATACCATCTGTTTGCTTACACTGAGAATTACAAATGTATCTGTTATTCTATTTCATGAATTTTCTTTCCTTAAACTATTTTCTAAGATGCTACTTTTACAAATCTGCTTTTTTGAACTCGCAGGAGCTTAAAAAATAAAACAAGATAATAAAACAAACAACCCCCCCAACTTTCTAGGGAAATTATTCATACTAATTGTTCTAGATATTTTCTTTGGGACTACAATTTTTAGTTTATTTACCCCTCCTTTCCTCTGAGTTAAAAAGGCGATGTCAAACAAACAATGTTTTGTAGCATTCCTGCCCCTTTTCTGTCCATATGCCTTAATTAGAAGGGAAGCAGAGAATCTATCAAGCACGAGGGAGGGCAATGTTTTGCTGAAATAGCAGCTGTTCTAGTAGAGTTCAAAACAAACTCATAGTGAAAAAATCAAGGTGTTTGCAACATGGAGTATTTTTTCTTCTCTGCAAAAGAGCTGGTTTCACTAGCCAGTTCTGAGGTTAAAAAAAATAAATGTAATTTATAAACAGCTTCCTGAACTACATGAGAAAACAGAGTGACCTAGGCTAGTAACTGGATAACTGACTAAATGAAAAAGTGGAGGTTTGTGTCACAATAAATGGGGGGGATAGGGGAGGGAGAGCAAACACGAAAAGTCTTGTAGTTTCTATTGCCTTCCTTTCCTCCATATGAGAGGGTAAGTAGGAAGGGAAGAATCTCAAAAGTAATGTTGTTCTACGTTGCAGCCTTGTTTTGGAACAATGCTGTACTACACAGAAAAACTTTTAGGTGTGACTCAGTGAAGCTCTTGTTGTTCAGGACTCCTAAACTGGGCAAGATTGGAACCTGTTGTTTGATTTATATTGTTGGTGTTTGTTGTTGTTTTTGCTAAACTTAAGACCTCTGTATTAAAGGTAGATGCAAGCATTTTCAAAGCAATTTACTTCCATTTTGTAATGGCATATGAGATGAGTCTTGAACAAACAGAGTAAGGGAGGTTCTGAATTAAAAAGCATTTTTACAGAGGGGTATTTATTAATGTAATGAGGGATGCATACTGAGGAAATTCATGGTGTTTTGTCTGTGTTACATCCCCTACTCTTCTCCCACCCTGAGGTATATCTCCTGTTATAACTAAACATCCAATATTTTTTCTTTATATAGCATCCAATAATGCAATGGCTGGAAGACCACAACGTGTCAGATTAACTGGGTGGACACATTGGATATTAGCAACAATTCTGCTGCTGTGGAGTTACCAGATCAGTGGACAAGGTAAGTGAAAATCTTTTAATATTCGGCTGTTTGTTCAAAAGATTCACTTTTTTTTTTTTTTCTTTTTTGGTCAGCAATTTTGTTATTTGCTTAATATTGTATAGGATTTGTTGGAGAAACAAGGGTTTATGTTGAAGTTCTGAACTTGTGTGATATGTTTGACAAGGAATAATAATGTCAATCTGAAATATTTCAGTTGAAAAGTCAAGTGATGTTTGGAAAATGTTGTCTCAGTGCCTTATGAGATTATCTAGATGCTTGGATCTGTTTTCTTGTGCTCTGTGACTGGAGTGTGTCTCTAATTGTTTAGGTCTGGAGAAATTGTTGGAAATTGTTGCTGAAGAGATTATAGAGACACTTTGTGTTACTTAGCTGTGATATCTGCAGTAAGCATGTAATATTCAAAATATTTGTTGCATGCCATAAATATTTTCCATGTTGTGTTTCCATCTCACTGATGGTAATGCATAATAACAGCTGCAAAAATGCAGAGAGGCAAAAATGTCTAGGTTAGTGTTTTTGTTTGCATAATGAAGCATTATTGTATGTTTCTGATCTAAAGACTGTATCTAAGGTCTGGTACTGAGAGAGGTAATGGGAGACATAATATGCAAGCATTTTCTGGTGTGTGTTTTTTTTTGTCATTTATTTGTTTTGTGTTGAACAGGGTGGGAAGGAAACTAAGTGACAATTCAAAGGCACTGAAATTAAAGGGAAGTAGATAGCTGTTTCCTGTTGATATATGTCAGGTCAACTTCAGGAAATGTTACAGGTGAGCTGAGATAGTCGTGCATATAATTCACTCTCCCAAGTGGGGAAAAATGCTGTGCTTTTTCCAGCTACAGGTTATCTTATTTTAGTACAAGAAGGATGCCAGGGAGTGCATATGACCAATGGTGGAACCTTTCCACTGTGCAGTTTGGACAGAAGTGGTAGTTCTTAACTGCTGGAATGATAATGGTGTTTAGATTTGTTGCGGTTCTAGGCTTAGAAATTGTCTGTAAACAATGTGTTGCAGTTCTATAGGAAACTTCTACTGAGACTAAAATGCATGGAAATTGATGTTATCTGTGCAGATATTAAAAGCTGACCAAAGAACCTGGATAACTTATGAACGTTTTGCAGCTAATCACCAGATATGCAACAAGGTTTTCTGTGATATAAATTGTGTTTTTTTTTTTTTTTTTTTTTTTTTGTTTTTTTTTTTTTTAAAAAGTGAGTTGTTGTTTTAAAAAAGCTTCCATTTTGATATTGTAGTCACTGACTTGAAAAACATTTCCTTGAAGAATTCTTGTGGTATTGTATTAAAATGCAACAAGTATGGTATGAAATATTGGTGAATGGTGAAGCTATTTCTGCTGTGCATATTGGAAAGAAACACTGAAACAGTAACTTGAAAGAATTTGTTTCGTGTTCACTTGTACTGTGAAAGGTGCCTTCCAGGGTTCTGAGTGTATTTAGAATTTCTGGACGATGAGAGGCATTGAGTATTGCACTGTTTTAAATCTGAGATGATCTTATGTTTTGGTATGAGTAGATGCTTAAGCACATGCTTAGTCTTAGTCATATGAGCATTGACATAATTTCCAAGCTGACAAGTGTTGCCTTGAAACAAAGCAATGGATTAGAAAATGCTAGGTTAGTACTACTACACTTCTCACGGAGGGAGAAGTCTGGTCATGTCTTATGTGTGTTTTCTATAATTACCAAAACACAGCTTTGTTGCATTTAAGGTTTAAATTATCCAAAATGTTATCTTCTCTGTTAATGTAAAAGAGTGGCAATAACTTCTTGATGGGGACAAAAGATGTGAAATGTGAGCAATGCTGTTTTGTTTTAATTTGAAATCATATGGTTGTGGTGTGTGTATGTTAAGAAATTAATTTAATTAGGCCCAATGTTACAAAGCTGGCTATATTTCAGTGTTGGTAGACTTATACTGTGCTAGAAGTGTATTCTATGTCCTTTTGAGAATGCATACTGCAACTGCTGATGAATACTTAAACCTTCAAGTGAAATGTGAATTTTTAATCCTCTAGCAATCAAGTAGTAAATTAAAAGCAGGTAACATACTTTCTCAGTATAATAACATGTACAGGGTGTTTAGAAGATATGAAATTTCTTTAAGTTACCAGACATATCTTTTAATTTTGCTGTGGATTTCAATTAACATTTTTGTTTGAAGAAAAAAAAAAAAAAAAAAGTAAAGCCTTACAGGAAACTGAAAAGTGAAGGAGAACTCAAGTAATTTGAGTAAAATTGTGATGTGTGAATATTCAGAGTCTACCAGGACAATAAAATGAAGAAATAATTATCCTGTATCTGGGCATCAAATCAAAAAGGTTTTAAAGCCATATGTCTGCATTTAAAGAACTCAGCTTCTGAGTCACATAACTTCAGTGTGAATGGGTTGCCATGGAAGTTAGAGAGCTCCCAACACTTATTCTACTGCCATTTCCAATTGGAATAGTAAACTCAAATTAAAAACCCTTTGTTTTTCAACAGTTATTCCTGCCTCTTTCTACACGTTACCCAAGCTATTATGTTTCTTGAGGTCCAGGAAGCTGAAGAGAAATGCTCATATCTTGGTCTCTTTACACACCGCATACCATTAACTACTTCATTTTACCCAGTGTAAGTTTCAAATGCAGATTGAAGTATGAAAGAGACTCATTTTTTTCTGAGCTCTCGCACATTAGTCAAATGTGTCACTTCCAGCATTTTACACCCATTCTGCTTTTCTCCTTTACCTGAATATTACAGCTTCATTCTTCTGTCTCCAGAAGAACCCCAGCATATATTTTATACTCATAGGTAATTAAAAAACACTTTCTCTCTTTAACATTGAACCAAAAGAAACCTGAAGAATGTTTTGAAGCATCTAACCTTGTCTCTTTTCTTGGCAAACTTTGAGAATATCATACAACAGTAATTGCTCGACTGTTTGTTCAGGTAACCTAAAAGACTTCCAACTATATGATTTCTCTGGCAGTATTAATATTGATATGCTGTCTTAAGAGACAGAAGATGAATAATAAAATCTAATAAGTTTTAGATTTGCAAAAGAAGTGAATGTTTCATAATATGTGAAATTTCATGGTTGTGTAGAGTAGGTAGGTGCTGTCTTTGAAACTCTGGAGATGCTAAATGAAAAGGCATCTGTGCTCTCTGAAGAGTGCAGCAGTAATGCTGGTAATCTTGGGTGTATGCTTCTAAGCATCTTTTTCTGTATGCAGAAAAAATCCTTCTGAATCTATTTTCTCAGACTTGTCAGTGTAAAGCATTGACAGGTTGTTTTCTTCAATGATCAAGGATAAAGGCTGTGCAATATGCTAAAGCAGAGAGGCTTCAGAGCCCAGACTGCATGTGCTAGAAAATAATGGGTGTTGCTGGTGGGTTGATCTCTGGCCCCCAGACACTTCTTTCCCTCTCCCAGCACAGTTCTACTTGGAGAAAATTATCTTAACTTTTAAACTGAAACAATGTCTTGTGGGATGTTTTTGTTGTTCTTGTATGTGGTAACTATATCCAGTGACAAAGCAGGTTATGCTCAGTGTTGCATTTAACTTGAAATGTACAGGATACGTCAGTATACCCTCAGAAACAGTAAAAGAATGTCTTTGCTGGGCTTCAGAGTCACAAGGTTGATGTTTAAAGCTGAACATAAGTATTCAAATTACCTCCCTTCCATCTTTTTATCTGTGCTACTGAGAAAAACCATGTGTGCTCCATATGTTTTTCCCCCCATATGCCCCAAACATACTCCAAAAACGATGAATAACAATCTCACTTCTCAGTCTTGAGATTATTGTGGATTGTTTTTGGGAAGGAAGGCCTGGATAGATGATAGATTAACGAGACTTTTTCACAGATCTAGCTTTATTAACTAGTTTTGACTATGGATAGGATGCTGAAATACAGTAACAATTCTAACTACTTAGAAACTGAAAAACTAAGCTTTGGAATTACTGTTGAACTAATTCATATTGAACTGAACATCTGTCTGATGTATTGAAAAGAGCCACTAGAAACGGTGCCTCTTTCTAACCACTGCGTATCACTGGGCTAAAAAAATCTCTAAGTAACTTCCTCTCACCATCTTGTCTGACAAGTTAATAAAAGGAATCAATATTTTATATATATATATGTGGTGTGTATGTACATATAACACTACATTTACACAGTGGCTAGTGGCTTTGGTTTTAAAGGAGAAAAAAAGTGAGTTAAGCTTTGATGTAGGAATTAAGAGTCCCAACATTAGTTTCAATTTCACACTTCAGCTAATCCTGATGTCGCAAACTGACACCGCAGTGTCACAGCTTGCCTTTAGCATGGCCAAATCTGCCAAGTGTATGTGCGTAACCGAGCTCCTGTCTCCTGATGTGAAGATAGGCAGCTCCATGGTGACACTGAGTAGGACCCAGATGGCACTGCTGCCTGGACCTGCTTTGCGTGCAGGGAGCTTTGCTGGCCAACTGGTCACCCAGCCCCTCCAAAGCCTGTGGCATCACCTACTGGTGCATGAGATCTGTGCATGCACAGAGGAAGAAACGAGATCTGTTCTGGGTGCTGCATGTGAGATGGCTGGCAGGCTTTTGTTTTTGTGTTAATTTTCACTAAAAACCTGCTGTCTAAAGTCATCCTTTCTAACCAGCCTTTCAAAAACTACTATGTGCAAAGCCACAGGTGATCTGTAGGTACCTCTTACAGTGTATAGTGTAGGTATAATGTAGCTCTTGGGGAAAGGTCGTGGATGCATTGGTGGGCAGTAACAAATATGAGTCAGCAGCATGCCCTGGAGGTAATGCAAATGAGCTACATCTGTGGCATTAACAAGAGCGTGGTAGATGGGCTGGTAGTAACAGTTCTGCTCCTGTAGCAAGCACTTATGGAGCTGTATCTGGGATACTGTATCAGGTTCTGGGCCCACTGAGATAAGATGGTAACAAAATTTGCAGTGGAGGGACACAGACCATTAAGGGGTCAGCAGACTGATGTAGAGGAAGGCACAGAGAGACTTTCCTCAAATATGCACAAAAGCAGCAGCCATGAGGTGCAGGAAGGAAACTCACAGTCAGAGACAAGGACGAGAGTATTTACTGAGTGTATGGTCAAGGACTGACATGGGTTACCCAGAGAGGTCTGGGAACAACCATCCGTGGAGATATTCAGGCCTTGACAGTACAAGGCTCTAGGCAACCCGATCTAACAGTAAAGGTGGCCCTGTTTTGAGCAGGAGGCTTGATCCATATGACTTCAGAGGTCTGTTTCAACCTGGTCCTTTTCCATGATTGTGTGGAAATATATATCTACAAAATAATTTCTCTACTAAAAATAAGATAAACTAAATGCTTCCCAACAAGCCAGGAATATAATGCGACTCCCTGCAACTATAAAGTTACTGTTTTCAGCAAAATTTTAGCCCCATAATTGTCTGCAAGAAGTTACTGTTTGTACTTAAGCAATATGACTTCAGCAACATCTCACACAGATGTTTCTCCCAACTTATGGGAAGGTCATCAGATCAAGTCAATTAGAGAAAGCATCAGCTGCTGGGTAAGCTTCACTTAATATTGCTCACAGCATTCCCCTTGAAAGGATTCTTATACCTGGATTGTTTCCAGCAGACTTCTGATATTCAGCATGAGGGATTTCCTCAGACTACACCAGTGTTATCCTCTTCCCACCCCCCTGCCCCAGTGCCTGAAATCCCATCCAAAATTTTCTGAGATAAAAAGTGTGCAATTTCCACTATCAGCAGGGCCAGAGTAGCGGTAGATGGTGTATTACAGACACAGGAAGAGCAGCCACTGCTGGAGCTGATCTGCTGATCCTTCCCTGGGAGCACAGTGAGAAGGCAATGCCCTGCTGTGGTTGAGCAATGAGGGGGGGAGTTCTGCTGTAATTCGTCTTGAATCACTAGATAACCTTCTTTCCTCTCATTAGAAGCAGTAAATACTACCTAAACATCTTCATTTACTGGGAGGAAAAAAGTGTGTGGGAGAAAAGGACTATATAGGTTTGCAGAATTCCTGGATCAGGTTAAGTCAAATTGCTGTTCCTCATTTTTGAACCTCTCAATACACAGGCACTCTGAAATAGAAAATTTGTCCATTTGGCTGGCAGCATAAATGAGGGGAGTTGCAATCGTTTGTTTAAAAACTATATGTGTACTTACAGACAGATTAGAACATGTCTATATGTGTATATATGTGAATATATGCTATAAGTTTTAGGAATGTATTGTGGTTTGGAGAATGCATGTATGTTTTATCTAATTAATTTGGTATTAATGGCACTATCAGAAGGGAAAGTCTGTGGGGCAAAGTCAGTGCCTGCAAAAGCCACAATGAAGCATGAGTCCTAGTTCTGTATTCCATTACTTAGGCAGGAAACATTTTTCTGGAAAGCAAATAATTGGTATAGGAAGAACTGGGAGGAGAGATTACCTGGAGGAACTGCTATACTCATTTCTGAATCACTCTGTAGTCCTAGCTTAAACCCCAAACTCCACTTAAATATACTGTAAAACTTTCATTTAAATCAAATCACCAGCTACAATTTATATCCCATTTTACATAAGTAGGTGCTAATGAAAAATATATGTACTTTTAATGTCTCTCCAAAGATTATAAGAATGTGTTGTAGAATACATTAAACTGTTTCAAGGTAATCACTTCATCTCCTTTAAATGAAACTGAAGCTCATTCCAGCAAAATAAAACTAATCCATACTGTTCTCCCATGAAGCATCCGATTACAGATAGCAGGAGAGCACTCACTTGGGATTCTGCACCTAGGCTGAGAGACTTGTGCTTTGATCCAAATTTAGATTTGGATGGCAGGCTTTCGCAACCTCTGCTTGTCCACTATGTCCAGGTGGTCTAGTAAGAATAATGGGAGATAGGACAACCAGAACTCTACATGCATCTTGTATTGCAGTGCTGTTCCTCCTCTGTTCTTAGAGCTTCCTCACTGTGGAGCTCTAGTAGATGGTTGAATTTAGATGTGGTGGAGGAACTGAGCAATGACTGCTGGCCCTGTCTTCTGTCTCCTTGCTGTGGAAGTGTAAAGGCATTTAGAGATATTTGAGTGATTTCTATAGTAATTGAGATTATTTTATTTTAAATACATATTTTAATATATAAATCTTTCCTTCAAAAATAGTGTTATAGATATTTTAACAAAAATGTATAGTTCAAAAATACTCTTGGCAGTTGCTGTTGTAGTAAGCTTCATAAAAAATAATTAAAATTGGCAGTGAAGAGAATGATACAATGCATGTGGTATAAAACACTTTATCCTGGAACCTGTACAAGTACTAAGTGTCCTAATGTATATTTATTGAAATACAGCTCAGAGTTTTATTTATATTGGATTTTAAATTCAAGTATTTCAGGATTGATTTGTCTTTTTTTTTTTTTTTTCCTGCATGTAATTTATTTTAAAATGTTACCATACCCATAAACCATCAGGTCTTGGTAAGTTGAAGTGAATATCTAAAAGGATATTCTGTCAGGAAGCTCCTAGTTCAAATAAGTTTGTTTAATATGTTGGATAACTGAAATAGATTTGTTTTTCAGGAAGGTTACTTTCAGTTTTCAGCTACTGTTTAAGTTTTACTTGCTAAATAAACACCTACCCCTGACAGTAAGGTCATTTTTAACCTTTTTAAAAACACAGCTCCCTGCAAACAAGTCCTGTGAAAGCT
This sequence comes from Netta rufina, assembly GCF_964035555.1. Taxonomy (NCBI): domain Eukaryota; kingdom Metazoa; phylum Chordata; class Aves; order Anseriformes; family Anatidae; genus Netta; species Netta rufina. Next base: position 104,549,112 of record NC_140123.1, read on the forward strand.
TTATTAAAGTAAAAATACCAGGACTGTAATGGGTTCTGACCCTAATAGCCACTTTGTTGTAAGTTCAGAGTTTGCCCATCTCCACAGCATCAGCTTCTGTACTGACTGAGTGATGCTTGTGAAATACATATCTATTTTTACCTTTTGCCACTTGTTCTGGTCTTAGAACCTCACTCCTGCAGGATGAATGCAGCCCCGCAAAGGTTTTGGAATGGCAAAGCTTGACTGAAATGGCCAAAGAGGTATCTCAAAAGCTGTGTTGCCTGTTGGTAACTGGTATGACAAATCACAATTTCCCAAAGCAAAAACCTGAGGCAAACAGTGCCAAAGCATCTGAATAAAACATGCTCAGTAAGTAATGAATGGTGTGAAAATAAAGAAGGGATGAGGAGAGAGAGGCAGAGTAGACAAGTAGTATCATTGGGGTAGATTGAAATGAGGTTAAAAGGCTATCAGTAGCCCTTCTAGATCCCTTTTGAATAAAAGTAGAAGAACTGGAAACTACTGAACTGCAGGCATGTAAAGGCAGGTTGTCCTATGCCATGTTTGCACCAACTCCCTCTTACGCCATGCCAGTGCTCTCTCTGGAGGTAAATTATTTCTTGAAGGTCGAGTCTTTATCTCATCATCAGTTATGGAATCCATCCAGTGATGGCCAACTAAGAAATATTAAAAAAATTATATATATATATATGTATATAGTAATACTTATTAGGTGACAGTTTATTAAAGGGAGGATCTTCTTGTTAGCACTCTATTCAGAGAAAGTAGTATTCAAAGAATTGTCTCGAATGTATCAGATGAAAGTATGCAATGACTTGCTATTTCAGTACAGCCTTTCATTCACAGTTCAAAAATTGCCAGTAAATGCACAATTAATTACATGACAATTTAACTTTGACAGCTCATTTCTGGATGAGATAAATATAAGTCACAGCTTTTCCATCTTGTTAAATGACGTTTCAGTGCTTCAGGAGTATGCTTCATAGTTGTAAGATCATTTCATTAAAAATACATGGATAAGGATGTTGCTTCCATTATCCTAATAAGTAGTAGAAAAGTTGATTATTTCTTGGCTGTTTAAATATTTTTGTGAAAGTGAAAATGTTTTCATTTCTCAAGCTGCATTTAATGTAGCGAGTAAATAACATCTACTAGATGTCTTTTTGCAAAGTTCATGCAAATAACATTACACGTATGTTCTGAACTTCAAAAGTTAGAAAGAAAAAAGGTTTACTGAGAGGAACAGAAGTTTCATTTTGCTGAGAAATAGTTTAGTGTATAGTTCAAGTTTAAAGCAAGCCATTCTCTTTATATTCTGTCTGCAGTTTGTTTCAAAATGGCTGGCATAAATCATTACTGGTAATAAATCCTGTGCGTTTTCTTTATTGTAAAGTAGCTGCCTAAGGAAACTTTATTATGAAAACTGCAATACTACAGACACATATATATACGCATGTGCCAAGCACTTGCCCGTTACTGCCTTCTGTTTTGATTTGCTGTGTTTTAGAGGTTATTTTGAAATTAAGGAATGACCTGTTTACACAAGATTTGTTTTTGAAGTGCACGTAGGAATTTGCCTTCAATGGTAAGGTCCGTTAATCTGGCAGAAAACTTCTAAAGTTTATTGCCCTAAAGTAACATTATGTTCTCAGAGGAACTTTGTGAAATGTGTAAGGCTTCAAGTTTCATGGTATTGATATTTAGCACTATCCAACTGAAATTAAAGGTTCAAGAGTATTGTGTGAAAGGCATGTCACTACTTTTCCTTGAACTATCACTTGATGCAGAAAAATATACAATATTTTTAAGTTTTGTTGCACATAGAAATCGGTCAGATATTTTCAGTAGGCCGTGATTAAAAGAGACCTCTCAAGGTCTTCTGTCCCTACACGTCAGCTCAAAGGTGGGCTCAGCCAGGGCAGTGCATGGTCACCTGTGCTCTACAAAGGTGATTGAGATTTAGAAATATTGTTCTCTAGGTTATTGAAAAAAAAGATGAGATGGTGGGCATTTGTGATTCTAGGTGCAATTCTACATATTAATTTATGAATGTATATGACAAGCAAAATCAGTCTGTGTTGGTTGTTTCACTAGGCTGTCCATCAGCTGGAGAATGATCTTCAGTGCTATAGCATGTACAAATCAGAAAGCACATGCTGTACTTCAAGTACACTGCACTTGGCACGGGCTTAAAATAATACGCGTCTTAAAATAAGCGTACGTATGAAAGGTTTTCATGTGAAACTGCAAACTTCATCTCACAGGTCTTAGTGTCAATATCTCCAACTTGAAACTTCAATGGCTGCACCGTTTACACTTCCTCCTCCCCCCTTCCATCCCTCCCCAGAAATGTAATCAAACATACAAGGTCCATAAAAGAGTAAGATGCCTCTTATGAGGAATTAATTTATTTTGGCTTCCCATGTAATTAAACATGCTGCTCTTGGAGATCATTGAGCCTGCTACTCTTCAGCAAAACAGGGGAGTGAGATGCTCTATTCAAATTTATGAAATAAAACTCTGTTTTGCTGAATAGGCACCTTATCTGATGGAGGTTTTGTTGTTTTTGACAGAAGTTTTACAGACACAAGACAAAAAGTTTAATCTGTACTCGAAAAGTCTCTTATTTACTGTATCCATATTTGTTTTTGTGTTAAGGGTTGGTATTTTTCATGGCCTGTTAAATCCAATTTTAATAGTCATTAACATTTTTGTACCATTGATGTATTTGTTTCTTCTATGTAATTTGGTTGCTTCGGCTACTTGATTTATCTTTTTATCTTTTTATATGAGACATTTTGTTTTCCTTCATCCAGACCCTTTTAAAGAGTTAATTTAATGATTCTGTACTCTCAAGCTGAATAACCTTCGGGGTAGACGTGTGATGAGGGGCATCGTGTACACAGGGCCAACATAACCAAACTATGATGAGCTTTAGCTTTGTGAGCTCTCAAGACAGCTATACTTTTTTTTTTTTTTTTTTTTTTTTTTCCTTCTGGGTTTACTGTAATTAAGAAAGCAAGCAAATAATTTGGATTAATTCTGTTTAAATTTGACTACAGGTCTAATAGGAATATAATCTAATGGAGAAACTTTTAACCACTTCTGTCCCATCCATGTTGTGTGCAGTCTTTCTTCATATCAACTGAGTGAAGGTAATGTTGTGATTTATGCTTTATACTGCAGTCAGCTCGTAAATCTTACCAATCCTGGTAGATTCTTTGCTTCTCTACAAGGTCATTCACTGCGAAGGCCTGGGACTTTCTGATGACAGATTACATAAATTTGAAATACTCTTTTCTTTCAGTAAAAGGAAAAAAAAGAACAGGCACTCTGTGTTCCTCAGCATTTTCTAGATTTGATAAGAACCCTGTATTAATTCTCAGACTTCCCAAATAAACAAAACAATAGCATTTAAAATGTTTCTTTCCATTTGTTTGTATTTAAATATTTATTTACCTTGAAGTGTGTGATATGTTTTTCTCCAGTAAAACTGGAGAAAAGTAATACATTTATTGTGAAAATATTGCAATTAGTTGTTTAGAAGAGGTGATTCTTGGAAAGGTGGTTGTGGCAAATGGTATACTGGGAAATGAAGCATTCTAATTAAATTACACAGAAAAGTCCAGAAAGCATTTCTGTGAGAAAGCTTTACAAGCTCTCCAAAGGCAGCAGTCTCCTCACATCATAAAAGCCTGAGAACAAATGGTTCTAATTCTTCTTGCTGCTTGTTTTTGTAGTAATAACTGTCATAGGTTAAAATAGATATTTCCATTAGAGCACTTGTATTAGGCTAGCCTAGTGTATTGAGAGGTAATAATCACTTTGATCCAAGAGTAAGGCTGGGGAAAAAAATCAAATTAATACAAAAGGAAGTTGCAAGTACCATGTAAGCAAATGAAGACAGGAGTTAGTCAGGTTTGTAGCAGGGAATATGTATGTTAAGGATGGTGATTTTAAAAAAAAAAAAAAAAAAAAAAACAAAACTTGTTCAGCTTAACACCTAAAACTTTCCTGTACAGCCTTCACATCCATAAATGCCTGTGTAGCTCAGGTTAATTTGTATTTATGATCTATATAAATTAGATAAAGTTTAAACACTTTTCACTAATCCCTTGCAAGTGATCTACTTTTCTGCTAATCTCCAGTGGGTACTCATATTTGGAGTGTAAAACACTAGATTGTATGACAGCACCTTTGATTTCCAGAGCTGATGACACTTTAATGTCTAGTATTTTCCTCTTTCAAGGCAGTAGTAAGAAGGCCTTGAAGATGCCTTCAGGGAGAAGGGGATGCAGCATGGATTTATAACTCTTCTGTCAATAAGATGCAACTTCAGCCTTCCTTGCTGGCTTAGAGCCAACATACCATAAGTGTTTTTCATACCATAAGTGTTTTTCTCTGCTGTTCCCCCCCCCCTGCCCCAGACTCCTATATTGACTTTTTGTTACATCTAATATGATACCTATTAATCTATTTGTTTGTGGATGTGAGCAGGTGGACACAACCAGTGAATTGTGCAAACACCTTTCATCTTTCCTACACGTATAAAGAACTATTTGACCACCACTCACTCTCCCCTTTTACAGGGCAAAAGGAGTTCTGTAACTATGATAATATACTGTTTAATGCTAATTTTTGTCTTGGTAGTAATATTTTTGGATATAAACTGAAATAAGTCATTGCATGTGCTGTTTGGAGGCTGGCTGCAGGGCCTATCTTTACAGAAGCTTTTCTTGGTATCATGCTAATAAATCTTACATATAATACTATTCTTACTGTTTTGCATGCATGCTGTAAATGGTATTGGTAGCTCCAAGTAACAGGAAGAATTTCATTTCTTTAAATAATCTTTATGTAAATTCTTAGTTTGCGCACCTATATTACTAAGTAAATAAGTGATGTGCAGGAATACAGTGTGGAGAACTTACTAACCTTTCTACAGAAGATAGTCGTGGTTTAACCCAGCCGGCAGCTAAACACCACGGAGCCGTTCGCTCACCCTCCCCCTCCCTCTCTGGGACAGGGGAGAGAAATGGAAAGTGAAGCCCGTGAGTTGAGATAAAGACAGTTTAATAAGACAGGAAAATAATAATAACAAAAGTAATAATAACATTAATAATAATAATAATACAATGGTGATAATAGGAAAATAATAATAATATGTACAAACAAGTGATGCACAATGCAATTGCTCACCACCCGCTGACCGATGCCCAGCCAAACCCCGAGCAGTCCGGCCCCCTCCCCCCGGCTAGCCACCCCTATATATTGTTTAGCATGACGTCAGATGGTATGGAATACCCCTTTGGCTAGTTTGGGTCACCTGTCCTGGGTCTGTCCCCTCCCAGCTCTTACTGCACCCCCAGCCTGCCTGTTGGCAGGACAGAGCGAAAGGCTGAGATGTCCTTGGCTTGGTGTAAGCACTGCTCTGCAACAATTAAAACATCGGGGTGTTATCAGCACTCTTCTCATCCTAAGCCAAAACACAGCATTCCACCAGCTACTAGGAAGAAAATTAATTCTGTGCTAACTGAAACCAGGACAATATGCAAGTACCTGTTACATCTACTCTGTAAGTCATTGTAATAAGAGAGTTCTAGTAAGTGTCTTGTTCACAGTTCTGGGAAGGTATTAAATGCTGCGCCCTGCCTTCCAAATGCATGATGTTAATAGGGGACAGAGGAAATACCGCTGCTTTAAGTGTCTGCAGTACCTATTACAGCCACTTTCCCACGATGTGTATAAGGCACAGTATTTTTGTCCCACAGGCTTTCAAACCAACTGTGTCTGAGAGGAGTGGCTCCTGGCCTTGGGTGGTAGGGCTGTCCCCTTATGCAGAAGCATCTTGCTTATTGTATTGTGGTACCCAAGACTGGGATATTGCCATCACTCCATGCAGCCAACATCTCCAGCAATTACATGTGGCTGTACGGACTTGATGCTGTTTCATTTTGGGGGATTAAAGAGATGAAGACACTGGAAAAAATAGGTCTACAGCAGCATCTGACTGGCACCAGTCCAGCACTGTTCTTCTTCGAGGAGACCGAAAGCATGTGGCAGTGCCTCAACTCTTGCTGCAGCCCTGCAGGGATGTCCCGTGGGGGGGAGGGGAGGGGAGGGTTTCCCTGGAGTATCACAGGCTGTTGGCACGGCCGGGTCAACGTGATGCTGTGCATCCAGTGCCCCCGTGGAGCTGCTCTCCTGACTACCTTCTTTCTCACTCACGTAGATGTTTCTTGAAAATGTCTTAATGTTTAATTCATAACATGGAGTTTGTGATTAGGGGAAAGTAGTTGCCTCAGATTAGGAGCTGGAGGATCTGCTATATCAATTTATACACTTAAGTGAGGCAGGGACTCAGCATCAAGCATTTTGGCAGGGGACCAGCCAAGCATTACTGTCGCATTTGATTCTTTATTAGGCACCGTAAATGGATATTGGAGTTCTTAGAAAATAAGATCTAGCATAAATACTGGCTTAATTTGTGTATGTTGAATGGGTTTACACCAAGGTTTGGCTTGTTTACTTCCAATTAGATACAGTATGGGAAAAGATTTATGTGATAATCCATAGCAAAGGGCCAGTTACTAATGAAGACAATGGTATTTCTATGAGTAATTAAATTTCATCTGAGCTAATTACTGAGGTATTTTAACTTAGAAGTCTTTTGCTGCAAATATTGAAAATCCATTTATTTAACTCAGCTTTTACTTAGTTTCTTGCACTAGTTGATAATAAACATGTGACTCTAAAGCTTTTCCCTCATGTGCTCTTTTCTCCATTCTCTCCTGCTGTGGGTGCCCAGAGGTACCTCCTTTGAAGTACCCTCCTTTGCTTGAAATACAGTAGAAAATAGTCTTCTACACGTCTAAGTCCACAATAAAGCAAGACAGAATTCAGAGGGTATTTTATATTTGACTAAGACAAAACTGTTCATGAGGAGAATGGAATCCATATATCTTAAATCCTGTATTCTTTCTCCAGTCATTCTTGCTATGCATATCTCCTGATATGTCATGATATATAAATCTTATTTTAGTAGCTATAACTTGGTCTTATGTAATGATGACTGATAGCCGTATGTCATGGGAAAGTAAACTGAAATTGTATATAATCAGTTCAATATTGTGTGTGGGGCAACTTAATGAAAAATCATAAGGATCTGATTGTACTTGCATCTTGCATTTGAGCAAGGCTCAGATTTTACTTTATTTTCTAATGACTTAATGATCTTTTTCTCCATATTTTTGCAAAGTAAGGCTTTACATACTCAAAGGCAAAACAGAACAGCTTGTGTGCTTTCATTCCCACATAGACTCACCCCAAATTCTGTAAATTCTTGATAAAGTGTTTTATTTACATTTCAGTACCTGCAACTTTTTCCCCAATCACCATTAGAATAGTGAGTAAACTATTCAAGCATTATTCTGAATGCTTGATCTAAAACCGTTTACTATGTGCTCTACAGACTGCAGTATTTTCTTCCCTGCAGTCATTTCTTCATGAGTATCACTAGTATGTTGTGGAGAAGCTAGCTGTTTCCAGCTAATAATTAAAAATAACTTTCACTGGTGTTGCCATATGGTAGTGTATCGCCAGATACAATATTTAAAAATAACATTTCTTCTTAAACCTGGGAAGTGTTTTTTTTGTTTTGTTTTGTTTTTGTTTTTTTCAGTAGAATGTCTAATAATTTCCGTGTTGTTATTCTATTGACTACTCCAGAAGCTGTTTCTGACCAAATCTTTCCTTGGAAATCTATGATCTTGACAGACACAGAAGGGATTTAATCAATTTGCAAATTATTACTGACTCAAGCACATCCTCTTAACCATGTTCTCCCTTCTTCAGTTTGTGGCAATATATCTACTTTACCTATTTTTGTCTCACTAATATTTTGTGTTCTCTCACCAGTGCAGTGTTTATATACTGTACTGTATGTATCATCAGCATCTATTCTATTACACTTTTGTCATCCTCATAGTGTTTTGCTGTCTGCAACAGTGTTTCAGGTTTCACTGTTGTTACCAAAATATTTAAAAAATAAATAAATAATCAATGAATGTTACTTCTGATAGATCAGGATTTATTTCCTATTTAATATAGGTGCTTTAATTTTTTTTTTTTTGCTATAACCAGACTATTGTTTTACTCAATTTAGGATGTTTCCTATTGTTTTGTCTATTTATAATTCTTTATTGTCCTTTCCCATTCAATGGGGGAAATTCTATAGATCGAGTTCCAAAGGAGCTTGAAATCATTAGCATTCCTGACTCATAATTTCAGTAAGCCATACTGAAGCCCTGAAAATTCCACTAAGAGCTACTACACCTGGTATAATACTCCAAGGATCTCTGGGCAATTATTTTCCTGAGAGTCCCAAGGACTGGGACTCCACTCCAGTGGCAGTCCAGAGAAACACTGGTCATAATATGGGGACCTCTGTCCCTGTTGAGTTCTATCCAACTGTAATGAATAGGGGGAAAAAAAAGAATGTTTTGTGGTGTTAAATATTATATTTTTGTCTGGCATTAGAGCTGTGGAAAATGTGAGAAGTTTCTTTGATGGAAAGGTAGGCTTGAAACCTGTATTGTGAAAATTGCTGGCAATGTTAATTTCACAAGTTAATAAGAAATGCTATTCAATGTTTACTACGTTGCTTTTCATAAATAATTCAGAAATGGAAATTTCAGTTTTCAGACTTCTCTGTAACACTTAGCCATTTATTCACCTTTCATCCCCTTTAGAAATCCAATCAGGTTAAGAGCATTTTAATGCACTTCTAATATGAGCATTACCTGGAATTTTAGATTAAAGTAGAAAAGAGGTCCTTGTGACCATTATAAGTGATCTTCAAGGGTTACTCTAAGAGTGATAAAATTGGTTTCATCTAGCACGTGTTTTGATTGAAATACTTTCCGATGTCAAAACACATCCTCCAAAGATCACCTTCAATGCTAAAAAGGCTATATATACTGTACTGTTTGACCTGCTTTGGAGACAGTTCAGTCAAACCAAATCATTTTAGCACTAGTAATCATGAAGACTGCAGCTCAGTATCTCTGAACAGAAATGTGGTTCCTAATAGTTGTACGGTGAATACAGCAGTGTGATCCCTGCAGTCCTCAGTTGCTGGTTTACATGCCGCAGGTGCTCAGATGCAGAATTGATGGGCGGCCATTTACAACTTTTAAGACAAGTAGATACATAAATCCAGCTGTGCAGACTAATCCATTGTGAAATGGCTCCTACTGCTTCAAATTGGTACTCTGTCTTTAAGCAAATACTTCTTTCCTACAGACAATTAGAAACAGAGATGAAAACTAAAATGATCTATAGCAGATAAGTGCTTAAAGTTACAATGCACAGGTTGTTCCTAAAGTTGAGTGCAGATGGAGTTCCTTGCTTCCTTCGCAGAAAGAGGGAAAGTGAAAAAGGCCTTAAATAGAGATCAGTGTGGAATGGCAACTGGTGGTCCAAATAATTTGTAAAGTGAAGTGATTGAGAAATGGTGATATGTTATTTGACATATTTGGATATTGAGTTAGTTATAAGCTTTAAGCAATAAGTGAAAGTAGACCTGTAATTGGGAGACAAAATCTGTTGGCAGGCAAGTTGTGTGCAATAATGTGGAATACTAGTTAAATGTACTTCAAGTTAGGTCTTCTCTCCATGTATGCTGTAATGGTAGCTGGAAAATGTAACACCAGAGCACATGGTTTTTCTCTCTCTTTTTTTTTTTTTTTTGTCATAAGAATTGTATCAATGCATTGCTTGGAAAGCACAAAAGTGTTATGAAACTGTTTTATAACTATATACAAAGAAAGTGGAGGTAAACTTAGAAAATGTTGTGCTAAAATACACATTAGTGGTCTTTTAAAAAATTTGTAACTTGTTAAGTCTTACTCACATTTATGATTACTTGTAATCATAAAACTAAAAATGGCTAATTGGGTCATTTTAAGGACCTATTTTGCTAAAGCAAAAATAAGAGGGAACACCTTTAATGGTGGGATCTTAAAGATTGTATATCAGAAATGGAAAAATAAAAAGTTGATTAAATTAAGGAGTCGATTAAAATAAGGGGTGTCTGTAATTGACTTCACTGGGACCTTCTCAGTTAATATTAACATAAACCTACTTTAAAGCTGTTAGACTGAAAAATAAAAATTAGGTTAACAATGTGGCTTTGGCTTGAAAGGCTTTTGATAGATTGTCACAGTGCTTTCCCTTGTATTCATTGTATGTGATTGAATACATTAAGATGTAAAATTTATTAGTATAGGGTAAATTTAAGTCAGTCATACCTTTCTGATCATCCCAAGGCAGTGCTGCTAAATCCTATGCCCAATGATAGTGTCAGTATTCCATAGGCATTATATCATATTAACAGAGAAATTATTTTGTGCTGTGGAATTCAAAAACACTGAATATATTTTTCATGTGGGAAAGTATCGTTATGTGAAGTACGTGCATCTTACCTTTGTAATCTTACATCTAAGGCACTACTTCAATAATAGGCATATTTGTTACCGTATGCATACTTCATTTGAAGGGAGAAAGCAACCTGTCATTCGCTAGCTGTAGAGAAAATAGAATCTTCAGATTCTAACGTTCTCCTGTATGTTAATTTCTTTACAAAAGCTAGTGAATGGCATTCTTCTTCCCCCTACTGATGCAGAGCACTTCTGAAGAAATTTCAGCTGTTATTCAAGTATGCTATTTGCAGTTAGGCTTGATTGTGCCAGGGGAGATTTAGGTTGGATATTAGGAAGAGAACTTCTTTACTGAAAGGGTTGTTAGGCATTGGAATAGGCTGCCCAGGAAACTGGTTGAGTCAACCTCCCTGGAGGTCTTCAAAAGACGTTTAGATGTAGAGCTTAGTGATACGGTTTCATGGAGGACTTGTTAGTGTTAGGTCAGAGGTTGGACTCGGTGACCTTGGAGGTTTTTTCCAACCTAGAAGATTCTGTAATACAATTTTATAGCGTGTGTTTGCATTTAGGTAATTCCTTTGTTCTACTGGCTAAAAAGCGTGCTTTACATCATAGCCAGAGGGTGAGGGAAATTTTTTTTTTTCCATTAGTGAGTGACTTGTTTGACTACTCTCTGCTGGATGGGAAAGGATGACATTAATATGACGTCAGGACCCGGCAGCCCTCGCGAGGGAGGCGAACGAGGCGGGAACGAGGCGTAGCGGAGCCAGCAGCGTCCCCTCCCCGGCCGTTCATAACCTGCCCCTAGGGAGCGCGGCCACCAGGACGGGCACACAGCGCGTGGCGCCTCAGCAGGGAGAGGCGCGGCAGTTGGCGCGGGCAGGGCAGAGCGTTCCCCCCGCCCATACCAACACCTCCTCTAATGGCGGCCTGCCGCTAGCTAGGCTGCAATGGTGTACACCAGGCACAGTGCGCTCTCCTGGGAGTCTGTACACACCCAGACCGACTATGGCAGTTCAGGTCTCCGGGTGCAGGGAGTGCCTGAGCCTGTTGCTACCACCTGCGGGGGGCAGAGAGACTGTGCGTGAGGTGCGAGCAGGTGGACGACCTGGTCCGCCTGGTGGCAGAGCTCAAGGAGGAGGTGGAGAGGTTGAGGGATATCAGGGAGTGTGAGCGCGAGATAGACTGGTGGAGCAACTCCCTGCGTGGCCTGAAGGACAGGCCTCGGGTGAGACACCCCAAATGGGGGTGGACCCCCTGCCCTGTTGCTGTTGGGCAGAGGCAGGGGACCTAGGAGTTGAGGAGGAATGGGGACAGGTCCCTGCTCGACATCGCAGGCGATGCCCTCCCCTTCCGGCCCCGCCTTCCCAGGTGCCCTTACACAACAGGTTTGAGGCCCTGGAGCTTGAGAGACCGGTAACTGAGGACAAGGTAGAAAGTCTGCCCAGGAGGATGCCTAGGGCGAGGAGGTCAACTCCACGCCTCAGGACTGCCTCCACCAAGAAAGACAGAAGGGTGATTGTTGTGGGAGACTCTCTTCTCAGGGGAACAGAGGGCCCTATTTGTCAGCCTGACCCTACCTGTAGGGAAGTCTGCTGCCTCCCTGGGGCCAGGGTCAGGGACGTTGCCAGGAAGCTTCCCAACCCGGTACGCCTAGTCTGACTATTATCCGCTTTTGATAGTCCAGGCAGGTAGTGATGACACTGAAGAGAGAAGCCTGAAGGCTATCAAACGGGACTTTAGGGGGCTGGGACGGTTAGTGGATGGAGCGGGAATGCAGGTGGTGTTTTCGTCCATCCCTGCAGTGGCAGGGAGGGGTACAGAGAGGACACGGAAAGCCCACCTGTTAAACACGTGGCTCAGGGGCTGGTGCCAACGCAGAAATCTTGGGTTTTTCGACCATGGGGCACTTTACTCGGCAGCCGGCCTAATGGCTGCAGACGGGTCCCTATCTTTTAGGGGAAAAAGGATCCTGGGCCAGGAGCTGGCAGGGCTCGTTGACAGGGCTCTAAACTAGGTAAGAAGGGGGATGGGGCTGAAGCAAGGATTGTTGGAGCTGTGCCAGAGGGAACAATGGCAAGGCTGGGGGATAAGGCAATGGCCCAGCTGAAGTGCATCTGCACCAATGCACGCAGCGTGGGTAACAAACAGGAGGAGCTGGAAGCCATTGTGCGGCAGGCAGGCTACGACTTGGTTGCCATCACGGAGACGTGGGGGGACCGGTCTCATGACTGGAGTGCTGCAATGCCTGGCTATAAGCTCTTCAGAAGGGACAGGCAGCACGGAAGGGGTGGTGGTGTGGCTCTCTATATTAGAGAGTCTTTTGATGTTGTAGAACTCGAGGCTGGGAATGACAAGGTCGAGTCCCTTTGGGTTAGGATCGGCAGGGACAACAAGGCTAGCGTCCTGGTCGGGGTCTGTTATAGACCGCCAAACCAGGATGAGGAGACGGATGAGGAGTTCTACAGGCAGCTGACAGAAGTTGCGACATCTTCAGCGCTTCTTCTCGTGGGGGACTTCAACTTCCCTGACATATCCTGGGAGCACAACACAGCCCAGAGAAGCAGTCTAGGAGGTTTCTGGAGAGCGTGGAAGATAGCTTCCTGACGCAGCTGGTTAGTGAGCCTACCAGGGGTGGCGCCCCGCTAGACCTTCTCTTCACAAACAGAGAAGGACTGGTGGAGGATATGATTGTCGGGAGCTGTCTTGAGCAGAGTGACCACGAAATGGTGGAGTTCTCTATTCTTGGCGAGGCCAGGGAGGGGACCAGTAAAACCGCTGTATTGGACTTCCGGAGGGCTGACTTTGTGCTGCCGAGGACACTGGTTAGTAGAGTCCCTTGGGAGGCGGTTCTGAAGGGCAGAGGAGTCCAGGAAGGCTGGGCGCTCTTCAAGAGGGAAATCTTAATGGCGCAGGAACGGTCTGTCCCCACGTGCCCGAAGACGAGCTGGCGGGGAAGAAGACCAGCCTGGCTGAACAGAGAATTGTGGCTTGAGCTTAGGAGAAAAAAGAGGGTTTATAATCTTTGGAAAAGTGGGCAGGCCACTAGGGAGGACTATAAGGATGTTGCGAGGCTGTGCAGGGACAAAATTAGAAAGGCCAAAGCTCATCTGGAGCTCAATCTGGCTACTGCCGTTAAAGATAACAAAAAATGTTTTTATAAATACATCAACACAAAAAGGAGGACTAAGGAGAATCTCCATCCTTTACTGGATGCGGGGGGAAACCTAGTTACAAGAGATGAGGAAAAGGCAGAGGTGCTTAATGCCTTCTTTGCCTCAGTCTTTAGCGGCAATACCGGTTGTTCTCTGGATACCCAGTACCCTGAGCTGGTGGAAGGGGATGGGGAGCAGGATGTGGCCCTCACTATCCGCGAAGAACTGGTTGGTGACCTGCTACGGCACTTGGATGTGCACAAGTCGATGGGGCCGGATGGGATCCACCCAAGGGTACTGAGAGAACTGGCAGAGGAGCTGGCCGAGCCGCTTACCCTCATTTATCAACAGTCCTGGCTATCGGGGGAGGTCCCAGTTGACTGGCGGCTAGCAAACGTGACGCCCATCTACAAGAAGGGCCGGAGGGCAGACCCGGGAAACTACAGGCCTGTCAGTTTGACCTCAGTGCCAGGGAAGCTCATGGAGCAGATTCTCTTGAGAGTCATCACGCAGCACTTGCAGGGCGAGCAGGCGATCAGGCCCGGTCAGCATGGGTTTATGAAAGGCAGGTCCTGCTTGACGAACCTGATCTCCTTCTATGACCAAGTGACGCGCTGGGTGGATGAGGGAAAGGCTGTGGATGTGGTCTACCTTGACTTCAGCAAGGCTTTTGACACCGTCGCCCACAGCATTCTCCTCAAGAAACTGGCTGCTCTTGGCTCGGACTGGCGCACGCTTCGTTGGGTTAGAAACTGGCTGGATAGCCGGGCCCAAAGAGTCGTGGTGAATGGAGCCAAGTCCAGCTGGAGGCTGGTCACTAGTGGCGTTCCCCAGGGCTCGGTGCTGGGGCCGGTCCTCTTTAATATCTTCATCGATGATCTGGACGAGGGCATCGAGTGCACCCTCAGTAAGTTTGCAGATGACACCAAGCTAGGCGCGTGTGTCGGTCTGCTTGAGGGTAGGAAGGCTCTGCAGGAGGATCTGGATAGGCTGCACCGATGGGCTGAGGTCAACTGCATGAAGTTCAACAAGGCCAAGTGCCGGGTCCTCCACCTGGGATGCAATAACCCCAGGCAGAGCTACACGCTGGGAGATGAGTGGTTGGAGAGCTGCCAGGCAGAGAAGGACCTGGGAGTGATGGTGGATAGTCGGCTGACTATGAGGCAGCAGTGTGCTCAGGTGGTCAAGAAGGCCAACAGCATCCTGGCTTGTATAAGAAACGGTGTGACCAGCAGGGCTAGGGAGGTGATCGTCCCCCTGTACTCGGCTCTGGTGAGGCCGCACCTCGAGTACTGTGTTCAGTTCTGGGCCCCTCGCTACAAGAAGGACATGGAGGTGCTTGAGCGGGTGCAGAGAAGGGCGACGAAGCTGGTGAGGGGCCTGGAGAACAAGTCCTACGAGGAGCGGCTGAGGGAGCTGGGCTTGTTCAGCCTGTAGAAAAGGAGGCGCAGGGGCGACCTTATTGCTCTTTACAGATACCTTAAAGGAGGCTGTAGAGAGGGGGGTTTGGTCTGTTCTCCCACGTGCCTGGTGACAGGACGAGGGGGAATGGGCTTAAGTTGCGCCGGGGGAGTTTTAGGTTGGATGTTAGGAAGAACTTCTTCACTGAAAGGGTTGTGAGGCATTGGAACAGGCTGCCCAGGGAAGTGGTGGAGTCACCATCCCTGGAGGTCTTTAAAAGACGTTTAGATGTAGAGCTTAGGGATATGGTTTAGTGGAGGACTTGTTAGTGTTAGGTCAGAGGTTGGACTCGATGATCTTGAGGTCTCTTCTAACCTAGGCGATTCTGTGATTCTGTGACTTCTTTTCCAGCTCTCTAAATCTTATTCTATAGTGCTATTGGCTTACAGCTTTTAGTTCTTATTAAAATAGTTTTGGAAGGTCACATTACATACTGCATTTATATATCATGGGTAGAAAACTAGGTTTAACCTGTTGAGTAAATATTTAACATGTACTTTTATTTCTCTGTGCTAAGAGGTATATTTCATAGGTGTTGTGTTTAAAGATTTCTTCAGATAGATTCTTTGTCTCCTTCCACAAGGCAGTACTGCCTTGAGACTTGATATTGTGTTATCTACTGTGAAAATAAACACAACTATTCTAATACGGAAAACATAATGTGCTGTACTATTTATATGGAGGATTGTATTTCTTAATAGAAAAATAAACACACAAACTGAGCCATTTTTAAGAACGTAGAAAGTACACTACTGAAATAAATGCCTTTAGTGGAACAAATCTGGGTTGCACGGTCCCTTCTGCTGGGTGACTGTGGGCATTAAATCCTCCTCATGACTTCACTTCCCTCAACTCTCATAGTTTAAAACAGCATTTCAGTCAAACTGAAGCTGGTCTGGTTCGCCTTGAATGCTTGAGATATAAGCTGTGGAAATGCAAGCTGTTTCTTGAGCCTCTTGTCCATTTGCTTAGCAAAGAAAGGGCAAACAGCTGGGAGTATTCACCCCATCAGTCATCTCAATCAAGTTGTCCCAAGTGAAAACCTATGGCTTCCTTATATTTAGTTTGTGCAAACATACAGGGTCCTCACCATTCATAGCTCGGAAGAGGTGAAACAGTTAAGCATCCAGCTGCAATTAACCTTTGAGAGCTATATAATTCCCACTGATGTCTTCCAAAAATAAATACACTATAGATACCAAAAGTTTGATTCAGTTGCTCATATTCAAAATTATAAAAACATCTGAATATCTGCCTCCAAAAATCGGTTGGATGGTTTTACTTTGTCTATGTTTTACAACCAGCCTACAATGTTCTATAGTAATCCCATAAATTAAATGAAAGCCTTATGAACACACAAGTCAATATGGTCTAGTTAGATCATGGGAGGTTAATAATCACATTAGTTGAGGCACTCAGAATTGTTTGCTTTTATTGTTCTGCTTTTCAAGATTTTTCTTTGGATTTTATCTCTGATTATCAAAGATTAGGTGTAACAGAGGTAAAGCTGTGAAAACAAAATACTTCATATGGTATATTTCATTTTTATAACATTTCTTCGGTACTTGCTTTGTGCCTATTGCTATAATACTGGAATCTGTCACACCTTTAATGTGTTTCTTTCATAAGATTCCAATATGATGTGTGCAGCCCACTTTACAGATGAGGACTGAGAAATGAAAGTTGTGTGAAGACAGATTTTAGAAGGCATGCCCAGCTTGACTTTAGGACTCTTAAGGCCAGCTGCTCAAACCCTTTGAGTGTTCTGTAGGCTTCATCTTTGAGGACGTGTTCTCGACACTCTTAGGCAAAACAGACTCAGCATAAGGGAGATTAATGTAGTTTATTGCCTATTGATAACAGATTGCAGCAGTGAGAACTAAAAGCTAACAACTTTCCCTCTCGCATTTGCACTTGGCTTCCATCTTGCCTCTGAGGAATGCAGGGGAACAGGGGATGAAGTCAGTCCTTGATGCTTTGTCTCTGCTGCTCTTTCTTGGTCACTCCCTGCCCCTGCTCCCCGTGGGGTCCCTCCCACGGGATGCCGTCCTTCCCCAGCTGATCCCACACGGGCTGCCCACAGGCAGCAGCTCTTCAAGCACTGCTCCCACACGGCTCTGTACCACGGGGTCCATCCATCCCCCAGGAGCAAACTGCTCCAGCATGGGTCCCCCACAAGTGGGTGGCAGCTTCCCTCAGGCCTCCTCCTCCTGCATGGGCTCCACTCGACAGGCTGCAGCTTTGGCCCGGAGCCTGCTCCTGTGGGGGCTCTCCATGGGCTGCAGCCTCCTGTTACCAAAACCTTGCCACGTAATTCTAATACAATTGTAGAATTTGTCTTTGATAATTGCTTATGCATAATTTATGTACAGTTCACTTGCATCAGGTTGACACTAGCTTTCCCAGGACAAGGGGAAAATGTGTTATTGTACAATAAGTTTAGGAATTATGCTGAGAATAACTTAAATCATTGTATTTAACTTTTTTCCACATAAAGAGCTGTCCAGGTTGCTTGCAAAATTTCTTTTGTACTCTGAACTTTGTTACCTGCCTTCAGATCTCTCTATAAGATCTGTTGCTTACCAATGTAGAATGAAGCTGAGGTCTAAAGGTCTCTCTCACATATGTAGTCCCAAGACAGAAACCATATGAGGGCACTTTTTTTTTTTTTTTTTTTTTTTTAAGACTTTTCTGAAATAGGAAGACTCTTGAAGTCATTGAAGTCAGATGTTAACCTTTGGATTTGTTACGCTGCCAATTATCTGACTGCTTCTTTTCCCTTCCACTTGCCTGCCATCAGGCAGTACAAATGTGTTGTCCTAAGTCTTGTTTGCAGTTTTACTTCCGTGTTAGGCATAAAGGTGTCAGATATAGACAAATTTCTGCACCAGTGGTTCATATAGAAATACTCTATTTACATTCATGTATGTTGTGCCAGTGAGAAACTCAGACTTGTGCAAGGGGAACATGCACACCCTTACACGCTAATACTTCTGAAGCAATAGATTTTTATCAAGTGTTATCTTAACACCTCTTCCTTAAGGAACAGATGCAAGCAATCTGAGGTAGCTGTATCCCTTGCATTTCTCTGTAGAAAGAAAAAAGACGATGTTTATTTAAAAGAAAAAAATATTTTTCATTTGTGGTAATGAATGTTTGTTGATACATATGATATTTTATGAAGTGAACTTCAAAAAGGAGAGATTATCTAAAATTCTATAAACTGCTTCTTGTACTACATTATTCCAAATTATTTGTACATATTGCTACTTTTTTTGTATAAATTTCGGTGAGTTTACAAAGCATCTACAATGAATCATTCCCTTTTGAATTTCAGATGGCATCCAAGCTTGGTAACAGAAGGTACAAGGGATTAATATTTCGCTGCAAAACAACAGTTTGAGCAGGTGGTACTTGATGCTATTACACATATAGGTCACTTGGGAGAATGCTTAATCGCTGAACTGAATATTAATTAGGACAGCTTTCTCAGCCAATTTTTTATACTTCTTAAGGAAGGGGAAAAAAAAAATCAAAGTCTGGAGTTCTGAGAATTAAGCTTATTACTTGAAAAAAAAACTTGCATTAGTTGGGATTCATTTTTTTTTTTTTAGATGGACTAATTTTGTGATAAATTGATTGAACTATTCTCCACTTCTCTGAATTCAGGCTTGAAAATATTGACCTCTCTGACAAAAAACACATGGTGTTTTCAAGTTTTAGGTTGTGCAGGTACAAAACAACAGCTTACAAACCTTTTGGTTTGAAGTCCTTAAAATAAATATGGGATTGTTGTATTTGAGTTTAAATCTAAACTGCTGAGCAAAGCAGAAGAGGGGAACAGCTGATTTCATTGCAATATATGCAGAATGTAAAAGCTACGTTCTCTGACTTGGTTTTCCAAACAGCCATGCTTTGAGTAACTTCTAAACTACTCAGAATCTTACTTTAAATGGTAAATTTACAAGATACTCTGATACTGTGATAATGAAACTTAATATTAATCACTTTGGGCCCTGCCTAACACTGCCATGGATAAAGTCTCCTGAGACCCAGAAACTTACCAGATCAGTTGGTGGAATTTCCTGAAGGTAACACTAGCTGTTACCTCTGCAGTGCCCAAAGGCAGGCAGCTGGCACGGATATGCTGTATCAACATGCCTCTGTTTTACCAGTTGAAACTCCTTTAGGAGCTTTGATTTTTCCCAAGACCCTGCTCTGGAGCCAGTGCCTGTCACAGCTGCATGACAGTGATGTGCAGCAAGATTTTTGCTGCGTCCTAGGCAGAGGCACTGGGATCACACAGCCGTCTGGTGGAGCGAGTGCTTGGAGGCTCTTCTACTTAGGGAGATGAGGCACTTCACTCAAAGTGGGGAAAATAGCTTAAAAATCAAGGGAGTGAGGATTGTCATGGGGAGGGCAGGAGCCCACGGTGAGGGTTTGCCCTGCTGGGCAGACAGCTGTCCTAGAAATGCTTCTCTTTGCCTCCTGGTAAAGAGGAGAAAAATCTCCTTTTGTGAGAGGCAGGACAGACAGGAAGAGCAAGACTGGGGCTTTGAATTCAGAAGCTAGTGGGAGGGAAGTTGCAGCTCAGAAGGGGCACATACATGCACATTTGTAGACACGTTACCAAGGAGGAGCCCAGTGGCCTTTGTGACATGTGTTGGTCCCATGTGTCAGAATAGCTACCAGGTCAGAGGGGATAAAACTGGGACACCCCAGAGGAGAGGGAGACACACTACTGAGGACAATGTTGCCTCAACAAGGACGCCTGTTTAAGCAGTGTGCCTGCTGACTCCTTCCTCCAGGAAAACAATGACTGGGGAAAGCACTGCACTTCCTTGTTGGTACCCATGTCATCGCCCTGGGGTCAGTATAGAATCACGTATGGAAATAGCTCACAATATCATGTGACTATCAAGTCGTGATTGCTGAAGTTGAGGAGTATGTAACTGGCATGGATATAGTCCAAAGAGGTGCACTAGAAATAGGGTACCCCTTTTGGGCATGTGGCACCACGCGGTGGCTATATGTCCGAGCAGTTCAAGTAGGGAAGGCACCTGAGGAGGCTCACATTCTGGTTGCTGCTGAGGTAGTTGGGCAAAGCCAGTACAAAATTTCAGGAGGAGATGAGGTTACACAGCCTGCAACATGGCTTGTTATGGAAGGAGACAATGTCAGTAGTCAGCTGGCAGAGTTGATCGTGACCTGGCAGGTAATTGCTGCTACCCCAACCACATTTGCTATTTAAATACAGATTAATGGGTCTATTGTGTTAATGGTGTAGCCTTAACAGAGGTGGCTAGTTACATATGTCGTGTGCTACTTGCAGAGCTCAACAGATCAGCTCCAGTGCATGGAATCTAACTAGAACAAATATTCTGAGTAGCTGCCTTATTGCCTTTCAGACTTTTCAGGTATGCAGGTAAAACAGGGTATACCTAAGGAGACTCTTCCCACTGTTTTCTTTTAAAAGTGTTTCTTTTCTGAGGCCTGTCAGCATCATAACAATGTTTTATCATGTTTCCAATTGCATCTGAGAGAAAGCATAATATCATGTTTACTGCTATGTAGATGAATGGGCATTTTTCTTTTGTAGTGGTATGTTCTGTGAGACTTGTGGTTTCCTCATTAAAATTAGGAAGTGAAATTCAAGTTTTATGTGTTTTGTTAATATATATTTTGAATATGAAAATATTTGTCTTTGAAAGTTATCTCAAGTTTATTCTATTCATAAATGTGTTTGGGGGGAATTTCCTTATTTTTTTCAGTTCAAAGATGAAATTAGAAGTATTAACTAATATTTGACTTAAGCAGTAAGCTGGAGGAGGTATTTTTTGTTGTTGCTTGCTTGCTTCTGTGAACACCTAGCCAAGTGTGAGATATCCCAAGCTGAACACAGGCTAGCTGAAACAGATCTTGACAGAAGAAAAGCTGGCTTGGTAATGAGTTTGATTCTGAGTCAGACTCTACCCAGACATAAAGAATGTGATCCATAAGGTACTCTGTCAAAAAATACTTGGGATAAGAAGATAATGTAATGGTATAGTGTCTGGGGTCAAGGTGAAATATTCTCTTGATTTTAGAGTAGGTCTGGATATATGGAATACTTGGGAAACTGAAGCTAGGAGTAGTGTTTTTTGAAGGAAGCACCGAAGTTAGCTTAGGGAACAAAACTTAAGTATTAGTGGAGATGAAAATGATGGACATAAGGTGGTTAGGCTGAGGAGGGCAGGATGGTGAACTAAAAACCTCTAATAGAAGATCAAGGTGATGTGTCAAAAGAGTGGGGATAATGTTGGAGTAGAAGGAGATCTTGGAGTTTTAGTAAGAAGTAGAGAACTGGAAAAAATGAAATTTGGGAAGGGAAAACTATATGACTTATATTTGAGTTATGGCGTGGAAGACAGTATGTTGGGGGATATGAATTGTTTGAAAAATCAGTTACTAAAGGAGCATGTTTTCATCCACAACCTAGAATATGCTCCATGTTCTTGACTCTTCTTATCAGCAGAAGTGTGAAAACATTCTGGCCAACTCCGTTCTGAAGAACCTGTGAGCTGCATTGGACAAAGGGTAGCAACTACTGCCTTTTATTCCCCTATCCCAAGGCAGAGTTGTCAGTTTATGGTATAAGATTTTGTAATGTTACTGATAGACAAAGTGGTCACAAAGGTTATGGGATTTGTTTTTGTTTCTGAGAAGCAAATAAGGATGCCACATGCAATAATAAAAACCATTAGAAGAAAAATGTAGAGTTCATAGTCAAGAACAGTTAATGACTTGCAACAGAAGTTTGCCTTCAGTTGTATGCTATGCAGTAGTTCTTAATTACGTTAACCCACGCTTTTTTTTTTTTTTTGGCAAGTATTCTTCCCATACTCAGTTTGGGATGGACTGGGTTTGCTTAATGAACAGATGTTCACTATTTTGTACAACATGTGGCCTCAGGCCTTATTTTCCTGCATTTTATTCAGACGCTTACTCTGAAGTCAAAATTATTCATTTCCTCAGGGGCTTTTCATAGTGACTATCACTGTGATATCTGAATAGCTTCTCCCAAAATAATTAATTTACCTTCACAATACCCTTGAGCTGTGCAAGTTTTATCTGTCTATAACAAGTGAGCAATAAAAGAAGAATGAATTCAAGATCAAATATCTCCTTTATTTTCGGAGTGCCTAATCTGAGATATCCAAAATACTGTTAGGAAGGGCACTTCTTTGTTAGTTTCTTCTTACATACAGAATATTAAACTTTGCTGGCTAAGTACAATTTCACCTGCCTTTTTTCCAAACTTTAATGCTTGTTAACTTAGATTCTGGGGCATTAAGCTGAGGAACCTGCAATTTTTTTTCAGTTGTCTGAGTTTGGTTTGTGATTCCCTTAATGTCCTATGCACCCTCCATGAAGATCAGAACTTCAGCGCTAAAGTGGCATTTACCATGATACAACTTGCTGATTTTTTTCTTTCTCTTCTGCTGTTAAACTTCAGCAACCGTTTATCTAAATGTCCCACAAATGAGTGTTCTTCAATAGCAGCTGTTTCTAAACTTGGCTGAATCTGTGCACCAAGTGAAGTATTTTCTTAGGGAAGGAATTATTTAAAACTGCAGCATTAATCAACCTACTTTTAAAAATGAGGGAGCTGAACTTTTGGTTAAGGTTGGTCTTTTGTCTGTTACATTTAATTGTAGCTTTTGAAGCTTTAATGTTTATATTATTGAGTGTATAAATATATATATATATATATATACTTGAGTATATATTGAGTATATATATATATAGAGTATATATTGCATAAACAGTGATAATTCTTAAAATTATAAGGGAGCAAGAATAAGTGGTCCTCAGACTCTTAAATAGATGAGGACTTCAGATATATTGTTTATATGGTAATAATTCTTATAATACAGCTTTTTTCAGTTTTAATAATTTTTTGTCTACTCAAGTTCTGATATGAAAGAAAATTAGGTGAAACCTGTCCCTGCTCTCAGAAATACTTAAGATTAAGGAGTAATTACAAATTCTGGACATGAACAAGGAATTTCATCATGGAACAGCTATTGGGCAGAAGTATTTATTAGAGACAAAGCATTTGTTACACAAATGCTGTTGACAGGTGGATTTTTTTTAATCCAAAGAGAAATAAGAATATGTTGTTTGTTACTGAAGGGTTGAGCATTCAAACCACTGTCTATAAATAAATAACTGTTGAAGTTTAAATATAAAATGGATACTCACTTATGTTGTACCACAAGCACAAAATAATCTTTCCATCTAGATTGGATAGTTTTTCTTTCATTTTCAGTATATATTTGACTGTAATGATTTCCAGACACCTCTTTCTTTTCTACTTAATTTTGATTCTTTTCTTAGGAATTAGGGGTACACTGACATGGACAGCTAATGAATTAGGGTATTTTTGTTTGTGGTTGGAAAAGGGGGAAGAGTACCTTGGAATACGTGATCTACTCTTGATAAGATAGTACATTCCTGATCACATGAAGTTCATAAAATGATAAATCTGAATTATGCTTTTGCCTTAGAGTACCAATTCATTACTAACCAATCAATAAGTCATATTTGAAAGCCTTTGGGAAATAATCCCTCTCTGCATCTATTGAAACATACAAAGTTACATCTGAAATGAAAGCTTCAACATTTATATCTACAACATTGTAAGTAGTTAAACTTCAAGCTTGCTTGACAAGACTTATTGATTGTATCCAGACAACTGGAGTCCAGAATTCCCTCTTGTATTACTTGTGCACACCAAAAATGATAGTTCTCTTAAGATATTGCTCCAGAAGGACTCCACAATTATCTCACATGTAGAACAATTCTTAATACTATTCTACTACATATAAAGTAACTAAAAATATTTATTGGGCTGTGATATCAAGTAGAGATGATAATCTATATGGCTTGCTTACTTTTTTCTTAGGTAATCTTAAATTTCAGCCCCTATTTCAAAGACTTTTTTTTTTTTTTTTTTTTTCACAGTGGTGGTAGTATTAATTTATTCTATCTCTCCTTCACCCTGCTTATTTATTTAAAGGGTTGGTACTTTTAAAGCTTTTGAAGTGTTTATGTGCCTAATATCTGAGAAAGGTTCATTCCTGTAGGTTAGAATTCCAGAAACAGGAATGGGATTTAACATCTGGGGAGGACAAAAACTGCTTCTCTTATTATAGGTTC
This sequence comes from Netta rufina, assembly GCF_964035555.1. Classification (NCBI taxonomy): domain Eukaryota; kingdom Metazoa; phylum Chordata; class Aves; order Anseriformes; family Anatidae; genus Netta; species Netta rufina. The sequence goes on from NC_140123.1 coordinate 104,573,371, forward strand.
CCATAAGCTATACCTGTTAGCATCCTACTCTGAGTAGTGGTTGCTAAGGTCTATGGCTCCATTTTTCTTTTTTGAATGTAAGAATACTTAATTTTTCAGAGCTGTCTACAAGACACTCATCAAATAGTAAGGCCTACCAACAATGAGTATTTTAATGAGTGCCCTTTGTAGATCTTTAATGTCTCTGTGCCTAATGCTCCACACAGTTGAGAGGCTTGTCATGTATCTGTGAGGTAGTAGGATGCCCAGATACTACACTGGGGACCTGGTATGATTCAAAGAGTGCCTGGGGAGTGTGTAGTGCCTGCCATTTGCAGAGAGGTCAGGCCCTGTATTCCAGAGCTGTGGGGTCAAGGTGAACTGGTCAAGAGAACTTGTCATAGTAGCTCCTCTTAGGCGGGTTGTGCTGCTACCAGGATGATCTAGGTTCTGAGACATTTCTCCTTCAATCCTGAAAATTCAAGAATACGTTGGTTTTTTTTTTTTTTTTTTTTTTTTTCCTCTGCCTTGTTAGGGCTTTGGATGTGTTGGGATAAGGATAGTCTTTGTCCAAATCCCATTCAAGCTCCTCATCTTAGAGAAAACAAGTAGTAAATTTTTAATGGCTTATGCAGTACAATTTTGTTTCTTCAGCAGTTTGGTCTGCTCTCTCCATCTCACTTCTGCACTAACCTGCACTGATATACTCCTCCCAGTGGCTGAATTTGACCAATTTTTTAAGAGCTGTACTTCCTGGTGTGAAATATGGAACTATGGCTAGCTCGTGGGTCAAAGATCTCAGTTAGTGGCAGGTTGTGCTGTTTATTTCTTGTTTATCTTTTGAAAGAAATACCTTCTGGGCTTTTCAGAAGCCAAGCAGAAGCTGTCACAGCTCAGAAAGCTGAGCTGCTGGTATAAAAGCACTAGCACCATTACACTAGTAGGGGAACTTCGCTTGCTGATCTCTCATTAGTGAAATAGCTTTTAAGGTTAGTGGCTAGGCTTATAGGGAGGAGTGAGTGTTTATGAATAAAGAAAGCCTCAATTCATAATTCATTCTGTGCTTGGATCTCATGGATTTCAGCTTGGAACAGCACAAGAAAAGGGGAGGACAAGGAGAAGAGATGAATGGTACCATATGGGTTGCTAGAATAGTGCAGAGCAGTCGTGGGTGGGGAGCATTATGCCTATTTTATAACAAAGACACTATGCTAGTACATAGAGAACATGAAAATAGCAGTTCATGTTCTGCTTTTTTCTCTGACTGAAGCTGTCTTTTGAATGACTGGATATGACAAGGTCGTGATCTGTGTGTCTTGTGAATTTGACTGATCTTAATGACCTGTAGCAGGGCAAGCAGAAAATGTTGCTGTCAGAGGAAGGTTATTCAGAACCCCAGAAAGAGTTAACAGCATCTAATATTTATGAATACAGTGGTGAAGTTGCTGACATGACATAAAAATGTGCAGTGCATTACTTGAGCTTGTAGAACGTGGCATGGCTGCCGTGCCTCATAGTTAGCTCCTGTGGTGCATTTCTAATTTGAGGGCAAGTCAGCAAAATCCACTGGTTCTTTGTGTGACTAGATGCATTATGTGCATGAGAAATATTTGCTCTCTTTCAAGATGCCAAATAGAGTCCATTGAGATGTTAGAAGCGTTTTTTTCAAATGCTGAAAGAATAGTGCTCAGAGTAATGATTCAAAAATAAAGAGGGGGGGCACTTTCACCACTTGTATCTGTGCTACAGAGAGTGCTGTCAGTCATCTGTGACCAATACATCTGGAGTTGACACTTTCAGTTGAAACATTTGGGAAATACAAACAATGCTGAAAGCTCCTAAGAGAGAAGCGCTTTGTCTGTGCCTTTGTATTTTTTCTAGCATAGTGAGCTCTGTATTGGATGCTCTGGATGCTGCACGTTATAAGTAACAGGACAGAAGACAGGTTTTTAAGATGGGAGTTATTTATCTCACAATATGGCAGTACTCATTTTTGTACAAAGTAATTATGAAATTCAGTAAATGCCATTTTATTTCAGAATGCTGGTATCAGATAAACATTTTCAATTATATCTATTATACAAATAGATATTTTATAATTGTGATCTGGCAGTGCTACTGTATTAAGTATTAATTGTTTAAATTCTGCTCTTTCCATGCTGTTAGGTCATTTTTACAATTACTTCAGTGCAAAGATTTTTGTTTTACTTTCTGATCTTATGTCTGCAATGCTGGTGATAACCACTGGATGGGAGCATTTCATTTTACTTAATACGGAGTTGAAAAACCTTGCTGTAGGTGACTGAAATATGTTCTTAAGGGAAAAAAAAAGTATTAATGTTACTGTTAATGTCTGATTTAAAAATATAAAATAAGTTTTAAGTAGAGAAATTTCTGTTTCCATGCAGCTTGCTTCTATCAGTTTAGAATGATCAAGAAGAGGATATTTTCTTTTGCCATCTGCAGTTTAATTATTTTATTTGGAACAATTGTAGTTGGAAAACAGAGTTAAATTATACTTCAGTCACGAGTCTTTACAAGAAAGATACATTATGCAGTGGCATTACCCTGCAGAATATGAAGCCAGAAGTTTTTCAAGATTTAACATTGGCTGGGGGGAAAAACAAAAACAAAAACAAAAACAAAAAAACTTCTACTTTGGGAGATGTTAGGCTAGAAGCTTTTAAGAAGTCATGCTTCAATTATCCTGATTAATTGAAAAGCAAGTCTGTAATTAAGGCAGAAGTATTGTGTTTTTTTTTTTTTTCTCCAAAATCAAGTTCAAAATTAATCTAGAGCTAAGACTGTTTTATTCTCTTGTTTCTCACTTTGACTGGTTGAGCATGATGCTTGCCGCCTCAACACTGTGCACTACATGTGGGACTTCTGGAGATGAACATGAACATTCCTGCAGTTTTAATTCAAAGAACATGCTGCTATATTTATAAATTTCAGTGGATTTGTGTAATTTCAAATCCATACCAAGATGTTATTTGCATGCTGATGGTAGCAGGAAGGGATTACAGTAAAAAAGCTGCTGTTCTGATTTGTTAAAGAGGCATTTTGCTTAAATACTAATGATAACCTTGTGTGTCAGATACGGCAAAAGAAAAAACAAAAAAAAAAACTTTTCTTGCCCCTCTTGAAGGTAAAAATATCATAAAAGCAACTCATTATGTTGCCTCCCCCCAAGGTAATAGTGGTCTGATCTAATTGCAGCCCAAACTGTTATACTTGAGATAGATTCCTAAAGTCTTGATTAACCTTGCCTTCATGTTGGGGGGTCTCTCTCCTCCTTTTCTGTTCTATTCTGTACTGGTGAGATTGGAAAACAAAGGAACACAGCCTCTGAATGACTGTAAATTTTGAGATATTTAGCTGTTTGTTTAAAGAGAGGAACAGACATTAAATATACTGTAGGATATGAACACTAACACTTTTTGAATGGGCTATACCTGTTTAATGATGCTAAGCAGCACTAGCTAAGCTGACCCTGAAAATGGAAGTGTTCTCGAACCCTTCCCAACCATGCAAAAATATTTAAGGATCACAGACATAAAAACTTCAGATGGACAAACGCAGTCTTATTTAATCTGGAAATCCTTGATGGATGATTTAGTCTGTTACTACAATGTCTCTAAAGAAGTGTACATAGACTACTGAAATTTTGCTTGTATTACAAAAAAGTTACCAGATTTGTAAAAAATAAAATAAATATTTAGTCTAACTTGGGTATCAAAGCCATCATCTCTTTGGAAAGAGAAGAAACGAGAACACCTTTGATGCAACACCTTCATTTGCTGGAATGTGAAAGATTTCCCAACACTTCTGAGGTGAAGGGTGGAAATGTTCATATTGCAGAGTGAAGCAAAGGATTCTGTGTGCTTCTAAAAATGAATCGAGGCTGTTTTCATTCTAGCAATGAGTGATGGAAGTAGTCAGTGACTTGGTCCAAGCGTGTACTCAGATCTGTAGCTGTGTTACAGATCTGATCTTTGTGCAGATCTGTATACAAGAAGTGTCTGATGCAGGATTGAAAAAGATTTCCCTGGCAAAAGATACCAGTTTCCTTCTTGAATATACCCTTTTCTTAATTCTGTATACATTAGCATAGTTTGGTGTTCCAGTCTTTTTATTTATTTGCTTAGTGTCCCACTTACTGCTGTTTCATAATACTGTTTCTCCAATAGTCTTCTGGTTTCCAGCTTGAGCCATTGTCATGGTCAGAGCAAAGCATTTGTTTGTCTTCTTCAGCCTTGCTTTTCGGGTGGTTTAAACCCAACAGAAAACAGCTGATTTTCCTGTTTAGATTAAGACCACTGTTATGTATCTTTTGTTAACAGTTTGTAGTGTGAAGTGCTGACTGGGCTATTTTTATCAACTCACCCCAGTGATTATCTTAATTCATTTAATCAAAGATTTCACAAACTTAAAATCACACTATTTTTGATGATTTGACAAAGACAACTATTCAACCCCTTAGTAAAAAAAAAAAAAAAAAAAAAAATCGGAGTAACTTTTTTTTTTGATAATTGTTTTTTTCCTGAATGTTTGTCACTTGCATTCATTTAGCCTTTCTCTGACTTCTGAAAAAAATGAGTACCTTCTTAAATTATCACTACAAATATTTGTCACACTTTGATATATCTACCTAGATATCTCTAGGTACTGCTGCTTCTGGTTCTGTATAACTTTCTCACATAGCTCTTTCCTTATGTTCTTGCTCTTAGATGGCTCTTGGCTTAATAAATGCAACAAAACACTGACTAGCACCTGGGGAGGGGAACCTCAGGTGGAAGTTTTTCCTTGAAGAACTGCCAGCATGAATTCTGTTGTATTATTGACAGTCATGCTGCTGGCATCTGTCTTTTGCAAATCCTGAAGTTTCCAATCTGCCCTGTCTCATAGCTCCTTACCTGCCTTGCTCCTTGTAAGTAGGCTACCATGGTGTAATTGAGAAATTCAGGTAGTGGGAGCATCAGAGATAATGAGATTTTTCAGTTGTTGTTTAAGCCTAATTAACTGTTAACTTGTTAATTGGTGAAAATTCCAATATCAGATTTTTGTGCTGCCAATTACCTTGATCTGGTATTTTAACACTGACACGGGTAATATTGGCAGACTGGAACAATTAAAAGTAGAAGCAAGAACTGTACTTGAATAAACCATAAAATCAATTACACTTTTTTCATTACTCACCCCCCACTTCAACAGTAATAAGAACAGTGTATGAATTGTTACACATATGGGAAGCCTGATTATCATCTGAGTATACAATCAAGCTTGATAAATAAATAATAGGAATTGGTGTAAAAGACTCTTAAGAGCAAGGGTCCATTAAGAGTATGCCCCATGTTTAAAAGGGGAGCTAGAGCTGCTTGTATGGGGACTTTTGGCTGCTGGAGAGTTGTGTGTTGTGGTTGGGTCAGCTTCAGAGCACAGGTGCTCGGATGCTGGGTGATAGCTGTGGTGTTGGCCAGGCGGTGGCTGGAGAAACCTGAGCACCTTGTTGGTCAGAGGCATGTCTCTCTGGGAGAGGGCAAAATAATATAAAATAATGCCCAATGATCCCGAGTTGTCATTAGCACAAGGTATTTCAATAGCTTGAGTGGGCACATATTTGGGGTTATGACCAAATTTTAAAATCCATAATCCAAAATGTTTTAGAGCTACCCAAATTTTCTACACTTTTTTTTTTTTTTTTTTTTTTTGTATGGAGTTGAGGTGGTATTTTTTATTGTGGGTGTTTTTTTTTTTTTTTTTGTTGGTTTGTTTAGCTTTAAGGTAGAAGCATGTTCTTGTTGGATAATATTGCTGAGCCTGTTCTCTCTATTTCTTCTTGCTTTTCTGTTTTATTCTTTGTATTCACTTTCACTTTTCTTCTTTTTACTTTCTTGGGCTCATTTGTTGGTTTCTATTTTCTTATCTGCTGTCTTTCCCTGGTCACTGTATCTGCACCGTATACAGTAGTCTGTGTAAACTTGTCCAAGTAGTATTTCCTCTGCATCACAAATGCTTGCCAGGTAGAAGTCTGTTCCTACCATTGTCTGCCCACATACTTCACAGTGCAGCTGAGTATTAAGGGGGCACAATGAAAGCACTGTGCATGCATTTTGTAGGAGAGGGGGATACTAGTATGTAAATGGTAGCTGTGATCTATTTTGATCTTCTGTTAGGGATATAAAGAATTAGACAAAGGAGAATGTCAAAGGTTGGTCAGAACACGCAAAATGCTGGCTGAAATCAAACAGGGTAAAGCAATAAAAGGAGGAACGCAGAAGGGAAATGGAAAGTGTTGAAAGATGAATAAAAGGCCGCCCACAGGTTATGCGTGTCATATAGCAATAAATACAGTATGAGCTGAGCAGAGGAAAAAAGGCCAAGGTAGATGAACAAGTATGTACAAAATGCAATCACAGATAAGGGTGGTGGGGGAGGGAGTAAGAGGTATAAAACATCAGATCCTAGAAAAGGCTGGGAGGAATACAGAATGAAGCTGAGGGAGTGTGGAAATGTATGAGAAAAGCAAAGGTGGAAGATAAAGACTACCCTTATTTTTAAAAGAAGAGTTTGAGACTAAATCCCTTGTCTTACTCAGGTGTAAAGGGAGCAGCAGGGCTCTGGAGACGCCCGAGGCGGTGGGAGTGCTGCTGGGTCACAGGGCTGTGGTGCCCTGGCAGTGCCAGGTGGGCTGGGCTGGAACGGGAGGGGAGCTTCTGGTGGCTGCAAGGGGTCCAGCTGAGCAAAAACATTGAGGTAGGACAGCTCGGTACCAAGTCCCTGACAGAAAAGGTAATCCACAGGCTCCTCTGAGGTACCCTGTGGGGCTGGGAGAGGGCACACAAGACGTTAGTAAATGTACTTCACTTCAGAAGCAGGTTAAAAAGCCAAAACATCATCCCTTGGGAGATGTTTTCCTTGCCATTATATAAGAAGTAGACTTTGTGACAGGCAGCGTGTACAAATGAAGCAGTAGGCCACTGACATGCTGTGATGTGGGGCTGCTGAGCCCTCTAAATGCCCCGGGGCAGCCCCAGCCCCATGGCGAGCAGGGCTGAGGTGTGGGGTTCCCAAAATGGGGATGTGAGATGTGCCTGGCTTCCCCTGCCACCATGGCTATTGGGACATGTGCTCTCACTCAAGTTGTCCTCACCTGGCAGTTAAAGGTATCTCCCCGTACATTTCTTTCTTAATTTAGTGAGCAGGAACTGGTACTTGGAAAGAAGCATTGCCAGGCAGGATTTAGCTTCTCAGGGAAAAATACGGTCACTGCTCTTCAAATGCCAGCCTCTGCTTAAGGAGGGTTCTCTGCTTCCACAGTGGAAAACAACACATTTTTTATCCTCTTTTCTTGGGTACAAATCACCCTCTTAATTGAGGGTACCAGAATCCCTCAGATGTGAAAGCAGATAAAGTATAAACCTGAGCTGGTTGTTTTACCTCTGTTCAGGTCTCTGCAGCTCCTGCAGTGGATACATACCCACAAAACAGATTATCTCAGCTTTTCCCAAGCCTGTCCTTGCTTTAGTTTATTACAGATCAACCCTGCCCCACTTCCAAACTTGAAAACTCAACTGATTTAAAACTCAACTGAAAATAATTCTTCAGGAAAATTCTTTTGGTAAAAATGATCATTGAAAATGAATAATAAAAAAAAAAACAAACACATATGGGAATGAGTTAGGTGCCTTACAACAGGTTTACTGCTCAGACACGTGTTGGGGATGATGGGGCTGAAGTCCTTGCTTTGAAGTGAAGCATTCACTGTTATGTATGGTGGTTGTGTTTTTTCAGTTTCCCTAATGTATAAATATATATATGAAGGTGACCCTTGGTTGATTTTTACTTTTTTTTTTATATATATATACTTTGAAGTATCAAGATTATCTTGTTTGTGTGAATCGATTTTATTTATTTAGCAATTTCCATTCAAAATCTTTAGGACTTTATCTATAATACTTCCAAACTGCTTCCTGATTGGAGCAGGGAGCTTAAAATATATGCTTCATAATATTCAGCTGCTAACTTTTTCCAGAGTTTTCTTTTGGAGACAGGGAAGGGAGGTTATTTTAAAGTGTGAGCATTGGTAGTTTGGTCTATATGCTTTATATTTCATGAATTTTAGTGTGTTTGTATACTAACATGACCTGTAGTTCTCATACTGTAGGTCCCCAGGTAAATGACTGCCATGGATTGATGAACAAGGACATTTCAGTAACATCCTTCAAAGTTAAACTGACAGGTTAAAGTCATTCTGTGCATTTACTGTCACATAACACCCGCAAAGCATGCAGGAGGGTCAAAAAATAACTGAAGATGAGCTATTCCCAATGAAAGTCCACACAAGCTTTCATGGTTTGGGGGAAAAAAAAAAAAAAAAAAAAAAGTGTTTTAGATTGTCTGTTTGTGAATATGTAGTGGTTGTAGTCCTGTACATTTAAATTACTTTGTTACACAGTTAATCAGGGGAGGAAAGAAGTCTTGCATACCCTTCCCTCCCCCACCCCCCACTTGATTATAGCCTTGAATACACAGATAGCTATGCAAACAGTGATGAAACAATTGTTGGTGGGGTTTTTAGAAGGCCTGGAAGAAGAGTGAGGGCATTCGAATTTGCCAGTATTTACATTAGGAGATACAGAGTAAAAAATTCTATAGTGGGCAATTCTTCCTATTGCTTCAGTTTCCTAAGATTATGAGAAATTGGTTAATGTTCTGAAATATAAACATCTATGCTATGGTTTGATCCTTGAATGTTTGCTTTAAATCACTACTGTGGTACTACCAGTTTGCTCTTTTGCAATTTGCTCTGCCTCTGTGTTTCTGTAAGGGCACAATTCCCTACAGAAAAGGGTCCCTAGAGCATAATGCTTGAGGTTGACATAAACCAAAGCAAGCAGTAAGTGGAAGGTCCAAAACACATGCGCAAATGGTGCTTTCAGCTTCTCTTAAGTGTTTACTTTTAGCTTAGAGTGAGTTCTGATAGTGGAGTTTAATCCATCTGATGCTTCTTGTCGCATGGTCAGTATATATAAAACATAGCAACTTGACATTTTATTACAGAAAAGAAATCTTAAAAAAATCTTAAAAGCTTCTTGAAAAATCACATGTAGTATTTCTGTAGTAACACAATCAATTGGAAGGTCAAATTTGTGGAATTGCCTACCATTTTAATCCAATCCACATGCACAATAGAAACAAGAAAAGGAAGTTTTAAACTTCTTCAAATGTTTTATTACTAGGTACTTTATAACAAAGATAAGAGGCTAACAACATGTGCATTTTGGAGTAATTTTTATATATTTTGTCTGAAAACAGTAGAAGTATTTATTTCTAATAAATAGTCATTTATTATTACATTTATTACAACAATTACAGTGTACTCTAAAAAAGCAATTTATTTTACACTTGGTAATGCAGGATGCAGTTGAGTACCACTAAATAAAATCTAATGCAGTGAATTTGGCAGAGTACTAACTGTACATTTAGATGATTGTGCTATTAACCTCTTCTATATACCCTTGCTAGTTTGAGGGCTACCTTTTATTACTGTGATAAGTGGTAGGGTCTGCTGTTAGCATTATGAGATAAGTAGCAGCCACCTGACTCAATTTTGTCATCCAAACTGTTATGAGAATGACATATATAGTCTTTAAGACAAAATCAATCTCATTTCAGAGGGCCAGCATATATGGCTTATGACTACCTTAAGTCCTACATAAACCTTATTTTGGTGTTTTATTTAGCAGATTTTTATACAGCAATTAAGCTCAGACTACAATGTTTTGCCTTGTTTGTTTTCTTAACTGTAGTTCTCTTCTTATGAACTTATTCTGAGAACATGATATTTATGTGGTTCAGTGATCACAAGGTACTGATGAAGGTGTACATAGCCTAACCCTCAGCTGTGCTCTTTCAAATGTGTGCCCAAGAGTTATTTTTTAATTAGATGGTAATAAGTTCTGTAATAAGTTATTTTTGCAATCTAAATATATATATTTTTTTGTAGAAATTAATCCTTTTTTTTGTATCTGTATGATTTCTTTAAGTTTTTGTTAAACTGTATAATTAAATTCAGTCAGAATATGGATAGTGGTAGAACAGTCAAAGCAAAACTATGAGTTTTGTGAAATGTCTTCTAAAAGAGAACCATCTTTCTCAAAAGAGAAGTTTTAGCTTTATTTCTTACTAAAACGCACAATTTCACAAGAAAGATTTCAGTGGTACCAAAACCCAGAAAATGTTATTAGAATTTGTATTCTTCTGCAAGAGAATCCATTTCTCTGTCAAAGGTTTTCTCATGCCTTGATGTTTCCAAGAACTAACATAGGATGAGTTGACACAAAAGAGGAGTTGAGTGCTAGTTATTGTCTCAACAAAAGAGTGAACATTGCACTAATCATTTAATAAAGCAATTGAACAAGTTGGTATTCTGTAAGCTTAAGTATGCATTTCCTTCATCTGAGTACAAATTGTGAAATTCTAAGAATTTCAATCTTTAATTCCATGCTTGTTTTCAGAAATCTTGTTTTACCCTTTGATATGTTTGTGCTTTAATTTTGATGCAGGAATAGCCTCTTCAATTTGGTTAGGTCAAGTTTCAAATGTCTAATGAATTTCAATAACTTTTTCCTGAAATGTGTTTAAAGACTGTGTTGCTTGTGTTATGAGAGCTGTAGAGATCCAGCTTTTTTATATCTCTTCGCGTTTAGTACTGTGGACAGTGGAGCTAATGAGTATTTCACTGCCTTCTATTTTGAAATTGCATTGTCTGTTGCCTAGCAAGATGCAAAAAAAATGATTAAATGTTTTTCTATAGTACGGAACTTCACAACATTTCTTTGTAATGTGGTTCCTCTTGTATCTAATCTGTGTCATGAGAACGCTTTCTTCAGTGAAGTCACTCACAGAACCTCTCTCCTCTACATAGATGTACACTTTCTCAGAAGTAGTAAAGATCCTTCATAAGTGCTTATTTTTATTAAAACTCCATAAGCCTAACATCTTTTAGTGATGGCTGGCATGTTTCAGGTAGATTGACCTTAGACTCTGAGACCAGAGACAGCATTTTGCTGTCACATTTCTTCCATATTTTAACAACTGAACAGGACTGTTACACACTGGCCTCTAAAAGACAGGTGGTGTTGTAGGAAAGTGTTTGGAAAAGCCAAACAAAGCAGAGAAAGGGGAAACAGCTCTTGAGAATGAGTGCCTTTCCTGACATAGTGTCTGTAGCCACTTCGTGCTCTTCACCATCCATGTTTTGCTGAAAACTTCAATCATTTTAAACCACTGTTGCATGCTTACATGCATCACTGTTGCATGTCTGTTTCATTGAAGCACGGCCAGACTCTGAAGTTCCTAATAATATAAACAGCATAAAAGGAAAGACTTTTTATCTGTGCAAAGCTAAAAATCCCAAGCACAGTGAAGACTCAGATTATTTCTGAGGATGTGTTAGGAATGCATTGCACTGTATCATTGCTCACTGCTCTTCCCAAGTGCATTGAGCCTGGAAACTAAGGTAAACTGACAAAAGCCTGAGCTTTTGAAGGCAAGGAGACTGGATAACAGCACAGATGAAAATCCAAATTCCAGATGCGTAACGGTGTTAGAAATTCATTTTAGGAAAACGTGATGTAGACTAATCCTAAATTCAGTCATAGGTCGCATGAGACTGTTCTGACATTTAGAATGGTCCTCAGCACAGCAAGCTTTCAGGGTGACATTTAGATGGAGCTTCTTCGAAATATATCACGTTCTCAGGAAAGTGCTGCAGAGTAGAGCAGATTTATAGAGCTGGGAGCTTATTATGCACAACTGTAGATCACTGCTGTCTACCAATAAAACTAGCTTTTTCGCTAATATTCACCAAGTGTCCTTTATCTTTCTCCTCTTCTTGTTGAAGTAACAGTTCAATTTGATAGTGTTCTTTTAAAATGTTTTTGCTGGGAACACTGAAGTTCTATCTTTTGTCTAATCACCTGCTCAGTTCAACATCTGCTTTCCCTTTTTTTTTTTTCATTTTCCTGGAAGCTGTTTACTCCAAAGTCAAACAGATTAGCACACTAAATATTGTACAATGTGTTGTATTATATAGAATATTGTATACAGTAAGCTTGGTTCTCAATAGGGCCATACACCTGTGTACAATATAGATACTATTGCAATGATTAAAGAAATCAACAAAAAACTGTTTTCCATAAAGCAGTGTCACTGTGTGGAATACACTGTTATTATTAAAACTCTTATAAAACACTTGCAGAGTTCTGAGGCACATGGCATTTTCTGTAATGGAGATAAAAACACTTCCTAGAATTCTATAACCTTTTTGTTTCAAGAATGTGTAACATTTTTTTTTTTTTTTTAATCTGCTACTGCCGAGCAGTTTTTGTTAGGCGCTGTTATGCTTGTTGATCGAAATTCACATACGTTGCCAGTGGATTGTCTGGGTTCAGAGGCTCAAATCCCTGAAGCTTTTATTCATGCATCCTCTTTTTCCCTGTGTACAAGATTCTTCCAGCTGAGTGGAAGAGAGGTTTGGCTTTCTGTTAATTTGGGTTCAGCAACAGAAGTCTTAACTGTTCAGCAACAGTTAGTCTTAATAGGTACTATTTGTTAGTGATGTGAATGAGTATTTCTGTTATGTGTCAATAGAAAAGGGTGATAAAATAGGTAGAAATAATGAGTGCCTTATATGAATGATATAGAAATTTGATGAGGGTGCACTCTGTCCCTTCATCCAGGTCATTGATAAGTTGAATAGCAATGGACCCCATACTGACCCCTGGGGACACCATTAGCCACAGGCCTCCAACTAGGCTCAGCACTGTTGAGCACAACCCTCTGAGCTTGGCCATCTAGCCAGTTCTCAGTCAACCCACTGTCCACTCATGGATCCCACACTTCTGAAGCCTGATGAGGAGGATGTTGAGAGACATTGTCAAAAGCCTTGCTGAAGTCAAGGTAAACAATATCCACTGCTCCTCATCTATCCAGCCAGTCATCTCATTGTAGAAGGTTATCAGGTTGGTTAAACACAACTTCCCCTTGATGAATCTGTGTTGACTGCTTCTGATCACAACCTTTTCCTCCACGTGCTTAGAGATGGTCTCAAGGATGAGCTGCTCCATCACCTTTCCAGGGATGGAGGTGAGACTGAGTTTCCTGGGTCGCTGTTCTTGAAGACTGAGGTAATGTTGGCTTTATTCCAGTCCTCAGGCACCTCTCCTGTTCTCCAAGACCTCTCAAAGATGATAGAGGGTGGCTTAGCAATAAAGCCTGTCAGTTCCCTCAGCACCCTTGCATGCATCCCATTGGGGCCCATAGATCTGTGGGTTTCTAGCTTGCTTAAATAACCTCTAACCCAATCCTCTTCAACCAGGGGAAGGTCTGCCTCTCTCCAGGTTTTCCCTCTTGTTTCCGGGCTCAGTAGCATGTGGGGGCTAGCCTTAGCACTGAAGACTGAAACAAAGAAGGCATTCAGTAACTCAGACTTCTCTGTATCTGCTGTTACCAAGGCACCCACTTCCATTTAGCAGCACACTCACATTTTCCTTACTTCTCCTTATTCTGCTGATGTATTTAAACAGGATGTTTCAACTAACATTACAACAATAAAAAATCACTTGATTGAAGTTAACACATCAGATTCCTGCAGAACCATAGGTAATGAAAAAGGGCTCTTAATCAGGGAGTATAGTGATAAGACAAAGGCTAATGATTTTAAACTAAAAGAGGGTAGGTTTAGATTAGATACAAGGAAGAAATTCTTCACTCAGAGTTGTGAGGCCCTGGAGAAGCTGTGGATGCCCCATCCCTGGATGTGTTCAAGGCCAGGTTGGATGGGACTTTGAGCAACCTGGTGTAGTGGAAGGTGTCCCTGCCCATGGCAGTGGGGCTGGAATTGGATCATTCCAAATTGTTCAATGATAATGAAATGCTTATTCTGAAACTGGGATTGCCCGCATAAATTTATTCAAAGGTTTGTCTTCTAGATTCTTAAACTATAAAATGTTGCCCTTTGAATTTCTAACATTTTTTCCCCAATACATTTTGTGAAGAGTTTTGCCTTTGCCACGAATGTCCACGGGGTGGCAACATTAAAAAACGAAACCCAGTAGATGTGCAGGTAAACACAAGGATCAGGTCTTTTTGCAGATTTTAGGTTGTGCCATGAGAAGGAAAGCATAAGTGGGTGTAATTTGTGTCTGAGGGCATGAGCCAAGCTCAGTTTTTATTTTTATTTTTATTTATTTTTTTTGTATTAAATTCAGTAGTTTTAAGTGCTCTTGGTTATGATTAGGTCTGCTTAAGGGTGTTCTAAGATAAACTTGCTTCTGAATGAAACGTTTTTGGTCTTTAAAGTGGTACAAAAAAAATTATTGTGACAGAAGTTAATGGTTTATTCTGATAACCCAAACTGAAGAGTTACTGAGCTGTTGAAAGCATTGACGACAGGGCTGGCTGGCAGTTGCTGTGATGCACAAAAATATGGTGCAGTGTTACCATGATAAAGGAGTAGGGTAAAGCTGAAAATATTAATATACATGTGAAAATTTATAATTAATAAATGCAAGAAACATTGATTTAGAATTTGCAGTTGCATATTAGAATGTGTATTTCATTACGTTTTCTTTCTAACATAATCAAATTAAATATATTTCAGAAAACTCTGCCATTTCATAACTGGCTCATGGTTGTGATTGTTTATTTTTAAAATAGTAGTCCTTGAGACATCAAAGAGCTGTCATAGTGTGTGTAAAATTAACACCTGTTTGAGTATTGCAATGAGCTTCTAAATGTATGTGCTAAGTTTTGTACCAGAATTTGGTTGACAGAGTATATAAGTTTGCAGTTGATCTAATCAAGCGAAGATGTGTGGCTTGTAGTGAATTTAAGACTTGTCGATTAATCTATGAATGGATTTTAGTCTGTTTTTTGAAAGAAATTCAGTTTGTGAGGGCTGGGTTTGTAATTCACTTGGCTTGCTTTCTGCTCTTTGATTGGGTGACTTAATGAGTAGAAACAGATTCTGAATGAATCACTGGAACTTCTCTCCTAGGAGACAATTAGGAGAACAGGAGAATGTTTAATAATAAAATATGTAGTACTCAGGCTGAATAATGGCAAGACCTACTAAATCTTCTTTTGTTCCATTTATAAAATTGAGTAAATATGAGAGACCCAATCTACCTTAGTTGTTCATGTAAAACTGGGGGGTTAGGGAAGCAGGGGAAGAAATTCCCAATTGCATGTCAGAACAATAAATATCAATTTACTGTTAAGCTTGTCTGCAGCACCTAATTGCATGTTTGCCTGTATATACATCTGCAAAAAGAGTAGCTAGCCCCATAAGCAGTTCCTACAACTATCATCTAATACAATACATATGAATATAAATTCCTTTCCAGACTTCTGTCATCCTTTCCTGTTGCCTGTTTACAATCAAATATTCTTTACTTGTGTGGCAATAAGACAACAGTTATTAGCTTTCCAGTAGGCTATATTGGCTCTATCTGGTAGAAAATTATGGAATTACAGTACTACAAAAGTATTTTAATGGAAACTGCCTGAATTAATCATTTGAAATCTGTTAAATTTAGAAGGAAATAAGCCAAATAAATCTGTAAATATAGGTCTACACAATACTGCTGAACTTCTGTATATTTGAATTTCACACTAAATGGCATCCAGACAAGATGATATTCATTACTTGAGGAAAACACTTAGTTGCAAACTGCTAATGTTTAATGCTTTCTGTTGCACTTTCTCTGTCTAGTAGCTCCAAATGAAGATTTAGCCTTCGTGCTAGGAGAATCCAAGATTTGAATGTGTAGATGCTTCCTTTTTTAAGGTGGTGACAGCCACTACGGATGTCACAATTTATCACTTGGCTTTAACACAAATGTGATGTGATCTCATTAAATTTCTGCCATGAGATTTTATTGCTTTAATAATTTGTTGCAATATTTATAGAATACTATGATGAATCATATTTATTGGATAATGTGATAAATTCAGTAACTGAAAACAATAAATCAATTGTATTTCAAAAAGTGTTAATAGCATATCATCTAAAACCTTAAACCCAAGCATAATGAGAGCTCCTCTGAAAAGGGAAATTTATTAACATTTTGATAGTAAACTGATTAGTTGGGATCTTGATCAAAATGCCTTAAGCTGTAGTCTGATAATGGGCAACTTTTTAAAATAAAGCATTCTGAGTATTGTATTCTATAGCGGATGCATAAACTGAATGCAGGAGCAGAAAACAAATGACTGGAGACCTTCAAGTGAAATAGTTCATGTCTACTCCTGACTTTTGTCTTTTAATTTGGTTGAATAGTCATGACACGAACACCAGAACTGAAGTGGGAAGGAGAGTAAATGAACAAGGAGCAGAGTAATCTGTAACAATCCCTTCTTTTTGTCTTAACTTTTTGAAGTTGTTGGAGTTGCTGATGCTCAAGGCTATCTGTGAACCCTATTTATGAGGGAAGCTGGGCTTGTATATGGATATTCCTGAGTACCTGAAATTACAGACAAATAACTTGAAGTACTGAGGCAATGTCATATGTACTAAAGGAAGGCGAAATAAAAAGCTTAGATGAATGACAAAAGCAGTCACAGGTTAATTTGCAATTCTGTTGATTATTAATTCTCATACTTGAAGTATGCTTTGTATTTGTCTACTCTCCCTCACATTATAAGTGACTGTAGACAAGCACTATGGTTATTTATAAATTGCAGTTATTACTTCTGTGAACTCCTCTTATCCAAAGAATCCGTAACAGGAAGCAGGACACCAGTGTGATCAAATAAGTGTGTGTGTGTGTGTGTGTATCATAGAATATCCCAACTTGGAAGGGACCCATAAGGATCATTGAGTCCCAACTCCTGGCACCGCACAGGTCTACCCAAAATTTTAGACCATGTGACTAAGTGCACAGTCCGAATGCTTCTTAAATTCAGACAGGCTCGGTGCAGTGACCACTTCCCTGGGAAGCCTGTTCCAGCGTGCAACCACCTTCTCAGGGAAGAACCTCTTCCTGATGTCTAGCCTGAACCTCCCCTGCTTCAGCTTGACACCAGTAGGTCCTGACACCACCTGTAGGTTCTATCGCTGGTAACTAAAGAGAATAGACTGGTGCCTGCCCTTCTGGGGAGGAGGGGTGGGGGACAAAACTGACTGATTTTGAGTCAGTTCTAGGACTTCAAAAGCAGTTGTTCCTGCAGTAAGTTTAAGCTGCAGTTTCTCTGGGTTGGCATGGCCATGCTGGGAGCCAGAGGTGCAGCTGCTGGGCAGGGCTCTCGTGCTCCTGCTTTCTCTCACCCTCACTTGGGATCTGGGAGGAAGTAGTCAAGGTATGGGAGGGGCTGTGTGAAATGGGTGACAGAGAAAAATGGTGAACTTAGTTGACAGCTGAAATATTTGGATCTTTCCTGAAGTTTATGGTGTTCTGCTTTCTTAAATTTTGTTGTTGTTGTTGTTGTTTTGTTTTGTTTTTGTTTTTTTTGTAAAATCAGTGAAGTAGGACAGGGAAGCTATTTAGAGTACTTTCACAGAAATAGCTGGCAAAATAATGACAACTCAATCCTTTTAGAAATAGTAACAGAGCTAAAATTTTGCTTAGACTTCAGATGGTTACACTGCATAGTCCTTATTATAAGACATCATTTTGCTGCTCCAAACTATTGATATTTTCTTTACTACCTGCTTTCATTTATTTGGACAGAGAAGGTTAGTGATTTCACAGAATCACAGAATTTTCTAGGTTGGAAGAGACCTCAAGGTCATCGAGTCCAACCTCCAACCTAACGCTAACAGCCCTCCACTAAACCATATCCCTAAGCTCTACATTTCTATGTCCTCTTATTGTTTTTACTGGTTCCTTTACTGCTTCAAACCTATTACATCCTGTCCTAAAGATAAGATTGCTTACAGTTAGTAATAATTCATTTTATTTACCTTGACACATTTTTTTCCTTTTGCTCCATGTTGAAGAGCAAATTGATAATAACTTACCACATTGTTAACTTGATGAGTTCTTTCTTATGCAGATGGCATTGTGACTTCCACTCATCTTACTAACAGGGATAAATGAAATGTGATGGTCCTAATTTAATTAGACCTGTGGGAACTCTTGGTTGTAAGACTTACCCTCAAGCTTACTCCCTGTCTCTTCCCTTCCCACCCTCTCATCACTTCCCCTCCCTCTTTGCTCCCTAAGACCTAAATTCAGATAGCTATTCAGTGCTGCACAAGATAAATGCATTGTGTATGTTTCCAGAAAATATCTGAGTTCCACTGGAAATAATGAAACTTAAACGAATAATATTGGTATGGTTTAAAGTCTTTTTTAAAACATTTTTTCAGACATGACTATATTTCAGTTTAGATCCAGTACCAGTTTCCTGAGTGCTTATGACTTTCAATTCCAGTGTTACGTTTATGAAGGACAAAGGCAATTGCTCCTAAGACTTTCTCTTAGGTGTGATCTCCCTAAGAATAGGAAAGGGGAACTGCTGTGCTGGTTTTTCTACCATATCATTACAAGCACTAAGCCCAGGATTCGCATGGGTATGTTTTAGTGATTACCTAGTCACACCTCTCAAAGAGGACTTCTTAGGGGTATTAGCAAGAACTCTAGTAAGCAAGTTTTCTTGTGTTAAACTAAGATCTACTTGAAAGGCTGTTGGAAATGCTTGAATATTGTGATTTTTAAGAATGGTCTTAGAAACATTTACACAATCTAAGCAGTACTGACTTTTTGTGTGGTAGTTTTTTGTTTATCATAGAATGGTCATTTTAGAGATGAATTATTCTGTAAGACCTTGAAGGAAGGTCACTTAATGCAAAATGTGCAACTTCAATTACTATCCTGAATCACTGCAGACTTCTCATGTTAAAAATATATATATATATATATATATATATATATATATATATATATAATCCCTATAGTTTCATGCTATAATCTGTAACATAACATTCATTTGCTCTGTATAACATAATCTTATTTGGAGAACATATTTGACTAGATGAAGATGTTAGAGTGCCTTTAATGGGAGTCTGGCAGTAATGCTGTATATTTGCCAATGCTATATTATACGCTTGTCACTGTCTAGGACTGGGGCAGAGGGGAGGGTGGGTGATGACGACAACAGCAACAACAACAACAAATACAACTTCCTTACTTCCTCCTTTTTCTCAGCCTTCATGTGGCTTTTCTGGGAAGAATATAATAGTTCTATAAATATATAAACGCTGTTAGATTAAATATATATATATATATATATATATATATATACACACACAAGTATGTTTGGAACTATGCAGGCAGTATTCTTGAGGAATTGGTTCTTTCCCAGACTGAGAAACTCTGGGGTTTAATGCAACTGGAGCTAGGATACAGCAGACATAGAGTATGTAGGAAAATGGTGCGAAGCTTTGCACCGCTTTATTTTAAAGTATTACTGTACAGCACAGAATTAATCAAGGAATTTAGTTTAGCTTGCTCTCTGTTCTCTTTCCAGAATGTAAAAACACTTGTAGTGTTAAAGAAAATATTTATGTAATCTAAAATACGAGAAGAAAAAGTGATCATAAAAATGATCAGTGTATATGATACTTAAAGTAGCCATACGATATCTCTACACTCATTGTTAGAAGCAAGAATCATGCCACTAAATTACCAAAGGATTTTCTGAAATTCTAATCCAGACCATCTAAGCTAACAGTATTCTATAAATCTAACAATCTTCTTAAAAAAAAATAAAAATAAAAATAAATAATTAATTAAAAAAAAAAGCCCTGACCGATCAGTAGCTAATGCATTTACCCTTGGGGAATCTTAGAGTATCACTTTAAGTGGTTAAGTAATGGGAAAGGAGCTTAATCTCTTACAGCTTGTCTACAAGTAAAGAAGATCAAAGACGGTGATCAGGTTTGCTGGCTTTGCTGCTCTTTTGAGACTAGAAAATTAAAACAGTTTGTCGCGAGCTTAGGTTAGTAGTCCTGTCCTGAACAAATATGTTCATAAATATATGGGAAGCTGAAGAAGAGAGCAATCTGTCATGTCTCTGGAGAAATCTATTACCTTCCTAAAAAAACAATTTATCAATTTACAGCAGGTCTGTCAACCATATAAGATCAGCAGCAGGATCAGCATTCCTGGTTGGAATCTTTTTTTTTTTTTTTTTTTTTTTTTGAGTATTTTTATCTGCTGAAGATGCAGTGGGTAGGCAGACTGTGCGAAGTGCTTCTGGGGCTCCAAACCCAGCCTGTAGCCCTGTACTCTCAAATTTTGGCAGGTATTTCTAGAAATATCCCTCCTAGGTATGTAGCGGCTACCCAAGGAAACTGATATTCCTGTAGCAGTCAGTGGTGATGACAGCAGGCCTTCTCACAGGATTTTTGCTCTCAGAAAGTTTTTGTAGTGTGTTTGATCTGATGCCTGAATCAAATTTCTTTAGAAGTGAGATGTGAAATCAGCTTTGTGGGTTCAATCTGGTGGGAAGTGATAGGACACTCACTTGGTCATTTGTATATTTGCTAATATTTCATACATTTTCATATGCTTGTTTGCAACTTTTGCAACTGAATATACAGTTTTAGTGTGTGTTTATGGCAGTTAGATACCAGGCTTTCTGTGTTGGTCACAAATACCTCGTTCTGAGCAAAGTAACTGCTTGTGACTACACCTGTATAAATCTGGTTTTGTACCCTGCAGTGGGAAGCAAAATTAGGACAAAGCTGTAGCCAGCTGATGAGAAGAGGAATTGTTATTTATATCTAAATTGAGCAAAAATGAAGTTCCACCCAAGTCAAATTTAAGCAATGTAAGCCTCAGACACAAGCTTATGAGAACAGGCCACAGGCTTTGTGTTATGGTACTGGCAGTGCCAATAGTGAGTTTCAGGGTTGCCAATGCCGGACAATTACAGGTTGTTGGGTTTATACAGCCTAAGGTACTTTATCGTTTTCTGTGCAACTTACTGAACACACAAAAAGACACTTAAATTGCTAAGCACAGTTGAGCCTTAGCATTGTAGCTATCGCTAGGTGGTGCTGGTGCACATAACTTTTCACCTGTGTCACTTGATTCTTGAGGAGGCTTGCTACAGTGTTGGTGTCTTCAGGTTCTGTATCATTTTGGGTGTAATAAAAGCTAGGAAGTATTTGCTGTGTCAAGTACAGGATAGCTTCCTCCGGAGATCAGAGCTGGTTTCTGTTTAAAATGGAACCTGTAGACAGAGATGCTTCTTGAAAACTAAACACGGGGCTGAGGTCCTTGGGAATCTTGCAAACTTCTGGAGTGTCAGAAATCCAAAGTAAAAAATATATATATGGAAACAAATAAAATTTCACTTGCAATATATTTAGGTTCATATTCATTGCATTGTCTTTCACGGTGAGAACAATGCAGCTTGACTTTGAAAGCCTTAAAATGTTTTAGGCTGGAGGTGGCAATGGATTAGGGAGGAAAAAAAGAGTTGTTGGGATTTTCAGTCAGGACAAGGCCTCCCTGCTTCTGCTCACACAAGTCTGCACGTTCATATGCAAACTTCACTAATGGTAGAGTGAATGTAATGTGTTAATGTAGAGGCTGCCTGCGAACCTCTGTATTTACAGTGTGCTTTTGAAATACTTTCAGACGCTGTTTTGGAAAACACTACTATACTTTCATGGTACTAGCCATTTCAGTCACTAGCAAAAATAAATTGTTTTTAAAAAGGGGAAAAGGGGAGCATATTACAGAATTATAGATCTAACTTTTTTTGTGTTTGTTTGTTTGTTTTGTGGATCAGTGTAATTTTACAATGAGCAAGAGAAATTGGTATAGTTGATAAAAACACTCAAAGTTTTCAGATCTAAGTATAATTGAACAGCCTTGGCAAAAATGTATGGGGATTCAAACTTTATTAAAGAACACTATGGGCAGAAAGCTTGCAGATTATTAAAAAATGCCTGAAATATGTTTTGCTCTGTAAATCTTGCACCTGTGAAATTTTGTTTAGATAAATTATTCTGGGCAAGAGACCAAAAGGAAGTAGCCAAATGACAGTAACTTG
Organism: Netta rufina; assembly: GCF_964035555.1. Taxonomy (NCBI): domain Eukaryota; kingdom Metazoa; phylum Chordata; class Aves; order Anseriformes; family Anatidae; genus Netta; species Netta rufina. The sequence continues at coordinate 104,595,427 of NC_140123.1, forward strand.
GTAAGAGAATGAGAATGTTATTGCAGCCAAAAGGATGTGGGTGGAGTTTTAAAAATCTTTTGTGTGTGTAACAATCTTGTTAGACTTGCCTATAAACATACTAAGATAACTCTTGAAACACCTGTTAGGTTTAAACAATTTAGTGAAATCCTCTAGGACTGATGTTTCTCAAATAGCAAATAATCTGTGCTGGCTGCTGCTGCTATGAAATTTTATTTCATTAGTTTGTAACTTAGCAATGTAGTTAAAATTTCAGAACTAGTACCACGAACTTGTACACTTGATTTTTGACTTAATGAGTGAAGGAAGGAAGAAGAACTTCCAAAAGTGACCCCGATGTGTAAAAAATCAGAAACAAAGAGAAGTGGTTTTTTTGCTTTTTTTTTTTTTTTTTTTTTTTAGATAAAGTATGCTTCTCTTAGCACAATGAAGAACAATCTAGAAAAAGATGCTTGTAATAACTTTTTCTGTCATAGAATATTATATAATCAGTTAATATAATGATTGGATCTGAGTCTACAACAGGGAAGTATTTCCAAAGGTTCCTTTAATGAAAACAATTCTCTTTTCTATGTAGGAAGATATTTTTTGTTGACACAATCCGGTTCAGTTAAAATGAAGAGACCATAAAATGCCAAATTTAATCTGATTTTGAAATATGGAAACACACTCTAGTATGGGAGTATTGTTTTCATAAATCAGTGGATTGAATAATGTACGTTGAGTTATAGGCATAACAATATCCTAGAGAAAGTATGTGCCTTGAATTAAACCATAAATCCATGGGTCAAGTCCCAGAGCCTATCATTATGTTGTTAAATGTAAAATGAGGTGAATTAATACTTGCTTATTTTGGAGGTTCAGGAGATGAATTAAAAAATAATAATTAAAAAAAAAATCCCTTATTCTATAGAAACTACTTCATGCTGTATGAATTTTAAAAAGGGACAACGCGCCACTCCTGAAACTTAATGGATTAAGTCCTTTAACAACCATCTAAGCCATCGAGGATGTAGAAGATCAAGGCTTGAATCCCTGCTTCTGAATGGGATGGAGAATTTAGTGTTTTGTTCCACATTTCAGAATAAGTTCATAACTATTGAGATGGTCATCCTGATGTCATCTTTCAAGTGTGAGCTGTTTCACTTCAAGCAAGTTTTAAAATATTACTGAGCACATTTTTAATAGCCCAAGATTACTACACTAATCTGAGAGGTGGCCTACCTGTGATCAAAGTTCAGCTACAGTGAGGATAATATTTGATATATACATGAAATAGAACAGGATTTACAAGTAACTGCATGAAACGATTTCCATTTTACAACGTCATATGCCAGAGTGTCCAGACATGCTGTGGATTCCCCATCCTTAAAAATATTCCAAAACAAACTTTACACAGCCCTGAGCAATCTCAGCTAGTTGGATGACTTGCTGTGAGCAGAGGGTTGTACCAGAGGGTCAGTTTTTTCTAACCTAAAGTATTCTGTGTCTCTGTGATACCTGTTGCTTGGATACTTTTCTAGGATCTAGGGAAAAAAAAATAGGCTTGTATATAGCTAAATGAGGACAGTAGTGCAAGTATATTTTATTTCATATTTAGTCCACATTGCGAGCCACTGTGCAACACAGAAATAACAGTTAAGTATAGAAACATAACTTTTTATCTGCAATAAAATGAAGTAACAACTCACATATTTTGGGAAACATCTGCAGGCAAATGTGCACCTACACACCTAATACCTTGGCTCTTGGCTCACCATGGTTTTGGGTTGCTGTTTGAAGAAGGCTGGTCAAAATCAGCTGCTTCAGGCCCATGTTTGCTGTGTCTTGAAAGCTCTCACCTGGATTGAGAAGGGGGATTTGCTGCCCTCTATTAGGAGCTGGACATCCCTGTTCCCTAGATAACGCGAGTATGCTTTCCTCCTCCTTGCATGGGAATGAGCCTTTAGTCTCCTTCAAAATTACCACTACTCCTGTGTAGTTTGTGTATGTAGAATAAGCAATGTTTTCGTCTTGTTGGAACCTGAATCTGGCATATGCACACAAGGTTGTGGTAGACCTCTGGAGGGTAAGGGACCACCCTCAAACCCATGGGTTTTCATGGGCTGCATAGCCTTCTTGTTCTTTCACCTGCCTCCTTCCCCTCAGACTTGCTCAAGAGACTTATGTAGCCTTTAACACTAATGGCCACTTACTGTGTTATAGTATAACATATAAGAAGGCATGTCATAAAGAACTGTAAAGACATTTTACAGTGTATGCATTCTTTTTATAGGGGAATACTCCACTTATACATTCAGTTGAATGAAATTCAGGTAGTAATTAAAAGTGTTTAACCCACATAAAGAATTTTATGTAGGCTATACAATTAATTTTATTACAGAAATTGCATTTAACTTAACAACTGATGACCTTATCTTAATGCACTAATGTATTTTTCATTAAAATGAAACATCCTGTTAGCCAGGCAATAACTAGAAAGAAAAGAAAAGATGGAAAAGGTCCACAGTATACCATGTACAACATCTGTCTTCAAGAAGGACAAAAAAAAAATAGCCAGTAATGCAGCATTTTTCAATTTATTACTGTGTCAGATTGGAAAGTTTAAACTGTAATTAAATGGATAGGAACTACTAATACACTGTCATTTTACAACCTGGATGGCTTCTACTGCTGAGCTGTCCTACCTCCTTCAGTAAATTACAGCTGTTGCTTGGTCTTTTATGCAAGCTTTTTACATGTGGGAAATATTAATCATCAAGGAAGACTATTGAATACATTTCCAGCCATCAGAACAGCCAATATTTCTCCTGTAAAATCTAGCTTACAACTGTTTGCTACAATGCAATATGTTTTTAGGGACTTCTTGTATTTATGCTGTATGCTGATAACTTCATCTGCAAGACTTGCAATGTTATCTAAGGGAAATCAGGTGATGACTGTGAAAGAATGAATATGTGGATGACACTGACTTTGCTGTCATGAGGCGGTTTCTGAAGTACAGAAAACAAGTGTTATAAGTGTTTTTAGAAGCAAATAATATTTCTAGTGATGCTACTAGTAGAAAGGGAATCATTTCATATGTAAAACATGAATTTTATTCACGGATTGAATACCGAACCTTATTCAATCAAGGCCTTGTACTAGTGGGTAGTATACAAGCACGGGCTCATGGGTTTAAGGCTACGTTTCATTTTTGTCTCAGAAATCCATTTGTTAAGCTGTTTCTGACAGGTGTTCAAAGTACTTAGTTCTTTGTTTTGTCATGCTTTAGATGCCAAGTTGTAGACTGGTCTGGTTGGGTGGTGTAGCTTACTGCTTCAGCAGGAAGTTTCTAAGGCTTGTTCTTTCCTAGTCAATGTGGAGAAATATCATTTTGGATGATCTTGTGGTTCTTAGGAATATTAACACATTAGGAATTTGTTCATTTATTTCCCTAAAGCTGGAAATATTAAGATGTTCAAGCAATGAACAACTGTTTCTCCTGTTTTAGATGAAGAGTTCACTTACTCCTGACGTAGAAAGAAAAGTTCTCCGTTGCCCAATTCTAGGTATTGTCCCTCTTATAGAGGTGGCTTCAGTAGATGAAGCTTGCAAGGATGGTGATGTATGGTCAGAGCAGTCTTCACCTTACTTTGTAGATGGCTTGGTACACTTTGTGGTATCTGACGCTTAGCTGCTCTTCCCTTTCCCTTTTCACTTGCAGGGGGGAAAAAAAAAAAGACAAATTCTGTAAATGTATTTTCTTCTTCACTTGCATCAAATATTTCACAGAAAAGTGAAAAAGCTGTGCTGTTTCTGCTCATAAGTAATTCTATTCTATGGCTAGGCTAATCATCTTGGTGCAGTAGTCATGCGGACTGTTTTTGTTCAAAGGTTTTATCTTTCAAAGAAGACTGCTTGAAACTGGATGTAGTTTGACTTCATTTTAGGTAGGTGTTTTTTGTTTGTTTTTGCAGTGTGTGTGGACACATTTCTTGTTTTTCTCAGCCAACTTTTGATGTCTCACTCGTAGTAAGCATAGCTTACAATGAGCATTGTCAGGATGGCAGAAACAGGCTAAACTAAGACAGATAACCATACTGTGTTAATCTGATTTCTGAGGCAAGAAGGTGTTTCTAGAGATTGTCTAGTCCAAGCCCATGCTCAGAGCTAGGGTTGCCAGGGCTGTGTCCAGTTGGGTTTTGAATATGAGCAAGGATGAAGACTCTGTGATAGTGTCTGGCCAAATTCACAGTATAAAAATGCTTTCTTACTTTTTGGTGGAATTTCCTTTATTTCTTTTTCTGCCTATTGTTTCTTGTCCTATCACTTGGCACCCCAAGAAGCGTTTGACTCCCTTTTCTTTACTCTCCTCTGAGGTGTTTATTATGGATGGATAAGATGCCCCTGCGACTTCTCAGTTCTAGGCTGAACAGTCCCTGGCTCTCAGCAAGAAAGGTGTTTCAGTCCTTTAATCATCTTTGTGGCCCTTCCCTGGTCTTGTCCCAGTATGTTCCTGTTTCTCTTGTACTGGGGAACACAGCACTCCAGATGCTCCTCACTGGAGCTAAGCAGAAGGGAAGGATCACCTCCCTTGATGGCTCTGCTCTGCTTAATGCAGCCCCACGGAATCAGCCCCCAGGAATGTTTGGCATTCTTTGCTGCAAAGGAGTATTCCTGGCTTATGGTCAGCCTGGTGCCACCAGGAGCCCCAGGGCCTTCTCTGCACATCTGCTTTCCAGCTGGTTGGCCCCCTGCCTGTGCAGGTACACGGGGCTTTATTCCTCCACAAGTGCAGGCTTCGCACTCCTTGTTGTTGAACTTGTTAAGGTTTGCGTTGGCCCACTTTAGCCTCTGGGGGCCCCTCTGAATGGCACACCCCTCCTGTGCATCAGCTGCTCTCTCCAGCTTTGTGTTAGCTGCAGAAATGCCATGCTTAGTGAGTAAAGGCTAAACTTCTCTCTATTGCAGAAGTAACAGACACAACCAATGAAGCAATGTTGAGGCTGAGACTGCTGAGTGCTGACCAACTCTTGTTTTTTTATTTTTATTTTTTGTTTGGATGCTAATATAAGCTTTTTTCCCTTTTTTAAAGTAGGTATTTTGCCATAAAAATGGCTAAGGTTTTCTTGTTGGATACTCTTTGCTGCTTATTTGCTGAGTCATGTCCTATAGAAGATGACAAGAAAAGTGAAGTGACTGTATTAGTGAAGCTGTTTGGCAGATCTGATAATTCATTGACAACATTCACACTTTGAGATCAGATTCTGCACTTTGATATTTATTATTAGTAGTGTTTTTTGTTTAGCTTTGCATTTTGAAATGGCTTTTTAAAGTAACTGCAACATACATGTGTAACAAGGGGGATATACTTAAAATTTCTGCAAGGCAGCAAAAGGCAGAAAGAGTTGCTGATGATACTACAGTGTTTTACATCCTACTTTTGTTAAGGAATAGATTGATACCCTTCAAGGAGCTTTATTTTTCTTGTTGGGGGTTAATTGGAACACAGACAAGCTTCTGGCTTTTGTGAATTTTAGCACCATCCAAGAAAATACACCAAGCTGTAGGGAACTAGGTGCCCCCGGTAAATACAAGATAACAATTATTATTAAAGTTCTAGCAATTATTTTCATTTGTGAGTGGGCAGATGAAATGGCAGTTGTAAACTATTGATATATATAAATATATTTAATTTTCAGTCTTTAACAGTATTACTGAGGATCTAGATTTTTTTTCTTACCAGCCCCTCTGTCTGCATGTGACTTGCTGGTGTTAGTGTTGGTACAGAAAGGTCACTTGTGAGGGGTTAATCAAGGCTTGCAAAATGCCTTACTCATGAATGTGTAACCTCAAGCAGGCCTGCAAACTGGAGCAGAACCATAAGTTAGCTTCTTGTGTCTTACGGATATGACACTGAGGATGCTTTAACTGTAGAAGACCTGCTGTGCAGGAAGGAGTCTGTTCTCTGTTCAAGTATCTGCTGTGAGACACTGTGATAGGGATGTAACAGCTGAGGTAGCAGATGACAAAGTGTAAGGGCTAAAAGTAAATGGATGGTAGCATGAGAGCTCATGCTGCCTTGAACAAGGCTTGCAAAGCTCTGAGGTGTCACAGAGGGATGGGTTATTTCTGGATGTGGCCCCCAGGAGCACGCGACCAATTTGGGTGGGCCATCGCTTGAGGTTTAGCAGCCTCAGAGCCCAACACGTGGCAGATGCTTAGGAAGAGGCACTCAGCACTTGAGATAGGGCAGAAATTACTTTGGTGGGAAATCTCTGCAATATGCCACTTGCTGCTGGCTGGGAGGGAAGTAGGTACTTAGGCAATCGGAGTTTCTGCTCTTTGATACATCTCAAGTTTATTTGTTGGCTTCTCACTGAGATCCAGTGAAGTTAGACGTATTATTTTAAAGGCTCTTTTAGGTACTTGAATCTCTGTGACTCTTCCCTGGAAGGAACTAAAAGTGATCTCACACGAACTTTCATCAAGGTGCATGTCATTGCCCACAGGAATAAGGGGCTGTTTCTAAAACACCTTTTTAAGTGTCCCTAGCTGAGCAAATGCTTTTGGTCCATTGTGGAGCAAAGTTCAACAACTGAGTTTAGGGATTTAAACTGGCCTGTGTGACTCTGCCATAAGGTGGAGTAGAAGCACTCAGGCTGTCAAGGGCAGATGAGGAAACTTCCTTCACCGCTTCTCCCAGTCTTCAGCATATTCCTCCCTGTGAGCATAACTGGCAGAAGCACATGCTAATCCAGCACTTTCACTTACATATCCAGCATGCTAGCCAAACATTTGAAGTTCAGAGGTTAGGAACTTAAATGTGGTTCATCTGTCCAGAACAACTGGGCTGATTACATAAAAATAACTTGGAGGAAAGAGAACAAAAGGTATGAACAGCTTGTTAATTAAGACTGATATTTGTATTGTATTGATGAGAATGATGAAGATGACTTCACCTTAATGTGAAGCAAAACTTGATCAAAGTTACCAAATATCCTGTATTTTGTTAATCACTTTTTCTTGTATACTTTGGAGTTATTTTTAGCAACTTAAGTACCTCTGAAAAAATAAGTGTGATTAAGCATCAACCAACGTTAACTGTTTCTGGAAGAGATGATGCAACAGGTTATGAAGGAATGGCTGCTCTTTGTTTCCTTTTACCATAAAGAAACTATTTAAAAGAAAGCTGTACCAGCCAGACCTGACAATGTTGATTGCTCGACTGTAACTACAGAGGGAGCCTGTACTCTATCTAGGGAAACATACCCTGTTGTGCACTGAATTGAGGAGAAATGTGTGTACTTGCACTGGCATGACAACCCAAACCCCCTGGGTGACATCCAAACTTATGTAATTGCAAGACCTAGATGACATTAATCATTCAACCACAAATTGAGTTTCAAGCTAAAGAAGTATTTGTCTTTCTTTCAGCAAATACACCATTCTGGAATGCATAATCATTTCAAATGTTTGCTGGGCTTTGGGAGAAAAGGTGATCACGATGTAGAAGAAAGAATATACTGAGGATTAAAAAAGCCTGCTTGCCAATCCACTGTTTGCTTTTACTGAATAAACAGCTTTTCATGATTTTTAGAAAAATATTTTTTCCTTCGAGTGCACAACTCCTGTAATATTTTTTGTTTTTGCTTACTGGCTTAGAATTCCCACAATAAATTTGCAAGAAAGTGGATAATTTTAATATTTAGCATGAATTTAAGCATTAAAGAAAGTAAACAGTGCAAATCATCAAGAAACTGTTGGCAGTAAGGAAGTAGACCTTCATCTGTGTGCTGTTTGCATTATGTGTAAAGATGCTTCTTTTAGAAGGAGCAGTGACCCTGTCATACAAAGCCTGCCTGCCTCAGCCTGGGGTCATATAACTGACGGTGAGAGAAGCAGGTGAATAAGATGAAGAGCATATAAAGCTTGAAATGCATTCTTACACTGGAGGATTCAGAGCCTTGTTAAACATCCATAGATAGAGGATGGAGAGTTATTGAGGAAGGATGCTTTGGGTGTGAATATAAGTATTCAACTTAAGTTGTGGTGGAACAGTAGCTGGCAGGCAGAACTATTCTGAAGATGACACAAGCCTGCCTGTTCCCTCTGAAAGGCATCAACTCTTCCAGTTGAGAAGGCTCCATTTTTTATCATATAGATAATGCTTTCACATTCAGCATGTTTTCTCAAATATGCAGATAAATTAAGAAATTTGGAGACAAAGCTACCACTAATGTCAGAATAAATAAGAACAATTTGAGGAGGAATATTGTCCAGACTTGAAACTCTTAAACAGCCTCTAACTAGTACATCATTTCCTGAAGCATCAAGATTTGTTGGCTATTCTCTATAATGGGTAGAGATTATATTCATATTTGCTTAAAGATGCCAACTTGGAGTAACAAACTAGTAAATTAAGGACCTAATGGTCAGTGATGCCTATACAATAACACTTCTGAGTTTTTACAGGGTTCTCTGGACTTCATTGTCAATTTTTTCAAGTTGAAGAAATATGCAGTAACTATAAGATTCTATCTTTTCCATTTAGAGACTTTAAATTTCTTAACTTTCATCTTTCCTTTAAGTGTTTTTCACTATATAAGCCAAATTGATTTTACATAATACTGATATCCATCCCAAAGTACAAGTTGATTATTAGAAACTTATCAGTAACCTAAACAAAGCACCTGATTTTATTATCTTTTCAGTCGACTACCTGTCATGATGGCCATCCTTTATTTTCAAGTTCCTGAAATAGTTATTGTTACAAGCAAGCTTCTGTACTTGTGATTTGAGGCTTGTTCTGCTTAAATTTCTACAACATATAGACTGCATATATTGGAGATATGTTTAAGATTTCCAAAATTTTCTGTCTTTATTTAAAAAGTATTTTCCAATTTCAATTCTACAATTTTGCACAAATCTTTGGAAAACAGCAATTCAGTGAATGTGAGATCTGTGGGCTTTGCATATAGATCTAGGCTTCCTGGGAAGTTTTATGAAACACTCTGGGATTCTGTGAAACTTCTGTTAACCCAACAAAAGGTATTCACTTAAACTTTATGTACCAAAAGCATCTGGGGATGTCTCTGAATCTTAGAGAGACAGTTGTTGGTTGATAAAGCTAACGAGCAAGCTGTTTATTGAGAGGAAAAGTATAATAATGCATGTTGTGTTTTAGTCCCTTAATAAACAGTTTGACCCGTGCTATCCCCTGCTTAAAATCTTATTTGGTAGATGTAGAGATCACAAGAAGGGTATAGAAAAAAACAAGTTGTTGTTATAAGTGGATGCTCCATGGGAGAGGCATTTTGAATATAGACATTTGGAAGACAGAAGAGGTACTCTGAAACAAGTTAATTTAAATGTACTGTTTCTGTTGAAAAGAGGAGTGGGATTGAAATCAGCATGCCTATTCAACATACAAAAATTAAATTACAGGTGGTGTTACATGCCGATTCAGGTCCATACGTTAAAATAATTTGGGGGAGGAACTGAGTCTCTCAATGTTCTTTTCAAAAGGAATGACACTGCTATAGCTCAAATTATAATTTAAGAAGTCTTGAAGCAGGAAGCAGTTAAAACGTGTGGTGCATTTTGTTCTCCTGCTGATACACATGTAAATTTCATTTAAATCTCTCAAAGTTACCTAGTAAAGTCTCTCACTAGTAAGATAGAAAAAATGTTCTACCTTTTAACTTCCTGTCAGGCTATAGTGATTTTTCCAAAAGATTTATTATATAAAACATTAAAATCTACATGTACTATGTTGTTGTATGACTCAATAAAAGTCACTTCATGCTTAACAAGAAGCTTAACACTTCTTGAAATAAAGCAGAATAACAAACACCAGTTATGTAGAGCTTCATCATTATTCCTGGAGAGGAACAGGCTTTTACTGCCTATTTTTCAATCAAAAAGGAACCTAATTGTCATAATAGATTAAATGTTAATCAGTGAAGGGGATCTGTCTGAGCCTGTTGATATCCAGTATCTTCACACTCTTATTCTCTGTTTGGTCTGCCATTCTAATGAGAATAAACTTGTGTGTGTGTATATATATTTCAGTTTAATATAATATATATTTCAGTTTACTATACAGTGTAGTTGAGGATCATGGCAAGTTAAGATCCCAAATGTCCCTGGAAAGAAAAATTATTAAAATATCAATGTGTTAGTCAACGCTAGTGTGAGATTTCCAACAGTCTAAGGAGAAGAAAGGTCCTCTGGGAGAGAAAACAATGAAATAGATGTTTTGTGTGTGCCACTTTACTAGGTCTTTGTTTAGCTGGAATAAATTTGTATGAAATGTCATCATTTAAAGGACTACGTAATCTGTGGGAGTTGATGATGAATTTTTAATTTGAGAGACTGGCTTTTTACAAAATAAGCCTCATGATCTAAGATGTAATGACTACAAATTGCTTGTTTTAAATGCCAAGGCTATGGCTTCATTATTTTTTTGCACATTAAATAATGATTTTAATAAAAGTCTAGCATTCATGTTCTGTTCTCAAAGCTATTACCTCTCAGCTACTGGCATATACCTCTTTGTCTAGAGGGCAAAGTGAACAACATCTCATATTTTTCTTAGGCACTATATGAAAGCATTAATTTCCTTCTGATGCTTTGATGGAATTCCAGTGCTGTGGGGCAAGTTAATGCAAAATGATCACATTTTCACTCATAATCAATATAGCTGTATGACAGTAGGCATCTATTTTTCATTTCAACATTCAGTAAAGCTGAATGATGTGTGAATTTTCTGCAAAAGGATCCTTTTGAAAAGCAGAGATGGAAATAGCATTTTTAGCAGCAGGCTGAGTCACTCGGTTATTACTGCAGTTGCCTCCCAGCAAAGAAAGCTCTCAATGTTTTGTTACATACACCTTTTCTCTTATCGTTTTCTCTTATCACTTACCTGTCACATTTGAATAATTCAAATACTTGTTATTTTACTTAAGAAAAATAACTAGCTATCAACTTCTTGTTAGGTTTCCGGTGCAGTTATTTTCCCCATTTCAGTTGCTTTGTCTGCTTTTTGGCTTCTTGTATCTGTGTGACATTTGCAAAAGATGCTGAGGGTACATGCATGCCTTGCTCGTTATTGAAAGGAGAAGGAATGATGGAATGAAATAAAAAATGTTTTTAAGATAGAAATCTAAGTACAAATTTGCCTTCATTATTCTAATGTTTTTTAACTGTCCAAGCATAGGAATGTATTTGCATATTAATACTGAAAGTAGTTTATATACTAGAGGGGAAACTTGTACTGGAAACATGCTGCAATTTTTTCTGCTGTTCAACAGACCAAAAATAAATAAATAAATAAAAATAAAAAACAGATAATTCCATTATCAAGTACTGTACTTTTGATAAAGAAACACTAACTTTAGTTTACTCTTAGTTTGAATACTGCTCCAAAGATCTGTAGAGGTAAGGAAAAAATGAATGAACAAACAGCCCCACCACCCCCCAGAAAAAGCCGTAATTCAAACTGTAGACTGCTGTCATATATTTTGAAAACTTAGGCACTAAGGCACTTGATAAACTATCTTGAAAAAGTTAATAGTATTATGTTTGAAAGATAAAAACAAGCATAAACAAACAAACAAAAACAAAACAACAAAAACAAACAAACAAACAAACAAACAAACCAATAAATAAACTTGTTCCTGTCCTTCAACCCCAGTTAGGAATATTTATCAAGAATGCAGTAGATGCAGTAGATGATTTTTATCATGTGGTCAAGCTTTAGAATATGTTAATATATGGTTTTATAATCCCTCAGGAAAGCATCTCTTTTTGAAGAGATGAAGAATAGATGTTAGCTCTTTGAGGATATAGAAATAATTTTCAGTAAGTTAAATTACATGTTTAAAATTTCACTTATAGATTTAAAATTAAGGCAGCCAGCAATGAAGCTTCTGTTCCTATACTGGAAGATCTTTCTGCAGATAACTGCATATGAACAGCAAACTGGTTTGCTGAAATTCTGCTATCATACATAACAGGAGACAGGTGAACATAAAATTAAGTTTAAAAGTGAAACAGGTGTTGGTTTTATATAGAGAGAGACACACATCATTTGCCATGGATGTAGAATTTCAACATCAATGTTAATTCAACGGCACTGATAAGAAAACTCACCAAGAAAACTGTTTTTTGAACTTGTGTTTTAGCCTTTTTTGAAAGCAGTGATATTTTTTTTACTTTTTTTTTTTTTTTTTTTTTTTGGAGTAATCACTTTTTTTTAAAGTAACATGATAAACTGATAAATGATCACAGGAAGTTCTGCACCAACATGAGAAACATTCATGGTGAGGGTGACGGAGCACTGGAACAGGCTGCCCAGGGAGGTTGTGGAGTTTCCCTCTCTGGAGATATTTAAGGCCTGTCTGGACACCTACCTGGGCAATGTGCTCTAAGGAACCTGCTTTGGCAGGGGGGTTGGACCTGATGATCTCTTGAGGTCCCTTCCAACCCCTACAATTCTGTGATTCTGCGAATTGTCAAATTATTTTAGTAGGAGATAAGTCTTTATTGAAAAACTCAGTTATGAATGAAGAATATTAACCTAAGTCTAAGACCTTAAATAACAGCAGATCAGAAATCACATGACTATCCGCTATTGATGAGGACATTGTGAAATGCATTACAAAACATTTAACTTTAAAGTTGTATTTCTGTCAAGAGAGTGCAAAAAATCTGTTCTTGATTCTTCGCAGCATTTGTGTATAAGGCAATTCTAAAACACAGGATTATGCAAAGGTGTGTGAGGCAGGGAGATGAGTGAAAAGAAAAACAAGGCAAAACCAGAAAAGTTTTGCTCATATTGGGGAAAAAAAAAAAAAGTCATTCTGAGAAAATTAGCTTACCACTCATGCACATGAAAAGCAGATAGAGACCTCTTTCTGACTTGCCATATAAGATTGGGACCTTGAACTTCACTTGCCAACTGATTGATATCCTTTTGCACAGCTGGGGCTGTCTGTTAGGTTGCTTCCCCTTCCATTACCTGGAATGCTGAACAGGTTTTATGAATTGTCCCAAATACGCATCAAATCAGTCTGGAAATAATGCATGCAGTATTTTTGCCTTGCAGAAGTGCCACATGATATCTTAGTTGTGTGAACTTGTTTTTGCAAGGAGGGTACCAGATGAGCTGAGAGGAGTCTGACAGATACAGGGAGATACATTGCTTTACCAGTGGAGTGGCAGATGCATTCATGTGAAGAAGCAGTGTTTGTAAATTCTGCCCATTCTTCAGAATGCTGCCACCTGCCAAAACAGCATGACCCTCCTGTTATCTGGACTGCATGTCAGCCAGCTGTCTACTCTTCTGGTCTCTCTTTCTGCCAGAATAATGGAGTGGCTCCTTTTGAGGCCAGAGAAAGAAAGGTCTTAAAAACTTTTTTTTTTTTTTGGTAAGAATATTGATGATTTTCTAGACTATCTTATAATATGCCCTTCATTTGCTTCATTTGACTAGTAAAGAAGTGATGTGACAAGCTTTCAGGCTCATCAGATATGACAGATTAGGCACCCTCTAATTTAAAAAAAAAATAATAATAAAAATAAAACCTTGACAGTAAGATGTGGAGGTGGTTTTTTTTTTTTTTTCTTTTTCTTTTTTCTTTTTTCTTTTTTTTCTTTTTTTTCCAGTTGGTATCTGGAGGTCTAGCACTCATCAAATACATATGACCACTGATTTGTCATCCTGAAGATAATTGTTCTTTGGGTGTGTTCTCTGAGTATGCCTAAACCTTTCAACAACTGACAGACACGTCCAGCTCATGCTAACTACATTTTGGAGAATATTGGATTATCTAGTTGTTAAAGGTTGCTTTCTCTGTTCTCAACTACATTCGTATTTTTAGTAGTTATCTAAATTAAGGATTGTTTTTTAATTTGAAGATTTTAAAGATTTTTCTTCCAGAAAAGGAGCTGAAACAGTATGCACTGGATTTTCTGGCAATTTAATTCTTGTTTCTGCAAGTAGCATACAGAAAACTTCCAGCTGTATATTCTCCAGTGTCCACCGTGGTTCATCTTTTCTAGAACCTACAGGTTGGTTATACTGAAACATCAGTTATGAATCTACTGAGAGGAAAATCTGGGTTGGTGAAAGAGGCTGACATTAAAAACATGTTTTGAGCAATCATACAGCATCAGCAGAGGCAAGATGCTAAGGTAAACAAAGACAATGTTATCCATGGGAAAACACTGGACAACTATCCCTTAACTATGAGCTGGGTGCTGCCTTTAGGATTTGGATTTGCTTGTCATCTTAGTGCCAGAGTTGTAAAATAGCTTACCGTGGAGTCTTCTGTTTTGGATTATGTTTCTGGTTTCTGGGTGTTCTTTAAAGCAGAACAGCCTTCCCCCTCATCCCACTTCCTGGGAAGAGAAAAGGATTGTAGGAAGAGATCTCTACTGAAGATTTAATTCCATCACTGATTGGAAAATTTTGAACAAGATGAATGGTTTCTGTTTGTCTTGTCTTAATAGTTTGGTGACACGTGTGGAGATTTTCACTTTATTTTAAGGAATCTGTAGCCATTCCCTCCAAGTTAAGTGATCCCTGGGAAAAAGGGAACAACCCATTAGGTTATTTAAAAAGCTATACCCAAGAAAAAATATTGGTTCATACGGACTGCAGAATTCCTGCTGTTCTGCATTAAAAAGCAACCTTCTTTTGTACTATTTGATAATCATAGTATGGGAATGTTGCACGTGGAACTTAGACTAAGTCAGATGTATTATTTGGTCTCTTTGTACACCACCTTCTATATCTGTTTTAGTCTGATTAGGCTTACAAAAATTTAATACAGTCTTTTATGGTGGTGTGGTGTAAAGGGTTATGAGAATAACTTGGAGAGCAAACTGAAGATGTGCACCGTGGTTGAAAGGTACATTTTTCTGGCTGGACAGCTTCTTGTTCCACAGAACACCTAACTTGCTAATAGCCAGCCTTAGAAAGGAGCCAGTGTTTTCTGTCTAGGATTAGAAGAAGAAAAGGTCCCTTGATCAGTTATACTTCTGTTCCTCCAAAAACACTTTGCAGCACAAGTAAACAGGTGCGTTATATATTCCCAACATTTTGTTTGTACTGTGAAGAAGCTCCTGTATTTCTGGTGTAACTGGAGTGCTCTGCTAATCTACATATGTAGAAAACGAGATCATGTGGAACTGCTGGCCAATATTTGCAGAATGACTAGGTGTAGCTGAATATAGTGTGTCCCTCTGCTTGTGTGTAGGAGCTCTGTAAGTGCTCCCATTCCGTATGGCCAGGGTGGACAGCCTCCTCAGGCTGGATAGAGGCCAGTAAAAGCTCTGCACTCATCGCATGCTTCTAAGCCACTGTTGGATGATGACACCTAAGATACTGCTAGTCAGTACTTATACTGCCTAAGCAGCGGAATTTTCCAGCCCTTATTAATATGCCTTAGTGTGACTCCTTGGATTTATGTGGCTATGCTCTAGGTATTGGTCTGTTGTGGTAAGCAATGTTCCACCTACAAGTAGGTGCACTTGGCAGCCATCTATGTCAGCAGACCGCTGAGGATAGCGGAAAAATATGCCTAGCTGGGAAAGAGCCTGGCCTGAGCCAGAGACTGGTGCCAGCTGTTATCTCCTGTTGGTCTTCATCTCCACTTACCAACACGAGCACTGAGCCCAGCTCTGTGGTACTTTCCTGTGAGTTCTTCCACCAGCTGGGTTGTCCTGGTTCTCACTACAGGATGTGTCATGGTTCAGCTTCAACAAAACTGAGGAGATTGCCTTGCCTCACAGTAGTAATGATTAACCCTACAAGGTGTGCTTTGTCTATTGTGGAGAATTTCAAATTCCAAAATTTATTTATTTTTCCTCCAAAAAAATGGTTGAAACATCTGTATTTATTTTTACACTGTACAGCTTCTGTTAGGGCTACAAGTCTCAGGAGTATCTTCAAGTCCAGGGATCTATCTGTCTTCTCTGAATGGACGTCAGGAAAAGTTGCATCATTACAGCGGGGTTTCATGCCCTTTCCACTAGATAGCAGTATGTTTTGGTAGAAAAGATGTAGGAGCTACTTAGGGATTCATACTGTTTCCAGACCTGCCTTGAAACAATGAGCATCTCTGACATGGAGTTTCTTTGACTGTTAAACAAGGATAATATTTATTTCACTTAGAGTATAAAATGTTGGTTGGAACTGGATCAAATTTATGAACAGGATCATTGTTACTGTCAGAGAATTCTTACATTAGTGATTATAATAGCTGACAGGCTTGCAGTGGTATAATGAAGAAGCTTCTGAAAGTAGATGAAATTATAACTTTTTCACATGTAGAAAAGCCTTGAGTGTCCTCTCAATTCCAATAACATTTTCTCCTCCAGCAATACTCATTAATGAACTTCACCTTAAAATCCATTGTACTTTTCATATTTCTTAATTTTATTTCTTGTTCACGCATGTTTGCATGCTGGTCATGACTTGAAACAGGTTTTTGGGATTTATATGAGCTTTTGTCTTTCAGAAAGCTTACAGAGTACCTTCTTTGTTCTTTCATCCTAATTTCCAATAGTGAGCCCCCCCACCCCCTCCTTTCCCGTCCTTGCTCCTTTGGACTAGTAACGCCCTCATTCCTGGGATTCATATCCTATCTGTATCCTTGACTTGTGGTCATTCCCTTACAGCTGTAAATCACATTTTTAAAGTTTTATCCACCACTACACACAGATCACTCTGTTCTGCGCTGTATTATTACTGAATCTATAAATAAGGAAATAAATCATTGATTTCTGGCTTAAGAAGAATATGCCATGGCATATGAAAATATATCAATTTTTAATTCATTTCTGAAGGTGACCCAGAAGCAAATGATCACAATGCAAGTAAAATAGAAATATGCATATAATACAGTCCCTGATGAAGTATTATGTTTTAAGAGAGTCTGTAGGATTTACGATTTCATATTTCTAATTTGCATATGTTCCATATTTGTTTTGAATTTAATATGCTGTAATTTCAGTCATGTAAATAAATTCGGTGGGTACTGCTGCCATCTCCTGGTGACTTTCTAAAGTTAAACACTGGTTTCAAAAGATTAATTCTTGTGATCTTTAAATGAGCATTTCAAGGTCTTTGCTGTTAAAGATGAACTCCAAATGAATGTCATATCAAGCTGTTTTCTTAACTGTGTGCTTTTTAACATGTCCAGGGCATGTTAAATCACAAAACTCATATGAAACAGCCTATAGCAATAATAGCATATAATGCAAACCTAAGATATATACCCTCTTTGTTTCTACTTGTATTTTTAGTATGTTTACCTCATTTTGAATAAAGAATGTGAAAGCACCTCATGAAATAATTAAGTCACAGTTCTTATGCTAATTTAATTTACACAGACTGTTTTAAGCTGTGCTTAAGCTGGCAGATATGTGCAGGGTCTCAGAACTAGCACTGCTATCAATCTTTAATTTCTTGTTCCTGTGAACTTTAACAAGTTCATTTTTAACACTTATTGTTGCAGTGGTGTTTAACTTCCCTTACTTTGCAACACAGGCTGACTAATTTTTAATGTTAAGTGATTTATTGACTCATGCATGAAATGAGAGGAAATACTTTGAAATTTTGCTTTTGTAGTATTGCTTTCAAACTCAGTGGAGTGAGTGTGCTACATTTTGGTGGCACGTACATGAATAAAATTAAATTCTGTCTCGTTACTCTGACATGCCTAAAAGACTCAATTCACAGGGAGGAGTGACCAAAGGAAATGAGATCTCCCTTGTAATGCCTAGTTGCTTTCATAGGTACTAGAGCAAAGGCACACAATTTAAGCATTTTTGATGATTATACAAAATCACCATTTTGATATACAAAAGCTGAACTGGTCAGACAGCTTCTCACTTCACTATTTTCTCTTTTTGAATTTAGCAAAATGACTGGAAAAAATAGCTGACATTATAAATAATAGGAAAAAGAGGAAATTTAAGAAAGAAATTTATCTGAAGAAGGCAGGAGAAAACAGAGCAAGTTGGTAATATATATACATATGTATGTATGTACATATATATCAACTGTGATGAATTTGATTAAATGGAGATCTGAATTTAACCTCATTGGCTTCTTCTGTGCCTTGGCTTCAAAATAACACAGTAGCCACAAAACACATCAATGTTACGACTCATCCAATTTTGAGTAATGGGAACAATATAAAAGGTTAAGAGATAGTTATATCAATGTAGATGGAAAACACATCTCTGGTTGCAAGTTTCTGGAGGTGCCACAGAGCTTTTGTTTCCGTTTCTTACTTTCTTGTGATGCCAAGCATCTGAGAAGAATTCAGAGACCCTCTCCCTTATCCTTCTCCCCACCCTTAATTTGCTAATAAAAATGATGTGTAGAAAGGCAGTTATCTTGTCCAACTCTGAGCAGTCCTTCAGTTCTCATTGCCTTCTACAGGTTGAGACTACGTATACATCCTTGTGCAAAAAAAAAAAAAAAAAAAAAAAAATCACAGCTGTGAACGGGACTAGAAATATTCCCTGACTCTCCAAACAAGAGAAATTTCTTGTTTAGCAGAATAACTTGGAATGCTTCAGATGGGCCCAGTAAGCTACTACCAACGGGATTTTTTCCTCTGCTTTCAAAAGAAATGAATCAACTTAGATCATGAGCTCCCAGCAGCAAAGATTATCTTTCTGTGAGTTCATGTGGTGCCTGTTGTGACATTTTGGACACTGCCAAAGTCTTTATATGGCACATGAAATATGTAGAGAAAGTTCAGTTTTCAATAGAATAGATGCAGAGTATGGTGGCAAGGCATTGACTAGTTAAAAATTATTTGCAGTGTGATCCTTCCCAACTGTTACTAATTGCTTTCAACCCAGGCTTTAGTTGTTTATTTTGACAACCTGCAAGTCTGTCCTCTGGAGGGGACATGTGGGCAAACCAGTTCCTACAGTGAACCAGGCAGAAAAGTGAAGAACTCATCAGAGCCAACATAAGTCTTTATTGAAAATTAGAAGTTGTTTGTTAAAGCTTATGAAGCATGGTCCTGAGACTACCGCTTAAATAAGAAATATGGCTGGATGGATGATCTTTGAAAATAATGTGGGGAGACTGATTTCAGAATGAAAGATGAGTGAGAAGCTCTGAACCTGAGTTTAGATGAGATAGTGATGGGCTGTGGTGATTTGCAGTCATACCTCTTGAAGTGGTGGGGGGAAATACAAGGAGTGTGAATTGGGCTGTACTGCTACAAGCTCCTGCACAAAGAGGTCCCATGTGGAAAACAGCTGTCTGTGGTTGTGTTTGTCAAGAGGATAATGGTGCGCAGCTGTAGTTAAGATTTTGAAGAGATCACAAGAGAGATGCAGCCTAGAGAACTTAGAAGTGGCCTTAAGGTGTTTTGACGTTAACATCATTTAACAGATACAGTAGACTTCACTCAGGACAGCAGAGCTGTCGAGAAATAATGAAGGGAGGTTATGCGATGAGAGTTTTTGCAACGGTAGAGCTCTTGCGCTCTTCAGGAGAGATAAGACATAAGTATGTTGCTAAACAGATTCATAGTAAAAGCCATTATGCAAGTATTGATGAAAACAGCTAAATGAAAAAAATACGAAGAATGAGTATTGTCTTGTTTACCTAACGCTTAGCCTTTCTGAACCAGTACCAACCTGATTATTTCAGCTTCATCGTGGGAGTTTATTAATTTTTAGATCCAGCATCTTTCCCATGGAGACAATGTTTTGATCACTTGGAGAAAGACTTCACTGCATGATTGTGAGGATGAAGATGATGGCATTAAGGCCAAAGAGGAGGGGAAAGGAGTATAAGGAAATTAATCTAAATTCAGTAGTCTCATTTAGTTTCTACTCATCTGTCACTTTCTGCCAGCATCTAATTGTTGTGCTGCTCTGCAGCCAAGTGCAGATTTTGTCTGGTGGTTTTCTTCCACAGAGGTGGATTGTATTTTCTTGCTTGTTAGTTAGTTGATGTTTGTGTATAATGTGCTTCATAAAGTCCTCTATACCCTTGCTGTTGACAAGTTTAGTAGAGCATGCATGCTGTACTACATTCATGTAGGGGTGTTGTGTACACGTTGCCCTCTACCACAGCAGCTGTGCAGGACACCTAACTGCAGGTGCTGTTAACAGGATGCAGAAACACAATTTGACTGCAGAAAAAAGCACCACGAGCTTTAGGAGCAGTATATCTGTATCAGTGTAAGGCTGTGCCAGAGGCAAATGGCCTCAGTTTTGAGATCCAGTGCAGAACTGCTGTTCTAGGCTGCTGTCATCCCATGTAGCTGTACCTTCCTCAGAAATTGAGATCTCTGCTCTGCAGCTCTTTGGATTGTGTCAGCATGCTCTGAAGTCCTTCTCCTGCCTCCTGGTGTTGATAAAATGAATCATTGACCCCAATTGACCAATTGTATATATGTATATATGGCACTTCTAGTTAGTGTAGCTATGTTACAGAGAGGACAAGCGTCTTTACTTGTATGCATAAGAACCTTTAAATTTCAATGTAGCAATGAAGTTCTAATTCTTTTCTTTAAATAAAAATTTTAATTGTGCACATCTAAACATAAGCTCTTAGTTCTGATAGGTAACTTAGAGAATCTACTTTGAGACACATACCCCACACATGCTTTTCTCTAAATAGTTGCTATTGCATTGAAATAGCATTTGAAGGAATAATTATTTAAACAAATGTACAGATAAGGGTTCTATTACCCCAAACCCCCAAACAATCTGTAGCTGAGGAGCTAATTGTGTTTACATTCTGCAAACAGATCAGATCTGTAAGAAATAGAATGATTAAAGAGCTTAGAGGTAAGTGGATAAATTCTGATTTCATTCTACCGAGAAACAATCCTATAAACTTAAAGGAATTACATATATTCATGGCAAGTATGACTCTAACCCATGGTTTATAATGTTCTTTTCAGTAACACTTGAAGACATCTTGTATGATTGGAGTCTTGCATTTGCACGCCCTGTGGTGGTATGCATAATTGACTAATGATGTCTGTAATTTGCCTGTGTGATTAATTCATTTGAAGCTATAAATATTCTATATTAAATTATGCAGAAAGCCAGCAAGTTTTTTTTACTGATTTATTGAAATCAAAAGTAATTCCTGTTTCTCTTTTTCACTAAACAAACCAAGAATTAAAAGAAATCAAATGTTATTTCCGTGGGAAAAATTACAGAAACTGAAAATAATATAGGGATGCAGATTTCCTGGAAAATGAAGAATAGAAAAAGAAGGATATTTGCTTCTAACTGATGTTTAAAACCCTACTCTGTTAATATATTTACTAAATCATCCTATTAACATGGGTTGAAATCTGTTGTGAAACCAACAACATCTTATGTCATTTTTGGGGAGAGGTTTCATGAGTTCAATATGAAACAAGATATACTTTGTATTTTCTTTTGCTTTTACATGAAATTAAATATTTTCTTTCTCAGAATGAAAAAATCAGAAAAACATTGATGAAATGATCAGGAATTTGATTAAGCTTTTTTTCATTGTTTATTTATGAACTGACATTTTATTTTTGTTTGGTTTAAACTTAGCTTACCAAAGCAGCTTCAATATGTAGAGGCTAGAGTTTAGCTGGATGTCTTTATTTTACACATGCTTAGCGATTGTAGGACATCTTAATGTGTGATCTAGCAACCAACCATTAAGTCACCTGAGATTTATATTAAAGAATGAATATTCCAGACAAATTTAGCTAAACAAAAATGGTTTATACATATCTGTGTTCATTAAACAAAACAACAGTTGAGAAGAAAATTCTGTAGTGACAGCTTTGAAGAGATGCAGAGATTAATGAACTAACATCAGGAAGAAAAAGATGACCTGATTAAACCTTCAGGAATATTTCCCCATCCTCCCTCTCTGTGCATCATCGCTTGTGTATCAGGCACACAGTATATCATCCTTAATGCAAATTGAGAGATGGTAGTTGTCCTGACTTTCCTCTAGGAAATTTGAGGCTATCTATTGAGCAATTCTATAGTAATGCTTGATCAGGACTATCATTTCCACGTGCAGGTACATGCAGACCATAGTCAGGACTAAAGATAGCTGCTCTCATGTGTTTTAGTTCCTCCTAAATAACTTTTTGAAGAACTCCCTGGTAATGTAGGAGTAAGTTTTCAATAGGAATATGATTTTTCATTTAGTCATATGGCCATAGCTTTTATTAGCTAAAATCACACTTTAATTTTTGGCATCTGTTGGTTAGAATCTCCTGAAGGACAAAGGGATGCAAAAGCAGTACTGCAGTTGAGATCATAGATATTCAGAGGTACTGCACATGTATGTGTGACAAGAAAATGTCACCTTGTCCATGACCTTGGAAGCACTGCAGTGACTGACTCTTAAACGTATGGCTGCTGAATGCCAACAGCCTGTACAGCTGGAGGACCGAGGACTTCATTTCAGGCTGGCAACAAAACAGGGAATAAGAAATGATATTTCAGGTATCTGAAATGCAAAGAAGCTGAGAGCAACAATATAGATAAGAGTTCCTTTTTCTAGCTGCTTGTAGCTTCCAGGGTTTCAAAGAAACCAAAAAGTAGAATGTACTTTTTGTATCAGGAAAAAAAAAAAAAAAGCCGTAATTCCTAATATTTTTCTAATCCTGTATTAGGTTATTTCTACAAGCAGAATTCACTTTGGGAGTAGGAGGCAGTCTTTGCAGTACTTTAAACTGTTTGGAAGGGGAGAAAGAAGAAGCTTCTAGAATTTCTACAGAGCTATATTCATGGGAATCGGCTATATAGTAGCTGGGTGTGGAAGGATAATTCAGCTCTGAAAGGTTTCTGCCTGTATGCTTAAGATACTATATTTGAATGTGCAAGTTATAGGAGTAATTAATCTTTAAAAATACAAACTGGAAAAATGATACTTCAAATTATTTCAAAGTTCATGATTTTTGCCATAAAGCTTTCAGCTTAAGCCCATGTCCTACCTAAATGTGCTAAATGAATAGCACTATTAGGAGCTTCAACAACAGCATGACATTAGAAAAATTACAGCACTAATTGGCACTGCTTTTACAGACCTTAATATTGCTACTTTAAGTTCTCATTGTTCTCTTAACAGTTACATTACAAATCTTCTGATGAATAGCTTTTTGTACAGAATTGTCAGATTCTGCTTTGACAATTCATTTAATTTAATGGGTGTGTAATTCAGATAGGTTAACTCCAGAATGAAAGGGTCATTCTGAGAGTGTCTGCAACAGAAAACAACAAAGTAATTCCTTGCATCTTTGACAGTGAATCAGAAGATTTTTCATATCTATGGATGCTTAATAGGGAAAAAAAAATTGCCAACTGTAGGATCCATGTCATACATGTTACCTGTTAAATATAGCAATAACTTATTTAGAGGTAATCTAAAAAAAAGGTATTAGAAGTATGTATTCATAGAGGGAGTATATTTCCAAGAATTTGGAAATCCTAATTTAAATCATAGTTTAATTGATCAGGTATTTGATTAGCTAGTGTATAATTCATGTTGTATCCTTAACGTTGTATAACCCCATGAATGATAATGAAACTAAATCAGTAAATTAATCTGTTTTGCATTGAATGACAAGACTGTAGAATGTGATTCTATCATAAACTGAAGAAAGAAAAATATTCTGAATGTCAAATCAGCCTACTATGGAAAATCTAATTGTTTTTTTTTTTTTTTTTTTTTTTAAATGATGGAGTAGCAATTTGTAAACTAACTGTAGTAACCTCACTTTCCCTCCTAACCAAAAAATTAAAAAAAAATAGCATTTAGCAGAAGCATTTAGCAGATGATTAAATCCTATGTGGATAGGATACTGCAATGTACTGGAAAATGGTTGGGAAGATGTTTGTTCTGCCATCAGAAAGATGAGGACAGGATGCTCGGTCAGCCCCTAAAGCTTTCCAATGCTCCTCTTCAACTGTCTGTGCACTTTGGCTGTTTTTCTTGTTGCAACCCTCTAACCACCCGTGAAGGCCAGCTGCTCCTCACATTGCTGTCTGTAACTTTTGTCAGCTTCTCACATTATGAGCTGTCACCTCTGTGAATTTTCTCATGCCACATCCAGCAATTTCTCACACCCTGTTAGCCTGGCCCCGGGGCAAGGTCTCAACAGCAGCCTAGTCATGTGCCTGCAGCCCTAACACAGTGTCTTGGCCAGCATGTCACTACCTGCAGCATCTCTTGCTTGCTTTGATAGCATCATGAAGGGTCAACTTGTTTTTAATTTCTCCTAAGTTCACTTCAGTTTCAGTAGTACCTAGTAGGTGAGAGAATAATTAACTGCTGGCTGTAAAATGTATAGGTATGCGCTACAGCATGGTAGAAACTGTTTAAGAGGGGCCATAACATTAATTCTGCATGCTGAAAGAAATCCCTGTGTGTGTAACAGGGCCAGATTCTGCAGCTGAAGCCAGCGTGCTCTGCAGCAGCAGTACCTTGGACGTAGCAGCCGTTTTCTGCCTTTCTTCCTTTCCACTCCCAGCTTCCTGGGGTGCAGTTCAGACTCCACCTTTAGCTGCTCTCCAGCCTGGCATCATGAGGAAGAGCTCACTGAAGGGGGAGGGCAGCAGGTATCCGAAGGTAACTTCTACATAGGCAAGAAGACGGAAAACTCCCAAATGTCAGTCATCCAGTTTACAGATTTATTCATGAGAAATGTCAACCTCTACAGCAGTGGAATCTGATTGGGGCTGTAGGCAGCTCGCTATTTTTAATTCAGCTTAATGCTAGGAGATGCAGTGCTAGATGTCTGCTAGACTTCAATTTTCTGAACAGTCTCTGTGACTCTGGGAATTAAATAACAAAACCTAGAAGATGAAATTCTTGAGAGAAATTGTATGTGGGAAGTGAATGCCATAGTAAACCCTGCTGTAGTGCAAGAGCCATGGTGGACCCAACCATAATGACAGGTGGCCATCTCAGAGTAACAGCATGTAACGATGCAGTGGTGTTTCTTAATATATCCCTAACGCAATTGTGTTCCTGACTGGGATGCTCTTCCTACTTGCTATTTATTATAGTATTCCATGTCGCTTTATTTAGCAAGTGTCTCTCTAGTCCCATTTTGCAGCATTGAGCATTTGTTCTGCTTCTAATGTGCATTCTAAAGGAAAAATGGAATTATAGCAAATAAAAAATTGAGAGATTCTCTGAAGATTTTGAGCTTAAATGTGTGGAATAGTGAAATAATTATTAATTTCAGAATAAAAGCAGAGTTCGTTATGAGGTAACCATAAGATCAGGCTAATGTATTCTATATCTCATAAACAGAAAACTAAGTGTTAGTCTGAAGTTTCTGGTGTCTCTTAAGCGTGTATGTGCATGGGGATAAATAATAGATTGTTATGATAAAGATTTGTGGAACATTTGATTTGGAATTTATATTTTAGCTGATGGTCTACAGTTTTTACACTGTCTTTGGGAGATCTTTTTAAGAAGCCTGAAAAAGATCATTGTTTCTGAGAAGTCCTATCACTTTAGAGTTCAATCTGATTACACAATCACATAATCACTAAAACTTATTTTAATGCACTGAGAACAGGTGTTGGTAATAGCGCTACTTCAAAGGTACCAAAAGTTCAGTGATTTCATCTTGCTTTAGCTAATTTCCACATTTCAAAAGGGAAAACTTGCATGTTGTTTTATTTTTTTTTTAATGATATTCTATTATGTGGTGATGGGCTTTATGTGTATGTATGTATAATTGAAACTTTAAGTGTATGCCAGAGTTATGTCAGCTGGAAATATTACTAATGAAAATTAACAGGAAAATGTGCAAGAACCAAAAGGTCAATGTGCAAACAAAGCATGGGAAAGTTTCCTAAAACCAGACATAAAAAATGCTACTTCATTTCTGAAAGTGTAGAACTTTCTTTTTCAAGAGTCTGAGGAGTTTATGGTATCCAATTTTTGCTACTGACTTTTTATGCATTTGCATTTAGATGATTTTTATTAATTAGTTTAAAAAAAAAAATCATACCAGCACAATTTCTTAGGTAGTTTTCCTGTTCAATTGTTATTTAAAACAAAAATGAGAAAAGTCTTTTGAGCATTTTTTTAAAGAAAAAAAAAAAAGGATCTAATTTCTTAATGCTGCCTGTGTTGCTGTTAAAAGCATGTCCTACACAATAACAGTTTATGGGATACAACATTTGTGTGAAACAACGATACTGAAACCTAAATGTGAATGTTCTAAGGATTTCTCTGCATAGGAGCTGATGTAAGAGAAACAAGGACCTACTTCATGCTGGTCACTTGTGCTTTGTCTTTGTTAAAGCCTTTGTAACAATGAACTGTGTAATTTGTGTTCAAAAAGGGAAGTGAATTCATGCTTCTCCTATGGAATTCATGCAGGCCAATTCTGTTTGTTTAGGGGAAAAATAATAATAATAAAGTTTTACAACTATATTAATGCCATTTTATTTTGTTGATATGGCACAGTGCAGCCCTGTGTGTATATATATATATATATATATACACACGTGTGTGTGTGTATATATATATATATGTAAATACCCTTAGTTTCTCAAGAATATGATTTGGGTATTAAGTGGTGCATACTAGGAGGGGGTGCAATTTACAATTGCATCTCTTACAAAAAAAAAAAAAGTATGGATTTAAAGACGCAAAATAAAAATACAAGGAAAAGCAGGAAGGGAAGCATTTTATTTATTCTGGAATAGGTGCCAACAGATCTAAGGACAAGAAAAAAAGGTAGAAGTTTAAGAAAATAACCTTAATGGTCTAATTCTGCCCAAGGTATAATACAATCAGAATTAAGAATAATCTGAATTAAATTTGTCAAAGCATGGAAATACGGAAAAAAAGGTATACAAATGATCTTGGTTTAATTTTGCCCTTTACTAATGACGACAGTAATCCCACAGCTTGGTTTCTCTGATCTTAGATTAGACTGAATTAATTAAAAAAAAAATACAACACACTTTTTAAAAGATGTCCATCATGATCTTTTTACTATATGTATTTCCTATTGAAATAGCATTTAGGCATTGCAGAAATGCAAATAATTAATAACTAGCATTACTAAAATACGAGGCATAGAAAAGTCTGTCATACAGTTAATTTTGTGCAAACCATAATTACAAGATTTTAACACTGATTATAATTACTTGAGCATATGGCAAGAAATAGGTAATAAAACTGTTTTTAATTGTGGTATAATGAGTTTCTGGATGGTCTATACCATTTTCATGAGTATGCTAAAAATTTATATAGTGAGAATGAGAGAAAGAAAAATTATATAAAAATTCTGTGGCTTGGAAATATTTGTATCATGAAAATAAAATATAATTTGTATCATTAAAATAAAATACATTAAAATAAAATACAACCATTTTTTAAAGTATCTTCAGGTTATCTTTAGTGCTGCATTCTTCAAACAAAAGGGAATGAAGTTCTTGTATAGATTGGGTATGTTTAGATGCTTGTGGGTGGTTGTTTGTTTCCCTTAATATTTTTGCAAGAAAAAATCTGTGAGATAGAAGGGAATCCACTACTTTATATATAAATATGTAGAGACTTTCCTCTTGTGTTTGTCTTTTTTGATGAATTCTGGCAGTAGTAAAACCTCACCTGAACCCTTCATATTTGACTTTTGCTACAGCTTTTATGCAGTTCCTTTGTTGTCTGAGCCCATAATTATCCCAGCGAGCGTTCTCCGAAGCCTTGCTACAGTCTTCTGTACTCTACAAAGTCCTATTTGCTGCCATAAGGCATTGTTAGTGAAGGGCTGTGATCATATGGGCTTGCAGTTGTTCTTCAGAAATGTGCAACACGCAGGACGGAAATAGATTTTGTGTCTCAGCATATCTTTGTACTTTCTCTCTTTCTTTTTTTTTTTTTTTTTGTATTTTTTTTTTTTGTATTTTTTTTTTCTTCTTTTGGAAGAAATGAAGCAGCTTTTCCAGTTTTAGCTGAAGGGGCATAAGGATGGACATACAGTGGTGTATGTATGCTCCCAAACTGAAATTTACTGGTGGTACTCATCTGAACACTGGGATAGAAATCATCTTTATTTTATCTTCTCTGTATGAAGTACACCACCAAGACTGTTCCTTGCTGTGAACCCATGTTGGCTTCTGTACTCAGCCAGCACACTGATATGTGGTAGCTGAAATCCTAGTCAATGGAATATTTTTCATTACAGAGTTAGAAAACCATTCTCTGGAATGATTTGGAATACTCAGCCTGGAATGCTCACACAAATAGTTTTTCATTAAAATTACATTTTGCACTTCCCTCCCTACCTACCATGAAATTAGTATTATTGAGAAAAAACATTTACTTCAAGACACATTATTGTATTAGACTTTACTGAATTATTCTATCATGTATTTTTTCTATCATGTATTTTTTCCATCCTTTCTTACAGATGGAAAGGTTTTTTTTTTGTTTGTTTGTTTGTTTGTTTTTTTTTTTTTTACTGAATTGACTGGGATTAATATTTGTTTCTTAAAAAAATAAATCTGTATTTTTAAAACAAGTAAATGACTTTTTCTTTTAGTGTATGTCTGTAACCAGCTCTTTAAAGTTTCAAAATGGTTTGTCAACATATCACTGCCATGCTTGTCACAGCCTCTCTAAAGCTGTTAGAGTGAGTCAGAGAGTGATTTTTCTGCCAGAGGAGCCTGGCAGTGACTACAAGCTTAGTGATACTTCTGCTGTGCAGAAAATTATTATTGATGGTGGTAAGGATAAGCCTGATGAGCGAAAAGATGTTGGGCTGAGCAGTGATAGGGGGAGGTGAACGGTTTGAGTTCTATCACTGAGCTGATGCTAGTCATGTCCAGCAAAAAATAATACCTTTTTATAGGACACCTAGTACTATAATTGACAGTCTTAATCCTATCCCTGTTTTTTCCTTTCCATTTTCAACTATTCTTCTAAACAGCCTATTAATTCTATTAGAGTGTGTTGATCAGTTGGTATCAAAAAAGAAACTTCAAACTTGTTGTGTATGGGCAGAAGGTTTCCCAAAGATGAATGAGAATCTTAATACAATAGGACAGTAAATATGTAAGATAAAAACTTCTAATATTTTTCCATATGCATGTGGTCTACTGGTAGTTTTCTTTTCTACTGAATGCAGTATATTGTTCTTTCCTTTTAATTCCCTCATGTTACAAAGAGCTCTTTTCTTCTCCCAGGTTATCTGTTCTGCGACCAGCTTCTCAAGTGCTAGCTTCATATTGATCTCTGTTTTCAGCAAAGTAGGCTCTAAAATTTCTGTAGATCAAATATTACACACATGGGAGTATGGGTATGTCTATTAGGAAATCAAAGCCAACAGTCTTTGTGAGGCTCAAGAGTGTTGCTTCAAAGTATGTACTTGAAAGTAGACATTGCTGTTGGTATGCTCTTAAATGTTGGTAATAAATTCACTCCATGGTTCTTGGTTCCTGCAATTATTGCCAGGTGCTGTATAACCTTCCACTGTTCTGGTGAGACATCAGTGCGTTTCATTCTTGTGTAATATGAGAAGTCTACATCGTGCTGCATATAAGAGCACCAGGCTGACCCATTGTTTTCACTTTGGTTTTGTGCCAGCCCTCCCTGGACAATTTGGAATGAAAGGAACTTAAGTGGGTTCTGTTTATTTGTATTTCACTGGGATACCTCTAGCTTTTAATGTCAGTCACTGAAGGCATCTAAGGTATGGAGAAACAAAATCTGTTATGTTGGGGCCCCAGCACAAGGAGGTTGTGGACATGTTAAAGAAAATCCAGAAGAGGGCCAGAGATGATCAGAAGGCTAGAGCACACCTCTTCTACAGGCTGAGATGACTGGGATCATTTAGCATTTAGAAGAGAAGGCTCCAGGGCGAACTCATTGCAACCTTCAAGTACCTAAAGGGGGCCTACAGGAAGGAAGGGGAGGGACTCTAAAGAGACTTTACCAGGAAGTATAGCAACAGGACAAGGGGTAATGGGTTTAAACTAAATGAGGTTAGGATTAGATTAGATATTGGGAAGAAATTCTTCACTCAAAGGGTGGGGAGGCCCTGGCACAGATTGCCCAGAGAGGCTGTGGATGCCCCATCCCTGAAGGTGCTCAACGCCAGGCTGGATGGGGCTTTGGGCAACCTGGGCTGGTGGGAGGTGTCTGTCGTCCCCCCCCCCATGGCAGGGTGCTTGGAATTAGATGGTCTTTAAGGTCCCTTCCAACTCAACCCATTCTGTATTTAAAAGATGAAAAAGAAAGGGGGGGAGGGGGGGGGGGGGGGGGGGAAGGGGAGGGGAGTTAGAGGTGCTAAAAGGATTAAAAGAAAAAAAAAAAGTAAAAATTGATTTGTACTTCTTTGTTACCATGCAGATACTAATGCTATGTCTGCATTAGCAAACTAAATAGGGTTAAAGTGTAGGATGAGCATTGGCATGTGACTTGTTCATTTTGCTGAACTGTTGTTAAATTGTTGCAATGATGCATGATGTGATTTTTGGTTCAGGCCTAATTTTATTTTTCCAGAGACTGCCTGAGAATCTTTTTGGTTGTTAGCATGGTCTGGGGCTGCTCCTGGGGTCAGTGTGGCTGCTGCTATGGTGTCTGGGGGCCATGTGGGGAGGAGAGGGCCTAGGAGCTTAGCTCAGTGGATATGAGTAGTGCTGCATGGGGCTGAAGAGCCTTTATACAAAACGTGGACACAACCCAAACATATTTACTTCTGATCCTGTGGCTAAGTGTTGCCATTTGGGATGCTGTGGTGTAACCCTGAGTGTTGGTAGACTGAAGTTGTGGAAGAAGTCAGTAGTAGATCACTTTTTTTAGGTTTTAAAAATAATTTTTCATGTAGAGTAATAATCCTTTTAGTATTGGAGGTGGAGGAAGCTTGATGTGTTTGGGCATGTAATGAACGCGACACACATGAATTCATTTGTGACATCTCTCTGTAGGGAGACTTGTGTTTATAGGGAGACTTGTATTGAGGGCAATGTCCCCAAAAGTCTGTGGGGAGATGATCTTGATCTTATTTTTTTGTATCTGTTTTTTCTCCACACCTAACAAAATGTCAACTAGTACTGAAAGCGCGGGGCATTTACACTAAAAGGAATTTGGTGGAAGGGGGAGAAGATGCACTAAGCAACTAAAAACCTCATTAACCAACTACTTGCACTTTACCTACACAATATCTGAATATCTCTTGAGCTGTGTCATGAGCATCAGATTAGGAAGTCATGCCCTGCTGTAAAATTAACTGCTCTTGTACAGCCCCTCACGACAGGTGTTTGCAATACCCCAGTTCCAACAGGTTACTAAACTCCAATTCCAGTAACACTAAAAGTGCTCCCTAAAATTAGTCAGCCTAAATTTGTTAAATTTAGAATTCTCAAAGCAGCTGAAGTTTTTGCACCTGAACATTCTTTCTTTTTTAATTTATTATTAAAAAAAAAAAAGAAAAAGAAGAAAAGAAAACCCTACAACCAAACAAAATAGAAAAAAAACATAGCCGAGGAATGGCAATTCTTGTCATTATTTCACATTGCCTGTGCTATGGGTTCCTCCCACCCCATTTCACCTGCAAACCATCTGTGTTGATTCACACCTTGACCCATCACCCCAGAAATTGCAGAAGCAAAAATAAATGCTGACCTTTAATGCAACCCGTGCTCCTTTCACTCTGTCTTATATTCTGACCCAGAGTAAACCATTTCAGTTCACCAAACCGGCAGAAATCTAACCTCAGCTAATGTTTTTGTGTTAGCTGTTTGGCTTAGCAAATTGAAAGAGCTCATCGCAGAAGCTGACAAGTGCCAGGAAGTGATAGAAAGGCAGGACTGCAGCAGCGGCTGTTAGCCTGCCTTCAGCTGCCAAGGAAGCACAGCCGGGGAAGAGAAAGTAATGCGTTCCTCTCCGTGTCTATTAGCAAATCAGGGTCTTCTTGCTGTGTTATAGATTTTTTTTTTTAGTTAGTTGACACATTTTTCAGTCCCATCTCTGATGTATGAAGACTGGAAAAATCTCCCCCTGAAAAAAAAAGCCATAAAAATGAGAATTTCAGTGACCTGGTTCCTGATCTTGCAGAGTACATGTATTTGGCAGTGTTTCAAACTCGCTAGGTAAGAACAATACATATTTAGTTGATATATAGGTATGTATGTACTTATTAGGCTGTGCTTTCTTGAAAGCATGGTTTGTGGATGAGAGACTGAGATCTTTTAAATAAGGTTCTGCTTCTCTCTCAGGCAGTAAGTGACATAAGGTACGTGAATGATTTGAAACAAATAAAGTGCTACTCAGGATTGCATCCACTGGAGATAATAGATAAATCTTTGCTCTAAGCCTCATGACATTATTTCAATTCAATAGTAAACATATTTTCAATTTTAAAATGAACTTCAAGGGAATCTCTAGAAGATGCAGTCTCTTAGCTACTTGAGGGATCCAAACAACTAATACAATGCCTTATGAAAAGCTGCTTAACAAAACTGGTTCTTCCCAGAAGAGAGGGAGAACATTTGTTAAGATATGAAAAACAAATATTTATGAAAAGATTATTTTATTCCCTTTTGGTTAGTCCATGTCATCAATACATTTGTGAATTGCTAAGGGGTCATCTAGTTCAGTGGCTTGGCTGTTGCTCTTCTGTTGATACCTTTTTTGGGGTACCAGAGTCCCTCTAGGTGAATTATTGAAAAACACGCTTCTGATGTTTTTAATATATTTGTTGATCAACAGTCTCTGATTAAGCGTATGCTACAGTGTTTCTTTAATATTACATATAAATCTGACAAGATATTTCATAAGCAAGTGTTCATGGAAGTTTATTTTTGGAAGAAAAATTATTTTTGAAAAAAACAGCTTTGTGTTTCATGTAGAAGTTTACCTTTGTGTGAGATTTTGCAAAATCTGCGTGGCAAAAGTGACAGCTCTGTAATTTAGGTAGTACCCAGTTTTCACCATTGGTACTATTTGCGTTAAAACCTTACAAGGACATTTTAATTCTATTTGCAGAGATGTTTCTTTTAATAAAGTGCAAAAAGTCATTATATAGTCTACTAGAGTATAAAAGAAGAAACATTTTTTGCTGATAACAGAAATGAGACTCAGATATGATTAGATTTGATTTCATCAGGGTTATGAGTAAAGAAATACTCTGACATGGGTTAATGTATACTAGGAAGTCATTAGTTTTAAAATTCCTGTATCATGTGCTCTTGTCAGTATGGCCTGTTACAAAACCAAATATTTATTTGAGGAATGTTCATGGGGGGAAAGAAAATAATATTCATTCTGTTTCATGTAGAAGACATCTTAAAGCTGATCTTCCTTTGTCCTTGCAAATTTTCAGTTGAAAGCTGCCCTGTAGGATGAAGGCCTGGGGATAGCTGCACCAGGTAACATGAGAGGTATGGCTCAGTGCCCCAACCCTGCCAGTGGAACAGGCCATGCGCCCTGCACCTCTCCTGCTGCAGGGAAAATTACTGTCTTTGAAGTTGATTGTGGAAGGGAGTTGCATATAACTCAAGGTTTTGTACCAGTATAGGCAAGGTGCGCAATGTGCTCACTGCCACTGAGTTACTCTTTGGGGACTTCAACATCCTGCAGAAGGGTGGGAGGAGAGAAAGAAAGGGGAGGGGGGAGAAGATATCTGATGGTGATAATGTCTTTCGTTAGCACAGCTAAATTTGCAAGGTGTCGTTGTTCAGCACCCTCATTGCCAAATACACCATGCTTTTCATCACTCTGCTGCGACATAACAGATTTCTTTGTAAGAACAACAGGCTCTGCAGATGCAGTCAAACAGCAAATGTGGTCTTAGGAGGGATATTTATACTCATAATTTTGTACTTCTAATAGAAAGGGAATAGCCTTGTTGCTGCCTGGTGAAATGTTATCTACAGTGTACTTCTTGGTTGTAAGAAATCAATTCTAACTTGAAGAGTACTTTGTTTATTTTTGCTATAGTTTGCACATTACAAGAGGGAAAAAAGTAAATTGTGCAGAGGATGAAAACTGATTTTGATGGCTTTTGCATTGCCTTGTTTCAGAAAGAACAATTGTTTCTCATTTAAATGCTTGATGGCTGAGGGAGCTGGGAGACAAATATCTTAGAAGATGGTTTTCTAGAGAAATTCTAAAATGAAGTTTTAAATTGGAAAATCAATATTTATAAGGGCCCTTAGAAAAATGCATCATAATCTATGCAGTCTGAGATTGTATTATGGGCCCTACTCAAACATAAATTGAAGTTAACTATATTGAGATCTTTTTGTTGGTTTAAAGGATTGTTGCATTTCAGTCTTCTTATGTGTAATGGCTCATCAGGTAGTCACTTGAGACTTGACAGATTGAGGCAGAATGCTTCGAGGAGCATGCTTGCTTCTCCACTGGAGTGTTGTTCCAGTCTCAGTGAAAGAAAAATCAGTTATCTGTTACTCATAAGGTAACTCTGCTGACTCATCCCTTGAGCAGATTGATGCAAGATACCTTCCTATTAAAAAGCCAGTAATGAAAGAATTTATTTTTAAATTCAAGGAATTGCAAGGATTTGGTTAGGGGAAAAGCAAAATCAATTTCAAGTTTAGAGAAATTAAAGTTGCAAGTTTGCTACAAATTTAGATTTTAGAAATTATCTAAGTAAATAAAATATACCTGATATTTCTAAATATTTTAACTTTATTTTAACCTTTGTATTTTGTGATTTCCCTACATATTAAATTGTGCTTTAAAAGAAGTCTTACAAAATAAAGAATCCTTTTAAATAACATACAGTTGGTAGTTGCTTTGTCTTCAGGAACTCAAACTTTTGTTTTCTAGGACAGATATTTTGACTTCTAAATTCATTCTTAATTCTGTGTAGATTCAAAATTTAAAATGTAGCTAGCTGAAGATACTATATTCTATTTTCATGTCTGCTATTTAACATGTTTATGTGCAAATCTAATGTGAAATAACTCTAGGCAACTGTGCTGCAGGAATGGGTGTTGGATTGTTAAGGTTCCACAAACTAAACATCATTTAAAAAGGGAAATGCCATCCTTTCATTTTTTAGGCAGACAAATTGCATTTACATCAAGCAACTCTCTTGATCTTTTGGACGTGGGGAGGCCTCAGATGACATATGTTTTATTTCGTAATATGGTATGGTAAAAGTGTGAGGCAGAGTCAGTGGATAAGTGATTTTGAAGAAAGGGCTAGCTGGTCTTATTTAAATTCATCAGAGATTAGGAACTAAAATTCTTTGCAAATAAACAGAATTGTAATAAAAAATAACGTGCTATAACTTTCCTTTTCCTTGAGAGAACCATTGGGCTTTATACTCAGGTTTTAAAAAAGCAAACAACTTAGTACTGTTGTTTTCCATAACAAATGTATGTGGAAATGCCTTACGAAATAAGTGACTGTCACAGACTTAAAATGAGGAAAAAATCAAGATGCAGGCATAGGCAAAGGGATCGCTGTAGACATCTCAGCAGAATACTGGCACAGCCAGGTAAATGCATAGGACAAAAACTCACTAGGTTGTTGCAAGAGCTGAAGAGGAGAAGACCCATGGGGGGAGGAGAGCAGCAGGTAATAAGGAGGGGAATGATAATATTTAGCTTGAGGTCTGCCCAAGGTGACTTTCAGGGACACGGAGAACAATTTTGATTTACCTTCTGAAACAGACCCTAGGGGAAATTGTCTGTTGGAAAGTGTTCCAGAGGAATTGCTACTTGTACGAGAGATGAGTTTTTCATCGTGTTTTTCTGCAGGCTATGGATTGGGGTTACAAATGGTTTGAAGCAGAGAAAGTTACATGTTTAACCCAAGCACTTCTCCATCCTAGGTCCTCAAGCAAAGAAGGAAAAAGCTTTTCTCAGAAAAGCACAGCACAATTTATTCAAACTAGACACTAGTTTATTGAGAGATACTTTAGGGACAAGCTGAAAATATTGTTTAAGAAATAATATAACAGTAAGAATAATACTGAAAATGTAAGACTATTGGGAGAAATCTTGCTGTTAAATGAAGAACATAATTTCATGATTGAAGTGGTCATAAAACTCCTCAAAGAACACTTTATAGCTCTGATTAATATAATTCATTTAATTAAAAAAATATAATAGGAAAGGCTACGGGAAAATATCTTGGAAAATAAGCCATCTCTGAAGACTTCTCCAAACTGTTGGCAGGAAACCTGTTAAAAAGGATGAAGAGGTTTATAGACTGGTAAATAAGCGTTACCAGGAGGTCTGTTCAGTCTGCAGCAAAAGCTGAGAATAGCAGGACGTCTCCTAGTGCTGTGCCTGCTTTTCAGAAAGAAACTCAGACAAGGTGAGGCCAGAATACCAGCTGTTCCTTAGGCAGCTACTTTTAAAGTGTTCCTTCATCATCACTCGAAGCTTTGTTTTGTTCTGTCTGGTTTGGTGTTTGAGGGCAGACTCAGAGATCAAGCATTCAATTCATGTGGTGTAAAAACAAAACCTGAATAATTTTTATTTTTAGGTAAACAAGATTGGGGAAAAGTGTGGTCTGAACTGTAGTAAATAATGTTTGGGATTTTGACTGAAATGAGGAATATGTTTCTTCATTACAAGCAGAAATCTACCTGACACATTGTGTGTTTCATCTGGTGTGCAACAAGAGTGGGCTAAGTTCACAAGCGTGGTGTGTCATTTCCCTTTTATGCAGTAGTCTGGAAATTAGCATGCTCACCAAGAGTGTGAGAAACCAAATTCCATTACATTCTCTGCTGCTGGGAATTTAATACTGCATCCTTCTTTCTCCCAAAGAGGATACTAGAAGCATCAGGCTATTTGTTATTTCTGAACGCTTGTCATTTCCCTTTGCATAGTAAGTGAATATTCCAGTGGTGGCTGAAATCAGTTTTTCAGATGACTATCCTGAAAATGCACTCTGAATAAACTAAGTATTAGGCATTAGGAGCTCCTTCTCAAATGTTCAATACCCAAGTTTAAATGCACTTTACCTTCATTAAAAGCAGGAACGTGAACCAAGTTTAAAGCACTAATAACAGCACCCTGGCATGGATATCAGCACCCAACATGTTGGCTTAGGCTTGCCCTTGGGAAAAAGGGAGGTTCGTATTTAGATCTTCTAAGTGGTAGACAGAGCCTAAGCCTATAATGACATCATCTGAAGTTGAATTGCACAAACCTGAGTTATATTTTAAGTGAGCATAATGTATTTTTTTTCTTTTGTTGTTCTCTGCACAGAACAAAACTACTTGTATGAAAGACATCTAAATAATGCTTATCTGCAACTAACATCCTCATTAAAGTGGTGACAAAAATACCCTAGCTAATGTTGGTTTTGGATGTTCATTTTTCCAAAGACCCCAAAGTTGCTGGCTCCCATATGTATTTGTATCTTAATGTGGTGAGTAAATCTTTCAATACATTGGCATAGAAATCAGTAAACAAACAAATCATAATATGCAGCAGGATAAGAGTCTGGAAAAAGTCTCATATCCAGACTAGAATCTGAAGATCCCTCTTTACCATTACGAGTATGGTTACAGCCAAGGCAGTTCTGTAGCATTTCATCTGTTGGGTAGAAACTGGTTCCCAAGATGCATTACCTAAAGATACACTAAAAGTAATGAAATGCTTCCTGGTGCCATAGTTGTAGAAATTCTTTTCAACAGGCATGATCTGAAAAATAGAGTCCTATTCCCACTTACGATGTCTCTTGAAATAATTTAGGAGCTGGTATGCATCCACATATTGGGAGGCTTGTATTATTTTCAAGTTTAGTACATACATCATCCAGTTGTACCCTGAAGCTCTCTGTTTTCAGTCCTTTTATGTTGCTAGTCTTTCTACCTGCTAGCCTACATTTAGAAATTTAAGAAACAAAAGTTCCTTTGTAATTAATAGTTACAAAACTTGTTTCTTTCTATGAAATATTTTGATTTTTAAATCCTGGACTGTGTAGATATCAATGTTTCCAGTTTTGTCCACATCAGAGGTTTGAATAGTGCCTTAGAACTTCATAATCTAGGTTTTTGCTAAAAGTGGCACCTGTTTAGAAAAATGATAGAAGCCCAGAAAAAAAATAAAGGTGTTCCTAAGGGAATCCTTTAATTGATAAATAGCACTTTTCTTATTACGCCTGGGTAAACAGATTTACTCATTCAGATGGAATTAACATCACGCATGAACTATGGGACAATGTTTTGGCAAGAAATGAGGCTTGTCATCTGATTTCCAATAAAGATTTGAGATGAAACATTGTATGATCACTTAATCTTGTTAAACGTAGCACAAAGCACTAAGTGTATTAGAGCGTGTATTTAAATGATAACAAATCCTGCTGTTAGACCTAATAGAAAACAGTCCTTTCCCCACCCAACACAACTCCTAGAAGGAATTCCTTCCTGCTTTGGAGCTATTTATTCTGCCTTTGTTATTGGCCATGGTGTATGTTGATACAGATCTTTAGTTGTTTGGATTTAGATGTCAGCATTTATTTATTAGCATGACTTTTAAAAATATATAAATTGTTATGAAATATGAATACACATTATATAACATGTTATACTGTGCTGTATATAAAATATATATAGTTATGTGAAATGCATGTAATATAAAATACAAAATATACTTAGATATGTAGAATAGTGATAACAATTATAACATATAAATACAGTTCAGGGGTAACATCGCAAATGAAATTTAAAATAGCCATTTCCATTATAGGAAGAGTCTGCATCCCTTCTGTTGTTTCCATGGACTTTTTATTTTTGCAAGTATTTTACAAAGTAAAACTTACATAGTCCAACTTCAATGAAAAGGGGTGACAGATAAACCTAAAAAAACCCTCTGCAATTATTCAAGAATGATAGCTAGCTCCTTCAAATAGGTATTAAGCTGTTTAAAAAGCAGTTTACTTTTCAGGAGCTCTGTATAAAATAAATTGCAATAGCCCCAGACTGACATAATGAACTCTGCAAACACTTCCTGCAGGACCAATATAACAGCTGTTGTCTAATGTCTGATTTTTCACCATTTCTTACGTAGCACAGAGCGTAACTGCATTATCCATACTCCAGCCCCACAGCTGGCCCCATTATTCCACATTACTCCCACAGGCTGGCCTCTGTTACAGAAATTGGAGCTCTGTGTGAGGTGTCAGAGCAGAACTACCAAAGGTTATCCATGCCTGAAGATGTGCTTAGTTGTATGTGCTCTCGCGCTCCGGTTATTGGCGCAAAGAAAGTCTTGGTTGGGCAAGGCAAGGTCTGAACCCAAGCTCTGTAGTGCCAATAGCTTTCCATGCATTAGTACCAAGGCACTTTCCTGTTATTGAATGTTTACAGCATTTCCCAGTATTTTGTTGTGGGAATGCAGCAAGCATAAAATGCTTTCCTTCACAGAGAGGAGAGAGTGACAGAGAGAATGTTTATGTCCTGAATCTGTTTGTCATGGTTGCAGTAGATGGCTGCAACTATTACCAGCTGCTTAAAAATTACTTTGCTTTGATAGAGCAGTTAGTACCTTCACCGAGGTATGAATTTAAGCTGATATATTGTAAAATGAATTTCTAGAATTGAATGCAGGTATAAGGGAATAAAATTAACCTTATAAAATTTTTGAGTATCAGGCACATCAAAATTTAATTCTAAAATACTAATATGGAAAGTTGTTTTTGTACTCACATTTTGTGTATTTTGTTTAAATGTTTCACACATTGGGTTTGTGTGTTTACTTGATGTTAAGCTGTAACTGAAAAATATACATATTTATATTAGTGGATGTGTCTGCACATTCTTTTGGTGAAGATTCATGAAATGCAGAATTGTAAAACTATGCACATCTGAGCTGCTGCATACAGAATACTATCAGTTGTCCTTGTTCACAAATAGCTCTGTGTGTACACATCATCCCTGTAATTTTCATCACATTAATGTGATTCATTAGCTGTTTAGGAAGAAGACACATGTCAGATGCTACAGAATAGAAATCGCTCAACTTTGAGGTTTTATCTAAAATGGAGAATTAGTGTTCTGGAAGCTGTGTGTGGAGGTACAGCTTGTGTGTATACTAAGTACAAGTCATGGTGACTAACAGCAGAACTGCCACAGCTGGGTATGCATTCATCTTTCCCAATTTGAAAAAAAAAAAAACGGATTGTCTTGCAAGAGTATCTGTATCTCCACTAAGGGATAGCAGCATGCAGTGTTTTGCATGCTTCCACATCATCTAGTCCTGTCAGCTTCTTCCTAACACAACTCCAAATGAAACTACTTAGAGTAGTTTGTCTATAAGAATCACTGTGTTGAGAATATGATAGCTATGAATAGGGAAAAATCCCTGTTAAGGAAGTGCTTGCATTGGCAACCCAGTCGGTGTGGTGATGGGAGAGGAGAAAGAAAATAGGTTACACTGTTTAATAATGTAATTACAAAAGGTGATTTGAATTTGATTATCTGTGAGGAATGCTGATAAGGGTAAATCTCTGTGCACTTGGAGATCTGAATGCTGAGGACAGATCAAGTCTCTGCAGGCTTGCATGGAAAAGCACAGCTATTTCATGACCTCCTTCTCTCTCCCATTAGGCTCAAGCCTTGTAAAAGCAGGACAGATTTTGGACTGTAGATGCAAGAATGACCAAGTGCTTTCAAGTATAGCTGAAAAAAGTTAATTTAGTTTTATTCTTTCTTTGTAAGAAGAGATTAAAAAAAATAAATAAAAAGGAATCCATTTTATGAAAGCAAGTACAGTGATGTAAATACATTTTTCTCAGACAAACAACATGCCAGGATCCTGTTTTACTTGAATAACCAAAGGAAGAAAAATCTTCAAAAGCAATCGAGTAAATTGTCTGTAAAACGATTTTCCTAAATTTCCTAGGCAGTCCAAAAGAAGCTGTAAACTCTGATCTTATTTCTTAAAGTATATTTCTACTTAGTACATTTTTTCTGGAAGAGCATTTTATGCTAAAATTTGTGGCTTGTAAAGACACCCTTCCAGCATTTTTTTTATCTACAGTAACATTTCTGATATTTCAGCAACAACCTTAAGTTGTATAAAAAACAGTCACTTTAAGGTCTTTCAATATAAACAGATCTTCCATACAACTACAGTGCATTGGACCTATCTTTCTTACTTTGTGGAATCACCTTACAAATACATTACCAGTTCAGTCTATTTTAAAATTTTCTAGTGTTTATTGCCTGATTTCAGTTAGAAGGCAAGTGTATAGCAAGCTGATTAATGGACGGTTTGCTGTCCTTTCTATTCCCCTCCTCCTTTATCTTCCTTGTCTGTCCTAGGCATCTACAGTTCCAGATTATTTTAGGGATAGATACACCTGGCTTCGTAGATAAACGTTTAAAACTTAAAATCTTTAAACTCACAATCAGAAGGCAGGCATACCTCCCACTAGACCAGGTTGCTCAAAGCCCCATCCAACCTGGCCTTGAACATTCCCAGGGATGATCTAGCAGAATGGCCTTTATTGTGCTGTTTTGTGCCTGGCGTTGACAGCAGTCATAACCAATCCTCGTTAAGAAGCAATTTTCAAGCTGATTTTTTTTTTTCTCCCACAATGGTTTGGGACTTAAGGAATATGGGCAATTTGCCGTAACACAGCAAAACATAAGTAAACATTTGGAATGAAAAAAAATGCAACATACACTAGTTGGAAATAAGAGGAAATACCAGTTTGAGTAGGTATGAGATGGAACATAGTGGGGGAAAAAAAAAAAAAGGAAATACATATCATTTGAGCATTACTATTCTGTACAGGATAATGGGTAAAATACACATTTAAATAAAATCTTCCACAAGTACACTCTGTAATGCAGAGCAGAAGCTTATATCAAATTTTAAAGTTTGTCTTGTTGTCTAATTTGTTAATAATGAAATTAGGCATGTAGAAAAACATGAAAAATGAAGCACTGTCGTTAGGAGCAA
This sequence comes from Netta rufina, assembly GCF_964035555.1. Classification (NCBI taxonomy): domain Eukaryota; kingdom Metazoa; phylum Chordata; class Aves; order Anseriformes; family Anatidae; genus Netta; species Netta rufina. Next base: position 104,637,340 of record NC_140123.1, read on the forward strand.
CCTTTTTTATTGGCCCAGGTAAAACATGTCAGTTACATGAGCAGGTTGAGCATCACTAAAAACCTCTTTTAGGAAAACAACAACAACAACAAAAACATAACACCTTTGAAATAATTACTGAAAATTAAGCTAGAAAGTAAAATCTCTAATAGATTTAATTTTCATTTGATTGCTAATTCATATCACAGCAAAAATACATAAAATGATGGATGTTCTTATTTCATAGTGTCAGCCCTGTGTTACACACATATCTTTTAACATTATACTTAATGAGAAGCAAGTGATAGACAGATAGGTCTTGATTTTACTCTTTAACCAAATCCGTATTGAGTCACACTTTTCTTTTTACTTTTAAACCTCTTCGATACCTTGAACCACTTGCAAATCCTAAATATTCATGTGGTAGGAGAACGTGGCTGTGTGCTCCATGCTGACATCTTAATGCTGTTGACTATACTGGTTGCTGAAACAGTGTGGCTTGCTTAAATGAGTACAGTTGGTGAGAGGATTGGTAAGAATCCTCTTTTCTGGTATTCTGCTTTTTTGGTGGCAGTTTTTCAGTTTAGTCGATTTTCTGTTTTCTGTGGGGTAAGGTTTTATAGCTCAAATATCCCACTCTCAAATACAGTCAGCACAGGTACTCTGGTTATGTTTTGGTTTTCTGTGGTCAAGTTTTCTTTCTGGGAATAGGCTGAATAAAAAGTTAACAAAATGGCTTATGGTTTCTCAAAAGGTGTTAGGGCTAGAACCAAGGTGCAGGAGACACAGGTATATAACCTGACATTCAATATATCTACTGTAGATGAAATTACAAAGCTATCAGAGTGCTTCTCACAAGCAATAACATTTAGATTAAATTAGAAATGGTATAGTGTAAGAAAATATTTGGGTGTCTACTAAAAAAAAAACTTCTACTACGATGATTTTCAGAAGAGCTTGTCGTAGTTAAAGATCTCTCCTTAATGCATCTCTTACATTATAATAGGAGGTTATTTTTCAGATTCACAGGCTAATATAACAGGGTAACCCTACAGTGGAATGATCTGTACTTCTCATGTTCTGCAGGTAATTAGCTACTGCACTTTAGTTCATTACTTCATAGGTGATAAATTACTTTGGGGAAAAATGCTTTTAAAGAGTTTGACAAGTTTAATTAATCTATTAAAACTTTGACTCTTGGATGAATTTACAAGAAACATCCTTCGGTTTCAAGGGCAGCTCAGCTGACACCCTCTACCACCATACCAAAATGGCAATGAGTAAAGAGCACAAACAAGAACAGTGAGATAAATGAAAAAGGTAGTCCTGTGCTTAGACACCTTGCATATAGGCAATTATACATTTCATTGAACAGCAGAATAAAATATTCTTTGTACTGTCCGTGTAGTGTGGTGACAGGTAATTAATACCCAAAGCAAAACAAATTCATACAATCAAGATTCCATGCCTTTTCCGCTGGGAATGCTCTTATTCAGTTGTACACAAAATGCAAATACGCGTGCTCAAAAGGAAAAGATAGACTTAAGGTTTCCTGAAGTACTTATATTACAATACAAGTTTCAACAAGTATATCTTTTCTTTTACCTTACTTAACATACAACATAGATTTAAGAAGTTATTCGACAATTCTTGTTTATCCTTTCTACCTCAATATCTTTTTATTTCTTATCTGCTCTTTACATCCTTCTCCCAAGGTGGAACTCTGAATTTCTTCAAGAGTCTTTGGTACTGTGTCTGGTGTCTAATATATGACCACTTCAAAATATATTCACTCATTTTTATAACAACTTTACATGTCAAACTAATATAATTATTTTTGTTTTGCTGTCAGTTATACGAAGCAATAAGAACACAAGCAGGTGTTTTTTAATTATTTGGACCCCCATTCTGTAATCACCAAAAATGTGACCACATCTCACTTTGCTTCACATTGTCAACACCCTACACATCAATTAAAAAATCAGGTTGCATTAACACAACTTTCTGTTAAGAAAATTCAGCAGCTGGATATCACGGTTTTGTGTTGTCCTCTAAGCAAATGAACAAGTAGTAGCCAGTTTTTCAGTTTATTTCCGTGACTTTCCTAAATTTTCACAGCAGTCTCTAAGGACGACAGAATAGAATCCAGTTCTCAAAAGCATCCTTCACCTCTTTGAACTAAATTGTAGTCATATTTTTTCCACTCCTCTCTTCCGTTTTAGTTTCTCTTTGCTTGTAACTGTCATCCTCATCAAGAATAACCATCATCCTTAACAGCAAAGAATATTGGTGGTTTGTTTTTATTGCTACACAGCTCTGATTTACTCTAAGACAATTTTATTCCCATAGGAAAATGAGGCAACCATTAAAAAAGAATTCTATAATTATATAATTAAAGAGTGTAGCATCACAAGCACAGACAAGACATAAAGCTGCAAGAAAAAAAAAATGCATCTCACACATCTGTGACAGCTGACAAACTTCCATCTCACAACGAAAGTGGATTACTAACAGTAGGTATGAAAATAACCAAAGCTGCAGAATGGAATATGTCTGTTAGTTTTAATGTGTCTTATCCTGTAGTTTTCTCTATTTCTGGGTTAAATAAAATAAAAGTTCAGCTTACCAACAGCTAGAACTCAGCTCTTTTTCAACTGCTTCCCCCTGGGTGGAGTTGGTGTGCACAGTTCAAGGTGAAATGCCTCTATCCATTGAACCTTATGCGTCAACCTACATATTGACAAGAACATTGCGACTGCCATCTGAATGGATTAACACATACAGGGCATTTCTGGGTATTGATTGAAATGGGATACAAAATGAATAATGAACCAGTTGGAGGCTGGGTGGTTCCTAATGGGTGACTGACTCTTAAAACCTTTCCTAGCAGGACACAGCAGTATTGACCTAGTCCCCCAGTGTTAAGTGTGCAGACACAAACGCATGCACACATAGGGAGCCTCAGCATATAGTTTGCTGCTTTGCTAGGAAGGATTTCCATTGTATGGTAGCATATTGCCATGAATCCAGATCGTTAGCAGTGTCAGGAGATCTGTGTCAGATCTGTGTCCTCCCCATGCCACTCTTGCTTATGAAGGTGCCTGTGAGGATTTCTTCTGCTTGCACTTCATAAAAGGCCATTTGCTCAATTTTGAGGAATAAAGGGTCTCTAGTAGCAACTATGGTATTTGCTTATACCCCAAGGCAAAATGTTTTCTTATAGCCCTGTGTATCCACTTTTAATTCTGTCTATTCAAAATATTTAGCGCTTCCTTTATAATGTACTTCTGACTTAACTGTGTTCTGGAAGAAAGGATAACCCAGGCAACCCAACAGTCTAGCCCTTAGGCAGCCTACAGGCAGTCAAAACCTGATGATAAAAGGTCCCTCACAGTGCTAGCAGTAAAGGCAACAGCGTTTTGAAAGGTGAAAAGGGAAAGTAGAGTGGAAAACGGACAATGTGTCTAAGTGCTAGTTCTGTTAGGCTCATGACAGTATCTTTGGAGCCAAGGAATATAAAATACTGACTTAAAAGATTTTAGAAACTGATGGAGCCATGTAAAAACACTGTCCTGAGATGGAGAGAACTGCAGGAAAAATAAAATTGTGCCCACTCTGCAGCAGCAGGGTGGGCTATTTATACCTTACTCTTTACAGCAACAGTAGAGGGCTGACAGCAGTCCCTTCCCATTGCGTAGCCTTACGTAGTGGTGCAAGATGCTGATTTGGTCGTGCAGCACCTATTTGCAGTCTTCAGCTTGTCAGGATATCCCCACAGAAGAGGTACCTGCCTGGATCAGGCTATGAACTGGATGAATAGCATTAGGCTTGGGCAGAGAACTCTTGCTCAGCAGAAAGATGCTATAAACCTTAGCATCAAGGCTTTCCCAGACAAATTCTGATTCATGGTCTGAAATGCTTCAACCCTATATGATGGACGTGTCTTGTATCTGTTTATTTTAAGTTTGTGTTACTAGTTTAAGAAATTATTTGTCTGAACCACTGGAGAGGATTGATTTCCCAGGATGGAGAAGACTTCTCCTTGCCTTGGAAAGTAAAGGAGGCAGCTCCAGGGAAAGAAGGACTGTAGGGTTAAACAGGCAGGCGCCTAAGGTGACAGGGCAGAGAAAGTAGTGAAAGGGATGAGGAGCAGTCCCTCAGGCCACAGAGAAGCTGGGCAGAGGAACTTGAAAGGGAAAAGCCTAGGTTAGGCAGGGTTTGAGAAAACTCAGAAAATGTGTGAGTGGTTGGAAACAAGGGCCTGCCCTGGTTCTGTGAGTTTGCGTGCATTGAAATGGTAATTATGGTAGTTAACAGTCTACTAAAGCCTTGCTTGTTGTTTTATTTTAAAAGCCCGAAGATTAATTTTGATTAGTTAAGTCTAAGAGGGACTCTGGAGCTCAAGGCCTTGTCCAGCTGGAGGGCTGTTCTTACTAGTGAGCTGCATGATGGGCAGACTGGCATTGCAGAAATGTATAGCTGTTAAAGTAATGTTGTATCTTCATTATGACTGGAATGATTCTAACAGCATTACTTTAGTGTATCTCCTATGTGAAATACTTGATAACTGTAGTCAGGACCATGTAGGAGTACCCCTACAGAAATGCTTTATTTTTGAGAGACATGAAACTTTGCACAGTCATCATACACATGATCTACTGACTTCATTTTGTGGTAGTGGATGAGAGTTACGGAGTGATTTTGTTAGAAGCTGCATAACTTATATTCATAGCTTGTGACTCCCATGTTGGAGTTTATCCTTCTATCACTTCTTTCCTTGGATTTATTGATGCCATTCATTATATGCAGCAGGTCAGTTAGGGAGCAATATAAATTCTCTCTCTCTTTCTCTAATTTCAGCTGTAATTGAGTTTTCAGCAGGTTTGTCCATTATTCTTTTGTTACAGTAGAGAAGAGAGATCCTAGCTGGGATCAAGATAGATCAAAGTGTGTGTCAGATAACTAAGTAAAGGTAATGAATTGCAACTATTCCATATGGCAAAGAGAAAAAAATTAAAAGATTGACAAAAATGAATTTGCTATTTGAGTGAGGCAAATTTGTTATTTGAATGAACCTTATTGGAAATATGCTGCTGTACCCCCCAAAAAAAACTTTTTTTTTTTTTTTCTAGGCTATTCTTGCAGTAAGGGATCTATTTTATACATCTGTTGGGGCTGAAGACTTACCAGGATGGACCTCAATCAGCTTCCCTTTGTTTGCACAGTTGTATGTGATTTTGCTTTTTCATTTCACTTATGCATCTTTGCACAGTGATTTTACACATCACTAACTTTGCATCCAAGTTACCGTGATGTGCATGTACTTTTTAGAATGCTAGATTTTCAAATGATGGGAGGAGCGGGCTGAATATAGTGAAATCAAAGTGAAGCCCCTGGTTTGTGCTATGTACAGACATACGCAGTATTTATTTTTCATATTAGCCTTTGATTTTTTTTTGTTCCTTAGAATACAAAGACATGTTCATTTAAGTTTCCACATCATCTACATTTTGCTCCTGTTCCTATTTCTGGAGTGTTAGATTAGGTTTACATAACCTTGTTAACAAGCTATGGGTAAGAACGTTCAAAATATAAAGATGCCAGCATACATATCTGTGTGCATTTGGGTGCAGATGCATTGTATGTATGTGTAAAGGCAAATGGAAAGAAAGCAAGGTCTCAAGGAATAAAACGAAACTGTAAGTTTATAATGTATATTCCTTTTGAAAGTATGTGTCATTGGGTAAAGGTAACTGTTTTGTTTTTGTTTTTTTTCAAAGCAATGCTGTAGCACATGGCGCGCACAGAATTCTGTAGGAGCATTTGTTCTGGGCGTCTGTAAAAGAGAACAGCTCTTAGGACCCCTCAGTGGGTGCATCAACTCCAAGGCATAATCTCTTAGTCTTTCATTATAATTGGAATATGTAATAGCTCAAACAAAGTTAATGAGCTGCATCAGGCACATCATTGGTTTTTGTTTGTTTTTAATAACACATGATTTTCTCTGTAAGCTTTTTTTTTTTTTTTAATTTCTTTAGCTGAATATGTACCAAGTATAAATCTATGTAGCTCTAATTCAGTAACCTAAGTTACATGAGATGACTGTTCTCCCAGTGTTTTTTACCAGATAAACTAAATGGATGAAACTTGTATGAAGGTTTGAAATGCGTGTTCAGCAGTGACAGATTTTTCCTTTGGCATTTATGAGCTGGTATATTACTTTTTGAGAAGCTGAGGTTTTGAAGTAACTTCAGATTCATGACTCAAAGAGAAGATCAAACAAAGTGTTAAAGTAGCTGTGAAATCCACCAGCAAATGGCTGAATGACATGGATTTCAGCCCCCCTCCCCCCTTGAAATTGATCTACAAGCTGAACAAATGTAAATTATATAAAAAAAAAAAAAAAAAAAGTAATGTTAGCTGAAAATTACAGCATGAAAGTTAAAAAAAAATCCACAAAGAAACAGTTTTTTTTTCCCCCCTTAGAAAATATTGTGATTATTTTTCCTCTCTAAAAAGCTAATTGGAAAATGTGATTTCTTAAGTAGTTATTTAACATGCTGTGACCTAGTGTTGTATTTTAGCAATGGGCAAAGGGCATATTAATTTTACTAGTAAAGCTGAACGAGACAATTATACCTCCACTAGCTTGTTAGTACTTGCAAACTAAATTTTTGATGTCCTTTTTTGGTATTATTGCAATACGTTCTAGCCAAATAAGTCCTTTAAGATTACCTTTTTTCCAAAGGTGAACCAGATAGAACTGGACCAGATATTACAGCAAGTGAAATCTATAGCTTCAGAGCAAAGAGGGAGCCAAGTCTAAGTAATAGAAACATATAAATGTAGGTAATAGCATTCAGGAGAACTATAAAGTGAAAACTGCTAGACAGTGTAACAGAACTGTGAAATGTAGTAGTCAGTCAGTGGTTTTGTGGAGTAAGAAATATGCAGCGAGGAGTTTATAATGTCATTTTTCTGAAGAGTGTGCTACCCTAGTAGTAAAAGAGACAGTTTAATCTTTATTAAAAATAATCCTTAATAAAAGTACTTTGGATAGTTCTGTTGCATCTATTAGCTGAACTGCTGTCCCAGATAAGCACCAGAATGGGAGAAGCTATAATGAAGTCTTCTCAAGAATGGCAGTAATATATTCTGTACCTTCCTTAATGTATGCCATTGATTGGTTAAACTCAGTGCATATTTGTAATAACACTGCTTTTAGTAAAACAAAAAATCTAACCAAATTACAAAAGCCACAAATTGTCATGCCATGAATTATAAATAATTTCAACTAGATTGCTCATTATTAGCAATTATTATCTGATAGTTTATAAATCTAGTTTACCCTTATAGAAAAAAAAAATAAAGAAAAGATGTATTTTTATATATATATATATTTTTTGTGTATATATACATCTTGACACCAGTGCTATGATTTTTAACCACCCTTTCCTCTTTGAGAAGAAATTGCAATAGAAACCCAGTCATACATAGAGTGGCTTTGTGTGTGTGCTGGTATGCAGGATAGGACTAAATTTCTGTCAAATGCTAAGAGATGTCAAAAAAAAAAAAAAAAAGGGCAAATGGTTTTGAGGGGGTGATACTTTATTGTTGTGAGAAGTAACAGCAGCCTTGGGTATACCTGATAACTGCAAACTATTTTTGATGCTTCTATTGATTAGGCATAGCTAGAAGTCTGCAGCATTTTATCTTTGAAAGTTGCATTGATTTTACACTTGCTGAGAATTCATCTGTTCTTGATATAAAGAAAGCTTCTGGTGCAGAGCAGGAGAAACGGGGCATATGAAGCAAATCTCTATAAACAAGTGCCAAATTAGCTCTTGTGGATAGAAAAGGCTGAGGTAGAGAATGTTGTCTAATCCAAAACTGATGTGTTTTCAGCCAACACCCAGATATATGCTTGGTATGTAGGCCTTCCACTAAGATTAGTCACCAAAAAAATGTGCAGAGCTCTATACAGAAATTCTTGAATATGGTCCGAAGGAAGAAAGTAGTAGTTTAAGCATATGAACTGTTGATACTTCCTTTTAATGCAGTTACACAAAAGACTAAGTTCAGTCTTGTGGGTACATCAGAAATCTAGTTTCACTCAAACTATATTTATTTGAAATGACAAAAGTTCAAGCCTGATATGTAGCAATACCCTCAGATGACTGAAAGGGCAGCCTATGACAACCCAGAGAAAAATCCTAATGATTAAATGAAAGACTAATTGCAGTTAGAGTTTGGCAGGGCACTTACAATGCTTCAGAATCCAAATAACAGTAACTAAATGAGACATAGAAGGAAGTTATAAATTGTAAAGTTCATTGGTAATGCTTAGATGGAATAAGAACACAGAGAATAAAATGCTAACAGTCCATATTAGAGATGTGTTGTGGATGTTCTCAGATTGTTAGAGGAATTCTAACTACTTTCTTTGTTGATTTTTCCCACCTTCTTGCCCCTACCCTACCTCCCATCTTTAAAGTTGATAAATTTTGCAGTGATATAGGTTAATTGCCCTAATAAGAGTTAGAAAGGCTTGGATTGCAATGTACAGTTTCCAAACAGATTATAATTCAGGTGGGAGTCCTGAATTGAAATGGGATGGGAGGTTTGAACTGTGGTGGGCATAGGCTTTTACTTTCTTTGAACTGAGTGCTTTTGAATTCGCTTTTATCCACTGGGAGCTCTTCAGGGTGTAGATGGATGGATAATGCATTGGCTTTTCCAACGGGGCTGTGTCAGAAGGTGCTGTCAACTACTCATCATAGATTTTTGTGCTTTCCTTTCCATGGATCTCTGAAATTAACAGCATGAAAAAGATAACCTTTTTTTTGACAGAGATGGTGCGCGAGAGGAGAGGAACACTCTTTATTTGGTTTGTCCAGTGCTCTGAGGATCAGCAGATACATGGGCTATCCAACTCTTACCAGTCAATAGAGCAGTGAACTGTAGGGTGAGGATGGGCAGGGCAGTGGTTTAAACAGTAGTCTGCCCTGTGAATAGATTTGCTCTCTTCTCTAGTGTCAGCATGGCTCCTGTGATCTATCAGCTCACACCATGAACTATGCCAGCACTTCTGAGAGCTCGTCCTTTAAACAGCTTCTCTCCTGTAGGGCTTAAACAGAGAAAAATAATAATTTTGGAGTCAGGATCATTCATTAGCTGTATCTGACAAGAAATGTTCTTGTCTGTTCACAACTACAGAGGTGAAATGGTCTTGTGCCAGTTTTAGATCCTACATGTATGTAGACCACGAAGAAATACCAAGAAAATGTGACCATGGGAAATACTATAACAAAAAGGCTTATTTGATCTAGAGGAGTGATTGAAGTGTCTAACACTTGAAACATTCCCTCCCTCCTGCCCCTCCAAATAAAGGAATGAAATGATGCTTCAGAAAGGACAAAAACTGTCTGTATAAATAGGAGCCTCACATGCCATCACTTGTACTTTGGCTAACTTGTCCAATATGGCAGCAAATCCTGCTGGCTGGCTTTAGAGCCTAGGAAAATGGCAGGGCTGTCTCATCAGTCAAGGATACAGACAAGAGGCTTTTGAATTACCATAAAGCTCTGCTAGAAGTGAAGCTGCAGTGTAATGATGAACTGCTTGGAAAAGAGAAAATTTTAATCTGAGAGAGTTGAAATGTTGGATTTGGTAATGCTAAAAAGAAAGTGTTTTAAGGGTTCTCAATGGAAAGAAGAAGTACACTTTTTTTTTTTTTTTTTTGGGGGGGGGGGAGGAGGAGGGATATGAATGACTCAACATCCAGTTCAAAGCCAATGACTTTTGAGAGCAGCTAATTCAACTTTCATAGACTCATAGAATATCCCGAATTGGAAGGGACCCATAAGAGGATAATAGAGTCCAACTCCTGTCTCCACACAGGTCTACCCAAAAACTTAGACCATATGACTAAGAACGCAGTCCAAACGCTTCTTAAACTCCAACAGGCTTGGTGCCGTGGCTATGTCCCTCGGGAGCCTGTTCCAGTGTGCGACAACCCCCTCGGTGAAGAACCTCTTCCTGATAGCCAGCCTGAACCTCCCCTGTTGCAGCTCAGCACCATTCCCTGAGGTCCTATCATTGTTTTCATGGTAACTTTCCTGTTGGCGACAGAAGGACGTTTAACTGATAATATAATTTGTGGGGGTGGGGGCTGGCTGTTTTTGCTGGGATCTGCTGGCAACAACTCTGATGGGACACCTAATTTCCTTGTGTGACTCTTATGCAGAAACCATTCATTTTGATTTCTTGGTGTGCAGACTTTGACAGGGTTGTGCTGGAAGTATCTCAATCCTATTTGCAAATCAAATCACACCTGATCTTTAACTGGCTGTTAACACACTCCTTTAGCCAGCAGGTCTCCTTACACTACTGCACTCCCTTTCATTGACTGCCCTTGGTTTCTCTCATGAAACTTCCATGTTCTTTGTTAGATAAGCACCACGCCTTTAAGTCTGTGGCAAGATCATTGACTAATTTATCTGGCTGCTTTTATCAAGGCAAATAATTTCCTTATTCCTCAGGTACAACATCAGATTTTTATCTAGGAAGTTTAATTTAATCAGTACTATGTTTTACATCTTTATGGCAGGTGTTGCTGTGATAGCCATTTGGTTCTTGTTATTCAGCAAGTTGCTTTTATTCAGTTACTGGTTTCTACTTCTCTGCTCTCTGTTACTGTTCATCACAAACATATTATTCCTCTTTCATGATCTCCTTGGTGGCTTAGTTACCCACCAAGCTTATGCCAGTGCATACATGTGATCGGATGTTGGAACATCAGTGCACAAGAAACAGCCAATTGAGTTAGAGATGTGTTAAGGAAAGGCATAGATTTGATTAAAAGGGGATATAATATGCATAAATCTACAGAAATTCTCTGCATTTTATATTATTAATAGTAAGTTACTGTAATCAGAAGAATTACCAAATAGAAGATAAAAGTAATGGTGAAAGTATATCAGTCTTGTGGCACAGAACCAGCTTGAGATGGACGCTGGGTCATATTACAGGTGCATCTCTAGACTGACCAGGCAAGGTGTGTTTTATAATTGTATAACTACTTAGTTTCTTGGTGAATATCAGCAAGAAACCATATTTCATGTCTCTTGGAAATTGAAATAGAATATATAATTTACTTTCCTTAGTCTGTTTGCTCCTTGACACCTTAGAGAAATACATTTGGAAAGCATGACTTCCCTTTGCAGAAGATACTTATGCTCTTCCTTCATTACCATATCAATCTACCCTAGTTTGTCTAGGACAGGCAAGAGACTCACTCCTGGATCTTTCCTGAAATAATTAGAAATTCCTGCATATTCACCATCAAGGCAATGTAAACAAGAGGTTACAAGTAGAAGTAATAGTTCAGCTATTTTATCCTTGTGTTCTTTTAGAACTTAGGTAAATAATGATGATTAGTCACTGTCCAACGTGAAGGCTTGTTCTACAAGTATTTGTACAGATGTTTTAATTTCTTCCAATACAATCTCTAGGAAAAAAAAATGGCATGGGAGCAGTCTGGGAAATCCAAATATGATAAACTTATTTATTTATTTTTTTGTTTTCCCTGTGTTCTATCTTCTCGGAGCATCCTTTTTTATTTTTTTATTTTATTTATTTTTTTTTTTTTAATTTCATCTTTTCACCCTTCAGACTCTAGCAAGGTTGTGTTCCTGATGTGTGAGAAAAATGATTGTTTATTAATTTCCATGTCTTTTCCAAGTTGCTTCTCTCAAATCCCTTTGGGCCAGCCCAGTGTTTACATTTTAGCTGTCAACAGTTATATTCCTCTATTACTTGATTTAAACATAACTTCATCTTCTACAAAATATGTCTTCTGAAAGCTTTCTTATGTGGTTTTCTGGAAAGAGTATCTTTTATTGTCATTGTAAACCTTTTTGGACAGGTGGAATGCATTTCCAGTGGACCTATGCTGTCATGTCCATAAATACACTCTGTTCTGTGTCTGAGTGTATTAAACTTGTACATGGCCTTTCTTCTTTTTGAAAGAGATGTTATTTATTTAGTACATTTTCTTATTTTAAAATAAGCACCACTGTAGCTTAGGTCATTGCTCATGTAAGATGTGGGCTCTGGGTACATACATTGTCATGGGTACTGAATGGCTCTTCAGGTGTGTTTTGAGCCAGGTCCTACATGCTGCCTTGGACCAGTGTCTGGAGTTTATTTTCCTCTTGCGGTGTCCTGGACTGCTTGCTTCCTGTAGTTCTCATTGATAACAGCTAGAAATTCAGTCTCAGCATCACAACAGAATGCGATAATTGCTCAGCCCAGGTGGGGGGTAACTGAGGTTCCCTGTTCTGTTGTGTTTTCCTGCCTTTGTTAGACCCCTTGATCTCTCACAGCATGCTACAATCACTGCCACTTTCCTGTCTCAGCAGTTGGTAAGACTCTATATCTTTCTTTGCCATGAAGAGGCTTAACTAACTAGAATATATACACGTACAGAGCATGTGTATGTATGTAATGTATGTGTATATATGCACGATATTAGGCACAGAAAGGAATAAATCATAGAATTTTACTAGTCTACTTTCATTTCTCAGAGCAAAACCATGTATTAGGTTGGTGCTGAGAATTATCAGCAGGTCTAAAATTGTTATTGAATTCCTTTTCCTGCATGTTTGACTTTGTGAACAACAGTGTCCTTGCTATAATTTTAAAGAAATGACCTTATGTTTTCAAGAGGAAAGAAGACAACACTTCAAAAATAAATTGTATTTTTTTTTTCTTCCATAGGTCTTTGATTTGCTTCACTCTTATTCAGTATGCAAAATAAGTATTTGTTTGTCATATCACTTTCTTGACCGATTTCTTATACTCTGTTCTTAAAGGCAGTTAGGAAAGTTAGTTCCTCAGCTATGTTAGGAATAAATTGCTTGTTTTTTGTTTGTTTTTAATTTGGTATTTAATATATTTTTATTCCCTTAAAATAGCTCCATATATGTCTGATTTCATATTACTTTCAATGATCAGCTAATCATTTCCATGTATTTTACTGTTCTTACCATCATTCTCAGAAGTTTTGCTAGTGTTTGGAAAGATCTCGCACAGCAGGGAATTATAAAAACTTGAAGTCACTCCATAAGAAATAGCACAACAAAGTAGAAATGTGCCAAATTACCCAGAAACAATTTGGATGGCTGGCAAACAGGGTAGCCTGCTGGTTTGTGAACAGTGTAGGTAATTTGCCACTCAACTCTCCTCTATTTGCTTCAATAAATTGTAGGGTACTTAGTACCCTACTATCTGTTATCTATCTGTCTGTGTTTCTCTGCGCTGTCAGTGTCTGACAGTAGTTCTGCTCCGTTTTGCTTGTGTCTGCCTTTCACTCTCAGCTTGATGGAAAACCTTTAAAAACCCTGTGGTGTTTTGGAGGCTGAGGTCCAACAGTTTGTATGTATTAGTGCATCTATGTAGTATAATCAGACGACCACAGTTGAAAAGGAATGAAAACATGAATTTAATACACCTAAAATATAGTTCAGCAACACTATACGAAAATGATTCAACAATAAGCTCTAATAATGCAACAAGAAAGAGTACTCAGGTCATATAATTTTCAATCAACAGTCTCATAAAGAAGGTGTTATAAAATGCCATCCACATCTGTGCAAGATAAAGACTGTTTAACAATGCCGGTCAGCCATTCTCCTTTACACAAGAACTGAAACTCCATTTAAATTAGAAGGGCTTTAGGTTTTTGTGAGTATGTTTGAGGAAAAGGAGAATGTAAATTATTTAAAAAAAAAATATGGTGGTGAAGGTGGAGGAAAAAAGGAAAGATAAATCAACAGTTGTAAAAAAATGTATATACATGTTCATGCTTGTGTGGTAATTTCCTGTTGCTTTCCATTGTACTGGCATTATCCAAGTACAGCATGGATGACCCACAGCAAACAACATGGTCGTGGCTTCTTACAAAAATTTCTGAAAGGGAGTGTCATTCCTAGCGGAATGGGTTGTTATGGCCAAGGATTTTAAGGTTATAGGTCCTTTGTTGTTCTGCAAGCAGTGTAACAAATCTGTTCTTTTGGTATTTGAATGTATTGATTTAAAGTCTGGACAAGAATTTCAATATTGTTTTCTTTTATATTAGACATGTTATCTACTTTTTGTTTTCTGGTAGGTGACATATGTATGTGTATGACTTTGGTTCTGCAACATTTTAGAAAAAACATGGTAGTATGCAACTGAGTAATATTTTGGACTGAATGCAGTAAAACTGTATTTTGGTAGATAACTTATTGATTACCCATATAAAGTAAATTGTGTTAATGTGACCGCATATTTTACATTGAGGAATAATTCTTTACAGAGATATAAATATACTTCAAATGAAAGGGGGTGCTGCTGCTGCTGCTTTTTTTTTTTCTTTTTCTTTTTCTTCCCTTTTCCACCTTTTACTTCTGATTTCAGCCCCTCTACCCATAGTAAATGGTGCTGATTTGTGTGAGAAACAAGACAATACTTCAGCTTGTTATGTACTGTTTCTTTGTATTTGCTTTCAGGCAATGGACAGTAAATCTGTACTGAAAAAAAAAAAAAAAAAGACAGGATAATTAAAACCATTTTCACTTTCAAACAGTGCTTCTGTTTCCCTTCAGTATTTCTGTGAATAAGAGACCATTGTTTCATCACAGCATCCCGTCTCATTGCTGTGCCCTCCTAATGAAACTGGAATTTCTGCAGGAATCCAGGAAATCACTAACAAGAGATTCACTGAGCAATAAGGTTTCCAGTTTCTGAGTTCTGGACTCTTGTTCAAGGACTCTCTTGGCAACTGTAAACTTATTTAAAATAAATATTGACACGCTAATTTGAAAAATAATGAAGTCTGTTCTCTTCATGCAATATGGAGCAATTTAAAAAGACGAATTTTGGGGGTTACCTTAATGTCTGGAATTGAAGCTAAAGCGAAAGGTAGTTTGATTATACAAGAAATTTAAAATTCATTACTTGGCTATTATTGGCAACTTGGAATCTAGGTTTGCAATTATCTAGAGCTGTAAATTATCTAAAATCAATATATAGATACTTTGAGTTATATATGTTTAATATGGGGCTAGACATTTAATTATGATGACACACCATTTTTATTAGTTTGGCAAATGTAGCTATTTAGAAGATATTTACAGATGATCATAATTTTAATAGCATACATATATTATGGAAATTTGTAGATGCCAGTCCAGCGAAAGTGTTTTTCTGTCTCTGTCCTTCTTTCCTTCTTTTTTAGATATTTGGTATATGAATGACATGGCACGTATGTGCACATACACATTAATTGCATTTATTTACAAATATTGTCCTCAAAAGAGCATTGGATTATTGAATTATTATCCTCCCAGTGTTTTGGAAATGAATTTTCTCTTAGAAAGATTTATGAATTCAACAGGTTTAAGTGTACTGTCTGACATACAGCTGTGCAGATGTTGAAAATAGATTTTTAGTTTAATCATAAGCTCAGTTTTTCACTGAAAAAATATATAACCAATGCGAAATTCCAGGCAAATCTTATTCTTACTGTTCCCTCCTAGATCTTTTTATAGCATATTACTGTGATTGGACTTCCATTGAATTGATAGTCAAAAGTGCTGTGCTCCTATTTTATAAGGAAAAATAATATAATAATTTTCTATATGCACAAGAATGCAATTCTGGCAGTGTTAGAATTTAGGTATATTAATACTGCTCAATACATATGACAAATATTTCTTTACAGCAATTGCATATTTTCTGCTTTCACGTATATTCTTTAAATTTTGTTAGAGCAAGGGAGAATTCTCTACTACAAATCTGACAGAATTTCAGCAGAATATGCTTCTGACAAAGTCTGCTTTCTCCAGATGTTTTGTTTTGCTTTTAGTGAGGCTTCTCAAATATTTTTATTCTTCCTCAAGTAAGAAAAACTTGAAATAAATGAAACTTTTTTATGAAATTACTTTTCTGTGTGAAGTCTAATCTATTTCTTGTTTAGTCCAGAAGCTTATTTATTTGTTTTAAAGTCATGGAAAACTACAGAGATGGAAATAATACACAGTAACAACAATAACAATGGGAATAACAAAAGCAATGGGAATAATTTTCCTTAAGTATTTATTGAATAAATTTGAGAATTGTTTTGCTTGTTAGTTCTTAATTTTGCAGGAATATTTACTTGTATTGTTCGTTCAAGATTTTATCCTTTAAGTTTGAATGCTCTGTTTATCGTAGAAAATAAGAACATGACAAGGGAAAGTAGAAATTGTCCTTTTCTTTATAGTAATTGAGAAATCACTTGAGTAGCTTATATATGGAAATGCCTTTTTCATTTTTTTATTTTTTTTTCTGCATATGTTCTTAATTTGGCAAAGGTATGCTAGGAGGTGTTGACAGTTTTTTTTTTAATTAACTTTTTTTAGAAATTGTGTTGGTATATTAGTTTTTTTTTGTTTGTTTGTTTTTTTTAACGCATATAATCAACATTCCTATGTTGTTGTTTTTTTGTTGTTGTTGTTTGTTTGTTTGTTTGTTTGTTTTTCTGTTTAAAAAAGGAAATTTTCCCAAACTGTATTTTGTCAAGGGATGTGCTTTTAATAGTTAATTCTGCTGTGATTTTTACATAAAGATAAGAAAATTGACAGGAATGGCACAGATTTTGATGCCTCTTGCATCAAAACTCCTTGATGGCAAAAGTGGGAAGTGCAGTGGCTGTAGTAGTTTCTCATGAAGACCATGAAGGAAGAACAGGTAGTCTGTTCCCAGCCACTGCCACACCCCCCGAATGAAACAAACTACCAACAAATAGAGCTTTAATGAAGGGCTGTTATTTCCTGCATACTAGCCAAGAGAAAAAGAACAATTGTCCAGCTGTGTTGTATTAGAAAAGCATGGGGAAAATAAAGATTTAGAGTTGACCTGGTAGTCCTGCTCTTCCCTGTAGTTTTGCTGTTGCAGTGCTAGTGCAGTCCACTAGTCCACTAGTACCAGTCATGACAGACTTGCCTGGAGACTCCACATAACAGTAAGTATAGCAACTTGCTGGTGTTGACAAGCTTTAAAGAGATGGAAAGAAATAATACCAGACTAGATATATTTCTAGTTTGGACTGTTTATTTCTGTCAAGCAAATTTAAACATTTCTGTCTGAAATATTCTAGGTGTGAAGGTGTGCTCACCTGCTTATAGGCAGTATGATCATTGAAAAGCAGATGGACAATTTTATTGCTGGCTTGAAACCAAACTCCTATTCTCAACGGTCACCCTAAACTGGCCTTGTAATTCCTGTGATGTTTCAAAATTGGACCGCATCAATATCCAATTCATAATTCTTCTATGTATATAGCTTTTTCCATTAAGTTGAATTTTCCTACTGAGGTGCATACAGTCCGTTTCACTTTACCTCCTTCCAACTACAGCATAGAGAATATAGCAAGGGATGGGTTTATGAGCAGCACATTGAAAGCAATTAACACTGGAATTGAATCTACATCAAGATAACAACAGGTGATTATACTATTTAACAACTGTTAAATGGTGTTGATGACTAAGTGTAGACCACAAACCCAACAGATTAGGACACAGAGAAATTCAGCTGGCATGTAAATTAAACAAAAATTATATAGATAATTTAGGAATATATTTTCTTCTGAAAAGCTGCACAATAGTTTAGAATGCAATAATTATATATATTTTTCTTCACTGACACACTGCTAGGGTAAGGAAGGTCATTTTGCAGTAGGTATTTTAAATTGAAAAAATCAATTAGCTTAAAGTATTTTTGTGTGTATGTGTTTAGATGCATCTAAACACATACACACAAAATAATCATTTCTATGTTCCACATTTATGGGCTGCTTATTGTTACTTTGGGTAATGGAGAATTTAGACTTAGCTGGATGAAGGAACCTAGGTAACAACAGTGGGCAGTCAAGTATCCAAATTAAGATTTTATATTGGAGCAAAAGCAATTTGAGTATTTTGGAAAGAAAATACTTTGCTTCAGTTAAATGATCTCTAATTGTCTTAATATAAAGCCACCTAACTTAATAGAGGAAATTTTTCCTCTCCTGATGGGAATGTTACTAGTGTCTTTCAGTTCTCTAATGACCAATGTTAGCATAAATTAGGGATAGTATTGTAAGTTTGCTATGATTTGTATGCGTTCTGTCATCTAATCCAATTTATTTCACATATGCCTCTCCATCCAGAAAAGGCAAATCAATGCTTTCCTAAAATTCCTTTAGTGTGTGCAAAATCCTAAATGATCTTCAATTGTCTTTCACTTATCAAAGTCCCATAAGGAGCAACTGGATGTTGATGGGATATCACTCCAGATAGATGGGCAGAAAATAATGGAGGATGCGAATGATTCATGGGAAAAAAAAAAAAGTTTTGGTAACTATAAGCTTACTGTATGCTGCTCAGAGTTCAGGTCTCACTTTTCTTCTGTTAATTCCATGTTAAGATTTTGATTTTGTAAGAAAACAGATGGCTATCAACTTAAACAGGTGTTTACATTGCACTTTTTAAAGCTTAAATGATGAACACACAGCTTGAATTTTGCTGTAGTACACAGGGAATTAGTGCTTTTGAAAGGGTGTCTGAGTAGAGAAAAATTGTGTGTGTGTGTGTGCATGTCTTTGGACCTTTGCTATTATAGAATGCAATGAAAGACAGTGGATTTGAAGGAACAGTTTCTTTTCCACCCCTGTAGAGTATATCTTGATGAGAATATACACCACAAAAATGTGATCTAAATGACTTGCAGTAAATAAAGGAAGAGCAAGGGGGGAAGCATTTACTGTTTGGTGATTCTTTCAGATTTTATGGGTAGGTCAGCATGTTGCTGCCTCCTTAGAAGGAAAACAGATAGAATTAGACTTCATATGTATTAGTATTCATATGTATTATACTTATTTTGTAGTTTGTTGTGTGTGTCCTCAAATAAGCAATTTTAAACATCTTTAAATCTGAAAAAAGCTTGCTAAAATAAGGTGTATAATGCCTAATAGAATTTGATTATAAAGTAGCATGGTGTTAACTATAACACTGAAGTCTTACACTGGTTTCAATCATGGCTGCTGTATAATCTCATTATTCTGCCAGTTTTTCATTGATAGAAATATAAAAAGTATCAGATAATAATAGAACAGCGCCGGGCTGTTCTCACACACATACAGTTTCTCTCCACTTCTCATCAAAGATTCAAGAAACCCCTGCTGCAGTGACTGCTGTGAAGACTCCACTATATATTTTTTTATATATATATATATAATCAACATATATAGTAGTATTCAGTGAACAGGTAAATGATTTAATGTACACTGATCAAATTAACTTGTATTTCTACGTTTGTTTGTCTTCTAATTAGCAGGTAGATGCATCTATATGCCAGTTCCAAAATGTAAGGTATATTAGCGCCCTGATTTCCTCTCCTTTATGGATTCTGCCACCTTGTGGCAATCAGTAAGGGGAAAGGATTAGTGGGAAGGAAAAAAAATCTCTGCCCACCTCTTCTCATGTTGATGTGCTCAGAAAGGTTGAAAGGAGGGAGTAATTGAACAGAACCTTGACTTTCCTTTCGGAAGTGCTTCCAAAGTACAAGGTGACGTTGCCTACTACCTTTTCTGACCTTCTGTAGAGAATTTTCCCTTTAGAGTGGAGAGTGAAACAGAATTACTGACAAGGATATCATTTATCCGTAAATACATGAAGCAAAGACGTACGGTGAGGTACTAAGGTTTGTTTATTTATAATCTAAGTCTGTCAGGAAGGGATGGTAGTGAGCTTTTTGAGACATGTCTTAACTGTGGTCAGAGGTTACAACTCTAGCTTCTGGTAGCCAGAATTTGCTCAAAATTTATCAAGCTGCCGTGGGAAGAATAGTAAGCTGGTTAACTAAGGTGCTAGCAAATATGGAGCAGTGAAAAGTTATTTACAATGTGCTTCTTTACATATAATGTCTTTTGTACCCTATATTTGAGCATATATAGCTAAGAGTAAAAAATAAATTAAATGAAATGTTAGCTTATTATTATTATTATTATCTAATAAGCCATTAAACACCTGTAGTGCTGCTCTATCAGCACTTCTTTTCTATGCTGTTTAGCATCATAAACCATTGGACTTGAATCCTTTCACTGGTGTATGAAAAGTGTGTCTACATTAGCAGTTTGGTTTGCTGGGGTGTGCAGATTTGCTTTGTATTTGACCTTGGAGTCTTGCAACACTCGACAGAGCGTACTCTGAGTGCACGAGATGGATTTCCTTCAGGTGGAAACAGGGTGAAGCTCTGATGTGAACGCAAGGTCCTCCAGCAGCTAGCGCTCTGTGCACGCTGAGTGGATACTAAGGGTGGTTTGCAGCTGGCACAGGCTCAGTTCCCAGTAAGAACAAAAAGAGGGGCTGTGGTCTTGGAACCACAGCACACTGGAAGAAACCTGAACCTCTCTCCTTCCCACTGTACACCAAAACAGAGACAAGCTATAGACATGTAGGCGTACTCACTCTGTGGACTTGGCTGTATTCTTAGGGAACGATTCCAAAACTTTGTGTAGGAAAGACGTACTACTTGGAAGGTTTATATTGCATTGAAGACAAAAGGTTTGTCCCCACCCAAAAAGCTCCTTTAATCTGTTGATGAGGTTATAAACTTGAAACATATTAAAGCCGAGGAACTGGATCATTGGGAAAGATTGTCAGGGAGGCTCTTCCAAAATTTGGAGTGTAATTTTATGTACTCTACAGTTTACATAAGGACTTCATTACAGTGTGTGTGTGTGTGTGTATATACTTGTTTCTTTTGGTTTAAGAAGCAGAGTAAAATGAGTTTAATATTGTGGGCATTGCTATATTGAAAAAAATAAAGCTAAAGGAATGCAGATTTTTTTCTCTGAAATTATCATGCCCTACTTATTTTTCAAATTAGTTCTTTCCTTGTGAGCTACCAGAACACTTAGATACTATGGGCAGGAAACATGAAAAAAAAAATAAAAATAAATAAATCTATTACCCTTCTAGTCAACTGAACAATAGGATTATGTACACCGGAGCAAATGCCTTTCAGTTGTTGAGTGATGCAGTTGATGTTTCCTATTAGGAACAAGAAGATTTAGTCTAAGGTCAGTGCACTTTCTTTATAGGTCAAACGAAATTTCTCATAGCAGAATCAAAGCAAGATCTATTTTAAAAGAACTTACGGAGTCATACTAAGAAAAGCATTCGTTGATATGAACCAAGAATTATTGTCTTAGTTCACCAACAACAGGGAGCAGGTTAGCTAATTCTGTACATGCTGAGTCAAATCTTCAGTTGGTATAAATCAGGATAGCTCTATTGACATAGCACTTCTGTACCAACATTCAATGCTTGAAGACGTGGCCCTCCAAGATGAAAAGGCCCTTCTCTGTTCTGCTGTTGTGAAGTCTGCTGTGTTAATGCAATTTCAAATGAATTTCAGGCAGGCTTGGCTTTTAATCTGCTCGGGAGCTGAAAGATGCAAAATACGTTTTTTTTTTTGTTTGTTTGTTTTTTGTATGTGTGTGTGTGTGTGTGTGATTTTTAGTTATAGAGCCAAGCATGTACTTATGCATATCACTAGGTTCTTGATACGGTATTCTTTTATTGTTGCACTAATGAATACCACAGGGTGCATGTTAGTAAGCTGCTAACAGATGTTTTAGGGTTGATTTTTCTTGAATGTAAAATTTATTATATATGATATACAAGATTATATTTAGCTTTTACACTTTCCCACATACGCTACTATGCTTACCATGGATGTCATTGCACGTAATGCCAGGAACAGAACTACCTAAAATAGGTGGGTATTTGTGAACCCTAGCAGACACCCATGCTCGTTGCCTTCCCTCTGTGGATGTGGAGGAGGAATAGGCTGAGGAGGAATTGGGGCTGGCTGAGTGAGCTGCGCTCGCATGCAGCTGTATCCATTTCCTTTGGCACAGGAGGAGCGTGCCCTCTGCAGATGCCTGCTTTGCTATTCTGTGCTTGCTTTCCTTCTGTCCAGGAAATTTAAGAATTACTGCATTCCTGTCTTTATTTTTATATATCTTCCATGCATGGCTTTAACACTTTCTGATAATTGACAAATGAGCCAGAAATACATGCTGATTTGTATTATCAAATCGAATCAAATTGTGGGGTGGGATTATTATGTATAGTCCTGAAATTAACCCTAGCTAAAACTTCAAAGGGTTGAGGCTAAATTCAGTCACTGTGCATGCACACTGAAGTGCATTTTGGGTGACTTGGAGGCACAGGTCTGTGATGCAGTGACAGGAGAATAAGGAAGAGAGAAGTTACAGAAGAGAGGAAAGCAGGAGCAACTGTAAAGCCAGTTCAGCACTCCAAGCAAATTCTGTGCTTCATTGATGCTAATAGAAATATAGTTATATTTCATACCATATCCCAATTTTGCTCTTTCCTGAAACATTTTTTACAGTTTAGTTCTGTGATTACCCTTTGATGTAACTAAGCTAAGTGTGTATAGAAGATGTACAAGAAATCTCTGCTCTGAAAATTAGAGATGGTCTGTAATTAACATAATTTGTTTGACAGCTTCACAGCATGCCTGTCTTAAAATATATTGATGATTTTTATTTATTTTTTTATGTTTAATTTTCACTCAGTTCCACTTAGGATACATGCTAAATTGACAGACATGAAAATGCTTTTACATTAGACATTTTCAGGTTTGTCATGTATTGGCATAAAGCTCTTGCACTGTCACTCCAAAATTGGTTCAGTTATTGTGGGGGAGGGAGCTGATTATCTTTCCCCTTTCCTCAGAAAATGCGATAAAAATTAGGTGGTTGACACCAAGAATGTTGCATGTATGAAGGTGGAATTGAAACAGAGCAAACACAAAAATGTTCCTGTTAATTTATGTGAGTAGTTTCACTAAAATAAATGAAAATTCACAGGTTTTAATGTTTGTGAGTTCAGGACTAAACCTGTTAAGAATAATGCCCTATATATTATCAAATGTATTGTTTCTATGACAAAGTGGTTCTATGAATCTATGACTGATTTTTTTTTTTTTTCAATAACATAAAACAGGGATTTAGTTTGGATGGTAAAGATAATGAATTGCCTTAAATAAATTGCATTCATGCTAGGGGAAGTAGTGGGTTGGGGCTCCAACTATAAAAATGTAATATAGGTCAATTAATATGAGATTTTTTCCCCTACTGGACTTATGATTCATTCTTAAGTAGAGTGTAGAAAGAGTGCAATTTTTTTCACATGTTTTGCTTCCAGTTAGAAAACAAACTGACTTGTTATACTTTCTATCTCATTAGGAAGCAAAATAATGATTTGTATTCCTATTTCCTTAAATTTAATTAACTTGTTACAACATTATGTAATAAGTGCCTAATACAATTGTTAGAAATACATATTAATTTATTTTGTCATTTGGACTTTTAGTATCTCTCTAGACTATGGTAAAGAGAAGACAGTAGAAATGATACTCGAGGTTCACATAATGAATGAAAGACTAAATATAGTAGGAAAAAAAAAAAAAGATAATCTTACTCTTGGAGTTGTTGCAACTTCAGTGTTGATTTGAAGTTTTATTAGAATAAAATTATTCTAAACTTCCACACAGGTATTTAAATAGTATTTTGAATAGTAATCTTCTGTCTATAGGTTCTTATTTAAAGAATGGCAGTTTAAAGTATGTATCTGTTTCTAAACTATTGCAGTACACTTAAGAAAGCTAGGCAAATTCAAAGACGCCCTAAATCTGAACTTGTAGGTAAATTTTGCCAGTTCTGTCTTTGAATCTGGGATTGATTCTAAAATGCAGTGCTTGACAACAGAACCACAGTTTTAGAAAAGCAGTTTGAGGATAACCCTTACAAATAGTAAAGATGAGCTTTCTTAAAAGATGGAAGGGAGGTGTACCTCCAATTTCAACAAGAAATGGAAATAGCAAATTTTTGGATCCTTCAGACAAATCTATATTATTACAAGCAGGTAGCAAGTCACAAGTTTTCTGTTAGCAGCGTTGATTATCTCAGAAGCTAGGATGGTATGCCTTTGCCTTTTGCAAAGACACAAAATGTTTAATTTCAAGCATTATGAGCAGTTGCCTGAAAGCTATTGAGACTGTTCTGTGCGTAAATGTTAACAACGATGTAAGTATTTAGATAAGAGACTTAGCATTGTATGGTAAATATGCAATAAATAATCTGCAAATTTAAGCAAAGGATTCATCAAGTTTTGACACATTCTCTCTAATAATTGCCTCAGTTCTGGGAGGAATGAATGCATTCATAGATTTTGTTTGTTTATCATCATTTTTCAAGCATAAAAATATTGGTGTCAAACCTTGTCTAAAAATCTATGAGGATGTGATGCAGTATACCTGATCATTTCTAATTTATTCTTTAATAGAAAATGATGCAAAATGAGAGAATGATCAGGTATCAAATAGAAATGAACCATTGATGGATTTTTGTGTTTTGTTGGCACTGGATGGTTATAGATGCATCAATAAAAATTTCATATTCATGAAATGGAGAAAAAGGCAAATGTTATGATGACTTAACTGCTAAATCAAATTTAAGACTTCTTCTGAAAGTATAGATCTCTGAAATACCTGTGAGGAAGTTGGAAAAGGCGAGTTGTGTCAAATTTCATGATCTGTTAAAAAGCACTGGCTGCAACATTAGATCAAAAAAGATGTTCCCTGTGGTAGAAATATGTTAAGTAATTAAATTTTCTCTATAGTAAGTTCACATGTATAAAATAAGTCTCTTTGGTAGTAAATTACTTTTTGAAAAGAATGTTTCAAACAGTAGACCTGAATTGTTGGCTGGGGCCCAAAGCATTAGGCAGTGATGCTACAAAGCTGAATTAACATTTTCTCATATTAAGCCAATGCTGCAGCCCAGGAAACCTGTCAGTAAAGCTTATGTGACATGCTAAACTGTCATTTGCTGACATGTCATGGCAGAATGACTCCAAAATATATTGATTTGAAATCATGACATTTTGTTGGGGAGAAGAGAGGAGAAGGAAAAGAACTAGCTACAAAGCAAGAAAAATAATAAAACTTATACTACCAGTGAATAACTGGGAGCTTGTAGGTAAATGGTAAATCTTCAATGAAATTTAAGCTATGATGCATTTAAAACAACAACAGAACAAGCAAACAAACAAAATGCAACCCTTTCTATAATTTATATAGGTAGTCCCTTGGTTGGGCCATAATTAGTTAATAAAACAACAAATGAAATAGACATCTGACTAAACCAAACAAAATGTCAGTCACACGGTTGGCTAGTTTCCTGAGATAAAAAAAACAAAACAACTAGGTTAGTGCTCTGTGTTACTAACTGCATATTTCCTGAAGACAAACCAACCAAAGATAGTCTAAGCTATAATACATAGTCAAATAAATGACAAAAACATGGCAACACAACAATTGACAACTATCCATCTTGCTTCCTTATTAGCATACTGGCAAGAAACAATATGTATGTATATTTTTCATTCTTTAGGCATAATAGTGAATATAATACAAATATGCATTGAAAACTTTCATATTGAAACGTTTCACGTACCTGTTTCAAGGGGAGAGATCATATTTCTGAATGTCTATTTTGACCAGCTGTGTAACACCAGAATGTCAAATAACTTTAATCAGCGGGTCATGTGGTGCTGTTTTCTCTGAGAAAGATTTTTACTCTTAGAAAGCATTTCCTAAGGGATGTTATAATTAAAAAAAAAAAAAAAAAATCATACACATTTTCTGAGGGTCACTGCTGGACAAGTAAGTCTACAACGGCAGTGAATTTGCAAAGTCCCCATCAATGTTTATTCAAAACAAAACACCACTTTTGTAAGGTAGGAGGAGAAAATCTACCGATCATATATTGACACTTACAGATGAACTTTTATCTAGGATTGCACATTAAAAAAAATAAAACATAGAAGTTTTTAGTTATTTATTTGGTTTTGTTTTATCTGTACTTGTGAACAATGAATTCAAAGAATGTGTTTAATTTCCATAGGCATCCTCTTCAGACATAACAAGCAGTAGGAAAGCAAAAATCATGCTAAGCTTCACAGAAGCATAAGTATATTCTGTAATTGAAATAGGTTAAGAAGGCACGCTTCATAAAGAGATTGCCAAACTTCTACAGAACATTGTGCATGGACAATTTGATGTTATTTTATAGTTTGTCAGTCTAGTCATGATTTACTTTCCAAACAACATACATGTATTTTATGTGTGGAACTAAACCGCAAAAACTAATGTAATAAATCAGAATCCTTAAAAAAGTCTCTTAAAAGCTTCTGTAAAGGGTTAACAAATATTTTGCTGCTTTAATCTCTTCTCAAATGAACTGTGTTCATCCTGTTAACAATTGTGTAGCCTCATTAATATAGTTAATGAATTGATCTTACTGTTAAGGTGCTCAAAGCAACCTACAAATAACATCATGAATATTTAATCAAACATTGATCTCAATCAGCAGATTCAAACATCAATCAGTCGTATCAAATCAGTCTTCATAGATTCTTTCCATGTTATCAGTTACTTGTTGAATTTAATTAAAGTTATAACAGCATTTTAAGAAAGCACAAATGGAAGCTTCTATTCTTCCTCTCTTCCCCACCACCAGTGGTGAGGATCATTTTCCTGATCCTGTTTCAGTTATTCACAGTCCACTTTTCCCCTCTGAAGAGGGAGGAGCTGGGAGCTCAGTTGTATTGTGCCAGAGAAACCTGAAAATCTGCTACTTGTCCAACTGCCCCTGTAGTACAGGGTCCATTAGAGACTCGACTTCAGAATTGCTTCTTCCAATAGTTCAGCAGTTCTGCCCATGGTGAAGCAAATGAATTCTGACATTCACTCCATCAATCTGCTACTACACATTTTTTATCTTCTAGTCCAGAACACATACATTATACTCAGCAAGAGATGAGCTTTTTTCACAGAATGTTATCTGCTTGCTGCCTGACAGCAATGTTAATGGCTCTGCTGTTTTTTTGAATTTGGAATATTGAAAACACAGGATCCCTTCAGATCCAGGCATTTCAACACAAGTATCCTGTTCTCTTAAGGAAGGACCCTTCTAATACCCCGCAATTATACCTGTTTCAAAAGGAAAAAACAAACAAACAGCAAACAAACAACAAAAAACAAACAAACAAACAGACAAAAAACAGTATTTCATACCACATTCCTTAAATATATACTAATAAGGTTAAAGTGAGAAAAACTGTCACTCCATGCATGAATAGCAAGCCAGGTTATCTATTTGAATGAGATAGTAAGTCTTGATCTATTCTGAAAAGTACCATAGTGTAATGAAATTTTCAGTAGAACACCAGAAAACAAAACAAAATTCTGTGCATGATAATATTCCTTTCAAACATCATACAATATTGAAGGTGGAGGTGTTTGCTAAGGCTCATTCTTCAGTATGCTCCTGGTGATTTTGATTTATGAACTCATTGGTGGGAGAGAAAGGTACTTTTATTCCAGCAGATAAACTCCCTGAAGTCTGATATGAAGATTTTTTATAAAATACAATAGGAGGAATACTTAAGAATTTACTGTTGCACCATAGCGTTTTATGACTGACTGCCACAGGTGATGGTATTTAGAAAATTACATTCACTTGAGAGCTGGGCAATTTTGTTTTTGGATCTCACATTAAAGCAGGCAGAAACAGAACTTGGCTTACTTGGGTTGTATGTTCAGTGATTACCAGCCCATTTTGTTACAGCACCTTTATAGCCTTTCTGTGACTAGCACACCGGAGTCCATGTGCCTACTGAGATACTTCATCCTAGAAAATCTTTAATGTTGTTATCATTTTTCTTTTGTTTTTGTTCATCTGAATCACTTGGCAAACTGAGCTGAACTGCACTTTTTCAGTAAATTAAATACAGTGAGGAACTGGTGAAAGGTGTTTTCTCACTATGAAAATGTTGAGTTCCGGCTCAGCAGCATCCTGTTAAGCTCTGCAATTTAACCTTGACCTTTAAATGAATTTACTTTACCATTGCATTCACCACTACTCAAGCCCTATCATCCAAAAATGTCATGGGTCATGAATATCAACAGTACCCACTAAAATTTGAAAGGGTGGTATCCAAAATTTTGACAGAAACAGTGTTTTGCTGACTAGCAGTCATAGTGCTATGCTAATAAACATTCAAATTCTTCTGTGCTTAACACAAAAGCAGTAGAGTTTCTGTTTTACTTTTAACACTTAACAGTTTTTACAGTACAGAGATACCACTTTCTTAAAGATTATAAATTTAAGCATGCATTCTTTTCTAAGAATAGGAGTGCAGAAACTTATTTTGTCTAATGAACACACATCTTTCAAGGCATTCTTTTCTTACTTTTCTTACTTAATCTCATTGTAATTAAATGGGATACATCAAAAAGTAAGGAACTTTGCCACTGAAGGAGTGTATAAGCCTTTCTTTCAAATGGTCACTAAGCATCATCAAAACTCTGGATTTCTGAAAGCTCATCCACTGAGTGTAGACAGCAAAGCTCTATTTGTAACAACACTCAGTGCAGAGACAACTGAGGAACTTGGCTCTAGATGATGACAGTCATGTAGTGCATTCAGTATGTTCTACTGAATTAGAAGTCACATAGAAAGACTTGCAACTGGGGAGCAGAGGGGAAAGGCTGCAGGGGAAGTCTTTCTTCTCTGGTTTATATTAATGAATAAGTATCTGGATTTATTAATCTATTTATAAAACTGGAATTGTTTTTGGTGAAATGGAATTGTCCAGATTCTGTTTAAAATTTTTATCTAAGCCTATTAAAAAGTTCTTTAGAGAAACGGATATCCTTTGCTCCACAATGTTCTAATATTAACATAACAAGTAGGCATCCAACTCGATTTCTTTGCCAGTTAACAGTTCTGATGGTCTTTAAAACACTTAAAGATATATATAAATATATTTAAGTTCCTTATCATCTTTAATGGTATACAGACTAAACGTAAAATCATCCCCTGTATCTTATGTAGATGTAAATATAAAAATCAAAGCAAGTTATTTGTTATTTAGCGTATTTAGGTAATATCAAACTATCTTTCCACATCACTTGGAAGGAGAGTCTTAAAAATTCATTAAGGGAGGAAAAAACTTATTCATGAAATAATTTATTTTATTTCATTAATTTTTTGTTAGTATTGAAAACTTATTATTTTTTTTTTCTGAAAAATATTTTATAATGGTAAAATACAGGTAGGTTTGAGAATTTTGACTTTCACATCAAAATGATCTTTTTGTCTTTGTGTTGTTTACTTTCAGTGCAGCTTTTTTATTTTGCTTCTCTCTTTTCAGACCAGAATTAGTGCTAAAATAAGCAGAAAGGACACTGGGTGATCATGTACTTTTAGGAAAATTGCCCTGTTTTTTCAAGCTATTTCAACATACTGATAGGATAAATATTTTCACAATCCTATTTTTGCTGTAGTTTAAATAGTATTTGGAAGTATATTTCTGAGTGTTTTGTTCAAAAAAAGGTGTAGAATTATAGTTTTCTTGCAAAATACAAGGCTGCAATTTGTCTGACCTTCTTTTCTGTTTTCTATCTGCATACATTAAATGAATGACTCTCCATTTTGCAGCTGAGAGAAGCACAACTTTGAATGAAAAATGTTGCTATTAAAAAAGAGGGAACAAATTGCATAAATTATAAATGACCTGCAGAAGCTGAGATGTACTACCACATTACCCTGATTATACATGCATGGTTTTTTTGTCATTAATCCCACAAAATAGCACGGCAACCTATGGAAGTCATGCAGATGCAGATCTTTTGGTAAAGAAACATGACTCCAAATGGATTTATGGGCATTATATTATGCTTTAAAATGAAAAGAGGATGGAGGGAGGGGGAGAAATTCAGGACC
Organism: Netta rufina; assembly: GCF_964035555.1. Taxonomy (NCBI): domain Eukaryota; kingdom Metazoa; phylum Chordata; class Aves; order Anseriformes; family Anatidae; genus Netta; species Netta rufina. The sequence goes on from NC_140123.1 coordinate 104,667,269, forward strand.
AATATAAGTCCTGAGGTTATACTTGTTAATCTTACACACATGAACAGTTGTTTTTTTGCTTTATACTTTCAAGAAGTTATTATTTTATTGGAATTCATATATTTAAAAAAAAAAAAAAAAGTAATTGATGCTTCAGTGGGTGTCCAATCTAGTGCTTGAGATTGCACTAGATTGTAAATATTCCCTCGGAAAAAAATAAAAATAAAAATAATAAAAAAAATTGCTCATTGCAACCTTTCTGTGTCAAAGATTTTGGCTGATCCTAAATTTGAGTTGTTCAATGCTTCCTTGCATGTTATAGAATGATAATTTCAGATCACTGAACATTGATGCAGCACATTTTCATGAATAAATTACTAGTAATATAGTTACTAAGTTCATTTCATTTATGAGTATTGTTAGGATTAATACAGTAACACAGAACACTAGGTCAAGTCACAGATTTATCTGGCATGTTATTCTGTTTCTCTGATAATAGCACGTATAAAAATACCTTTCCAGATTTTTCTCACAATCACTAACAATTTGCAGGTCAGGAATTTAAATACCTATCCTTTGATGTATTCTTCTAAGAATGTCTTCAGTTACTTTTAGAAATTAAATAAAATTCAGTAATATTGAACAGCCAGTAAGGGCACAACTGAGCTCTTCAATGTACAAAGAATTCTACCTTTGTTTTTGAATGTGTTTTTTGGTAGTTTCGTCTAATGCCCCTTATTCTTATAGTGAAGGAAAAACTCGATGAACAATTGCTGTCCTTGTCCTTGCCATTTGTGACATGACTGCCATAAACTATATATCTCAGTCTACTTTCCAGGCTAAAGATTCCTTTTTTTTTTTTTTTTTTTTTAAATAAGTCTTCTCACAGTAGTTTTTGCATTCATAAGGATTGTTTTTCATCATCCTTATTATCTTTTGTATACGTTTTCTGTATATGCATCCTCTTAAAGTGGAGAGAAGAGAGAGACATCCTGTATTTGAGATGTGGTTGCACTCTTACTGACTCTTTAAGTCAGTGGAAATCATGGACTAGTACAATGGCTCTCTGCTTTCCTAGCAAATCCCAACATAGAATGTTTTCTTCCATTAAAGACTGAAAAATAGATAACTGCAGACTTCACTACTGAACGTTTTTTCTCAAATGCTGAGTTTTATATAATCTCCAGTGATTATCATCAGCTACATTAATGCTGAATTAACCAGAAACTTGGCAACTTTCTATTATGATTTACAGATAGTTAATTATGTAGAATGTGTACAGACTGTAAGTATCGTCTAACTTCAGATAACTTTGTAATTTCACTTTTAACTCCTCTTCCAGATAGTTTTTAAATATTTCCCAACACAGCATGTGAACAGGCCTGTATGCACAATTCAGGGAATTGTATTAAACCATATTATCATACAGAAGGTTTTTTTTTTTTTTTTTTTTTTTTTTTTTCACCCAGTGTTTTAACAGATGAAGTATCTTACATTCTGTAACAGAAACCTGGCATTTAGCGTCACTTAAAATCTATTTCTCTATAATAAATTACTCCATTGTGGTGCTTTTAACTAGTATCATATTTGACACACGTTTTTTGGGAACATCTCTATGAACATTTAAAAGTTGAACAAAATCTCTTTGCCTTCTAAAATACAATCTCTTTTTCGAGATCCAAGGCAAAGGAATTTCTTTTCGATATCAACAGAGTAGGAGCTTTGTAGTTCAAGTGTCACTGGAAGATAACAGGATTCTCAAGAGTAGTTAGTTGGACAAATTTATTATCTTTATACCTCTGGAAAACATTCACGGTTTAAAACCTTAAGCTTTTGTTTTAATTTAAACTGCTTTTACACTACCAAACAAAGCATACAACTTTAGTAGAACCACAGCTACATGCTACTCTGAAATGTCAGTAGATTGGCAAAATTTATGACCTTATGGTGGGTGATGTAAAGCTAACCAAGTTTAAATACACATATGTAACAGGAATTCTTATTTCCTTTTCTTAAGTCCCTTTGTCATGTTAGAAGGAGATGAAGATGGGAGATGGGAAAGGGAGGAGACAAACTGAGCATGAAATCTGAGTTGCTGAAGAAAATTAAAGGATGTGAAATGTGTTCACGCTCATTAAAGTGAAGTGACGTTCATCAAAGTCAATGTGCTTAATTTTTACTTTACTTTACATTTGCAAGTGACTTTTATTCTCCCCTCCCTATTCTTTTCTGCAAATGAAATCCTTTGGGGAAAGCAAAATAAAACAGAATCCACCCAAACTCACAATTGGTAAATAGTACTTGGTTTTAATTAATGGTATTAATCTGGGAGGCATTGAGTCCAGATGTCTCTTGGGAAATATAAGAGGGTGTAAGATACTGCATCCATCACATAAAAGAAATCTTGAAATTATTTCTGTCATTTTAAACTTAATACAGTGTCATTTTTCTTAAACTTTATTAATGTAACATTTATAAAGTAATGTTAACACCTTAAACTTCAAACAGTTTCAAAGATAATGGTGGATTCTAATGAATTTTCTTAATTAAAGGAATGGTTAGTTGTGCCTGTTTTCAGTAAATTAATTAAACTTTTACGCATTAAGCAAGAAGTTAATTCATTATTGAAGGATATAGGAAATGTAAGAAATCTGGCATTTGAGATGGATGCCATACCCTAATCTATCACTGATATTGTGAAGTTACATGCTTAAAAACGTTCTCTACAGTATAAAATATTACAGAAAGTGACTGGTGACTAACTAGAGGTATTTAAGGTATTTTAGTTTGAACCATCATTCTATACAGTAATCCTATAACTGGTATTAGAGAAATGAATTATTTTACATATGAAGTATTAGTAGGCATCTTCTTAAAAAGAAAAAGTCAGTGGAGATCATGTTCTCATGTAGTGTTCACTGATTCACAATGACAAGATTATTTTCTTGTGAAGAGGAAAACATCAAAGAGCATTAGCAGTATAAACTGTATTTGTTTGTTGAGCTCTGTACAAAATTAGGAACTTGCTTTTTTTTCTTCTCAACTTTCTCTGCCTCAGATCATAGCTTCTGTTTTGCTGTAAAGTTGCTTGGTTTCTCTTATCATGACTTGGTATAAAATACTTTGTTCAGACTTCTAAAAATGCAGGGAAGGCTGGCCCTGTGCAGGAATTCTAGATCCAATATTATGCTGTAATATTTTACTGGTGAGAGAGGCAAGCAAATCTCCCACACTGTGCATATAAATCTTTAATAATCAAGAGAGCAGATTTTAGTCTGTTCTCTTTGCACTTAAGTTCTTAGTGTGACACTGAAAAAAAAAAAAAAAAAAGAAAAAAAATAGGGAGAGATTTATTAGAGATACCTGTGTGATCATCTGCATACTCTGCCTCATTTTCTTGCATTAGAGAAAAATGCACAATGTCAGGCATTACTGTTTTATGACACACAGGGTAAAACTTTTATTTATGTGGGATATTGCCATGCCTTGGCAAGTCATTACCTTATGCAGCTTCCACCTGATGAGTCCTGGCCCTTGTTGGTGCAGATGTTTGGCTGTTAGAGGAGGGCATGGGGCAACTGCACTTCTTTCTGCTGGTTGCTGGTGGTGCTGCTGAATACACGAGAACCACAGTCTGGCCACTGCACTTTGAGGATGTGCATAGAAAAATGAAATTCAGTTAAGAATGTTGTGAGATTTACACAAAGAATACCACTTTTTTTTTTTTTTTTTTTTTTCCCCCCACCCCCTCTGATGGGCAATTTGTCTGTAGAAAACTGATGCAAATCAGCTTCTAATTAGAGCAGAGAATTTAAATCCCATGTTTTCTTGAATATACAAAGTCTCCATTTTTTCTTATACTTGCCTAACATAAAGAGAGAAGGTGCTGCTTCTCCTTAGTTGCAGGAAAGTGAAATGTGACAATATGACAATAGAAACTCTGCCCCTGCTCTAAGTGTAACATCAGCAGATACTAATGTGAAAGAATGCGTATGAAGGTACGCATGCACAGTTGTCTATGTTAATATAACATCTTTCCTGTTTCCCATTGGTCAGGTTCATGTACCCTTTGCATTGGCTTTGATCAGGATATGGAAGTTATTATCAAAACCTTGTAATCCCATATATTGGTGTATTTTGCTTAAAGTGCTGTTTTTGCGCAAATATCACTTTTAAGGAGAGTTTAGATTTGAAATAAAAATAGAAACTTCTGAAGCCATTGATTTCTGTAGGTTTTGCAATTAAAATAAATACTGTGGCATGCTCATCAAAGAGGAACTTAAAGTGGATCCTATCATAAAATGAAGCTCTCAGATGAGACTGAATTCTTGCAAGCATGTTTTCTGTGACAGTAGGTTTTCATAAGGTTAGATGTTTACTTGGTCAGCTACAATTCTAACTTCCGCATTTTTATTAATTGCATGATTCTAGGTGATGTGACTCCTCTCTATTCAACGTCAGATATGAGAGTTAAGAATAATGATTAAACATTGCAGAGGAAAAATGATTGCCTGAATACTCATCTTGTAGATTTTTTTTTTCCTTTTACAATATTATATTATTGACTGTAGTAGATCAGGACAACTTTGATAGAAGAATTGCACATAATTAAGTTTTCATGTGTATTTTAAAGCACAAAAAGATTAGAAGGCTATTTAAGAGGTGCTAGAACTGTCTCATGCCATATTGGTAAAATCTGTGGGGTATAGAACAACAAAAGTACTGATTTAGTACAACATGTCACATTATTGCAGCAGTAACTACAAGGAAGATTCCATGAATGGGTTTGAGCCTATACATATTTGTATCACAGAATACATTTTTTATCCTAAGATGAATAATGAAAATGGTTCCAGAAGTTATGTTCAAAAGACATGATATATCAATCTGTTGCTTTTTATTTATTTATTTTCTGATAGGATAATAAGGAATATTTGCATTACCTCTCTTTTTTTCTAGGCTTATTAATACTTTTGTGTCGTGGACACTCATGAAATATTGGCTTTTGAGAGTTTGACATTTCAGTGAGTTCTGATGTGTTGGTTTATGGCAATATTTGGCAACTCGAGGATAAAGAACAGAAGTCTGTGCAACTCCAGAAGTTCAGGGTCATTCCTTCAAGTTCCAGCCTAGGGCTACTTAATTCTGCAGTCCTCTAGCTCAGTTCTGAATTATAGGTAAACTCATGCATAATTGTATTTAGATAAATAACCCTATCATGTCAAATGGTTCCAATCCCAGGGGTAAAGTGAAGCCTTTGTGGTGGTGGCTGTTTTCACAGCACATATAGTTTGTACTTTCCTTACAGAGATGAGCTGATATTTAAAGATGTAAATTGGTGTTAACACATTGAACATTGCTTTATATTTTACTGAAAACAAGTAAATAAATTAAAATATTGTGTATTGACTCTTCAAATATAATTTAATAAGACTCTTTTGGAAAACCAGGATTCTGACTTAGATCATATGCAGTACTTCTGAGAATGTATGTGGTAAAGGAAACAATCCAAATCAGCACCCAAGAGAATCAGCTAATAGTTTGTAACTATTTTTTTTTTATTTTGTGTGTGTGTGTGTGTGTGTGTGTGTGTGTGTAAGAAAAGACTGGTTCTAGGTGATAGGAGGTCAGAGCACCAAAATACATTTTAGTAATAATCCACATATGTTGAAATAACATGCAGTCATCATAATGGCAGACAGACTCTTTCCAATGGGTGCTGGTGAGATTGGCTAGATCTCTTCTGTTTGAGGTCAGAGGCACGTGTTCTAACAGCTGTGAAGCAGCAAATGAAATATTGACCATGTTATTTTGTCATTTAATTTGTAATGATCTTGAATACTTTTGAAATGCTGGACAAGGCATGGTAAAATCCAATTGTGTCATTCCTTGTGATCTTAGGAAATAAGACAAATCACAATATAATGAGAGTGAAAAAGGTTAATGTAGTTTTCCAAAACCAATGAACAAGCACATATTGTGCAATAAGACTTTTGTGTCTCACAGCCTACAATTTTTTAATGTAGCTAGAACCTATACATATGCCCATCATTAAATGTTTTATGAGACTTTTATTACATTTTGCCTTTGCCGGATGGTTTAAACTTCATTTCAGAAGAGCATATTGAGTTATGAAGTTATTAAAAAAAACAACCCCGAACAACTTGCCAGTCTGTTTGGGCCCAGGCGCTTCTCCGATATGGAAAAATGTGAGTTCAAGGTCATGCTTGGAATTTCATTTCCTTGGTCAAAAATTCAAATAAAGAGTAATCTTATTGCACCATTCAGCTTCCACTGAAACCAAAGGGGATTTTGGTATGCAACTATAAGGGAATGGAAACAGGACTTTGAAAAGTATATGAATCAGAGAAGCATAAGTAAGCAAGAGAGTCACTCATCCATGTATCCAGCCCTGCTTGAGGGAACGTTTTGCATTTTGCATGAAACTAAGTATTTGCCTGCATTTCACTGCTTGAAATGCAGAGCAGAAACAAAGAACGAGAGGGGTTGACAGAAATACCTTTTATTGTCTCCTCAAGAACCAGAAGAATCCTGTTAGAAGAACCATTTCTTGTACGTTTCTTTCTTTTTTGGCATTTATGCTAGGAAATCATCAAAAGGCAATTTGGATTCAGAAACTGTAGTACCAAGTACCAAAATGTGAGCGAGTATGAAACATAGAAATCAAATTTGCAGGTTTGGGATTGAGGGATTTTTATTAAAATTCATTCTTGCCTGAGTACTAGAGATCAAATAAAAGATTGTTATGATTTCCCATATTGTCTAGAAACAACACTGAAGTAATATCTGAAAAGAAAAAGACAGTAGATATTGCTATATTTGTAGTAGTTTAGTTTCATTTAAATGATACATGCTTTGGAAACGATATTTAATACAGAGCTTCATATCAATAAATAAATAAAAGTGGAAGTCATATTAGTGTAAAGTTAGATGATGTTGGATAACAGATAAATACAATTCTTTTCAAATGACATTAAAATACAAGCAAGGAGTCATAATATTTGAGTTTGGTTTCAACCTTGGCTATAGACTATCTATTGGATAGAAAAGGTAATTGAACATACCTTTTTAGCTGGTTCTAATGACTTTTGGGTGGTGATTGCCCAATCTAATCCCAGGTTGTGGATGAGAGAGCTTTCTGGATGAGAGAGGTTTCCCAGCAATATTGTGGATGCCCCCTCCCTGGAAGTGTTTGAGGCCAGTTTGGATAGTGTTATAAGTTGCCCCCTTAATTTTTCAGAGAGCATTGTATTAACCATAGAATGGAATTTATTGAGTAAGCCAACAGCAAGCAAAACAGCGCTGGGCGGCCGGGGAGGCTCGGCTCCGCCAACAGCGTGCACCTCACCCCCGCCAGGGTCCCTTTTTATATTTTGGTAATTCCGGGATTACGCAGCACATTCTGGTATATTCTGCGACTGCACGCACTGTTGCTAGGGGGTCGTCTCTGTCCCTCTGGTGGTCGTGAAGATGAAGGCTGTAGTCTTCCTCAGCGTTGTGGTTCAACTTTTTTATTTGGTCATGTTGGCCCAGCGTGAGACAGAAAGGCAGGATGTTGATACATTAGTTTAGCAACTTATCAGGAGATGGTTACATGAGCTTTGCATCAGTGTCTTTGAACAAAAGAGGCAACTGAGATGCAGAAGGAGAGAAGGGGAGGGCGTTCTCTTTTTTGTCACGTTAAGCAAAAGAATTTTCATAGTGTCTAGCCAAGCATTATACAGCTCCTTACTTCAGCAGGAAGCTTTCGCAACTCCCGCTCCTCAAACAGAACTCCTTGTTTTTATAATACAAAAGACAATGAACAAACATTTATTGTGTATTACAGATAGGACTTTGAGCTACCTGGTCTGGTGGGAGGTGTCTCTGCCCGTGGCAGGAGGGTTGGAGTTAGATGATCTTTAAGGCTGCTCTAACCCAAGTCATTCTATGATGCTGCCATACTACAACCTTAGACCTTTTGACCAATGCTGAATGTTAATGGTGTTTTATTTTGTTTTGGTTTATTTTATTTTATTTTTGAGCTAGTTTCTTAGTTTACTACAATTAGAATCTTTAATAGCAGAATAGGGTGAGCGATACGCAACACTTGCTTCTTGGCAGTATGTCTGTGGGACATTGCATTTCCACAGCAAAAAAAAACATGTTTTTACTGATTTGTGTAATGGTTGGTTACTGTAGCAACCAGTCTGTCTATTGTAATGATCCCCCAATATCCATTACATTGTAGGCATGTTTCTGGAACAGTTTAGGATACTTATGTGATACGACAAGAAATCATTAACCTCATTCATTCATACTCATGAATAAGTTACATTTAGCTCAGTCCAGTTGTTTGGATCATCAAGGGCATGTCCATGTAGCAAGTACAGTTCTGCTAAATTTTTATAAATCCAAAATAAGTCTGAAGTTCATATTCTTTTTCCACTCTAGAAGACCTTGTGTGACTTGCTACAGGAATTCATTCAGTGCATTGCTGTTGCTACTCTTATTATTATATTAGATACCAGGCTATTTTTTTATTCCCACAGCCCCCTACTTTTCTGTTGTCAGATCTGTAATCTGTGTGAGAAGCACGTGGCCATCACAGACAGCCAGTAGAGAGGTCCATAGTCCCTGAGTAGAAAAAAATAAGGGTAATTTTCTGCAACCACAGCTAACATGCTCTGTGGAGGAAGAAAGCCATGAGATAACAAGGCAGTAGGCCAAAAGCAGCAGGCTGAAAGCTGGCTACAGCAGGATGATTGATGAGCAACAAGTGGCCAGAAGGTAGTCGTGCACACCTCGCCACTGATGCTGCCACAACAGCACCTGTAATATAAAGCATGTGTAAAGCAGTGTCGTGTGGTCAGCGCCGCTAGCTGTCAGGTGCAGAGCTAGGGCTCTGTTGAGTTAATAGGCACTATCCCTCGGTTAATACTGGCTGGTAGCAAAATTACATGGCTTTCTTTAAAGAAGTGCATGTGGATGGGCTTGTGTGGAGTTACAAAGACATAGCAAGGGCAGAGACCACAGAGTTGCCTCTAGCATCAGCTGTGCTTCCTTCTACACCTGTGTGGCAGGATGTGTTACCAGACAGCTGAGAGGTGGCAGCAGACATACCACGACAGACGTTACTTCTAATCTCCTCTAATCTGGCCCAGTTTCTCCAACTCAGATAGCTGAAGTTTTGGCTTTCAGAAATTGAGCACTGATCTTCTTCCAAAAAAAAGTAATTTTGAAACCGAGGATGCAATACATATGCTGCTGACCTGAGCATGTGTTACAACCTGATAATAACAGAATCATCACTCAGCATCACTTCACAAATGAGTGTACTGCTTAATCTTTCTGTGTCAAATCATGACTTCTTTAGGACTGCCTTATCGCGCTGAGACATTGCCTCTTCCTCTGTTACCATTAACTCTCCTGGACGATTACGTTTCCAGGAAAACAGCTAGGTGAGAGGCTGAATATGGATATGCAGGAGATTTGAATGGCCACATGTATTGCCACTTTTACAGAAAAAAAAAAAAAAAAAAAGTAAATTTGACATACCTGTATCTAAGAGCCCCCTCACGCACTGGCATGCCAGTAAGAAAGTAAAAGAATAAAATAAAATCGGTCCTTATTTCTCTCCGAGTAAAAGTGACGGGGAGATTATTAGTATCATTTCAACTGCAAAAACTCATCAGGCACCTGGTTATCAGTGAATGGCATAAGAGTACAAATAACGTGTAATTCAAATAATTTCAATTTCTGGGACTGAAGCACTCATTCTGGAACTGTCTCATTCAGTTTGTGACTGCATTATGATATGTTAAAAGCATTTTGGAAAGATAGGTAAACTTTTGAATTGGTTTCTGATGCAAGGGTTTTATGGTTTAAGGTAAACATTGTTCCAGTACAAATTGCAATCAGCAGAATCTGCACCACCATGAGGACAGAGGAAGAGCACTTCATTAGGTGGACAGGGAAAATTCCCTGTCTGTTGTGTGGATAGCCCTTCCTAGTTGCTGCCTCAACAAGTCTATGGGGATAACGGCTCTAAAGCCTAATCTAAAGCTCATCTAATTTAGTTGGACTCTTTTCCTTGTGCAGAAGCACCAAATGCCTTGCACAGAAATACCTGGCAGAAGGCTTTTAATTCGTGTAGGTCTAATGGAATCTATTCTGCTTTATTTATTTATTTATTTTTCCAGCAAAGCTTGACTGCCAATATATTAGGGGAACTAACATAGCTTGTTACACAGCATGTCTAGGTTTCAGTCATGGCAGCGATTGCAGAGTATTTTAGAGATATCCAAAGCTAGTTTTAAATTAGCTAGCTCAGGTATAAATAGTGTACAGCAACACAGATCTCAGGGCAGAAAAATATCCCTACTTCTTGGGCTGAAATAAATATATTTTTCTAAAATGGGGATTATCATCATACTGAATGTGTTTTTTACCTCTAACAATGATGGGAATTATTTGTTGCTTATTCCCTTTGAACTTGCAGACAGTTTTATGCTCTGGCTAAGTATCGGCCATTTTCCTGCATGATTCATAATTTGTAATGTAGGACACTGATCCAAGTTAAATTTAGCTGTATTTTTGAGGTTTCAATTTAAAAAGAAAACATTAATTTGCAAGCAAGGATTTTTATGAGGGAAAAATCCTAGAAGTTGACTGATCTGTTGGTGACTTAAATCTTTCAAACCAGTAAGCCCCACATAATCTTGAGCAATAGCTGAGCATTCATTTTTCTACATCATAAGTCAGCATCCTCTCTGAATATTTGAGGAATTATTTTAATGTCAACTAACATGAGGTTGCTGTGTGTGTAAATCCATAGTCAGTAAAACCCACACATCTACAAATGCATGCACAGTGTGCAGTCATTAGTGACAGGTTGTGATTAATATAAAGTTCACAAGATTTTTCAGGTGTATTCTAGCAGGATGTTGTCTTCTGTTGATCATCCCATTGTCACAATATCTTTTAGTCTGCCTAGTGCTCACCTTGTGATGCTCTATTAGTCAAAACATCTCTTTGCCTATATATTCAAATGAACTCTAGAGGTTATTAACTTGCCCTTGGCAAAAAGATTTAGTTTTCGAGGGCAAATGCATTTATAAATTCTATGTTTGACAGTTTTATTACATATTGTAAATAGAATACCCTGCCAGATTTTTATGACAGCCATCACTAAGTCATTCAGACCTTATTACTTTTCAACCCTTCACATACCTTGAATTTCTTTTTTTTTTAATTTCTTTTTTTTTATTTTTTTTTTTATTTTTAACAGGTCTTGCTTTGGTCAGTGCTCTTTTCTTGCTTCCATAGCCAAGTCTAACTTGACAATTTAAAACATTTTTGTATTAAGCCAAATGTTGTATCTTGCAGAAAATCAAGGCTGTATTTTAATTTAGCTCAGACAGACATTAATTTGCACATTCTGCATTTATAGTCATAGACTCATTTAAGCTTGTACGGTCTCTGCTAGCATTTAATGTAATAGTTTCTGTGCTCAGCTGCATACCGATCCTGGATCCTAATACCTCTAACTGAATTAGTATTGTGTAAAGTACTGCCGTTACTGACTTAATTTTACATTTTGTATTTCAGAACAATATACATACTGTGAAAAGAAAATAAAGCACAAGAGCCACGCTGGTGCTAAAACCTACTGAGAAGTATCTAGTTATTCTGTATTTTATTGACTTACATGTATTTGTCTGATTCTAAGGATGCATTCAAAGAATGAAAAAGAGTTGTTGAAGAGATTTGATTTAGATATGTAGTCTATTAGCAATGGAAATCTCACTTGTGCTGGACTTTCTGAACACAGGTAATAAAAACAACAGTTCCTGTTTTAGTTGTGTTTCCTGTTGAGATGATAAATGCAACAGGAGAAGAATATGAAACTGACTTCAGTAAAGATATATTAAAAGTGAAGAGTAAGGATTTTCAAAAACATCCAAGACCACAAAGACTAAATTCTTAAAATTTACAATCCTTTTGATACCTTGGCACTTTTGATATGTTAAGCCTTAATAGTAATTTTAGATAGATTAAGACGTAGTTGCTAGAGTGTCATCGTTGCCTCCAGGTGTTGGTACTCCCTACAACAGAAGCCGAATCAGTTGCTAGTGGTGGAGCCAGGGTGGTTCCCACCAGCCAGCAAGTGGGTCCTGATGGCCAGCCAGGGACCTTTTACCAGCCAGGAACCAAGCTGGAGCATCAGTACAGGGGCTGAGGGGAGCATGGGAGCTGTTGGTCTTGCCTACCGAAAGCCCCTACTGGCCTACAGATTGGTTGGGAGTCTCCAGGTCTGATGTCCTTAGGCCTGGGCCAAGCCTCTTGTCTTTCACCTTGATAAACTATGCTTTCATCCTCCCTGGGGATGCCACTTGAGGACAGACTGGAGGTACGGCTCATACAGTCAAAAGTGGTCTGAACTGTGAGGCCAACATGGGTGCTTATTAATGGTGCTTCCACTTTCTGAAGGTGACGGCAGGCTGTGAAAGTAGCAGGCTGGTTCCCACTCTCTTCTTGGTTTCTGCTGCTGCTACCAAATAAGGCACGTCTTCTTACAACTTGCACTTCTGATGAATCAGAACAATTTCCTTTTAATTTGGAATTTTGAATTGACTATAACGAGGCCTCTTGTGGAAATCCACTATATGTTGCTCCTCTCTCTTATATTTCTGTAAGTAACTGAGCAGATTCTCATAAAGGAAAGAATCAGGTGATTTTGCAGTTTTCAGGTTGTATGTTTTGCTGTCTAGGCAACTTAGAGTAGTTAGGTCACATTATGATAATTAGCCTATTTATAAGTTAGCTAACGGAGTTTTTTGTTTTAAGCCCTATAAATTCTAAAATTAGTGAATAAAGCTAGAAGCACATTTTCAGCTCCATTTAGATGAAAGGTGCTATATAATTTTAAAGCTATTATAAATGATTGAAAGATGTTTTCACAACTGCTGCTAGATTGCATAGGAATATGGAACAGTATGTCAAAAGATTTCAAAATTAATGTGGCTGTGGGTGCGTTCTGGAGAACAGCTGAAACTTCACTACAGCTTCCTTTCTGCCTGCTGCTATCTCAGTGTTTCAGTAATCAGGTATTTATTTTCATGCTGGCTGACTGACTTCACTTTCTCTCCTGAATCTTCCTATTTTATTTTATTTTATTTTATTTTATTTTATTTTATTTTATTTTATTTTATTTTATTTTATTTTATTTTATTTTATTTTATTTTATTTTATTTTTTTTTCTCCTTTTGGTAACAACAGATTCTAAGTCATCTTTAGGGTTGTGGTGGGGATCCAGGTGGATCTTTGTCTTGGTTTGAGGCCTCAGAATAACAGGATTATAAAACTGCTCTTGAAAACTAAACCAGACTTGACTTAACTGCATGTTAAAATATATTATTTATATCATCATGGTGTGTTGTCCATGATTGTGTTGTCCATTGCATTAAAAGCAGTTCAGGCATAGTTCTTATCTATGTAAAAACTATACAGCACATTCTTCCAGTAATTGTGATGTTTGATTAAAAAAAAATAAAAAGCTATGGTTGCATTTGCTACTAAATTTCTTACTTATATAGACCTAACATTTACTTTCAAATCAGCTTTTTAAGTGATTTTTCAATCTCTCAGTTGTTTTCTAGTGATTTTTGAGATACTCTCACTATTGGAGGGATGTTGGTTCTTTAATGTTTTTCTTGCAGCTAAAGTTAATAGAAGTCTTGTATTTGTGCATAATGCAAAATACTGATTTTAAATAATTAACTCTCTTTGGAAATTGTGAAGGTGACAGATAACAGTCTTTTCTGCCTAGCAAGTTGCTTCAAAGGTGCTATGAAAGGAAAGGAAAAAAACTCTTGAAAGATATTATAGGACTGGAGAACAAGTTTCAGCAAGAATTCTCTGTACACTAACCTGGGAATCTCATTTTTCAAATAAATCTTATTTTAAAAAAGGGTTCTTGAAAGCAGTAATTAGTATGGAAAACTTAGTTTTTCAAAAAATATCTTGAATTTAGTCCTGCAACTCTTCTTATTTTTTTTTGGTATGTGTCTAATTCTTGAGGGCCTCTATGAATCATGCTTTTACTTAGGAAAGAATGTGATCAAAGAATAAACACTAAGAAATTATATTAATTATATAACATACACTTTGAGATATTTTTTTTTCCCAGTTATATTTCATTAATTCTTCTGCTTTTGTTTTCTTTAATTTACGTTTTTAGCATTGTGATACCTCTGGGTGAACTCAACAGAGTTGTTATATCATTTAATATAATGGGATGTGACATGATGCAACTTGATATAGTGCCTGAAAATAATAAGGTACAATGCATTACAGAAGACATTTGAACATTGTAAGCACTGCAGGTAGAAAATAGCCAATTTGAAATCTGGCACATGCATATCTTCATTTTTGCTCTCTAATTATGCTATAAACAAACTTAATTCACTATCACACTTTGAAGTAGTTGGCAATTATTCTTTTCAGACTACAACATTACCTTAGGCAGCAAGAACTTCACTTCATACATCAACATGTTGTTGTGTTAATGTGCCTATTATTCTACATTTTGATTGACAATGCTAATTACAATTGTTCTTGAACTTAATGTGATTTTCTAGCTGACAGTGACCATTCTAAAAGGGGCAGTTTAATAAATGGGAACAACTTCGCTACAAGAGATACACGTATTTAAATGTGAACTGCTTTTCTTTTCCACAAAATCTAGGCATTGTTTTTCTGTAAGAAAGTCTTACCTCATAAAACCTTTGATGTGGTGATCATCAAATAAGCCTTATGGAGAATAAAACTTACGAAGAATTAAAGACAAACTGTAAAAGTGTACAAGAAAATGGAAAAGTTCTGAGATAACAAGTCATGGGACATAGTTAAAACACCTCCTTTGGAATCTGTTAATTTTAATGTAAAGAAAAAAAACAACAGTTATAGTTTAATTAGTAAGTGATGTGACTGAAAATTGGGATAATTCATGCATAGCTGAACCTTTTTATTCTGCTGAATAAAAGTATTCACCAGTTCAAACAAAAGAAAGAGCACTTGACAATCCACCCTACCTGGAAGCAAACTAATGAGCGCCTGCATAAAATCAGTGTAGACAAGTGATTTTTTTTTTATTTTTTTTTTTTTTTTCGGTAAGAGATGGATTCAGCTGTATGAACTGATTTGATGTTGCTATTTATAAAGTTGAATTTGTGCTTAGCCCGTTGTTGAGAAAGACGTCATTAATGTTTGTATTAATTATTTTACTGTGGCAGATTAAATTATGGCATTTGACCTTTGTGAGGATACGAAGGGTCCTCTGGAATTATGTTGTACTGTTTGAAATCAGAGAGGTACTGCCCTAATTAAACTCACAGGAAGTATCTTTCCAATCTCATTTAGTATTAGTATTTCAATGTCCCCTTTAACCCATAGGATAATTAATTAGCATTAGGAGACATATGCTCACGTCGTTCGTTCAGCCTTCTGATCAGCGCCTGTGCTTCCTCGTGTAACATCCCCCTGTCCAGACCAGCAGTGCTAGTCCCCCAAGGAGCACTGTGCCCCCTCCAAAAGGCTGTGGCTCCTCAGGGGGACACGGCTCTGATGGTTTCCTCTATGATGCGCTCCTCCTCCCTACACAACCAGCTCTGCCAGGCGTGTTAGTCTGGGATAGTCGCAATGGGAAATGTGGTTGCTGCCCTCTGTGGGTACAGAAGAAGGGGTAGAAGAGCAGAGGAAGGAGAAGCAAGGAAAATAGCAACCTGAAGTGTTTATAGGTGGGCAGGAGAGGCTGGCCTGGTCTGACATTGTAAATACAGTAAATAGCGTGGAGCTTTAGTCTGAAAACAGGGCTAAAAGGTCAGAGGGAGTTTGGGGCAGCAGGGAATGATAAGAGTAGGGAAAAGACAAAAAGCATCCTGCTCTGCTAAAAAATGGCTTAGGAACTGCTGCATTGTGATTGCTGAGAGAGGCTGGTACAGAGCAGCTCAGCCTGCTGGAAAGCTGGATATGCCCCAGCAGGGTCCTCCTCTCACCATTGATTACAAAAGGAAATTTGGGCTGCCAGGATCCTAATTTAGATCTCTCATGCAAATGTCTAAAACTGCCTGTGTTTTGGGGTGGAGTCTTGCTTTTTCTGATTTTCTGTTGTTTTGCACAATATAGCACTAGTCTGATTTGCTAAACTGTGATTACTGTTGTAAGTGTAAATAATAATAATAATCATTCCTGCTGTTATTTAAAATACATTGCAAACAAACCAAGGCCTCCAGTTTCTTCTTCACAGGAAAGAGTGTGCTGCAAGAAAAAAAATCCTTTGCACAGGAATAGAAAAGTGAATGTATTTCAAAGAATTCTAGGTTTAAACAAACAAAAATACGCTGGTGAGTTTTTGCTAATGATGGAAGCAACATATCTGGTCATTTGTGGGATATTTTAATTTTCCTGTATACAAGTTTTAAGTTTAATAATGGATATTAGTGCTGAATAAATACACTGCTATTAGGTCTTGCTTATGTTCATTATTAATTGCACTTATTGTTCTTCTAAGGCTTGATTGTGCTTGGATATCTTCTGAGGCAGACTGCATGGTGTCAGCCAGCATAGACTCTAGAGGAATGCAGGAGCTGCAAGTCTAACCTGGTGAAATCCTTTGCTTCCTTTTGGCTTGCTCAAATTCCCTTATCGTATTTTTGTCTGGTATTCTTGTCGTGAGCAAGTGCGTGGATCAGCAGCCAGATCTTGCCCTCAGCACCTTCTCCCGTGGCCCCAGTGCTGTCACATTTGGTTGTTCTCTTTTGTTGCTGCCCATGAGTGCAGCCCTGGTAGGGTCAACTGGGAGCATATCCAAACCTGTTACGGCTCATTGCCCTCGATACTGCTCGGCAGGAAGGAATGGAGTGGGACAGCTGTTAGCTTCATTGCATTGCAGTATTCCCCTGAACCATCACAGCTCATAAAACCCACTTTCTTTTCTTGCCTTTTAACACAGAAGCTTAGCATTAAATTAGGCAGCTAAGGCCCGGTATTCTTGTGGGCTCACTTAAATATGCATTCATTTTCAGGTGTATAGGGAAGCCAAATATGAGTGCATATCGCTACACAGGAATGTTAGAAGTTATTGTAATACTTATTAGTTTAGGATATTTGAACTACTTAATTCATTTCCTTCCTCAGAAAATAAAAAAATACGGAAAGAATAGAAAAAAAAAAATCTTAGTGTGGATACTTAGCTTAACACTGTGTAGGGGGTTATGATATTATGTGTTAAAGTAAATTTAATCTCTGACAGGTAAGAAAAAATAGTCTGTGTAACAAGAAAATGTTTTTATTCATAATAAATGTATGAAATAGTATGTGATCAAAAATAGAAGTGTATTTTGAAATTCTTCTACTTGAAAAATGAATAAAAAACTCTGGATAGAAGAGTTGACACGACAGCAGTTTATCTGACCTATCATTCTAGCTTCCAAACTACACCTTATGATATTTTAGCCATGCACTACTACTGTTTAAAGATCTCCAGGGATGGGAAGGAGTCCATGCACCGTGTAGTGATTTCTTTGTGTTTTTCTAGCCCTCAAATTCTGTAAAATTGCTGCAGCAATTTCTTATGTAGAAAATGTTGATAATATGTACTGTAGGGTAAATATGCCAAAGACTTAAATTAACTATTTGAAAAGGTTTTATGTTGTCTGCGTACTGCAAGCTTCCCTATGTAGTCCTGAAATTAGAGCACTGTGCTATGAAGGATAAGGTGGCAATATCATTATATCTCAGGCTCTGAGCTGATCTAAAGCATGTGTCCTAAAACAGGTCACTTCAACACTGGGTATAAACTCATTCTTAAATTGCTCATGGTTGGCCTGACAGATCTGACTTGTGCTTATCTTGATAATATGCATCCTTAAATGAAGGCCATATATGGCTATGAGTAAAATCCATTGCAATTGATAAGGAAGATTGATTTCATTATGGTAAATCATGAATCATGAATTCAGCCACAAAAGCATCCAAGTGTCCAAGTTTAGTTTTTGTCTCAAGTGTTTGTAAACTGTCCATTCTTTTGCATGTTGTGAGAAAAAAAAAATGCTTAAGGGATTAGAAATTGTGCATGTACTATGGTGATGAAAGCTACGTAACTATGCAGATAGATTAACATAAAGAATAAAAGGACACCTGCTATGACAACAAAGTCTGACAAGGTTTTTATACTTATTAAAGTATTTCCACAATTATCTTGAATGCAAGCCTACAGGAAACATCTGCTTACAATTTGCATTAGAGTACAGTCTACATCATAACTCAATTTTCTGAAGCAGCCACATAGTAATAAGTTTTTATTTGCAGATAGGTTACCCAGACTCTGCATCTGGAAGTCCTGTAGGTGCAGCATAAAAGTTTTTGAGTTATCATCTCAGATTGGCATGTAATCTGTTCTACAATATAATGCTGGCTTTTTGTTGTTGCTGTTTTCTCCAATAAAAAGTGGAATCGTCATTTAAAAAATTCAGTCACGTTATTTTATAGTACTGCTCATGCTCTGATGTAGGGTAATTATTGTAAAAGACTATGGCTAATTCCAATAAGTTAGCAGAGTACCGTGTTGTAACTATAAATTCCAGTTGGCACACATATTGATCAAGGTTTCTTGTTCCACTTGCACTTGTTTTAAAAGTGAGAAGCCTGGGAGCTCACCTAAGAATTGCTTACTTGTTGCCTCATATCTGGTCAGCAAAATCCTGTTCCTCATAGAAAAAGGAACTAAGTTTTTTTGTGTGTTGTGAGGAGCACTGAAACAGATGAAAACCTCATCTACAGTATGTAAGTCACACAAATCAAGTAAATAATTCACAGACCCCACCCATGTATGTATCTGAAACAGTGCCAAGCCATGGGTCTGACTACTGGTCCAGCAGACCACTTCTTTGTCTTTGCCTCCATTAACACTGAAATCTGAATTGACTTCCAATCTGAGTTAGAAGTCCTTCTTTGTTTCTCTGTTCAGCAAGCAGATAACATAGTAGTAGGAGCTTTCTTACTACATCTGAACTTCAGCTTTGATGTAGACCCATGGATGAGAAGCTTTGAGACCTTTTTAAAAACATTGTATCAAGAAAGGCATGGAGCTGTGATCTGGTCATGAATATTCCATGGATCAGATAAAGCCCAGTTATCCATTACAATTCATTTTCTGAACTCTATTAATCATAAACTTAATTTTGGTTTATAATTTAACGATCTGATTTGCTCTAGATTGTGAGGGTTTGAAGGTCAAGCCAGATGTCATTTGAAAGTAGTTTTCCCTTGATTTGCAATTGGATTTCTAAATTGACCTGCAACCTTGCTGACATATAATGTTAATGAACTACACATGGCTTGCATGTAGAGAGATGCAAATATATACGTTTTTACGATTTTGCTAGAATCAGTATTTTAAATTTAATTCTTTTTGACATTTAAATTCGATGAGTCTTCCACGCATATACCGGTGGGAGAAATTAGATCTCTTCGTTTATAAATATTTCTAATCATGAAACATCTCTCATTTGAGAAACTGCTAAAATGAGATGAATAAGTAAGCAACTGAGCCAATGCAGTACTGAGAAATGTTACTTGTATTTTCTTCATCAATTGCACCAATTGCTTGAGGTAGATAGCATTATGTCTCCGTTATTTGATAACGTTACAGTGAGGAAAGGTATTTCAGTGAAGAAAGCTAGTGCAAGCTTAAAAACCTTTAAACACTCTGCCTACTTACAGAAATGCATTTAATAAATCGTTAAAATAAAAATAAAAATCAGTGTCATAGAAATTAGAGGATCAGTTATGAAATCATTCAATGAGCAGCAGAAAGAGCAAAGGTTGTCAAGGAATGGTGCTATAATTCAAACTTAATGCATGTAAATCACAATGTAGATGCAAACCCTTCTAGTTTATAAATGTATAAGGCATTAGTAGAAAAGTTAATAATTGTTTCCTGTATTTCTTAAACTCTGTTTTTCTACTTTTGTGAATTACTTAAAGTTGAAGATGTATTTAAAAAAAAAAAAAAAAAAAAAGCAACACACAAAACCAAAAAAAAATACTCTGCCAGCTACACAAAGAGGTCAGAAATAGTATATAATTATTGCTGAGTTAATTGCTGGGTGCTAACATATATACAGACATACAGTATTCAACTCAGACATTATCACAATAGTGGACAATTAGGGCAAACTCAGTGACAGATAAAATGCAAGTTGAATTTTTAAGTATAGCGCTGTACTGACTTCTAAATTTTTAAATAATCTTAGAAAAATTGCCACTTCTGTCTTTAGCCTTGCATTCTAAAAGGATGGCTAAGTGAGCATAACAGTTGTAAATACCTTTTGAAAGATGATGCTCAAACTCAGAAGTATTTATTGTAAAGCTAGAGATGGTATTTTTTACTCAGTAATTCAGATGGTACAAGATGAAAACTATATCTACAATAAATAAAAATTATATAAATAAAACCATCTATGCTGTAGATGTAACATCTTTCTGAATATCAGTCTTGTTTAGACTCCAGTTAGTTTTATTAAATGAGTCCACATGCATTTTTTCATAAGTGATTTCACGAAAAGATAACTTCTTTTGTTTCTAATGTTTGGATTTTTTTTTCCCCTTTGGAAACACAGTGATCTTAGAAAGCAAAAGTGTTCTTTGCATAATATGTTCTGATAACTTCCTGGCTCCAAACTATCTTCCTTGAAATACCAATTTTGGTAAAAATGTGATCTTTTAATATGTCTTCTGACTTTTTATGTTTTGGAAAAAAATGGTTAATTTCAGAATTATAAAACATATGTTCAAATATCTTAAAAGACATAGGAAGATACAAGAAAAGATATAATAATTAAAAGAAATATATAGCAGCAGTCAGTACATTTTGTGAAGCTTAAGGATTAGAGGTTTCCTCTCAGACTTGAAACATTACTGTACTAATCTAGTGATGTAATGATGCTCTGTGCTTTTTGTTTATGGAAGTTGTTAAAGAAATGTTGGGATGAGGGAAAATCATTCTCTGTGAGTATTTGGATATGGGTTTCTGATGGTTCCTTTCAGAAGGAACAAGAATGTGGAGTCATAGCTTCAGATTTTTGATACAGGAAGAGCTCTGGCCAGTTATACTTGAATTTAAAAGACATTACTGCTCAACAGGTGTGTTCTTCTTTGAGGACTAATTAGGCATATCACAGTTTTCTTATAGTTTTAAAGGTATAAAAAACAAACAAACAAACAAAAAAGCATGCAGAGCTTTACCTGGACCTATTTAAGGAGCCTTTGATCACATACACAACACCAACCCCTTCCCAACACTGAAATTTCCCTTGCTTTCCAAATGAAAGACAATCCCTCTTGAAATTATTTTACAAACTTCTGGTTGTTTTCCAAAGTTTATGATTTATTTTTCACTCAATACTGTGGATGTGATTTATTGCCTGTTTCACAGAGGGAATGAGACTTAAATTGCTAAAGGCAGATGTGGGAAAAGCTGGGAGAGAGCATATGACAATTGATTTCAGAGTTATAGGGAAGCTTTATGGAGCCACATCTGATAAGGCTAACTCAACTTGGAGAAGAAAAACTGCTTTTTTCAATGTGAGCTCAGATGGATGGACTTCTAATTGTTCAATTAGTGGTGTAAATTACACTGACTTTTAAGCCAAAGATTGTATGAGTGATCTAAATTTCATGGAAGTCAGCAAGAGCATTCCATTTGCCTTCATAGATTTCAGGTGGCTTTCAAGGCTGTCAGCCAGGACAGTGATTTGGGGCTCCTGGCAGAGTGGAAGGGACAAGGTGAAGAAGCAGAATACATGTACATTGGTGCAATTTAAGTGTCTCAGATGAAGAGCAGGGCCTGTCTCTGCCTAAATCTTGATATCAGATCAACTGTACAGCTTCACTGATTAAATTTTTATGCAGGTGTAACCAGATAATTCTGATTGGCCAGGAATTTAGAAGAGTTTCAGCATTAGAAGAATTAAGCATTTCTGACTTAGTACCGCTGCTCATAACAGAAAAGGGAAGACGTGTTGTTACAACATGATAGCGTACAGTACAGCATCCTTTGCTTCGTGTTGCAGGCAGCATTCATGTTTTGGTTGGTGATTGCAGAGTGGATGAAAGACCACGGTGGCAGGACCCCACTAGGAATTATTGCATAATGCACAACGTACACAATCTGGGTTATCATCTTGGTATTGTAAAGTTTAGAGGCTTCTAGCATTCAGGAACTATTCTGTAGTGAAAACGCTTCTCAGACATGGGACGATGCTTCCAGTCATTTGCACTGCATCTCTCCCTTTTAAAACAGTTTTCTCCCTTTGGGTATATCTATAAAGTGTTGTTTGAAGCCACGGTGTCTATCTCTGCAAAGGGCAGAATTTGCCGTGCTGAGGGAAAGAACAAAATTATTAGCGTTAAACATATAGGCAATGACCTTAATAAAAGCAGTGTGCCAGAAAAAGGTACTGAAGTGCGTTGCATTTATTCACATAATTAGATGCCTTTTTATAGTTTTGTTCAACCTCTGAGTAAGGTGTGTTCAGTGTACATTTGGCATGCTGCTGTACGTGTGCAAATGCATGCACATGCGTGTGAACACCTGGACCTTAGAGACCGTCTTGTTCTGCTTCCTTGGGCAGTGCTCTGCTGTCGTGCCTACTTGTCTTAGGAAGCTGCTACATGTTGTAGTGCTATGAAAAATTACAGCCCATGCTGATTATCCACTGTCATCTGGCCCTAGCCACTGAAGTGAAACCAATGAAAGATCACATTTCTTCCTACTGTGTTCCTATAACACAACCTTACAATGCTGTAGGCAAAAACCTTATTACAAATTGTTTTATTCAGCCATGCTTATAAAGCCACCTCTACTGAGCCTGCAGCACAGAACAGCCAGGTAGAGAGGAATAACCCAACTTTAGTTTTGCTCCAGGTGTTTGACCCTGTAACAGCAGTAACAGTGTTCTGCCTCCATGTTTGATCTTTTGACATGCACTGGTTTTGTACAACTCATCTGCGAGCCATCTTCAGTCAAACATTCAGGTGGTTGTTTAGCAAATTCTAATTGGTTAAAGGGAGAATCATTCTTATGTACTGAATGAGAGGGGAAGGCAGCTAACTGTCATGACAAAAGCCATCGTAAGAAGAGATTATACTTTTGTTACAAAGCCATGCTTTTAAAGTGTGCCTTTGTTCCAAAGTTGGATGCTCTAACAATTGTCATGGAAGGGTGGGATTGGGAATAAGCTCACCGCAGAATGACTTGCATATAATTTTTTCTCACTTCATGAATAGTAAGTTATATTTTCTAATATCATAGAGAATAGACTGGGGCTAGGATTATAGCCTTATTAAGATTTTTCCATTGTGAATCAGCACCATTAATAAAGATTTTTGCAGGTCAAATGATGCCCTCACTTATACCTATACAATCTCATTGTATGTACCCTCTGGCCTTGGTTATAGTCCAGTGGGGTTGCTTGGGATAAAAAATGACTTTGGCCCTGGCACTGGAATGTAATTATCAAACAATGTGTGATGTGCGAGCTGCATCTGAATGCAGTCTGTGTTGTTTTGTTGGTGTTGGCTCTGCAGTGCTAACAGAAATAAAGAAAATGCCTTTATTACTAAGGGCAGAAGACCTAGCTGAATGAATTCAGGACTGCCTGCGATTGGCAGATACCTACTCTGGTAGGTGTCTCAAGGTTGCTGTGTCCACATCTCATCTGTGAATACTCATCTGCTTCCCTGCACAGAATCTTCCAGAAACAAAACCAGCCACATCCAATGTGTGTGGGTACTGTGGATACACCAGCAAAAAAGCCTTTGGGGCCGTATTTTGCAGAATAGAGGTGTATATTTCTCAATGTTTTTATCGGTAACAAAATCTAAAGAGAAAGGATGAATGTGGAACTTGAACTTATCCTTAATGAATATTTGGTTTTGCACCATTGTATGCAAAAACAGTTTGAAAACATAAATTGCAATTAAATCCAAATTTATTTTACATGCAACATCAGATATTTGCTTAGTAGTAGTTGGTGTAGTGGTGGTCTCAGTATTTCAAATAAAGGCAGATTATATAGTGCTTGCTGCCTTGGGAGGACACTTACGAATTCTTAGAGCTAGAACAACCACCTGTTTTGGTTTTGTCTTCCAAAAATTTAGTGAAGGATGGAAACAAGTGTATCACTGTTGCCATTTTCCTTTCTGCCATGCTTGTTGTAGGCTTGACTATGGCAAGAAAACAACTCGGCCCAGCCAGCCCAACCATCTTCATTCTTTTGACAGTAAATTGCAGATTTGGAGGTCTGCATTCAATTACTTCAGTATTTCAAGCTGCAGGTGTATGAGCAGTGTGGCATTTCTGTACATTTTTTATACTGACATGTTACACCCTTGTCTGGTAATTGTTTGTACTTTTGATTTTATCTAGGCTCTCAGCTTACAAATGAGATTCTTCACTTGAGCACTTCAGAAGCCAGACAGAAGTGTAGAATCACTGCTACATCTTTTGTCTTGGATATGTCCTCAGGGAAACTTCAATACCACATAACAGGAAAAACAAGCTAATATCTTTAATAACTGCAATTAGTCAGGGTTTCATTGTTTCAAGTCACCTGAAACCTGACACCTTCAGCAACACTGGAGGCATCTGAAACATAAAATGTACTGGATCAATATTTGTTCAGAGAAAGCAGATGTATCTCTTGTCACCAGCAGTATTTCCTGAATGATCTTTGCTACGCCTACACCTTTCTGATCTTACTTTCCAATTACTATCTAATTCTATTAAAAAAAAAAAAAAAAAAAAAAAAAAAAAAACTTCATTCTTAGTCGAGTCTACCTAATGGGGCCTTTGGTCATTGCAATGCAAAGTGCTTCAAAAAATTAATTGGAAGCAGGGAAAGAGGAACAGCTCAGTAGTTTGTGGTTTCAAAGTTCTGCATAGTATGATTTAAAAAGAATGGGTCTTAAACAATCCCCAGAAAAGACTGTAGACTGGGAAACACATGAAAAGCTTCAAGGCTCCTGGATTTAAGGCTGTATTTTAAAATGAAATGTGAGCCTGATTTATTTTTCTTTGTTAGCAAAAAACAGAATTTGTTTATTGACAAATCAAAGCCTTTAAGTCAGAGTAGGCAGGCTATAATTCCCATATGAATGAACTAGTACTTTTAACTTTGCTATCTCCTCTTCATAACCACTACAGAAGAAAGGTGTTTTTTTGTACGATAGTTCAAGTACTTTCAAAGCAGAACTATTACTCTACTTAAGGTTTGTGAAAACTTATCCTGTTATCTTCTTCAGCTGCAAGTTGCTTTGCCCTTAATTATTCTATTTGAATTTTCCCCTTCTTGTTGGATAAGTAGCATGTGCTACTGTGTGTTGTTACAAGTATTTCATAGTTGTATTTTGCATAAGCTCTTATTTGCATAAGTTCTGTACAGTGAGACAAAATAGGTTGCAGTAAAATAGCAAATATACTAAGAATTTTTCAATACTATAAAAGAGGTAAATAAGGCCATAATTGTTTGTGATTTTGGGGAGGAGGGGTAGGGACACGTAGTGGTTTCTTAATCCTTGGAAAACACATGAACTGGATGGAATTTCAAATAGATTTCTCTTTTAAGAAGGCTGTTTATTTCTTTGGCAATGTAGTATATAGCAAGTATCTGAAAATGTTGTTTCCATTGGTGTCTGTGGCTAATAGAAATCCCCAGGAGGTTTCCACAGATATTTAGAATGCCCTAAGCTAAAAGTATTTAAAATCAAAACAATTTTCATGCCTTAAAAGAACTGAATTAATTATGGCTTATGGCAACTTGTGCCTCTGTGTGTGGTGAGGCAGACAGTGGGAAAATATTCTTCATGCCTACAAATATAGGATGCGATATTTCCATCTTGTAGCATTTAGTGTTGATTATATTCCTTTTACAAAGTTGATTAAGTCATGGGCATTTATATACTGCCACGAACTGTCTGTATGGAACCT
Source organism: Netta rufina (assembly GCF_964035555.1). Classification (NCBI taxonomy): domain Eukaryota; kingdom Metazoa; phylum Chordata; class Aves; order Anseriformes; family Anatidae; genus Netta; species Netta rufina. Next base: position 104,693,301 of record NC_140123.1, read on the forward strand.
GTGGGAGAATGGGAACAGAGATATGTAGGACAAAATACAGTATTTGTAACTTCTTGGAGGGGAGGTCCATTTTATTTTGTTTCTAGTCCTTCTCATCTTAATCCTAATTCTCTAAATACTCGTAACTTTTCTGCAATCTCTTTACACTTTTATTTAGATTTTCCAGCACTACAAAATGGGAAGAATGAAGGCTCTTCCTTAGGATGTTTCAATGTTAGACAATACTACAGCTAAAAAGTGGCAGGAAATCCAAACACGAAAAACGCCTGTGCTGTGAAATGCTGGTTTTGGTCCCAGTGTTATTTCAATTAATGAAGGATCTTATCCCCATAGCTAAATGGAATCTGGCTGGCAAATATAAAGAGCTAGAGAGTATGTTAACAAGTAAGCAGTCAAGGCTTCTATCTATCCTTCCTATATGTTGTGAGCTGCAGACTTCTCCAAGATACCATCCTTAAAAGACCATCTTGCTTGGACGCTCTGATATTTAAACTTCAGTGAAGTTATTGTTGCTGTTTATTCAGGCTTGCAGGTTTTAACCAAGAGCTTAAACCAGTATACTACTTTCTGCCAAGTAGTAATTAGTGAAATGGTAACATGGTAAGGAAGGGTGATCAAATAACCAGATACAGCAACTGCAGATTAAACCAACTTGGCTTTTTTTTTTTTTTTTTCCTCTTTCTGAACATCCAAATGATCGTTGGTTATTTAGGTTGATGTATGCTTCCACTGAGGATACATCTTAAAATTCTGTTACTTAAAAGAATCACTGTATCTATTAATTTTGTAGACATTTATAAACAACTCCAGCTTGACATTAGTTGCTGCCCTTTGGCTCCATGAGCAGAATAAGGGAAAGAATATGTAACTGATAATGCATCTTGAATACTGCAGGCTTTTCTTTTGACTTCGTCATGTAATGACCAAACTAGAACTGGATATCCTTGAGATAAAGGCAGCAAGGATGATTATAAGTATGAAAAATGTTTAGTATGGTGAGAGTAGGGTAGGATTCTTCTAACCGGAATAAGTTGTCTGAAGAGAGGATATGATGGAAAAGCATAATATGGGGAAAGATGAACAGAAGTAATGATTTATAGTTCTCATGATGGAAAACCAAAAATATCTCAATAAAATTATCAAGTATACTTTCCAAAGAAGCAAGAAGAAATGTGCTTTACAGGCCACAAGTTATTAAATATGTAGAACTCATTATGAGGGACTCAGGGTCAGTGTTGGTGGGGTGGAGAAAAACTTGAATGACTCGAAAGGAGCTAAACAAAGTCAAGAAGTATAGGTCTGTCATTGTGTAATGAAACTCGATAGCTGTGATGGAGTCTCTAGTTCTTAAAGCCTTTCATGAGAGTAGAAAGCTGCACAAATGGTAACCTCCATTAATGCTTTCTTAAATTATTGTATTTTTCCCATAAGAATCTGCAGTTGAACACTACTGAAGAATAAATACTAGACTAGATAGGCGTTTGGTCTCTTAACGTATGAGTTATTTTGTGCTTAAAAACTTGTACATACTTGTGATTGGTGTAAGCTGTTGTGAAGTACCTTGGAGGGTGTAAGGGATCCTGGCAAGGACTGTTTGGAAATCACGGACATACAGCTCTAATGAGATGGTCTGCCTCTTGTAGTTCTCATAGGAGTTTTTTCTGTAATGGTAACAGACATGAAGGTAGTAGCTTACTTTTCTCTTTCTTTCCTTTATTGCAAATTCAAAGCATGAAATAGAATTACAAATCAGTTCTTTTACATCTCTAAAACACGATGTTGACTTAAAAATTCTGATACTTGAAGGAAAAATAAATGTTGAGTTCATTTCATTTGTCTTTCTGATGTTTCAACCTATAACGTTTGTATAATCTTTCATGAAACTATATCTTTTCTCTGGAGGCATTTCAACTCTGGAAAATTGAAATTCTTATGAACTTAGAAATGAGGACATTAAAAACCATACTAAATTTCATAAGAAGTGACAACGCTTTTTCTGTGTCTCCCTGAAGGTCTGCCCGCTCGCTCTTAATATAAACAAAGTGGATTTAATAACTTACCTTTTGTAAAATAAGGCAGAAAACCATCAGCAGAGTGGAAGTTTGGGCTCTCTAGGCAATAAACTGAACCAAACAAGCCCATGACCAGCAGCTGTGATGGTATCCCTTTTGCTCTTATATTGGGTAGTCCTTGCGTTCCTCTGCCACATCACTTGATCTGCTGCTCAGGCTATACCTGATCCTGCTAAGGCTGCTCGAGGCATGTGTCAGAGCTGGTGGGAAGCTGACTGAAACTCACAATCCTTCTAACAGCCAATACTTTCATTAGTGTTGAAAATGCAAGATACCCAGGCTGGAGGTTTGAATTCTTCTGCAGTATAGGAACTAAGGGGATAATTTTAAGAATGCCCACCACCTGTGGGCATCAGTGGGGAAACAGGTTTCCCCACAGAAACTGGCTTCCATAGGTAGATTTAGAAATAGGGAAGTAACTTTTACAGGGGGCTACAAAATTTCAAAGCACGATGGTGTGAAGAAAGTATAGAAGGAGACAAAAGTGATAGAAGGCTGCAGAGACAGGCAAGAGAATGATCTTGTTAGGACTTGATTGATATTGTCATGTGTTTTGATTATTGTAGGTTTTTCCTTTCTGATTCAAAATCCAAGTTAATGAATTTGCATATGGATACATGAGGGGTTTGTTTATTTTTAGTTAAGGCTGTTTGGTTATCTAGACAAAAAGTTTCAAACCTAGTAATATGGAAATAGAAGTATATTTCTATATGGAAATATAAATATATTTTTAATGCTTCAACATGGCACTATTGTTCTAGGTTTAGAGGAGTGTTATAGAGGCAATCAAAATGAACACAAGTGTGTGCCTTGTTTCACTAACAGTTGGGAGAGAAATAGAAGAAATGGTGTTTTAATTATTAGCTATGAGACTGGTGATTATGAATGACTTGATCGAGAATTTTAACTTAAGCAGCTTCAGCTTAGTGCCTCTACATGGTAGATACTGACCTAATTTTTGGCAACTACGAGCCATGAACATCAGCCTTGATATATCAGGCCCAGCATCTGGTAAGATGTCTTACAACTTTTAAAAATTAATGCACAGAGGGATGAAAAATCATTGTACATTAGCATGCATTTGTTCTCTGTCTAAATGCAAATATTAAGTCCTCTAACTAGCCCATAAATATATTTTAGAACTTAAAAAGAAAACAAAAGATCTTTCACAGTTGATGAGTTAGTGGCAGAGTCCTGGTATTTCCTTGTTTGTGATGTCACATGCTGTTTGTATTTGTATTAGAAGTTCATGGTTGTTTCTGCCAGTCAAAATATCATTCTTTATTCAGACAAACAAGCAAAGCTTCAGACTTATTAATATCATCTTTTTAATGTTGCACTGAAAAGGGCATCATGTCCCTGGTTAAAAACGTGATAACTTCAGGGAATTTGTGGCCATAGTTGCTTTGTCATTCTAAGGACATTGATTTTTTTATTTATATAAATCTACACCACAGGGTTTGTGGCTCATTGATTTGAATACTAAATGCTTATATGAACGCAACTACATGCCAAGCTTTTAGATGAATTTAAGCTACTGGGCATACTGGACACATCAAAACTGTTTACTCCATGAAGTCTGAATGTTGTGAATCTGAATGCCTCCTGTGAAAATCCTAAATGTTGTGCAGGAAGTCTTGTGTTTACTGATCCAGCTTTGACATCCTTAAATATGAACAGACATCCAGAGATGTAGGTAGCTGTGCTCTTGCTGTGGCAGTATCAACAAATACATGTATTAAATGCAAAATTTTGCCGGAATCTATTATTTCAAAAATCTGTACTTCTGAATGTCCCCTTTCTCTTTCCCTCTCTCTCCACACCCTTAGCCCCAGGATTTATGGGAACCTAAGGACAGACAGTGGAAAAATATAAAATTCATAGCTGCTCTGTGCACTGCAAAGATTACTGCTCTAGAGCTAAGGATCTGTTCTTCCTGTTTGCTACTTTAAGGAAAAAAAAAGGGGGGGGGGGGGGGGGGGGGGGGGGCGGGTGAAAGCACCCAGTTTTCTGTGCTGCAATTACTTCAGAAATGCTGTAAATGATTACTGTATCAAAGCTTGCACTTTTGTTGAAAGTATGAGCAAAAACATTGATAAAATGCAGTCAAAAGTCCTAAGCAGTTGCACAGTGTAAGGCAGGAAATCTGCTGCACACAATAGAGATTAAATGCTCCCTGTGCATACTGTATTCTGCTCAGCCCTCGCTGCTCTGAGCCGGGACTGTGGCAGTCGTTATCTTGAGCAGGTTCCTTGGTGATTTTCAAGCCCTGCACTACCTACCCAAGTGGCAGTGACACCAGCTTTCACTGAAGCCTTATTACTCTTAAAAGAGCAATTTGGTTGGTTGCACGGCTATTAGGATCAGACAGTCGGGCTTAAAGCTGTCAGTACAACTGCTTCTCATCTTTTTTCACAATCCTGACATCTTTTCTCTTTTCTGCTGGACACGGGCATTACTGTTTTTATCATTTTCAATCAAGCTCACGCTGCAAGCTGAGGAATATATTCCCACAGAAACCAAAGTGAGAGCAGAAATTATTTTATAGCTACTATAGTAGCAGCGGTGCTGGCTGCATGTTGTGTGGGAGAAACCGGATCAGTGAGAAATGTGGCTTTCCTCAGGGCTACATCACTGAGATATTACTTCAACATCTAAGGATAGCAAAGCTACTCCTTGCTCTGATTTTCCTGTGATTAATCACTCCTCCTTAAGCAAGCAGAGTATGCAGAAAGTGGGGGAGAAGATGTAAGATTTTTTTTTTTTTTTTGGAAAATAACTTGTGGAAATGTTATCATCAGTGAAACGGGGGAAAATCACTATGCTTGAACTTCTTTTCATTTTGATGTTTCTCTTCTCTGGACCAACCCTGAGCAAGCTTAGCAGGACCAAAGGCAAACACTGGAAGGGGGGTAAGTGGAAAGAAAAAGTTTTGTAATGGATGTTTGGGTAAGATTTTAAGAAGCTGACTTAAGCATGTTCTAAGGTAAATACCTATGCTGTTGTGAATGACTAAGATTTCAGGTTACTGTGTGGACTTGAAATAGGGTACTGAAAAGCATGGAGTTTAATTTGTTTTCTTGTTAGTTTGCTTGGCTGACTCAGTAAGGCATATGTTCCTTGCAGGAATTTTACTTTGCATTTTATTATTAACAGAATAACATTTAAGGCCTTTATGCAAACAAATGCCTGCCCTTTAGTAACTGTTTTTTTTTTTTTTTTTTTTTTTTTTTTCCTTTTGTACTATGGGAATTTAGATTATTACTTTCATTATGGAGACACTGGGACAGATGCTTATAGTTTTGTTGCAAGAAATGTTCCCCCCCCCACCATAGGGGGTTATAGTCCTTTAAAAGAAGACGAGAGAAAGCAAACAAACAACTGATTTTGAGTGCAGAATTGTTATTATGTGTGGTAAAAATGACTAGACAGACTTTTTTTTTTTTTTTTTTTTTTTGACTACATGAATATTGTGAAGTGCACTGCCAGCAGCACTAATTGGCTGACTGGCTATATCAATGTTGATATGTTAATAAAGATAAATTGCATTAACTTTATCGAAAAAAATGCTGTGCTGAGAAAACACTTATGATTTTTGAAGGCAGCAATCCATTTTCCTCTTCTAAGAACTGCTGGGAAGATTTACCCTATATGTGCTGTGAACAGTTCACTAAATGTGCCTTTTCATAAAGTTCACTTTGTTTTGCTTCTTTGTGTGACATTTGTTTATGGAAAACATGGGTTATCGAGGTCTCATAATCAAATAACTCAGTGAGCATAAATGTTATCTCATAAATATTTGGACTGAGGGACCATGGCTTGTAGATAGCTTGATGTTTTCTCTCTGGTTGTTTCTTGATGTTACTGATTGGATGCACCCCAGGATTTTTTTTTTTTTTCTTACAAGTATTGCCACAGCGTGGTGTGTTTATCACAGCTTTAATAGCACTTTCAGTTTGTCTCTACTGTCAGTATTGTGATCTGAGGTTAAAGAGTAGCATCAACATTAAAAAGAAGTTTTAATAATTTATCACAACATCTCAGCAGGAGTCTCCTCCCTCCTCCCTCTGTATTTCCCTTTGTTGCATTTAAAGACATCACAAATATTTTACCTTCTGTATCTTCGAGGGAAAAGTTGCAGCACACACTTAACCTGGACTGTTAATGCAGCACAATACGTCTGCAAATTATTTGCTGGTCCTGTAAATCACATTATCACATGTATCTCACAGTGCTGCTGCTGGGTATCCTCCTTGCAAATTACAAGCTGTTATTTACTCTAGGCAGCGTGACCTCTTCTCAGAAGCACGTGAGATAGGAATGTATGTCACTGTTAAGTTCCTGGGATTTCAGAAATGCTGTTAACTTTTTCTCCCTTTCTCCCATTTTCAATTAACTTTGGTAAATGAGGGGGGTATTGTTTCAGTCCCTTACCTGCTCTCCAGCAGAGGCCAAACACCCTACTGAAGAATTTTTGTCATGGGTAGAAAATAATCCCTGAATTTTGCTGTGGAAAATAATACCTTAATATGGGGCTTTGCTTTTCTTAAATGTGTTCTTTGCACCTGAAGCAAAAAATAGAGAAGGTACCTTTTCCAAGGAGACTGAAAAGCAATTTGTCTTGTTTACTCATAGCTCTTGAATCAGCCAAAAACTAGGCTTACCTGCTGTCCAGTAGTGTTTTTATACATCGATGGCATTCCTAGAGTTGTGTTGCTTGAATATGATGCATGGTTTTCAGTGAAAGTTTTGTGTTTGGGATGTGCCAGAATGTATGTTGTGGTGTCATGTAGTCTAAGTGTTTTTGACCTCCAAAACATGATACATACCTCCCTTTCTATTCAGCACCAAGAATCAATTTCTGCTTTATGTCAACATGAGTTTTTTTCTGTGGCATGCATGTGGAATTTGTGGTGGTGGTTGGTGAAATTTTTGTGTATATACTTCTCCTCTGGAGCACACTGGAAAGCCTGTCCTGGAATGGGAATAGATTTTTTTTAAGAGGTTCAAGAGATCTGGACACCTGCACACCAGCTTGCAACTATATTGTTCAGAGGGGAAAGGTGTTGTTGGATGCATGCATCTGGAAATGCACAGTACAAATCATAATATAGCTATACTGGACTAATCCAAGCCACCGTCTTAGGTTTTTCTGTATCACATCTGGTTTCAAGAGTGCTGTGAAGTATGGACACCTGTGGAAAGTGTTGGTTTTCTATGTCTGCATAGGCCCTCATCATGATCAGTACAAGTACAGGCAAACGAATCTTGAAATTCTTCCTGTATAATTAAAAAAAAAATGTCATCACCGAAATTACAAGTCTTGATAAGTCATTTTCATGGTCTTGTTGTGTAGGTCTCTTTATTATTAATCACGAGAACAACTCAATTCGCCTCTATATTTCTCTTTAGCATTTACCCTAAAACATGTCCACCTGCATGCTATTAAAATAAACAGCATTCTGGGTAGAAATCACTTCTTGATTTAGTTGCAATGTCAAGTGTCAGGGAGTGAGATTAGTTGTATATGTATACAGTTCTGGAGGAATGGAAAGATAGCATTTTCTTTTTCTAGCTGTTTTTAAGTCTGTACTTTAGAAAAACTTTCAGAATAAGTCATTGGAATGTAGTCCTTAAATGTACCTTAAACTGAGATTTATAAACTAATGTTCAAGATAAACTGCAGTCTGAAAGCAGAACCTGAGAGTACACATCAAGTGGATTTGCTTTTTCCCTTTGAGTCAAAATAACACGCCATGGTTCAAGTTTTTAAGAAGGATTTATAATATGGAGAACAAAAAACTGGGAAAAGAAGATTAAGAACTCTTTTGATTTTACCTTAAATCGTAAAGCAGGTTTCAAGTGTCTCTAATACCTATCCCCTCCTGAATTTGTTTCCAGTATTTTCACTCTATCATATATTATAGGGAGAAAAAAAAGTTTTAAATATATCCATTCATATGCACACAGATGTGTTTTATGTCTGTTCAGTGGCATCTGGGAGAATTCGGAGACGGGGAAGAAAACTGTCCATTTGTGTCATGTTTGGGAACCTTCCCAACGCTTCCTTCATACTAATAACATGGTAGTGTTAATTTCTGACTGAGGAAAATGGTGGCAGTGACTCACATTTACTGATCTTTTGGCAGTATCAAATGTCTCTTGCATCTGTAAGTGGTGTGTCACATCTGATAATCACCACACACCAATATGAATGCGACTGAAGAACATGATTTTCCCAGCTCTTGCCAAAGGGCCCATTACTGCTAGGACTTCAGCCTTGTTCAAGAGTTCACAAGGGCAAACTAGCGCTGTACACAGAAACCACTTTGTATAACTGTTGAATATTACTTCAGCTGTAAAACAGCAAAATGAGCAAAGAAAAGAAAATCATGGATGATGCTTGTCTTTTGGTAAATATCAGCATATTTTACAACTCCACTTGAAAGCCGTGTGACAGAAAGAGTTCAGAGAAGAAGAGAGAGAACATTGCACAAATGTCTGTCTCCAGGAAGACATTAACCCCCTTACTCATCTTGGAAAGACCTTACTTGTTCAGCCTGGAGATAGCTGTGCTGTCCTGGGACCCTGACCTGACCCTGTAGCAGGACCAGCTATTTCTGGGGAGCCACTCCCAACCCAAGGGGGAGGTGAGCCTCAGGGGGTTGTATAGAGGGACTGTGTGTGTGGCCCAGGATGCCCCAGCGTAAGAGCAATACACTGACAGTGCCATCAGCACTTCCTGAGGGAAGAAAAGGTCTTCAGGGGTGGGATGAGTAGTCAGAGATGGAAAGGCTTCAGCATGAAGGGACCAGAACTTGGGTTGTGTGAATTAATTTTACCTTTTCCTCAGCTGTTTGCTCAGGTCTTCCTTGTGCTTTATCAAAAGAATTTCTATGTTTAGAACTAAAAGTATGTTTGTATTTGCTTACAATCAAATTAGAGGAAAAAAAAAAAAAAAGCAACCAGAGTACAACACCCCACAGATCCAGAAGAGGACACAGTACCTGTAATTTTTGTCTGTGTGGAAGTGAAGCAATAATCTTTCATGACTAAATCAAAGTTTATTATGTAAGTGATCCAACATTATGTTTCAGTTCCAATTTCAGCTCAACAGCAGTTTAATCATTTTTATGGCAAAAGATACCAGTGCAAGAACGCTAGAATTGTCACTTGCTAGGTCTTACTGGTAGGGTGATACAAATGTGTGTATGTGAGATTCCTGTTATCCTCCTTGCATGCTGATCAGCACATGTTATTTAGGATGAATGTAACCCATGAACACTGGTTTAATTTAATTTAATTAATTAATTAATTATTTTAAGCAAAATTCAGAGATTAGGTCACAAAAGAACATTTCTATAAACTGACCTTCCCTTTCATACAGAAATCAGCCACAGAATCACAGAATCACAGAATCACAGAATTTCTAGGTTGGAAGAGACCTCAAGGTCATCGAGTCCAACCTCCAACCTAACGCTAACAGCCCTCCACTAAACCATATCCCTAAGCTCTACATCTAAACGTCTTTTGAAGACTTCCAGGGATGGTGACTCCACCACTTCCCTGGGCAGCCTGTTCCAGTGCCTCACAACCCTTTCAGTGAAGAAATTCTTCCTAACATCTAACCTAAAACTCCCCTGGCTCAACTTAAGCCCATTCCCCCTCGTCCTGTCACCAGGCATGTGGGAGAACAGGCCAACCCCCACCTCGCTACAGCCTCCCTTGAGGTACCTATAGAGAGCGATAAGGTCACCCCTGAGCCTCCTCTTCTCCAGCCACCTTACAGACCTACCAAATGTGGAGGTAAAGCACTGGATTATTGGAGTAGTGGCTAGAGTATGAGAGTTGGAGATGTTAAAGGTCTGCTGCTAGATGCCTGTGGTAGCTTTGAATAATCAGACATCTCAGGTACATGGATTTTATGCATACAGAACAACAACTTCATAGTGCACGTACATTGCGTTTGGGGAAAATAGGGCCTTGGCATTTGCTGCATTTATAATGAAATGTCTCTGCATGGTCACAAAGTCTAACATGTCAAGAAAACAGTGAACTGTTATAGACATGGATCTCTTTGCAGCCTCTCAACAATACTGTTTGTTCACTTCCCCTGCAGGGAAACTCACAGAGCTTTTTTTGTCGCAGGGAAGCTGTTTTCACCTGCAAGGAGATGAGGACAGAGTGATGGAGGCGAGGGTCTTTGAGGAGTAGGAAGGAAAGAGGAGACATGTGGACCTGGGCCACATAGCCTGGGCTTCTGTGTGAATTATTGTGAGGCACAAAGGGTCTGATCAGACATGATGAGATGAAGCTTTTTATATGATGGTTGTGACTTTGAACACTGTCAGACATGCTGGTAGGATTCACTGTTTTGTGTATGCAATTTGGGGTGTAACCATTTACTATAGCTTACCATTTGTCTAATTTAAATAATCTATTTTATGAAGTTTCAAGGATAAACTGCACATATGATGAACAGTATTTCTTATATTGTAAAACATTAAATATTTGGATATTGAGTGACCATGAAATGAACTTTTTTAAAACAATAATCAGTCTTCTATTTGCCTTAAATTCTAGGTTTATATCCCCTATTCCACAGCAACAAACAAATTTTTGCTCCTTCTTTTACACCTTCTTCAGAGTGAAATCTGAATTTGAAAGGACTCTGCTGTTTTTATCTTTGAGCATCCAACCTCTGCTTATCTTTTTTTTATCTTTTTGAATACATTTGAAATACCATATAGAACTCTGGTAACCTGCATGCAAACTTATACTGCTGGAGACAATGTAGACTAAGGGAACAGAAAATAAAGTTTGTGAGCTTTTCCCTTCCAGCTGGAAGGCTGTTAGGGAAAATGATTGGGTTATTTGGGTCATGAAAGAACAAATAAGATGTAACATCTGCCTAAGAACAGACAGTTCTGTTGGCACAAAACCAAATGATAATGAATAAATGCAGGCTGGAAGTTAGAAGAGTGATTCCAACCATTGAGAATGGGCTGCCATCCTTTGGCAGATGAAGTCTGTCTGAGCTGGGTTTCCACAGTCATCTTCAACCTCTTCCAGTTCTGGCTGTAGGCTTCCCACCACCTCCTCCACCAGAGGTAATGCTTGCGGACATCTGCTGGCACCCCCACCTGCTGATCCTGCCAGCAATTAACCACGTAAGAGTGGATAGTGTTTGTATGGCTGTTGTGATTCCTTGACTCGCAGTCTCAGGTCACAGAAAAACCTAGGGCTATGGCCACAGCCAAAGAAAAGAGGTTGCAATCATGACTCCATTTAGGCTAGTTCAAGCTGATGTATAACTTCACCCTCCTGGTCAGGATTACCCAGAAGAGAGCAAAAACCAAAAAAGAATAAGATTTAATAAGGTGGCACATTCCTTTGAATCCTATGTCCACATCCTGTACTCAAAGCCTTGCTTGAAATGTTTGCTATTATATTAAAAAGTATGTTGATCAAATAGTTATAAGACAGAAGGAATATTTAAATACTGGTCACCCCCACAGAGATGCACACACATCCCCCTCCATTGGTTATTTGCATTTTTTTTTAATTCCCTAAAGTAGGTTTAGGAACCACTGTAAAGTATCATTGACATTAAAAAGCTAGTAAGCACAAGAAAACTCTCTTAATTAGGTCCACAAATAAAATGTACTCATGTAAATTGCCTGTTACTTGTTGAAAGAGCACAGATCAGAGATTCAAAATGATGAACAGGCTTCAATATATGTCAGTCCGTCCGAGAAAAAGTTGTCTTACCATTCCCTTTCTGGCAATTTTGAAAGCCAATTATGTTCATGAGTTAAACACTATTGATTTTTTTTTTTTTTTTTTTTTTTTACTTCAAAGCATGATCTAAAGAGTACTTAGAGTGCATTACTATTTTCAAGGGTCATTACTAGATACCTCCATGAAAAATTGTTTGTTTAGTACATTCAAAATCAGAGTGTGTGGGGTGTTTTTACAGATGACTTGGTTTTGGTAAAAGATATTCAAATTTCCAACTATGGAAAGCTTTTTTTTTTTTTTTTTTTTTTTTTTTAAATTTTATTTTAGAGCTCAATAATGACAGCCCCTCCAAAGAAATCACTTTTTCAGTCTTATATATCTGAATCATAAAATCTTGTTCTCAGCTAAATTGTCATGTTAGCTTTCATTTTAGGATGGATTTCTTTTCACTAGTTTTGAAACTTCATTCTCTTAAGCTAGCTGTGTATTGAAATAAATTCATGGCTGCATATGGGTGTTGGACAAATAAGTGAACCGCAGTAATTCAGGAACATAAAAAATGTTTCCATGTTTTCCAAGGCTTTCCCTCAAAACCTGTGTTTTCCATTACTGTGTTTCCTTTTTATAAGGAAACATAAATGATGGAATGAAAAGAAAAAACTGGAGGTACAAAATTCACTTTTGTTGCCAGAGATGATGATCACTCAGCAGAAGCTACCAGAGAGGGTTTTTCTCAGCCTTCATAAACATCAGCTTTTTGGTATGACTAAGGATCCTCTTTCCTCCAGACTTCTGTGTTCTCTGAATACCAACTATCTTTGCAGCCTCCTGATTTCCTCCCAGGTGTAGGCATGCATGAAGTTTCTGTGTTAGTGCAATTTATGCTGAGACCTCATTGATACAATTCTTGGTGCAGTCCAAGTAAGGTTATGGTTACAGTGGTGCAAAGGGGTAAGAAACTCTTGGTCTTCATTACCTTCCCCATACAGGATGCTGGATAAATGATAGCATTCACATTAACATCGTATGAAGCTTTAGTTAACTTGTCACCAGCTATATTCTGAGTGTTTTAAAAGTTTGTGCAATCAGTTTAGAAAGTTTAGACCAAGAATAGCACAGATTTATTGTGCTGCCCAAGTTTGCTGCCTCTGGCTCAGTAATTTAAGCTTACATTAAGGTCCATTGTACTGAGAGTAGAAAAACAGACAGAAGTGGTCCTTAGCTTTGTGAAGAGGAATAAAACAGTAAATGGTTTGCTCCTTGCATACTGCATTATTAAGAGAAGAAGTGAAAGACTGTATAATATTTGATACAAAAAAGGGAGGAAATAATAATAATAAACCCACAAAGTTATTCTGTAAAATGTAAGATGTTTTTGAGTGAAATTGAAGTTTAGTCTGCTCAATGATGGAAAATCTGAGAGTCAGCTTTCATGCAATTTAAATATGTCACTAAATATCTTCTCTCATGAAGATAAGGGGTCCTTAAAGCTACTAGAGAAAGGTACTGCAAGAACCAATGAGTAAAAGCTCATGTCAGACACATCAAAATAAACAGTAAACAAATTTTAGACAGAGTACTCTGAAAAGCTTGTTTCAATTATATTTTAAAATCTTACTGACATGTTGGAACTTTGCATTCTATTGTCATACTTGGTGTAATTAGCACTTAACTATGAGAAACCACAGATACTGTTCTGAACTTCTTATACCCTGAAAATATGCAGGGAATGTCCACTTTTCAGTCATTCCTTTCTATGTTTCTTCTGGAAAATGGTTGATATACCTAATCTGCCACTTCTGATTTAAAAATTAGCATACTGTCCAGAATACAGCCCTTTGGGAATATGCCTGCTTGTGTCTTCTGCAAATAGATGATTGTGTCTTATTTCTTGTACTTGCTTGAGAAAAACTGCTGCATTGTGCTATATATTTGGGTGAACTTGGTAGTAGCAACTGTAACATAAGTATCATCTTTCTTATACTTGTTATAGTCAGGAATAATTCCTCTGAAATTTATGGAATTACAAATATAATAAATTATAGAGAGAAGAATCTACTTTTGAGTCTTAGCTGTAATATCATCTATTTGGTAATCAGTCATGGCCGTTCTCACCAGGTAATGCTTGCCTGATAACAGATCGAGGCAGCTAGAAAGAGACTGATCTGAAGATAAGAGTATGGAAAAGACACAAGACTGATGAAGAAAGGAAAAATTATGACATTGATGAAGTTCCCACTGCTTTAGAATAGTTCATACTGGTTAAGGTAGTTTCATACCATCAATGATTTTGGTACAGCTTTGTCTTCATTCTTTATTTATTTAAACTCATCATTCTGCTATGGGTCTGTTATAGGGTAAATGAGCTGCTGTTATCTGTCCATTTGATTATCCTTGAATTGATGTGGTTTTATATGGTATGCCAGAGCTTGTTTTAATGAATTGCTGTCTGCTTCAGTGTCCAGAATCACTTAATTCAATAGTTTTCAATTTATGTGTAAAGTCATTTCAAAGATATCATAAAACTTAGATTAGTAATACATTTAATAATAATAATAAAGAGAATGAATGTATACTTAAAATAATTTAAGGTTGCACAATGTTGGGAAGGATATTTCATTGAAAATTTGGACAATGGTCAGTTTTTAAATTTTCAATTTTTATTTTCTCCACTGCAAGACTGCCAGGTTTCTGTTCTTAAAAAAGTGACAACATTGAATTGTGAGTAAGGTTCATGCTAGTAACTTTGGAGAAAAGATGAAGAAGATCTCTGTACTTGGCAGATTTTTTTTTTCTTAATTGCAAAATTTATTGGGAATTTCAACTTTTGAATGGTGAAGAGCAGGAAAGGGGAGAGAGGGGAAAAAAAAAACTCAAAAAAAAAATTATTTTGTGCTCTTGAGTTGTGTGTTTTGATGGAAAAAGTCCATTTTATTCTTTTAAAAAAGAGGCCTGTGGTAGCTGAACAATCCAGTTGTAATAGAACTACAAAATAAACTTCTAAAATTGTTCATGGAGCCTCCTGGCATTGTGTATTGTGTATGTATACACAGGCAATCCATAGTACATCAGGGCAAAGATACAGTTTTGTACTCTGAAGGAAAAGCTTTTCGGATAATATTTATGTTGACCTTAATTTAAACCTCTTTGCTTTTCAAGAGGGAAATCTACAGTCTCTACTTCCACTTACTAAAAGATATTTTATTAATGAATTATTGTGAGGAGGAGAGATTCAGTGCTTTACATGGTCTCAGTTTACTTTTTCTACAAAAAAAAAATAAAAAAAATAATTCAAAACTCAAACTAAACGAATTTCAATCCTTTAGCACCTATTCTCCATTGTGGTTCCTGGGCATCTAACAAGTACTGCATTCAGACGCGTTCTGCAGCGGAGCAGGGATCGGACAGGCAGGGCTGATTTTTCCAGCACCGAGCCCACTCGAGGGAGCCGCCAGGACCCGGCAGCCCTCGCGAGGGAGGCGAACGAGGCGGGAACGAGGCGTAGCGGGGCCAGCAGCGCCCCCTCCCCGGCCGTTCATAACCTGCCCCTAGGGAGCGCGGCCACCAGGACGGGCACACAGCGCGTGGCGCCTCAGCAGGGTGACGCGCGGCAGTTGGCGCGGGCAGGGCAGAGCGTTCCCCCCGCCCATACCAACACCTCCTCTAATGGCGGCCTGCCGCTAGCTAGGCTGCAATGGTGTACACCAGGCACAGTGCGCTCTCCTGGGAGTCTGTACGCACCCAGACCGACTGCCCGATCAACACTGTGGCAGTTCAGGTCTCCGGGTGCAGGGAGTGCCTGAGCCTGTTGCTACCACCTGCGGGGGGCAGAGAGACTGTGTGCATGAGGTGCGAGCAGGTGGACGACCTGGTCCGCCTGGAGGCAGAGCTCAAGGAGGAGGTGGAGAGGTTGAGGGCTATCAGGGAGTGTGAGCGCGAGATAGACTGGTGGAGCAACTCCCTGCGTGGCCTGAAGGACAGGCACCGGGGCGAGACACCCCAAATGGGGGTGGACCCCCTGCCCTGTTGCTGTCGGGCAGAGGGAGGGGACCTAGGAGTTGAGGAGGAATGGGGACAGGTCCCTGCTCGACATCGCAGGCGATGCCCCCCCACACACACCGACCCCGCCTTCCCAGGTGCCCTTACACAACAGGCTTGAGGCCCTGGAGCTCGAGAGACCGGTAGCTGAGGAAGAGGTAGAAAGTCTGCCCAGGAGGATGCCTGGGGTGAGGAAGTCGACTCCACGCCTCAGGACTGCCTCCACCAGGACAGAAAGAAGGGTGATTGTTGTGGGCGACTCCCTTCTCAGGGGAACAGAGGGCCCTATTTGTCGGCCTGACCCTACCCGTAGGGAAGTCTGCTGCTTCCCTGGGGCCAGGGTCAGGGACACTGCCAGAAAGCTTCTCAACCTGGTTCACTCCTCTGACTATTATCCTCTTTTAATAGTCCAGGCTGGCAGTGATGACATTGAATAGAGAAGCCTGAAGACCATCAAATGGGACTTAGGGGGCTGGGACGGTTAGTGGATGGAGCGGGAGTGCAGGTGGTGTTTTCGTCCATCCCTGCAGTGGCAGGGAGGGGTACAGAGAGGACACAGAAAGCCCACCTGTTAAACACGTGGCTCAAAGGCTGGTGCCAACACAGAAATTTTGTTGGTTTTTTTTTTGACCATGAGGCGCTTTACTCGGCACCCGGCCTGATGGCCACAGATGGGTCCCTATCTCTAAGAGGAAAATGGATCCTAGGCCAGGAGCTGGCGGGGCTCATTGAGAGGGCTTTAAACTAGGTGAGAAGGGGGGTGGGGCTGAAACAGGGCTTGTTAGAGCTGTGCCAGAGGGAACAATAGCAAGGCTGGGGGATAAGGCAATGGCCCAACTGGGGTGCATCTACACCAATGCACGCAGCATGGGTAACAAACAGGAGGAGCTGGAAGCCATCATGCGGCAGGCAGGCTACGACTTGGTTGCCATCACGGAGACGTGGGGGGACCAGTCTCATGACTGGAGTGCTGCAATGCCTGGCTATAAGCTCTTCAGACGGGACAGGCAGCACAGAGGGGGTGGTGGTGTGGCTCTCTATATCAGAGAGAGTTTTGATGTCGCGGAACTTGAGGCTGGGAATGATAAGGTTGAGTCCCTATGGGTTAGGATCAGCGGGAAGGCCAACAAGGCAAGCATTCTGATGGGGGTCTGTTATAGACCGCCAAACCAGGATGAGGAGGCTCATGAGGGGTTCTACAAGCAGCTGACAAAAGTTGTGAAATCATCAATGCTTGTTCTCGTGGGGGACTTCAACTTCCCAGGTATATCCTGGAAGCACAACACAGCCCAGAGAAAGCAGTCTAGGAGGTTTCTGGAGAGCGTGGAAGATAGCTTCCTGACGCAGCTGGTTAGTGAGCCTACCAGGGGAGGTGCCCCGCCAGACCTTCTCTTCACAAACAGAGAAGGACTGGTGGGAGATGTGGTGGTTGGAAACTGTCTCAGGCAGAGTGACCACGAAATGGTAGAGGTCTCCATTCTCAGAGAAGCCAGAAAGGGGACCAGTAAAACCGCTGTATTGGACTTCCAGAGGGCTGACTTTGTGCTGCCGAGGACACTGGTTGGTAGAGTCCCTTGGGAGGCGGTTCTGAAGGGCAGAGGAGTCCAGGAAGGCTGGGCGCTCTTCAAGAGGGAAATCTTAATGGCGCAGGAACGGTCTGTCCCCACGTGCCCAAAGACGAGCTGGCGGGGAAGAAGACCGGCCTGGCTCAATGGAGAATTGTGGCTTGAGCTTAGCAGGAAAAAGAGGGTTTACAGTCTTTGGAAAAGAGGGTGGGCCACTCGGGAGGGCTATAAGGATGTTGCGAGGCAGTGCAGGGACAAAATTAGAAAGGCCAAAGTTCATTTGGAGCTCAATCTGGCTACTGCTGTCAAAGACAACAAAAAATGTTTTTACAAATACATTAATGCAAAACGGTCCTGCACCTGGGGCGCAATAACCCCAAGCGGAGCTACAGGCTGGGAGATGAGTGGTTGGAAAGCTGCCAGGCAGAGAAGGACCTGGGAGTGATGGTGGATAGTCAGCTGAATATGAGGCAGCAGTGTGCTCAGGTGGCCAAGAAGGCCAACAGCATCCTGGCTTGTATCAGAAGCAGTGTGGCCAGCAGGGCTAGGGAAGTGGTTGTCCCCCTGTACTCGGCTCTGGTGAGGCCGCACCTCGAGTACTGTGTTCAGTTCTGGGCCCCTCGCTACAAGAAGGACATGGAGGTGCTTGAGCAGGTGCAGAGAAGGGCGACGAAGCTGGTGAGGGGCCTGGAGAACAAGTCCTACGAGGAGCGGCTGAGGGAGCTGGGCTTGTTCCGCCTGGAGGTTTAGGGGCGACCTTATCGCTCTTTATAAGTATGTTAAAGGAGGCTGTAGAGAGGTGGGGGTTGGTCTATTCTCCCACGTGCCTAGTGACAAGACGAGGGGGAACGGGCTAAAGTTGCGCCAGGGGTGTTTTAGGTTAGATGTTAGGAAGAACTTCTTTACTGAGAGGGTTGTGAAGCATTGGAACAGGCTGCCCAGGGAGGTGGTGGAGTCGCCATCCCTGGAGGTCTTTAAAAGACATTTAGTTGTTGAACTTAGTGATACGGTTTAGTGGAGGACTTGTTAGTGTTAGGTCAGAGGTTGGACTCGATGATCTTGAGGTCTCTTCCAACCTAGATAATTCTGTGATTCTGTGCTTCTGTGATACTATTACATTTCCTTTTGTTTATGTTGTCTCATCTTATTCTTTCATTTTCATGTTCAGTGTACAATTTATTCAATTTACACATTTTCTTCTAATTTTTGAAGTGCAAATGGTAATCTACAGAAGATACTTATCAGAGTTCTTAATTTATTTCAATCGTCTTAAATAGGCTTCTATTTAAATAGAAAAATGTTACTCTTAACAAAAGTTACCTTGAATTAGTCCTGTAGAGATACCCTATTAGAAACCATAAGAAAAGTACAAATACTATTTTGGTTTTGCTTAATTTAAGTTCTATGAAAATATTGTTTGGCATCTTTTTTTTTTCTTTTTTTTTTTTTTTTTCTGTTGACTTTTGATGGTGTATTATTGCTCTTTAATCTGAGAGGAAGACAGCAGTTGATAAGGGTTTTTGTACCCTTGAATTACGAAGGGTGTATTTTTATTTAATGTATTCTCTGATGTTTATAGCTACTTCATAAAGTTGCTGAAAGCCTAGCTTAAGCAAAAGCTGTATTAAAAAAGCTTGCATGTGCTCTAAAAAGTACATCTCATAGAGAAAGTGAGATGTGTTGAGGACACAGGACAATATAGTATACCATTTGTGCAAATTTGCTGGATCTGTATTGGTCTTTTCAGTCCCCTTTCCAAACAATCAACACGGTAATTTCATTTTACAGGTAATGAAGTTTGAGGCCCTAAATCAGTTTAGCAGTAAACACTTTTGATTCATGGCAAAGGCGGTTGCTAGCTCTAAATGTATCCGTTCATAACCACTTCAGTAGAAATACAGCAGTGACTGATATATTCCATGGAACATACATTGTCTTTGTATATTGGCAAAGATCACAAGATGATCTATATGATCATCAAAAAGCTGCAGACAGTCACCACAGAATGAAATTTTTCTATGCATTTAGAAAGAAAAACAATTTGAAGAATATCGACATTCTGTGATCACCATCTTCCAGAAATGTGATTTGGGGTTACGTTGTTTTACTGTCTGTATGCTTTGTGTGGGCATATACATGTGCCTAGTGTATGTTGGGTTCTTATTTTGTGTTATGTTATAAACAATGGCTAGAATTAAAATGCTTCTTGTGGACATTCCTGATACGTTCCTCTAACATTGAAGTTGTGAATAGGCTGAAGACCAACTTGAAGATTACTCTTTTTTTTCGCTGCTTTTTTTGTAGGATAAATTTATACCAATCCACACAAACACTTATAGGCAGCTTGTCATCCTATAGTAAATTACCCTGTTAGTTTTCAGAAACATTGTAGATACAGGCTTTTATAACAGTGTTAAAGGTGTAGCAGGAACTGTCAGTTAACTTGTTCAAAATGCAAAGAGTATGCTATTTATATTGATTGCTATAGATTTTTGTCTCGACTAATGGGATTTATATTTTTTCTATGAACTTGTATTGAAAAAAGTGAAAACTAATAATGGCTAGATAGAGCTAAGACATTCCAAGTTCCAAAATAAAACTTTAAATTTCTTATGCATGCCATTGCATCCCTTGTTTCTAAGGCATCCAATCACATCTGTCTTTTTGCCAAGACAGTGACGTTAAAATGGGCTGAAAACAGCATCCTTTCACTTTGCATTAAAGCACACAGAACAGCACTCAGCTTTGTGCATTTTGAACTCACTGCAATAAAAGTTTTAAGAGATAAGAAGCTTTTTCTATTTCAGGGTTGCCATTAGCTTGAATAATACATAAACAAGGGAAAAGGTCTGAAGTCCTATTGAGGATCACAGTATAGCTTCAATTAAATTATACATCATTATCACAGCTGCCAAGCCTGATGTGGGATTTTAGCCCACTATCTCACTAAATGTTCTATATAGCTGTCTTGTCTAATTCTTTCTTCTTCTTCTACTTTTTTTTTTTTTTTTTCTCCTAAGCGCCAGTAGTGCTCTTTGAAAAACCTAGTTTAAGGAAGGAATAAAGTAGACGATGAGGTTTGGTTAATCAAGAAAGAACATTGAGATGTCAACAGTCAAGCACCAAGGGAGGAAGAAGGTCAACTCTCTAGCCTTAAAAACACTAGGGAAAAATCAAACACTATTAAGTCATGACATATTATGTTCCTTTTGAACTAGGGCTACATGAACTCCGTCTGTCTGCTGTGTGGTTTGCCATGCAGTTCCCAGTTGATAATGAAACCTCTTGTCAAAGCAGAATTGCTATGGCTATCCACTGGGGGTGCTTTCAGTAAATGTCCACAAAGTTGGCAATGATTTTGAAACTCAGTCCGAAGAGATTATTTGTCTGTTTGTCCATTTATGATTCGTTCAGGTTTTACAATGCAAAATTTCACAGTGGTTTGTCATTTTGTAGATGATTATTTTCTTGGATCTCTGTATGGTACAGCTATTCAGTCATCATATCAGCTACTTACTACTTCTGTAGTGGCCTTGGCATAAATCTAGGATATACAGAACTATTACTGCATACTTAGGAAAATCATAATGGCTTTTACATTTATTCCTATAGTATTCTCTAAAAGTGTTAGAAGTGTTTTGATTAGTTAATTACACTATTCAGACACCAATATCACCTCACTTTCCATTAATTTTGCTGGTTTGCTTATCATACGTGTATTTGTACTAGTTGTATATTGATAAATATTCTGTTTTGAGTAGCCACATATGAAAGACCTAAATCAAGGCAGCATTGCAGAGTTTTGTGTATGGAACAATTATTTAGGATTATACCCTACCATTGATTTTTACACTGAACATGCCATTGATTTCAATGGATGCTTAGCATGCAGATCAATGACACATTATGGAGTTTAAATGGTAATATTTGATATTTAAACATGAATGGGCAAGAGGTATCACCGAGTTCCAAGCAGGACTGAAGAAATATGATAAAAATCCAAATTTCATTAAAAATTCAGATGGTTAAAAAACTCAGTTCAGAAGAAATATCTGGTAACAATCGTGTGAAGTATTGTGTTTAAAGTATGAGATAACAATTCACAAGAAAATAACTGGGTTGAAGATTGTTTGTAATATCTCTTTCACACAGTTGCACTAATATAATTGTTTACGTAAAAATTTAAACTAACCATATAATATCCAAACCAGTTTGAGGTATAAGGATACATCATGGTTGTCTAGGGAATGTGTTATGAGGTGTTTTTTTTTTGTTCGTTCGTTTGTTTGTTTTTCAAATCTCTTAAAGAATTTGATTCCCAAATTCTCAGTCCTCCACACAGCCCAATTTTATTCTGATGCAGGTTTCTTAACAATTGCTTGAAATCTATGTATGTTCTCAACCTCACTATATAACCTCACAGGCAGCTTTCAGACATTTTTCTTAAGACATGTTTGTGATTTCTGCATGCTTTGTACTGCTAGAAGGAGGATAAAGCATTCTTTTTGGTGATTTGTATAGTTTGATTAACCCTCAGACTGCAAAATAAACTTTTTGTATATCAGCTATGCCTTAGTACAAACCTTAAAGAGAAATGCAGAAGTTTTAAGCTGTCACACCAAATATGTAAAGAGTTAATTTTTTTGCTGTCCTGTTACAGAACTATTTTTGAAGCATTTCTACTGATACTGGAGGAGAAGCATCTCCCTCAATCATTTCTTTAAAATCACTTGGAAAATCTGTTTTCCAGCATGTATTACATGCCCTTTAAAACAGCTTCTATACTTCTGCCTTCTCTTATCAGTATGGGCCATAAATTTTGCATGGGTATAGAGGGAGCTGTAGTGTGAGTACTTGAAATAGTTACCAAGATGCTGCTAAAGCGTGCAGACAAAGTACCTTGGGAAATGGGTCTTCGTAGACAAGCATCATTATCAAGATCCATGTGTGCTGAGTTCTGTAAGCCTGAGGAGCACTAAAGGCCATCTCTTGCAGGAACCTAATTTGGGGTGAATAGAGTCCTTAGATTCATTGTGATATTGCACATAAATGAAAATACCAAATGTCATTGACTTGTCAGTGAAAAAGTAGCGTAGGCTTCATAACAAATGGGTAGGTGATGTACATTTGGAAGCTCTATGACATATTAAAGTAGTTTATGAGGCACAATTTGTTTTGGTGGTCTGCTCTGATTGATGGTATGCTATCTGCCACTGCTTCATCTGTTGTGGTATGTTTGTAATAAATGTTTGTTGCGAGACAGTGCTAAATGTGTTCCATCTAAATCATTTGTTACTTATAACAAGTTTCAGTGTATATGAATCAAAGGTTGTTTATACTTGCCTTCAGAAGAATTCATCATTTTGGAGCAGTCCTATCACTTTAAATGGGGTAACTGAAAGAGTGAGTGCTCAGAACCTTTCAGCAATATATATTGAAAACAGGAGAGAAAGTCGAGCAGTGTGCAATGCTACATTAAACATTACTCTTAAACATGTTATCTGGCACTCCTGTTTTCTTTTTTACAGTTTTGCTTTTGCAAACAATAGGATTTTATTTTTTTTTAATCAAAAACAAGTGCTGTGAGACAAGGAAGGAACATCCATGCAAAAACTGTGATGTGTCAGAAGTGCATCAGTGGGTGGGATTTTTGCTGATGTTTTATACCAATGTTTCACTAGTTCATCAGAAAACAATAAAAAATGTATGCACCATCCACAAGAGATTTTCATTCTTGAAAGTGCAGAATACACCAATCTGAAGCAAACTGTGTGCTTTGTTTCTTTTTGATTGATAGGAAATAGAATCCTTTTTTTTTTTTTTTTTTTTTTTTTTTCCCCCCATGGGCCCTGTTTGCTTCCTTCCTTCAAAATTCAAGTGAAAGAAGTAAAAACAGCAACAACAGCAACAACAAAAGCTAAGGATGAGCATTTCAGGATGATCTAGAGAGGAATACTGCTTTGCATTTTATTCTGTAAAATCTGATTTTTGTTTCTGTGGAGGACCTGAAAGGAAGAGGGCATATTTTTTCTCTTTCAATAGCCACTAGAAAAAAATAAGTACAGGAAGATGAAGCAAAGATAACACAGGTGTTTAAAATAATCTTGAATTCTTAACAGAACTAAAATTTCTATACTTTGAGTACTTATTAATGTAAATTCACATGCTGTGGGATTTTGAATATTCTTTAAGTGCATTTTTCATGTAAAATATGAATGTACACTAGAATGTAGATCCAGAAAAGAAGGTATAGGTTTTTAAATTATTTTCATTATTAGCAATTATATTTGAATCATACCAAATATGTGAATCTGATGATGTGATAATTTCTTCAGTTTTCTTGGTCCTTTATCACGTTAAAAATAATAACAGAGAAATGACCTTGACAAAGAACAAAAAGTTCCAACAGAGTAAAATGACGTACCCAAGCAGGAAAACATCTCCAATTCCTGATTGTCTTTTTTGTTTGTTTGTTTTTGTTTAATTTTGTATGCTGTACAGTGGTAAAAAAATAAAATTATGTGCTGGAAAGAAGCACGTGCATGATTTTTTCACTATTTTCAGAAAGGAGGAAAACCATAAAGTATTACAGAGTTAAAGTTGTTGTAATGATGGGTTGAGGCTGTACAGTTACAGAAGCATCAAACAAAGTCTGCATGGTACAAGGAAGCATTCCTCATTTCCCCAGTGGTGTGTATTCATGCATGTGTTAAGTCCATCATGTTTTTTTTTTTACTGCTAGCCTTTTTTAGCTATGGATTGATACCTTTTTTTTTTATTTATTTCTGTTAATGTTCTCTTTTCAGAAATTCTTAGCATGTTCTTATTGTCTAGTAGCAACAAATTCAGGAGTATTTATCAAAACTTGAAAAGTTTTGTAACTAACACCTGAGGAAAAAACAAGCTCGGAATCTGTGGCATCCATAACTCATAAGACAAAGTAGTTCAACATCCATTGCAGCTTAACATTCATTGCTTCCTGAAGTTAATGAACAAATATTATGTTCCAATAGATGGAAATTAAATCTTCACTTTGTCTAAGATCTGTCTATCTACCTCTCTCCACTCTCCTGCCTTTTTAATTGCAAATATTTGCCTCTGCATATTCATGTTTATTTCTCCTCTGTGAATATCTTTTTTCTTTACCACCTCTTAAGCAACTGCCGGTTGAATTCTATGAAGTCTCTTATGTAGGTTTGGTGGAAGACACGGTTGTCTTTGGTATATTTCTTTTGGGATCTGATTATTCCATTAGTTCATAAAAACTCTACCCATTCATAGGTAAAGCATGGCTTTTACACATTGCCTACCTGTTTCTTGTTTTGTTATGTGAAAAGATAATGTATGCTTATGAATGGCATATCCACAAGACACTTGTATGACACATATACAGGACTTGAGCTTCTAAATGCTTCAATCTATATGTTTTGTAGCTCTATTCAAAAACAAGACACACTACCCTTAGAATATATATATATATGTACATATATATATAAATATAAAAACAGTTTGGGCAGGCGGGGAAGGGGAAACACTTGTATCATCTTATCAGATTATTGCTACAATGCACGGACTTTCATATTAGCTGCAATTCCTGGCTCCAGATTACTACAGCTGTGATATCTGAAGCTGTGAGGCTTCTACTTCTGTGATGTGGGGTAATAAAACATTCTCCTGATTGCTTTCAGATAGGTGAAATGCAGCCCTCAAGTTGTCTTGACAATTTGTGGTTTTGCTCCTGAACTTGTACATAGAATGCAAAGAGGAAAGAAAAAGAAAGAAGCAGGCATTGGGAATGGCCATGCTTTCGCTGGGAGCACTCGGTAATAGTGTCAAAAGCCAGCACGGGGTTCAAGGCCTGTGTTGTACAGGTGCTTGCATGAATGAGCGGTGCCTTAGTTACTGCACATGGCCATCTTGGTTCTCCCTTACCTACCATTTCTCAGTTACACAGTGTTGCAATGTACAGCTGCTACCTCCATTGCCAAGCCTAGATGATTTTCAAGATTGCTGGCAATAGCTGATGTTGCTGTGTAACAAGCCATCTTTATTCTATATAGTAATTTTGCATACAAGTTTTGCACTTAGGAATTTTGTGAGTGGTACCAATACAGGCTTATTTTTACTATTAAGACAAGGTCTTTTATTTAGGGTTTTTGACAATGATGCTGAATATTCACCATCTCTGGGAGGAAGCAACACATTTGCCTTTTGATCGAGTGCAATAACGTTTGCTGTCTGTGCTTACTACCACAGAGGAAAGTCTATTCAGGGCACCAGGATTTTAATTTTGAATTCCCACTTGCTGGTGGAATCTGTTTGACCATAACTTTTACCTTTGTTGAAAGGCAGAAAAATAAAACAAAACAACTATCTGCAGACTTTTCTACTAGTTTTCCTGGAGCCTGCTGTCCAGACTGCTGTGTGACACTTTTCACTTGTCATACTTACAAGGGGTCTACCCTTCCCAGCAGCCATCAATATAATCTTTTTTTTTCCCCTTCTTCTGCAGAAGTAAATTTAACCTCAGAACTCTCTTGCTAGGAAAGAGTTTAACTCAGTAAGCATATAGAGGTCTGAGAGAAAAATATATTAGATGATCTGCCAAATTCTATTGCCTTCATCTCTTATGGCACAATATAATTAAATAAATAAATAAATCACTCCTATAATGGCTCTTTATTGCTATTTGCCTTGTTGTTCCTCAGTAAAGTACAATTAATTACTAACAGAGCTTCCCATACAAAAAAAAAAAAGTTGATGGAACATCTGAAAAAAGAGAAAAAGTAGAGCATAAACTCCTGTAAACTCAGTAAGGGACAAATATATCTCCCACTACAGGTTATGCTCTTTGTTTCTCATATATTATTCTGAGTTTGTTGTTGTTGTTGTTGTCGTTGTTATTGTTTGCTGATTTTTCCTCTCTCACTTCTTAACTTGTCTCTCTCTTCCTTGATTCTTTGACTACTGTCATTATATTTGTTCTTCCTTAATGAGCATGTTAAAAATGGTGAGAGAACTATCTGCAATATCTGGGTCTGCTGTTTGTGTCTCAGAGTCCTATTTTAAAATTACAAGTCTTTCTAAATGGATTAACTTGTTTGATAATATAGATTTTTATTACTGTCGTACTTTATTTCCAGAAATAAGGATAAAATAAAGAGTTAAGCTAATAAATTTTTAGGGACTTCTGAAAATATGGCTGAAATGCTACTGTTCCTAATGGTTTATTAGGGAAAATACACAATTTACCAATATTTTATTTAAAAATATGTGAACTCAATCTTGAAGTATTTGCAGAAATCAATTCACTAGTAATTAGAATCATAGAATTTCCTGCTAGTAAATATGCTAAATATAAGAAAGCATTGGACTTCACAAGGTCAATATGTTTTGCTTTCAAAATATATCCTAATATCTGTTAATGTAATCCACCAATTAAAAAGTCTATAAATAAGTATTTACTCAATAGATTATAATGTCTCCAAAGGGAGCAATTAG
This sequence comes from Netta rufina, assembly GCF_964035555.1. Taxonomy (NCBI): domain Eukaryota; kingdom Metazoa; phylum Chordata; class Aves; order Anseriformes; family Anatidae; genus Netta; species Netta rufina. Next base: position 104,720,218 of record NC_140123.1, read on the forward strand.
GCTTTTAAGGAGAACTCTTAAACATTATCATGAAGGGTTTAGTATTTTCTTTAACGTTTTGAATTACAGAAATGCACATTTCAGAAATCACATTTGAATAACCAGTAATTTATGGTAAGCTTGTACTTTGCACCCTGATGATAAATGGTCCTTAAATGAGTGCTGATAATGTATGTTAAATAATATTTATTTCAGTGTGAAAATGATGAAAATAGGGAGGCAGATATGTTTTTTCCTGATGTAGTGCTATATACCTCGGTACTTACTGTGACCTTTGGTGTAATTAGTGGTCATGTAAGAACAGTTTTTGTCCCACAAAGCCCTTTTAAAAGGTATTTTATATACTGGAGATAAAGGGATTCAAAATACAGAGGCAGACTCTCAACTTGATGTAAATATCTGTGAACTAGGCTGATTTAAATTAGTTGAGCATCTGGCCTATTCTCTTTGAAAACAGATAATCAGCTTCAGTAATTGACTGAGATTTGTGGGTTTCATTTCTTTCATTTTATATTTAATTGTATAAAATAGTGGCATGCAAATTTAGCAAAGATTATTAAAATTATTGATCACCTAGCCTATCCAATCAACAGCAAACTATTCATAGTTATAAGCCATTAGTTTTAGGTTATATTAGGAATTCATCCAATTAGAAAAAATAATAATAATTAAAAGGATCAGGGATGTGTGTCAAAATATAATTGAACATTCCACAGCTAGAAAATTGTAAAAGTAGGACTGGTATTCATTCTTATAAGAGAGGGCAAGGGCAAACGGTGAAAAAATCAAATATGAGTGAAATGCCAGTAAATGTCATATTAATAACAGTATACATTACAACCTGCTGTGATTTTTCTCTCCCGTGGGTCATATCTTCTTCCTCTTTTCTTCCAAGTTACCATGACCATAGAGGAAACATCTTTCTCACATCTCTGGCTGCTTTTCTCAATAGTGTTCCCACCCCCCCTCACTTTGATCTTATTTGAGCTTCTATAATTAATCCGCAACCTTATGTAATATGAAAACTATGTGAGAACTGTAAATTAGGGACACGAAAAATAAAATAAATCCAGTTACTTTGAAATCACATTATTTATGATTACCTATAGTAATGTTTCTAATTCCCTATAAAAATGTTTTACTCATAGCAGAACAAGACATACCATGCTTTCCCTACAGACTTAAAATAAAATGAAAGAATACATGTTACATGGTTAACAGTATAGTAGGCTGTAAATCATATTATCTCATATTAAGCAATGGCAAAAGTGACAAAAAGTGGCTCACATCACTGAATAGTATGAATATAAATCTAACATGATATACAGAGTGTTCCTCTTAAAATGGTATTTGAAAGAAAGACAGTATTATCATTTCTGAGAATTGCCACCAAAAATGGCATTTTCTAGCACTTAGAGCTTGTTTTTCTGTCAGGAATCCTCTCATTCCCACAACAGATTTTTTCCTAATCTTTGGGAAATGCTGGCATTTTTGGTATGTTAAGGAATGCCTCATTCTCAGCAGCATATGGAGTCCTTTCCTCGAGCTTATGCAGTGTTTCACATTCACTTACCATAAAGGCAATCTCTTTCTAAAAACAAAGTTTGTGTTGTGTATCTGATATACTGAGCAGTGTCTGAGTAATTTGGGATCAGCGGAGAATAAGCTGCTACATTAAAGCTATTTAAAGAAATAAAATTAAATCTAATGTCAGTGTTAACCACACAGTGGGTCAGAAAAACGGGTCAGATAATTGCTTTCCTGAGGTAACTGAGCTGCAGTCTTTCCAGTCCTTCACTGGACAAGGACCACATTCACTACCAAAACCATTAGCAGAGTGTTTGGAAGAATTATAACATCCAAAGAACACCTTTTAATGCTGAGTACTCTCAATGACTGAAATTACTGGAAGCGTCCATTTCCCTTAAGTTACTTAAGTGCCCAAAGTGGCAAATGGGTGCAATTTTCAAAAGTATATACATGAATAATTCTCATTGATCTGAATTGCAGAGAAATGACCAGGTTCACCTAAGAAACCCCACTTTGCACTTATCTTCGTCTTTAGGTGTCAGCACATCACAAATATTTCCTTGGGGCACCAAAGCAAGATACCATCTTTGTTTATTTAAACTTCTGCTTAACTGTGAGTATGTGCTTAAAATTAAGCATATACTTGTGTAGTTTTCTCAATAAACTTAAGCATGTGAAAGTCTTCCCGATCCCAAAGTACTTTGCAGGGATAGGCGTCACTGCCAAGCTAGCAATTGCATTGCTTCCTCCTAACATCCATACTTTCAAAACTCTGATGTTGATTGAGATGTAGTATCTTTTTGTCTTGCACTCAAAGGGAATTTGAAATCTAGTCTGTTAATGTGGAATAGAAAATTGGTGGCATAGAGGGTGCTCATTCAAAGAGGGAAATTTAAATACCTTAGGCAGCATTTTGAAAATCGCTGGCTGGAGTATCAGCTGTGCTAAGGACTGTTACCAAACAGCATGGGAAAAAAAAAAAAAAAGTCCTTTGGATAGTCAGAAAGTATTTGATTCCCAAGTAAATGAAAGGGGCCATAGACTGTAGCTGCCTTTTTTTTTTTTTTTTTTTACTAGCTATGTATAGCTCTCTCTCTCTCTCTCTCTCTTTTTTTTTTTTTTTGGATATATTCAATGAATAATATAGATAAAAGATGCCAGATCTTCAAAAGATTTTCAGTGACAATGTACATTACTGAAGTCTTAATTCATGTAATTATATAAGAATAAGAAATATTTAATTCATAGCATATCAAAAGAATTGAAGAAAAATGAATGGACTGAGGATTTTCCCCAGACTATCATCTATAACTAGGATCTTCAGTCTTAGTCAAAGAAAAAAAAATTAAAAAAAAAAAAGTGAAGCTTGTGATCTATTCAATAATAAGCACATAAGAGTACAGGAGTATTAATTAGATTAAATGCTTATTTAAGACATACTTTCTTAATAGAGAGAAAAAAAAAATGCTGTTTTATGCACTACCACTTTTGGTTTGGAGTTACAAATGTCCTAGTGTGTTTTGGCCACAAGAGACGAATTGTGTTGCAGGATGGAGGTCTGAGAAAGCAGGAGTGGCTTCCAGGCACCACCTTGCTTCATTTCTGATCCTCCTTCTCCATCTGAGAAGTGTCAGGCTGGATCTCAAAGGTGCTGCTAGCTTGGCCAGTGTCCTTAGTTGAAGGATATCTAGGATGGTCCAAGTCAGGAACATTTTACCAAGCTAATGTTGAACTGTTTCTGAGGACAGGAAGGTGATACAGGCTGTTTTTCAGCCTGCTGGATTTTGGAGGAGAGAAGGAGCAGGGGACTGGAGGAGAAAGAGGGATGGGAAGGAGAACAGAGCTGCTCTTAGGCAGGTTTTATCAGACAAATTAGAAAGTAGCTGTGATTTACAACTGTGATTTCTACTGAGCTGGTCCAAACTGCTTCTAAAATAGCTCCTGGTCTGGAGGGTTTTCTATCCTTCTTGAAGTATTGCCTATGTGAGAGAGAAAAAAAGTAGAAATTTACTATGGAGATCAGGTTCTCCTCCAGTGAGGAAAAAGAAGGAGGAAGATTCAAGTTTCTTGCAGGCATAGATGTCCTGCAGCCTTTCCCATAGCTGGGAGCATCAGTCATACTCAGAAATGAACCTTGCAACAAAGCCTAATAAGGTTTAATTCAAAATACCATGGGCAGGGAGATCGCTAACTTGTAAGTCAATCCAGTTGGGTGTCTGCTAACTGGGCAAACTAGACAACTGTGGCTTTCCATTTCAAATCCCTCTCTGTGTACTTCATTGGCCTACATGTCCTAACACACAGCCTTTTGCTTTTTTATTAGTTTTTATTGTACAACATTTAAAACTATTTTTGGCGTAACATCAAAACTGCAAGAGTCCAGAAACACATATTTTGGCATGGTTCCTGAAGAGATAATAGGTCTTAATATACTTTTACACTGTAAGGGAATGTTTCTACACAGCAGTTACTTCTTACAGCAAGTCAGGAAACATAATTATTGGAAATTCAAGCTGCAGGAAAAAGTGAATATATTTCTAATGAAAGAAGGAATAGAATTGTACTTCTATTATAGACTAGATGACCTTATACTAAAGTACAACACTTCTCTGTTCATTTAAGCAGAAGATTTCCTGCCTGAAAGCCAGTTGTATTCATTTGTTATACTTGGCAAAAATTAAATGTTACAGTACCACTGTAGGTCATTTCAGCATAATTTTTGTAAATGCTTAGCATTGCTTTCAAATCGCATGTAATTATTTTGTGAAATGCCAAGCACTTCAGACTGTGTTTACAGATTTTGGTAATCAAATTGTTAAATTGCTTTTCATATTTGTGCTACTGGATCCTTATATATGTGGATATTTCCTATAGTTTAGTGAAGGCCAGTGTCAGTTTACTTTCAAAAGTGCGCCTACTCTCCCCAAATTAATAGGAGAGTAAAAAATTCATTGTATCCAATGGACCCATTTGGAATTTGTCCAATTTACCTAACTTCTCATGCGAAGGCTTATTGATCCAATTAGCTAGTCATGCTGCAGTTTCTCCAAAGCATATGTTATATGTTTTACATGTATGTTGTCTGTGTTAAAGAACTTGATCCTAATAGCCTCATATGGAAACTTTTCTCAGGCTAGTTACACACAGCATGTAGTAATTCTAATGATGATGCTTACTTTAAACTGAAGTTTGGATGGGATAAGAATGCTAAATATAAATAAAAAGAACATCATGAGCATGTGTTACACTTTAAACAATAATAAAAATTAAAAGAAAGTCCAATCCATCATCTTCCTTTTCCTTCATTTGAATTAAAATTGAAGCAAAATGTACAAAACCATCTGGAATTTGACATATCAGCTTTGAAAGGATATCTTTGAGCAACATTCTCAATATGTGTAAAAGATAGCTTTAGGGAGGTCTATTGCAAATAAAATCACATAACTGACTGTGAATTATCTGCTGAAAAATTGTCAATATTCAGAAATCATCTTATGTTTAAATTAAGCATTTCCATTCCTTGATTCTGAGTGGAATAGCAATTTTTGGTTAGCTTTTGGGACACAACAGGGACACCGAGTTTGCCTGGATCCTGCTGCAGTCTGCAGTGATGTTGAGCATCATCACTGCAGCAGGGCTAGAGGGATGCCACCAGGGAGCTGGTTTCCCAGAGGACACTCAAGCCTGTTGGCCTCAGGAAAGAATCAGAACTAAAGAGTTTAGCAGAAAGGGATGGGGTTTACATTTCCTCATACTATTTGCAGCCATTCCCTCTGCAAACACGTGTACAGCACCCTGGTAGAGAAAGTTGTGTAGTGGAATGAGTGGAGAGATTGGCTGAGGAGGAGGAGGGTCTGAACCAACTTCATTTGCCCTCATTTTAGTCCTCTAAGAAGAGATGGCAGCCTGACATTTTATTTTTTTTTTTTCCTACTGTGTTACCTATACATCACTCAACTAGAGGAGTTATGTCAACTTAACATCAGTTTTCAGAGCAATAATCCAACCTTAGGTTAATCAATCTGATAAAACTGTTTGGAGTAAAATTTATTTTCTCAAAGTAACACAGCTTGCTTTAAAATTGTTGGGATAACCTATTTTATTTCGTAAAATACCTTATGCATATATTATGTACCTTACTTGGTTCCACCACACACACTATAGTCAAGGACATTATCAAGATCTGGAACAAGCCCCGGAGGATTTTCATCCCTTAAATAATAAGATTTTGTCAGTCTGCTCCATATATAATCTTGCTTTGTTAAATTAAGGAGTAGTCAACAGAAAACTTTGCAGATTTCTACATCATTCTGAGATATAAAACAGCACTGAGTAAGTACAGAAATCCAAGATAATTTTTCATATTAGTAGCTTACTGTACAAATTGCAATGTTTGAATATTTTCAACCTATATAGTATTTTATTTTAAAAAGGGTGAATTTGTTTTCACAGTTGATGTTTGTGAATGAGTAATGGAAAAGCAATCTATTTGAATGTTTTTCTTAAAAGTCCTCTCACTTAATAAATGGAAAATCTATTATAAATTCCATCATCTTAAACTAGGCTGTAAATTTATGATATCCCTGGGTCTCTCTGTGTAAGCTTTTCCTGTGGGGGATTGACTTAGTCCATAGTAGCAGGGTTTTTTACTAGTAAATCGATGCAGTTATTCTCCAGCTCTGCAAATGGATGTTGCTTACTGTGTTCTGTCTTGCTGCTGCATAATTAGAAGACTAGCATCAGAGGATGAATTTAAAGCTTTATTTATTAGTTTTAGCTTCAGTTTTAAAAAGTACAGTGCTAATGGTAAGTATAAGATGTTCATGAATGCATGTGGTACTAAATAATATAAAATTTGCTGGGAATAAAAGGAAAATACTAATCTGAGAAAAAAAAAATGGAGTAAGAAAAGGTTACAGTTCTCTCTGTTACTAGCCCTTTCCAAGTATACATTTCTTAGGCGAGAGGCATTAGAAGACAAAATTGTAAAATCTCAGTGGTAATAAGCAATGTGCAACAGCAAGAATCGTTGGCCAATTAGACTAAAGTCATCTTTGCATTTGGTGCAGTAAGAAAGAAACAACAGGTTTTTGCAGTTTAGAAAATTGAGTCATCTAATTAGATACAAATTTAAACACCTAACTTTAGGTATGTGGGTTATGATTTATGTTTGCTGCCTTTAGTAGCTACAGCAGAGTTGTCTACATGTCTGCTGAGTCAGTGGAAACCTTTTTAACACATTGGACAAAACAGGTGGATGAGTTGCACCCTAGAAATACCTGTTTTCCTCTGATGACTCTAGTCTAAAGATGGATGAGATAAATCTCTGCTGCAGTTATTAAAATCCTTAATGTGTTGGGAGGTATTTCAGTTATTTGAAACTGAAAATAATCAGGTTGAATTTGGGACAGAGGATGAGAATTTGCAGGTTTGGATGTTGGACTTTAGGAGCAATATAATAGTTTTCTCATAAGGCGGAAGACACTCTTTCTGAGTTTTGTCTTCACAGAATTTTGTGGCCATCAGTTTGTCCCCTCATGTCCTGTGGCGGGAGCCACTCTACAGTGGTCAAAATCTATGTAATAAGTCTGATAACATTTTTTTAGTACTCTCAAGACCTTTTATTTTAGGTGAAAATGTTCCCCTTTATTTCCCTTATTGTGCTGCTTGCATAAATGCTTGGGTTGCACAAAACAAGTAAAAAGATAAATGGGAATAGCATCTTGTAATTCTTTATTACATCTGCTTATACTTCGCAATCCACTGTCATCTCAAATTTGTGTGTGAAGAGGATTGCAGAATTGATAATGAAGACTTTGTCTTTAAGTTGACAAAATCCTGTCAGGATTTCCTGTCAGCTGTGTCAGCAGACATCTGTACCATGGGCCTCTCTTCACCTAAGTGGCATTTCATCTGATCCCAGATGTCACTGAACTTTACTGGGGCTGGTAAGTGGGATTTCGACTTACCAGGCAGATGGCTTTCTGCTCTGCCTCTGGCTAACACTGTCTGTGACTTTCCTCAAGGTACAGATGACAGAAAGAAAAGCATCACAAAGCAACAGGAAGGGATGTGTTTTAGGTCCTTATGCTACTCAGAGATGGTTGCTGCTGCTCGGAGAAGGTGGGCAGGGACACACCATAGAGGGGAAAAAAGAAAAAAGAAAAAAAAAAAAAAGACACATGGCCTTCTTACCCATCCGTCTCCTTTCCAAGTGTGGAAAGAGAAGAAGAGAGGGAATGGTTCAAAGGTAGGGCGTACCTCTCGTCCGCTTTGCCAATGTCTGATTGCCATCCAGCCAAAATTTGAGCATCAGTTTCCCTCTCTCCGAACTGTATTTAAAGAGATGGTGGTTTGGGAGTTGTGGACCTATATCATCCCTGCTTCTCCTCCCCCTTCCTGGGGGAGTTGTTTGTTCCTTTATCTGGGAGACCACTTCAGCTTCCACATTTGTCAGAAAAGTACTACTATATCCTGATACAAAATGACAGTTTTAACTTTTAATGGATGCTCAGGTTGTGACAGAAGCCACCAGTATGGAATATGCTTTGTTAATAAATTACATATGTATTAACAAAGCTATACACATGCCTGAAAAACTATGAGTACAGGGCCTGTACACCACTTGGCCTGTGCAGCAGGCAGCATTATTACCAGAGGGCCTTACTATTACTCTCATTTTTGAAATTCATGTACTATACAAATTATCACTAAGCAGTATGAAAATTATCTCTTTTTCCCCCCCCCATCTTTCTCTTTTGGTATGCAATCTTCTCTTTACAGGGATTTGAAAAGGAAATCCTGAATCTGTTCTTTAACATATAATTTGGTATCTAAAAACAGCACTTGGGATTAGCAGGCTTGTCAGAAAAACAAGAATTTAGATGTTCAAAAAAACTCAACAATCCACCCCCAGCTTTTCAACTCTGTCAGGCATTATTTGGCTGTACACAGCTGCTATAAGATGAAGAGAGAGGAAATGCAATGAAAGGAAAAGGTGTTGCTTTAAGGACATGATCTGAAAATAATGGAATCACCTAAGCCACTTCATATAAAGTGGTTTATGTGCTCTGCAAAAAGATGAAGGTTCATGATCTCACATTCAAGCACTTGTTAATTATAGACTCATTGACAACAAGATCAAGTATCTTAGAACTTGTTTCTTTCTTTCATTTTTCTCAAAAAACAAAACCAAATATAAAACCAACAAGTCTAATATCTCCCCTCACCTCCCTTTGCCTCAACTCCTCTCCTCTCCCCTCTCTCCTCTCTCTTCTCCTTCTCTTTTTGCCTCCCCTGAGAAACAATATTAGTATATGGTTAGAAAATATTGTTAATCTTTCTATGATCTCAAAATTTTTTGACACTTTGTATATAAAAACAAACACTTTTGTTTTAGGAATGTCAGGGTTTCAAGTATGTGTGCTCACAGAGCACCTAAACAAGTTTGCTGGAGAATATGGCACTCCCTTTTGTGAATGTGCTGTGATACAACTTCCATCAGAACCATAGCTATATTCTTAATCAGAAGCCACCATATTCAGTGAACAGTTCAGATAAAAAATCGTAGATTGTGGGAAGGGTAAGGAGTAGCATCTGATATATGGGAATAGCCAAGAAGGTATAGATTCCTGAGGCAGGCATGTGCTGGGCAAAGTAATCCTAATGCGAGCACCTTAAATCTTTACAAGGCACAATAATTTTATCTTCTCCTTGGCTTCTTTGAACCTTGCAGTAAGTGTAACCTTCTGTTGTGAAGTGTATCACACGTGTCAGTTGGAATTTACAAGACCCTCTCATACCTCCTTGAGATACCATTGGAAGCAGCTGTCCGTTTCCTCTCTCTTGACTATTGCACACCAAAAGACAATTGAATAAAAATATAGGGAAAATATGGTTTACTGAGAAAAGAAGGGTTTTGTAAGCCCTCCAGGGAAAAATGTCAGTTTGTGAAATGTACTCCATGTGCCTTTCTCTGGGGGCTGGGGAAGAGACAGGGGAGGCAGGAACCTCCCAAGTCCAGTACTACATGCTTGGGCCTTCAAATAAGCAGTCCACAGTAGTAACTAGCTATCCCTGTAGAGTACAATTTTAGTATTTATTTTGTCATGCTGGATAATATAATTCAGTCTTTAACTGGCTGAGGTTAAATGTGTTGGTAAACACATTTAATAAAGACTTCATGTCTTTATTTCTGTTCTGTATGGAGCCAGCAGTTCGAAGTGTAATACCCAATTTAAATATTTATATGTGATCTCCACATACAATATGACAACATTGATGATATGAATCAAACAGTTATAGTACATATATGGTAGCAAAATCTATTTGAATCTTGGCTTCCAATTTTTCAAAATTGTCACTGAAACAATTGGTTAAAGTCTGAAAGAAAGTCTGACATTTATTCCCTGGCATTTTTCATACAGCATTTTTCAAACATCCTTTTAGCAATTCTTTTCCACAGATAGTTTCTCACTGTGAGTTTCATGCCCTGTAGAAACTCAATGACACTGAAGTTGTTCACATACTATTCAGCAGTAACAGAAGGTAATTCTTCCAAAAAAAAAAAAGTTTCAATATTTTTTAAAAAAGCAAAATATTTCACTTCAAAACTGAAAATTCCCTCCCTTCCCTTACCTGATAACATAAGTAAATGGATTTTTTTTTCTAACGACAATGGGAAATATGGAAAACATGAAAGCAACAAAAGCAAATTGTGTGGTTTGTTATACCTGCATTTCAGTTTTCTGTGTGAAAATGCAAGATGCCTAATATATCTGTCTTAACCACTTATAGATGAGCCTATTTCTTTCATCTGTTGTAAAAGTTGTCAAATACAAAAGAACACAAGTTTCTTATTATGTTCACAATTTGATTAGTCCTTGACCTTTTGGAATTCATATATTTCTAATCTTCCTAGAGCATTATGTTTCTGTCAAATGCTACCTTTACATATTTCAAAACTGTATTTATGCAGGAAGTAATAGCTGGTAAATCGCAGGCCTTTCTACCAGTTAGAAACATCATGGATTTGAGGACCTTGAATGTTAAAACTTTTCATTTTTCCTGTGATATTGTTGAGCTAAGCATGCACCAGAAGAACACTGTGTGTCAGATTGCTGAGGTACATTTATGCAAACTGCAAAAATACAGATATACATGCCAACTGCAGCCGTACAGGTGCATAGACACATCTATAGAATATGGCCAGAAAGAGACAGAAATCTCATTAACTTTCTATTTTTAAAAATGTGACTTCATGTTGTATCTTTGGAGACATTCAAATGCTGTTCGTTTGTTTCAAGAAAGGGAAAAATCACTAGTGATTTCTCATACTGATTTCAAAGTTTGGAAAGTTTAGAAATAAGTTTTTAGGGATGTCTAAAGAAAAGCATAGAGTAGTATGAAAAGATGCAGTATGAACTTACCAAAGAAGTCATGATAAAGTAGGTGTTTTTTTTTGTTGGTTTGTTCTGTGTGTTTTATTTGTTTGTTTTTTAAATAGAAGGGCTTAGAAAATAAATCTTGATTAAGGTTTTATTTTTGGTTTTGTTTGTTTTGTTTTATTTTGTTTTTAGGTGGGGAAAGCTTATGGGCTTGAATATTAAAAAAAGAATCCATATATTTTTGCTTCTCTTTCTCTCTTATCAGAGAAACTGTATGCGTTATTGTGCTTTAACATGCTGGGTATGATGGGTGTGTTGCAGCTATAGTCTGACAGGTTTGTTCATCATTGTTCATTTAACAGTTTGTGAGCTCCATTTGTTTTTCTTTCTATCCTTAGATGAAGTTGCTGACATATAGTGGAGGTATTATTTCAAGACAATAGTAGATGAAGCCATACCAAGCATTATCCATTGCTAAAAGCTAAGGGAGCTTTTTGACCTGCTTACTTTTGCGTGGGCTTAGTTTATTTTAAATCTGCCACTGCTGGTGCAGGCTGGCACAGAAGAAAAAAAAATATATAATAATAATAATAATAATAATAATAATAAAGTGTCTAAGCCACTTTAAAAAATGCTACCAGTGTCCTGGATAATGTTTACTCACAACGGTTTGTTGCCATCATGGGCAGGAATCTTCATGGGGTTGCTTGTAGCTGTGCTACCATGAGTTAACCTTTACTTAGTCATGAACTAATCCTAACTTGGGGAGCATAATCTAAGGAGATCTCACTTCCAACTTTGAATTTTATTTATTATTTTATATTATAGGCCTCACAAATACTCAGCAGCATGGAAAGGATGTTTTCTCATACTTTAGACAAGGATGTGTTCTAACTGTGAAAATGTTCGTTATAGCTTGAAAACACACAGTCTTATGATTGTTGTGAAAAGTTTTGGAACATAAGCTACTCAAAATCCTATCAGACTTAAAAGCAGTGGGTATGTTTGTTCATTTTATTTTTCTTGCAATATTTCAGTCTACCATCTACAATATGTCCAACAATAAGAAAAGGTGATTGGTTATCTCTATGAATTTATAAATCCCAAATGTAGGCAAAGCTGGAAAATGAGGAGGAAATGGAGGAGATAAAATTTAAATTATCTCAAGAAGAATGTGTTCATATTTTGTTGATTGTAGATAACATACTGCCTGACAAAAATAATAAAAAATAAATAATAATAAAAAATAATATGTAACAGTTTCTACAGTTATTTAAATTTAATTTAAATTCAGCTATTACCTTCTCTGCCCTCAGAAGAGTTGCATTTCCTAAAATGCAATATCTCTTATGAATATTTGTGGGTATAGCTCTAAAGATAAAGGAATCAACTCTTGAATAAAATGTATTATAAGGGTATTTGGAGTGTCTACATGTGTGTACATGTTTTCAAATTAGGGATTAATGTGGAAAGTCTTTCTGAGCTCTCAAGAATAGTTTTCATACATTCATGTTTGCTGTAGCAAACACGGCATGGACCAATCATAAAATGGACAACTCAAGGCACATCAATTTCTAATAACTTTTGGACATTGGGTAATCCATGCTACTATGAATATTAAGTTGCCATCTTTCCATTTCTTTCAAGACAGAAGGTAAATGCTTACCACTATTCAAAAGTTTCCCCATAGAAGAGAAAATCTTCCAGGCATGTTGCTATCCATTTGTTTATTTGAGCAAACTCTACTTAAAATGGATAGGTAACGTATGCAAGAGAATCTGTTTGCAGAGTTTCTCAGTAACTTCATGTTATTAATCAAAAAGACACGAGTGATTTCAAGTGCATGTTTCCTTGCTTCTAGCATTTCTGCCTTTCACTGTTAGTACTGGTACTGTGACAGTTGTGGGTTGCTTTTTTATTTTTATTTTTTATTTTTATTTCTCCAGATGAGCATTGTTTTCAGAGCCGGAGTGCTATACAAATAAAGAGTGTAAAAAATCAAATGTATCAAAAGACTATTGAGTGCTATCTTGGAAGAATTTAGTTCAGTCTAAGAGGGATAATGGACTGAAGGGATCTTTACACAAGTTATTTTTCTTGTAATCTCCCTTCTCATCATATCAATTCCCCAGTATTTTTGAAGTTATTATTTGATTTTTATGCCAAAATGCATTTTTCCAGTACGTAGTAGGGGACAGTTTGGCCAAATCCAGTGTTTCTGTTAATTTTAGTTGGTTTGGGGTCAGTTTGTTGTTATTACAGTGCATCTACTAGCATCCACGAATGTATATAAGACCTTAAAGGAGGAAACTTGGCATGTCTATAATTTACTAGTGTATCAACTTTGAGGGTAGTTATGCATATGTACACATTTCTGAAGATGTCAAAATGTACTGATGTTCCACCGATAATTGTTGGCTGCACAAGGCTTAACATCCAGTAACTAAGGGGTTTCTGCAAACTGCCATGTCTGAATAAGTAGATGTTAATTTAAATCTGGTTTTTATTTCATTTATGTTATAGCTAGAAAAAAAGACTGAGTTAGAATAATAAGCTGGGAACAAATGGCACACAACAAATGAGAGAGCAGCCAAAACCATTCATAGAAGATATATGCAGTGCATGTATGTATACGTATATATTTAAACTAAGTTCCCCATATGGAGAGCTTAATACGCCTATGTTATTTTTTATTTAAATTAATTCAGAGTCTCTGAAAAAACAAACCAAACCAACCAACCAACCAAACAAACAAATAAATATATTTCCATGTAGAGGATTTTTCCTTTATTTTCACTCAAACATACATATTAGTTTAAGTGTAGTTGAGTCCCGATGCTTAGGGGCTAAATATGGCTTAATATGGGAGCCATACAGGCACTACTGCATGACACTTTATGAGCACAGGGTTGCAAAGTGGTTTTGGGATTATGGTCCATAGTATCATTTATGATGTATACCCTTCACTTTCAACTTTCAGAGTTACTTTTGGAAATGAGTTGCATATTAAAAAATAATGGACTATTAAATGGCTTTCTAATGCAATCTTGTGAAAATTCCATACAAGAAGTATTTATTTAATTATAAATGCAAATGGATGAAACCTTAGATGTAAGACTAAGCACATATAATTCACATCAGTCTTCCAACAAAATAAGAATTATGGAACTGATATTTAAAACTGCTGTAGAAAACTGAGCACATAGATGAAACTATCTTTTAACTTTAAACGATATTTTTAGTACCCCAACATGCTGGAAAAAAATGGTAAAATTTTGGTTTAACGCATAACTTAAGACACAAGTGGTTTGTGTTTGTTTTAATTATGCCAATAACTCATAAAAATAGATCCACAAATCCCTCCAGGAGCCAAGAGAATATGTAATGCTGAGATTCATATCCTATGAAACCTGCATTAAAATTGCTCAAATGAATAAAAGAGCACACAATATGTGTTTAGGAAAAAAAAATATATGCTTATTAAAAAAAAAAATTATGAAGTTTTTATTTCTTCAGTATAGATTAAATGCTTAATCTATTACAAGTCAGAATATTCCAATTTCATTGAAGCTACTTGAAAATTTTCATGGAATATGCAGTAGATACAGATATGCTTCCCAAAATTTATGATTTAACAAAATCATTAGTAGCATGTGTTATTGGTTACTATGTACTTAAAAGATTAATTATTTCAAGCCGGAAAAGGTTTTTGAGGAGGCTTGGTCACTGGTGACTCTGAGTCAGTATCAGTAATGCAGTCAAAATGTGTATTTATAGTTTTGGTCACAGATGAACCCTAAGTGCCTAATTTCCTTTGTAACTGAATGAGGCTGTGATATTAAAAATCTTTTTTATTAACTCGTGGTTAAAACACAAATTCACCCAACTTTATAGACAAATATTTAATAGTTTAACTTGAAAACTGGCAATAGAAAATTATGAACAATTCTACTGCTTTATTTTACTATGCCTTTCTTATCTAAACTAAACAAACATTTCTTTTGAGCACAACTATGAAAAAAAATATATATAAAAACTCCATGTATATGTGAAGCTTACTTATGCTTATTTGGGCATTTTCCATTGCAGACCAATAAATAATATTCTTGTATATCTCCAGTAATCCTACATTACCTAGTACATGGGGAGATTTATAACATTGCTGCCTGTATTCGATTCTCACTAATTTTTGAAGGCTTATCAGTGTAGTACAGCATCATATAACTTCAAAACTCAACATATTTTCTTTTTAGTTTTTGAACTATGAGATTTTATCTTTACCTCAATTCAACCTAGTGTTCCCAGGAGAAAAGTGTACTACAGATTTTAATTTTATAAATTAACTAACCTGCTGAATGCCTTCTATCAATTATTCAGTTGTTCCATACCCAGTAAAGTTAAAGTATGGCATCAGCATAGAACAGTTCACAGGAGAGACCTTAAAATACCTGTACTCAACCAATATTTCTGTTTGGAGCTCTGCTTTTATTCTAAAATTAGCCTTCTAGAAAAGATGTGAGTGCTGTCTATATACATATGTTTTCATCTTTGCCTGTGTAATTTTGAGTTTACTTCCCTACAAGTTTTAGTTGAACATTTTACCTTTTTGAGTGAAGTTAAGCACTTAAATCCTTTTCAGGCATACATGAGTGGATTATATTTTCTGAACATTTCAGCAATTGCAGCTGCTGTTGACTGTGTTTAATTTTTTTTTATTTATTTTTTTTCAGTCTGAAAATCATCTCACTTTTATTTGGATGGCTAAAAATATATGTAATTGCCTAATTTTAGGTAGTTGGGTTTCATGTACAGATTTTTGTCTAGGACCAGCAATTTCTTTAGGATTTGTATAAATGCTCAACTTCTGAAATTTTCACATACTTTATGCATATGACAATAATGACTCTTCATCCTTGAGACCAAAACCGTGCATATTGTTCCATTCCAAACCAACAAACATTCATAAACAACATTCATAAACAAATCTTCCCTCCTGACTGCACCACCAGCTTCTCAGGACAGAGTTTCCTTTATTTGTTTGGATAAATTATATAGCACCAAATCTTACAGTAAGTAATAGCAATAACATCATATGCTTAACATCAGGATTCATTGCCTTGGTTCAACAACTTTGCATATTGAAGTCTGAATAAAGATATACTTGTCTTAAGTCTGTGTGTATTTCCACAGTAGGACAAAATCTTAGGAAGGCTGTATGTTAGTATTTTACTTGGAACTGTGAAAATGTTATTGAAGTGAGTCTTCTGATAGTCGCCATGTGCCATGTTCAGAACATCTGGCAGCTGCAGGGCTGCCTGCTCTAACAGGTACCAGATGAGATATTTTTGGTGCTTATTGGCATTGTGCTTGTTCTTGGAGACACAAAGGAGACTCCTGGAGTGCTTTGGAGGATTTTCTTCCCCTTGGAATGCTGCTGCAAAGCACACCACCTGCACCCAGAGGTGCAAAGTCCTTCTTGCTAGTCCTTCCTTCCAGGAGATAGTGCTCCACTCATACATGCTGTGCACCTTAGCTTGGCCACTGGTGAATACTTCACCTCTGGTCCAGGCATAGTATCCCAGGACCAGAGCACCATGCAATAAAATTGAACCTTAGGACTTTCCTCTTAATGCCATGGGAGTCAATAGTCTAAATACACTCATAACTCACAATCCCTAAGTGGATTTCTTTTGGATGAAACTAGACAAAAAATACGTGTTGCAGGAGCATAGGTGATCCTTGGCCACTGATAATCATTGTGTCTATGTGATCATACTAGAGCTACTATGGTTTTAATAAAAAATAAAAATAGACTTTATGTGAATATGGGAACTTTAACACAGGTGATATTGAACTGCAGGTCAACTCCTACTGATGTCCACAATTTACTAATACTGATGTAGCCTAAGTACTGCTGTAATGATTGAGGCACAGGGTCAAACTGGGGCTAAAGGTCAAATTTTCACAGGTCTCTGTTCCCCTAGCACACAAAAATGTAAATAATTTTGATTTTTTAGCCCTAAGTGTTTTGGTCAAATCTACATGGAACTTTGCTGTAGATCCATTTTCTTTCTCCCAAAACTGCAGTAACGTAAATCAGAACTGGGCTCCTCTGACCCCTGCAAACATTGATTCAACTCAGATTCATCGCCATAAATAATCCCTTTGGATCTAGGACCTATACCTTACATGTGCATCAAGAGCTCATGATGTCCCACACCTTTAAGATTTGTCATCTTTGGTAACTAAGTTATTTTTGTAGCCCTGAGAAGAGATGGTTTATGGAGTCCAGGGTGCCATCTTGTACTGTGGAAGTGGCCAATGCACATACTGAAGTGCTCTTCCCACTATCTTTATTGAACAACAGACTGCATGAGGTGTTCACTGTATGAATGTTTCTTCACTAACCTCCTGGCTGTGAGTAAGTTCACAGGCTCTTGCAGACCTGTTGTTGGAGCTGTGCAATGGGAGCAGGTGCTGTTCTATCTTTCCTCCCAGGAGAAAAACATGGTCCATATTAAATGCATTAAATTGTTAATTTCTGCAGCAAATCTTTCTGTTTTTCTTCCTATGGTGGTGTTATTCCACCCTTGTACTCAATCCTAATGAAAAAAATACCGATTTTCTGTGATCATAAAAACAATAAAAAGGTAAACATTTTGCTTTTGCAGTGAATTTGACTCCAATGTCTGATCTAAGAAATGTTAAAAACAGAATTTTGAGAACTGGTTTCCTCCTAGGGGTTTTCATCTCAGTCATTCTCATTTAATTTTAAACAAACTGAGGAATTATGCATTGTTGATGTTTTGTGAATCAGTGCTTAACTTTCTGGTATTCAGTTTAGGAACATGCCACTGTTCCTTTCTCTAAGTTTGACACAAAAAATCTTTTTTTTTTTTTTTTGTGTCAAACTTAGAGAACACAAAACTATTGAGAAGTTTCTGTTTTCTGTGGTTCACACCCCCTGTTGTAGTTTAAGACCAGCAGGCAGCTCAGTACCTCATAGGCACCCTCTCGCTCTCTCCAGGTGGGATGGAGGAGAGAATCAGAAAGGTGAAAGTGTGAGAACTCATGGTTGAGACAAAGATAGTTCACTAGGTAAAGCAAAAGCTGCATGTGCAAGCAAAGTGGAAAAAGAAATTCATTTGCTATTTCCAGCTGACAGGCAAGTGCTCAGCCACTTCCAGGAAAGCAGGGCACAGGATGCAAAATGGTTCCTTGGGAAGACAAACACCATCACTTCAAATGTGTCGTGTCCCCCGCCACGCACACACACTTCTTCCTTCTTCTCCACAGCTTTTATTGCTGAGCACAACATCTATGGCATGGGACATCCCTTTGGGCAGCCCGGGGCAGCTGTCCTGGTAGTGTCTCCTCCCAAATCCTGGTGCCTCCCCACCCAGTCTCCTTGCTGGCAGGGCAGCACCAGGACCTGGAATGTCCTTGGCTCTGTGTGAGCACTGCTCTGCCCCAGCTGAAACATCAGTGGGTTTCAATGGAGAGGAGAAAACAACACCAGAGAGGTTTACTAAATACCTGTTTTGCTTTCTGGAAGGCTACCTGATTGATTCACAATGCTTTTTTTTTGCTACTTAAAAAAATACCTGCTCACTAGTTTACAGTTAGCATGTTAGACCCTGCTTAGCCCAGGGAAAGCACATGGGCAAATCTTCAGGGAGCATCAGGATGGTAGAACATGACTCTAGACTGAAAGGACTGAAAAGGCAAGCAAATATAAAGTGTATGATGTATAATTGATGAAGAAGAAAACTCTAAATGCGATAGTTTCATTCAGTCATAATAAAGTAGTCAAGGGTATGCAGACTTTGGGAATAAAGACATGGGCTCTCAATTTGGTAGACCAATATTTATTCATAACTTTAAGGCAGCAAGCTTAACTTCGTATTTCTTGCCTGAAAGTTAGAAATTGAGTTAAATCTTTTTTTTTTTTTTTTTTTTTTTTTTTTTTTCTTTTTAAGACAGATAACGTCAGGTATCTTTCTTCACATTTATGATAGAAGTAAGCTTCTAAAAGATTAGTAACGTTTGTTCCAATTTTAAATAATTACAGAAATCACTGAAAATCATTATGCAGTATCTCCAAATGGCTCTAGATGCCTATGCTTCACCTACTGAATCCCACCTTCCATTTTTAGCTCATTCTAGTGTAGAGAGCTTTGAGGGTTTTTTTGTTTGTTTCTCTTTCATTTCACCTGTGCATAAGAAGTGCTTGATGGTGGTTTTACAGCCTGACAGTGCACCTCTGCAGGATCCCTGGGTTTCTGTGGTTCTGCTTGATGGTAAGAAGGGAAGCAGGTATACACCAACTGAGCTGTAAAAGAGAATGATCAGTTTTTGCATTTATTTCTCTGGTATGATCTGCTGAAATTTGGAAGGTTGTTGGGAGGCTGGGATGTGACCATCAGTGGCATACAGCTGGCAACAACCTCCTTTGCTATGTTAATTTATTACATGGGGATCATTGCGTCTAAGATTAAACTATCTCTTCAGATCTGTTTCTGCTCTAGGTAAAAGTTTTCAAACTTTACTTTCTGATGAAAAAAAAAGTGCTTTACTTTTTAAGTCCTAAAAGCCATACCCATGCCCATGATATGGTAAAATCATTAGTTAATGGAAGTGCTAAATGTGTTTCTCTATCAAGCTGATTACCAAAACAATTTTTCCTAATCAGATTTTAACTTCATTTGCTACATTTGTTTCTTGTCTGGGGAAGATTTATGCAAATATGAAAACAAAACCTGCATTATTGCATTACATATATTATAAATACTTATTTATATTTGTGATATAAATATTTTAAAATGTTCTGTCTATCTATAAAGTTCTTAACTTCATATTTTTAACCATCAAGCAAAAAATGTCCATCACTTCTGCAAAAGCAGAAAAACGGACAATGTGAAGTCAGTTAATTCAACTGGAGTATTACTGCAGAGAATAAGTACAGTTGTGGCCACAATTAATTGACTGTTGCAGGGCAATAACACAGTAGCTGAGGCTGGAATTTCCAAGTTAGGAATCACAGTTCTGTAGGACTTCTGAAGGCCAGTAAGATCCTGGTGTGCATTAATAGGAGTGTGGCCAGCAGGTCAAGGGAGGTGATCTCCCCCTCTACTCTACCCTGGTCAGGCCTCAAGTGGAGTACTGCATCCAGGTCTGGGCTTCCTGGTACAAAAAAGACAGGGATCTCCTGGAAAGAGTCCAGTGGAGGGCCACAAAGATGATACGGGGCCTGGAGCATCTTCCCTATGAGGAAAGGCTGAGAGACCTGGGTCTGTTCAGCCTGGAGAAGAGAAGACTGAGAGGGAATCTTATTGATGTTTACAAATATCTTAAGTGTGGGAGACGGAGGGATTTGGCCAACCTCTTTTCAGTGGTTTGCAGGGACAGGACAAGGGATAATGGCCACAAGATGGATCACAGGAAGTTCTGCACCAATATGCGAACTTCTTCAAGGTGAGGGTGGCGGAGCACTGGAACAGGCTGCCCGGAGAGTCTCCTTCTTTGGAGATATTCAAGGCCCATCTGGATGCCAACCTGGGAAGCCTGCTCTAAGTAACCTGCTTTGACAGGGAGGTTAGACCTGATGATCTTTCGAGGTCCCTTCCAACCCCTTCAATTCTGGGATTCTGTGAAGAAGGAAGTTTTGATGTCTTTTGAACTAACTTTGAGATAAAGATTTTTGTTATTATGGGGAGGAAAGGCATGTTGTTCTTTTTCTTTTTCTTTCCCCAGTTTTTGTTTTTTGTTTGTTTGAAGGTTGTTTTGTTTTGTTTTCAAACATGGTATTTACACTGTCTTTTTCCAAGTTTTGTTCAGCTAACCAACACAATGATTAACTGGGCACATATCAAATGGCATAGCTTTTCGATGACATTTTCTTCCAACAGTGATAAAATAGGAAAAAATGTTATGCCTAGAAGTGGATATTAATATAACTGTGGCAAGATTGTATCACTGACAATACATACTCATTTATTAAGATTTTTTTTTACTGTGAAGTTTCTTACTATCTGTGCCATACACCCAAAGTAGTTGCTTTCGAATTTTCATTTTTTATTCCTGTAGATAAAATACAAGCCAATATCACTTTGTTTTACTTCATATTATAGTTGTTTACTAAAGCAATACATTATTTTTAAGCCAGAGGTACTTTTTATTTTGACAGCCCTGAAGACACGTAAAAATAGAAATGTTAGAGCATTCTTTCAGACACATCTGGTCATTAATCTCTTTTTCCTTTCATCTCTGTCATTATGTATTTGTATTAATATAGATGTACTTAGATTATCAGGAGAATAAGAAAATGCATGCAAGATATGCTTTCATTTTGTATGGGTTTAAAGGTTAGAGGAAAACGTGTCCCCTGTGTTTCAAAATGTCCTTCGTCTTCTAAGGATGCCTGCTGAGGCTTGAGGTTTTGTGGATCTTCTCTCAGTTTACAGAAAATATTTCATAGCACAAATGACTGTTGCCTGGAAATGTCATTAACTTGCTTTCTATTCTTCTCCTGGAGGTAAGAACTCACCTCTCTTGAGGAAAAGACTGATCAGTAGGATTGGCTACGCTGCACAATACTCATACTCTGTCTCTCCTTATGGCCCAAGATATCCTGGATATTATTCTATATTGTGGCACTTTTTTAGGGAGGGTGGGCAGTGATTTTTTCAGTGCTGAATACAGTGTGGGAGGTAGAGCAGTCTCATACAAGGCTGGGGACATAGCTTTGAGCCTACTGAAAAAGGAGAGAACATGAACCTGTCTCACCTATTTTCTGCTGTAGCCTCTAATGATGCATATGAAGGCAATGAAGGGCTAAGTATTGTGACTTTCTGGACACCTAATTTAATTACTTTGCACTGCAATCTAAAAAGTGGCTAGAATGGGTTACCATATACAGTTCAATTGCCAAAGAAACAAATTACCCATATATTATATCCATGTATACACAGATATAATGCATCTATGTATACATGGGCATGGGAATTGACTTGTAAATCTTCTCAAGCTCAGTGACCAGTTAAACATGGCCTGATCTTTAGACAGGCTTAAAACAGAAATTTACATCTATAAGTAGGCTTTCCAGGAGTTTTATTCAATCAACTGAATGCAAAAAGTTGTATAAATTTTTGAATCTGTTGTATCCTAAAATAGTCACCCACAACCTTGCCTGTCTTTGCTTGCTTTTTTCTTATTCACTTTTGGGGGATGACGCACAGGAAATGCTTTGAAAATTCTGCTCACTTAGACTGTGTTCTTTTACTTTCCAGGGAAGAGCAAAGTGACTGTTTCTTGTGTGTGTATGTGCACTTTCTTTGAAAAATGCAATGAGACATGATAAATCTATCAGGAAAAAAAAATCATCTACAATTTCCAAGGATGCAAAAGTTTTCTTTTACCAAAAATAAGGTAGGAATTTGTTGCGTTTCAGCCCCTTTCAATATCACTGAAATGGTGGTGCACTGGTAGATTTACAAGGTTGTTTTTGGCAACTCAGCTATTTGGTGTTTAGCTTAATTAGGTCAAAGCGTGTAAATGTTAGGCTGTGTGAATCAAAGGTGGGTAAAATTTATTTGCCTGCATTCAGCCCCAACTAAGAATAACCATTCCTAACTTGTTTACACCAAATAACATGATGAAGCTGATGATGATCTAGAAGAGATTTAAACATTATTATTATTTTTTTTTAATGGACTAAATTTCACTTTATTTCAAAGTTATTTCAAATATCTGTGTATTAAGCATCCAGTAGAAAGTTAAGCTCCCCAGTTCTATATAACAGTCTAAAGCTGCACTCAGAAACCTGGTCAGTTTAGAAGCATTAATGATTAAAATTAACTGTCTGAGACGGTCAGCTCAGCATTGCTCTTATCTATAGTTTTATTAGAAAGACTTAAAAATGACAGCATAGTTATTATTATTATTTTTTTAATCTGCATATATTCAGGCATAATTTGCAAGAATATCCATGGCATTAATAATGCAAATCTTAATTACTTGTTAGAAAATTGATGTTACCCCTCCAAGCTACATTACTGCACAGTCTTTCTCCAGAGTAAGATTATTTGGATAATAGTCTGCTGAGGATCTCAGGTTTTGTGTTGTGTCATTTTTTTTGCAGCTCCATGGCTTACAAACTCATTTTTTTTTCACACAGTAAGGGTGAATAATAAACTTGACTGGCTTATTAGTAATCCTGTTTAGACACCTGTACAAATCTTATTGTTTGGAAGAGTGATTGGGCTTATGTGTATTAATAAGCCTGAAAATACATTTCTTAACTATTATACATTGGCAAACATTTCAGTCTCCCTCTCCCTTTTCTCATTAAAAATATAAGAAACTTGCCTGTGTATAAATTAACTGAGCATAAGATTCATGAAAGCTTTGCTAGTAATTTTAGAATTTTTTACTCTGATTTTTCTTTTGGCATTCTCAATTCAAAGTATAAAAGTCTGTGGGAACTGTTAGAAATTAGAAATATTGAATAGTGTAGCCAGCAGGACCAGGGAGGTGATCATCCCCCCGTACTCAGCTCTGGTGAGGTCGCACCTTGAGTACTGCATTCAGCTTTGGGTCCCTCAGTACAGGGAGGACATCGAGGCCCTGGAGCATGTCCAGAGCAGGGCTATGAAGCTGGTGAAGGGCCTGCAACACAAATCCTGTGAGGAGCAGCTGAGGGCACTGGGGTTGTTTAGCCTGGAGAAGAGGAGGCTCAGGGGAGACCTCATTGCTCTCTACAGCTATCTGAAAGGAAGGTGTGGGGAGCTTGGGATCAACCTCTTCTCACAGATAACTAGCAGTAGGACTAGAGAGAATGACCTCAAGTAGCACCAGTGGAGGTTCAGGTTGGAAATTAGGATAAAATTTCTTCTCAGAAGTAGGCATTGGAATAGGTTGTCCAGGAAGGTGGTGGAGTCACTGTCCCTGGGGGTATTTAAGGACAAATCGAATGTGATACTTAGGGACATGGTGGCTAATATTAGGTTTAGTGGCTGATATTGGTGGTAGGGGGATGATTGGACCAGATGATCTTGGAGATTTTTCACAACCTTCTATGATTCTATGAAATAAACTTGTTCTGTCAGTATCAATGTCTATTCAACATAGTTTTGAAGTGTCTAGCACTTGGATCTTGGAGCTTCTGTTGTTAAAAATTACTTCATAGTGGAAGTAAGTGGAAGCACAAATAAGGCTTCCTGAAGTAAAGTTTATATTTTTGAGTCACTGGGCCTGTCAACCTTCAGTCTTTTTGTTTTTAAAGGCTGATATATTCTCTAATTTCATTGTTGCTAAATGAATATTATACTTTAAAGTGACATTAGATGTGTGAAGTCAACAGGAATATTTCCATTTGGAATATCAACACAATCAATGCCCACTAGGAGAAAGTCAGGTTTCACCAAGTTCTTAGTTGGCGAAGTGACATTTAGTGATAGCATGGGTATATGGTTAGAAATATTTCCCTGAAGAGTAGAAACAGACCTCTTTGGGTTGTGAATGCATGTTAGCTTGTTGAAAAAATCCTGATTAACTTTGAAAAATGCTTTCTGTCAGGATATACCCTATAGTAACCCTAAAGCCTGGAATGAAAACAAACCTGCTTTGGCTGAATTTCCTGCGGAACAGACAGTCCATGTTTCTGCTAGCTCCATGGATGTACTCTTGAGCAGTTGATCACACTGTTCATGATCACTTTATGTTCATTCAAGTCTTTTCTGTTTGCAAAAAGGCAAAAAGAGCTTACCATTTATCTCATTTGTAATTCGAAATGATATGTCAAAAATCGCTGTAAATAACAACTTTGTAGTAATATCCCTACATACAAATTATTCATGATTTTGAGATTTACATTTTAGAATATCATGAATTTCTGATGGAATGCTAGGGTATTCATTATGTCCTGACTATTTATAAATAATTTTAAGAATGTAGGTTTTTCCATGAAAACAGATTTATTTTTTTTTTAAGTTTAAAGTTCATTTTCTTTTAATATCTACAGATTCATATGATGTTAATTTCCATACTCTCACCAAGTACCTTTTCTGATGATCATTACTCAGTCTGTATTTTACAACTGCATCCAAAGAAACACACAGATGTTACCAGTTTGTTATCTCAAATAGCAGCCAGAGGAAGAAAATAGTAATTTGCTTAACTTTTAGAAGGAATATGCAGCATGTTATTCAACAATCTGTATATCTTATTTATCTTTTATAAGCACAGAGGAACTGTAGCTAGCTTCATCTAAATTTATCGTGCCTTGAATGTTCTTGCTGTATTTATCTTCACAACTCTTCCAAGTTGTTGGTACATATATTTAATGTACTGAGATGGGGAGATGGAGTGTTTGGCCTAGGATTGTATGGGAAGTCAGAACCAGAGGAAAGATACCCACTTCAGTCTTCCATGTCCTCAGCTGCCATCCTCACCAGAGGGACTACACTCAGAATTCATACAACAGGATCTTGCTAGAAGAAAGCAAGAATGTTAGTAGCAAAGAAGGTTTTTCCTGTGCATGAAAATTTTGGAGCTCAAAGACAAAATCTCTAGTAGCAAAAGCAAGTAATAAGTGATGAACTTTAGATGATGAAATGAGATTTTGCTAATAATTGAGGCTCAGGAAAAAGCTCTCCGCGCTCTTCAAATTTGACTTAATTGGAAACACAATCAGTACGATACTGAGCTGGGTCAAAAATTTTATACAAATGTGGGAAAAAAGATAACGTTAATAAAAGGAAAGCAAATAGAAAAAAATAATTTCCATTTGAGAAATTCCATTTTAAAGAAGCTATAAATATCTACACTTTGTTTATGGTGTGGTAGAAACTTTTCTCCAGTTTGTCTGTCTCTCGTCTTTAAAAGCGCCAGACATATTATATCATTGCACTGAGGTAATATGAGATAATCATGATTCTCCTACTAGTGATTTAATGAAACTTTCACTGGCAAAATGTCAAATCTCCATTTAACATGAACTATTGGAATATGTAAAGCTTAGAAATTTAGAACTACAAAGAATTCTTATTAAAAGGATATTGATTTAACCTAATTCAGTTTAATTTCTTTGTAATATTTTAAAACTTAAAAGTGATGAGTTTAGAAGAGTGTAATGTATTGCTCAGCAGTAAAAATACCAATTTTTTAAGGTATACCTACTAATGTCACTCACTAATCATGACCTTAAGCTTCTGCTTCACTGTGCTGTGTTTATGAGGCTTTTATTTTTTCTTTTAATGCCATATATTTTCAGAGAGCAAGAGTATATTATGACAGTCTTTATTTTTATCAAGGCAATAAAAGAAAATTACATGGTAAAAAGCTGCTTAGTGGTGTTACAGTCAGGGAACTAATAGTGAGAGAAATTATGTGACTGGATGACTAAACTGTTCTAAATAAAATTATCCACCAATTTCACTGCAGTCAGTGTAGGTCCTGTATTTGGACCTACACAAATGTGGTTTCTTTCAATGTCTTCAGCTGAGTTTTTTTTGAGATTTAGTGAGATAAGGTCTCAGAACCTTCCTTTAGCTTATATATGGAAACATATTACTTATATTCTTATATTCTCATATATTACCTTACAAAGGTTAGCAATTAATAAATATGCAGACAAATTTTATGGTATGCTAAATTTCTTCAACATCTGATTGATGAGAAATGAAAAAAAAACATGAGATATATGTTTTATTCACATATCTTTGTTGTGTTTGTTCTATTAATAATGGAAATGCACATTTAGATTAACAGATTGGGTAACATGGATTGGAAAAAAGGATCCTAACAGAGCACTGGGAAACTCTTTATTTCTTGCAATATCTCCTCTGTTTTTTGATCAGCTCTGTAACACTTGAAATTTACAGATTAAAAATTTTTCAGATTTGCTGCATTAGAAAATGAGCAGGTGGGATTAGTTTGAAAGATTTGATGGTAAACTGTAAAGTAGTGTACAACTACAGAGATGCAGTAGTTTTAGATCACAGAAGTATATTAAACCTTCAATTTTTTGGTATTTTAGAATATTAGGTATATTAGTATACAGTGAGATTTTGTTATTCACTGGCCATTTATAGAAATCTGCACCCCTCTCTGTTAGAAGGCTTTGGAAAATGTTGACTATCAAGTGTGAAAATATGATGTGAAAAGTGGTCGTACAGAATTGTTAAGTACTTCAGTAGAACTCATTCTCTTTCATTTCTGTTTGAGAAGAGCCCAAAAGACGGCTCTGCTGAGGATGTCAGCTGTGTGGCAAAGCTGTTTATCTCAACCTCTGCTTCTGTTTCCCCACTGCAAATCAGCAGGTTTCCTCCCCTGAAGGAACTGCAAAGTGAGTAGCCAGGCTCTCCCAAACATGGTACCCAAATAAACTCAGCAGCCTGCAGTGCTGAGCTAGATTCAAAAATGTGCTTAAGCATATTCTAGGGAGATTTTTGGCTTTGTGGAGAGATCTCTGTAACAGATGTGTCAGGGCCTCAGCAGCTCAAAAGTGCCATTTGTGGTTTGACACAGTGTATTTTCAGCTGAGATTCTCTTGAGGGAGGACTTCAGTTTTAAAGCATTACCTTTAGATCATCTGGAAGAAAATGGAAGAAAATCTAAACACTATAATTCAGCTTTTACATAGATGAATCTCATTCTCTGGAGAAGACCTGAAGGCAGAGAATTACCTATAGATATCACTTTGAGGTCAAAGTCCTGGAACTATGGTTACCTTTTCCATGATAAGTGAAAATATATAATGTCTCACTGGGCATTCTGGTAGCCCAAGGAGGTATAGATAAATTAATTGCTCAGTAGCAATATGCACAGAGCTTTGCTTCTTACGCTGTGCCTCTGGTATTCATATTCACCTACGATCCCAATTTGGGAGAACTGGAAAGACCCAGATTTATTTTTTTTATTTTTTTTTTTGATGCATGCCCAGGTGTCATGCTAGTGATAGCTTTTTTGTGTCACATATATCAATAGCTACTTAGTTCAATAGCTATCCTAACAATATAGCTCAGAAACCAAGCCTTTTTTTTTATTTAGATGTCTATAATGTAGCAAACAAAGTAGCAGTTCCTACATTTGGATTAGCATTTTAAAGGAATGTTGAGTAGGTTATTCCCAAATTGGTGAAAGATGCATGAAATTTTATGTGATAGTTCCTTTAGAATCACTTCTCCTTTGTAAACTAATCTCTGCTATATGAGTAAAATCTTTTGGGGAACTACTGTTTGAAACAATAGTTTGGAATCAGAGAAAAGAAAAAATATAAAACATTATCTGTACATCACATCTTCCACAACCTCTGCAGAGCTAAAACTGCATCAGTGTATTCATTCTGCCAGTAGCGCTGGAGGATCGCATCATTTATACATAAAGGTTTGTCTGTGTGTGTGCAAGTTTGTAGATAAAAATGCATTAAAAATGGACTCAGTCAGACAAGTATTACAGTCTTTTATTCAAAGTTGTATACATAAAATGTATTACAACTTAAACCTGGGAAGACTCTGGACTTCCAAACAATCTCCAAACTTAATCTTATTGCATCAGGCTAAACAGTAAACATCAAAACAATTAACATGTTATCTGCAAGTAAAATGTACTGTGGCCAATTAGAATTTCTTTATATAACCTTCATGTGGAATTGGTGAGCTCTCTCTAATAAATTAAGATTCCTGTGGTTAGTTTATTACATTTTCTTCTCCATGGACTTAAAATATGAATAGTTCAGCAATTTCAATTAGATTTGTATCTGCTTCTTGCAAAGCTGAATTTGGACAGAGCCTGTCTTTCCATTTATTTTTATTTCATCTTACAGTAAACAACTGTGTTCAAAATTGAAAAAGTGATTGTACTTCATTTTATCTTTGCTATAGGGAAGGAATGAGGAAGTGATAGAAATCTGAGAGCTATTGTAATAGAAGGTTTCCAGCTTTGAGGTTTCTAGACATGAAGCTCCTGGAGTGAGTCCAATGAAGGGTTACTAAAATCAACTAAAATCATAGAATCACAGAATGTTATGGACTGGAAGGGACCTTGAAAGATCATCTAGTCCAATCCCCCTGTCGGAGAAGGAACACCTAGATCACGTCACACAGGAATGTGTCCAGGTGGGTTTTGAAAGTCTCCAGAGAAGGAGACTCCACAACCCCCCAGGCAGCCTGTTCCAGTGCTCTGTCACCCTCATCGTAAAAAAGTTTTGTCTCATATTTAAGTGGAACCTCCTATGTTCCAGCTTGCACCCATTGCCCCTTGTCCTATCATTGTATGCCACCGAGAAGAGCCTGTCTCTGTTCTCCTGACACTCATCCAATACCTTTTTATAAAAATGAATTTGGTCACCCCTCAGTCTCCTCTTCTCCAAGCTAAGAGACCCAGCACCCTCAACCTTTCCTCATAGGGGAGAGGCTCTACACCCTTAATCATCCTTGAGGCTCTGCGCTGGACTCTCTCAGGCAGTTCCCTTCTTGAACTGAGGGGCCCAGAACTGAAAAAAATGATTAAGGGACTGTAGCATCTCTCATATAATGAGAGGCTGAAGGAGAGCCTGTTCAGCCTCAAGAAGAGAAGTCTCAGGGGTGATCTGATCAAAGTGCATGGGTATCTGAAGCGAGTGTGTCAAGAGGATGGGCTCTCCTCAGCGGTGCCCAGTGACAGGACAAGAGACAATGGGCACAAACTGCAACACAGAAAATTACACCTAAACATTAGGAAAACCTTTACTGTGAGGATGACAGAGCACTGGAGCAGGTTTCCCAGAGAGGTTGTGGAGTCTCCTTCCCTGAAAGTATTCAAAGGCTGTTTTGACATAATCCTGGGTGATATGCTTTGGGGAACCCTTCTTGAGCAGGGAAGTTGGACTAGATGATCTCCAGAGCATCCTCCCACCCTCAATCATTCAGTGATTCTTTAATATTCTGAACACTGGTACATAGGGGAGACCAGAAAGCTAATGATGGCATTAGAAAACCAAACGAAACCAAATCTTGCTATTACTAGGCTTAACAAGTCTCAGTTGATTGTCCTGAGCTGCTGAGTCACTAAGTAATGCACAGTGCACTGTTTGGTAAATCCAACTGGAAACATTTTGCTCTGCATTCAGCTGCATAGTCTTTATTTGGAAGAAACCGTGAAGTGATCCTTTCCCTTATTACCAACAATTATCTTCTGAAATGCACATTGTTTTTTTCCTCCTCTGCTATAAGTATTTTTAAGCAATTCCATAGAACAGGGTATCTTTCTGTCCTTAAATCTGTTACGTAAAAGCTTTTATATGCTTAAGAAGAAGGTTTAGTTGGGTATAAAAGTGTTTATGCTTCATGAACAGTTATTTTAGGAGTTTACACCTATCAAGGGACAGCTGCATAGAAAATACTCTTTTTTTTTTTTTTTTTCCATCTTGGGATTACATTCCCATTGTGTTGTCAGATAATAGAAGTTTTCCTCTAGGAAAAAAAATGCAAAAGGAAAAAAATGGAATGAAAGGACGAAATTTCTTAATACAATTTTGTATACGGAGTAATAGAATCTACTCTCATAATTTAGTTCCAATAGAAACACCTGCTGAATCCAAAATAGCTTAGCCTGTGTCCTAAATATTGCTTTTGGCACATAAAAAATGTCAAGAATTAGTGTATTTATTCTTGTGCATTCTTAAGAAGATTTCTTAGTGAGAATGGTGAGTTTCACAGAATTTGAAAATGATTTGCTTGTAACAATGAGAAGGTCTTACAGTATCTAGTCTAAGTCAGATGTCTTTCAAGGCTAGAGAATGGTTGATACTAGCCTAAGATTAACATTGCATTACTGCTTTTTTCTTATTTTGAAAAGTGCTATTGAGATTATTTTTCAATATGTCTTATCACTTTTGAGAATCCTGTACACCTGGGATTCAACTTCTTTTTTTTCCTAATAATTTGAAGAATAAAAAATACAGCTCTATGTGTTATATGTAGTTGACAGTGATATGTGGTAGTGTGGCAAAGAGGAACAATATTGGGAACTTCTATGAATCACTTTGACTACGTATCTGGTGAATAACTGGCATCAAGTAGATTCCCCAGGAAAGGAGGTAGCTTGGGATACTCTCAACATTCACCTTTCATTGGGCAATTTGCAGCTAGTACTACAGCCAGTGCTAATCTGAACTTCATGGGAGAAATTGTAACTAGAATTATGATTTAGGTTAGTGTTGTTTTACAGAGAGCACTACATAAATCGTAGTGCAACAGCACTGTTTAGTGTGAATTCAGTGAGGAAGGTGATGGAAATCCGAAGGTGTTTGTGAGTGATGCCAGTTGATTTGAGGCTCCTAGAGGCTGTGGTGGGCAAAAGCCAGAAACAGGTAATTCCTGAGGGTCTTCATGCTAAGTGCTCAAATATTTAATAATAAAGAACATGCTGTAGGATGTTCTAGCTATGACTTATGTCAGCTTGCAGACACTTTTTTTATCCCTGGCAGAATCCCATCTAGGATTCATTATGTCACTGACTCACGCGCACCTTGCCATGGCTGTGACTCTACAAGGATTTTAGCCATCAAGCTTTGTCTACCTGACACCATGGAGGATTGATCTCCTTTGATTTTTGCCATCTGAAAAATAGATGTCTAACGCATCTAGGCTCCCTGTATTGCCAGTGGGCACTCACCTCTCCCCTGTACCTCTCAGGGTGAACCACATCTAGAGATGTTCCCCACTGAAGAAAAAAAAATATATAAATAAAAATAGAAGAAGAACTCAGAAAGCTAATTTAGCTTAGATATCTAACTTAAATAACTGAAAGTCATATGCTAAATGAGGAGGTGAATCCCATTTGATAACATAAGGATATAATATATATTGTGCATTAGGATATATTAGGGAGGAGTAATATAATAAGTACAAACTCTTATAGTAAAAAGAAAAAAAAAAAAATCCTTAACACTTCTACATTCCTGAAAACCTCTTTTTCTTACATTGATTTGTATGATATGTATCATACTTCTATTCATAAATGATGTGTGAAAATGTCCATTCTGGATGGTGGAGAGAAAGAGTCATCTTTTTGAAAAATAAGTTCCCAGCTTTCACATGTGCTTATTAAAAGTAGAAAAAGTAAGAAAAAGTAGAAGACAATGCTACAACTAATACTGGTGGAATTTAGGAGGAAAATTAAGTTATTCTATAAATGGCACAAAGTTTCTTTATAGAGAAACAAAACAATTCTTATTTGGAAAACCTGATGGGAAATCTGCCATACTGTAGGCAAATCACCATTTTATTTTTTTGTTTCTTCTTGGCTAAGGATAAGAGTATGTTTTAAGAAGGGCTTGGGGACCATAAGACAAAGTGTACAGTGGCTATTATGGTGGAAGTGAAGTTTCTCATCGCTTCATCTTCTCTATCTTCTCTCCTGTTGTTTTGCCATGAGCCCCTGTGCTGCTTCATTGCAGCCACACATCACTGGACACCAGGAGAGTGTGTTTGGGTGTGTGTTTAAGTTATAGTCTTGATCTTTTCTCATGGGAACTTATTACTGGCTGTCTTCCCCACAGAGGATGCTAGGCTGCATAGGTCTTTGTTTTCAGCTGCTACAGCCTATTCTCGTATTCTCTTCTATTGTAATCTTTTTTTATAGTACAGTTTAGGAGCAGTTCTTTAGGGAGGAAAGGAAGTAATTGAGGTTTTAAGAAGATTGCGTAAATTTGGAAATGTAAACTTTTCTGGGATTGTAGATAAAGGATTAGCACATCATTCCTCTTACTGCTGCTGGTGATGACTAGGTGAGGAGCTGGAATGACAAGCTCTAGCTCAGTTCTGGTGCTCACACTTGCTAAAGAGCCTGTTAGCTTTAAATATGCCTGACTGCTGAAAGGACATGTCCTGTCTCTCAAGTCTCTGGGTCATGACTATTCTCAGGGTATGCTACGAGGAGAACTGAAGGCCTTGTAGATTGGACACTACCTGACAGATTTTTATTCCAAAGGAAAAGGAGGTGGGACAACAGAAGAGGTGGAGGTATTCATGAAAGTCTTTCTCAGATCAACACTTGATTTATTTCCTGCTCTGAGAGCATCTCTACTGCAGTATTTTGGACAGACAGACTGTGACAAATAAAGTAGAGTCTTGCTAAGCAGCTTAACTTTAACAGAGGCATTTTTCAGTATGGAGGATCCCAACAAGGTCTCCAAAAGGAAAATACTTAATAGGTTGTAAAGCTTTGTTTCAATAGTCCCTTCAACTCTGGAGTGCTTTCTGTTTCGTAGTCCTAGAATTCCCAGTAGATTGTGGCTGTGTTGTGGTATTGCTAAAAATAAATCCCAGCCTACTATGTTAGCACACTTTTTCAGACACAGAAGCCTGCAAGGTCATCTGTGGGTAATGATGAACAGCAGCAGACTCCAATCTACTAGTTTTCTCAAATGAAATACAAGAATAAATCAGAAATGATGTTTATTTCACAGTGTAGTGAAGTAAGGATATAAAATGACTATAAGGACATAATCTAACAGATTCTTGGTAAAAACCAGGAAATAATCTGTCTTGTCTCACCGAATTAAATTTGGAGAATTTTTTCTTGAGAAAGGGATGCTTTGTTTCTCTGAAAAAAAGCATGTGTCTGTATTCATATTTTTAGTATATATTGTGGTAGGGATTACAGCAATATAATTAAAATGCTGCAGTTTGTTTTTTTTTTTTTTTTTTTTTTTTTTGGCAATGTAAAAGTTACGACAGCCCTGGGCAGTAGAAAGCTTATCATGCATCATTATACAACATTATTTTTCATGGTACTAAGTGAAGAATTTGTATCAGTGGGCATTTTGTACTATTTCACTAATAGGTAACTTTATAAATGTAATTTTATCTTACTGTTATAACATACTTTTTAAACATCATGTGTTTAAAAACATCATAGTGTCATCTGGTTGTATTTCTACCAAATTACGACAAAATAAGAGAGGAGAAGCTGAGTTTTCCAATAGATACAAATACTGTGACTTGGAGCAGCACAAGTTTCAGTTATATTTAATCTAGGAAAATGGTATACCTTTGCAAAGAACACCAGGGTATGTCATGTAATACTTTCTCAGACATGGGCTTGTATACCTAAGGTGCTTGTGGAAATATTTCAACATTGAGCTCACTGTATTTTTACACAATGCAGGACTTTATTTTAAAGTGATGTTTAAGTAACTTGCAAATATGTACACAAAGTTGCAAAACAGGCAATGAGATTAACTTAAATTTGCCTTGTGTGGAGCTGCCGTTCAACTGTTTTACTTTTGTGGGGAACACAGTACTATGAACATATGAATCATGGAAAGTGTATTTGCCTCATATTGTTTTTTATAACCACAGGCCTTTGACACTTTACTATAAGGCTAATACCCATTATTTTTATTAAAGCACTAGTCTGTTGTATTTCATCTCTGTGTCAAAAACAGGAAAAAAATGAAAGGTGACCCCAAATCTTAGATGAAGCAGGTGCTAAATACCCACTGAAGCTATACAGCTGCTAAGCTTTGAGACATATCCGCTGCTTCAGAAAGCTCACTTTTAGACATCTAAACTGAAACATTTCCCCAGATTCTGGGTATCTCTACATCTTTTGAAGAGCAAAAGGAGAAAGAGTATAAGGAAAGGCAAAAGAATTTGCACTCAAGATCTGGTTTGTAGCTCTTCCATTTCTGTGGCCTTACAGTTCTGTTGGGTGAAGTTGGAAAATCCAGAGAGACAAAAAAGGATAATGAGGTTGTGGGAATTATGACCATCCCTCACAGATTGTGAGGTCTTGTCGTTCCTAGAAATGGGGACAAAACTCAGGAGCACCTCCTGTGTGGAATACTCGAGGTACTCTGATATTTTCCTTTGACAAGTCACTTAGTCTACTCCAGTTTTCCATCTATAGCACATATTTTATATCCATATGTTCTTCTTCTTTTTAATACAAGCAGCTAGTGAAAGCCTGGGGCCTGCTAAGTTATTTCTGTTAGGAGGAAAGATGTGACAAGTTGGGTGTGTTTGATGCCAGCATGTTTATTTTAAGAAGGTACAAAGCTGAGAGGAATCAGTCTTTGACTGAAGGAGGGACTGCCTTGAGGGGCAGTTTACTGGCTCACAGCCCCATTGTTTTTGCAACAAAACTTCCTCAAAGTAATTTTCCCAACTCTGATCACTTGCCAGTGCTTTCAGCTCACACTGAAGCCTCATCAGCCACATCGCTGTGGAGATAGACCCACTGGCAGGGCTCCTCACTAGCACAGGTACCTCCTCTTCTAAGCACACCCCACCTTGTCCAAACTTTGAGCAGACATGCAAGCATGAAATTTTAAATTGTTTAATGATTTAATTAATGAAGTTATTGTGATAGGCTACCAGTTTTTTGATGAAAATTTTCCCAACCTATTTGTATAAATATTTTAACGTTGTGCATGTTTTAATCTTGCCTGAGCCCCTTCCTGAAGGAGGGTGATTATACCATTTGACTATAATTTACATAGATTGGATTAGTCTTTTTGTGGTCTTGAATATCTAACATTAAAATTTCCTTTAAAAAGGAAAACATTTTCTAAGAGCCACAAATTCAGAAGACCAGCAGTTCATATTCTTTCATCAGTATGTATTATTTAAAGTCTTTCTGTTTTGTCTGTGCACTTTAACTCCTTTCTAAGCAAAATTATCCCAGTCTTTTCATTTACTCTTTGCAACAGAGTTCATTCATGCCCTGGGCTATTCATGTTGCCTCCTCTCAGCCACTGTCCATTTGAGTTAGGTGCGGCAGAGATCATGTTTTGTTCCAGTGAGAATTCACTGGCTGACAAGGTCTTTCATTATTCTTTATGGTATTCACCACACAGGGTGTTTTTTCAAGTTTTTCTGACTTCATATTTAGCAGACCTCATTCCTGTTTATGGAGGTATGTCGATACAAAGAGAAGAGTTTCAGGCTTTTACATCCAAATATTTGTTACTGTCTCTGTATCGGTACTGACTTTTTTTTTTTTTTTATAAACTTGAGTTTTGCATGAAGTCTGTAGTAATATTTGATCCTGATAAAACTGCATAACTTCACAGCATCTATAAATATTTCCATCATTCATCAGCAGTTCTTGATTATTAGCCTGTATTTTAAGGATTTCTATTTGTGGCCAGATGACATAATTACCACATCTGACAGAGTAAGTATAGACTTCAGTACCCAGCCATTTTTCGTAAAATAAGGAGGAAGAAGTCTGAGTCACAGAAGTTTCCATATCACTCAAATCTCACTTTTCAGTTTGCATTAAAGTGCAGGTAAACGTCCAGAAAAACATAGTGAATGAAAACTAAATACATATTTATCCAATATAAACAAATATTTTCCTTTCCAAAATAATTCATTTATTTTTTAATTAAAATAGTAGCCACTATTTTCCATTTATTTTATTTTATTTTATTTTATTTTATTTTATTTTATTTTATTTTATTTTATTTTATTTTATTTATTTTATTTTATTTTATTTTATTTTATTTTATTTTATTTTATTTTTGTGTGTGTGATTATTTTGTAGTAAAATATTAGTAAACATTAACTAAAAGACTGGATGAAACACTGTGGAACATATCAATGGTATCTTTCTACAGTATAAATAATAATTTCAAAAGTGCATTCTTTTCTGTCTGATGAAAATTTTTTTGATCATTTCAAATAATTTATCCTCCAACTACTTAAATTTGCAGTGGTTTTCTATGTGAGACCTTGTCAAAAGAATTTTGAATCCAAAACTGGAAATCCAAATAAATTATGTCAACGGGTTTTCTTTTATCCATCTTATCCATTATCATGTGTATGCAGTATGACCCACTTTAAGAAGTGTATCAGATCAGAAAGAGTTACACAAAGTGCTAAAATACAAACCAAACCACTGTCTAAACATATCTTCAAGCACCATAACTGAAAGTGGAACTTTTCAGATCACTTTAAATTAAATTGATTAATAATACATCATGTTAAAATGAATTTTTCATGGTTTGGGAGCTAATGTTCTCAATTATTCAGCAATGCAAAATGTAGGAAACTTGCATACAAACACATGCAAGAGTTGATCCATGAAATCTTTCTTTAGAAAACAAAATGTTAATTATTTAAAAAATATGCTAGAACATAACATTTTTTTCCTAAAAATATAATTTACTTTGGTGATGAAAATGAAGTTTGAAACTAAATTGACCATGTACATATAGCATAAGCACACTGTCTGTAAAAACAACAAGGTACGCTTTAAATTAATCATTGCATATTCGCTATTTTCCCTTATTTTACTTTTTCAGTGTCATGAAATAAACTTCACATTCCATAGTTAATGTCATAGTTTCTGGAAGGCATTCTCAATGATGAAATAGGAAGTTCTACAGTCTTTTGAAAAAGTTTAAGAAACTTTTGGAGCATTCCAGTTATAAATATTGATACTACACTTCTTGCACCTTTTCTGGATCATGATTCCAGATAATAATCCTGTTTACATAAAGCTTAGAGTGATTTAGTTGAGCTGAATTTCAAAAATTCAGAAATCATAAATCCTTAAAAATGTTCCCCAAAAGAATATTTCATGTGTAGGAGGCTTGGTTAGGGGTTTTAACCCATAACTTCAGTTAGGATTAAATATTTTTCATAGTTGTCCTAAATCAGATCAATCATATTGGCAAACATCTAGATAGTAGTCTGGGTACTAATCTCAGCAATAACTGCATATTTTCACACTATCCCACCAGGAAGTAGTAGCAGTATAGGCCTCTGTATTGTACTTTTGGCGTTCATTGATACTAATTTTTTATAGGTGAGCGTACGTAACGTCATAAATAATGCCTCAACACCTGTGTCTTCTAAGTGTTCCACAGGCATTCAGCACTTCTCAGGATTTGGCTTGTAGAAACTAGAGTTGGGAAGGTCTTGTGAGTTTGCCTAAATCATTATTAAGTTATTAAATGGTAATTCTTTATTGTGTATCTTTTAAGAGATCTCAGAATCACCTTCTATGTGCAATACTCTTTAACCTTAATGGGAGTTTAAAATGTAAAATGTTTGCAAGATTAAACCTGTATAAATCCAGCATCATTTTAAGTGACTCAAGCTTAGGGCCTCCATGTACACTAGTAGTGGTGGCTATTTTTTCTAAATTATTCTCTGTACCTTGTACTTACTAAGTCTGTTTTTCCACCTTACTAGATTAATTATGTAGCTGAGATTGGAGGTGTAGTACGCTATCCCTCAGTATCCATATTTCTAGAACATATTCTCTATAGCAAGATACTCACACCAGTGGAATAATCAGTTATATTCTGTCAAATTACCCTTGGACATTCTTGTACAATATAAAACTGAGGTGAAAGCAATGAAGGAATTGAAACAAAGATGCTTTCTATGTGAGTACATGTCAACATAAACAAAATTCAGCTAATTCTCTGTTTTTCCTCTTGCTTTAAAATGCTATTCTTGACCTCATTAAGATACCTGTTATACACCAATGAAATGTTCTGTCAGCCAGGAACTATGATGTTCCCAGAGATACATTACTATAGTTGTCTAGAGGGTTTTTTTGTTTGTTTGTTTGTCTTTTCCCTTCTGAAAATCATAAAATTGTTTGGAGCAACTAGAGAAAAATCTACTTAAATTTAAATTCTAGGAATTATACCTATGTTTTTCAGTATGCAAGTGTAGAGG
Organism: Netta rufina; assembly: GCF_964035555.1. NCBI lineage: Eukaryota > Metazoa > Chordata > Aves > Anseriformes > Anatidae > Netta > Netta rufina. Next base: position 104,758,820 of record NC_140123.1, read on the forward strand.
TAGATAGATGACACATATTTGAGAAAAGTGTGTGTTGATCCAAGAACAGGAATACAGCTACGCCCTCACTACAGTATCTTATCCTGCATGACTCCTATTCAGCATTAAAGGTTGATGGAGAAGTTATTGCTAATGGTGTCATCTCTACATGAGTAAATGACTTAACTTGCATCAAAAGAGTTCTGTTGTATGTAACTAAGTATCACCTTGTGTCTGAGCACAGGATCATTGTGAGCTGAATTACTGGGTTTGCTATATGCTTCCTGCATGGTTGGAATAAGATTGGCCATTTTGCTTTACTGTTTACAGAATGATCACCCAGGTCTGGGGAAGAAAGTCAGATTTCCCATCAGTGACACAGAGATACACCCATAGTTTCCTGTGAGCCAGGGTCTAAGAGGGAGAACTAATACCTCCCCTAACAGCCTGCTAGCAGCTCTCCTAGACTATTCTGAAATGTGAAATACTTTTAGCATATATTATAATATAAATAGATACAGCTTTGAGATGTACGATTTTTGTGTGTATCCATCTCTCAAGTCTGTTCACGATATAAGAAAGCAATTTTTCTTTTTCAATGTACCTATTTTAAAAACAAACAGCAGATGCATAGATAGAATAAGACCCAGGTGTCTCACCTTGGTATCTTGCCCCATTAAACCCAGACAAATTTGTTGACAAACAGAGCATTTAACCCACAACACTTAAGCCTCGAATACAGACACCAGATCATTCTCAACCTTGCTATCACCAATCCTTCTATCATACTGCACCATCAAATCCCTATTCCCATACTATATTCCACTGCTATACTATTACTAGGGCTGTTCTTTAACATAGATTTAAAATTGAGATTGTATGAGTGAGAACTAGCCACACTATCCTCTGATATGTATTTATCTCAGGCAAGATCTGTTAGTTCTGTAACATTTGTCAAAGCTCGGTTGGCAATGTAATCTAGAGCAATCATTTCTCTCCTGTCACTGCAAATTCTTCCTGGGAAACTGTAAACCTAAAGCAGACTTCTTGGAGCGCAGTGCAGGGTGAAAACTGAAAGACTAGGAACTGCTGAACGTCAGCAAAGGTTATGCAGTCATTTCTCATGTCATTTTGACAGGCATGCAACTCGTGTAGAAGCCAGAAGCAAGCAAGAACTACAGAACAGGGATTCAAGGGTGCATGGAGGGAGTGCAGGGAAATGCACCATTAATCAAGGGCATGTGGAAAGAACAAGGGAAAGCTCCATGTTTCAAAGTGGGGTGACCTTTAAGAAATATCTAGTTTAGCAAAATGATTAATGTTCATTGCTTAACCAGTGGCATTATTCATTATGAAAGCAGGTACAAATAAATAAAAACAAAGTTAGAAATAATAGCTTTTTAAAGCAACAAAGGAGTGGTTCTGTTACAGTGCTAGTTCAGTTTGTTAGACTTAAGACAATATCTACCTCATAGATCTTCAGAGCACATTATTTTGATGGCAATGGTAGGCCCTGTATACACAAAAAGATCACATTCAGAAACAGTGATACATATTGTTTACCTGTTGATTTCTAATATATTTTATAGGATAAACTGTAAAATCACCCAACCTTAGGTTAAATATTCAGTGTGATTTGGGGGTTTTTAGTCATGCAAATCCTACTAAGATAAAAGGGATCATGCAACTAAACCCCTGTAAACTGCACTGAACAGTTACCTCTAGTGTCCTGTAATGATGTTAATAATGGAGGAGTCATTTGATATTCATTGTGGAGTCATTGATCATAACAGATTCATTCATTTTTAATGAGGATATAGCACAGTGTTGAAAGACCTGTTGCAAACTGAGCAGGAAGGCTACTTTTACAGAGGAAATCTTGAGGTAGCTTGAGATCAATAGTTGCACCTGCTGTGCCTGCAGTTTTAATAGAGAGGGGAAGTTAAAGGATATCAGTGGTTGATTCTTCAATAAGCTCAAAGAGAAAAAAAAAAAAAAAAAGAAATTGCTAGGTGCAGATATCGAAGCTGTGTCAGGAACCTAAATTCCCTAGACTCAAATATTATCATCATCATAAATTGGCACAGATTGCTACCCATCATTGTTACTGTTTTGAAGACCAAATGCCACCTTTGTTTCCACAAAAGCCCCCCAGCTAGAGGCAGCTACAATAGAAGATATAAAAGGGCCTCTGGGGACAGAAAGTGACCCTTGTATCAGTTCTGCATATGCAGTTGTCATTCACTGTGATGCCTTCCTTTTAAACCATGGCTAATTGAAAGCTCTACTTCTACATATTCCAGGTGATTTTCCTTTATCCTAGTTACTAATTCAACCTGCTTTTCAAGTATGATCGTTCTACTTAGCTTGATAATTGTTCTTACCTTTCTGTATCACCATCAGTGTGCATGAAGAAATACTGAACCATAATTCTTCCTAAAGTAACTGTCAAACTCAAAGTACTTCCAAAAGAAATGCAGAATGCAGTAGGTCAATACCCTCTTTCCAGACATCGACCCTTGTACCTGCTAGTTGTATGATTGCAAGGGGACAGAATTTGGTTATTCAGGTGAGCAGCCAACAGGTCATGGTTTTACCCCTCACATTTTTATCTGGTGTGCCAAGGACTCTGAAAAGGCTTTAAACAACAGTTTCCATGTTGTCAGCTAACTAGTGTCATTTTCTAACCAATATCTCACCTTCGCTTTTTTTGGTCTTTTCAGCTGTTTTTAAATTAATTTATTTTTAACTCTAATAGAAGCTGCCAGACCTTGTTAAATGCAGGAATAATAGATTATTTTCCAGATCTTTTAAAATCAAGCAGTAAGTTATTTTTTGATGTACTTTGTTTAGCAGTACTTTTATTAGACATGGAGTTAATGTTGCCTTTGTTAGTCATTTTGGTGAGTTGTGAGAATGTTTCTTAAAGATCTCTGTGCCACACCTTTGACTGGTGTGAGTTAGCTAGAAGCTAAACATGACTCTCTTATTTTCATATTTCACTGAAACTATACACACCAGGGATTTCAGTGACATTTTGTTTGTTTCTTCCATAACTACCTCTTTTTTTTTTTCCCCCTGTATCTGTATTTACTCAAGAAGGTGGACTGATAGAATTAGAGTTGGGCTTGAAATTGGCATGTAGTGACATTTCACCACATAAGGCTCAGAGAAAATGTTATTTTATTTCACTTCTGTTCAGAAGAAAGCTATGTTCCTTTCTGCTCTATTCTTTCTTGTTTTCTTCATGAAGTACTAGTAAGTCAGGAAAAATTGGTCACCTCCGGTTTTTGAGACAAGTGAACTCTTTTCTCAACACTGAGTTTGAACCTTCATATTTCTTCTTTTGTTGTTTTAGGATCACATTGTCTTCATATTCATAATGTTCATCATAAGGTCCATCTTCAGCTTTTTTAATTTGTGTAGCTCAAGCAAGCAGGATGTTATTGAAGTTAAAACAGTAATGCCAGTCTTCATGTGCAATGGAGGTAGATCTTCAGTAAGTTTACTGAAGTCCCTAAGAAGTGCTGCCTGTTCAGCTGAACTCAAACATGCTCACCAGTTGAGATGTTGTAAAGATTCTTCAGAGGAATGTGCGCAATGGCTTTTATAACTCTTCCTTCTCAGAACTCTCTTGTGATTTTTCAACACTTAGATTACACCTGTGTTGCAGTACATATTGTTTCTTTTAGCAACTTTGCATTTTTTTACTAAAGACAGTGAGTAATTAAACCAGTCTTAATATGTTCAAAAAAGCATATCCTTAGTTATTTCAGACAACCTTAGTTTGATTTTCCCCTTTTGGAGCAGATATACTTTTACATCAAAGCACTAAAGCGCATCTAGCACCATTCTGTTCTGCAGAACAGAAAAGTCACAGGCTAAAGTAGAAAGAAGATTGCCAAAGCAATGCATACCTTTGATGTGAGAAACAAACAAACAAACAAAAAAAACTTAATGTTGTTCACAAGATGAAGTTCACAAGAGTGAACTGGCAGAGTAGCTATGTTAATGGGGGTATGCTAGGTGAGAGACAGTGAAGTCATTTGTTGATTTGTCCCTTTAAGTGTTTCAAGCATATACAGCAACACTTTTTTATTCTAGGACATATAGTCAAAATTTTATTTTTAAATAATGCTCAGATAAAATATTATTCTTAAATAATGCTCAGATCTGGAATATCATAGAAATCAGTGCAAATTCATTGATTCACATGTAAATCAGATGTATACAGACAGATACAAACCTAATGAATATTGTTTAAACATAAATGTCTTAAAATAATATATAACAAATATAACAATAAAGTATCAAAGTGCATCTTTAAGTTCATGTGACTATTAGTTTGTGAAACCATTAGCTATCAAGCTGACTAAAAATAACAAAGACTTTCAAGAAATAAAATCCATGCCTATATTAAGCGAACTTGAAGCTAGGATGGTAATGATAGTTCTCTAAATGTAGGAGTTGAAATTATTCTCTAAAAGCTGCTGTTTCAACATTCCTGGACAGTAAACATGCTCATGCATCAATTCATAGACTTGTTCTCTTGCATGTCTGCACTCCTACCATCTGTTACAGTGGCATTTTGCCCACTTTTAGGAAATATTGTTTCGTTTTCTGCCATGTACAAATACTGACTTGCTTTCTAGAGAAATCCTGAAAAATGCAGCTATTCATACTGTTCTTGTCTTCACACGCATCTTTCACTTTTCAAGCACTGTCACTGTGTGCTTTATTTGGAAGCATAATGGGTATTTCAGTCCTAGTCTTTTTCATGTTTAACAAAATCTTTTCATAGAATCATTTTTTTTTTTTTTTCAGCTGCTTCTGGATGGCCAAGAATTCTCTGGGTTACATTGTACCACCCCTTCAGATGGGGTTTTCAGAGTTTAAATGTAAGGCTTATCATACATTTCATCTGGCCACAAATGAATAAGGTACAACCGTTGCCCTTGTACTCTGTGCAAGTCACCTGATGTGACTATCTGTGTTGATGTGAACACCTATCTGTGTTAATGTGCCCATCAATGTATCTGAAGCAAACCAGCAAGTCAACTTTCTTTGAACTTCTTTTAGAAGTTCCCAGAGAGCTTTATTCTTGGAGATAACGATGATGAATAATCAAGCTATTTTTCTGAGCACTAAGCAATGCTCTTATCTACTAATTCTAATTCTTGATGTTGTAATGTCTATGAAAGCTGAATGATCTGTTTTGTTCTCAACTCAAAACATGTTTGTATGCTCTCCAAATCAGCAGCTCCACGTTTGGTGGGAAACTGCATCATTTCATGTGAAACGATTTCCAAAGCTCTCATAGCAAATTGGAAAAGGCAACAGTTCACCAGGTAACTTGCATATATCTCACATGAGATGAGGTCTCCCTATCCAGTGCTGAACATACACTTGAATAAAAAACAGAGAGAGAGACACTAACGCCCCCCAGAAAAGTAACAATTGCAGGAATAATTCTAGGATGTTTACACTGCACAGCAAATGTGGGCAGTAAAATGCCCATGTGCAAGGGGAGTTGAGTCTCAAGAAAGAGTAATGCTCACAAGGAACAAGGAAATACCAGACAGTCAAAGAGCAGCTTTTTTTTTTTTTTTTCTTCTCCTGAATTTAAGTTATTGTTAATTGGATGTAAAGATGCTGTAGAAGTTCAGTGAGGAGATATGACTCATATGACTCCCTCTGTATCAGTACAATTCTTTTTTTTTTTTTTTTTTTTTTTTTTTTTTTAATACCAGCCACACAAAATGACTGAGAATTGTCTTAGAGGTAACACAAGTCTGTGCTGAAAGTTGCAGCTTCTTCGTTTTATGTCCATTTCCAGGTAAATGTTAACAAGAGTAGTGTCAAACAACAGGGTGTGGAAGGGTTAACTTATTTTAAAGTATTTTATGAGAGGGACTTTTAAGCCAGGAGTGTTTGGTGCAAGTACCAGACTGGTGAGAAGATGGGTCTATTTTGGGGACTGGCTAGAATAAAAGTTTATGAACGTGAAGGCTACGAATGAGTGAAGCCAAGAGAAGTGCTCTTGAACTGTGAACTCCCCTCACAGTCTTCTCTACCCCTACAGGCCTTTTTCCCTGCTTTGAGAGCTGTATGTCCACCCCACTTGATATCAGTCACCCTCCTCATGTGCGCTCTTTTTTTTTTTTTTTTCTGGCTTCAGACTCATTCTTCTATCATTCCAGTACCTACCTGCCCGAGGTGTAGTATTAACCCATTAAGAGAGAGCTTCTCATTTGCAGTTACTAATATAAAACATAAAGAGAGAAAATTATTCAATAATATATAAAGGAAAAACCTTTTAAAATTGGTCAGTTGCTGTAGCTATTTACAAAAAGGCTTTTACTAAGCGCATAAAGCTCAATATTTAACTTATACCTGGAAGAAGTTCAGCAGACAAGTGCAGATATTATGTGTTAATTATATATGTGATTGATAAGTGTTTAGCAGCATCACAATGTTGTGTATATATTCACATTTTAAGTTGCATTATATATATATTTAATATTGCACACACAAAAACTGTTTTGTGTTCCTGACGATACATAAACATTCTACAGAGCATATAAATCAGCTGATTCTGTACAGTGGCCTTTTAAAATAACTAGCTGCATTTAGAGCAGCTTTTGGAAATGCATTACAGAATACAATCTAAATTGTTTCTCTACCATGAATAGAAACGTTAGATATGTATTTATAAATATGCATACACATACATTTGTATTTATAAGTACATCATTAATTAGGTCTACCCTCTAGAGAGCCTTCCCACAACCAAGCTCTAAAACCAGTTAGGTCCCTTTTGCTATTTGATAGGAGCTCATTCATCCAAGCATTTTATATATATGAAGACAGTAAATAATACTTATGACAACAGGAAGAAATAGTTCTTCAGAGTGCAAGGACAGAACCCTTTTTTTGGAAAACAGGTACTCTAAGTAAATTTTCAGGGTTTTTTTTTGTTTGTTTGTTTTGTTTTGTTCTGTGAAGGTGAAGGTGAAGGTGAAATGAAGTAGACATTCCAAACTGTCAGCACCATAATTTCATGAGGTGCAGAGCTGGAATGACTGAGCAATGAATAGGTCTTTTTGAATATATCTGATAGCCCAAACACTTGTTAGTGTCTTCCATATGCTTGCATGCCATGCAGTCACAGGCATAAATACCAGCAATTTGTTCACAGAATCATGGAATGGTTTGGGTTGGAAGGGACCTTCAAGATCATCCATTTCTCCCCTGCCATAGGTAGGGATGCCACCCACTAGATCAGGTTGCCTAGGGCCTTGTCCATCCTGGCCTTGAACGCTTCCAGGGATGGGGCATATATGACTTGTTTGGGCAACCTGCTCCAGTGCTTCATCACTCTCTGAGTGAAGAATTTCCTCCTAATCCCTAATTTAAATCTCCCCTCTGTTAGTTTAAAGTAATTCCCCCTTGTCCTATCTGACTGACCAAAAAGTTGCTCTCCATCTTTTTTATAAGCCACCTTTAGGTATTGAAAGGCTTCAATGAGGAAGCCTTCTCTTCTTCAGGCTGTTCCACCCCTTTATATGGGAAAAAAAATAATTCTGAGATTAAATTAGAAAGAATAACTTCTCTAGTTTCACTTTCTTCTCTGATTTTGGTTTATATTCTGTCTGTTGGGATTGCCAACATTTAAGATGAAATCCTTGCATGTCACTAAAATGTCACACTACTGAGTGTTATGCAAGTAACAATAATGGTAGTAAAGTGATAAAGTTCATGGACTGAGAAGGCCATGAATTGAAAAATGACAACTTGAGATGGAGCAACTAGATAAAAGAGACATGAGATGCACTGTGATCAATCAATGTATCGTTATAGCTAATGAATAAAAAAGTCTAGATTTAGAGAGTAACTAGAAAGCTATAGATGTAGAAAAATGAGTTGCTGCTTAATAAAAATAAATTTCCTCAATGGACTGTATTAGAGCTAGAAAAAAAAAGACAATTTGGATTACAATTATTCTCTCTACAGTTTATTTTAATGGTTTAGGGATAGCCACAATATAGATTTTTTTTTTCAGGTGTTTTGTTTGGTTGTGGTTTTTTTTTTAGAAATAAAAAGTTAAATAGAAAGTTATCATCATCCAAGTGAATATACATATCTATTTTGCTGTCTTGACAACATGAAAAGTTATTAGTCTATAAGCCGGATAAGAGCTGTGTTTTTGCTTCTGCTGAAAGAGGCTTTCATCCAACTATGGAATACAGAAAAAAATATATATATATATATTTTTATGTATGCTCTAGGAATGTTGGCTCTTTCTGTCATATGCAAAGTTAAACATTTGCAATAGAGCATTGAAATCATAACCATGTAAAGTATTAGAGAATTATCTCACATTAATTTTTTTTTTCTATGCTTTAACCAACATGGCTCTCCAGATTCTGCTTTCTGTTGCAATGGTGCTATTATACTAATATAATTAGTAACCAAGAGAAAAGTATACTTAATAATATTTAACAATGAATTAACTAACTTCTGTGAGTAGTTAAGTTATATGGCTTTCTGTAAGACAAATATTTTGCCAAAAGTATGCCTAAATTATAGATCACAATTACATATTTTCAATATAAGGATAATCCTATGGAAGTGTGAAAATCAGTAGGATATGACATATATACTTATAAACATTTATTTTGGGAGGAAACTTGTATTGCTGTTACTTGGTAAGTGTAATTTTGAATAACCAAGACAGATTACGGCCATTTTGAGGTAAATACATATATAATGATTTTATATCATTTGAAAATGTGGTCATTATAATGTCCAAAGGAATAATAAAAAAAACACAAGTGTGTTACTGGTGTGGATTATATACCGGTACCTGATAAAATTTAGAGAGTGAGCACAAAAGTTTTCTTGTTAGAATACTCAAATATTTTGTCCTGTATGCGCATTAAGATACTTAAATAAATTAGATCATTTTTTAAAAAAAACAGTCTGTATTCCAGAACAGAGACATTTCTAACAGTAATGATTTCATGAAGTCCAGAATGTTGAAATATGTCACAGAAGACATTTAAAAGAAAAATACACTTGCTAAAGAATTATTTGGAAAGAAAATCCCAAGATATGTCCAAAGAAGGGTTGTTATCTGTTGCTGTAAAAATAATTGGTTATATGGCATGAAATCTCATTACAGCTAAAAATATGACAGTTGCAATTTTGGTGATGAAAATCTAATCTATTACATTTCATAGTGGCTGAATATCTTAGGAAGTGTGTATCCTGTAAGAATTGGCCTGCTTTTTATATATAGAAAGGTCTCTTTTAAGCTGGTGCAAAGTGTCTTCAGGTTGATTCCAAGAAAACCACAGGCCAGTGAGAAGCGTTATTCCATGTTGGCCAGCAAGGAGCCTTCTTCCATGTTGGCCAGCACATGTATTTGGGCAACCTTTCCATCAGCAGTCTTGCACACTGAAGGAGGAACCACATTCGTTTCCAGGAAGTGATAGGCAGGGTATATATCCTTCTTAATTTCTTCTGAGGATCTCCTGGTCATCCTTAAACCAAGATTTTGTTTAGACTACATAAGCTGCTTATGGTTATAAATATATTAGTTTATGCATTGATCAGAATATCTTTAAACACAATTACTTCCAAGATTGATGTTAGTGTCCTCTTTGGAATCCTTAAAGAGTGCTTTACACAAATCCAAATCCATATGTTTTAAGCTAATATACAAGAAGAATGACTGTTTTTATAGTCTACACAACTTTTACACAACTCTCTTTTGGTAAACCAAACCAAATTTAACCCCAGAAGATTTATTTATAAAATGGATGCCAAATCTTTTTAGTTGGTGGAGAATGACATAAGAATCAAACAAAATAAAAGAAGATTGACTTTCAGGAGCAGTAATGTATTTCTCCTTTATAAACAGGAAATATTTTCAAAGTTACACCATTACAGGTTTCAAGAGTCACCAAGTAATGTAAAGGGTTTTAACTTTAACCTTGAGTGCTGTTAGAATTTTACAGGCTCAAGCCTCGGTGTCATCAAGTCTTAAAGTGTCAATCAAGGCTTAGATAAGTATCTGAACATTTTAAAGGTTACTGAATTCATACAGAATTCAAATGCTTTTTTTTTTTTTTTTTTTTTTTTTTTTCCTGGACCATATTAACTGCACATTATTTCATTAGAAGCTTCATATACAATACTTCTTCAAACCATATATGACATATCTAACATTGCAAACCTTTTTGCAGTTTTCATTCAAACCTCACTCAACGCAATTACATGGGAGTTAATCTGTGAATAAAAACATACATGAAGACTTTAAGCATTTTGACTGTAATGCACACCTTTATCACCAGAGCAATTGAATAAAACTAAATTTCACACTCAACACTGTTGTATGGGAATTGTTAGAAAATTACTGAGTCCTTGTAATATTACAGGATAGCTTTTGTTTACATTTTTACTGCTCAGCTTTCATTATTAATTTATAAAGCAATGTATATGTTAAAATGACAGTATCTATACAACAATAGTTTACAAGTCTTGATATGCTTTAAGACATGAGTGTGAGTTTTCCTTGGGGCTTGGTGGACTGGGAGGCAGGATTATCCTTTCAATTGACATTTGTTGGCTTAATTTTAGAAGCACTGCACAATCTTTACTGTGTATTTTGTTTTCTAAAAGGTAGTTTTTAAAGATGCCAGATTTCAATATACTCAGTGGCAATTAAACAGAAAAACAAATTCCTCTGTTTAGGTTTTCACATACCTGAACTGGATGACTCAGAGAAAAGCTGGGTATAGATTGAATTATATTGGCATTTCTTTCAGTTAGAATTCTGAAATCACCATTTTTTTCTAGTAAATCAGTATTGATTAAGTTGAGTTGAGTGTGTATAAGTAAAAATCACAGAAAATGTAATAACCTATGAATATGAGCCAGCAGTGTGCTCAGGTGGCCAAGAAGGCCAACGGCATCCTGGCTTGTATCAGAAGCAGTGTGGCCAGCAGGGCTAGAGAAGTCATTGTCCCTCTGTACTCGGTTCTGGTGAAGTCACACCTCGAGTACTGTGTTCAGTTTTGGTCCCCTCGCTGCAAGAAGGACATCGAGGTGCTCGAGCGAGTCCAGAGAAGGGTGACCAAGCTGGCGAGGGGTCTGGAGAACAAGTCCTACGAGGAGCGGCTGAGGGAGCTGGGCTTGTTCAGCCTGGAGAAGAGGAGGCTCAGGGGCGACCTTATCACTCTCTACAGTACCTTAAAGGAGGCCGTAACGAGGTGGGGGTTGGTCTGTTCTCCCCCGTGCCTGGTGACAGGACGAGGGGGAATGGGCTGAAGTTGCGCCAGGGGAGTTTTAGGTTGGATGTTAGGAAGAACTTCTTTACCGAAAATGCATTGGAACAGGCTGCCCAGGGAAGTGCAGTCACCATCCCTGGAGGTCTTTAAAAGACATTTAGATGTAGAGCTTAGTGATATGGTTTAGTGGAGGACTTGTTAGTGTTAGGTCAGAAATTGGACTAGGTGATCATGGAGGTCTCTTCCAACCTAGATGATTCTGTGATTCTGTGACCTAGAATTAATCTCTAATAGAGTGCTGAGAATTTTCAGAACATAATTCAGACTTTGAATAGCTGTGAAGGTGAATAGGTGTTATACACACACACACACACAAACAAAACAAAACAACAACAAACAAACAAAAAAACCCCACCACTTTAAGCACTCCTTTTCTTCCATAACTTGAATACTTGAATATTCTAATTATTTGTATCTACCAGCAGAGTCACCGTAGGGTTTTTTTTTTTTTGTTTATTTGTTTTTTGTTTATTTATTTATTTTCCCCTCATCTTATTTACTTCCCTAGTGGTGTGTTGCTTTTGTTTAGTTCCAGTGCAAATTTTCAGGTTTTATGCTATTGTATATAACTATAAATAAATTCATAACCCTATAAATTAAAGGGGAATTTTGATGAGGAACAATATTGTTTGTAGAATAAAAAGGCCTGGGTCAGATTGAAACTGTTATAAAGGGAATGACTAGAAGAAGTAAGTCACCACAGAGGAAGGAAACTTTGAACTTTGTTGAACATGGAACATGACGGCAGGGTAGGATACAAGCCAAGCAAAACTTGTGCCCTGCACGACTCTCAAAACTCTAGGTAAAGTCAATAAGTTAAGTAACTTTAATATTCACTCCAAAGTGCAAATGTAGGTACTGTCCTACAAACATACTCAAAAGATAAACTTGCAATAAACTAGCTTCTAAATGTACTTTAGCTGTATATCTCTTCGTAATCTCTTTGCTATTGAGACCCGATAGTGCAGGTGTTATTATAACATACGTTTGGTTTTTTGTGTTTTTTTTTTTTTCAAGATATTCATTATGCACTAGTTAAGAGGCTGCCCTGCCCTGAAAAATAATGACTTATATACATACGCACACTTTCATTACAGAGATCAGCTGAACTATAGCAGTGTCCAGCTGCATAGAAAGCTTATCATTAAAACTTAGGAAAATTGTACGCTTCAGATGAATATAGACTATTGTAGCATATTATTTCAGCAACATGGGCACTTCAGACCCAGATTTTCCTGCACAGACACAGTGAATATCAAGTCAGGGAAATATACTCAATGCTTTCAGGCCACCTTAATTATCTTCTAAATTCCAGGGTGAATACAAAACCACATTTCTTTGTTGCCAGAGAATGTCCATGATGAAAAAGAAATAAAATATTATCTTCTATGGAGAGAAGGTAAAAAAATAAAAAAAATAAAAATTATAAGTATTTAAACTTGGGTGTTTGCAAGTGTTGCTTTAATTGTCCTCATAATGTTTTTGGTACTATAGTAAGGAGCATAGACACATCTATAAAAAACAGTCCATAATCCTTTATAACATATGAGAGACTTCAGGCAGCAAATGAGTCATAAGTACTATTTTATTTTATTTTATTTTTTATATATCTAAGAACACTCATTTTCCTTTAGTTATCTTAGTTACACCTTCTATTTTTAATGACCTGGTCAATATTTATTGGTATTCATGGCATTGCATCCACAATAGAAAAAAAACTGTTCTGTTAGCTTAGTACCTTAAGTGCAGTAAAGTGTTTTATTAGTACTGTTTTCCAAACATATTCCAAAATCCCATAATGAAACTAGAGAACAATCAAGGGCTATAGGTAAACATAAAGCTTAGGTAAGCTGTTCTGTTTCTAATGAAGCTGCCAAAACTCTCTTGCGCTTATGCAAACTCTGAAATGAACCAGTGGCATCCTTGAGGAGAAACAGATACAAATTTGCTAACACTTTCAAATCATAAATTCCACTTCTACATTATGTTGTAAATGTAATTAAATCTAATTAACAATCTTAGAGGAAACTGACCTGAGTAATTGATTCCTGAATTAATTTATTTAGAAATTTCTATCTTTGAATTGGGGAAGAAAGAACTCAGAGTGCAAATTAATGACAAAACTTTTTTTGAAGTTAACACAAAGCAAGCTTTTGAACTTAGGCATTGTTGATTGTAAAGATAACAAATGATATCACAATAAAATGTAATCAAACTGATTTATTTTTTTTTAAATTGATATTTGCTTAAAGAGGTCTTTAAAACAAGAAGAGGTCTTGGAATTTTATGAAGGAGCAAATAAAGCATTTGAGGAGTTACAGAAAATTTTTGGTATGCTAGGAGCACTGATAAGGTTCTTTATGGCCTTCAAATCTACTGATCAGGCATGTGTACCAGAAGATAAGGAGCAAAATCCTGGAAAATTTATAGGAATTATATGTTCAGTTTTCATATGCTAAATAACCCCCCTAGTCCTTTATAATCTATGAGTATCTCTGGCTTTCTCTGGGTGGTGTCCTATATTTCTGCCATTTTGAGATTTTCTCTTCTGCTTTGTCTTCAGGTTCTTTTCTTTTGTTGCTTCTTTTTCTAATTTTCCCTTCCATTGCACAACCCTAACCTTTGCCCATTATTCTGTTTTCTGTTCTCATCTCCTGTTGTGGTGGTTTTACCGTGCTGGGCAGCTAAACCCCACAACCGCTCTCTCACTCCCCCTCCTTTAGATAAGGAGGGGGAGAAGTAAAGCAAAGAACAACTCACGGGTTGAGATAAGGATAATTTAATTAAAGGGAAATAATTATAATAATTAAATAAAGACTACCATGAACTAAACAATTTAACTAAGGGGAAATAAAAGGGAAAGGGGAAAAAGGGAGGAAAACAAACAAACAAAATAAATGAAAGCGATATGGAAGTGCAGAGGAAAGAAATTACTCTCTACTTCCCACAAATGAGCGATGATTGACCACGTCCTTGAAGCAAGGCCTCAACGCACGCAGCCGGTGTTCGAGAGGAGGACCGACGTCTTCTCAACGAGAGCCCACCCCTCCCCTCTTCTTCCTGTTTCCACCTTTTATTGCTGAGTGTGACACCACATGGTATGGAATATCCCTTTGATTGGTTTAGGTCAGCTGCCCTAGTGATGTTTCTCTCCTCACTTTTTTGCCCACCCCCTAGGAGGGTTAGAGAAAGGCCCAATGCTGTGCCACTGCTGCTCAGCAGTAGACACAACACTGGTGTGATAACACTGCTGTTCCAGCTACAAGTACAGAGTACGGCACTGAATGGGCTGCTGCCGGGAAAGTTAACATTCCAGCCAGACCCAGTACACCTGTTCAGAGATGAAATTAGTTTCCATTTACATTCTCCTTCCTTCATTATCCTATCCAAATAAACCTCTCTGCAAGTGGCACCTACTTCACTATCTCCTTATTTACAAATCCTGAGGTCCAACGGAGTCAAACTTTCTTCAAAGTTTGATAATCCTTTAAAGAGACGACACAGGCTACGTATATAGGCATGTTACCAGGGGTGAAGCTAACCATGATTCACACACTGTCATTAAGATCTATTTATCTTGAGCTGCCCTGGACTCTGCTGCAAGAACTGCTCTTTACTGTTTGCTGTCTGGTTGCTAACTCCAGTAGGTCTCCTCAGTTCAGGGGGAAAAACAGGTTGAAGGAGCAATGTCATTCTGATGTCCTTTCTTTATTCTCCAGTTAACTTCAAAAAGCCAGCCTGATCAAAGGGAAAATAATTACAAGATGAAAGATCTTCAGCTGGAAGACCTTTAACTCCTAGTATTGGTTAGAAAATACGTAAAACATAACCTCTTTCATACAAACCCCAAACAAACATATACATATACCTTCTGCATTGTAAAGTAATATTGGCATATGTCTAGGTGTGAACATTCTGCAGATGCCATTTCATGCTTCAAAAAAATGGACATTATTTTATTGGTGTGAACCTCGGGTGTGTAAGGAATGTCTTAAAGCAAGAACAATAAAGTTATATGTATAGCGGCTAGAATCAGGGTTTGCAACTATGATTTTTCTGTAGACTCTGTGCAGTGGTCACCACAGATACTGTGCCAGCCCTTATAGGGCCCTCTCTAGAAGACACAGGGAGCTGTTTCATTTCTCCTCCAAATCATCAGAGGACAAAGAACATGAGTAGCCACAATTTCTGAGAAGCATTTCTAAGCAGTGAGCACTTCGACACATTGTTATTTTTATCACTGATATTTTAATGACATAGTATATAAACCAAATCAGTGCTTGATCTCTGCTATGATTAGGATTGGGTTTCCAGATAGTGTAGAAGATGCACAAAATAAAAAGAAGCTTTCTGAACATTAGCAGTGCTTCATGGTATACCATAAATAATAATCTACATTTATGAGCTAGAGAAATTAAACCATCAGATGGATTGGAAACAGAAGCAGAAATACAATAAAGTATGATGTCTTTCCTTCTGCTTGATAAATTAGAAGTTAACATTTCCACAGATGAACGTAATCTGCCAAGTAAAATTCACTTAACTTCTGTCGGATATTTCTCTTATCTGTAAATACTGAGCTTTTCCCATATATAACCTGTTAAATCTGGATTCTTTCAAGCTATTAAATATGTTTATTTTAGGCTAATGCTTGCTGTGGAAATGCATACTCTGTCTCAAAATCAAACCTCAACTACTATCTGACCAAACTACGTTAAACTGTGATATAGTAGCTAATATTAATTGTCAACAACTGTAAAATGTAGTCAAACTTTTTGCTTAAGAAATTCATTTTACATTGAGCAAGCAAAGTTTTCCATTATGTTTTCAGCTTGTAGATTTTAAAATGTTGATTCCATTGATTCCATGGCAACTCATCTGTTCTCGTGGCAATAGACCCAAAGATCCCAAGTGAGGAGAGTTGCATTTAGATACCCATGTATTACTTCAGTTGTGTTTTTTTTTTCTAATCAATTTTCTTTGAGAGGTCAGGGTATTAGATGGGATGACTACTGAAGGCTGGAGTATGCACATTCATCTGTTTTCAAACTGGCAGATTTCCTTCCTTGTGTCTGAGGACTGAGAGAACGGGAACATTACAAATGAACTCCACTTTACAGATTTGATCAGCACAAAAATATCTTATTCAGGGAATAACATTTTTTTTTAAAGTATCTGAATCACTTGTACTTGAGGCTTTCTCTCTGTTATGAAGCTTTGTTCATCTTTTGTCTTTCTAAAGAATACTGTTTAGATTTTTGGGTCACTGTTTTCTAGCTTACTGTTTGATATAGTTTTGGGACTTATCCCTGGCTTGTGATGGAATAGAATAATATCCCATGTTTGAATAGGACAATAAGGACATCTACTTGAGCTTTACTTAGAAATAACTCTTTTTCATGGCGTATTTTACAAATATTCTGCAGTGAACACATTGTGCTTCATGTAGTGTGGAAGCGGGTTTGGGTATGTACATGTATATGTCATCTGCATGCATTTTCACATCAGTGCCCTTAATTGCTCTGTCATAGCCTTTAGGAATTTACCAAACATACAGTAAGTAGCATACACTCTCTATATACAAAAGCATACTCTTAGAGGGGTACTTTTAAAGATAGCCACTCTTATCCCCATGGATATTACTTTTTCAGCTTCAGAAAAAACTATCGGTTTTCGTTATTTGGTAGCTTAGGTGATAGTTCCATTGCATACACCATTTCAGGTGCACTATTTCACTGTCTGTATTCATGTTAACATTTGTTCACTTGGGATCTGTTTGATCTCCAGATCAAACTTCTGAAAAACAAAACAAAACAAAACATTTTTGATTAAATATTTTAATGTTCTTTAAAACAAAACAAAACAAACAAACAAAACCAGACATATATCTCAGTCAAAAACTTGTGGACAGCTACACTGTTTGACCAGTCCTGAATGGTAACATATTATGTTCTTTTATGAAGAACTCTTACACTTTGGTGTCATGCAAACATTTGTATTCAGTCTCCAATGACTTGTAATTATTAACTGAATATTGCTGAGTTCAGTCAGCACTCACATGAAATAGCATAAGTAGCGAGGCCACAGGTTGCAGCTGTGTCATTTTTCTTACGGGCAGGCCCACTTTCTTTTCTTTTTATATCTTCCTCCAGCAAAACATACTTTTTTAGTTTGTAGAAACCTTCAGGGCACAGCACAAAACCACTTACTCGTGGGGTGAAAGGTTCTTTAATGGACAGCAGAAGTTCACACAGTGAGCACGGTGCTAGTTTGCCTCTTAAATCAAAAAAAGCAAGAACCTGTGAACGATGCATAACTTTTTAATGAGTAAATCCTAAGAACAATCTTCCAGTATTTAAGAAGGAGGGATAAATTTCACTTTAAATTGGTTATGCTCTTGAATTTATAGTATTTGTTATCAGTATAGCAATTAAAGACATTTCAAAATTACAAAATGAAATTATTAATTTACATTGTATATATAGGCCACTATAATGCTGTGCAAAATAAAACATTGAATAGCATCTCCTCATAAAGTTTTGTGTGTGCAAAGGAGGTTGATTGTAGCAGTATTTCCAATGAGACATAACAGGACAACTTAGCAAGCAAGCCAGAAATGAGATCATAGGCCTCAGTGATTTTTCCTATTTAGTCCTATGTGCAATGTATTTTCTTAAGGTTTAGCATTCAGTGTGTTAATGCTCCATCTTAAAAGCAACCAGTTCTATCAAAGAAAACTGGTTTTATTTAGATGTCAAGGATATGTTTGGAATTTGTAAAAAAAAAACAAAAACAAAACCAACAAACAAAATAAAATGTAAAATCTTTCAGACCATTTTTAATACAGAAAATAAATACTATAATCACAATTTTGGAAAAAACAAAACAAAACAAAACAAAAAACATGATTCAGATATCTATATTATCATTCGGTAGTAATTATTGAAAGTATGATATTTTTAAGAAGCTCATGTGGAACTGCCTCTCTGGCAAATTATTTAAATTGTATCCTCTTTTAAATAAAATAATTATTCTGATGAATGAAAAATGACCAGTTCCCATTTATATAGAGAAGAGAGGTTGTCAGTAATCAAAACAATCAGTTTATTCAAATGAAAATGTTATGTAGTTTTTTTTTGTTGCTGTTGTTGTTTGTTTGTTTGTTTTTTAAAAAAAGTTAACTGGTTGGAATAATAATAATAAAGAAAAGATTCCAAAATTTCGTGGCTATTTTAAATGGGAATCTTTTAACATGATGTTTAAAAAATGATTTAGAATTAATTTATTTTTAAATAATTATCCCTAGTGCTTTTTAATTAATTATCTTAAGTGGTGCTAGCAATCCAAGAAAGATTTATGATATATGTAGCAGATGGCATCTGTTTCTTTGTTTATATGTATGGTATGGTGGTTGCATTTCATTAAGGGTAGGTGGCTGTAGAGCAAGGAGGAAAGCCAGTTGCTTCCCTGGTCCTAGCTAGTCTGTGCTGTCAGGTGAATCCTATTCAGGGGAAAAAAAAAGTTTTTTCCTGTCCTGGGAGCCCAAAAGCACAGGAGACAGCACTACAGAGTGCAGAGGCTGAATGCAGGAACTCTCCAAGCAGCACACTCACCTGGCAGGACCCATGGTCTTCGGAGGTTATTAGGGCAAAGAATGATGAGCAATTGTAGTAGACATTTGTTGACTTGCTGGGCTAAGATGAAGCCTAACAGAAATAAAATGTCCTTCATGGCAATAATGGGGAGGGACCAGATGTGTTTTAAAAAAATGTTGTTTCTGTTCTTATTCTGAATTTTCTCCCTTTTAAAAATTTCCCTGTTGTAGTTTATATTTGAGCAAAACCTTGCATATGACCCTACAGGCCTCTGAGTGTGCTCAGTTGAAAGACAAACACCTTTCAAAGCAGCAGTCAACTTGTGTCCCACCCTAGGTAGCCTTTCAGAGAACCTGCTTTCATCACTGCACAAATGGGAGATGAGATTCTTAGGAAACAAACTTCAAAAAATTCAATAACATTTGGACAGCACGGGCAGGTGCACCACTTTCTGCTTTCTCGTTAGCGCAAGTCAAGGCAGCAACTTTGGACATTGATATTTAGAGATATTAGTTTCCAAACTAGCTATAACACCTCCTGGAAAAAAACAAACAAACAAACAAAAATGTTACTCTACCTTAAAATTTCCTAGCCTGGTCTTGGCTTTCCAGCCTCTGGAGCCCTTGTATCATTTCTTTGTCTTTCTTAGAGATTTATCACCTCTGTAAAAGTAATAAGTGAAGGTGAAAATTTTTTTTTTGTTGTGAAAGTGAAATCCCAATTACAAATAGAAGGTGGGGAGGAACAGCAACAATAAACACAGAGAATAACTAACAAAAATGGTGTTTTGTATGTGAATGGTGTATACCAGTAAGCTTGAGGGATTTCAGGTGATGCTACATTGCTCCATCATGTAGCTCAGTTGTTGTATGCCTTATCAAAAATAAGTTTGCCTTATTGAAATATTAAATTAAAAAAATAAAAGCAAGAACATTCTAGCAATGCTCTTAATGAAGGTGCAAGTACAATACATAGCATTATATTAAAATCCACTGCTGCATGCTGCAGTTGGACTTAAAAAAGAAACCCTAGGCTAGGTCACCTTTTTGGAAACAAAATTCCATGTAACTGAAATATCAGCTCTTTCTTATGCAAAGACTTCCTTAACCCCAAAGTGTTCTTTCTTGCTCTCATTAATCTATTGCTCAAACAAATATCACAGCAGCCCTCTCCTGTAATGAATGATGTTAGCTGTTTGGACTGTAGGAAAAAATTCTGCATACTGCAGGCTTTTTCCTGTATTGAAAGGTTTTGTGCAGCATCTAAGTTCAAATGTCTTATCAGCAAAGGCTGTAATCAAAAAAATATTGACAAACTCAAAGATCACAGCAGTGTGAGTGATCACAAAGCTAATGGGATTCCTTCTAAAGACAAAGTTCAAAGAGCCTAAAGACACATTTTGGCCAAAACATGATAAGGCTTGATAACAGTATACACCCATTTGTGGAGTGCAAATATCAAAAAAGAAAAAAAAAATCATGTTATAGGGACTAGTTAATAGTAATATTGACATGAGATTAAAAAATGATAATCTTACAGCCTGCATCTTAATGAGTACCTTTAGATAATTAGATTTATTAACTTGTGGAGTTCTCTCTGAACAGGGGTGCCAATGGTGCTAAAAGGCTGACATCTCAGATTCGGCTGTGGCACATGCCAGAAACTGTAGTCTTCTGCTGACAGGGAGATGGACAGTGACCCACTTTTTGTTCATCAGCTCACATTGGTGACTCAGTAGTTCTGTGGCATTAATTGTGGATACACATGGACACACATAGAAGAAGCTTAAGCTATGTAATTAAATAACTGTCTTTTAAAAGCCATGTGTATTGCATATGAGGAGGAGAAAAAGGGAGACAATTTCAAAATTCCACTGTGCTCCTTTGTTTATAAATTCATTGAGATTTATTTGTGTTTCTGTGTGCTTAATATAGCAGCTATGTGAAGTACATTGTGCACTGTGCTAACAGTTATGTGGGCTGATTGATGACTGCCATTATTATTCATTATGCACATTATGGATGAGGTTGCTAGACAGGCTTTATTAATACAGGAATTTTACAAAGCCTTTCTTTGAATGATCACTGTACACATTTTGTAAATATGTTTATAGTACAAGGCATTAAACTTGTAGCCACAGATGGCTACAGCTACAAAGAATAAGTTACTACTTTTTGAAATTTCCTCATTAGATTTCACAGATTTTTGTGAAGGTGCAATTCAGTATTACTTTGTTGAATTCTACCATTGCAGAGTGTTTGCCATTGCATCAACTAGGTTTTTCTAGGTGAAGGTGGGGCTCACTAGATCTATTTACCAGTCGTATCTGTGCAATTTATATAGGGTTTACCTACAGATGTCATACTCCAATAGGTATATGAAAGGAAGTGGCTGATAGGAAGAGTTATGTAAGACTCTGGTTGGCTATTTGGTGTTTGTAGTGTATGATTATTTGCCAAGTTTCAAACAAAATCAAGCCCAAACCAGCAATTAGTTAGCTCCTGTATGCATCAGTGTTGTCCCTGGAGAGAGCGCAAAGGAAAGGAGAGCAGAGAGGGATAGATTTTCGTGGGCTTGAAGTTTTGAGCAGCCTCAGGATTAGGAGGCATTCTTACTTCATTCAGATGTTGAAATATGCCTTGCCTTCTCTAGTCTCAACAGCAGCTGTTGTTCATGACTATTTTTGGATTTTTTTTTTGTTTTGTTTTGTTTGGGGGCTATTTTTTTCTTATGGGAACTTTTGACTGCACTTAGTTTTTTACATCAGCAGTGAAATGTCCATCCTTGAGACTCAAATGAGAGCATAGCAAAGAACAAAGTTCTAGTTGACTCTCAAATGTTAAAGGCAGAAGTGGAATTTTGCAGTTACAGGTTGGATTGTGAGCCATCTTTCTAATGAAGGGACTCAAATGATTTTCCCAGAAATGAAACCATGTTCTTGAACAGTTTTGCCCACATACTCAAAAGGAAAAATAAATATGTGCATGTACCTCACATCAATTTGAAGTTCTTTAGGAACAGATAAATACACTTTCTGAGGTAAACTTTTCTCAAAATTG
This sequence comes from Netta rufina, assembly GCF_964035555.1. Classification (NCBI taxonomy): domain Eukaryota; kingdom Metazoa; phylum Chordata; class Aves; order Anseriformes; family Anatidae; genus Netta; species Netta rufina. The sequence continues at coordinate 104,780,807 of NC_140123.1, forward strand.
AGCGCAATATAACTTTTTAATTGTGTTCATACTATGAAAGCAGAATGGGTCTTGTCGGAATTGCAGTTTACTCTTACAACTTAATGAATATGCAAAATTTTCAATTAACTACCTTTTTTTTGGTCTGTCAAAGATCAGGTCAAAGACAAGTAATTGAAATGAAGAGAAGCAATATAGAAACTTCCACAAAACTATGAACAGTGACATATAGCTTAATATTTTGGTAGAAGTAGTACATACAGTATTAAATAATCTGGAGATTTGAAATAGAATATCTGCCTGGGAGCTCCAAGACATCTTGTTTCTGCAGAATCTCAAGCATGATGTTACTATCACTACAGTGTCACTGTAAGAGCAAAATTAGATTTGTATGATTTGCATGACCTGTGTGACAGTATTTGTATTTGTGTTTATATAGATATATATATATGTGTTTATATATTTATAAAATACAGATTCGTATTTTTGAAATACAAATCCCTTAATGAGCTTAAAAAAAGGGATCCTAAACCACAAATGTAACTTGTTGTCAGTTCAGATGTATCCTTAGTGATTATCAAAAATTTCTTTTGATATTATATATAATATATATATATATATAATATATACATGTATATGATGTGGTGAAGATGTGGTGAAGATGTGTAGGAGTGCATTCCAGGCAGCAATTCCCAGAAATAAATTGAGCATGCTGTAGCTCCTCCTGCACCGTGATAATTATTTGGTTGATGAAAAGCAATCTTCTGTTCCATGAGGCTGCAATTCACAGCTCTTGGCCATTCTCTTTAGCTCCTTGCAAAAGAACCCACCAAGGAGGAGTCCGTGGTGTTGACGTGTTGTAAACAGTGTAAAAGCTGAAAGATAGCTCGATGTTGGATTGTGTTACAGAGAAGTAGGTTTGATGGAAGGACCATGAAGTTTAAGAAGAAGAAATGAAAAAAGTGGCTGTCAAGTAAAGGTAGAATAAGGTATATAGGTGTGCTAATAGAATCTTTGGTCGTTGGTGCATATTCTGTACAAAGTACATTTTTACCCAATGTGTGCTGCCTTTTCAACTTTGGCAGCACAAACTGAAGTTACCATTTCTGGCAAGTCAGAAAATTTCTCTGGTAAACTCTAACAATGTTAACATGTCTCTAATATATATATGCAATCTACTGCATAGATTGTATTAAATGATTCTTGGATTCTAAATGCTATTATGTAAAACCAAGTTTCTAAATAGAGGCAAATGCTTCTACTGATGCAACTTAACAACTACCTTTCCAAATAAAATATATTAAGGTTCTCTAAATAGTGGTAACCACGCCAAAGGTAGAACAAAAAAGTTAGAATTAAGTCTAGACTGAAGAATATCCAATGTTGCTCTACATTGCTGACATACAGTGTTTTTTTTACAGTTGTGATTTACACAAGGACATGTCGAATTATCTGAACAGAGAAGAGATTGCAGAGAAGACTAGTGCTGATCCCTTTCAAGCTGTGCAAAAAAAACTCAGGTCACAGTTTAGTGATGCCATAATGATGACATAAACTTAATTTAATCAGGGAAAATGTAATATTCACAAAGGAGAGTGTTCAATAATTAAGAAGTAGGTGTAATACATAATGTTGAGGGATTTCTTTTAAAGGCAAATTTCTATATAATGGAATACAACTTAGCAAAGAATATATCTGTCTATATATCTGTCTTCCAACAAGTTCCTAATACCTGACTTGCTGCAATATTATCCACTCTTACAAATTGTCTTTACTTTAGTTTCTGATCTGTTTGTAATTACATGGTTTGTTAGATGCTGGAAGGCATAACGATATTACCTTGCTTTTCTGATCTGTTTCCTCAGATCTGAAAGCTAATGTACTCGAAAGTTTGTCTATTTACAACTGATACAGCATACTCTGAGGTCAGCCATTTATCTAGTCTATCCATCCAACTTTTTCTAGCATCTCACTCTTAATCTCAGCTGCCAGTTCCCATAAATTAGCTTGCCTCTTTACAGGCGTTGCACAGTAAGTCAAAGAAGCTTGACTCTTCTAGGGATTTCATTTACTTTGTAACCACTTTGCATTCATTGTGAGACTTTTATAAGAATATTACATAAATTTTTGTCTGTTTTTAAGTGCTGTTTCTGTGGCAGACTTGTGGACTAGTTTAAGGGTTAAAACTTTGTGATGTTGTAAATGGAACATGGCAAGGAATTGGTCTAGCTTCTCACCTCACCTCATTTTGAGAGCTGAAAATAAATTATTTAAGCAATAAGGATAGACTTTGCAGTGGTGCTGATTAACACCCACTCTAGATGTTTGCCTTGTTTTTGCATCATATGTGAACTGTGCATTAATCAGCACTAGTGCACAAGATAACATTTATTATTAAAGTTTAAATTCTTTTTTTTTTCTTGATAAAATTAGAATTTAAGCATTTATTGCCAGTAATAGTTATGATTTGTGAGCAAAATGTTAAATTCTTATTTCTAGTATTTTCAATGACAAAAATGCATTCAAAAACAAATTTTATTTGGTGGTGGGTTTTGTTTGTTAGGTTTTGGTGGTGGTGGTGTTTTTTTTTTTAGGAATTTCCTTTCTTATCTTACTAGTTACAGACCTAAAGCCCTTTCGTGGAATTCATATGTTTGCAGTTTGAATTGTCTTTTCCTTTTAGCATTGACTGATTCATCCTTAGGTCAGTCTTGCACTGAGGCATAGCTAATTTGAATTTATTTCTGGAACATAAGCTCCTGCTGTTGCACAACAGAAATTTCTGCTAGAAGGACACAAGATTTTATTGATGGGTGCAGCTACATTAACATCTCAGTTTGGTTCAGGAGTTTACTTTTGAGTTCTTTTGTCTGTTTGTTTGTTTTGTGGTATCTGTCTTAGCAGTTTTTTGTTTTTGGTCTTGTTTTTTGCATTGTGGAGTTGTCTTTAGGGCTCCTATTGCTTGGCATCACTTGCTAATGCTGTCATTAGCAAGAGCCTGTCACAGAGCCTGTGCTGCTCTGACAGGGTATTCTGTGGGCCCCAGCTATAAAGTGGATGGACCTCTACATCTTTCCTAACAGAGGAATTCTAAAAACATTAAAAGAGCTTTCAAATTCTATGTTAAGATTTTACTAAAACACAAAATAAAACAGCATTTTTCAAGCAGGAAATCAGATAGGGGTAAAATTCAGATCTGAGTGAGAGTATAAATTAAAATGTTTCTAGCAAATTAATATCTTCTTGCTTGCTGTTTCATTTCAGAAAAAAAAAAAAAAAAAAAAAACACAAACAAACAAAAAAACCCCACAACAAACAGACAAAAAAAACAATCCTTTCCTTTCAATTTACTTTCTCTCCAGTAATATTTAGTAGCTTTCGGAGTTGCAAAAACCTTACACAGTCTATTCTGAATTCCTCAAAAAGTCTTCTATTTTTTTGTCTCAGTGACATGTCTTTATGTCTGCTTTTCCATTCCCCTGGATGCATTTGGTAAGTACCTCCTAGGAAGAAGGAATTTTACTAGGCAGAATGTAAAGGGATTTACATGATCCAATGTACTAAAACAGGAAAAGAAAAGAACAGGAAAGACCCTGCTGGAACAGGATCATCTGAACTGTTTCAGAGCCAAGGGCACAGCAAGCATGTAATCTGTATCACTTGTGTTGTGCTATGTTTTGCAGCATAAAATCTCATTATTCATGAACACCCCAACCACATGCAGCAGTTTGGGAACATCATATCCTTTATGCTCTGGCCTTTAAGCATAGTTAAAAGAGTTCTTTAGAGAGGCCTTATATTACCGTCATCAAATAAGGTCTAATCCATAATAAAAGTTAGGATTTACAAGGGGGATATGAGGAAAACAAAGCATGATGTGCGCCAGCCTAGGATCACTGAAGTCTGTGAGTGATCCACCCCTCAGGTGTCAGTACTCAATAGATTAATTCCCTTCCACTTCTCTTCTTTTTAGTTTCTGAATGCTACAGATATTTTATGGGTCTTTTCCATTCTGAAAGATATAAACTTTTTGTTTGAGTAAAAATTGGTCCTTTCTGCATCTGAAAGCAATAACAAGCTGAAGCTAAGCAATCTTATGACTGTTGTTCACTGGTTAGTTTATCTAAAAACTTATATTTTTCTGCCTTGCTTTCTGTTTAGTCACAAACTCCTGTCATTTCCTTTCTCTCCTGTACACAAGTTCTCTTATTCTTTTTTTATCTTTGCTGCTGAAATCTCAGCCTTTTTTTACAGTAGGTTTTCATTTCATTTTCACTGCTTCAAATGTTCTCCCTTCTTACACATCCCAAATGTTGACATCATTATCAGATGCATTGCTGTGATCACAGTTCTCTCCTTCCTAAATTGTTAAGCAGCTTTTCTTCTTTCACATACAGTTCAAGTTTATGCTTTATAAAGGTATTCTAAAACACTCTCTGGCTATTCCCCCTCCCTTCACTGCTCCCCCTGCTTCCAGTGCGTGGAATATACCGGTCTCCATTCACCTTGCTAAGCATGTCCATTCTTCTCTTTGGAAGCTCTTTTAATAATCTGTACATTTGGCAAAGCCCATACGGGCAACCCTTGGAGAGCCCATTTACAACATAAGGTTAAGATTTCACTCTGGTTCCCTTCAGCGCCTGATGACAGAAGCACTTCTGTCACCTCTCCAAGGTAGATGCCTTCAGGGAAACAGCGCTTATGGGACTGTGAGCCCTGGGCCCTGTGTTTGTATATCTTTGATCTTTTAAAGACACACACTGCCTTAATTTCAGTTGTCATCAAAAAATTAAATAACACAAAAATGATGCTTTTAGATGTTAATACCACTTTTGCAACATATGGACTGTCTATGTTCATTTGGGAAATTGTATAGAAGCTTTGAGTGTTGTGTGTTTTTGATTTTTTTTTTTAATTCTTTTTTTTTTTTTTAATTGGTGTTTCATTTAAAAATCTCAAATTTATCTGAATGTTTCCTCTGTCTTAGTCAACATTAGCATTTAGTTGTCCTTTTAGAAATCACTGGGTGACTTCCAGATGATTAATAATGTGAAAGTCCTAGGCAATTCTGAGACAGAATTATAGCACCCTGAATGTCAGTTTGGAACATATACTGACTATTGTGTCCATCAGCAGCAATATTTCTATTTCCAGCCACCCACAAGTGTCTGTGCTTAAGCATGTTTACTTCTGCAGTGGAATATTTCAGAGAGCTATTTTGAAAAACGTGGGCTACTTTTCTCATGAGACCACCACTTGATGTGCTTCCTTGTAAATAAAGATGATACTTTTTTCTTGGCATTTAGTTGATAGACAAAATCTTATTTTTTTAAATAATTAAAAATTTAAATTCTGTTTGATTTATGCATTCATGTTTGGACCTTCACCTTGATTTCCCTGATATGAGGAGCATAGCCTTTAGAGATTATAAGAATTTATCAGCCAACAGGTGGAATGATGCTTTATTGTAGAAATTAGGTAAAATGTTACTTTGAGCGAGCCTCTGCATTTAAAGAACATTATTTCATATTGCTGTATTTAGGATGATGCAATTACATATTCAGTAGGACAAAGCAGATTCTATGTAATTTCCGTTACATATACAGAGAGCTCTAACTTAGATGAAGATGCATTAGAATAAATAAAAGCACAAGATGTTTGTTTGTTTGTTTGTTTTTTCCCTCAGCAATACAACACTGATTATCCTTGAGTCTCCTCAGAAACATTTGTACTTTTTTTTATATCAGAAAAAATATACTTAGGGAAGCAAATATGCTTCTTATAATTCCTAACTGATCTTAAAATATTTCTGATTCCATTAAGTACAGAAAAACTGCAGAGGTGGGGATCTCAATTAAGACTATCTTGCAGCAATATTTTGTCATTTAAGTACTAGAGATTTCATTTGTTAATAGCATTTTTATTAAAAATGGTGATCTTACAGGGTATCTTATTTGACATAGGATTTTTGTTTGTTTACAAAATGTGTTTGAATGACTGCAAGCATTCTTAATGTGAGAATTCAGATGCTTTTCCAATTTAGTGTTCTTATCTAAGCAGATCCTATAAGTACACTATAATCAAGTTCACAAACAGAATAATATACACTTCAGTGTGTGTGCAAAGGTGTATAGCTGTTATCAAGACAATGTATAGATAGATGTTTCTAATTTTAATGGTGCCTTTGAGCAAGTAACATTTCCGCAGTTCATCAGATTGAAGGGCCATCATTTTAATATAGTCTTCTGTATGCTATCACATTCTTTCCAATCCATTTCACAAGGAAATTGTCCATTGTTAGAAAGATATTGTTTGCATGGTTTGGTACATCACTGTCACACTATTAACCTTCAAATATTATGCACACAATTGACATACACTAAAAGAAGCGAATCAAGATGTTTTCACTTATTTTTGCTGTCTAGAGGACACACGTTAAATAATGTGCTCTTAATTTGACTGACAAGAGACCATGAAAATGATACTTTTATAATACAGAAATAAACTAAAAAGAATTTTGATGATGTTATTGTTAGAATGTTCTTTTTTTTTTCCCTTTAAGTACCCTAATACATGGATGCCCAGACTAGGCTTTGTTGTTTCCCTCCCATACTTGTATGATCTAAACTCATTAAAAATTGAAATACTGAAAATATGTTTTGCACTGGAAATATATTCAAGATACTGAAAACAGCACATGTAATCTAGCTTATCAAACCTTTAAAGTGCATGTAGGTATCCTTTGTCTTCAGATTGAAACCATATAAATCCCAACCTACTGAAAGAATTAAGTGAATTGTTATTTTGCATGAATTAATATCTGTAAAGTTGTTAGAGAATAATTATGTGTTGTTGAAACTAGAGCACGCATAAGAACCAAATGCTTTCTTCCTCAGTGATTTACAAGAATTTAATCTCGTATCAAAAAGGAGGCTGAATTTTTTCTCTCAGTTTTTCACTTCATTGGCATTCATTGTTTCACAGACTACATCTCAGAGGGCTAAATCTGCCACATGATCTTTATGGTCCAATATGAAGCTTATGGCTTATTCTTCTGCGCTGATGTAGTGAATGTGGTTCTATTCTTTTAAACTTCTTTTCTGTCTTTCCATTCCTGACAAAGTAGCCTTCCTACAACCATCTGCTTCTCATGGACATTAGCAAGTGTTCTAAGATCTTACTTGGTAACTAGACGGGTTCTTCCACTCCTTCATATATGTATGGGGGAAAAAACTCTCTGTCCCTTTCCTATGGTTAGTGTTGGCTCCCTTGGTTAACCCAGGTTGTTATGTTGTGCTATGCCTCCACTTGAAATTAGGATAGGAAGCAGGGGAAGAAGCGATGAAGGAAAAAAAAAAAAAAAAAAAAAAGGTCTTGAAACGAAGAAGCAGTCTCACAGGAGTGGGTCTGGAGTGTTTATTCTACCCATTAACCCCACTGTAAATTACCTTCTTGAGCTGCTCTCAGTAGAGCGCTTTTTCAAGGGCTTCGAAGCACTAGTATTTGTTCTCCAAATGGTTGAAGAAAACTGCTGATTTTCTTTTCACAAAGTGAATATGATTTCCAACTGAAAAGTCACATTACATATTAGATGAAGTTCCCTAGCCATGGTTAAGTGATAGTGAATGCCATTGTATTGTTTGGCAAGAAAAGTACTTTGATACATTTTATGCTTTTATAAAGTCTCACATCAAATGATAGAGTAATTGATTTCTTCTAAAATGCTTGCAATTTTTATGTGCATTGCTGGTCAGTGGATGGACAGCTAAGAAGACTTAGGATATTCTTAAAACAGAGCATTTTGCATGATTTTCTTTATTTAAATAAAACTTAAGAATATGTTCCAAGTTAGGCTTCTGTCCTGATGAAGTAGCAAACTTTTACCATAATCTGAGATTTCTGCCCCTGAGCTAATGACACTGCCTCATTTTCAGCACGTATTAAAGAAAATTACTGGTTTTGCTTTCTAAATTTTGTTTTCAAGACTCACAGTGAGGGAAGTCTTTCTTTTATTTCAGAAAATCATAACAGCTCTTTGTCAATATTTTGAAATAGGAACAGAGACAGACATGAAATATTAAACATGTGCCAAATCCCATCCTTTCTGCTAGCATGCCTTTGATTTCAATAGTTCTGTTTAGTCTGGGTTATTTATACTTTTCCAACAAGAACTAATTTAAACATTAATATTCCTAGATCTCAGTTAAATATTTATATAAGTTTATAAAGCTGCTTCTGCTGATTAGTGAGCTACCTGTTATGGGAGAACAAAGAACTTCAAAAGGCAGCAAATTAAGGTCACAGGTCAGTGTTCAGGCAAAATAGAGCCAGGCTACCAAATGATTTCCTGTTATTAAGCCAATAAATCAGAGAGATGTTGATAGATGCAAGCACTGGGGCAGTGTGTCAGCTTCATGAAAAAATTGTTTAACAGATTCAGGTGATCGATGCTGTCAGAAACTTGCATGTGAAAAATAAGATGACAAATTAAGCTGTAAGGCTGTGACACCAGAGATTATTATGTGCCCCTTCCCCCTGCCCCCCACCACTGCCACCATCATTCTACATCTAGCCTAAAACAAAAAGCACAACAAATAAATAAATAAAATTATGTGTCTATCCATTTGTGTCTCTTGGAAAGCCCACAAGTGAGGCGGAAGGCTAATGGATTTTCAAAGCAAATGCAACCTGCTGCATAAGCCCTGATTGAAGAGCTCTGAAGGGGAAGAAAATAGATAAAGGGGTTATTGAATTATTAATGGGCTCTATGATAGTGGTCTAATTAGAGCTAAAGAGGTATCAGTTTTTACTAATGGTATGACGAAAACAAAAATAACCCATCACAAGTTATCACGAAAGAAATTCAGTTAAAATTGAATACCTTTTTATGGCAAAAGGCATTATACTGTATTTACTTATAGCAATTTGCGGGGGGGGGGGGGGGGGGGGGTTGTATACTACAAAACAGAAAATGCAAATCTTACACTTGTTTTGTTTTTTTTTTTTTCTTTCATTTTTTTCTGAAAAACATGAGCAGAGTAATCCAGTAATTGCTGCTGAAGGCTTGGGCCTTCTTGCTTCCTCAATTTGAAGACACTTAAAACTGACAAAAAAGATTAATCTCTATTAAACAGAGTATATTTGTAGTCAAATGTGTCCGCTACCATGAGCCAGTGAAAGCTGGTGTGGCTTATTCATTTTTATTTGTTTGTTTGTTTCTGTTTTTCTTTTTAAGATAAAGGTATTTAATGAGATGCTTTCTGAAAACTTGCAAAATAGTGCCCAAGAGACCTTTAATGTGATCTTCATTGGAAGCTTGCTGCTGGGGAGCAAGTCCCCCACCCCGTTCCCCCGCCAGTCGAGGCTCGCCAGCTCCCTCCACCCAGGTGCTGACCCTCCCCATGGCTTCAGTGAGGTGGAAGGGGCTCAGCAAAGGGCTCTGAGTGAGGCATTTGGCTGGTTTCCATCTGGGTCAAACACAAGCTCTTTCCTGATTTCCATCATCTGATATGTAAGATAGGTCATTGCCTTTACTCCAGAGTCAAAAAAGTGCCAAAAAAGCAAGCATGCAATGTGAGATACAAATTCTCAAGCATTAAGCTAATCCATGAGCTCCTACAGCTCATCAGGCTGTAGGAGTGCTGACTTTATGGGAAAAGTTAGCAGAGAAAATAACAAAAAGTATTTGTGCCTGCATTAAGAAATATTTGAAAGCCAGCACAAACTGTCTTGAGAACAGTTTACAGTTTATTTTTTCAATATAGTCTTTCAATAAGATTTTTGCAATAGTCACTTGGTCTGAAACATAAGATTATGGGCATTACTTGTCTCATACATGGACAGGGAAGTGCTGTGCGTCTGTGTTTTGCAGACAAGCTCACCAAGAGATAAAGAAATTTTTCTCTGCGTGACACATATATTCCCTGTTTGTTTGTGTATCTGATCTCTCTCTCTCTCTCTCTCTCTCTCTCTTTCTCTCTCTCTATCTCTCTTATTTATTTATTTATTTATTTATTTATTTTTTCCCCCATGGTTTGTCTTATGCCCTGTTGGCTGAAATCTGTATAGAAGAATGGAGAGAACAAAAGATCTCATACTGTCTTCTTTCTCAAAGTGAAATGATGATGTTGGATGGAAAATATATATGCCAAAAGTTGTTGTTTGTTTGTTTGTTTGTTTTTCATAAATTCTCCCTCACATCTTTGCCTGAGTCAGTTCATAATGATGAGTGCCTGGTGAATGATAATTGCTAGCGATTTGAAGAATATGAGTAGAAACCTCCAGGTCAACTCAGAAGTTTTTGTTTTGTTTTGTTTTGTTTTTCAAGCAAAGTAAGCAATCAAATCAAACCAATAGAATGGATGAGATTTGAGATAAATGCAATTTAAGCTATAATTTTGCAAGGCTAATTTTCAGTGTCAGGCATTAACAGTGCAGCCTCAGGGTGTGCTCTGGAATGTGTTGTCAAGCTGGTAAATAGGCTCCCCCAGCAGCTGCAGTCTGCCCTCAATGTACATTGAGTGGAAGCTGTGGGCACATGCCCTCCTGGGAGGCATGAGTGACAGCTCCTGAAAATGTCCCCTTCCTACCACCAAGCTCATCCCATCTCCAGGCATGTTGGTTTAGGTGTTGTTCCTAATCCAGTTCTTTCAGAGTGAAAAAGATATTTCTATTTAGAAGTGTGTGAGCCAGCCTGGATCACTTTAATAGACCCAAGTTAGAAGGAAACTACACAAGTTGTGCTGCTGCTGTGAAGGGTCACTACCTCTGTTTCTGGGTTAGTGGCAAGGAGATTTTATCAGGTTCAGTTGCAGTTGGATCAGGACAGGCAAATGCAGCCCAAGTATGTCAGATATACAAAATACAGTTCAACCTTTCTGAAGGTTGCCTTTCTGTCTCTTCCATTTTTAGCGTAGGCCAAGGCAGCCAGACTTTTTAAGAGTCTAAATAATCATGGCTGAAGTTGGATCAGCAACTCAAACCATACCGAGCAATGATGAAAAAGAATATTGACAGACTGAACAGCAACACCCATTCCTTCCTTTGCTCATCACCCACATGCACAATCACGAGGAATGTTTTGCTCTCACTAAAATACCACCACCATATGTGAATGTCTGGATAGTACAGCTGGCTCAGGGAGCAGTATTTGCCACAGTTTATTACAGATGCGCTGTCATCAAACGCCACATTTTTGTCTCTTGCATAAGCCACAAATGGCAGATCTGCATGCATTATTTAGGTAAGTGCTGTAGCTGAGGTGCTGGCACAGACTACAGCACACTTCTGGCCCAGTGATATACAAGCTGCTCCATCACACTGAGATCACACAGCTATGCCTTGTATCTCCTGGATGATGTTTTTAGACAGTTCTATCTCTTGTTTATAGGAAAAAAGGGGCAATAAGAAGGGATAGAAAGCAACAATTTATTAATATCATGCAGACTCATAAAATACTGCTTCCTTTGCAATTCTGTAATAATGTATGAGCACCATAGATCAGTTTGTGAAGTTAATTTCTTTCTAGAAATTCTGTGTGATGCAGGAAACTGCATAAATACTCCACAGCAGTGCCATTTGCTCCACTGAAGCAATAACCATTTATTTCTGTGAGTTTCAGAGTTATAGTGTGAGGGTCTTTTATTATTAACCCCAGTGGTCTCTGCGTAGGTTACTTTCATCAATGTGGAAATGTGAAAACCTTCTTTTATCAACTTTTAATTTTCATACACTGAGGAATTGAGATGAGCCAACTGGATATCCTAGGGAAGAAGACGTTGCATGTGGTGCATATTGTCGTTTTAATGTAGACACATTAACAGTTTTTCAATACACAGTGTACTTACAGTAGGTTGTTAAAAATTGCCTTGAAATTTGGATTGAAAAAGAAAAATGTAAGTCTTTGGTTTATCATGTGCGTAACAAACTGTCAGAACGCTACATGTGGTTATATAATTAAAGGCCGCCGTTCTTCACTCCATGACAGTGCTGTTAATGAGTTGACTCTATTGAGGGTCTCTTCTCAGATATATCTTAGGGTGCTATATACTATCATTTTAAAACAGCATGAGTACAATGGCAATTTATTAAAATACCGTTAACTTTCTCAATACGACTATGAGGTTAATTAAATATAACAAGTTCACTTCTGTGATTGGCTCCACATTCTGCAGGCTATTTTTTCACCAGATCCTCAAGGATTTCCCATCTGTGTGGGAAACCAAGAGGCACCCCGTGTGACATAGTCTTCTGCACTTTGAGAGATTTGTAATTCCCTGTCAAAGAAGTGCAAATTAAATTTAGGTCTTGATTGCCTCCAAGATTTAGGTCCAAAAATTTCTGATCCAAAACTCAGTCCTAATGCTGTGGAAACTTTTCTCTGTCTTGATAGTGTGGTCTATATCAGTAAATTAGACATGGCTTACAGGCATGATGGTCTGATTCCTGAGGCTAACTGATGAGAAACAACCTCTATCTCTCCTACTTGCCCGTCTTTAGGTTCCACAAGAGGCTAACTGTTGAAAACTGTTCATTGAGCTGTACTTGTCCCAAGTTAACTCCACACTTGTACACGAGAGCAATTGGGAGTGTACAAACTGGCTTGGGCCAAAATCACAGCAGGGATCCTCCAATAGTAAGAAGGTATAAACAGTTGTGTCCCAGATCCTGAGTGTCACACAGCACTGTTTAATTTCCTGCTAGCCTGTGAATGCTATCATGGGAAAAAAAAAAAAAAAAAAAAAGCCAGTTAACTAAATAGCAATCAGGCCCACTGAGTAACTTCCATCATCTGTAGACCCAGGAATCAACTGGACTAAACAGCGTGATATGTACACAGACCTACCTTTTCTTAAAATTATGATAATGATAACAATCATAATTCCAATGCAATGGACTTGCATTTTAAATGTTTTTTTACTAAATCATGATAAAACCTTTCACTTTAAAAGGCTCTATAATAAACAGCTCTTTAAACAAGAAGCTTGGTAGCCTTCCCTTCAACTTTGTTACATAAAAATTGAAGTACATCATCAAATAGAATCAGCATAGGCCATATAGTTTAATTTGCACAAATTAGATTGTGTTCAGATAAAACCATATTGTTTGTATATGTATTTTCTGTGTGTTCCACTGGCTACTTAGAATCAGCACATTGTTTCCAGCAAAGCTATTGGAGTTCCTGCTTTTTTTTTCAGATCCTTATCTCATACATTCAAGGGCTGGAAATAATCACCTTTCCTACAGTCTGTTTTGCTAATGTAAGAGACAGCCCTAAACAATCTAGCCTAAGCCTAAACCTAAACCAGCATGACTTACACTCATTTTCTTATGACTCATATTGAAGCAATTACATAGGTATTTTTCTGTAGACTACATCTGTGCATAGCCTTCTAGTGATTTTTCTTCTGTGATCTTTCTATTCCATACCTGAAATAACAGGCTTTATATCTTTAATGCCAGTTCTGGACACCCTGATGAATGTTCCAGATACAAGTCAGCTACCAATCCATAGCTTGATTTCTCCAGAATATTATTACTTTTTTTCTTTCATGGATCAAGGTGGTGGACCACGTTACAGGGCACACACATCCATGCTCCAGGCATAGTTGTAGTATGCATTTCTTGAACTTGAAAGTTTTGCAAGGTCAACACTGAGTCAGCTTTTTTTTTTTTTTTTTTTTTTTTTTTTTTTTAATATATGTTGTTCAGGAGCATTTTTGTAATAGGGGTAACATACTTAATCTAACACTATTACAGATAAAATAAAAATAATAATAATAAAAAAAAAGATTTGATTTGATTTAGCTAAATTGGGAACCCAGAATTCTAGAAGAGCTATTATCTGTGGATTGTTTTCCTCTATTCCTGCTTCTAAATAGTAAGAAAAGTGTGCCGCATTTTTAAGAATATTTTAAGCTCTGATCAAGGCATATGTATAACAAATAGTGAGTAAATAGAGTACACTAGAGTAAATTGTGTGAATTCCTTTCAGATTACCCCATAATCTCTATGCAGTGTTTCTTACTTTGAGTATTAATTATCCCACAACATAATTGAGCCTTGAATTACCCATAATTATCTATTTTCTGTGGTAAAACAAAACCATGTAATTATTCTCTCTTCAATGCCTGGAATTTATACATCGTATGAACAGAATTTAAGCCAATGTGTGCCCAGCTATTAGTGAGAGTGGGTTTATTCTTGCAGTCCTGAACTTCTTTATAACAATATAACTTTATTTCAAGAGAGCCAGAAATGTACCGCAGAGAAGAGCTAATCTACTTTGGGGATGTGAATGGTGAAGGTGTAGTCTAAAGAGAGTCTTTAATTGTCTTAATCAATGCTGCTTAAGCAAGGTTTAGGTTAAGATGTGTGGAGGTGTCTGGTCATAGTGCATTACAGTATTGCTATGCCCCTCGTACCATGTCTTTTGGAGATGTGACATGTGACATACTTTTTTTTTTTTGTTTGTTTTTGTACTGCATTTATGTATATATATATTTTGTACTGCATTTTATTTATAGCAGGCAGACAGGACCTTGAACAGTTTCAAGATGGTTGCCTTTGAAGGTGTTTAAAGTTATCTGTCTCTGTCTGAAGCATAGTTATTGAGACTGAAGCCCAGCATTGCCTGAATTAAATCATTAGGTAACTATAAACAAACCAAAACAGTTATTTCCTGGAGTAGAATAGATCTAAATATTTAGGATAATGGGATCCTAAACCTTAGATCCTGAGATTTGGAGTCTCATTTTACAAAGACAAATAAATGACATGCTCTAAAACAAATGTAATACAGGAAAGTCAAAAAACAGGTAAAAGGTTTTGAATCATGTCATTTTCTGTTTTGTATCTCTGTTATGTGCCCTGTGATGGAGCACCTGCACCAAGGCTTTCTAGAAATGACATATCACAAAAAGGTCAGATATCATGCAATTCCTCTGCTGAGGCATCTGTCAAGTCATGTTTGCCGTCAAAACAAGGTAATGTCCTGAAAGAAAGCAGTATGTTTTGCAGCACTCTGTAGCATATGGCACTGGAAATGCATGTCAGTAAAGTAAAAGTCATGCCACGTACCTGCTTTTCAACTGTAGCATGTTATTTGTCATAAAAAGCTGCAGTTGTTAAATTTTTCATAAACAATGTCCATGTTTTCACATATTGCTTCACATACCAGATTAAAAGGAAAGAAGAGAAAGCCTCTTTGTTCAGTATAGAAATCTGACATGTCAGAATGTAACACATAATGCATCATTATAAAAAATATGAGACTAATTCTCATTTACACAAAGGCCCACTTATATTGCCGGAACAGAGCAAAGGACTGCGAGTTTAAATCATCCACTTGAAGTGTAAATGAGAATCGGGCCCAGATACTTGTATTTAATCCTAGATAACTAGAAATCTTCTTTTGAAAATCCTTTGTAAAAATCTCAAAGAAATGGTTACAATTGCTTCTAAGGAGAAGGAAATATTAAGAGTAAGGTTATATCTGGTGAATCGTTCAGGTGGTTTCAAAGCCATGTAATGTCCTTGAATACTAATATTTGCAGTGGGGACTATACATGATGAAATGTGTTTAAAAATGTGCATGTACAAGTATACCATACTGATATTAGCATTTGAAGTACATATCCTGGATAAATGAAAAAAGATCAACATCCTCATGGCTCAACACAAACAGAGTTTCTGCATGCCAGATAAATAAAGGCTGAAATGAAAGGAAGGCTACCAGTTTAAATAGCCAAAAGGAATTTAACTTAATTTCTTATTTTACCTCTCCTCAACAGCGAAGTTATGTAGATTGTTTGTTTGTTTGTTTTATAGGTCGATACAAGCACAATTTGGTTTTAGGTATGTGTTTGCTGATGCTTACTCTTGTATGCTCCCCAGCCTCACTGCTGAGAGATAGAAAGAGACTTAAGTCCAGGTCAAGGCTTATATATGAGAAAGATGAAGCCCTAGCTGCTCATCACTGGACTAAGAAAAAAATAAGCTTTGTTAGGCCTTGGGATGGCTCTTAAAAGTGATGGCTAGGTGCAATTTCTAGTGAGCCTGTCCACCAACTGCCATGATTTTGAAAATACCAAATTTTGATTTCCCTATATCATATACTCATCCTCAGTATTTTGAATGGTTACTGCTTTAGACAAGATTTTACTCTAGATGGGCCATTAGTTCTTGTCATCTTAGGCCTTTTTACCTGTTTGGGAAATGAATAATTTGATAGCTACAGAAAAATAGGGCCATAAAGCCCAAATAACTGCAGACTTCTTTTTCCTTTTTGCTTTTTACCAGTTAATCGCTATTCAGGATTATATCATTATTATTGCAATGTATTGTAGCCTATGAAGGAAGAGATGCTGTCTTTGTGAGAAATCAAAACAGTCTGACTTACTATTTAACACTAATTTTTAATCAAAGTATATTTACATACACTATTGTGAATATGTACATCAGAAAATATACAGCAAGATAAAGATACTCAACACTTTTTGACAGGAGAAACTGGAGGTACTGTGACTTAGTCCCTATCTAGATTTAGGGTTAGTGTAACCCGTGGAAATACTTAGGGCTAAATGTTAAACCTACAATGCCCATGCAATGTGCAGCATTGTTAAGTATACATACTGAAAATATTGTCATTTCTTTTGCAAAGCATGGCAGTATGTCAAATCTGTGAACTTGGAAAATCTTTCCTGTACTTAAGATCTGCTTAAAAACTTAGCTAATCTCCAAACTCAAATCCATGCAAGTAAATTGAGGAAATTTGTTTTATTATAGCTAATGCAGAAAAAAAAATAGTTTCACATACTAATTTTAGACTCGATGTTAAAAAGCAGGTTTCTTCTTATTTAAGAAGATTTTGTTTGTCTGGTCCTTCAAAATAGCAGGAGCTTTTGAAATGAACTGCTAAAAAAGTTAAAACCCCGATGAATTATAAATGTAGTGAGAAATCCATGAACCTGTTTACTTGGATAAACCTAGACAGATCATTTATTTTTGAGTCTTAACCTCTTCGTTTAGGAGTTTTCACTTTGTGCTGAAAATTCATGCACTCAAAATTGTACTTTGGTTCA
Source organism: Netta rufina (assembly GCF_964035555.1). Taxonomy (NCBI): domain Eukaryota; kingdom Metazoa; phylum Chordata; class Aves; order Anseriformes; family Anatidae; genus Netta; species Netta rufina. The sequence goes on from NC_140123.1 coordinate 104,797,867, forward strand.
AGTTCCTTTTGGAGTTCAGAAGACTTGCAGTTTGCACAACCACCTGGCTTTGTGCCTTGGACGTATAAGTAGAACTTTCCTTACAGTTGATACCTTTAAAGTTTACATTCTCAAGCCATGCATTCTCAATCATTTGAATTGATTTTTCTATCATTTCTCAGGCTTTATGGTCTTTTAAGCTTTTAAGACTTTTCTATCCATAAAATGCTTGATTTGGGAGTATTTTAAACATACTCAATCATAGGAAATACAAGGCAATGGAGAAATCAGCTATGCTCTTCAGAAAATAGAATTTATTACATTGTGTGAAGTATTTCCAAGACCCTCCATGTAGCAGTATGAAAAATAAATAAATGAATAGATAGAAGGAATGAGCAGGTCTAATATATTTTAGTGGTGTATGCTGTCTGTTTAGTTCCAGCACAGACCTAGGAAAAACAGCAAAGCTTTGGCAGCAGGGATGTGACTATCTTTGAAGAATTTGACTCAGGATTTGTCAAGGCTTTGAGCAGTTATTGCCTAAACTGATATCTGTGTGAGACATACTTACCTCACCTTGCTTCACTTTTCCCTTTCTGTATGCTGCAGGCTTCTGATGCTTTTTCTCTCCCCAACGTGATTTCCCAGTGGCAGATGCCAGCACTGCCTAACACAGATCCACCATCAATCAGTGTCTGGCATGAAGGCAAGTAGAATGAGGCACCTTCAGGCTATGCAGTGCTTCAGTCAGGATGTAGCTCATTGAAGTTTTCTCATTCAAGGGAATACTGTTGGAAGAGCAATTCCAGGTAGAGAAGCACATGCAGGGTCAGGTAACACAACCCACCATGGTAGAGATTTGTTTCCATCATATGACTCAATGCCTGAAGTCTTACATGTTGGACACCAATCTCTAGATGATAGGTTTAGCACCAGCTCCAGCATCTTCATAATGTTGCTCATACCTTGTCAAAAGCAATTGTGGTAGCTAACAGCCAAGTAGCCACTCTGTCACTCCCCCTTCACAGTGGGATGGCGGAGAAAATAGGATGAGAAACATCAAGGGACGTGATGAAGACAAGGAGATCACTTACCAGTTACTGACGTGGGCAAAACTGACACAGCCTGGGGAAAATTAATTTAATTTACTGTCATTTAAAATAGATTTGGGTAGTGAGGAACAAAGACAAACAGCGAAACAACACCTTTCCTGCTCTCTTTTGCAGGCTCAATGTCTGCACTTCTGGCTGCTTTACCTGCCCAGAGCAGTGCAGGGGGAATCAGGGAATGGTTGTGGTCCGTACAGAGCGGTTTCTCTCTACCACTTGGCCTTCTCAAGCTTTCCTCCTGCTCTGCTTTGGGGCATCTCCTCCTCTGACCTTGGTGTTCCCTGTGTTGTACCCCTCTCTGTGCAGCATTTTGCCCTTTCTTAAATCATTTTCCCCAAGGTGCCGCCATCTTGGCTGCGGGGCCTGGCCGTGCCCTTGCGGTGGGGCCGTTGGGGCTGGCTGGGGCCAGCATCAGGCAGGCCCAGCATCACCTCACGCAGCGGCCCTGCAGCACCCCGCTGCCAGCGCATGGGCACCTGCACCCAGCCTGTGCTACATAAGGATAGAAAGGTGAGATATCTCCTGCTCTGAGCCCAGTTTTCTCTCAGGTACTATATGTCCTGTTGAAATTCCTTGATTTTTCTACTGATGGAAATACAGCCACTTTTGTCAGTCTCCTGATACTGCTTTTTCATTAGAAAAAATACGTGGTGTTTTTTTTTCATGATTTCTCCATGATGAGGAGAGAGAGTGCCTCTTCTCATTGTTATAGAGAAATGCAGTGATACCAAACAAACTTACTGTGTCTTTCACTGGTAACTTATATTTTGAAATATTTAATGTGCGACAGAAGCTATGTCTGTTACATTCACAGATACTTTTTCTCTTTGGCACCATATCATGAGTCTATGGGGATGAAAACTAGATTTCCTTGTATGCAAAGAAGTGTTAATGGGATTTTAGAACTCCCTGAATTGTTTATAAATCTTTTCATAATTTAATACTCAAAACCTTAAGAATTACCTGGTCCATCGAGATACTAGAAAAAAAAAAAGAAATTGAACATCTGTTTTTCTTCGGTTTGTAATCCTGAAACTGCAGATGCCAAAAATAGTTCTGATACATTGTTTAACGTTTACAAAATCTGATCTACATCAGAACAAATTCAATGCAAGTAGGTTTCTTTGTTGAATTATTTTTCCATTGATATTAACCACACATAAATGGCCAGTCACCTGAAGCCACAAAGTTCATACCAAAACCTCTTCTGTTGAATACGAGCAACAAGGTGAGCAAGCAGGTTATGGACAGCCCAAGAGGAACGGATGTATTGTTGGCTCCCAGGGCTGCCAGCCTTGCTATGCCCAAATGGGCAGTAGCCATCTGGTTTGTTTTCTCAGCAGCTGGATTTCCTCTCTTTCCCAGGGTTACACAGCATCACTGCCAGCCTGCTAATATGGCTTTAGCATGGCAACAGTGCTAGAAATCCTCATAAGCCCCAAGACTGTTCAAGGGCCAAAAATTTGTCCTGGAAAGAATGAAAATATTTGGGGGAAAGAATTTGTTTGCTTCCCTTTCTGTGATATTCTTCCCCAAAAGGTTTCCTTTTGTGCTTACAAAATAAAAAATATTTTGGAAGTTAAAAAGCAATGTCCTCTCTTTTAAATTTCTAACCTAAATTTAGCATGTTCTGCCAGAGAATATGGAGGTATTTTCACCTTCAAGGTCATTGAAATATTCTTCTATTTGTACAAGAGCCATTCCCTGCAAGGGAATATAGTTCTTATCTGCATTAGATTTTTATTTTATTTCATTTTTTATTTGGGACGGCAAGACAATTTTATCTCCCCCTACTATTTTTTTTCCCCTTTTGTTGACCTAATTGTTTGTGGCACAGCAATACCACTTCTTTTACCTTTTCCAAACATTTCTGTATATATCTACATACACATAACAGAGAATGCAGATTTCTTTCACTGAGGAAAACGTAATCCTGATTTAACTTTATCACCAGGAACACGCAGACCTAACTAGTACTGCAGAGTCAGTCACAATGACAAGGAATTTAGGACAACTGTTGAAATGAAAGGAATATACATAGTGTCTGTTCACAGGGAATCAGGAAAAGACTTCCTGATGTTAAATATGTCAAGTTGCATCCCAGCTGGAACACTAACTACTGAGTGCACAAAATATTAACACCATTGCTCAGGGCAATGCAGGTTTAATGGAAACTGTAGGGATCTAAGGTCCTTTTAGAATATGCCTAGAAAAATGGGTTTGAATTTTATACATTTTAAAACAAAAGTTTAAAATTATAATATACTTTTAAACTCAGCATTTTAATTAGTTTTATTACATGTTTCAATTTGACCATAGAAGTCTTTTTTATTACCTTCTGTTGTTTATTTTCTGCATGACTACAGTAAGTTATAAGTCAAAACATTCAGCTTAACATAGTGAGCTCTGGTGTTTAAAGTGATTAATGAAATTACTTTTTTTTTTTTTTTCTTCAGCATTTCTCTGTAAGTCCTTGGTTTGTCACATAAAACATAAATCTCTGATACTCAGTTCACTGTGTAACTACAGTGTCCTTGGGGCATGGATCTTGTCTTATGTTAACCCTTAAAGTTTAATGACCATAATAAGTAGTCAGTGATTCATTAATGCTAACAATTACTTTTCAGAATTTAAAAAAATCTTGTAAAATGTTTCAAAAAGATTAACAGGATTTTTAAAACCAAAAGAGTAAGTTAAAAAGGTGTCTTAAATGTGTACAGACACCATTATATTGCATTTTATTCATAGAAGAGGAAGCTGAAGATACTCATAATGTTTGTGCAAGCAGCAATGAGATTCTTTGCTGTTGCCTACCTAAATATCATTAAACAGCTTTATGTTTTGATAAATATGAAATCTTAAAATATAAATATTTTCCTAGTAAAGAATACCTGTCCTATTACTAATTTGTTGAACCTGTACCGGACATAGTTAATATTTACTATACATAGTTAATTTACATAGGAAATAGTTAATATTTCCTGCTGTTCTCCCCATTTATTCACAGTTTTCTCATTATTCCGCACCATAGCTGGGAGGGCTACATTTAGCCTGAAAATCTTTCCAGTGGTCACTAAAATCTTTTCATTCTTGCTTTTTGCTAGAACAAGGGCTATCCATGTGATCTCTGGAGACTTCTCTGGTGATCTGTGGATCTGAATGGCAATATAATTCTCATTCTATAATTCCCAGCTTTGTATTTGATTAAACAAAAGCTTTAAATAGTCCTTTCAGTATCTGTTTTCCAGATAATGAATGGTTGTGGTTGGTCCTGTGATCAGTCACTAATAAGAGAGGTGATCTATGTGGAAAAGGATTTGGTTTCACTTTGACACTTTATGAAAATGCTGGTTCACACTGTCAAGAATCAAGAATGCACTTGTTTTGGCTAGGTTAGGCAGTTTTTTGTTTGTTTGTTTGTTTGTTTTGAGATGGGATAAATGTCTTATTCTTCATTTGTAATTGCTGTCTCTTACTGCAGAGGCACTAAAGTGTGAACCTAAATCCATTTGGGATTGTCTCCACACAGAATACCCTTGGGCAAAGTGAAAAATTCTAGGAAAAGGCTATCAGTAATAGTAAGCAATATGCAGAGGGCAGTTTACTTTCTGTATAGCTGTTTGGCATTGTTTTTCATTTCAGACTTGCTCAGGAGTCATCAAAACATTAGGACTGGCAGTAAAGCATACTTAATTCATGCGCTTTGTAAACATTTTTCATTTGGTTTTGTAAATCATGGCATAGCCTACGGCTCTTCTGTTAAACTGGAAGCCAGTATAACGTGGTACAATTGTACCTATTAGGACACAAAACTTTATGCTCTGGATGTAACATACAGTCATCCATCTCTAAAATGCTCGTTGTAATTCTGAATGCATTTACAGGATTTGGGGAGTAATTTTGTCATCGCCTCTCATTTAACACTTACCCCTCATTTGCTTTTTCAGTCAGGCCTACTCTGAAACACTGTTCCATGTGACAATGATCTTTGATGAATTTCTGTCCTATTTTATTATACTCTAGAGCAATGAGCATGAGAGATATGGAGTGCCTTTCTAAAGGAGACAAAAGTACTGTACAAAATATGTTGATAAGGTATTCCACACAAATGCACTTTTAGGACATAGCACATTGTACATTATGCTCCTAAGGGACCAAGGAAATGATATAATCATCATACAGGCTTTTGATAGTTTAGTCAGTGAAAGAAAAATATCTGTAAACATGCTACCAAATTTACAGTTCATTGAAAGTGACAGAGAGATAAAAGAGTGACTAAAAATGATCTAATAGAATATGGAACATTGCAAGAATGTGTAGCATTTAATCTTGTATACACAAATGCATGTAACATTTCTGCACAGTTAATGATCCAATGCTTAAGCTTGAGTGATAATGTATCATTGCTAGGCACATCTATGAATATAGAAGATAGCATTGTCTAATTAGGTTTGCAGTGGCTTGACTTTTTCATATTGATATTGGTAATGAAACTCTTTCCTACTTCTTTCTGTTTTAAAAATGCAGCTTTCATGAAATTACATTCATGTAAATTTTTATGGCTATTACATAAAACATTCTATTTATTGCTCCTTTTTATCTAGTTTAAGAAATTTATGGTATTTCTCTTTTTCTCTTCCCTTCTTCATTATTTTTTTCCCTTCCTCCTAAAGAAAAAAAAAAAAAAAAAGGAGCTGAAAGTATTGTGAAATTGACTTGAAAGTTAAAGTCTTTCAAATAACTGGTCCTGTCATTGACAAATCTTTTTCTTCCACTCTGATGCATTTCGTGGTAATTTAGAACAAGTTTCAGAAATTTTACAATAATAAATACAGTTCTGCTAAAAGCATACATTATACAAGCAATAATTTAAAACTGTTCATGACATCAATTATATTTTGTCATGGTGAAATATATAACACATTAGATTTTATCAGCACAATGAAGAGATACATTCCAGAATCATAAAGGTGGAAACCAAAATGGTTTTTCCTTTGCCTAATGGCTTTAATTGCAGGATACAATAGAACAAGGTGGCTCCTTTATTTAAAATTTCATTTTATCAACTGTCTATAACCTGTCATAGTATGCCCAGTGCATGACGGTTATATCATTCCATTCAGTTCCACCTCAACAGACTTGTGACAATATGCCAGCTGATTGTTTTCTTCTCTTTCTCTGGAAATGTGCAGGTTCTGTGTACTGTGGGTTTATTAAAATGCTGTCTAAGCTCCATTATGGACCAGTATTATCCATTATCCACTAGCTGTCCATCTATAGACTCATCATCCATCCATCCATTAATCCGTCCATCCTCTACCTTTACTGTTTGTAATTTAGCAGAGTTCACGTAGTAAACAAAAGTGTTGAAATGTAAGAATTGTGATAGTGCTTCTTCCATGGTCTGGCAGATGTAGTTTGTATTTCTGTCTTGGGTCTGTGCCCGTATAGATAAGCTTTACAATGAATATTTTGACAAAAAAAAAAAAAAAAAAAAAAAGCCTCTGGGAAGGCTTCATTCCCTGCATAAACTAAAGACAGTTTTACTATATGAATATATGCAATTACTTTTGTAGTTGTTTCTGATGCATATAAATAAAATATACAGAGAAATTTAGCTAAACTCAGTAGTGGGTCAAATCACCCGATAGCTGTGCTACCTGAAAGTGACCTAGGAACAGGAATAGAAATAAAAAAAAAAAAAAATAAATATATATATATATATATATATATATATATTGATTACAGGAAATATATATATATATATATATATATTGATTGATTACAGGCAATATATATATATATATATATATTGCCTGTATATATATATATATATTATATATATAATATATATATATATATATATATATATATATTGCCTGTAATCAATAATAAAGGGAAAAACGGAAACACTCTATGACATGCAAGGTACCATTGTGCAAATTATAAAAACACTGTGAGGATTACATTCCCCTTACAAATGTTTCTTAATCACTTAGGAGCAAAAATCCCATTAGATTTTTAAAGTGAGAGAGAAGTGAGAGAGCAATTATGACCTTAAAGATACCAACAATGCTTTGCATGATACAGCCTACCTTGGAAGGTTTGGAAGGGATGTCCCAGAAGTGTAACTGCTGGGGTGAGCAACATCCTCCTAGTGCCTTCAAAGCTCCCACATGCTGCCTGCTGGTCATATGGCTTCGTCATTTTAACTTGCTTTGGTTTGGTGAGCTGGAGTCTGTTAAAACTATCAAACTAGCAAAATCCTCACTATATTAAATGTCCTTCCCATGACAAAAATGCCTTATATATAGTTTACCAGTGTGGCTACTTCAACATAGCCTTAGGAAAAAAACAACAACTTTAATGCAGTGTTTTTTACAGCAATAAGTGTTCAGATGTGTTTGAATGTATTACAGTTATATACTATGAATGTATAGATGTATTACAAATGGGATTTATAGCTAAAATGGTGGGAAGAAGAAAGATAAAATATAAAAAAGAGAAGATAAAGGTGTGTTTCAAGAAGTAAGCAGAATAACTATGCTTATTTTAGCTTTCCTGAAAAGTCTATCTGTGAATTATTCAGTGAATATTTAGTTATGTTAGGTAGAACTAATATCACATCTCTCAGGTGTTCCCCATAACCAAGATTCAGACTAGCCTGTTATCATGGTGTATCCATTCATCCATGTAGTGTATCCATTTATCACCCTGGGGCTCTCAATAGCTCCGTAACTTTTAGCACAGGGTATCATCAGGATATTTTTGCAGAAATGGGCCCAGTGTTATCCAGGATGGGAGCACTGTATGTATATTTTTTTGTTATGAGGCTAGTACTTCAGCTGGAATAGAGCAATACAACAAGGCTCAATGACATAGTATGTAATGGAACTGGAGAGAAAAAAAAAAAAAAAAAACGGGTAGCAAGCAGTAAATAATTACTCACTATGGAAAAAAAGTGGTCAGTTCCCTTACAAGATGCATGATGGGACTACAAAAGGCAAGACATTCCTTGGCTATGTAGCTGTAAATGCATAAACAAAAAAATGGTACAAGGATATTGTCTATGATCTTTGTTATAAGATACACATATCAGATTTTTAGGAGATTTACAAGAGTTACTGAAGAAATCTTTGGAAACTGGTATCTCTCTTTGGACACAGTGGCGCATCCTAACATAATGGGGAAAATGAAATGTAAACTAATGCCAAGAAATTAAAATGCAAGTAGATTCGCTGGAAGACATAAGCTGTATTATACAAGATGAGAGCTCTAGCAACTACAAGCCTCTGATCTTGCTCAAACAAAAAGTTGTCTTCATTCCACCTGTAAAACTGTAAAAAGAAAAACATACCAATTTCCAGTTGTATGGACAGAAATAACACTAAATAGCCAGGCCTTGAGTGAGAGAGGGCAAGTCCAACTAGTTTGTAGACATTGACTCTATTACAGCTTTACCCTAGAAAACAAATTTGGTCAATTAGCCAATTCCATATAATCGAGATTGAAATTTCAATAGACAACAATGCAATGTTTTCCCTGGGCATCTGGACAGGGAACAGTCTATGGTCAACTTCAGCAGCACATCTTCTAGCATAAATATATTGACTTATGGTAAGGAAAGTTTCAGTGATGAATCAATCTTTGTTTGTTTTCCCTTACAACCTGGAAAAGATGGACATTTTAATTACTTTCAGATCCATGAGAACTGTTCTCATTGATTTTTAGGTGACTTTAATCTATGGTCCCAACTCTGCATTTAGCAGTTCTGAAGCTTTGAACATCATAGTACATTTCAAAAGTATATTAATAAATCTTTTAAATGTTGAAGACTTTTTGCTAATCATACATTAGCCATGATATGTTATACCAATCTGTACTACTTGTTACTCTTTGCTGTAACATGCTTAGTACAGCATGTTACAGGCATCTGTTCAGGCATCTAGTTCAGGCATCTACAGCTACCTGAAAGGAGCTTGTGGGGAGCTGGGGGTTGGCCTCTTCTCACAGATAACTAGTGATAGAACTAGAGAGTGGCCTCAAGTTGTGCCATGGGAGGTTCAGATTGGAAATTAGGAAACATTTCTTCTCAGAAAGAGTAGTCAGGTATTAGAACGGGTTCCCAGGGAGGTGGTGGATTCACCGTCCCTAGGGTGTTCAAAGAAAGGTTGGACGTGGTGCTTAGGGACATGGTTTAGTGGGTGACATTGGTGGTAGGGGCATGGTTGGACCAGATGATCTTGGAAGTCTTTTCCAACCTTAATGATTCTATGACTTTTAAATGTAAGCTTTAAGTGTTATCACAGTTTGTGTCTTGGGTCCTATATAGAACGAAGAAATCCTGTCCTCAATCTCTATACTTAAGGAGCCAAACTTAGTGTTGACAAAGCAGAGTCTCAATATATAGTACCTCAAAAGTGTTTAAGTTTAAGCCAGAAAAGTAAGAAAATTGTGCCATTAATATCCAGAAGTATCAAAATTACTGTACCCATTACTTGTAAGCACAAAAGACCAATCTTGTAGGGAAGGCAGTTAAAAGCATTTTTTCATGTGTGCTTTAAGACAGCTCTTTCAGAAGTCTGTTGTTTCTTATTAATAAAGTAATAATTGTTCATACATTTCATATATTATTTAATCCTTATGTGTTGTTGTTTTTTGCAGCCAAATGATAGCTTGGTGGGATAAACTACCACTTTTTTTTTTTTTTCCTTGCCTCATGAAAAAAGGTTGACATCACTAACCCTATCGAAAATTTTATTAACTAAAATCTGAATTAACATTTTCACAGATTGTATTCCACATAGAATACACTTCCATCCTAAACTATAAATGTGCCAGCATTTCCACACAGTATTTTAAAAAAATGAGAGATGAATCTCCATGCTCTGCCTGAAATTGGTCAGAGGAATTGAACTACTTGTATACAATTTGAGACTGTATCTTACATATTCCAAAGGAAATGTGTTCTCCAGGAAGGCTATGCTTAGAAGATAGTAGTAGTAGAACTTTACTTGTTGTGATACTGTGCATGGGACTACATGTTACTAAGCCTGCAATGTTATGGTGTAATATAAAAGAATTTTATTTTTTTTCCCAAGGTACTGACACCAAAACCAGTATGGTAGTGTGGATCAGATGGAGAAAAATATTGTATTACTAGCCATTACAATAAGTTATGGTTAAACAAGGTGCTACATGTTACTGACTCTTAGTTGTACTATCAAGCAAAGCAAATTGATAATAGAAGATAAGAATATTTGGGGCAAATTATTATTTACAAGTGTGCACAAATGAGACCAGTTTCTGTGATCTCAGTCTCGTCTTCCAATATGCCACTTCTAGCTTCTGCCTCTCTCACTTCCTAGGCATGCCACCCTAAATGTATTGACTGCATGGGCATTTTCTGTAAGTGGAAAGCCAGCATGAGCCAGCATCCTGCCTCTCTCCTGATGATCCTTCAGACTAGGCAGTTAACTACTCCCTTGGTTGTGCCAGTTTGCAACTGAAGCAATCTGTATGGAAGTAATCCTTCAGAATATAAATGAATATCTGTTTTTTCGCTCACAGCATTGTTCAGTTAACTGGTCAGCATCACAAATGGTTAGACACGACTTAAAGGGTGATGAATTGAAACCCTAGACTGAGTGAAAACCGAGTCTGGAAGGACCGTGGATATGAGAAGACTCTTAAACTGGGATAACCCCTAGAAAATGACTGGTGCATCTGTACCCCCACACATCCGCAGTGTGCCCAATAACAACACTGCAGCTCAGTGTGTGTAACTTCTGAGGAAGCTCCCTGTTCTGATGAGCCCTGTATACAATAGGATTAACCCTTAGGGTCCTGTGAGCAGGGTCCAGTGTGCCCTAGCCCTGCCTGCTTTTCCTCCAGCCCCGTTGCAGCTGGACTGTGTGTGCAGGTGGGAGCTGGGGCTGTCCCCACTCCCTCACTGCCTCTGACTTTATTGGGATTAATTCTGTCTCTTATGAATGAAGCAATTTGCATCATTTGCAATACAGATCAGCTGGCACTCTGACTTGTGGGCAGCACTCTCAAGTGACAAGAAAATGCAGTTAGTTGGAGTGATGCCCAGGTGGGCAGATATTATAGAAGGGTCTGTGAGTCCCTGAGTTTGCTGGCTGGCTCGTTCCTGAATCATTGTCAAATCCAGCTTCTGCATCACTACTTCTGAAATATGATGGCACAATAATGAGTTCTATTAGAAATAAAGGAGCAAAGTGGCAAGAGTAGTTTTGTATGGTAATTAATTTGCATCCTGTGCATTCTGCACTAGGCCTGCTGAATATTCTCTACACTGGAAGCTGGTGATGTTAGTTCTCTTTAGGTATTATCTACTGTCACTGTTGGTTTAGGGAAGGGGCATATATTCTCCATATTTATAAGAAGATTCACCTAACCATGGCCAAATAAATATTGGCATTCTTGTAGAAATAGTACCAAAGAAAATAGTAGACCAGTAATAAAATATGTCTCAGGAAGGTTTTAGCAAAATAATCCCAGATGGATTACAAACTATGAGTATGGTTTTTGAGGTTTTTTGAAGGCAGCATGGAATACCAAATTGCAATGGTCAAAATATATGTACCTTTTCCTGTAATATAGCTCCAGCACAAAAAGAAAATCTCTTACTGTCTGAAGAGAAAGTGTAATTGAAAAATAAACCTATAAAGATGGTAAAGAAAGAACAGGTTTTACAGTTTTGCAGTTTATAAAAGACTCATTTTGAGTTGATAAGGATTCTTCAAAAAACATTTCTTTTGAATACTCAATGTGAATAATGCTGTAAGATGCTAAACAGATGCATTGTTTTTCAGTGTTAAATCAAGGCTGATGCAATACAATCTCTGCAGGATATTGGAACATATTTTATTATTATTTAGAATAATAACATGTTTTAGCACTTTCTATCTTCAAAAGGCTTTGTATTCAAAATGTTCTAAAAGCTTTAATTAATACTTGTAACACATCCTCTGTAAAACTCTCCATGCCTTACCCTATAGGTCACAATCATGGTTGCCAAGACTGAGAACAAAAATGTGCATCTTTATTGTCTTTGTCCTACTTAGAACCAGTACTTTTCTGTTTCTTTCATTGTTGCATGTTGTTTTACTATTAGTCTGTGACTGTTTGGATGTGAAGATTTTACGTCTGGCAGCCTCAAACCTACCAAAATGTCAGTGTATGAACATTGTTCTCTTAGGCCGTGCTCATATCTTCCTTAAAATCTCTTACGTTGGAAACATTCACATAGCTGTGTCTGAGTGGGAGCAGTAGGATAAATAAGAAAGTGTATGAAATGGAAAACCAGTCTATTTCCATGGTAATTAGATATCAGTAGACCCTTCCCTTCCCTTCCCTTCCCTTCCCTTCCCTTCCCTTCCCTTCCCTTCCCTTCCCTTCCCTTCCCTTCCCTTCCCTTCCCTTCCCTTCCCTTCCCTTCCCTTCCCTTCCCTTCCCTTCCCTTCCCTTCCCTTCCCTTCCCTTCCCTTCCCTTCCCTTCCCTTCCCTTCCCTTCCCTTCCCTTCCCTTCCCTTCCCTTCCCTTCCCTTCCCTTCCCTTCCCTTCCCTTCCCTTCCCTTCCCTTCCCTTCCCTTCCCTTCCCTTCCCTTCCCTTCCCTTCCCTTCCCTTCCCTTCCCTTCCCTTCCCTTCCCTTCCCTTCCCTTCCCTCCCCACTTTTTTATAATGCACATATATATGAAGTTCCTTGAACTTAATGGGTTTTCTGGTGTTCCTGTCAGAACTTCTGCAGTATGCTGAAGTCTCATCACTTCATCTTCTGGTAGGTTTGCAAGCTGTTTTAACTTTAGAAGGAACTGAAGACTCAGAATATTGTAAGAATAAGAGGTTTCTAGGTCTGTGCTCTTTCCTATGTGAATTTAATTCTCTACTGGCTGAAAAGAAGCAAGATGAATCTTTAAACCAACTAACTGTATCGTATGGAAGAAAAAATATGTTTTAAAGTGCTTTCATTGAACATGTTGCTTTACTGTGCTTTTCAATAATTTTTATTAGATATCCATGAACTTCTGAAAAGGGGCTGCTTTGTAATCTTCTTTGTACAGCTATATCATTCATTTATACATCCCTGTATTTATAAATGGCTAAATAAATGGGCATTAGCTCTGTGAGGATGGGTTTGTTACATTTTTCTACAAACACTTGTATTTATTTCTTGCAGTGGATGTAAATCACTTCATATGCATCTCTAGAAGTGTTAGCACAGTATGTCACTATAATTAAATTGGCCTTATCTGTTGTTTTACATTTGCTGAGATTGCTTATAACAGGAGTCAAACTGGTTCATCATCTGTTGTAATAAGTTCTAGGCCAGGACCGAACACCTTATGCAAACAGGTATGTGCCACACTTCAAAAAATGTTAACAACTGTGATGATGCCAGTCAGCCGTTGTACAGTTACTCTCCTATTCCTCCATAATCCTGACAGCAAGCAGAAGTCATTCGTTCTCATATCTACCCTATGTAGTTAAAGGTGACAGTCACTCCTGTTGGATACAAACTTTTAAGACTGGTTGCATAACCACTTGGAGCAACACTGTTGACTGCTATGTGGTGAAGTGCCAGAGAGGATCTGTAAAGAAGGAAGGAGCAAGCATCTAAAAACATGGCTCTTCATAAGTCAGTCTTTCTTTTCAGATATCTTTGAGAATCCCTCAGCCCATCCATAGACACGGGAAGAAGCTAGTGCTAGCACACAAATTTAAACCTGCACAGCATTAGGACTAAAGCCCAAGTGTGAAGTATTTATGATGAACTTTACCTGAACTGATTTTAGTTGCAATTGTCAAGATTTTCTTACTTCTTCTTTCTCTCTACCCCTGCTGAAATACTTCAAAAAAGATTAAATATGTAGTCCCTGGCTTTTATGGCCAGTAGGAAGTTTTTATCATCACCTAAGATGTGAGCCCTTTTTATTCCAAGCAGTTAGGCCAAATTAATCCCTAGTTTTAAGCAATCAGTTCCTAGTTTTAGGCATTTTATTGTTTCCTAAATTGAAGCATAGGTACCTTGGATTTTTTTCTGTAGTCTGTGGAAATAAGCAGGCACAAATAGCCGCTGCAGGAAAATATGCATCATCCTCAGGAGTCTAATGGATATAAAACTGGCCCAACAATTTCTCTCCTAACTTGGACACCAGATTTAAATACACAGACAGGATGAGCCTTGACTGCCCTCATTTAGTCTGCCCTTCATGCCTTCATTTTTCAACTCTCCAGTCTGCTCTTTCAGTTTAAACCTTGTGTGTTGATCCATGTTTATACAGAGCTCAGCTGCTTTGACAGGGCACAGATTAGCCTTGGACAGGACTGATTACAGGGACAGGATATATATGTACATATATATACACATATGCTTCTGCACAGCAAAACTCATGCAAGTAGCTACTTACATAAATGATACAAATAAGGATCAAGTCCTACACTAGAAGGTACTTCCAGTGTTTTTCCAGCCAATTTGTCCTTCCTGTCTCTGCTATTTTAAGAACTTGCTGTAGAAGGAGCACTTGATTTCTCTTATCTCTTCTATACAGGCTATAATTAGGATTAGCAGAAGTGTTTTACTTAATGTTGCAGTAGTTCTTGTGTACAGCACTCATATCTTAAGTATAATTAACACTGTATAGCTCCCATTAGTGTTTTTAAGCACTTAAAATGTACCATAATGGCCGAAGCTAAAGTTGTCATTAAAGGGCCATTGCTATTTATTATGCTCATAAAGTAGACACTTTGCTACAGAAAAATATATCGTTCGGTTCCATTTAGAAAGCAGTAACAGACAGCAGCATTAGTGATGGCACCCACGGGATTAAAGGACCGCTTTAAATTGATCCCATTCTTATTTCACACAGGAGTCAATAGGGAAATCTAAAAGCAAGTGACAAATCATTGCATTGCACAGCATAATTCTGATTAGATGAGTTATGTATGTGAGCAGGTTTGTTGTTTTTTATGGACATTCCTTTCTGTAAATGCTTGGCATTTTTTTGCTGTCTGTAGTTTCCCTATAAGTGCATACTGTATTTCATAGTTCAGTTTTATTACATATCAGCTTACATATTATGTTGTTTTAAGCAATTATAAAAAGGAAGACATTTTATACCCTCTTCATTATATTTTGGGAAGGAGGCCAACTACATTATTAATAAGAGGATCTTGCAAAACTCTTTTCCTAAGCACTCTTGATTAGGTACACAAAGCGCTAAGCAGGTTAGGTTTCTTATTGCCACTGCTTCATTTGGCCCACTTGGTGATTGAATTACACAGACTATATATGAGTCATATTTTCTCATATGCAATAATAAGACTCTCTCCCCTACTTTCATGGCTCCTTCTCTCCAAAGAAGTTAATCTTCTTTCCCAACTGCTTTGAGGATACATTTTAGTCACAGTCCAACTGTTGGAACAAAACATGAACCATTTATAGCAGTAAACAATTATCACTGAAATGAGATAACAATTTAATGGTCTTGCATGATTAATGTCCTACATAAATTCTTTATGACACAGAATTGAAAGATGATGTTATGAATGTATAATCAAAAGTCAATAGAACGTGTCACCTTTAGGTTAGTTTCTAAGGAAACAGGCCATGCAATCAGTGTTTTCATAATAATCACAGGTTCATAACAAAACCATCATATATTGTCCTTACTAAATTAAAATTCCAAAGGTGCGGTTGTTGGCTTCTTTGGCTTTACTGCCAATTATGCACACCAGAGGTCAATCCAGTTAATGGCATCCCTAGAGTCTTTTTCATGTTTGTGATCCAGGGCCAACATTTTCAAATGTTGGTACCTACATTTAATTTAAATCACCATCTCTTTCTAGGCATATAAATAAGTGGTCTGTTCTTCATAAATGCTTATTATTCACAGCCAATTCTGACTTTGCCATGTTGCTCCAAGGTGAATAAATATGTGTTTAACATCTTTGAAGATCAGGAAAACAAACTTTAGAATTCCAAATATGATTTCTATGCATTTTTTGTTCAAAATGGGAAGTCTAGTGTTGCATTCTTATGTTATATTCATACAACTTAAAGAATGACTAAAATTTGGAAAAAAATCATTAAAAAATCAGTGAAAGCTGTGAGGCATCCAGCATGTTTTAAGATCAAAGCATTTTTTTTTTTTTCCATTTAGTGCATTTATGAGATTAAGTTTATGCTTATATTAAGGAAAAATAAGGTCAGATATCTGTATTTATGCAGCTTCCAAAATCATTTACCTTAGTGCATAATTTTGAATCTCTTCCTTCTTCCTCCTCTACACATAAAATAATCTTTTACAAATAAAATAGTGCTTGCGTGGCCATCTTGCATGGTCTACTGAGGCAACGGAGAGTCTTCTGCTGATTTCATTGCAGGTTTCTTCTTGTCAAGCACGGGAGTAACAGGAAAGGTTGTCTTTCATTGTACTGAAGAATCTTGCTTGTTCCAAGGGGTTCTCATATTTAAGAAAAATTATGTGGTTGTCATTGTGTCATGATGATGTTAAAAAGAGAGAGAAAAAAAATATTATTTCCTCTATTTTTATTTTTTTTTGAACCATGACACCTACTAAACACATAGAAATTCTCTCCATAAGATTAATATATATTTGTCTATAAAACATGTTTCCTACTCTTGCCTCTACTGTTTCATCAGACCTGTGGTGTCTTAAGATAGCCTAAAGTTTAACTAAACTAAAGTTTAACTCACTAGTTGATGATTCCTCAATCCTTAGGTAGGTTCTTGGGTAGAAGGACAAAGGAGGCAGGGTGTTACTGCATTACAAACATTCCCACCATCTGAAACGGGCAATTAATATCATGGCTAGAAAGCAAATGTTGAACTGGTACTCTGAAGTTAAGGAAGATGAAAAAAAAAAAAAGTATAATATGAAGGAGAAAATGACATAAGCCAATTAGGAGTGTAAGTAATAGATGTATGAAGCTATATGAAAAAAAAAAAAAAAAAAAAAGAATTTGTTTCCAGACCTAGAGTGTGTCTGTCTGCTAAAAATATATTCCATAATTTTCAGCTGGAATTAGGCCAGCAAGGTGTGTTCCCAGAGCTAATGTCTTTTGATAGACAGATCAAGGGTCATGTTCCTCTGACATTTACAGAATTCACAACCTAAATTAACTAAACAAATCATTTAAAAATGGTGCTAATACTTTTGCAGTCTTAAAGAGATTCATAATGAATATGTTACAAATCTGAAAGTAGCAACAGAAATATTGTAGGTAGTCATTTATTTTTTGGTGGTTCTGCTTGTATATTTCCGAGTGATTTCTCAAATTTAAGTTATCAGTCAGTACACAAAAAAGCTTATTGATCATTTATAATCACAGTGACATGAAATAAGAAGTCAGAACACCTATTACTGTATTTATAGTCTACCACTATGAAATAAAATATATCAATAAACTTTGTTCGTTAATCCCAATGGAAACTGGGACTGTGTACGAAGGTCAGTAGCATGCACATCTGATAGGATGAAAATATGTACCTGTATTCTAACAACAGTGTGACATAGCATTTTACAGTTTTATTTATTATGTCATTAGTAGGACAACTGAGAACTTGTTTTTCTTCTACTACAAATATGTGGTTTCCTTTTTAAGTTGATGATTTCTGAGGGAAACAAAAAATATATGTTTTGCCATGATTGTTTTGTTTTCTGTTGTGGAAACTTAAGTTAAATATTCTGTCTGTGTCAGTTTCACTTACTGTTTTTACCTATTGGAGCTGCCACAGCTCCTCAATGCGCTGCAGTTTAGGAGCCCCATATCCTATTCTGCATACATTTCTGGCTATGCTATATCTGTCCTTTTGCTGAGAGAAATTAACCTGCCATAAGCATCATCTTATGCAGCATAGGAGATGTAATTTGATCAAAGAGCTTGGCATATGAAGAAGCTTGAGCATCAAGCCCTTGATGTTCAACAAGTGGTTCTAAATTGATTCAGAACGAAGTGATCTGACATACAAGCATTCTGAACCTTTCCTTTGTTTAAAAGTTTGGGACTTTATGTCCTGAATCAGGAGTGTAAGAAAGAACTTCCTATTCTTGTCCAGTTCTTGATTTAAGAGAAGTGTACAATAGTCTAGTTATGACTGAGACAGATGATGAAAGTGAGGCTCCCTGATACAGAATTTGGTTAGCAAAAAATAAAGTACGTCAGGGTAATCAGGCATTGGAATGGGCTGTTCTGGGAAGTGATAGAGTCACCACCCCTGGAGGTATTTAAGAGACATATGAACAAGGCACTACGGGACATGGTTTAGTGATGGGACTCAGTAGGTTGAGCTGGTGATTAGACTTGATCTTGAAAGTCTTTTCCAATCTAAATTATTCTATGAGCCCTCAGTATTGCATAAAAAGTCCACCCAATGTTGCAGTAAGGATCCATGCAAGCAAACCATTTATGCATTTAGTTTTCTTGAATTCATGGTATGTCATACTGTAGATTTAGAACATGCAAAAAATGTTTAGTCTAACTCAAATCAATTCTGTTTGAGAAGGAGTATTGGGTTCCAACTAACCTGAAATGAGATTAAGGTATTGGGAATTGCTCGTGTCTGTTGATTACTTAGTACTTTGTCCTTTTTCCTTTAATGTGTTTGTATTTTCTATCAGTTTACTAACATTTAATTAGTCAACTATATAGTATCAGACTTTAGAGGATTGCATAAGCCATCTTTCCTGCATTCAGTCTCCTTACATCTCCATTTTAGATGTGGGGTAGTAAGGGAACTGCCTGATTACTACTTGATCCCATCGGCAAAGGTAAATTGGTGTGCAGGCCTGGCTTTGTTGTATAAGTGCTTTCTTCCTTTGGGTACTGGAAATTTCTAAAAGCTTTTATAGTTATCTCTCAAGCTGATTTTTGCCCATCTTGTAGTATGCTGTTAGAACATCTATTTTATGTAAAGAGTTCTCTTTTCAGTGAGGGTTAAATTATCATAGTTTTGAACAGTTTTCTTGATTAAAGTGATGGTGCCACCTCATACCCCCTGCATGTGCCTGGTGAACTCCACAGAGGACACACACTTTTAGAGTGCATCAGCCAGGTGGGAGTACGTGACTCCCTCCTCACCCAGATCCCTCTGGATACCTGCTCTTGGGTAGGTGGCTCTGTGATACCTGAGCCTAGGGGACAGGGAATGTCAGAGACTGGCTGTCAGTGTCTCAGACCAATTTCTTTCTTCTCCTGGAGGAGCATTTCTGAATTTTAAATGTCATGATTTTTTTTTTTTTTTTCTCAAAGCTTTGCTTTCCTTTTCCACCAAAAAGGTGTTTTCTAGGTGTTCCAGGTATAAGCCTCCTTTTCAGCAGTTCTTTCACCTCTGCTATTTCATAGTTTTATCAATCCTTTTCTGACAGTGTACTATTTTATACCATCAAACAGCCAAAAGTAAAATATTCCTGAAGTGGTCTTCATTATTCTTCTCATCACATCCCTCCTTGTGACAGTTTTGTTCAGACTCCATGAACCTGCTTGCAGTCCCCTTTCTGTTGAGACACCAGACGTAAAACAGACTAAATCAACCACTCAAATATTTTTCCTCCTATTATTGTTTTCCCCTATATGGGAGGGAAAAAAAGACAAAGTAAAACTAAAACAACAAAAAATGAAACAGAAGTAGGAAAAGAAAGGAAAACTTCTGTTTTCTTAAATCATTTGATTCAGTAAAATCTTCAGTCTCCAAGAAATTAGTTTAATAGTTTTTGCCCTGGTTTTCTCAATCTCTCCTGAAGAGATTAAATATTAAAATATCTGGAGTTTCCTTATTTGTCTCATTATTTCTCTCAACATAGATGGAGTACGGTAGAGTCATTTTTTTGTCTGCTGTAGTCATTGGCAAATTTCCCATAGGAACAGGATTTCATTCCCTGAATCTGGCTGAGAGAAGGTAAAAAAAGGATGGCATAAGTGGATTTTTCAAAGGTTTGACCTAACTACCTTCTCCTAAAGTCACTCTCTCATTTGAAAGTTAAGCCACTGCCGAAACACTTTTGGAAATTGTATCCAAAGACTATATTAGTTATTTTTCACTATTCTATTGCAGTATGAAATAGAACTCTAATGAGAACTATGTTTACCATTATCTCAAATATTCTTACAGTGACTGGATGTTAATATTGCATGTAAATTAAAAGTCTAGTTGCTCCAATTCTAAGGGTGACTTTTTCCTTTAATTCAAACATCCTAAAGATGTAGAAAAATATGTTTACCCTTTCTTGTTCGCCTTTCTATTCATATATATATGTGTGCACATTTAATAAGTGTTGTCTATGGATGAGTATAATCTATGCTGTACTGTGTCTTTTCTGACAATATTCTCAAAGAAAAAAAAAAAGGAAAGACTTCACAGAGAATTCTTCAGGTGGGCAACTCTTTAAAAAGCCTGCAGCAAGTTGGCTAGAATGCGTGTTTATAAAATATATAGGTCCCAAATTTTATAGGTGATTACATTGCTATTAACTATACAAAAGCAGGTGAGGAATGGGGTCCATATGTCTTGTTTGATTATCTTTGAGAACTTATTTTCTTGAGTTAATTCTTAGTTTTTAATGGAAAAAAATGAAAAAAATGGGGGTTGCTTCTCACAAATAATAATTAAAAGTATTTACCACATAAAATAGTCTTTTTTTTTTTTTTTTTTTTTTTTTTTCAGTGAGTAACAGTTTAGAAATAAAATGTTATCGTTGTCTTACAAACAGCCAATAAATTGCTAAACCATCTCATATGGCCTTTATTTTGTCCACACTAGCATATCAAAAGAAAATAACTCAAGCATTTTGGAGACCTAGTTATTGGTTCGTTTGATAATCCCATCATCTGCCTTCCTGGCTGATTTTCTTTAAGAAAGGAAGTTGGTCTTAGAGATTGAGATTCTCTTTTGATCACTGCATCTGTAGAGAAGTGATGGTAAAGAAACATATGTGTTGGGGCTCACATTAGGGATAAAATTAACATTATGACATGTACTTAGTGACTGTTGTCATTTGGGGGCTAGAGCGGGGAGTCTGGAGAGCATAAAGATCTGTACTCTTCTTCTGGAAGTAATTGCAACATCTGTAGAAAGGAGTTCAGCAAGAATTAGTAAAGTAGAATAAGTAATAATAAAGTCATACATATGGTATGAAGGTGACACAGACAAATGTATTTTCAGTCCTAGCTGTACTATTTCTGACCCATTCTTTGCTGACTAACTCAAGTGACAAGAGACTGAGCAATAGCATATGTGATTATTATGCACCATGTAGAGTTCAGAACAAAGCATTAATAATTGGCATGCAGTATTGATTTGTTTGATCTAGGAATAAAATCTTCACCAGATTTTCTAATGCCTGAGTATGACTTTGAACAGTTTTATTAGTACATATTAAGTAAAAAAACTTCATCTGTCTGAAAGATTAGCCTTGGGTGGTACAAAGCTGATGCAGTAAAGCTTACTGCAGGAAGCAGCAGCATGGAGGAATGAGTGATTTGGCTAGTAATTGTAAAGACAGGCTCAAAGTGAGACTGAGGCTATTCCTTTATATTTCATCTCTCCTACCATAATAATCCAAAACTTTGACTTTCTCAGTATAAACTAGTCCCATTTCAGGAAAGAGTTTATAAGGTACACTAAAACTGAAATGATTCACTGCATATAAAAGCCTCTGAGATTTCATCTTCTGTTGTACTTATTTATTAAAAATTGCCCTAAAAAGCTATTTACTTTGTTTACTGGGTACTCTTGACAGACTTTTAACCACTTACTTCCTCTATCAGGATCAGTTAGCAGCCCGTTACTTTCATGGAATTAAGAAAAACAGGAAAAAAGAAAAAAAAAAGAAAAAAATAAAAAGCCTTGACTGATTAAATTTCATCTTCAGTTATATCAGTATGAAGTTGCTGTCCATGTTTCTTTGTCCTGTTTTTTACCCACTCCTGTCCTACTTTTTCACCTGCATGTACTTTTATCTCACTCTTCCACTGACAGTGCATATGGTAATGTTTTCTCCTACAGACTGTTTCTGCAAACACTAATGCTTCGTAACTGTTGACCTGCAAACAGTTCACTGATCACCCAGCAAAAAAGCAGTTCTGGTATTGAAGTCTCTGGGAATATATACACAAATTAGAGATGGCTCTTCCAAAAAAAAAAAAATTGGTTTTGCTTAAAACTTTGTGACTTGTAACTGGCATTTGTTCAGGGCACAGACAAGTTTTCCATTGCATAATAGTCTCAGGAAGGACTTATTAATAAAAACTGCACTAAAAGGACTCAGTAGTGCTTCATATAGCGTTCACTTGAAATACTAGAGAGTCTGCCTGAAGCCAAAGTAAACATGCATTCGTGTTTTTCTCAGAAAATTTATTTACTTTGTCAGTGATGGCAAATCTCTCATTCCTGTCAAATTAGACAGTCCCTTTGGCAGGTCACAATAGCCACAGTGGCATTATCAATAATTTTAAAAGGTCATCTATCAGAGAATGTGTGTTGTAGGTAATAGAAAAGGAGGAAAAGACAACTTCTTCGTATGCTTGAAGAAGTAAAAGTGCTACAAAAAGCTGACAAACTTTAAGAACAACAGTTTGATTTATTTGTATTTTACAAACCATATCAACACCTGCACAGTTCTAATCTGGTCAAATAAGACAGTTGTTCTTTATCTGTTCTAGATCCAGGCCCCATTCAGAGTCTTTTCCACAGCCTTCTGTGGGACTGGAATTGGTCCCCGCATGGAGGAAGGAGTTCAAAAAAGCTAGAAAACACCTTTGGGTTTAAAAAATTTTTATTCAAATGTGTGTTTTGTTGTCTGAACATGCACTTTGGAAGCAATTCAGTTATTCTAGCTTTCATTTGTCTTAAGCTGATAGGGAAAAAAAAATAGAAAAAAAAAATCTTGCAAATCCTCCAAAAGATCCTATTACTACTTTGGTGTTTATTGAGCATGGGAAGTGTGTCTGGTGCTTTACAGATAAATGTGATCAAGTCTTGTATCCAAGTGGCTTACAGTTTAAATCTGAGAGCTTGGCTTTCTATATCAAATACATGATCTTTTATGAGTATGTATTAAGAACCAAAAACAAATCTAAATTTTTTCTTTTAAGATTAATAATTATTCTGGTAGATATTAGTAAGTGTTGTTTTTGTTTGTTTGTTTGTTTGTTTCCCCGTGAGGAATGCAAGGTAAGACAGATGAAGCCAAAAGATTGATCATTTTTCATACCCAGGGAACAGTGTATAATTTAAAACCTGTTTTTGTTTTGTTTTGTTTTGTGTTTTGTTTTGTGTGTGTGTGTTTTTGTTTTTTTTTCAGTACATGAAAACAGTGAAACCTTATCAAAATTTCAGTCCAGAAATTTTAGACATTTTTAGAAAATAAAGCAAGTACTGTCCTTTTAATTGAAAAATCCACACTGACATCAGTAGTTATCAGTTCTGTGTGTGATGATTGTCAAGGCACATGGAGTATTCCATGAGTTTGTGAAGAAAACATGGAAAACTATGGTTAATTTCTTTATGATGGTTGCACTTTCATGCCCAGAAGACTCCTAGCTCAGATGCATATGAATGAAGCCATCGTGCGGCAGGCAGGCTACGACTTGGTTGCCATCACGGAGACGTGGTGGGACCAGTCTCATGACTGGAGTGCTGCAATGCCTGGCTATAAGCTCTATAGAAGGGACAGGCAGCATAGAAGGGGTGGTGGTGTGGCTCTCTATATTAGAGAGTCTTTCGAGGTTGTAGAACTCGAGGTTGGGAATGACAAGGTCGAGTCCCTTTGGGTTAGGATCGGCAGGGACAACAAGGCTAGTGTCCTGGTCGGGGTCTGCTATAGACCGCCGAACCAGGATGAGGAGACGGATGAGGAATTCTACAGGCAGCTGACAGAGGTTGCTAAATCATCAGCTCTTGTACTCGTGGGGGACTTCAACTTCCCTGACATATCCTGGAAGCACAACACAGCCCTGAGAAAGCAGTCTAGGAGGTTTCTGGAGAGCGTGGAAGATAGCTTCCTGACGCAGCTGGTTAGTGAACCTACCAGGGGTGGTGCCCCGCTAGACCTTCTCTTCACAAACAGAGAAGGACTGGTGGAGGACGTGATCGTCGGGAGCTGTCTTGGGCAGAGTGACCACGCAATGGTGGAGTTCACTATTCTTGGCGAGGCCAGGAAGGGGACCAGTAAAACCGCTGTATTGGACTTTCGAAGGGCTGACTTTGAGCTGCTCAGGACACTGGTTGGTGGAGTCCCTTGGGAGGTGGTTCTGAAGGGCAGAGGGGTCCAGGAAGGCTGGGCGCTCTTCAAGAGGGAAGTCTTAATGGCGCAGGAACGGTCTGTCCCCACGTGCCCAAAGACGAGCTGGCGGGGAAGAAGACCGGCCTGGCTCAACAGAGAATTGTGGCTTGATCTTAGGAGGAAAAAGAGGGTTTATAAGCTTTGGAAAAGTGGGCAGGCCACTAAGGAGGACTTTAAAGAAGTAGCGAGGCTGTGCAGGGACAAAATTAGGAAGGCCAAAGCTCATCTGGAGCTCAATCTGGCTACTGCCGTTAAAGATAACAAAAAACGTTTCTATAAATACATCAACACAAAAAGGAGGACTAAGGAGAATCTCCATCCTTTACTGGATGCGGGGGGAAACTTAGTTACAAGAGATGAGGAAAAGGCGGAGGTGCTCAATGCCTTCTTTGCCTCAGTCTTTAGCGGCAATACCGGATGTTCTCTGGATACTCAGTACCCTGAGCTGGTGGAAGGCGATGGGGAGCAGGATGTGGCCCTCATTATCCATGAAGAACTGGTTGGTGACCTGCTACGGCACTTGGATGTGCACAAGTCGATGGGGCCGGATGGGATCCACCCAAGGGTACTGAGGGAACTGGCAGAGGAGCTGGCCAAGCCGCTTTCCATCATTTATCAACAGTCCTGGCTATCAGGGGAGGTTCCAATCGACTGGCGGCTAGCAAACGTGACGCCCATCTACAAGAAGGGCCGGAGGGCAGACCCGGGAAACTACAGGCCTGTCAGTTTGACCTCAGTGCCAGGAAAGCTCATGGAGCAGATCCTCCTGAGAGTCATCATGCAGCAATTGCAGGGGAAGCAGGCGATCAGGCCCAGTCAGCATGGCTTTATGAAAGGCAGGTCATGCCTGACGAACCTGATCTCCTTCTATGACAGAGTGACGCGCTGGGTGGATGAGGGAAAGGCTGTGGATGTGGTCTACCTTGACTTCAGCAAGGCTTTTGACACCGTCTCCCACAGCATTCTCCTCAAGAAACTGTCTGCTCTTGGCTTGGACTGGCGCACGCTTCGCTGGGTTAGAAACTGGCTGGATAGCCGGGCCCAAAGAGTCGTGGTGAATGGAGCCAAGTCCAGTTGGAGGCCAGTCACTAGTGGCGTCCCCCAGGGCTCAGTGCTGGGGCCGGTCCTCTTTAATATCTTCATCGATGATCTGGACGAGGGCATCGAGTGCACCCTCAGTAAGTTCGCAGATGACACCAAGTTAGGTGCGTGTGTCGATCTGCTCGAGGGTAGGAAAGCCCTGCAGGAGGATCTGGATAGGCTGCACCGATGGGCTGAGGTCAACTGCATGAAGTTCAACAAGGCCAAGTGCCGGGTCCTGCACCTGGGGCGCAATAACCCCAAGCAGAGCTACAGACTGGGAGAGGAATGGTTGGAGAGCTGCCAGGCAGAGAAGGACCTGGGAGTGATGGTGGATAGTCAGCTGAATATGAGCCAGCAGTGTGCTCAGGTGGCCAAGAAGGCCAACGGCATCCTGGCTTGTATCAGGAACAGCGTGACCAGCAGGGCGAGGGAGGTGATCGTCCCCCTGTACTCAGCTCTGGTGAGGCCGCACCTCGAGTACTGTGTTCAGTTTTGGGCCCCTCGCTACAAGAAGGACATCGAGGTGCTTGAGCGGGTGCAGAGAAGGGCGACGAAGCTGGTGAGGGGCCTGGAGAACAAGTCCTACGAGGAGCGGCTGAGGGAGCTGGGCTTGTTCAGCCTGGAGAAGAGGAGGCTCAGGGGTGACCTTATCGCTCTTTTTAGGTACCTCAAGGGAGGCTGTAGCGAGGTGGGGGTTGGCCTGTTCTCCCACGTGCCTGGTGACAGGACGAGGGGGAATGGGCTTAAGTTGAGCCAGGGGAGTTTTAGGTTAGATGTTAGGAAGAATTTCTTCACTGAAAGGGTTGTTAGACATTGGAACAGGCTGCCCAGGGAAGTGGTGGAGTCACCATCCCTGGAAGTCTTCAAAAGACGTTTAGATGTAGAGCTTAGGGATATGGTTTAGTGGAGGGCTGTTAGCGTTAGGTTGGAGGTTGGACTCGATGACCTTGAGGTCTCTTCCAACCTAGAAATTCTGTGATTCTGTGAAATTCTCTGTGCACTCCAGTGTCTCTCCTTTAATGGGTAGAAAGCTCTGTTTGTTGAGCCCCTTTGCATGATGCAGAAAGACTGGACATAGAGAAAATGTGAAGTTTCTCATGTGGCGTAGATCTGAGGCAGGGCAGCATGGAGCTCAGTTATTTCAATAGTCTCCTGGCACAGCAGGAGAAAAGCATGACAGGGGGGTTGGCTGGCAATTCAGGTTTACTCAGGAGGCAGTTCCAGGGCATTGCTGCTGATTGTGTAATTTCTCTACAGAAGTTTGTGTTTTAAGCTACAGGGATGGTTCGTTAATAACAAATAACTCCAGCTCACACTGTGCCTATTGCTTTCTCAGTAGCTGGAATATAAAAATACTTTGGCATTGCTTTCTTATTCTGAGATTCCCTACTGACAGCCAAAATGCTGCGGTCTCCGTTTTCCTGTCATTGTCAGTGGTGCATATTTAGGTGTTGACTTAATGTCCAGTTAAGTTTATGGGAAGACTCTGCAGTGTTTGCTGGCTTTAGAACAGAGAAAAGAGAGCCAACACTGGATCTTCATGAGCTAACAGAAAATCAATTTTAATTCCACAGCCTGGAATTATTGGGGTAGAAATAAAGTTGTTAAATAGCCTTGCTTGCTCCAAGGCTAGCAATATGGAAGAAGAACTGAAAAGAACAATTTTAACTTTGGATTGCCATAATTGTTGTACTTACCTAGGTTATATTGGACTCTCCTGTTAAACTAATACAGCTGGTATTTCTAAGCATGTGTATTTTCTCATGGAAAGAAATGTAACTATTACTCTGGTAGACAAATGATGCTGGTACTTTCCTTCTCTAATGAAGAGTAGTTACAGTTGGGTACCACAGCACCATCTTTAAAAACCTCCAGTGAAATACGGACCTGTAAACTTTATGTAGTAACAATAAATGTAGTAACAATAACAAAAAATAAAATAAACACTGAAATATAACTTCAAAGGAGGATGGAAAAACAAGGAAGGCAGCCCATGGGCTGGGCTGGGCTGAGGATGGGGCCCAGCTTGTCCGAAGCCCCAACAGCCCCCCGAGCTGGGTTTGGTAGCAGAGCTGCCCAAGCCCTGTATTTGTGCAAAGACTTCTTAAAGTTTTCATTAGAGCCCAAAGGTCTTTAACCGAAGGAGTAAAAAACCCCTTCTTAAGACTCATACTCTGCTCTTTTGAATCAATGACTTCTCTGCTTGGAAGTTCATCTCAAAAGCTGACAACTTCTTGTGCCAAGGAATAAAGTTCCACAGTGTTGTACCTTAGAGTTCGTAATGTGAGAATCTTACAAAGGAAACCAGAAGACACTTCTGTTCTTATTTTGCTTTAATTTAAGAGGCAAACCATTAAAATATAATGTAAGTTTTTAGATACCGTGCCAGCTTTCTATTCCTATTATATTAAATTGTTCAATTTGTGTACACTCTCTGAATTAACCACTGTGGGTTATAAAAGAGCAGTAATCAATAAGGCAGCTCATTATCTATGATACTTATATGATACTATGATTATCCTGTTGCTAGTACTTATGCCTTGGTCTAACCAAAGCATATTAAAAAAAATGTCCTAACAGGACATCTTATTATCACTCTTATTTTTGCTGTTGAGTTTTATTAGAAAATCATGCTACTCATCTGAACTGCCACAACAACAGCATTATCCCTAGGGCGTTTTTTCATATCAAGGTTAATTTAAAGTGATTAGCATAAGCACTACAGATGTTGCTATGGGGATAGGAACCTCACATCTACTGTGATGGACATCACATGATTGCTGTTACAGCTCCGGTATGATTGGATTATTTGTTTTAATGTCATGCGAAATAAGTCACATGATGAAGATCAGAATCTCCTTAATAGCATTTCATATTCTGGAAATCAATCACCTTTTCTCCTTTTCTCAGTGTTAAAAGTGCCTGAAAAGCACATAAAACAGATGTCTTTGGTTTGCTGCAGCTTGTATCTGACTGGTGAAATCCACCACTAGTGACTATACCTCTATCTGAAAGCCAGGAAAACAATTTGGTGCGTTTTACCATAATTACAAGTAATTTTAAATAACCTGGATTAAAGTACTAGCATTAATGAAATTAGATCACAGTTTATAATAAATCCATATATTGAATGCCTACAAAGTCGTGTATTGATGGTTGATCCCAATGCCATTAAAGTCAGTGGGAGTCACCTTGCTTGCCTTAGTAGGCAGCTTTCAGTTCTCCACCCTCAGTTCAATCACAGGAATATTCTAATGTGTAGCATTGTGGTAGGGAGAAAAAGACAATCATTTCCTAGGGATTCAATAAGGACAATAATTAAAATGTAGAAATGTGGCATATTTAAAACATTAATTTAAATGCATTTCTTAATAAAGAAACTGACTCTCATAATTGTGGACAGTGGACTATGATTAAAAGAGTCTTTAGCAATATCATTTTTGGTGGAATGGGATGGCTTTGAGATTTACAAAAGAATACATTACAGTCTTCTGGGTTCTGTGTTCTCTTGGAGACCCTTTTCTTTCACCACTGACTGCCTAGGCAATGAAAGCTCCTAAATTTGGTCTTCTAAATTACATCTAGAACGTATGCTAAAGTAACTTCAAATACAGCTTATTAACCTCTCCTCCACGTTCCTCTCATGTGATTATTGCTATGACTAATGTTTAGATTTTATATCTACAGTTTTCTTATTTCTAATAAAGTAGAAGCAGTTAATTGGGAAACTGTTCTGAATAGTGCTTCCACTTTCTAGATAATTCTGTCTTTGCTATGTGATTTAGTTTTAAGCATACCAATGTTATTCTATACAGTTAGATGTACTGAAAATTAGTAAGAAAAAGGGAACATGTAAGGACGATCTTCGAACGTACTGAGAATAACAAAGAATATCTTAAGATCACACTTTACTTGCTTGAACACTGACTTACAGAACTCTCACTTCTACTTTAAAGGTGGAATAAAATTGTTTTTAGATAGCACCTTTCATCCCTCAGAGAGTGTCAGAAAGTAATTAGAGAATGATATTATCATACTCTGATGAAAGGCGATAGGTAATCATGACATTAGCAGTTTTTCAAGCTTTGGTTCATGAAATGAATTTCTTTGGTACGTTAGCTGAAATTCTGTGGGAATACTGTCCTCTTTCCACAAGAGGTATTCAGATCTTTAATTTTCAAAAAATAGTCACCTGGGAGGGGCAAGGATTCAGTTTTGTGATCGCTGAAATGGGAGAAACATCAACAACTCAGTACTCAGAAACACCCTGAGCGGTGAAATAAGCAATATACTACACTCAGATCACAGTGGAAATGTTGTGTCCACTGAGAAGTTCAGTTCTTTGTAGAACAAGCCATACAGTGTTTGGCTACACAGACAGTAAGTACACTATAAAAAGTCTGCAAATTGATGCATTTCTTTACAGTCCTGGCCCTTTCTTATCACCCGTACTGGTGCAAAGAAACATAATACTCAATTCTTCACTCATATTTATATCACTATTGTTTGTTTTAAATGTAAATAAATACAATATATGGTGATCTTAAGGGATGGGGTAGTTTTGTTTATAACAGCAATAAAGCAAAATAATTGTTCTTGACTGGAATCTGAAGCAAATTCTACTGTGTCTGCAAAACAGAGAATTACTTTTGTTCTCTTTATCCACATATACAATTCCACTTCTCCAGAGATAAGTTCATGGACATGGATTCAAGCTTTTCTCCATGAACAGATTGCTGTAGTATCTGAAGTAGATAGAAAGCATTGAGAAATGAAAGTGTATGTGGGTGATTTTATTTTGCTGAATGCTACAGTAGACCAAAGTCCTTAGTTCTCCTCAAAAGGTCCTGAAGGTGAAAAAGTCAAAAGTCCTGAACTCACTAGTGTGTGTTCCTTATGTGGTGATAGGTAGTAGTGCATTAATGCCACTAACAACAATAAGACTACGAAATAACACACAAGTACAGAGGCTTGAGTTTACTTCTTTTATTTTGAAATTGTTAATTCTCACAAGATTCTTCTAATAACATAGAATACAAAGCAGGATGTTAAACACTTTTGGTGATGAACGTGTTTGTTTTTTTTTTTTTTTAATGGAAAATACTTCAAGAATGATTCACTGTAATGTCAATCTGATCAACAGCTATGATGACACATTGCTGTAAAACTACAGTTATTAAAGCAATAGACCACACCCAAAGTATTTCTGATAAAAAATTTGTAATTATTTTAAAAAGATAATCACTTCCCTTTAGGCAAGGATAGATACTTAAGATGCTAATTTTTCATTTGTACCAAAAGCATTTCAGAAAATTTCTAAAGAAAATTGAAGAGATACAAAGACATTATTCAGTATACAAAGGCATTAACAGTTGTATCATTGAGATGTTTAGTGAATAAAAACATGAGCCCAAATTTTTGAATTTAGAAAAAAATATTTTATTTTTTCTATTTTGAATGTTTTTGTATTTCCAGCTACACAATACAGTTACTGTATACAGAGAATATTTATATTACAAAACATTTGTGGTTAGGAGGACTGCTCCTGTATTATTTTGCACTCTTCAGATTAAAGAGAAGAGGATTTCATGTAAGACTTTGCAGACAAAAGAATTTGGAAAATGTGTTATTACCTGTGACTAAGCTGTTAGATATACTGCCTATTATAACCAACTGTCCAGAAATTCACCTGTCTGCAGTATCTGTTAACAATAGTCCTTAAAATCATTGTCTCTCTGTTGTAGTTCAATTTCCTATGCTCCACTTTGCTGCCCTACATACATTTTGTGCATTTTGTGTCTAAGAAGTGCTTTTTTTTTTTAACTATTTTTTGTGTCATAATTATATATTAAGATCTAACAGCCTACTCAGATAACACATCCTTATGTGCTTACCAAAGCAACATGTTTAAAAAATAATAGTTGGCTTATAAAAAAAAGAGACATTTTGCACCAAATATGATGGTCCCCTTAAAATTTATCAGTTTATTGCTGGTAATTTCTGTTGTTCTTTTTAATCATTTAGTTGTATCCTACATGCATTAAAAGGGGTCTTAGAAAATAGTGTAATAGAGAAATGTCATATTTTGGCACATTTGAAAGCATTTTTAAAGAGTTGTAAACTAGCAAATATAAGGTCAATACTTTCCCAGAGCTCATATGTGGTCCCACTTTAATTTTAGCACTACCAGTGAGATGCAGTTGTTCTTACCAGAGAACTGCCTATGTAACTCTTAAAAACAGAAAATGCCAGTCTCCAAGTTGTTGTGAATCAGCATAGCTCTGATGAGGTCAGAATTTTAAATATATACTAGGAAGGACTAGTAACTGGTATTTGATACTTACTTAGACTCATCTTTCTTAAATAAGAAAGCATAAAGCTTGAGTTGATTTTAGAGTTTCCCTATGTTCTTAGTTTCACTAAGTTCTAAGTATCTTCTGTAAAATAAAATAATAATAATAATAATAATAATAATAATAATAATAATAATAATAATAATAAAAAGGGCCGGGCTCATATTAAATAAATAGGAACCAGAGTATTACTGTCAGTGGGAGAAAACCTAGGGCTCTACTTAGACCCACTCTAAACATACAGTTGCCATTTAATAAGCTTACAATGCAACATCTAGGAGTTCTTACAATGCAACATGCAGGAGTTCTACATTTTTTTAAATACTTCATCTATTATTGTTATGTGCATTGACTACTCAGGATTTTGGAATTCAAACTGTAATAATAAAAAAATTGTAAGGATACAATTTGATTTTACATTAAGTAAATCTAATTGATTTTACATTAAGTATTGAGAAGTGGAGGTGATGGTTATGGAAATGATTACAAATTTCATATACAGCAGGATATGTAAGTTTTCAAAGCTGAAAGGAAGGAAAGATTTATAGATTTTCTGCTCCAAGGATGCGTGGTCAAGCAGAATTCCTGTGTTATACTTTGTAGTGGGATTGTGGCTTTCTTACTCATGTGCTTGAATCTCACAGACTAGCTATGCAGTTCGTCTCCTTAATTGTTGTTCAAGCCTGTGAGAAAACAAGGAATTAATTCCTCACACTCCCTACAGTTAGAATAAGAAGAGAGGGGGCACAGTTAGGACAGGAGTTCAGACAGGACAGGGGGCACAGTTAGGACAGGAGTTCAGACTCTATTCTTTTTATTTGTTATCTTTAACAGTTTTTCAGCCATAATGGGAGCTTCTACATGAAAATAGAAGTAATTTGCTTCTACAAGGAAGAGAGGGAAAGGATTATGGTGCAGTAGGATGTTACAAGAGTACAGCTGAGCACATACAGTCATCTACCCCAGATCCAGCTGTCTTTCTGAATCCTTTCTTTCCTTTTTTTTTTTTTTTTTTTTTTTTTTGAGTGGTCAAACTTACTCAGGACTCATAAGAGTACTCATAAGAGTACTAGGATTTAAGGTCACAGTTTTGCTTCTTAATAGTACCCTCATCAATGAGCTTTTAATGTCCTATTTCATTCCACTTGTGAAAAAGATGAGAATTTATTAAGAGCTCTCTCACTTTCTTCAAATTTCCCATTACTAAATTAAGCATGGAAATGTGGTTTTCTTTTCCTCAGACACCATTTGTTTCCCAAAAGTAATTACAATATCAGCTTGATAAAGGCTGCTGGTAATTTTGTTAAGAATTTTGCTGAAAAAGAGCAGAGTAACGTAACAACCTAAGAGAATTGTCTGTGGAATCAAGTGCAGTTGGGAGACAGCCACGCTACCCACCAGGAATTCTAACCACTGTAATTAGCAGCAAATTTCCCTATTTCTGTATGTTAAACAGGGAATTCATCTTCAGTTTGTTTCTGCCTGGGGCAGGGAGAGACTGGATGAAAGAAAATGTACCCGTATGCCTGGGTTAAGTGGTGTTAGCTGCACTGGAAGGAAGCAAATCCTCAAATTATACCAGTATCTGATTTATAACATGTGAAAGCCTCTCTAAGCCAACTGCCTTTACTTCAGTAATAATCCAGAAAAAAATGCAAGTGAAAAGTCATATAGGAGACACGCATGTAGGAGTTAGGTGTTTATAGATGAGGTTGTTTAAAAACTAATGAATAAAAGATGAATATTGCCACTGCAGAGTTACTGTGCTAAGAAAACTAGTAGCTTTTTGTAAGCTTTTTCACTGCCTGTGAAGTATCAGGCCATATAAGAGTAAATATTTTCTGTACCAAAGCAGTGAGAAATAGGGACAATGATCACTATGTAATGAGAATGATAATGTCTCATATTGTCTCTTGGCCATCTAGTGCGACTAGATGTAACTAGTGTTGGCTACCTTCTTGTTGCTGAACAGAGTATTCATCTGCTTACAATGAAAAGAGGGCTGAGGAAAAAAAAAAAAAGACAAAAAAAAAGACATTGCCATAAGGAATAGCAAAACTGGATACAAATAAGTATAACTTGTTTTGCCTAATGCATTTAATTTAATTATTTATCTGTCAATATTATGAATGTTCTTGTAGTTACTGGTTTATATGCATCCTCTGAGCATCCTCCACAAATAGCATTTAAACAGTCTTATGATCTTAGGAGTCTTATACTCCTAAGGTGTGAACAAAAGTCAGAGGGAAGACTTCCCAGTGTTCTCCTAGGGAACTCAAAGTATCTTTTGTAATTATTTCCAGTTAAATAAAAAGATAGATGGAAAAATGAATTATTGTGTTTCATAAGCAAATGTTTTGTTATAAATACTTATACAAACTGATGATGCAAGATGACGTATTATCTGAAACTGAACCTGTCTCTGAATTATATAATTTGCTTCTGTGTCTCTGGTTGTCATACCAAGTGTGATCTCTAAGTCTTTCTTCAAGCAAAAAGAAGAATGAATGACAAACCACAATTTAAGTTGTTTCTACTTTTATGGTATAGATAAAAAATGAGCTAAATTGCATTTTGAATTGTTTAAAATGTTACCCACTTTAACCTTGGATTCTTTTCTTCCTGATACCAGAAGGAATGAAGAAAAATGTGACCAATGAATTACAAAACAGTCATATGTACAATTTATAGTTCATTAAAAAAAAAAAATCTGGCGTAAATAAGGAAGATTGTCTTAGATTTGACTTTGCACTTGCACATTATAAAAAAAAAAAAAAAAAAAAAAAAAAAGCATTTAATTGCTTTGGTGTCAAAAGCTTTGCTAATACCACAGTAATTTGCATATTTTTTGTTGTTCACCTAAGGTAATTCTGTTCTATGTTGAAACACTTATCTAAAAAGACCTTGACTGTCTTTAGAGAAAAGAACAGATTAGAAAAACATAATCAACCTTTTTTTCTTGGGTTCACTAAAGGAAAACTGAACTATCTGATTTTCAGTAAAGCACTCTGGGATGTCAGTTTCTCAGATGACCTTATTTTTCTTATTATTTATGCCACTTGTGCAGTTTAAAACTAAACTGCAGTCCAGCCATCAAGCTATCACTAAAGCCCAGGGATAAGCACCTGTTAAATCAGAGTAACCGAACAGCTATTATGGGAGGGGCGGGGGTGGAAAAATACATTGCTTTAAAAAATAATGTTATGAGAAAAGAGATGATCTTACCCATTCAGATTTTTATTTTTATTTTTTTTTTAATTTGTCAATTTTTATCTTTATATAAAAATATATCTTGATAGGAAGTAGTGACAATCTGATTGCTTGTGGGGAAGCTAGACTCTATCAGCAGTGCACTTTTTGTGCCATTAATAGATTGCGTTAATTACATGCCTCAGAGGCTTCTTTTGGTCACCTCTAGAAGCCAGAAAGCAATTTCTTTTCACTCTTTGTATGACAAGTGGTAGAGAGGAGAACAAAACAGGGAAGAGGTGAATAGCTGGAACATCAGTGATGTGCTCGGAGCAGGAGATAGCAGGCATTGCTGCTAAAAAAAAATAAAATAAAATCTCATCTGCTTTGTTGACATATTTTTGTTAGATAGTTAGGGTTACAGTTAATGATGGTAAATTATATTTATCTGCTTTTAATTTACTAAAGCAGCATTTATCCTCTGCTTATGTTAACAGTTTTCAAACCTCTCCTCTGTACACATATCCAGTAGAATTTTAAAAACATAGCAGTCTATGCCAGGTTATCCCACAGGTGGACCTTGACCTGCTGGGCCATGGAGAGCAACAAGGCTCCTGGGCATCATAGGTCCCATTGCCAGAGTGATCAGGGACATGTGGTGTGAAGGTGATAGCTAGGATGGGGTAAATACTTGCCCTTGAAAAACTAAGAAGCTAGAAACCTTGACAGGACAGAATGGTTATTCAGTGCAATGTATTTGTCGTGACAGAGAGGGAAGGTCAAAAAAAGGCCCCTGTGACAGATGGCATAGAAAAATTTGGAGCATAGTTTTCAACTTTATGTCTTTTTGGTGTTGGCAGCAGAGAAGTGTCTCAGGAGATTGTTACTGGGGAAGAGAAATCATGTTCAGGAAAGAAAATTCATCTATTTCTCTGAAAGAAGCTGAAGTAACTCCTATGTCACTATGCCATGTTAAATCCTTTGCTAAGGTATAACTTTCTTCCTGTAGAATTTAAAACAAGTACATAAGAATATGAGACATGTATATTTCTACACAAACATTTTGAAGTATTTATTTGACATAAAAAATGCTGTAGTAAAATCATTAAGTGCAGAGAGTTTAGACTACACTTAGAGTAGTGATATTTGTATGCTTATATATGAATAATCACTATTTGGTCATTAGTAGCTGATAATGATTTTGCATTTTTATGTAATTGCACCCGTTATTTACCTAATAAAAGTGGCATAGACAGAAGCATGAGAACTGAACTCTGGTGATGTGGTTAATTGCTGCTAGACCTTGTCCCTCAAACGGTATCCCAATTAATTTATGGCTTGGATTTCTATGTAGCCGCTCTTCAGCTGTAAATACATTCAAGTGTCTTATATTTAATTGTTGGAAGAATGATCCAAATAAACATTTCTCTGATGGTCTTAAATGCTAAACCACAATTAATTAATTTTATCTGTATATTTTTCTCAGGAAAATTTCAATTCTAGGATTTTTCTATCAGGCTTTTGTTTTATTTGTCCTCTGATATTTTACATTATCTTAGGATATTGGGAAGAAAAAAAAAATCAGTGAAACTACTGAAATTGATTTCTTTCACTCTTTTCCCCCCTTTCTTTTCCTCTGCTTGATTATAGTTCTTCATGGACCCTTGTGTTATTGATTTCAACTTTTAAATGCTGGTGGAGCATGGATGCAGGCTGCCAACATCAGTTTAGCTCATCACTAGAATATGTTGTCTGTAGATCAGTTTGAGCAGAAATATTACATACCTAAGCTCCCACACTCTCTGTTTTCCACATGAGCAGCTTTATTTTCACCACAAAAAGAACAGTAATGAGGCTATTAAATGACTCAGAACATACTTCTGTTTAGTCAAAAGGAAGCATACTGTTCTCTGTGCTATATTTGTGTATTTTGTTTCTGAATGTACACAAATGTGAGAACTTGAGATAAAAGTACTCAAGAAGACCATACACTTTTCTTGGCTTTTTCTTATGGTGCTATAGAAAGACATTTTTGTGTCATGTTATAAAAGTGGTGAATTTCTGCGTAGAATACTTGTAGCACACAAGTCTCTCCAGGACAAACACTAATGGAAACTAATTGTTCTTGGACACATTAAAGCCAAGAAGCTGTGAATATTTATCCCAAATGGGTATCTGACCTCTTGTATCTGTTCCATTTGTAGCACTGTTGTTGATGAAAACATAGTTTGCTGTGGGTATTTCTGAGTGGTGCCTGAGCATCTGCTACACAGAGCTAGTTGACTAAAAGACTGGCCTGAGCACCTAAAAAGCTTTCAGATCTGAATTGCTTTCTTTTATAACCTAAACATGTAAATCTCCATTGGAATAAGACCTAGATCTCTGTATAATTCTTTGTGTTGCATTTTTATTGATCTAGATGTGTATAGCATTCCAGTAGGTAAAAACACAGATAGGAGAAAACTCACCCTTACAGAAATCTTAAGTAGGCCTAGATATAGGTATTATATGTGAAAATCCTTGTTTCTGAGAGAATGACTGCATTTCTCAGTTGGAATTTATTTCTAAGCTCTGAACAGCTTAGGATCAAAGCAATCAAACCAGCCAAACTACTTTGTTTCCTTGTATTCTGAATAAATAAATCCTTAGTTTGCCAAATGTGTATCTTCAGGGCAGCAATGTGAGGAAAAAAATTGTTTCCAGCACTTTTAAAAATATTTGACTAAAGTACTTGGCATCTTCCACAGCAGGTAGAAAATCGTGAACCATTTAAACCCAACTGTCTTAATATCAATTTATTAAAGCAGTTGTATCTTCAGACATACCAAAGGGAAAATTAAATCAACTACCTTTATAAAATGTATTAAACTAATTTATTTTACTGCACCTCAGCAGGAGGAAAAAAATAAAATGAAGGCAAGCCTGCCACCAGTAATGAATAAAAAAAACACTCCACAGCAGGAAAGAAAAGAAACAGAAGGTGAAAAAAATAAAACATAAGATTGAAGGCAGTATATCATAAAGAGTACCATGTGCAATGTGACAGCTACGGTCAAAATAGGTACACCTTTGTAGCTCCATGCTGGTGTTCGTTCAGATATGACAATCTCATCTGATTACCAACATTGTTTTGCAAAACTTCTTTTGTTTGGTGTGCATTAAAAGAAGTTAAAAAGGTGGCCCACAAAGCTTACAGGAGTTAAAAATAATTAAAAACTTAAATATACCAAACTTTACAGCATGTTCAATGTAATGCTGTTGATTTCTGTGAAGTGGTAAGACGGGGAAAATACAGCCATATTGGAAACACTGTCCTCCACAACACCAAGGATGATGATATTTCTCTTTGGGATGTACCCCATTTGTTTTCAGAAAGGGATTTGTCTGGTTGTGCTGCCACTTTGAGACTTTTAAGTATCTGTTGGAGCAGGCCCAGGCAGCCTGGCAGGTCAGTGCCCATTCAGCAGAGGATACTAGCGTACACACACAGCAGCCTATCAGTTTCTTGTTTCTGAAAAATCTTTCTATTTGAGAGTTAAGCAAGAAAGAAAATGACAGATACATTTAACTAGTAATAGAATGTTCTGTAAATATTGAAAATGTATGTAAATATATGACTATGAACAGAAATCTTATTTAACTGCACTAAACAGCATATAGAAAGATTGAAGATGTATTTAACCTTTTATTTTTCCTATACACATACTAACTTCAT
Source organism: Netta rufina (assembly GCF_964035555.1). Lineage (NCBI taxonomy): Eukaryota > Metazoa > Chordata > Aves > Anseriformes > Anatidae > Netta > Netta rufina. The sequence goes on from NC_140123.1 coordinate 104,836,623, forward strand.
CTCTTTCCAGTTAATTCAGATGTCTGTTGTGCCTAGAAATATGTATTTACTTATTTCACTTCATTACAGCATTTCTTTCTAAAATGCCACCAGCTGCCATAGGCTAATATAGCATTAAAGGTGTAACATGAATATTATAAGTGGGTCACACAGCCATAGAGGTACACGTTCCACGGGAAAACAGCTGGCAGAGGGTGCTACCAACATCATCACTGGTGAAGAAAAAGCATCTAGATGGAAGAGGTGACATTTATAGAGGTCTCTGCTAGACCGTTTGCTCTTATTTGGGGAAGAAGACAACTTAAATTAAAACCCAGTGGGACTAAAAGGATTAAACCTGGATGTAAGCTTCACTGAGAATGCCTTTTTTTAACATTTGGGCCATTGTGGCTGACATAATGGAGTCAAGCCACAAAAGCAAGGCATGTTTGGGTAAGCAGTCCTTGGTGTTCAGAGAAGAGTTAATTTTGTTTTGGTGGTTTTAACTGTGGAATGACCAGTTAGTTTCATGCTATCCAGTGTTCAGATTATCTGTGAGCAGTTACAAATGCTTTACCTTTTCCATCTCTAGTAACTTTCCTTCTGTTCTAGGACCGAACATGGGACCTAGTCCAGCTTCCCAACCTCCTTTTGTCTTCAGAAGTATTAAAACACTACCTTTATTATTATGAAGGAAATCCCAGTGCAATGAAATGGCTAAACTTGAGGGAGTTTTATGGAAAGCATAGAAAGGTTCACCAGAGGTCAAGATAAAATTTAAGTGAAAGAAGTCTATGTCATCTTACTCCTAAACTGCTAACCTTAGAAATATTCAGTGGCTGTAAGTTCAGAGAGAGGGAGCTGATGGTAAACTATCTAGATTAAGTGAGGCGCAGTGATAAACCTATATGAAATCAATTCTGTTACTGAATAAATTCTGCCACTGAATAAATTCTGCCAAAATGAAGATTATTTTTTCTTTTTAAAGATAACTGAAAAAAAAAAGAAAAAAAAAAAGAAAAAAGAATAGAAAATAAAAAAAGAATTGATAAGTGATTCTATATTGACTGTGGGTTTTATATCATATGGTATATTTTTGATGCAATCTTGGAAGCTCCTCATGGCAAAATTGTATAAAAGCAACATTAAACTCTCCTATTGGAAGGTCATCACCCATGGAGAATGTGTAAAGTTGAAGATTGCTATTAATTTGTTTCCAAAGAATTCTTCTCACACACAGCTGTTACTCTTCTAAAATCAGTCAATATAAATTACCTCCATATGAGGGAATATTTGTAGCCACATGAAGTCTTACTGACTTCAGAAGATTTTCGTGTAGACATAACAATTTGGAACTAAAGTTAAATGCTACAAGGGGGAAAAAAATCCATTTTTTCTTGTTGCTACAAATATTCTCTAACACTTTTCATGGAAAGAATTCTCTGCTAAGAGACTGAGGTTACATGTAATGAATGATGAACTGAGTATAATTTCTGGTCTTTTTAAGCGGAGGTGTGACTAGGAAGTAATCTGATGGCTGTTTAATTTAGGTTTAGTGTTGAAAAAAAGTAAAGATTGAAATTATTTGTCATGGAAAAGATATAAAAGGGAAGAGCAGCAGTCTTCCCACCTAACAACAACAATAAAAATAACAATAATAATAATAATAAAAAAAAAACAACACTAATTTACTAATTTTTATTTCCACTGTATGTAGAAGTGTGCAGATGACAATATATGTGAGGAGTACTCAATAGTACTTAAGAAAATAAAGAAATAGGCATGACATTTCAAGCCATTTTAGGATTAAAGTGACAGATAACAATGGAAACCAAAAAAGGTCCCTGGCAGAAAGGAGAGAAAGTGTTACAATTAATGAAACATTCTCAAGTAAGAAAAGCACTAATACCCGTACCACAGGGATTAGTTTTAGGACCACTATCGTTTCTTACAAATGACTCATAAAATGGGATCAAGAGCAGAATATAAATTTGCTTGTGTCATAAAATGAACTTAAGATCAAACAATCCAAATGACGCCGATAGAATTCAATAGGATTTGTACAGATTACAGAGTAAGGATATATGGGGAAGAGACACACACACAAAAAAAAAATGCTACACAATGGACTTGCAATAGATGACATTGAGGTATTTATCACTTCAGGTCCAAATAGCATAGCTTATAAAGTGGTGTCATGGTCCTACATATAATCTGTTTTTCTAATAAAATTTATGCATCGTTATAGCCCCTTAAGCTTGTATAACTTGACTCTGTAACAGTCTGTGTCTTGAATGTAGTTGCTCCATGATTCAATGGCTTTAGATAATTAGAAAGTGGAATTTATGCATTGTGGTGGGAGAATTACAGCCTCCTACCCTGTGTCGTTCTTAATGTGTGCAAACAGGCATCTGCTCCCCAGAAGCTGTCACCCATTGATGTTCTCCTGCAGAGAGGGATAAAAAATTAAACAGGTCTCACAGGTCCAGCTTGATATGAGCCCCATCCTCCATGGTGAGGGACATGAAAGTAATGCTGGGAGAACCAATGATTTGTGGTTTTGAGGAGCTGGAAAGCAGGCTTTTCCCTTCTTTTGTTTTATAATGGAAATTGTCTTTTGCTGACATCAGTAGTCTTCAGAAAGTATCTGCTGTCATTTGCTGATCAGAAGTTGAGGAAGAACCTTCTTCCTTAAACACAGTAAGCATCTTCCTTACTCTGTTTTGATGGCAGAACATGTCATAATCATAGTGTAAAAGATATTGCATAGAATACTTAGCAACTTTCTAGTCTTAATCTTTTTCTTTTCAAACTAGAGCAATTCTAGATTGCAATATTTGCCTTTTATATGTCAGGAAGTGCTTGGAAGTCGTTTAAAACCAGGACACAGTAAGGACCCGTTTCTACAAATGCTTTCAAAATCCGTGTTCACTGATGTGAAGTGCATACATGCATGCATACAGTTTACCAAGACATGAATACTGAGGAGGAATTAGAAGCAAATATAACTTGGAAACATCTATCTTGTCTCTTCTTGCTACTGTTTGACAAATTTCATTAGGGATTTTGTTGTTGGTGGTGGTGGTGGTCTTCTTTATTGAACTTCCCATGGCAAAAAGAAGCACATGCTTTCAAGACCTTTGTTCTACCAAAAATGTATACTTTTTTCACCCTCTCACCCCACCTCATTTTGTTTCTTCTCTGATTTTCTCAGTTTTTCTTTCCTAGGTCATTGGTGTGGCTGCAAGGGTGGAAGAGCTAATGATGCATAGGCAAAACTAATGTGGAGTCTGTTGTATATTTAAGATGTTTGATTTAGAGGCTTTCCTGAATCCATGAAAAAGCCTGTAAATGGGGATTACTGGATGATAGCAACCTAGCTAGGGTCTTGATGATAGGGAATTAGCATACATGCTACATTTCCTAATGTATGCAGATATATGCTGAAAGGATGGATTAGCCCTGAGTCAATCACTGTGGAAAACATGATTCAGTGGATAAAAGCGCAGCTCTCTTTGGCTCTAAGTGCAGGAGTAGTAGGACTTTAAAGAACTAACTTATGTGAGAGATTTCATAGGAACACTTAGACTGTTCTGAAATCCTGTCTTTCTCTCTAATACAGAGCAAGAAGTAAGCAGGCACGTGGTGCCTGCAATTATCTTAGAGAGCTTCTCTCTGTGTAAAAGGAGCTGTGAGTATATCTTGAGACTATGTGCCAGTTTGTAGTTTATAGCACTCCCATTCCCTTTGTGCTTCCTGGGTATTTCTAGGTTGCCAAGTTGCCTACATGATCTGATATAAAGTCATCTGAGCCCTACTTACTCCTTTGACATTTTGATAGTGGGTTATTATATTCCACTTCTGTTTCTTTGCTATTCGTGCTCTTTCTATTCTACAGACAGAAGAGTGAGTATTTGATGCTTATAGCCCCTCCTGCCCCCACTTCTCTACTGATGCTCTTTATGTCAGTCTTCTTTGAGCAAGGGAGATTCCACAGTTCTCTCTTTGAGCTGCTCCAGGAGGGGGGAAGAAGCCTTGAGCTCTGTCGATATTCTGTTTCCTCCATGCCTGCAGGCTGCGTATATAGCAGCTGAACAGCTCCCTACCTCCAAGGCGGTGAGATGGAAGCATGGGGCCACACTGAGCATTTCGGGCTTTTGCTGAGGGTGATGATGAATGTGTGCTCTCACAGTTTATTTAGTTCTGTATGAATGATTTGCTATTTCTAGTCTTTGTTTTTAACTGGAGCAGAGAAGCAGAGCACATTGAATGAAGGAGCTGGAGCCCTGGGGCCAAGATAAGGACCATGGATGTACCAGGCAATAGAATTGCCGGCTGTCATTGCATCTTGAGAATGAACCCAAAATGAGAACCAAATAAAATTCTGGTATCAGGAGGAATACAAATCTGTCAGAGATGTATGTAAAGGGTAGGGAGATACACGTCATTATTTACTTTGTACTGATACTGCATCACACAGCACTTGCCTTTTGGTTACAAGGCTGTGCAAAAATACTGTGATCTTGTTTCACATTTAATGTATGCATAACAGTATTTGAGTGAAAAAGTAATTTATCAGTGATATAAAGCTATTAATGTAAGATAAGTGAAGAGCCAAAAGATTCAAGAATGTGGTCACATATACTCTTGAAATATAATTGAAGTATCGCTTTTAATCTCATTGTAGTAGCTATCTGAAGCATCTCTGTGTATTGCTTCAGAAAGCATGCAGCATAAATATGGGTATGTGCTGGAGGTTTATTAGAATCTATTTTCATATCTAGTCATGAAAGGAGAGGTCAAGATGAATCAGTTTTACTATGGTGCCATGTGCTGTTCTGCCATGAGTCTCATAAAACCTTGAAGCAGTTTTTATGTTGTTCAGGTTTTTGCTGAAGATCAGGAGAGAGGAGGATTTAACAATAACAGCAAAGTGATTACCTGTTCCCATTTGTGTTTGTTTTTCTTATCATTAAGATAGATTTTTCAGTCTCCTCTTATGTAACTCAGTTGTTGCATCTGATCTAGAAAAAAGAATTAGGTGCATTCAATCTAAGTAGAAAAATTACTTGATTAATTCAAATGTCATAATAATATGCTTTACAAATAACTAGAAGCAATAAAATCAATTAATCAATTAATACTTTTTTTTTTTTTTTTTTAGTTTAGTTTAGAGGCAAGGCACAGAATTCATTACAAGGTTCCTAATCTCTTGTAAATTTACTGTGAGATTCTGTCTGTCCTCAGTCATGAAAAGTAGTGCTATGACCATTGTTTTGCCTGAGAAATATCCAACTTTTTTTTGTAATTAAGAGGAAACTCCCCTTGCCTAATTTGGGTCATAAAATGCTGCTCTGAGGTCAGAGTCATCTCCAGATATATCATGTCAAAATACATCAGGTATCACTACACAGAATGCTCCTTCTAAGCAGCAGCTTAATCCTCGTCTAACTGTAAGGTTGGTCAACAGAGATTGCTGAACATCTACTCGATTGCCTTGACTTTGTCCTACCTGCAGGATACTAAATAGCATTTTCTAGGGGCTGGAGGCATGTTTACTTCATTGGCTAAAATTTGTTCAGTCTTGTCCTAAAATACCATGTTACTCTAGTCATTAGACACTGTAGCGAGTAGCCAGAACATTATTTTCAGGTAGAAAATAATGAAGAGAAGCAAAAGGTGGCCTAGAAGTCCACCTCCTCTCTGGAAGGCTGAAAGAATGGTAAGACAATAGATGAAGAAGGAAGTAATCAAAGAGGGAACGAAGGTAAATGGTGGGATAATATTAGTTAGTTGAGATGACAGGCAGTTGCATTAGGTGCCATGCTGTTTTCATGGCAAGAGAGAGTTATAGGGGAGAATTTTAATGAAGCAATCAAGATGTTTAAGGGAAGCACCAACCTTGTGCAACTAAAGAGCCCTCTGAAAGTGAAAAGCAAAAACTATCTACTTAATCCTTTTAATATTGTTGCTTCTCATTTTACAGTTTTAGTTTATCTGCACAACATGCACCTTGTGCACCAACTACAACAGGCTGTGTGTTAACCCAGGTATTCTGTGCTTTCATTTTGCACGGTCTGTGGAGTGTTTTTGCATCCTGTTAAAAACAGTTTAAAAAACAAAAATGTCTTCCTTGTTTTTCTAGTGCTGTTATACAATACCACTATGGTTCAACTCCTGTCTGCATCTGCTTTGGAAAACAGTTGATAAAGGTGACCAAGGGAACAGTTTTTCCCACCAGTGCTAACACTCCCAGGAATTGTAAGCTCTGGCTACTGTGACTAAGTGGATAAGTTTAATAGAATTGCTGTTAGGTTACAGTAGAGAACAATCCTACGCTGGCAAATGAGTGAGCCAAATGATCTAATAAGTATTTTCCATCTGTAATTTCGTGCATATAAAATATTCTTTCCCGGATTTTCCCTCTTTTTGCAACCAAGTGGAAAGCTGTAAAAAACAACAACAACAAAAACTCTTGTAAATCTTGTATTCCTAAAAATGAGAAGGTCTCTTTTTGTTGACTAAATTTCAACTGTAATTTCTCTTGGGATGGTTGTGTTTGATAGCTTTGTTTGTTTGTTTGTTTGTTTGTTTGATTGATTTTTATTTTTTTTTTGTGGGTTTTGTTTGTTTTGTTTTTGAGAGGAAGAAGCTGCTGCATTCTGCTTGCTATGGCAGCTGGATGCATGGGAGGAAAGGGATTGGCCACACTGATTCAAGCCCTTCAGGAAGAAGTTTTCCAGGTTATAAACATTTATAGCAGGTTTTGTGTCATCTGAGATTCAATTTCTTTTCTAAATCAAGTGAACTGTTCTACAACAGTTCAGAGTCAGTTAAAAGTATTCTCTCAGGTCAATTTTGGTCCCTATTGCAAAATTCTAGCAAGTGCTTCTATTAGTCTCTCCTGTTTCTGAGAATATTTTCCCTTCTTAGTCTATCCATTTGTGAGCTTTTTTTAATTTTTATTTAATTTATTTATTTATTTATTTTTCTTTGCTGGTCTTTAAGTGCAAATACTATTTGGGTAGTGACTTTCACTAGCTCCGTGAAAATGATTACAGGGGACCCAGTAAAAAATAGCTCCAAGGTGTAAATCTGCAGATGACAACTGAGGAATACATAGTAAGGCCTTACTTATGTATGTCATGACCCTGCCACTTTCTTAAATATGCTTGGTGGAGCAAAGGGAGTTCCTTTTATTGTCTTTCACAAGACTGGAAGATAGCTGGGGTCATTGGTGCTATTTTATTTGTGCTATTTTATTGCTTCTAATGTATCTTCTTTAGCTGATTTCTTCTAAATGTGCACCAGAAAACATATTGCACTTGTATAAAGTAAAATGAGCATGCAAATATCTCGGTCAGAGGTGTTCAAATATGCTTTGGGGAACAGCATTCAGTTGTTAAAATAAATAAAGAAAAAATGGTAGAACTAGTGCAGTCCATTTATTGACAGTGTAGATAGTCTTTCACATTTCTGTGTAGAAGGTAAGTAACTCAATTTTGAGGTATGCTGGCTGGAAATATAATCCTGGTTGTAAAAATGAAAGAAACTAATGCAAAAGCGCAGGTCCTTCAGTAGCCTAAAGCTGTCTTTCTGCTTCACACTCAAGGCTACCACCATGCTTGTGTATGTAAGTGTATATATATGTATGAATATATCTATTTATATATACGTGTACATACACGTGTATGCACAAACAGATATGTGTGCTTTTTCCTAGAGGAATTAGATGCATTCTCCCATTTTTCTTGATGAATATGGGTGTGAGAGAAGATCCTGACAACTAGATACTGTCAGCAGGTGTGGAGCCTCTGGCTATTGGAAGCATCTTTAAACCCTTACTTAACCTGCAGCTGCACAGGGCTCATCCACTTTGCTTTAGGTTGTTGAATTGCCTTCTTATTCTTCTCCCTATCACTTTTTCCTTGGTGCATGAGGCAAGAACTCTTGTAAAGTCCTATTCAGCTTTCTTTAAAGTCATTCAGTTCAGGTCCAGCATGGCGCTGCTGAGAGGAGATGTGGGTCAGGTTTTATTCCCCATGGTAACTATAAGTTATTAGGCAGTTTTTGTCTTTTCATATACCACTATGGTTCCAGGCCTGCTTAACCTCATCTTGTACTACAGCCAGTGCTTTTAATTCAAAATAGTTGTGCAATGTAAAATAACTACTTCTCTCCATATCTGGGAACAAAAAGGTTAAAACAGCAGCCTAAATGTACAGCTAAATAGAAGCCCACAGACTGGAGGGGTTGTGGAAAGGGAACAAGGTAAAGGCAAACATTAACATGTAGTCAGACAAGAACTTAAGTCAATCTTGTTATAAACTGTTGTGTCAAAATGGTCACACAAGTGTGGAAATGGAAGGAGAGCACCTTGACATCATGATGGCAGTTGTGATGATTCACTTACCATTTTATGTCATGCTCATGCATTTCTAGGTACTTCCAGATGTTCTGGAAGATATAGATGCCACCTGCTTCTCCAGGGACAAGTGAAAACTAAGTTTAAGACTAGATGAAATCAAGCTTCTTTAGAAATGTCTAGATGAATGGGGAATGAACTCAGGCAGATGGTAATATGTTCAAAGGTTGTATCATAAAAGAAGGCAGAGCAAGGTTGTGCAAGGAGCTAACAGATTGATAGACCCTGGAGGAGGTAACGCTGGTAACAGAAAACATAAATGTAATGGAACTGAGCAAACACAAGTAGTAAGGCAACCGCAAGTGAAAGGGGTGGCATTGCTGTTAGACTGGCTGCCTGCTGCAGAAAAATTACCAATTAGCTGTGCTCTGTGTTAACATGGGGTTTTGGAACTTGCTTGGAATTTGGTATGGGGTAGAGGCTGAATAGGTCTGGGAGGCAAATAAAAGAGGGTGGAGTGGCTGTGTATTATAAAAGAGTAGATGATGAGAGGCTTACAGAGTTGATGTCCTGCAGCAATGTGTGTATGTGAGCATGTGATACCTTTCTATTAATAAGCTAGGCATAACTCGGGTCTTTGCTCCTAATATTTTTACTAGGTCAGCTCATTCAATCATTCACAGGTCATTTATGACATACCATGTATGCCTGCTTGTTTGTGGCACTTTGTGTGATTGATGATAGGACATGAGGGAATGGCCTCAAGCTGCATCAGGGAAAGTTCAGATTGCATATTAGGAAAAAGTTCTTCACTGAGAGGGTGGTCAAGCACTGGAAAAAGCTCTACAAGGAAGTGTTCATGGCCTCAAGCTTGTCAGTCTTCAATAAGTGCTTGGACAACGCTCTTAGGTACATGGTTTAAATATTAGGTTGCTCTATGTGAAGCCAAGAATTGAACTTAGTGATGCTGCTCGGTCCCTTCCAACTCAGAATCATTCTATGATTGTGGTTTATGAGAAGCTTTCCTGTATGTTTACTGCTTCAGTTTCAGTCAGTCCTCTTATTTTAGATAAGGCATAATTCAAATGGATCCTAAATTAAATCTCTTGAATTAGACCATTTCCAGTGCCAGAAGAATCACAGAATTGAATCACAGAATCACAGAATTTCTAGGTTGGAAGAGACCTCAAGATCATCGAGTCCAACCTCTGACCTAATACTAACAGTCCCCACTAAACCATATCCCTAAGCTCTTCATCTAAACGTCTTTTAAAGACTTCCAGGGATGGTGACTCCACCACTTCCCTGGGCAGCCTGTTCCAATGTCTAAGAACCCTTTTGGTAAAGAAGTTCTTCCTAACATCCAACCTAAAACTCCCCCGGCGCAACTTAAGCCCATTCCCCCTCGTCCTGTCACCAGGCACGTGGGAGAATAGACCAACCCCCACCTCACTACAGCCTCCTTTAAGGTATCTGTAAAGAGCAATAAGGTCGCCCCTGAGCCTCCTTTTCTCCAGGCTGAACAAGCCCAGCTCCCTCAGCCGCTCCTCGTAGGACTTCTTCTCCAGGCCCCTCACCAGCTTCATTGCCCTTCTCTGGACCTGCTCAAGCACCTCCATGTCCTTCTTGTAGCGAGGGGCCCAGAACAGAGTACTCGAGGTGCGGCCTCACCAGAGCCGAGTACAGGGGGACGATCACCTCCCTAGCCCTGCTGGTCACACTGTTCCTGATACAAGCCAGGATGCTGTTGGCCTTCTTGGCCACCTGAGCACACTGCTGGCTCATATTCAGCCGACTATCCACCATCACTCCCAGGTCCTTCTCTGCCTGGCAGCTCTCCAACCACTCATCTCCCAGCCTGTAGCTCTGCCTGGGGTTATTGCATCCCAGGTGCAGGACCCGGCACTTGGCCTTGTTGAAATTCATACAGTTGACCTCAGCCCATCGGTGCAGCCTATCCAGATCCTCCTGCAGAGCCTTCCTACCCTCAAGCAGATCGACACACGCGCCTAGCTTGGTGTCATCTGCAAACTTACTGAGGGTGCACTCGATGCCCTCGTCCAGATCATCGATGAAGATATTAAAGAGGACCGGCCCCAGCACCGAGCCCTGGGGAACGCCACTAGTGACCGGCCTCCAGCTGGACTTGACTCCATTCACCACGACTCTTTGGGCCCGGCTATGCAGCCAGTTTCTAACCCAACGAAGCGTGCGCCAGTCCAAGCCAAGAGCAGCCAGTTTCTTGAGGAGAATGCTGTGGGCGACGGTGTCAAAAGCCTTGCTGAAGTCAAGGTAGACCACATCCACAGCCTTTCCCTCGTCTACCCAGCGCATCACTTTTTCATAGAAGGAGATCAGGTTCGTCAAGCAGGACCTGCCTTTCATAAACCCATGCTGACTGGGCCTGATCGCCTGCTTGCCCTGCAAGTGCTGCGTGATGACTCTCAAGAGGATCTGCTCCATGAGCTTCCCTGGTACTGAGGTCAAACTGACAGGCCTGTAGTTTCCCGGGTCTGCCCTCCGGCCCTTCTTGTAGATGGGCGTCACATTTGCTAGCCTCTAGTTCAAATCCAGCCCTCTAAGTCATAGTATCTCTAACCCAAACCCAAAGGCAGAGCTGAATCTGAGTAACTTTCCAATGTACTGAAGTTGAGGTCGAAGTCAAACAGATGTCTTTTGACTACCTCTGGCATGGACATAGATCCATAGTCAACCTCAACCTCAGAATCCTTTAGGGATTCTCTCATCATTCAGATACTTAGAATTAGTTCATATTTTTGCTAGAAAAGTGGCTTGGACTTTGGGTGAAAGAAACTCCTTTATTTTATTTATTTTTACTTTATTTATTGTTACTGCCTCTTGGGGCAATTATTATATTGTTAGGCAGGTATCAGTACATTGTACTGGTGTTTCCCTCAGTCCTAGTTCTCTCTCTCCTTCCATTGCTCTGCAGATCCACGTAAGTTTACCTATTAATTGTTAGTAAGACCAGAAACAAATTAAACTGTTCTGCTCCTGCCTAATTACTCATTAGGAGACAAAATTCAAGAAACAGGACCAAATCTAGAACAGGTTTAGTTCAATGTGTCTCTTTTATCAGTGGGGGTTTTGCTTAGTTCGGAGTAGGCTCTGACCTATGATTTGTAAGGAATAGTGAAATATTGCCACTTTTAAAATAAAAGCTACAGGAAAGAAAATACCATTTTTTACTATACTGGATTTTAATTTAGGACATGAATGAGGAAGTGATTTTCATCAATAATGTAAATTCCAATTTGCTTTCACAAATTAAATGGAACTTGAATACTGAGTTTTCTTTAGGACTTCATACTCTTGAGAGCTATGAGACAAGGGAAACCCCTTCAAGTTAAGTGAAGTATGCATGTTTTTTAATAAAGGAACTTAATCTTACTTCATTGCATAACCAGAAGAACTGCTGACTGGTTCTTTTGGATTAGAATCTGATTGTGTCTCTTCACTTCTCATTAAATTTAGCTTTAGTACCTGCCTGAACTGAATATTTCTTGATGTTTGTTAACATCACAATGCCAAGGAATGTATTTTTTTGTAGCTTTAAATTTGTTCTTCTCAAAAATTTTCAAATACTTTTCTCCCTATCAGTTTTTCCTTTTCTACTTACCAAGTCATTGATTTGTTTCCAATTTTCCCTGTGTTTCTAATGGGATTTTTGCTGCTTTTTTCTTTTCTTTTTATTGACAAAACTCCACAACTGATAACTGGAAATAGTTAAGTTTGTGCTCTTTCCATTCCAAATTCTATCTGTTATATGATGGAATTAAAAATTAAGTCTGCTGACTGAAGTTTGAATTTAACTGCCCTATCTGCACGTACTGATTTTAAATCATCTAAAGGAATTTCATTTATTTAGCCAAAGCTATTTGCCTTTCTTATATACATATATAAGTATGTACATGTATACATAAAAATTTAATAAAGCATTCTGTATCAAGTGCTTGACAGACACAGTATATGTGCAGGTTATAGGCTGTAGTGTGAATATGTGGCTGGTGGAGTGGGAGAGGTCCCCTTTTGCAGCTCCAGCTTGTGAACACGCTACATGGCTTTCTGCTGCCCTCCTTTGCATCCCAGTAGTAGTGCTTGGGGCCCACAGGGTACAGGAGCTTGCATATCCTAACTTCTGGCCATGCAAAAAAAATAAAAATAAAAAAAAATAAAAAAAAAAATAAAAAGCTTATTATACTTTAGAGTGGGACTCCAGCTCCCCGAAAAAGTAGGATCTCACAGCCAGTGTTATTTCTCACCCTCCCAAACTGGTCGTTCAGGGATGTTTTGCTGCTTCTGTCTTTTCTGTCAAACAAATAATTCAGTAGAGTTAAACAGTCAATAAGGGTTAATTCCAAAGCACTCATTGCACAAGAGAAGGCACAAGGAGCAGTGGGAGTCATCGAAGACTGAGCATTTCAGAAAAACAGTCCAGGAATTTGTCATTTTGAGTGGCTTCCAAATGGTCACAAACATTTTGGTGTTTTTCTGTGGAAGTATGTCTAGAGTAACCCAAAAAACTGACATTGAATAATCTGTGCATACATGTGTAATGTTTTTATTCTAACTAAAAAAAACAGTTTCAAATAGAACATTTCTGAAGATAGATAGTTACAAATGTGTAAAATAATCACACAAATTTGCAAAATGGTGAAGAATAAACATGCAAAAAATACTGTGCTGGCCTCCCTGTCTGATCTGCTGCTCATTCCCCAAGTTGCTTTTATAACACAGTAAATATTTTGCAATTTATTGGCCCCAGCCCTGGCTGGGTCAAGTTTACTATAAAAGTGGTTATGCTTATAAGCAGGCATGTTTGCATTCAGATACTTACGTGTGGAGTTATTGTACTCATCTTCTCTACAGAAAATAGCATTTAGAAACCTTCCTGCTGTGAAGGGACAGAATGGACAGTGATCTATAACCATGCTAGTAATTGTGTATAGGGAGGTGGAGAGCAGTCTGTCAGCTGTATGTATTCAATTTTTACTCCTGACCATGTTCCTGGTTGTGAGGTTCTGGTGAAGTAAATTAGTCATACAAGTAGTACATTTATTATAGTATATACTATAATATACTATTATAGTATAGTTAGTACTATGCTAAAATCCAGTATAGTATAGTTATTATTCATATCCAGAGAGAAATCTTAAGGAAACCAACTAAAACTGGCTGTAAACTGAAGTAAAACTGTTACTGTGCTTTTATTGTACTATAGGAATATTCAAGTAAAACTTAGTTTTACATAGCTAGAAAGAAATAGGCTGATAATAACAGTTCCTATGCCATGTTTTTCAATAGTGGTAGTACACAGCTATAGTCTAATAAGTTGCTTGAGTCTTTTATGTGATTTATAGAAACCTAGGCGTGATTCTTCACTTGCTTACATGTCAAGCAAGGGTTTGTATCTCTGTAGTTGAGGGGTATGACCAGCCTCTCAGGAATCATGAATCATTTAGGTGATGTTTCCAGCAGATCTGTCTTCAAATTTGTCTGCTCCTTTCTAAATAATAACTTGTGCAACATGCAGCTAGAGATGGAAGTTTTTCCTGACTACAGCACTACCTTATAAAGCTTGTTACTGGTCAGTACAGTGTTTAATGGTATTTCCCTTGGAGAGGGAATGGAGGGCACAGCTTGGTGAGAATGGCTCTGATGGACCACTTCTAACCTAGTGCACGTTGCAAAGAGATCCTTTGGATGCAGAAACTTTGCGTTAAATTATTTCTGTCCTTATAAAGTAGATCTGGGAGATGGTTCTGCAAGTGCAAACCATCTTGGTCAGAACACGTGTCATGACACACAGGACAAAATCCAAATAACAGGGCTAAATCCAGATCCGGTGTTACACAGCATAGTCCTTGTGGCTGTAGAGTTTAGCTGATTTGGTTCAGCTGTGTATGGTATATCCATGGTGCAAGTGCATGAAGGCATTTGCTATACTAATTATGAGTGATTGCTATCAATTGACTGTAGGTGGTAAAATTTGCTTCATTTTAATTCATTAACACATCCTGTCTGACAGTATAATCCAGCCAAGGAATTAGTAAGATAATGACACACACACACACATACAAAAAAAAAAAAAAAAAAAAAAAGTTTTTTTCTTTGTCTGCATGAGTACCACTAGAGAGAGATCATTTATGGGTAATTTGAGAAGCTCTGTGCTGCCCAGAGTTTACCAATGCATGGGATAACTAAAGAATTATTTAGGCAGCTAAGTGAAGACACTTCAGAGGATTGTTGGAAGAAAAAGGAAGTGAATCCATTCATTGACTACCATGTTGTCGTGGTTTAACCTGGCCGGCAGCTAAACACCACACAGCCATTCGCTCACCCTCCCCAATCCCTCTCTGAGATGGGGGAGAGAAACAGGAAAGTGAAGCCCGTGAGTTGAGATAAAGACAGTTTATTAAGACAGGAAAATAATAATAACAATAATAGTTATAACAATAATAATAATAACGACAATGATGATAATAGTACTACTAATAATAATGTGTACAAACAAGTGATGCACAATGCAATTGCTCACCACCCACTGACCAATGCCCAGCCTAACCCTGAGCAGTCTGGCCCCCCTCCTCTGGCTAGCCACCCCTATATATTGTTTAGCATGACGTCAGATGGTATGGAATACCCCTTTGGCTAGTTTGGGTCACCTGTCCTGGGTCTGTCCCCTCCCAGCTCTTGCTGCACCCCCAGCCTGCCCGTTGGCAGGACAGAGCAAGAAGCTGAGATGTCCTTGGTTTGGTGTAAACACTGCTCTGCAACAATTAAAACATCGGGGTGTTATCAGCACTCTTCTCATCCAAAGCCAAAACATAGCATTCTACCAGCTACTAGGAAGAAAATTAACTCTGTCCTAACTGAAACCAGGACGCATGTTTTCCCCTCAGGGTCACATAAAACAAGCAATCCTCTGTGTTTTCCTACAAGAGTCTGGTATAAACTGAAGGGACCAAAAAGAAAGCTTCTTGTGCTTTCCTAATGCATTCTTATTAGAACAAGAGCCACTGAGAGTCTGCAAGCTATGTGGATTTTTTTTCCACTTTGTTGCTATTTTTTAACAGAGCACTTGTGGCCATTATCTTGTAAAATAACTCCCCTTTATAGGTTTTATATTACTTTCCATATTTTTTTTTCCTTCAGCTTCTGTGCTTAATGTTTCATATTTCTGAATTATTATTTGAGTTCTTGTTACCTACTAGTTGTCCTAAAATTGAATGAAGATGAAACTAAGGCATTGATAGGATAAGAAAGAAGAAAAAGGAAAGGAAAAAAGGTAAAAAGGCCAAAAGCATGTTTTTGTTGCAGTAAATAATGTAAATGTTTGTTCTAATGGGATTTTAAATGATATTGTAAGACAAAATAAGAATGATGCATTGGTATATGCATCTTATTTAAATATGCAATTAGAAACTGGAGAACTCTGCTCAAGCATTAAGATTGCAGAAAGTTTTATTTTATTTTATTTTATTTTATTTTATTTTTTTAACTCTGAGATTAATAACCACAATATTACTTATACTTAATCTGTTATGTACCATTATCTTCAGCGGCCAGGCTGATTCACTGAGAGTGAAAAGTCAATCACTTAATCTCTCAGTGTCTAAGTTGTCAAGTTTTGAAATTAAAACAATAATTTGGCATACCTGCTATTTCTACCACTTGTGTTGCAACCTACTGCTTTTGAAAGTAGATTCCAGTAGTTTAGCAACAGTATTTGTCAGATGTTTGGAAATATCAGTCAAACATTGAATTGCGTGTGCGTAGTCTGACTCTACTTCGCTTGTGCAGTCCATCTAAAGCATCCCAAACATTGAACTAACTGATGAAAACAAAAATGTTTGCAGGTGTTTGTTCAATCCTTTATCTGAGTTGTCTCTTTAAACTAGAAGTTTTCCTTGGCTGTCATTTACTATGTGCTTGTAGAACATAGAATCATAGAAACAAAAGGTTGGAAACGACCTACAAGATCATCTAGTCCAACTGTCCTCCTATCACCAGTACTAGCCACTAAGTTATTAAATCATATCTCGTAGTGCCTCGTCCAGGCACTTCTTGAACACTGCAAGGGACGGTGACTCCACCACCTCCCTGGGCAGGCTGTTCCAGTGCCTGACCACTCTCAGAGAAAAAGTTTTTTGTGATATCTAATCTAAATCTCCCCTGGCACAACTTGTGGCCATTTCCTCAAGTCTTATCATTAGTTATCTGAGAGAAGAGGCTGACCCCCTCCTCAACACAATCTCCCTTCAGGTAGTTGTAGAGTGCAATGAGATCTCCCCTGAGACTCCTCTTATCCAGACTAAACAACCCCAGTTCCCTCAGCTGTTCCTCATAAGACTTGTGCTCCAGACTCCTCACGAGTTTTGTTGCCCTTCTCTGGACACACTCCAGGACCTCACCTACCATATAAGGGCTTAAAGGCAGCACTGAAGTAAAGCTGGTAAACAATAGTACAGTAGAGTTTTTAATTTATAACTGGAAAGCATCCATTCCCAGCCATATCACTTGAGAAGAGCTTTGTTAGATAAGTAGTACCTGAAAGAAAGTTGTAATACATGTAAAAGAGAAAATGGTTGCCTAGCTCTTTCATAATCATAGTATAATGTCACTGGTGTAGTATGATAATAACTTGAAATAGTTATTTTTTCAGTTGCTACCTTCTTCCTTTGGAAAATATATCATGTATCTGGACAGATCAGCCAACATCAAAGCTTTAATACTTAAGCATGATGTCAGGTTGCAGATTATAGATACCAGCTGCACAGAAATGGAAGCTGGAACCTCTCCAGCCACCAACCTCATGAAATATCTTGAACCTTTAAAATCCCTAGTGGATATCATATACTGACATGCTATCCAGGTACTGAGTTTGACAGAGCTAATAATACTATTTATATGTATAATTATTGAAATTACCCATACTCTTTTGGTTTAATGGTGTTCACTAAATTGGCATGCATAATTTATACATCATTGCTGTCAACCATCAATCCAAATGTGAGACAGCAACATATAAACTGAATGACAGAATAAAGTGTTTATGAGTTCATTCAGGACAAGATCACCATAAACTATGACACTGGAAATTTTCATATAATTTTTTCAGTATTTGTGTGAAATAGGATGCTGTCTATAGGATTTCATTTGTTGCATTACTGTAAAATCTTTTCAATAAACACTTTAGAAGACAACAGCTACAGTACTCTTCAAAGAGACCCTGGGGACGGGATTTATAGTGGAAGTCAGTGTTACCAATTTTGTTTCAATTTTTGCTATGGTTTAATATTTTAGCCTCTTATTCAAATGTCAGTCATTTAATAATGAAATGGAATCCTGAAAGTTTATAAATGGATACACCTTTGAGGCTCAGTCAAGAGATACACTAAGCAAATTCAACTATTATCATGCTAATTTAGAATAATGATTAAGACTTTCAACTACACATTTAAACAATAAATGCTTAAAATAACCCTTGTCTTCATGCATCTGGATATGTATCTGTATGCAAGTATTGCCATAGCTTGAAATTACTTTAACATTCATGATATTAATCAAAATGCCAGGGCATATTACAGATGATTCAAATGCCCCAATCTCATTATATGAGACTTGCTACACAGTGATATTAGTATTATGTTTTCATTTATATTTTGAGAATGCAGTAAACAACTAATAATTTGAGATATTCTAAATTTCTTTTGCAATGTGCAAAATGTTAAAAGAAATGATTAACATGAAAGAAGAAAATCTATGTATAGAAGTGAAAGAGAAACCGTGGAGTTATTTTTGTCACTCCTTAATGAATAAATGGATTGTTTTCAGTGCTCTCCCAATGAGCACAATGAGTTAAAACGTGCTGTGGCTTGGAGCATACTGCCTCTCTTTCACTTGTTTTGAACCAAGCCTGTTATAACAAATAACAATCACAAATCTTCTAAAGAATTTAAAAAAGAAAAATCAAAGTAATGGTCATATTACCATAGATGCTTAAAATCATGCTTCTCATAAAACCCAAGGATCTAACTGTACTTAGTTAAGAAGATTTTCATTAAAAATAAGTTTTTGTTATTACACGTGAATTTCTATGACTGAATTCAAGGTCATAGCTAGTGGCTACTTAACAAATTAAACATTAGTAGAACCTTTTCAAGATTTTTAAAAAGCTCTTTGGCCACAAGTTATGCCAGTAAAAGAGCTTTCCTTTGATGACTGTTGATAAAATCATTGAGAGATCACCCATAATGTCTATTAACCTGAAGAAGGACATTCAAAGGATGTCTAAAAAGTAAAGATGTCAGTCCAAATGTGAAAGCAATCATGGTACAAATGCTTTTAGGATCAAGGTTGTGAAGTTACATTCAATAAGTCTGGTGAGGATAATGCTTACCTACTAAGTAATATGGTAATATTACTTGGTAATAAGTAATAGTAAGTAAGTAGGTAAGTAATACCTACTAAGTAATATGGATAAGGTGTTGCATTTAATTCCATTGCCATCCTGATTTGAACAGGAGGTCAGACTAGATGACTTCCAGAAGTCCCTTCTGCTATGAGTTACCTGTGATCCTAAATGTGAAAACAATAAATGTTATGTTCTTATGTTATAAATGGCAGTAGATAATGACTAGCATATGAAATTTCTGGTATTTTTCAGAAGCTGACTAAGTCTAGGTTCTTAAGTCTTGTCATTCTCACTGCATATTTAGTTTACATATACGTATCAGGTGACAAAAAGAAAAAGGTTATATGCTGCAACATATAAAGAGCACAACTTGTACCTTTGTACATGATCCTGAGATCTACTAGTGCATATGCTTTCCGTTGAGGTCTATCTCACCTGACTTAAGAGCTCAAGAATATAGTTGTCTACACCTGAACTATTCATCTAGTCCTGGTTTTACAGCTAGAGGAGGGAAAGAGTCACTTTCTTTGCAAGTATCTGACTACCTGCTCGTGCACTTCCTCCTCTGTTAGAACAGACACCCTAGATGTGCCTGTTTCCCCCGACTGAACACAAAGCAGGTTTAGATGAGCATCTCATATGTTGACACACACAGTTTAGACCCTGTGAATCCCCTTCAGCCTAGATCACCAGGCACAGATGCCTGGAAAAAGAAATAAGTGATGGCAAAAGAACATTTTAACAGCAAAAAATGTGGACTATTATGTGTCTAAGTTATTTTGTATAGTTCACATGAACAACAGAAAAACGGAAGTATTTTTGTGCTACTTAGCTATTTTTAAGAGAATGGGTGCTGTTCTATCTGAATCCTGTTGAAAGTTATATTTAAAGTATTACAATGTACAGTTGCCGTTTATTAGTAACTCACTGCAAAGGAAGCCATATGGTGTAGTTGCTGTCATATCCAAAGAAGTCAACCAGATTCCACCCTTCAGCTGAACCCATTGCAAAAGCAGAATTCAAAATGTTCCTGGTGTCAGGCATCAGCAAAAGGAAAAAGCAATAACCTCGGGACATTCATACTTTGTATCTATGGACAGAGAAAAAAAAAAAAAAAAAAGTAACTTTTTAATGGCATGAAACCCTTTTCAAATATGCTAAAATTAGGTAGACTGTTGGTCAGATAATACTTCAAGAATGATGTATCAGGATGTAGTATGGGTGGGGACCATAAAGCTGCCAGGGTGTTGCAGTGCCTCCCTCCCTGACCCACAGTGTCCCCCAGCCCTTTCCAGGGGCCACCAGTGATCTCTAAGGTGGTGGGGCTGCCAGTAGACAGACAGCCCTGTATGGATGAGGGCAAGATGATCTCAGGGTCCTGATAACATAAAGGAAAATAATTCCTTGCATTTGTTTTCACTGCAAAGGAAGGAACTTCAGGAAGTTCCCACGAGTTCCTTTTGCAAGTCAGGTGAAACATCTGAAACATCTTTATACATATGTGGGGAGAGGCTATCCAGAATAATAGAGGAAGACCCTTCAACACCCAGCAAGTAGTCTGTCAGTGTCTGCAGTATCATGAATGATGTGGAGGTGCTGACTTATTGCTATCTCCTCTTACAGTAATAGGAGTATAATGTAATGAAATTCTATACTTTTTGCATTATTTATTTTTAAACTATAACCTGTAACTAATTAGATTTATTTTATTTTATTTTATTTTATTTTATTTCCAGGGAAAATATTCTTGATAACAAAAATGTAAATGGGTTCAAAATAAGTCTGTTTGATCTGTTGCTTTTACTTTGTCTTTTGGCATCCACAGCTGATTGCTGTTAAAGACAGGACACAATCAGATGGATTGAAGGTAGTACATATCAGTTTATGTTGTTACCACAGCTGAAGCAGGAAGATATCTCTGAAGATCCCCTTGTCCAGGCTGCAGCTCCAAGCAGGGACACCTAGAGTAGAATTGCTCAGGTCCATGTCCAGTCAGCGTTGAGTATCTCCAAGTAGGGGAACTTCACCACTTTTCCAGGCAACCTCTTCCCGTAGTTAGTCATACTCTCAGTAAAAAGAAGTGTTTTCTTATCTTTAACAACAAACTGTTTTTCAGTTTGTGCCCATTGCCTCTTATCCTGTTGCAGGCCACCACTGTCAAGAGTCTGGCTCTCCCATCAGGTATTTATACACATGGGTCTGCCCTGAGCCTTCTCTGCTCCAGGCTCTCAGGCTCTTATACGACAGGTCCTCCAGCCTTTGTATTTCTGTGGCCTTCCCTGGACTCATTCCAGTATGTTCCTATTTCTCTTGCACTGAGGCATCCCAGCACTGGACCCAGGACTCCAGGTGTGGTCTCAGCAATACAGTGAAGGATAAATTAAAATTTTATCCAAATAGTCCTTTTTTGGAGAGACTAACTGCAGGTTCTCTGACAGATGTAAGACTGCCTGTCTATGTCAGCTGTTTTAATCAATAAAATATTTAACAAGAAACATGTGGAACATGCAGATGCAGTTCTTCATCAGCCAGAATGAGCAGAGATTTTTAGCTTTTTTTTTTTTTTTTTTTGATGTTGTATTTGTAATATTTTTCAGAGCTCTTTTGCTTTTTAGGTCATCAGAATATCTACATGACTCAGTACAGTTTTCTGCCTCTTGACCATTTTATGTTTGTTTGTTTAATAATAAATCTGATCATAGCTGAAAACTTGTTCATAATGTTTACTGTTAGTACTAGAGGGTGAAATATATAAAAGAAGAGAATTCAGGCCCTCCAGTAGACGAATTTTTGGCCTTTCTTCCACTTCTAATCTTGCACTGTTGCCCTGCATAGCACTCTGAGGCAGGCTTTGGAAAATCTGTAAATCCTTGAGGAAAAACAGCTGTATCTGCGTAGACAGTATTGATTCTCCAAGGTATACTGATACCTCCAATAGAAGTTACACTGGCCTTGACAGTGCTTTAGTGTTTGCATAAAAATGAGGTTGAACTGGAGTGTAGGAGCGTAATACATTTCATTTTTATGACTACTTTCCTCTGCCCTTTTGGTTATAGGAGTCCTTCTCTTAGCTGCCAGCAGAGTGTCAATGTCAAACCCATTCTACCAAGACTTCTAGCCCTATTGACCTTAAGAGTGTAAAGGGTGCACCCACTGTGCGGCACATGATGCATTGGTTCCCTTACCCACATCATCAAAGCAAGAATTTTTCTTGTCCTTTGAATTTTTTTCTGTTATTTCTTTTATCTCTAACAGGTAGTGGAAATGTAATGTTCTTCCTAGAATATCTCTAAGTAACCAAAGGGAGCACTGCCCTCTAAAGGTTTAAGGTGAGATATGAAACAGCTTTTATGTATATGTTAGTAGGCCTTTTCAGTTATCTTTCTAAAAGTGTTTAAGGTCATAACCAGCACTTAAGCAGGAAGTCTGAATGTCTTATATCAGCATTGTAAGGAACACTGGCATAGTCATGCCAAGTTTATGATCAGAATGAGTAAATGAAAAAATACTACACACATTTAGTAGTGTTAGAAACCTGGTATATGTTTAAGCTTATAATCTTCAGGCACATTAAGGCATTTAAAAAGAAAGAAGAAGAAAAAAAAAAAGACCTTAGTGATATTTCCCATAGCTGTTACCCCATTCATTTTTAATTAATGCCTAGCTACAATTTTAGATCTTGAAAAATCTGACAGTAAATTGCCACCAGCAAATGCAGAGGGTAAAAGGCAAAGTGTGTTAGTAAGAAGCTTTAAGGTTAAGATGTGACAGTGAAGTTAAAAAGTTCTATGAGATCCTGAAATTTGAACTACATTTTAAATATATCAATAAAAATTTATAGTAAGGCAGCTAGACCTTCAAGGCTTCCCTTCATTTTTGCAATGTGTTATGCACTGGAAAGTCTTAGTCTAAATAATCCGATGAAAGGTAGATTTTTACTATTCTGTCTTTCATGGGAGAAAAAGGTTGCTCTGAGTTTAAGCCACCTTCCCAAGGAATAAACTCACGTATTCTAGGAAAAGTTTTTCATTCTGAATCAATCTACTGATATAGTCTTGAATGTCAACCAACTAATTAAACAAAATAGATGAGATAGAATCTCAAACTTTTTTGGAATGATGGGTTTAGTAAATACAGTATACTAAATGAATTTAGTAAATACAATAAAGGGAGAAAAAATATAGCAAGACTGGAAGACAACCGGTAGTGCTTCCAAATCCTACTTACAGACCAGACAGAGTAAAATCACAAAGCTGACTTCTCATGTGATTAAAAATAAAAGAGATTGATTTATTTTCGGGGTGAAATTCAAATTCTATAAGGCATAGTTGGAGAATTTAAAAAACGAAAGTAGAAAAGATCTTGCACCATTTTAGGGCTACTGAAATGATCTTTAACATGAACTGAGCTAATTTGCACACTTCCACAACATCCCTTTCTCTCAACATATTCTTCTGCTAGCATTTATCCTGACTAGAAAGTCCTCCAGGAGCTACAAACTCTCAGGAAATTCACTTGTATGCAAGCCTCTGCTCCTGACACCAGGCTAGGAAAGAGAAGTGGCAAGGAAAGAATCAGAGCTTGCTTTCTACCATGAAGAAGGCAGAGGGCATGTATTGCCCAAAATGTTTTCTGGGGAGAGAGAAGCAGCAGAGAAAGCTGCTTTAGTCTGCTAGACCAGGCAGGGCAGTGAACAAGATCATTTTCACAGATGTAGGATACAATGGTACCATCAGAATCTGCTAGTATTTTATCGGTTGGTATTGGTATGTTTTAGAAGGTATGATTTAGGAATTTAGAAGTCTGATTTAGAAATCATACTATGACTATGGTATTGGTATGTTACACATGACTAGGAGAGTTTTTCAGTCATAAAGTTTTGCCAGAAGAGGAAGCTCCCACGACAAGTTGAGATGGATTTAGAGCAAATGCGTACTGCCAGAATATTAGCAAACCCTCTCAATGACAAGGATCAGATTCTCCTAAGATACCACCTTGCGGAAGACTGAACCAATGCCACTGAAGTCAATGGACTGATAAATGAGGAAGGAATCTTTTGTTATTGTTGTTGTTTATGAGGACAGTAAGCTAATACCAGTGAAGCTCTTGTCAGAGCTGGATGTATCTTCATTGATCTTTTCATACTGCCCTCAAGTTGACAGCCAGAGTAGCAGAGCTGAGCACACAGAACAAAGATTCTGAGAATGCCAAGTGTTTTCACACTTATCCACAACAGTATATACATGTAAAACTATCCAACCCCATTTTTCCTTCTGTAAAAGAAGTGTTTTAAATCATATTTGAAATGAAGCCAGGTGCAGTTTATTAACATTCTGCCAGACAGTTCTGTGCAGTGCTCACCCTAAATAGCCACATGTCATCTTGGACCAGTGGTTTAAAGGGCAAACTTTTAATTGCACCTGCTATGCACATAGAGAAGGAAATTAATGTATCTATTTTTATTTTTAATTTGTTTTGGAAAAGACTGTGTGTGTTTTATGAAAAGGACTGTGGGATGAAAAAAAGGAGTAATTCATAGGGAAATTATAAGAGTTTGTTAGGAGACATAGGTTATTTATTGCTACTAGCAGGATATATGTAATTATTACTTTTTTATTTTTCAGCAATTTGCTATTAGAAATATTTGTTATTAGTAATTATTTGCCTTTATTTGCAAAGTATTTGCTATTAGAAAACATTGCTGACCCTTGTTTTGCCTTATTTTTGAACTGTTATTTCTATCACTTTTTAACTGTAAGAAACAAATACATATTCTGTTGTATGGTGCATAGAAAATGTATCTACAGATAAAATTAACTTGGGTTGAGCATATGATCACTAAACCAGTCAAACAAACTTCTGAATTATTATCAACTATATTCCCAGTTTATTGTGCTACTAGAATCTCCCTGATGGTTTTCAGCCTCTGTGAAACATGTTCCTTCTTAATCTTTTCTAAATGTTTACATAGAAGAAAGGCCCATAAGGGTGTGGTACCATTGATGAAAATTTTGGAGTATTTCCTCTACAAAACATCTTTTAAAGCAATAGGACTGTGAGGAAGGATGGAAGTAATTTACGTCTTTTTCAGTGTGCTCTTTGTGGTCACATTATCTTTCAGATGTAGAAAGCCATGTGCTTTCTCGTAGTGTGTACATTGCCTACTAAATTGTCCATAGCTTTCTAAAATATGAAGTCTGGCTGTATAGTAGTGTTCTGCATTGCATTAGATTGAATAAATAAGGGTAGAAAAGTGCAGCACAGATTTCCTGGCAGCTATATGCAAGAAAATAGGGATTTGAGATAATCCCTGAGAAATATTTAACACGGAAATCTGGTTCTCACTTGAGGAACAGTGATAGCAAGGCAGGGTTTTCTGTCGCTTTGGTTTGTGTAAAGAATATTCCTCATCAGTAATCTTCATCAGATTTGATTTGACTTTCATATTAATAAAATATTCATAACCTCATATGCTTGCTCACATTTGTTCCTGGAAAGGAAAAGTCTTCAAATGGTGTAAATTCACATAGCTAAAATCAATAGAGTTATACTGTCAATGGAGCTATGTTTTTTTTTTTTTCATTTTTCTTTTTTTTTTTTTTGTTTTGGTTTTGTTTTGTTTTGTTTTGTTTTTCAAATTTTCAAAACAGTATTTAGTTTTATTTAGTAATCTTGGAAATGCCTATTTGACTGCAGGACTTTGCTCTGAGTGATTTACAGTGATTTTCCTACAGTACGCTATGATTTTTAGGAGCCTGCCTGCAGCTAATTTTAATGAGAACTGTGGCTAAATCCATATGCTCTGTTTCAAATATGCATATCCACTGAGTCTTTCAATGTGTTCTGGATTTTTTGATATGGCTTTCTATCAATATGTAATGTGTATCTTCATTAACTACTCCCTGATTATGTTTAAAGCAGGATAAATGCCAAGAAATCAAAGGTTATTTCTATTTTCAATCTAAGAACCAATTACTTAATCTAAAGACCAGCACAATAAACAGTCTACCAGGCAATCTTATGTAGACCAGATGTTGTTCTGGAATTTGAGATACTAGACCAGAAATTCTTGTTATATCTCTTGCTTAGCTTGTATCCAAACATGTTTAGTGTATGCAACTATATCCTTTAAGTCATTTTAAAGGCTTATTGCAATCTGCATGTAAAGAGCTTGTTTGTTTGCTTTTTCAGTTAATCTGGTTGCACATAAAACAACTAAGACCAGAAATGTAAAATGGAGTTGTGCATATATTTCTGAAAATTTAAGCCAATGCGTTTTCAGTCCTGATGCAATTTTGGATGACATTCTGCTAGTCAGCAGTTTGGCAGCTGTCTTGGAAACAGTCACAAAATTACAGTTGCTACTGTTGAAGCTTTGCATGTTTAGTTATCTATACTGGTGCCATAACCCACACTGTGCTTGGTCTATTACTTTGTTGTTTTAAAGTAGCATATTTATAACCCTTCTGGCAATGGAGTATTCCTTTTTCTTCAGTTATATCACTCATTGCTTGTTCATTCATACCCCACCCCACACTTTTTTTTTTTTTTTTCCCCAAATACAACTATATTCTGAAACCATTTCAGTGAAAATGGAATTTAGCAAAAAAAATAGTCTCCCCACTGTTTTATTTATTTATTTATTTATTTATTTATTTATTAAGTGAAGTGAGTGTTTTTTCTATAAATCATATGACTTCAAAGAAAACCATTTTACCTGGCTCAGAAACTGTACAATTTCCCAGCATAAATACTTTTGTTTAATACAGTTAAATATATTTAATAATCCTAGTAGCAACTGGCATATGCAATAATCTCACAATGCACATTTCTCAGTTTATGCCTGCATAATACTTCTTTCATTTTTGTTCATTTTTTATACTCCCCACTAAGCTTAATGTGATATGAGAAATTCCTTCTCCTTTTCCTTTCCCCAGTGGGAAGAAGAAATACACCAGAAATTTTGAGAACTGGATACTAGTTTTAGAGGTCTCTTTATGCCTGTAACACCAACTAATCAGGCCCTATCTGGGCCTAGATGAAGCAGAAGTTTCATATCTTTTTCTGCATAGTTGTCCAGATTCAAGATGAAACATGAAGGCTCTCCAGACCTAGAACATTGTCTGGGCTTCTGGATTAGTTTCAAAGGCAGTAGGCATGTAATTGAATCCCTTGAGAATGGCAAAAGCAAACAGACAGAAAACTAACAATTCCTGAACAAATGCTGCATGCCCAGTGCCATTTGACACCACTGGGCAGCACCACCATGTCAAGGTAGCAGGAAGGCTTCTGTTTCATGGAGGGTACCATTTTTCAGCTTCTTCTGTTTTTTTCCCTGCTGCATGTGGACACTGATGGATTGCGCTTGCCAAGGTGTTTAACTCAGCATTTCATATTAAAAGAACTTACTTAACTAATTTGCATTTGTAGAGTCTTCTCTGTACACAAAAGTCAAAAAACAAACACCACCACCAACAAAAACACATACCATGGTGCCTATCTTGTAGGAAGGTTAATTTCCTGCTATGAATCAGTAATTTGCCTCTCCTCTAACCCATTTCAAAGACTTGATCCTGATCTCTCTCTCTCTGAAAAGTCATGAGGTCACTGACTGTCTTCAATTCCCTCTGAGTCCTATGGGGGTGAATCATTTTCAGCATTTTACAGGTTTCAGTTCTTAATGAGTGGGCATTTACAAAGACGGAGCCTGCTCCAGCTGAAAACAGTAGCAAAATACAAATAATTATGTGGAATCAAATCAAACCAGAAAAATAATCCATTCTCCATTCATGACTTTCTGCACTCTAATTGCTGCAGAGGTCATTTTGCTTGTTACTGCATTCTTTTTCCCATTGTAAGACAGATGCCATAATTACTAATGTGGTCGTTGGTTTGTTAGCTCCCATGAGACTTCTTTCTCTGTACACTTTTAGTTCTCTGTATCACTGTTTACTTGAAGAAAGGACTAGCAAGGAGGCAAGACCCCCCAAATTATTATTATATGCTTTCTCATTTTCTCTATGCAAAAAAAAATTTAAAGATATTTATTAGCTTCCCTAAATAATATTCTAAGGTAGTGTTTGGATCATTTCAGTAACTGATGTTTGTTTTTATAAGCAATAGTTTAATTTGACACATGGCATAATGCATGTGCAATAAGGGTGCCATGTTTGATGGATAAATGCCTAGAAAAAATGATATTGCCTAATAAATAATGTTGAATTTAGATATCCCATTCATTTAAAGCAAACTTGTCATGGATTATTAACTGTACTAACTAGTGGCTTGTTTATATTAGTGCATTAATAATCTGAAGCGTTTTTGATGTATGCCCATTTGAAACTACACGATATTACCCCTTTATTTTCATAGATTATTAATTTCTCCTCTGTGGTGGGCAAGTTGCCAGTGCAGCTTAAACCAGTATTAGTGCATATCTTCATGCACTGAATCTTTGCCTTCTCTTTTGGAAAGAAATTATTGAGGCTAACGTGGGTCGTCAGTGTAGTAAGGGAGTTAATAGAGCAGCATGATTGTACTGATGTGATTCTGAATTTATGTAGATGGTATGCTCTTTCTTAGTGTTGTCCAGGTAACTTTGAACTTGTTGGTGTTTCTGAACTGTCTTGCCTTCCTCATGCTGCAGAGCACATGGCCACCAGTACACCTGGCATGGGATTGCAGGATCTGTTCTTCCATGCTGATTCTGAGGCTGGGTGCTAATCAGAATTGTATCAGGTGGCTTAATCTGTAGTTAACACCTTCCTCTGAGAATTAATTCCAGTTAATACCTTGCTTTACTGAGGGTTATTTGGGTCAGTATATGATTTATTTAGACAAAGCATGCCTTCAATAATGCGCATTTGAGAAAGACTGTACACCTGGGAAAATGGTAGTAGTGAGCTACTTGTAAATTTATTTATTTATTTATTTATTTTACCACCTCTCAAACTGTTAATATTTGGGTGATACAATCTGCCTATAAAACTGTCCACCTATCTCTATTTCAGGTAGCATACCGTTTAGGGTTTTTTTGGTGGTGGTGGTGGAGGTGGTTTGTTGGTTTTGTTTATTTGTTTGTTTTGTTTTTTTTTTTTCCCCACTCTTCCTTCCCTCATATATTTCTCAGCTGGCTTCAGGCCAAACTTGGTTGTAGACTGCAATTGCCCTTTGATGTTTAGTGGGTAATTGATCACCTAGATTCAGTGTGACAGTTTACTGTTTGATTTTTCGGTAGTCTTACAAAGTTAGGCGTACTAGACCACACTTAGGACAATAGATAAGCAGGCTGTGACTTACCGTCATTGATGAAAATACACAGTCATTATCAGAGCTGTGTTCTTTAATTAAATCTTTGGTATCTAACTGTCTCAAATTGCATATTAACAGACAAACATTTTTAGAGTCTTAATTATTTGGGTTTATTACCTTTACTATATGTTAAAGCATTTCCCTTTTCCAGGTTCTTTTCATTTGCTCTCTTTTTCTTTCATTTCCCTTACTTATAATTCCTCACACAAACTGCAGTCAATGTCTCAGATTTCTGTCCTCCTTCATTCCCCCTATTGATCCCCCTTTTAATTTTGAGTTGGCTGTCTTTTGTGTCCTGTTCCACTCCATAGCCTGTTAACATGGCTACCTGTTCAGGTACTCTATTCAAGCGAGACTCATCCTACACCACTTCCTTCCCGACATCTGCTTTCAACATCCACTCCTATGCAAAGGGCACCGGCCTTACCATAATCATGATTATAGCAACGTGGCTCGAATGGCATTTTATATAGCTTTGCTCAATGATCCACTTTAATTCAATAGCTTTTTGTTGCTATGATTTAGTTGGAATCCGTGGAGAGCAGGAAAGGAAGGTGAATGCGTGTTTTAACGAGCTCTGATTGATAGAAGCCTGTAGGCCATGCCTGTCCTCTATCTGAAACTTTCTCGGTGGGGAGGATGTTAGCCCCCTGGAAAACAAAATTTCTGAGTTTTGGGAATGGAGGACGCTGTGGTCTACAGCACACAGGACAGATAGGTGAAAGTTTGTCTCTTGGCCTTAGTTCCACAATTTGGACTGTGGTTGCAAAAGTTTACCTATCATCCACTCGCTGCCTCCAGTGGCTAGATTGCCCACTACCCTGCAAGCTACCCCAGAAATACACATCTTGGATTCATACAGGTAACAGGTAGAAAAAGAGGTCAGCATGTGTTCCCTTTCCATGTGGTCCACAGCCCATGGGCAGAGAATGGTAGGTCTCACTTGGTTTGTATTGCTGCTGTTACTCTGACTTAATTATTTCCCACGCTGCATAACTCCTTTAGATTATGTCTTTTTGCAGCATTGTTATGTTTTTAATAATGCATTTCATTACAGTTGGCAATTGATGGTTTTCATTACTGAGCAAACTGTTAATTTACTGCTAACGCTGTTTTAATTGTTGGCTTAGTTTGACTTCCTTCTTTTAATTCTTTCCATCTGTGAGGGAAAAAAGTCTTAATCTATATTTGTGGAACTATAAATTTTAGATGAGAAGTTATTTTTTTTTCTCAGGGGTTTGTAAGAAATTATTATTAATCTTATTAGTAATAATTTTATGTTTTGCTCTCTTTAGCATGTATTTTTCCAAAACACATTGTGGCTTACTGAATACCTGAAAGATAGTGTAATAGTGCTGGTAATATTATGTGATCATGAACATAGGGTTTCAAAAATTACTTCTACCCTGTGCACAAGTTTAACTTGTAGATACTGATTATGATGCCTGTAACAGTATCTAGAGTTCATCTTTCAGAAAAGGTAGGAATTCATAGAAACCGCATTATACTTCTCATAAAATATGTCTTCAGTATTTTATGTTATTTTATGTTATGTTATTTTGTTTTATTTTATTTTTATTAAGTACCAGGAACATGCACAAATGCATTATCTTCCTTGTAGTTTGCCATGTTTTTTATTGAGGGAAAAATGGCAAGAGAGAAAGTTGTTTTAGATCACTTTTCAGAACTGTTCAGATGCTAGAGCTTTAAGATATGTGCTATTCCTTTGTAGAGGACGCAATCAATTGTTCTAGATGTAACATAAAGAGGATGAATTCTAACTTCAACCTTCCTTAACATTGAAAGACTGTAATATTCAAACATAGTTTAAATTGTTGGTTTAGTTTGGAACCTGTTTCTAGTCTATCATATGGCAACTCACGTCTGTTCATGGGATTTGATTTTTCAGTGCTCTATGCCAATTTTATTCTAGTGTATTTGTGCTGATTTCTAGCAAGTTCCATATGTTTTATTCCTTTCTGTCAGTCACATGGTGTGAAACAAAAATCTCAATAAAACGGTAGCACATAGAGCAGGAAAAAAAATAAAGAAAGAGGAAATGTAGTTTTTAGTTGCTGTGAAGCAGGGGTTGGTTCGTATTTTTGGGAGTAAGTACCTTCTTTCTGTGTTTGTGCAGTGACACTTAATCTCAATGGAGACTCATGTGAGAGATTTTATTGTTTCCTCTCAACATTTAATAGGATGTAATCAAATCTGAGGGTAAACCAACAAAAAGTACAAGACTGTCTGCAAATAAATAATACTTAGTCACTTTAATGAGCACAGCAGGGGCTAATAGCAGGAGGAAGCTTAAAGAAACACTTTTGCAATACCTAGCCCAGGAATGGGAATGTGGAGGTTAGAAAGGGGTGCACTTTCTGAGACCTGAGGAGAAATTATCTGGGTTCAGAACATATATGGACCAAAGTATTGTTGACCAAAGCCTTGATCCGTGTTACGCAGATGCTTATTGGCCTAAGGATCTAGACAGTGATATTGTAATGACAACCTCTTCCCTGTGACGTTATTTTGGCATAAGCTGTTATTTATTACATCAATATATAAACTGATACATAAAAGTAAGAAAAAACAAGTAATGACATTCATTGTTAAAAAAATAATGAACCATTTTACCTGATTGCATGGATAGAACTGAAAATACATCACAGTTACGTACTTACATAAAGGTGTTGAAAATTTAGTTTAGTTTTCACATAAATAGGGTATGTGTAACCATTTGAGCTATGTTAACACAATCAGATATGTTTCCAGCAGCCTTGCTGGCCTGCAAAAATAAAAGCACATCAGAATCATCATCTGGGCTTCTGTGCTGCCAAACAACTAATTTTAATCTGCGTTTCTGGTCCACTGTGTCTAATCTGCCTTTTCTTAGCTCAGTGCAGTTTCTCTGTCTCACCTGTCTTGCTGCAGAATGTCTTTTGTCCCCCCAAATTAGGAGGATTTAGCAGTGCTTTACTGGAGAATCCTCTTTGAGTCCTTCTGACTAGCAGGATGAAATGTAGGAGCTGTTCTTCCCCAGGTAGGGAGAGGAAGTAGATTGATCCTGAAACAAATAGACTCTTTCTGCTCCAACTTCCCTTGTTGTGACTGTGTGCCCTCCAGAGAAGTTATGGAAGTGCTGTCTGCTTCCTTACATGGTTGACTGCTTTTCTCCAGGTGTGGCAAGCATCAGCTAGTGACCTTCATGTACCTGCAGAGCCCTAGCAGGAGAGGCAGTACTGTGAAAAAAGGAAGAGAAGGAGCTGCTCTGACTTCCTGCAGTGGCCCTAGCCAACTGCTCATTCTGTAGAAGTGGGCAAGTGAGGAAAGATGGTGGCTACAAGCTCCCCTCACCCTCCCATGGGCATTAAAAATATGCACCTCTCAGTGCATATTTTACTCAGCTTGCATGCTGGAAAAGCTAATTGCCACCACCCTGAAAAAGGCATCCTTTAAGCAGTGATGTTTTCACAGGTGTTAACAACTATTATCATTTCTATATAGATGTCTATCTAATCTTAAGAAAACAGCATGAAATGGCATTGTGCCCTTCATATCCTTCAGCACATATTGACTCTGACCTGACAGAGAATAAGACTGAACCTCTGTTCTGCTTGGGAAACTCTGAAAGTATTTTGACACACTGATTATGTTTTAGAGAGCATCAAAGCAACACTGGAATTTTACAAAACATAGCTCCCTCTTGTGATGTGCATTAAAATAGGTACTAGGAGGTAACAGGATAAAATATAAAATTCTGTCTTTACCCATCTCTATTTTAGAAGCTATTTGCTTACAGAAATAAAGGCTCATTTGGAAGTGCATGAAGTATGATGTATTTTTATGTAGAACTGCTTATAATGTCACTTAAAATCTTCTCCAAAATCTATCAAAATTAGTTGGCATTCAATCACAGCCATGATAGTTCTTCAAAATTAACATGCAGTTTAGAAACCTGATATCTCATCCACTGATTATGGCTTCTGTTAAAGTTTAGAAAATAAGCTATGTGGATAATGAAGTCCTCTTTAGAGTGCTTTTCCGGAATAGTTTACAGTGAATATTTGAGAATATCTCTGACAGAGTGATGTGATTATGCATTTGGTTTTCCTACAAAGGATAAACCAAAAGCAGAAGAGAAATAGCTATGATAGATTTTATTTGCTTCTGTGGGTGTTTAAGTTAAAGTTTCTACATTGCAGCAATATTGAATTTTTTGAATAAATAATGCTGAATTTGTTACACTCTGTTGACATTTCATTGGCACCAGCTGTGCAAAATGGTATAGTTTCATTCTTGTCACCATAAATGAAATCATTTTATAAAACTCTGGAGAATAAATATGTAAAAATTAAATGATATGCAGCTATTTGTCAGTAATTCCTTATTGAATTTGCTTAGTTTACAAGTAATACTGCTGTTCTCTAGCTGTCACATCTAGAATCTTGAGGCACAGTCTTAAGTGTGTGTCTAGCTGGGGCTTCATTCTCAATTCCGTTTGAAATTTTCAGAGGAAGTTGCGTAGAAAGGACTGCAGTACAAGTAACTTTTCTGCCCCTCAGTTAGTTTTCTGTATTAACAGGAAAGAAAGTAAAGTTTCAAGTGAATTTCCCATAAGTAAAATAGATATGATAATAGATTTATAAAATAAAATCACATTGTTCATTTAAGGTCTTGTGTAGTCCTAAGATAGGCATCTCAGATATGTTAGTCTGTACCTATTCCTCATCAAGGAATAAAGGATGACTAGTTCAGGTGTAGATGTCTATGGTGCATATGTCTAAATTTAAAAGAAAATTCTACCAAGCTATGTCCAAATGTACAGAGGACTGTAGTGTTTTCACAGTGATGGCTAGCTAAGGTCCACCATACTGCTCTCATTCTACCTCCTCAAAAGAACAGAGGGAGAAAACATGATGGGAAAAGGCTCATAGGTTGGGATAAGGACAGGAAGATCATTCAGTGATTACTGTCATGGGTGAAACACACTCAGCATTATAATTACATTATATCAATAATATAACATCAATCTGATATATTATATCAGAGGATATAAATTATATCAGATTGATATAATTTATTGCTTGTTGCTAGTAACAGATTAGAGCAGCGAGAAACTAAAAGTAAATTCAAATCACCTTCCTCACCATCCACTTTCTTCTACTTCCTACCCCAGGATGTGCAGGAGAATGGTGAATGTGGGTTGTGGTCAGTCCATAACACTTCTTCATCTGTTGCTCCTTCATTCTCACTCTCTCAGCATTCTTACTCTGCTGAGGCTGGAAGAGGAGTGAGGCTGCTTCTCACTCCTCTCTCCCAGCTGCTGTTGCACAGCAGTTGTTTTTTTCCCCTCTAAATCTGCTCTCCCAGAGGCCCGACCAGCCTTGCTCTCTGGCTCTGGTCAGTAGCAGGTCCCTTTTGGAGCCAGCTCGAGCTGGCTCCGATCTGATATGGGGCAGCTGCTAGGCTCTGCTCACAGAGGCCACTCCTGCAGCCCCCCGCTACCAAAACCTTGCCATGTAAACCCAAATGAATATGGTGAAGATGCTCACTGATGCCCAATTTATTTTGGTTTGCCTGTAAAGGTATTAAAGCAGATACATTAGTTGTAATGACTTTGCCCATTTAATTAGTTTCCAGTGTCTGTCTTAGTTTCTAATTAAAACATGATACAATATATATTTTGAGGGAGACAGGTATTTTCTTTTCTCACATGAAAATTCATGTTTAGACGACTACACTATTTCTGAATTGTGGCAAAGCCAGGCATTAAGGTCACTTCTTATGTTCTTCAGTTCATTTATTATAGGCACCTTGTCCATATTTTTTTCTCTATGTGTTTGGGATAAAAATGCTATGAAATAATTTTCCAGGTGTTATAATAATCGTTCAGTTTGTTTCCAGAGGCCAGACATCTACAAACATCAGAAAGTAAAAATTGGGATTTAAGGGTAAATGGGCAGATTTCAAATTTGAAGTTGGATTTTAGGAAATGCTCAATTGCAAACCTTTTTCTCTTGTCTAGCTGTCTGTTCTGATATGAATGGTTGTTATTTGTGTGTGTGTGTCCTTGATTTGAATTTTCTTTTTTTTTTTTTCTTTTTTTTTTTTTCAAGATAATGATGGGAGATGAATCATGTCAAATTAAACACACTTGGGAGTCTTTGTGGGCAATGCAATCCATCTTATTATCATACTGGCTAAGAGTTCTGCTAATTACAATTATTTTGTGCATTTTTTGAGGCTAGAAATCTACAAAAAGTACTAGGAACTATTGAGCCTTGCTTCACATATGGCCAAAATGTTCAGTGAGTGACATAAGAGGAGAGAAATCAGCACAAAAGATTTCTAGTGACACTTTATGATTTTCCAACAAACAAAAGGTCAGGTTTCCTGGGAGGCACATATAAATTTGCTTTCATCTCCCAGCTGCAAACTCTAATTTATTGCTGCGGTGAAGAAAAATAAAATTCTTCAAATACTTTTTGAGGAAGAATAAGCAAGGATAATGGGGGAAATGGAGGAAAAACAGGTTGTGATATTTATATACAAATTTATACATATGTATGCATCTTTGTTCTGTACAGTATTTTCTCCATCAATTTGGAAGGCTTATGCCCTCTAACTTTAATTTTATTTTTCTCTTTGAAGGCTTTTTGTGCCTTCTTATGACTACCCGCTGACTAACGGGCTGCTAACAGAGGTCATGGACAAGAGTCGTAATGTTTTGAGTATAGGCTC
Organism: Netta rufina; assembly: GCF_964035555.1. Taxonomy (NCBI): domain Eukaryota; kingdom Metazoa; phylum Chordata; class Aves; order Anseriformes; family Anatidae; genus Netta; species Netta rufina. The sequence goes on from NC_140123.1 coordinate 104,872,457, forward strand.
CTCAGTGGGGTTGTGATATTAAAGTTATAGTCTATCTCCAAGAAGACCATTATCATTACAAAGTAATACACATCATTAAAGAGAAACTCCATGAAGACCATTATCATTATGTGGTGACACACATCATTAGACAGTATCTTTAACAGCAGAGCCCATTGAGGAGGGTACAGTCATATCATGACAGTTCTCTAGAGTGACATAAGTCAGTCTGGCCATTTATTTCAGCAGGGGTTAGCTTACTTATATCTCAGTGATTCCTCATGGCATCCTTTCTTATCTACCAGTGGAATGGTAGATAAATGGAAGGAGTTCCTCTAGGATATGCCCCAGGGCTCTTCTCTAAAAAGGAAAATTCCTGGTGGAGTTATAGTACTTCTTTCAGTAGAGTTACTGCTTGGCTGCAAAGGGTTCATACCTGTTGCCCATGTGCCAGGGTGACCAGCTGGAAAGGGAAACAGAGGGAAACAGTGCTCTTATACTTTTCAGATGCATTTTTTTTTTTTTTTTGATCCTTTCAGAAATTCTAATACATAGAACATTTACGTAGTCTGTTATGAGAAAACGTATTTCCATAACTGTACCCCCAGTAAGTTCGCAGATAATGCCAAGCTGAGTGGTGCAGTTGATACAGCAGAAGGAAGTTCTGTTCAGGGATGTTCAGCCTGAAGAAGAGAAGGCTCTGGGGAGACCTCATTGTAGCCTTTCAATACTTAAAAAGGGTTTGTAAAAAAGATGGAGAGCAACTTTTTACATGGGCAGATAATGATAGGACAAGGGGAAATGGTTTTAAACTAAAAGAGGAGATATTTAAATTAGATATTAGGAGGAAATTCTTCACTCAGAGGGTGGTGAGACACTGGCACAGGTTGCACAGAGAAGCTATGGATGCTCCAACCCTGGAGGTGTTCAAGGCCAGGTTGGACAAGGCCCTGGGTAACCTGGTCTGGTGGGAGGTGCCCTGCCCACAGCAGGCATTTTGGAACTAGGTGATCTTTAAGGTCCCTTCTAACCCGAGTTGTTGTATGGTTCTAGGATTCCTTTTCCTCTTTGTCCACCCCAAAATTTAAAATAGCTTCCACTTATAACATGGCCTGAATAATCAAACATGGCATTCATAATGCCAATGCTGTAGCAGCTTTGCAATACATATGAATGTGCATGTATGAATATGAGACAGAATAAATGTCTTCCTTATTTTACAAGAATCATTTGGTAAGAATAGATGTGCAGATTAAAACACAAGTGTCTCAGTTAGTGTTACATATAATGTAATATTTTTCCTCCCCTTTGGAATGTCAAAATTGACAATTTGCAATCAGAATGTGGTAGATACGCTGCAACATATATAGGGATTTAGGTAATCTCTGAAGACATACAAGCTACATGATCTTCATACCAGGCCCAAATACCTGAGCAAAGAACAGAGAAAGTGTGATGGCAATCTTAGTGAGGGACAAGTCTCTTCACATATACAATTATTCCTGACTTCAGTTTTACTTTTTGAGAGCAGTGTGGTCTATGCAGCCCCTGCTCGCTTTCAAAATATGTCAGACAAACAGGTTTAAGCATCAAATTCTGTATTTTCTTTTAATTTCTCCAGCCTGCTTTTCACATTTTGCATATTTATATGGAATATTTGGTACTCAAATTACTCCATCACTTCCAAGCTGGTAGTCAGCCATTCTTAAAGAGTTAGTACATATTTCCCTTTTACAAAAGATGGAAATAAGTTCATATTAGCTGCACAGCACAGTGTGTTATCCTGCAGTCCTTGCAAAAGCCCTGGGGCCTGTAAACATGAGCATCTTCAAATGATGTAGCCCTTAAACTGTTCATTCATTCTTCCGCAACGGGTATCTAGCTGAATATCTGCCTGCTATCAGAATTAGTGCTGTTAAAGAACCCCTGAGAAGTTCAGTGCAAAGCTGGTAGAAGCAATGAGACCATCCTTACAGGAGCTCTTCCCATGTCCATATGCTAAATGAGTGGTCTTTGCTGCACTCAGCAAAGATGAGCCATGCTTATCCTGCATGGGAGATCTTCTCACCTCTAAAGCTATAAATAGGGGTGCAGTATTAATACCTAGAGTGAATCTGTCTCACTTTATTTATTTATTTATTTATTTATTTGTAACAGCTCATTTTCTAGATGGCATTAACTTAACTCTGCATTGAGCAGCAAACATGCTTCAGAGGTCATTAAGAAAGTAACTTTCAGAAACAGTTTCTCCTATGTGTTTTCTCCTGAAGATACACTTCTAACATGCGTCAGAGCTTCCTATCTCTTCCTATTCACTTGAGAATTGATAAGAATGGGGTATTTTGGTGTTACTATTTTTTTTCAACATAGAAATATAAAGTTTAGGACTCCTGATGCCATTTAACACAATCTGCAATATAATTAATTCTCACAGGTAAATCCCAGTGGCACTATATTCTCTTACAAGATAGTTCTTTTAATCTCCAATTAAACTGATAATTTCTGATGGATGTCTAAAGATTTAGTATTGCTGCCAAATTTTTTGATGTTGATAAGAGCTTTAATTTAAGGAACGAGTTGAGAAATTGGCTGCATAATGTCTTCATCTAGTTTAGGATACAAGAACAGAAAACGAGTATAAGAAAAAAAGTGCTAAATTTACTAGATCAGTAGTTGGATAAATAAAACAGAGCTGAAGTACTCTGCCTACTTCCTCTAGAAATCTGGGTCAGAAAAACAGCAGAAATATGTCCTGAAAAGCAGAAAGCCAAAGCTTGAACTTATGATGCAGGATTTTAGATGAGATCAGAAGGGAGAGGTTGGCTTTGTGTTGAAGAACTATTATGTCCATACTCTGAGCGAACTAGAGAATGGGATGTGCTGTGTGGGAGGTTGTCTTGTTAGTTTGTCTGTGCCCTTGTGGCTACAGTCCTTTTTTAGTTGGCTTCCAGTTCTCAGCAGGGAGATAGTAATGGGAAGGGGGGGGGGAGGGGGGCAGCAAAGGAAAAGGCAAAAATCCTTAGGTAATGGGGCTTCATTAATTCTGCTACTCTCAGAGCAACTTTTTTTTTTTTTTTTTTTTCCCTTCCTGTGAAAAATAGCCAAGGGTTGTTGTGAAGATGAGTTGTCTTAGTAATTGACCTAGGAACAGATTTCAACTCTGAAGAGCAGAAAAAGTCAATTTTGCCACTGTCATGCTGTGTGGTGGGAATATCTTTAGGGAAAATAAAGATATGGTGTGTGATGTGCTGTTGAATGTTAAGGAAGACTGAAATAAATAAATGTATTGGAGTAAAAAATTAAATTATTACTGATTCTAGAGCATTAGGAAGGTTGAAAAAAATGGAATCTCTTATACGTTTTTTGCTTTGTGGAAGCATAGTGGGAGGAAAGTTTTTGGTATTTCTCCCAGGACAGATCTGAGTACAGACATGAATCATCTGTAGTGTTATTAGTAGGATAAATATTAGGAACTGTTTCATTCCAATGTGTCAGTGAAATATCTTGACTTCCCAGAAATACGTTGCATACTACTATTAAAAGTAATGATAACCCAGTTATTCTTGCATGTGGCAGCCAACAGATTTCTTCACTAAATTGTCAATCAGTTTTAAAGATTTTGTTTTTTAAATACTGCCAATTACTGTTGCCTCTGTAGTATCTAACTGAGCAGTCATTAATTCATTCAGTCAAAATTAAATGGAAAGATAAATACTTTCAGAGAGGCAACATTTGAAAAATGAAGGAAATTACCTTTTGAGAACAAATAAACTATGAAGTGCCAAGACCTCAGTAGGAGAGACATGAAAGTAAACAGGCCTGCTGGTTGCATCTCAGTATAGGTAAGGTTCTGGAACAAATACAGGTTAAAAAAAAAATACAGAGCATTAAAGAGAAATACAGTAAATGTTATGAAGCTGTACTGTATGTAATGATTTTATGAATTGAGAAGTTCTATTGCATGCTTGCATCCTTTATTTGGATTCACTAAAGCATTTGATAAAACGTAATTAGTGAAGCACGAGAAGATGGATTTAGTAGAGCAATTGTAAAGCAGTTGGAAACTGAATAAAAAGCAAATATTAAAGGGGAAATTAGAAGAGTCACACATTCATTTGTGGAGTTCTTCAGGAATTAGGTTCAGTGTTATTTAGTAATTTCAGTATTAAATATTGAAATGTACTTGCCAAATTTGCTGTTGACAAAGTTATTACATAGAAAGACCGGCATGATCAGTGATGAAAAGAAAAAACGTGAGAAGTCCCTGGCTCCCCTGAGCAACATCAGGATATCTGAGAGGGGGAGACGTGAGAGGGGGAAATGGACCCTAGGATGTCAGCTAAGTTACAGCTGACTGTTAGAGACAAAGCCATTGTACAGGGCACTGGTAGACTCTTACTGGAATACAATGTACAGTGCTCTTCACCAAGTTTCAGACTATAGGAATAAAGCTACTAGAGTGACTAGGGATAGCAAGTATTCTATGAGAGGAAAATAAAGGATATTGTCTTAAGCCAGAAAGAAAAAAAACTGAGGCTTTAGTATTGCTGCCTATAAATGCCGCAGCAGGAAAAACAAAATGGAAAAAGAGCTAAGGGGAACTATCACTAGAGAAATAGTTAGGTATAAGATGTCTGCAGATAAATGTAGATTGAAAATGAAGAAGTGTTTAACCAGTGGAATCATGAGATGCTGGAAGATACAGTCTCCCACTGGGAGTCATGGGGGCAAAAAGTTAATTAGTTTTAAGATGGAGATTAATCTTATTTTTGAACAGATTTCATGATATGGCCACCTGAAATAACAGGGGATTGGACTTCATTCTGCCAGTTTCTTTCACAAGCTAGATTCCAGTGGTTTTGTCAGGAGTCTTTCAGAACCCGGTATTTTTCTGAAATCTCTAAGGGCTTGTAACAATGTGAAAAACTATTCTTTCAGTAACTACCTACCTCTAATGATTTCAGTGAACTTGAAAATGTGAACTTCAAGGGTGTAATACATATGAAGAAAATAGGTCCACATTTACATATATTTTAATACTTGCAAGATTTATTGCACTAATATCAAGGAGTTGAAGACAGTGAGCTGCAGAATCAGAATGCTAAATTTGTGACTTTATTGACTATCAAATACTGCCTATGACATCTTCTTATTTCAATTCCTATATATACTTCAGCATGGGTATTTCAGAGCTTGACCTTAATTAGCCCTCTCCTTTTTTTTTTTTTTTTCTTTTCTTTTCTTTTCTTTTTTTTTTTTTAATGCAGACTCAGCATATCCTTAATCTTAAATCCCTGTTGAAAATGAAATGTATCCCCCTGCAAACTATTTACACCTTGATCTTATTCCTGCAGTAACCTACGTGGGTCATGTCTAGTGTCAGCCAAAGAAAAATCTTTGTATGATTAACCAATTATTTCAGTAGGATTGCTGACAGGAAAATTAGCACTTATGCATGTGTACGCAGAATTAAGACCCTGATATTGGAACACTTGAGAGCTCTAGGTGATGTGCAGGCTTGGGAAAGAACCTTTCATGAAGGATGGAATTGCTCCAAGGAGATGGCTGTGAATCAGATCAATGATCCTCTTTCTCCCAGCTGAAAACTTTAGTTGCATATGCAATGAAATACTTTCTTTATAAGATATATTCTTGGCTTGCTAAATGGGAAATGCTGTGCTCTGGTGCATTTCAAGCCTCATAAGTGATGTGCAGTGGTTCCATATTGAAATGCTTTTTAAAAATCCAATCAAAATAATTGATTTTTCATAGGCAAAGCTCAGTTTGTCATCAAGCTGTATTCCTCGCAAACCCCTCAGAAATGTATTGTGCCAATAAAACATGCAGAATGATTATACAACCACTATCAGTTTTGATTGTGATGTTTGTTCTGGCATCCTTATGTTGAAATGTTTTATTTCCTTCCAAGACTGAAGTGCCAAGAAAAAACATTATTTATTCTGTAACTGCCCACTAAACCCCCAGAACTACATGGGTAAAATTACAGATTTTATGAATACCCTTTCCTATCTATTCATCTATTACTCATCTACAAATATGAATAATAAAAAAGTTAAAACATCATTCTAGGCAGATGAATTATACCAGAAAATATATAAGAACATGTATTGTTATACAAATTCAACCTTATTGTAAAAATTAGTAATAGCATTTATATTTTTAATGATAAACAGATTTAACATTAAAGTGGGAATTGAACTTTCAGTGGCTTCAGTAGAATTTCTTTGCATTGGGTTTGGTTTGTTTTTTGAACCCAACTCAGCTTTAAAACATAGAAATGCAGATGAATGACAGAAGATTTGTATATGATTAGGGAATGGATATATAGCAAATGAAAATCAGTGTTGTTCCACTGAATCCAAGGGGAGCTTTTTGAGCTCCAAAAATCAGAAAGAAACAGAAAACTTGGCCTATTCTTTTTATGGCTTTACTAAATCAGCATTCTTAGACAGCTCCGTTTCCCTTCACTCTTTTTTTTTTTCCTTAAATAGCCTCCATCAATTCACAGGTGATTGGCAGACATGCTATATAATAAGAAAAATGCATTTTTTATTGCATAAGGGTAGCTATAATAATGGTATTCGGTATGAATTAGCACTGAATTCTTAAGTCTTACACCCTGAACCAGTCCGCAATGACCAGCTCTGCATTTAACCTTGCTCTGAGCCTGCCTGACTTCTGTGGTTCTCAAAACAAATGCATGTGGGTCTGTTACATGGGCCAAGATTAAGGCCAAATATTAAAGATGTTTATTAAAACACCTACCTACTGTTTTCTAGATTGTGACCATCCATGTTTGGTTATTTAATAACAAAATTTGTTTTTTTCATTTGTAAGATATATATCTATGCTGGAAGTGTGAGCAAATTGTCTGTATGTTTTGTGGTGTGAATGGACTGGCACCAATTCAATACAAATGATAAGCATTTATATTACATGTGGATTTTTATAAATTTAAATCAGAAAGAGGAAAGTTCAGTTCCATTACAGTATATTATTCTAAAATTTAGCAGTTACTCACCTGCTCTTTGGTTCAGGGGAAATATTTCAGGATTTTTTATAATTGCTAACTTTGAATACTTATCCTTTATTCTCTTTCAAAAACGAGTGGGGAGGGGGAGACTACTGAATGATTTAAGACAATTAAATTGATTAAATCTTAGATGTGAAATAGATTGAAAAATATGGTGGCATGTATAAACTCAAGCAATAATTTTCTATCTGTTTTAAACTCAGCTGAAGTTAAAAAAACTAACAGGCATTGGTTTAACCCTGGATGGGGGGGGACCTGTGTAGTTGCAGGCATGAGAGAGTACTTGTAAACAGCAAAATCTCTGAGCAGAGACAGGAGTTGTATCTTCTTGTTTATGCAGATAAATTCAAGTGATAGAGCTTTGATTTTTTTTTTTTTTTTTTTTTTCATTTTAAACTCAGGATCTGATTTTTTACATGGATAAGAAAAAATTCAGTTTAGCACAGAACAGAGGCTACCAGTAGATTGCTAAAAAGAGATTCAAAACACTTGAAGCTAGAGCCACATCCTGAGTTCAGTGAAATGGTCACTCCCTGAGAATTTAAGTGTTCTGTGTGTGCTGTGACCTGTGTTGTTATCTCTCATCCTCTCTTTTACCTGCCAAAAAGAGAGTGCCCCTCCACATCCAGCTCAGCTTTCATTTCTTTCATCCACAACTGGTTTTATTCTGAAATTCCCTGAAAATAAAGAACAAAAGCAGAATTTGAATCTAGGCAGAGCACAAGTCTTTGGAGGATTTTAATCATCTATCTCACTAGCACGTGTTGGAGTGAAAAAACATACAAATGGCACTTGCTGAATAATGTCTATAATCAGCTGCCCTTTTCCAGCAGGAATTGACTTAGAGCACAGAAGGACAAATTTGCAACATAAAATTTGCAGTCACACTGACAACGTAATTGGCATTTTAGTTCACTCTTTTCTTTCTTTCTTTTTTTTTTTTTTTTTTTTTTTTTTTTAATAAACATACAAGAAGGAGAAAGTGGGGAATTTACTGAAGAATTATAGCTAGAAAAAAAAAAGTTAATCAAATCAAGTTACAGAAGGATTGTGTGTCCCATGAGACAGTCCTAGTCTTGCCTGGTTGTATTAATTACTTCCTCCATAAGGAACACCAAACAATGACTATAAAAACAAAATCAGTCTCTCTGTTTTGATTGGGACATATCAGTCTTTTGATTGGGATATAGCAATCTTAGCAGGATGTTGTCATGCCTATCTTTTATTCTTAAAATCTGGCAGTCATTCCAGACATTGCCAATATAGTACACAAACACATGCAGGAATTACTGTTAGATATTAACTGCGTGTATTGAATGCTTCATTGCATATGTTTAAGAGTCTCATGAGAAAAATCTCAGCGTATGCACAGAAATGACATGTGTTGCCACCACAGCTGCTACAGTATTTTCACACTTTAGCTTGCTGTCTCATGGCAATCAGGAAACTATTATTGTATATAAAAAATAAATAAAACTTGAAATGGTGGGTTTTGTTAGACCTCTGCACGCCTTAAAAAAAAAAAAAAAAAACACCACACTCATCCCCACAATCTATTTCCAAAAAAAAAAATAATAAAAAAATAACAGCTAGCTAGCCAGCTATGAATTCTCCACCGTCTGTCTCACAGCGTATCATTCCCTCTTACTTGACAAAAACACTGCCTTTGGCTTCTCATAAGAACAGAGTGTAAGGTGTTGTGAAATCTGGGACCCAAATGATATGGAACCAGATTTGCCAATGCAATGCCAAGTTATCACATTTAACATGCATGCTTAAATATGTTTTCACAAATAAACCTAAAGAAATACCCAAGCAAAAGGTACTTTAGCTCGATTTCTACATTGCAGCTAGACTATCTGGTAGCACAAAGAAGGACTGACAAGATGATGTTGCTAAGATTCTTTTACCTTGCTGTAAATGCATTGTAGTATATGTGCACGTTCCAGTTTCAGAAGAATAATCATCATAAATGCATGTAGCCAACACTATTTTTAGTATGCTTAGAAAAAAAAATAAAATGAATATTGCTTTATAATCTGGTAATGGGCTCATTTCAAAGCCCAAAGTTCAGATCCTGTAGCAAGAAAAGAAATTGAATAGATATACCAAGGAAGAGAATCCTCTCCATAAAGCAGCTACAAAATTTCCCCACGTTATTTATTTTCGGTATAGCAGGATCATAGCTGTTAATCTGTACATGGCAACTTCCCAGGTAGGATGCTATATATGTCTGTGATCCCAAACCTATTCCTAAAGCATTGCTGGGGACTTGGCACAGAGTTCCTCATATGTGCATGTAGCAGCAGCCTTCCTGGCGCTTCTCTCTCCAGTCAGAGCCACTGTTGATGGGAAGCTGATTTTCTTTCAGTTGCCAAGATCACCCAGAAATGGTTTGGGATTTTCCTTGTTGTAAAGTTATGGTTATGCTGTGTGAGTCTTTAAAATAGTCTGCATAGTATTCTGCTGCACAAAGCACCCATAAACCGCACATAAATTCATGGGGTCTATAACTGCTCACATGATTAGCTACAGTTAGATTGATTGCATATGGTGCAGTTATTAGACCAGACTAGAAAAGATGATGAAACTTGCCATTTAAGAGTTTAAAGGGAAGGGAGAACCATCACTGCCTCTAGGTAGTTGGAAGACAAGTTACAAACAACACATTTTTATCCAGAAGAAAGTAGCAGATGTTCCTGGGACAGCATACACCGTGTCTGGAATGTCTACGGAGATTGTAGCATGGGTTCTGCTATTCTAACTCTATTGTGGGTGTTTTATTGTAAGGAGTTAAAATCTTGGCACTATTTTCATCAATGAGAAAAACATAAAACTGCGGTTTTAAAAAGCTATCTTTAAACAAAAGGTTGTGAAGTTTTAGGTTTTCATATTTAGAGTGTACTTTCCCCTCACCCCTCTCCCTCTAAACACTCCTATCTATTGCATTCATTACCAAATTGGAAATACCAATGCCCAGAGGGTTTACGGCTTTCAGATTTTCTATGATAATAGGTGTCCACAGTCAAGTAATTGAGTGTTGGGACCATTTCTTATCTCTTTTCCTTTATTGTTTAAAGACATAGAGCTTGTTTCAGTCATTGCTTCAATCTTGCGTATTGTCACTCCGCTGAAACCGAAAGGCTGACCTGTGGGTTACATGAGCAGGAATCAGTCCCACACACATATCAGTGGATATCATGTTGGCCTCTGACGTCAAAACTGCTTTGAGTTGTGGCTGTTTTCTTCAGTTCCCCGTGATGAACACAAAGAGGCACAGTGTGACCAAGAACGAAAGAGACCAGCCAAAGAAGCACACCATTCCCTGCATCATGCCATACCTGCCTACAAACAAAGAAGCGTGCTACTGCTGGGCTCTGCTGCACCAGCAGGCAGAAGGAGAAGGGTGTGCTGAGCCTTGGAGGCTTCTGCCAAGCCCAGAGCTCAGCTCTTCAGGGAGCAGTTCCCTCCTACTTAATGCTGTGTGGTCATTTGGCTTTGCTAAGGGACACAGCAGACTGCCTCTTGCCTCAGTGATGCTTGACACGAGAGGTGCCTGGTTGGGTGAGGTGCCCCACTGCTTGCAGCCAGGATGCCTGCCATCATGGAAGGGCAGGCAGCTGCTCGGGCATGGGTCATTACCCCACAGAACCAGTGATGAAGTAGGCAATTAAGAAATATATGATGCTCCCTACGTGTATGGGAAGCTCCTAACATTGGTTGAGTGTGAACAGAGAAATTTACCAGAGAATAGGGAAGAAGGACAGTACAGGATATTTCACATATTCTGCCAATATTGCTGAGTCTTACTTACAGTTATGGGTGGGGATGATGTCCTAAACAGTCTGGAGGTTTTTTGCTTCAGTATTTTAACAAAATAAGATGGCAGCCTCACTTTTTCAAAGAGATGGTTCTTGGGATGAAATTATCCAGCTCTATATGCTGCTTAGACTATTAGAAAAGCAGAGCTACAAATGGCATTGTGATATCACTCTATGAATATGAGCAAGAAGAAACAATAGAGAAGACAAAGTCTGAATTATAGGGGGTTTATTTTGCGGGAAGTTTCCATCTTCAACATGCATTTCTTTCAGAAACTCTGAGGAGACATAGATGCTAGATCTTTGAAAAGTAAAGGTGCACAGCTGTTGTTAACACAAACACAAAAATACCCAAATCCTACTGAGGATTTCTTAACTTAATTTTCCAATAGGTTTTTCTTCTATTGATCTGCTCTATCCCTGTGAAAGCCTCTACTTTTTTAATAACTTTCAAAATGAATGTATTACACAAAAATCATTTGCTCTCATTTGATTGGCAGCTCTTACACCAAGAAAGGGAAGAAAAAATAAATCTACCACCACTGTTATGCATCTGGAAAGAGATCCAACATTATTTTGTTGTTCTTTGCTTATTCTGCTTATTATTTACTTCTGCTTATTCCAGGTGCTGATGGAGATTTTACACAAAGTCTCAGCCCCTGTGTCTGTCAAGATTCCTCCTGAAGGTGCTAATTCCTTTTCCTAGCATATTCTGCAAAAGATCTGAAGGTGCTTTAATATATTGCTATCAATAGAATTGGGGGATACGAGAGGCTCAGATAGAGCAGTACAGATGAGTTGTAATGTGGCTGTATTGCAGTCTCTGACTGCCTGTGCTTTATGCTAATATCTTTTGTCTTCATCTATCCAGTATAACATTATTACTGTGATTCTGTATGGTTAAAATAACAGAAACTTTAATTAAAGAATACGTAATACACAGTTCATTTCACCTCATTATGGTGGTACTAGACGTAGTAGGTATAAGCATCTTGTTACTGCTGATGATGATTCTTAGGATTTTTTCTAAAAAAATATTATCAGGAAAAAATATTTTCCAATTGCCTCACTTTATGATAGCTTTTGTTTAGTAAATTCACATCCATGCCAGCTACATATTGACTTGGTAACCACTTTCATGCAATCCTATAAAATCATTGAGTAATCAGCAAAATTCAACCAACGGCTTTTAAGTTTTGTTATTTTTATTCTACTAGCTTGTAAACATACAGTAGAATTGCTTTTGTGATTAGTGCAAAGGAAACACTGACGATTTATTGAAGAGAAGCTTATTATTAGTCTTGTCAAGATGACAACTTTATTAATTATCCAGTGGTTTTGTTGATCATTTCATTTCTTCATATGAATAATTTAAAACTTTGATACATACAGTAATTTTCAAGAAAGTCCTTCATATTGGTCAGCTTCTCAGTTGCACATTGAAGATTTAAATCCCAAATTAAATATCTAGTGTCCTTTGCAGTCTCAGTGAAGTTAATTTAAACACTGTTGCTTTCACCATTTCTAATCCTGCTATAATGGTCCAAATGAAATTACCAAAATAGTGTCCTGTGATCATAAGCAAAATTTTAATTGGTTTTATGTTTTGTCTCATTGCTGCTACATTTTTATGACACAAATAAAGTTGCTATGTACTGTTTCCTATCTATTCCTTATGGCAAAACAGGCTGAAGAATAAGAGTAAGGCACTCAGGGACAAGTAATAAAAGAGATAATAAAGTGTTAACTGTTGGAAAGGAGATCTATATTGCCTGTCTTTAAAAACTAAACAGAAAAAAATCCAATATCATTTTATTACCATGTTTATGATATGGAATTGCTGAGGACCAATGCTAAATGAAGTACCAAACATAAGTTATAGTTTTGAGTTACTGCATTTGAACATCATTAATATGTAACTGTTGCTTTTATTTTCTTATTGTGTAATATGTTCTTCATTACCACAGTGTGTGAAGATGGAGACAGTACATTTAAATACATCTCCATCTTCCCAATACTTGTCTTTGAAGAATATTCTGTCATTTTTCTTTGTGAGGGATAATGCACCTTCCCATCTCACAGACACAGAGCTGAGTAAAACAGCAATTTTGTCATGCTAAGTTTGCACAGTTTATTTATGACCACACATTGTTTTCAAAAGCTGATAAATAGAAACAGAATTTTCAAAGTATGCCTCTTTGCCAAATTAAGCACAATAAATATTTAGCCTAGGAAATAATGAAATGCACCCAGACTGTCCACTCAGAATATAAATGAATACTCACATGCGAAGCATACAAATAGAATATTTTCCACAAAGTTGTTTCCTTAACCAGTGATAAATCTGACAGAATACCTGTAATAATTGGTCTCTGATTGATCAACAGCTTCATGTTAGAGTCCTGTGTTACGTGAAGGAGCTGGCAGCCGAGATTCATGGTATCTTTTAACTAAGAAGAGATATATTTTGAAAGGTTACAAATGAGAAGCAAAAAAATTCAATGTAAAAATCAGACATTTTTCTGTAAAGAACAAAAAATTACATTTCTATTGAAACGAGTAAAAAATGTGGTACTGGGACCACATCATCAATGCAACAACTAATTGTGGTTCAAAAAATTTTTCTACATGTATGTTACAGTCACACGTGGTATCACAGGTGAAGAAAGGCATGCTTTGCACTTTTGTAAAGGAAGCCTTTTGATATAGGTCTTGTTTGCCTTCCAGTGCAAGCATGCATTGTTTTTTTTTAGTGCTGTATACCCAGATTTTCTGTCTCAGAGAATGAGGGTCTTTTGAAATAGATCAGTATCTTAAGGGTCAGCCTCCCCACCCCCCAAATACTTATGGGTGTTTCAGGTCAGTAGGTTGATTCTGAAATTGTTCTAGATGATCAGTGGAGTACTGTTCAAATACAACAGAGAGGCTTTGATTATTTTATTTCTATTTGCCATTGTGGAAAAGGTTCTTTTAATATCAATCTTCACCAGACATCAAGGATCTATGGATCCTATAATGCAAAATTACGTCAGATTATTCAAACCTGATATAGGAACAGGGTCCCAATAATATTCTTGAGAGAGAGAAGGAAAACCTTTCCTACCTATATTCAGCTAAACTGCTTGGCAATGGCATTGGTGAAGATCAGTTATTCCAACAGCCAAAGCCAGGAAAGTACACATTTCTGTTCAGGAATAACATGTAATCTTCATGAAAAGTGATATTAAACATGTAGAAATGTTATTATTCATGTAAAAGTGTTATTAAAATAACACCTTTCTTCCCATGTCATCCATAATATTAAGATAATATTATAAACTGTTATAAACTATTAAGATGAATTATAAACTATTCAGGGGAGAATTAATCCTTACTGAATGTGAATGGAGCTGTGGGCCCACCTTAAGTGTTAACCTCAGACCTGATTTTTGTAAAGAATCATATCTAGGCCTTTGTGTCTTGCGTCCTTTTGTATGTCAGTGGGATCAGAACTTGGGCCAGACTCAACTCTCCTCCAGAAGTAAGCAAGTACAAAGCTCCACTAGTTCAGTGTGCTCAATTCAGTAAATGCTTTTAGTTTTGGGTGTATTGATTGACTGGAGAAGCTTATGTGGACAGATCAATTTCTTCCACAAGAAGGAAATTTCGGAATTTAAATTTGCCTTTTCATTTCCTGAATGATCTGATAGCGTGTTTAATGTTTTGCCTTTCTTTTTTTTTTTGTTCTTTTCCTTAAAAAATCTAAGCTGTCAGGGTCATTTGCCAGGTTATTCTCTCTGTTATATAACTTATGTGGCTAGTACTGGAGCTGCATGAAAAAACATTTCTATTGGCCTCGTCTTTTCCTTTCATGGGATGGATGCTTCAAAATGCTTTTACTTCCAGCCTAACAAATAAGTCTAGTGCCGTTAGTAATGGCATTCACTATTCAGTCAATCAATGTGATGACAATTACTGTCCTTTCTCTTGCTTCCTTAGCCACTAACACCTGGATTGCAGGAAAACAATATGCTGTCCTTCTTAAACAATACAGTGCAACTATGCCATTGTTCTGGAATGGGAATTCATCATTTTTTATCTACGTGATAATTTAATTTTAAACATCATAATACATACACAGAAGGGTGTTAGGGTGTTTGTTGATAATTACTTTGAACAAGATGTGGTGCAAAATGAAATGGCTTCTACCATTGTGAAGTATGTTACTGAAGGATATTTAGACATGACATGAGACATTTTCTTTAGATGTAAAAGCAGCTTTCCCACATCTTTTATTTCAATGGCAAAGGCATCAAAACTTTCTGTTCTCAATTCTGGATGTGAGATACAGTTCCAGTGGCAAACTCTCATGCCACCTTTGCCTGTGGTAACTTTTGTTTTTCTAATTCAACTATAGAGCTTCAGACAGATACTAGGAACCATGCAATTTAGCTGATCAAGATCTATTAATAAACAAAGAAATAATCAAAACTAACTGCTTACAAACAGAAGAAAAATGGTGATTATGAAAATACAGAAGTTTTGAAGTAAACGTTTCATTGTGATAAATTTCCAATGATTTCTTTATTGTCATATGAACAACATTCTAAGCTGTAAAAGAGAATTCATTAGAAAACTGAAAAATATTATTAACAAATTCAAAGTAGGTAAAAGGCTAAAACAATATTAGGCCTAAAAACTCTGAAAAAAAATAAATATATATATATATATATTGTTAAAGATATGCAGGAAACAATACATAAATCTGAAGTGTTTTGGTATTCCCAAATATAAATGTTTTAATTGTAAACACAAAAAATCCAGCAACCTAACTGTGTTTAGAAAATTATGTTTTATTTTCCTCTCTTACTTGTAAACAGGTAAAAAAGAAAAAATATCTTACTAAATTATTTCATTTGACATTTTATACACTGTGACAACAGCATAATTGGGTTTTAAAGTGCCTGCTATAAGCTAAAGGAAACTAATTTTACAGTATTACTGACTTTTTAGTTCCTGGCATTGGAGGCATGGATACAATGGAATAAAGTGGTGATGCTGACTGGAAGCTGGCATCACTGTAGCATTTCTGTGTACATTTCCACCAAATAGGCCTGTGGTAAACTGCATGCACTCTGCACAATTAATATCCTTATCAAGGAAGCAGTAACTCCCATTTCAATAATTCAAAATCATTACAGTACTAAGCACTCCAGTTGGACTACTTTTAGGCTGTGATATCCTACAAAAGGTACTTAAATCAAAATGCAGACGCCTTTATGGATAATTCAGGATAGGGGGAAAAGGCTGAATCAAGCTGTACATAGGTGACTGAGAATTAATTTGCTTTCAACAACAATATCTTTCCAGGGTTTCCATTTTAAAGAATAATATTGTTTTTAAAGATCAAATTCAGAATTCACATGCTAAAGAATAATGGATGCTATATTTTTCTCTTCTGGTATTGTGAACTTGGCTTGTTTGTGTGTGTGTGTGAATATATTTATGTTTGCAGCAGGGGTAGCTTCTTCAGAAAACCCTTGAGAAACAGACATTCATTCATTAATTTTTTTTTACATAGTCCCACAAATTCCTTGAACTCGATTAAAAAAAAAAAAAAAAAAGTGAAAATGAACAGCATCCTGTAATCCCAACCAGCCTATAAAAAGATGTAAAATAATGAAAACATAATTGCAGAAGTTCATGAGGGGAGAAGGAACTCCCTGGAGCAAGTGCTGTCTAACAAGTGCATTTGCCAAAAAAAAAAAAAAAAAAAAAAAAGGGAAAAAAACACTGTGACAAACAGGCATTAAAGTGACAATACTGTCATAATGAAACAAAAAGTTTCAGTACATTAGCATCAAAATAGGCAGCCCTAAAGTGTATGTTAAATACATTTGATATAAACAATAGACTGGACATCTGTAAGAAAATGGTCATTTTTTTAACATTTGTTTAAGAAACAAATTTCCTGAAAACACTAGAATGTGAATTATCAGTATCCAAGTTCAAAGATCACCTGCAAGCTCTCTAGAGGAACTGGGTCTAAATCTTAAAGTAAATATTTTCCCCAAATTCAACATTTTTAGCTAGGACTGTTTTGAAAGCATTGTGCCTGTAAGCCTTGCCATATAGACTGGAGTCACAAAATGTCAGGTACAATATGACAAATCAGCAGATACCAATACAAGACATTACAAAGTGTGGGGAGAGTTTGAGTGACTGGGAAGAGGCTTTGTTGTTGTTGTTGTTGTTGTTGTTGTTGTTCAGTCTTAATTCTTAATAAACTAATTATGTGAATCACACTATATGACCTCATAAATCTGCTAATTGCTGATTCTTCTTCATGTGTCTAATCTCCAGATTTCCTTTCATATGCCCTCTTCACTCACTTCCACCTACTCCTTGCTCTTGAATGCAGGACTTTGAACTTCATGGCACTCTCGTGCATCCACTTCTCCCTTGCCACGTGCCTGGTGTCCCACTTCTGCTCAACCAGGTTGACTTCCTCATTCTCTCTATTTTCTCATGTCTAAATTTTTCAAAGTCACAGGAGTGACTCTTCTGACTTTGCCTTTATCTGAATGGTTTGCAGAGTAAGAAGCAGTCCTTGGCTGTTAATTAATTACCATGGTTCTTCATTCAGGGGGACTTCCTTTGTTGCCTGTTATTGATTGCAATGTTATGTCTAAACTTGAGCACTAATCCTGAAAACACTTAGTTGACTGCCTGAGTACTCGCCTCAATGATCACATTGACTTTAACAGCAGATTGGTGTGATTAAGAATAGTGGAACTTGGTATTTCATCTTTGTCCGTTAAATACAGAAGATAGTCATTCTATTTGTACATTTTTAGGAAGCTATCAGAGGAAAAATGTCTAACAGCAACCGTTTCTGATCTACAGGCTTTTAAAAATATATTAAATTTATTCCCATCCAGACCTGATTAAACTTCAATTTGAACTTGTCCTGACCAGAAAATAAATGGCCTATGGAGTCTGGATTTCTGCCTCTGTGAAAAAGCTAGTGTGTATGTGAATGTGTGTGTGTGTAGAAATATGATTTATGAAAGTATTGATTTTTTCGTTAAATAATGAATTAGATGTCGTACCACAATATTATTTATCAAACTTTTTTGTCATATAATTAAATTGTCACATAATGGATTGCAGCCATATAGATTCATTAAATATTAAAAGCTACGTATGACACAGTTCACTTTTCCTTTGGCTAACAACATGTTTCTTCTGTACTTTTCCTTTAAGGTCAATGGTAGGTGTTCAATTTTATTATAGAAGTGGCAATGTCTGCTCTCTAAGGCTAGAAATTAGATGGCAAAAAAAGCTGTGAGGCTTGTAAGTTTACTTATTTTCAGCTCAAAGCTAATTTTTTTGGTGATCGTAAGTCTGCTCGGTAAACTTTAATTGTAATAGTTAATGAAGCTTTTAGCCACGAAACCAGTTATTCCATCAGGTGTCTCCAGGTGTCAAATGAGCAAGTGTGCTGCACTGTAATAGTGTGGTTAAAGAGAGATCTGAGTTCTTATTTTGTAGAGAAATATTTACTGAGGACTGTGTGTGACTAAATTGTCAGGCCGAAAGCAGGAAGCAAGAAAAAAACTTGAGAGAGGTTTTCTTTCAAAGCACAATATTTAAATAATGCCTAGGTGAAGAGGAAACAAGTAATGTTCACCACCATCTCAAATGGATCTCTTAATGGAATGTAAAATATATTAAAATTGAAATATTTTAATCCACACTGGAAAAGAATGATGTAGATAAACTGTCAAATGACAGTAACTAGAATTTGTGTTTGAGATTAAGAAAGAGAAGAGGCAGTTGATTAGATATCAAATATAATTGCTATAACTGCATTCACTAAGAACCCTTTCGAGAATGGGTTCTTATTCAAAAAAAGGACTAGAGAAGTTGTAACTGAAGAGAATGTTTTGAGAATACACTTTTTGCAGAAATAAAGTATTAAATATATTACAGAACTTGAGTGCAGCAGAATTATCTTTAACTAAAGATAAGCCTAGAGATCTCCCATCTGGAAATATTGCTGACTCCTCAATAGTGCTTCTGAGTAAACAGGAACGATGGAATTAAAGAAGGGAGGGAGGAAGGAAGGAAGGAAGGAAGAAAACCCAATCTAGATTTTTTTTTATTTTTTTTTAATAAGTAATCCCACCATAGATATTTTGTAATAATAAAGAAATTGTCTGTTCAGGTGTAGTCTTTATGTTGAGGTCATATTTTTGTGTACTGCTTGTGCTGTGTTGCCTGGTGGAATGTGTGAGACTTAAAAACTAGCTTTCTTCTTACCTCCTCCCCAAAAACAGTTTGGGATGTTTCAATTTTATGGACACCTGATGTTACACTATGGCCTATTTTTAATTTCCATGTCATAAATTTTACAAGCAGTCTGATTATTGCATTCCCAATATTGCTTAATTTTCTTCTGTCTTCAAAGTTCATTATCATTTATGAGATTGTAACATGAACTTTAATTACTTGTAACTGGAGTCTCACTAGGGATTTAAAACAAACTAATTTTGCACTCTACCTTTAGGGAAAGGAGTATGACCAAACTTTAATATACACTGTGGAGTAGAAAAAGTATATAATAGAGCTGACTATATCTGAGGGTCTCAGGTAGGACTCCTCTTTCCTAATTTTACAAGTCTATAATCTGTGTGCCTATGTCTGAGCTAGTTAACTATATTTCATTTCTCATCAACAAGGATTAATAGGCCATTCCAGAGGTACCAGATCATCTTACCCCCTTTTAAATGCCTCCATTGGCTTTAAAAGAAGTCTAGACAACTATGTACATAGCTCAAGCATTTTGTAGCATAATTCTTTCCATCGTCTGTTGTGGGAGACTACAACACTGGGTCTCGCAGTGACACAGTGAGCAAATTCTCTGCCCATTGTCTCTATACATTGCTTGTTAAATGCAAATGTGGAATATATACAAATACATCCTTTACAAACATAACAAACTACTTATAAGAAGGAGATCCTTTAAAATGTTAATTTACCTGGCATATATGCAAATATGGGCATATAAGCATGCATGTACAGATATATGTGTACTGGTACACCCAATGATAAATGAGATCATACTAGTTTTGTGCTAGACCATGCACGTAGGCTCTCTAGTTTCATCACATCTGCCTAAAAAAAAAAAAAAAAAAAAAAAAAAAAAGAATATAAAAGTGAAGCAGACATGACAATCTAGGTATAGATATAATGTCTCACCACACTTTGGTGGAAAAATCTAAGTTTTATAAATGACAATTTTAAACCACCACAGGAGATTTGCTAGACTATTGTTGTGTTTTAACCTGGCAAGCTCCACAGCTGTTTGGTCACTCCCCCCAACTCCAGTGAGAAGGGGAAGAGAATTGGAAAAAAAAAAAAAAAAAAAAAAAAGTAAAAACTCATGGGCTGAGATAAAGACAGTTTAATAGGACAGAAAAATGAAGGGATAATAACAAAAATAATATAATAGCAATAATAATAATAAGTGGCCAGCCTAGGCCAGCTGTCCTGGCTGTGTCCCTTCCCAGGTCCTGGTGCACCCCCAGACTCCTCGCTGGCAGGGCAGCACAAGAAGCAGAAATGTCCATGGCTCAGTGTGAGCACTGCTCTGTAATAACTAAACATCAGTGTGTTATCAGCGTTATTCTCACCCTAAATCCAAAACACAGCACCACACCAGATACTAGGAAGAAAGCTAACCCTATCCCAGGCAAAACAAGGACAACTGCTTTTTTGTTTATTTGTTTGCTTGCTTGTTTTTTCTGAAAATCCAGAATGTATTTTCTTGTCTTGAACAGTTCTCCCTAAAGGTTTATAAAAATTATTCTTCATCCCAGAATAGAATAGAATAGAAACTCTCTCTTTAGATAATCCTTAACTTGCAAAACTACTCTGTCCCCTTTCCCTTCATGTGCTTTTGTAGCAATGTGAGTTTTGAATGTCTGTGGCTCAGGTTGTGGAACGGCCGATATTTTGTAGCCAGTGTGACAGTTCACAAGTCTTTTGATAGTTGCAATGGGGAGATCATTTTATTTCTTGTTCTGATTTGTTGACCATGCATTTCTGTTTTTTACTTTAAAGAGATTGCTGTATATAGGCCAGTTGCAGAGGATAAGGGTAACACTGTGATGCATAGAAACAGAATCTAATAAACTAAAGATTAAGATATTTCAAATCTGTTCTTCACTCCAGTGTTTCTCAGCAAAGAACTGCTTCAAGTGGCCTTGCTGAGAAGTAGGAGATCTGTTTTGAGTTTCCTTTGTGTCTTTGTTCTGCTTGTATTCTACATGACCTGTTCTGGAAACTCTTGAATCAAGGCTGACAGCTTTCCAGTAAATGACTATTCAGATGAGATATAGTCCGTCTTAAATATAAAGAGCTAACATTTTTCAGAAAGATTTCATAATTCCCATTCTTTTCAGTCAGTGGTTCAGAAGATATTGCTGCTGCCTATTCTAGTGTGACTACAGAAGTCTTATGTGTATTTTATTCTCTTTATTATTTTTGTCAGTTAATGTTCACAACTGCACGCCAGAGCAGATTCTCTTATGTGAAAGCTGTGGCAATTTTTTTAGCAGCTAGCTGAGAGCCTTTTCACTCACATCTTTTGTAGTAGCTGGTTCTTTCCTTGAGAAATAACTGGACAAAAATGAACAAACTGATGGAAAAAATAAAAATTGTCCTGAATCATCATTCTTGCTTTAAACAATCTATTTGATTTTTTTTTTTCAGCTATTTCTGTTTCTAGTCTTCAAACATTGTGATTCCTTCTCACCTCAATTCTTTCTAACTCCTGACCTAGTTATACTACCCTTAAAACACTGATGGGTATATTTTTTCTGATTTTTCAGAGAATCCCATTTTTACAGGAGGACTATTAGTTTCTGCAGCAACTTTTCTTTTACACAATGTACAGTCAGGTAGAATAGGAAGCACATGCAGCTTTATAAGATGCCAGCACAGGTAAAATTTGAATTTGCTGGGATCAGCACCCTAGAGAATGAACTCATCACAAGAAATGCAGCACAACCTGAAGCTTAATTAGGACAGTATGGGAAAGGCCACAGGAGGAGCTTAAAACATACCAAAGGGTCACAGAAAGAAAATGAATTCTGTATGTTTAACTAGACAGAAATCTCCTAACCTTTAGAAACCTGCCAACACCTGGAGTACCTCCTCTGTTTTACTGTGGGACAAAGATAAAGCAGCTCTGTAGGCAAGAACAGGAAGACAGAATTAATGATGAACTTTCCCCAAAGTCTTGTAGCTGAACTTGCTCGCCGCATCTCAAGGGCCAGACTGTGAATATCCTGTACAGGTATGGTTCCTAGCTAATTCAGTGTGAGCTGCTGGAAGCCAGGCTGGGGGTCAGTCATGCAGCCATGCAGGGTCCCTCTCTTCCTCTCCCTCTTCTTGGTGCTGCAGCCCTGATGAGAGCCGTGCTGGGCCTGCACAAAATCAGAAGGGAGAAGCAGGAGATGAGGGGAAAAAAGGAGGCCAAGGGCATGGGGCTGGGGCAGCACTTCTGCCTTCAAACACGTTCATGGCCAAAGGACAAGTTTTCTCTAACCTGTGCAGGGTGGATGTGTGTGCCTCAAATACCTCACTGATGGGTTTGCATGCATGCCTGTGAAAACCAGGGCTTGTGGCCTCCTGGTAGATCAGCCAAGCTGCTGAACTGTGAACTATAATTAGGAAATGCTCTTCCAGAAAAACAGGATGAGAAATGAGATTAAAGAAGTATTGTAATCAGTTGTGAGGCCTCTTAAGAGTAAATGCATTTTCCTAATTAATACACAGGACACTGATGTATGGACCATGTTCTCAACTTTTAATTTAGTATTTAATTTTAGTCTTGGTTTGTTTCTGTTCTCTTGAAATTAAATAGCCTGATTAAAAATAAAATGCATTATGAGTGTATTGTTTGTGATACTGTACTGCCAGCTGTTCCTCTAGTAAATGAATGTTAGAGTTAATTTTTTGATAAGTTTACCACTAAATCATTAAAATCACACTTTACCTATCTGGTAAATACACTATTGGATAAATGTAAGCAGACAAGTTTATGTTGCATTCCCATTAGACTTTAAAGCCAGTCTGCATCTATTGCTTACCTGAGGTTGCTTTCAAAATCCTTGTTGTAATATGTGATAGGGTAGAGGTTTTTGACCTTTTTTTTTTTTTTCAGTTGGACTTCTTCATCCTGTAACTTTCATTTCATGCTAGACAATATGAAGTAAGCAATTATTAATATAACAGAAAGAATCCAAAGGCTCGACTAAACAGGGAGCAATATGATTAACTTTCTTGCATCTTCTACTGCATTTCATGCAATTTTTTAAAACGTCACTGTGTACTGCTGAATATGGTTTCTGAAATACATTTTATATGCTACATGTTATCTAGTGATGTCAAATGACGTGGAACAAAAACTTGTTGGAACATACACATTAGAATTACTCTAGAAGTTTTCCTATCCTATAATTTTTTGCCCTCGTTTTATTGTTTGAAGAATGATGGAAAAACATATGGACATGTATCAGTATGTGCATGGATAATTTCAAGTGTTGCTTCACACTTGAAGTGTGAGTCAATCTATTATGCAAAAAAAAAAAAAAAAAAAAGACACTTTTGATGAGGCCAGAAATGCCAGTGGGAGGACAGTAACATTTTATTAGTCATTCTCTTTTGTAATTATTCTTGTTAAAAACAAACACAAACAGACAAACAAAACGCTGTAAGAGAATATGAAAAAAACATCTATGAAACACTATGAAACATTATTTATTTCTTATCTAGAAAACCTTGGGTCCATAAGATTAAGATTCATTAGATTCATTTATGATATGTAATTTTAAAGTAGTTTCAAAAGTAGTATGATAAATCAAAAAGCTTGAGTACCTAAATACCATATAAACAGTATCAATGTTGTGCATACCTGATTTCTTTCTCCCTTCCCCTGCACATACACCTCCTCCTGTCCCTTAAGTTGTTTCATTTAACTGAAACAACCTACACTATTTACTTATAGATAACAAACTTCAGATTTAGCAGGAGAGCATTTTTTGGTGAGAAGAGAGAAAGCTTTGTGTGTGGAAACTATTAGATAAAGATATTTATGCCATACTTCTTCCAAGGTTGGTTCTTTATGTTGATGTTTCAACCAACAAATAACAAATAATCTTAAAAAGCATTAGAAACTTAAAACACAGTAGTAGAGGACTAAATTCTCTAGGACTGTATACTGCAGATTTCTACACTGCTTTTTCCAGGTTTCCTTCTCTTCTCTCTCTCTCTCTCTTTTTTTTTTTTTTTTTCCTTAGTTTAATTTTAGAGCTGTTTTGATTATAATTAGAGCTTATTAATTCCATAATTATTTCTGACTTGATAATTAGCAGGATAGGAAACCTGTCATAATCCTCCACGTTGAGGTAGAGGTAAGTAGAAGCTACTCAGTCCATCATGTTCTCAGTGAGAAGATTCAATTTTTAGTACAGACAAATCAGCATGGGGTCTGGGCTCTTGTTTCTGAGTAGGCTTCTATTTTCTCATTTAAAAGTCTAGGAAAATAATAAATAACTGACAATTATGTTCTGCATTTTGCTTTGAGTTCTATGTGAAAAGCAATACACAATGAGAGATGCACAGGAGAAAAAAACATGCCTCAGAGTTTGGTTTCTTTTGGTGTTTTATTTTTATTTTATTTTTTTTTAATCTGCCGTGTTTGTCCCATCTGCTGTGACATATCATATGTGACATATTCAACCATTTGAGGTTGAAGAGGATGTGTCTTATCCGGTCATATTCAAAGTGGGTTTTGTGGTTTTTGAGACAGATACCACATCTTTACTTTTTGTTTTTTTGTAGACAATTAAGAATATTTATGTCTCTATATATAAATTATAAATAAGACTCATACAATCTATTTGTAGCAACAGCATTTAGACTTTGTCTTGTATTGAACAACACATAAAGGAATTTAGCTGGACATGCAGATTAATTGGAGGCTACTTAGGCATAAGTTTCTTCCCTCATGAGTTTTTTCAAGACTATGAGCAGAACTACCTAGGTACAGGATTATTTACATCATGTTAGGCAACTCCAAGGTCTTCTGGCAATTATTTTTATCACTATATTTTACAAACAGTTACTCTAATCATTTTCACTCATCTTTATTAATTTAATTGATCTCACTCTCTTTTGTTTCACCTAATTTTAATCCAATTTCATTTCCTGAACTTTGTACCTATATGCATAATTTTCAACTGATTTTGAAGAAAATACTTTGGCTATGTTGCCAAGAACTGTGTGAAATAAAATGCATTTTATGGATTTAATTAAAGCAAGTATGGTACCAATAAATTGAAATTGGTGGAAATCTCCAAAAGGTGTGACTAAAATGTACATCAGTAGGACATTTCATAAAAATGTCAAATCATTCTACTATTTTATTGTGTCTAGATGTTATTAAGGATCTCTGTTGAAAATACAAAAAAATATTAAAAAAAAAAAAAAAGGAAAACTGTTATTTTGAGTTTACTATACCCTGAAAATTTGTGAAAGAAATATGTGAGAGACTTCTCTACTCAGAAGGTGAAAGCATCTCTTTTGAAGAAGCTGGAACAGAGTAATTATGTGTGAGACTTTCTCACAACGCTTTGCCAAGACAAAAGTAGTTTATGATAACTTATTACATCTGAAGCCACCTCAAACTTCTCAGAAGTGACTCTTAATTTACTGCAACATAAATGACTACCTCTTTCATTTTGAAGAGTTTGTACTAGAAGGCATTTATGCAAAGTGTTATGAGTGAAAAACATTTAAAAAAAAAAAAAAAAAGATCTTTACATTGGATAGAAATAGTGCTCTGAGTTTTGGTGTCAGTAAATGTGGAAAAAGTCTTCCCAAAGTATATGGTAATTCCCAAACAAATCTATTACAGACAATAATAAATTTTGTGTATCAGCGCAAGGTCTTCTCCAGCTATCCTTTAAGTAGATCTAAGAGTACCCAAAAATTGAAGCTGTTGCAGAAATGAACCTCGAATTTTACACTTTTTTAATTGACTATTGAAAAAGAAGTGTTTTATTTTTAAAGAATTTTGTTTTACTCATGCATCTCCTGTAGGACTTGAGCTATGTTATGCAACTCCTGTAGGAGTTGAGCATTTGTATATGTTGGTGAGTTTTTCAGGAAATCCTTAGATTTTGATTAGTAAGAAGCAAAGTTTTCATTTTTAGTACATTTATATATACATTGTGGAAAGGAGGGCTGTTTGCTTGCTATTTATTGGTATCTGTTTTTGGAAAAAGGAGATCAGAAAAGCTGACCAGAATTTTAAGAATTCACTAATGTGACTAACATTCATGCTTTCTAACCTAATCAAATGAAACAATAATACAAGTAAAAAATATATTATTAGTTTGTTGCAGTGACTAAAAATATTTCTTTATTATTCCAAGGCAGCTGCAGAATGGCACTTCTACTTATAAGTGATATAGAGGAAGAAAAATACACATCTGCAATTTTCTTCATGAATTGCATGGATTTCCAACACGTCACGCAGACGATCAGTGAAAATGCTGGTCTACAGTAATTATACTCAGCACTTCAAGGGTTTGCACAGATACATTAATAATCCCATTAATCTTCCTTTATATGTAAATCTGCAGCCCAGATGTTGCATCATTTGCAAATCTTGCAATTAAAACATTTTATAACTTGCAGTTAGGCAAAGGGGCAGTAGACTGGAAAATGGGTAAAACTGCTTGGCTAGGACATTACCATGGCAACACACTGACCTCCATTCAATTAGTTACAACTGAAGATCCAGCTATTAATTATAATGGTCAGAAAAGGATATAATCTGAATCTCCTTTTACCTTTTTAATATGGACATTTCTCACTCACTATAAATCTCTGACTTTAAGAGGCAAAGCTCTAGACCTGAAGCATTAAAAGTGATAGTGCTTAAATACCAATGGAAAGTGGAGGACAGCAAAGGAATCCCATCTATCAGTTATATTCAGGGTACTTCTGTAACTTTTTGTAGTCTAAGCCCTCTGTCAGGCAAGCTTCAAAGTGAATATTCGTTATTGCTCATTTTAGTTATTGAAGTCTACATTATGTGTGCCAGCAATTATCTCTCACTTTAAAAAGCCACTGTTAATTAGGGCCAAACTAATAATCATGGGACTTGTGGAAACAGATAGATGCCTCCTTTTGTCAGAGTTTTACATTTCGCCATAGCAAAGTTATTATTTTCTTGGCATGCTATCAAAGAAAAGTTATCTGGTAATTACAGAAGACACTCCACTTTCTGACACTGGAGCAGCCCTGCTGTAGTCATACAGCACACATTCTGGCTGGGTGGTAAACACTAGTATATAGATATTTCAGGGAAAATGAGCAAGGTAAACTGTCTCAGTACATCTCTTCACAATCTCTCCAAAAAATGCAAATAGTGAGCCTGTGACAGATCCCCAGATGTTGAGGATTTGAGTGTTTTTGTTGTTGCTGTTGTTGTTGTTTGTTTGTTTGTTTGTTTGTTTTAATTTCTGGTTAGCTCCACATTAAGATCTAGAGAAGACCAGGTACAGAGTACAGTGAGTTCTTTCTCCTTTTCCCCTTGAAGTGGAACATGGTCAATATTCATGTAATTAATGCTGATATGGAAATATACTGTGTAGTGTATTCTTATGATGTGGGGTTTTGTTGGTTTTGTTACTGGTTGCTGGGATTATTTATTTCTTTTCAGTTTTGTTATTTATCTTTTTTTAGACACTTGTCCTGACAATTGCTGATAAAGGCCAGGGAGTGAACAGAAGTGCCTGGCTGGGAATAGAGACTTGAAATCACTGGACTGGGCAAAATTTTAGCTAAATATAAGGGCCTGGCAAAATATGATTACTCTGTAACTGACTTCCTGCAGTTCTGGATTAGACCCATGTAGACTAAAGTGTACATTTAAACATGTATCGCTTATGTTATATCCACCAAGAAATCTCACCCCAGAAGGTGTTTGTGCATTTTTTATGATAGTCATACCCTGCACAGATGGCAAGTGTATAAATTGTATCCTGGTTTTTGCAGCCCTGTGCAGGCCTCTGATACGAAACAAGAAGCATGGAGCACTGTGATACCAAGTACTCACTGAAATTAGAGATAATCCCTATGCAAGATACAAATCTGCACCAGTTGGACCAAAAATTGCCTGCAAAATCTTCTTAGAAATCATAATTGCATTGTACCAAGTGATGGAAAATTAGCAAGTTCAGAACTCCTTTTAGTATATTGATTACATAACTTTTATTTTATATTGTTGTGATTCTTTCCTCCTCTGCCTCTGAGACACTTTCCTACAAGCCCACAAAGAGCCATGCATAACCTCATTGCCTAGGTCTACTTCACAACTATTGAAAGAAGCATATCAAACTTGTAGCTTGAAGACAGAGTTTGATAAATTATCTTATTTATCATAAGGGTTTCCTTATGTATGTAACAACCTATGGTCATCATATATTAAATAGTTCAAAGGTACAAATCCAGCATAATTCATGCATAAACAGTTCTCAAATAATTTGTGCTTCAGGATTTAATATAGGCATTTTAATTTCCCATCCCCCCCCCCCTTTTTTTTTTCCTTTTCCCCAAGCAGATTTTGGATTTTTTTTTTTTCTTTGTAAACCACATTTAGATCCGTGTTCTCTTCTCCATCAAAAGGTGACATTCACTGTATCAACCAAGGTATCTGAACAGAGTTATGTATTTGAGCTTAGAATTATTTTGATAACATGCTCTTGCTGTTTTTAGTTTAAGTAAGTAGGGAGCAGGCTTTCAGTTTCAAGGAAGAATTATGCAGTTATTCTGAGTTAGACACATACCTACTCCAAAATGTCAGTTAGCCAGATATTTGAGGCATTGGCATATATGTAGATATTCCAATGAAATAGATGGGGAAAAAAGGTTGAGAACAGAAAGAACGCAATTATGAAAAATCGTCTGAGTCACAGAAAAGGCCACTAACCTACTTTCCAACAAAATTCTGAGGTTTTCTTTGCAGTAAAACATCTGTCCAATTTTCTTACTACTGTCTAGGACATTTCTTACTAATGCCATTTGATTGTACATACAGAGGGATTTATGTTCTGGATCACAGCACTTGATTTCCAGGTGTGGTGTCTGGCAGTAGGAAAATTTACTGCAATTAAATTTTGTTGAATCAGCAAATTTCCAATATCATGTAAGCTCTTTCTACCTGTCTCTATTTAAGTTAAGTTTAATGTTTTCCACTCTTTCTATCAGATATATTCTGATTGAATTTATTTTCTCTGTATTCCCTAAACTATATATAAAAATAAATAAATAAATGAGCCTGTGTTACCCAAAAGCTTCAAAAGTATCTGGTTCATATTTAATCAATATCCTTTTGAGCATTTAAATGTTTTCATTATGTCCCTTTTTAACCATCTGTTCAAATTCAATAAAACAACTCACTAGTTTCTTTTTCTGTGGGTCATTTTGTAAGATTCATCTTTTATAAGATAGTAGCTGAGACATCTGTGGTTCAGAACCAGAGAAGCAAAATAATGTACAGTTGGAATCCAAGAGCAGAATAATGTCTTTAACCTGTAGCTCTCTTAAATAACCGTTTTTCATTTATTTCCTTTGGCACAGTTACATGACTACTCATTTGAGTAGCTGTTTCAAATATTGTATTCTTAAGGAAGCAAACTGTCACACTGCTGAATCTTCGTATTCTTCATACTTTCACTGTAAGTGCTCTGTCAGAGTCTGAAAGGTAGACCTCAGAGTCTATGTTTATTATAGCAAATAGATGGAGATGATCCTTACATCTGGCCCTACAGATAAAAGGCATAGCATAGCTTTTTCCATATGGTTAATCGCCTTCCTTTCCTCCCATGCTCCCTTCCCCCAGAGTAGAGTGGCCTGGTCTCTTCTGCCTCTCAAGAGTGGTTCTTGACCCATAAGAGTCCCCAGAATTATCCTTGAGTATCTTCTGGGGAAAACAAAAACAAAAACAAAACACTAGTTGCTACAGGTGAAATGTGTCACCTGTAGAAGAGAGTACCAACAATATAGTAGAATCTATCGTCATGTCCTAGTACTGACCTGTTTGTTTTGCTGTCATAGGCTTTATGATGTACATCTATATGGAAAACTATAAATATACACAACCTCAGTTCAAGTCACAGATTAAGCTGCAGAACACTATAAAAACTATGTGACAATCTTGATGCAGCCAAAACGGATACATTCTGAATATCCAGAAGGCTTATTATTTCAGGCTCAGGATTGCACTTATATATTCACTTCTGTTTTCAAATTGGCTTATGTTCTATAAGCTGAGAAGGTATAGCTCTCTTGCACCTGCCTGGAGTATACCATCTGCTGCTATCTTTTAATTAGCAGATCTGGTAATATTACATCTGTATGGTTTTACACAGACTGAATACGCACCCCAAAGACCTGTTTCTGGAGTGCCTGATCAGTGTCATGCCAGCACAAGTGAATGAGCCTTGGAGGCTGAGTTTCACTAACCAGTGGAAATATTGTAAAGAGTATATTTTTCCTTAGTCTTTACTGTAAACATATAGTAGAAATGCTTACATACAGTGTGAGTACATGCGTATGCATATACATGCACACATGCATACTAACACATGTATATGTAAGTGTAAGATATGTATAGTATAGATAGTACATGTTTTAGAAGTCCTGATTGTAGCATTTGCAGAAAACTTATTTGATGAGGAGGGTGGCAAAATTGTTTTGCCCTGAAGAGTGAGTTTTGGAAGGAAGATAATTCATCATGGTGTGTGGTGGGTAGACTTCTTAACATCTGCAAGGATAACACAGATTGTCCCATGATTACCTATGCTGCATTATTAATTTTTGTGCAGCAGATATTCAGTGTTGACCCATTTCTCAGAAATATGTCAGAATGATTTTTGCTTACTCTATTAAAGTAACACAAGCAAGAATATGAGCTTCTATTTTAACTAACCCATGTCGATCCATGAGGAGATAAGGTGATTTTCTTGCAAGCTTGTATTATGTTGCAGTGGTGGGGTGTATTCTGTAAGTCTGCAGTGTCAAGTAGTTTCTATCCATAGTTGAGCAGTACACTCAATACACAAGCAGAATCAGACATACATAGGTAGGGAAAAAATAAAATAAAATTAAATTGTACACTATATAAACCTATACTATATGGACATGCTCAATGCTTTTGGTATTTTCCTCCAAACGTATCTAGCTTCTGATCTAAAACTTATGTTATGACAAAGCTAAAATCAGATGAAAGAAGTCCAACTTTGTTAGGAAAGGTTGACTCACTGTGACCCAAATGTCTGGCCTGATATTGCTTTCATTGCTAGTAGTCACCCTACAGGCATTATCAAAGCAATTTAAACTACTGTACACCTAATTCACAGTGACACAATTAGAACATTAGTAAACTTAGCTATCTAGTCATTGCAAGTCATTGTTTTGTGTATGTGATGAAGTTGCAGCAGCATGAAGACTCCTGCACTTTAAGGACTGACAAACTACAAGTTAATTTTTTAGAACATTAAAGCATACAAAAAACATCTTTTCTTTCCTTTTTTTTTTTTTTTTTTTTTTTTTTTAAACATCTACTGCAGACATCCCTATAGGATAATCCCATGTTTGCTGAAGCTTTGACACTGAAGCATTGTAAAGCGAACCAGAAAGACAACACAGGGAATGTGTTTGGCACTTTTTCATGTGTTTGGCATACAAAATAGCCCCCTTGCTAGATCAAACTGCCACACGTCTTTCCCTGAACATCAGTAGATATAGCTTAGTCCCATCAATAGTTTACTGACCTGTGCTGTGATAACATTTCCATCTCTGGAGTACGCAGTATGTGACATTTTGCAAGTACGTTTAATGGGGATGGGGGAAGGGGAGATGACGTTTATCCTGCTTGTCGGAGCGTGCTGGACAGGGCCAAGGGTATCGATTGGGCACAAAACTCTCCTCAGCCAGCTGATTGCCACCCCTCACTTGTGTGTGGTCTTTGAACTTTGCAGCATTTGGATAAATGGAACAGTTTCTAGTGAGATCAGTTAGGTCTCAGCAAAACAAACATCCACAAAATTGAACAAAAACATATAAATAGTAAAAGAGGCCTTTGACATTGACTCAGCACACTTGATATACACAGACAGTCTTAATTCTATTGCAGGCTATTTGACTAAGAATGAAGGTGAATAGTGGAGATGATAAAATTTTTAAGATCTTGTTGCACACATTTCCAGAACCATTGTCCTTCCTATTTGCCTCAGGTCAGCACTAAAAGTGAAAGGTCAGAATAGCAATTAACTTATCTTCCTGACAAAAAACTGCTCGGTTCAGGAGTATTATGTAGCTCAATGTTTTATAAATGTAGGAAGGCTTTGATCTACATTATCTTCAGTAACTGATACTGACTGTGCCTGATTTTATTAATTATGCATCCAACGGAAATGAATCATAAGTTCAAATTAAAGGTTTTGGATCTTTTATTTTTATTTATTTTTGTCAAAACTTCACTTTTGATTAAAAGGAAAAACAAAGCAACATGAACTCTTAGCCATTACAATCAGTCTACTTTTTTTTTTTGATTTTTTGGCTGAAAAATTATTATAATATTGTACAGTAACCTATTCTGAGAATAACTTAATAATAAATTAAAGGTTTTGTTAAAAGTTAGGAGAAAAACTAGAAGCATTTTGTCCTGCAAGACAACTGGGAATGTGCAAAACAACAGCTTGATCATAAGGAAGTAAAGAGTTTGAGAAAGTTAAGAGCTGCTCCTCAGATGGAAATTTTTGGAGGTTCCTAAAGGAACCTTGCATGCAATATCAAAAATGATTCTTCTGAAGTTTTCGTTACTCTGCATCTTTTCTTGTATGTTCTTTTCTCTCATATGGGTATCCAAGGCTTACTGAAGTTTGCTGCTGTAGTTGATGAAATCAGCAATTTATTTGTATTATTACTTCCTGATTTATTTATTTTTCTATTTTTTTTTTTATTGACTATCTTTTCCAGGAATAAAAAAAAAAAAAAAATACATTAATGGCAATCACTATATGTTTTACTCTAAAATAGAGATGATAGAAAAGACTTGTCCTGGTTCTCTTCCATGCAACTCATTTTGCTACAAACCCGTGGCTTTTCTACCATGGGTTTGCAAGAAAGGGCTGTGTAGCTCCTTTCTACTCCTTTAGCAGAAAGAAGTACCTGGACATGCCTTCCATAGATGACCGCCACTTCCTAATGGATAAAACTTTCAGAAGCACATTGTTTTTTCACTTCATCTGTTTAGCTTGTCTTCTACCCTACCCCAGGAGATACAAGTAAAAGGAGCAATCCCTGCCTTGCATACTAGCTATTTTGTAATGTCTATTCTGGAGAAAGATGCGGGCAAACTCTCCACTTGGTTCCTTGTGGCCTTCTACTCTGTGAAGCTCATCCATGTTTTGCTATGGCAGACCTCTTTTTAGACTTATTTAGGCTTCTTAGCTACAAGCTGTTTCTTGGCCCTCCAAAGAGATGACTTCTGTGACATCTTTTGGGACTGAAGATGTTTTGATGAGAAAAGTTAAGGCTTGTGGGAAAGGGCTTTAAAGTAGTGCCTCAGAAATAACTCTTACACAAACACACTGTATTTAGTAGAATTTCATTAGAAGTAGAATTTCATTACTCTAGTCTGTTTGCCATTTGAACAACCTGTCCCTGATACTAAAATATTGCTACAAAGATATTAAATTCTATTGTCCTCTACTTAGAGAACCCTTGAACTACTTGAGACATTTAACCTGATGTTTAAGAGTTTAGATTTGTGTTAGAATATCAAATGAAGTTCCACTCCATTTAACAGAAACATTCATGTTTAATTAAAATTCACAGATAGCTAGAAACATGCAAGTATTAACTATCCATAATGCTCAAAGTGTTAGGGAATTAAAGATGAATTTAATCTTGTTTGAACCTTCTGCAGTCTTCTTTTTCTGAAAAATAAGTAATGCTGTCTTTTTGTTTATTGATTCTGTAAAAGGTATGTTTGAATATCTAGAGTTAGATTTTTTATTTATTTTTTTTCAGAACTAATTTTTTAACATCATACATAGATGTAGATAAAGTTGGTTTGTAAGGTTTTGTATAATACAAACGGGCAAGAACAAACACATATTATTTTGTCTCATCAGCGAAACATAATGTGTTCTTTGCCCTTCTAGTGGAATTGGTTGCTGTTATATAGCTTGTAATTTTCCTTCCTTTATTTTATTTTTTGATTAAACTGTGACATTTATTAACAAAGGATTTGGCTTTGTCTCTCTACAGCTTGCTTTCTAGGGAATTCACACTATTCTGTAAACTCTGTTTTCAAGAAGATATAAAATACTCATACATTCCCTCACAAAGCAGTGTTCAATTGAAAAAGCCATCTCAGTAACCAATGATGAATTAGTTCCATGAAAGAACCAAATCAGATAAAATGACAAGAACTCATGCAAATTTGCTAAATATAAAGGATATTTAAAAAAAAAAAATAATAAAAAGTCTTTGGGACATGATATATGCCTTTAGGACATGACATTGGATATTGCTACATGAATTAAATTTTGGAATGACAGGATAATTAATATAATAACTCCTTCCTCATAAACAGCTCCAAAGGTATGAAGAGGTGTTTATAAGAGAAACGTATTTCCATCAGCTTTAGTTCTGTAGGGGAAAAACAGAGGTAATATATTTAGAATTTGTTTTCGTTGCTGCCATCAGAAATATAGTACACTAAGTACTAGCATTCCCTTACTGTTTGTAATGAGAAACACACCTGTTGACACAGGTGGGCATCATTCAAAAATAGAGTTGAAGCTTGTATTACTGTACTGGCTCAGTCATATGTAATTATTTTATGTCCTAGACCCAGAGTCATCCACAAGGACCAAGTGTACTGAGTGCTCTAAAATAGCTACAGCAACATCAGAACCTGGTTTATCAGAACCTTGGCTTACAAAGCATCCTCTACCACTGGGGCAGAGATAGGCAATTCATTTACTAAACAAGGAATAGTTTCTGGTTTAGCAATATAAGGGAGGCAAAAATGGCTTCCAGATCTGGCTAAATTCATTGACTACTTTATGTAGTCTATAGCTGAATAGGATAGATAACAAACAAGCAAACAAAAACAAGTATCAGACTTAATTTCACTCTTCCTTAGATGAAACTCTTCAGGGTTTTTTGGTTATCTGCTTGTTTCAAATTATGGTCTTGAAAATAATAAAAATAAAATTTCCCCCTCCCAAAAGTGAGGTCAGCAGAAAAGATGCAAACACGGATATGCTTGTATCACTTGTTTTTGAAATAAAATCTAGGTGAATGGTAGGAGTAGAGTATGTTCCCAAGGTCAAGAAGTAAGCAGCCTTTAGTTGTGGGTGTGCATTCTGCTTTTCTCTGTGTGTGTGTATTTGTGTGTGTAACATACCTCAGGATTTGTTGATACTTTCCTAGAATAAACTTCATAACAAATCCAAAAAGAGCAAGGTGGAAAGTCACGTTCCCTCATGGGTAGCTGCAACTACCACTGCTCACATTCTACCTGTCTGTCTGAGAGCAAACTCTGGTTCTCAATTTTGTAATGGCTTCACCACCTGCAGACCCTAGTGCAAGCAACACACACCCAGGATGGCATAGGTGTGACTGATGCCTCCAAGGAAGGCAGAGCCTGATGAATAAGGCATTACAGTGTGTTAGTTATCATCAGCTGCTAGCACTCTGAAGCCCAACATAAACTGGCAACACAGATACAAGCAAAAAGTAGATTTCTGTATGCCTTGGTGAGAAGAAAGTGGATTTTCAAATGCCAGCTAGAGCTTCTAGGGTGGCTAGCTGCCTAGAAAAATGAACTAAATCAGCGCATATGTCATGTGCTTTGGCCTGGCCTTCTCTCTGGATGCCCCTATAAGCTCTCTCAGGCCCAGAGTGGATTTGACAGATGGTTTAGACGGTAGTACCCAACTCATGCCAGGCAAACCTTCCTTGCCAGGGGCCAGTAGTCTCAGTTCTCACGTAGCTATAGCCTGGCTTTGCAAACATGTAATGAATTTATAAATTTGGAAATTGAATATAATACCAGCAGCAGACATTTTTTCATGTTTTTTTATTTTAATTTACAGATTGCCAATAAGAATCAAGTAAAATATTTCAGTTTATACAAGACATTAATTCTGCACTCTTAAGATGTTGTTTGTTCAAGAAAGCTCAAATTGGATGCAGCAGCATCTGTTTTTCTGTTCTGCTTTCATCTAATTTTACAGCTGGATTGTCTGAGCCACAAGAAGGTCAAATGGTTTGCCCTGACTCTGCCTATGAATTTATGGCATATGTTTGACAATCAAAGCCCATATGCTTGCCAGAAATGTGTTACATGTTTTAAAAGTATGGCTTAAAATAATGTCTTTTTTTTTTTTTTTTTTTTTTTTTTAATAGGAAAAGGTACTGCTACTAAAGTGATTTCTTTTTGTGATAAATTAGCAAGAATAAATTGATAACACTAATTTGTCACTAGACTTTTGCTGACAGTAATATTTCACTGATTTTGTTTTTCTTTCTACTGTAATCTTTTAGGAAAAATCTTTTATATCTTATGGCAAATTGTACTGCAAAGCACACACACACACACAAAAAAACAGTTTACTTCAAACTTAACTGTTGGAGTTTGAATCCAAACCCAGTATTTTTTAAGATGGAGAAAACAACCATTTGGTTTAATATTTCAAATCCTTGCTTTTGTGTATCTAATTACACACACACACACAAAAGAAAGAAAAAAAGGCAAGGAGGCAGAACTCTTTCTCTCTTTCTCTCTCCCCCTACCTCCTACTTTTTTTTCTCTTTTTTTTAGTGTAGAAAAGTTTTTCAGGTAAAGCAGGCAGATTAATTTTCAAAATTAATTCATCCATGGCAGTTTAGCACCTCAGGATAACATAAACCTTATTCAGTGAGCATGACGAGAGACTTGTTGCTTGCTGAGGGTCACTACAACGGTTAGGCAACAAGGGGCTCACAACTGGAAATAAGTGTAACCTAAAATCCTGTCCTCCTGAGCACATGGGACTGGGATTAGGCTAGCTGAATTGCTCCAAATAGCAACTCATCACCTGACGAACTGTCATGACAGAAGGTACTGGCACTAAGCTTTACCTTTCCATAGATATCATTGGCTCATATTTTTATACTCACATATGTATATATAGGAATACACACACACATGTTTCAAATGATTGTAGAATCATTTTCATGAAGTTCTTTTTTTATTATTTATTTTTCTCCCGTCTTTTCCAGAAATGTTTCACAGACCACACTGAACATGCTTTCATCTTTCATCTCCCCTTTTCATCTCCCCTTTTTAAGAAAGTACAATGTGACAAGTTCACCAGAGTTCAGTAGATGTCAGTTCCAGCCATGTTTCCTCTGGTCTGAAGGATATTTTAAAGTGTTCTCAGTGTGTTTGGTACCACTGAGAGGTGGTTCACTATATCCAAACTCAGGTGCAATTACTGGGATCAGTCGTGTGTATTGAACTGGATTTTACTTCACTTCACAAGCAAAAACCAGAATGACCCCTCCTACATATATTATCACATAGTGAAATATCTCCTATCTGTCAAAATGTTACTGCTCTTAGAATTTTGAAAGTCTTGATGTTGTCAGCCCTACACCTTAAATTGTATGGTACTTTGTTGGAAATGAAGGTCTGAGGTGTCAGGCTGCTGTTGACATCTATGCCAATATTACAGGTATGGTGTCTCACAGTAATTCTTTCTCTGCTTTGTTTTATTTATTTATTTTTCTGGATACAAATGGATGTGCAATATTCATATTTACATGATTGCACCTGATTCAGTGAAGATGCGTTTAGCTTGTGTATCTTTGTGGAAGGGAGTGGCATATTTCTTAATTTTAAATTTTTCTTAACACCTAAAGTACAAGGTAGGCAGCTCCCAGATACTCTGTGACACTAAGGCTACAAGGGACAGTAAAGTAGCTATTGTAAGGTGAGCAGGGATTGCAGCTCCTCTTGATGGATCTCTTTAGGAGGCCCTTTGCTGTAAAGGGCTTTAGGAGGTTCACAGAGACTCAGGAAACTACTGAACTTCTGATTAGAGGTATAAATAATAAAGACAAGTTTAGTGGTTTTTTTTGTTTGTTTATGCTGGGATGCTCCCGTGGTATTTTTTATTTTTTTTTATGGGAATTGAGATTTAAATTTAACTTCAACTCTTTTCTAGACAAAGTAACAATTACTTGTAAAAAATGAACATATATTTTTCAACAGATAAACAACACTGTAAAATAATTAGAATTCAAGTTTACATATATTTTCTATTTTCTTTCAGCATGCTGTCACTTGCTGTACATTCCAGAGGCCCTCAAAATTCCTTTAAGCACTGGATACACAGTTTCATTCTTTGTAATGTTTACTTCTTAATTAATAAGAACAAAATCACTCAGAATATTCATTGTTTCACCTCTTTTGATCATCACCTGGTTAGTTCACATTTAAGTGGCAACTTAAAAGGTCTTACAGAAAACATTCTTGTTTTGTTTTCAATGATGTTAATGTGCTCGTAAATCTTAAATTTTCCAAGAAATATGAACTCTATTGTCTTTGATGAAAGCTTTTTAGTCAAAACACTACAGTAAAATCTTGTTGTATGTTGGACTGTACATATTCTATTGAACTCTGTTAAATACAAATACAACTACAAATCCTTTGAATTCAAGTGTTGTACATAGGCTCATTTTTCAAAGGAAGCCATTGAAGCTGCTGAGAACATATTTTTAAAAGCTCTTCAGGAAGAGCATTTTATGGAAATCTTACAGAAAAATTCTGTTTGAAGGTGATTTGGGGTCACTTGGGAAGGATGCAGCTATTTTTAGATATTTGCTTTTTAACCTGCTTTATGTGAAGATGTGGAGTATGTGGCATTGCTTTGATATCAGGACAGAAGAAATTTTCCATAATACTTGCTGATCTCTCACTTTTCCCCACTACTGTATCAGTGTATTTAATAGATATTTAATTTAATACAGAGTTATTCCTTATTTCTCAGTAAAATCTACTTTATGATTTAAATAGCAGTGATACCTCACCATAAATCTAGCTATTTTTTTGTATAGATGAACTCAAGATTATATCCAGGATTGATTTTGAAAGCTGTAAGTGGTTTAGGGGGAAAATGTAATTTTCATTGGTGTTTTATGTTTATTTTCAAACCACATTATAAAAGAAAGGTCTCTGTTGCTATTTTCAAACTACAATTTTAAGTATTATAAACTTAGGTATATTATGCAAATTAAATGGTTTAGATTTTGATGTGAGGGAAGAGCTTATCATAGGAGCTGCAGTTCTTTAATTTCTAAAGCCAGAGCAATTGAGATACAGGCTCTGTTTAATTAGAAATTGTGAGATGGATAAAATGAGAATAACAGAAGGATTTCATTTCCACTTATCCATTTCTAATAAATATGCATTTTCACAGCAATGATACATGCTTAAACAGTTACACAGAACTTCCATTTTATTTATGCGGTCTGTTCCCACTACATTGAGGAGCTTCTGAAGTGTAAGGGTCTATGCTGAATTAAACCAAGAATTAAACGCAAAATTTGATTTGATACTCATCTGAGACAATATATGTGTTCTTCCCATCCTTCCAAATAAGCATTCCTTCAAACTTTTCTCCTGCCAATTCATCAAATATTTTCTCTCAGTGGCCCAAACTGCTAGTGTCAAACCAGAGACCTGCCATCTCTCTAATCTTGGCAAACCTTGCCATTCATTTTACTGCTTTGTAATGGGCTACACATCTGAGTGATATAAAGGAGTTCTGTTGGAAAGCTATGCAAGATTTCTTACATTGGAAGTTGTATTTTCTTCTGGAAATGTAATTTCTAGTTTGCTTTCTAAAATATACCTAGTGGATTTAGACTGCGCCTGAATGTAGTCTGAATATCTGCCATGTCAGAGCTATCAGCATCTGAGATTTTAGGCTAAAAGCATGTAATGCACTTAATCCAGCAGATCATATTCCTTCATGATAACTGCATACATACAAAGAAAACTTGTGTACCAGAAGAAACTCCACAAGAATCTGAGATGCACTGAAGTGCTCAGCTGCCAGGAGTGAACTGCTAAATTATCTCTTATTTCTCATTTCTGATCCTCAAAGGAAATCTAAAAAAGACCTTCCTTGGGAATTCACAACACAAGTTCTTTTCTTGCCTTGTCAACCTTCTCCTGGCCAAATCCTTTCTGTAACACATCTCTCTTCCATAGGACTATCCGCCTTTTTCTTTCAAGGATGGGATATCTAACACACAAATGCTAAGCAGTTGCTATCAGTAGATGAGCCTTTCTATTAAGGAAACTTCTGCAATAAAGGGAAGAAAAATCTGCTGCTACCCCAGCTGTGAGGAGTGGTTCTAACACATGCAGGATTGCACAGGTGGCAGAGATTTCTAATAAATAACCACAGATTTAGCACAGACCATCTGATTTGGGAGGATAAAGTGATGTACATGTGCTTTCCATATGATTTTACTGCAGAAGGAACAGTTTTATTTTATTCATGCTTATGAGGCCCTAAGAAATAGTCCCACAGGTAAACTCTTAAACTCTAAGTAGTGTGGGAAGGGATATCCTGAATATGGGCATTGGAGAGGCATCTGTCCTGCTACAGAGATCCACTGCAGAACTTGTTTCAAGCTGAACAATTAGTTAGAAATACACAAACCAAAATATATTCATGATGATATGATGGCTGGTTTTGGCCATATACTCTTAGAATCACCACAGCTACTTGGATTTCACTAATACTACCACCCAGCTTCTTCGTATAAAATATAATGATGTGCCTGTTTTACCAATGAAAAGGCAAAGAAACATGTTCCATGGCTCTTTAATGAGTCAGTGTAACTTACTTTCAGAACATTTTAATACCTATGCCTTGACAGTCTCTGAAAATGAGTGGTAATTAGCCTTCTGGGTTGGCAGGAAATTGCTATATCGATCATCTCTGGAAATACTGTATATGGAAGGGAAAAAAATCCATAGGAAAAAAAAAATGTTTATGGTGGGTTGTTGAAGTCTGGGGGACTTTATATGTTTTTTAGCTTGAAGAATTATTAATACTGAGGCAAACACTGATGAACAAAATGTATTACTACTATTTAGGCATTTATGAATTGCTTTTACTACCGCTAGTGCAAATCCAATAAAATCTCCTGAAAGAATCTAAGATTGCTTTTAAGTAAGACCACTTAAGGCTCGGTTGTAAAGGAAATATTGCTCTTTAAAAATGTAAAACAAATGTAAAACAGGACTTTTCAAGTTAAGCTATCTCTAAATAAAAGATGATGAGATATTTAAAGAGTTTCAGAGTTCGCGTTAAATGCATAATTCAGGACTGAATCTTGAAAAGGGAATAAAAATATAAAAGTCTTTTGCAATATATCTTTGCAATTCTATATGGTTTGTCTGGAAAGTTTAATTAGCACAGAAGACATGAAATGTAACTAAGGAAATAGTTTGGATTATACTGATTTTCAGGTCTTAAGGAATTGCTAACTCTTCAAAAATTCTTTCAGTATATAACAGCTCCTATTTCATGATTTGCTACCTTGTGATATGTAAGAAAGATTTGAGTGCTGTCAGTTAAAGCAGATGATGCTATGAAATGGCCATTTGTGGTTTAAATGCATAGTTCCAGGAGACTAACTTAGTGTAGGAATTTAAAAATCAAATGACCCTGGAAGACATCCTGGTTGTCTTCAAGGCTTACGTTGCATATGTACCCATATTGGTCTCTGAAATGCAAGCATATGTCAAGGAATACCTTGTAAAAAAACACTGAAGCCTTGCTATGTGATTAATGGTGGGTTTTATCTAGATGCTTGACATTAGTACTGGGCCCATCATCCCTAATATTTCAGATATTCGTATAAGAGCTATATGAACAGAATAGCTAGAATAATGTACATTTTTTATCAGCTAAGATTAGAATGCAGTAGTCTTCTAATCAGAAAGGTGAAGACTTTCATATCTTAAAGAGGAGAAAAGATTTTTTTTTAAGAGTATTTCTGTAATCTGAAGTTACTTTTTTTATACGTCTCAATAATTATTTTTAGTAGGGGC
The DNA here is from genome assembly GCF_964035555.1 of Netta rufina. Lineage (NCBI taxonomy): Eukaryota > Metazoa > Chordata > Aves > Anseriformes > Anatidae > Netta > Netta rufina. The sequence continues at coordinate 104,914,572 of NC_140123.1, forward strand.
ATGGTGAGCTTTCAAACTGTCTTTTTTTTTGAGTGTGAGATATAGAATATGAAAACATCTTGAAGGTGGTGGGTTTTTTGCTTCTGCAGAACTGCAATAAACACAATTTGTATTACACTCTTTTTCCATGGCTGTGGAAAATCTCAGGACCTCATAAATGACACAGCCATTTGGTCTGCGGTTCAGTAAATTTGGTTAGATGCTTTGCTGGAAAAATACCATCTCTGTAGGCAGAATGCATCACAATGGGAATTCTGCTCCATATTTTATGCTGACTAGGCTATGCTTCTACTCATTCTTCCTCCTAATCAGAAAAAAATGTATATTTCTGTTATTTCAGAGAAATATGTGAAGCAGCCTGCTGTTAGTGTTTTTCTCCTGTGGACCATGCTATTTTGTCTTTTTCTTGTTGTGCAAAGCTACATCTGTCACCATTATCTACTGCTGTTCTGCAGTTTTTGTGTTGTTACCAGATCTGTCACTTCCTGGGTTAAGCCAAACTAAGAAAAAACAGACTAAAGTCCCAATGAAAGTAAAGTATAGCAGTTTCCAAGTTACTGGTGATTAATGTGTTAATGTCCAGAAACGCTGAGGCATAACAGCACTAGCACCTTACCAGAATATTTAACAGATATTTTCATCTTTGATTTGAATGTGTAATCTTTGAAATATTATGATGCTCTGTAGTGACATTAATATTTCAGATATCAATGGACAGGGGTCATTAGATAGAAGAGTAGTGATTTTGGGTGCCCCTGGAAAGGATGGACATTACAATGTAAATGGCATATAGGAGATAGATGTTTCTTCTGAGAGATCATGAAACTTTAATACAAATGCTGTGTTAAACTGATGTATTATGAAACTCACTGTAATACGAGAGGGAGATAGGAGGACATTATCTGTTACGAATGTAGTGAAAATTGCTTTGTTATGGAAAATTAATGAGAACCCCGTGGCCAAAGAATGGGGGCTTAGTCTGGTTTAACCTTCCTTTCAGCTTCTACAATGATTTTTTTTTTTTTTCTGACTTGTGTAGTTCTAAATTAAGGCTGTCTTTGAGCATATTCTTTAGTCTTTTTTTTCTGAGCTATTTTAAAATTTTATAATAAAACATTATAAATGCAGCCAAGAATTCAGTAATTTGTTTTAAAGAGGTACCTTAGTCTTTGTAAACCTGGTATAAATATGTGGGTGGGAGATGACAAACCATGAGATAGACTTCCTATGAGAAGAATGAATGCAAACGTGGACCCACAAGAGAAAGAAATCTGACTCACTTGGGGGGGGGGGGAATTGTACCTTTTTAAAAGGAAGCCATGAGTTAATGGTTGATGAATAATTCTTGATGAATTCATGGCAGTTTTTCTACACCTAGAACTTACCCAGTCCTAGACATTCTGTAGTTTGTCTTCCTTAATATTTTGGACCTGAATTGGTGTTCGTTTTGCCCTGTTGTCCTGGGAAGTCTCTAATTAATTTCATGCAATGAGACTGTATTTAATTATTGTCTAAATTAAATATTCCTAATATCTGCCCTTGTAACAAGCTGGAATTCACTGTATATTACATTTTACAAGGCTCTCTGTTAGGAAACTGTAAAATAAAATACATTATGTTCTGGAACAAAAATGTGAAAAGCAGCAGTAAACATATTGAACAGATTTTTCAGAAGATGTAAAGTATTAAGAAATTGAAGTTTACATTTATGGATGTGCATATTATGCCATGTGTAGAATACTGATTTTTCTCCCTCCATCTTTGAGCTTTGTAGATTAAAACTGTGCTTCTATGCACATATCAAAGATTCATATAAGAGTAAGCTTCCATGGAATTCAGTGTTAAAGGCTCAAACCTAAAATGGGAAAGAATTAGTTTTTGTTGCTATGGGAACATATACTTCATTTAGTCCTTAAAGAAAAAGAATATACAAATTTATGATAAAAAATAACACTATTAGTCCACTTGGTGGGGCAGGAGGCACTAGAAATAACTATGTAATCTGGGCAAATAATATCTCCCTGTTGTGTACAGCATGATTACATTGGAAAAAAAAAATCTTCTTGTCAGTTTATTACTCCATTGCAATCTTTTTTCTATAAGTTCACATTTGTTTGCATTGTAAAATCACAAACTGCACATAAATAAGTGGTTTAGTCATTATTTGCCTTTGTAAGGCATCACTGGGGATGGCTATTAATTCTCAGATGATTATCTTTATTTCTTTGCCTTTCATAAAATTGTGTATGAAGGCGAGATCTCAGCATGTCTTTATTCAGCTACCAAAGAGTAAAGGAGAGAAATTTGATGTTGCAATTGAGTTTATTCTAAGATACTATTAATATGAATATGAAAGTGAGTTCTGCTGCTGACTCCTGGGTTTGCTTCTTTGCTTGAGAAACAAAATTTGCTGACTGTGAAGGAAGTAGTGGTAAATGTCTCACAATTAGACTGCTTTTGCTTGAAGAGTAATAGATCTGTGGAGAGGTTTTTTGATGCTCTTTGCTTCTTTCTTCCCAAATTTTTTTTTTGGTAAATGCCTCCTGTGGGTAGACTCAACTTGAAAATTTATCTGTGGAGCATTATTCAGAAAAATACCTGTTTTTTGTTTGTTTGTTTGTGTTTGTTTGTTTGTTTGTTTTTACTTGTTTTTGTTGTTTTTTTTTTTAAGCCTAAAAAGGTTCTGAAATTAAACGAAGTGCACTTTTTGACTGAAATCTGTGGCATGATTTTCTTACTTTTTTAGTATTATGATCACTTTGTTCTTTGTACTTGCAAATGTGGGTAATGCAAATTCATGCTGCCTTTCACATGCAGCGTTTGTGCAGTTTCAGGCATATATTTATTCTCCTATTTCTCTAAAATTTGATTTGATTTTCATGTTCATGTGGACATACAAATAAAAAGTGAAATACAATAGAAATAGCAAATATTATATGATCTTCCACTGAAATCCTGCAAAGATGCACTTTCTATTATAATTTAATGTAAAAATACTCTAACTCTTTTGGCTGCTTCTGGCATGCTATTATTAATGTTGGGAACATCTATATTTTAACAAATTCCAAACAACACCTGCCCTTTCCAGATTATGTTTATAGAAAGAGCAAGCACAAAACAGCAAAATCGGTAAGAGGTACAAACCAAATTTAGCATAGAAGTGGAAAGACAGAGGCTGAGTACTCTCTCACTTCATCTTTGTGATAGAGAGACAGAATGAGCAAAATGTTTTTAATCTTTTGAGAATCATAGCATGATCCAGCACAATTTCCACCTCTTATATGATTCTGCTTTTGCTATAAGCAGCTAACATTGCTTTTGTTGAAATGCTGCCATTATCATTTAATCATAAACTATGTGAAGTGCTGTGCCCACTCAGCGCAGAGATCGTTCTTTGGCCTAGAGACAAACTATTGAAGTGGTGATTACATTTCATTCTTTCAAGTAAAATCCTCTTCCAATAAATGAACTGGTGAAATGTTTCAGTTAAGACAAACTCCTAGAGCATTTTACTTCGCTGTGGATTGTATGAAATGCATTCTGATTCTGTCACCTATCCAAAATAGGTGACATACTGAACCACTGTCCTCAGGTTGCACTCAACTCTTCAGCAAAGGAAAAAGAAGCAGTGTGGTATAACTACAATGGGGCATTTTAGAAGTTGTGTTTTAGAAGCAATTAAATATACATGATTGAAATTGAAAGAACATGGCTGTGACTGTTGGACAAACCTGTAAACTAACTTCATCGTCACTGTGGAAGAGAGACGAGCATGTGCCGTTTCTCATCCATGTACAATCCCTGTTTCCTCCCTTACTGTGTTTCAGCTCCCTTTCCAAAGCAGTCTTGAAGTACATGAACTGGGCCACAAGTGCCACAAGAGTTCACAAGATCCACAGGACCAGACCATAGCTCTTCTCAGGAAAATACCTTGAAATGCTTATGGTGTGCAATTTAGGGCCTTAGCCACAATGCTTGATTCCACAAATCCTTTCCTGCTGGCCACCCTACCTTATGTCATCTGAGCTCTGTCTCATCCTTCATCTCCTATTAACATTAACTATTAAAATTGCCCTGGAAACATATAGGCATATTTAAGGGAAACATTTACTCTTTTAACAATTAAGAGTTTTTTGGTGGTGGTGGTGGTTTTTTGTTTTGTTTTGTTTTTGCTTAAAAAACAAATTGGATTTTTCACTTTGAAGGATTATTTTTATCCAATTTTCAGTTGATTGCTCTAGTAATTCTTACCTTATTCTTCTCAATGGGAAAAAATTCATGTTGATGTCAGAGGAGTTATGAAACTATATATATGCATTTGCAGACAACACAATGAAGGTTATCATTAAGGAAAAATACTTGTACATTTTCTTTTTAAAAAAAAATAAAAATGTATCAGGGATGGGGAACTTAACAATAAAGCAAGCAAAATTGCTTGTAAGTTCTGATCTGACTCATATGCTGAAAAGACTGGTTCTTACAAAAGTCAGTTTTAATAGTGTGTCTTTGGATGGCTCTCTCACATCAAAATGTGAGAAAGTGTACCAAAAAAAGTGCATTTATGTGGTAAAGGTTTCCGTGTGTTGTTCTCCCCAACTTCAAAATCTGAATGGCCATGTTCATTTTCTTTATTCATGGGCCACTGACTGAACAGTATGCCTGGCGTTGCTTTTGGCGTGTTCATAAAACATAAAGGAAACTTCACATCAAACAGGTGTACTCGTTTAGTGGAACTAATGTGCCATGGCTACTTTCAGTCACCTATATGGGCCAGGAAGAAATCTTTTTATCCTCAGTAAGTAACTGTCTCTTTGTATACTTTTTTCATTTCTACAGAAACATTAAAAATTGTCTTCAGGTAGAAGTGATGTTTCAAGAGAATAAACAAGTGATACCATAACTTGTCTTTCTGAGGTACCTGAGTAAGCTTAAGCTGGCTGACACAGAGTATTTTCCTTGCCCTGGTTACTCTTGTTTCAGAAGTTGCAATTGAGGTGCCACTAAGAGGTGTCTTCTGCCTTCTCTCTGGCTCTCATATGCTTCCTGACATCTTTGGATGCACTGCAAATTGTGGCAAGCATCTCTCCCCTCAACAGCTGTGATTTACCTAAATTGTGATTCATTTTCTAAAAGTTTTGGCCTCTTTAAATAATCTAGATACACTAATATTTAGCATTAATTGTCTTGGCATCTTTAAGGGGTGGTGTAGGGAAGAAGACAGAGAAAGAAAGAATTGTCAGGTAGCTGGGATGTGTAAATCACATTCAGGCCCCTACGTGTTCCTAACTTGAAGTATGAATATGAATCTCATCTTCTGTATTGCAGACTGGGATTGTGCCCTTTGTGGTGGTTGGCAAGTGAAATAAATTTACTGAATCTGTCTGTATTGTGGAGGCACGTAGCTTAAAGAAAAAGGAGGGACAAGGGAGCTTAACCTTTAGTTTCCTACATCTGTGGCATATCAAGCAAATATTTTAATTTATTTAACTCACATTCTACATCTCAGATCTTCTTGGACTATTTTGGAACTGGGGAATGGGAGAGGAGGAACAGCAGTGGACATTTTTTATCCTTTTTATTTTAAACTACATCTTGGACCTTAAAATCCTACCTAGTAAACTGGAACTTTAAGAAAAAAATGTTATATGAAATTAAGTGAAATAATGCTGTCTGTTTCACTTATGAGTCTCTTTCAGAATAACTTTAGATAAAATGTGTGCTTGTGCTTAGATACATTTATTTACATACAAATATATAATTAACTAGATATATATATACATAATGTATAACTAACAGTATGCATATGTAAAAATATGTGATTAACTATACTAGTATCTGTATGGAAATATAATTTACAGCCTATCTTCCTGATGGTATGAATATTAACAAGTGAATTCTACGTCCCATTAAACTGTCTTGTGTGTTTTTTTTGTTTGTTTGTTTGTTTGTTTGGGGTTTAGTTGTTTAAATTGGTTGGAAACAGAAATGCTGAAATACTACAGCACCATTTTCCCATTCTGAAAAGCAGAGTTGTTCCAAAGAATGTTTATCAATATGGCAATAGGTGTTTTTATATATACGTACTTGTAGCCCAGAAAGCCAGCCATATCCTCGGCTTCATCAAAAGCAGCGTGGCCAGCAGGGTGCGGGAAGTGATTCTCCCCCTCTGCTCTGCCCTTGTGAGACCCCACCTGGAGCACTGCATTCAGCTGTGGGGCCCCCAGCACTAAGAGGATGTGGAGCTGTTGGAGCAAGTCCAGAGGAGGGCCATAAGGGGCTGGAGCACCTCTCCTGTGAAGACAGGCTGAGGGAGCTGGGGCTGTTCAGCCTGGAGAAGAGAGGGCTCCGCAGGGACCTTATAGCAGCCTGCCAGTGCCTAAAGTAGGCCTACAGGAAAGCTGCGGAGGGATTCTTTGTCAAGGAGCAATTGTCAATCTTTGTGATGGTTTAAAACTAAAAGATTTCGGTTAGATATTCAGAAGAAATTGTTCATTCAGAGGGTGATGAGGCAATGGAACAGGTAGCCAAGAGAAGCCGTGAATGCTCCATCCTTGGAAGTGTTCAAGGCTACTTTGGATGGAGCTTTGAGCAACCTGGTCAGATGGGAGGTATCCCTGCCATTTCAGGGGGATTGGAACTAGATGATCTTTAGGGACTTTTCCAACTCAAACCATTCCATGGTTCTATGATATAAATGTACGTGGGCCTCACCGGCCCATGAATGGGAGTTAGTTAATGGCAATGTTTGTTTGTTTGTTTGTTTGTTTGTTTTTTTGTAGTTCATGGTTCCTTGGACCAAACGGGTTATTGTTGGGATACAGTTATCCCTACAAACATTATCCCTGCTCCCATCAGATTTGTACATCTTTGTTGAAACAGTCAAAACAGGTATTTTGACAACAGTAGCTACTACAATATTAAGTTAAATGAAGAGATTTTTCTACTGTCTTTATAATCATAAAGATAAAAATCTTGCGAAAAAAAGTGTAACTTCTATTATATATATTTATGTTTAATAAATATATAAAATATATAAATGTATATTGTATATACTATATAAAATCTACATTTATTTATAGATCATTAGAGTTTAGATATTTATATAATCAAGAATAAAATATAATTTTCATACCTTGAAAATCTGCTTTGGTATCAAGTAGGTAAAATGCAGTAGGGTATTGCTGAATTTCTGAATGATTGTTTGCTATATGCATCTGACTCATTTTCCTGGAAATGTTTTGGTGTTTTCTTTTTAATTTGATCCTTATCCTGCAAAAATTATTGAACATCTGTATGGCTAGACAAATCAGTTATAAGGATAAAAAACAAAGACCACTTTGATATCCTTTGCAACTGGCTACCTCCTTTTTGCAGAGCTGAAGAAAATATATAGTTGTTATTGACAATTATAATTATTGTGGATTTGTTTTGCTAATGTTTTTTTCTTGCCTTTTGTTTTGAATCCACAGCTACTGGCTACTATTTGAAGTCTAGACACCTGAGTTGGTTTGAGAATTTCTGGTCTATCCCATTAATTTCTAGTGAAAAATATGATATTAAATAATAATAATAATTTTGTTGGTATTATCTAATACATCATAGAAATTAATAAAAACAAGGATTTGACTTAGTTTATAATGGAAGAGAGTGTGTTTGATAAGCAGCAGTACAAATAAAACCGTGGGTGTACAATTAAATTAAATTATAGAAATCAATCAACTTTTTTCTTCAGACGTGACAAAATCTGAGGAATTTTTTTTCACATTCAAAATGTTCATTTTCAGTTTTCTTCATGCCCCCAAGAACAACATTTCCAGCCAAACCTCTAAAGATAAAAAATCCTACATTTTACATATGCTTTGCTTGCAGTAACAAATAATCTCTTGTCAGTACTGAGCAAGAAACTCAGATGGTTTAAATCAACACAGACTTCAATAAAGCTGTGTTGATTTACCTATTAGATATTTATGTAAAGAAAGTCATGAAAAATTACTGGCCTACAGAAATTTAACATATTACCAACTTACCAATATTTCAGAGTATTTCTTTGGAGGAAATCCTTCTGATTAGCAATAAGATTTAATTAATTTTGCAGTTTCATTTTGTGGTAAACAAGGTGAAAATGACCACCTAGGGTAACATTTCTCAAAACTATTTTATGATAGAAACACATCTAAAGGAATTCATGCAATGACAAGATTTGTGTTCAAATCCAGGTGTGTGTATATATAAAGGATATGGAAACACAACCTAATATTTTATTTATAGTTTACACTGATAATCTCACTCTCCTAAGATTAGTCAGTTTTCATTGTGCTCTGCTCCTCCACAACACACATGGTCTATTTCCATCGTCAAACGTGGAACTTTCTTATGAAAGGATGATTTGGTTTCTCTGAGACAAGGAGAAGATTATCACCACTGTATAAGCACATTAAACAGTGTCCAAATGGCTAAGACCTAGACTTTATTCTCAATGTGTTTAATAGGAAGAGAAATATAAATGTTGGAATTCTTTCACTGAGTTCTTCAGGTGCAGGAGATCACATGTATACTACAACATGGGTGTGAAATTAATTGTTTCCTAAATGCTACTTTAATTCAAATAAAAAATAAAAGGTAAATAAATAAATAACAACATACATTGGGCATTTACCAGTAGTGACTGTGGGTAGTGGAGAAGAATGGAGAAGGCGTGCAAAAAGTGCTATAATGGATAGCAGGAAAAAATAAATAAAAAATATACACAATGGCAACATTATAAACTTAAGTAGCTAAGTGAAACATTTCATTCATTTATTTAATTAATTAACTTTTTTTTTTTTTTTTCTAGCTCTGGACAGAAAAGTAGTCTCTTGCAAGAAAGGTAGACAAGATATGAGTTGGAGCGCTTATTTATTCATTCACATGAAAGTTGGAATAATCATGCTTTCTAAAATTTCTCTGCTATATGTTACTTTCCGAGGTAGCTTTATAACTAGTATTCAAAATTCCACATATAAAATAATTTCCTCATCTGTTCACCACAAAAATGCTATTCCACTTAGTCTAGGAGTGCTCAGACACTGAGCAATGAGGTTATCTTTCCCCCCAGCCTACCACTGCCCCAAAACAATTAGGTTTAGGGAAAATTAGGTACTGCTGAGACCTGTAATTACAGAAGCTGGAATCTAGCCAGGTCACTCAGATTAACATGGCTAAACAACCTCAGTGATCATAAGTGGCCTTTAGTTTAGTTTTTCTTCTTATCTGAAAGACAGAACCTCCTACAGCACAATGCCCGCTGTTATCAAACTTGATGTTTAGTCTGAATGTTGTCCTATTTCTTTGTGCTCTAAATAGAAATTTGTTTGAACCAGTTTTTAATTATTTATCTGAAAGTGGTGCTAATTACATACCTGTTACTAATGTTTTCTCATATAGAAGATTAAGTTTAATGAAGTGTATAGAAAAAAATGTTGGCAATCTTCAGAAATTTCCTGTATTACAGTTCCCTGTACAAAAGTTCCCTGTTCATTCAGTTTTCATTCTTTCTTCCCAGGATAATATTAAACAGGGAATGAAATGTTCTTAGAGTTGACTTCATGACTAATTCAAAATGGTAATAATTGTAGATCTCATCTGGGTAATGTCATCTTGTTGAGATCAAATGTTTTCTGCTAAGAAGTAGACAAATGTGGTATTTCGCTGTAATGGAGTTGGATTTTTTTCTGCTTCCTTTCATTTTCCTAATGTCTGGGATTCAGAATGAATTCATGTCACTTCACTTTTTCTACCGCTACAACTTTGCCATCCCAAATGGGGAACTCTATATCTTTGATGTGCCCGTGGTTTATGAAAGTATTATAAATAAACTGGACCATGTTGACCTTTTCAATATACCATCCGTTGATTGGATAGCCAGTCCACCTCTCCCCCACAGGTTAATGAAGCTGTAAATAGGAAGAACTGAAATGGCAAGCCAATCAAAAAGGTCAAAGTAGTATAGCACATCACTACAGCTGCCAAAATATATGAGGCATTAAAATTTGGATACCTCATTCTTAGTGACAAAGACTGTAATGAGACCAGAAAAGAAAACTCTGCAAATCCATTCACATCATACAAAATGTAGTGTGGAAGGGGAAATGATGCAAGCCTGCGACAGTTGTATTCCAATATGAACATTTTAAATCTCTTTATATATTTCAGGGACCATATAACTACAAAGTTAGGCTGAAAACCATGCTCCCAGATGTGGGAATACTCTCTTCAATATTCTTGTTGTTGTATGCACAAAATCTGCAAATAAGTAAATGATATTAATGCTGATAACATTTTTCAAAGGAGGATATAGAGTAGGAGGGCTGTGAGAAAAAAAAAAAAAAAAAAGAAAAAAAAGTGGGGGGATAGAATGCTGTTCAGGCAATTTAGAAGGAACGTATATATTAACCTGAGAATGTCAAAGTAGACTCAACCCTATGAAATAACTAAATAAGCTCCATTGCTCTATTGCTGTGGTGATTATATTGATAATGTTCATAACTATTTTAAATGAATACAAGTCTTGTAAAGCATACAGGGATACTACATGTAACTGCTGCTTAACTAAAGGGCTTGCTGATGTTAAATTTAAAGCACTGCTTAAAAAAATACTCTAAAATTCTGTCTCTGCAAGAAAACGTATTACAATGAAGTCAGCAGAGACTACAATTGTAATTTTTGTTTCTTTTAATAACCAAACCATTTTATGAACATCACTATTATTTATCCTTATCACATGTAGAGACTTTTCATGTTGGTGTTTTTACCTGAGTACTCTATTCTCTTTGTTTTGAAACATTTCCATTCACTTTGGCTACCAATATCACTTAAGGAGCATAGGTGTGTTTCTCAGTTAGTTTAAAACTCAGCCATATGAAATTCATGTTCTGTGACATAAAGTAAAGGAAGCTCTTGAAAGTCCTAGTTAAAAGGATATGAATTGAAACTATATCTGTGGATTCTTGTGCGGCTTTTTGTTTGTGAAACTTTCTACAAGTAGTGGAAAAATATTTATCTCTGGGGGAGTAACTAACAGTAGCATGGCCCAGTCCTGTGATTTGTTTTTATTAGATATATTGTTCTACGCTTGCTCTATAAGCACATAGCTAAATGTGACTTTGATAAATTAAATAGTTTCCCTTGACTCTGAAGTAATTCTCCAGTTCAAACCTCACTGAAAAATCCCCTCCACTGGAGTTGCGGGTGGAAAACGATGAGTTATAGGGACTAGTGCCAAGAGGTGCCTTTTGCTGCACTTTATCACTGACTGTAATCCAACTGTCTGAAACAGTGCCAAGCTAATTAGCTAGTTCAGTGCCTGTTACATCAAGAGCCCAAGTAAGCCAAGAGAGGTCATATTTTGAATGGAAAAGAAGCCTTCCCATTTGTCTCTCTCTTGTGGGCCTGAGACAACTCCCATATGGGACAAATCCCAATTAATGCCTCCTATTTAAACTTGTACTGAAATGTTTTGGAATTTTCACCAAATAGCAATAGCATTAAGTTATAAACTAGATTAGGTGAGTGTGCTAGTGGAGACAGTCATTGTTTTTGTGAAGAACTTCTAATCTGGGCTTGTTTGTTTTGGATAATACAGGAAAACCACAGAAAAGATCTTAAACTGGGTTACATCATTAATGAACGGTGGGATTTATTTTTAACCAACATACTGGATATGAGAAAAATCTCTGTCCTAAGGAATCCCTTACTTTTTAATCGCAAGTGCAACCAGTGAGGCTAAGAGCAGGCAGCAATGAAAAATGATATGATGATAAATAAAAGGAAGTAGAACAGTGAAAATAAATATTATTATATGTGAATAGCTGCATTCTCAGGTATGTAAGCTTAACCTAAATAGCAAGGAGGCTGGCTCATACACATGAGATATAGATAAGAAAATTACAATGTCTCTCAAGATTTCCATATCTGCTTAAGTAACTGCAAGAATCAGGACCATGACATGATATTTTTCACGGTCTCATTTTATGAAGTTAGATCTTTTATTTACTATGAAAGCCAAGTCTACTTCTTCAGTTGCTTCAAATTAGTTTTCCTCTGCCAGTGTACTTAGTATAATTCAAATCTTTCATAAACTTACCAAGGAATAGCAGTCTGGCTGATCCTTCTTCCTGTTGATGAAACTAAGGAAGCTCCAAGAGTGATTGTCTTGGACTACTGAAAGGGTAACAAGGTATTGGAAGAGGATGCCCAGAGAAGCTGTGTCCCTGGAGGGGTTCAAGGCCAGGCTGGATGAGGCCTTGGCCAACCTGATCTAGTGGGAGGTGTCCCTGCCCATGGCAGGAGGGTTGGAATTAATCTTTGAGGTAAAACCAACCAAAGCCATTCTATGATTTTATGATAATGATGATACTCACAGATGTATGTATTACCAATGATCTAGTTTAATCAGTTAAAGCAGTATAATGCTTTCAGGAGCAAGCTAATGAAAAATAAGTACAAAAGAAAATCTGGATTCCTAGTGTAGTTTCATTTTCTTCCATGTACAGATCTTTTTACATGTACATGTACAGTTTACATGTACAGCTATTTTTATCAGAACATCGTATTAGCTGCCTATTAGAATTACAATATAAATGGTCATTTTAACTTTGTGTGTTGCCAAAGTAATTCCTATATAAAATACGTTTAACAGTGAAGCCCTGTGGTAGATCAAAGCTTGACAAGACAGGACACGGGCTTGGTACTTAGAGCAATTCAGAATATTGATTAAAAAAGTGCAGAATATATGCAAGTTTGAGTTTTTTCTCATCTTGTTGAGAATTCTGTGGGTCAATTGGATTAACAATTTTAACAAAGTAAGCCTGTTTTTGCTGATACATGCTTGTTTAATGTGCAGGTTGGTGAACAGGTTTGGTGAGAACAGAAAAGTGGTGCTCCCAAAGGCTTTTTCTGTGAAGTAAATTATTAAATAAAATTATTAAATAAATAGAGTGATTTGAGGCACAGCTAAGTAATAGGAAATGAAATAGCAAAACGATTGACCAGTAAATATCTTAAAATTATTATATGTATTTCTGTATTTTTTACACAGATATTTGGATTTGTATATTTTTTGTGTCATCTCTTCTTTTTGAAAAGTTAAAACTTTAAACGTAGCCACTGTGACTTGTTTCATACCAATATTCTGGTTTATGGTTATTGTAGATGTTTTCATCATGCTCATGTTTTAGCATAAATACAAGTTTGGATGCATGCATCAATTTCTGCAGTATTCAGTAGATTTAGCAGTAATGCAAGTGAGTCAAAGCAGACAGCTTCTGGACAGTTAAAATGAAAAGTCATAGGATACATTAAGAAGTCAGTGCTTTCAGTTAATGAAATTGTTTTCAGTCAGTAAAGTACTGAATTGGGAACTAAGATGTTGAAGACATGAATAAATAGCAGAATCAGTTCTGCGACTGATCATATCTGAACAAGTCAGTGAGGCAGCTTGTATGACATGCTGTACATTACTTTCCTTATATACAAAGTGGGGTAGTTTATTAAAGTTATACTTTTGTTTTTTCAGCCATACGTAAGGACCAAGGTAAAGTAATAGTATAATACCTTAAATTTTTTGGAAATATTGGAAGGTCTTGACTCTTAAAAGGCCTTAAATGTTTTAAAAGGTGTTTCTTGTTGTTGTTGTTTTGTTTTGTTTTTTCTTAATGCAACATGTGCTGTAGTGTATTATTGGCTCTAGATAACTAGAAAGTTCAGATGTTCTGAAATAAAAGGGGAATTAGAAATCCTTGTCTAGGCATTGGTTTTGGTGGGTTTTTTTGCTGCAGTTGCAGCCACTGTCTTCCACTGCCCATCCTGCTCCTTTGTACTTTGTGAGTGCTCATTAACTACCTGTACACTTGATCGGCAAGTAAAGCCCCATAGTTAATTACAGTGAGCTTTATGAGACAATGAAAGACTCTCTGTAACTGAAGACTAGCATGAATTTTAAATTATTTCCCATGCTGATATGTAATATGGTGCTTAGTTTGTGGCTCAGAAATTCTGGGGGCCTAACATAAATGCAGTAACTGAATGTTACCAGTTTAATCTGTAGGGAAAAACTAGGTGACTTGACAACAAAAACTGTGAAACAACAAAATGATAGGTAGCTGCTTTAAAAGTATCAGTGTGTCTGAAAATATAGCAGAGGAAATTATTGGATATCAGAATGCACATGAAATATTTTTGCCTTCCTCAGAGAGCATTTACTGCTTCAGTTAGTATTCATAGTATTACAGGACGTTGTAACCATGGCTAGTCAAAGAGGACTGAGTTTGCAATGCAGAATGAATGAATGAATAAATAAATAAATAAATAAAAGATAAATCATAGTATTGTTGGCATTGCTGAAACCACTTAAGCAATACAAACAATTTTTAGTCCACAACCAGTGAAAAGCTATAATATTGCAAACACAGGGCCATGAGGTCAACCTGATGCAAATTACTGCAGTCTTTACTGAAATTCTTTCTCAAGCTAGCTGAGGGAAATGAGCATTTTCCCCAGGGCTCTAGCAATGCTCTGTGTAAACAATTGGAACCTGAAGTTACTTCCCCAGAGCAAAACTGTTTTGCCCATAGGTGAGAACACAGGAAGCCTGCAAAAATGTATGTTATTTCTATTTCTGATATGGTAGCAGAATAGCCAATAACTGTTAAATTGGGCAGGGGTTCTAGAACCTCCATATTATCTGTATTTGTTGATTTTCAGTGTTTTAGAGATTTTCTGTGTACTGATCCCAAGTTACATCTAGTGAATTAGTTAGAGGAAACATTTGAATTTGTCAGTGCCTGTATGGAAATATGAATATGATTATGTTGCATATGGATTGAAATTTGTGTTGTGAATAGCATTGCTTCTGCAGACATCAGTACCAGTCTGCAGCAATAAGCATGCATATAGTTAAAGGGTACACTACTTCAGTACCACCAGTAATTACTGAAAGGCAGCCTTTCATTTCAGCTATTGCAAGAGATGCAGTCAAGGAGTTATTCAATTCAGTAGAAAGATTTGACCACAAAGTTGATTCTTTTTTGATATTTTTTTGATTATTCAACTTTGGACAAGAGAAACTACTTCACCTGTCACTTTCATTATGCTCATTTTTAATGCTTTAAAACTATGGTTTAGAGAAGCACTTTGTAATTAAATTAGTGAAGAAAATTAATGGCTTGATGATATTCAGTTGTTATTCAATAATTGAATAATATGCAATTGAATCAAATTGAATAATATGCAATTGAAATATTGAGATATAATTATATTCAATATTACCATTGAATGGCAAGCAATGGTCATACTAACAACAGGAATTTTTAACCAAACTTAAGGAAGGAAAAGAACATCAAAGCAGTTAAAAGCTATCTGCTTATAAGTCAAAATATTGTAGAACATTATAGTAAAAATATTTTTCTACTGAAAACTGACACATTGAATTAAAAATAATAATAATAATAATACTATGAAGGGACATGGAAGCTTAACAGATGTCTGTTATTGATCATGATACTTTTGAAGTTGTGATTCAAGGAATCACATATGGTTACTGTTTTGGAGGAACAGTGTCTATCGTTCTTCAATATCCAGGGATTATTCAAATAACGATGCTGTGTTTTAGATAACTCACCTGATGTATTTGATACAGCCTGCAGAAAAAGATAAACATATTATTTTTTCATCAAGAGTACTTTCTAGCAGGCTTAAGATCTGATCCATTGGGTCAATTCAGTTACCAAAAATCTTTACCCAATCTTTACCCAAGGAATTGTTAGAATTACGCAGGACATTTTTCTCCTCATGATGCAGAAAATGTTTTCCTAGCTAAGCATGATCTCTGTAACTTTTAGAATGATTTATTTTGTCTGTGTGAGACCGTGAAACCCCAGATACTGGCAGTTTTGAAGCCAGTTAGAGCTTCCCCATATACTCATAGACCCTATGCTACCAACAGTGGTTTCTAATAGCTCAGGCTTTGAGTCCTACCAGCTAAAGTATTTGGAGAAAATATTTACACTGTACTGGAGTTGATAATATTTATAGAAACTAAGAGAAAAAGAATTTTTTGTTTCTGTATAAACTGTGGGTGGAATGAAGGACCGTTTTGTGCAGGTTTACATGTATATATAGATAACCAGCATTTGAGAACACTATTAAGGAAGGACTTGCACAAGAGATAATGCACATGTTTAATGCTATACAAGATAATTTTATTTATGAAAAAGAGTACAAAGTGAGCCCTGAAAGCATGGTAGTTGACAAGTTGGCATTCTCACTAAACGCCTACATGGAGACAGCTGAATGGGTCAGAAGCTCACTGCTATACTGTAAATGCAACAAATGTAAGACTATTTGCTTCTATATCTTATTTTAAAATAAATAAATAAATCACAGTGCTTCCTGACAGCCTAAAAATTCAGACACCATATTCAGACAGATAACAGTGTCATATATTATTAGCTATACCCAGCAACCTGTTATTACAGAGGAACAACAAATAAAAAACAAGCACCTGGCTCACAGAAAACATCAGGGACATCATGGCCAAGACTGAAAGGTAAATCTAAAGGTACTCCAGGTGTTTTTTATAAGTTTTCAGGATTGCAGTAGAGCAACATTGTCTCAGAAATTGCAATACAGTCTGTCCATTTGCCTGGTTCAGCATGAGAAAGGCTTAGCATTGACAGCATTGACCTCCCTCTGCAAGACTGTAATTGCACTCAGTGCTCTGACACATTAATTCCTGTATCATAGGGGCAGAAATAGCAGTCAGGATTTTTTTTTCAAACTCCAAGAAAGTCAATTTCCTGATGTAAAGAAACATTGTGTGTTAAAGTTCATTGTTATGTTACTCACAAGCCTGCATAACAAGCAGTCCAAAAGAAACAGCAGAAATATAAAACAAAGGCTGATAATGTATGTTAATAATAGGTTTAAATTTGACACACTTTTAAGTAGAAACTAAACCTGTAATTTTTCAAAAAGGAGAATCAAGAGTCTGTATTGTCTTCTGTAACTGTTAGTTTGTGCACGTAAGGTCCTTTTGTTATCTTATGGGCTAATGTAAAATGCCTCCTGTTTTGAAACATCTTATCAAACAATTTATTCTAATAATGAAGAATTTTTTTATGATGGGCAGTGAGACACTGGAACAAGTTGCCCAGAGAAATTTTAGATGCTCCATCACTAGTAGTGTTTAAAGTTGGGGTTGATCAACTATTGAGGTTGATTAGTTGTTTCAACTAATGTTGAAACATTAGCGTACCTTTCTACCAATTAGAGAAATATATATTTCTCTACCAAATAGAGAAATACCAATTAGAGAAATATTTGTGCCTTGCTAGAAGGCACAAATCATTATTCTTTTGCTGCTGTGCCTTTATAATGGGGTGATTTAATTATTTATTTGTTTATTTATTTTAAAGATGGGGGACTATGTCATATTGGCAATAAATGGGAAGAGATCCTCTTCCTGAGCTGCATTTTGTGTTTTGCCCTGAAACTTGCCTGTGCTGCAACCATGGCTGGTTTCTTATACATTAAGAATACATTTCTCAAAGCCTATGTGTCTTAAAATACAGCACTAGTCAAACCTGGAAAGGGAACTACATTACTTTACATTTGCCTTTTAAAAAATGGCAGAGAGAAGAACTTGTAACTGCTGAGAATCTCCTTTCATCAGAACTTCCCTATGGAAACCTTCAGGAAGGTCTTGCATACACACCATACAAAGCTGAACAGCCACTCAGGGTGGTACCAAAAAGCTTCTAAAAGGGATACAAACAAACAGAAAATGACTTAAGGAATGGCTGACATAGCTGTATATTTATCACTCTGCCTTGAATTTTTCTCTAGCTGTAGTGGCACATGGACGCATAATCTTCACACCAGAGTCTTCAGCCGCATCACCAAGCTCTACTGATTTGCTGTGCATGAAGTTGAGAAGAAAGGTGACATGGGGGATAGTATGAAGGGGCAATTCAGTTTAAGGTGAGCTTAAGCTCACCATCACCATCACTCCTTTCTGAGGAGATATATATCAAAGGAAATCTTTACTCCTTGGATGTAAATGAATTTCGAAGAGACAAAAATGAATTTTGAAGAGACACACAAATCGAGCCTTGCTATGCTCTTTGCATGTGTGCCTGTTGAGTAGATTGTCCTTCCAGTTGTGGGGAAAAGAAAGACTGCTAGCCAACAAGATCTCTCTATATTAAGAGAGATAAATTTGTACCTTGCATATCCTAATGACTGCAAATATAAGAGAAATGCAGCTGTGTAAATTAAGAATTCAAAGTGGAACATATGTGTTTTGCGGTATTTCCTAGTTTTCTGTGGGTTATTTTTTTTCTTCTTTTTAGCAATACTATTTAAGTTTTATAGAAGCTTGACTCTGTACAGAGTCAAAAGCACACTAATTTGGTTATTAGCATGTGCATGAAGCGATCCCACTCCACTCATTCAGAAAATAGGAATTAAGATGATTTGACAGCCCTCCAATTTTGCTTTCAATGCTATTGATTCCTTTCATCAAGTCTGTGCTGTTCTGTGCTTGATCTTGCAAGAGGGACTGATGGCACATTTGCTCTAATCACATTCCATTGTACATTCAGTGCATGTAATAATAAATTTGACTATCCAGATCAATTTTGGCCCAATTTCCACTCACAGGATGCAATTTAATGATTGCTTTCTATTTTTCTTTTAAGGACCATCATTTGATCCATATAGGGTTCTCTTTTTTAATCTCCAAAATATTGACTAAAATAAGCTTCAGTGGTATTCTTCATTTTTGTTTATAATCTCTTTTGGACAAAGTCTATGCTTGATCTTGATAGGTCTGAGGTTACTACGTGGTATATAATGAGAGTGATTTTCATAATGGCTTTCAAAGCACTTAGTGTGTTCATAGAGCCTTTCTGAGTGAACTGTTTAAATACAAATAATTCCATACAATGTACTGTTCAATATAACGGGCAAATGCAAAGAGCTTATTGTGTAATTTTGCAAGCAGTGCTGCAATGTGTCTCAATATTTTCTGTAATGACCTTATAACAGGATCATTATTTGACAGAGAACTTTGTAGATGAGGTTAATGTACTTTTTGTATTTTTTCTCATAGAAATTAGAGATGAAAAAGATCTCTTAGGTCAACCAGTTCATTCTCTTCTGGTGATTTTATTATGCCTATTCATCAGTTCAAAAGGCCACTTTACTGTTGCAAATCTGCATTAGGGAAAAGGCAATGTTGGATTTGCCTATGAGTAGGCTTTCTAGTGAATGCAAGGTGAGCAATAAAACTTTCACTGACTTCCGGTGAAAAAAAAAATAATAAAAAAATCTGAAGTTCCTTGGAAGTGAGGAGGGAGAATAATCAAAGGCAAAGAACTGTTGTCTCTAGTTAGATCTCAGAATGATCCTTACAGAATATAATGCAACTAATACTTTTGTAGAGCTGGAAGAGTTGATCTTGGATTAAAGATCTAAGTTTAAAACTAAGCTTCATTTAGCATATAACAAAATAACAGTTACATGATCCACAAATGTTTAGTAACTAAGTCCATTAATACAGTTGTTAAATGAAATCCAATTAAGCATATGGATTGTAAATACACGAGTATGGGAATGGAATCTCTCAGGGCAGCTGTTCTTGGTGTATTGCATTACAGCTAAAGATCAGTTAACTATGATTGGAAAAATGTGATTGCAAATGTGCACAGTGGCATGCTCAGAGATTCATATGACTAGAATCTGTGGTTTTATTTTCCCTCAAGTATAAATCATTATGGTAAGATCAAAGAAAAAATAACAGTGGAACCAGAAAACATGCTTCCCCAGTTCCAATTAGGCCTGAATAAAGTTCAGGCAAAATAAACCTACCCAGCATGATACTAAATCTGAATAGAGACAATCTGATGTTTTGGAGGTGTTACGTTGTTTTTGATAGAGCAAAAATTAAGTCAGTTTTTGTCAGTTCTCATCAAAATGTAATATGTAGACATGGAAGGTTTCCTTTTTTAATGTCAAGTGTTACTTTAAAAAAGAAAAATATATGATAATACACGATTTAAAACTCTGTCATGGTTTTGATTTCCATTTTTCTCCTTTTCCTCTAAGAAAATATTTGTAATAACTTCCTAAAGTATTAACCTTCTTAATTTCAGGTAATGATATACATGTATAGATATTTTTTTCCAATTATGCTAAAAATGTGATCTGGTCTACTGGCTTGAACAAAACTTAGGTAACTAAAAAACATATTTTAAGTAAATAGGTAAGAAACTAATACAATATTTTTTAAATAAGTAGGTAAGGAAATAATTTGAAATTGCATTTTTAAGAAAGTCTTCTGATTTTGATTTTCAATATTTATTTTTTTTCTGATACAAACTCAGACAGTATAATTATTTGTTCTAGAAATAAAATGGTTGTTGCTTAAGTTGATTTTGAAATTAAAATTATAATAGGGAAGACCTTCTAGGTTATGTGTCCTTAGTGATAAGTATGAATTATGATTTTATAGAATAACATCAGAATCACAGGAACTTAAAGTACCCATAAGTTTCCATCCTCAAAAGAAAAGAAAAGAAAATGCTTTATAAATGATACACATTAAGAAAAGATTTTTTTTTTTTTTTTCTTTATGTCTGGACAGAAAATGCACAAAACAAAAAGAAAGTCCCTAAACTTTTGGGATAAAAAATACATTTTAATAAAACTTGGACCTTTTCTTTTTGCTTATTATACCTGTATTTCTTGTGTGAAAAAACAGTAAACAAGTGCCAGTATTAGTGGTGACACTTTAGGGTTTTGCAGTGCTACTTGTCTGGAAAAGTACGTTTATTTTGACAGAATACTTAACAGTATTCACTAAGCCACAATGAAAGCTATAAGCTATAATGAAACAGGCTTGGCAAGTCTGTCTGAGGATGAGCTTCCTTCTCTGGGCTTAACTCTATTTCAGCATTCCCATTTATCTCTCCAGTGAGTGCAGGCACCCTTCATGGTCTGACAGATAGTCTGTCCTTGCCAGGTAGCTGCTGCTTTTAGGCATTAGCTGCCAAAACAATTCAGAGATTAATGGGAAAACATCCATAAATTATAGTACAACCTCTCCATTTTCACAGAAAATGTAAGATCTTTGAGATGTTTAAATGCTGTAAAATGTCTTAATTTGTTCAGACACTTGCATAATTATTAATACAGACAGATGCAGAATACACAGACAACAAGCATGTAAATTAGCTTTGAGGGGAATTAATACAAGAAGCTAGCAAAATACTCCCAGAGAATAAATTAAAGTGACATTTTATTATGATTTCAAAAGAAGATCACCAAGTGCATATCTTAAAAGTTGGTTTCAAAAACCTGCAAAAGAGAGCTCATATCAAATGATGAAGCAAGGGAAAGCCAAATGAAAAGCTACGCCTAAGAGGCTGATAGACTTCGCAAGGTAAGACAACACTTGTCACCCTGAATAAGCCATTAAAGGCATTGTTTTTCCAAGTCTTTAATTACAGTTGGCATTCCCGAGTCTAGCACTGGAGGCATCCATCTTGGGTGAAGAACAATAACCTTTGTGACACTGAAGAGGGAGAAATCAGCAGCAGGGACCCTAGATTAGTTTCCAAAGTACTTCTAAAACTCATTAGTAGGAGAAAAAACTTCTTAACTTTGCATGATCTATGCATCTAGGTCCAGCCTCACTTAGACATGGTGCTCTGTGGTTTCAAAAATGTCTGGATCAAAAATGTCTGTGCGGTTCAGCTTGGCTCCTGTCACTGGCACCTCATAGCGTATCAGACCTCTGCAAGTCTCCCTACAGTCCCAGTAGGGCTCAAATGGAAATTTCCTAATAAAGTCATATCACATATCCAAGTGGACAATGCTAACAGCTCCCCAAACTGTAACGTTTAGATGAGTGCAATACACAATTATACATTATGCAACTTCCTTTCAGCCCCCTTAAGATGTGATTGCATGTAGGCTGTTTTAATAGGTTGCTGCTGCTAAAAAAAAGAAAAGGGGTGGTTTCCCCATTATTTCTACCTCTCCAGCCCTTCAGAATGTGTTTGAGCCTCCCTGGGTTTCTTTGTCTCCAGCACCCTCTGCTCTTCCTACCTTTGCTGCTGGCTTTTGGCACTTTGACAAGCTACTTTATCTCACTGAATACAGAAAACCTCTGTAAACTCTGTAACAACCTTTTGACAGCACTGTACAATGAAATATGCTAGATCTTATTTGAATTTTTGGTGGTTAAGCCTCCTCTCTAGTTGAAACTTGTCACAGTTCCTTTCAAAGACTGAATTAGTTCATACTCAAGCACATTAATACCCTAAGTGACTTGCTTACCACATTGTGTGCACTGAGAAAACAGCTGCAGTCCTTAATGCCAGTAATGTGACTGTGTAACATTTGTAATTTGTATATGCTTATGCGGAATTTCTGGTCTGTAATGTGAAAATGCTTCATTCAGGGATATCAGCGCTGTCACTTCAGCCACTCTCTCTGCCTTGCCTGGTTACAGCCCAGCTGAATCACAGCTTAGCATCCCATTACTCCTTCTCTTTGGACACATGGGTACCCACTCTTTTCCAAAAGAGCCAACTACTCATGAAGTGTGATGATAGCTCAAACATCTTCCTGAATTTTAAGTAAGAGAAATTAGTAAGGGAAATAGTGGAGAGGAGGGATGCAAGAAGATAGGGAGATGAAAGGAAACTGTGGGGAGTCTCAAGAAGGAAGGACATAACAAGGCTGTCATAGAAGCATTGGCAGAAAATCTTCTCTGTGGCAAAGGTTATTGCTGAGTTTGAGTCCCATACTAAGTGGGTTAAATAAGTGATATTGGTTAATGGCTGAAATAGAAAGATGAAGAGGGTGATCTTCTGGGTTTTAGTCTGGAATTAAGCATAGTTTCCTTTATCATCTCTGTCTTAATAGACACAAAAAGACATCATAATTTTATTGTTTTCATTGTGTTTAAAATAAAACAATAAAACCTCATTTATTTATTATTATTAATATTTTTTACTTTCAACATAGTTTACATCAAGCATAAGTGTTTTGGAAAAAGCAAGGTGTGTGTGAATGGTGACCTTTACAATGGAAGTTTGAACAGCCACTGCGATAATGCCTTTCTTCAGAATATCCCCCAAAACACAGCATGTTCCCATTAATTTGTACAGTCCAGTTTTGAAGGTTAAAAGACAGGCATGTATATGAAAGACTTGCCCAGTAACAGTAGGTTTTTTGAATTAATTCCTGCTGAGATGCTTCTGGGAACGTTTCATTCCTGCTAAGTCTGCTGACCCAGGCTAAGGTTATTGCATAAAGTGACAGTGTGATTTGGCTTGCACTTGTAGCAGCCAAGATAAGATCTGGTACAGCTTGCTGATCCTTAGTGTCAGGCTCTCCTTCACGCAGCCTGGAACTCAGCATACTGCCCCTTCCCTCGCACCAGCAAACAGCATCTCTTTTCACAGTGATGGCTCTGAAATGCCATTTAGCCATGCAGTTCCAAACTTCCCATTTAGTGAAATGTTAAGAAAAGTGAGTGGAGTTTTCCAAAAACTAGAGTGTTTCAAGGCCAAAAGAGAAAAAGAATGTTTATCTCATTGCCTTGTCGAGTATTTCAGCGTGATCTTTAGGCAAAATGTGTTTTTGAGGCCAATTCACCTACAGCAGAACAAACAGCAGTCAGAGTTGTGAGGGTTTTAGTATTCTGACTCCCATCTCTTTTTCATTTTAACTGAGAAATGTTTCATTGAAGAGTGTTTTATTTTACCAAATAATATCTTAGCAAAATTAATTGATAAAATGCATTTTAGTGCAAATCTTAATCTATAAGAATATCCGTCCTTGTAACTTGACTTTTTTTTTTTTTATTATTTATTTTTTTTCAGCATACTTAATCTTAGATCCATGACCTTTATGATCTTTAATAGACTTTCTGACAATAATGATTAGGACAGTGGATATGCAGTATCAAATTATCAATAACCTCCTTCTCTGAGATAACACTAATGAATCATCATTCAAAAGGGATATTCTACTCAAAATATGGATCATTAACTGACTCACGTATTACACAGTGAAAACCTGAATTTTCCTTTCTGGCATTCTTCTAGAAAATATTTTAAAATGTATACTGCTGATGGTTTATTAACTTGTGTAGTTTGGGATTTGTTTGTTTGTTCTGTTTAATTTGTGAAAGCTACAACTGAAAAATCCTTTAGCTTGCACACTCCCTTATTTCTTCTATATGCTTTCTTGGAATTGAAATCTTCATATAAAGCATTAAAAATATGGCTTAAGTAAGCATAACTGAAACCCTGGTAATGAACTCTGCCTGGAAATGCATGAGATTTGTACAGTTCTCATTATATTCTGTGAACAAATGGACCTTAAGATCACATTGTAAACCTTGATTAAAAAAAGTGTGACTAAGATGGGCTCCTTAAGGATTATTGACGTTTAATTTAGCATTTGATATTAACTATCTAAAACCACATCAGGAGAAACCAAATATTGCTT
Source organism: Netta rufina (assembly GCF_964035555.1). Lineage (NCBI taxonomy): Eukaryota > Metazoa > Chordata > Aves > Anseriformes > Anatidae > Netta > Netta rufina. The sequence goes on from NC_140123.1 coordinate 104,939,133, forward strand.
TACTCTAAGTAGTTTTCAAAGAGGAGATTTCACCATTGAAACTTCTGTTATTCTGAACATCTCAATTAGCATATTTTAACAGTCTTTTAAACCTTGAAACATAATCGAAATTGTAATAAAATATTCCACTTTGAGTACTGAATGAAATACTTGCAAACCCATTTTAATTTCACTGTCTTTGTTGCTATCACAGATTTGAGGAAGTCTCGTTTTAAATAAATTTATTCTTTACTTCAAACCTGCACAGGATTCATACTAGGGATACTAAAATTCTGCATTAAAAGACCAAGATAAGCACATTCCCTTCTGGCATTTTCTTAAACCTTTCATTTGTTGAAGCAAGATAGCATCTGTAGAATTTCTGTTCTTTCAGACTTAGGGAGCAAAAGCTGTGCCTGCAAATCTCAGGAGTTTACCAGACTATGCACACTCTTGTTTGGCCTAGCATTTCTTTCTGCATGTTCTGCAGAGCTGTATGTCAACATGCTTTCTTTGAAAACATCTCAATGTATCACCACTTCCTGCATAGCTAAGAATTTAATGAGTACCACAACATAATTACTGTCAGTTGCCACCCATTTGTGCTTCCCATTGAAGTACTGATCTAAAAAATGTCATGTGGCAAGCATGGAGTCAAACAGAACAAAGGGAGAGAACAGATGCACTTGTGGCTGCTTCTGCTGCCAGTGATTCCCTGTCATAAAAATTCCTCTAAGAAACCCACTCAAACTATTGGGTGGTGATTCATCAATGCCATCACAAGGAAGAAGGTTACTGATGGTCTTGCTGGCCTCATGTACTTGCCCTTGCTCCTGAGAACAGATCTTCAAGGAGAGAAATTAAGCAAATTTTCATCTGTCATGAGACTGGAAGCAGTCGCTCTGTAGGGTGGCTTACCTACTAAATCTTCCCCTAAATGAATTAATTTGATTCTGTTAGTAACTATAAAGACCATGGAGCTGTACTTGAACCCATGAGCAGTGCACAATGCATATCTTCCTTACCATTTTGAGAAGAAATATCGCCAGTTTTGTATCAGAAAGAGCTAGCTGGATAGAAACTTTAGAAAAAAATCACCTTTTTTCAGGCCATATTCAGTATCATTTTGATGCTGTATCTTCAGCACTGCAAAGAGGGATGTAGTCTCAAAAAATCTTTGAAAAGTCTTTCTATAAATCAGTTTTCTTTAGAAAATTCTTTAGAAACCACAACTTTAAAACAAGATATTCCAAAGTAGCATATTGGAAAGTACAAAGATAACAGTTTATTCTCCAAGCCATATGGAAGGTTTTTCAATCCATATATGCAACTGAGGATGGGAAGTCATGTAGATAACTCCAACAGGCTAAGCAAAGCAAACTAAATCCTTTGCGCTTAAATTCTATTCAAGAATACTTGATGCTAGCTCACCAATTTGAGGTGTGAAGGTGGACTGCATGCTGGCATGGGTAATAAATGGAATAATGCATTTTATGAGTGATGAGATTTATAATGTAATAGCTAACTTCAGAAGGATTACCAGCTTTACCTGAGGGGATACTTGTCCCAGATATTGAACCAAGTCAGCACTGAACACTGATGACTCCATTATTTTTGTCACTATTTATGTTACTGAAAGAAGCCTTTGTTAAAACAGATCTATATTTACAAAAGAGAGATTGGTTTTAACTAGAAAGGTGCTTACATTCTTGCACTCTATCTTAAGTTTATCCTAGTGTGTGAGAAGGTAACCAATCTGTGGGCTTAGTTATGCACTCTCAAAGGGTGGAACCCACCTTTAGTATATTGGTTTGGTTTTGTTTAAATAGCATATTGCCCTAGTACCAAAAAAAAAGAAAAAAAAAAAAAAAAAAAAAAAAGGTTGCTTGCTGCATTCCCTTTATATTGCCTACAGTTAAATCACTAAAAACTAAAATTTTAATTTTAACAGTTAATTCACTAAAACCATTCTTTTTCCCTCTGTAGTTTTCAGTCTGAAAATTCAACATTGTATAAGCTGAACAAATAAGGGAACAGTTTCACTCCTCCTTTTTTCACCTTCCTTCCCACCAAGGGACTGCCAAGGAATATTTATCCTCCAGAATCCAAGTTTTAGCTATCAACCATAATAGATTTCAACCTTATCTCCAGTTTTGGCCTCATATGGGATACCTTTTATGCTAGTGGTTTCCAGCAAGTAACTCTGCACTTGTGAAGAAAATGTTCAGGATATGTATAAGACCAAATTTCAATTATATATATATGTATTTTCAGATTTAGGCAAATATTTAATTTCATGTAAAACAAAATTGCAAGTTGAGCAAATAGTAGAAGGAAAAAGGTTATGAAAGCACAAAGAAAAGCTCCCAGATGTTCACTTAATAATATTTATTTATTTTTTTTCTTTTTGTATTATATCTACATCCCAAGTATAACTTTAAATAGGTAAGAAATAGCTTCCTTTTAACTAACAAACTAAAAAGCCAAACTGCACAGCTATTGTTAGACACATGCAGTATTCCAGAGAGATGTGTATATGTGTGCACAGCTGCACAGGCACATAGACCATATGCCCATGTGTAAACAGTAGATATCTGTACATGTGTGTATGCGCATGTGAATATTTTATAAGCACATTGGAAGGTATGGAGAAAAAAAAGAATATAAATGAGAATTTTTCCTAGCTCTCTTTGTATTGGCTGAAAAGCTCTGTGGTTTGGATTAGATGTGAAATAAAACAGCTTGGTTCTCATCTTAGAAACAAGTGGATTAACACTGAGTCTTAACTTAAGTAGGTCCAGAGTAGCTTTTTCCAAATTGCAGTCTGCCTGCAAGACAGATTGCTACTAAACATGCCAAGCTGACCTCATTCTGTACTATGCTGTTTAAACTTAAATATTCTGATTTTATCCTTATCTAGGTGAAGAATTATATCCTTCCAGGATACCAGCTTTGTGTGATTCAAGCTGATTGGATATTTTTCACTATTCATCTTCAAATAGTTGAAAAGTCCACCCAGAATTTTCTCCTGCCCTTCTTTCCATTCATTTTCCTTTCAATTTTGTACCACAAGTCATTTCTGCTTCTTGTTTGTAGTTTTAGAAATGTGATGCTTCTTGAAGGAACATTGTTTGCCAATCTATATTCTTTGCTATACACATTTCTGCATTCTCAATATATGGCTATTCTTTGTCATCCGTGTAGATCTTTAGTAAAGCTCTTTAATTCACTGCTTGGAGACCTCCTTCACTAGTGAGAGAAGATCTAATGTAGGGCAGGAACTGTGTGCTTATTTAAGCAGTGTGCTACAATAGGAGACAGCTCTCAATCTGGGGACCACAGGATATGGACAGCCAACAAGCACATACAGAATGTCTGTGCAAAGCATGAGGTGACTGAATCAAGGAGTAAAGGCTTCAGCCATACAAGCCACCTGAGAAGTTAGAGAGGTTGAATGATTGATTTGTTTCCAAAATATCCATGTTACTGTTTTATTTGTATTGCAGAATTGTAGAGATGGTCCCAGTGAGAGTTCCAGTCTTACTTGGAAGTAGGACTTCCAAGCAAGCACAGATATAAGAAAATCATAATACTTACTGGTGACAGCCCTTTAATGTAAATCCTGCCCTCAATTGCCTGGATTTTAATGGCAATGCCCTGCTACAAGAAAATATGGAAAACTTTTGGACTAAACAAAAAATGCTTTTCCTCCCCATATCTTCTGTGCATCCTACTCAAGATAGTCCAGAAAGTGCCTATAGATCTCAATACCCTCCTGGTGTGGGCAGATCCTACCCATGACAAAGACATTGTTGGGGAGGTGCAGAGCAGCCCCAGCTTCTGCCAGTGCTGAGAAACTCTCAGAGAGGGCTGGAAACACGTCAAGAAATAGGGGACACGGGATGGCACCTTAACAACCACTTCAGTTGGCTGGGGTTTGAACAGTCACTTCAGCCACCACAAATCGTATTTGCTCCAGCAGAGCACTGAATTAAGTTCTGAAAAGGTACACCTACATATCAGAGTACTGAAATAAATCTTCTGTCAGAAGACTGATTTATTATGAGCTTGAAATATAAGAGACTTTCTTCTAAACTGATGTTTATCTGAATTAAATTAGCAACTTCTGTCAAACGTGAATGACTATCAGATTATGAACCTTTAATTTTATGCTTTAAAAATCTACAAATGTAACTAAATGTAATCCTTCAAGGAATATTTGAACATTGATTTTAAATAAGAATATAATAACATATGTAAGATAATTATTTTTGAAAATGTTCGTTTCCATTCTTCAAGTACTTACAATTTTATTGGACTGAAAATAAGTATAACCATATCTTACAAACATAACTAGGACAAATAAAGGAGAGTAAATTTCATTAAACCTCTTCTAATACAGGCTAAAACAAAACATATTCATAGGAGCTCTGGCAAAACATGCTACTCACTTGTAACAGGACAAAATGAAAGTTTGTATTCTAGCTCTGTCTCAAGAGGTGACCTGTTTAAGTCAATAACCCTGAAGTAAGAGTTGTGGTGTCTACGTAAGATCACAGAAATGTAAGTCCCTTCCCTTCCCTTCCCTTCCCTTCCCTTCCCTTCCCTTCCCTTCCCTTCCCTTCCCTTCCCTTCCCTTCCCTTCCCTTCCCTTCCCTTCCCTTCCCTTCCCTTCCCTTCCCTTCCCTTCCCTTCCCTTCCCTTCCCTTCCCTTCCCTTCCCTTCCCTTCCCTTCCCTTCCCTTCCCTTCCCTTCCCTTCCCTTCCCTTCCCTTCCCTTCCGTAGGATTTGTTTCAGTATCATTTAGAGCAAATTGTTAATGCTCTTCTACCTAGCTAGGACCTCGTTAAGCTACACGTGGTTTTGTTATGGTTAATACTTAATATTAATAGTGATACATACTAACATGCATGCTTCAGTCCCTCTAAGCATTTTGGTGATGCTGAGCACCGCCAGTACCTTCACCTCTGAACACAGCCTTAGAGCCTGCAATTTCTTCTTTCACTGTACCTCTAAATGCATCACAGCCAGAGTAGTACCAGCTGCATAACTAGGTCAGATGCTTTCAGGAAGTTGTCTCTAATGTTACTTCATTATTTACAAAGTTTATGGTGAATGGTTTAAAACAATGTCTAGTCCTTTGACCTGTAGCTGCAGTCACTCTTGACAACAGACAGAATACTTCTTTTGTGAAATAAGGATTTATTTATATATATTTTTTATTCCTCCAATGCACACCCTCTGACACAGGAAAGAACCACTGGATAACTAAAATATGCAAACAAGAACACCTGTATACCAGATAAGCAGAATTCTGGGTGTGCAGCTGCTGGTTTGTTTCCAAAGCAAACTGGCAGGTTGATTGAGCTAGGGTGAATTAGGAGGACAATCTGTTACAGAAAGTGGACACTGCATAATTAAGAAACATTTTTTCCCCACACTATCTCTTCTCATACATTTATTTCTGCATTTCAGTTTCATTCTGTATGGCTGCTTTGAATGAGAAATGTTCAGTCCACCTGGTGCTGTCAGTTGCGAGTAATGTCTGTTTACTATGTGCATTAAATTAGGCAATTAACTGTTTGAATGTATTTGTGCAGATAGCCAAGTCAAATTTTATTAGAATACCTGGCTAGCTCTAAAAGGGCTTGATTTATTTGAATTAAGGTTGTTCTGATTCTGTGTAACCATCATCCTGCATCTGCTGATATGCAAGTCTCTTGGAAAAAAAAAAAAATGTTGTGGATTGAAGAGCTATTAGAGGAATGTTTATGGGAAATCATAAAGCAAAGCTCGTAGAAACCCCCTTAAGTGCTTGTCTCTAATGTTTCTGGCTCCACTCGTTATAGATTCAGAATTGCTCAAATTAAACTACAGGCAGCCAGAACAAACTGAAACCTCATGTAACTTAAATCTGCAAGCATTTAAGAACAGGTAATAAGGCTAAAGTTAGGTTAGTCTTGTGTTAATCACTTCTAGCTTAAAAGTTGCTTGTTAGACTTAGTCTGTGTCAGAGCTAGAGAGACACATGATGTGGAGGAGGAAGAAATCGAATGCAACACTATTCTGAAGAAACAGTCTGGGCCAGATCTGCTGCTGTCACAAGTGGCAGCTTTCCATTAGTGTCATCTCCCCTAGAAAGCGGGGGGAAAAAAGAGTCTGTTTCAAGACACTTGACAAGATTGGGTAAAATCTGTAATGTCACAAAGTTCATTGGCTTTATATTACAGTAATCAAAGCTATTATATTTATACCTCCCAAATAACTTAAATTATATTCCTCTTAAAACTTTAAAGCACCTGGCAGAGGAAGATTTAAACACAGAACAGTATTTCTAATTCTTCCCTAGAAGCTGAAAAGATAGCTCTCTAATACTTAAACATTTTAGAAATTAACCAGTAGTATAACTTTAATGATGTGGTTAATTTTTAAATAGAACAGATGTGTTCTGACATTTACTGGAACCATTGTACTTTTGCAGAGCATTTCATTATTAACAGCAATTTGCTTATGATTTTTGCATACATATGCCAACATTTTTGTGTTTCTAAAAAAAGAAAATCACACCTGAATTCCAGCACATTCCTCTTTTTTTTTTTTTTTTCTACTTTGGGTTTTATGATTTTTAGTTAAACACTTCCAGGAGCTCTTTAAATGTTTCAGTGTTTTAAATGAAATTCACACCCCTCCCCTCTCAGGGAGAGGGGGGAGGAGAAAAAAGGGAAAAAAAAAAAAAAAAACAAAAAACAAAACAAAACATGGAGAAGCAGGAAGAAGGTGGTCTTGTCAGAATCAGACCCTTGTGAACAAGCCGGTTCCTCATTTGATTTCACAACCAATTATGTAGTCAGCATTGTTATGGCTGAATTTCAGCCTTGCTTAGAGCTGTAAGCAATACTGAATCTTTTCAGCTCAGGGCTGGACACTGAACCCACCAAAAGATTCTGCTGAAGCAGCAGCTCCAAACTCTCCAAACACAATGTAGACTCAGAAGCCAGCATTCAGAAATACCTGATACCTGTTCCTGGTATTCAGCTATTTGGAGGTCATCCTTTCCTCTGACCTCAGGAAGGAAAAAAAAAAAAAAAAAAAAAAAAAGGCAGGACTACTGCAAAAAATATAGTTAACCATTAGAGAATCTAAGGAAAACAATAATCTGTATTCAACAATCAGTGGTTCAATGACCAGTGGCTGAACAACCAATGAGACCAGTCAGTGGCAGTGCTATCTACTACATTGATATCGGCACTGACTTGTTCCCGAACTCTTCAAAGATTCTAAGTCCTCCCTTGACAACTTTTCTTGATGCCTCTTTACAGGACATAACTGTCTTTTACAGCTAAGGTTTTCTTCTTTTTCTTGTAGATCAAATCAATTGCTTCCTGACTTCCTCCTTGTGAATATCGAAAATAATTTGAGTTATTTCAGGACTGTTATATTTTCCCTCTAAATATACTGTTTCCTAGACGAAACAAAAGCAATCTTTCAGCCTTTTTGTGTGTCATGTTCTCTACACATTTTATCATTTTTATTGCTGTTCTCTGGACTATCTCCAGTTTGCCTAGGGTAATGCTGAAAACTGAACACAGTTCTCTAGTTGAGATCTTACCACTCCTATCAATATGTCCTAGCAAAAGATTATTTTTTTTCCAAAAAACATTACATTGTTGGTTCCTAGTGGATCTAACATTCACCCAGATTTATTTATTTATTTATTTATTGTGCAGCAGTGTCTGCTTCTATTCTACTCCTTTTGTGTTTGTGCATTAAACTGTCTTTCATAAGATGCATTTGGGTGCATTTGTGATTATCAAATTCCACCTTATTGATTTCACTTGTCCAGAGTGCATGTGACATAGGGATATCCACAAATCTAGCCACTGTAAATGGAAATACATAATAGAGAGGGGTTCAGGACAGGGGTTCAGGACATGTTCCATACCTGTGGAATCTCAGCTGAATTTCCTTTCAGTTTGACAATAAAGTAATGAATCCTATTCTCAAAATAGAATTTTAGTTCTAAGATCAAACATTTTGCTAACTTGCCCTTGAAAATTAAAAATAAGGAACTTACTAATGTGGGTTTTGTATTAAAAATGAAGGATTGATACCTCATCATTTTTTTTATACATAATTGTGTAAAGATTTTATATTCTGTAAGTTAAAATTCCTTGGCTTTTTTCTGTGTTGCTTCCCCAGATAAAACTGTGAATATTTGAGCAGATTTTAAAACTTCAAATACCACATATACCACATATAACACCATGCCTACAGGATTTTAGGATTAATAAAAGTAGGTGTGATTGTTAATGCAGGACAAATGCAGTTTCTTGGTTTAGAAAACTTGATAGACGGTAATCTGAGCTGGTTATTTTCACTGCTGTGTCAAACATACTGAGCTCTTAGTCCTCATAGCCCATGAGATTAGTATTGGGATATAGATCTTTCCCCTTTTAGGTTGGACAATTCAGATCTCACCCAAATATGTAATGACAAATGCTTACTGTGCTAAAGCTGCAAAAGAAATTAGTTTACTTCTTGTGAACTTGGACATTCCAGAATTAACTTTAAAAGTAACTTCCCACACAGTGGAAAGCTTAGGCATTCTCCTGCAGCTGAATGGTGTTATTGGTTAGAGCCAACTATTCCTTCTTCCTCTGTCCTTCATTCTTGACATTTTTATTTGATTCTTCTATGTGGAGCATACTAGTCCTAGTGCTGAGGAATTGGTATTTGTATCTTCACTTTCTCAATCAAGAAAATATGGCAAATAAAAGGACTGGTTTGTGAAATATCCTGATTCAGAAACTGATTCTGGTTTATGTCAACAAACCACATGTAGATTATTTGGTGTCCTAAAAGCAAAACTTGTGATAGAACACCAAAGAAGAAGGTCAACATTATCGCTAGAGCCTATACAGTTTGAATGTATTCTAAAGTAAAAAGACTGTAAGTCCAAACCAAATTTTCAGAGTGATTGGTGAATTAGTATGCTCTCTGTAATGAGGTCAGAAATTCCAGAAGACATTTAAGTATATCATAATATTTGTCTGCATAGTTTGATCTTGTCAGAACATGACAGATACTCTCAAAATGGCTGTTGTCAGTTCTTGTTATCATTGAAAAAGCACTGCTTTTTAAAAAATGACTGTGTTTACCCGAAGTTTCTATCCAGCAGTACAAGAGGGAGATTTGAAGATGCTTTTTTTTAGCTAGGAGACTGACTGCTCTGAGAGTTTGTAAACTATGGCAAGGAACCTGAAATACACATCAGTGATACACATCTCCCAAGACTAAAACCAGTTGTTATTACTTTTACTGCTTTTTTCAGCGTACCTATGATTCTTTCCTCCTTGAATACTCCTTTCTAAAACTTACAGACTTTCAACCTAGGTTTGAAGTTAATTTTTTATTTTTATTATTATTATATATATATATATTTACTAGCTTTTGAAACTGATTATGGTTTGAACAGTGCTTACTCCTTGTCTTCCTGTTTATCTCTGCTTCATTTCCACTGTGCAGTCTTGAAATGTTGAATCTGTGGCAGTCATTTTAATGGCCAGATAGATGTCAGAAACACAGTTTAGCTTTTTACCAGCATGAAACCAAATGAAATGCTCAACTGTAATGAAAAAGCCATATTATTCAAACACAATCTCTTGCAATGACAGCAACAGGATAAAGAAAGCTATCTGGGATTTCCATTTGGAGTAGTATAAGAGGATTGTAAAAATTAATGACACTGATTTAATAGGTTATAGCAAAGGCTTACTGCAACTTTGTGAAAAACTCCCTTACTATTAAACATACTGCTGTTTTCTCCTCCAGTAAGGGCAAGTTGCTAGAGCAGTTAAGGTATCATGTTACAAGAGCAGTGAAGTCAGCTTAAATGAACTAAAGATGAGTCAGCCAGATGATGTTTCAGGCTGTAGCATTGTTATGTTGCTTGTTCTGTGGTGGGTTTGCCCCATCTAACAGCCAAGTACCCACACAACCGCTCACACTTTCTTACTCTTCCTTCTCAGTGGGATAGGGAAGAAAGAATGACAGCAGGAAAACTCTTAAGTAAAAATAAAGACTGGCAAATCACTTATGAAGTACTTCCACAAGACAAAACACACTGGGGAAATCTAGATTACTTTGTTGACAGCTATCATAAATAAATACTGATTTGGGTATTGGGAAACAAAGACAAACACTGAAGCACCTTTCCTCCCACTTTCACAGGCTCAACTTCACTACAAAATCCTTTTCTCCTTCCTTTCTACTTAAACTTTACTACTTTGTTCCAAGCATCTCATTGCTATCACAATTGGTTTCTCTTGGACCCTCCAGTGAGGCTATAAACAGAACAGGAGGTTTGGGTCAGCCTGTAGTGATTTTTCTCTGCTACTCCTCATTTCTTATTCTTTTCCTACATGGTGGTGTGGCTCCTCAAAAGGCTGTAGTCCCTTCCGGGAATGTCTGCTCCAGCATGGTCTCATCCTCACAGGGAAGCACCTGCTCTGGTATGGCTCCTTCATGGGCCACAGGGTGTGCCAGCTCACACCTGGAGCACCTCCTACTCCCCTGCGTTGTTATTATTCCCTTGTTCCCTCTGTTGTTCCTTCTGTTCCCACCTTCTGTCTCTGTCCAGGGTCTTTTGTCCTCCTTTCCCCAGGCTGCCTTCAAGATCTTAGCTGCAGGCATGGGGCAGCCCTGGCATCGCCTCACACAGCGGCCCTGTAGCACTCCACTGCCAGCACCTGGGCACCTGATCCCAGTACAGCCCCACGGTGAGAAGCTGCTTCAGAATTTGATACTCCTCATCCTTACCAGTCTGACATGTTGGTAAGTTTCTAGTACCATCTCTGATCTTATTCTTAGTCTTCCACTGCTAATATATTGAAGACAGTTCATGCCTTTTCATGCCTGTGGTGAGGAAACAAATTGTATGATGAGATATTAATTGGTGAAAAGTCATGGGTATAAATGTTTGCCTTTCATTTTGATTCACAGGGAACATTTCAAACATAGTACTTGTGACATATTTTGAGGGCAAAGCTCAGGTGTCTGTAGTGCTGTAGTTGACACTTAAAACGCCAGATCCCTGAGACATTCTCTTGCACTGCAAAGTAGTCATTAGTGCCTGCTATGACATCCCTATTGCAGCAAGCAGAAGGGATTCAGGCTGTTTGTCTCAGTATGTAAGAATTAGGATTCTTCCTATTTTCAGGGCAGTTTTCTTCATCTTGCCTGTTCAGGTTTCTCTTCAAAATCTTCTTTGTTTAACTGCCACTTTATTGGATTCAGAATTTTATCAAGGAGAAGAATTTGGTATAGCATTTGGGTTAGAAACCTTTCAAATTTGTATCTTTTTTTTTTTTTTTTTTTTTTTTTCTTTCTTATGAAAGAGAGGTAAGGGAAGTACAGCATCTAAATCCTTGTGATTTTGTGGAAATTGGATCAGAAATTACAGCCACCTGCTTCTGGCCAGAGCAAACTTCTCCTTCCTACATTGTGGGTTTTTGTTTGGTTAGTTGGTTGGTTTGGATGTTGCCATCAGAAACCATGGTATGTTTTTGGAGAATTCTTTCTTTTATGTATTTGTGGTCATTTATTATTTCTGTGTAAGGTGTTTTTCTCACACAAGAGTAAAATCACTCCAATTTGTTACCTTTTCAGTGAAGGTCTTGCTGCATTCTGGGTTAGTGTGCGGGAGTTTGCATCTCCATCCTTGGCTCTCAGCAAAAGACAACTTACTCTCTGCCAAATTACTCTTGTGTTTCCTGCTCTCCTCTTACATGGTTGCATTTCAGGGTTGATAATACATGGTTTGTGCACCACTTTGAGAGGCTTAGAAGCAGGATTGAATCAGCCTGCAGCTGAACACTAACATCAAGACTAGTATGACATGTTAAGAAATCCCTCATAAAAGGCAGTGAGCCATAACAACAGTTAGAAATATTTAGCTCCTCAATTAGAAATTATTTTGTTTTTCTTTAGTTTTACTTTTCACCCCTTGACTTGAGCCTTTTATTTGTTTGAATTTTCAGAAAAGTTGAGGACTTTTCTCTGTAGTATAGGAAAACATTTGAAGTTAAATTTTCTCACTGAATAGCTTCATTGACTTGCAGAGCAAAGTCAGCAAAGATTTGACCCTTTCTTTTAGAAACCTTTTTTGTTCACTGTTAGGGACATGGGTATTTGCCATGCCTTCAATGACATCATCAGGAACACTTCCCTATCTTGCATATGAAGTCATCATTGAGTCTAAAGTGTCTAAAAGGTAACTGGATACCCAAGCACAACTTATTAAGGCATTCCACCAGGAATCTGTGGCCAATTTTTCTAGGAAAGCCAGTAACCTACCAGCCAGCTGGCACCCAGGCTTTGTTACAGCTAGATAAAAAAGAGTGAGGGAGAAGAAGGGAGGAAAGCAAAAGGAAGAAAAAAAAAAATAATAATAATAAAATAACTTGATCATATTATTATTGTAAAATTCAAAGGGTTGTTTAGTTCTAAACAGTAGGAGGTGGACAGATTAAAGTTTTAGAACTGTAACAACATCTCTCTTTGTGCTGTCTAGTTCAGCAGTGTGAACCTTGTAACACTTGACATCCATCACAGCATTTCCTGCAGTTACCACTCTGTTACTTAGACCAAATCCTCAGTTCTGGCTGGTAGACTGTAATTTGGAGACATTAAATTACTATAATGTGGAAAGTATCTGATGATGTATTGTGCTTTAGAATAATAAAACCACTAAAATTGCAGCTTGGAGAACTAAATCAAATATATAATTATCTGTGTTTGTAGGATTTCCTCTAAGAATGTTATGTTGTTTAAGCCGTGTCTGTCTCTCTTTTGTTAATAACCCATGTTCTTAGAAAGAGGATCATGCATTTAAAGATGTTCTTGGCACTTAGCCCTGCTCCCACCTCTTTTCCTTCCTTCTTGCTGACCCATAACAAATCTTATGGCTTTGATTTCACTTCACATTCAAAAGCAGTTACAGAGGCCTTAATGAAAAAACTTAATCTGAGTGTTCCATTTTACTAGCTGCAATTCTCACACTTGGAGAATATCTTAGTGCCAAAATTCTTTACTTTTGTTTTTTCTTAGTCTTTATTTTTAGATGAGTGGTATCAGTTATTAAGAACGAGCTCAGTGATTGAATGTTCAGGAGCCAGTGACTTTAGGGAACTTGCCAACATACAGTATGCAGTTTCTTTTATTGTGTTTTCCTCCCCACCAGGAAAGTATTTTACACCTTTGGAATCACTGTAGATATATTTCAATTCTAAAGACATTTTTTCCCTCCTTTTCATCACCCTCAACTCACTGTCACAATATATTGGTTGCTTCCATAACACATACCAGATATTATTTCTTCAGTATTGCAAACAATTCTCCCCTGCTCTCCCTTAGTTTTAGGGTTGACTGCCCTGCCTGTGCTCTCTCCAGGCAAGGATCCTTTGACACCAGTAATGAATGAACCTTGGAAGCCTGAAAGCTTGTATATGCCTCAGATCATCTGCCAGCACTCTTTCCTGAATATACTAAAATTCTCTAAAATTGTCTTGGAAAGCTCAGAAGGTGACATTTAGGTACATGTATTCTGGAGCTACTTCTACTAGCTACTGTTGGGAAGGAAAAAGTGAAGAGGCTTTACTGTATGTTTCTTCCAGATCCTGATGACTACACTGAAATTCACATGAACAGTGTAGGGCTAGGATAATTTAGATTGATTCTTAGCAAAAGCTTTAGTCTTTTGCTTTCTCACATATATAAAGTGAGGAGTGATTTGAACAGGGTGAATGATCTTATATTATTCATCTCAGCTTTCATGTGGACAGGACAGAAACTGAAGCCATGTGGATAAGTTAACACAGACAATTAATGTCTGCAGTCTGCCAGACTAGCCTAACATTAATTCATCTTTGCCAGTATCTTCTTGGTGTTAAATTCTTTAGAATGTTTTCTCCCTTTCAGGAAAATGTGTGTTTCTTTTTACCATATTAAAATTGGTGATCTATAGTTAGTACAAATAAATCTAAAATAATATATTTAGTATTAAATTTAGAGAGAAAATTTTATCTCTATCAGGGTTGTGGTGAGAAAGAAAAAACATAGAAACCAAGTTGAGTCTGTATTGTACAACAACAGGATCAAATATATTATATTTCTGCTACCCTGGATTGGATCATGATGTTAATAGCTTTTCTGCTAGTTAAAAAGAGTATACCATTTCACTTAGGTAAGGGAGAGGAAGCCAGATCAATGTGCTGTGAGAGATACTATTTTGGGAAACTTGTCAGACTGAAAAAAAAATGTAGGTTGACAGGCATACCAGCAAAACAACAAAAATGACACTGTACAGTCCAGCTTTACCTAAGAGCTAAAAGAGACTGCCTTGCACATCTTATCCACCTTTTATCGGGCATATATATCCTATCATCAGATTGGTTGGATGTGTATCTATTTTGATATGATACTAAACAGAGAATTTGATTTAACTCCAGAGGACTTAGCCAAGCATGATCAGATTCCTGGAACATGATGAAATAACTCTACAACCATTTGCTGAAATGTGAAAAGACAATCTACATTTGTTTATATATTTTTGTTATCGCAGTAAGGCTCAAAACAACCAGTAGCTTAAAAGGCTAACATTCTTTATTGTCTTTTTATTGTTTAACATTTTTACATGAACTATCAAAATGACAACTATAGAAGATGGTAATAATATGGAATTTGCCCCTTGACCATAGCCAGAATGAATTTAAGGGAGAAAAAAAAAATGGAAAAACTCATTCCAGGCAATGCTTCCTACAGCTTGAGATAGAAAAACTCAAAAGCTTAACATCATAGAGCAAACTGTGGATATCATTATGCAAATTTCACTTTTGCTCAGTGACAGGCAAATATTATAGTGATGAACAGTTGTCTGTGTTCATTTTTTATAGCTTATGATTTTTTTTTTTTCCAAATACCCAGTATGAATTTTAACATAGAATCCATGACAACTCCGAACAAATGTGCATTAAATTGCATGTAGACATTTCCACTAGTATAAAATGATATTTTAAGTCTGTACTGCAGTGTTTGAGTACTACAGATTGAATCATGGGTGTGAAGGGAAAGTGTTTCACAGGACTTAAAAATATTCCTGTTGTTGCCCTTTCGCTGGTCTATCTTTCTTCCAAGGCGCTGCAGCTAGGGGGAATAGTTAGGCTGTTGTTTCCCAGTGTTTTGTTTGTTTGTTTGTTTTGTGTGTGTTTTTGAAAATTGATGCAAATATACTAGTTCAGAAATTACAGCCTTGCTATGAGATGAAGAAAAGACAGGGATACTTAATGCCTTCTTTGCCTCTATCTTTAGTAGTGAGACCCATTGTTCTCCAGGTACCCAGTCCCCTGAGCTGGAACAAGGAGCAGAATGAAGCCCTCATAATCCATGAGGAAATAATTAGTGACCTGCTACACCATGTACATGTACACAAGTCTATGGGGCCAGATGGGATCCACCCAAGAGTACTGAGGGAGCTGGCAGAAGTGCTTGCCAAGCTTCTTTCCATCATTTATCAGCAGTCCTGGCTATCAGGGGAGGTTCTAGTTGACTGTTGGCTATCAAATGTGATGGCCATCTACAAGAAGGGCTGGAAGGAGGACAGAGGGAACCACAGGCCTGTCAGTCTGATTTTGGTCCAAGAGAAGGTTATACAGAAGATTATCTTGAGTGCCATCATGCAGAACGTACAGGACAAACTGGTGATCAGGCCAACTCAGAATGGGTTTACAAAAAGCAGGTCCTGCTTGACTAAACTGATCTCTTTCTATGACAAGGTGACGTGCTTAGTGTATGAGGGAAAAGGTATGGATGTTCTCTACATAGACTTAATAGTAAAGCTCTAGACAGCATTTCCAACAGCATTCTTCTGGAGGAACTGCTCAGGAATTGGACAGATATATGCTTTGCTGGGTAAAAAACTGTCTGGGTGGCCAGGCCCAAAAGGTTGTGGTGTATGGAGTTAAATCCAGTTGGAGGCCAGCCACAAGTGGTGTCTCCTGGTGCTTAGTACTGGGCTCAGTTTTTTTTATACCAATGATCTGGACAAGGGGATCGAGTGCACCCTCAGTAAATTTTCAGACAACACCAAGTTGGGTGGGAGTGTTGTTGTGCTTGAGGGTAGGAAGGTACCAACCTGAATACCATCCAGAATACCAGGTACCATCCCTGGAGGTATTCAAAAGACGTATGGATGTGCTTAGGTGTATGTTTTAGTGGTAGCTTTGGCAGTAGTGCTTGATGAATGGTTGGACTTGATGATCTTAGAGGTCTTTTCCAACCTAGATGACTATACAATATTTTTCTACATGGAAGCATATCATTTATTCCAAGCTGGAGCCTCAGAAAGCATGAAGTGACTGCTGGAGTACAATAGAATCTTTCTAGCTCCAGTACTTAGCTTTGGATTTAATAATTAAAGAAGAAAAAAAAAAATCGGGGAGTTCATCTAAGTTCAGTATATTTAGTCAAAACCTGTCCTCCTTCTAATCCTCATCCTAGGAGCTTTTTTCTATCAAAGATCTACACATGTAGGATCTACTCCAAGATGAGGGTGCATTTTTGAAGCAGGAGGAAAGTAACTCAAATTCCCCAAGACTTGGCATCTGGTAGGACAGAGACCTCTTTTCTGTGAGAAAATTCAGGTAAAATATGATAGGCTCTTTCTCTTTTAAGTGCTTGTGTAGTTCCTGATACAAAAATATCTCAGTCATACACAAAAAAATCAATCCTATATTTTGGTTCAAACTGTTTCCAATTAGATTTTAATGCCAACTTGCAATAAGAAAAATCCTAATTATCAATATGGCAATGCTATAGTTTCTCTGTTATTGACTTTGAAAACTGTTGTCAGAATATTACAGTGGTTGACAGTTATTCACAAGCAGTTAAGCAGGCTATTGCCTAAAGCACTATAGAAGAAAATAACAATTAATTTATCCCCCTCTTCCAGCCAGTTATTATGACTTTATGTATGGACATTACACAGACACTTGGAGATTTTTCTTTGTCATTCTAGTTAGGTTCCAGGCCTAAATCATACATCATTTTTTCTCCAAACCCACATGCCATGGTATAATGTGATGTAACCTGTTCACTTGAACATGTGGTAAATAGGTATTTTTAGTATCAAACAAAAAATCAAAACATCAATTCAGCTGATGGTGTTTGAGTTTCCAGCTTGTTAAACAAAGAGTTACAGAGAGTACAAACTCTCTCTGTAACATACTAGTAGTGCAAAGAAGCTGAGGATACAGTTACTTTCAGGGGAATGAGAGGCCAGGTCCTTGACTATTCAGGAGTAGGTTATACTCCCTTGCTTGCAATAAAACTCTTGGAAATACTTATGTAGTAAAAGAACTCAGGGTGAGTATAAAAGAATCCAGCCCTAAATTTTCATCATGTGTTAATTGCATTCTTTCTCATTAAAATCCCACTCTGGTTCTAATTAAATTCATAATTGTTCTACATTTGATGCTGTAAACTGTTGTGTAGTGTTGTTGGGTGCTATTTAACAGATGTCATTCTCCCCCCAAGAGGCAGTGGTATTTCATTGCTGTGTGAATTGATCCTTCAGTGTGAAATCTGAACAGGTCCCTAGATAGCCAAGCAGGAAGGGGGACAATGTGAACTAGCAAGAATGAATAAATGAGGTAACTGAAGAGTGTCTCTCAGAATGCATGAGATGTAATTCCTTCTACTTCAATAGATATTAAAAGAGTAATCCAATTTCTCCTTCTATCACCTATCCATAGAAAGTTACAAATTCATACTGATACTTCAGCACACAGTTCTCAAGCTCAAGTCTACAGATGCAGATCATTGGTTAAACATTTGTGTGATTTTTATTATATTTTTTTTTTTTCCAGTACTGGTCTTCAGAATTAGCTGCAGCCATTTTGATTCATACATGCACACACACAGATCTGAGAAAGCTGATCTTCCTGGTGGTTTCTGGAACAGCACTTTTTCAAGTGTGTCAATTGCATTCACTTTCCCTCCACCTTTAGCAGATACACATATGGTTCTAATGCTCTTTATTCTCTTTGCTCCAGAATAGTTCTTTGTCTGGTTCTGAATTTATTCTAACAGGCTTTTCTACCACCATGCTCAGTGCTTACCTGGGCACCCCCATCCATCTCTGATTCATTACCTCCAGCAAAAATACCCAGTTTAACAAATCCCACAGAAGCCTGTTGATCTTCAGTCAAATCAGAATAACATTTTTCCTGATTTGTACAGTTGAAGGATGTGTAGAAAAAAGATGTTTGGAGACATTAATGAAAACTGAAGGAAGGACTGGATATACCTATAGCTATATATCTATATATCTAGGGCAAAAAGAATGATTCATTGACGAGGAACATCTGCTTGAGGAAAAAGGGCAGGATATGTATGTATGAGGCACAGTTAGCAGACTACAAAGGAAAGTATGTATGAAAGTCCCAATTGCCCCAAACACCTGCTTAACAGGAAAACTTTAGCATGAGGTTTGGTGTCTGTGAGTTGTTTTTGTTGGTTGGTTAGGGTTTGTAAGCTTTGGTTATAGATTTAAATGTTAAGCTTCTGTTTTTTTCTGGGACTCAACTCGGTATTTTGATGATCAGACTCAGTATTACTAAACTGAGTAGGGCTATATATAAGGTTAAGGAATGAAATATTGAAGTACAATGGTTAATATATTATAGGGCTACTGTGAGGAAAAATAGGATTAAGAAACTAAGAAGAAAAAGCAATTGGGTGTAAGTGGGTTATTTTTAGTACTCTCTGCGTAGCTATATGTCCAGTCTGAATGTGGTTTTAAATTGCTTTATGATCCTCAAAGATAGTTGTGTTATAAAATGCATGCTATTATTTACTATACAAGCTAACGTCAAAATCATCTCTTCTCTCCTATTCATATGCAAATTCTGGGGAATTTGAATAGGAGAATAAGGTTAAGAATATTCTATTCTAAACATGGAATTCTTCTTAGATATTAATCTTGTTCTCTATCCCTTGTACACATTACTCAACATCTGATATAGCAAAGAAAATCTTTGCAATGTTGCATAGAATTGACTCAAGGATTCAGATAAAATATCAGCCATAGGCTGCTTATCATGAGTGGTGGGTATTAGAGGTTACAAACAGTATTCAGAATTCTCACATATGAATTGTGAATACTGTCCTACAGTCTATAGGTGCTGTCATTATTATTTTCTCATTGCTGTGAAGTGTCTTTCTTTTTTTTTAATTAAAAAACAAACAAACAAACAAACAAAGAGAGAGAATATATGAGGACTGAAGTCTCCTTGCATTTCTTTGATTGTACCTCTACCCAGCCACTAATTCTAATGTCTGGCTCTTGAAATTTCTATTTGGCTCTTATTTGGCTACCACATTCAGACAGATATGTGACTGATATGCAGTGGAGGTTCATGTGTTCTGTTTGCTTAGGAAACAAGGCCCAAAAAAATAAATACTTGGAAAAGTTAGAAAAGCTTATTAATGATTTACAGAAACTAAAATGTTGTTGACTTGACTTTACCAAAGACCAAGGTGTATAGTGAATCATTGCCTCCTCCTTCAATACATTTGATGAGTAAATGTGAACTGCCCCATGGGCTGTTTTTGTCGGCAGCCTGGGGAGCTAGAAGTAATCACAAGTATGGTTCTGTCCTGTTTCCACATTATGTGGAGAGCAAGGCTAGTGACCTCATCTAAAGCAAAGGCTTGCCATAGTTAATGGCTGGTACAAATAGGAACGTTTTCACACTTCCAGGACTGGCTCCAGGCATAAGGGTTCCTCACACAGCCACAGTTTCTTCCACGTTCTTAATCAAATTGCAAAGCTTTCTTCATTTCCTGTCAGTCAGGACTTGACAGGTTAAATGCCATAGATTGGTAAAATGACAAATGGAATTCAGATACAGGAGTAGTCTGTATGGATGCATGCGTGTTCTTATTATGGAGTTCTGTTTTTCAGGATTCTTTTATTTATTTATTTATTTTTCCTTAGAGACAGAGAAGTTAATGTTTTATATTCAGGTTTGAATAAAAACAGAATACTGTTTACACAGAAAAAATCTATATTTTGCCTGCCTCTAGATATTTTGCAGTGCATAAGAGTGAGTAGGAGAAGTATACATGCCACAATAAATTACAGAAATTGACAGTAGCACATAAAAGTGAAGTAATCAATAAATAAAATTCCTTGCTTTGAAAAGATCCTGTAATCATAAAAGACATGTATGATAGTAACATTAAAATAGATTGTCAAAACATCAAATACTTCTGATTCACTGGAACAATTATCTACTTTGTGCCTGATAAACAACTTCAGAAAAGCCCAGTCATACACGATGAGGAACATAGGAAGAGAGATTATGTTATCCTCTGATAAAATGGTCTGGTTAAAATTCTTTGCATGTCTGAAATAACCACCTGAGGAATCAATGTACTTTCGGGAACTTCTAATGAAAAATGTTGGTGTCATTAATTTTTAAGACAGAGAGAAAGAGGGAAAGGGAGGAGGGGGGAGGAAGAGGGGAGGGGAGGGGAAAAAAAAAAAAAAAAAAAGAAAACCAAAGAAGACAATACTAACTAAGCTAGTAGTTCATGTGTCTTTAAAGGTGTCCCCAACTCTAGAAGGACTGGACAGCTAGAACACTGACAAAACGGTGTAATCTGAATTTTACAAATGATGATCCATAAATAGCTGAATATGCTTTTTCAGTCGTTTCAAAGAAAGATTAGAAAATATGTTTTCTTGTTCTCGTGCACTTGGTCAAGCAGGTGTACGTCCTAAACTGATACTTTGTATGCTTAAAATAGATCTGGAATAACAGAATAAATGAGAACAGACAGGACCTCTGGAGATTATTTTGTCCAAACCCTGCTTAAAGCAGACTGAGGCCAGGTTGCTTAAGGTTGTTCACTAATTTCATGAGTGCACATAGACTCCACAGGTGCTTTGAACACTATTCCCAATGTCCACCTACCCTCATAATGAATATTTGTTCTATTTATATCTAACTGGATGTTTTCTTGGTTTAATATCAGTCTGCCGCCTCTCATCCTGTTGCTGTGCACAGTAGCTGCTTGTATATAGGTACATGACGGCACAGAGTAAAGAGGGAGCTGAACTCTTCTCAGTGGTGCCCTGTGACAGGATGAGGTAAAAGGCATAAACTGAAATATAGAAAATCCCACCGAAACTTAAGGAAATACTTTTTTTTTTTTTTTTTTTTTTTTTTTTTTTTTTTACTGTGAATGGAATTTATTACTGGAATATGTTTCCCATATAGGCTATGGAATTTCCATCCCTGGGAACATTCAAAGGCCATCTGATCACGGCCCTGGGCGACTTACTGTAGGTGACCTCCAGAGAGGTGCCTTCTGCCCTGAGTGTGTTTGTGATTTTAAAATCAGTGTGCTGTAATAGAATCAAATTTGACAGTCACAGGAATCTGTTAGTAATTGTCAGCTGGGACAGGGGGATGAAATTTTCTCATTTGTGTTCATCCTGTGGAACAGTGTTAATGAAGACAGTCTCTCCTCATGTTTTTAACTGTTTTTACTTTTGTGAAACTTAAATGCCCAGACTAAGGTTTCCTAAGGTATGTGCCTCAGGCAATTGGTTTGGTGGAGTTCATGCAAGCATACCTAAATAATTAGGAAACTGTAAAATTTCACAAACGTTATGCATTGATGCAACTTTGATACATGCTGTGAAACAAGTGACTGAAGTCTGGTTAAGGGCTGGCTCTGATTGCACATATCTCACCGTTGCAGTATCCTGTTTTCTGCCATGGGGAAAAATAGTAATGGGGAAAAATAATAATAAAATAATAATAATAAAAAATAATGACCTTTGGCAGCCTAAAGCTTGGAAAATATTATTTTAGATATACTTAGCAGAAATTTATTGGGAATTTAAGTTTAGCAAATGTGTTGTATAAAGATACATTAATACAGGTGTCTTTTTTGCTGAACGTGCTCTGGACCAAAGGTTTGCTTAGATTATCAAGAGCACACCTTGAAACTTGTTGCTGCAGACTGTTGTAGCACATGTGCAAATAAACCAAATGAAAAGAATATTTCTGCTATCATTTCCATACCTTCTTTCAGAAAAGTCTGGAGGAAGAGGAAGCAGCAGATTACATTGTTCCTTCTGCATAGCTAAGATGATGGTTCTAGTAGTTTCCATTATTTCTGTGGAATTTGTCATTATGTCACAATAAGGAATGTCCTCCTTGGGACATCCCTCCACACCATTTCTTCAGCTACAGCTCCTATAATTAGCATCAGATTTTCCTAGGTCATTTTCAGAATTGCAGCTTTTCTCCTCTTCATCCTATGGGGTTAACCCACAACAGAAAACTTTTCTGATCACTTTCTTTTATCAAAACTGCTAGAGCAGATCAAACCTGCTCTAGCAAAGCTGAAGGCTTTTTCTCCACATGCTACAAATATTCCATGAGCCTTTATTATTCATGAGAAACCTTGTGTATGAGTCCACAGTTCATATTAGAACATGGCAAATACCTGGGTACGCTTCTCTGGTCCTTGTCTATGAGTCTACAGTAGTACAATAGTTAGAGGACTCAGGAAACTGATCTCTTTAGTGGACATATTTTCTGATGTAAAAATGCTCAGGCTGTCTGCTAAAAAATCCTTTATTCACCCATTCTCTTCCTTCCATATCCATTCATTTGGGCAGAGAGAGAGTACTGAAGTGAATCAGCCTAACTGGGATAAGGTTTCTTCTTAAAACTCTGATCTTACATCCTGGTCCTCTATGCTGCATTGTTTTGGGCATCATGCAGTTACTTCCACTGTGACCCTCAGTTTCTTCCTGAAATTTCAGATATGTCTAATTTTCTGTATTTATTTTTTTTTTAAGTACAAGGTTGCCTGAATCTTACCATGTTTCATTTTCTTTGTTTTCCATGTTTAGAGGAAAAACAAAAAATTGACTTGTGCCATTCAGACTGAGTCATCTTATTTTGACAATTCCAGATGGGGAATATTACACCTGTTTTACTATTATGTACAGAAAATTCATCTCTGTTTCCAACATAGATTTCATCTTCATGTGTTAAGCCATCTCTCATCCTTTCCAAGAATTACTGGATAAAACCACTGTAGCTGAGGAATGCTATAGCTATATATATATCCATCATTTATTCCCAAGGTATCCATTCCATCCAGTAACAAAAAAAAGTACTTGGTTGTAAAATAAAATCTCTGTGTATAAAGAGAAGGTGAATTGTAATTGAAACATTCCCTAACTTCTGAGAAACTGACTTTGCCTTAATGTGTATATGAATGTAGACAAGAAGACACATGATATGAAGAGAAATATAGTACACTGAGGTCTGAGACCCCTAGCTCTAAAGTATGTGACTGGTTTTTTTTGCACCTGCATTTTTTTGTTTGTTTCTTTGGATGGATTTTTTTGTTTGTTTGTTTTTGTTTTAATTAAAATTTGTTGTGAACACAAAACTCCATAAACATTATGGTTTGTAAAACTTCAGCACTGATTTTCTGCCTTCGAGGTGTGACTTGCTTTCTACTTTAGAATTTTGTTTTTGAGAACCAAGGCAAGGTGCAGATACATTTAAATTTGAAAATTTAGACATGAAAATTAAATTTTCAGAATTCACTGTGTGTTTGCTTGAAATAGAATCCTGGTTCAATTCTTCATTTCTTTGTCCTGGAAATTCCCTAATTATAAGGATATTTTTCTAAAAGAAAGTTTTCCCTAGTTGCTAGTTACTCATCCCTAGTTTCCCTAGTTACTTACTCATTCTCTCTTTTGACTGTTCAGAAGCACTTACTCGTTCCTAATATTCCATATAGCACCTAGACACAGAAGAAAAAGTGCATCAAATGTATTTCAATTTGTCTTTCATCTTAGTGCTCATCATTAATCGTAGGTGGTGCACACAGGTAAATCTTGATTTCCTTGGTCTTTTATATTTCTTATATTTTATGATACACAGAGCTGTATGATACCTACTCAACAACGTCATCATAATGATACCTTTATCTGCATTGAACTGTCTTTGCTGTCTATTAGTCTTTTAAATGCTCAGTCTTCCTGCATCTGATTAAATCCCTTTTCCATTATTTACTGTTAAATATTGTCTCCATTTACCTAGCATGCTGCTTGTTCTTTTGCTGTCATCTACCTTTTATTTTTTGAAACGAATCTCTGGTTGTACTTTAACTACCATAGTGTAAGTTATAAGAATTTATTTTGGAGGTTTTTTGATTGGTTTGGATTTTCCTTTGTTCTCCGGCTGCACCTAAGAACATGATTGACGATAAGAAGAATGAAAAATGGGTGCTGATACTAATTTATATCTTGCAGCAACCCAGCAAGATCTGCCTTTTATCTTTCTAAGGGGATTTATTTGGAACAAGTGGTTATTGAGCACAGTGTACTGAACGAGTATACATGTATACCTTTGAAGGTGCTTTATGCAAAAAACGTGTGGTACTCTTTTGCCTTAAAAGAAAGGCAAGTGGAAGATGTATTTCTTCAACAAGCAATCCCTAGAAACAGCAATTTTTAGTTTGTGCAGAAATTTAATTCAAACACCAAAGCTGTCTGCTTTGAGATCTGTATTTATGCACCCAATAACAAGAAGATGGATTTCATTCAGGAACGTCTACCACTTGAAGTAAAATATTGCAGGTTACCATTCAAGGTACTCATGTTTTTTTTTGTGCTGAAGGTAAACCAACTGTATTAGTGCCAATATCACTTACCAACAATTAAGACTTAATCGGAAATAAGATCAAGTGATTATGAAGTAAGCTAAGCAAAGCAACTCAGTGAGTGAAAGGCTTAAGTCATACAGATGTCAAGTGAAGCTGGAAGTAATGCTTCTGGAGAGGGAGTCCTGGCTGAGGAGCAATCCCTAGCCCAGCCAGCAAGCAAAGCAGCAGCAGCGAGGCAGCTGCTGTCGCCCCGTTCCCTGCTGCTGCCCAGTCACCAGCCATGCTGGAGGAGATGCAGCCCATCTTCATGCATCACCCCCCAAGGAGCGTGCCTGGGCTCAAGAAATTAAAATACAGCTGCCTAATAAAGACTAATAAAGCCTGGGCAGTGATCTCATGACTTCAATAGTTCTCTTGGGAATACAAAATCAACTATAGTTTGCAACATAGACAGTGGTGATCACACTGCCCTTGCCAATTTTTTTTTTTCCTCACTCATATTTGTATCCTAAAAGTTAGTTCCCCAAAAAATCAAAACTATTATTACATTTCCATGTTATAGTATCAAGCTAACCTTTAACTTTTCATATTTGAATCACTGAGCTGTCTTGCATTTGCCATAGTATTTTAGTGATGCTAAAAGCATTTCAGTAAAATCTTTTCAATGAGCAGGGTATCCATTGCTACTTATTGCAGTAAAATTTAAATTATAATGTATTGGGACTTTTTGAAGGAGGTTCCTTGAACATGAGTAGTCTTTAATTCAGATTCCCAATGACTTCTGAGTATCTCTAGCAGGGCTAGCACTTAATATGGAGATACATTAAACCATATTTGAATTAAACATTGAAACAGGATGATAGATATGAATTAAAATCTGACATTCAATAATATTTCAAGAACTCTGAGCTGTTCTGATGACTCTATACTACATACACATTTATATATATACAAAAGATATATATATGTATGCAATTCAATTTAGAAACACACAAATGCTGACTGGATGTTGTCAGATAGCTCATCATGCCAGACAAACTCCTGTATGCAAACTTTTATCTCATGAACGTAATCTCAGCTGATGTAAATATATCATTTGGTTCCACAGCGTATTGACCCAAATCATGTAAAATCCAGAAAGAGCAGAAACACTTTACATTTTTTGCTGTTTTTTTCAAGATGAAGAAATGTGCAAAGAGGAAACCATAACATCAGAATATCTGGTTGGTTAATTTTCACTATGTTTATACTTTCAAATAAGTTGTTTAACAAATTTTCCACTATTTTCTGTTACACACACTAGTTTTATTGCACTAGTTTATTTTTCAAAAAATATATGGACTATATCACAGAATCACAGAATTTCTAGGTTGGAAGAGACCTCAAGATCATCGAGTCCAACCTCTGACCTAACACTAACAGTCCCCACTAAACCATATCCCTAAGCTCTACATCTAAACATCTTTTAAAGACTTCCAGGGATGGTGACTCCACCACTTCCCTGGGCAGCCTGTTCCAATGCCTAACAACCCTTTCGGTAAAGAAGTTCTTCCTAAGATCCAACCTAAAACTCCCCCGGCGCAACTTAAGCCCATTCCCCCTTGTCCTGTCACCAGGCACGTGGGAGAATACATGATGAGTTTCATGAATTATCTTGTACAAGAGACTAGACAAATAATTTTTCTTCATAACCCTGCTCTAATTAGCAGATAAGGAAGTGATGTTGTCAGGATTATGAACATTGTAACATTGGAACAATGGCTACTGACACAATGCCTAGTTGCATATATTGCAAATGTTCTTGAGTTGCCATCTTCTAATTAAATACAGTCCTCAGGTCAGAAGATGATTAGTTATCAAGTGACAATTTAAGAGGCTAGAAATGCATGTTTGCTGTGAAACTAGAGCAGGAGTTCTTCAGCTTTATTTGTTGTGCATCACCAGTGCTTTTGATGACTTTTTGACAAGACTTTTGGTGTAATTCAACATCAGTATTGCTGTATGTAATGTCAGATAATACAGTTTTATCATGCTATAAATTTATTTTTAATTTATTTAAACAGGAAATCTCCCATGAACACATACATTACCCACAGAGAAAGAAATGAAGGGCAATAAAAGGATAAATAAATTTATCAGGAAATACTGGAGGTTTTGCCATGCCATGCCCTTGTATAACTTGATGAAAACAGAAGGGAAAAAAAAAATATTTGTTTTATTTTTGTATGACTTTTTAGAACACGAAAAACTTGTAGCTTCTCTAAAAAAAAAATCATACATCTTGTTTTATGGGTTTTTGTTTCTTTTTCCTTTAAAAGTACTTTAATTAGAAAGAATATTATGATACTTATTTTAAGGAGAACAAACTGTACTCCAAAAATGTACTCCAGTCACATTTTCACTCTGAAGAATCCATTGCAGGTCTAACCAGGCTGAAATTTAGAGTGCGTTAAAGTAGATTATATGCTATAATGAAAATATGTGACAGAAAAAGAGAAACTATAGTACGTCAGTGCAGATTTCTGTTGATTCAGGCAAGACTACACAAAAAGTTTCACACAGAAGAATGTGTTGCTTATTTATTTATTTATTAAATCTTGATCTGTACTGTTTTACATTAAGAAGCATATACATTGTATTTATTCTCATGGAATGAGTATAAACGTCTCACTAGATGTATGGTATGTCTTTTTACATGGTTTCCTGAAATGCTTTATGAGTATTACAGAGTTGATCAATACCAATGATTAGATAAAGGATACGTTTTTCTCTGACCTACAAAAATGCATGCATTGCTGATTTGCTTTCTGCATATCACAAGGAGAATATATCAAAGAATTAATCAGAGATGGTCCTTGCACCATTTTAAAAATCACACTCCCTGGATTTGTTTCTAAAACCTAAGTTTTGTGTGTGTGTTTTGTTGTTGTTGTTTTTTTTTTCAATTAAGGGGAAGAAAAAAGAACTTAACATTCAGAGGGTTTTGTGTAACTTCATCCTGAAAGTAAAAAAGGATGAGTCCTTAAAATACAAAGGAATCTGTTCCGATTTATAGTTTAAAATAATCATTATGTAGAACATTCAGCTTGTGTAGACATAGTATGCAAAACCAGTAGCCCTATAAGGACAATTGTGTGTGTTACATAAACAACTATTCTCACATGAAGTGTATTTACATGCTCAGGACCATGAAGTCGATAGACAGAAATATATGAAACCTTCACAATGTTATATGAAAAAGTATTATGAGATTGTTTTCATTATAAACCATGTGGACAAGTTTATTACAAGTCAGAGGAAAAGCTGCAAATATCAGCATTTCCTGCCATGCGTTCTTCATCAAGGCTGTGAAATTTTGCCCTCAGTGTGAGAGCAAAGTAGAGTTTGGGTACCCACTTCTGTCACCTACACTTCTACTGTCCCCTCAGGACCGCTAAACCCCCATAGTCATGCGCACACCCAGAGTAGCTCTGCTTTATTTGAACACACTGAGGGGACAGGATATGGATCCACTTTCAACTTTTCCCTCCTGTCCCTTTGCTCAAACAGAGGCCTTATTATCACCTGGAAAAGGCAATGCACTAGAGTGGGGAAACATGAAGGAACTCTGCTGAGCAATAAAAATAGGTTACGACATACAGACTACACCAAAGAGAAATGAGCACCCATAGCACACATGGTTATGATTATATTCATTTATAATTATACTACTCGTAGTACTGTAATACTAATAGGCCACTATAAATTTAAAATGAAAAGGAAATCTGGTATATTTTTTTCTATGTTATTTTCTTTGGGCTTTATACACAAGGGAAAAAAATATGGGATTTATGGGGACTGGGTGCTCAAGAGAGGAGCTGTTGACAGTTCCAATAAAGATTTTAAGCTAGGCATGAACATATTTTTATGTTAAGGTTGCTTTAAATTTATGCATATTTTAAAGTGCAAAATCTGTGAGGGAGAGGAGCCACTACATTTGTATCCAGCAATTACTATTTAAATATGGTCATTTCTCCATTTCAAACATGGTTAGAGTTTTCCCTTTTTAAAATTGAGTTGATCTCTCCATTATCTGTGAAATCTTTCATTCTGAATGAACTTGGCTTTCATATGCCAAGAGCTGTTTAGCAGATTCAAGACTACAATAACAGCTGAATAACCTTCTCACTTTACTGGGAACAAGATGATACACACTTGTTTTCCCCAAGGATATTCTCTGATTGCTTGCTTGAGCCCTTCTATAAGAGGTGTTTACAGCAGAGAAAGGACACAGCCTGCATGCAGAGGTTATGCCAAAAGTGACGCTAATGCCCAACTCTGACTGTATTTTCACCACCACAGGCTTAGCTGAGGAAGGCCGGAGGAGTCTTCTTCACATTGGGGTGAGAAGCATGGCAAGAAGTGTGTTTAAGAAGCCAGTGTTTTTTTTTTTTTTTTTTTTTTTTTTTTTTTTTTTTTTTTTTTTTTTTTTTTTTATGGGAGATAGATGTGTGTCTTATATTCATAGAAGGTTAATTTCCAAAACCCAGCTAAGTTCCAGCTTTCCCAGAACTCTGGGCTTGGACTGTATGTAGAGAGTTTTCTAACAGTTTCCAATATTTATTTTTTTCATTTGTAGCTGTAGAAATTATCTGTGCCAGAGGAAATATTTTGTTCACAGATTCTGAAAGTCATAGAGAAATTTTTATTCATTCCATGTTACAGTGATTGCATCTTCAATTAATTTATGAATCTGGGTGTATATATATATATATTTATATGCAAGCAGGGATAAAATAATCTCTGAAAGATTAAAGAGACAAGGAGAGTAGAGAGATGAGATGATGTATTATTTACCATATAGGGTAAATTTGTAGAATAAGAATTCACTCCTTAGTACTTCATGGTGACATATTATTCAACAGTGTTTCTAGACAGTAAAGGGTAATCTAAAATCTGTGAGGCTGAAACAGGCAGTAATATTTCACAGTTACAACCCACTACATTCTTGTTTTATGTGCCTTTCTAGACCTGTATATACCAACTTGCTGGATATGTGTGGGATTCTGAATGTTGCTGAAGAGTAATAGTTCAACAGTTTATCTGATAAATAGCTGTATATCAAGATTTCACACAGTTCCAATTAAAACTACTATTCTCATTTCATATATGGAATATTTGCAAACAGATTTTATAAACTGAATTGGGTTTATACACACACACACACAAAAAAAAAAAAAAGAAAAAAAAAAGAAAAAAAAGAACTACCCTGTCTAAGGAACAGCATTTGAGTTGTTGTGCAATTGTTTTCTTATTTAATAATAATAGATATGTAGGGCTGTCTCATCAAATGAAATACAGTACTCTAACTTCATGGTGGGCAACTGAAGCAGTGCCATTTTAAAATCAGGGAGTAACTGGCCCATCATATATTCTTTCTTTCCCTGTAAGTTTTAAAGAGAATGAAGTTCTTAATTCATCATTCAGCATGAAGAAAACAAAAATAGAATATAGTATTGCCTTGACCTTTATAGTAATCTAGTAATACAATTTCCTGAGTGCTCATTTTCTTCATGGAATTCAGTAACCTCTGTGATAGCAGAGAATGGGGCCAGACCCTCAAACCTGAGTGTGTTTGAACACTACAGCATAGGTAATATCTTTTAGAGTATCTCACTGGCAATTCTGAATTTAACACTTGCGAGATTTAATTACTTTCATAGTCATAATGAATACAGGATATGGCACGGTATTAATCCGTTCTTATGGACCTAACAAAAACTGAAAATGGTTAAACTTAAAACCTGTTATTGTTTTTCATGAGGGCTTGACCCAAAACACAGAATAGTTGCCCTGTTGCTTTACAGTAGAGAAAGAAATACCTGCTTGCATGCTCAATTGAAAGTCTTGCTTTTAAATGCATGCATCTTAAAAGCAAGACTTTCAAAGTCTTGCATCAGGAATAATGGCATTGTAAAGGATACACATCTGCCTAAAGAAGTCAAACTCATGCATAGTTCTAACTATATTCAT
This sequence comes from Netta rufina, assembly GCF_964035555.1. NCBI lineage: Eukaryota > Metazoa > Chordata > Aves > Anseriformes > Anatidae > Netta > Netta rufina. The sequence continues at coordinate 104,969,889 of NC_140123.1, forward strand.
AAGGAGGTTTAGGGCAAGAGTGCCCTAAACAATGTTTTCTAGCTTTATGTGTGAAATAAATGACTAAGAAATACTGAGCACCCACAACACTTGATACAACAGGGACTTTCAGCTCCTTTAAAATTCCATGAAAACCTAAGTGCAAATTTGAAGATAGCAACTTCAAAAGTTTTCTATAATAGAGTGCTGGGTTTAAGTTATTTGTTCTTAATATTTTCTGGGTGTTGTGATGCATTTTTTTCCTTATATCTGAGGTTTTAAAAAGGCCATATTTTTAAAGCTTCATCCCTTCCCAGGTTTCCTTCCTTTTCTCCTCTTCCCTACTATGCCCTCTCACCATCTTTTCCTTTTTTTCCTTTCAGCCCTAATTGACATTTATGAATTTGATGGTCAACTGACAAGGTTTTTGAAAAAAATTAGCTACTCAGCTATCAGGCAGATCATGTTCCTGCACATATCACTGCTTCAGTGTACTCCCGTCATTTTAATGAGACACAATTCTTTTGAGCAGGCAAGTTGCATTCCACCACCCAGAGCCTCACTCTGAGGTATTTTTTATAATGTCACATTTTTTTTGTTATAATCCATGCTAGTTGGCACCATTTGGCACATGCTTCCCTGCAGGCTATCTCTAATCCCATTACTGTGGAAGTGACTCAGTTTGTAGCTTTTTTAGCACATTTGAGGGAACATCTGAGAGACACTTTGGTCTCCATCAGAAATGTCCGCATTTATCTAGTGTTTCCAGCTGTGTTTAGCTGAAATACAGTGAGAAAATTTGGTTTTAAAGGTAAAGAGTAGATACAGCAAATTTAACATGTTCACCTTGATAATTAGGAATGCAATAACAGATGGAAAGCTGTCAGAAGAGTGTCATAGTTTCTAAATAGAAGTATAGAACAGAATTAATCTATTGTTTGGCTCTTTTGATTCCCAGTTGTTTTTAGGGAAGGGAAGGGAAGGGAAGGGGAGGGAAGGGGAGGGAAGGGAAGGGAAGGGAAGGGAAGGGAAGGCTTCAATTTTCATTTAATATCCCCTATTGGTATTAATTGTAGGTTTTGTTTCTTTTCTAGAAATACATAAAGTGTGCTTGAATTGTTGTTGTTCTTTGTTCTCTGCAGACTTCAAACTAATTCATAATAAAGTATACTAATGACAACTTTGGGATGTTACAGGATTTGAAACTTTAGGGAAATGGTTTGTTTCTAATTTTAAGGAATATATGAACAGCTGCACTAGCTCCAGCTGAAGGTCCAGTTAGACTGGCCTTCTGTTTTTGACCCTCCTCTTCCCTCCCCTCCCCTTTTGATGCCTCTAGCTGCTGTATTTTGAGGAAGATAAAATATTTCTTGTTTACTCACCATATAAATTGTATAATTTTCTCTGAAATTATGCCAGTACAGACAGACATTTCTTTTTTCCTAAAACTCTATCTCTTCCCTAAAAAGTCAAAAAGACTTTAACTTTGTAACTTCTTTGGAACTTTTTGGATTTTTTCGCAAACTCTGTATTTTTTCTGAATTCCATTCTTGGTGTCATATTTTCCTTGAGACTACAACTGAACTTTAACCTGGACAGTTATCCTTATTATCTTTAAATTCTCTTTTCTGTCAGGTAGAAACTGGGATGGTTTACTTTCACATGTCTATTAAATTTACCATTTTATTACCGACATGTCCAGTATCGTGAGAACATTTTCTGACTTTCGATAGTCTGTTTTAGTTTTGGCTCACCATTATCAAGCATTAGTTTGTTCATCTCCCTATCTACTGTCTTTTCCAGGCTATTAATAGGCACGATGGACATGAAGATGTTTTTACATAACAGCTCTCCAGTGCTCTTCCAGTAGTTCAACTCTTTTCACAGTAAATAACAGGATATTTTTTGTCTTGCGTATAAACCTCTACTAATTTAATAATTCGTGACTTGGCCATACCTCTCATGGTTGTTGTTTGTTTTTTTTTTTTTTTCTTTTTTTTTTCTTTGTTTTGTTTTGTTTGTTTTGGTTTTGTATCTTGTTTTCTTCAGGAAATTTGAGTGAGGGACTTTGTCAAGAGTGATGTGGAAATCCATGTTCTCTATATTGCTCTCATCACCCTTGCTTATCCAGTTACTTTCCCCAAGGAATTCTAGTAGATTTTTTAGGATTTATTTCTCTCTTTAAAAGCTGGTGGTTATTGCTTCCCTAATATATTAAATTTATCTTTTCATTCAGTAAGTCTAATCTTTTATAATAGATTTTATTGATTTCTGTGGTATTGAAGTAGGACATGTACTTACACAGACATCATTGAAGCCCTGCTGAAGATCTGCTGTCACTTTCCTGTTCTTCTTGACTCCAGTACAGAGGCTAAACAGAGTGACTGCGGGAGGAGGGCAAGCATCTGCACAGTGCCAGAGATGACGAGAATACGGACTGGATCTTCTCTGAGAACCCATTTACAAGGGGAACCGCAGCCCCCAGGTACACCTGAGGGAGAGCAGGCAGGATCTGTGCTTATGGGGTTGGCAAGTGAGGATCCCTGAACAGAAATGGTGGGAAATCTGTGGGCCCAGAGAGATGGCTGTGGTTAGCACCTGGATTGCTGGGAGTTGTGTCCAGTGTAGTACCAGGACTGGATGAGCCTGAGTTGCACAGCAGCACCAGGGGAAGTGCCAAGGAGCTGTGGTAGGAGAATCTGTGATGCAGAGGACAGAGGCCTCCACCTGCTGACCTAACGACATCCAGGGAGGTTTGCTTCTTGCTGGGAGCTCAGAGATGGGATGTTGTGGGGAGGAAGGCAAAACTTATCTGGCTCTCAGACATTTCCTGCACTGCCTTCACACATAGGAACCAGATATACAGCCAGGGGAGACCTGGGATTTATCAAGCTTGACTGTATGGCTCTAGGGGAGAGCATTTAGGGCACAGGAGCCAAGAGGTCTCTCCTTGATACTGGCAGTGATGGGAAAGGATTGAGGAGGAGGAGATGAATCATTCATGTCAAAATGTATGGTGCAGCTGATCTTGATAATAGGGATTTGGCTTTTGTGACCACAGAACCCTCTTTAAGGCTTGTCAATTGGAAGCTACCAACAAGGATTTATGAAGCAGAAATCATGCCTCACCAACCTGATAGCCTCCTACAATGAGGTAACTGATTTAGTAGATGAGGGCAGAGCAGTGGGTACTGTTTATCTTGATTTTACTAAGGCTTTTGACACTGTCTCCTACAAGATCCTCATACACAAATTGATGAAATATGGACTAGACAGGTAGACACTGAAGTGGACTGAAAAATGGCCAAACTGTTGTGATGAAGAGATTGTGCTCAATGGTGTAAAGTCCTTGTGGACATCACTTTCTAGTGCTGTCCCTCAGGGATTGATCCTAGGGCCAATACTGTTTAACTGCTTCATTAACATCCTCGATGATGGACAAGAGTGCACTTTTAGCAAGTTCACAGACGATGTAAAACTGTTAGGAGCTACTGATAGACCAGAGCGTGGTACCCTTCACAGTAAATTTGATAGACTAGAGAAATGGGCTGACAGGGACCTCAAGAAGGTTAACAAGGGGAAGTGCAAAGTCCTCCGGTTAGGGAGGAACAACCTCAGGCACCCATACAAGTTGGCAGTTGACCAGCTGGAAAGGAGCTTTCCAGAGAGGGACCTGCTGGGGTTCCTGGTGGACACCAAATTGAACATGAACCAGTCCTCCCTTCAGGTAGGGCATCACTAGCAGGTTGAGGGAGGTGATCCTTGGCCTCCACTCCACACTGGTGAGGCTTCATCTCAAGTACTGGGTCCAGTGCTGGGCTCACAAGTACAAGAGAGATGGGGATATACTGGTGAGAGTTCAGCATAGGGTGTCAAAGATGATTAAGGGACTGGAGCATCTGTCATGTGAGGACAGGTTGAGAGAGCTGGGACTATAAATCCTGGAGCAGAGAAAGTTCAGAGGATCTCATCAATGTGTATAAATGCCTGATGACTTCCAAGGGTCCTTCCTGCCTTACTGGTTTTATGTGAGTCTGTGATTTAAAAATAAGTGAAATCCAGCACGTGGCAGTTTAAAATCTCATATTAAAGTTCCTGTAGAAGTGGTTAGTGTGTAGCATTGAATCTAAGTGACGAGTTACAAGTTTCATTCATTTTATTTAAAACCACTTATATTGACTGTTCCATTTAAGGCTGTTTCTTCAAATTTTCCTATATAAAGAAAAATGCAATTGGGGGATTTACTCTGGTTTTCTGTGGTGGTAACCACAGAGTAGTTATTTAATTTTTTGCTGTTGTCTCTCAACATTACAGGTTCCCTGTCTGGTTCCTACCTCTAATGGACAGGCTTTTCAAGAAAGTTCTAAAATTTAGCAAATTATTCCTCCAAACATCTGTGATCTGCCCATGATTTTAAGTCTGACTTGATAGATGTTATGCCTTTTCCTGTTTTCCTTCCTTTTGATTTCCATACTCTTAATTCAGAAGGATGTCTTTTGACTTTTAGTAAGTACTCTGGTTAGTTGTTCAAGGTTTTTCATTGGTTGGTCTTTGGGTTTTGATTTTACTTATTTATTTGTCTGTGTGTGTGTTTTAAGGAGTTTTTGAAGAGTAACTGTTGTAGTTGGCATATGGTATACCTTGAACCTATAGTATGGTGGTTTCTGATAGGCTGCATGCCCTTTATAAGGGTCTTGTTTAATTGGTACTTTTCAATTTACTTTTAATAAGATTCTTCATTCTTACATTCTTCCCTTCTTTTAATTTAAATACACTATGGTGGATTTTTTACTATCTTCTTCAAAGATAATGGTAGCTAGAGTATTTCAGAATATTTCTTCAGTGACTTTATCTTGATCCTGAGGCACTGAACAAAGTGAAGATTTGCTTCTCCCCTTGCAGTTTCTTTAACCAGTTACTATTAGAAGCAATAATGTCTAAAATTTAGGTTCTATATCATCACCTCTTGTGACAATTATCAGTTTCTGTAGGGCGGTTTTCTCAACATTGTCATGAGACTAAGGCACAGTCGTACACATGGTCCCACATGTGTTAGTAGAAACAGGGTCAGAGAAATGTTATCATGTATGTCCAAACAGCTACCATCTTACTTAACAGCTCAGATGCTGCCTTCCTGTAAAACTAATGCAAATTTTAAAGTCTGATAAAATATATCTTTTCACCTTAAAATGATGGAAAATGTTCTTATTTTTAATGAGCTCCACTTTACACCAGATTGTGGATTATCCCTTTAATTCTGCCATCACATAACTTGAGCAGAGACAAGTGCTGCTTTGAAGTGTCATTGTGCTGTGGAAAATCTGACATTCAGATCTAAATGCAAGATGTAACAGAAAGAAATCGGAAGATGTAGACTCCCAGACAAGGACATTTCTCTGAATTTTAATACACACCTGTACATATTATTCCAGTCCCTCTGATTCAAACATTGCAGTATCTGTTTTGCATCAGAGAAATTCAATTTCCTTTCATTTACAGGTTCCACAGGAAAAGCCGAAAGTAGGTTAGAAAAGAGCATAATGTTTTTTTTGTTTTGTTTTGTTTTGTTTTGTTTGTTTGTTATTTGTTTTCTTTGTTTGTTTGTTTTAATTTAATTTAATTTTATTTTTTTATTTTTTTTTTTCCCAGTAAAGCAGAATTAGAGCCACCTATTATGATCAATACATTGATACTCCCTTTTGTGCTAAAAGCTGACCATAGCACTCTGTGTCAGCTCTGCACAGCATGTTCAGTTACATCTAAAAACAAAACTTTAATTATGGGGTAGAGGTCTTGAGAGGTTGCCAAGACATGCATTATTTGGGATTTCTTGAAGGATGGAAAACAAAGAAGTGAAAGATATTGTTTTAGAGAAAGAATAAGAAAAAAACAGACATTTAGTTTATGTTTGGGCTGAATACACTATTGTATATGAATAAATAATGCAGAGACATCAAATAAATGATGTAAAATGACCTCCTGTTTGTACTGACTAACAAGTGACCTTAAAAGAATAATTAAAAAACAAACAAACAAAACTAGTGTCAATGCAATGGAAAAGTTCCTGCTTCATAGAAAATTTGTGTGAACCTACTACATACTAAAGGGGACATTGCTGAAAATTGTTAAAAGATGGGAGGCTGGCAAGTGACGTATACAGTGTTAGTATGATTTATAAAACTTTTAAATTAAAGTAATTGAAGGAATTGCACACCTTTGCCGAAGTTTCCAAGTGGAGAGAAACAGTGCAGGTTTTGCAGTAGCATTTTCCTGGCATGGTCATTTGCAACATTTTGGAATTTGCAACAATTGGAATAAGAGGGTCAGAATTTGCAAACTAAGATTACTGATCAGTGTACACCTTTTTCTCATGGGTCCCTTTACAAAACCTTCCAAAGTTTCAGTTTAAGCTCAAGCAATCTGAATGATATTAAAAAAAAAGTAAGGGTATTTGCAGGAAGTGTGAGATTTCTCTCTTCCCCTAGAGATTATTCAGTTCTGCACTAGCCGCAGTTATGGCATCTCTCTTAATTATTCTCTTAATAAATTTATTACAGTTTTTAAAATACATTGTAATGCAGTTATCAGTTAGCTTAGAAAGACAATAAATATGGTAATTTACAGCTGTGGTAATTTACACCATCCTCAATTGCCATGCCGTTTTTTTTTTTTACAGACAAAATAAAAAGCAGTAGCATGCCACACTGTGCATCAGGAAATGGAGAACATAGTACTCATTTTCTTTTATTCTCTTTTCTTTTCTTTTCATTTATGTAGACAGCATGTAAAGATCTGTTCTCTGACTACAAACCTGGTCCTTCACAAGTATTAATTAGTCCGTGTATGTCATTACCATTTGTGAATCTAAACTTGATATCTAATGGCACATCATCAGAACTTAAGAGTGTAAATGTGATGTTTAATGGCAGCAAGGCCCAAATTTGGGGGACTTAATTCCAGCTCCTAATTCATAAACTTGGCAGTTGTCACTATGATTTGAGGCACTTGGTGATGCCAATTATGGAGACGTAAAGCTCCCTTCTCCCCGTGGAAATCCATGCCTGACTACCCTAGCTTCTATCTCCAGTGTTCATAAGTAACAACAGGAACTGCCTTTACAGGACTTTTTTATTGACTAAGGGAGCATTAAATTAATCCTTCCTTCTATTTTCTTAAATCCCTATCTGTGTTTGTGTAAATTATTTTGGGGCATATTAGATTATTGACGTAAGGAGTAATAAGCATTAATATATTTTATCTAATGACTAGAGTTAACTGCCATTAGGTAAAAACCCATTTACTTAATGGTGCTTTGTTTTTATTTTTATTTTAGTACTGTTGTCTAGAAAATAGCTTTTTTAATTATTATCATGAAGTGCTTAACATGAATGAGACTGAAGTGCATCAGCATTCTGAGGAGAAACCTATTGGTAATTAATATACTTTGTAGCTTAGAATTTTCCTTTCCAAGACACTCAGCCTAATGACTATAGGCATCAGGCAAAAAAATATACCGTAACTTTCCATTGTCTTCTGTCTGATGTTTTAGATTGTTTACCTACATAGAATGAGCTGTAGGCTGAGATAACATTGTGTCCAAAGAAAACAGGTATGTGTAGTAATGTATAGTTTTTAATGTTAGCCCTGTCCCTTATCAATTTCCTCTGCAAGAAATACAAGAGTTATATACAGCAAACAAAGCATCTGGCTCCCAAATGGGAGTTTCTATGTTAGTGGTGTGGTCAAGTCTCTTATCTGTAAAATAAAATTATATATATAAAAAAAAAAAAAGTAAATATTTAAAACTGACCTACCTTCCATTCTGAAAATCATGGCTGCGGATATATTGCTGTCCTTCACGCATGCTTGTATTTAGTGATCATGCTCTCAGTATTTATAGAAGAGAAAGACAAATTTAATTTTATATCTTAAAATTGAAATATTTTGATGGGAAATCTTTCTAAATCACACGTTCATATTTACACTTGATGCATTTCAATAGTTTAAATTATATAGACAGTGGCAGACTTTAAGAGCTATATTAGAAACAAAGGTTTTGCTGAAAAGGATGTTCTCAATCCCTAAGTATAAAACACTTCCGGTGGATCTTCTGACAGTTTTGTGAAGGCTGTAGTTCAGGGGTCTATCTGCATTGTGAATAAGGATAGAAGCAGGAATATTCATATTACCTCATCTACCAAAAGTGGTTAGTGATGGCAGTCTATCAGGTTCAGTGTTACTTTTTCACTACATTCATTTCAGATTTATGAATGTTAAATCATGTTTGCTTTAAAAAAAAAATATTTGGTGATATTTTCAGAAAGAAAGGTGACTATGCCTGACATTAAAATTTGGGGAATATGACTGACATTTCTACTTTATCAGGAAATTATTTTTGCCAAGACCCTTGAGACAGAAGGTTAGTGGAGAAGGTACAAAATGAATTTCAGCAATGAGTATGTTGATGAACGTTGTTTACAGGTTTACAAGCTTATCACAAGTACATGCAGAGATAACTGGAATTGAATATGAATTGCTGAAAGCATGCATGACCTAGTGCACATTAGCGTAGGGAAGTAGATATATTCAGACTTACTTTTAGGAAAATATTGCAAGAGGTAAAGACTTTACACTTCAATTTTGGAAGTAAGTATGTGAAAACTTGCCAATCAATATTACACCCAATTCAGGTACACATAAAACTTCTCCAAAGATTATAACACTACTTCATAGCTTTCTACCAAACTATATTCATATTATTTACATTATTTACTTTCCATATTTATGATTTCCAAACAAGTCTGTTTTCCTTTTCCCTCCAACTTTTTATTTTTATTTTTATTTTTATTTTTATTTTTATTTTTATTTTTATTTTTATTTTTATTTTTATTTTTATTTTATTTTTTTGTGATCACTGTTGCAGCAGGAAGGGAAGTAAAATAACATAACCCCTTTATTTAAAAATAAAGGGGCTATTGAGGGGATTGATTCCTCTTGTATATGCCAGATAGAGTTCTAAGAGTAAGACGGTAGAAACCAATGAGTTAAGAACCCTGAATGTGACTAATTTTTATTAAAAACATCCATTCCCAGTGCATAAACATGTGTTGATATGTAGTTTACCAAAAATATAAATAAAGCTGTGTGCAAAATACAGCTCACATATGTTATTCTCAAGAAAAATAATAGATGCAAAAAATGTGTATTTTATACCATATGTAGGATATTAATAATTAATGTGACCTGAATATATAATACGTTAGTTTGATGAAACAACAGATGATATTAGTCTTTTTGCCTGAAGTCTCGTGCTATGAAAATGCAAGAAAGGTTTTCAAGATGTTCATTGCCTAATTTTTAGGAGGGGAAGCCTAAGGCTATCATTACCACATGGTTTGTCACTGCAACAGAAAGGAAAACTCCCTGAGTTAACAGTCATAGCAGTCTTTGTAACCCAGGTTTTCACAAATCAGTAAGAAATAGTTTGACCGTTGACTTAGAGATGTAAGGAAATATTCTGAAATATTACTTTATGTACATTACAGGAAAAGACTGCACTATTCTGTTCATTGTCAGAGAAGAGCATGGAAATGTAAATAGTTATATTAGAAGGAAGAACTGGTGATATGATATCTGACCTCAAGATTATGGTCCAAAAACCCTGCTCATACAATGAGACCAAAAGTTTAGAGATGTCTAATCTTACTAGGATGGTCTCTTTTAAATTTCTTATAAGGTTTTCTCAGTTAATAAGGTAAATATTATGTGGCAGGCTTAGAAATGACCTGGTCTCTGTCTGCAAATCTAAGTCTACACAGATACCCTGATATCTAAATAGCCTGAATTCCCCATCAGATTTGTAACCTCTGAACATTTCTGGTCTGTGTCAAATGAAACTGATTTCTTACAAAATGCTTATGACATCTGTTTTAAAAATAAATTTTAGATATTTTGTATTAAAATAATGTTCAAATGCTTTTAAAGTAAAGTCAGTAAAAGCTCTGTTAATAGTCCTTAGATTGTATATTAATAGCTTAATTGTTAGGCTACTTTACTAGGAAGTGGAGCAGCAAGGTTTAATTTTTCTGTCAGCCAAAATCCTTATCTCCAGCTTCTGAAAGTGTGTTTCAGTCAGAGTAATAAGTTTTCCAATTTGGATGCTCTCCAAAATAAGGTAGAAAAAAAAAATTCTTGGAGTCACATGCTCTGAGGGAGATCAAATTAAAGGAAAGGGATTCTTTAGCTTGACAGATATGTCATGTTCACCAGAGATTCTGGATTTCATCTCTAGGTCTCAAGATTTCATTTCTAGGTCTCAAGATTACATCTGTTTTCATCAATTTAAAATGTATAAAATTCCAGAAAATAAGCCCTTGAGGCAGGTCTCCCCTCTTGGTTGTTTGATGTAACCAGCAGGTAAATAATGTCTCTCCACATCTTGTGGAGCATCTTCCATTCTTGGCTTCAGTGCCCCAGCCTCAGAAGGGCACCTTTGCTTTAGAAAGACCAAAAATTTCAAGTAATGGAACAGAAGGAGGGAGATGCTTGATGTCTGTTGCATGCTCAGGATTATCACAGAGGACAGAGTTGCTCAAATTTTGGGAAAGTGTGGGATTGCCAGCACTACACACCAGAGCTGTGGTTCTGTTGATATCTCTTTGATTCATCTTTCTGAGGTGTCACCTCTCCCTGGTGATCATGATGGGGTGCACAAAGTCAACCACAATGAAAGAGAGAAGCAAGAGTACTCAGTATTTCATCCCTAATGTATGATAGGGGAACATACCAGTGAATATAACTTGTCAGGATGTCACAGCCTTCTGAGTTCTACTGTTAAATCTGTACTTCATATACATTGTCTGGATACCTAACCCTGGGATTTGACTTTACATTGAGTTGCAGGCACTTAAAATTTTGCTTGCTGCAGCTAGCTAAAAACTGTTTTATTGAAGAGCATCCATCAACACTATGTAAAGCTTTGATTACAACTACAATCTTCTGAGACTTGAAGAGGTGTTTCTGACTAGTAGGTTTACTCTACCCTGTTTACTGTTGCTGTATTATGCTTTCGAGTCTGTATTTTCATTTCTGTATAACCACATCTTGACTTTGTACAGAAATAACGTGTCTTAAAATTTTCATGTCGTAGATGGAATCATTTCCCTTTGATGACTATTTACGGAATACGGCTGTCCTAGATATGTCTTAAGTAGGAAACTCTGGTTCCTGGTTTGGAGGAAAGACAATGCAGCCACTGCCAATTTAAGAGATCCTAATGTCAGGCAAGAAGGAGTTAATGTGGACTTAAATGTATCTGAAAGCAAACACACTTAATGATAATGACAAGTACTTATGCAAATGAACTGCTAATACTCATCCAGCCAGAGGTGATTAAGTCTTCTAGGCCAACTGGAGATTTCACCCAGCAGGGGCTATTTGGAAGCTGGTAAGAGACAAAGGCTTAAATAACTTCAGGCTTTATAGCTCTAGTACTGCACTTAAACTCCATTTCTCTGAATTATCCTTTCTTTCATGCCCCTTCCCGCCCCCAAGGAGGAGGTCACAACTTCAGTTACCTTGTAAATCTTTTAACCTATACATTTTGAGGTGTATAAAAGCACAGTAACCTGTCCCAGAGCGATATGCTGGTATTAAATAGACTGGAATAATGAACGGACCTAAGGGATTGTCTAGTCTGGTACTTAATTATGTAGACTAGGATCAAAGGGGAAAATGGAGGAATTGCATCTCTCTCAAACTCCTATTGACTACGTCCTCAGACAACAACTTTAGATACAGTTGTATTAAAAGCCTTGCTTTGATGAAAGAAGACAATATAGAAACGAGAGAAAATCAGGTCTATGTAAAATAGTGAAAAGAGATCTTTAACCAAAACGAGCTACCCTGTCTGAAACAGAGAAAAGCATTAGCTACTGCAAAGGTGTTGTAATATTTTTATTATTATTATTTCCAATTCTTCAATAACTGTTTCATTTTTATATGCTCTTACTATATAGTTGGATGCTATTGGAAACTAATGTATTTTTAATTGCTATATTTCCCTTTGTCCTGTATTGCATTGCTGAAAAGAGCCTTGTTACTCAGTTATCTACTTTGTGCTTTTGTGACTAGTATTTCAGGAGGGGGAAAAAAAAAAAAAAAAAAAAAAAAAAGTTGTACAGACTTATGTCTCAACAGCTTCAGGAAAAAGCCAGTAGTTAACAGGTGTTACCAATCACTTCTCAATTTGGTCTTCATAGCTGGGAGAAGAGGATCCAGCTGTCTGAGGTTTTCTGATTAAAAATTCTTTCTTAATAAACTCCCAGTCTTTTGCTTGTGCCCACACATGTTTTATACTTTTCTGTGGGCTTGGGGAAATGAATGGATTAGTAGTATCATGCCTCAGAGTCAGTAAGTTAATTAAAGGCTGCATGTATAAAATAGAACAATGAATTATTTAGTGGATAACAAACATGATCTAAAATTCCATTTACTCACCTTTCAAGTCAATTTTTAGTTTCAGAATCCATCTAGCAAAACCCACTATTTTTGCATAGTGCTAAAAGTAAATGTTTGCAAACAATATGCTTGCAAAGTTTCAACTGGAAGTCTCCTGAGTGCTTTATGCTTTCTTTTGCTTTCTGACCTATGCTTTGTCCCAGCTGAAATTTCAGGCAGTACGGGGAAGATATGAAGTAGTTTGTTGGAAGGTCAAGTCTAAATAAAATGGGAAGTGTGCATTTGGACCCAAATTCCAGACCCTGTCTTGATGTGGTGGGAGTATCTCTGTTCAGATTTTGCTATTATTTGTAATGAGACAATGTGAAGCTTCACAGGTTAAGAAGATAATAATAATCCAAATCAGGATCTGACACAACACAAAATACATATAGACGTGCTGTGCAGGTGTATATGCTCATTTTTCATATATTTAATTAAGGCTTTTTTTTTTTTTTTTTTTTTTTTTTTTTTTTTTAACAGAACGGGACTTTTGCAAGCCCATGTTAAGCCTGGAGAGAATATTTTGCTGCTAAAGGGCTTTGTTTCTTTCCCTTTAAAAACAAACAAAGATAAAAATACTATTGACTGTCCTTGCTGTAACATATACTTTTCTGCACCTTCATCATCGCTCTCCGTATGGAAGGTCCTGTAAATCTGGAAGACTGACTGTCAGCAGTGCGTTTAACTTATGGTGTTCTAATTAGAAACAACTCCAGAATGGTTCTTTTATTTAGAGCCAAAAGAGGCCTCTGATCTATTGTTCATGTTGACTGATGTCCATTTGGCATAGGAGAATGAAATATCTACTTGCTGAATCTGGTTTATGCAATGAAGTATTTATTTTAATTACTGAAATAGATGGTAAATATTTATAAAGTATCTGACTGATGTAAGCACTAATCTCCCACAGGATTTCAATGAGAGCTGAGACTGAGCCCCATCTTCCCCCAGAAGAGGGGACCATGTATTCCTGCTGTACTGTGGATGCATTAATGCAGCTTCAGAGCACATGAAATCCAAACCAAAGACTTAGATATCTATTATGAAGTCCTTTCCTGAGAATCACTGAGCAGTCATGCTTTTTTTTTTTTTTTTTTTTTTTTTAACTGTTATTACTAAAAATTTTAAAAAGATTAGATTCAGCTATCACTGGTTTATAAGAACATACTGACATCAGCTAAGCTTCTGGGAAAAGGATATTGGAATGCCTATGTCCTTGGGAGATGTCATTGGCAACAGTTCAGGCACACCTGAGGTGCATTTTTTTAATAGCCTGTCTCACAGAGAGGTGTTTTGAAGTCACGTGTTTCTTTGATTGTCATGATCACATTCTCATTCTGATCTCATTGTGAGGCATCAAACAGTCCTTTTCTAAATGTGCTCTGTAACAGCCATATATATTCTGTGTGTAACCTGGGAGCCTACCTTTACATTCTTAAGCTATGTTTCAAATATATTGTTGTCAAAGACTGGGGAGATCTCAACATTTTCACTTGTTGCCCAGGATTTTTTCTAAGGATTAGATATAAGTTTTGCCAGGCTTTAGGAGGCCTTGATTTAAGAATGTTTTGAGTTTCATTGTCTAAAAACTTGAAGAAATTTTAAGCTATGCACATACTTCTCACTTCTGAAAAGCGAAACTGTCCTACCCAAGAATAGCAAAAGATTGCAGAGATTTCTGAAGCTATGCCCAATATACTTGATTTTGAGAAGTGACTGAAAGGCAGGGCTACACCTTGAAAGCAACTTTCATTTTAGTAAGGAGTTGCTGAAAGATTTTGCACAACACCTTATATAATCATTTTCTGTTGGAATACGAGATGTGATACATTACGAGTCTGAGGCATCAACAGACAAAATGTACTCCTTCACTTATAAACACTTGCATTTAATGGAAACATCCAGTCCTCTTATTATGTATTTAAATGTATGACATCCTTTTCAGTATATGCTTGATATTGCTTTCTGACCCTGACATCAACTCCTGGAAAAACTGAATAGGAAATTTAATCCTTGATATTGTTCTATTTGCTTAAATGTGGTTTGTATACACCTGAATAACCTTTTTCTTTATCTGGAGTTGTGAGAGTAGCAACCCTTTCCCTCAAAACTAATCCTTTGACTTTGGTGATGTGCAAAAAATAGATTTCAGAAAAAGATGTTCACAGTTTATACATTGGCTACAAAAAACTAGCTGACTATATCCGGACAAAATTCTTTATTATTTTTAATACTTATGAAGCACATTTTCAGATAATCTTATTTTTCTGCTTGGTTCTAAAAAGTCCCAATAAATAAAGAGCAAGCAAGTGTATGTATGAGGTATATATTTCATAGACATACATCCTTTTTCCTAAAGAAAGCAAAGACAAAAACATTCATTTTGGAAAAAAGAGGTAAGTATTCTGTTACCCAGCAACCATTAACATGATTATGACATCAGCACTTTCAATATTATAACATGCTTTAGTTAATGACAGAACTTTTCAGGAAAAAAAAAAAAAAAAAAAAAAAAAAAAAGTGGTGTACAAGTTGAGTAAAGTTCAGATTTATTTTTCACAGTTCAGACATTTTTCACAGTAGCAGCATTCCACTTAGAAGTTACATATTTGTAAGTTGTTAAAAGGATGTTGATTTTTTTTTTTTTTTTAAATCAGATTCTATACTGTACTGGACTTGCAGCAGAGCTGTATAATTTGATATGAGTACATCTAAAATACACATGTACTGTCTTCTGTACTTAGGCATGCATATAAACTTTATGTGTGGGACCAAAACCAAAATTTGATAATGTTTACATCGAGAAGTCTTCAGTATTATACCCTTCCTATAAGGGAGCTAGTAAAATTTGATTCAGAACTCCGTTTTTAATCCTAAATGAGAATGTCATGCATATTAATGCACATTTTCCACATATTTCGATCCTAATAATGTCTATCAAACTTGGACAGAAAATGATAGAATCCTGTCGTAGAATTACAGAATCATTAAGGTTGGAAAAGACCTCCAAGATCATCTGGACCAACTGTCCCCCTACCACCAATATCACCCATTAAACCATGTCCCCAGGCATCAGGTTCAACCTTTCCTTAAACATCCCCATGGACAGGGACTCCACCACTTCCCTGGGCAACCCATTCCGATGTCTAACGGCTCTTTCTGAGAAGAAAAGTCTCCTCATTTCCAACCTAAAAATTTTACAAAACTTGCCATTTGATGCTGAAGCAAAGGTGAGGTATAAAACATCCTTTCACGTGTATTGGAGTCTTCTTTCCTTCCAGGATTTCCTCTGTGAAGGCACTGTTGCCTAAACAGATAATTATTTAGATTTCACTTTTTTATTGCTGATGATTGACCCTCGTCAACTCTTTTAACTACCCTACTATGAAAACAATTCAGAAGCCTCCTAATAAAGTTAGTAAGTATGAAAAGCCCTCATTTTTTTAAATTCAAAATGTTTCTGTAAATTTATTCAAGCTCCTATAATAACAGAGATTGGTTCATAGGTAATGAACATGTGAATCTCAAGACTTGGCTTTTATTTTGAACAATTTATGTGCCTCATCATGCAGGAAAAATGACTGAAGGCAGAGACAAACTTTCATAAGAAGGTAGAGTTTTTGTCAGCTTTTATTCCTCCAGAAGAAGTGTCTGGGGAAAATGGGTAATTGCAATGCCAATTTTTATTATCAAAATAATGTGCAGAATTTATGACCTGATAAATCTGTCCTTGGATGGAGATTCTCATTTTGATAATCCCCCTAAAATGAGTAATAAAGCACCTCTGATAGTAATAAACCATTTTTTTCCTTGACATTTCATGATAAGTGTAACAACAAATAAAGTAGGAACTTCAAAGACTGCTTACATCAAAAGCTCTATAAAGTCCATTTGAATAAAATCCATGACTTTCATAAAAGTGGTGTTGAAAATGTCATGAATTAAATTAATGGTCTACATCTCGTTGCTTCATATTGTCTGTATTTTAATCATAATTTATTCTTCAGCACATCCTGCATGTTGTTGATTGAAGGAAATATTAAATCCAGCTGAGCTTTAAGCAATTTTAAAAGGAATGAGTGAATATAATTATACATGTTAATAGTCTTGAATCTGCTTTTTTATTCGCTCCTGCCTGTCATGTAACAGATCAGTAAGCTTTGCTTTTTATACCTATCTTTAATCTTTCACAAAGATTCAGAAAAAATCCATGCTATAGTTACAGTGTTTCAGTTTTCTTACTATAGCCTTGTTTCAGTGTTCCTACTGTGCCAGGAAAGTGAACAACTGAAAACTGAGGCAATTGACCAACTTTTCCCTCAAAAAAAAAAAAAAAAAAAAAAAAGTTTAATATTACAGTTACAGAGAAAAATCTCCATTAAGAAAAAGTCGAATTGACTCTAAAATCAATCTTATTAGAAAATAGTGGTATGTTATTTGATAGGTAGTAAGAGTTCTGATGATACAGAATTGTGTATTCAGTTCATTTATGTTCTTTTAAAATAAATTATTCACATTTGATTTTGGTTTTGGTGGTGTGCTTTTTTTTTTTTTTTTTTGTGGGTGGGGGTGGCGGTATGTAGAAGAATCTGTTTTGCTTAGAGGAAGAATAAAGTAGCCTGAGTTATATTCTGAGTCATACCCTCAGAATTGAGTTATACCCTGGTCAACTGTAACTGAAAAGTCATACCTGAAGCTAATTTGTATTATTTTTTTTTACACTGCCCTTTCCAATAGAGGAAAAAAATAATTCTATCATTGTCACTAAGTAAGCGCTAGGATAACTGAAACTGTTGATACTTGCTAAGAGTTGCACAGTAGAATAAAATCTCTTGACTATATTGCTTCCTATTTCTTAAATATTGCACAAGAAGTGTAGATGTTCTTTACCATAATTTATATGGTTAAAATAGCGTACATGGCTATAATATATGTTCTCTACAAACAATAGGTATTCAAATGAAATATGCTCTAAGACATTTATTCTTACATCCAGAAACAAATTCATGAGCACAACTGATTGTATTTGCCTATTTTTTTCATCTGAATAATGCTTCTTATCTAAGACTAGGAATGAAATAGGAAATCTCCCTTTTTGCTTAATATTTACCATTGAGGATACAGATTGTAAGCAATAGTTTGAAGAAGATTTTCAGATCTTCATGCCATATTTCTTCACCCTTGTTTGCTTCAAGACTGAGTGGAACTAGTCTCCTGTGAATGAAAATCTGTATTTAGGAGTAAACCTTTTCCCTGAGAAGCAAGAGATTGTGGTATATAGAGAAGGTGTTCCCCAACTCTTACAGCTAAATTCATATCTTTGCTTTTGGTAATTTTCGCCTCTTTCTGTGCTTCCCCCACTACAAAGAGTTTCTTTTATTTGCTAGATTGAGCCTAGAGTGACTATGAAGCTTGGTATGAATCAAAGACACACACGTAAAGTCCATTAACATAGGTATCCTGATTGCTAGGAGTTTGCTTTCCTTCCAGCCTGTCAGTGTCTTGCTTTCTGTTCTGGGTCACTTTTACATTACATGTCAGGGAATGCAGTGTTGACAGTCATAGCAACAGACTTAAATTGAGTCCTATTGAATTGCAGTATTATGCAAGCATTTTGAAGTGGTTGCAAAATTTGCCCTATGAATTAGCCTGCCTTAGCAACATTACTACCAGCGGTCTGCTTACAGGTGCCTGAGAACACTGCTGAATGACAGCTGACGCATTTATATGCAAAAATACATATCAGTTAATGGGATGGTTACTCTCTGTTGTGATTTCAGCAAAGAGAAGGTTTTGTCTGTTTTCTCCATGCAGTTCTGGCTGGCATTAGATTTTCACCAAGAAACCATTGCCCCTTCTGGGTTCTCATCTGTCCAGTCTGTGGGACATACTCTCTGTCACATAATCCCCATCCTTTTGCTTAATATTGTTAAGCCTGTTTCCCAAGTAAAGGGTCAATATTTAGCCTGTCTGTCAGAATATTGTCCCTTCTCTCTGTCCTTGTCCAGGCCCAATAAATGTGCCTGTGAGGAATTTCAGTCCAATTTGACATACAAAGGAAAGATGGTTTTGAAATTCAGTGTTCTCATACATACAGATGTGGTCAAAAAAAGTATCTTTAAAAAAATGCATTTCTGAAAGAAAGCATCTGAGCAGAGGACAGACCCCAGTGGGAGACTCACTATAGTAGAAGAACTTGTTCATTGATCTCCTGGGAAAAAGAGAGATTAAGAATGCCCTAGCTGGTGGGGACCCTTTCCTTGGAGTACATGCTCTGTCATGCAGTAGTGAATCTTGTCATGAGCCATGTCTTCTGTGGAACCAGTGTTTTGCAACTGTAAGATGTCTAGGTTGAGCATTTTTACTGGCTGTGAAATTGCCTCTACCTTAGCATCAGAGTAACTGCTAGAGGCATGAAGCAACTGAGTACACCCACTGAGCTCCACCAAGCCATAGGGGCAAATGACAACAGAATAACGTGGGAGCTGAAGTGACTGCTTCTGATTCCATTTTGTAGCACCCAAAGCAGGTGAACTGCCAGGACTGACTTACTGAATCAGCTGGATTGCTGTTTTGCTGCTGCAGATGAATAACAGGTTCACTGACACTTTCCTGAATGGTACTACATGGCTTTCTGGAGCTGGGATACCACAGATTGTGTGAGCTGCTAGGTGATACATGAGAGATACGCATTATACTCCATCATATAAATACTGTAATAAAAATGCAAATCTCTTCCTCTTCCTCTTCCTCCTTTGTGTGGAATATGAAAGCTTAAGCAGGATTCAGAATCTATTGCCCTGTATGTATCACTAATTTATAATCTCCCTCCTTACCAATCTTTCCTGTTGCTTTCAATTTATTTTTTAATATGTTATCTCTAGTAGTGATGGTGTTTTTCTTTGTGAAGTCTTATTCTTATCTAAATTGATAAAAATGGAAAGAAAACCTCAACTGCCTAAGAATGCTAGGAAAAACTGCATCAAAACTAATGCTGTGTTATTTTTCAATAACAGATGTATTTTCTCACTAAGACTGACCTTGTAATTTATCCTCTTGGGAGCTGGATAATAAAACTGCACCCTTTGAGATGGTAATTATTGTTAAAGTAATGTTGGGCACATATTTATCTGTGAACATTTATGTTAAGTACTTTGATATTATTGTCTTGTCCCAGAAGGAATTGATATTTAAATGTATTATCCACAAACTCTATGTCAGTCAACAATATTAACTTAAATTTCTGCAGAAGTTAGATTCAGAAACAAAAGTTCCCTTAAGAAACCCCAAGCGTCTGAACACGGTAAATGAATCTATCTGTAGCTGAGCTAGAGAGTAAAGATATACCAATCCCTAAATGTTTCTTTGAGATCACATTGGTTTTCTCTTGGGATAGATGAAAAGGTCAAGAGGCATGAAGTCAATGAGGGAATAACAATTAAGGAAGCTAATCCTTTATGTCATCAAATAACCTTTCCTATTCTTATGTGATTTCTTTAAATTAGCATGTTCAGATGTGAACATAAGTATGTCCATGCTTTTCTAGTACAACTGACAGCTTATAACAGTTTATAACACTACAGATATCTTCAATGTCTGTCAACTCAGTCAGTGCTAAATATTGCTTTGTCTCCCATTGAAATACCCTGCCAACCTTTTTGTTTAGCCTAAACTCAACTCAAGATATATTCTGGATGAGATGCAGGGGAGAAGAATGAGGTGAATGATGGTGGTTTGCAGCATGGATACATACACAATAAGGAAGCTTCTGGTTTCCAAAGAAGTTCTTCACAAATGTTTCACCCAATACCTCTCTCAAAAACTTAGGAACATGACAACCTAAACAGAACACTGTAGTTTAGATAATATCAGTGCCGTGCAGCTCTACATATTGCCATTTTTTTAAATATTGTTTTACCTTGAGGATCATGTCTCCATTATGATTTCTTCTTTAATTTTCATAATACTGTTATCTCCATGATTTTTTTTTTCTTTGTATTTTGCACAAAGAATGGGGATGTACATGTGAAGAATAGAGTCTTAAATGAAAAAGGATTATGAAGGTAATTCCTAAGATTTTATTTTTGTAATTTTACATTTATATTTGTATTATGTAGAGAAACTAAACGCCTCAGGACTGCCTCCACCAGGACAGAAAGAAGGGTGATTGTTGTGGGCAACTCCCTTCTCAGGGAAACAGAGGGCCCTATTTGTCGGCCTGACCCTACCCATAGGGAAGTCTGCTGCCCCCCTGGGGCCAGGGTCAGGGACATTGCCAGGAAGCTTCCCAGCCTGGTTCGCCCCTCTGACTATTATCCTCTTTTAATAGTCCAGGCTGGCAGTGATGACACTGAAGAGAGAAGCCTGAAGACCATCAAATGGGACTTTAGGGGACTGGGACGGTTAGTGGATGGAGCAGGAGTACAGGTGGTGCTTTTGTCTATCCCTGTGGTGGCAGGGAGGGGTACAGAGAGGACACGGAAAGCCCACCTGATAACCAGCTCAGTGGCTGGTGCTAATACAGAAATTTTGTTGTTTTTTACCATGGGGCACTTTACTCGGCATCCAGCCTGATGGCCGCAGATGGGTCCCTATCTCTAAGGGGAAAATGGATCCTGGGCCGGGAGCTGGCGGGGCTCATTGAGAGGGCTCTAAACTAGGTGAGAAGGGGGATGGGGCTGAAACAAGGCTTGTTAGAGCTGTGCCAGGGGTAACAGTGGCAAGGCTGGGAGAGAAGGCAATGGCCCAGCTGGAGTGCATCTACACCAATGCACACAGCATGGGTAACAAACAGGAGGAGCTGGAAGCCATCGTGCGACAGGCAGGCTATGACCTGGTTGCCATCATGGAAACGTAGTGGGACCAGTCTCATGACTGGAGTGCTGCAATGTCTGGCTATAGGCTCTTCAGAAGGGGCAGGCAGCATGGACAGGGTGGTGGTGTAGCTCTCTATATCAGAGAGAGTTTTGATGTCACGGAACTTGAGGCTGGGAATAATAAGGTCGAGTCAATATGGGTTAGGATCAGCGGGAAGGCCAACAAGGCAAGCATTCTGATGGGGGTCTGTTATAGACCGCCGAACCAGGATGAAGAGACTGATGAGGAGTTATACAGGCAGCTGACAAAAGTTGTGAAATTGTCAGTGCTTGTTCTCGTGGGGGACTTCAACTTCCCAGGTATATCCTGGAAGCACAACACAGCCCAGAGAAGCAGTCTAGGAGGTTTCTGCAGACTGTGGAAGATAGCTTCCTGACGCAGCTGGTTAGTGAGCCTACCAGGGGAGGTGCCCCGCTAGACCTTCTCTTCACAAACAGAGAAGGACTGGTGGGAGATGTGGTGGTTGGGAGCTGTCTTGGGAAGAGTGACCACGAAATGGTAGAGGTCTCCATTCTCGGAGAAGCCAGGAAGGGGACCAGTAAAACCGCTGTATTGGACTTCCAGAGGGCCGACTTTGAGCTGTTCAGGACACTGGTTGGTAGAGTCTCTTGGGAGGCGGTTCTGAAGGGCAGAGGAGTCCAGGAAGGCTGGGCGCTCTTCAAGAGGGAAATCTTAATGGCACAGGAGCGGTCTGTCCCCACGTGCCCAAAGACGAGCTGGCGGGGAAGAAGACTGGCCTCAGTGAACATAGAATTCTGGCTTGAGATTAGGAGGAAAAAGAGGGTTTATAATCTTTGGAAAAGAGGGTGGGCCACTAGGGAGGACTATAAGGATGTTGCGAGGCAGTGCAGGGACAAAAATAGAAAGGCCAAAGCTCATCTGGAGCTCCATCTGGCTACTGCTGTCAAAGACAACAAAAAATGTTTTTACAAATACATCAACGCAAAACGGAGGACTAAGGAGAATCTCCAACCTTTACTGGATGCGGGGGGGAACTTAGTTACAAAAGATGAGGAAAAGGCGGAGGTGCTTAATGCCTTCTTTGCCTCAGTCTTTAGTGGCAAAACCAGTTGCTCTCTGGATACCCAGTACTCTGAACTGGCGGAAGGGGATGGGGAGCAGGATGTGGCCCTCACTATCCATGAAGAAATGGTTGGCGACCTGCTATGGCACTTGGATGCAGGTCAATGGGGCCAGATGGGATCCACCCGAGGATACTGAGAGAACTGGCAGAGGAGCTGGCCAAGCCGCTTACCATCATTTATCAA
Organism: Netta rufina; assembly: GCF_964035555.1. Lineage (NCBI taxonomy): Eukaryota > Metazoa > Chordata > Aves > Anseriformes > Anatidae > Netta > Netta rufina. Next base: position 104,992,514 of record NC_140123.1, read on the forward strand.
CAGTCCTGGCTATCGGGGGAGGTCCCAGTTGACTGGCAGCTAGCAAACGTGACGCCCATCTACAAGAAGGGCCAGAGGGTAGACCCGGGGAACTATAGGCCTGTCAGTTTGACCTCAGTGCAGGGAAACTCATGGAGCAGATTATCTTGAGTGTCATCACATGGCACTTACAGGGCAACCAGGTGATCAGGCCCAGTCAGCATGGGTTTATGAAAGGCAGGTCCTGCTTGATGAACCTGATCTCCTTCTATGACAAAGTGATGCACTTGGTGGATGAGGGAAAGGCTGTGGATGTGGTCTACCTTGATTTCAGCAAGGCTTTTGACACTGTTTCCCACAGCATTCTCCTCAAGAAACTGTCTGCTCGTGGCTTGGACTGGCGCACGCTTCGTTGGGTTAGAAACTGGCTGGATAGCCAGGCCCAAAGAGTCGTGGTAAATGGAGTCAAGTCCAGCTGGAGGCCAGTCACTAGTGGCGTTCCCCAGGGCTCAGTATTGGGGCCGGTCCTCCTTAATATCTTCATCAATGATCTGGATGAGGGCACTGAGTGCACCCTCAGTAAGTTTGCAGATGACACCAAGTTAGGTGCATGTGCATTGATCTGTTCGAGGGTAGGAAGGCTCTGCAGGAGGATCTGGATAGGCTGGACCGATGGGTTGAGGTCAACTGTATGAAGTTTAACAAGGCCAAGTGCCAGGTCCTGCACCTGGGGCGCAATAACCCCAAGCAGAGCTACAGGCTGGGAGATGAGTGGTTGGAAAGCTGCCTGGCGGAGAAGGACCTGGGAGTATTGCTGGATAGTCAGCTGAATATGAGCCAGCAGTGTGCTCAGGCAGCCAAGAAGGCCAACAGCATCCTGGCTTGTATAAGAAGCAGTGTGGCCAGCAGGGCTAGGGAGGTGATCGTCCCCCTGTACTCGGCTCTGGTGAGGCTGCACCTCGAGTGCTGTGTTCAGTTTTGAGCCCCTTGCTACAAGAAGGACATCGAGGTGCTTGAGCGAGTCCAGAGAAGGGCGACGAAGCTGGTGAGGGGTCTGGAGAACAAGTCTTCCGAGGAGCGGCTGAGGGAGCTGGGTTTGTTCAGCCTGGAGAAAAGGAGGCTCAGGGGCGACCTTATTGCACTTTATGAGTACATTAAAGGAGGCTGTAGAGAGGTGGGGGTTGGTCTATTCTCCCACGTGCCTGGTGACAGGATGAGGGGAAATAGGCTAAAGTTGTGCCAGGGGTGTTTTCCGTTGGATATTAGGAAGAACTTCTTTACTGAGAGGGTTGTGAGGCATTGGAATGGGCTGCCCAGGGAAGTGGTGGAGTCACCATCCCTGGAGGTCTTTAAAAGACGTTTAGATGTAGAGCGTAGCAATATGGTTTAGTGGGGACTGTTAGTGTTAGGTCAGAGGTTGGACTCAATGATCTTGAGGTCTCTTCCAAGCTAGACAATTCTGTGATTCTGTGATTTATGGGAAATTTAACGCATTTTGTACAGACGGGTGTTTCACACTAAAGATGTCACAAGTTGATGTAATGTAAGCATTTTATCCTCCTTCACATTATTCTGCCGTCATAATTTTGTATTTGATGGTCCTTTAAAAAATCACTTGCATAAACAGTGAAATCAGCTAATGAACAGTGTGCTTTAAAGTGCCAAGGGCACTTTTTAATAAGTATCTGTGTTATATAACACATAATTTTGTACTATACACTGTCTCTGAAAGGAATTAAGAAAGAGTGGATTTATTTTCATACTTTGTTGTTTAAAATTAAGCATATTTTTGATGACTAATTTTTTTTTTTCCAAGTTCAAACTTTGTTTCAGCATATTTACCTTTGTGGGCTATGAAGTGATAGAAAATATGAAGAAATATGCTTTATCACAAACAAAGAAATTAGAAAAGAGATATATGTATAAAACCTAAGAATCCAGGAAAAGGGAAATGGCATTTGAGTAAAAGTTACAGAAGTATGTGCGTGAATCTCAGATATTACAGATTGCCAAATGTTTATTTTTGAAGTTTCTGCTATTTTAAGGGTGAGTGTTGAACTCTTAAATGATATAGAATGATGACTTGTCACTATTGTTTTAAATCAGAAAGACTTACTCTTCTGTTTTCGTGCAAATGAAATGTTGTGAGTAGAAACTTTTAGCCTAAATTGATGTAATTTGTATGCAGGTAAGCAAAACCAGAAAGAAATACTCAATACTTCCATTTTTGCAAGCTGAATAGCCTATATATAAGCCAGAGCAATACTATGTGTTGAGTGATCTCTGCAAAATATACAGCAAAGCTGAAATATGTTATTACGTGGTTAGACAATACTAGTTCAATCCCAAACATGGATCTTAAAATAATATTAACCATAGTTAAGTAGTGTATACTTTCATGTATATGAACATTCTGCTTATGAGTAAATGTCTGTCTAAATACAGTAATTAAAACTTTCTCAGCTGAGAGCTATATCGTCATTATTACCTTCACTTAGCTGTAAGAATTGATATAAAAATGTTGCCCTACTAGGTGATGACACCTACCATTTTGAATGCCTCTCCCAGTTTCTATGCCAATAAATACCTATCAAGGTCAACAAAGATTGCAAGGAAATGTCCTTTCAAATGATAAAGGCTTAATTATTTCAAAAATAATTGTAAAAGTAATATTCCTATAACATGTTGCTTTGTTGTTCTAATCATTCTAGACTTTTAATAATAATACTTAAAATCTAGTAAGACATTACAGTCATTGAATAAAGTATCAGATCTTTTTAGATAGAACTGTTTGCCAGTGGACAGAAAATAGAAGTAGTCACAGAAATGAAGTCACAGAAATCACAGAATCACAGAACTGTAAGGGTTGGAAGGGACCTCGAAAGATCATCGGGTCCAACCCCCCTGCCAAAGCAGGTTCCTCAGAGCAGGCTGCTCAGGTAGGCGTCCAGACAGGCCTTGAATATCTCCAGAGAAGGAGACTCCACAACCTCCCTAGGCAGCCTGTTCCAGTGCTCTGTCACCCTCACCGTGAAGAATTTCACATGTTGGTTTGGAACTTCCTGTGCTCTAACTTGCAACCATTGCCCCTTGTCCTATCCCCACAAACCACTGAGAAGAGGTTGGCTACATCCTTCTGTCCCCCACCCATCAGACATTTATATACATTGAGGAGATCTCCTCTCAGTCTTCTCTTTCTGCATGGGGAAGATGCTCCAGGCCCCGTATCATCTTTGTGGCCCTCCGCTGGACTCTTTCCAGGAGATCCCTGTCTTTCTTGTACCGGGAAGCCCAGAACTGGACACAGTACTCCAGGTGAAGGCCTGACCAGGGCAGAGTAGAGGGGGAGGATCACCTCCCTTGACCTGCTGGCCACGCTCCTTCTAATGCACACTAGGATCCCATTAGCCCTCTTGGCCACAAGGGCACACTGCTGGCTCATGGTCAACCTGTCATCCACCAGGACCCCCAGGTCCTTCTCCTCAGAGCTCCTCTCCAGCAGGTCGTCCCCCAGCCTGTACTGATACTTCGGGTTGTTCCTTCCCAGGTGCAGGACTCTACACTTGCTCTTATTAAATCTCATTTGGTTTTTACCTGCCCATCTCTCCAGCCTGTCCAGGTCTCGCTGAATGGCAGCACAGCCTTCTGGCATGTCAGCCACTCCTCCCAGCTTTGTGTCATCAGCATACTTGCTGAGGGCAGACACTATTCCCTCATAAAGGTCGTCAGTGAAGATGTTGAACAAGACCAGACCCAGCACCAGCCCCTGGGGAACACCGCCAGTCACAGGTCTCCAGCCAGACTCTGATCCTCTGATCACCACCCTCTGAGCTCGGCCAGTCAGCCAGTTCTCAACCCACCTTGCCATCCACTCATCTATCCCACACTTTCTCAGCTTTGCTAGTAGGATGTCATGGGAGACAGTATTGAAAGCCTTGCTAAAGTCAAGGTAGATGACATCCACCGCTCTCCCCCCATCTACCCAGCTGGTGATGCCATCATAGAAGGCAATGAGGTTGCTTGAGCATGACTTCCCCTTGGTGAATCCATGCTGACTACTCCTCATAACCTTCTTCTCTTCCAATTGCTTGGAGATGGCATTCAGAACAACCTGCTCCAATACCTTTCCAGGGACAGAGGTGAAACTGACTGGCCTGTAGTTTCCTGGATCCTCCTTCCTGCCCTTCTTGAAGACCAGAGAGACATTGGCTATCCTCCAGTCTTCAGGCACCTCACCCATTCTCCGGGACCTTTCAAAGATGATAGAGAGTGGTTCTGCGATCACATCTGCCAGCTCCCTTAGCACACGTGGATGCATCCCACTGGGACCCATGGGTTTGTGTGCGTTGAGCCCACTCAGACGCTCCCGAACCACTCTCACGTCCACCAGGTGGGAGCCCTCCATTTCCCAGACCCTTTGTCCTATTGCCAGGGGCAAGGAGTCCCAGGGGAGTGTCCTTGAAGCAAAGACTGAAGCAAAGAAAGCATTCAGTATCTGTGCCTTCTCAGCATCTCCCATGACCGGGACACCCCCCTCATTCAGCAAGGGACCCACATTATCCCTAGCCATCCTCTTGCTGTTTACATACTTGAAAAAAAACTTCTTATTATCCTTTATCTCTTTTGAAAGCCTCATCTCTAGGTGGGCTTTAGCCTTCCTCATCATGTCCCTGCAGGCCCTGACAACACATCTATACTCCTCCCAAAAGGACAGGCCCTTTTTCCACATTTCATAGACCATCCTCTTCCTTTTGATTTTACTGATGAGCTCCTTGCTCATCCACACGGGTTTCCTGCCCCCCTTCCCCGATTTCCTATTCTTCGGGATGCAGCAATCCTGAGCATGGAAGAAGTGCTGCTTAAATGTAGCCCTGCTCTCACAAGCACCCTTGCCTTCTAGCAACCTAGCCCATGAGATGCTCCCAGGCAGGTCCCGGAAGAGGTCAAAGTTGGCTCTTCGAAAGTCCAGGGTAGCAATCCTGCTTTTAGCCTTACTTCCTTTCCCTAGTTCCATCTGGAACTCCACCATCTCATGGTCGCTGCATCCCAAGCTGCCCCCAGCCTTCACATCCCTAACAAGGCCATCCCTGTTGGTAAGAACGAGGTCCAGGAGCACCCCCCGCCTCGTCGGCTCCTCCACTACCTGCGTCAGAAAATTGTCCTCAACGCATTGTAGGAACCGTTTGGACTGCTCATGCCTGGCTGAGTTGCTTACCCAGCAGATGTCTGGGTAATTGAAGTCCCCCATGAGGACCAGCACTCGTGATCATGAGGCTACTAGCAGCTGCTTGTAGGAGGCCTCATTGACTTCCTCTTCCTGATCTGGAGACCTGAAGTAGACCCCCACCACTGTCTCCCATACCAGCCCACCCCTTAATTCTTACCCACAAGCTCTCCACTTGTCCTTCACCCTCCCCCAGCTGGAGCTGGGTACACTCTAATTGTGTAAATGTCACAGTAGTCACAGAAATGAAGGGTATTAAGGGGAATGGGTGCCAAGGTGGCCTGCACGAGTAGGGAGACGTGCTCTGATGGCAGCTGGGATCTCTTCTATCCCTTCACTGCCGTGTGACCTCCCACACATGCCACGGAGCGGAACAGTAACACATCTGTCTAGGTCATAATTCATATATAAAGACATACTTCTTTGAGATTTCATAGACTATTACAGTAAACAGCTATGCAATAGGTGCTTATCATACCTGTAATGAACAAGGATTTATCGTTCTACATAAATGAAAAACGTTGATTTGTGATATTCTACGAACAGAAGAGCAGAGGCCAGTAAGGAAACCTGGCATACTGTATACAGAGTGAGCATAATAGATGTATACATAGTATGCTCACCCAGTTGCTGATACATAAATATATCATGGGTTGGAATGTTACACTTTTAAAACTGAAATCTTAGTGAGAAACTGAAACTGATAAGGGAAATCTCTTTGTTAGAACTTCAAAGTTTAATATGATTTGCTCAAGAGGAATAAAATTCATACTCACTCTATGCTTAAGTTGATTTTTTCTACCTTCTCTCTCTCCTGTTAACTGAGCTACAGAAATGGCTTTTGACAAATACAGGATAACTTGTTGTATGTATATATGTAAGTAATTCCCAAGTAACAGTTTATAGATGTGAAAGCCTGGCCCATGTGAGGTTGATGAGTTTTTGTTTTGTTTTGTTTTGTTTTTGTTTTTGTTTGTTTGTTTGTTTCAAACAATGTCACTGGCACTGTTATCTCAGCTGGATATTTTGTGTTTTAAATCTGATGCTGGGTGCCATGGCTATGTGTATGTTGCTAAAGAAGGAACAAATCCATGGTCCCAGTGCCTGGTTCCCATTCACACTGTCTCAGTCTAGACCCCTGTTAAAATGCTTTCCCTGCAAAAAAAGATTTGATTTGGACAGAAAGACCTGAGTGACCCAAACAGAGCAACTGAGTGACTTAACCAACATGAATGATCAGGGGCTCAGGCCTCTGCCTCACCCCCTCCCCCTTTTATTTAGCAGCATAAATGTTATGCAGAATTTTACCAGCTGTGCTCTGTGCTTTGAATTTTGTACCAACATGTACTGGTATGTACTGGAAGATTAATAATCACTTTAAAGCTACAGTATTTCTGCACAATTGTTCTTTTGACTATGCAACGACTGAATTTGTCACAGGAGTTAGATGTCTGTTAGGTGATATAGATCAGGAGGTGTTGTAGAGAATAACCTTGGAATAACCTTGCAGGGAAGCAAAATATACATGTAATGTTGCTATAGCTCTGCTGCACACTTTTTCTTAAAGAAAAATGATATACTTCCTCTTTTTTTTTTTTTTTTTTTTTTTTTTGCATATGGCAACCATATCTAAAGAAAAAAAATGTATTTTGTGTTGCCCAGGAGGAAAGCAAGGGTGATGGTGGATGTAAAACACAGTCAAAGACCATTTCAGATTTCATTTTGTGATAGTCACTGTGTGTTTTTAGGCTAGTTTATTTTTAATGTATTTTTTAATATTGGCCAGACTTTTTTTTTTTTTTTTTTTTTGATTAATTTATGATTTTAAATGCTCTGTGAATGTTAAAGCTTGAGTACGTTTACTCAGCTTTGCAATTTAATTCTCCACAACCCCAGGCAAAGCCCAACTATGTTAAAACTGACAGAGCTCTTCACTACCCCTTAGGTAGATCTTCATCATGTGGAGGTAGACATAAAGCTTAGGTCCTCAGAGTCATGCTCTGAAGGTACATTTGTGTTTCTATTCCCTGCATCAAGATGTTACGTTCCTAGGCACATACTTGGAGTTGCACTTTAATCAAACGTAAAGCAATTTAAAATCTTTGACAATACATCCATACTTAGAAGATCTAATTGCAAGATCCATGTGTCTCATACTTCCCCAGATAGGCTTGTTTTTTTTTTAATCCTTTTTATTTTTTCCTTCTTTCTAAGTGAGTTTAGGCTTACTGCTGCTTATATACCTAGCAAGAAGTGATCTGTAGGTCCTCCTGGGTAAAAGGCAGGGAAAGAGTTTCAGATTATCTTCAAATCCACTGGCCCATGGTATCCATTTCTACTAACAGAACAGCTACCACTTTGAATAATCCTTTTTTTTCTTGTCTCTTATTTGATGCAAACTTCTCCCCCCAAACCACTCTGCTCTGTTTCCCTGTTAGAAATACAATAGAACTACTTTATTTTACAAATGACATAACTAATCAAATTCTGAGGGGAAAAAATCCAGACAGCCAACACATATTCATTACCATGAGTGTTGTGCAGGCTGCATTTTTTTTCCTCACAAGATTGATTAATTAAATATTTATGAAAGAGAAACACCTGGCACACTTCCATAAACAAATAGGTCTCCTGTGGGTTTGCAACAGCTGAGGAGAGTTTGGAGGTACCACAGGGATCTCAGAGTAAAGATTTCCTCACAGCTTGAGTTCTTGCACATTGCTGTCTGTCATAAATATGCACCAACACACAAATAATTTTTATTGTGAAGACAGAAAGTGAAATATCAACAGATGAAATCCAAAAGGCAGCCAAAGAGAAAGGTAAAGATTAAACAACAGAAATACTGTATGTGGGAAAAACGGTTAATTTTTATTTCTTTTACCTTTACTGCTAAGGAGGCTCAAACAAGTGAGGCCCCCTTTTTTAACGTATGTGTCTGAGGCTGCTAGTTAAATAGTGAAAGCCTTAGATTGAAGAGATCTGTTGAAATCTAAGGGCAAGGGTTAAGAAATTATGCAAGACACCTAAAAGTGGGAAATTCATTCTGTTCACTATTTCAGCTGCTCTTCCAGATGGATCTGCTTTTTAGACACTTCCTTGACTCTTCATCTTCAGTGGAATGTTTTCACTGGTATGTCATTACTTTAAAAATAAAAATAATAGTGCCACTGACTCCAGCTACAATTTAGCTGGCATGATTGCTTTTATCGACCACTGCTTTGCTGTGGCTAGTTTTCTACAACTGATTGTTTCATTTCTTGGACATGGAAGTAATGTAGCTGTTAGTATCAAATTATTGTGTAATATCTTTTACATGTGCTTACATGCCATGTGCTGTCTGTATGTTGCATTATACTTCATCATGCTCCAACTTTGATTTTTGTTAGGAAATTTTAGAAGCCTGCCAGCTGCACTGAAACTTAGAAGTTAAAGGCTCAGACTACATAGGAAATGCATAAGACATATAAATGCCTTATGTTTCCAAGGCTAAGCTCTAGAATTAATTGTTCTGATACGAGTTTGTGATATTGATCAAATGTTAATTTATTTCTCAAGTGCAGACACAGTGAAATACCTATGTTCTTAATTTTTTTAATGCAGTTTTTAAAGCGTTCTGGAACTTGGTTTTGTTCTTTGGCAAACCTGGTTGTATATTAGGGGGGAAAAAGTCCTTTATTGTTTGGCATTTTTAAATTCTGAAACAGAAAATGAAAATTTTATAAAAGAAAAAAGGGTTTCTGAAAGATGAAATGGTTAATTGTTAATACAGAAGGTTTGCACGGATTTAGAGGGGAAAGTGTTGTTTAAGAGACTTTTCTTGTATATAGTGTTTGAAATCTTTAGGAATGGAATGTTTCTGAGCTGTGGATTGCATTTAGTAATAACGTTGAGAGGATCATAAACATGTCAGTCTACATAGAAAAAGCAAAAGTGAAGGTTCTTTGAAATTCTGCAAATCAGTCAACACAACTGGTTTATAGTGATAGTGAAGTCTGGTGATGTGTATAAAATGTGATGTGGAAATAAATCAATGTTGTGTTTAATACTAAGAGTAGGTCATGAAATTATAGTGTTGCTAATCCTATGAAATTTGGTCAAAAGGCTGAAGAAATCAATAGATGCCTTTTCATGATGTGCAGTATATCAGAGATGAGATTTTATATGATTTTACCTATATTGATCAAAACTTATTTTTACTGTGAGGTTTTGGGGAAAGTTTATTTGTATACAGTGCTGAATCACATTTTACATGCTATCTCTTTTTGCTGTGTTAACCATTTTTTTAAAATTATTTTCATAAAATAATAATCAGTAATATTTAGTATATCTCAATTATTGAAAAGCGTCTCAAAGGGTTCTTAGAAAGACTTGTTTTGTCTAGGACAGTCTTCATATGTACCTGCAGTTTCCTTTGGCTTTCCCTAGGCATCTGTAATAACAGCATTATGCATTCCAGGTTTAACTTGTTTCTTTAATGAAGCCTAAATTCCATAAAAATCTAAAATTATTATTTGAAATTAATGTGAATACTAGGTGTCCAAGGATTGGAGAACTCAATCCCAGCTACCAAAAAAGTATTGTAATTGTCCATGGTGAAGGTTTTAAATGTCCTGACTAGAAAGAATATTAATACTGGGTAGTAGCAGATAGATCTTGATTTAATAAAATGTCTTTATTTCCTGCTAACAGAAAATGATCGCAGGATTGTTTAAAAAGGATGAACCATTGAAATTACCTTGTTAGATATAAATACTTAATAGCATCCATTATAATGAGATAAAAGGGATGTCTGTAAGGTCAAGTGTGAGAAGGATAGAGTTCAAAGACAGTGTAGACCCTTCAACATAATGTAACATAGCTTTAAAATGGAGAGTGAAAATGCATTGCTTGATGAGAAGAAAAACCTCATGTAAGCTTGACAAATATTCAGGGTTTGTGTGTAATGAGAAATGGAATCTGATGAATGAAATGTCATGGTAAAATCATTTTAATCAATAATGGAATGTGACATTATTCAGACCATAATAACATGTCTTCTTTCTGTTCTTTCCCTATGTTATGCTTTCCTTCCTTCCCTTTTTTTTTTTTTTTTTTTTTTTTTTTTTTTTTTAATCTCTCTCTAAGTATTTATCTTTCAAGTTAAGATTGGTTATGCTAATATAATGTCATAATGCTTCTTGCAACCCTTCTTTGGCAGTTAAACTATTGAACATGTAACAACACAATCCTAGGCAGAAGCCTATGAAAACGTGGTACAGGAAGACAGCATTTTCTTGGAGTTTTTAGGTATTCAAAATGTAATTTGCCATCTTCCACCCCTCTTCCCCCCCAAATTTGATACTTTTCAACATAGAATTGTGACTTGATTACAGTAAATGTCATGTATAGGAAGTGTTTGTTCAGTTACTTGGGTAACGTAATAATGACTCCAGTGTAAATAACTGTGGATAAATTATGTACTGTTGCATGCTAGTTGTCATTTACTTTGTTGCAGTGTTTACTTTAGCATAATAAAATGAGATATTTATTTTTCATTATTGAGATCTTGTGTTATGACAGTAAAAATGATTTTATAATGTCTTCTGATGATAATGCTTATGGGTGTTTGTATCTCAAAAGGGTGAAGTTAATTTTGAACATTAAGCAGATAAACTGACAGACTATCTTCATTATTTTATAAAGTAATTGAGACACTTCATTGCAAATCAAGGTGTGTTTTTTGGCAAAACCAACCCCAAGTTCTTTTAACTCCTACTTTTGACCCATCATTCCCAAGACCACCTTACTCTGGACCTCTGTGGATGCCCCAGTCACTTTTTTTGGAGTGTACAGGACGCTAATCTGCATGTCATGTTGATTTTCAACAATGTATAGGCTTTCTGAAAGTCTTGATAATGACCAAAATCAGCTAACTAGGAAGCATTGTGGGGTGAATGAGCCTAAAATATATTCTTACTATTGAAAACTTACTACAATGTCTTAGAGGTTGAGTTTAGAAAAATAAATTGTGACAATTAAAATCTTTCAAGAACCCGTAACTGTTGCCGCAAGCCATGCTTATGCTGAAACTAAACTGGGAGAAATGATACACAACTTCTAAAGCAGAAAAGGCAAAACTTAACAACCTTTTACTGTGTGGTGGTGGTGTTAATTGGTTGGTTGTGGGTTTTGTTTGTTTTTGTTTTTTGCCTTTTTTTTATGAATTTTCCTACATGTGTTCAATGAATGTCACCAACCTTTTTCTTACATTTTTAAATCTGATCTTCAGTATTTTACCAAAGCAAAACAGTTGATAAAGATCTTACATTTATCTATCTTTGTTTTTTTGATTGTTAGTAGCTTATTATTTGGCAATACTTGAATTGATCTTTTCCCTTTACTATAGCAACACCATGGGATGAATATAGTCCATATTAATACCAAGTGTTTATTTTTGTTTGGATCAATTCGGCTTAATGTCATTCATATCATTAACATTTTGTAGAAATAATATTGATGGAAGTTATTGATCTCTCTTGCATAAACCATTGTATCTGTTGTGCTGAAGGCTCACAATTATTTGATCATGCATTAGCCACAATGATTATTTGATGTAGTCTACAGAGCTCAACACAGATAAACCCAAGTAATTGTTGATTGAGATATTAGGGAATGAAACCCAATCCAGGAATTAATTTTAAAAGAGCAGGCTTGAGGAAATGGGTTGCCAGCCTCTGCAGGCACAGCTGGGGCTGTATTCTATGCCTATTTTGCTATAGAAGGCACAAAAAGATAATGGTAGCAGCTCTGTACTGGCAGGTGTTCGGGCAGATAGGTTTTTTACCTCTGTATGAGTCCTTCTCTCCTCCAGAGGTTTTGAAAATTTTTCCTTCCTCTTCTTTTTCTGTCTGTCCTTTCTACCCTAAATTAACTTTTTCCACTGCAAAGCAGGAGCAGCAGTGGCAGATAATGTTTTGGAAGAAGGGAGTAGGGGGGGAGAGTAAGATGTCTCTGACTCCCCTCTCTGGTACAACCTGACCTGAGAGACCATAGAGAAAAGGAGAGCCTTCCTCCTGACCACTTCCACACATCACTTGGCCGTGGAAGGGTACTGTAGAGTTGGCCTTTTTCACAGCATCTTTACAGTAGTTCCTTTGACATTGTCAAGACTGGTTCTTCCTATTCCTACCTGATAAAACAGTTCTTTTTCTGTCCTCCTTGCTATGTGCTGGCAGTGGGGCAGCTGCACTTCCAAACGTATCTATTTATTATGTTTCCTGAATACATAATTTTATGTAAGCATGAGAAAAGTGAAACCCCATTTTTAGAAATGTACAACACAGTGCCCCAAAGGGATACTGTAATATTGTTAGGTGGCTAATGCAGAGATTGCAATGTCTATGCCATAGCAAATTAGAGTATTATTCATGCCTTAAGGGTCCTATGCAGTTCACTAAAAATTTTGCTTTGTATGTTCTGACTTTGGACAAATATGTTCAGGAGATTGTTAACTACGTATCTCAAACACTTCTATTGAGAGAATGTAGTGAAATTTTTAAAGGTTACACCAAGAGCCATGTTGCTTGAAGATTCCTATCACAAAAGAGGTAGAGTTTAAAAAAAAAAAAAAAAAAAAAAAAAAAAGGCTTCCTCATGCTATTTTGCAACAGGGATATTTAAAAATCAGAGAGCCATACTGAAGGTCCCAATACTCAGAGACTCAATTATTGATGATCCTTAAGTCAAATAGAGTGCATATTGTCATAATGTAGCAATACATATTGCTTAATGTTGGTATTAAATTTTTATTCTTTTTTGGGGGGGGGGGTAGGTCAGAAAGAAATGAAATAAACTTTCACTGTTAGAAAGCAGGTATGATGTCTTCAAGTGCTTTTGCTTTCCTTACATGAAAGGTCATTTGTGATATACTAGAAACATGAAGGTCTTTCTAAATTGAAAATGTAAGTTGTTAAACTGAAATATTTTCATTGTATGCATGGCTTTATTATTTCAGATGTGTCAGACTTAAGGAGCACTGCAAATGAGTAATGAAAGGTTGAGGCTTAATTTTATAGGTAGTCTATATGAAAGCTAGCAAGTATTTGAGAAGACTGGCTGTATAGTATAAAAGTAGCTCTTAAATACTTTGTATAGGCATTAAAGTGTGGTTGATGTTGTTTTAATAGTTCAATCTGAGGTCAAAACTCATATGAGGATGCCTGCATAGACAAAGAAATGTATGTAATAAAGAAATGGGAAAAATCTATTATGTTCATGTCCATGTGTTTTAACATCAGAATGTTAGGTTTCTGATCTGGTAGTATCATGTGTTTAGAAAGTATGTTCATGAGTGATAATAAGCTATCAGCTGCCTAAGTTTACATAACTAGAATAGAATCATACAGCTCAGAAAAGACCTCTAAGATCATCTGGTCCAACCTTTAACTTAGTACTGAAGTCCACCGCTAAACCATGCTACTAAGTTCCAAATCTACATGTTTCTTGAAGACCTCTAGGGATGGTGACTCAACCGCTTCCCTAGGCAGCCTATTCCAATGCCAAACAGCCCTTTTAGTAAAGAAATTTCTCCTAATATTCAATCTAAACCTCCCCTGGTGCAACTGGAGGCCATTTCCCCTCGTTTTATCACTTGATGTTTGGGAGAAGAGACCAATTCACACCTTGCTATAGCCTCATGTAAGCCTCATTTAACTGTACAGAGCAGTAAGGTCTGCCCTGAGCCTTCTTTTCTGTAGGCTAAATAATGCTGCTTCCCTCAGCCACTGAGGGAACTTGTTCTCTAGACCCTTTACCAGCTTTGTTATCCTTCTTTGGACATGCTCCAGCAGTTTGGTGTGCTTCTTCTAGTGAGGGGCCCAAAACCAAACACAGTATTTGAGGTGCATCCTCACCAGAGCCGAGCAAAGGGGGGACAATCACTTCCCTAGTTCTGCTGGCCAAACTATTGGCCAGGATGCTTTTGGCCTTCTTGGCCACCTGAGCACGCTGCTGATTCACGTTCAGCCAACTGTCAAGCAAGACCCTTTCCACTGGGCAGCTTTCCAGCCACTCTTCTTCCAGCCTGTAGAGTTGCATGGGATTGTCATACCCCAAGTGCAGAACATGAAAATTCTGTAGTTCAAAACACTATTTGTCTTATTCAAGGTGAACTGACCCTTCAGTTTTCTGCTGTAATTAATAATCTTTTAGCCTTACAAAAAGTTTTAACTGGAAAGATGTATTATAATTGTATTCTATTTTTATATAAATGCAAGGTAAGTTAGTATAGTATTGGCACTTCTAATGGAAATTAATGGTGTATTTGGCATGAAATAACTACATTTACTAAGCATCTGAACAGAATTCTAACAGGTGTTTAATTGTTGGCATGCTAGTTTGCATAAGTATGAAATAACACTTTATAAAGGACAGAGAAGTTGTTATACAGGAACTGAAATCTCTTCAATGTCATTATCAAAAGACCATGACTTCTTAAAGGATCTTGAAGAGTACAATAATTGCTAACTAGGGCTATTAGAAATATTTTGAGGTGAGTGATAACTCTAATCCTCAGTCCCTGTATGAACTGGATTAATCTTAAAATACTGGTCTTCATATAGGTACTTTTTGATGAAGTTATTGGAAACATCATTTCAGGTTTTGAAGCTGAGAATGAACATGACCTCGTGCTAAATCTCAAACACATATTTATGTGTGGGAATATAGTGTCACATTTTACTTTTAAGAGTAGATGTCACCAAAAAGAAAAGTAAAAAAATAGAATTGAGCTCTGTAACCTATTAGGTTCCTAGACATCAAGAATACTCTGATAGATATTCCTAATAGCTAACATCCATTCAAGGAAGCAAGTCTGAATTAATCCTTGGAGGAGTCTGTCACTTTTACAAGATTTAGAATTGGCCCATGTGAATTTAATCAAGTTCAGCAAGTCCAAGTGGAAGGTGCTGCACCTGGGTAGGGGCAATACCAGACATGAGTACAGACTGGGCGAGAAACACACTGAGAGCAGTGCTGCAGAGAAGGATGTTGGGTTTCTGGTGGACCAAAAGCTCAACATGAGCCAGCGGTGTGTGCTTGTAGCCTGGAAGGCCAACTGCATCCGGGCTGCCTCAGAGACATGACCAGCAGGTGGACAGAGGTGATTTTGCCCCTCAGCTCTGCTCTTTTGAGACCCCACTGGGAGTACTGCGTCCAGGTCTGGAGTCCCCAGCACAAGAAGGATAGACCTTTTAGAGCAGGTCTAGAGGAGGACCACAAAGATGATCAAAAGGCTGGAGCACCTCTCCTGTGAAGAAAGGATGAGACAGCTGGGGTTGTTCAACCTGGAGAAGAGAAGGCTCCAGGAAAATCTCATTGTGGCCATCCTTAAAGGGGACTTTTTTTTTTTTTTTTTTTTTAAATGAGTGGAGAAAGTCTTTTTACATGGGCAAGTAGTGATAAGACAAGGGAGAAAACTTTCAAATAAAAGAGAGGAGTTTTAGGTTGGATATTCAGAAGAAATTCTTCACTCAGACAGTGGTGAAGCACTGGAACAGGTTGCCCAGAGAAACTGTGGATCTGGCAGTGTTCAAGGCCAGGCTGGATGGGGTTTTGAGCAGCCTGGTCTTGTGGGAGGTGTCCCTGCCCATGGCAGGGGGTTGGAACTGCCATGTTCCAACTTGTCTTTTTGGTCAATAGTGGTTTCTGTGGCTTTATTATCCCAGTTCTTTAAAAAGAATATATATATATATATATATATATATATATATATATATATATATATATATATATATATATATATAGAAAGTGATGTGATAACACCAGGTGGCCGTACCATTGGAAACCTACGGCTGGCTTCACAGGACAGTGACAGAGCAGACTCTCACCTAAAGGTAACTAGCTGTTAATCAGATCTTCTCAATGACAATATAATTATCAAGGAGCCCACTTTGGTTTCTCTCCTTTTCTAGTATGTTCACATTCAGATTAAAATATTGAAAATGGGCCAACAACCATCAATGTCAGAGATGCTAAAGACTGATGGGTATCTAGTAACACGTTATCATTTTCTATTATCTGCGCTTAGCTAGATGAGTGATTTGTTTTTGGCTTCAGAATAAATAATGCAGAACATACAAAAAGGCCATCTCGCAGTTCTTGAATCTAACTTGAAACTGTGATGAACACAGATCTTAATATTTGTTGTTCTTTTATAAGTAACAAAAAATAGGGCAGTAGTAGAACTTGGTGCAACCTTTTGTTGGAAATGGAGCGGTTTGCTTGGGGAGTTAAGGTTTCACAAAGACATTAATCATGACTTCTGGAGGGGAGGGGAAGGGAAGAAAAAGATGGAGGAGGCAAGTAGAGAAAAAGATGTTTTAGGTAGTTTTCAAGCTGAATATTAAGATATATTTCAAAACTTAAAATAGCATCCTCTTTCAAAGCTTTCAATTGATTTTTAAAAATGAGCAATACAAGAAAAATCAAATCGTATAGCATCTTCTTGTGTGACTACTGTAAATCAGTTATTGGCAGAGTTCCATGTGATTTATTTTTTTTTCTTACTATCATACTCCTGAATGTTACAAGATCTCTTCTGATTTAAACACTTAATTTCTCTCATCTCACTATTTTTAACTTTCAGGCAAGTTTTACAGTTTTATTCCCCAACCTGCAAACTGATGACATGATATGCAGGTATGTTAGTGACTGCCTTTGGGATTGTTTTTTGATTAAGGAGTAGGATTAGCAGATACAATACGCTGATAAAGAATCTGGTTAATTTCTGAATTGTGAATCTGAATTGTGTAAACTTAAGTCTAACCTGTCCTTAAACATTTGTTTACAGGTTATTAATGTAAATTAACATATAATGAGTTATGGAAAGAACATCAAACACCAAAAATTCCCACAGTATTGTTGTATTGTTATTGTGTTTTGTTTTTTTTTTTTTTTTTTTTTTTTTTTTTTAAGTCCTCCCCCTCCCCTGTTTTCCTGAGTTTTTTGTCCAACTATGTTTCTGCTCAAAATATGCCTTCTATTTTGATGGAGGTTTTAAGGTACAGGAGGTCCATTGTCTTAAAGAGTAGCAAAATACTTTTTCCAATAACTTACCATTTCTGGTGTTAAGCAATTTATGTATATATATTCCCCTTAGATTATGAATAGAAGGACAATATCATTTATTATGTTAGGAACACTTCAAATTACCCTTCAGAGTTTAGAGAGGAGGTCCAGCTTCTCTAAAACTGAGTCTATATATTTAACATAAGTAAAAGCTATTCACCAAGATTAACTCCTAACAGGCGCAGACTTACTAAAAATGAAATAAGTGATGTTTATGTACCACAACCAATCTGTTATGTCTAACAAAACCAAAGTAGTCTATTTCAGCCCCAGGGGTTCTTTGGGGATATTAGTTAATGGCAATATGTTCTCTACAGAACTGAGCAAGAAAATACAGAGAGACCTCTTTATGCAGAATGTAGTACAGATAAAAGTGTGCTATCCACTTGTAAAGTCAGATTTAGTTCTGTTTCTTTACATGTGTAATGCACGTATTGAAATTAGTATGCCAAGTGTCTGATAAAACTAAACGTATATACAGCATTTGCTGTTTTTCTAAAGAAAATCCCAAATCCATCAGACTTTAAAGAGAAGTGAGAGAGAGAAGAGGTGAACATGGTCCAGAAACTTTTCCAAATAACTTAGTAATAGTACTGGATGCTAGTCATTATTAATAGGAGGGATAAGGGGATGTAATTCCATGCACCTTTGAGAGTCTTTCAACTGTCTTCAGGCAATGTTTCTTCTTTTTGCCAAATTTAGAGAAATTAGTGCCCTGAAACTTTTCAGGCACTTTCCATATGAATCATACGTTGCATTGTGTCCACTTTGAAAAATGAGTCTGAAGCTGGATTCACTAAACTTATGTGGACATGTGGAGGTGTTGAGATGAAACATCGTTTTCCAAATGAGATTGCCACATTCTGAAATAATTTGAAGCTGGAATTTGGAAGAGAGTCAGAAGTTGGCAATAGGTTTACAGGAAGAAAATAAAGGATGTAGAAATAATAATAAAATAATTTCAGTTTGGGTTGTGCTTGAATTAAATTGTACAGGAGACAACAGAGGTAAAGATGCTCTTTTGAATTCTCCTGCCCGCACCTACTTGTCTTTGACCACCTACCTATTGCCTTACCTCTTATATTTATTGTAAATAAATACCTGTCATGCCTATAAATGTAGATTCTTGGTTCATTGGAAACTTTGGATTCCTTGGTGATATGCTTTTTAGACCTGTTTTCTGTTTTCAGGAAAAACTCAAAACCTCCTTATTCTCCTTTAATCTCAGAAAACCTTCTTATTGGAGTAATTATAAGCCCTGTATTTTCAGAGTCATATCTACACAAAATCAGGCCCTTGAAGGATTTATTTATTTTTTTAAGATTACAAGTAGATATGCAAAATAAATCATTCCCACTGTCTAATTTCTTCTCAGTGTTGTTCCCAACCAGTGGAATATTTAGGTGCAGAATAATATTTACCACAAGTATTTTATGAATTCTTACGGTTAAATTCAGGAGAAATAATTCTTTAAGAAAAGAAAACAGTCAACACCATGCAATCAGTTCCCTCCTATCTTTTATCCTTCCTCCTTTCCCTCCTCAACTTTCTGCAATAAATTTGATAGATTTAATTTTCATGTTTGCAATCAGTTTTTTTTCCTTCACCAATTTTATAAAAGTATTTACTACATGAATTATTGACTTAAATAAGATTATCCTGTTTATTACAGCTCCCAAGACTTAGTACACATTTTGCATTGAATTGGTTGTTTTGTTGGATTCCTATGGACTCCTTTGTCATGAGAAAAACTGGAAACCTCATTAGGACAAATTTTTGTGGGTAGCTTCACCCTGACACATCATACTGCATATATAGAGTTCTTATCACAAAATGATGGCAACAGCAGGAATTATGTTCCCTGCCTTCTCAGGATATAGTTTGTGCAATCTGTCTGTTGGCTGTTTTCCTTGCTTACAATACAACTTTCAACATGGTAATGAAAACTCTTGGTTTTGGATTAACAGAACTTTTGAATGGAGTGTTTTACACCACAGCAAATAGTAAAAGAAAATCTGTTCCCTATAAAATTTAGAAAAATATAAGCAACGTAGCTGTGTTGTTTTTGTGGAATCATAGATTTATCATTCATGTCAGACCAAACAATTTGATAATGTTGACAACTTCCTGCAATGCAGAGACTGTATAATTTCATAGAAGAATTTTTTCATCAGGCCAATGATTTCCTGTGTATTCAAGCATATCCATAAGATGATACAGCTCTAAGGATTTCAGTTGCCATTGCAGCCCTAGGAAATCATTTACTGTGATCTGAATTGTTTTAGAAATTGAGTTTATCTAATTTTTTCAGCTTGGATCTCTGTTACTTTTGTGTTCTATATTGAAAACCTTTGCACTATCAGAAATACTCTATTATCTCTACCCACCAGTGATAACAGAGTAAGAATGAGTAAGGGTCTAGGGATTTAATCTGTTCCACCAGGTTCAAAGAAATCATGAAGGACTGCTTAAGAAAGATGAGTGGTGTGTTAAACATGCGTACTTTTGGTATATATTTGATTATTTATCAGGGAATGAGTGATATGTATCTTTTTTGCTGGAAGATTAATAAAATATTTTCAAGGGTATGCTGAATCAATGATCTTTGTAGACAATAGCATAAGGGTAGGTAGATGGTATAAAAATGTTTGTTAGTGTTTTTTAATGACTCAAAAATTCATTAGCAGTTTCTATTACATGAGTAATGGAGAAATATCCTGTCTCAAAATTGGAACAAAATTTGGCTGATGCTGTACTGTAAGCAGTTAATGACACAGCCATTAAAGAACAGTAATGGTGCTGTAATTACTGGTTATTCTATCTTTGAATGTAAAACAAGTATTTTTCACGTGATTAGGTCACATTCATAGTTGAAACACAGAACTGTTGTTCTAACAACATTGACCTGTAAAGTTACTTCTCTGTTGTTATAAACCATTACTAGGCTCAAAAGCTCATAGAAGTGCACACTCAAGTAGTAAGATTATCAGGAGATAGGATGAGATCCTGCTTGGAAGGATCTAATCCAACGCATCTGTTAAAATGCTGTTAACTTTAGGACAACACTTAAGGGAAAGCAAAACCATTTCAGCTGGTGATGTAAGGTTTATTTTTTTTTCAATATCTTTTCTAAAATTTTGTTACATTTTATTAGGAAAGGATTTTCTTTAATATCCAGGGCTTTACTTTCTATATAAATATTCCTGACTAAGAAAAAGAAGAATGAATGTAATTTGCAAGCAGTAATTATTTCAGCAGGGGACACGTGTGTTATTCTAGAAACTGACCTGCCTTGTTCTTGGAGATATCTGTGAAGACCAATCAACACTTTTTAACTGTGGATGAGGTGAACAGTCACACACTATGCTTCAGCACTGAACTGTGCAGATTTACACCAGATCTGGCTGCCTTCCCAGACTGGTGCAGTGAGCTCTACTTCAGTATTCACTTCACTTCAGTCATGAACCTGAATGTATGCACAAACATATGTTGTTTGAAGCTTTAGTTGTTTATGTGGAAGTCCTTTTTCTCACTTTTACAGATGAGAACTAGAGGCCATCTACCTTAGTAGGGGAGGTGGTCATTTGTTTACCTTGTCCACACTACAGGTTTTCATAGACGTCAACACAAGTCCACCTCAAATACACACAAGTTTAGACCCTCTCCCAAGATAATACAAATAATTTATATCACAGCCAGGAACAGATCCAAGATCTCTTAATTTTGGTTCTGATTTATTAATATCTTGCAGATATCTGTCATGTCAAACTTTCCAGGAAGCCCAGAAGTTTGGTTTGGTTTTTAATAGCAGCTATTACTCTGATTTCTTAGAATTAGCCTTAATCATTTTAGAAGAGCTATATAGCAATCTGAAATGTCATCCTAATACAGTATTTTGATATAGCTCTCTCATGGCATATACGTTAACTCTTAGTTACAGGCTCAAGCAATAACAGTCCTACAGAAATCAACAAGAAGCATGAGAGAACAAAGAATGTTTGTTCCTTCTCATCATACTAATTTCAGCTTTGTTTCTTGAATATTTTTCATTAATTTCTCATATGTTGAGATTTCCATGCATAAATGAGAACTGTCAGTACACTGTTTAGCAGTGTCTTTGAGTCCTGAGAACGCATATAGTGTTTTTCTTAGTTTCCCACAAGCATTTAACATCCTTCAAATCATGTTTTAATAATGGTGAGTTACTAATGCAGTATAAAAGGTCTGAAGGCAGAAAATATATGATTCTTACTATGTTTTTGTCTACTGTGACTCTGTACACTTTAATTCTACTTTTGAGTTTATTTCCAACTTGAAAATAACAATAAAATCAAAGTCTTGAATGATTTCTTATGTAAGTTGGCAGTCATGCTTATAAAATGGTCCATCCAATTGTGAAAGTAGTCCAGCATTAGAGCAAATAGTGAAGCAGCCAGATACAAATGGAAAAATGAGATACATTCATTCTTGCATAGAGCAACACATGTAATGTAATGAGCATCTTAAATTTATGCTGTCGCATTTTTGGTCACCAATAAATGATGTGAATTAAAACGTAGTTATTTACAAGCTTGATATGTACATCAAAACAGTAAGAAACTTCATGAGTAGTGAACGTGTTTCTCCATGTAAACATGTACAGATAAGTGAAAGTAAAATGGATTACAAAATGAATTACCTTTTTGTGAAAGTTATGCAGTTAAGCCTATCTTAGTGTTAAGAACGCTTTTTTCAAGTCATCTACAGATGTTTTAGATCTAAGCTACCAGTAGAGGTGATGGATAAAGACAAATGGATATCTAACATCATTTAAATAAATTAATAAAGTTAGATTATCAGACTTGTTTCTTTACCCCACAACTTTAAGTTCAGTTTTTCAGTTGGAACTATCTGAGAAAATATTGAAGTGCCAGCACACATCTGTCTCCTTAAAACTGTTTTGATTTTATTTTAAATGAGGCAGAATTGAATTATCTACACCATCAGCTTAAAGATATTTCTGTTATGGGCATTTTGCATATTGCTTTCCCTTCACGTCAAGGTTGACTGAAATGACTACATCCTCACTTCCTCCAAAACTTTTATTGTCCCATTCAGTGGAACTTCTCAGCTACCCATGTTACCATTCCCTACAGTTTTTAAGCTAGTCTGGCTTAAAATACTAAGGCTTGTTACTGTTGGCTCATAATGACCGAGACCGCTCAGGCAATTCTTGAGTGAGCAGCTGACTGAATAGTGTGAAGAGCAATAACCTCTTCATGCAGTTGGCAGTTATCATCTTGCTCTTCACTCCCTTGCAGGTAAGAAGAACCTTAAACCAAGAGCAGGGTTGACTGAATTTTTGTCACTGACCTCTGTAATACTTTAATTTTCTATATTCAAACTTTCCAAGATGACCTGAAAATTGGTAATTCAGGTTTACAAAGGCTGTTCAGATGCGATAGCTTTTCAGTTACTTGAAACAATTCATGATGCAGTTCAAATTCAATTTGGACAACATATTGCAGTTTTATACTTAGTCATCTAGCTTACTTCTCCAGTGAAGACTGGGCAGACATCTCTTATCTGCTACGAAAACTGATTAATTTCTACTTTGGGTTCTCTTTGCACCACAGGATTCTGCTGAAAATTAATTCTCACTTGTAATGTTTTCAGCCCCAACTGTGTCACCCTTGAAATCAGCCTACTGTATAAGTGTCTTGGATTGAAATACATGTATTTCTTCTTTAAACTTAATGAAAAATTTCAGCCCTCTTGGTTTATTGATAGACCATCACACAGGCTTCACAGTCCCGCTCATTGATAAGAACACCTACTGATAAATTTTATTAACCTCCCACTTTGAATCTTATTAAATAATTAAAATAGTTATATTACAAAAGGTTATAAAAATGTGTATTTTAAGCTGTTCTCTTAGTTCCTGCTGGGGCTGATTTCACTGCTGCTTTTAGTTATTATTTTATGGGTAGTAGTGTTCAAGTCTGCTGTTACAGACTGTTTTTTACATTCTGAACACTTAGCCTTCTGAAAATACATGTAGTCTTATACTAGCTGTTAGTTTTGTTTACTTCTTTTAAAGACATAATTGATTCAGGAAAGCCTAACAAGCACTCAATACTCAAACAGCATTTCTATGTTTGTCCCCTGTTCTAACCTAATTTTTAATTTCCACTGCACATACAAAAAAATGAAATAAATGCCATTATTTGGAACCTGAACCCAGATCCATCTATTTTTCATGAATGACCAAGACTGTAAAGCTACTATCTTGAACGTTTCTTATTTTATATATTTATTAAACTTGTATTAGTGATTTGGCTACATTGCCAAGAATGTATGCCATTACACCGATCTCTTCTGGGGAAGACAAGTACTGAACTTGCTCTCAGGAAGTATTTTTGGGTCTGAAGGATCTAGGAATGAATAGTTGTTGTAAATACATTGAATCTAGGCCCAATCTGTGCTGATTTATCCCATCAATTAGAGAAACAGGAAGGTTTACTCTCATCTCCTTAGATTACATGTGATTAGGAATAAAAATGTTATGGGAAGTAACATTAAACTTTGTCACTACTTTTAGGAACAAATGTTCTACAACAGGAGAAATATATATTAGCATCATACTGAAATGAATGAATTGTCTATTATCTGATCTTTGCTTATTAGATGCATAGTAATACATATGTTATATAGATATTTATTGTCTTTTTCTCCAAAGTTCTAATCATAATTACATTGTGACAAACATCTCTCATACGTAACCACAACATAATTTTTCTAAAAATTATTTCCTTAAAACATCCTCTGATGTAGTATTTCTTTGAAAGATGAGGAAAGGAAGCTTCAAATAAATTGTTGATAAAATATCATAGAATAAGTGAGATTGAAACAGTGTGGAAAACAAGAAGGTATCTTGTGTTATTTAGAAAACAATGACATGAATATTAAGTAGGTGCTGCATACTAATGTACAGAGCACTTGTCAGTGTGCTATGTATTCTCAAACTTTTCTTTGAAATAGTCTTTTTCATCTTTGAGCAGGGTGTAAAAGGCTTGGATATAAAAATCTTTAATCTCTAAACTTTTATATGGAGTCTGAGGGATGTGAATTCAGATAACTGAATATGTTGGGTAGAGTTTTGTTAAAACATCCTTGAGATCTCCTCTGTCTGCCTTAGTTTGTTTTTCTTCTGAAACTAGTTACCATTGTTTAAACTAATCTCCCTTCCAGTTTGTTCTCAAAAACAAAGAGCTTTCCAAAAATATGACAACAAGGGTCTTGGGGAAAAAAAATAATAATCTCATTTACATAATTTGTATATACATATACGCTATGGCCTGAAATATAAAGGAGGAAACTATATTTTACCAATTTTGTTCAAAATAAAATATTACTCTTAGGCTTAGGTTTGGTTTCCTAACTTCTAACCTGGAGGACATTTTTATGTTTAGCTTATAAATCCATGAAATCAGGGAAATGGAATGAAAATGATTAGACACTTAACAAGAGCAATACAACCAGATACCTCTGTAATATTTTATTATGATAACCCATAAAGAGAATTCACTGTTAACTTGCAACCATACATAATAAAATACAAACACAGATGATGACTTTGTTTGACTCCGTTGCTTTATAGGGTGAAGATTATAGCAGCAAAAAAAAAGATCAAACTGGACTGATTGTCAGAAAAGCATTCTTTCCAAATGACCCGGTGACCCGTCAATTTAATTTTATTTTGTTTAAATTATATGTATTGAGATTCCAGCTATGAAATTGATTGCATAATGGCACTCCTCCGAGCCTGGAGGAGTCCTACTGAAGCACGGATGCTGGAATATACTCAGGCTTTTGTGGGTTTGGAACCATAAATACCAGCAGAGCTCACACCAGTCCTTGCTGCCAAGGAATTTCTGCATCTTGTTCGTACATCTTTGGTTATTTTTTGATATTTTATTTCTGGGGATTGCATCTTAGTCATGCATCTTAGATATGGATCTCAGTCATATGATTTTTAAGGTAGAATAGAGAGCTCCAGTGAGCCTTTATTGATTTAGTGCTTATTGGGGAGGCAATATCACATCCGTTGTCATTGGGTGCTGAGATGGAAGGTCTGTGTGCTTCTAAGTAATGAGCTGTAAAAAAACTTGAGCTCTTTCTAAGTTTCCTTTCATCTTCTTATGTGTTATAATGCCCAAGTACAAAGAGGATAAGTAAATTGATTAGATTGACAGAGTCTACAGTCATTAGAGAAGTGTATATTCCCTCAGCCATTAGTGAGTGGAAGAACATTAGATAATGTGTATGAAGTATTTAGTGTTGTCCATCTTATATATCCTCTTTGCCTGATCTATGATCATCTCTTAGGATCAAAAGGGTTCTCCCCAGGTGGGTAGCACTCTTGGTCATTCACTAGGAAATCTGGAAGATTTAAAGTAGCATAAAAATACTGCTGATATTTGAGCTGGAAGAGAGTAGAGAATTTCATATATGAAATCATGATCATTGAAAAGAAGTTCTGGAAGAGCAATCTGTGTGTTTGTGAGGTCCTGTGGTTAATTTTACTTCTTTGTAGACTCTTGTTTCATATGTTGGATATGAAAATGCAGTAGGTTATCAAATATGTATTACTTCTGTGTCCCTGTCCCTGTGAATTAGCAAAGACTATTTGAATAGATAGAAATTGCTGCTTTTTTTTTTTTTTTTTTTTTTTCTTCTCCCTGTTCTTTGCATTATACCTTGTCCCACCTTAATAAAATAAATGTTGCTCATGTGAAAGGAAAGGAGACCAGGAGCGGTTTCAGGGATTTCTTCACAAAGCAGTTACAAAGGCCAATGAACAGCAATACTGAAGTCTTTTAAAAACAACCACGCAGTACAATTTTTGAAACTTGCAGATAAAGCTTGATGCTTTCCAGCTCTCCAGGAACGTTCTTAGACAAGAGGGTGAGCAGATTCTTAGGCTGCTGAAACTAGGTAGCTCCAATGATTAGCAATGGATACACAAGATTTATCTAGGTCACTGTTTCAAATCTGATTCATGTTATCCACTTAAAACATTTTCCCTGTGTTAGATTAGTAGTAGTCCATCTAGCTCCTGCTGGGAAAAAAAAAAATCTCATATTACCAACAACAAACAAAACGCAACAGCAAACAAAACACATATCTAATACTGTTTGAGGAAACTTCAATGAACCTTTAAGCTCAGGCCTCAACTTTCCCTCTTCTTCCTTCCCTCCATTCCTTTCTTCCTCCCTCTGTCAGTCTCCTTGTTGCTATTTGAGCTGTTTTCCTGCTGTTCTCTCTTTTATTTCCAGAACAGTGCACAATAAAGTTGTGGTGCCGAAATGGCTCATGATGATAAACTGCTTTACATTTCAGTACATATAGGCAGGAACATTAGACAAAACGAAGTTTAAAAATAAATAAATAAATAAACAACTGGCCTTAAGATTATCAGAAATTATCATTCTAATTTTAAGGGTGAAATTGCTGAGAACCTGGAGTGAAGAATAGGCAGTTTAGGCAGTTTTGATGTTTATGGTAGCATGTCTGTACTATGCAGTGAGAGAAATAAGCATTGCTCCCACCATCCCAACCAGTCTGACAGATCAATTTTCTGTTAGTGTCAGAGGTCTAACTGGCAAGGATATGGCATATGCTCTGACCGTTTCCTTTTCTTTTTAACTTCTGTATCAGTTCAATTGTTTTCCATTGACTTTCTGGTGAATCAGAACTTCTGTGATGGTTTTTAGCAACACAGACTTTGAACCACTCAGTCTAATTTTTTGGCATACAGTGAAGTCAGAAAAATGTACTCATCCAAATTGACATAGTACAACTACACAGACCATATGGCATCTTGTTGAAGTAACTAGTTTTATTTTAGTTTGCAAATACTAACTTGAGTATTAAATGCCAGCGTCTTTTCTTATACAACTATACTTTGGGGCTTGGGGAGGAAGGTGGAAATATGACTCTCCCTTCTGCATTATAGGTTTACTTTTGATCCCCAATCAGATTGGCAAATGGATAAAACTGTAGCTTTGATTGGTTTCCCAGTGCTGGAGAACAGATTCATCTGGCCTTCCCTTTCCTTGTTCCCTATGAAAGAACTTCATTTCTCCAATAAATGTATTTATAGAAAGATTTTCAAATTGATTTGGGCTGGCATTAATTTTAATTGATGTTTAAAATTTAAATGGGAGGGGGGAATAGTCAAGGGGGAATCCTGATTTTAGGCCAGTTTATAAGTGATAGTTGAACATGAAATAATCACAGTGGACCTCTTCATAGGTTGATCACCTAACTCTTACAAAATTTTATTTTCTATTACTAAATAACCTAAACTATCAGAGAAGGATAGAACTGTATTTACTAGCCAATTGCTAGTATTATTATAATTGCAATTATTACCACTTTTAGTAAGGTGTTTGATGTGAAAAATTTAAAACCTATTATATGGAATAACTCAATACATAATTATTTCAGCACCATGTGACTACAATTGTAGTAGTTTTTCTTTCCAGTAGCACTCCTAAGGAAAAAACTCATGCTCAAAAGTTTACAGTTGTGCATTGTTCAATATCAGTTTGGTGCTTAAGTAGTTGTAAATATTTATTCCAGCAATTCATAAAGAAAATGGGTAAAATTTTCTTACGTTAGCCTAGATTTTCTTTGATTTTTACAAATTCCTCAAATATTAGAAATCACCTGTGTAAGAAATCCAGTAAGATAACTGAAAGACACACAGCTTAAAAAAGCATATTGTAAATGCTCTATTGGCATTTACACAGATTCAGTTAGGGTTGAAACTTTGAAAAGTTTAAGTGTAAATGCCAATGCAATATTGGTGACTGCCTCTCTAACTCTAGATTAGTTTGAATTCTAAAGCTCACTTCTAGGTGGACAGGAATTACTGCAAAAGGAACCCCAATTTTCACATCTACTTGTTTCAGAAGTTATTGTAATGAGTCTCTGCCAACAAGGAATAACTTCTCTTGTTTTTATTTGTTTATTTTTCTTTCTCCTATATATCAAAATGATTAGAATCTTTTAGGGCCTTTTTAAATGATAAACCTTCAAAGAGAATATCACAACTTCCTATTACGCATGCAAGCCTGGGAGTCCTGACCATCTTCTCCTATGTTGCCTATTTATGGTCGTGATGAAATGCTGATTAGCTCTGATTAGCTAATGGATCTCTGATTAAAATGTCTAATTAAGAAAGTAGGTTATTTTATTCATGCAGTCAAATTAACTTCCTCGACAAAACCACCATGAAATAGTTGTACATGCTGTGTAAGTACTTGATTCTGGAAGGTGAACAGTGTTTCCCAAACAGTGAGAATTTAATGTATCTAAGTTCATTTCATTAGGTATTGCAAGTTATGCAAGCTTATACCACTTTAATGAAAAGTATTTGTGCAAATAATGTTTTCTTGAAAACACTGCTTTATGTTATAAAGCAATGAATATCTTCTAACTACTGTTTTAATTGTGAATTTATGTTGTGTACAGATTTAAACCAGGCTGAAAAGGTATATTACTGGGATTTAACTGACAGAATAACTTTAAATGAGCATTTTTATTGCAGAAGCAGAAATTAAGTAATATTTCTTGAGTGATTATTTAGTAACACATGAATAATGATTTTGACTGGTCCGCTTAACTTTGATAATACAGTGTGATGAATTGAAATACACAGACTTCCACAGTTCAATAGTTTTTTAGAGATTTTAATTTGACTGCCCTAGCATTAATAGAGAAAAAAAGTGAATTGATTATGCTGGCACAGTTGAAACAAATTAGTCTAGCAAAGATTTAATAAATCATATGACAATTCTGTCCATAAACTGACGCATCCAGCAACTGAGTTAGTAGTTCATAAAGCATGCTGTATACCCGCTAGGCCAAACTACTATCTGTATTTAGCTATGGAAAACTTCTTCATTTGATGCTCAGTAGTGGTACAGATTGAGTGCAAAAGTTACAAACAAATAATTTCCAATTGCCAATAATTGGATGTGCTTTAAAACAAAACTCTGGAGATCCATCCTCATCTCTGCAATGACAGTAGGAAATAATCGGGGTCTATAGGAGAAGGAAACAAATTGACAACTTTTTTAAAGAAATGCACTGTTAATTGCACTTAAGAAATGGACTGTGCAAATTTAATGAGGGCTTTGAGGAAGTGAATTTACTGTGCAAGTGTGGCAGCCAATTTATCTATCCATGGATTTAGGAGTCCCTTAATACTCATAGGGGTGATAGACCATAATGGCTCTGAGGAACTATTAAATCCATCAGGTCAAAAGTAACTTAATATAACAAATTTTACACCTACATTAAAAACTGGTATTACTCCACTATCCTTGCTGCCAGAACAATTGCTTTAGTTGCTTGTTGAACTACAACATTCAGAAACTATGCTTTTGCTCAATTTTTGACATATTCTTCATTGTATGACTTTGATTTCAGTAAAAATATTGTCCAATGTGATGGATGACAAAAGAATTTATCAGGAGTTCTCTAAGCTACAGAAAACTTAAGTTTGGAATTGTGAAAGAGAAAAGCAAATAGAGAAGGAAAAGTATTGTGCCATTCGGAGTCAAGTTCCATGAAAAGAAGTTGGAGTCTAAGGAAAAACAAACCTGGTAATCATAGCACAATAAATTTACAGTGTCTAAAATTTCTTCTGGAAATGAGAGGAAAGAAATGAAAATTCCTTTTACAACACCATCCTCACTTTTTTCTATTACGTACCTACTATATATCACTCCTTAGAGACCCATCTACTACTGCTTCATCTGTCTTTCTAGTAACCCTTGTGCAGAATAATGTCACAGAAAGAAATAAAGGGGCAAAGTGGAACACCACTGATAGCACTGCCCAAGGGTAATTTAGTGGGCCATGACAATATTCTTAAAAGAAATATATGGGTACCTATTGTAGCAAGGGTATGGAGAGAAACAAATCACTTCTGCATGAGCTGTTGGTGTGGGAAGATTCCAATTCTCCCTCATTACGTATGTTATTAGAAAGCTGAGGCAGGCTTATAACGATCCTCAGCCTTGTTTTGGGTGTTAGTCAAATCATTTAACCTTGTCACCTCCCTTTAACCTTCTATCTCAACCCAAGAGTGTTGACAAGACCAGGGAACATAAAACACTTCATATGCTCTTGATGATGGAATGTGATACAGTAGCAAGAGAATACTATTGCTTTAACTCAATTATTTTATCTGGTTACAATATTATTGGCAACTCAAAGGGGATTTAAAAAAAATAAATTAAATTTAAACCATACTAAGAGTTTGAAACTAGGCAAAAAGGGTTCATATATGGAAAAGAATAGTATTTAAAGAATGGGAAATATCTACCCATTAGTTTAAAAAGAAAAAAAAAAAGTGTGTGTGGGGGATTGTGGTTCGTTATAAGCAGTATTTCTGGCTGTGTTGAAGAACTCATGTAAATTGTATGGTACAGGTTATTGTCCATTTACTGTAGCTAGTGTTAGAAGTAGGTCGCAAAAATTTGTTTAGGGAATGTCTCTTAGAAGACCAGTTAATTTTTAATTCCATTGATACTCTTCTGGGAATCATTTCCTAGACATGTTGTTTTGAGCAACTGAATGTGTAGAACTGAAAATAAAATGAAAACATTTTTAAAAAATAAATGAAGTTAGGTCTTTGACCAAGTATGGGAGTTACAGTTCAGGTAATTTCTATCTTCATTCTCCCATAGAATTTTTGTTCCCACTGAATTCACAACATTTAAGAAGCAGTCTTATGAATACACCAAAGCAGCTAAAAAATATAAGGTGGGGGGGGGGGGGGGGGGGGGGAGCGGGAGGGAGGAAGAGGGGGAGAGCAAATCATATTTGCATCCAGTTTCTTAATTTTCCAGTTGTTACTGCTTCATGGTTCCAGTGTAACACTGAAGAGCTACTTTATTTTTTCTCTCATTTATTTATTTATTTTCCCTGCAGAAGGGCACCATTTTCTCTGTACAAGTATATATATTTTTCTGCAAAATCACCAGGGCCTTTTGGATGCTGGATAATATGTTTTATTATGAGTATTTATTACAGCATTAGCAGGACTGCATTTCCTAAGTTGTAGTTGCTGCTTCAATGTATGTGCAACACCCTCAGAATGCTTCCTAGCAGCGGTATGTCTCAGAGGGCAAATGTTCTCAACACCAGTGTTAGTGGAGACACTGAGAAAAAGTCACCCCTAGAAAATGCAATGGAAGCAACTATTCAGGATATTTTGTTATTGAAGATAACATGAGGATGAAGTAACTTTCCCAATCAAAGACAAATGTAATTTTTCAGGAAGGCTCATTTACCTCTGCTGTTTGTCTATAAAATAAGGGATGGAAGGAAAAAGTACTTTTTTTTTTTTTTTTTAACTACCTTAAATTTCTGTGCTTTCTCTCTCATATAACCATATCTATTTTTTGAATGTGTATTCTTAATAGATGGATAAAGACTGAGTATTTCTGTAGTTTTATTTCTATAAGACTTCAATTAAATCAGTGACCATAGAAAGCAAGAAATCTTTCAATTATCAGCAATATCTCCTATATATACATATATATAGGATATATATATATATATATAGGATATATATATAGGAGATATATATACATATATATATATATATATATATATATATATATATATATATATATATATATATATATATTGTCCTTCTTCAAATCCAGCATTGTATTTTGTCCTTTGCTGTCAAAATAACCTACTACTCCTCTTGCAGAAGAGTTTTACAATCTGTTGAGGAAAACCAAAAGAGAAAAAATGATGTTCAGTGGGTAATAAATCCTCTAGGAAAACGTATTTATTATATGCTCATGTTGCAGAACTGTGTCTGAGAAAGATCTGCAAGCAGTACTTTAACTGTGTTGTACTGCAAGCCAAAACCCAATTTGTATCCACTTTTTCCACTTTACATTGTAGGTGCAAAGAAAGTCAATATTTAAAAGCTAAATACTATCACAGTCTTCATATCTCTTTTTGTAATCATTTAAGCACACAGGTAATGACCCATAAGAAAAAATCTATCATGGTATTTAGCACTTCAGCTGGGTACAATTAAATTATAAGTTAATGATTTTTCTTAGTGACTGAGTCTACAAAAAATTCATTTTTTTTTCTTTTGGTTTCTTGAGCAAGGAGCGAGATTACTTTTTATTTATTTATTTATTTATTTTTCCCTTTTTGCTTCCTTGTTTGATGGTTCTTTGTACAAGCGTTACCGGCTTTGATTTGAAAGAAATACTGATGTTAAGATTCCTTTCCTCAGTGGAAATGCAGAAATATTTTTTTCCCTTTGTAATCAAGGTACAAGTCTCCGTTCTCTTCTAGTGATGCTTTGTGATGCTAGTAATTCCTCCTCCTTGAGATCTACCCACATGACAGTAGGACACAGCCTACTTTAGAGGGAGAAGAAAAAATGGAATGTTTACTTGAAATAATTTATTTTCAATTTAGTATATTTCTTATAACTTGAGAACTCTCAAATTAAGAGATTAGAAAGTATCAGAAAACTGCTGAGTAGTAGTAGTAGTTGTTGGTTGTTTTTTTTTTTTGTTTGTTTTTTTTGTTTTTTTTTTAAAAAAAAAAAAAAAAACCCTGATGCTTTTATAAGTTCTGGTGTAAGCCAATACCTTTTTCTTCTCCTTCTCCATGCTCTTTCCTTTGCCATTACAGAGTTTTTCTAGAAGGAAGATTATCTGAGCCCAAGCTCTAAGCTACAATCTTCTTGCATACTTACCCTAAGTGTACAGACATAAGCTATCCTTTACAAAATAGAATCATGCTGCAGACGACTTCATTTTCATGATGGTGAGATAAAAAGGGCTGATGATTTATTAATGAAGTATATGGTATATGAAAATAGTATCCCAGCTTCTTTTCAGAATGTTTTAATCAAAATTTTCCTCAAACTGAAAGTAAAGAAAGATCCTAGTACTCACTAGACATCTAGTTAAACAAACTAATTCAAAAAGCTTATGGAGGTGGAGCAAGAGGAAATCTTTATTAAAATCTCATCAATCCATAGCTATATCTGCTAACACACAATTCTGTTTTGTAAGAGTTTTGCTCTGTCCGTTGTACAGGACATTCTCAAGCACAATCAGCCTGCAGGATCTCAGGGTATGGGCTTTGCATTTCAATTTGTCAAATCCCAAATTCTGCCTGCATAGACAGATGTAGAGTGTTACTTTCAGGAAATGTGGGAGATTGGCCTCAATGGCATGCAGTATATTTTTCAAATATGTACTGATAGAGCTCCTCCTGTTCCTATGTGGTTTTTAATGGTGGTGATGGTGGTGGGTTTTGTGTTTGTTTTTTATTTGTTTGTTTGTTTAATGATGTAATCATGGAAGTTGAAAAGCTTTCTGGAAAGATGTTGAACCTCCTAAGGGATTATTGTTATGTTTTAACCCCCACAACCTCCTCCTGTTGAAGATGTATGAGGCCAGAACACGATAAAATCTTAAAGGATGAAGGACTCTACTTCATCAATGCATTTTCTCGGAAAACAGAAGTAATGCATCTGGAATATATATTTTACCAGGTTAGTTCAGCTATGTTTAAACAATGACAGTAGAAAGAAAGAAGAAAAAAAGAAGAAGACAGAGACAAGAAAACTTTGCTTTAGAAATGTACTCAGGAGAGGCAATCTGAAATACCTGAAGACTGGCATATATAATAAAACTGTGACTGTGTCTCTAAGCAGTGTTTTGTTGTTGTTTGTTTGTTGTTTTTGTTTTGTTTTTACATAGCCTCTTGCATGTGAATCTTGTTGAATTAAAAGCTTCTTGAGGTGAACTGTACAAGGGATATATCTTTTGGTCTGCTTGTTAAAATATATGTTCTGGTAAAATGCTGTAGTTTACTAGATGCAGATTTATTGTTGGAGGTTATCAACTGGTTTATAAAGGTTCATCCTGGATTCATTGTAATGAAAAGAAGGGTGTAATAGCAATGCTGTGTTAGTAATAGTTAGCTTGAAGAACTGGAAGATGGTGAGATCTAAGGCTTTCAACTTTGCTCAACAATCAGCACACCAAACTAAGTACAGCTTTGAATGTTAAAGAATGGATAAAAGGCTTTCTGTGGAAACATGGGTTATGGTCTCAATACAGAAATAATCGGGTGTCTTAATAGGTTTGTAGAGGCATATGATCTCCCTGTCCCACCACTATTCCATTTTCCACATCATGAAAATATGTTACAATACTTACTGAAGTTTTGTTTAGCTTCATTACTAGTTTTGAGTGTACTTTTCCTTTTGACTTGATTTGAGGCCAATATTTTACCTGTTTTATCAGATTCCTTTTTTCTTGCCCAAGAACCTCAACATTACTTTTTCTTCCTCTTGCCTTAGACCTTCTCCAAAACTTATTAAAATCAATAGGTTTTCTTGTGCTTGTTATTCAATTAATTCATTTTAAGGAGGACTGAAAAAAAAAAAAGAAAAAAAAAACAACATAAAATTGTCACAACATTGTATCAGCTTCACGTATTTATGAAAGGACAGTAAACTTTCAGCTTGTTTTCACCACCATCTATTAGCATTGAGGAGTTGATACTTGGATGAGGATGGTAAACCCCATCCTCAATATTCTTCTTATTTCCAGCACAAATTCTTTGAATGTAATATCCCTTCTGGAATTATATAATTGGATTTGATATGGTTATGAAGCTTAAGTAGTATTGTACAGGCTAAACAAAACTAGAAATCAGATTTCAAAACAGTAGCAGTTGTGTGATATCTGTTTTAACATGGTGGTTTTTTTCATTAATGAAATCTATCAGGACAAAACATGCTACATTTCATAACGTTTAACACATTAAAACACACAACAAATTTCAGAACAATATAAATATGTACTAATTTGGGAGTGTGAAACATCAAGCATATTCCAGACAATAAATTCTGTCAGTTTAATATATGACAAATATATTTGCCCATGTGTACAAAGATATTTTTTAAAATCTGCAGAGTAGGAGCAAACTGGTAGATGTTCAACAGGAGGTAGGAAAACACCCTTGGGTGTTGTGTTGTCTCTAGGGGGAACCAAAGAGCTTCTGCTCCACCATCCCTCTGTTCCTCCACCAAACCTCTCACATCTGTAACCCATCTTATTCAAATTACACCAACATCCAAAATATTACACTTGACCCTGTTTGACTTGACCTGAAGTCAAGTGGGGTTACTCTTCTGTGGTTTTGCCTAGCAGGGATTCGTGCTAATTTTCTGAGTGCTCTGGGGAAAGTGCATTTGTAACACCTTAAATTTCACCTTGAGACTTGTGTCCATTGAACACATTGAGTTGAGATCCTTCTGAGACGGATGAAGCTAGCTCAGAGGCTCTCAGTAAATGCTGGTTTTAAAATAAAACAAGTCTCTCTTTGTCTGTGGGCCTTCTCTGCAAACACAGTTGGTTAGACTTTGTCTTTGAGACAGAAATATCCCAAATTTGTCATGAATTTTAAATTGATTGTGACTACTTACGTAGGTCTATTCATTCTTCAATACCCAGACTGATGATCAACAGCACAAGGTTTCAAGAAAATTTAGGTGCTAAAAAGTCAGTGTTAATTCTTACTTTGAGGAACTTCTGTATCAAATAAATTAAAAAAAAAAAAAAAAAAAAAAAAAAGATTTAATAGCAATTGGATTGGACAGGGACTAGAGAAACAGATTATTTTTTTCTCTTTCTGGTCTTTCACCCTATTAATTAAATGATTACATAATTAATTTTGCCATTTATATCAAACAAAACAAACAAAAACCAGCAAATATACAAAATATGTTTCTAGACTTACCACAGTGCATTGAAAGACGCATCATTTAATGTTTTCATAATCACGCCCACAGATGATTCTGTGCTAACCTATATTTGAATGTGCCCAGGTGGCCAAGAAGGCCAACGGCATCCTGGCTTGTATCAGGAATAGTGTGGCCAGCAGGGTCAGGGAGATGATCGTCCCCCTGTACTTAGCTCTGGTGAGGCCACATCTTGAATACTGTGTTAAGTTTTGGGCCCCTCGCTACAGGAAGGACATGGAGGCCCTGGAGCATGCCCAGAGAAGGGCTGTGAAGCTGGTGAAGGGCCTGGAACACAAGTCTTATGAAGAGAGGTTGAGGGAACTGGGATTGTTTAGTCAGAAGAAGGGGAGGCTCGGGGGAGACCTTATTGCTCTCTACAACCACCTGAAAGGAAGGTGTGGGGAGCTGGGGGTTGATCTCTTCTCACAGTTAACTAGTGATGGGACTCAAGTTGCACTAGGGGAGGTTCAGGTTGGAAATTAGGAGACATTTCTTCTCAGAAAGAGCGATTGCTGTTTGGATTGTTCCAGGCATTGGCACACATTGCCCAGGGAGGTGGTGGAGTCACTGTCCCTGGGGGACAGTGTTTAGGGAAAGGTTGGATGTGGTGTTTAGGGACACAGTTTAGTGGGTGACATTGATGATAGGGGGATGGTTGGACCAGATGATCTTGGAGGTCTTTTCCAACCTTAATGATTCTGTGATTCAGGCGATTCTGCATATATCATTCTCCCCTCTCTGTTTAAGACCTCATTAGTTTTAAAATAGTCTTAATTGTAAGATTGCAGAGGTTACATTTCACTTTTACGCTTCAATACAGGGAGTCTGAAGTTTGTATTTTGCCGGTCCACATAATATACTTATTTAGCAGTAGTAATTACTTCACAGTGAGATTTGCCTATATATTTAGACTTTACAGCAATAATTTTTTTTAAGGGATTTAAATATTTTTTTCAGGAGTTTATAAACATCAGCCTTCAGCCAAAAGGAAAACACAGTTATATTCTTCCACACATAATGCCATTCACTGTGAGACTTGCAAAGATCTGGTCCTGACTGACACCATCTCACTCTACCTAAAAATGATATAAATTCAACCAATCATCTAGGTCACAATGGTTATCTGTATCCAATCCATTCTTTTGTTTTCATGCATGCACATGCACGTACAGTTTCTTTGAGAATTAGGGAGTGAAATATATGGCTTTTTAGCAGCAAGATTTCCCACTGACTTCTACTTAGTGCATTATTTTCACAGAAAAAAACAATGTCTCACATGATTTACTAGGTATTTCTTAAACAGGAAATTTTAACAGTATCCAAGTCATCTTTATTTCTTCCCCAAATATGTATTGTGTCATCCAAATACAACACAGTAATTTTCTGAGGAAATAACTTTTCTCTAGTTGTAGCGTTGATAAGCATTTTGCTCTTACTATTTAACTACTTCATTGGGGATTTGCCACACGTATGTAAAACAGAAATAATTTTCTATATTGCCACCTAGATTATGCAGAACAATGATTTAATCTAACCAGAAAATGTTTGTCTATAGCAGGCAATTTCAAAGTAGAACTGTGCATTGAGGATGAATCCATTTTAACGTTAGTTTTCCTCTTCCACATATGGTTGGGTGAAAATGAATGAATGACTGAGCATGTATGATTTATAATAGTAGTTATATTAAGAAGCAAAGGGTGTGCACTGCTCACTTCTGCTAATAGCTTTATAAAGCTGCACTGTTGGCATGTGCTTTCGTTGATTTAAGACAAACTGATCTTGCTATTCTGATCTTTTGCTTTTGTGGGTGGTGGAAGAAGCCAACACTATTAAGCCCCAATCTTAGATCTTAAAAGAGAAGTACCAGTCCTACGGAAACTCCTCTCCCAGAGGAATGAAGAAATATGTCACTTGCCATGATGGAGGAAAGTCTAGAGATTAGCGTTAAGTGTTACTCTGAAGAGTCACTCTTTCTGGAATATTTCCATAGTCTCCCAAAGGAAATGCAGTCAAATGTTTAACAAAAGTTAATCCCTTCCCTAGTTATGACTGTGCAGCTGAAGCTGTAGCAGACAGCCAATACTTGTATAGCATTTCCCTTACTCGAGGCTATGGAGAAACAGGTTCGATACACCATATACAAAAATCCCAGCAGTTCTGAAACTTCTGTTTGATTTTGAAGTGCTATTATCCAAAAATGTTTTACCAAAATGTCCTTTTCCTTCCTGGAAGCAGCAAGAAGCAGCACAATTTACTGCGTGTGTGATAAAGCATTTTAATGTTAAAGGCTAATAGAAAGCACTGTTTAAAGAACAAAGTTCTGCCAGAGTAACTCACTTGGAATAGTCTGAGTCATACTTATAATATCACCCTTGAGAATAATAACCGTGTATGAGTTGAAGACCTAAGTTTTAGGCTGATTTGGGTAAACTTAAAGGGTATTGCTGTGGAATTGTTTTTAGGGACCTGTGATCTCTAGCATTTTTTTTTCTTACCTCATGTGAATTGAAATAAGAACCTAGAATAAGCACTGTTTAATTTTAATGACTTAGTTAAACAAATGCATTTTATCTTTTCATCAGGTTTATGGATTATTTTCTTCATCGTTGATCTGTACAATACAAATATTGGTTTTGCAGATAAGGAATTCAATTAGCATTTCAAAGGGGTCAAATTCACTCCCTCTCAAAGCAAGTTCTTATTAGCTTATTTGGGATGACTGGGAGTCCTGATGAAATTACATAGCCTAACAAAATTAAGGAACATATGAAAAGAGAGACTAGTGTTTTATTTTGATACAATACAAAAAGCTGTACTAGAAATCATCCCAGAGGCTTTCAAAAATTTGGAGGAACAAAGTATTTACAAATATTAGCTGTAGTACGGTAGCTCACAACAGAGAATGCATTAATACTTAGAACTGTCATGTTTTAGAACATCTTCAAAGGTTTGAAAAGTATATATACATATCTGTATATGTTTCAACTTTTATGCTTCTAATTAGAATTTCATTTGCATTGTATTGATGTCTTGCAAGAGAGTTAAGTTTCCAAAAAAATTTGAGCTTATTCTATTTCAAATATGGCATGGTCTGTGAGACCATTTTCTGAGTCCTGGTTAATTTCAGCTATTCTTGACTATTCCAGCTATTTATGAAGTAGTAAAAGGAGGTGAGAGAAACAGCATTACAAGAGGTTATCTGAAGAGCTGCTGTGCTTTTGAGAAGCTTGACCTGCCCTGTACAAAGGAGCAGCATGGTTCTGCCATGTGTTCCAGTTCAAAGACCTATGTGGCTTTTGACTGCTCTGTTGATATGAGGATGTAGGCTGGTTGGGAGGCCAGTAAGACATATTGCTGCTGCAGGTGTCTGTCCTGCAGAGATGCAGATGCAGCTGAACATCACCTAACAAAATGCTGACAGGTGTTTCACAACTTCCACTGCTCTCATCTGCCCTCTAAACTCGTAGCTGGGAACACAAGTAGCCCCGAAGTGTACAGACGTTGGCACCCCTCCTTCTAGCAAAATATAGGCTTGAAGCCA
Source organism: Netta rufina (assembly GCF_964035555.1). NCBI lineage: Eukaryota > Metazoa > Chordata > Aves > Anseriformes > Anatidae > Netta > Netta rufina. Next base: position 105,032,231 of record NC_140123.1, read on the forward strand.
CCAGTGCAGGGACTCCCACATATTGCAGCAGAACTAGTTTCCAGTTTTATCTACTCCATCAGAAATAGAAGAGGGGATCCAAAAGTGCCATCTCAAAGTGGGCAAAGCTGGATTCTGAAGCGTGAATCTATTTTAGCAAGAACAACATGTTCAGGTTTGTTTGTTTGTTTTTATTTGTTTGTTTTGTTATCTTTTTATTTATTTAAGATTTTTGTTTGTTTGTTTCAAGGCTTCTTTTTGTAACAAGGAGGTGAAGGAAGGGAGGAGAGGGGAGCTGTTCCTGTAGAACTTTATGAAAAGCTGAATAAAAATAAAAATGAGCAATAGTACTACTCGGAGTAGCACACAGTAATAAAAGAAGTAGTATGTGCGGAGGCCAGTTACTACATTCAAGTACTTGTGACAACTAGCCAAATGGAGATTAGAAACTGGACAGTATAGGCAATGCTCCCAGTGTTCTTTCCCAAATTATCTTCTCAGTTAAAGGTATTTTCAAATGCATATTTTACATGCAAATAACTTCAGTAGCTAATATTTGTCTAATTTCTTCCCATACTTCTGCCTCTGTTCATATAGATCTATGTTGTGTACCTCTCATTTGTAGCTTTGATGTCTAAGACATCTTTCAATCATCTCTGAGTATTTGCTAAATGAGAACCTTCTCAGGAGGAAATATAATGCATAGTGTGAGTCTTTGCAATTTTTAATTATTTTCAGGGATTACGACTTTGAAAATTAGTGCAAAATATTGCAAAACATGCAGAACTACTAGCTGGCACAAAGATTTATGTAACTGCTACTTAGCATGTGAGAAGCTTGGTTTAGTCTGGTGTTTGCCTTAGTGGTGATCTACCTTCCTAGCCTTGCATTTAGTTAGTAACAGCATGATAACCTCGTTAAAATGCAGAATATTGCAGCCTGTCTTTGGTCTTGACCTCAGGTTAAATTCTACTTCTGTGTAGGAAGATGCAACTCTTACAGACTACAAAGCAGAATGTAGTCCTACTGGTTCTTGACTGCTCTATAATAGGAGTTAATGTCCCAAGTTTACTTCAGAAGTTCTGCCTTGAAGACAGCAGATGTGTTGCTAAAGCCATCTGGCTCTTTTTTGAATATAATTTGTATGCCTATAAATAATCACCATGCATATGGGCTGTATTTCAACCGTGTGTTCCTCAAACTATCTGAGTTAGGAAAATTTATTTCTTTTACTCTTGCAAAGAGTTTCTACCACACATTTATGTCCTCTTGGTAATATTCTTGCAAGCTATTGGATTTTTTTTATTTTTTTTATTTTTTAAAAAGCAAAAAACTCTGTACTGTGAAGCCAGAAAAGTTGATTAGACAAGGAAAACTAAAATATGCCTTTAGGCTCAAGCAATCACTGTCTTTTTTCAGTATTTTCCAGTATTTGAAGTAGCAATTTAGAGTCCTAAAGCTGATTCCAATCTCAAGCCTGCACATGTGTGACATTAGGAAGAAAAGTGTTAGAGAAGAGATGCAAACAACCTTAGTCAGAGACATTATTCTTCTGAGATTATTTTCCGCGTAGTGTGCAAAAATCTGATGTGTGAACTCTCGCTCACCTTTCCATTTGGGATTCTCTTACTGATCAGCTGCATAGTTATGACTTATATGCATAGAAGATTTCCTAAGTCAGCCCTAAATTTGTCTTTGCTCTGAACTGAAAAAAAATCAAAAGCTTACATATATAAAAATCCTCATTACTTGTGCTCAGTAGAATTTCCCACTGTAACAAGCAAGCCTTTAAGGTATATGATGACTCTGCTGCCTATATTCTTTAGCAAAAAAAAAAAAAAAACAAGATTTTGAATATCATTTTCTCATATATGGGATTGCCTTTCGGAGTATCATGAATAAGGAAATAAAAGTGAAAGTCATTTCATCTCAAATGAAAGCAAGCTTGTTTTGCACTTGATAGCATCAGCAGAATAAAGTTGTGCAAACTTCTTAGAATATGGTTTGAAAATGCCTGTTACTTGTTGGAAAATAACAGAAAGCACTGTTACGTTACTACTTCTGAATGTGCAAATTATATATTGCTTGGAAAACATACTAATTTTGTTAATACAGTTAGCTGTGGATTATTTCTTTCCACTTTTGGGATGGTCAAAATGTAACCGGCTCTGCAGACATGCTTGGAATCTCTGTGAGATCTCTGTGACAGGAGGTTCCCTTTAAAGTAGAGGGCAAATGTCTTCAGGGGGGCTCTTAGTGTCAATTTATGCACATGCTTGATTATGTGAGCAGTCTTTTGATTTCAAAATGTGTATTTGCAAACTCAAAGTATTGCATAGCTAAGAATTTTGAGGAAATAGAAGTGCAATACTTAGTATTTTAGACATGGTTTAAATATTTAGCTCAATAACTTGCAAATAACATTGCAAATTTTGTGTGCTTAGCTATGGTAACTAAGAAGGTCTTGCAAGTCATCTCAGAATTAGAAAGTCAGATGAAAACTTTATTTAATAAGACTGTTGTATAAATACACACTTAAAGGTTGTAGATGCAATGCAAAAGAATGTAGTAGTCCATATAACATTTCAATTTCCATTTAACATACTGGTTTTGGTCAATTGGGGCTGGTTAGAAGTCTTCTAAAGAAATGCTTAAAGACTGACGCATGTTGATTCAATGGAAGTCAAACACTGTTCTAGCATAAGTAGTTTTCTCTGTGTAATACTTTCAAAAGGAAAGTATTTCTGAAGTGTGAAATGGCAGTCCTCTTGGTAACTGTCTAAAGAATTTCATGGTTATGAGCTTTGGTCTCCCACAATGGTGCTGGCATAGTTGGGCTTCTGGTCACCCTATAGTGTTTCTTCTGGCAAAGAAACACTGTTTAATGTAATTCTTTATGATACCTTGATGTTCATCACCTAAGAACTAATTTTTTATTTTTATTTTTTGGACTACCAATCTTGCAAATAATTGGGTAGGATAATTGTTCTACTGATGTGGCACTGGCCCATAAGAGAGCCCTGTCCTTTATTGATCTTACATCATACTGTTCCCTGTAAACTGAAAATAAGGAGATGCTACATAAGATTTTCATCCCTCTCGAGTGATGAATTGTATTTCACTTTTCTTGTCAGTACCTGGCATAAAAACGCATCAATTAATTTGGAAGATATTTATTAGGAACTCATCTGGGTTGCAAATGGGTGTGGGGTGGAGGGTGGAGCCAAAACCTCTAGAATATTGAGAAAACATGAGTTTTACTTCAACAGAAAAATATTATTTGGAGATTTATTTTGCCTCGGATGTTTGATATACACTATGGTTCTCGCTTTGATCTGAAACCATGCGTTATCTTCAGCTATGTTGTGTTTGGAACATAAGATTCAGAAGCCACTCTGAAAAATCAAATTTACACTTGATTTACACTATCAGTTTTAAACCTGGAATTCTGTCTTTAGCTTTAATTTTTGTTCAATTAGCAAGAGGCATTTTGAATTTATACATGTATAGTTCTTAAGTTTCTGAAATTTTGCTAGTGCAAATATAAATCTGATAGATAATGGACTTTGTCACTAATAAACTTGCTGTGTTACCACCATTTGCAATTTCCTCTGATTCATAGGTGGATGAGGAAGCCATGGAAAACTGTCCTTACATGGTTTGTACTTACTTTGTACATGTCCTTACATGTCCTTATGGTTTGCATGCAGCTCTTGGGGGTGGAGGTGAGAGAGCAGAGGCAGAGACCTCTCAAATAACAGAGACGCTGCTGATGGGACAGCTTGTGGCAGAAGTTTATGTAGTTGCTGTGGCCAAGGCTTCAAATATCTCTGCTGCTCAGTAAAATTGACTTTTCTTTTGGCTTCTGTGAAGCTTCTTTCATCATATACTTCAGCATATCAAGGAAGCAGGTGTGGGGAAATGTGTATACAGGTATAGACAGATAAATCCAATCTTCAAGATTTTTTTAGCAGTGATTGGAATACACAAAAGGGTTGTGCTGTGTGATGCAGTTAAGGGTCTGAGAGGGTTCTGGAGTTGCTTGTTTTTCATCTCCAGCATTAGTTGAAGCCTAATCAAGAGACATTGTTGCATATTCATTCACAACAGCCATCTGTTTTCCTCCATGTCTTGTATTCTGTCTTAACAATATGAACCTGCATCCTGAAAGCTGTATGAAGGATGGGGCCTCCAGTTAAACTGGGATGCTAGGCTGCTCAAAGAGGTAATGGTAGAAGAAAGGGTATGAATCTGCTCTTCCAGTGCCTTCTATTACATGTTGATCAGTAAGTGGGGTAGGGAGAGGGGGGAAAAAAAGAGATAACTGCATGGTAGAACTTAATGCTAAAACCTTAATCCTTAACATTAAATGCATATGCACAAATCTTCACCAAAGCAAAATCCTTCTGATTAAAGTTACATACAGGAAATTTTGACGCTTTTTCCTGTAATCTGTATCACTTATTTCTGACAAAAGTCTTTGTTTTCAGAAGGAAAAAAAATGAAAATCAGATGTAAATGATGAAAAATTATATAATTAAGCTTAAATGCTCTCTTATGGTTAAAAAAAAAAAAGAGAGAGGATTGATTGGATGTTGCTGTCAATGTTGCATCTGATTATTTTGTATATATATTTTAACTGAGGTAAAAGAGGATAAAGTGGAACAATATTTTTATTTTTTAGTTATTTATTTTTTATGCTACTCTGTAGGTTTTTTTGGAAGGCCTTTCAAACCTGACTTTAGGATACTTCTCAAACAAAAGCAAACTAAACACTTACTTCTGAGATCCAAAGCCTTGTGAAGCCTGATCTCTGTGTGAGTGCACTACAGCCTGCCTTCACACAAAGGGTGGAGGCAGTGAAGGGTGGTGATACATCTATTAAACAGCTCTTTCCAAACATCCAGTGAAATTGAAAATAGCTGTTTTCTTGATACTAGCTGTATGATCAAAGCTAGAATTCCCATCTCCTTCCACTTTCTTCCCATGGCTATAAACTGCCTGAAAATGTTTGTTTGATTAGACGTTGTGGTTTCATTTACTCAACATCTGTACAACATTTGTGTGTAAAATCCTTTAAAACCTTCTCTCCTCCTTCCCAAATTCTTTGTCCTACTTGCATTGCTTTGATTCTGTTGTGTAGTGTTGGAAGAAATAGAAATAAGTTTTTCGAAATCATAGTTGTTGTTTTTTTAATGAGAAGCCATAAAATGGTGGATAGGATTGTGACTGTATTTTCAAAGACATCTCCTTCTGCTTCACCTCTGTCACTCAGGATGGAAGCATGGTGCAATCAGTCAATATAACATAGTGTTGTAATGCAGAAATCACTAAGACAACAGCTAGTGATGCTAACGGGGAGAATGAGAGCATATCCCGGAAAACAAGGAAGGGCAGAGCCTATGTCACCTAGCCACAGTGTTAGTCTTAGCTTCCTTGAGCTAAGAGAACTTTCTTCTAGGTTTCTTAGGCTCCCCTGGATTGTGATTACTTAGCTAGTGCTCCAGTAGAAGCTGGCTGAGTGGATGGCGGAAATATTCTTCAGAATGCTCATGTCTGTTGTTGCTACCATTTTGCTCCCCATTCCTTCCTTCCTTCTTCTGTCCTCCTTATTGCTGCCTTGTTTGCATGCTTCTTAGAAGACTGAATTGCTGACCTGTGCTTGCTTTGGTCTTCTCAAATTGATTGACATCATAATTGTGGGGATCTGTTTGCAGTACAAAAAAATCTTTTACAGAATATATGGAATATGTATAGCATATGCAATATATTACAATGGCATCCTGTATTAAATAGTTTATATTAAGCACAAGCTTCTTGAACCACACTTAAAACTACCCCAAACTGGAGAAATCCAGTGTGTGTGAATGAATTGTACTTCTACTGTGTTGCATGGCAGTCTGACCATCCGAGTTTCACTTTGGTGAGAGTTACCAATAAATGTGCTTACACAGCTCCAAATCTTATTCCATATACAAGCAGCATTTCTAAATCCCATTTAGAAGTAACTTAAGCTGTACCCTTCTGGTTTTCTTTGCTCTGTTACATCCAAAATATCTCTGTACACTGATTAGCTAGGAAATGTGCAAGAAATTTAATGGAACCTTATAATCTTTGTAAGAGCTTAACACCAATAGAGAAAGTCTATCTAATGGTGTTTGCTGTGACCTGCTGTAGCTACTGTAAGATAAGTGGTAGGGAAGGGCTGCATCACCTTGAAACTCACAGGTTGCCACGTTAGTCCCTAGGGCTGTGTGTGGCTGCAGAATTCACCTCTCATCCATGAGGTGGAATTCCTGAGATATAAAAAGCAAAGCTCATTGTCTGGACTGGGATTCATAAACCCCATTAAGACTGTGGCCACTTTGTGATTTACCTCCTGATGTTTTCCTGATGTCACTGGAATGGCTATGCACCATCTCAGTCTCTAGTTTAAAGTGCTGTGTTATTTTCCTACTTTTAATACGTTGGGTTGGTTTTGATTCAGTCCCTCTCACTGTCCAGTTTGGTGAACACTTAAAAAGCCATTTTCCTTATTTAAGGACACACAACGCTCTTCCTACGTGGCACAAGCTTATTTTTTAAACTGCAAAGTAGCATCTTTTGCTTGCCTAAGTTACATGACAAAGTTGAGAATTGAAAAGTTAGGGTAAGGGAATTAAAATGATGTGCCTTTATAGTGCATGGAGTTCAGTAACTGATCTTTTTGTCTTCACAATTTCGGGAGCTTAGTAACACATTTTAATAATCATAAGAGATCTATAAGCCAGCTTGAGAAGTGACATTAACACAAAGACCATATGGATGATTGTGAAATATCTTGTTGAATTTTTAGGAGTGTGAATTTGTCTAGAGTCATGTCTCCCTGAATACAAAAATAATTCCTCTTCTGTTCACTGTGAAGTTTTAGTTGCTAACAACACAAAGCTTTGCAAACTGTTTTGTAGTTTTTTCATTCTTTCCAGATCAACCTTAATTATAGATTTTCTCTAAAGGACCTGAATATCAATAGTAATCTACATGCTGAATATTTTGTTTGTGGGTAGGAAAAATTAATAAATTAGAATATAAGGTCTTTTCAACAGAGCTGATATCCAAGAGCAACTGACTCAGTTACTATTTCTGAAGTAATTTTATCTTCAGTCCAACATCCTACCTTTCAGACTTTCTTTACAAGCACACATATTTCCACTTTTATGTACACATGCCTTTGTCACTATGTGTCACTTTCAGCTGTTGATGAATTTTTGATTTTTACTATCACAATTCTCCTGTTGCAGTACTCATGATGCTGAAAAAAAGAAAAAGATTCATTTTTTTAAAGGTCTTCCAGTCTCTTTAGACTTCCTTATTTCCTGTTAAGGTTATAAAAAGGGATGTTGAAATAATCCTAAGAATAGGACATCAACCTGCACCCAAATGGGACAGTTCCTTTGAAATATCAAACAAATTGATGAAGATAGGAACAGAGTTTGGAAGTATTTCTGTCAGAAGTAATTTTTTTCTTTCTTGTCACTGAGGGAGGAACATACTTTTTCCTGGCTTCAGCATGGGCTTTCAGTCAGCCTTTGAAAAAATAATCGTGCTTTGTAAACCTACTGTGAGCTAAGCTGGTCTTTTCATCTTTCTTTTCCAGATAGAATATCTTTAATTGAAGAGAGAGGGTAAGAAAACAAACCAAAATAAAACCACTACAAGTTAGTGGACTACACTAGTATTATTAAATGTCAGGGGTTTGATTTAGACTTCCAAGAATGAGGATTTGGGCTTAAACAACTTTTCCTATGTTGTTATGGGTTTATTCATTGGATATTGGCATTTCCTGCTCTGGGACAGTGCTCCAGTTCAGGAATACCGGCTAGGGAAAAGTTACTGGCGGCCACATGCTGGCACCAGCAGCACTGGTCTAGGCCAATCTGCTACCTGTTTCCTCTAGTATCCTGGCATTAACTGACAGTTAATTGGCCAGTAATTTAACAAAATTGGCTGGTAATTTAACAAAAAATATTTCAGAGAAATATGTAAGATCTCCAAGCAGATATGAGGTGTGTTTACTTCTCATATTTGGTCTTTTTCTCGCTCTTTCTCACTAGGACTCATGCCAGCTTCTGTAATTTCATTTAAATTTGTACTATCAGCATTATATATTTGGACACTTCATATCCAAGCACTAAGGTGTGTGGTTTTTAAAATTAATTTATTTATTAATATACATAGTATACATAAATAATATGCATTATTTATTATTAATGTATACACTTTAAACATGCTGCACTATGGAGTGCCACAGTCCATTTATGGGCTGGGGAGAAACAAAGTTCTTTTATCAGTTTTGCTACTTTAAATGGAGTTTAGTTTGGGTGAGAGGGGAATTTTATTTTTTTTAAAGAATTCCCTGAATTGTTTTAAGTCTGTGTAGATTCATATCGATACTAGACAAATACACAGGAGTAACATAATGCAAACAACTGTAATGTGTGCTGATAAGTGGTTTGAATGGTGGGTACATTAAAAACAAAAGAATGCCTTGATTATTATATGGGAATCAAATTCTCAACTTTCAGCCTCAGAAACTTTTTTTTTTTTACCAAAATTTAAAGATCTTTTTTCCAACTAATAATAGATGCCATGCAGTATCTGCAAGTAGAATATAATTTCTCTTTGCATTGAGCTCTATAAACATCTTGTCAGAGAAGTAAATTGTTTAACAATTAAATGCAGGATGTGCGGGAGACTTTAGTCCAAGTTTATTGTTGTTTATGCAATCTGCAAATGAAATGATTCTTGGCATAATAGGGGAAGAAACTTCAGTAAAAGTCACTATTGTGAACAGATGACATATGCTTGTGTTAGTAACATATATCCTTGCAGATTTATCTTCATATATATATATATATATATATATATTTTTTTTTTTTTTTTTTCTGATCAGAAACAGTGGAATAAGGAAAGAAGTTTTCCACTATCTTTTCTTGTCTGAGTCAAACTCAGATCTATTATGATGTAGGATGCATTTCCATTTCTTGTTTTCAGACTGTTTCTATCACTATAATACAAAGGCAAAAATAAAAAATATTATTTTGAAATAATATTTAGTTATATTTTAGGATACATAGAAAAGAGAACCTCAAGAGAAAGGAAGTTGATAGTCCTCCTGTCTCACAACAGTCATGAACGTTTGTCAAATCCTTTCTTAAACTTCTCTGAGCAGTTTATTCCAGTGCTTAACTGTTCTTTCAACTATACAGATTTTCCTACCTTAAATTTACCACACTTCAGTTTAACTCTACCACTTCTTACGTTGTCTGCTATAAATCTTAAAAGCAGCATAAACATCCTCTTGAATTTTAAGCCTGCTTTTCAAAGAGCTTATTAACCCCTTGCAGCCTGACACAAATTTAGAGACAGTTTTCTATCATCCTGGTCTTCTGTGAAATATCAAAAAGTGTGAGATTGGGCTGGGCTCTCATGAAGCCCAGCTTGATACTTCTTCTTTCTGATTTACAATTAAACCTTAAGAATTACTCAGTTTAGTAGGTCGTTACCAGAAAGTTGATCTAGCTCACATTGTCTGTAGACACTGTGCAACAATTTCATAGTGGATTCATCTAGACTCAATTCCATAACTCATTTATGATAATGGTCGTGTAAGACCCTTTCATAAATGTAAGACTGTGTAAGACTGCTTTATTAAATTCAAGGCCTATGGTGTTGACTGCTTTGAAGTGCAGCATGTTATGTTGCTCTAAAGGGAAAAGGGTTTGTATTTGACAATACGTAGTGCTGACAAATACCTGTTGTCTGTTGCTCACCTAATGTCTTCTTTTAATTTGCATTTTTTTCTCAAGTTATGTAAATAAATACAAATTACATTTCATATTACTGTTTAAAGGTTAGTTTAACGTCCAGCTGCAGGAATGACATAGAAAATAATGACATTCCCAGAGTTGAAGGCAAACTCACCATGCCATTTAAAAAGGATATTTAACACTGAAGTTGAGCCATTTTCAGTCTATGTGCCAGATGTTGTGTATTTGGACTTACAAGTTCCATCCTAGGTATGCTGGGTTCAGTCAGGGGTTGTTTATATTGGCCATCTCCTGGAATCATTTTAAACACGTGCTTTGTTTAATGTAAGTCTACCAGGAATCTGTCCCTCTTTAGTTATTTATTTCCTCCCCTATAAAAGACTTTCTAGAATCCTTGATTCTGGGCTGAGTTGGTCAGAATCTCTGGCCTGCTTTTCATAACAGCAGATTCATTTTTGTTGTTGATGGATCCTGGAAATATCACTTTTTCTAAGAAATATGATTGGTTGCAAGCCATGAGCAAGGATCAATGAAAAACACAAATTTGTAGCTTCTGTGGGAGATATGGCCTAATTTTTGAGTAAGGTACTTTTATCCAATGATCCTTTTTGATGACTACTAAGAATGTACTCTGTTCGCACAAATATTTCTTATCCAGTCCAAAACAGAAGAGCAGTGTGACTGTCCCAGGCTTCCTTTGCTTAGACAACAGGTCCTTTATCTCTCCTTCTTTTTTATAGAACTTAAAATTGTGATACCAGCTAAGCAAATGACAGCATCATGCTGGAGCATGTAAATTCTAGAAAACTGTGTTTGGTTTTTGTTTGTTTGTTTGGGGGGAGTGGGGGTTAAGTCCAGTATATTTGGAAGATTTTATTTGGAAAGCCTGATTTATTGCAATACCACTTCCTGTGAAGAACTTCTTTGTAATGATTTGGATAAAATTTTTACAGGTAGGTTTTCAGCCATAAAGTGTGGATCTGTATCTAAATCAAGTAATAGGGAGTGAGGTCAAGGGGCAAAGACAGATGGAGTCTGAATTTATTCTGTTGTTTAATGCATTGGAGCAATAGTGGCCCAGTACACTTGGGAAATTCAGCATGAAAATAAGGAAGGACACACCAGCCCTTTCATTAATTTATGCAGCTGGTGCAGTCACTTCTTTCTTTCACTCACCCACAAGAGAAAATGATCCATCCTTCAGTGTTGTTGTGCTATCTATGTTTCATGTGAAATTCTGCACAAAATCTCTTCACCTTCAGGTGATCACTTTTGTTCTGGCCAAAGAAATAATTTATGTGTTTTCCTGGTAAAACTGAGCAACAGGGAAATCTGGCAGCACTTTTCTCTCCCCCACAAGTAAATGACGTTATAGCTTTCTACCTATTTAATTGAGTATTGTCAAAACTGAACTGCCTTACACACTTTGCCTGCAAATTTCAGTCTTTCTATTAGATAAGGTCAAAAGCTAGCATGCAAAAAGTAGTATTTATGAGTTGACAAGGACTCAAGGCATAAATGGAGCATAAAACTGGACAGGAAAGTGGACATGAACTTTTACTGCTTAGGCAGTTACAGATGAACAAGCCATCACTGTTGGAATCAAATGGAGAGTGATTATGCATGGAAACTGGATGTAAATTTGTGTAAAACTGCACGTTTTTAGGAGATATGATAGTTTTATTGCTGAACAGCATAAATATATCTTGAGACACTCGCACAAAGGAAGGAATGAAAGCAGTTAACACTGAAAAATGATCACTTTCCTTTTTCATTCTTTTTACTTCACTCTTACCACTCCCAATCCTGGTGCATTAAATGCACTACAGTGGGGAATAAAGTGGGATAACCTCATCCAAAATCATCACAAATGTTGACACGATTGTTCTTTGTTAGATCAGAATAGCTTTTATGCCATTCAGTTGCTGCTTTTTTCTCTTAGATTCCTCTCTCACTACTACTCATCTATGAATAAGAGACGTACGCATAGTAATGAGAGGTGTATTTCTCTGTCTTAGAATTGTTCTGAAGTAATGCCATTTGACTGAGTTTCCTCCCTAACCTCTCCAACTTTGACCCAGTGGTCATTCTTCATCCTATATCTTGTACCTGGAAATGTCCCTCAAACCTGGAAATGAGGTCTGGAGAAGCACCTCCAAAAACTGCAGGAAGGATGTATAGCAGGCAGGCAGCGCACATGCATGTACACACACGCCCCCCACCCCACACACACACATACACACACGTTATTTGCAACTTCACCTCCTCTTCATCTCTGTACACTTCTCAGAGCTTCTCTGCACATGTACATCTGATATCTTGGCAGTGAAAGCAAGCAGTATATAACACTTCTAGGGAATTAGAGCAACAATTTTGTGAGTGTTGTAGTACGTTTCTTACTATCAATGATGTGGTAGTCCATATTTGGTTTACTACAAGGGTATTTTACCTGAGGCCCAATGGATGTAATCTGAAGCTGATAAGATTGGGTTTTGTTTGGTTTTGTTTGGTAATTTTGTGGGGTTTGTTTGTTTTCTTTCATTCATTCTAAGTTAAAGTACTTCACACTGAGGTATTTTTACTTACTAATTCCTATCAAGACCTTTCTTGCCACAAGCTCAGCTTACTGACTGGATCTTTTTTTTACCTTTCTTTGAAGGAGAAACTATTGTGTAATATATAAGAGTACTTTTGGTAATTGTATTTCTTGTTGTTATAGGAGATAAAATACATTATCTTACACAAAGTTTCACGTTCTCCTCCCATTTGCTCATGTGGTCATTTACACTAAATAATACATACAAAGCTAGCATTATAATTATGCCTTCAAAGCTTTTATAGTTTTTATCACTTTCATTATTTAACAGATGTTGCGTTGTCCACTGTTTATGAAAAAAACATTTTGTACCTGCATATGACACTGGCATTGTATCAGTATGTAAAAAGTTTTTGCAGTTGAACAAGCCAAAATGAGACACTTTTCTTTTTCCTTTGGGCAGCAAGTCTTTCACAAATAGGAATGTTAAGACTATCAAAATACAGCCTTTCATAATACTTTCTATAGAAAGCTAAATCAAAGTGTAATTTATGGTAATAATGTGGGAGATGTTTTTGTCCTTCTGTAGGTTTTCTGTCAGTCTGTCGTCATGCTCTCTTGTCCCTTGTACCTTTGCATCATTTTCTATGTATTTATCTGATGTGTCCTATAGATTGTACTTTGAAAACTGAAATATTTTGTTATACAATAAACAAGCCTTAAAAAAAAAAAGTCAGAGAGACAAGTTCTCCACTACTAAATATTACCATAACATCAATCCACTTCTCTGTCCTTTCTCCATCTACACAACTTGTTCTTTCAGGCTTTGTTCACTTAATCACAAGGGAATCTTTTCCTTTCCTTTTTTCACTTATAATTATTATTTTTGTCCGTGTTCAGGTTCCAGCCTTACTGCAACTGCACTCGGGAGTGGTGGCAGCTGTGACAGGTGCCCCTTTGAAGCTTAGGAAGCAAATACACCTAATGACAGGGTCTGGATATTCTCTCTAAAGGTGTTTCTGGATCAATTCTAACGATTTAATCTTTCCTATCCCTGCACTATCCACTGTTTATTAGACTCAATTTGACTTATATGAGGAAGAACAATTCTGCAACTATGCTGGGAGACAGGATATTGGTTCAAGCTGATGTCACAGGCGTCCTTTATGAGATGAATGTTTTGGACCTGCCATACATGTTGTTTAATTTTTGACAGATTTCAAATACTGTCTTTTGGGAACAATGATCACTTCCTGGCAAGTGCTGCAACATCAAAGCTTTACCAGATGATGAAGACAATAGTAATCACAAACTTGTTTGAAAAGCTTAATTAAAATTGGTGACTTTATCTTCCCCATGATTTATGGACTTTAAGTTTCTTCTTAACAGGTGAGGTACGTACATTTAAGATCTAGAAAAGCTTTTTTTTAAAAAAAAAAAAAAAAGTTGAATTTAACAGTGCTTGCTGAATTGTTTGCAAGCAAGATTTTCTTAGCTATTTCTATGTAGTTATTATCTCCTAGTCAAAGTAAAAATTGCTTTGGCCCCATCACATGGCTCAGGTGGTTTCATTCTGTTCATTTCTCTGTTGTCAGTACAGTAAGCTCCCACGGGCCTAGAGTTGGAGCCGGACTGGCAGGGGCTGGTGACAGAAGAAGCCGTGAGAAGCTTCAGACCCATTTGTAGCCAGTTTTTGGTCCCTTCGAGGCCTTAGTAGGCTGGTTTGTCTCTTCCCAGCTCACAGCAGCAGCTCAATTCATAATTATTTTTACATCACATCTCTTCTGAGAAATCACTATCCCTATTTAGTAAATGGGGGGTTGAGGTTGCATTGTATAAGACAGAAAGGAAAGTGAACAAGTCAAGAGAACAGCTAAAGGGAAAGGATGCTTAAATTATTTTTTATTTTTGCCAACATACAAACTACTGCAACATCCTGTTTGCAATGCCTGAGTTGTGAGCTTCATATGTGTCGAAGCATTTCTTTGTTTATATTTGGACGTTTGTGAGCACAAGTAAAATGACACATAAAAGTGTATCTACTCTTCATTGCATTTCTTTCTTGTATAATGAGCCATAAAAATCAAAATCATTGATATCATTACTCGTTTCAAGTATGCTGTATTTTGCCTCATATTTCTTATTTGTGTTTTTGCATTCTAGAGATTTCTGAAATATGCTTAAGTCAGTATCCCTATTGCATCCCTGAGATTACTGCAGTTATGCTCAAAATTACTGCTTAATGCATTTTCTTTGTGAATATGTGTATAAGTTTGTATGTGTATAAATGTTAGCTGAAAATATTTTCATATTCACCTTTGGAGGGTTAACTGTCACCCCTGAAAAGGGGCATCTTTTAAAATAAGTGTCTCTTAGCTTTCATTCCTGGTTTGATCTTAAAAGAATTAATAATAAAAACCCAACTGTATCCAACTATATACTGTACAGCAGTGTTTTTTGAATTAAGTATATTTCTTGGAGTAACAACTTTCCACCTATGGGTAGTTTCACTGTGGCTCTGTCATCAGTTTGCAGAGTTGCCAGCACAAGTTCAGTTCAGAGAGGACAAAAGTGTTTTACCCCAAAAATGCTCTTTCGTCAGGTACTTGTAGTGGTTGTTTTTGTCCATGTTAGTAATACACCTGGCTTATTCCAAAGCTAAATATTTCAGTTTCATTTTATCTATCTTTATTCTAATTTATTGTGACTACGGGTAGTTAGACAGACTTGCTCCATTTATACTCTTGTATTTATTGAGAATGTACCCACAAGTTGGGAAATGGCAGCCAAAGGGGAAAGAAACTAAAAGTGCAAGTTGCAGTGTATAAATGGCATGTAAAGCCATTACTTGGAGAGTAAATGATTCTGGAGAGCTCTAAAGCTGCCTAAGACCTCTGTGCCAGAATAATACAGTGATACAACAAATGAAAATGCCTTCTTGCTGAAATGGATGATGTCATCTGATGAAACTGGAAGAAAACTATGTCAGATGTAGCAGCAACAAAGACTGTACCTCAGCTTCTCAGGTGGATAAATATAGTAAATCATTTCCTAGCAGAGTCAAATAGGCACATGACCTGTGAACAAAAGAACATTTTTTCCCTGAGCTAGATTGCTTTGCTCAATGAAATCTTCAAGCTATAAAACCAGGTGAAAATGACTTCTGGTGAACTTGGCAAATTCTTTAATAAAATGAGGATTGCTTCAGCCTTTTCAAGAACTCCAGGAGAAATATCAAACCTGTCAAATTTTATCTAGTACTAAAGAACCCGAAAACATCAGTGCACTGAGCCTCAAAAAACTAATGCAAACAGGAAAATAGTTTAGAGTATTGTTACTGCTCAGTTAAAACACAATTAAAGTAAACCTCTAAAGATATAGAAATAGTCTGAAGTAAAGATGTCTTTATGATTTTTAGTTGATTTGGATTAAAAATATTATATAGGCTCAATGATGGTCAAAACTGAATCTAGAAGTTCAGAGGAGGTTATAAATATAATAAGTAGTGTTTATTCAATCATATGAAGACTTTCATAAAATAAGGCTAATCAAATAAGTCTAATTCTTGTGTATTTAATCAGATTCCTGGAGCAGTTGTTACCTGCAGGGAGTGTAGTGATAGGACAAGTAATGGTTTTCAACCAAAAGAGGGTAGGTTTAGATAAGACGTATGGAAAAAATTCTTTACTGTGAGAGTGGTGAGGCACTGGCACAGGTTGCCCAGAGAAGCTGTGGATGCCCCCTCCCCGGAAGTGTTCAAGGCCAGGCTGGATGGGGCTGTGTACAACTTGATCTGGTGGGAGGTGTCCCTTCCCATGGCTGGGGGCTTGAAATTAGATGATCTTTATGGTCTCTTCCAACCCAAACCATTCTATGATCAGTGCAGGCCTGACATGAAAGCACTGCAACAGAAGCACCTATGTGCTGTATGCTCCCCAGCAACTGCTGCAGTGGCGGCAGCAGCAGGGGCTCACTTTGTGAGCCTGCAGCCTTATTGCACTGATGTGATGCAAATCATCACAAAGTGAACTCAGGGCTTGGGGGATGAGGGCACAGGAAAATGCCCTTGCAAAAACTGTTTCTTAGGGGATTATTTGTGCTTCTTTAACCATTCTAGTTTGCTATTTTGGCATGCCCATATTAGGGTGTAAGTGCTAAAAGCAAATCTGTGTCTGTGGTTGCTGCTTTTGTTTTACAAGCATCTCATGATATTTCCCTATGATAGTTGTGGCTGAAAATGGCACTTATTCAAAGTGCCTTTATATAACCTTTACCCACTTGCAATCTTCCTAAAGAGAACTCCTTTCCAGCAGAAGTGTTTCCATTCCGAAAGTTCAGCCCTGTAAGTTCAATGGGATGTGCCAGGGCTTGTGCTGGTGAGTAGATTTGGGGCAGCCTTCTCCTGACCTCTCTGCAGCAGCCTTGGCACAGGCAGATGAGACCCCAGCAGCCCACCCATCCATGTGAAGTTGTTGCAAGGGTTCATGTCTGCTCCTGAGCACAGCCAGGCAATCATCACCTTGCCTGGAACTGCTAAGAGGCTGAATGACTTGCAAGTACTGGCAATAATGCTTAATTCAAAGGTGATGACAGGGAAGTACTGGGGCCCTGTCATGAAAACTCAGATCACCCCCAGCGTGAGAGGATTTAAATTTGACTGGATCCTCAGATCCCTGCAGTGCAGGGAAGGTCTCATTGGATTGGAATAGCCCTGGTACAACTATGAGGATTCCTGAGCACTGTCTACTGGCCCACTCAAGAGGCACTATGGTGTAGAAATACATTTATTGTATATAACATTTAAAGTGTATGGCAGGATATACCTCTGATAGAAATGGTTAATTAGAAAAAGGCAGATTTGGGTTTTCAAGTGGACTGCATGCACACATTTCCCCCTAGCCATTAAAATAAATAAATAAGGTGTTGCTAGCTCCTACCTGCAGCTACTTCAGACATCTCTGGCCAATGGCCAATTCTTGGAACAATGGAAACAGCCCTTGCCCCTTTTGCCTTCTTCTTAGATTTTTATTCCTGCTGTCTCTGTTGTTTCTGCATTTATTAGTAGTGACAATTAGGATCCAACTTTTAGGAGAGAAACAGCCTCTAATTTTAACTGCAGTGTTATCTTTGAGGATCACTGAAGTAAGCAATGAAGACAGAAGCAGACTCAGTGGAAGAGCATCAGCAAAGGTGA
This sequence comes from Netta rufina, assembly GCF_964035555.1. NCBI lineage: Eukaryota > Metazoa > Chordata > Aves > Anseriformes > Anatidae > Netta > Netta rufina. The sequence goes on from NC_140123.1 coordinate 105,049,749, forward strand.
CCAGGGGTGGGGTCGTGGGGTGGGGGATTTCAAGGCCTTTTCCTGATCAATTCCTGCAGCCTAGTGGTCAGGCAAAATCACCTGTATGCTGTGGTGTCACCGGTACTACCAAGAGCATAGCTGATGCATGTGATGTACTTTCAATACTGATGCAGGCAGAACAGTATGAGACTAAAATTACTTTTTGTGGAGAAATGGGAAGCTGTATATTTGGCATGTTAAGGTAACAAAGCAGCAGTTCAAATCCATCACCCTTACAGCAACATGCTCCCTTTGGCACAAAGCTCAGTTACATTGCAAGTATTTATATATACCTCACTGTTATTCTTGGGCTACAGATATCAATTCTGTTCCTGTAGGTAGATAATCTCTTGAATCCTCCAAATTAATCCCGTGGCAACAGCTGAGAGAACTAGTGTGTATCAAGATTGCTATCACTCCGAACAGCTTGTTTGCATGACCCCTGACTTTTCCAAATATGTCATCACTATGGCTAGCCACATCCCTCTTAAATATTACTGAGTCTGCAGAGAGCTTGTACATTTTAGGACTAGCACTTTACAGCAGCTTTCTGTCAGTTAACATTATTTCATCTTTTTTTTTTAATTGCTCTAAGAATTTAATTTATTATTTCACAAATGCAGGTAAGATGTATGTACACATTTTAAGGCATATAATAATATGGCTTTAAAGAAAGTGTTATTTCAAATATATGCTATTATTACAACTTTACATGTTTTGTAAACAGTGGTACACTTTTTTTTTAAAGATAAGAATGTTTCTCTTATGTTAAAATATGGCTAGTATTCTCCTTAGAAATTTTTAAAACATAGCTTATTATTTATGAGATGGTTGGGAATGGAACAGAGATGTGCCTAAACTATGTTGTTGTTGCTTTAAGTCATTTAGACTCCACAATTAATTCTTTGTCTTCTTTTTTCTTTTCTACCTGTAAATTTAATTGTAAAACGGGCCTTTAAAGCATCTTAACAATGTATTGTGATCTTAAAAGTAATGAGACTAACACTGAATAGATGAAAAGAGTGCTCTGCCAGACCTCTCCCAGAATGCATCTCTGCTAGGTACAGGATTTTGGCAGCATTCCCCATTTCACAGAAAAGTAGCTGTAAGACACAGTGATGTTATACAGGAGGCAAGAGTAGATCCTGGACCTTTTGAGTATGGTAGATATGCTTTATTTACAAGACTATCTTGCTTCAACAGCAAAGTGTTCATTATCACTATCCCTGCAGAAGTATTCACACCTACTAGTGTAGTGGGTTTACGTGTCAAGGTTTTGGTAGCAGGGGGCCATAGGGGTGGCTTCTGTGAGAAGGATCTAGAAGCTGCCCCATGTTTGGTAAGGGGTCACTGCTGACCAGAGCCGAGCCAATAAGAGATGTTGTTTTGCACCTCTGTGAGAGCATATTTAAGACGGGAAAAAAATACTGCGATACGCAGCAGCTGGGAGAGTGAGAAGAGTGAGGAACAGCCTTGCAGGTGCCAAGGTCAGTGAAGAAGGAGGGGGAGAGGTGCTCCGAGCGCCGGAGCAGAAGTCCCCTGCGGCCTGTGGTGAGAACCATGGTGAAGCAGGATGTCCCCCTGCAGCCCATGGAGTACCACGGTGGAGCAGGGTTCCACGCTGCAGCCCGTGGAGGAGACCACGGTGGAGCAGGTGGCCCTGCACCGACGGAGGCTGTGGCCTGTGGAAGACTCCTGCTGAAGGAAATTCCGAGCCGGAGCTGGAGCCCGTGGAGACGTGGAGTGGAGACCACACAGGAGCAGGTGACCTGGCCGGAGCTGCTGCCCGTGGGGGACCCAGGTTGGAGCAGTTTTCTCCTGAGGGATGGACCCCGTGGTATGGACCCATATCTGGAGCAGTTCTGGAAGAGCTGCTGCTTGTGGGAAGCCCATGCCGGATCAGTTCATCAAGGACTTCATCCCGTGGGAGGGACCCCACAGCACAGGGGACGAGAGTTACCGAGAAGGAACGGCAGAGAAGAAGCACTGTAGACTAACCATAACCCCCATTCCCCCGTTCCCCTGCGCCACTCGGGGGGAGGAGGTGGAAGAGGGTGGATGGGGGGGGGGAAGGTGCTTTTGGTTTCTTTCCTTTGTTTCTCACTTCTCTAGCTTGTTAGTAATAAGCAATAAATCTTACTGTCTCCCTATGCAGAGTCTGTTTTGCCCATCACAATAATTAGTGTGTGATCTGCTTGTCCTTATCTCAACCTTTGAGCCTTTTTCATAGTATTTCCTCCCCCCTCCTCTTTGAGGAGGGGGAGTGAGAGAGAGGTTGTGGTGGAGCTCAGCTGCCCACTTGAGTGGAACCACCACAGTCCTTTTCAGAACGGGGAGAAAATACGATGAAAACTAGTTGCTCGTCATACATGGTTCTTGACTGGATATAGATTTTAACATTTTCATCTGCTAGTGGAACATCGATGTGGAATTCTTAAGTAATATGGTCATTTGCTTAACAGATTAATACTTGGACTGACAAATACCTGGAAAGAAGTTATATTGTGTAGTGATTGCTTTGTCATTACCATTCTATATCTGACATGGAAGCTGTATGCAGTAAAGCATCTTACATGAAAATGGAAGAAGAATTAATTGTAAAAAACAATAGTAAAAATTTACTTTATCCATCCCTTATTATATTATTAGATATTCACCCCTCAATAGACTAGAACTAACCATACATTTATAATGGAAAATATTACACATTAATACATGAGTTATTCAACTGAATTGTGGAGGAGACACAAGGGGAACGTTTCCTCTTGTCTGTAACTAACTTGGGAATTTCTAGGGGTGTATAACATTGTGCTCAGATGCTTTCATTACCCTTGGGAAGAGAATAATGCTCTTCACTGCTTATATATTTATTTTTCACTGATTAGCTGCTATAGAAATAAGTGACACTAAACATGTTCATTTAGAAAAGCTTCCCTCGAGTCTTATGTTCTATGCTTTATATTCTCTGACTTTACCTCCATCTGCAAGTACTTTCCTTGATGACCAACATATCTCCGCATGCATTCTTGCCTTCACTGTAATTTTTCTTCCTTTGTGTAATGAAGTAGGTCATCATTCAGTACAAATAACTATTTGTTTTCCCTATCTCATTTCTTTTCAAGTTGCTCTGAACCTGCAAGGAAATTTCTGCTTTTCTAAATAAATTCTATTAAAAATGTAGACTTCTCGTGGAGAAAAAAATCACTAGTTTAAGGGCTTTGTTAAGAAAGAGAGGAAACTAAGGCACTTTTTGAGTGAATACATGAAAATTGAAAAAGAAAAAAAAATGTTTGCTTTTTCTTTCAAGAAATACAAAGACAAGTTTCCATCTATATTTCTCATGGAAACAGAATATTGGAATCAACTGCTATAGCTAGACAGAAAGAACATAGTTTTCATTATTCAATGACTGTTCTGCTTTTGTGTTTTCCTGTAACCATAATGTAGTTTGTGAGCAAATGGTCCTTTAATGCATTAATTTTATTCAGCGAAGGTACAAGTTTAGTCATTTTTCGTTATTGGTGTGACATTATTTCATAATGTTAAAATCATGAAACAGACTATATAAATTTAATCATGTATGTATGGATCAATTGTATTATTAATAGAACATTCCAAGGTTTCTGAAAGCTATACAGCCATAGGAACTTTAAAGAATAATATGCACTTGACTTTTTTAAGTAACTCTGTATAATGTGTGGGTGATGTTAGAGCTTTCTAGCATGCCTTTTTCCATGATAGCATGCCAGATACATACTGACACATTATGTAAATTTGTCATTGTGATTTACAATCTTTAATGACCTCAAGATGCTCCAGACTTACTTTTAGATGCACATAGACAATAAATGAAGAACAGTAAGATGGATGAAATTAGGCCAAAAAGTCAAGACATGTCAAAGGAATATGAGTGGCAAATATGAAACAGTCAGCCAATATAATTTTTCCTAGATGCTATGCTGAACCGATATAAGTATTTGACTTGATGGGTTAAAAAAAACACCCAGCAGCAATATTTTCCTGAAGGATGTAGACTCCAGCAGTTATTTTCTTCTATTTTCCAAGCATACTGTGCAAAAAATTCACGTGGCCTGGATGAAAGAAAGCACAGAAGCATCCAGATTGGAGAGAAAAGAAGGAAGAAATTTCAGTCCACTAAAATAAGAGCTTTGTTTTCTTAAATTTACACATAGTTCATAACAACTTCCTGTTTCAGATTCAAGTAGCATACTTTCTAACAACGATCACCAAGAGCATAATAGGGTAGGAGATAACTTCAGAGTTTTGGAGATGCAAAATAGTTTTCTGTCTTTCATGCTTTTACTAATGTTACGTTTTAAATGGTTATGAATGGAGGTTTTGAGATTAAAAACCTATATTACAGTATTTGGGAAGGTTAATAAAATGCTGGATAAGAGTGTGTCTACCTAGGTTACTCATGTGTAACACTAACAAAAAGTAAGTTGATTTGAAGTACAGTAGTCTGGAGGTCAAGGGCTACTTTTAAGATCAAGTCTTTTGAAGCAGAAGATACTTGCACATTAAATGATACCTTTTTTTTTGTTGTTGTTAAATTTAAGATCAGATGGAAATTGGGATTGTAGGTTTACCATTGGGATAAGAAAGCCCTGCAATCTGGACCATTCTCAGGTCCTACTGAGTTGCACTGGAGTTAGTCATAGCCTCCTGGAGGGACAATGACAGAATCTGCTCTCAGTTAAAGATGTTTTCACGTTCACCTGAGCAGAAATCTTCAGTTTTGAAGTGACATTGCACAAACGTGCATTGAAACTAGAATGTCAGGACTGTGAATGACTGTAAAAACTGACCTTTGCTTTCTCTGTCATGGTTCCTCCAGATCAGAGTTGATAATTTGCACAGCAGCATGAAGAAGCTGTTATGTGTATCACATCGGTTTTGTGGCATTAGTTGTCACAACTATCAAGTACCTGTTGGCAGCTCTAGATTCACTTGGGATTCCTCATGAAGCCTCACATTAGCAAAGCTTCCTGGATGTTCTAAGACTGTCCATACAATAAATGACTCAAGTTACGACTGAGTTTCAAGATATGAAACAGAAGCTGACATAGTAGTTCTGTTTTCACTTCTCTGATATATGTGTGACCATCTATCAAAATGTAGTGATAAAAAGCGATTGCTATTCACTCTTATAAAGGAGCCATGAAAATACAATTAAATTTGGTTTCTACTACAGTCCTTAAAACTGAACCTTTGCCACTTCCTCTAAATAGCCTCTCATGTAGATCCGCTTTGATCAGGTCAAGGAAAGGAATTTTATTCTCTTTCAATCTCTCTATCCATATGAATATGAATGATATAGGAACTAAAAAGTAACAAAGTAGAATTATTACTTTCAATAGAAGGATGAGGGTGAGTTTGTCTAGGCTTTTTATGAAAGAATTGGTAGGATATTTGCTTGATATTTTCTGTTTAGACCATGGTGGACATTTGTGGGTTTGGGAAACGACATGAAGTAAAAGAATGACAAAATATTTTTCAGAGCAATGAATAGAAAAATGGAAAATAAATGGCAAGTTTAAAACCTTCATAAGAGTTTATTTCACTGTATAAATAAGCAGTTTACATTGCTATTGAGTAACTGGAGTTTACGTTTGCTGCAGAACCTCATTCAGCAGCAGCTCCATTGTGTTCCATGGGCCTTGGTTCAGCAGCCTGTTAAAGGCAAATTCAATACTACTTCTACTGTGTTTTAGTTGCTACAGATTTTGTATTCTGTTTGGTTTACTGTTTTTCCTCAGACTTAATTCAATGACAATGATCTTGCTCATTTCCAACAACACTTTAAACAACTTATGTCAATATTCATTTTCCTTTGTAAAGGCCGACTCACCATTTGATTTATTTGCTGACATGTTTAGCAAGCTTTCATCCAAACCCATTGTCTTCTTGCCTTCTCCCTTTTTAGCAACCACTTCTCCAATGTAAAGTATTGAAAGTTGGGTGATTTCTTTGCATCTGATTACTGTCCCGTTTGTTTGTTTGTTTGTTTTCCTGTGGAAGTGACTGTATACTTATGGAAAAAGAAAAAAGAACAGCATATGCATGCAATCCCCTCAGCAGCCTTACAGCAAAAATATGGTTTAGTGCCTGAGTAGTTATCATGCCCTTACAAACACACAGAGTGGTTGAGGTTGGAAGAGATCTCTGGAGGTCATCTGGTCCTACCTCCTTGTTAAAACAGGACCACCTAGTGCAGGCTACCCAGCTCCATGGTCAAATGGCTTTTGTGTATCTGCAAGGAAGCAGTATCTCCACAACCTCTCTGGACAACCTGTGCCAATGCTCAGTTGCCCTGACAGTAAATGTTCAGAGGAAACCTACTGCATTTCTATACATGCCCATTGCCTGTCCCTGGGAATCACTGAAGAACCTGGCTCTGACTTCTTTGCACCTTCCCTTCAGGTATTTATGGACATTGATGAGATTCCACGTCAGAGCTTTTAGGCTAAAAAATCTTAGCTCTCTCAGCCTTTCCTTACAGGCGAGATTCTCCAGTCCCTTCATTGTTTTCATGGCACTAATGTGTGTACAATTAAAGCAGTCTAGTTGACTGTTACTGGGGACTGTTACTTTTTATCACATACCATGATGAAAAGGAAGAGAAAATCTGGTGAGAAACAATGCTATAAACCATGGTTCACTGAAGCATCAAAAAATGTATTTGAGAACCACTGTAGAAAATAGTGAGAAATGTTTGAAATTTCTGAGTTCTTATAGCTGTCATACCAGAATAGTCCTACATGATAGAAATAAATATGATTTTGTTTGTTTGCAACACTATTCATCACTAGACAAACTTGGGAAAGGTGAGTGATTTATTATATTTTGAATCAGCAATGTTTCAAGCATATTTGTTTAATTTACAAATTCATCTATAACACAATACATCTGAAAATCATCAACACTGTGAATGGTATGGAAAATGGACCTTTAATGAGATGTGTCAGAGCTGTTATCACGTAGCTTGTTTCGAAAATGAGAACATTCAGCATACATACAATTACACACCATATTGTTCTGTGGTAATGCTTCATCCACGTGCATAACAGTGTTTTGATTGTGAAAAATATTTCCAGGCACGGTATCCTGTTCCTTTTTTAAATCTATCAAGTGGATATTTGGTATATCTTGGGAGAAGAGAGGAGAGCATGAAGATTAAAAAAAAAAAAAAGAAAAAAGAAAAAAAAAGACTTCAAAGTGAAATTTTGAATCAAGTCAGTTTAGATGTGTATTAAACAAAAAGACCTAAACATATACAAAATTCTATGCTACTACTTAGAGAACATTTCATACTAAGATATGTTGGCTATTTGAATAAATTCTTATTTCTTAATAAATGTAATGCTGTGTGTGAGAAAGCATTCTGCAGATTATACGAGGTTTTTATTTAATTATTTTTATTAGGGATAGAGGATAGGCTGGGATGTGCAAGAATTGAGTTTAATTTTTGACTTTTTGACAGTCTTGAATAATAATGGGAAAGCTAATTAGAATGAGTCAATGAAAATACTGCTACTGATTATAATGGAATCAGAATACTGTCTTTAAACTTCCATGAGTCTGTTTCCCTTTCATAAAATGAAGATAATAGTGCTTACCAGTCTCACATGGGAGCCCTAAGAATGAAAACATTACAGGAAAAATAATGTGGGTCAACTTATTACTAAGATAATATATAATAGGTACCCAGTTATGATTCATAGATTCAGTGATCAGATCAGGTTACAAAAATCTTTTTCCACATATGAGATGATGAAAATCTGTTTTCTGCTCAAAATATAATTAAAAGATTGTTGAAAATAGCTTCTCATTCAGATTCTAAACATAGTAACAACAGAAACTGTCACTATTGCAAAATCACACTGCGAACATGACTGGCCCTTGCATTTAATTTTTGGTAGTCATGAAAGTCAAGGAAAAATTTATTTTTCTTCCTCCTTCAAAACTGGCATTCCTTTAGTGCTCTTAAGTAATACATATAAATCTTTCTTTTTCATGCACACTGCTACAAATTCTTGTATATAAGAAGCCAAGAAAATACTAACTCTTTACAACATTTTTTTTGATTAAAACTCCAAAGACAAAAACTGAGATCATGACACAAATTAAATACTGTCCCTCTGTCATCAAATTATCATGAAAGGGGAAAGAAAACATTGAAATTGTTATTTCGGAGAAACAAAATGTTAACATGATTTTTTTGCCACAGCAGCCTTTATTGGGGTGAAAAAAACTGCAACGTATGGGATGAAATGTTTGAAATTAAATAGTGGATTGGAGAAGACAGTCAACCTGAATTCAATCAAATGGAAATCAGGTTTCATGACAGCATAAAAGAGTGAAAGGGAGTGACCTCAATCCAAAAAGTATAGAATATGGCAAAGTAATCATTCATAAATGAGTAAGAAAGAGAAATGTTCATGCATTCTCTGATAAAGTTTTAATAGTGGAGTGGTACACTATTGAGAATGTTTAGGTGCAGTTTACACATCCTGAATAATTTTAGTTGTGATGGTGCTCTTGTAAGCTTTTGTATGTGGTAATTGTTACATTAATTCCTGATTAGAAAGGAACTCTGTTTCTGCAACTGCTTTCTGAAAGCCTCTGTTCATATTGCTGGCAGGAAACACTTACGGAGAATACGAATAAACTACAAATTTGTCACAGAGACTTGCTAATATACCTGTAGGAGGGGAAAAAAATCTGAATGAATCGTTTCTGTAATGGCAAATGAAGTAAGAATTGTCACCCAAGCTTTTTATATATACATATATATATATATTTATATATATATTTTTGTTGTTGTTGTTGTTACAAATATTTGACAAATTTCAAGCATGTATTTTCTGACTTCTTTGGTAATTTCTAACTCTGTAGCTGAAGAACATGACTACAATTTTTTCTGTCTTTCTCACAACAAAAAGTAGTGTTTACAAATATGTCTATTTGCTGGGGCCAAATCCTTTAACCTACTGTACATTACAGGTTTGGACGGGCTATTCTAAACCTATCTGACTTTTGTGGGAAGCTACCTTGAGTAAGGCTCACTCCTAGGAAGTGGCTTGAAAGGTTAGTAGGGAAAAGGTACAGAACAGTAATTTGCTTTTTCTCTGAACACAAAATCTCATAGACACATGATTAAATTACCAAGTAACAGGCTTAAAATAGAAGGTAGTTCTTTTGTTGACTAAATTCTTTCTTAAATTGGGTATGTTACTGTTGGATTATGCTGTTGATGCTGAATGCATGAATAGGCTCAAAAAGATGTCTGGGGGGGGGGGGGGTTTGAACACAGTTTAGAAGGTAGAGCCTTAGGATACATCTAGAATTTCTGATTGCCAGAAATACAAAGAGTACAAAGATCACACCACATTCAGCATTTACAAGCACTACACAAGATCAAATGATCAAATGTTGTTTGCACAGTGTAAAAGCTAGGCAGCACATATTGGTCCCTTTTTGTCCCTCTGAGTTCATTTCTGCAGTAAATGTCTTACTTTTCTTCCAGTGAATATTAGATCATTCAGTGAGAGAGGAAGTGTGCTTTCACCATCCTTTCGCTGCAGGATACTTGTCTGGTCTAACTCTTTTTGAAAGGTTCTACCACTGTCCCCCTTTTACCCGCTTCTTCCCAGAGAACATAACAGTCTTAATACATCCTAATAAAATGAGCTGTTTCAAGATAGTACAGTATTCTATTTCACCCACAGATATGGATAAACATTTGAAGCAAGAAAAACTTCCCTCAAAATACATGTATATTCTCAAGAAAAATTGAATCTTCTGTTGTTAACCTTGCATTCCTGTAATAGTTGCTCTGCTATTTGGTACCAGTTTGTATGGCTTCTTCTTCCTCCTCCCTGTGTCTTGAATATGGTTGTTGCTAACACACCCACTCAAAATTCTTTCTTGCTTAAACTAATTCATTTTTTATTATTGCATTTATTTCTATTTCAGGGACAGATAAATCTTGCCAGCACAGCAAACCTAGGTAGGTGATTCCCCATTTAGCAGCTCCCCTTTGTTCTTTCATCAAAAACTATTGTTATGGTCCTTTATTTCATATTCTGCTTCATTTCCTTCTGATTTTATCTTTATGGAGCTCTGCAAGACAGTATCAAACAAGTCCACTGAGGTATTTATAGATAGTGATAGTAAAAATTTGTTTAAGTGCCTGCATTAGAATAACCTGAATTTAAGCATGTTTCACTTACATTTCCAGTAAACAATTGAAATGAAGACAATTTTTCAAAATTTAGATTACTCCATAGAATATGCAAAGAAGTCTGTCGTGATGCAAAGGGTAATGCGAGTCCATATTTTTTTTACATACCTTTTAACTTCAAATCACAAGTATTCTCCATCATAAATCATTAAAATAGTGCTTTAACTCACAGAAAATGTTTAATCCATCAGTAAAATAATGAAATAGTTTATTTGCCTCTAATCTGCACGTTTTGTTTTTCTTTTAAACTGGAATAATCAGTTATTCCCTGTATTCGTCTGTTTCCCCATCTACAAAGTGTGGGTAATGCTTTCCTCTTAAAAATCATGAGATAATATGTTTAAAGCAATCTCAAATCCTCAGGCTTAAAACACTCTAGAAGTGCTATGTATTTTTCTTTGGAGTGTATTTATAATCAAACCCTTTTTCCTAGACAACAAAATTCTCTTCTCTTAATGGAGATTTCATCTTTTTTTTTTTTTTTTTTTTTTTTTTTTTTTTATAAACAGTATAGGAAAATTGCAGTCAACATAGCAGTCAAAATCCTCTAAGAATTACCCTTGCATGTGCTTCTGCCACAAGCTAGTGATTAGATTAGCTGTGTGCATCATTTCACATAAACTGGGAATAGTGTTTGGAGAGGGTTGTGTGATGTTAGCAAGTTAAATGTTAAGACCTTGGCAATCTGCATATATAAAACAAATGTTTTCATAATATAAAAAATAAAACCATTCTTTTCTCACAAGATTGCATAATTCCAAGATCATCATCCATCTGTGTATATCTTTTTTTTCCTCCTTTTCGCTTACTTTAATAGCTTTATTTTGCAACTTAATGTTTTTCCACCAGCAGGTGAAAGCATTCATAAATCTGTCACGAACAGTTGCCAATGAATATTCATATCTGAACTGTCTGATTGCAGTACTTTTGACATTTTTATTTGATTCTAGCAGGAGAACAAAGTTAGACATGCTTCTTATTTCCTAAAGTATTCCAATTGATACCTCAGTATTGTACTGCTGAGTAAGTTAATGTAACAGACAACATCAAACTATTAATTTGGAATATAAGCATACATGAAAAGACCATTTAAAAACTGAAGTAAAATGCTCAGCAACATGATGAAGGAAGGCTACAAACATGTATGTTATTTCTAAATTTGCCTAATGAGTAAAACCTTTTGAAGATAAAATTTCCTACTGTTCAGTCATATATTTAAACCTCTTGGCGGGGAGGGGGCGGATAGGCAAATGGAATAATGCTCTTTGGTTAGCTAAGTTTGCCTCTCCTTGCAGTATTTTTCTATTCTGTATTGGCTTTGCTATTTAATCATCAGATTAAGTGAGAAGCGTAAAGTAGCTCCTTATTGTTTTGGCTGCCGCATTTAGGTAGTAGCACTTTTGTCCTTAACATACTAGGTCAGTCACGATATTTTTTTCTACTTGTTTGCTTTCTATGGCTAATGTTCTTTTTTCTATGAGCTCAGCCAAGTATAACATGGCTGTGTTATGTGTGTGCAATTTTTTTGTTTGCTAGGGTTGTTTTTTTTGACAACAATCTTCAATCTATGCTTACCTAAAACCAAGAATCTTAATTTTGCAGTCCTTATTCTCTGGTTAGTCTTTGGAAACCCAAGTTTCATTCCTTCTCTCAATTAAGAGAAAAAAAAAAAGTTACTGTAATGACAGGCAAGAAACATATACTACTGCTGTTTTTCTTTAAGCAGTCATGTAAAATAGGCAAAAAAAAATGTAATTTATGGAGAGATAAGATCAAACTATAAGCTGAAAAACATGAATGAAGGTCAAAGGTTTTAAGTGTGGTTTGTGTTCCTTACAGAGAAAAAAAAAAAAAAAGTGTATCCCAGGCATAGGATTTACAAATGTATGTGCTATCAGTTTAGGCGTATGAGGAGTGGATGAGGTCACTTGGCCTGTTCAGCCTGGAAAGGAGGAAGCTGAGGTGAGACCTCATCACTGTCTACAGCTTCCTCACGAGGGAGAGTGGAGAGACAGGTGCCGATCAGTTCTCTTTAGTGACCAGTGATAGGACCTGAAGGAATGATGTCAAGCTGTGACAGAAGAGGATCAGACTGGCTATCAGGAAGAGGTTTTTCACCAAGAGGGTGGTCACACACTGGAACAGGTTCCCACAGGGAAGTAGTCATGGCACCAAGCCTGTCGGAGTTTAAGAAGTGTTTGGATTGTCGTATGTCCAATAGATCATATATCTTCATCATATGGTCTGAATTTTTGGGTAGACCTGTGTGGAGCCAGGAGTTAGATTTGAGGATCTTTGTGGGTCCCTTCTGACTCAGGATACTCTATGATTCTATGATTATCTTTTAATAGTGACAGTAGAAATGGGTTGACAACCTAATGAAACCTTCAGTTGTAAGTTGTTATTGCAAAACCATGAAATACCTTCAACTCTGAAGATAGTGCCATCAAAGTAACAATAGTATTTTTCAATCAAGTCTTCTAACTGTTTCACAGGATTTGCTAGCCTTAATTAATGAGGTGTGACATGACTTACACCTTGAATACTCACGTACCACTGCCAAATCTCGGAATTTAGCAGTCACAGGCAACATAGATATTATGAAATCATTTATCAGTTTTAACACAATAAGAGTTAACATAAAGAGTTAAGATAAAACAACACTTACTATATCTTTAAATAAACTTTTAAACAATTTTAAAAAACAATTAAATAAACAATTTAAAAAAAAAGTTTACTTTCTGGCTGTTCCTCATTGGTGTTAAGAACCTGGCAGTTGGTGAATGAAATTAATGTTATTATGTTATTCATTAGCTGTTTGGAAGGCTGTGTCAGTTTTAAAAACAGGATTCCAGCTACTGGATCACTTAATCATAGCTGAAAATTAGACCTAAAATTAGATCTGTAAAATCAAATCTACATTCAAGAAAAAAAGAAAATGGGATTCAAAAGTGTCTATCTCTATAAAGAAACAAAACTTTCCAGCTGACTTTACATTAATGCTTAATAGCAGCTTTTCACAATCTGTGAACACTCATATGTATTCTTCAATCATGAAGAATATCACTGTTTTCTAGAACCAGGTTTATGAATGAATGCAAAATAGGTAATTCTATTTATGCATAAGGTGCTGAAATTTGGCTTACATAACTGGAAATAGGTGATTACTGGAAACTGTGATACTAAAATTAAAGCACGTTTTGATCCTCACATTAACCTTGTGTAAACAGAACTGTACTGATTATTTGATAATTTATTAATTTTCCAGGAGCAGTGGACAAATTAATGCTTGCTAGATCACAATTGAATGAATGATTTGAACTCCTTTACAAATTACAGTTCTTAGTACAAAAATAGTACTTTTGATCTTATTAAATTTCTCTGTACTATACTTGGTGATTATTTGTACTCTTTTCTAAAGGAATGTCAGGAAACAGTTAAAAAGCAAAAGTGCATAACTGTAAGTCTTGAAGAAGGCTACTTGTATCAACCATACAAGTTTCCCTACTGTAGATAAGGATTTTAAAGAAGTAAAGGAAAAGACAAAGCAAAACAAACAAACAACAACAAAAAAAAACACAGCACAATGGTACCGTAATCCTGAATTCAAACCTTTACAGAGCACCAAATTCCAGTGAATTCTTAAGTGCACATCCTTTGTTCTGTGTCAAATTCTTATATGAAAAGTTGGGATGCCACTCTTGATTTGAATAATTGCTGGTATTCCATTGGCTCAGTTTTTCTGTTACAAAATAATCAGAGCATGGTAAACACAATGTATGATAAGGGAATATTTGTATGAGTACATTTCTAGAGTTTTTGTCTTGTGTAGTTATTTAGAACTGCCATTTCATTCAATAAAATTTTTGGGAATCCTAAAACCTTATTGGATGATTATCCATCCAAAGCAACAAATCTTCAGGAAATTAGAGATGGGAAAAAAAATAAAAATAAAAGAAATTTGAGGAGAGTTATCGAAGTAATGAAAATATTTAATTCATAAGGAATAAGTGCACAGAAACAAACAAACAAACAAAAAAAAAAACGAAATGAGGTATAGGTTAAATGTATAACTCAATTCTGATGAGCCATTTGAACACATTTACTCCTTAAAAATTAAAAAACAAAACAAAACAAAACAAACATCCAAGACAAACTCAAGCTCATGTTATGCACACTGCAGGGCTAGATCTAATCCCAGTGTAGTTTACTAGCTGAATGTATAGATCTTTAACCTTATCGATGCTAGGAAATAATGTATTTTTCAGTAACATTTGTCTACACTCCAAATGTACTATAATTTCAGCTTTGTTACTTTTTTCTCTTCTATGTGGTCTGCAAAATACAGTTACTTTTAAGCAGATCCTTTCTGTTAGGCTTCACCAAGCAAATTGCACTGTAATAGCATTTATTTGATCTTTCAATACCTAAAAACTGCCTAGAGGCTACATGTTTCACTTCATTTCATTGGATCAAAGAGAGGGAAGTCTAGGGTTTTCAAAGCACGTCCAGACTCCAAGTGGTGAAAAGTGTTCTTTTGATTTCAACCATCCAGAACAAGCAGCATGGATTTAGTATGAACCCCATTAGTCACTGAAGTCTATTCTATTTAATACTGAATTATTTTTTTCCAAAGTAGGACAGTTATAAGTTTGTCACAGACAGTTCAGTGTTACACTCTTCAGATGTTTAACAAGGCTCATATAAATACAGGTTGAAACAGATTTGCTTTTAATTACATCCTGATTTTATACACAAAATTTTCTTAGTGAACAAATGTATGTCAGTGAGTGTAAGTTGTATTCATGTGCTCTTTTCCTGATGCTGTTAATTTAAGACACTCAAATGGAATTTTGAATCCAGTTAAAGTACAATTTGGATATTATCATGAAACGCTGTTTTGCAACAGCAGTGAAAGTAGCAGTAATTATCCTTCTTCTTCTAATGTCTATACATATCTTTAGCAATTGTGTTTGGGAAAGCTCTAACAGCTGTACTGTGCAAATGTCTAGGAGCATTGAATCATATTTGAATCTGAAAGAAAAGATGCCTTTTAAACTTGATATCCCTTTTTTGAAAGAGCCCTAAGATGCCAAAAGAATGCAAGAAAACAACTTAAGTGTATTTTAATCCAACTTTTGAACTAATTTTAAAATTTAATAGGTAAATCTTCAGTGGAAAGCAGCCATGGTAGTATTCAGCTACAAAATTCTTCAGAAAAGTTCAACCAACTATATTGTTTTTAAATTCTGGGTTAAAATGAATGTTCAGATAACTCCCTTATTAAGTCCTTTAAAAAAATTAACAAATCATTAGAAAATACAGTCCAAGAAACCACCCTACTTTGGCCGAAATATGACCTGGATGATGTTATATATCTCTAATTCCAACACGATTATATCTACTGCTTTTCATCTTTGAGTACATTCAGTTGACCTTTTACAGTCACTGTATCATGCTCTTTAGCTGATTAAACAGCATAATATTCAGAACTGACTAGTAGCTTTCAGGAAAATAAATATCCAATAGGTTTTGATCAGAGAGATCGAGAAAATATTAATACAGTGCTGTAAACATCAGTAGGCTTTCAGTCATAAATTTGAAATAGATGCTGACTTTTTTTCCTTTTTTTCTTTAAGTATTTGCAGAAGTGCACCTCTGCTGTATGCTGCATTTCCTTTATAGGTTTAACCTATTTCTTTTCAACAGGTGTTTTGAGAAGATATGTAGTATAACTCTTACAACAGTACACTTTTGAAAATGAGTCATGTATAGAAAAAGTAACAGGATCTTGCATATGTAATTAGATTGAATTAGCTGCCAGAAGAGGATAATTTCCAGAAACTGAGTAGTAGCACCTGCACATCTGAACAACTACTCTTCATCCCATGGATTTCTCAAGAGTCTGATCTAGTTCAGTCATTTACCAAATGACTGAATCACTCAGCCATTCCTACCGGTTTTACAAGAGAGAATGACTTAAATGACCTCAGTGATGTAGCTAGAGCAACATCTTATTAACAAGTTGTTTCTTTGTAAACTATGTTCCCTTTGCTTCCTTTCAACTCTGCATTACAACACTGAATTCTGTGGGAATTAGAAATTTCTGCTGGACAATCATAAAAAAAAAAAAAAAAAAAGAATAAAAATATCTAAAAAAAAAAACAACAAACATGAAAAACACAAAACTGTGCTTCACTATCACGTTTCATCTGAGCTGACTCTTCCTGAAGTGCGGCTATGATGTCATATAATTTGTAAAAAAGATTTCTGTAATACAGGCATGGCATTCAGATAAAGTTGTCCCCTGTATTTTGCTGATTTCATGTATGCTCAGCTTTATTTCTCTTGATCTAAGACATATCCACTTATATATTTTAACACTTTTTTTAAATGAATGTTGTGCATTTGCTGAAATTTTATATAGTATAAAATGCCCTCATAAGGTTTGTAACCAAATGTTAAATCTCTATATCCAATGTTCAGGTTTAAAATGTTAATGGAAGTCCTCATCTGAACTTCAGAGCAGAAGGTTTTTGGGGTTTTGTTTGTTTGTTTTTCTAAATACTTGTTTTTTACTTTGAGGTGTTAAAAGTCTAGGAGCTAATGAGTTGAACTTCAGAATTCATTCTTTGAAGACTGCCTGGCTTAACCTAAAACGCAACAGGATTTTTTTAAATTTTTTTTCCCACAATAGACTAAGTAATCTGTTTCTACCACTACCTCACACAAAATATGAACACCGAAAAAAATCTTTTTTTTTTTTTTTTTTGGATAGTATCCAGGACACCTTTCTTGACCTCTGTTTTCCAATAGCTTTGTCACCTGGATATGTTTTATGGCAGCCTGCCTTTACTAAAGTAATCATATATGAAAAACTTTAAAGGTTAAAAGAACCGCACATACAAAAAGATAATATTGGATTTCAAAAACACACATGTGAAAGGTAATATCTCTCTTTATCACACTTCAGTCTAATGTTAAATGAAAGCAGATGTACTCTTGTGGTCTGATCTAAAGTTCAGGAAGGTCAGCAGGATCTTTGGTAGTTTCTATGAACATTTGTTCATAGTCTCTCAATTAAACTTTCTCTAATGGGCTAAGTCTAGGGACTCAGAAAACTTGTTGGACCAGAGAATTACAAAGGTTTATAGCAGATATTTTGTATGCCAAACTTTTCAAACAAATCATTAAATTATTTAACTATCTGCTGCACAACTGTGTAGCAGTTTAAGTAGGTACCTCCACCATAATTATGATACTACATGCATCCACTGAACCTGCACGTCTGCTGCTCCTCCCAGTTTTAGGTCCCAACATCTCATTCAAACAATTTAACCTACACTAGTAATAACTTACCTCATATCCAGGTATTTCCTCAAGCTTTAAACACTTTTTTTCTAACCAATATGTATTTGATTACCAGAATGGATTATCATCCATTTCAGCTGTTTTCAGTTACAGTGCAGCAACTTTTTTTTTTTTTTTTTTTTTTTTCCCCATTCTTTATGGTACCTTGTTTTATTTTGATCTTCTGGACTGGGCAGAGGGTTATCATGTCCTGCAAATTATATGTCTGTATAGATTTTTTCATGTATTCAACTTTAAGCTTGCTACTCTTCTATTTTCACACTTTCGCCCCTTTAGACTCATAGCAGTTTGCACTAGGTACATTTAATAGAATATTTTGAATTGTTTTCAAAATTTGAATAATTAAGTCAATGCAGATAAGAATAGAAAATACATTTAGAGAACAACAGTAAACGTAATTGATGCAGGTACAAATGACCAGACATTACACATGGCCCTAGGAAATAGCAGTACTATAGAAAGGGTTAGAAAATAGTAGACTTGAAGTTTTAACTAACAGCAAATATTTCCAGCACTGGAAGTCTGAAAGAGGAGATACACTCTTAAAAAAAAAAAAAAAAAAAAAGGCTCTGCCTTAATTTTAATTTTGCATAATTAATTTTAATTAATTTAAAATAATTAATGCATAATTATTTTTACATAAGTTCAAATTGATCTTAGTAATATGTCATGAAGCTCATCAGGTTTTCATTTTATTGAACTGTATTCAGTATATGGAAATTATATTGTTGCTATAATTACTTATATGGATTAATCATACAAAGTTTTAATTTGGTTCTGAACTTGATTTACTTAATTCTGTTTAGTTGGATATATTACTTGGAATCACCTTTTTTATCCCAGTGCTGGTCATTTCTTCCAGTGAGAACAACTGTGAGTTATGGTACACAAGATATGTGACAATCATTTTCTATCATAACATGTGAAAGTAAAGCTAAACTGCATGTTTTCCACAAAACTGCTTAGCAACAGAGTCTAAGAGGTATGTGTGTATTGTGATACACACTCCTCTGAAACAGAGCAAATGCCAGGACTAATACCTGTAACATTTTAATGAAACCTCTCAAAAATGTTTTTCATTTCACAAATCTACACAGAAAGAAAATAAAAGCTGATTTAACAGGTATTTCATATATAAAGACCACAATATGACAATAGATTGGAGTTCGGAGACGGAAATAAAGAAGTTTAAAAGCTTTCATCATAAGAGATTAGCACAATGACAAAGAAGCTAAATATAATGACTATAGGAACCTCAGTGTGGGCCTATTTATTACAGAAAAATGGGTACACGAGAGATTTGTTCTTCTTATTACAAAGCTGGATATAAAATTCATCTTCTTGATGAGACATGATGGGCAAACAAAGGTAAGTTCCATTAAAAAGGTCCAATAATGGATCTTTGGAAAGGAGTGGGAGAATTTTCCTCTGTAGTGTTATACACTGCCTAGCTACAGTTCTCCAAATATTATAATAGAGTTTTGTTGCATTTAAGATATATGTTGGCTTCATTCTAGATAACAAGATTGTTTTCAATATTTTTATCATAGGGATCACGTCCTTCTCATCATTTCACAAAGCAAAAGATGCTTTATAATTTTTCTCAGCAGATTACAAATATGTATTTAGAAAGTTGTTTTCAAAATTATCACTTGCAGTAGTTTCATGAGTGTATAAATGACCAACATTTCTATCTGCAGAGCTCCAAGAACCCCATGTAAATAATACACTAGAGTAAATTCATGTCATAAATTTACACATCTATTTTATGTCTCCGGTCCAGTATTGCTTCCAGTGTTCAACATCATATCATTGTTGGCTGCAAAAATGTCATAACATTCAAAATTCTAGATCATGAAAAGTTACAGAAAATATTTATTAAAAAAAATATTTATAACTTTGTCTTTCCTTTTTATTTTTTTTTTTAATTTTTTATTTTGTTTTCTACTTGTCCATTTACCAAAGCATGTTTTCTCTATGCCTTACAGTAATTGCAACAAAAGCGTGTTTGAGCTCTGTGAAGTTTCAGGAGTGTGTTCACTTTAGTGTTAAAGTAATAAGCAACAATGTGCACTCAACATCACCATATGATCTACATCACTTTATGTTATTACCGTGCCATAATCATCCTTCTGTATTTTAGCCCTGATAAGGGATAATATATATATATTAGCCCAATATATAATGCTTTAGAGGCATCACAAACATCTAGGGAGTGTTTACAGGAGTGCAGTATTGGGCAAAGATATCTTCTAGTTCACATTAAGCATTATAAAAAGTAATTAATGTCCATTGTTGATTGGTCACTTAAGAAAAGTTAAACGTCTGCTGAGAATAAGTTTGTGTGCTCTCGGGCAATGAAAAACGATTCAGAACTATTTCAGTTTTTTTAAAGACTTGCTACAAGCTAACGATTGTTCCATGTTGAACCAAAAGGATGCCGTTGGACTTATACATATGTAATTGCTTTTATTTTACTAGAGCTTCCTATAGTTTTCAGTGCTGGAAGAGAAAATGTGTAATAAAGTTAACTTTATAATTTGGTTACATTCCCTACAGACCTAAAATACTGGTTTACTGGGAAATATACAGGTTATCCAAAGAGTTTTTTGTACTCTAGAATTATTTTTCTTGCCAATGATAGTTTCATGTGCTCTATAAATTTAATTCTTAAAGCTTTAATCCCAGATACTACTAATAGAAATAAGTAGGAGTAACTCATTCAAGTTTAAGATGTGTAGTTTATAATCTCCTCACAGATTGTGCTTGCTTGGGGTTGGGGGGTGGAAACACCTACAATTGATATTACATTGTTAGATAACTAATCACATTAAGATTACTTTCCAAATTTGTGGGTTTTATTTGTTTGTTGCAGTTGGACTTGTTGTGGGTTACCAAAACAAAGCCATGTTAAAACACTAAGGCAGATGTCTGTATGTTCTTTGTACAGAGTAAGACAGATTTGGTTTAGTGTTTCCTCTGTTTGCATGCCTTGTACATGAGTGAAAAACACCTAGAGCAGAACCATAGTGAAATGGTGTGTGAACAGGTTAGGCAGAGCACCACATGGTAGCCTTTGCCTAGTAGTTGTGATTTAATTAAGTCTTGGCTGATTTCAGGTAGCTTGCAAGATAAAGTTTCTGCCTGTTGGTGGACAGCTATGTTGTATCTTGTCTGAAAGCTCACCTAGTGTGTTTACATCCCATTTTACAGATTGTGCTAGTGTAAGGCAGAGGTAGCTTTCTCCTGGATTTGTATCACCACTCACAGGGCAGAAGCTCTGCAATTCTTCCATATTTTTCATTGTCATCTATGTGATTGAGCCCAAGTAAGGGCAGGAGCAAGAAAATGTTTCTGTTCTAGGGACAGTGATCTCAGAGGTGATTAATACTGCTGGCCAGACAGAATCCTTGAAAAATCAGAATCTTTCTTTAGTCTCTCAGGTCCCACAAATTACCCCACCCAGTATTCATGTAATTCTTAAAAATGATACTGAATGAAACAAATCAGATACCTTGAGAAACATGAACAATTCCTGATCAAATCTCTTAGATGAGAAACTTAATAGAGGTTTTCTTTAATAAAACAGACAGGAGTCTTATGTTTTTAATGTTTCTGTGATATATTTATTCCAAAATTAAAGGAAAATCCTAGCATTACTATGTATATGTCTATACATATATATCTATATGTATAGACATATACATAGTCTAAAGTATAATACCCTGTTCAAATTTTGCTCCATGTGCATGACCATGGAAAATCAGTTGGTCCCCACTTGTTGCCAGAAACTCAATTTATTTTGTTAGGATTATGAGAGGCTTGGATATAAAGCACCCGGTGTGGGTGGGTGTTTCCTTAGGGAGAAAATGAACAGAAAAATATTGACCAGAGAACCTCTCAGTTCCACCACTGCACAACTCAGTTTGTACCATGTAGTCCCTTTTTATTTTTAAACAAAGCCAAATATCAGCGATAAATAAGACTGCAAAAATCTCTACTACAGACTGCATCCCTCATGCCTGAAAAAGGCAGAACAAATTCCTCCCCCATGAATGTCACCATATTTTATGTACCTCAGTCCCTTCTGCAATGGGGGTATGATAAAGCATTTAAGCAAGCCAGTAGCCTGGCTTGTCCTGACGTCGTGACCCTAATACAGGTCAGACTTCTGAATTCGTTATTCCTTCCATCTGTGTCATATTCTTCATGCATCATACAGGTAGGTAAGGATCTGTAGTGTTTTCTTTTCTTAGTAGAATTTGCGTTATAATGAGGGTAACATTTACCTATAATTGTCTATTGTTTTAAAAAAAACAAACAAACAAACAAACAGCAAACAAACAAATAACAACAAGAAAACCTAAAAGCTTATAGATTAGATTAAAAATAAATAAATTAAAAAAAAAAAAAAAAAAAACAAGCTAAATGCTTTTTACAAAACAATTACTTCTCTAAAACTTTTTAAACACCCACTAAACGGTCTTGAAGTTTTTTGATTTTACTTTGATTTAGATTGTACATCCTTTCAAATAAGAATTATTTTGTTTAATAATTAGCCATGGGACTAAATTTGTTGAGAAAAAAGTACTTTGTTAAGAGAAAGTTTAGGGAAAAATATAAGCAAGTCTTAAATACCATCTCTGTTATGTACCTCTCATCTCTGAATTTGTAAGTCCATTTTCTCTTAGTTTATAAAATTATTTTTGATAGAAATTGCTTATGCTAGGGGACATTTATATATAAATTCTGCTGCTTATATATTGGCTTTCTGTAAACACAGAAATTACTCCTAGAGCTAGTAATTCCAATCTGGAATATACAATGTAGATACATTGCATGCAAAAATGTTGGTTATTAAATTAACATTAAAGGCAATTATCTCTGGTATTTCTCTGAAGATTTTGGAACACAATGTAATAATAGCTTATCTTTTCTGTTAAATTCAGTGTGGCCCACTTAACATGACAATGTGAAAGAAAAAAAAAGAGCAAGTAATGTGAAAAATGACTTGCCCTTCTTTTCAGAAAGACCTTTCTGCCATATCCTGATTGCATTTGAACATGTCATCATGCTAGAAAGTGTTAGCTAAAATGTCCTGGAAATTCAGTACAAGAAAGCAAGGATGGGTTTACTGTCTGCTAACAGGATTAAACTGAAAGCTGGAAACAAGTTTTCTTCTTTCCAGTGTTTTAGAATATGTTCCTAATTAGATTTGCTTTAATCTTAATCAAGAAAATACACATTGAGTAGGGAGAATGCAAATTGGCATGGCATCATTTGTAAGAAACAAGATGAACAGGGTATACATGGCCTGGCATTACAGGGACAGGGCTTCTTACTGCTCTGGACAAGTGTATTCTTTGCATAGGCATCCGCTCCATGCCTTCATTCTGATGTACTTCAGAGAAGTACTGGCCAGTGTGTGGCCAGGTAGCCAGTGTACCTGAGGTGGTACACCATAATTTTGCTGCCCTAGGGCTGCATGTGGAAAGGGAAAGAGAAGGAGGTCTCCTCAAACGTTTCCACTAGGAGGAATGGCGGGAGAAATGCTTCAGGTTAGTAGGAGGTAACAGTGGTTATGTTGTGTTTTGGTTTGTTTGGGATTTGTTGTAAGGCTCATGAATTCAACCAAAAAAATAGTTTCAGCTCCTCAAAATGTGTGCACTTCTGACTGGAATGTAGGAAGAGCATTCGATAGTTTGGATGCCTGTTTTCAGGTTAAAATTAGATGAAGGATATGAATACACAGGAAGATTGAAGCAAGTTATGTACTCATTAGAAGTCAAGAAAAACAACAGGAATAGTTCTTAAACTGAATCATTTACAGGCAAATTTTCTGTGTTTCCCAGGAACCTTTAGGCCTATAAATAATTCATGACCTTCTATTTCTATAATACTTTTGATTTCTTTCTCTGAAAAAAAAAAAAAAAAAAAAAAAAAAGACCAGGTCACATGGTCAGAGTTATCCTTTAATGTCCTTTAATATGTTTTTTCACTTTATCATTTTTCCATTTTGCTGAGGAATACATTAGCCTTTGCTATTTACCCTTGAAACATCTTTTACAGTGAGTTTTGAAGAGAAAATGAATAGTGAAATACTTGTTGCATCAAATATAGCTGAGGGAAAAATTTTACCTGGAAGATTGAAAGTGTTCAGGAAAAATATTGTCTCTTCAGGCTTACATATTTTTTTTTTTTTTTAAATGCCAACTATGTTAGCTTTAGATATTAAAAACAGAGTTCTGGCTTCTTCTAAAGATTCAGATATCAGCTCCTTTTTTTTTTTTTTTTTTTTTTCCCTTTTTTATTTTTTCCCCTGTGCATGTTCAAGCTGCTAGAAAAAAAAAGTTATAGATTTCATAATATAGCAGGACAGCATAGTGTTACAGTGACCACAAAATAGGACCACTCAGGCTCCTTACTGTTCTTCTATAAAGCTTAACCTGTGTTTCACCCATCTAGCAAGACATTACAGATCCTTCATATTTCTGTGGATTCAGGCTAGTAAAGCTGTTCCTCAATAGACTCTTCCTGATCTGAATTTTGGATATTTTTGGATATTACACTGTAACAAGCCATATAAATTCCTCTAAAATTAATATAAGTTTCCAGAGGCAGGAGTCCATTCCAAAAACAAATTCCAAACCATCCCAAAATATGTATCAAAATCAAACACTTTAACCTCTGAGACTATTAAGGTTTTGAAAACAGATCCAAAAAAAAATTAGTTTTATTCCAGGCTTTTTTTTTTTTTTTCTGGGACAAGACTTTATTGACATTGAAGGATGCTTCAGTGATGACTTGGTTAGTCTGTCTAGAAAGCCAGTCTATTGAGAGGAGTTGGAAGTATTCACTTTTATGTATGCATATAGGCATTTATTTATTTATTTAAACAGTGCTGCCTTTCCAGCCTCAGGAGAGTTCTCCTATATTAATTGCCTCTGTGCTTAGATGCCTCCAATTATTAACCTGCAGGTGTCTCTAATCACTGTATATTCCCATCAGGTTTAGGTTGAGGGCTATAAGCTATGGTGGTTAAATACAACAAATGCTATGTGTTTTTTGTTTACTGTTTTATATCTGAATTTGACATCAAAGACTCCAGAAAACAGTCATAAGCAATCAATTCTTACTAACTGTAGCACCTTGGATCACATTTTCCTCCTCTTCTTCTTTCTTAGGGAAAATATTTAAAGACAGTCTGTAGGCTAAAACAAGACGAGTTTTCTGAACGTTATTCCATAGATTTAACTTGGAATCTGGTTTAGTCAAGAAAGCCATCCAACACTTCTGCTATCCAAAGCCACAAAAATCCTATTTGGAAGTATATGTGTTTTTGCTAACACTGCAGAGCTAGGATATTGGAAAATACAAGGAAGAAGTGGACTCCGTGTTCGTTTGTATAGGGTTATCATGGTGTACTCATCAGTAAAATTGTATCTAATTATGTTGGTACTAGACTGAATCTCTTTTAATTGATTAATTATAATTCACGTGTAGATTAACAGCTTTTAAAGGTCAAAACCTTTCAAATTGCACTGAGTACTTGTTTATCTCTCCCTGTGCTGTGTAAACCTGGTATTCCACTGCAGTCTGAGAGCAACACCATAATTACAGATTCAAAGGATGACAAAAATTGATTAGCAACCAAGGCTGGTTAGGAACAAAGGAACTGAGTCTGGTTATTCTGTTCTCCCTTCGGAAAAGCAAGAGTTTTGATTGCATTTTAGAGCACAAGATTTTGACAGCCTAAGTTCTTTTAGGAGTAAATGAGCACAGTTTAAATAAAAGGTATCATTGGTTATGAAGCTGGCACACCAAAATCAAATATTTATTTGTTCTTTAGATTCCAAATAGCATGAGATGCTGATGTTATTACCTTTTTTAAAAATGTGCAATTGATGCAAAATTACTTAAACTATGTTTAGTCTAAAGCTCCATTATACTTTGTTCTTTTTCTCACTGAGGTGCTAACACAGAACACTATTCTTTGTATGTGCCACCCCAAGGGCTTCAAAGTGGTTGAATAAAACATGTTATTTTCACCTACTGGAAATACCCCCAATGCTTTCTGTACTCTACAAGCAGCATGTGATTGTTATCACGTTTTTTAAAGTGCTCTAAGTGACAGACAGAGAAATGAAAAATATCAAAGTTTTCATTTGTGGTGGAAATGAAAATACATTTTTCACAATATAGAATTTGCCTGTATTTCTAAAAGAAAGATGATTTATTGTTACTACCTTTGAGGTATGATATCAGAAAAGAGGGGTCTGTTGTTGCTAGCTATTTGACATGTCTTGTGATAAAATTAGCATTCTGCATTTTTGAGTGATTTCTTCTTTTTGTGACCCCTGGTATTCTCTTGCAATAGGGAAGAATTTAAAGCCGAAGAATGTTATTCTCTTTAAATATTATATAAAACCTCATTGGAGCTACTTTTTTCATTTGTTAATTTGCCAGCAATATGTGAATAATATCCATTCCTGAAATACTCTATTTTGCTTAGGAGAAGAAATTAAGGAAACAGTGAGTGTCATTTGATTCTGGATGTGCAATTAAAAGCACAATGTTGTTTCTCAGAGAAAGACAAAACAAAGAGAAAACTGGCAGTGCAGTTTATGGGAGAAGGCAGACCTGGAGGGAAGAGCTACCTTACTTTTAGACCTCAACCACCATTTTCTGGGTAATGTTGGAGTCTGAGATACATGAATCCTTGCAAAGGAGACAATGCAGTGAAAGTTCACTGAGAAACTTGTTCTTTGAATCCTTGTCTTCCTCCTATCCTATGCTAAAATAAAAACACAGTCAAATATAACGATGTAAAAATACAATCAGTGTTATTAATGGTTATATGCATGTTTTGTCTCCCTTTATTTGGTTAGGTTCCTTCCAAACTGCTTTTCATTTATAGACAGGTTCCTTCCAAGCTACATTTATCTTGTAGGCAAGATACTACTGAATACAGTTTATAAGGTGTCGTGGTTCCGCTCGAGTGGGCAGCCGAGCTCCACCACAGCCGCTCTCTCACTCCCCCTCCTCAAAGAGGAATGGGGAGAAAATATGTGAAAAGGGCTCAAGGATTGAGATAAGGACGAGAAAATCACGCAATAATTATTGTAACGGGCAAAACAGACTCGGCATAAGGAGATAGTAAGATTTATTGCCTACGACTAATAAGCGAGAGAAGTGAGAAAACAAAGGAAAAAAAAAACAAAAGCACCTTCCCCCCATCCACCCTCTTCCACCTCCTCCCCCCGAGCGGCGCAGGGGAACGGGGGAATGGGGGTTATGGTCAGTCTACAGCACTTCTTCTCTGCCGCTCCTTCTCGGTCACTCTCGTCCCCTGTGCTGTGGGGTCCCACCCACGGGATGCAGTCCTTGATGAACTGATCCGGCATGGGCTTCCCACAGGCAGCAGCTCTTTCAGAACTGCTCCAGATATGGGTCCGTACCACGGGGTCCATCCCTCAGGAGAAAACTGCTCCAACCTGGCTCCCCTACGGGCAGCAGCTCCTGCCAGGTCACCTGCTCCTGCGTGGGCTCCTCTCCACGGGCTACAGGTCCGGCCCAGAATCTGCTCCGGCAGGGGTCTTCCACAGGCGGCAGCCTCCGTCGGTGCAGGGCCACCTGCTCCACCGTGGTCTCCTCCACGGGCTGCAGCGTGGAACCCTGCTCCACCGTGGTACTCCATGGGCTGCAGGGGGACATCCTGCTTCACCATGGTCCTCACCACAGGCCGCAGGGGACTTCTGCTCTGGCGCCTGGAGCACCTCTCCCCCTCCTTCTACACTGACCTTGGTGCAAGGCTGTTCTCTCACTCCCTTGACTCTCCCGGCTGCTGTGTGGCGCAGCGTTTTTTCCCTGTCTTAAATATGCTCTCACAGAGGCGCAAAACAACATCGCTTATTGGCTCGGATCTGGAAAACAATGGGGCCCTTCCCAAACATGGGGCAGCTTCTAGATCGTTCTCACAGAAACCACCCCTATGGCTCCCTGCTACCAAAACCTTGCCACGTAAACCCACTACATAAGGTCATCCTATTGAGTTTTGGAAGTGATTATGAGCATGGCACACCTCAAATATATATGTATATATATACAAATATATACTCTGTGAGTGAAGTAAAATACTTTAGGACAGTACCTGAAATGTATCAAGATTCATCCCTCTTGAGTTGGGTTTGTTAATAATAGGTAATCTTATGACAACTCAGATTCTAGGGTACAAAACATCTTCTGATGAAGTCTTAGCTTCACTGAGTTGGATTTCAATTTTTGTGAGAACTGGAATTCACCCTTTTCATAACATTTTTTTGGAAGGAGCTGTATAAGTCAGTGGGAATGTGGAACAGGAAGGATAAATACATCTTTGAAGAGAACGATGAAGTAAACGTTGGGTAAGAACACAATAGCTATAAAATCTACTTTAAAGTTCTTTAGTTTTTCAGGGCAGGTCAGGTTGTCAAGACTCCTTTAGTTCAGAAATCAGGAGAGGTATTAAAAACAGAGGAAATTATAAATGTTAGAGTTAATTTTGGCATGGTTATTAAAATGACCAGAGTCAGAGGGGTGTTGCTTAGAATATGTCTATAATCAGTAGGAAAATGTTTATAAAAATAAACTTTACACATTTGCATTCACTCCACAAAGAGCACAAAGTGCACAAAGGAACTATGTGAAACCTCACAAGTTTGTATGCCATTTGTTGCTGGGCAGTATTAGGGTAGACATCAGTGTGTTGTCAGCCCACATTTTGCAGGGAGAATAGACAGCCAAGTAACCGTAATAAAATAGAAAGAACAAAGATGCTGGGAGGAAAGATCCTGTCCTTTCCATGGCCCTGTTGGGGCCACCAGTGTCAGAGTAGCTGCTGTGGGGCTGGCTCTCTGTGCAAGCCCCCTGGCTTCCCCATCACTTCTGAGACTTTCTGTGCTGCTTCCCCTCTCTAAGCCAGGCATTGAACACAAGTACCACATGAAAACTGACCTCCTACAAACATTTCAGAGCCTTTCCTGTCCTCAGTGCTGAACAGTGTGTTGCAGTTCTGAATGGACTGAATTAAATTCCCATCTGCCTGCGAGTATCAGAAACAGGCCTGGTATGAAGTACATATTGAGGGAAAGAAGATGCCATTATTTTTTATAGTGGTGCTGATTATATAGTAACTAAATCTAATTTTCATTCATCTGACTGCTATAACAATGAAATCAATTTAAAAGTCACAATTGTCAGCAACTTGGCAGAACAACAGTAAACATCTAAGCAAGATTGGCAAGGGAACTTTGAGATATTAAGAAAATGTGCATTTAAACAACATTAATCCTCACTTTCTTTATAAGCTCTTCCCTTCTAGGCTCCTTGGAATTTAATTTGGCTCTGGCTCAAAGGAGTTATGAATGGAAGTAATTTAAAGATGGATGGATGTTAATTTAAAGATGCTGTCGTTTTCTGACAGAGCCGGGTACTGAAGTGTAAGAAAATATATAAAGAAGATAGCATGTAATCAGGAAATGCCAGTCCGGCAACAATTTGATAAGTTGATGAGAAAGAGACATGATGCTTCTAATAGCCTTTAGTCTCTAGCAAATACAACACATTTGATGAGCTAATTTCTGCTATGATGCACAAAGCAGATTTCCTAAATTGTATTCCTCAATTGTGTATATTTATACCATAAATGGTGATTTTTTTTTTAAATAAGAGTAATATCAATATTATTTCCACTAAGCAGTAATGTAAATTGTTTAATATATAAACATTAGAGTGAATTGGAAAATTAATTAAAAGAACAAGTCACTATAATTATGATAAATAAAGCTTATCTTTATTGCTAGCATGCTTCTCCAAGCAATCTGTCTAAATGAGAGGAAATTATATACCATCAACTTTCCCAAGAGCTAAAGTCTCATTTTAAATATCAGGTATGCTACAGTGAAATAAGAAAGAAATCTGCTTATTCAGTATCATGCTTTAAGGAGGTTTATAGAGAGACTGAACCTGTTTTTCCACCTGCTCTGCATTAATGGAATACAATTGTTGTCCCTTATAAGTTACTGACTCATCACTGAATTTCACTTACTGTGACTAATTTAGTCAGATTTCTATGCCAGGCAAACTAGTCATTATACTCTAATGATAATGTACACATAACCACTAAATATGCAACACTTCTCAGTTTGGGGCATTTGATGTTGTTTGTTGTGGTATTTTTGAATCATAGTATTCTCAAATAATATCTAGTATATTTTCACATTCACCAGATTGTAGTCACCGCTTTGAGGAAAAAAAAAAAGTCAGCTGAATGTTCCTACAGTTTACCATGCTATTAGAAAATATACAATCTCTCAGTCCCCTCCTGCACACTTCTTCTCAATAATGTGTTTATTTAATGTATTGGGAGGAAATTAGATGAATAATTATTCACATTAGTGTTGAACAAAGAAATATTTTCTTATGTTGAAATATGCAATATGAATGCAATGTGCATGCAATATGCTGCTTTAGCCCAATAACTGTGGCGATCACTTATTACAGCTTCCAGAAATCCTCCTCTGAGTTCAGATGTAGGGAAAAATAAGGTAGATTAGAAGATGCTTGTGTATATGTGGGATACGGAGAGAGGGAATGGAAATAAGCATCGCAAATCTGCACCCTCTTTTTAGTACTGTCCAAGCCTAGTGCAGCCAGGGGCAACTTTTCCTCTTCTTCCTCCTTCTCATGCACCTCCTCCTGGTCTGGCATTGGGCCAGTCTCAAGGTGCTTCTTCAAGACCTCAACCTGTTAGTCTAACATTGTCCAACACAGCTACTACAGTTGAGGGATTGGGACTATATACAGATGAGATTTAGACTATTACTTCCCGTGTCTTCTTGGTTGCATAATCCTATAGAAAAATTACTTGTTCAGTTGAACTAGATAGTATTTGTGCTCACAGTTATAGTTCCATACCAGAACAGTCACACTTGTTGGGACATGGTAGAGCTCTCCAAGTGACATCATGCGTTTTGTAGTTTATAAATCACAGTCTGGACATCCACACTACGACCCCACCCCCACCCCCACCCCTCCCCCCCCCCCCCCCCCAGAAAAATGGCTTTATCTCACATTGCTGGGAAAAACTTGACTCCAAGTTTTAATTAGTGCCATATATAGAGGAGGATGCTAATTTATTACTTAATTGTTTAGCACAGAAGTTCACACATGTGGCAAGTTAAAAATCTTACCATCTCTGATTGTTGAAACCCTTCAAGCTCATTTTTTCCATTGTTCAACCTACCACAATCCTCAAAAAATCACATTAATGTGAAGATAAATTCCCCAGCAACTTTAATGAGAAAAGTGTGAACTTCCTTCTAAAACCACTTGTAGATCACAAGCTATCAAGTTAATTGTATACATTTTATATTCTTGCCTAATTTTACTGTACAAATGAGATACTGAATGCATATAAAACTCTTGTATTAGTGCCTGCAAGTATACTTTGGCTGAGATTGCACGACTGGTTTCAAAACAATGTCTCTTAGTCTTCACTGCAGCTGAAGTCCCTGAAGTTAGTCAATCAATATTTTCAGATTATCTGTCCATGACCATAATTTTACCATTGTGCTTAAATTGATAAGGTGACACTGTGAAAGAGATCTCTGGATCTGAGAGAATTTTTATCACTTATTGGATTTATTCTGACTTCTCCTAATTGCATTATTTCTGCCTTAAAATAGAAGAGATGGGATCTCTCTACAAGAACTGTTTAATATGTAAATAAATTTATAAATAAATTCTAAGTAGCAAGCAAAGTTTTTACATCTTTGTGCTCAGTTAAACTGTTACATAAAGGAACAAAGAGGAGTCAAAAAGGAAATAAGAACTGTCATAGTATTTCCAGAAGGAAGAGCTATCTACATGCCCCTCCTAGAAATACTGACCACTGTCAGTGACAGAGGACAGAACCCTTCCTTAGGATTTCTTGGGAAAAAAATCAAGCTTCAGACTGTGTCCCAGACCCAGCTAGCTAATGGAACTGAGCATAGTTATGAAATGTTTGATTTTTGCCACATGCCATCCAACAAGTGGGGAGGGCGCCCCATGGCAAGTTTTTCCAGGCATAGGGGAGGCACAGTAGAAAATTGAGTGTGCTAAATTTCCACTGCCACACAGGTTTTGTCATATTTCCCCAGAGAGTAAGGGTCAGCTTAAGCTCTGGTAGGTGACTATTTCCACTATCCTAATGTTTTTAGTCTCCCTGATGAAAGCAATAAGATACAAAGCTGGGACATAGAAGTTTCACAGACTGTTCCCAGTTTTAGCAGAAGCTCTTAGGACAAGCTCTTGTCCTAAGACATTGCTATATAAGACCTAGGTCCTAAGACATTTAGGTATCTACCCCAGGGTTTAACACCTCTAAAACAAATGTAGTAATTCTTATCTTCCTTCACAAAACAAAACAAAACAGTATAAAACTTACTACTGACTGATCATAGGACAGGAGTTGTTACTATGCTAATTCAGTCATTAACTGAACTAAAACCATTTTCATCTCATTTGAAACTTTAAAACGTCACTGACTGCTGTGAAAACCACTAAATACATGTCTTCCTGTGTCCAAGAATAACGATTTTATATTGTGGTTGTGGGTGGGAGGTGGGACTTTCTGAACAGTGATAGTCAGTACATACATACATAGATCTCGTTTAAGAATCTTTTCTTTAGTCTAATCAGGGCAAACACTGAGGTGCTTTATCTTTTCAAAACACATATCTAAACCAAGACAGCCTGGAGCATTTCCTTCTGGCCCAATACAGAGAACCATTTCCCTTGCTCCCAGATGCCCCAGCTGGTGAAAAAAAGAGGACTGCCAAAGCAGGGTAGAGAGATGGGAAGATGATGAGAGCAAAGGATCATAGAATCATAGAGTCATAGAACTTGAATAATATGAATAATGAAACCATAGAATGGTCCCATAATATATTATGAAACCATAGAATGGTTTGGGTTGGAAGGGACATTAAAGACCATTCAGTTTCAACCCCCCTTCCATGGGCAGGGACTCCTCCCACTAGACCATGTTGCCTAAAGCGCCATCCAACCTGGCCTTGAAGGATGAGGGCCACTAATATGTTTTTACTTTAGAACTCAGAGCAGTTCCCTGATTCCCAGTTTTTCTACAGGTCTCGTAGAAGCAATGAGTAAAAAGCTGTTACAACTGGTCACCTCCTTCATTTATTTTTATACTGAAGAAAATCTGCTAGAATCCTGACAACAAAATCAATGTCTTTAGATTTACACCAGGTTATTGTTTTTTTGGTTTTATGCTGAAAGGTTTTTTATGCTGAAAGGTTTTTATGCTGCTCACATGATGCAGACACCTGAGCAGCTAGGTAAATAACAAATATAGACATACACTCAAAAAAAAAAAAAAAATCATAAGCAGAAACTCACCACGGGGGAATATTTCCTTTCTGTACAACAGAGCACTGAGTTGTCATGGCTTAATCCAAAGCAGGGAAATGATACAGATAAAAATAATACTTGTTAAACTGAAAAAACTTTTTTGTTGTTTTTGTTTTTTTTATTATTATACAATAAATATCTCGAATATGGTGGGGGTTAGTTAGTTAGTTAGTTTGATTTTTGTACTTGGTTTGTAATAGAAATGCATGATGATTTCAATATAATACCTGGAAATTAATCTCAAGAAATTCATCACTTTTAGTGGGAGGAGATTTCAAATCTGCTTAGATGAAAATAATGGACAGAAGTACAATTCATTCAGGGATATAATTTATTCAAAATATTACAATTTTATATATCTCTCTATTTTAGACATCAGTTTTTCAAACTACCTAGCACGCAAGCACAGATTGTAATACTCACTGTCTGTTGTCTATACTCTCCTACATATAAAGACATAAGACTAAGAAAGAGAAAGATCTCAGTGCTTCCTATCCCCTAGTCTGAATTTCTGAGCATGCTTACATGGCTTGTCTGCACCACAGAGCAATGAGTTCTCTGTGGACTAGAAAGAGACCAAGATCTGGGTTTAGAGGGAAGGAAAAGCCTTCCTTTTGGAAGGAAGAACAGCTAAAAAGAGAAAGGAAAGTAGCTGAAATTAATATATATATATATATATATATATATATATATATATAAATCAGGTTTTTATTGCTGATTAAATGTTTACTTCAAAATAGTCATATTTACTTTCTTTACGCATTAATGTTTTTTCTCTGCACTGTGTGTACAGTGTTTGCAAGGTCTACAGCTAAAATCTGATGCAGGCCCTACCACACTTTACATAGCAAAAGACTCCCCCAAAGAGTGTTATTGCATGTAATTTATGGATATGTGCCAGGAGCTGTGGAAACTTTAGAACAGTGCCTTTTGCCTTGTGTTATTTCCGCTGTCTAGAGGAACACAACTCATAGTAATTCTAAAAAGGGCAACAGGGATAATTGGGTTCCTGCTGCTACACATGTTTATCAGTGCACTACTGCCAGATGTAGGACATATGCTACAAATGGTCTTCCTATCCCCAAAAGGATTAAAAAAAAAAAAAAAAAAAGAGTAATAATAATCCTTAGTTTTCCCCACCTCCTTGCAGTCAAATTAGTCTAGCACTGGGACTAAATCCAGGAAGGGTTAGCTCTAATGCACAGACCTCTTAGCTTAATGCTTTTATTTAGCTGATGGCTTAAGACGAGGGATTGCTTTATTTTGAACATAGAATAAAAAGTCATAGATTTGCATGAGAAATTTAGAGACTGTGTGTGGTGTTTAGATGTGTACACAAAAGTTTATACAGTTTATGCTTTGTAGCTGTTGAAGATTGGGTTACTACTCAAATTTTCGTATCAGGTATTTCTTTACAGTGGTGAGTGTTGTTTGATTAGGTGCTTTTGTTCAATGTGCAAAATAAATGAATAAAAATTAATCTTAATTTAGACTTTGCTCAAGAAGGAAACATCTGAAAAGAGAAAAAGTCAAGTTTAATTCAAGATTTTGTGAGCAAAGTGTTTTATTAGACCCAGTTGATAAGGAAATATTTAAACTATATTTCAGGAAACTTTAATATTGAATATAATTTTTAGATTATTAAAAAATTGGGAAATACATTTATTTAAAATGTTATGCATTTTCAAAATATGATATTTAAGTAACAGAACTAGAACCCAGAAATACTGACTGTAAATCCAGTTATGCTTCAATTTCTTTCTGTGACTCTAGTTTTTACCATGTGTCTTCCTTCTTCATCTGTAGAAGCAATTATGCTGCTGTGCTGTGAAGCCAGTGAAGTAGTCCAATACCACCTTAGTCATGTAGGACTTACACCACAGTGAAAAGTGTTCAAAATACACAATGAGAAACACTTAGAGAATTGACAGCTTCATGTATATGGCATGAGGCCTGCTAGGAATTCCTCCTCTTAAGACCGTAGACAGCACTCAGACATCATCTGAAAAAACAGTGGATAATATAAATTTGTGGAGCATAAGTCTCTAAACAGACTCAGGGTGGAAGATAAACTTGTGCAGAAAGCAAAAACTACATATAAGGAATATAAATATCCATAGTCTGTGTGGAAAAAAAAAAACATGGACTGAGGAGGGATATAAAGATAAAAGCTGACGCAAAAGTACTCACTAGTGATTAGCAAATAAAAGCACGAGTGTTTTTATAAAAAAAAAAAAAAAAAAAAAAAAACATAGAAAGAGATGTAACTGAGACTATGTAATGCTGCATATAAAATGTATCATTTGGAGGTTGGGAGATAGAGATAATCCCTGCATTGCTCCAGGGCAATAGGGTAATGGGGTGCACTAGAAGTGTTGCTTTAATTTTGTTTCATTGTTATTTCCCTCGCAATGACATTCTGGGTATATGGCTTGTGACTCAAAAAACATTGAGATATTATTTTTGTTAACAGAAATGTTAGACTAAACAGTTTCAAAATGCCAAGTCAGGTTAAAATGGCACTTACTGTGTGGACACAATTTATCTCTCAAAAAGCATGCAGTTTGCAAATGTAGAACTGATTCACACATATATCAAGAGACCAACAAGGTATTCTTTAAGGATAAAATGGAACTTTTTTTACCCTTTTATACAATGCAGTATCTGTACAATAATGGATTTATGTTCAATTCACATTTAATATTTTAGAAGACTGTCTTTAAAAAGTATAAAAAATGTATTGACTAGGTAAAGAATAATGTTTATCTTCATCACTCTGGGGTGAATGTCACATCAATGAAGAGAAATTTTAATCAAATGAGGGAAAAAATGTTGGAAAAAAAATGACGTTTTCTTGCAAAAGTTTAGTTTTAATTTGACTGCAAAGGGAAAATAATTTTAGGATCAGGAACATTCCCCTTTAATTTTCCTTCTGCTAAAACTTATGACCACAGCTATATGGAGCCCTTTAGAAGTTGTCAACAGCTTGAACTGTGTCCAGAAGCAATGATGCAGTGAGTGCTATTCCTTGAAAAAAATAATATATCTTGCAGGTAATAGCACTCAGCAAGTAGAAGGGCACACCTGGTACAAAGCAGCACTTCAGGGTTCATTTCCTTTGGGTAAATGAAGATCCTGAATGAGTATCCTGGATTGTTGTAGGTATTTAAGCATAAGAGATCCAGCAGTTGGTTTGAGATAAAGAGGAGTGAGGAATGCATTTGGTTCAGAAAACCCATTTTGGGGCCGTCTAGGTCTTCATAAACATGAAATGAAGTCACATCACCATAACATTAATATAAAATGTCAGAAGCATGTTACAAACTTAGTTCAGAAGTATTGTATTGACCACAGTTGTCATTATTTAGCATGGACAGCAGACCTTGTGTTATGCTCCAAATTCTTCTCCCCATCTTTGGTATTTCATTTTCCTGCTGTCAGAAATATTCACATTCAGATTGTTACACTGTATTTTTTGGGTTGTTACCTTCGTGTCTCTCTGTTTAAGAGATATTCCTTATTCCTTCATGAACAATTACCCTTACTTATGTATGGGGAAAAAAAAAAAAAAAAAGAAAAAAAAAAAGACTTCTATGAATCTGCACCTGAACTGGAAACTAAATTTAAATCTTGAATTGCTAGTCTGTTATTTTGAGGACAGTGAGGCCGATGAGCCTATTCTCATTGCTTCTTCAGCAAAATTAGTTGACTCCCTCAAAAGAAAAGAAAAAAACTTTTTGTGTGTCTGGTGAAAATGAAACAAGGCGAAGTGCCTTGTGAATAGGTAGTAGTTCCCTTTTGTTCTAGCCAAAATCATTATTAGTAAGAGCATACAGGTGTTATTAGCAGTGATAAAAAAGAAGGAGCGTGTCACTTTACACAAACACCCAAACATTTCAGTGCATGGCAGATTACCCGAGCCTCTTTTTCTCTGGGAAATTTTGCATCAAGAAGTTTAAGAAAGGAGTAGAGTAGGTCAGGCAAGAAAACCCAGATATAAAGACTGGGTTGTTTTCGATCAAGGGGAGAATTATGCACTAGACTACACTCTGCCAGTTATGAGGTCTTTGGCACTGGCTAGCACTATAATTTGCAATTGCTTTTTCTCATCAGCATATTTAGTAAGATAAAAATATTTTACTATTTATTATCTATACATAGATTGTGACCAGCTTGACACAAAGCATCAAATGGTGTTTGGGGAAGAGAAAAATATATTCCTTCTGAGTTTAAGTAAAGTTGTTTTAGAATAATTTAGAAGGGTATAATCAGAAAATTCTCTTTGGAGTGAATTGAGAACAGGGTATACAATTTAAGACCAAGAAATACTGTGCAAATTTCTCCTTGAAACATGTCTTAATTTCCATGTCCATGCTTTGAGTCTTAAATGAAAAGGCTAGTAAGCACATTTACTATTCTACATTGGGTTAATTTTAGAGCAGTGCTTTGATTTTTGTTCCCTAATGCTCTATTGATGACCTCTTTTCAACTGCCCAGAAAGGACCACCCTGACTAAAATGCAAGGCAGTTGCTGGAATCCACATTAGTTACATGCTCTTCTTCCCTCTGAGAAGAAATTGCCAGCTGAGCAGGACTGTAATGAATTCTTATGTGTTTTGTAGTGTGAACTGCCATCAATTAGGAGCTAAGCTGAGACCATCAAACTCATTTTAATTAGAACCTCTGATTGGATTTATGCCAAGATCCCAAAGGTAAAAATCTAGTACACAGATTTACCATCTTCTCCAAGTGAAAATTTTAATTCTAGTCAATTCTCCGTGCTTGCTGTGAGTGTGTGAATATGTGCCTGCATTTGAGGTTAGACTTTATTTTCATATGTGAATAGTGGAGATGTTTGTACACACATTACAGTGCTAAGAGCATCCTATTATTCCATCCCTGTCATACACTATTCCATTTCTACTGACAGGCAGAAAAGCAATTTTATCTCTCACATTTTTATTGTATATATTTAATTTCTAATGAGATTCAGGGATTCTCCATTCCCAAGGCACATTATCTTTCATTATTACCACAATACAATAAAATATATAAAATAATAACAGAGAATAATAATAATAACTGATGTGTAATTATCAACCTCATTCTGTCTTGAATCTGTTGTTACGAAGTCTGAAAATTGTATCTTAGTAATATGAACACCTAACCTCTGGATGTTGAAGCTTGGAAAGATAATTTCTTATTAAGTTTTACTATTATTATTATTTTAACCTTCAAAATCTGTGATATGAAATTCGTGCTTAGAGTTCAGTAAGCCATATCCCCTTCTCTGAAATGCAAAATGGTTTCCCATATGGTTTGAAAAATATGCAAATATGCTTTTTGTGGCACAGAATATGTCTGTATATTGCATGCGTTTGTGTGTAAAGAAAAATCCACGTGTAATGGTCTCCAGAATAGCCTTCATACTGAGTAACTTTGAGATTGGTGAACCTTAGAAACTGAATGATAGCTAAGAGATAGTTTTAAAGTTAAAAATATATATACGAAAATAAAAATCTATAGAACCCTATGTAAATAGCTGGAGGCTAGAGGAATTAGAGAAAAATTGTGTCTGCTCAGGGAACAGACAATTCAGACCATGTTGTTGACCCATTAAGCCACCTATGATAGTACTGAGACAGAAGCCAGGGACTTTAGTTCAATCCCCAATTAGGTCATCCAATCAAAATGTATTTAGGAATACATCTAACCAGAAGAGTATCAGGATGTCTCAACTTCTTCCCTTTCTGTATACCATTGACTAAATCTCAGGCAACAGCATTGGGAACAAAATAAACACAAGACCACTGGTATACCAACAGCTTGCAGTTGCACTGAAAACACGACTTGAGGTATAAATGCACATTCATACTGATGACATGTTTCAGGGGCCTCTGTTGAGACTTAGTTGTATTTATAGCACAATGAGTATTATTGAAACAGTATTATATACATAACTCCTTTCTCCATGGCTTAACTTTTTCTTGATGTTTAGGCCAGACCTCAGTTTTAAAAATATTTTCAGGAAGAGCTTCTAATGTTAAAAATCATGGAACACAAAAATTAGTGGTTCTCAATGTCATTTCAAAGGAGATTCGGTGCTTTATGTAGTTGTGGTGGTGTTTTGTTGTTGTTGTTGTTGTTTTTGTGCATGGCATGGAAACATTCCAAAGTAACCAGCCATTTTTATACAGTTCAGAAACTCTTTAAAGATCTTAACTGAATTCTGTCTTGTGAAAAATCTAATATTTTAACAAACATTTTATTTATTTATTTATTTTTAATCAAGTATGTACATAATCTGATTATCTGGCAGGTTCAGGTTCTTAGAAAATCAAATCACTACTGGTGCCAAGTATTTACTGAAAAAAAAAAAAAAAAAAAAAAAAGATGTTGAAGGAAGAGCTTGAATTTCTTGGATTTCAGAAATCTCTTCCAGGCTTATGTTTAGCAATAAGATAAAACATTAAACTTTTTTTCCTGAAGTGTTCCCAGTTATTGTCATCGTGTTACCTATGGATATTATGAGTTCCTTTTCTGGGGAAGGGTGTTCTGTGGATATGTATATGATTATTTACCTTGAAGTGAAGTGCTGCTTAGACAAAGTGATTCATCTGCAGTTTCCATGATATAAAATAATGTTTATAGTGGGTTTTATTTTCTTGTGTTTTCCATTATATTATGAATATATATATATATTTTTTTTAATCGGGTGGGAGCTGATAACAATTCAAATGGGCATTGAGTAGTCACAGACGCAAAAGTTCATAACTGGCTATATAAAATAACAATGTATTCTTCCTGAATCAGATGTTCTGTGCACAGACTGCTGATTTTTAATTGGATGTGTACTTACAGCAAAGATTTTGATTACAGTAAAAAAGGTAAAACCTCTTATGCATCTGGGCATAAGCATCTGGTAGAATGTATAAATAAAACACTAGACTAGGTCTGCATCCAGGATTAACTATCCCTGTGTGCCAAGTGTCATATTTGCAGAGGGAAAGAACTAAGTGAAAACCTC
Organism: Netta rufina; assembly: GCF_964035555.1. Classification (NCBI taxonomy): domain Eukaryota; kingdom Metazoa; phylum Chordata; class Aves; order Anseriformes; family Anatidae; genus Netta; species Netta rufina. The sequence goes on from NC_140123.1 coordinate 105,089,888, forward strand.
ATCACCCAACTTCTGCCTTCCTCTAGACAAAATTTTAGAACAATGAAGAGTACAAGGCTTTCAAACAAAGCAACCCTTTTCTGAAAAGCAAGTCCTCTTACTTTTGCAGATTATATTCAGCAGAAGCATTTCCCCCCACTACAGCTTGTGAATCTTCAACTGAGTCAAGGAAATGATATGATGTTCAGCAGACTCCAGTCAACACAGATTACATTCTTTGTACCATGAGAGTAAGGAAAAAAAATACATTTGTTGAGACCAAAGGGCACACAGAGGCAGCCTCTGAGTAATTCAAACATAAACAGGAAAGAAACTTGATAGAAAAGCTTGGCACTGTTCCATGTCAAGGCTAATTACTGCCGCTTTTTTCATGCAAAGTTCTGAATTAATAAGGTAGAGAAAATAGAGAATGGAGAGCATGCAGTTTTGTTCAAGGGTACAACTTCACCTTTAAAATCCTTTGCTTGCTCTTGAATTTAGAAGAATCCATAAGAACTGTTTCACAAAAATGTGTTGGCTGAAACAGTGAAAACAAACAAACAAACAAATTTTGATTTAATTGACATACAAAAACTGTTGTTAGGATTTCATGGTTGTTGCAGTCTTATATTTTGTTAATCAGAGACACTGGCAGATTTTATGTACAATAGGTTAAATCTTATCTGCCTAGTGTTATGCAGCTAAGCAATTGATTTGTTTTCTCCTATAAATATTCAAAAAAAACTTTTGAAGTGCAGTTTACTTCTTTTAGCATTAAGAAAATATGGATATAATAATTATGTAAGTAAAATGACAGATGTAGGATTTCAGCATGTAAAGTAAAAGATACTCTATTGTTTAAGGTAAATGTGGATATAAACCAAACTTCCTCTTCAGTTTTGGCACAACCCTGAAAATCCTGCTCCAAAGTGTAAGGCCTCAGCCTGGTAAACAGTCCATCTGAAGGCAATGAACTAGCTTCTTGCATTTTAAGGGAGAGGAAGGGGAAACAGGAAAGGATTAAAATACATATATATATATATATGTATATATACACACACATACATATATAAAAACAAAAATGCAAAAAAACATTCAAAAATCATTTTAATAAACTAAATTTCCTGAAGTGGAATCAGTGTCCAACCACCATTTTTTTTTTTTAACAGAATATGAAAGGAAGAAGGACTTCCAACAGTTGACAACCCTTCCCTCCCCCTACCTCCCACTTTTTTTTTTTTAAGAAGTAAAAGGGACCTCACTTGATATGTTTGAGGACATTGTCACTGGAGTGTAAAACATTAAAGCTGGCTGAGCAAAGGGACAAACCGCTTTCCTCCTGAGATCTTTCATGATGTGGAGACAAGATTCACATTCCATATCAAACAGCTTTCTCATGACTAGAGTGCAAAATAAGCTGTTTCTAATCGATTTCTTTGTATAGTACTCAAATAGATGCGTGTGTTTTTGGGTGTGTGCATGTTAACTCTTGGGAAAAAAAAAAATAAATCCTGGGAACTGATAGACAATTGATAACAATTATCTGTTTAATTTTGCCTTGAACTTAATGCCAAACAAGCAAGGGTTCATGTTTTCCCACTACTACTTTGATGTTATATTGATTGCTTTGGTCAAAGTGAAAAGCTTGAAAATCAGAAAGTTGCAATAACTTTGTATAGAATGCATACTATCACTTTCTGCTTTTTCTAGTTGAAGACATCCCTTGTTTACTAATGACTTGACATAGCTACAAACTGATTTTATGTGTGCAGCCTTACACACCCTACATATATGTGGTCACTGCCAAGTGCTAAGTATTCTCAGAGTTCAAAAATATCTATTGCCTGGATGTGTTGCTCAAGTGACATCATTCAAGCAATTTTAGCACATTTTATGAAGGCAATATGAATACCACATTTTAAATTTGCCCAGGTCCTCTTGCCATTTTTATGTCAAGAGCTGGAAAATACTAGAAACTAGATCCTTTAGTTTCAGTCCTGCTTGCCATTCTGCATGGAAAAATGTGGTTACTCTACAAACTACTTTTTAGTGAGTGCACAAGTTTGTGTTCTCAAGGCCAAGAACATTTGATACTTCCAGGCAGATTAAGAGCAATTCTAACAGCATAAATGCAGGACACAGTATGAAGGCAAAGACAAATCTACTGTTTCACTGAAGGCCATTAAATACTGTGATTTTTGGCAAACTTATCCATTACTGTGTTAAACTATAACAGAGATACGTTCAGAGGGGAAACAGTATCCCCTTTGTTGAGCCAGAAAAAAAAATCCTGTTTCCAAACTGCCCTTATAAATTCTTACTGAACCCTTTCAAGTAGCTTGCCAAAACATTAGGCAGTTTTAGGAGAACACTGGGGTGCAGATTAATTCTTAATAAATTGATTGATATTCCTACAAGTAAGCAAGCAGTCTGTGTGCTCAGATGCAATTTAAGTCCCGTGTATCTGACAGTTTCTTCTATAAATTATGGTTTAATTCTTTAAAAGACCAGTGTGTCATTTGTATTAGGAGCCTTCAAGTACTTACAGTTGTTTCACATTATAGCTTATTGTATTACAGGTCTGGTATATTCTTTCTGTAAGTAATCTTGTGGGAGCCAAAGAAATAGGAGCCCTTCAACATGCAACAGCAATGACTTTTCCATGTTTCCGTTATGAACTGTGGTAATGGGAGAAAAGTCTGAAGAAACTAATGGAAGCTTCTTGAGCATCCAGTTTTCTTTCAATTTGATTTTCAAAGGTTTTATTATTATTACTATTATTATTAAAAAAAAAAAAAAGAATCAGGGGGAGTCTGATCAGGGGGAGTCTGGTGCTTCCCTCACAGGCAGTAAATATTCACTGAGTGTTGAGTTGAAAGAAATGGAGAAAATTTTACTAAAGTAAGTTGTCAGGGAAGAACACAACCATATAATATATGCATCTCTTTGCACAACTTTGAGCAACTATAGTCAGTGACAATGGATATATATTTTGCAAATGCAGGCTAAGCTTTTTCTATTCTTTTGTTATGCTTCCCCACACTCCCCTCCAGTTTCATGTGGACCTTAAAAAGGCTTGAGTACACTGCCTGGGCCCCTCTTGAAATACTCATGGACAGGTAGCAGAAAGAAGCTACCGTTCTTGTCCATGGTCTGCTGAGCTCATCGATAGTGCTCCCATGTATTGTTACTGAAGCTCAATTGTATTTATACAATTCAATCATGTTATCTGCTAGAATAAGAGAAGGGGAGACTTCAATGAATTACATCAATTTGGACTCACGATCAGCCTGTCATCCTATAGAGATGGGGAATTTGCTGTTTGGCCACTACAGTTCTGTGTTTGTCAGGGGCCTTCCAGCACTGTGCACACTGTTGCTGCTACTAATCCTACCATTTGCATACAGCACCAGCTGGTCAGAGAGCTGCCCATGGCAAGATGAACAGGTGGGAACACCCAACAAATCTGGCATATAATTTCTGGAGAATGAGATGCATCCCTGTCAGTAAACGTAAATTCCCAGAAACCTAAAACTCCATTTCAGTTGGTTTGGTCTGGATGGTTGTGGTGACTGACTGGAAACCCCAAAGAAATTGAAAATTTTCAGATAGAGAAAAAAAAGGTATGATGAGCCACTTCAGATCAGACTTCACAAGATCTGAAATTGCCCTACAGGCAAAAACCTATTATCATATGAATTTCCAATGGAAAAGTGTGAAGAAAGAATACATAAACATGAAAAGTAATAATTTGATTGCTTTGAAAGTTGTCCACATATTTGTTGCAAATGTTTGATTAGGACCATTAAGGAAAATAGCATTTTATGTGCTTCAGCTATGCTTTTCTGAGGAATAAGTGTATTTTTCTACAACAAATATGACACGGAGTCACTGAGTTTTGACTGGGCAGGTGTGTTTTTTTTTTTTTTTATAATTATTGTGATTTTTTTTTCCCAGTTGTCAACATATAATTTTTTACATACATAGAACAGATGAATGATCAAATGAAAGCCTTGCATTTCTTGTTTCTTAAACTGAGTTTTTATTCATATACACGTTTAAAGATAAATATCCTGTAAGCACCATTAGAAATCAAACTAGAAACATTTTTTCGAACAAAATGAAACTACCATATATTAAACATGAGAGCAAAGATTACACTAAGTGTCTTTTTTGTTGTTGTTGTTTTGTTTTGTTTTAGCATATTTTTATATCACACAGTTTCTGTCCTTTAATTATTTCCATAGTTGCTTTTAAACTTTTGGGGCTACTTTTTGAAGAAATTGGATGTACATGTAATTTCTAGTTCACAAGAAGTTGCCAGTTGTTTGGATTAACAGGTGTTTGTCCAGTGAAAAATGGGTTCCTGGAAAGCACTTCCTAGAATTTTGGGGATGAGAGAGTGTAAATTATTTTATGTTGGTTAAATACACACATATGAGACTAATTTATTTAATTTATTTATTGCATCACTTAACTTTTTCTGCTAACTTTGCTTTTAAGCCAAATCTCAACCTTCAGTCTAATAAAGAAGTAGTCCAAGGATGCTAGTGACTAGCACCTATGTATGTGTGTTGGAATTGATGCCTGTGTTTCATTTTGAGACATACCTAGACAATAAGATGTTTGAATCATGGAAAAGGCCACATTGAAGAAGAGCATTACCTCCCAGCTTCATCTGTTTGTGTAGCCACAAGTTTCTGGAAACCTGAGACTATATATGATATCTAAAAGTACTCTAACATCTGAAATAAGCTCTTTATTTCTTCTCAGAGAAGTGAACTTTTGAAAAGTATGATATTCAAGTTTTAAAGCTAACTGTGGCAGAGGAGGAATGCTGCCGAACAGAAACAAGTTAAGTATTTTCCTTTTTTAAAGCAAATCTTTGAAAATATCTTATGAATATAATTCTGCAGGAAAGGTGCTGATTTATATTAACAGATCACTGAATATTTTGAATTATTACTTATGTAGTATTAGAGCTACTAATTTGGTGCACATATATTCTGATACTGTCTTTTTTTGGTCATTTGATAATGGCTATTCTTGCATATGCATACTTTTTCCTTTATACTTTTTTTAACCTTTCTATAGATAAAAAGCTACAAACCCATTGTGGCGCCCAGGTAGTCATACAACATACAATCATACACAATATTCATGTATACTGTAAGAATGCTGTGCAAGTTTCTAGCCAACTCAAAACCACAGGGGTCGTGGTGCCATACTGATCATTTCTAGACTGTTAAAATGTACTTGCAGGTTAAAATATATCTTTCTGATATATAGAATCCAAATAGCTTATATATGAACAAAAATATTTTCTACTTTTTCCCATTTTCTTAATATGCATCCGTAATAAGGATGGGAGACCATGGAGGTTATTTTATTGTCTCATTATAACGTAGTTCATTGATCCCAACGGTTAAATCATTTTTATTGCACATTAAAAATATCATGATATCAGGAAACCTATATGTCAGCTTGAGGGACTTTTTTACAAACCAAGTGCATTCCACATGGACACTGAAAACAAATCATAGCATTCTATTCTATAATGGACTTATATAGGCATTTTCCAATCTTGAAGTCTTTGCTCAAATTGATCTTTGCTCAGAGTGGGAAAAGGGCTTGGAAATAGCTGAGTTTTTGTCCAAGCTTTGTGTTATCCCTTACCTTAGAAGCATTTTTTTTTTTTTCTGGCAGTGGTGGTAATGTTGTGTTCTTGTTTTTGGTGGATTGCATTGAAATACTTAATCAAATATTGATAAAAAGAACATCTATTCTGAAGTAAATTTTCCGTCACTCTTTGGTATTTGATTTCACTGTAAAGAGCAAGAAGATTAAGAAAGCAGTTCATGATTTGGCATTATTCTGTTTCAAAATGCATGTATCATCCTCTTTATCAGACCTGTAGTAAAATATTGCACTAACTACATTTTAACTACACCACAGAAACTCAGTAGCAAGCATCACATCTCAAGCAGGAAAGTCAAGCATCTGATTCTGATGTCAGATTTGCAGCATGCTTCACTTCATATTAGGAAAGACTTTCTAAGTAGCATGTGCACTTGTATCTATCTACCTTTCAAAGAATGAGCCTTGTTCTATTTATCTTTTTCTTTCTTTTATTCCTATAGTTTCTTCCATTATTTGTTAATAGTGACGTTTTCCCTCCATTTCAAAGATCAAAACAGTAACTGCTGAAACAGCAAACATTTTTGTCTCCAGCCTTCCTTTGATATGCAGTCTCTGTTTCTAAATTCAGAAATGAATGTGAAATTGTCTGGGATGGATGCAGAAGGCTATAGAAAATCATCCAAATGTAGTTTTAATATGTTATCTTATGCTATATTAAATCGGAGCTGATAGCACCTTTGCAAAGCAAAATGAATCCTATGGAATCTGAGCCAGGGGACCTAATCCAAATTTTTTGTCTAAAAAGAACTTCAGGCATCTGCTCAGAAAGAACATAGTGCCTGCAAATACCTCGGTTTATCTTCTATTTCCTGCAGAGCTTGTCATCAAAAACTCTCTTTACCTCACAGAAATACTTGGGCAAGTTTTGTAGCTGTTATGAACCATCAAAGTTTATATGAAGTAATGCCACTTACTAAAAACTGAGGATATTCTCATTTTTAGTTGCTGTTTTTTTCCAGGAGAAAAGAGGTCTCCTTCACTCTTCAAGTAACTTCGTTATTGGGAGGGTGAATACTAATTTTCTAGCTCATTCTTATTCTCTAGGGATAATTTGGCTGCTGTGCAAAAATGTAAAATGATTGTGTTTCCAACCTGGTTTCCCAGACACCTATTTCTGCATAGTTCTTCTTATGTGTTTGATGGGGGAAGATCATCCCACTCAATTAGAGACTCAAAGACTAACTTTTCAGTGATGTTTATGACATGATAAATCATGTGAAAATAGCCTGATCAGTTGATAAATCATAGTTAACAAGTAATAGCTAATAACTAATTAGATGCAGTAGTTTTTTGTTTGTGTCTTTCATCTGACGTGAAAAGAAAACAGAAACAAATTTAATGGTAGTATTAAGGGAACATTCAAAGCAATGGAGACTGTATTCATGTAAATACAAGGGAAAGTATATATGATATTTGTATGACTCATTGCATTAGTATTCTACCCAGAAATATTTACAATGGCAAAACATATCTTTGCTAAGAAAATACAAAGTATATATATTTTTGCAACAGTCTTTTAACACAATTTTAAAGAGACTTCATAGTAATGTCTGGTTTTGTATAATCTTAGGTATACTGATAAGGTATTATTAATGATTTTCCCCAGGGTTTGTCTAGGGTGGTTGTAAAATACTGAAAAAAGAAAAAGAAAAAAAAAGTGTGTATGACCTGTCTGAAAGAGTAACAGGTGTACTTGTCTCAACCCATGCACAATCTCCCTTCTCCTGTGTACTCATAATGTATACACTTTCTATTTCTCTCTTTTTTTTTTTTTTTCTTTTTTTTTTTTTCTTTTTTTTTTTTTTAAAATCAGCTTTTATATGCAAAATGATTTCTGTGCTGTCAACCGGTTTAATCTACTGAGGGCTAGGTTTTTCTCTTTGTACCTATCTGTGGAAATGAAGTGATTGGCACTTAGTCAGTTCAGGAAATGTTGTCATTAAAGAAACACTCCTCTTGTACTGACAAGAAATGGTTTACTTCATTTTCTTCTATGCACAGTAACTTTGGTCATGAACAGCTCAGAAAGGTGGAGAAGAAAGAAGTTTCATTTCTCTAATGCATGGATAAACATTGCATAGGTAGTTATGGTGACTCATCTACATATTTGATGTGGAAGAATAAGAGTATCTTACAAATGAACACAAATGCAATCCAGAACAAGGGAAGTTTGGGCAAAACTGCATGCAAATTCTTCAAGAACCCCTTTACAAGGGCCCTGAAAATAAAGCAGTTCATTTCACTTTCCCATTTGACAGTTAGGCTCCTTAAAGGACCAACTTTTGTGTTGTTTGTAGGTTACTTTGGTGTTCAGCATCCATCTGCTGGGAATATAACTGAGGCAGGCATTTGATCTCCTGCCAGCTACAATATATCAATACATCAGTAGCAATTAAATGTTGCTAGCTGAGCTATCCTTGTGGTAAAGATTAACATTATGAGCCCTCTGCCTACTGCTACTTGGACTTTTCCATAGTCCTCGATCTAGTTATGCACAATTTTTGTCATGTACAATCTTGAGACTTCATATAGGACTCATGTCTTGCCAGAAATGTATATATTTATTTATCAAAACTGTTACCAGAGCCATAGACTCTACAGTGGGATTCTGTTGGTATAGGTGCCCTGTGTATATGCAGCTGCATTAAAATGAAATTTCCCTTGCTGCAATAAAAGAACTTCAAGCATTCAGCACTGCAGTAATTGCAATGAATACTTTCTGGGCAGCAATGAGTGGGAAAACCCATTTTCCTCTGACCTGCAAGCTTTTTTTTTTTTTTTTTTTTTTAAGTATATGTTGATAATTTTAGAATTCAACACAGAGACACAGTATAACTCTCATCATCCAAGACATTGTATTTGGAGGGAAGTAATTGATTGCTGGTTAGTTGTAGCTGTGACTTGGGTTTCGATTAGAAAAATAACTTAAAAATTCTAACAGAAAGCAGCTATCCTGCACACTGCTAAAAAGCATTTGTGTAAGTTTGGTGTGTTTGACTCATGCATAATGTATACTCCTTAATGACCTGCATAGCCAAAGGATGGCACTTTAAATTGATGAGTGTGATATATTCATACGTAGAACAAATTAGTTTAAGGACAGATGAAGAATAGATGTGCAGTCCAGCTAGCATGAACTGTAACAATTATAGAGATTATTACAACCACAGTCTAATACCTTCCAGACATCAGAAATCATTAAGTGCCAGAGTTATGGAGATCTACAAGCTAGTTTATCATAAAAAAAATATTATTGTATTACAGCAGTTTCAATTTTGCCACTATATTTGATATTAAAAGAATATATCTACTAAAAATATTTATTTTCACAGGTTTCTAACTTAACCTTATAACCATGCTCAAGAAGAACCATGACAAAAGAATGTGTACCCCACATGAAAATGAGAGGAATACAGACAGGGTGGTGAATGTGTCTTGGAGCACTTTGTTTCCAGTGCACAAGAAGAACATGTTTTAGGTCAGTAAAAGTCAGGGTAAAACTACTAATCTGAGCAAAGCCTGTCTCTCAGACAGGTGGGACTGAAAAGAGCTCATTTGCTTGAGGCCAACTTTGCAAATAAGTCTTTTAGTCATATCTATAACAAGAATCTGTAAAATATTATAATATCAGAACTCACTTCAGACTGCAGTTGTGTTAAAAAGTGAACTCGAACCAGACCAATAAATCCTAATATCCACAAGTTTGCAGGTGTACTTTGAGCTGAAAATGGTTAAATTTCATGAGTTGGACTACTCCCAAAAATTACACTTAAGAAAAAACAATTTGAAAGCAAAATTGATTAGATATGACATTTTTCCTGTTGCAAAGGCTATGAAGGAATGACATGACTACTTAACTGGATTCTTTACTACTCTTAATCCTTCCATTTACAGTTTCACTGGCAATAACAAGTTCTTCAGTCAGAAGGACTTTGCTTTTTACCTTCATAAGATAAAAAAGGTGGGTGTATGCGCCTGTACCCGAGACTACCATGGCAATGATCAGGAAGTAATCAGGAAGTTTATGAAAAATGAGTATTTCTTCTTTTAAAAGTGAGTTATTTTGAAATTAATTTTCAACATAACCCCAGACACTTAAAAAAAAAAAAAAAAAAAAAAAAAAAAAACAAACTATCCTTTGCCCAAATCATGCTTACTCTCTGACATTCTGAGCAAATGCTGTGCGCACATTCATACCTAGATATACGCAGATTCATACATACAAGCCATGGCGTTGGTACTGATACTTAAATTTGGGAGTCATTGTTAAGCTCCAGTATTATTGCCATGCCACTCATGGGAAATGTTAGAAATGCCATCATCTGGATGAGGACTTGGTAAGACAGTCCAGCTGCTAGGGTGCTAACTTAGCTCATGGAGCTGTTTTGACCATAAATACGTTATATTTAGGGTCATTATACATTAGATATTTAAGGTCAGATACAACAATTACTTAGGTACCTACTACTTAACCCCAACGCTACTCAAATTTAGGTACCTGTATTCAGGGTGCAGCAGTGGTGCTTACAAAAATGTAGTCTGACTTTTCTTCAAAGCCAAAGAAAAGTCAGCTGAAGTGCCTTCAGCTTACCTGATATTTAGGTAACTAGTCCATAGCAGTTAAAAATGAAATTTTGTATAAACAACCATAAGGAGCTTTATTATCCCTAGGACTGTATTCTTGAGGTGAGAGAGACTGAATTTAAAAGCAAGAATCCTAACTCTGGTTCAGTCCATCAGCTGCCATTGCCAGAGCTGAAAGTGATACAAAGCCCCAGACTTTCTCCCTGCAACTGTATCTCCTTATCATAACAGTACATAATGATGAAAAGTACAATTCTTATCAAGAGAAGGAAGTAAATGAATGTGTTTTTGTTTGTTTGTTTGAACGAAAACAAACAAACAAACAAACAAAAAACAGCAAGCCAACCCTTGATGTGTTGCCTGTCAACAAAATGCTATGAATCTTCACATGAGAAGTTTCTTGGTTATAATGAGGTTTATATGTAGAATTATTTATTTATTTATTTTTAATTTTAGTCAGCTGCTTGCATCTACTCTAGATTTGACTACATATGGAATGCACAACATGAAAAATAGAAATAAGGAGGACAGCATTTTGTTGTTAAATTGATGACAAGCAGGTATTTTTTGGATTTATGCATCTAAATTTGAAGTTTTCCAAAACCATTTGACCTGGTCACTTAGGCAGCTAGCTGCTGTTTGGCTGCAATGGACGTTAAATCTTAATTCTTCTGAAGATATGGCAGCTGAAATTGTTTTCTTCATAATAGCCATCAATTACTCAGGAAGGCATCATATGAGGATTCTAAATGGAAGAATAACAACAAAAATGTGCTCATGCTGAAACTGGTGAAATTCAAATTTAGGTGGTGAGACAAACAAAAAAAATAAAGGAACAGCTATCATTGTCTTTTCTGTTCCTAGAACTTTTTAGGCAAATTTTAGACAAATTCTGCTTATGGCAGGGCACATTATAACTCAAACCCTCACAAACACAGCCATACTATTCATGAATAATATTTCTGCCTTTAAGACCAGGAACACTATAACATGATGTAACAACTGTTACAATAACTGTAAGATGATGCAAAGAAAATAAATAAATAAAATAAACAATTAAATTCAGTGAAAGGCTGTTATTAAATAATAATAATAATAATAATAATAATAATAATAATAATAATAATAATAATAAGGTTTCCCACCATGATTAAAACATTTGCAATGAAACCATGGGTAATCTGTAATGAAGTCAGATTTTAAACTTTTCTTATAACTCCACAGTCCACTTCTGTAATTTTAGATCTATTATATAATCACTCTCATTATTTTATAGGTCAGTTGCTGAAAATATTCTCAAAAATATGAAAATAACCCAAAGAACTGTAAGATTTCATCTTTAACATTATAGAGTATTTAATTTCCATGAAGTTTCCAGTCTATACCACTTAATGAGATCCTTCTCCATGTCATACATAAAATATTATTTTCTTCCTGTGTAAAGTTATTATCTTCCTCCAATCGTTTAATATTTTCAATTCAGACAGCAACTTGTTGATTCCAAAATTTTTATAACAACAAACAACATGTTTGTTATACACTTCAGTCAGGTAGTTTAAGAAAAAGTAACTGAAGGTGTGTGCACAGGTCAAACTCTCAAGAAAAGAGTCTCTTCCAGGTTCAAAGTGGATTCCACCATTGCTCACTTCTTCCCTGCATACAAGTGGTTAAACGGGAATTGAACACAATTTAGCTTCTGTGCAGTGAGTCCTCTTGGCTCCCTCACCTTGCCCTCATTCCCACACAGACTGCCCTGGAATGCCATCTTCCGCTCTCCCATTACATGGGTTAGGATGGTTTGGTATTTGGTGTGTGCACCAAATGGCAAGAGTGCATGCTCTTGCTCCCTAGGGGAGTTGTGCAGCCTGTGCCAAGTCCCATGCTGCTGCAGCTTCATTGCTAATAATAGTTTTAAAATAGCTATGGCTATACTGAAGCACAAAAGTAACTGAAGTAGATATACCCCAATTATGTATTGACTAGTGCACAAAGAGGACAGAAAATAGCAAGCGGTTTCTCCCATGGATTAAGTTGGTTCTACAGCACTGACAGGACTACAAATTTGGCAGAAACTTTTCTTTTATCTGACTGTACAAAGACAAGGAGACCAGAGTAAGAGGTAACTTTTTCCACTGCTACTCTATGTTAAAGAGCAAATCCTCTACCCAAACTATTTCCTATATGGAATAGAAATACAATTTAATGAGTGAGCCTGCTTTAAGCTTCTTTTCATTATTTTTTTTAATTTAATTTCAATATTTATTTATTTTTTTCACATATTCTGACAATATGTTATTAGTACTCTTCCCAGCTATTTAGAAGGAAGTCAGGAAGGTCTATACTGTTAAGAGCTGCTTTGGTGCCATGGGATTCATGTTCAGGGGATTCCTTTTCACAATGTTGTAACCTCCTTATCTCAAGTTGACATTGCACACCACTCAAAACTATCTGTGGCAGAAGCTTTATCAGTACCTTCAGCAAGAAGCACTGCTCTCTAGTTCAAATAAAGTCTCTGTGTTTACAGTTAGAAATGTCAATCATTTTGGTCTGTATTCTCACTGTTACTTACTGTCTTGCTTGTCAGTGAATAGCTCCCTGGCTTTACCAGAAACCCTGATATAATCTGGAAAAAAAAAAAAAAAAAAAAAAAAAAAAAAAAAAAAAAGCAAGGAAAGGTCTACAACAGTGCATGATGCAGGATGTCATTTATTTATTTTTTTATTTACAAAAAAAAAATAGTTCATAAAAGAGATCTACCTAGCTGTTGATACTTTTTTGTATCTATTTCTGTTGCTTAAATCTCTTAGCACTTCAGGAAACATTAGGTAGGATATGATAATAAAATGTTGTGGAAGTTTTGAGATATTTGGGCTCAACTTTTGATCTGTTTTCATGACGCAGTTTTATAGATATAATGTGCACCTTTCCAGAAGTCAAATTCATTCTTTCCTTTGAAGTGGCCATCAACAACATGCATGCATTCCTTCCTCATGCCAAAATATAACTTAGCTTAGTTCATTGGCTAAGTCCCTCAGTCATTCACATTTTCAATGTTATGTGTACTTTTTAGTCAGCGTGTCTTTACACAAGTCATGGTTAAATAATACACGCAAGGTCAAACTACAAAGAATCCAGTTGCTCTGGCAGAGAAAGCCATTATAGAAAATGTAAGAAGACTACAGAATCCTTTTGCACAAGGTGTGTTCTTCACATTAGTACGAAACAGCCTTAACAAACTAGACACTTTAGTTGTGCAGCTTCAGAAAACAACTTATTTTCTCCTTTGGCTCTTTGTAAGCTTTCAAAGAAATCAGTATGTCTGTAGTCTAGTTAATCCAATAGCTCTTATTCCTCTGGGTCAAGGTTATCCAGTTGTCAGATGGGATATAAGTTTTCTTTAAGACACTGACATTTGGGGGCTAAAAGGTCAAATCTGGGATTGCTGCTTTGTTCTGGTCATTTTGCTCTTCATAAAATATATAATGTGGCATCTTAAAGATCACTTGTACTGGAATTTCCAAGTCAGAGTGGCAAAGTTTGACCTCAGTTTCCAGGTAGTAAGGATGTACACCATCTATGTATTAGATATACACCACACCAATAATCTCCTCCTCTGTCAATAAGAACAGGTTTTGTTTCTCCACTGTTTTTTTCAGCATATGTGACTCAGTATTCCACTGGGTTGTCATCCACTATTTTAATTTGTGTGGTGGCAGATTGTTGTCCTCCTACAGTTTTTACCAATTTTATAGGTCATTACTAGTTGACTAAAACTGGTGTAATTCTCCTCTGCCAGCTGATATTTAATAATAACTGTCATTCCTACCCAGACTGTGCACAAGTAAGTTCTGACAATATGTAACACATAGCACATATATGGATCAACTATGTTACATTCTTTTGACAAGCCATTTACTTGACTGATAAAAATCAAGGAATGAGTGGATGAACCTTGAGAGGAAGCTAATTCATGTGTTTATTGGGAATTTGATACTATGTTGGCCTCTTTTTTTGGAATTATCAAAGTTTTGTGCTAGAAATGGCTTATTTAAAAGGTAACACTAGGAAATGTGTTAACTTTACTCTTTGTACTAGTTATATAATGCTGAAGACCTGAAGCAGGGTGCATTGAATGTAAAGTCATAGAAAAAGTGAGATGTGATGGGGCTTTCCTGCCCATGAAACCAAGGTCAATTGCTTTATTTGCAAACTGTTTAAATCTTCTTGCATTCCAACTTTAAATGAGGAACTGCCAAGATTTACAGTTCCTAAGGGGGCCCTAAGAGCTCCCTACAGTGAAAAAGTTGGAGTGAAAACGTGTCTTTTACTTCCCCTAAAGAAGAAGTATTGTGTGCAGTTAGGTCAGAGAAACACGGTTGGTTCACTGCTGACTTACAGTATGACCTGAGCAAGTTATATAAGCCCATTGTTTCTGCTTTCTTATGCGTAAAATAGGCAAGATATTTCAGAGGCTGCTTGTGTACTTTAATTGGTTGAGTGTTTCCTATATAGAAGATAAAAGCAGATCATGGCATGTTTAAGCATCACATTTCCCTTTTATTTATTTATTTATTTTTTAAACCAACATGACCAGAGTTTTCATTCTTCCTCTTACACTTTGCCAGTATTTGGGCCTGAAAGTTCTTTTTTTCTCGCATTCCTCTCATCCTGTTTTTTCTCTTTCTTTTTTTCCTTTTTCTTTTCCTTTTTTTCTCTCTCTCTTATTTAATTAATTAATTTATTTATTTATTTTCATCTTCTGTGTGCCTTTGTTCTCCCTTTCTTGCCTGGTTTATTCTGCTTCTCTGCCTTTCGTCCTGCTGTTTCACTATATTCGCAACATAAATCATTTTTATCCCAGGGTCTTGCTGAGTATTCAATACACTGAGGCACGTTTTTACTGCTCTCTGTGTAGACACTCTGTGAAACATCAGGCCCTGGAGGATGTGTGGGTTCTCACTTCACATTCTCAAGTACTTCTACCTCCTTTGTGCAAGTGCTTCAAGGTCTGCTGGAGTCAAACCAACCCTGAGAAGCTCAGGGTTACAAAAAGGACAGCTGCCATCCTTGATTTTGCCCGTGGTTCTGGTCAGGAGTCTCCCAAGGAACTTTAATTTACAAAAAATACGACTGCTGAGTCATAATCACTGACTTGGAAGGGTCTGAGAGGCAAATCAGTGAGCCAACTATTGATTGGACTGTCATTTTATGGTGCATAATACATATGCAGAGGTGTTGGGATGGAAACAGGAAGAGAAGGAATTGCCAGACCAGAAAAGGATGAAAGGAGGCTCGAGGGGCTGGGAGGCCAAGTTAGCTTAAAGAGGCCCTGTGCCAAATAGCAGCATTCAATCTGAATGCTTATATTGTTACAGAAATGATTTAAGGTAGTCAAGATTTGTCGTATGAGTGGAGGTACTGCCTCAGTGCAGAAAGTGCAAAGTAATATATGAACATTGCAGCACAGTGGTACACTTGCATCTTCTCTGACACAGCAAACAACAAAAATTTCTACAGGCAAATAAAGGCAGTCTTTTAGAAAGAGTACATTATCCTTTTTTTTTTTTTTTTTTTTTAAAGCTGTCTAGTCTCATTCATTTTACTCCTAGTTCTTAGCCGTCAAAACACTCATTTCTACTCAGGGAGAGCCAAAACTGACTCCTGTTGTTGGACATCACAGAATAGATAGTTAGAATATTGGCATACAGTAAGTGATTGCTGCCACTCTCCTCTGCAAACCCCATATTTTTACTGTTCTGTCCTGGCTATGCATTGATAGATATATTTTCTCCCTGTCAATGTATAAAAGCTACAACTTGTGAGCCTAGAAAAAGTATACCTGGTGGTCTGAACTCAAGGATTTCAAAAGGAATATTAAGAAGGTTTGTTGTAGAATAAGGTTTGCAAATCACAGTATAGTTCTTTCCTGTTATATTTCACCCCCAAATAATAGCTAAATGAAGCATCCATTGCATGCTGGCATATTCTAGCACTCATGAATCACATGTTGACTGGAACTTTACTGACAGGTTGCAATTCTCTTTTAATATTTTGTGATTTATCTGTTGAATAATGTATTCTGAGAGTTTCAGACTCTTGATAGGTACACATTTATGGATTATTTTACTACTATCCTCTTACTCCTTCTTACTCCTACCCAGGTGCAGAAAGAAAAGGCTCATCATTGCGTGCAGGTGTAAATGCAGGTGTAAAGTGGGAGGGGTAATGAGGAGTGGGATCACAATGAAAGGTCTGGAGGAGCAAGGTACTGTATTTTTTAAAATCCTTATTACTTGGGCTTGTCTTCACTGTGGTAGGGACTGCTTGAAAATAAATGTTTCAGGGTGTAGTAGTTCATTTTTAAACTCTAGAGTTGTTTGGCCTGACGTAACCAAAACAGAATATTCTCAGGTATTTAGTCCTTGTTATTTTGAAAAGAAAGTTCAACTGGTCTCCTTGGTTTATGTTTCCAATGTTTTCTGTGCATATGTCTAACCTTTTCATTGAGAAAATGAAAAATATGTTTATTAAATGACCTTTAGTTTTTGCTATCTACTCAAGCATTCTTTGTAGTGGCACAGTAATACCATTACCTTGACTTTTGTATCACTCATACAGCTTCTCTTCATGCCTGTCACTAGCATTGGCTGAGCTAGTAAGTAGTAAGAAAAAAGATGATAAAAAGGAAAAAGCACAATCTGATTTGAATTGTTAGGAAATTTAGTCCTCTAGATATGTTTGTTCCAGCTATGCTTACTTATTGTTTATTTTTACATTTTTATCTAGTGTTTTCTATTTCTTTGTTAAATTTGTTAATCTTCAATCTAAATATGTTTAATCAGGTATATATGTGTGGAGAAACAAAGTCTAGGACAAGTTTAATGTGAGATGTTTTTGGTCTGAGTCATAGCTGTGGTTTGCCTTGATGTAAAACCTTCTACAATACCACGCTGTTACACTTCCACGTGCAAAACAGTTGCATTTCTTTGAAGTTAAAATGAAAGGGCTTCACTGTTTTCCCTGTCTTCAGCATAATCAAGCAGTAAGAGCCTATTCCTAAATCCTACATTTAACTTTCAGTCTGACCTTGGATTAATCCCTTTACATCACCATGCCTCTGTTTCCTTTCCTGCCCAGGATGAGCATGCAGTGCAGTGAGAGTTGGGGGAGCTCGGTCTTAATTCTTTAATACAGCTGGAAAAAATCCCTCAAGACATAAGCTAACAGTTTTCAAGCCATGCTTGTTGGCTGTGTTCCAGTTTGAGTGAAGCACAGAGCTACAGGACAACTAATATGGCTTGAAAATATCACTTGAAAGCCTTGATCTTGATAACATTTTGACTAATGCATAACTTGCAGAAAGATGTTTGGTTTCTATCTGAAAACATCAATAGATTTACAACATGCCACTTCTTTTTGTAACTTTGTCCTTTGTTGTGTGATTCATTTCCAAGCACATTGGACACTGTTGTAACACATAAATTTAATAAGAAAAGTAATCTACTCAGTTTCCTTTCTTTTCCTGGTATGTAGGAAAGAAGTATGGAGTATATACATTTAAGAATAAGTGACCCCGGGAGTTCACTTGCTTTGCCAGTGACAAGGACTCCTGAAGCAGGGCTGATGTGCATACAGATATTTCCTGTTGTTTGTTTCTACTCTAATCAAGCTGATTGGGATGAATGATAATGGTGATGTCTTTCTCACATACCAGAAATTTTCTTTGCTTGGGAGATGGAAACCATTTGCAGCAGCAATAGTAGTTGACTTAAGATGGGATATTTGGTCATTACCTTCATAATGGGAGTAGCTGTTTTTTCACATATATGGCTACTTACGAGTTTAGAAAATAACAGCATGCTTCATACATCGATCTGAAAAAGCTCTTTGTAAAAAGGGTCAGCACTGTTATTCCCACTGAACAAATGATGAAATGGATGAACAGACATACAGAAAAGCTAACTCTAGGTGATGAGCAGACTGCTGGCAGGGGACTTGGGTCCTTACAGTCTTCTAGTCCCAATAGTCCTATGACTCCCCAAGTGAAAACCCTGAGCCAATTTACTGCTGCTACTTTCCAGAAATTAAGAGTGTTGGTCCCAAGAACAGACTATTCCTTAAATAAGCCATGGCCAGATTTGCCTGAAGTCTATTTCTATTCTGGTGGCTGGGACTTGATAGTTCAAAACCTGTCATTATTTGTATATGGTCTTGGAGTTAAATTCACTCTTCAGTACCAAAACACAAAATACAAAACCATTTTCATGCCTTCGAAAGGCAAATATAAATTTTGAAGTCTTGGGTAGGGATTCTTTTATGTGCAGGCTTTGTGGAGAAGGAAAAGCATTGTCGTTTTGGACAGTACTGACACCTACCTACACACAGCATTTTACTGTCTGTCCACAAAGCTAACGGAGGATATGTTCCACATGAAAATTAAAAGAAGTTGCAATTACAGTAAATCATATGTTAACTAAGATTTGTGCATGACTTTTAAATTTCCCATTACCTTTTTGTTATTTAGCCATTCATTGACTTAACTGATACACTACGTATCTTCTTTTGTGCCAGATACATTTGTTTTCTTCCTCCTAGGTCACAGTTTTACAATTATCACCATAGCAACATTCGTGCTATAATAAGAAGATACGTCTTCTGAATGGCTGGTGATACAACACTAACTGTTAGAACATAACATTTTTCATGTTGGAAACATCTGGAGTTCACAACTAGCAAAGATCTGTAAAAATGTCTGTAGCTCTTTAATAATCACCCAAGGCTGCACTTGCAAGCTTTATTACGATACATTTACAAACATTCCTCAGTCATCAACCACGGAATGTGATAAAACTAAACTTTATTCCAACACAAAAAATTAAAACATAAAGTTCATTGTACAAGTCATGTGGTTTAAAAGAGGGGAAAAAAAAAAAAAGATGGGGAGAGAGAGGATTTGAATTGCCATTTGTGCAGAGGCCTTTATTTTAGAGTTGGGCCATATCCCATTCCTCTGCTATTCCTAGCCTATTACCTACAGCACTAATATTGCTATTTACTGGCTGATTATTTCCTCTGGCAAGATTCAGACTGTGTCTACTTCCCTGCTGCAAACTAATCAGTTTTCAAAATTAGTTATTGATCTCAGGCTCATTGTGGAGGACAAATTTAGTGGCTGGTTCATTGAGTATCAACAGTGCCACTCTTTGTGTGAGCTGCATAGAAGTGAAAACAAACAAGATATTCAGGCCCTTGTACATATAATCTAATATAAGGACATACAAGGCAAGTATAAATGCAGTGCCAAATGAAATATCTTTTTTTTTTTTTTTTTTTTTTTTTTTTTTAAGATAAAGATGACCTAAAGCAATACAAGACAATACATTCCTTTGTTAATGTACACATATAATTACTACTATGTTTTAGTAACTCTTAGTAAATATTCCATCTACTGTGCAGTGTTTTTCTAAGACAGGATATATGTATCAAAACTGTTACTGGAACATGCTACTGTTACTTAATTTGAAGGTGGCTTTTTTTGGTAGTTGTTGGTTTTGTTCTGTTAAGGGTAGGAAATCATGTAGCCGTAGACTAGTTTGAATTAGAAGGATCTTTAAAGACCATCCATTTCAAGCCCCTCTCCCATGGGTAGGGACACCTCCCACTAGACCTGGTTGCCCAAAGCACCAGCCAGCCTGGCCTTGAACACCTCTAGGGATGGGGCATCCACAGCTTCTCTGGGCAACCTGTTCCTGTGCCTCACCACCCTCATAGTAAAGAATTTCCTTCCAATATCCAATGTAAAATCTCCCCTCTTTTAGTTTAAAACTGTTACCCCTTGTCCTATCACTACACTTCCTAAGAAAGAGTTCCTCTTCTCCTCTCCCTTTAGGCCCTGTTTAAATACTGAAATGCCATTATATTTGTTTCTCTAGGCTGAATAATCCCCACTCTCTTCACAGGAGAGGTTCTCCAGCCCTCTCCTTCCTGGAACTCCATGGGAGTCCATCCCCTGGACTCACTCTAACAGGTTTGTGTCTTTATTATGTTGGGTGCCCCAGAACTGAACATGGTACTTCAGGTGGGATCTCATGAGAGTGATTAGAGCAGCAGAACCTCCATTGATCTGCTGGTACTGCCTTTTTGGAGTCCAGGATATGATTGGCCTTCTGGGTACTACAGCATACATTCTCAGCTTGTTGTAGTTTTTCATCCACCAACACCCCTAAGTGCTTCTCTGCAAAAATGTTCTTAATCTGTTCTCTGCCCAGCCTGTATTTGTGTTTGGGACTGCCCTGGTGCAGGTACAAGACCTTGCACTTGGCTGTGTTGAACTTCATGAGGTTTGCATGGCCCACCTCTCAAGCCTGTCAAAGTTCCTCTAGATGGCATCGCTTCCCTGTGGTGTGTCAACTGTACCATGGCTTGGTCCACAAACTTTCTGAGGGTGCACTCAAATGAGTTTATCTTTTCAAGATAGACCTTTCTTGATATTTTAAGTGAGAAAGGTGTTAGACATGAGGAAGAAATTCTTTACTATGAGCATGATGAGGCAATAGAACAGGTTGCCCAGAGCAAGTTGTGGATGCCCCATCCCTGGAAGTGTTTAAGGCCGGATTGGATGAGGCTTTGAGCAACCTGGTTTAGTGGGAGATGTCCTTGCCCATGGTGGAGAGGGGTTGGAACTGGATGATTTTTAAGGTCCCTTCCAACCCAAAAAATTCTGTAATTCTATGATTATATGGATGAAGTCAGAAAGATTTTCAAACAATAGGTACTTTTGTTTGCACTTGTTTTAGTGAGAAAAAATGTATGGTCATTATCTATTGCCTAGTTCTGTGAAACTGTGTTACATGTTTTCAATGATTATACTGTTGTTACTTCAGTTTTGATGGGAATTTATCGAATGCAGCTAATTTTTATTTGGGAAAGTTTCCTTCCAAGAAGTTGAGATAGAAAGATAGTCAATAACCCAATGTTTTCCTGGAGAAGAAAGAGCAATGTCCAAGTTGTTTCTTTACCTGAATGGAAGAATATGAATGCTGGGTTGTGGTGTTTCTAAATTTTGTCCCCAGGGAAACCTCTAAAAACAAAAATAACTTTAATTCTTTTTTTCTGAGAAAAAAGGTTCTCATATAGCTTCAGTTGCAAGAATGTATTTCTTAGTCCCTTTAGGAAAAGTCATAGTCCATAGAATCATGTTTAAAATATGGAAAGTTTCCAAAATACACTTAATAAGTGTTTATTGCCATCCCACTGCCATAATTTAATAACTTATTTTAAAAATCAGTATTAGATTTTTTTTTTTTTCTGTTTCTTAAACAGTATTATCAATCTTTGAACTGGAAGGAAAAAAGATATATTTCACTGTTGAAACAGCATACAAAACATTTATGAGGTATATATATGTATTTGAAAATTAAGTTAAGGTCAAGCCTTTTATTTTATTATGAGCTCCTTGAATTTTATTTCTAGCCTTGTACTTAATGTGTCCAAAACTGAGAATGTAAAAAACATTATTTGTACAGTTTTCATTAAAAACTATAATTTTCCAAAATTCATTCAAAACTTGGCCCAGTTTTCCCCAAAGCTTTATGAACCTGGACTGTATTCCTGATTTATAAGAAAACCATAAACTGTATATATGCTCCTTGGCTTTGCTTGAGTTTTGACAACTTTTTGTTTGTTTGTTTGTTTTTAACGTGCACAAAATTTGGAGCCTTGATGAATACTTGGTGGTCTGTAATTATTCCTATTTCTCTGATGCATATATATATATATATGCATCTGGAACATAAGTTTCTGGAACAAAAGTTTTTGATTTGTATTGATACAAATTAGAAATTACTAAGAGTTTTATAACAAAGTTCATTATAAGTTTAAAGCCTAATTCCTGCATGTGTAAAACATGTACAAAAGTCATTTAGAGCTAGAGTGCATAAACAATACAGATCCTAAGTATCATGGGAATCAAAGAATTCTTAAAGGAGAAATAAGAGTTAACCTGATTCATTCTGTATTCCACAATCCGATTTTGTTGTATTGTGTTGTGCTTGATACATGTTTCCTGTTTTTCCACAGTTCTGGAATGAAGAGAGCATGTTCTAGAAATGCGTTTTCACTTTTGCACTTTTAGCTATTTAAGATGTAACGTATGTTTCTATACGTTTCACTACAAAATCTGAGTTAATGCATTCCATTGTTCACATATACTTTGAACCAAACACTCTTTTGTTTTCTGCATTCCTGCATTAAGACGTCAAAAATATTTCAGTTTTAAATCTGGATTTTTGCTTTGATCTTCTTAAGCAATAGTTAATATTTACTCTATTTATTTTTTACTTGATATGCTGCTACAGAGTAGAAACTCTTAAAGCTGGCAGGTCATTTCTTATTTTTATAAATATAGTTCTTTTCTTTCCTTAGAGTATGAAAGCTGTAGAATCACTTTCTCCCTGAAAATGATATCTGGAGTGAGGTAGCATATCTCTATTAATTTCAATAAAATTATGCTCTAAGAGGATACTACGGAATTTGACTTTTTTTTTTTTTTTTTAATTCTGTATAAAGAAAAGCAGTGCAGAACCCTTTCTTTCATTTGAATTATATAATTTAAATGATTTAGATATGATTTCCTTAGTGGCCGTTGATGCCATAAATAACTTCAGTAAAGTTTTTTTCTTCAGGTCTTCTCCATTCTTTAAATCCAATTGCATCTACAAAGAAAAAAATATTTTAAGAAATATGAATGAATTAAATATGTATCTAATTCAATTTGAAGATGTGCACTGAAGTCTGGAAAAAAACATCTACCTGTTTCAATGAAGCAGTCAGTGAGTAAAGAACCTGATATACAATTGGATCTATAAAAATAAGTAAATCAATAAAATTATTTTAGAACTCCATTTCAAGGCTATATATGTCAGTGAAATGTTCCATGCTCAGGGGAATTACTGAAATTAAAAACTATATTACTTTATATATAAAATATAATTTGGGCATTCTCTGTCTGCCTGTACTTGCTCTGCTCATCTAGAGTGAATGTTTCCACTAGTATCTGTATTGATAGTCATACAGTCAGTCTTTTGTCCTAGTCTTTTATTAGACTAAAATTGCACTGAGTAATATGCTTAGAAATGTTTTGATGCACTCAGAGATGGAACTGAGTAACTTTAAAAAAAAAAAAAAAAAAAGTAAAAATGAAAATGTAGAAGTCTGTATGCAGGATGCTTTTCTTTAAAGAAACAATCTCTCATGTAATTTAAACAATTTTAGTGAGTTTTAATTAAGAAAAAGATGAGAAAATTCAAGTTCTGAAACACTCAAAAGTGAAGATGCACTGCTAAGATACTGGGTGCCAGTAGTGAGGCATAATTTATAAAAAAATTTTTGGAAATTTGGAATTCTTGAGATATTCTTGTACTGTTACACTAAAAAATGGTACATACAAATGAAGTAAAATTTAAATTTGTATTTAGTTTTGATCAGTTTTGAAATTGATTTTGAAAAGACACCACGTGTCTTTTACCCCCAGGGATGGTGACTCATAAGAGATTCTTGGTTAAAGTATTTCAGTTTTTTTCAACTTTTTTATCTTTTAACTTATTTAGTATTGCTTTGAAAAATTTCAACAGTTTATAGATTATCTTTGCAAAACATTTTAAGTTGAATACTTTCAAGGCAGGAAATGCATTCTTAGGGAATTATATTTTCATATTCAGTAAGATAATGAAAAAGGTAGAAGGCAGATATTTCTTCCATAGACAATTCATCAAAGTAAGATATGGGTAGATTTTCAAAGCGAAGATAGAGCACGGTGTGCCAAAGCCTCCCTGAATGTCAGCACAGCTATGTTCCTATGGACAGGTAAGGAAGGCAGTAGGCATGTCTCACTATCTTGGCACTTTCAGCTGCAGTAACTGAGGCCAAGTGTAAGCCAGCAAAATTTAGCATGGCTGCCTGTGCTCCAGTATCAGAGGAGACAGTCTGTCTGCCGCAATTACAGATATTGTGTGTGTGAGACTGGCTCAGCAGCAACTCCCAAAGGTTGGCAAAAAATGCGGAAGTCACCATCTTCCTGTGATAGGCCAGTTTTACAGGCAGCTGTGATGAAATGGAACAGGCTGCTGGTTTGGGGACTTCTTTCTGTGCCTGGCTCACTTGAGCATACACCTGAGGAAGGGATTCTTCCTTTTGTACACCACTAATACTTAGATCACCTTACACTAATTTATGCCAAGAACAGCACAGTGAAGGGTGACCAAATATGAATACTTTGTGAAGTCTCTACTCTCTTATTAGTTTACCCACACATAAAAAATATATCCCAAATGATCCAGCTATGTAGAACAGTCTGAGAAAATATACTGTGGGGCTGGATCAAGAAAAAAAAAGTCCTCAGTTGTGTGTATAGTAGGAGTTATCATACTACCGACACATTTCTGGAAAGCAGACTAACCATTCTCATAACATCCCACCAGATTCATACCTGCTTCCTAACTAAGAGTAACACAACTAAAAGCAATCTGCTGAGAGGCACTACATGTTCCCAATGCTAGATTAACTTGATTTTAAAAGAAAGAAAGCAAAGTTGGTGAATCTGCATCCTCCCTTTGAGTTTAGTTACTAAATAGGCCACTACCTGTGACTACAGGTACATCTCTAGCATTAGGAAGTTATAAAATAAAGTAAAAATTATGATACAATAAATGATTTAATATAATTTTCATCTGTCCTTGGTGCCACAAGTCAGGATTAATTGAATATAATCACTTATATGACAAGGATGAAAACATGGCATCTCCATTCCCACTCTGAGTATGTTCATCATTAAATGGCAAGCACAGATGTAGGGTGAGTTCAGTCTTTACAGCTGTAAAGATAAATTACGGATGTAAACTCTAAGCTAAGAGGAGGAAAAGTCCATGTGATTTTGAGTGGTTTTAACTGCTTTTTTTGTTGTTGTTTTTTCATTCTAAATCAGTAGCTGCTAACAAAGCTAATCACATTAGTACAGATTTAGCATCTAGCATAAATTAATTTATCTGTGAAATGCAAGGTGACTGCAGTTGGAAGCCGTTTGAAGATGCTTAGCAATGTACAAGCTATCCTCACACAGGGCTGGTATGTGCATTCACTGCAAGTAGTAGTTTTGTATTTTTAATTTGTGTTGTGGCTTTTCAGTCCAGAATGAATTCATCCCTTCTGAGATTTGATTAAAGCATGACTGGATAAAAGCTTTTATGGCTAATTGGGGTTGAAACATTGTTGCATTTTTGGTGCAGAACTATTTTATGTGGATTTTTTTTCTAGTAGAAAGTGAAGGGCTTAAAAAGTGCAGTCCTCCTTTACTTCAGTAGTGCTTGGAGTTGAGTTAAGAAATCCAAATAGTGCTAAGCAGGTTAATGTTATGGTGCACTTAACAGGATTCCTACTATTTAAAATATTCAGGTTTGCTTATACATATTCCACTGAAGTTCAAAGCACAGTATTTGGTTCGTTTAACAAATACAGACACTCCATTAGCCCTTCTCACTACCAGCTTCTCATCCCATATGCCTGCTTGATCCATCTGTCATGTTTTGTCAAATGTAAGCGCTCTCAGGGAGCAGCCATGATTTCACAGTGCATAGTAAAATGGGACTTCAACCTGAATAGCCACTGAACCACAGGGTAAAGTTTTAATAATAGAAAAACAAAGGGGAACCTCTGTAGTCATGAGGACTACAGACAGGGAAGAATGGCTACATCAATGTAAATATGTGATGTACAATAAGATATCTAAATCTTCACTAAGTGGATTACATATGGATGATAATATCAGGTTAGATTATACTGTCAGTATTCTGTCTTTGAAAATACCCAATAAAAGGTGTTGAG
Source organism: Netta rufina (assembly GCF_964035555.1). Lineage (NCBI taxonomy): Eukaryota > Metazoa > Chordata > Aves > Anseriformes > Anatidae > Netta > Netta rufina. Next base: position 105,116,027 of record NC_140123.1, read on the forward strand.
AATAAACCTTAGTTGGCCAAGTATTCTGAATCCTTTCCTGGTGCTTACCTCCTTGACTTAAAGAAAACAACGAAAAGAAAAAAAGCACATAAAAATTTATGAATGTAGCATTTTAGAGTAGAAATGGATGATACTGCAATTTAAATATGTATAATTCAGCAATCTGGCCACATTTACATACTTCAATTAATATTCAGGATGTCTCCATAGTAGTAGTAGGAAGAAGAACTGTTTCAGTAGTTATTGTCAAGATTTATGTATTTATATACATATAAATATATTTTTCCCTCTCTGAGCTTATACAAATGAATAAACACATATGTAAAGAGCATACACCTATAGTAGAAATCTATTAGAAATCTGTTATCTATTATATAGTAGAAACCTGATTGTGAGTATGGCTTGTGAGTATGATGGTCCAAATAAGTTTTACCCTGTTTTTAAGAGCTGTCTTTTTTCTTTTACGTTTCAATTTGCATCTAATAAAATAATCTTCTTGAAAATTTCGTGTTTCTTTTTGTAACATAATAATCATAAATTACTGTAATTATGGTACTAAAATTTTAGCATGTAATATTTTATTTTATTTTTCTACTTGAGTTATTTAGACTGCATGCATGTCAAGGTAGTGCATAGCAATGTAAGAACAGCTGTACTAGTTAAGTTATATAGCCAGTATCCTCCTAGGGGAGTAATCAGTAAAAGTGCTTAGGATAAGAGTTTCATAAAAGGCTAGCTATTGAGCATTTTCTTAGTATATTCTCTAATTTTCAGACAGTCTGTGGCATAGACATTTCCAGAGCCAGAGGCTGCATGCACATCTTTGGGCTTAATGGCCGTTAATGGATCTTTTTTCCTAATCATTTGCCTAATTATTTTTTTAACTCATTTATCCTTTTGGCCTTCGCAACATCCTGTGGCCATGAGTTCCACAATTTAATTATGTGTTATGTGAATAAGTACTTCCTTTTGACCCTGGATGCATTAAGAATAGTTTATCTGTATTTCTTTATTTCTTTTCTTCTCCTCTCACCTTCTTTTCACTCTCTTTTCTTTTATTTTTTTTTTCCTTCCCCCTCTTCTTACCTTGATGCCTGTGCAGTAAGATGATTGCTTTGAAACTTTGGTCTTTAGATTTTTACCTTGGTGTTCTTTGAAGTGGTCCTTTTTCATGTTGACATAAGCAAGTGTATGGACTCTAAACTGTACATGAAGGTTGACTGTATCCCAAAGCATAGACAAAATATATTTCTAGTCCAGCCATACAGTATTTTAATCCTTTTTGTTTACCAGAACTTTCTCTCTTTTATTTTTGGGGACTGTCTGTCCACAATAAACTTTTGTGGTCTCATTTTTTATGAATCTAAACCTCTAAGGGTTTTGAAGAAGAAGGGACCTTGAAAGACAGGAAGAAGGAAAAAAAAGTAAGAGAGGAAAATACTATAAATTTAAACTAAAAGGCCACAGAAAGACTAGATTCGGCCCAGACAGTATGTGAGAAAAAGAAAGTCATTCTTCATTTTTTCCTGTTAGATAAATCCACTATGGTCATTGGCAGATCCAGCTTTACTCTGCAAATGAAGGGAGTTGTTGCATCTGTCACTGGTGAATTTGGCCCAAAGGAATTAGGCATAATTGAAAGTCAAGATTTGATCATTATAAATAAGGAAGTCAACTTCTTTAACAGAAGTGGAAGCAGACAGGAGCTCTGGATGAGTATAACATGCTTCAGAATTGAGTTATTTTCAGTAAATAACTAAGTGTGGACTTACAGCAATACCTGAGGTGCTGAGGTCTGAAAATGTCAGCTTTATGACTTTTGATTTAGTCTGACAGTGGCAGAAGAAATAAAGCAAAGAGTAAGTCTGATAAAATCTCTGAAGCTAAGGTTTTGTTTCAGGCTAACTGAAAGAATCACTTCTCTGGAAAATGTACTTTATTTTAATATGACTGCTAGCTTTTTTGTGCCAGTTTTATTTTAAATTTTTTCTTCATAGTTCTGAGGCAAATGTTCTTTCAATGGTCTTGTGGGCCAGCCTCTGCTGACCATAAGACAATAAATTATAATCCATAATGTGGATAATATCCTTCTTAGAGAGATTATCACAAATTATTTCACACCCTGTTGAGCATATCATGACTCCTGGTGTCATGCTTGGCAGTTCACTGTCCTCCAAATGCACTGCCTGGTGGTTTCCTACATCCTGTAGTTCCTGACTTCTTCATGTCTCCTCCTGTTTTGCCATCAGCATGGAAGCAAAAGTCTATGTGTAATGCTGAAGCTATGAAATGATATTTCAGAACCTTAGAGTAAATGTACAATCTTCTAGTAAGCTTTTGATACATTGTCCTGTAAATCCTTAATTTGGCTATATCACATATTGGCTGCTCCACTATTTGAGAGCTTAATCATTTTATATTATTGCACCTGAAATTGTTCTTTAATAGGAAAAGTAATATAGCTCGATTATCTTATGCAGATATGAGGTTTTTATGAGGCTGTTTTTCAGTGAGCTAGGCCTGCTTGTAAAACACATAATCTTTTTTTAACTAAAGAAATATGCAATAAAGCTAATAGAATATGTATCTTATTAGATTCCGTTTGTGGTAAATGATGATGATCTATGCAATGTGAATTGTACTGTCTCATCTCCAGCATGTTTTGAAAGGACAGCTGAGTCAACTGGTGAGTCTAATTATTCCTTGAAAGGGGAAAAAAATCATAATGAAAATATATTTCATGCCTGATTTGATGTCACTGATAGACCAGCAACAAGGTCTGCTCCCTGGATTTGAAGGGTCCTTAGGCTCCTGCCACATAAGGAGGCAAAGGGTTGGTGGAAGCAACTTCCTGCTTGCTTTTTCTTGCGTGACTGGAGTTTAGCAGCTCAAGTCTACCATTTCCTAAACATTTTCTTGTTATGTTTAGGGTTTTGGAGCATTGGCATAGACAAGGAATTCAGAATTAAAATCAGGACAGCCTCAAAACATAGCTGACTGAAATGTTTATATGCTTCACAACATATCCTGTCATCATAGCCAAACTTCAAGGAACAGATGATTTCTGCTTGAGAAAACTATATTATGAAAATCTGGAAGGGGCTCAGTGTTACGAGTTGTTTAGACTTCTTAAGTTGCATTGTTTAGTGTAAAACTTGAGGATACTGTTCCTTTTCTGGGAAACATGTAACAGCTTGCTATTTCAAACCAATGGATGGTTCATACATGATATTAAAAACTAACTTATTATCAGTGTAACATTCATGCCGTGATGGACCATTCAGAATCCTGGGGGGGGGAAGAGGGGGGGGGGGATTGAGTAATATTGTCTTAGTTTGTAGCATTTTAGCCTATGACTTATTTTTAAATGTCCACTGAATAGGAAATAATGCTAATCTAAATATTTTATTCAGCTAAGAAGCAACTTATTTTAGGTTTGCCTTTAAAAGTCCAAAAGTTGTGTTGGATTTTAGAGCTGATCTCTATCTTTCATTTGCAACCACAATACTACGGTAACAACTTTTACACCCCTGTTTCTAGTGAAGCCGGGCTTTCACTAAAGGAGTCCTAGGACTTATTAGGAAATGGAAATACTCATCTGTATTTTTACAAACAGCAGCAGTTGTCGACACAGTATGTTAAAATAGAGAAATAATGCTTATAGAGAGACTTATCAGAAAGGTAGGGCCCTCTCACAGGGGACTCTCATGTTCCAGTATGCCATGCCAACACTCTAATTTGATAAGTTTTAGGGAAGACAAACCATCAGTGCCTGCTCTAGTTTGCGCTGTTGGAATCCGAGCTTTCCCTTGTGGTAAAACAAAACAAATGGACAAAAAGCATGTGTATACATATACACACACATATACATGTATATACAGGTATATATGTGTGTGCATATATGTATATAAAAATATTTTTATATATTTTTAAACAGAATGGGTCACTGGTACTTTGTAAACTTTGTAAATTTTGTTTACTTTGTTAAAATAAAATAAAATATGTCTTTTTCTTGCCATCTAGAAAGAACTTAATTTCTCATCTTGTTCTTTCTCACACTCAGTTCTTCTTTTTTCTAGTCTTGAAGTCATAATTCAATTCTACTATCACAAATCTTATTCTTTGATGATAGTTTGATGTGTCTTACACTATACAGAATTGACATAGAACATGTGGTAGATTACTAAGCATAGAGGCATTGGCTAGGACTGCTGCAGAAAAGCTATCCACGCTACCACTAGGAGTATCACTAAAACTAATAGACAATGAATATTTCATTAAATACAATAATGAAATCAATAGCTCTCCCCAAATCTACTAAATTCTGAGTCAAATATTGTTGCTGCTGTATGAATGCTTTATTCCTTTTTTGTTTTTAAATAAGAATGACAACTGAAAAGCAACAAGCTTTACTTAGTAATTTCTCTTAGGGGATATTACTGATGCTGACTGATGTTTGAATACAAATGCTCTGGTCCGATGAACATATCCTTGATGGGTATGTAAAAGTATTCTACACATATCTAGAAATATTCTAGGAATACTTAATGGGGAGTAAGAAAATTGAAAATTTTCTATGGAAATATGTATTGAATCAAATCTGGGTAAAGTAGTGATTACTTTTGTTTAGTATTTTGCATATTTTTTGTGCAGTATTTTGGAATCCGTATCCTTAGTTTAGAGATGGTGTTATAATTTCAGTTAATAAGGGCATTGTATATTTACAACTCTAGGCTGTGCCAAGTTGTGGTACTCTGATTGCACTACTGCTCTTATCCAGACCTTGTATCCTGACCTCCGTGTTGTGGAAATGAGGGTCTGCAGATAAGACCTTGATAGGTGCTTGCTACTTGAACAATACAGGGCTGGGATGCAGTACACATCTTAAGACCTGATCACACAAAAGCTTCCCACTGCTTTCTGATGTTATTCAGGGGCCTTCAGACCCCTGAGTTCAAACACACCTTGAGCAGCTGGGCACAATATGCTTCTCTGTGCTGTCATCAGGTGTCTTCACCACTGCAGACCTATCAACTCCTCCTTCTCAGGAGAGAGAGAATAACAAGCCAATGAGTTGTAGATATACTTGCCCAAAATTAGTGGTTTTCCTACAGATTGCACTTGAGCTATTTCACCAAAAATAGCTGATGAAAACTGTGAACATCAATCTTTAGGAAAAATTAGGATCTAGATCTAGGCTCAATCCTGTTTCTGTCTGGAATGCATTTAAACAAAAATCAAACCCATCCCATGCTGCTCTAAAGGTTTGCATTACAGTCACGTACTTGTTTTATTTTTGAAGTAGTCTCTTACAGCATTTATGCAAAAGTTCTCTGCTGTTTCTCCTGTAGAACATCACTGTCATGGGATACAAGAACAGCTAGAATTTCAGGCACAGGAAAGGGTCAAATATCATAACTATTTGTACTTCTGTGAAAGACAACAGAACACAAGTTCACTGATTTAAGCCTGTGCTGCAAGCACATTTAAATGTTGAATACACATCTGAACTCCATCCCACTATTGCCCACGTGCCTTCACAATCTAAGCAAAAATTCTCCCAAACACACAATGCAATTGGTACTTTCTCTGCTGTGTTTATTCCATGTTTTAAAATTAGTACAAGTAAAATATGTAAGTAACTTAGTGATTGCTTGAGTGGTATAATTTTTGATGTTTTGGAGTGTATTTTCTGATTTTTTTCTTTTTATCTGTTTATGTATTGAAGTTGAACTTTTTCTTCTGTGAGAGCATTTCTTAATTCTTCCCTGGTGTTCTCAATCAGTTCAGTCTTTATTTAACTAATCTTCTGTAGTTCTCCACTTCTCCATGGCTAGTATTTACTGCTAGCTGGGTCTCCTAAAATATAAACAGAAAAATAAATGCTTCAGAGTTGCTTAGAATAAATATTCTACGTTAAAACCTTGTCTGCCCCCTCCTTACAGTGAAGAAAACTACACACAGCTTCTCCTAGTCTATATGCCTGTTTAAGGTGGTTCAAGGTGATCTTAAAATTTCACATTTTAAATGCTAACTTTGTTTCCTTGCAGTCTATGGGCAGCTATGGAGATTTAGGTTTCCCATCTTTGATTTTATCACTGTGTGGCTTCCAGGAACTAGAGACTACTAGAAAAACACCCTAGTTTTGATTATATCTACTTTTTGGATTGGTAGGTAGCATTTAGCTAATATATTTTTGAGGAGGCTGTAGGAACAAGTTTACTATGCTTTTAGTTATCAATAGGGGTGCTAGAGTAAACAACAAAAGTGGTTTATGATGATGGGAGAAGTCGTGGCACTCATTGCACTGCCTGAGTTTCCTGATCTGAGTTTCCTGATCCTGTCCTAAGAACTGGGGGAAATTCACATAAAAAGATATGGAGCTATTGATACACTGCAACAAACTGAAAACTAAATGATAACATTTACTAAATGCAAATATGACCCAGAAAACTACAGCTACAACCAGGTCTCTCCTATTGTTTTTCAAAATATGACAATGGTTAGGCTATGTGGGATAGATAAATGTCCAGTTGTCATTTCATTTCACTTAAATCCACTTGATCAAACTAGAAGAACTAAATGCAAACTGGCAGTCACTCTTCCTTCTAGGAAGCTAGTCGATATTTAGTCCATGTGCAGCAGATGCGTAGCTAATGCAATAAATATGGTTCTTCAATTTTCTATATATAAAGATGAAAACACCAAGTATTTTTTAGCTCTCTCTTTGCATTTCACAAAGAGATGGATTTATCCTGTATTCCATATTTGAAAGGCAGACAATTGCCGTAAGTGATTCCAAATACTTTTGGACACTTGTTTATTAGCATAAAAGATTAAAGCTTTGTGAATAAACATAAAAACTCTGCAATTCAGAGAACCACAGCTTTGTAACTTCAGAAATCCACTTGTGGTAGCTTCTTGAGCTAATATATTTATAATCCATACATTGAAGTTATTCAGCACTTAACTGTTTTATAAATACCATTAAGCATATTAATCAGCAAGCTTTTGTGATTTCATTCATATTGAGTCCACTAGAATTCCTTTCACTTTGTAAAGTCAATCTTTCCTTTTCCTATGGTGTTTTGGGGGGTATCAGCTTAGTTAATTTCTCCAGGGCTTTATATCATTCTCCCCCACTGCATGCAAGCAACAAAGAAAATGCAAGAGAGGTTGAAAAACAGAATACAAGATGAGTGTTCAAAAATACTTCAGTAGTTCTGGTCAGATTTTTTTTTTTTTTTTTTTTTTTGGTAGCAGAGTGAAATATCCTGTTCCACATAAACTGGGTTACTCAGCCTTGTGTAAACTAACCTTGTGCACTTTCCTTCAATTTTATCTATGCATTGATCATACTTCAGTTTAATTAGGGTGAAGGTTTCTACGTTACAAAATGCAATATAATATTAAGCATGTACAAGTATTTGGCTAGTCGAATATCTGCATTTTCACTTGTGAAATCAATTACAGTTTGAAAAATACTGGAAATTAATGAACCAATGTGTATATGAGAAAAGATTTTATGGTCATTTAATGAAAAGTGCTGGCTTTTTTAGGTACAAACTGAATGTTCACTCAGATCGATAGCAGCTTAGGGTAAGGGTTATCTAACCTTCTCACATCTTTCTGTTGTTTACTGCTTGGTAGAGTAACACCTTTCTCAGCAGGGAACGAATGAAGAAAAGTTTGTCAGTGCTAGAAAAGAATTAATTGGTTGAGGTCATTAAGGAAAATCTGAAGTGTCAGTGAAAAGTTTCTCCATGAATTCTAAAAGCATGCAGAGACCCGCCAGTGTGGGGTAAGTGTATTTACTACAATTACTAAACAGCCAGGATATTTATGGCTGAAGAATTTGACTTTCTCTTCCCTTCTCTCCTGTTATATGAAAAGTTTCATTTTGCAGTAGGTGTGATATGACAATGTCTATCTCAGAAACCAGCCTGCAGCAGTAATGTTCACAAGTTTCTTCCCATATTAATGTTTTCTTACCAGGCTGAATTGACATATTCATATGCAAACACTGGAAATGTAAAGTTTAGCCAAGCACAGGTAACTTTAATGTATGTTTTTCCCTGTGCCCTTTTTATTTGTGTTAGCAGATTACTTTCTCTCTCTCTTCTAAGAATATTATGCTTTTTATATCTCAATAGCCTGCCCTGATATAAATAGCCTGCAACAGATATAAAATAAGACGATTTTGCTGATTTTTCTGAATATTGCCACTGGAGACCAGGCTGAAGTAAAAACTCTCATCAATATGGAGCATTGTATGCATTTTGCAACTAACAGAAAAAGTCTAGCTTTCTTGTCCTCTTTCAAAAATCCAAGAGACCTTGATTCTGCATATAAAAGCTCTGGCAATAAGCCTGCAGATCTCTTTTCTAAGTGTATGCCAAGAATTTAAGTTGAAAATTTAAACAGAAAAGATTTGGGGCAATATGGATAAAAATTCTGTCATCTCTTTTCCCCAACTTTAAAACCCATTCCTTTTATGATATCGTAATCTCAAAAATATATGCAATATTCTTCAAAGCTTTCCTTCACTTTAGCAGCTGTTCTTGATAAGAAAACAAAGAAAGATAAAAGAGCTCTCTGGAAAAACCTTTGTTTTTAGCAAATAAATAAATAAATAAAAATATTTCCCTGCTCTTCTTTAAAGACCATGTATTCAATACCTAATTCTATTTATATGGGTCACTAATCATTATGGTTTTGTATTGTACTGTCCAGTTCCTGCGGTAGGTCTTAAAGCAGTTAGCCATTGTGGGGAGGTGACATGCTATTCATCTGGCAGCGTTTCCCTTTGTTTCAGGAACTGCAGTGCTGCATCAGCCAGGATCACTACTGAAACAATCTTTTCCTCATATTGCTAACAGTTGAAGTTACTGTACTGAGGTTTTAATAAAAGAGAAGGTGGGATAGAAAATTGGCTTCAAATGCGGGCAGTGAGTACATTGAAGGATAACAGAGATGTTGCCTGTTTAAAGGCAAGGGGAGGAAAGGAGCTGATATGAGGAGGCCTTATAGATAAGTTTTACAGGTGGAAATTCTGAAGTTTCTTTGGAAGCTTAATTATTAGAAAGTAGTGTATTCTCCATATAATTTTCTCATTTTGAAGTTAGTTTTTTCACTCTTGCTTTTCATTTTTACAGATTCCTTAATTATGCAGGTGGGTTTATTTCTTCTCCTTGTGGTATTTCAATATACAGGCATGTTCATAGCTGAGTATGTTCTTCTCAGATGTAATTAGAGTATAATACTGTGTCCCTGGTGAATGGTAAAGAGCTGTTAATTTACACTTAGGAAAAATATTGTGTATAGAATCACCTGAAAACACACATTTCTTGCTGTTTTATGTAGAGGTGTAGTACTCAATATTATTAATGGCGTGTTTTGGTTTAGTAGACAATGCTGCTATGTTTCAACACTTAGATACATTCAAAAGTAGATCCTGGTTTAAAAAACAACAAAAAAAAAAAGCCATTTACTTAAATAGCCTACATGGCAGGCAAGTATATGAGAGTCAATGGAAATCAATACAAAATGAGACATTTCTACCACCGAGCTTTTAGAAGAGATGTATAGACAAGGCTGTTAATTGGTTTTCAATGGAATCGTTTTCAGTGTTGTTCATAATTATTCAGTTGTGTGTATTCTCAGTCCACTGTAATGCCCCCTCTTAGCTTCCAAACTGTTCGCTTTCAATTGAACATTTATAACAAATGGCATTAATTTTCAATTTTCTAGCAGTACATTTTCTATAAGGTATATTTCTCAGTACCAAAAGGCTGTGTTTTCAGTGTCTCTTCAATTGCCCTAACTTTTTACAAGAAATATGTTGTGAGCAAAGTTTAAGAAATAATTGATAGTTTCTAGTCTCCAGTTCAAAATATTTTAGTGGTCATAATTATTCATACAGGTTTTCGATATGCCACGTCTGAAGTTGTTGCCCACTTCCTTTCCAAAAATCCCATGGGAATAAGCCCTGATACATGTGTCTCTCCTTCTGCCTGTTCCTCTCCCATCAGAGTGAATGATAATTAAACACTGACTATAAAAAGAAAGAGACATCTGTCCAAGAATGTCATCATAATTTTTAGAAGTTTGGTCAACTTTTGCTGTACATTCAACTTACTGGCTAGATCTGGCCATGTTCTGCTTAGACAGGGAACTAAATTACTGTGTAATATAACACACTTTAGTTGTGCTACAGGGGTTATGCCTGCTTTGAACACAGTTTAATTTAAGCAGCAGAACAGTGTAGAGATGCCTAAAATATATCTGCCAACTCTAGGCATGTCAGTTCAACCTCCATTACCCTGACGACTTTGTGCATGCTATATATAACTACAGTGTGGGATAGCAAGTCCTGCAGCAGGGGAAAGATTTTCACTGGAAACAATTCTGTGAAAGCTTTTAGGAATATAAGCTGGGAACAGCCATAGAAGTAAGGCTGAATACAAGCTGAGTTCAAAGACAGAAAAGATACCTAAACTTAGAAGAATGCTTCATCCCTCAAATAATACAGCGTGAAAAACATATACATTTTGGATGGGAGAATAATTTTAGCCTACAAACATCCCACCCCACCCTGATTTGGGTCACATAGAAGTTTCTTGCTGCTATTTTGAATTACATCGAACACACTTATAAATAGGTGAAATAAAACTTTTTTTTTTTTTTAATAACTATATCTGAGAACGATATAGTAAACCATAATAAAACATTTCTAACAATATTAACTTAAAATTGTGTTTTCTCAGATATTGAATATTAAGAAAATAAGAAAGATCCAATGCATCAAACTGCCCTTCTGAGTCAGCAGATTGATTTAGCCCAGTATCGTGCATCTTGGAGTAGCTGATCAAGACAGTTTAAAAGCAGACTATGTTCAGATCTGTTGCCAGCATACTCTTCCATCAGACGATATTCTATTTATCTGCTTCACACCATTTATGATCTCCTTTTTAAACAACAAAACAACAAAATAATCCCCTACCAGTTGCCTCTATTACTTGTAGCTCTTCTTTGCAGAAATTTTTCTGTAACTCCTACCCATACTTGTCATCATTCTATGTTTATATTACTTGTACCATATAATTTTTTCAGATAGCATAGCCAGAACTGCACGCAGTAATTAGTGTGGGCACACCAACGATTTACAAGCAGTTTAATATATCTTTGTTTATATCCAGATTTCTTTCTCAATATCTCCCAACAATCTGTTTGCCATCTTGATGACTGTTGATGACAGCTAAACCATGTCCAACATTGTATATGTGTGTTTAAAAAACAAAAAACAAACAAAAAAAAAAAAAACAGAAAAAAACACAAGCATTAATTCATGTTTATTGATAATGAATTACAGTTACTGTGTTATTTATCACTGGCTAAATTCATTTGATCATTTGGGGCTCTTATTCAGTTTTTCCAAATACAGTTTTAACTTGACCATAATGAAGAATTTTGTATCATCTGCAAGCACTAGCAACTTTTCTGATGGCATGTGAATGGAATGGAATAAAGCGTATGGAATGAAATGAATGAGACAGATAACCACAGCAAGGAGAAGGTGATGACTGTTAGACATGAACACTTTTTTTCTGAAGCAGTCATCTTAAGTTACTGCTTGCAAAGACTATTACACACTGCATTTTCTTGTCTGTGTTTCTGAGGAGTGTAGTTCTGAGGAGCTACTTACTGTGGGAATGGAGGTTTTACAGAATTAGAATCCATGCTTTTCTGCAGCTAGAAAATGTGTCATAGAAGAAATTGTTACCTAGAAAAAGAGAGAATCAAGCCTGTTAATGGATGACTTTAAATAGTGATGCATCCTACAATTTGGTCAGGATTGCTGTTTATATCATGCCACTCCCAAGGCTTAGCTCAGTATATTGTCATCCCTTTGTTACCACATTAAGGTATGCGGTCATATCTATTCAGGACTACGTTACACTTCCTATAATGATGTATACTGAAGTACAATGAAGGTAACATTTAAGCATTATTTTTTCCCTTTGACAGAAATATTGACAAACTAATTGTATTCTGATGTCTCAGGCTTAGGCTTCACCCCAATTGACTCTCTCTAACCTTATATTTGCTTGCATAAACACTATTGAATCTATGGGAAAGAACTGTCCAAAACTGGTGTACTTGTATAGACTTTGACAAAATTAAATATATTTAATTCTTGGGAAGTTTCAGTGAAAAGTTTGATATGACGTATCTAGGTCTTTGGCTAGCATGAACAAGAATGTTCCTGTGTTCTGCTGAGGGATAAGAAAAGAGGACATGGAATGGATGAATGTTTAACTTTCAGTTGTGATAGATCATTTCTGAATTTTACCATTTCTCTTTCAAATAAGGATATATTACCCAAATAATGACCTTTCCTTTAGTGATCTATTGTCTTATACATGGTTTTATTAACTACTGTAAACTGGGCTTCTGTGTTCTGTTATTAATATACGTTTTAATTATATGTTATATATGTTATATACGTATTATATGTAATATACGTTATAATTATATGTTATAATATTAATATTATATTTCCAGGACTTTTGTCTCTCCAAAAAATGTGTGGTTGTATTCTTTCAGGGTGCATGGTAAGAAGTGTTGACTTCACTTCTTCAGATAGTTCGGTACAAGAGCATAAGAATAGTAATACTGGCTGTGACCCAAGTTCCTTCTCTTCTGGCAATATTCTATGTAAAATATTTTTTAAGAAAGATTATAATAACCTAACAGATGGCTTGTGTAGGATAATCTGACACTGATCACTTATACTTAAAGGTCGCTTTAAACCCAGAAGTATAATTCATTTCCCCATTTTTAGTGCTATTTATCATAACCAAATATTATTTTATGTATAGCTATCTCTGAATCCTATATTTCTCATGTTAACAGCAGTCGGTTCTTCAGTCAAATGAGATCTCTTTATGAAAAAAATTCTATTTTCTGAAATTTTCTTTTTCTCATGTTATCATATTAGAAACTTTACCATTTTTTTTTTCTCAGCAATAAATCTCATACTTTTTCGATCCTGACATTTCTTCCAGATTCATGATCATTCTTTAAGTTCATGATTTATCCCTACGTACCTCATTTCCAAAGGCTTCCAGATGAATTTTAACTATCACTAATAAAATTGCTTTTCTTTTTGCCATATTCATGAATTTACTTCTTATTTTTGTCCCTGACACACCTCTAAGCAATATGAAAGGAAGCTTAATCAGTGTGAAAAAGCTTTTGGGAATTAGGAGACCTAAGTTCAAGTACTTCCTGTTGATCAAATCAGAAACTTTCCCATAATCCTACCTGCAAAATGTGTAGTTGTTCCTAGCTCACAGAATAGTGAAAATAAGAACAGTAAAGGCTACAAGAACCCAAATTATATAAATACCACAATAAAGTTTCTTGGATAGAGAATGCTACAGAAGTGCAGGTTAACCCTGTTTGACTATGGGCAGCCAGGACAGTGTTTTGAATCTAATTGTTTTCTGAGAAAATATGAAATTTAAAAGATTTTGACATGTAAAAGTATGTAACTGTTCCCTTCATTACAGGCATGTATATTATATATATATATATATATATATATATATATATATATATGAAGTTGAAATACAAGAAATTATAATTCTGCCTGGCAAAACCAGATTAAGCATTAAAACTATGACAGGAAGGTTAGCTAGACAATGAAATACAGTATTGGCCTCTTTCTCACCCCATAAGAGCTTCTTTAAAAAGCATGCATAGATAAGGAAATCATAAACAGGAACCTTTTGTTGTGAAGGGCTTTTGGTTTAAAAAGCCTAAATAAATAAATAAATGTTTTATTCCTTGTTGAAGTAATCCCATAATCCTTAGAGAATGCTGTTTATTCTTCCTAAGGATTTCAAGGATGCTCCACACTTCCTCATGAACATATATCTGGGCCACACAGCATTACTGATGATAGAATTGCCACTGAGTATACTTTACCAGCTGATGCACTTCCAAGTACTTATCCCATTACGCTCTAAAACGTGTTCAGTATCTCATGCCTGTGCATCATTTTTCATTTCATCTTCAGGTGTATTTCAGAATCTCAGCAAGTCTTCAAAGAGTTGCATTATCAAATGCTGAAAAACTGTTTGTTAGCTTGTAAAAAGCTGTGTCCACCAATGTCAAGCAGATATACCTGATGCCAGGTTTCTCAGAATCATGAACAAAGTTTTCACAATGACAGTGCCTTTATCTCTTCAGTGTTTTCCCCTTGGCTCTTCTCCTTACAATAAATCAGTCTAAGTTACAGTTGATAGACGCTGGCCTGCCTGTAGCAAGGCAGGCTTTGGTCTAGATCTCAGTAGTGAGGTGACTTATTCCATAGCTAGAGGAAACTGAAGTTTGGGTTTGTCTTTGTGATGCTAATGAATTCTCCTTTGCTTTGGGATCTGGTGAGTTAGATGTTACATTTTTTGCCCTTTTTTTTCTTTAACAAGCCTTCACAAATTCCTGCTCTGAACAGCATTTTCATTTAATTTGATCTCTGTTTTCAAATTTATGGATGTGGTTCCCAATCAAGATGAATTCTATAAAGTAGTTTTGACATTTCAGCAATGAAGACCTTCCACCATACAAAGGTAAGCCTAAAAGACAATTTTTTGAAAGTTACAAGCAGCAGGAAAAACAAGTGCCTTTATATTAATATTAGGCTTAACTATAGTTTCCACTGTATGACTCAGCAATAATTCTGTTAGCAATAAGAAACTTCAGGGAGTATATTTCCAAGCAATTACTATACTTGGGTGATTAAAGTAATTCTAGATATGACCTTGTCCCATATAACACTGCTAGCAGTATATTATAATATTACAGAAGTGTATTGCTTGTCTCATCTCATTGCTTAATTATAAAAGGTATGTAGGAAATATTCCATAGATAGGAAGTGGAAACTTGTGGAACCAATTCCAAAATACCCTCAAATACAAAATTATGAAATAAAGTGTAAAGTATGACTCCTTGTTTTGCCACAATATCATCTATAATTTTATGATAAAATAAGCAAATAAAAAATTGCAGTCATAGATCTATCCATTTTGGAGCCATGCAAGATGGAAAGATCATAATATTACATAATAATACCCCTATTCTTTCTTTTTACTACTTTCTTTCTCTGTTATTTGAGGCCCTTTGTGTTAATGAAGTTAATAATATCTATAAAATGAAATAGTTAAATCAATAATCTGGTTTTCCTCAAAGACTTTCTTTCTCCTTGTATCAAAATTGAACCCAATTCAGAACAAGTACATTAGATTCACCTCTATTTCCTGTTCAACTTTCTTCTGATACGCACGTGACTGAGATTCAAACTAATTCTCGGGGAGGGGGGGGGGGGGGGAAGGGAGGGGAGGGAGAGTTACGTAGTCATAGATAGGATAGTCTTGTTTCTGTCTTCGTTCTAAGGATAAGAATATTATCAATATTCTGTGCTGTGGAAAAAAAAAAAAAAATGAATCCTGAAGGAATATGTGAACTGATTATCTATTCTTCCTTTGTAGAAAATGTGTATGCAAGAAATTTCAGTTATGACACAATAATATATATATATTTAGTCCTTATAGAAGTATTTATTCATCCTGCTCAAATGCCAGATGGAATAAATATGAGTCAATTCAGTTCAAAAATAAAAAAAAATGGGAGTTTATTTCACTATATAAAAATATAAACTTAAATTATTTTTTATGTGGCATTTTACAGGATTCTGAGGCTATAGTTCCTCAAAATTGTTTAAAAAGGCAAGAATTTGCCTATACTGAACTTAGACATTAATAATTGACGTATAGGGCATTTTCTAGAGATTAATAACTACCTGGGAGAGCTGATGGCCTGAGGCAAAGCCAAGGGCCATTACACCCTGGTTGGCTATTAAATCCCCAGGAAATTCCTAATACTAAGGTCACGATTGTTATTGCAGTCCCTTTCTAAAAAGGAAAACAATCTTGCTTTATTTTATTTCATCCAGTCCAATGCTTCATTTTTAAATGCTGTAAGTAAAATGATTTCAGTTACGTTGTTTGGACTTCTCTAGGAATCTAACTCAAAACCCCTCAATGTCAACAGAAAGTCACATTTTTGTTCTGACAGCCTGTGGATCAGTCCCTTCCTACCTGTTTACAGACAGCAACCAAAATACTTTTTATCTATCTAGTACATTACCAAGGTTAATTCTTTAAAAGGATTTTTTTTTTTTTTAAGGTTGGAAGAAAAATGGTACTCCCCCATATTGTTGTGAAAAATGGTAGATCAGTAAGAAGTACTAAATTGTATAATTTATTTTGCTAAATCATAGGCAATATGTGCAGTCTGTTCCAGCCGTTGCTGTACTTTGCGTGCAAAATCACCCATTTTATAGTGACTGGATGTAATTCACAGTACAGCACACCACAATAATATATAAGACGATCAAAACCAGAACGTAGTCAGTTCTCAATATGGAAATACCAGCATATTATTAAGGAAATCAATTACTTGGTAAAACAAGTAAGTCTGGCATCACAGAAGGAAAGGGGAAACAGTCATATTTTATTGTCAATAGAAGTCATGAAAGCATGCATATTAGATTAGAACTAACCTAATTGGAGATATGGGTGGCTTGTAGTACAGTTGTAGGAACAGGCGTTAATTTGTGTCATGCTACGGTATGTCACTACCACTTGAAATTCCATTGGGCAATATTAATTCAAACAGAGGTCTAGGCTACTAATAAATGAGGTAAATTGAGTCAATTACTAATTTCATGCTTTTCTGATTTTTGGTTTGGATAGATAATATCCACAGTTTAATGCACTGTCCTCTGGAGATCTTTGCCACTTATGAAGAACATGTGTTCAGAGAATTATTTATACTATTCAAACATTAACATTGCTCCTGTACCCAGAGCAACAGGACAAAGGCCCAGAAAGAAGTCAGGCTTAGTCTGCCTTTTCTTCTTGATGTAAATCTTTCGTTATTTTTGTTTTTCCAGCATTCAGGCAGATCTTTAGTTTCTCCTTGGTTATTGTTTTTCTATTTGCCTTTCAATGGCACAACCAAGACTTCATTCATGTGACTGGATTTCTTATCAATATCTTGCCACTACTTAAAGTAGTTGGGAAGAATATTTTTACCAGTGAAACCAGGCATGGACAGCATTTACACCCCTTTCCTGCAGGAGAGACCCCGAAGTTGGACTTGAATCCCATCCTCAAATGGGGATTCAAGGATTCAAACAGGGGTTCTCCTGTTTGCTACTTTTTTTGAGACAAAACTCTCAATATAGCACTGGCTCTGCCACTAAACTATTGTTCCTCTCCAGCCTGTGACTGTCAACTCCAGCAGCTCACTGACTAAGTCTAAGTCTAAGTCTAAGGAACACCCTGTGATCCACCAGTTCATTTCCAAGTATGGGACATGTGAGAAAACCCACTTCTAATAGAGACTTCTACTAAGTGTCTCTCACTGTAATGTAAAATGCAAAACGTCTGTTTGAGAAAAAACAAAGCAAAATAAGCATGATGTTTTGACCTGTGCTGCAGAATTGTCTGCCTCTTACTGAAATGGCATGCTATTAAACCTTTCTAACTGAACTCACCACTTTTTAGTTCAAGATGTGTATCGCCTGTTGTAGTTTCTTTCCATTTTTCATAAATGCATGCCAATCACTTACAAAAGTTAAAATAAATCAGGTCATAAAGAAACCCAAATATAAACTACTTAATGGGGAATTGTACTGAGAAAAAATAACACTATGCAGAATACATGTATCGAGACAATCTTTCTCCTTGCTCCGATGGAGCAAGCTGAACATTTCTGCTTCTATTTTACCTATTCACCTTTTTTTTTTTTTTTTTTTTTTTTTGATTTAGATCTAAACTTAATGAAGTGACTTCAGAAACATTATTTTGTGAGTTGTGTGGTGTTTTTTTTTTCTCCTATTTGTACATTTTCCTCTGTAGAATATGTTCCAATCTGGCTTTTGCGCGTATAGAAGTTCAGTCTTTCAAAATCTTTAAAGTCCTAAGCAGAGAATGAATTGTGAGAGATAATGAGGGTAAATTATACTGAAAAAACCTTCTATACATATACAAATGTTGGGGTAATCAGGCTGATGGAAAAGGAAATACAGAAAAATGCAGACGGCAGCTAAATGACAGTTAAATGATCTGAAGCCACAGTCCCATCTTTCATGGTTCAGTACAGGTCATTGGGTGAGTTTTATTTTTTGCACTGTTCTTTGTCTGGATTTGTAAAATGAGTATTCATGCCTACATCTTGAGGAGAGGTTTGAATCCCTATATCTCATGGCCATAAATATGGCTATTCAAGTTATGTATCTATTCCCTTCAACCAGAACTTACATCTATTCAACATTACCATTTCATAACTGCAGACGTATTCTGATGGAGCTTTCCTTCTTTGTTTTTCAGAAAAAGAAAAAAAAAAAAAAAAAAGAAAAAAGAAAAAAAATTGCTTCCCAAAATACTGGCTTTATTTTCAAATAAAAAAATTTTGGGAGAAAAAAAAGTATGCATTAATTAATTCTTTCAATATGCAAGATCATCTCATTTTCAGTAAAAATCTTTTCCATCAAACCGTTTCCATGGAACTCAAGCTCATCATTGCAAACCAATACTGTTAATTTCTTTAGCATTGTCACTTGCTTAACGTCTTACTTAAGCACATGTTTTACATCATGGCACAGGGCTTTCTCTAGCACTACTTTTCTGAAAGCTTTTTTCAATGTAGCAATTGAAAGTAAGGAAGAAAAAAAAAACACTTCTGTGTGAAATATCTGTCTTCAAATTCAGATAAAAATGAATATGACAATGTATTAATATTAATAGTAACCTATGTGTAACATGAACATCTCAATAACTATTCATTCTCTAAGTTGATAAACCAACAATGATTGTATCATTCTGAAAAAAACGCTGTAAGGCTTTAAGTGCAGGGGAGAGACAGTGGAACTGAATTATGAAACAGATTGGTTCTCTGCTAGTACTTTGTATGTTTGTGAGGATATTAACCTCAGGATGGGCGTTGAGTGCCCCCTAATTACACACTCAGGTTATTTTCAAAAGCTTTTAATCGGACTTTCACATGACAGTGAACACGAAAAACATACAGATAAAAAGGGGCAATGCCTTTGAATTTACATGGGCAAATAGTATTTTCAGCATTCAGCAGTAATTTTTTCTGTTGACATTGTAGATGTGCGGTTTATGCCATCTGGGTCAATAACCTCCTTGTTTCAAGAAAAATGGCTTCTTTTTTTCTGGAATGTGTAACAGACAGTGGTGGAGATTAAACAGTAGTTTTTACATAATCTTTTCATTTGTGAGTTAAGAAGAGGTGGACAGGATGCATATAGAACTGTGTTTGTGGATTTTTTTTTTTTTTACCAAAGCTACCATTGCAGTGGAAATCTTAAAATAAATTACTTTTTCATCACCACCATTCAGAATTTTTTTACATTTAGTCAGGTTACAGGTTTGCTTAAACCCTTTCAATGAATTTAAAAGCATCAAGAAAGGGATAAAGTACAATAAGTACAAATCCATTTCAGTGCTGAAATTTATACAAGCTCCGTCAGAAATATTCTCCAGTCGTGACTTCAGAACTCCTCAAAAGGAATTCAAGTTCCACTGAAGTTAAGGGAAATGCTTCATTTGATGTCAGTGGGGACAGGATTACATCGTGGTGTTTGCCACCATGGATGCTAATTTTAACCCTCAGGAAAAAAACGTATTTGCCAGTGTCCTCAAAGCAGAACTTTGCAGTATTTATTATATGCTGGCTGCTCTCCAAGACAGTGCTACTTTTGTCTGCCAATTCTGACTGCATATAAATGAAATCTGGGTGAAGAACCATGAAGTTAGCCATTTTTCTGTCTTCTCCTGTGCTTTTAGCAGAGACTGATTTTGTTAGGTGACTAATTTTTGTTAGATGCTGACATTTTTTTAAAGAAAGATTCACAATAAGATATTATCACCAGCCTTCTAAGAAACTAAATGTATCCACTATCCAAGAAAAAAGAATATAGACATGACCACCAAATATATGTCATTTTTATTTGAGAAATGTTAGACTTAAACTATTTGCTGATTTGAAATATGGGTTTAATATCACATCTTAAGAGGTAGGAATTTAGAAGTTCAACTCTTGGTGTAATTAATTAGTTGTTGGTGCATGGTTTTTTACTGCAGTGTAAAATTTATGTCTAGAGAGAGGTATACTGAAGCTCTGGCAATGGCACATTAACAACTGCTCCCATAAGGCTCCTGTTGGAGTTTTCACAAGGGAGAACAACAGCAACATCCAATTAATGGTGTAAAAGCTGCCTAGTTAAGGCTTGCAAGCAATTGTGTAGGTGAATGATAAAAGATTTTCTTACATTTAGCATAAATGTGTGTAATACATTCTATGGTGGTGTTTGCTTTTTTTTGGTTGGTTGGTTGGTTGGCTTTTAGTTTGTTTGACTTGGAAAGTATGTCTCTGTGCCCAGGAGGAACACAGGTCTGCCCAGCATATGTATTAAGAAATAAATTTTTAAAATTTGTTAGCATGTACTTGCTGTGGAGATGTTTATGAAATGTAACTTGTAAAGTATGTGTACATATGGCCTCCTCTGTTCTGAACAAAGGAAGTAAGCAGCTGTATAAAAGAGTAGATAAATACTATTAGCAGTACCAGGTGCTCATCTTGGTTTAGTCTGTGTTTTGGATGTAAACAGTCCCTAATTTTTGCCAAAGCTCTTAGGAGTGAAGAGAGAACTTCCCTCTCTGCTACTCCTTAAAAGATAACCAGTTGTCCAGTAGATTTAGTGATACAAGTCATAACTTTAACTCATGCAGTTTTGTGGACAGCCTGGATATGCAGATGGCCCTGGCATATCATTTTGTCAATGATGTAAATCACTTCTCATTGAAACATAGCATCCCAAGCTGTTGCCATTTAATTGTTCAGTTTATACAAAGTAAATGCCAGAAGAAAAATCTGAACTGCTGGCATGCTTATTCTGTGAGGTGCTACTTGTTTATGGCTTGTTTATGACACTGTTTTGCCACCTCATTTGACTTATTTCTGTCAGTTTTGGTGCCTTCATAGCTCTTTGGTTTGCATTCTTTTATTTTAGCTCTCTGACCCAATCCAATAAAATGTTTAAATTTCCTATTTCATATCGAAATAATATATATTTTACTTAATCTGTGGCTCTGTAGTTTCCTAGAATGGCTGGTCAAAATAGTTTCCTAACTCTCTACCCAATAAATTTATGCAGATTTGAAAATTTCTATTTGTCTACAAAGTGGGAGTCAAACAGGGGGAAAAAAAATAAATGCTATCTTAATATCATAGCAAAGTCAAAGTAAATAGGTTTCCTTGTGCAAACAGGTAAGATTTCACACTTTGTACAATGAACTAAAAATCTTACTTTTTCTTTTCCAGAAAGCATATGTTTATCTCCCATTCCTCTGGTCACATTTTCTTTCTTAGATCAAAACATTGCCTTTTAGATTGGGAAAGAGGCCATCTTTTCCTCTGTATGTGTACCATGCAGAACATACTATGGATATAATTCAGCTACACTATAATCTATGTTTTGTGACACAAAAGAATGCATTTGCTTAACTGCAAGTGACAGAACTGGATCATAAGGAATATGCTGGCTAACATGCCTTTAGTGTGCAGCAAACATAAAAGTATATGATGCAATTAATTAGGAACATATTGGAAATATCTTTGTGACTGTGGTGGATTTAAATGGCAATGAAAAGATTAGCTCCTTGGTCAAGCCTCTTAACTTAATGACAAATGTTGCAATGGGATAGTATTAAATACTCTGACAAGTATGCTCATTCAGGCTGGTAGTGTTAGAAATAATGCTTTAGGTGCATTTAAAAATACAGTGGTTGGGCTGCAGGAAAGTGGGGCCTGAGAGAAACAGAGGCTGTGGAAATAAAAATAAACTGATGCATCAGCTTCTCCACTCGACTTACATTGTAAGAGGATTAGGTAGAACTACTGATTGTATAGTTCTGATAGCATAGTTCTGATAGCATTTAATTGGTTGAATTTTAGAAATGGAATTGAAGTCCACAGTGCTCTTGGACTTTTGGTTTAACTCTTAGGTGTGGGATCAGGAATTGGATTTTATCATTGTGGGTCCCTTCCAGCTCAGGATATGCTATGATTCTACTCTGGTTGTAGCAATTATAGGAAAGCATTACAAAACAGAACACTATATTGACACTTTATTTTTGCCATTTCATATTTTTTTCTTCCAGCTGTCAATCCATTTGGTCTGTTTATTGATATCCTTATTTTTCAATTTTCATGGGTGACTTGCTGTGCTTATCCCACTGATACCTACAAGTGTCATAGCTTTAGTTGCGGAGGTAGGAATTTGGTTATGATAGGATTCATGTACTTTAGATTAAAAATTCTTAAGACTATATCAAATCTGTATATTTAAAAAGCAGGAGAAGTGCATCATACCTTTCAAGACATATAATCACATCAAAATTCTAGTAAAGGAAAAAGGAATAGGGAAAAGAACAGGTCAGAAAAACAAATCAGGGTTCAGAGATAATGTACAAGTCAAGATGAATAAGGTCTTGCAAAGAATGTAAAAAATAAACAGAATAATTATTTCAGTCATGTAAGTAAAAGGAGAAAATGGAAAGAGTCAGTATGCATTACAAGTTCATTATATTTCAAAACTAAATAATGACTTCACCTCAGCTTTTAAAAAGGAAGATGGTTTTGACCATGGAAGTAAATGCAGAAGGCACTGTGAGGGCATGAGAAATTCCTATAGGTGAAATAGAAATGAGTTTATAAGTAGTGGTTGTTCTTTGCCAAGTGAGCAGAAGAATCTTCATTTCAGAATTCTAACCAAACTGGTATGTGGAGCCATAGGTCACAAGTGTTTTCAATAAATGTATCAACTAAGATTTCACCAGGCTTGGTAATTTTTATACTTGGGGAAAAAGAAGGGAAATAGTATATAATAATAGTCTGACTACAGGAGTATACAAAATTCTAAACAATTATATCTAAATTAATTTTACTACAATGTATAATGTGGTGTACCAAACGTATATCATGTCAGTCTATACTGATAGTATTCTTTGTTTCCAGACAAATGTTTCAGACTTTAGGTGGACCATGGCAAGACATTCTTAAACTGCTATATGAACAAGTATTATTTAAACTGGAGAAAGTCAGAGTTAGTAGGGAAAAAAAAAAAAAAAGGAAAAAAAAAAAAAACAAACACGTGTATATATGAGGAACTGGATAAAGAACAAATAGCAGCTGTGAGTAGTACTGAGGACTTAAGCATTAGACAAAGGGGATCTTAACCATTTGTTTTGGACATAAGTCTCAGAACTGATTTTAATTGCATTTTATGAGGATGTTGATTAAAAAAGGGGATCATCCTGACAAGATCTGTCAATGAGAAAAAGAAAGTAATATAAATACAGAAGAGAATTGAGGTACCATATAATAGAAATGTATGATATAAATTATACGAAATTCAGTAATACAGAAGGCAAGGGTTTCTGTTTGGAGTGTGAGACTTTTGGAGTATGGAGAAATGCCTTAGGGTCAAAAAAAAAAAAGAGAGTCCAGTAATTCATAGTGGTCATAGCAGACCACTATATTATAAAAAGTCTCTCTAGGGAGAGCCTCTATCAGAAAGATCAGTCACAGGACAAGAGGTAATGGTTTTAAAGTAAAAAAGAGTAGGTTTACATTAGATGTAAGGAAGCAATTCTTCATTATGTGAGTGGTGAGGCACAGGAACCTGTTGCTTAGAGAAACTATGGATACTCCGTCCCTGGAAGTGTTCAAGGCCAGGTTGGATGGGGCTTTGAGTAACCTGGTCTAGGTTTCCCTGCCCATGAGAGGGAGGTTGGACTAGATGACCTTTAAGGTCCGTTCCAACCCAAACCATTCTATGGTTCTATGATTTTACCATCTGTCAATGGTCTCAGTCACAAATTAAATGAAAGTGATCCAATATATCTGGAAAAGTATTTTTAGAACAAATAGAAAAGCAGTATTACTATCATCAGAGTGTAGTGGAATAGGATGTACGGTGCTGGCTGTCCATGTTCAAGAAGGATGAACTGGTATGCATACAGCCATGTAGGGCTTGTTTAACCTACCAGTGTAAAGGCTGAGAGGAATTACAATCTCTATCTTATAAATACCTTAAGGGGTAAAAGTCAAAAAGAGTAAACAGCTATTTAAACTCTTTAAATGTTGGCAGCAGAACAAATAGATAAAAAAATATGGCTGGAAATAAATGTGGAACATCTCACTAGAGCATTGAAATTCTGGGGATTGTCTGGCCGAACAGATACACTTAAGATGGAGCTTGAAAAGTTTATTAAAAGGGTTGTGTGATATGACTGATATTAAAGGACTGAACTCAGTGATACTGAAGAAGCTGTCTTTCCTGTAGTTTCCTATCTTGACAACAGTGAGAAGCACATCTTATGATTCTCATTTAATTGTATATTTTTTCTTAAGGCACCCTAATGTGAAGAAAAATAAGAAATAGAGTCAAAATTTGGAATAGAATGTCTCCCTCCATATGAAATCCAGATTGGAACATTGGGCAATGCCAGTAGTAACAGAGTTCTGGCTGCAAAACAGTCAATTTATTGACTCATTAACAGTTCATAAAATTTAGTGCATTCTTCTGTTTCTTGTCACTGGTAAACATATGCTCTGAATTTACAATGGGCTCTGCAGTACCATTCCATAAATATTAAAAATAGTTTTGTGATCATTACGATGAATATGTTTCAAACCACAGCTGAATTTTGATCTTCAATAAAAGAATTGCAAATTGTGTCAGACAAGTTCATGTGATTCATGAACTTACTGAAATAATTCAGTGTGCAACTCATTGAAAGCCTTCATGAAAATATTTTAAAGAATCTGAAAGCAATTTCTGATCATAAATATAATTCTAGAGGTGTGGATTAAACATATAGTTGCTAGTATGTTTACCTTGTAAAGTGTGTCATAAGCTTTGGAACCTGTGAAAGTATATATGCAGGACACTGATAAACCAATGGAATGATTATAGATCCTTTCTGTACAAGATCAAGACATAAATGCCATTTTATCTAGTATTAAAGAGGATATGGTATATCTGCTCCTGCCAGAGTCTTGTAATCTTACTCATGTTGAAAAGTGGTATTTACTGAGTAAGGGAATTATCTAAAACCTCTATGTCAAATTGTACCCATCATAAGCGCATATTGATGAGTTAGTTAATGGACTGAGTGCTTTACTGTGATGTTTCTGTTCTTCGTATTTATACATATAAAATTCTAGTGCAATGCTAGCAATTAATTTGAGAAGCAGATATATTCTATAGCATATGAGCTTCAATTGTTTCTTTTTAGCAGAAATGTGATATAGCAACTGTTTTTTTGACCACAAGGGAAAAAAAAAAATATATATATATATATATATATATATATTCTTTTTTTCTTGCTTTTTTGTGAACTTCCTTGTTCAGCTGGATAAGCCCCTTTTGTAAATGATTTTGGCTGATAGGTTCTTCAACAGTATCAAATGTAGCCAGCAGTAGACTCCTACATGTACATATATCTCTCTCTATATATAGATGTTATTTCCTCAGAAGTATTTTTTCTGGCAGTCCAGTCTGATTTGATTTGATGAGGTTAAAGAGGCAGAAAAGTCATACCTTTTATATGCAGATGTGATACTAAATCATCAAATCAGTTGTCCTCCAGTGGCAAAGAACATATACTTCTATAGAAACCAAGCATTTTTTCCCCTACAAGATATAAAATGGATTATTATTTTTATAGGTATAACTGGATTGTTCAAGTACACGCATTTGTAGAATAAAGTACATTTCATAGGGAGAAAGAGATCCTACCTCACTGACTATGTCTGATACAAGGTACTACATTTTTTGCTGCTCTTCAGTAACTGTGCAAAAGAAAATATTTATTTCCACTTCAGAAAGCAAAGTCCACCTAAAATATACAAGCAGGAAAAATATCACTGAGAAGGCTACAAAAGATGTTATTTTTTCAGCCTAAAGTAAAGTTGGAGCTGATTGTGTAAACATGAACTTTCCATCTTGTCCTTAACGCATCTCCACGCAGCTAGCTAGTGTATAAGCTGTTTTCAATAACTGATTAAAACATACAAAAGAAATGAAAGAGACAAGATCACAGGGACTGAGATTTGTTCCATAATATACTTGCCTGTAATGTTCAGAGTTTTTATGGGAAACAGCATATTAAATATGAGATTAAACATACATGTATTTGCAATCAAGATAAATATATCCTAAGCAAATGATGCATTAATTAACACTTCCTGCAGGAAATTGAGTAACAGTCCAAATTCCCTTTCAACTGACAGGTAACTTTCATAAATTCAGAGACCTGCAGCCCAGAAAATATCACCTAATCTGGTCTTCTGAAATGAGACTGATACCATGCATCTTCTAATAATCCCTGCACTCAGTGTCTATGCTTTGTTGCTGATCTGATGAATGTCCCACAGAAGAACATTTAATCTCAATTCTAAATAATGGGGAATAACCTACATTGGTGGGTAATTTCTGAGTGATCGTTTTCACATTTTTGTTAAAATCTTTATATCGAACTTTTCCTAAATCATTCCCTGAAGACCTGTTATTTTAACTCCAAAATATCTCACAAGTATCCACTAAATCCCTCCTAGTTATCAGAGCATGAATTAAAAATTAGACGCAATATTCTACTGATGTCTGACACCAGATGATACAGCAGTCTCACCTTGATTTACATTTACAGGCATCAGTAATCTTTACATACAGCCGTGTGTGATCATGCAACTAACGTATGATTCTTAGACCACATATTTAAAAAACAAACAAAATACAAAAACTCTTTAATGTCCTGTCTTGGCAATTATTTGCTTTGAAAATTTAACTAGTTGCTTAAATGTAAGAATTGTTCAAATAGCACATTAAGGCGTTGTGTAATTTTATGTGAGGTATTATTTATTAGGTGGTATATAATTATTATATAATCACAGTGAGAATGGTCTAACACATAATTGGACATCTAAAAACACATTTTTAATTATTTTACAGTGTTTAAATCTGTTTGATCACAGTATGGTAGTATTAAGAACATGGATTTGGCTAAGACCTGAAATGATCAAATTTATTAGCGTATCTGACAGCATTTAATGGTGAAATATATCTTATTTAAATCTAATAATTGGCATTGATCCTGGCAAGTTCAGTAAAAGGGAGGGTGTTCAAAAAGAAGTGCAGTATAAGTCTTGGCGATGGTATTGGTACTGGTCAACAAGAGGCACTACTACACACTAGGTATGTATTAGTTCCTAACAAATTAAATTAAGGGCATTTAACAGACCCTTCAAATATATTGCCACATATTAGCAGTAATTCCACTCCTAAAAGTGTTTTACATGGGACAGATTGTAATAATAAACTGTTGCATGAATCCTTGCCTCAAGATATGGTAATACTGTTATATTCATTCGAACACGCTGCCTGAATAACTACTGAGCCTGTATCTGACATCCCATTTGTTTTCCTCCTCCTGTACTTTCACATCTCAGCTTGCAGCTTCCAGCTTTACATAGGCACTGTCTGGTGTTAACCATATGTAGTGTTATTACTCATAAACTACAGCTCTTTTATTTCAAAAAGCTGTACTGAGTTTTGAGATAAAACAACAACTCTTTTAGAAACCAGAAATCAACTTCATGAAGGTAATCTTATGTCTTGCTTTTATTTTATTATTTATTTTTTTATACTGGGGGGGAAGTGGTTGTAATTTCTGTGTTTTGGATAATACCATCCATTGTACAACCAAGAGTATCTGAACAGTCTACATCTAGTACTGGTTTCCAGATAAGTAAGTAAATGTCCTATTATGCATCAGATGTAAATAGTTCATTTTAACTTGTCATATTACATTGATCAGCTTTATATTACACACTAGTGTCATTCATAGCAGCAACACGAAAGAGCCCTTACTGAAGTATTTCTATAAACAGCTGAAAAAATAATAATAGAAAAAGCTGATAAGATCAAATATTTAAAATCATATTGTAATTGTAGTTTCTCTTCACTTAGCAGATATCTAAGACTAACTTATTTTAAGTTCTCTTTTTCACTTTTATATCAATGGTTAGTCATATGCCAGCTCTTCTGGGCATTCATTAAAGAAGCAGATAGTCTCCATGGGCTCAAGAAACTGTTCTGCAACCTGGAATTGCTAGTGTTCAGGGGCACACTGTCTCTCTGCCCACATTATAGTGGGTAAACAGGAGTAGGAGGTGTTGAGACATTTCTGAAAATATGCCTGTAAAGTTATCCAGACAAATGCAAAACCACAGACCACAATTACTTGCTGTTTGCATCTGACATCATTTTTCAAATGGCCAAAAAATCTCTCATCTTGCGTAATAAGGTACACGCGTAGCCAATAATTACTGGATATAAATAATTACTATTTCAGTAGTAGCAGAATTACCTATTATTATGCCATAATAGGCTTATTTTTAGTTCACAGGCAGTAAAGTAGTGATACATTTGTTCAGACAGTACAAATCCAGCCTTTATACAGGTATATGATCTCAGATGTCCTTAGTTTCTTTTTCTGTGATTTATGCAGTGAAAATGACTTTCAGCTCATGGGAGAGGGTGGGAGTTTATTCAGAAACAGAGGGGTCAGAAAGGGGATAAAACTTATCTGAACATTTTTCATAAGCAAGTATACATTTTGATAATTGTTATGTCTCACAGGTCTTGCCCTTAAAATAAATAATTATAGGAGTGGCATTTAATAATTTAATCCAGTGGTATATTTAAGGTAGTTCCTAGAATAAATACTGCCTTTCAGAAATTAGTCTGAGTCACAGAGATGTATTTTCAGACCAATAAATCCAAGTAAAATTTGTGAAGCAATAAGTTCAGCAAGAGTCTAAATAAAATGTGGCACAGTAAAGTCTGAAAAGGAGAGGAGTGGGACAGGAAGGAAGGGGAAGCACATTAACTGTTGAGCACTTCTCTTAGAAACTCAGCAGAAGAGTTTCAGGTCATTCTGAAAATAAACTGCAAGAACACTGGCAAAATTGCTACCTGTATCCTCATACCTCAGGCACGCTACTTTGCAGCTCAGTATTGTTTTGTGTCCAAAAACCACATTCTTGCTAAATTGTCTTTCACTATTGGTGAAATATCTGTTCAGTTTTTTCCCTCCTCTAAGAAGCCACTACTATCCTAAATTGATTGGTCAGCTTGGTTTGAGGTAGCCTACAAGGAAAATGATACTGAAAGACCCCTCAAGCATAGCACTTATTTCTGAGGACAATTCTCAACAATTCAATTAAATATTGAGAGGGGAAAAAAACAAACAAACAAAAAAACAACCAACCAACCAAAAAAACGCTTTTAATAGAAAGACTAACTGCACCAGCAAGTAGAGCTGAAGCTAGAGTAGTGGAAGGTAACACCAGTGCACACAACAGGTTGGATATCAAACAGGTACAACACAATCAGTGATAGCTCAAGTTGTTCATCTCTGTCTCAGATTTTTATCACTTAGACATGAAACAGATCACAGAATTAAATGAAATTATTCTTTCTTCAAAATGTTCTTTGCCAAAACTCATCTATTCTTGAATTCATCTACAGGCATTACAGATTGTTTGTTTTTCTCTCATACATCTTTTTGTGAATTTATACTTTTATTATAAATTCTATTTAAATGATTAACTTCTACACATACTTGACATTTCAATTTTAAAACTAATTATCCTATTGTTGAATTCTATACTGAACCTGGATGATCCCAAAAATTATGCCACAGTTTTAATACTTTTTTCTTCCTGTTGCTATGACTTTCTCAAACTTGAAAAGCTTGAGAAAGTGTCTATCTATATTTGCAAAGTTGGGAGAGTTTTGAAAAGGCATAGGACAGCAGAAAGAGAAAATTCACAAAACTAGTGTTTCTATGTAAAAGAAACTATGGACATTATTGACCTTCACAGTACTTACTGAAAAATATGAAAATAACAGGGAAAATAAATTAAAAAAAAAAAAAAAAAAAGTGTTTTTCTCCAATATGTGCAGTTAAAGAAAAGGCTTAACCAAGTAAAACCAAGAAGAAAAGAAGGAGGAAAAAAAAATGCTTAATCAGTTCTTTATGGTGCATAGACAGAAACACTTATGCCAGTGCAAGAAGGAAAGCAGGATAATGAAGTGAAGCTGAGATTGCTGCTTTAGAAGGCTTTACCAACCTAGGTTGGTTCAAGGTGTTATGCAAGTGACAGCTTTACAGCGCAGCTTTGTCTATCAATTCTCACCTGTCTTCTTTCTCTTTCCCTTCATTGCTACTTTTCTTGTCCCTCTGTAAGCCTGTTTAATTCACTACAATCACAGGAAGTTACTCAACAACAAAGGAACAAAAGATGTTTTGTTTTGTTTAGTTTTTCTCT
Source organism: Netta rufina (assembly GCF_964035555.1). Classification (NCBI taxonomy): domain Eukaryota; kingdom Metazoa; phylum Chordata; class Aves; order Anseriformes; family Anatidae; genus Netta; species Netta rufina. The sequence continues at coordinate 105,146,582 of NC_140123.1, forward strand.
GATTTTATGAATTAGATTTGTTCAGTGAAGGGGAGGGAGCAAGACTATATAGCTAGGATCAGGAAAGGTAGAAATGATGATTTAAGTACTGGGATGGGGAAATGATGGTTCCTAGACTTCTTGTAGCAACAATATGTTGTATCAGCTCAGCATCCTGTGAATGTTAGGCTCAAGGTGGATTAGATGATGTGACTTAAGCTGATGTAAGAAGTTCCTATCACTGAGAAGAGATAAGCTTTCCCTACTCACATGATCCCCTTCCCTCCCTTCCCCAGTTTTGCTCTTGGTACTCACTGGACCTGTAAAGAATCAGTCCATCCTGCTAAGCTAGCAAAAAATAAATAAATAAAAATGAATCCAGAATAAAAATATGTGCCTTGGAACTAGGCAAGGAAAGTGTTGGACTGCATGGTCAGGGTCACATTCAGGGAAGACAAAGTACTGGGAAAGAAGAGGGTGATTTTCATTTGCAGTAGTGGCAAGGCAGCAGATCAGCACCATCATAAAATGTAAAAACACTCACAAAGTGACAAATTTGTTCTAAATAGAGACGAGACTCTTAGTTGACTAGCTCTGAGCATGTGATCATTCCATTATGCTTTGATATATATATTCTCTTAGATAAGTTTTTTGTTAAACCAGTTATTCATATAGTATGAACAGTTCTTCAGTTTCAAAATGCAAAACAGGGCAACTTCATGAAAACCTTTTTAGACATATAGCAGATATACGCAAATAATTTTAAAATATTTTAAATATGTACACCCAGAAGCTCATAACTGGATAAGTTAAGGCCAGTTTATACATTTTTCCTAAAGTGATGTATATTTTTTTCCATCGCTTTTTCCTTTAAATGAGTTTAATATAAAGCACAGAACAAACGTCATTAGCATTCACTTTCAACAAGGAAACAACATAGTTGTTGTCTACATTCATTTAATTTATCACTTCAAGCAGAGGCTGCACCACACTGATTCCTAGTAGACAGAGAGCAATGTCTACATATTAACAAAGTGTTTTGCCCTGACGTAATGATGCGTAGTTATTAAAAAAAAAAAAAAAAAAAGTTTCTAGGCTGATCTTCAGAGCAGCAGTCTTCATATAGAAAAGGAAAACTCCTTCTGGATGACATAGTAACTACTTGCCAGGAAGAACATTCCTTGACAGTCTCCTAACTCCAGCCTCTGGCTCTGTCTACAGAGAATGGAGCAGTGTGATTGTCTGCAGACTCTCAAAACAATCTAAGAAACAGAAACTAATTATCCTACAGATAAAAAAAAAACAATTTCAAAATAGTATCTGGGATAAAGACAGCATTCTATTATATTATGTTGCAGCAACAATACTTTGGAACAACATTGGGAAGTCCTTATATATTTGTGATTCATTACAGCTTATTTTTTAGATTGTGAAGGAAGCTTTTCTGAAGGGTTCTCCAAAAATACAGGGAGGAATAAGCCGTAGGGAAAAAAAAAAAAAAAAAAGTATTAGGTGAACCTCATATGGAATCTATTGATATCATTAGCTTTCTTAAAAACATCATTTTCACATTTACTTTCTTTTACTCTCTGAGCTAGATGTCAGATACTCTGGGGCAGGTAAAGATGGAGAGATGAGCTTTGGAGTGGTTCAAATTTGAAAGTTTGCAAATATGCAAACATTACCTTTGCTTTCAGTGGAGGTTAGGTATTTAAATTCTACTACATTTTTAGCAGGCATTTTTAATCTTTAGATTAAGAAAAAATAAAAAGTATTAAGAGAATAAAACAAAATGAATGAGTTTCTTAAGTACAGTATAGAATAGATTAACCAAGGCTTGCACACTATTTGTTTCCTTCCAGTTCAGCTGACCATTGAAGATTCTGAGGAAATAACCTTTCATACAAATTAATCATGAAGGCCAAAATCAATTTACGTAGTATGGCTGTTATATTACCATATCCAGATGTTTCTTTCTTTAACCATGTTTAATTCTATTTATGTGAGCTTTTACATACATGTACATACATACACATATAGAGAACAAGGGGTAACAACAGTAGTAATAGAATGTAACAGATTACTAATGTAAGAACTTTTGTATATTTATCTCAGATTTATGAGATGCACGCATAGAAAGCTAACAACGTATTAGAGATTACATCTCTTTGTTGTCTGTGAATGATATATTAAGTGTACACTCCATTTTCATTCTCCTTGGACCATCTTCTCAAAGGTTACTGTAGGATCATGCAATATTAAAGTTTTCTTTCTATCTATGAATCAAAGCCAGACTATGCAAATTTTGTTTTTCAGTTCCATCCTCCAGTCAGATGATAATATATTTATGAAATGGAAGACCTATTTTTAGCTGGATATTTTATGTTTACCTGTTATAGAAAAAGCACTCTTCTGAGAACAGAATTCAAACCTCTGAATCCCAAATCAGAATTTTCCCATAACTTCTTCATCTTGCTAAGTAGACTGGTTCACAGACTTGTCTTGCATGCTAGACTGGGCTAGAAAATTTCAACTAGATGTTTCTTCAAAAGTAGGACTCAGTATAATTGAAATTATACTTTTGGAGGAAAAAGTAAAATGATTTGTGTCTTGCTCACTGTCATGACAAGTATGTTTTAATTCATGTTACAAAGTTTGGACTTGGCTGTTTTCAGTGAGACATAACACAGGGTTTAGTGATGATTTATATTCTCTTTATGTGAAATGGGAGTTACCACAGTCTTGAGGTATACTTCAGGGCTAGTTTTCAAGTAGTGTTCTGGGCTAAAGGTTTTATATTTTAAAGTATTTTTTAGCATCCAGTGAGTGCTTTGCGTTATATAGACTATCCTGGCCAAGAGTTATTTCGGTTAATTCTCTCGAGGGTGTTACTTCTTGGGAACTAGTTTAGTCATACATGGTGGTGCTAGAGTATATATCTGTGAAATCTATATGTTTTAATTCTTTTACTCACCTTATCAAATTACATATACCTTTTCTTAACTCAGCAGCATTCACCTCGACCAGATAATGGAGGAAAATTGAAAATTGACCTATTAGATAGTTACCCCTCTTTGAGGGCCAAATTGGAAATTTACCTCCTGGTATGTAGATGCCCCCCTGGATTCTTGCTTTCTTTTGATTACTCTTTCAAAAGATGTATCTTTTCTGGAAACTAAAAAGGAAGGAGTTAAACAGAAGCTGAAAGGAGCTTATATCAAAACAAGAGATGACTGTATTGTAGTGGAATTAATCAAACATGGTGATAAGACAGACATATCTAATTTCAGAAGCTACAAAAAAGAGTATCTTATCAAAATTGTTTCAGTGACCTCACTTCTTAACTTTCATAGGAAATGCCTTCAGAACACAACTTTATACTAAGGAAAAAGAGCCAAAAGAAGTAGACAGAACAATATTATTGCAATTATCAATGGATTTTTTAACAGATTTTTTTTTTTACAGCCTCCACCTCTTATTAAAAAATAAATAAAAATCACCAGTTAAAGGAATTATAGACTATTTTTATTGCTAAAGAGTTGCATGGACATACATAAATCACATGTGGCTATGATCTCAGTTCAGAAACTTGTTCATAAGAGAAATAGCAGCATCATGTCCAAAACACTTAAACTGTACACAGGAATGCAAATTGTGCATGCCTGTATAAATAGAAATGGTATCATAATCATTTCTGTGTGTAACATTCAAACAAGTTTTGACAAGAATAGAATAACAGTAGGATGTTTTATCTTGAAGTCCCTTAGTAGTCTCAGCTAACCATATGGTCTACCTCCAAAATATTACAGTGATTCAGCTGAATTCTATTTCTCTGTTGGACCTCTACAAAGAAGGAAAGGCAGAAAGGAAGAAAGGAAGAAAAACAGCTCAACTGTTGCAGGAACACCTTGACTCCTATTTAATTAGGAAAAAAAAAAAAAAAAAAAAAAAGTGAACAGAGTGATCACCAAAGAGTCTTTGAACAGACAAGAATCATACTTCCTGAGGTACTGAGAAAACAAAAGAAAAAACGATGTTTTTATCAGCTGCTAGGAGTAGTTTTTAGTGTAGAGATCTGTGACATTCTGATAAAATACATAAATACTTGTTTTTTGTTTGTTTGTTTGTTTTTCTCCTGTGGTCTTATGAACACAAAAGAACAGCAACATGCAGCCAATACTTGTACATGTATTTTGTGACTTATGTTTTGTCACTATTTTCTTTAGAGGGTGACTTTGAAGCAGATATATCCTTTGGTACAATCCTTCCCATCTTCTTAAAGATCATACGTGTTTTCTTTTCTGTGAAAATAACAAAAACTTAATGCTATTAAGTGTAGTTTCTTTTCTCATGTCTGCTAACCTGACTTTGTGTTCCTGCTTTTTCACCCTGAAATGCTTTTCTGGTCCCATTTATGGCAGCTCTTGTCCATTTGAGTTTTATTCCCTGGCCTTTGCCTTGACTTTTTCGATCAGTAACTGTTTCAGTCCACATGAGATAGCTTCTGACCAAGCCTATCCGTGCTGCTTGATGAATCCTGTGGTAATTCCTATTAATGCTAGATACACAGCTACTGAAATTGTACTTTTTATACTGTAATTGTACTTTTTATGTGGTCTGAAAGAAGATGGTGCTTAGCACTTCAAATTCCCTTTAGGCAGTCCGTAATTTAATTTCTAGATCTCCAGAATCTCCAGATCAAAGACTGCATGATAGAAGTTTTCATACGCTGCCAAGATGAAAATACTTAGATAGGTACCTGTTAAGAACCTTCAAAAGAGACTAATTACTAGAAGCCTTACTTGCACTGACTTGCAGCACTAGAGCACTTTCACACAGATGCTATCAGCACTGTGAATTACCTTTAAATAATTTTGATAAAGCTGGTCTTGGAGAAACTTTTTTTTTTTTTTTTCTGAAAAATTTTTTACACTTAGCACCAATCAATACTTTTTCACAATACAGACCAAATAAGAACTAGTTTATAATATCATCAGTCTGAATACCTATATCTACAGTAGATAATTCTTTAATTTTTGATAGTCATAAATTAATACAGATTATGAAGTGATTAAAAAATGGGTAACTACTATACTAAAGCTGTTGCACTCTGCTCTTTTGCTTAAATATTTTAGAATGTAGAAATCACCACAGACATCAGCAGAGTTCAGATGTCAAACATACAGTAATGCCTCTCAAAGAAACGAAATATAATTACAGTTTATCAATAAAGATTTCTCTTTGAACGTTTGGAATTTAAAAACAGAGAATTGCCTAATGTAAGTGCCTGAAGAGCATATGACAGCAATCCTACTGTTCAGCTTAATGACCCTGTCAGTTCAGAATATTAAGAAGTTTGATTTAAGCATCTTGAATATGATGTAGACCTAAAATGATAATGGGAAGGAAGAGTTTGGAAAATGTAATAAGGGACGCTTTTCACATATAAAACATCTATCTATCATATACTATTTGCCACGATAATGAAACATGGTTGTTAATAATTATAGCTTTAATTTCTAGAGACTAAAATAATTCAAATCCAAAAACTTCACTGTGTCTTAAGATTTTTCAAGACAAGTCCTTATAAGAATCCAAGGGTTCTTCACATTTACTCGCTTCATCTCTCACTTCATTTTTTTTTGCTCATCTTGACACTCTTGTAAGGAACACCATCCTTAGTTGCTAGATTCACCATTGTGATTTGATTTAACAGCAAAATTCTGATAAAGTCACTACTTACAAATCCAGGATTTAGCTGTTCAGATGTCCTAACCTCTCTGTGCCACTCTTGCATCTATAATCTTATTCCTAGCAGAACAGACATGCATGTATCAGACATCAAGCTCTGGAATCATTGCTCCCTTCTTTTTGTCACGTTGGTGCTAGCAAAGGCTCTTTATTTTTTTCTACACGTTGTCGAGGACATGACTTAAGCAACCGTAAGCTTTAGAAACTGGATCTAGTCCAGAAAACTCATATAATTCCTGTTATAATATTTTCTGAAGAGAGAATTTATTTTTGTCTAGTTGTTCTGATTGGAGTTAATCAGAAACATGAAAGATATTTGTAATAAGGTTTCTGAATACAAAGGAAAAAAAAGGCACTTTTCTGCAAATCTGTTGACTACTGATATGTTCAGACATCTATAGATTTTAGAAATACAATCCTCATTTTTTTTAATGTTAAGTAATTAAAGTGTAAAAACTGTGAATTGTTTATGGCTAACAAGCAAGTTCTTTCTTGACTCAGAAGTTTAGATACTGAGCTTACACTCGTTAGTGTTAGGTCAGAAGTTGGACTCAATGATCTTGAGGTCTCTTCCAACCTAGACAATTCTGTGTGATTCTGTGTGATTTAATTTAAGCAATGCATATTTATGGTCATTTGAAAATAAACACGTCCAAACTTCAGTTCTAACTGAGCATATGTTGAATCACTAACCAACTTCCAGGCTACGTGTTAGGAGAATTAAATTGTTTCATTCCCACCCCAAACCTTCCTCCAAGAAAAAGTCTTTACTCAGAATTCTATGCCAGGATTGCTATGTTTAAATGATTGGCACAACAATATGTCCTTGCAAAACCACTGCAGTGGGACAGTGGTGGGTGACAATAAACTATATCACAATTTAAGCCAATTGTCCTTGAAATACAGATCACTTCTAAGGATTCTCTAAAATGCCCAGAGGAAAAAAAAAAAAAATAAAAAATAAAAATAAAATCTGGGTGGTCTGCTTCATTATTTCAATGATTTCAGTGGTATTACTTTTTCCAATGGATACCGGAAATGACTTCTAGTGTCTTCTTGTGAGGATTCCAGTCCTGTAAGCACAGGAATATCTCAAGTAAATTCTGTGTATATTTCAATGAGAATACCTCTTTCCTTCTATTCTTCCATATGGACTATTGTTTATTTGTTTGTTTAATACCAACAAAAAGTTATAAATTCATCATACATCTTCACTATCTGATGCTAACTATAGGCATAAGTATTGTAATTTGAATGTCATACATAGGGCTATTTACCCTTTTTTACCTTAAAAATAATCTCGTGGCTTTGCTCCATGTATCGGCTCATTTTCTTTAAATCTGACAATTTAATAGACATGCCACTTACAGATTAAAGAGCTTGTGTGTGTATTTCCTTGGGAAATGATACAAAGATAATTTTTCACATAACTTTTTTGAAGAATCACAGAAGACTCATTTCTTTTAGAAAATTTTTCAGCATGTAATTAAATCCCACTGACATATTACTATTTATATTACAGAAGTTCATAGATACACAGACCTAGCTACAGGATCTCATTGTGGTAGTTGCTGTTGAAACCCAACTCTTTCTTCACTCTCAAGATAAGTACTTTCTGGGCCGTGGCAGTGCAAAATACCCCATTCTTTTCAAGGTTGTCCTAGAAAGCTGAACTATGGCTGATTGTCTGGGAAAGATAAGCTTACAATTTGTTTCTCTTGTCTTCAGAAAGCTGACTCTAAAATAATTTAAGCTGGCAAACAAGTAATAACTTTTGGTCACCATCAGCATGAGCAAGATCTGAACTGATGACTTAGGTTGAAACGTGCTAAAGTCCACCATCAGCCACAATATAGTAAGCTGTACAGTGAGAAAAAATAAGATTTTCTGTTATGTGTGTAGTGCACTTTAAATGTGAAAGAGTCTTCCTAGCTGTGGCAGTAAGCAGCTTTGAGGTAATTGCTATTTTGTGTTTCAGTTCAGAGACGGACATTAAAATGAGTCATTGGCTTCTGCTTCTGTGTTCTGAGCTGGCCCCTTTGCATATACACTTTTATTGGTTTTATAGGAATGGTGTACTGGCACAGCTGCTTCCAGTACAATGGGATATGCAGCATAGAGAAAAAACATTCCCACATATTTTCCTGGTAAAAGTTTGGAGATTTTGTATACAATTTAAGCAATTAAATCCTATAATAGCTTTAACAGCAAAGTATACAAAATACTGTAGTTCCTTTAGTGATGACATAGGATACTTGGTGTTTACATTTGTACTTGTTTATTTGTCATTTTGATTAAGTGCATACTCTTTAAGGAGAAGTTTCTGAGGCTTGAGGATTTTTTTTTTTCCTTTTATATGTTTCTTTTCAACTTACTTTTGAAGTTTATGGCAGTCTTGGCCACTCACTTAGTCTGTCATGCATGTAAAGGGCATTAGCCCAAATTCTGCTGAGGGAATTCTCTGTGCTTCAGCTGCCTTTAATAGGATCACACTTTTAAAGAATAAGTCGTATACTCAAACAAAAATTTAGCTAGAAAAATAAATTACATCAGCAGTGAAAAATCGTATGACTGAAACATCAATTCTAATTTAAAAGCATTTCTTCAGACAATGCAAAATGTAATTCTATTGCTGAAGTGAGGCAAGGCTGTTCTGGGACAAAACTAATATAGAAGTCTGACAAATATTGTTAATAATCCACTGATATGTATAACTGATGAGAATAGTGTTGACAGCACCATATTGCAAGAAAGAATCATAGCCTGATGGGAACATTACAACCCACTGGTAGAAACACGCAAGAGCCTCTAATACGGTTAGGGTTGCCTCCATAGCGATGGACCAGATTCTCAGGAGCTGACATCTTCATAAATCAGCAGCTCTGTGGTACCACAACAGGTCCCTGGTTTGACTAATATATGATTACAATCGAGGACTTCAGTGCAGCAGAAATCATGCTAAGCAATAACCTATCCATGCCATTGACACTATGGAGGCCAGAGATAACAAAGGGAATTCAGTTGTCTGACTTCTATAGATCATAGCTATAAAATCCAACTAAATTCAAAAATCATTTAAGATCAAAAGACAACTGGTTTGTGTCTTAGAATTTTCAGTACTGCTCTTCTTGAAAGATGAAGGTGAATTGTTAATGACATCATAAATCTTGTTTCCTATACTATTAAACTTCTTATCATTAAGAATATTTGCCCACTTACAAATGGGTATCTGCAAAATGGACATGCACATATGGATCTCCTTGTATGAACTTCTGCCCCATTAACAACTTGTGTGCATATATAGTTACATATTTCTATTTTAAAAGCTGTAATTGAAGTGTAAATATTGTTGACTAATGTTGTTGGCTGTCAATATGCAGTTGTTACTGAAAATGTGACATATGTCACTTAATGAGAGCATTAGTGTGTTATTTATAATACAATTAAATAGGAGTATGGTGTTTAGTTTAACAGTTACTTGTGTATCGTGTACAGCTATAAATGTTATGTTGCTGTATTGCTTGATTTTTTGTTCCTTCGAGCTCAGGGTTGTTGTGGTTTAACCCAGCCAGCAGCTAAGCACCACACAGCCATTCACTCACCCTTCCCCCTCCCTCTCTGGGATGGGGGAGAGAAACAAGGAAAATGGAGCCTGTGGGCTGAGGTAGAGACAGTTTATTAAGACGGGGAAAAAAATAAATAATAATAATAGTACTACTACTAATAGCGTGTATGAAATAAGTGATGCACAATGTAATTGCTCACCACCCGCTGACCGATGCCCATCCCATCCCCGAGCAGCCGGCCCCCCCACCCCGGCTAGCTATCCCTATATATTGTTTAGCATGATGCCATATGGTATAGAAACAAACTGGCCTTTGGCCAGTTTGGGTCAGCTGTCCTGGGTCTGTCCCCTCCCAGCTCCTGCTGCACCTCTAGCCTGCCCGCTGGCAGGACAGAGCGAGAAGCTGAAAAGTCCTTGGCTTAGTATAGGCACTGCTCTGCAATGATTAAAACATAAGTGTGTTATCAATGCTCTTCTCATCCTAATCCAAAACATAGCACCCTACCAGCTACTAGGAGGAAAATTAACTCTATCCTAGCTGTAACCAGGATGAGGGTGGAGCAATTATACTTATTGTTGTATGAATGTGTCTGATTACACTGTGATAGAATACATTCTTTTTGTGAGAACTTCACCTTTCTAACTCTCATGTACACAGGGTGAGATCTTATCCTCTTCCAGTTCTTCATTTAGAATGTGCTTTTTTAAATGGTATGTCTGTCTTATGCCCTCTGGAAATCTAAATTGTCATTTAAAATTAAACTTAACCTGTCAATTAGAAATGGTTTTATTTTCTTGTATGTAAATGAGGGCGGAGTTTGTTAACTTTTAATAAAGAATAATGAGTGAGTAGATCACTACATTATCAAATGAATAAGTGAAATAATTCTTGGAGTCTTATTGTATTTGTAGTTGACAGAGTATATCTTTGATGTCCATATTTATGTAGGCTGGCACTTTATCTCAAAACTGGTGCCTTCATCATATATAGTAATTGACTTTTCCTTCATTAGTTAAACATGCATGACTTACACAGTCCTGTATGTGAGAGAGGGAATGGAAGATCCTTACTTAGCAGGCAGGAATACTCACATTCTTTGTTACAAATGGGAGATGTAGAGCCATGCTGATACTGTGGAAATACTATTGTGTAAGAGGAAATCCCTGACATATAGGATATGCTAGACATGGCTAGACATAGTATGTGTAAAGATTGGAAGGGACCCACTGCCACTGTGTCCTGCCGCAAATGATGAACCCCTGCTACAGCCTACGTAGGGAGAACCATCAGCTTTTTGTGCAACTTACCACACTTGGTAAAAGATGATTATTTTTACATACTGCAGTTGCAAAGAGAAGTGTTTCTAATTGCAAGAAATGATCAGCTATTCCTGTAATATTCACTGTTTAGTCTACATAGGAGTCACTCAGGAAAGGCTCCTAACATTGCAACAGAAATGGCTTAAATCAGAGAAAAATCAAGTAATTATTTTGTAGCTTGTGTATTTGTAGCTTGTGTGTGCAGTTTTACATGATTTTATAAGAGAAGTTTGGACAACTGGACATTTTAGCACATAGTTCTCGAACAAAAGACCTTGTTATTCACTGTCAAACAAGAGGACATGTATATTCAGAACTTTGCCAGTAATGTTTGTCATAGAATCATGGAACTTTAGAAAATTAGTCAGAAGACCTCTGGATATCGTCTAATCCAAATCAAAACAGGCTCAACTTCAATATCTGCATCATTGTCTGATTAAGTTTTTAACATCTCCAGTTATGGTGATTCCACAGGCCCCTTGGGCACCTGCTTCACTGTCCTCATGGTAATAATAATAATAATAATAATAATAATAATAATAATAAAAATGTTTCCTGATGTCTAACTAGAACCTTCCCATATTGCAGCTGCTGTTCATTGCCTCTTGTCCCGTCCCCATGTACCTCTGAAAACAGTCTGGTTCCATCTGCTCTATGCAAGTCTATACAAGTCCATACCAATCACAACAACTTTGAAACAGTTTTAGTGCCTATGATTATGACAGGCATTGTAGTCTTCACACTATAGATTCTGAGATTCAGCCACTACTATAGTAAGTCATGTATTTCTAATGCACTGTTCTTGGTCCTTTACTATAAAGATGTTGTTAATCTTTCCAATCCCAGCTCTGGATATCTCAAAGGATGGTGTGCTGCCATATTTTTCTCAAAAGAAAAACATAGATGTGTTTCACGCAGCAGTAAAATTATCAATTGTTTTATGAATGTCACGGCTAGATTAGAAAAGCTTGCCTTTCAACTCTGTTCTCTGCCCACAGAAAGAAGAAATCTGACCCTGTTTTTATTTAGTCCATTTTATTTTTTATTTTTTAAACTATGTATTATTTCTCTACTTTCTTGAATTTTTGACTGAGCTGCAAAGTGTGAGAGTTGCTATCTTTTTCTTTGGGCAGTAAAAGTACATCCGTAGAAGAAACAGAAAATACGATCTACAAAATCTTTACATGGTAACATTTTAACTATCATACAAATATTTGTGCTTCATTGCCTACTCTGAATCTCAGTTAAAAATAAAAGAATCAAGTATAATTTATTTTAGGTGAGGCTGTTTTTAAAATTGTCAGGAATCAGTATCATCTTTCTGTTACCAGCTTTTGCACATTTAATGAGCTGTGGATGCAAAACTTAAAAGGAGCATATGATGTATATCAAAAAACTTGTAATAATTTAATTTACAAAATATTTACTTACCAACAGTACAGATCATTGTGGTGAACAGATATCTGTACTAGTAATTAAATATAGTGCAGAGAAGCTGACAAAGATCAGGAGGTTTCAAAACAGGGTTCCTAAATGTTGTTTGGCTGGAATTCCTGGCAGAGGAGACACCATGGTCAGGCAGGCGGTTTTCCCAGGGCAAGGCTCATCCCCTGCACTCCGAGTGTGCTGACCCCTGCGATTTCCCCAAATGCGGGAAACTCGACTGCATAATTTGTGATTCTGTGATTGCTGTAGGAACATTCTGAAGTCAGGAACCTTACTATTGAAGCAAAAGGTGGTCCTCTGCACTGCAAGAGATAGGTGTGCAATAGAGAATAAAAAATATACCTCTCCTGCCCATCATTTTTCTTTCCTCCACATGAACCATAGAAGTTGTTCTAGCAAAGGAGGTTAGGCAAAACTGTGATAGCCAGTACAGCAGAGAAACTAATTTTCAGGGTCCTTCCATGAGAAAGATCTAGCTACAGTGCTTACACTCTCTTTACCAACACATCAGCTTTTTCTGGACTGAGTTCTTCAACTACTTTCCAGCATCCAGTCTTTGTATGGTAGATCCCATTGCCTGGAGCAGGAGTAACACAAGTAGCAGGAGTAAACAAGTAGCAGGAGTATAAATGCTTCAGCATTTATAAGGATTAAAAACTATGAATCCTGTTCTCTCATCATCATTCAGTAGTCCGATGACATCAGAACCTGGTGACCTGGAACACAATAGCACAGGAGCCACTGGTGGCAGAGGAACAAAAAAGTATATTATCCTGGAAGTTTAATGCGTATTGAGCATCTTTCCCCTTTTGTTCTTGTGTTTCTGAGGCAGCCTAACATTAGATATTCTCAGTTATCCTCTGGAGTTGTATTTACTCCAGAATCTAAAAAGACCAGATTCTAATTTAAAGTAGTGGCCCACGTATGGCCATCACATATCGAGCATATTACTAGGTATTAAAAATCTCTAGCCACTTCAAGCAATTCCTGGATAAGTAGCTCTAGTATTTGGAATAAATTATATATAATCCACCTCAAGTCATCCTCTCCCCTTTAAGTGGATAACAAAAGCTTTTTATGGCAACCAGCAGGTAGAATATATTATATGCATTTGTAACATTAGAAGTTTTACTATTGGTTTAGAAGAAAAATGCTATGAATGGTGGAGTTCACCTGAAAAGAGTGCTACTGTTACAACACTTACTTTAAACACTAGATCTGATTCTCATATAAAATATTTTAATACATTAGTATAGGAATCCAAGGTAGAAGCAATGAAACCTTTGCTTTTACTGCTGTCATATATCTGATCTTACCGTTGTTTTGCTAAATTAGTCCTGCTTCATTTGTTGAATGCCCTTCATATGAATCAGGGCAATCTTACCGTGTAATTTCCTTGTTTCAAAGTCCCACCTCAACAACACTCTTTGAACTGAAGATTTATGTGTGCCAATACTGACATGTCTTTTCCTCATCCTGCTTACATAAGTATTTCATCAGGTGGCATATTGCTCATAGCCAAACAAAGAGTTGGCACGTGCACTTCCCCTGTAGAGGCTTTGCTGTTCACGCAAAGAACATCTGTCTAGTTGACCATGTTCATAGGAGGTTACTGAAAGACAAGAGAGAGAAGCAAACTGTTTTTAATTCTTGTATTTGGACTACATCTCATAATGGAAGCAAATGCTGTTCCAAGCGAACTATGCTCATAGGCCAGTGACTCTCATCTGTGACATGTCATGTGCTTGTAAGCTGTAACACGTAAACCTCAACTATTCCCCTCCAGCAGGATCTCCATATGACATTTCTTTTTTTTTGGTTTTGTTTTGCACACTATTCAAACATAGCCCTATTTTCTCAATTTGAGCAAACAGTAACCAACACAAAAGCCAGTTTCTCAACTCTTTCAGACCCTGCTATCCATTTCAGAGGACTGTTAACTTTTTTCAAAGGAAAACAAACAAGCAAACAACAACAACAAAAAAACCCAAGCTGAAGTACATACAGGCAAATTTATACTTAAAAATAATACTTGATTAAATTTGGCTGAAACTTTTCAAAGCTTTGCAAAGTGATATTCTGTGGAAGTGAATGAATAAAACAGAGGCAGCTATAATGAATAGCCCATTGATTTCCCTTAGAATGTTTATATGAGTCATTATGCCCTTTTACAGGTACCTCTGTACCTAAGGGTTTTAAAGACTGTATACATCTACCAAGTGTTCTGGTCTGCATCAGCTGTTATTAAATTTATCTTACATTTATTTGAGAAGCACAAAAAGATCTCTACAGTGCATAACTATTTCCGATTTTAAATTCTGTAATAAACAAGCCAGCATTTTCATGAACAGTGTCCTTGAAATGTCCACTGAAAAGGGAAATATTCTTTAATATTTCATATTACACACATCGCTGTTAGGCAGGTGATTTATGGTTTTCTGTTTTTGCCAATTCACAAGCACACAGACAAAGAATACCATTTTGATCACCTTACCATGGTTAGCTTTAATTACAGCCTTCATCACGAGGTAGTCTTTAGGCATATTAATATCTATTTATTTACTGGGCATACTGTAAGTATCAGAGGACATTGTTCCCTGGTTTGCATAAAGAGGCTTTGGAGGTGTCTGCTGGCTTTGTATGGAAGAGCAAGAATCTTCTTGGGCACTTAAAACACTACAAACCTCTCACACTGTCACTTTTGGCAATATTTGTCACTGATTACACAACAACTGGATAAGAAATAACTTGCAGATCATTTATTGGCATATGCGAGGGCAGCGTGTGGTTTGCAGGAATATGGTTTGGATCTTCTACATGAAGAACTTACTTAAAGAATCTCTATTATATAGATATTTCTAGCGCATGTAAAATAAAAAGCAAGAGACTCAATAAAAGAAAAAATATTTTGGATTAGTTGCCTAAGATGTACGAAGTGTTCCCTCCTCTTTAGGTAGCCCTGCTCACACCCTAGCGCAGCAAAGCACGACTCCCACCTTTTCATTCAGCGGTTAATTTTTACCTAGTGTCGTTGTCCAAAATAATCATATATTTATATATTACATATTACATATTACATATTATAGAGAGAGATATATATTGAAGAGGGGCGTTGATGGTTATGGTGTATATGTGTGTGTATGTATATATATATATACACGTGTATATATGGTGTATATATGCGTGTGTGTAGATATATATATATAAGCTAGCTAAACGCACTACCCTCGTATCTGAGGGGTTTCTCTGGAAAAGTTCCGTGCCACCGTCCTTCTTCCACCTTCTCGGCGGCAGCAAAGGCTCCCCGTCCCTCCTCCCACTCACAGCTCCCCCCTCACGGCCACGGCCACGCGGGGCGACCTGAGGCGAGGCGGCCGCCGCTGGGCGCTGCCCCCCGCCCGCCCGCCGCCACGGGAGGCAGCGGCCGTTGCCCGCCGGCGGCCGGTAGGGGGCGCCCGCGCTTCACCGTGCGGCGCTTCGCCGCCGGCCCGCCAACGGCTGCCCAACGGCTGCCCAACCGCCGCCTCGTGCCGCGGGGGTCCCCTCGGTGCCTGCCCGGCGGGACTCGCCCCTGCCCGGGGGCTCTGCCGCCAGCGGGCGGTGCTGGGGGGCGGGAGGGGAGGGTGCGAGGCAGCGGCGCAGGGGCGTGGGAAGGGGCACGGGGAGCGAGGGCAGGCGCGTGAGGGGAGGGGTGTGAGGGACGGGGCGCTCGGCGGTGCCCCTCAGGCGGCTGAGCGGCTCGGCGGGCGGGGCGCGTGCCCCGCGTGGCGTTATTCAGCACCCAGCCCGGGGCTGCCTGGCCGGCGTGCGGGGGAGCGAGGGAGGCGCGGAGCAGCCCCGGCCGCTCGCCCGCGATCGCGGAGCCCGTGCCCGGTGCCCGGTGCCCGCCCGCCGCCGCCGCCGCCGCCGCCGCCGCGTGGGTGCGGGGCGCAGCGCGTTAGTCCCCACCCCGCAGCCTCCCCTCGGCAGGCAGCCGCGGGAGCCGCCGCGCTCATTCTCCTCCCTCTCTCTCTCCTCTCTCCCTCTCCCCGCCAGCCCGGGGTGTCCGCGGCGGCGGGAGGCGGAGGCGGCGGCAGGGGAGAGGCTGAGGCGAGGCTGAGGCGGTCGCCGGGCTGCCGGGGCCGCCCGGGAGGTCCCCGCGCCCCCAGCCGCACGCACCCCGCTGCCACAGCGGCAGCAGCGGCTCCCCGGCGGAGTTGCTGCCCTCCGGCTGTGCCCGCTCGGGTTCCCAGCGAGGAGGGAGGTGCAGGGGGGAGAGGCGGCTTGCCTCGCAGGGGATGCTGAGAAAGCCGGTCCCTCCTGTAGCACATTGCCTAGGCGTTCCTATTATGGAAGTTAAGTGAGAAACTCCGCAGCTTGAACTGATTTGGGGGAAAGAGAGAGAGAGAGAGAGAGAAAGGAAAAGGGGTAGGGGGAGGGAGAGAGGCAAGCAAAATAGCCGAACCGAGCCAATGGTTTTCCTGCAAAGTGCCGGGAAGTTTGCGGAACACTTTCTAGGAATCAGGTCCTCTCTCAGAGCCTCTCCCTGTCCTCAGAAGAAAGAGCTGGCGTTTGGATTGCCATGGATCCTAAAGAGGGGCTTAGACACACGTGAATAATTCCCCTGCTCGGGCTGGATTGGGGGGAGCTGAGGAAGGAGCGTGTGTGCAAAGCAGAAGCCTTCGGAGCTCGCTCCCTGCTCTAATCTGTATGGATCTAAAAGTGGCACACTCAAGACCTTTCCATCTGCAGCTTTTCGCTTCCAGGCTTCCCTTTCCGCTCTAAGTAGCTGCTAGGAAACTGAAAACTTTTGGACCCTGCGTCTCGCTGGCTTTGGATACTTTTTTTTTTTTTTTTTCTTCTTTTCTTTGGATCTCTGTGGAATTGGTCTCGCAAACGATCGGGATTGCTTTTAATATGTCAAAATGGGTCTGCTGACGCCACTCCTGCTCGTTGGATTTGCATTTTTTCAAGTCTATGGTAAGTTGGCTTGTTTTAGCTATGCCCTTCTGTGCAGAATTCCCCTTCATCTGAAGCTGATTTGGGACAGCACATGGACAGCATTATGAGCTTTAGCGTTACAGAGCCTTAACTTTGTTTCTGGTATAAAAATGGCATTTGGGGGCGGGAGGGAGGGTGTGGGGGGATGGAGAATATGTTTCCAATAAGCAGCCCTTCCCATCTGCTAACTCAATGGAAAAGTAGTGTAGGAATGGTAGAATATCGGCTTGAGGAAGCGGGGAAGGGGAGAAATCCCCGTGCTAAATCCCCTATTTCGCGGTGCTGGTGGTGGTAGGGAAGCGGGGAGGAGAGCGGCGAGGCAGGGAGCCGCTGTACCTGGCGTTACTTTGCCTCCTCCTATTGTTAAACTTTCCAGCGGGAGAGCCAGCTGATGAAATAAATCGGCTAGCTGTGCTTCCGCTCCAGGTGAGGCGAATTGGCCACTTTCCAGAGTCCCTAAACGCCTCCTTTGGCACGGCACGACGCTGCCCCCATGCCCCGCGGGGTCGGGCAGGTGCGGCCGGGGGGGGGTCTCCCCGACACCACATGCCCCCCCCGGCCTTAATCTGCCCCCCGACATCGTGTCCTTCCCCCCTCCGCTATGGGCTGCCCCCAGAGAGCGTGGCCGTGAGGGGTAGGAGCGCTAGGGGGAAAGGCGTTGTTGTGCTGGGTTTTCTTAATTATTTTTGTTTTATTTTTTATTCTGGTGTTTGTTTCCCTCCTCTTTTGGGTTGGCTCTGCCATGCTCCTGGCAGTTTTCAAGTTCAAGGAGTGGCTGAGGGGATATAAAGGAGCATTTTAGGGGAGGCACGCTTTGGTAGGGCGGAAACTTCAGCGCAAGGGTAAATTCTCTCTGGGAGTGGGGGCTGGCGCTGTTCTGCAGCATCGGCGTTAAATGCATTACTGTAGCTCAAGCACACAAGTAGAAAGCAAGCATCTGCACGGTCCTACATGTGCGTGTGCTGGGATCAAATGTTTGGCAGCCCTCCTACCACCGAGCATTTGCATCTCTAAGTAGTCTGTCAGGCTGCGGGTGAGTTTAGGCTCTGGGACCCCGGCTATTTCTGCCGGTGAGAGAAAACTTTGTTCCAGGAAGCTACTGCTTGCAGCACTGACCGTGTCAGCCCTTAAGCGAGGGCTCTAGGATTATTGTTTGCAGTTACAGGCGGCTTTGGGTAGTTCTGCCCCTCCTATCATCTCCCCCCATCCCCAGCAAGTAGGGAGGCAAAAGAGCTGAGAAGGGAGAGACACTGAAGTGGTGCTTTACACTGCTGGCATAATAAACTATGCAGTTTAACCTTTGGTTTGGTCTACCGATAGGAAAATGGGTTTTGCCTAATGTATGTACATGCTAAGCAGAAGGAGGTCCAAACTGTGAAAGAGTATAGTAGAACATTTGCATCTGTCAGCATGGTCATGGTTTTATGGGTATTCTTTTTTTACCCTACTGTAGCATATTTTGATTCACAACTTTAAGGCCACCCCTCTCAGAGGTACCTTTGTATACAAACTGAAAACATCAGGCTATAGAAATGTAATTATTAGTAAGCGTTTAAAATTATACATAGCTAGAAGGAAGACAATTAAAGTGCTCAGTGGAAGTGACAGAGAGAATCAGAGGAGCTTGGTGTTACAGAATGTAATTAATGTACCAGGCTGTTTGGAGATACATGAAACAAATGCAATTAACCAGCTTGCTGGAACGACAGAGCAAGACATAATTTATTCTGGTTTTGTCACGGGGAGCACAAGTAGAACCTTTGTTCTGTTTTAGCCTTATAGGACGAGGGTGGGGGTGTGAATGAAGCACGTAGCTAGTGTGTAGCCGGACCGTTGCAGGGGAAAAAATGCCACGAAACTGCCCAGAATACAAACTCCCTTTTCCTGGGGAGAGGTTTCAGAGACTGTATCAGGTTTGCATGTTAACAACTCTTTAAAATAAATAAATAAAATAAAAATACATACAAAAAAAAAAAAAAAAAAAACGACTGTGTGGATAGCATATCATGACAAAGTACAGTCAAGCTGTCATTGTATAAGTGACTAACAAGTAGCTTTGGAGAAATACTGGCATGCAAGCTTGGCATAAAATACTTTTGTCCCTTTGGAAGCATAGTAATTGTGATTATACCTTTGGGTGACATATACCACTGGTTGCTTTGAAAAGATATATATCACCATTAGCACTATTTATAATACTTGAAGGAAAAAGGCAAACCCCAATTGACCACTAATTTAATAAGTCCTTGATTGGTTTTCTGTCTTTTAAAGTTACCTCCTAATGCATTTCTGTTTTTGAGGGTGGTTTTGTTGTTATTTTTTTTTTTGGTGTGGTGTGGTTTTCTTATTTATTTTGCTCTCTTGGTATGAGGTCCAGAGAAAGACATCACCATCTGATGCATGATAGCCATAATTTTCTCTGTGAGATTAACTTTGTTTAGTGACTTTAAAATGGTATTGCACAGTGGTGTAGATCAACATCGTAATTTTTTTCATCTGTGTTATTTTCTCTGTCCATGCTTCTATGACACCTGAAAATTGCAGAGCTCAATGGAAATGGCAGAAAGCATGTGGCATATATATGTTTTTACTGTGCTTTTGATTTTCTTGTAGCCCTGCCCATATTCTTGCAGTCTGTTCAGGGAATAGCTGCAATTGTCTCTTCTTTTTTCTTTAGCTACCAATGTTGGTTACAGTTCTTTTTAAATAAGTAACTAAATAAAATATTGGACACTGTACCATAAAATCAAATGCTAGATGTTAGAGTTAAAATAGTTAATTACATATTTTTTCATAGGGGTCAGTTGACTTTCATTGTTGTGTGTTTTGTTGTGTTTTTTTTTTTTTTTTTTTTTTTTTTGAGTCTTTCTTCCAATCATTAGTAAAGACTGCAAGAAAGAATATTAATAGAAAAGTTCCCAGCTACTGTGAACACTGGCATGTGGACATTACTATGGAAAATAGATTGAATGGGCCAAATTCAGCCCTGGTAGGACTTGCAGTGCTTTCAGTGAACATGGCAACATTTTATGTCAGGGCTGGCTATTTAGGCTGGCTGGCTCTTGAAAACTGCAAATGCGGTAATCTTGTATGTGATTGTGTTAAATTTATGCAAGAAACATTTTGTAAAAGCAGCCTTTTGTCTTCATATTAATATTTTTCAAAAAGCTCTTATTTTCTTAATGAAAAGTATGGAAAATGGTGGATCAAGCATTTTATCTTACGTTTCCTATTTCTTTTATTTTTTTATTTTTTTTTAATTTGTTTTATTTCTTCCACTGGTGAGGTACATATCTGTGGCCTTCTGCAGATCTCAGTTGCCCATCAGAGAACATGGCTTACATACGGAGCTGGAGTATATTCTTCTGGTGTGTACTTGAGCTGACAGGGTCTTGATCTCTCATGTTGAGTTTTGCTGTTGATGGATAACCTTTGCTTCTGTGGAATGTGTGCATTTTAATACCTTAAGAGTAAAAGTCTGTAGAGATGGAGATTTTATGTTTCTGTTTCCTTTATCTTCTTCCCTTGGACCCAATTCTGCAGAGCATTTAGGTGCGTGCCGCTGTTGCTTACACAGAAACTCAGTGAAGTTGATGGGAATTTAAACATGTGTTCCAAGTTAATCATATGCTTGAAAACTTTGCTGAGTAGGGAGGAATTTATGCCCATGATGAAAAGTTCTGCTGAATTAGTCTTAATGTTGTGCTTGCCTTACTTCCTTTCTCCTAGGTTGTAATTGCAACAGCATATATTTATGTGCAAAAGATAGGCAAAGAGAAAATGCTGTCATAGCACTTCCAGAGATGGATATGTTTGAAAAGTAATTTGATAGTCCAAGTAATTTGTTTTGTTCATTTGCTAATTTGGTACACTGCAAAAGGTCTGATATCCCGCAGTTCTTTTAGAAAAGACAGAATATCTTTTGTTGTTGTTGTTGTTGTTTGTTTTTTTAAAAAATAAAAATAAAACTTTTCAGTGAATTCAACTTAGTACAATAGTCCTTCCATTAGTAGCTTTCTGGAATGATGAGGTTGATGTTGCTTGTGGAAAACATGTTGCAAAGTGAGCTAATTATAGCAATGTGAGACAAAGGTATACAGTCTTAAAAGTAGACAAAAGGATGTCAGTATATTTTAAGGACGCATAAAAAGCATCAAGCGCATGCACTAAAAAATTCATTGAGAGAAAATGGAAGCATTGGCTAGTCTGTCCGGTCAACTCCTTTTCCAGGAGTTGCCTTTTTATAGCAATGCTATGTAGAGTCATTGCACTAACCTCAAAACCTGCTCTGTCCACTGCTGAACCATTTAGTGAAAATTACTAAAGAGTATGCAATGGCTTTTTAGCCATTTGCTACCCTTGAATTGCTATTCAAATATTGATCTCAGCTAAATAGATTGCTAACAGGTTCTGTACATTCTGTTTCAGCCACCTAGGAGGAACACTGCTGTCAGGCTTTATCTGTTATCTCAGCTGGCATGGCAGAGGTTGCTCTTCCTTGTGGCTGCCATCTGGCTCACCACCTATGGTAACAACCTTGCAGAGGATACTTAGTAATCACGTTGATGCTGTTTCTTGCCAACAGGCTAGGTTACTGGTTCTCATTTCTAAATTTCTCATGGAATCTCTATTTTGTGTGCAGAAGAAAGTATGTATTCCACTCTTCCCAAGTAAATATTTATTTATTTCATTTCAGATTGAGCAGGTATTTCCTATGTGTAAGTACAGATTTTTTATTTTTATTTTTACAGAAAGTTTATTGCGTTACCCAAGTCTTCTCACGTGTTCATTTTTCAAGCATGCATTCCATATACATTTGGAAAATTCCTTTACATTTTGGTACAGAGGACAATACAGAATCTAACAATACAGAATTGCTATTTCAGCAGTAGTGCTGAGGCTACCTTTTATACAGGACTATTCATGTGGATTGTTACTAATGAGATCTTTGCAAAACAATTGCACATAAGGAAGGATTTGTGGACGTAGATTTTAGTTTCATCATCTTTACTCTCTGACCTAGCTTGTACTCTACAACAGAAATGGTAGACTTTCTGCCCTTGAAATTATACATCCAGAGGTAAGAATGCGTTGTCAATGCTGTCCTCATCTCCAACCCTTTCCTTAACAAAATAAGTATTGACCACTGGTGATTAATAGTTTTCATTATTGTTTTAGATAATTAAACAATGCCTTGTTAATTTAGGACCTGATTCTGTACCACTGAAATCTATAACCATTTTTGTATTCAGCCCTCCATGAGAAAGACCTTTGAGAACAGGCGATATCTTGAGTTATTATAGGACATGCATCTTAAATCATTATTTCATCTTCATAAATGCAAGTTTGTTGCAAGATAAAGTTGGCTTGTTCCTGCATCCTTCTGTGGAGATAGCTACAACAAATAGAGGGTATAAGTGCATGTTGCTGCTTCAGTCCTACCTACTCCTTACTTCTATAGTGCTCTCCTTACTAGTGCAGAGTATCCCTTCCTAATCAGAAGTCTGCTGCTTGTGCTGGGTTTTGGATGTAATGATGTGAATTCTTAATATTTTCCAAGCCAAATGCTCATGAAGTAAAAAATGGCTTTTTAATTCCATCTCTGCAGCTTATCTTGGCTTTGCTGCCATGGAAGAGAGCCAAGATGTGCTCTTAATTTTATTAAAATAATATCCTTCATAAATAAATACATGAGCAACAATACACAAGCTAACCAGTAGTACCCATGTAATAACCTGCTGGTACGTTCATTGAGCTGCTGTGCTCTAGTAGGCAAACCTAATTGAGATTCATCTTTGTATTATGGACAATTGTGATGTGAAGATGCTAATTTAAACTATATTTTGGCAGAAGTTCCTTGTGTATGTGTGTTGAATTTGCAGTCTTCACTACTCCTCCCCAGCTATTTTTTCAGCTAAGCAAATTGTCTGTAAACTCACTAAATAATGCAGCTCTCCGCAAGTTATCACATCAGATTAACAGGGCTCTGAGCTAACTTTCTGGTTACAGCCTAGGTTGACTTGCAAACATCCTTTCCCGTGCTTAATTTCTTCCTGAGCTTTAGTTGCACAGCAGAACCCTATGTTAGTGAAAACCACATAGCTTCATTCTGCATAATGTTAAAAATTACTTGTTTGTTTTGCTTTGTTTCCTGGTGGAAGTATCACCTTTGGCTTGCTGATAACTGAAGGCCACAAATCTTTTGGTGACTCCAGTGTATACTTGAAAATCAATTGAGATGGGTTGCTTCCAGGTCCCATTGCAAATTCTGTATGCCATTTATCTGTCCTGGTTGTGGAGATAATTATTTGGCTCTAACTACCTGCGTGAATGATGACTGGAAGAAAACAGAGCATTTTCAGATTAATTCCTCATCATATCAAGTGCTCAATGCAAGAGCAACCTTGATGGTTTGTTTTGCTGAATTACCCTTCTTGTCAGTGCATCTTCATTGTACTTCAGTCCAGCTACAGTAAGAGACTGCGGCCTGCGTTTGTACAGCTTTATACTTGGTTATAATTTACTTTTTCTTTCATTGCTTTTCCTCAGATTAACTGAGACATCAGTTTGTTTGGTCTGACACATGGAAATTACCTGGTAGTGTGAGCAGGGATTTCAGGGGCTGAAGTATGGTCTTACTTGTGAGAGTTCACCCGGATGATTATGCCACAGAGTTGTAGCACATGGTCTCTTAATATGTCTTTGTGTTGCTGGTACAGCTGCAGCATGGTGTGCCAAGGCCAGGAGAGTCTCTATAATGTGCTTGTCAGAAATGAAGATTGGACAAATAATGTAAAGAATAAGTGGCCAGCAGCAAGTTGTAAAACACAATAAACTCTGTATTTCACTCGTATTCATCACTTGCCATTGATTGCAGGAGAAACCGAGTGGAAAAAATTTAACCTTTTAAAACCAAAATGTCAGGTAACTAACATCGGTCAACTTCTTTCTCATTCAGACTGAATGGAGTAACTGTTCATGCCAGGGTACCAGCGGTACTTTTTTACTGCTGTGAAAATGTCAAGAGTTAAGAAGCAGTTATGAGAAGTATTTTAATGCTGTGTGAGCCCTGTAATCATGGTTTCTCAAACTGTCATTCTGTGCAGTTTTCAAGGTCTGCATGTCCTGTAGCCCAAATGATTTCATCATGGCAAAAGGAGTGATCAATTTTAGCCTAAGAGTTTATATTGTATCTTGAAGAGAACCCTGTAAATAAGGGGTGGGTGCTAGTTCCTGGCATATCAATATTACAAAGCATTCAAATGGCATAAAAAAAAATGCTGTTAGACTTGGGCTCAGCACACTGTGTCCCCTTCAGGACCTGGAAGTGCTTGTTGGTCCTGTGACCATGAGGGTGCTCTCTGGGAAGAGGAATGACACCGTGAGCTGGGAGGAGGGGGATATGTGCCCAGTTCCAAGCCAGGGGCTTGATGGATTAGAGGGCTGCCCCATTTTGAAGCAGGGAGTGAGGGGAGGGACAGAATAGCAGGGGAGCTGGGTTACAGAGAATGCGGCTTGGGGAGTAAAGAAAGGAGCACAACGCAGCTGTTACGCTTAACATAATAGTGCTGATGCCTAGTAACTTTGGTGGTGTTTTATACACAGTGTGCTTAGGCTTTATATCATTGCTATGTTATTTTTGCACCCCTTATTCATGGAGATAAGGAACCTTTCTGTTAAACTGGTAGAGACCAGATTTACTTGGAGTAGCTGCAAAACAATGCTACATTGTAATTTGACGCAGTGAACTAGGTGAGGTCTTCCTTATCTTTAACTTCATGTACTGCAGAAGTGTTGTGATAGATTGGCTGGACTTCTTTTGCATATATAATTTTATGATGTGTAAAAGAAATTCAGTGGGCTAATTAAAATATTCAGTTTAAGTCAAGGCAACAGGTATTAAACAGCTATTAAACAAAGAACCTTCTTTGGGGAAGAAAATAATTATCAGAAATACTGCAGGCTACTACTGATTTTATCCTTGATCTACTTATTTCATCCTTTTTGTTACCAAGCTGGATGTTAATCTGTAATGCTTTGATTTCAAACAAGTCAGTGTGACGTGTCTATACAGACGTATGCCTGAATTATAAACTTCTTCTGTTTTTGTTTTTTCTTCTGCATGAAATTGATTCATTAGCTTAAGGTGTGTAATATGGTGGTTACCTAATGAGACTAGGCAGTTTTGTTCCATAAGATAGTCTCACAGGATAAAAATCACAGCATGTGGAATAACGGGATCCTATGATAAAATTGTCTTTTAGTACTGCTGTCTTTAAAACTCTTAAGAGTAGTTCTGTGTGTGTGTATGTCTAGATTAAAATATATATATAAAATAAAATCTGTGTTCTGTAGAATTACATATAGTCGTATGGATACACACTTATGATGAAGGAAAGTAACTGTAGAAACTGTAACTAATAGAATATAATGTCCCTGAAGGCAAAACTATAAACAGTAGTAGGAACTGTTAGAACACCGAATTACAAGAAAATGAAATATGTGACAAGTAGAAAAATATATCAAATTAAATATGAATCTACACAACTGTTTACTATTATTTACTGAGTTCTTTCTGACAACTGATGAATTTAGGATGAAATGCAAAAGAACATATGTCTGGCTTTGTATGACCCCAAATTTCTCTGTTCTCCCTTTCAGCAGACAACATGTCCTTTTTCCTTAAGTGATTTTTGGTTGCTAGGAGAAGTGCAGTAGTCTGCCCTGCTCTTACCCAGCAGTAAAACCGAAGAGTGTATTGAGGTAGAGAGAGGGGCAAAGCATAGTATAGGCCATGAATCACAAGTTGTCACTAGTATGTCCACTTTGTTCCTACTTTTTCTTTGAAAACTTTTGTTTTTCCTAATGGTGTTCCCTTTCAGCTGATCCCTCTAAGCCATTCAGAATGGGGGGAAAAAAGTGCTGTTAAGAGTCCACTCAGAGGAACAAAAAAAAAAAAAAAAAAGGAGGGGGAGACTTTGAGAGTTATTCACGGGGACACAGTGGTAGCCATGCACAATTCAATGAATAGCTTTAGTCGGCTGCTGTTAAAGCTGGATGATTGATACCTTCAGGTTTTGGTTGTTGGGTTGGTTTTTTTGTTTTGTTTTGTTTGTTTGTTTGTTTTCTATGACAGGAAAGTACACAGAACGTCTTCATAGTAATCCTGCCTGTTTTCATGCTTAGATTTTGAAATTGTGCACATCCTATCCTCAAATTTCAGTGTATGCAGTGTTCTCAAAGCTTGTATGGAGAAATCAGATGGTAATGTTGCATATGTTTGTTGAAATTAGAAAGAGAAAATTGTTAATAATCATGCTACACTAGTTTATGAAGTCTTTTTATTGATTCCCTAAATTATGCTCTTTAAATTAACTGTGTACTGTGGCAAGAATTACTTGACCATCACCTCAAGTAATGAGCTAAAGGTGTGCTTAACCAGATGTCATTGGCTACTTCTAAACCTTTGCAATGAAAAATGGTTTTACGTAGCTAGGTATTGTAGCAAGTAGAAGTGATTAGAGAATATTGTTAATATTAAGAATATCAAAATCATGAGAATTTTGGCAGATTTCATTTGAAATTGATTGCAGAATGAACATATAGAAGATATTCTTTCCTCAAATGCTGAATGAAAACCAATCCTTAAAGTAGGTTTAAAACAAAACAGTCTTAAAACAATGATTGTTTATTGAGAAACAGAGCTGAAGTCATGCGTGCAAGTCCTGGGGATGAGGACATAGAAACCATGACTGCAGAGAGCTGTGATTTGTGCTGTAAAAACAGATGACTGTGAATACAGCAGGCCCCTCTATGTATCATTCCTTAACAGGAATAAGTGCTGAATGTCTAAGGATCTCATTACCAATTTAGAATATCTTGTTGACTCAATTTAGTGACATGCAGATAATAGAGAAATTCAATGATGATGTAATTGGAAAAATAATGCAGCAACTTGCACCGATTTGTTATTCACATTTGAACAAAATAGGTTTCACCCATACTTCTGAGGTGATTGGGTGACCTGGCATTACTGGATTCAGTCCCAGCGTAATTTAATGGGATCTGTGTCTGTTTAGGTCAGGGCTGAATTTGCCCCTGGGGAAAGATGAAGATGGAAGAGATGTAAGTTAAATTGCAAGGAGCTCACTCTATCTTGCAGTCTGCTGACAGTGGGGTGTGTGTAGTGTGGGTTGCTTTTTTGGTTTGTTTGTCTGTTTTGTTTTGTTTTTCCTGATCCACAAAGGATTTAGGAATAATTTAACTGCTATCTAAAGCACAACTGAGTTTTCAGTTACTTCTATGAAAGCTGCAATTGCTGAGACCAGATTTCCCTCATAACTTACAGCAAATATTTGCCTTAGTCATTCTTCAGCGTTAGTCCAAAAGTGTTGTCCTTCCACCTGCTGAAAAGTGTGTGGGAAAGCAGACACATTTTTGTCATGGTATGTGGATATTGTTTAAATTTAATAAGAAATAATCAAATTAAATACATTTAATGATAAAAAAATAACGAATTAGCTGTTAATATGTTAATATAAATGATGTGCCCAGTGTCATTCAAGAAGTCCATAGCAGAAGGGAGAATGAGATCTGGTTTCTAAGAGCCCCAGCATGGCTTAGGGCACAGGGGTAACTTCAGCTGATGGTACTACCTGCAGCTCTTTACCTTCCATTGAAAGCCAGGGAACTTTTGAGGCATAGGAGGACACAAATGGTAGAATCATGGGCCATACATCTGTCCTCTAGTGGTAATCTTTCTTCCTGAGACTCAACAGCCCTACTACACTACGTTATTGAAGAGAACAGGCAGAGAGGGTGATTCAGCACAGTTTTTCAGCACAGGTTTTGGGAGTGGTTGGTGGTTGGCATGTGGGAAACCAATGCAGAGAAGGAAGTGGTCCTCTGTTTTGTTTGATTGTTTTTTAAATTATGCAGAGCATAAGAGACTGACTTAAAACTAACCATAGAACTGTGATCAGAAGGCTTACAGATGCAAGAAGCTTCACCTGCACTCTCTCCATTAGGCACTCACCAGTGAGCCAAAATAATGATGCACAACACATATCCAGTAGTAAATAGTGTAGTCAGCAACTTGAGAAAGAAGTCTGTAAAACCACACGAACTACATAACTTCATCTTCCGATGAAGGCTGGCTCTTAACTTAAGAAGATCACCTTCAGCTGTATCTGCCACGAGGACTTTAACTTTCAGTATTATCTGGAAACACATTAATCTCTTAAAACCCATTTGTGATAAATTTGAGAAGTAGAAAGGCAGATGCATTATTTGATGAACAAATTTCCTCTGTACCTCTTAGCATTTCTGAACAGGCATCTTGTTAGGCTGCTTTGTATTTCCAGAGCAGTGACAAGGTTGAAATAAGTTCTGGCACTGTCTGGAGGAAGAATCATACAGGAGTTAGTGGTGGTTTGAGGGGGATGGAGAATAACTGTACACAAGTGTTAGTCTCTTCTGCAATCTGCAATGATACTTTTGGCATCTTTTGACATAGTCTCAGCATGTATTTTAAGGGTCCAAATCTGTATTTTACCATACATTTTATCATCACAGTCTAGGCTAGTCTTTGTTAAAGGATATATCATGTTAATCCCATGGTAGTCCTGTTATGGTAGCGTACTGGTGTTTCTGTCTGATGGGAAATCACCAAGAAAGCTGCCTGAGAAACCATCAGAGTCTGTCTTCAAATTGGAATGAAGGAATAATTTTTGAATACCTGATATGTTTTGCAGTCATACCCAGATAGACCTATAGAGGGAACAAGGTGGAGCATAAAGGAGCTGAGAGCTGGAGCCATGTCTCAGCATGCTTCTTGTATATTACTTGCACCGTGGAAATTCTGCTCCTGTGGAAACTATAGATGTGAAATGCGTTAGCAACAGCTAGAATAAAGCATAGTGTTTTTCTTGTATGCCCAGAATACAAGGGCATACAAGTATACATCTCAAGATACAAGGGCATACATCTCTTGTACCTATTCAGGATTCAGGGTGGGGAGAATTCTAAGGTAAGTTTTAGAGGCAGATGGATTCTTGAAAGGTGGAAATTTCTCTAGACAGATCCATGCAATGATAGATGCCCCCTTCCCTTCCCTCCTCCCTTCTTTTTTTTCTTTTTCTTTTCTTTTTTTTTTCTCAACAGCTTTGAAAATTAATTTCCTAGTGCTCCAGACTTTTGTTTAGCATTTTGAACAGACAGACTGCATTCTCACATCTAACAAGTGTGATATATTAAGCTAGGGAGAGAAAATATAGAGAAGGTTAGTTTTAATATGGACTCGGCTGGAGGCATGCTACCTAATGAATCACTAATACCGCATCCTGCAGTGTTATGAGTGCTAGTGGTCTCTTGTCCAAATACAATTCTTGCCTAGCTTCCTTTGCTTTCATGTCTCACAGGGTCATATCATAATTCTTGTTATCTGCTTTAGAAAGATGCTAGATTACAAGTTAGACTAGCCAAGATAGAGCATTTTGAACAAGTTTCTTTGGAAGCAAGACTCCTGTGGAGAAATTTTAATAGACAAAGACAGGAGTTTGTAGGAGCAAAATTGTTCAGATTGCCCAGTGAATACCTGGAGAGGAAGTATCTTCAATATTCTATGCTGAATGTTTAGGAGGCCTTTCAGGTCATATTTTGCTTGTATATCTTAAAGCTTTTTAAAACTTGGTATGAATTGGTTATATATGCGTGTGATATATAAATAACACCTAACTGAATGTTGTAAGCAAAGGAAATAAATCAGCCAATGATTCTTTTGGCTATACTCTTGGTACAACGGTCTTGGAGAACTATAAATATATATCACATATTACTTTTACTTGCTTTTATTTTTTTGCAATCTTCAAATGGCAAATAAAGCTATTGTTAACAGACTTTAAAATCATTTGGAAGATTGTTACAGCATAGATCATTTTGAGGAAAAGAATGAATGTCTTTGTTTAAAATATTTTAGTAATGTATAGATGTTGGAACAAATAAATAAATTCTCAAAACAAATGACTAAAGATGTTTCTTTTGTGTCTTCGCAGAAGAAATTCTGTAGAAGGTTTATAAACATTTTTCGAAGTATATTGTCTTATCCTTGGACTTATTTTTTTTTGTGGAAAGAGCTGGGCTGGGGGCAGGGGATTGGAAGAGCAGTTTCAGTAAGTATAGTGTAGCCTAATACATCTTAGAGAAGTAAGGAGGAAAAAAAATACCCATCACACAGACATATTATTACCTTTTTTTCCTCCCTTCTAAATATGTCTAAGTCAGCAAAAATATTGTGTGGTTTCGGTAACACTTTCTTTAAAAGTAGGTCTTGCTTGTTTTGTTTTTCTTTTTCAGTAATGGAAGAGATTTTTCTATGTAAGAATTTTTGGAGGCTTTGCAAGCTGCCTGTAAATGTGGAAAAAAATAGGTACAAGATTAGTCCACTGAAGTGTTTGAGTGTTCATGGAATTTGTATGTAAGGTAATGTAAACATCACTAGTTCTTTTTCCCCTTTCCCCTCGTGGGGGAAAGATCAATACTTATGGCTTCAGAATACTTCCCTTACCAAAATGAGAGAGACAACAATGATGGATATGGTTAACTGTCTGGCAGCATGGCTGTTATTTTTATAAACCAAGTATTTGGAACTTTTAGGGAGATATTGTTAAAACGTAATATTCCTGCCATCTGCCACTTCTTGCTCACTTCAGTGAGATGCTTTGGAGGTAAGTGAGAAGCGCTTCTCAACAAATTCAGTATTGACAGAGTTGAGAACATTGAGACTTGGTGAGATTCCTTTATTATATAAATAGGTAATAGAAGATTATTAACAAAGAGTAAAAACAAAGGGGGAAAAACAGTTGCTATAGATTGTGCTTTTAACAGTTGGCCACATAAGAGGAGAGATTCATGGTATACCTTATAATCTACATATACATTTATTTTTAATCTATTTAAAGTGGTCTGAGCAGTTGGACTAGCCTTATGATAGAAGCTGCAGAACACCAGCAGTCTAGATGAAATGAATTAATGAATTTATTTCCAACCAAATTTGAGAGCTTAAGATTCAAATTCACATGTGCAGATCCAAACAGGAACACAAGAAGAAGAAAAAAAAACACCCAACTAGTAAATGTCCTCATATGGATAATATATTTTAAGATCCCTATAAAAATATTGTCTTCTGAGTGTTTTGTGGTTGCAAATAATGGAATTTGGATTTTGTTAAAAATGTAAAGTAAATTGAATAGAGTTTATGTATAATAATTTATAATTGGAATCCTAAGAGATAGTAAATGTTAATTGTAAGCCTGAGAGCCAAGACAAAGAGTGCCCCAGATGAACTGGGCATTTGAACAGTGCAGGAATCAAAATTGCCTGGATTTTTTTCTTCCACATTGAGAACTCTTGATGTTTGTACCAAAACTTGATTCAATGTAGCCTGTTCACTTGTTGGAGATGAATATATAATAAAAACAAAAAATACTTAAAAAAAAAAAAAAAAAAAAAGCATATCTCAAAATCAACATTGAAAATATTGAATGAAGAGAAGATAGATTTAGATTCAGCTTGCACTGCATTCATGAAAAAGGCAGCTGGGGAGAAAGGTAGAGGTGACCACTAGATGACATTATTTTATATTCATGAACATTTGGGTCCCCAGTGATGGTAAAATGTCTATTTAAGTTGGTTTATAATAGTTCTTATGTTGATGACACAGCTTAGGAATTAGTAGGCTAATGCTGTTCCAGACATGTTTTGTCACATTTATTTGCATTATGCAAAGATTGATAGACAGTGAATTACACCTACTCTTATGTTGTGAGAGAATGCCATATATGAAGAGGAAGATGATTATCCACTTTGGTGTTGGATTAAGTTTTTTGAGCTTTGTGACTCAAAATATGTTTGACTTTGGCTCCTTTTGTGTTTTTAGGTATATTTAACATTAAGAGGGAGGTTTATATTTATTATAAAAGGTATGGGTGGGTTATTGGATAAAGTGATGGCCTTTCACCTCTAAGGCAACAGTTTAATTTAAGTGTTGGATCCTAAGTTAATTGAGATGAATGATTTTAGCTTTGTCCCTGGTGTAAAGTAGTCTGTATTACAAAATCACCATACATCTGTTTTTGCAAACTTGATAATAATTGGCATTCTTTACGACTGAATTGGCATTGAAAGTGAACTATTTCTTATTGCTAAGGAAGGTGTTCCTTTTAGGTCAGGGTAAATGTCATTGTCAGATCTGTGAAGAAAATCTGCTTCTGCCTCTGTTAATAAGTCATTGCTGAAAGATTTGTCAAGAATGGTTTAAGTGTGTACTGGGTCTGGCTGGAATGTTAACTTTCCCTGCAGCAGCCCATACAGTGCTGTACTCTGCACTTGTAGCTGGAACAGCAGTGTTATCACACCAGTGTTGTGTCTACTGCTGAGCAGCAGTGGCACAGCATCAGGACTCTCCCTAACCCTCCTAGGGGGTGGGCAAAAAAGTGAGAAAAGAAACATCACCAGGGCAGCTGACCTAAACCAACCAAAGGGATATTCCATACCATGTGATGTCACACTCAGCAATAAAAGGTGGAAAAAGGAAGAAGAGGGGAGGGGTGGGCTCTCATTGTGAAAACGTCGGTCCTCCTCCTGAACACCGGCTGCGTGCGTTGAGGCCCTGCTTCAAGGATGTGGTCAAGCATCGCTCATTTGTGGGAAGTAGAGAGTCATTTCTTTCCTTTGCACTTCTGCATAGCCTTTAATTGTTGCTTGTTGTTTTTTGTTGTTTTTTTTTTTTTTTTTCCTTTTCCCATTCCCTTTTCCCCTTTCCTTTTTTTTTTTTTTTTTTTTTTTTGCTTTAGTTAAATTGTTTAGTTAATAATAATCTTTCTTTAATAATAATAATTATTTTTTCCCTTTAATTAAATTATTCATATCTCAACCCATGAGTTGTTCTTTACTTCTTCCCCTCCTCATCTAAGGAGGGGGAGTGAGAGAGTGGTTGTGGTGTTTAGCTGCCTAGCACAGAAAAACCACCACAAAGTGCTACGGTTTATCTTCTTAACTAAAACAAACAAACAAGCAACCCCCCCCCACACTTCAGATATAAAGAGAGCAAATGAGAGTGAGAGAGATCTTATTTTTTTACATCTTGTAGCAACTCAAATGCTCAGAGACATTAAAGTAGCCTAATTCATCATTTACTAATGACAAGTAGCCTAAAAGTTCAATTATAGTCTTTTGAATGTTCTCAAAGAAGATGTGGAAAGGAATACAAATTAATGTAATGTCCCATACTTCCCTGTTTTAGCTGGCAGGAGAAGACCTGGAGGGATGAAGGACTGAAAACAACTTCTAATCAGCGCCTCAACCCCTAGCATGTACTGAAGTGTCAGGAGGCAATGCAGGAAGCTGTAGTTGCATTTCGACCACCGTAGTCTGTCTGCTGTTATCTAAGGCAATGTTCCAGTTGAGGGCATAATGTGTTAAGTGCTATATTAGTGTAAGTGGAGAACAATCTTTCCCCAAACCTGTGGACTTCATGCAAGAAAATAGTTGGCATAGGGATATAGAGAAGACAAGGATTAGGGAAAAAGCTCAGGAAGATGGTAGGGGCATATTTGCCCTTTGTTTGCTCTCTTCAGGTACCAAGAAGAGAAGCAATCTTAAAATGGAAAACCTGTTAAATTGCATATATTT
This sequence comes from Netta rufina, assembly GCF_964035555.1. Classification (NCBI taxonomy): domain Eukaryota; kingdom Metazoa; phylum Chordata; class Aves; order Anseriformes; family Anatidae; genus Netta; species Netta rufina. The sequence continues at coordinate 105,180,312 of NC_140123.1, forward strand.
ATATTTCTGAGCTAATTAAGGAACAATTTTCTTAAATTCAGGGAAGATTACAGTATCTTTTTCCGTTGATAGATTATGTTCCTATTTGAAAACAGATCATAAATCTTACTTGTTTTGGCTATAAAAAAGGTATTGAAAAATTATTAGTAAAATACAATCAGTTTATCAGATATCTTTTTAAATTGAGAACCTGAAAAATGCATAGTAGCATTTGTTTCATTTTTATAGCACATACAGACATGCAGTTATAAAGGAATCAAGAAAAAAAAATGCTGCATGTGTGTCCATAGAGAATGTATATAATAAGTTAATATACATGTCCTAAATCTGAGTAAGTAAATATTTGGGTCTATTAGGTCAAATTCAATTATATGTTTGAAAATGTGAACCTTTTGTTTTGGTAACAGGTGCCTGTGAGAGTGCCCTCTTCATTTGTCATGCTCTCCAAAAAAAAAAACGTGGAATTTACTGTCTTATGTTGTGATTCGTGCTAGGTAGTTACTGGGATTTCTAGTGATAATAGGTGGATAGAGTACTGTGATAAATTTTCTTAGATGAGTAGTTTTAATAAAACATGCTCCTCATGTAGTCTTTTGCTGTATCATCTGCAAAACTTATTGGCAGGAATGGGAGATGTGATCTGTCCTAAGCCTTAAGTAGCTAAAAGGGATTAACTTTACAAAGAGGATTTATTAATGAAGACATCACACTTCACCAGGCACACAGAAGGAAAGGCAAGAGTTGTTGATCAAGGAATCATTCTAGCTACTTGTTCTTGTTGTTGTTGTTGTTGTTCTCTCTCTCTCTCTCTCTCTCTCTCTCTCTCTCCCCCCTTCTTTATATATCCAATTGGATACTATTCTCATGTTTTGTCTTCTTGTCTTTATAGTTGTTTGCCATTTTCTTACTAACTGGCAGTTAGAGTAAGATACAGTCTATGAACAGACAGGCATGACAGGAGAACTGTAAGCTCTGATGACAACCTGTTTATTGGTTGTTGTGCTACTTCATTTTTATATGCTTAGGAGTAGATCCTGCTACTTGAGTCAGTAAATAATTGTTTTTTGAAATGATGATAGTGGGAATTCTCTTCAGGATTTTTTTTTTTTTTTTTAAACCGGTGAGAGACTAGCTTTGTGAAATTCGGGGAGAAAAATGCACAGACTCTTGTTTTTGTTAGGCTTTTTAGCTTAAACTTGTGATTGATATTTCAGTAAGTGTTAGTATTATTTTAAATATTTTTTGATTGAATACTCCTGCTTTATTTCTATTCTGTAAACTACCAATTAGCTTCAAAGTTGGAAGCCAGGCAAGCACAAACAAGGTTAAAAAATGAAACAAATGGGAGGAAAAAAAATAAAAACAAGACCAGGGAAGCAAACAAAAACAAATAGGAAAAAGAAACTTCCGATTGAAAGTCAAGAAGGTTTGGTGACAGCTGACTTCACTTTCATATAGTCACTCTGTCTCTGAATGCTGGCTTCTGTGATTATTAGTTGGGAAGGGCAGGAGGAGGTGCACAGAACTGGATAACCTCTTTTATTAATGAGTTGTTTTCTCCTGAAAGCATTGTGGTCTTGTCAGAGCACAACTTTGTAGGCAGAGATCAAGCAGGTATCAGCAAGTTAAAAAACATGCCTGTTGCCGCTGATTCCTTCCCCTGCTTTCTTGTCATGTCAGCTACAGGTTCTGTGGTGAGACAGGCCACCTTACTCTACACTTCAAATGCATCTTTGCTGCAAAGAGTTGAAGCAGATTTTAAGCTACTTAAGCTACTGTTGTCCTAGCTGCAACAGTCTAGGTTTTGGCTAATAGAGCATGACGTAACTTTTTGTGCTCTCTAAAACAATGTTTTATTGTATGTTTATATACACACAGTCAATTGTAATTACTAAATAAAGTGCTACACCTGAATCAGGCTATGATCTTTCTAACTATATGTCCTACTAAGAACTAGTTAGAACATATTCAAACAGAAGTTTATTCTAGCCTTCCAGCATATACTGCATTTATCTGTGGCTTTCATCTCACAAATTATTAATGCTGTTCATATGCAATGTATATTGAATAGTACAGATAGGCATTTCTTTTGTAGCTTTGAAATTACTTCAAAATGATGAAAGTTCTCAGCTGTTATTGCAGATGACTAAATTCAAAATTCAAAGTTATGCTGGATCACACCAGTTGTCTTTTGTCTCATGGTGGATAAACAATGCATTTTGGAAATTAAAATAAAATAAATGTTAAAAGGTGGGACCAGCACTTAATGAATCATTCCCAGCTTCTAAGTGTTTGTGGCTTGTTGTCTTTGTGGTTAATTTCTTCTGTGAATTTAGCCAGATATATATATATTTTTAAACCCAACAATTATTTACTCGTTGCTTTTTGGAGTCTTTCTGAGCAGAAGTAACTAAACCATTCCAACAAACCATTCTGTAGTATTTGCTGATGTCTATCCATAGTTTGTTTCTCTTGCCCAGTTTTAGTAAAGATTACCAACAGATCTGAAGACATTGCCATAGACTTTTTTTTTTTCTCCTGTGGTCAAATAAGATAATATAAAATACTAAAAACAGGCTTTGTACCTGTTGAACAGAGAACCAAAGTAAGTTTAGAAATGCAGTAAATTCTGAATTATTATTTTATTTTTTCACAACTGTAGTGATTTTGCTTGAAAGGTTAGTAATATAATCGTTTGAGTTTGCTGTATTTGCTTCTGATGCTAACCTTTAGGGTGGCTGATAAACTGACTTTCTTCTGGCAGGCATCATTAATAGGAGGCTCTGTGTTGTCCTGAATAATTTTCCTCACAATTAGCAGCATTGATCTTGTAGGTGCAGCAGCAGCTGAAGTTCCTTGAGGCAATCAGTGAGTGAAACTGGTTGAAACATGCACTGAACTGCAAGACAATTTTTTCTATTTGTCTGTTGCAGTGATCACTTTTTTCTAATTTTTGTTGTTTGTTGGTTCTTAAAAGTAGTTTATTTTTCCTGCTTAGATCTATTTCTCAGTTACATTTCCAATGCAAGAAATGAAAGCCTGGATTCACTAAGCTGTTCTCTGGCCGATCAGTTCTAACTGGTAAGACACATGGTCCTACTAGCTCAAATATAATGGAAGGTATAGAAGGTGTGTTTTTGTTGTTGTCTTTTTTTATTAAATTCTGGTTGAAAAGCCACCTTTATGCAATTATAAATTAATATTGATGGTGTGGGCTCCAGTAGAGACTACATGCGTGTTCTACCTATTATCAAGATTCACAAAAGCTCTTACGGAAATGAGTACATCATTTGTGTGGAAGTTAGAGAAATCAGCCCATGGCTTTTTTGTGATAATATCTTGCCCGTTAAGCAGGCTGTAAAGAAGGAAAGCTTGGTGCTCACATGAGGGAGTGAAGTGGGAGCTGTAGTTGTTGAAGAACATAAAAGGCTTGTAGGGCTGTTGAGGGAAGGAGAGAGTGACCTCTGTGCCAGACTGGCTTATAATGTGTTAAATGCAGATCACAAGCTGTGGGCCTAAACCTTCCTTCTTGACCTCCATTAGTAAAGAGTTACCCCAAGAGTTGGTGAAAGTTAATTTTAATGCAAATCTTACCATGAATTTTAGTGAAAAACAGCATTCTAGATAAAACTTTTAAAACAAAAACTTTATTTTGGATATAACATTATCTCAAATGTCTGTCTTCACTGTACTATTAAAAAGGGGTTCAACAAATCACCTCCCTCACCCTGCTGGCAACGCTGCTTTTGCGACAGCCTAGCATACGGGCTGCAAGCATGCTTTACCAACTCATGTCAAGTTTCTCATCAACCAACACTCCCCAGTGGGCTGTTACCAGTGAAGACTGAGGCAAAGACTGGTTAGCTCCTCACCCATCCCCAGGTGGATCTCTATGCCCTCCAGCTGTGCATTGACATAGGGGGTGACACCTGTTCCTCATCTTCCTTTCCTGTTATAGTCAACACACCAAGCATAGGAACCATCCCACCACATCTCCATGATGCCAATGAAATTGTAGCCCTGCAGGTATGCGTACATTTCCAGCTCCTCTTGTTTATTCCCCGTGGTATGTGTGTTAGCATAGCAACATTTAAGCTGGGTCCCTGCTGAAGCTGATATGCTGGCTGGAGCAGTTGCAAATCCTTTGTGCTGTTCCTCAGGTGCTCTTCCACTGACCTGTGATCCTTCTCCAGGCTCTGGGCATCTGTTGCTGGCACTGGCATCAAATTGGTAGGAGTTGGGTGGACTGAGGTTCCTCTCCCCTGGTAACTTTAGTTTAAAGCCCTCTTCAGCAGCTTGGCAAGCCCTCTTCACCGGGGCTTTACTGGTGCATTTTCTGGGCATTACTTGAGTTTAAGGGGTCATCCCTGCTGAAAGCAGGTTCTGTTTGTCTTTTTTTTTTTTTTTTTTTTTAATCAACTTGTTCAATGTCAAGGTTGTTTCAAATTTAATTGGATGACTAGTTTTTATTTTAGAAATAGCATGCAGGCCATAAAGCAACATTTGTTTTTCTCAGAAAAGGATGAAAGGAACATGTTGCGCTATCCTATAAGTAAATATATATTGCAGAATTTCCATAAATACTGCTTAATGGGTGCTGCTGCTGCTCCTAGTATTTCCAGCATCCTGAGGAGATTTTGCACTGTGAGTCTCTACAACTGTGTTTAAACACATAGCAAACCCCTAATCTGTAGTTAAGCCTTCTCTGACAAAGCATGGAAAGCACCTTACACTGCTAGACTTACGCCAAACTACAATGCAAAGTGAAATAACAAACATTGTGTGGTAATCTTGTCCTATTGAAAACAATTTTAAAACTTACAAATTGATTCAAGTACAAGAAGAGGGCAAGTCTTTCCAGAGTAATTTTAGCACTAGATAAAATTACTGGTGATAGTGTCAGTGTCTTGGTGATTTTATGAGAGGAAATTTGTTGCGTTATTGCTGTAGATAATGGGGGAAATGGATATGTAATGTAAGTCCTGATGGGATGCTAACATAAATGATGGATTTGGGTTATAAACTCTGTTCTGAAACATTGATGATCTAATTTCTTGATATCAGCCTACCTATCTGCTCTATCAGTGTTATAAATATTCTTCCAAATTTGTCATGCAATAATCATCATTTTTAAGATTTTTTGTTTTTTTCTTTTGGCCTCGTAGGAAATAGAAAATCTTTCTCATCCAGTGAGGAAATTGTGTGTGTGTGTTTTGAGGTGTATATATAAAGATAATAGACATAGTCATTGTATGGACTTTTTACCTTTTGGAAGGTATGAGTTGGTTATGTTATTGTAGTAGTAAAAACTAGTAGTGTGGGAATTTCCATGGAATGTATGTAAAATTTATTTGAAGTTATGAAGCCTTCTTTTCATTTTGTGACTAAAGTAACATTAGAAACATGAACCCTAGCAAAGTGAAATCGTCTCTCAGTGGTTCTAGAAACACAGATATGCTTCCAGGCATTTCAAGAGGACAGAGGGTAAAGATCAAACACAGCAGATCATGAACTCACAGCTAAATTTTGGCTGTGACTGTGCAGCAGCATAGTAGGAAGAGTGGTATCCGCCACATGTTACTGTAAGCCATCTGTGCACGCAGAGTATAGGTCGGGAAGGTACCTCAGTAAGATGACAATACTATTTATTACATACAGTTTTCATCAGTAGATTGCAAAATGTTTCACAAACAAGTTATGCCAATATCTGCATTTTAAAAATATAAAAAATGAGGTAGAGTGAAGTATCTGCCATGTATCAGGCTGATGACAGAGCCTAGAGTTCAACTCATATGTCATGTGTTAAGGAACACGTGTGACTGTATGTAGGTGCCGGAGTGGCATATGCACCCTGACAAAATGAATTTGGTTTGAAAAGAATCATACCAGCACAGAATCCAAGCAAATGTCTTGCCATCCACAGGGAGAACAAAGTGGTGACAGAAATAGAGGACGCTATTTTGTAGCTCCCACTGTGTTTAGCTGTCCTTATATATGATATCCTGTTTGGAAGTGACAAGATTTCTTGTTACTTTGATCCATCTGATAGCAAATCTGCATGTATGGTGCATATGGTGCTATGTAACAAACTTCAAAATTTGGTACTATTCTATTTCAACACTTTGTGAACAAATGTCCAGCTTGAACAAAAACAAGATTAATGAAAGCAATATCTAATGCCAGTTTAAGTGTGAGAATATTTCCAGGTGAGAACTCAAAAGCAAAATAAAATATCAAGGATTTTGTATTTCTATAACAGAAGAAAAATGAAAATCCATTTTATGTTCTTTAGTAATTGCATTTTTTTTGTTTGAGAAAGAAATACATGCAATTTTAGGGTACAATTTTACCTTTTCTGTAACATTTTAACATAGTTTTTGAAAGTTATTAGAAAGTTATTAGAATTGCCAGTTTTGCTTTGAAAGAGCACATCCTGTAGGCTGTGATAATATCACTTCCTTCAGGTAGCAGCAGCAGTGAGAAGCAAAGACTAACATTAGATATGTGTGAATTTAGTCCAGATGAAAATTTTCTTGTTTGAGATAATCGTAAGCAGAGAATTTTACAGTGAAATAGGGAAGAAAATGATGATTTGGGCTTTCAGATCTGGAGTGAGTGTAGTTACACTATTACTAATACAAAGGGATTTTAGGAAGTTTGTAGAATGGCTAGGAAAGAAAATATGTTATAATCCAGAAAAACTCAATAATCAGATCTTATGTGTCAAGGAATAAGATGACTGCCAGAGACCTCTGAAAGGCGTTTTTGTACTCATCCTTCACTACAGTGTACCCTAGGTATGACTAGGATTTGTGTGAGTGCTAGGTTAGCCACTGCAAAACAAGGGAGATTGTGGCTTAGTAGAGTAAGTCACTCTTAGGAATAGTAAGCTATTAGAACTGCCTCGCAAGAGCATACAGTGAAACTAAAACTTCTATTGAATATAAGCTCTGTATGCCGGCTTTCTGCAGATGGGGGAATTTAGCTCTCTAACAAGTGCAATTCTAAGTCTCCTGATGCAAAATCATGTTAGCAAACTAGAGAAAATTCAAAAGTAATGATGAGATCAGTAAAAACATGGAAGAAATTTTATGAAGAATTAGAAGGGAGTATGCCAGAGGAGATTTATTGGGGAAAAAGAATTTTTGAAGGGGGGAGGGGGATGGAAATCCGGCAGACAGTTACTGTTGTGTGAGTTGTATGTGATTATTTTTTTTTTCTCATCTTTTGCATGTTTCTTCATATTCTCAGGCAAAATACTTAAGATGAGGGTTAAAACTTAAAGTATATCTGCATCTTAAAAAAAAAAAAAAAAAAAAGATTGTAACTAATTTAACTGAACCTTGAAAATTGCAAGTTCTGATCAAATTGAAACACTGTAAGATATTGAAATGCATAGGTACATGTTAACATGAGGAGCTGTAACCATCTGCAAGTCTTTCAGAAGTGTAGTAGAACGTGGCTTAACTGAGTATAATGAACTGGAATTATGCACATGAAATTTTAGTCTTGTGTGGAACACTCTTGGGTAAAATAAGGGAAAGTACCTGACATTTAAGTAATTTTAAAGTGGACTGAACAAAGCTAGATATCACTTTGTAGCTGATGGATGAAAATGCTTAACAGATAGTAAAAGAAGATGTGCTTGATTTGTGTAATTATTCTCAAATGTCTGAAATTACTATATCCTAAAACATCATCTTAGGCACAATGTTTTAGGCATTTAACACTAAGAACTATGTTGTGTTGTGCTGCAACGATTGTCAGGCTGACAGACTCTGAGGAAGATGATCATGGAAAGGCTTGCTTCAAAAAAAAGGTTTGTAAAGCATTGGTTAAGTTTGCTATGATTATTTTGAGAGAGAAGGAAGGGAGTGAGTGTATTTTGTTTTTCTTTTCCTTAACTCCCCCAATGGGGCTGAATGATTTTTTAACTATGAACAATACCTGTAGCTACATAAATAAAATATGGAGCGTTTGATCAATGTGTAGACTTCAAGGAGTAACTTGATCACCTGCAGCTGTTTGGGAGCTGCCCACGTGCAGCTCTGTACAGCTGCAGTGAGTTTGCTTTTCTTTTTTTCTACTCTGAGCACAATCATGGAATGACTCTGGTTGGAAGGGACCTCAAAGGTCATCTAGTTCCAACCCCCCTGCCATAAGCAGGGATGCCACAATATCATAAATAAAGTGATCATAACATCATCATGTCATCATAGAATGGATGATGTACTTAGCAGCTCATATGGTGTGGCAGCTTTCACAAGGCTAAAATTTTGAAAAGATCTGACTCCATTAAGTAGCCCAATGTTCAGTACTAATCAATGTGCCACTTGCTATGGGGAAAACTAGCATTTCAATCTAACTTGTTTTATATTTACAGTTAAAGAGGTTAAATCTAGTACTTGATAACTGATGGAGGAAGAAGTTTGGAGGAGGGTGCAGACATGGAAGAGTTAGGGGAAAATATTTTCATAATCTTGAAAAAAATTGCAAGTGAATGTCAAGCAACTACATTGAGACATGCTACTGGTACAGATTTGTACTTCTGCTTTATGACAATAGTTATATCTGTATATTGTAATCATTTCAGTTAATTTTTGCAACATTTTTCTCTGTGCTAGGTTGTGGTTTTGTGGGCTTTGCCCAACTGGGTAGCTGAACTCACTCCCCCTCCTCAAATGGAAAGGGGGAGAAAATACAATGGAAAGGGCTCAAGGGTTGAGATAAGGACAGGGAGATTACTCAGCAATTATTGTCACAGGCGAAACAGACTCAGCATACAGAGATTAATGTAATTTATTACCTATTACTAACAAGCTAGAGCAGTGAGAACCAATACAAACAAACAACCCAGCTCCTGCTGCACCCCCAGCCTCCTTGCAGGCAGGGCATTGTGAGAAGCTGAAAGGTCCTTGACTCAGTGTATGCACTGCTCTGCAACAACTAAAACAAGTAGGTACTCTTTCTGAGGAGAAATGTCTGTCAGGCATTTGAATGGGTTGCTCAGGGAAGTGGTGGCATCACTGTCCCTGGGGGTGTTCAAGGACAGGTTGGACCTGGTACACAGGGACATGGTTTAGTGGGTGACGTTGGTAGCAGGGTGATGGTTGGACCAGATGATCTTGAAGGTCTTTTTCAACCTTAACAATTCTGTGTTACACTGATAAGAGGCTAGAGCCTGACCTGGAAAACATCGTGTAGAACATGTGGAACAAGGTAGATAAGGCTGCAATTTGCTAGATCCTGCATTTTTGCCACCCATAAAAGTGGCCTAGAAAGCTGTAGAGGGACTCTATCAGGGACTGTAGCCAGGGAACCAGGAATAATGTCTTTGAACAAATGGAGGGGAGATTCTGCTTGGATGTGATGTGAGGAAGAAATTCTTCACTTGGAGCACAAAGCATACATGGGAATTAGGGCTGAAGAGGCACCTTGCATCTGTTCTTTTCCGTAAAGAATAGAATGAAATTACCTAAAAAACAGTGTTAAAAACAAACCCAGGGCACAGGATGAGAGGTGGAGGGCAGTCCCTGTGGCTAAGGGGCAGCCTTTCTCTCTGGCAAGCTGAATGGCCCAGGGGAGCCAGCCCCAGAAAAGGGGCCCTTGCCCCCCCCCCCCCCCCCCCCCCCAAGCATCCCCACTCCATCACAGAGGCTTGCTGAGGTCACAGTGGCCACCACTGCCCTGCCTTTGCTGCGGGCCCTATAAAATAGGACCCCTGCAGCTGACCCACCACTCGCTGAGCATCTCGGCCCTCTGACTGCCAGCTTGTGCGGCAGGAAGGAGACCAGAAGAGCAAGGTGAGCAGCAGATCTCCTTGGTGTGCGAGGACAGCAATGCTGTCCAGTGAAGCACCAAGAAGGAATGCACCTGACCAGGAGATGTGTCGTGGGCGGAGGGATAGCGCCGGTGGCACAAGAGACACCAGTGCCCAAGGGACCTCTGGCGCCCAGCCCACAGACAGGCGGTACCATTGGTACTGCAACAATGCTGGGAACAGGATGGCCCCTCAAGCACCCAGCAACAGGGGGCCTGGGCCTTACCATGGGAGCAATGGTGATTTGGGGCAAAGGTGGGAACATCAGGCAGAGAGCCACAGGGAGCAGAGGTGTGCCCATAGTCTGGAGCACAGTGTGGGATACAGTAATGGCCATAAACGAGACAGCAGTGTTGGACCCATGCATGAAAATCAACCCGACAGTGGCATGGGAATGAGGCGTGGGACTGGACGTCCCCCTGGTTCAGCACTGTGGCCTGAGAACATTCCAGATGGAAGGCATCCCGTTTGGGCAGTCCCGGGCAAGGACTGGCGTAGCCTTCTGCCAAACACCGTGGAGCCCATGGAGCTGGATCCACCAGATGTGGAGGAACTGACAGTAGTGGATCCACCTCGGCCAGAACAGACCTGGGACTTCTGCGGTATGTCTTTGTGCTCTGCCATCCAAGAGCACCGACAGCATCGCAGGAGTGCCTGGCGAGCCCCCTACTTGTTGCTCAGGCTCCATCGCAAACATTAGCTTGGAGCCACCGCAGGCTTACCTGCAAGATGTCCTGGTAATAAACAGCTCTTGCCTATTCTCAGGGGTTGTGAGTGCTTCTTTTTTTTTTTTTTTTTTTTTCTGGGGGGGGGAGGGGAGAATGGGCTACAGTTGCACTAGGGGAGGTTTAGGTTAGGTATTAGGAAGAACTTCTTTACTGAGAGGGTTGTTAGGCATTGGAATGGGCTGCCCAGGGAAGTGGTGGAGTCACCATCCCTGGAGGACTTTAAAATACGTTTAGTTGTTGAACTTAGCGATACAGTTTAGTGGAGGACTGTTAGTGTTAGGTCAGAGGTTGGACTAGATGATCTTGCAGGTCTCTTCCAACCTAGTTGAATCTGTGATTCTGTGAACAACAAAAAAAAATACCTTCCTCTCCATTCACTCTCTTCTACATCTTCCCCTTGAGCAGTTCAGGGGAACAGGGAAGCGGGCTGTGGGCAGTCCCTAATGCTTTGTCTCTGCTGTTCCTTCATGGTCACTCTCTGCCCAAGCCAGCATGGGTCCCCCACGGGTGGCAGCTCCCCCCAGACCCCCTGCTCCTGCGTGGGCTCTCCATGGGCCGCAGCCTCCTCCAGGTCACATCCACCTGCTCCACTGGGGACTCCTCCACCCATGGGGGGGCTGCAGCGTGGAGATCTGCTCCATGTGGGACCCATGGGCTGCAGGGGGACAGCCTGCTCCACCAGGGGCCCCTCCACAGGCTTCAGGGGAACTGCTGCTGCCTGCCTGGAGCACCTCCTGCCCTCCTGCTGCACTGATCATAGGGGCTGAAGGGCTGCTTCTCAGTCCTCTCTCCCAGCTGCTGTGGCAGAGCAGTTTTTTCTTCCCTTTCTTCAGTCTGCTCTCCCAGAGGCCCAACCAGCATCTCTCCCTGGCTTAGCTCTGCCTAGCAGCGGGTCGCTTTGGAGCTGGCTGGAGCTGGCTCTGACCTGACGTGGGGCAGATGCTAGGCTCTGCTCACATAAGCCACCCCTGCAGCCCCCATTACCAAAACCTTGCCACGTAAACCCAACACATAGGTAACTGCAGTGACTTTTTTTTTTTTAACGATTGCTTTCTGTAATATAAGGGATGGCTTGAAGTTAACATAAATATGATACAATTTGAAAGAGATAATGGTGCACAGTGGAACCACAACACTGTGAGAGTGAGGTGAAACTATGAGGTGACGCCCTTTCAGCAGAGACCATTTTTTCCCAACAGAACTGAAATCTAATTAAACAGATTTTGTTATCCCTCATGTATTTAAAAAAAACAAAGGTTCAGAACACACATTCAGGCATCAAAAGACCAAGGGAGCTGCATGATTAATCTGAAGTAAAAGTACAGAAGTCTTTCATTATTCATCAGTTAATGACAGTTAGGAGCAAGCTGCAATGTTTCGATAAATGAGAGATGTGAAGTGCTGGTGTGAAGCAGCCGTCTTCTCCTCAAAGTAGAACACAAGACTCAAACAAGCTCCTCAATGAAAATGCTAATTCCACATGATTAATCCTTTCTTCTCTCCTGTCAACATGAATATTAAGTAACTTCCTTTCCAGGGTCACTGTTGACTTGTAGCTGCTTTACTTCAGGCTCCCACACACAGCCTGACCTTAACACTTAAAATGGCCCTTGTTGTTCCTGCCCTTTTGAACTATCCTTCTCGCTCCTCCTTGTCATGCCGAAGGAAGCTTTTGTGGGCTGACTTGCAAGTGGCAAGCAGGCTGGGCTCAGGAACAGTTTCTCATGGGCTGCGTGGTGCTGACTGCTCCTTCCTTTAAGTAAGTGGTAGCTTCAGGGAAGTTAGTGATGAGTCAGCATTCTGGTTCAGGCAAGGCAAGAAAGGGCTGTTCTTCTCTGTGCATGTGTATGAGAGTGGCCACAATTGCTGGGCCGTAGGTTAGAGTATTTCATTTGTCCTGTCTGTGTGGTTTACAATAGCTAATTTTCTTTAGAGGCCTAATACTCTAAAATATCGTATTACTCACTGTGATGCAGCCATGCTTTCCCATGGGTGATCTCTCTCCATTTCAGCATTACGTATAAGCTAATACAGACTTAAAGATAAAAGACACGGTATGCTAGTTATCACATACACATGGGTATATTAGCCACTGTGATTAAAAAATTGAATTTCATTTTTATGGTATTTGTATGAGGAAAAGAAACAAGACCTGGTCTACAGCTCGATCTTTGATGTAGTTCTTCACAGTGTGCAGAGTAAATCTGTAGCATAAAGATATTATTAAATCAATACAGGCATGGCTATTATAAAAACTGATTTAAAAGATGACTGTGCCCTGTGGATGCATTCCAGATAATAACTTGACCCTCTCTTTCCTTTATAGTATCCCACAGTGACCCCTGCCACCTGCATATACTTTTGTTACGTTCCTCTCAGCTCTTAATCGTGCATCACGCCAACTGTTCCTTCGGTGTAGAGGGCCTAGCAGATGGGGCATTGATGCCACATAGGTTCTTTGGCTGTTAATGACTAGATACACGGCCCCTCCTCTTTTGTGAATATCTGCAACATCTCTGGTTTCAGCCAGGTTACTTAGAGTGTAGCAATGTCACTTCTGGAAAGTGGAAGTCTCTTATGGCATGTTAAAACACACTTTAAAAATGTAATTGTCACTCAGAGTGAAGGTCAGGTCTGCTTGATAAAGTTTTCAGACAGATTGTGGACGCTTATGATTTGAAAATAAGGAGCAGTTTGAATTGTTTCTGTAATCTTAAAGGAGAACAAAAACTTCTGCTTATTCGTCCCCGATTATAGAGGGGAACCAATCTCCCTGAAACAGGCTGTGTAAAATCAGGTGTCTTAATTGGATGTTGGTTAGGTTCTTTCTGTGGTCATTGAAAAGACTTTTGTTAATGGTTCATCCTGCTCCTCCTGACCTTAAAAACTATGTTAGGGTGGTATGAATCTCTTTGGAACCACATTTGTTTTCCACTGAATAATAAGCCTGGATGTGTAAGTTAGACAGCTAAACTGAATTCTCCATTTAAGGTGTCATTTCAGAAGAAAGAGCTGTTGTGATAGGGGAAAAAGAATTAATATATTTCTACCAAATGCTTAGATCATGTGAGAATTAAATACATTTTGTGGTCATCTATTCACTGATAATACAAATCCTGAGCGTAAGTATGTGGTCCTGTACTTTCTAAATGGATAATGAAAAAAAGAGACTATTGTTTTTTGCAGCTGTAAGTTTGCAGATGCCTTTTGTTATGAAACTGAACTCTGTGTTAAAAAAAAATGGGATGAATGTTTTACAATTTTAGTGATAAGCAATGGTATTCAGAGTGGATCTATCTGAGAAAGAGCTGACTTGAAAATTATATTGGAATGTAAAATTTACCAGTTCCATAATTTGTCTGATTATTCTCATAGTGGTCTTCCCCTCCTCTCTCATATGATCCTCCCCTCTCCCATGCTTCTATTCCTTATGGGATTGTTTTTCAAGTAAGTTATGTTGAAGCTGCGACAGGGCAGGATATCAGGACGAGGTTCTTCACTGAGAGGGTGGTCATGCACTGGAGCAGGATCCCCAAGGATGTAGTCAGGGCACCAGGCCTGTCAGAGTTTAAGAAATGTTTGGACTATGCTCTCAGTTATATGCTCTGAATTTTTGGGTAGACCTGTGTGGAGCCAGGAGTTGGATTTGATGATCCTTATGGGTCCCTTCCAAATCAGGGTATTCTGTGATATATTCCTGTTCATTTTTTTGTAAAAGTATGATAGTGTGATATGGATAGTTATGTTCAGGAGCCGCTAAGAAGTGGGAGAGTGCCATCAGTTGGTAAGTAGGATTTGCATAGTTTTGGCTAAAATCTAGGTTTCTATTTTGCTTCAAAGTAGACTGAACTTGTAGAGTGAAGTTTATTTTAACCTCTGCTTAGGCTATTTACTCTCTGTCAGAATTGATTAAAGATAACTTTGATTATGGAGAGAAATCTGTTGTGCTTAGCTTTTATGATTTTCTTCAGTAATATCATGATATCACCAGAGAGGATGAGGATGTCATGCTTTGGGCCATGTACTGCAGTGCAGTCAGAAGGCAGACTCCTTAGTTGTCCTGTTTGTTAGTTGAAAAAGACACTGTGTTAGTTACAGTTGTTATGTTCAGTGGAACTGTTTTGAGGTGAATTTTTAAGACTACCTAATAACTCCTTTTTTTTTTTTTTTCTAGAGAAAGATCTAGAAGACACATACATAGTCCATAGAAAACCTTGAAGTTTCTATTACTTAGATTGTGTGTGTGAGATCTCCTGTTTTAGAGAGGTCCAAAGTAGGACTTGCATTTGGTTTTGAACATGTTCAAATGTTGGCTTGTTTCTAGTATTAAGGTATTTTTGCAAAGAACAGATGATTCTGCTTAATGTTTTTAAGTACAAATTTGATTTGTTTTTATAAATAAAGGTGTGTGTGTCTGTATTTTTATACCTATCTATCTGTGTGTATATTCAGCGATATCTCTGTAAAGTTTTCTCATGCTCTGTGTGGGACGTTCTCTCATGACATTCATGTTTGTCTTTCCCCCAAATGTGATATGGTTTACTGATGAAACTCATTAAATTTATTTAACTTCAGAAACTAAATATCAATGTACAGTCATTGCATTGTAAATTTGATTGTAAATAAATCAAATTGCTTATTTGATTTATTAAACTGTAATGGCCTTATTGAAGCTACTGACTCAGAGTAGTGCTCTTTAACTGGTTTTAATTAATAAAAATAGGATTTTTTTCCTACATCTTCTTGCATAGAATGCATTGAATCTATCCTGATCTTTCTAATGATTCTGTCACCCTCTGCCAAATTTCTACAGATGGGTGCTAGGTTGTGGCACTGGAAATGCTTACAGACAACGTGCTGACTATTACACACAACACCCCTGACTATTTGGCATTCATGCTGTGTGTATTGCTAAGGAGAGGCAGGTTAAACAGCAGAAGCAGGAGGTTAGATAATCTAGCGTTATAAAACGTGCAGTAGGTGAGAACTAGGACTCTTCCTGGATATAGGCACAGGTCACTATAATTCTGTTCTATAATTCTACAGAATACAATGTTTTTCAGTCTCTTAGCAGGGAAAAAGTGAATTTGCTTGGGTATCCATGCTGCCATGTAGATGAACAATTGGCTGAAGGCTGTAAATAAAGGGTTACAATAGATAGTAATAAACTGATTTAAAGAAAGGCATCAGTTGGTTTGCCACAGGGATCTTTTTATTTGGATTGTGTCTTGTTTAACATCTTCGTTAATAATCTGAACGAGTGGGTAAACTGCATGCTAATTAAATTCACAGATGATACTAAGCGGGGAGGTGTTGCAAACATAGGGTGGCCAGATTTTCTAAGTGAAAATCTGACCACCTGTCATGGCAGGCACACAGAGGAAGGTTTTTAGCAGGGCTGAGGGAGGGGGTGTGCACAGAAGGACTTGACAGCTTGTGGGAGGGGAAGGAAGGCTGCCCACTCCACCCCCTCCTTAGCCAAGCACACCCTTCCTTTCCTTCTCTGGCATCCTCTGGCCTGAATCCATTGCATTTATGCTGTTTGCTGTCCTCAGGTCATAAGAAATTTACTAGGTACCTATTAGCAGAAAAACCAAACCACCTAATCGGGGGAGATGTGAAAGGTTGAGAGGACAGAAGGAAAAAGAAGCAAACTTCAGTCAAATCATCCTGGTAAGCCTATCTCCCAGTGACTGGAAATCTGGATGACATGGGTATTTCTTTAAGATGAAGATTGGAAGCTGAACCTTTCCCAGTTGCCTGATTTATGTTCTTCTGACAAATGTGGACCTACATATTTTATATAGAAGCTCTAATAGCAAAAGGGCACTCACGCCTCCCTCTCTGTATCTGTAGACTTGTTTAATGGTTGGATTTACATAAGTGCTTGTGGACCAGCAGGGAATGTAGCTCATGGTGCAGGGCACTGAGTAAGTGCCTTATGGAAGTCTTCTTTTCTCCCCTTTTTCCTGCTTATGTGAGATAGAGACATTACTCCTCTTGTGGCCCGGCCTGTTTTGTTTTGTTTTGTTTTGTTTTTTTCCTTTAAAAAAAAAAAAATCATTTTTTTTTCACATAATGTGGCTTCAGAAAAATTCAGTTCTTATGCTTCTGTCCTCACAGGATTTTGAAGTTTGAACACACGTTAACTATATCAGTCTGTGATCACATGAACATATGAATAATGATGTGCACTTATAATAATCCTTCCTTCAGCTTTCTGGAGATGTCCTAGCCTTGATCAAGGGGAAAGATCAACTTTGTATTCTTAATAAGGCAACTAATGTTAACAGGAGAGGTGCTATTTCTTCTGCCTCTTACTTCAGGTCCTTGCCTCAGAAGGTTGCCTTCATTCTTAATTCCTTTTCTCATCCCACTAACAATGTATTCTGTAGCCTGAGGCCCTTACTGTGGCAAGAGTTTGGGGGAAACCAGAAGGACTATAACTTCTGTTAGTCACAAAGTCTTGCTCTGTTTGTGCATTTAGTTGTGTCTGTGTAGAAGCTGACTCACTTGAGACAGGGAGAAAAGGCTTGAAGTTTTAGGGTCTGGCAAAACGTTCTTTCGCATTTTCTCAATACCATGTGTTTTTCTTGGAGGCTTATTTAGACAGTCCCTTTGCTTTCATCAAGTTCAGTGGCAGTAATGCAGAAACCTCTGCAGTCTGATGTTGCATGTAGATGTTATGTGTTTTGCTGCAATCCAGTTCCGTATTTGCTACCTCAAACAATAGATGGTTCAAAGTGTAATGGCCATGTGACAAACGATGAGCATGTCATACTGCCTTCCTGAAGCTTTTTACTCTTGGCTTTTGTCTCCTAGGCATCTTTCCCGGGCAGTGTTATGCAAATTAACCAATTAATGACAGACAAAATGGCCTTCCTGCATCGCCATGTTTGTAATAAGAAGGGCAATGCTGTAAGTCACGTACCTATTCAGTGTGCTCTGTAGGCCACTGCGAGGGCATGATTAGCCTGACTGTGGAAGACAATTGCAGAGGCATCTGCTCGGTTAATTTTGAGAGAAAATTTACCAGATGGAGGCTGAAGATTTAAGTGATTAGAAGGTAGTAGATTGGAATACAAATTGGATTAAAAGAAATTAGATTGATATAAATCGAATTGAGTCACAACAGTTTGTGTTGTTTGTACCAAGGGGCAGTGGATTATGGGAGAAGCAGATGCTCCAATGAGATAGGAATTAATGTGGCTTTGACGGTCCATCTGGGAAGGCCTGAATATCGAGTACATCCCTAATCTCTCTCTCCATTTATCAATGCCATAATGTTAATTAGTACTTCATTCATTAAGTTACTTACAGAGGAAAAAATCTCACCCCTAGCCCCTCTCTGCTTGAGGATTTGCTGTTGTGCCAAGAAATGGAAATCTCTCTTTAGCTGAGCTAGTTACAGTTGACTCTTACGCTAGACCTGTGTCACTCTCCTCAAGCTTACTGCTGCTTTTGGCATAAATGAAATTTATTAAGCTTTGTTTTGCAATAAACTTCTCTTCATAAATCCAGCAGCATAGTTATTTGAAGTCCTGTCTTCATGCCTACAGAACATCAATCCCTAGCTTCTAGTAATAAGCTTCTTTCTCATGGTTTTAATAAGGTATTGTATATATTCTATTTTATGTAGCATTTTGTTTTATGACCAAGATATAGATATGACATTAATGGTGAGAGGCAGATCTTCTTTGAGAGGAGAGAGAGGGAGGAGAAAAAAAGACTTGCAAACATGTTTGTGTATGTAAAAATTCTGGTAGAAAAAGTTGTGTGGATGAAGTGCTGTACCCAAAACATCTGACAAGAGGCATGTCTTCAGGTCTGCAGAACTGGCTGGTGAGAGAACTGCTGGCTTTTAAGTGTGTTTCTCTTACTTAAGCTGTATTATAGAAGGTATATATACTTAAACTATGAAAAGTGACATGACAGCATGAATGATTTTTTTCATTAGATGGAGGAGAATTGCAAGAGGAAAGAAACCTGTAGAATATGTAAAATATACCAAGATTGTGAAGGTATTAACTTTTTTTTTTTTTTTTTTTTAAGTCACAGTCTTCTGGAAATGAAAGTGGGATAATTAAATTCAAGTATGTTTAGTAAAAATACAAAAGAGAAGAGTACTTACTTTTCTCTCTTCCTTCCCCAAAGTACACATAAATATGATGCAGTAAGGTTGTATTCAGCCACTTGCTTACAGTGCAGACAAACATTGGAAAATGCAGGTCTTCATGCTAGCCTCTTCGTGTCACCCTGGAACTTGTCTTTCTGTTTTTCCATAAATAGTTTTTTTGTTTTGTTTTTCTTAGAGGAATGCACTTAAAAGCCAAGTTCCCTAGTTGGGACTGCCATTAGCAACAGTAGGATTACTTGTCTATGGCCAGGTCAGAATTTGGTCTAAGAAAGCCATTGAACTGGTGCCTTCAGTCTGAAGAGAGACATTTCTGCTGTGTGCCAACTGTGAATGTAAATAAGAGAAACAGCAGAGGTAAGAGAAAAATCAGTATTGGCTACTTAAAAAGGATTCAAGAATTGGCACAGTTACTGGGAGCGTCTGTGCTCAGTCACCAGGTCCAAAAGCATTAAGTCAAGTTCTGGCTGTGAAAGTTGCAGACTTAGAATTTGTGATCTAATGGAACAGATAACTGGATGGCTTTTGGATGGGAGGAGGAAATGAAAAAAAGATTCTTCTTTTTAAATAGATTGGAAGAGCTCATTTGAGTCTTGGATAAAGAAACATACTATTTTATTAGCTACAGGTTGAAAGGTAAAAAGGTTACAAATTAAGTGCATACAGTGAAGCATGTATGAAACGTGCATAGAGAGCAAAAAGAAAGTAAAGGGCGCAAGGAAAGAAATGCTTTTGTGAAATTGGATGTTGGGGTGGGTGGGACGGAAGCAAAACAAAAATTTTAAAATATTTTAATTAAAGACAGTGTATGAGGTTGAGTGCTCTCAGGTGAGCTGAATTGTACTGTATGAAAGAAAAAAGAGAAAAACTAGAGTTAACAAGATATTTGCAGACAAATTTAAATGCTGTCTATAAGTTCAGTTATTATTACTGATGAGGATTTCCTTGCTTAGAAAGGGAGTTAATGTTTTTTTCTTTGGGTATGGGTGCGATAACTGTTAAAAGCTTGTAGCATTTTGTTGATCAAACTATGCAGTACACAAAAAGATGCAGTATTTGCAGTAAAATATTTATTTAAAAACATCTTCTAAAAACTCCCCTGCTAAATATCTGAAGGGACAAATACAAGTCACAAAACACTGGAATAAAAATCATGGTAATCTTTTTTTGTGTGTTTAGGGTGTCAAGAATTTTATCAATATGACTTACGCAGAAATAGCAAGTGATTGAACTTTCTCTAAAAATTGCTTGTGAGCACGGGGAACTATGTGTATCCGAGTCCTTAAAAAACAAGCTAGCAAGAGGCATTTTCAAATGCCCTTTAAATCTTGTATTGCCTGTACTTATTCACCTGGTTCTTGTATATTGACGTATATAGCAGAGAGACAGTTGTGAGGAAGTTTATGCTGATTCAGAAAGTCACTACTCCTAAGTGTGTGAAGGAGTTCTCACTCAAGATGGGGTTTAAAAAAAAAAAAAAAAAAACAGTAGAATTAGCAGCTGTCTTTGTAAGAGCTTGACCTGTTTTCATCCTTGGATTTTTGGAGAAACTTTTATGTCTAGGTGACACTTGCAGAGAGAACTGATAGACAGATGTCCAAAGTGTAACCTGTAGGTTTCTGTATGAAAGGACTTTTGGTAGCAGTCATGTTACTTTCAATTTTATTTTGAGATTTGCTGGTGAATTAATATTAATTGGCTGATAGTTATTTAGAACTTTACAAATACATGTATTTTTTTCATTTTGGATGTTTGGCTCGAGTCTTACATAAGGTATTGGTATTGTCTAGTGGCAATTCCCTGGCCATCTGTGACTGGTGCCGTTCAGTGGAACAGGGTGGGGAGCCTTTGCTGCCAACGTCAGCAGTGAACTCAGTGGCTGCAGGGAACGATTTAGAACACCAAGGTCAAGTGCCTGATGTGTTCACAGTAGGAATCCCCCACGTTCTTCAAAATATTATGAAGTCCATTTCAGATGGGTGAAATTATGTTGATTTCCATAACAGTTGTCTAATGTTATTTTTTTTGTAATACTTGGAGCCATGGACATTATTTTCACGGTATTCAAAATGTGTAATTGTTTACATCTGCTAACTTCAGTAGGATTTTTCTAAGTTGCAGAATGTGAGGATAGCTTTGTTGAAATGTGAGGGGACCAAACTATTGCTTTCCAATCACAAAACTTGTATCATTTTAACCCCCTTGAGATTTATCTGTCCTTGTTTGACTGCAGGGCTTTTGCCTAGCTGTGAAATATTGCAGACTTTCAAGTTGCAGGATAGGGGGAGTGTGTTAGTGACCTCAGAGAGGTTTTTATGAGCATGAGGATAAAGGAAGAGATCAAGAAAGTAAGTTTCTTTGCTTTAAGTAGCTGTATGTACTGTCTTCTGTGAAGGTTAGGGTGGCAGAACTGTCAAGCCTACCTGAAAATATGGTCAAAACTTGTTACTTGTTATGTTGTGGAGAGAAGATCAGTTTTTGATCAGAACTAAACTACAAGCAAGAAACTTCATCATTGTTTACAATGGTGAAACATTGAGAAATTTTGGCTTATTTTTCAAAATATTTATGTGCAAGCTAAAGACCAGGTCATTTTAAATTTTTTGAAGAGACTTCCTGAAGACATGTTCCAAGTATTTAAATGGAGAACCATCTTCTTTGCAAAAATCAAAGTTTTTATAACACTTTATTTGCAAAGTCACTCTGATTTCAGTCTTACTTTGCGGCAATTGTATCCTACTCTGATAGCTATTTGACACATGGCTCTTGAAGGGATCTGGACCACATTGTCATTTGAAAGTTATTATATAGCTATATTTTTCAGTTTAAATATATTTTCATGTTTACTCATTTTTAAAGGTTTTAAGTAATATTTAAATGATGTCTTGAATGGTCATTATGATCTGCGAATAGAAAGTCTTAAACTATGGAGAACCTGTGGTTATCAGTCCTTGTGTGTAAAAGCATAAAATTTACCCGCACTTAATTAACCGTTGTGGCTGTGGGTTTTTGTTTCTATTTTTTAAGCAATGGTATGTAGGAGTATTAAAAGCTTCACTTTGCCTAATAAGAAGCTATTGTTAGTTCCCCAGTGCTATGTTGATAATGTGCTGGCTCTATAGTAAGGAAGTTACTGTAGGTCTGTAAACAATGTCTGTAGGTTACCCCATTCGTTCTTGACCTGGGAAAGACCTAAAAGCTGTCTGGTGGTGTTGGGCATACACTCACACTTAGTTTTGCTTAATTCCAGAGTGGTTCTGGAAGGTTTCCGAAGGAAGAGCTGTTGTGCTTGAGCTTTCCTGGATGAAAAGAGTGGGGGAAAAAAACTCTTTGTATCTGTTTGATGCTTTTGTTACATGGTGTGTATGTATCACAAAGTAATTTGGACTGGACTGGAAGGGACCTCTGGAGGTTGTCTGGTTTGTGTGTGTGTTTGTGTGCATACATTTCATACACATACACGTGGCATGCCTTTGTGTATATATGCTGTGTGTAAATACATATATACACAAACCTTTTCCTTTGTTTTGCTTTTCAGAACTGCAAACGTTCATCTTCTTTCTTTTCTTTTTTTTTTTTTTTTCATTCTTGGCATGATTTTTATCATCTCATTGTTCAGAGCCACTGAACATTTATGGAAACCCACACTTGGAGTGGAACAGCTATTTTAATTTCAAAAGCCAGAGGTTTTTGGGGTAAAAGAAAATAAAATAACAAACTACTATACATAGGGTGTGGTGGTGGTGGTGCTTGTTTTTTTTAGTTAAATAAATAGTTGTCGGTTGGCTGCCTCCAGGGACCATGCCTACAGTAGATCTTTTTACTTCTTAACTGAACTCCAAACCAGACTGCTTTGCCACAACCAAATCAATATACTTTTCTCACTGAAGCAGTGACTTGTATTCATAACATCCCTTTTCACCTGGGAAAAAGTGATTCATTTGCCTGTGAGTCTGTACACTACTTTTCAGGGATATTGTGATAATATTCACTCCTCTTATAAATGCTTGTAAGAATCTCACACAACCTAACAGCAGAGCAGTAGAATACAATAACTTTTGGGGAATAGTAAGACCATGTGAAAATATTACAAAACAAAGAGCACAAGCATCAAGATTTAAGTTGAAAGAATGTAACTGATCTATTTGCAATCTGGACAGTGCTAATACAGTTCTGAAAAAAGTGCAGTTTGAAAAGGAAGGGAGGTAGCTCTTCTTATTTCAAATTATATAAAGATGATCCACTAGGAAGCCTCTTAATCAAGATCCAATTTGCACAACTGAAAACTGCACAGAACTGTTCTGCTCTGTGCTGGCTGTTCTGCTTTTCCACCTGTAATGCAACTGAATTTTCCCTGCAGTTGAAGTGTGAAACTCGTATCTTGGTGTGTAAGAAAAATTTTGGAAAGATGTGAATTGGAATAAATTTCCGTTGAGTCTGCATAGTGATTTTGGAAAGTATTCCTTAAAATAATTTCATATAAGGAATAGGGTGATTATGCTGTGTATTGGATTAACGTCCATGTTTAAACAAACAAAATGGAGAGTCAATTTCATGTTTGCAGTGTTTCCTTATGATTAAAATTGATTACACCTCTCTTAGCAAAGTCACAGTTTTATGCAACAGAAACTTAATAGGATCAACCTTGCAATAAGATTTGCTCAAAAATTTTTAATGACGGTTTTATTGATCTGTCATTTCTGTGGTGTCTGCTCTCCCTTCTTGGCAGACATGCGCTACAGGAAAGGTGGCTTATCTGCAGATACATGTCCTGAGGAAGTTAGGGTGTATTGGTTAATGGATTAATTTTGCTCTAGAAAAAGCTTTCAGAGGACCTTGTCATAGCTGGCATGGCTTTGAACAACAACCTTACCTTGGAAGCAGTCATACCATTGGAGTCTGCTCCCATCTGCCAAATCTCAGAGGAGAGATTGTAAAATATAAATCTTCAAAATGTAATCTTTACCCTGTCACTTTGCCTGGAGGAATGTGTCTGGGATAATCAGCCTGATTCTGGTGCATCAGCCTGCACTCCAGTTGAGTTTTCTCATTATCTTGAATTTTTTGTACATTATCTTTTGTTCAAACTAGGATGTGACTGACTGGATCTCTATTTGAGATCTCTGCTCGCTTTCACTCAATTCTGTGGTTAAAAGGGTAGTGAAAGCAACACACTTATTCATTATATCTAACAGATATGTATAATAAATGTGTCTGATAAGCACTCCCTAAGTGGAATAAGGCATATGAAGAAGCAAGAAAATGAACAGTAACTGTGACTGGCTTTCAGTAGATTTAACTAAGTAGCTGCAGGGGTGTCTTTTTTCAAACTTAATGTTATCTCATATGAAAGTGTTAGTTTCCATAAGGAAAAAGGAACTCAAGCCTGGCCATGTGACAGATCCTGCATAGCCAGAAAATGGTCTGCAGATGCTATTGTAGCTATCCATCATGTCCATAAAGCACATCAGTCATTTAATTGTGATTTTAATAACTTAATTTCAGTTGTATGGGGTTTTCTTGTTTGTTTACTTTTTTTTTTTTTTTTCTTTTTGTTTGCTGCGTGGGAAATACCCAAGATATTAGGATAAAAGAAGGTTATTTGACATTAAAATACAGTTTTGGAGCTGTCTTCTCAGTAAGATCAAATATATCCAGGCCCTTTCCTTCCTGTGTCTACTCATTTGTTGTAGGTTAATTTTTTTCTATTAGTTTTGGTGTTTCTTTTTCTGCTAACCAGGCTGTTCGCACTCTCTGAGGAAGAGTGCATCATTGGCTCTTGCCAGTGTGTATTCAAAATACTATTCAAAGTGCATTCAAATTACTATCAAAGGTACAGAACAAGCTTAGTACTCTCTCAGAGGCAGCAGTTTGCTTTCACTCGTAGCTGGCATAAACTTTCAAATGGCAGTATGACCTTATTGGTAGATGTTTCTGTATTCCACTACTGTTTTATAATAAGCTCTACATTATGAAGTTTCAAGTTCAGTTGTCTTTGAGACGTTATTCTTCTTGGACTAGATATATAGATATAGGCCCTTTTTAAAATATCTATATAGATATATAGATAAAGGCCCTTTTTAAAAATGGCCTTTCAGAAATATTGAACTGAAAATGTTTTTAATGTAGTACACAATGCAATATATATTTTTAAGCTCTGCATAGCACATTTCTTCTTTATATATATGTGCGTGTGTGTGTATGTGTGTGTGCGTGCCTGTCAGTATTTGCACAATAGAAAATTGTTACCTCTGTATTTTGGAGTTACATCGTAGTACGTTAGCAGAAAAGTAAAAACAGTAGGGGGACAGAATACTAGATAAGTACTCTATAGTAAGGACAGCGTCTTCTGGTATGAGTACTTTTAAGTGGCTGGTAGTCTTACTATTGAAAATCTAGTCCCATCTTCCTTTTTTATCAAAATACATTAAAGCTATGTCTTCAGAATTTTAAAGAAATGAAAACGTGAGTCTTCAGAAAGGATATAA
The DNA here is from genome assembly GCF_964035555.1 of Netta rufina. NCBI lineage: Eukaryota > Metazoa > Chordata > Aves > Anseriformes > Anatidae > Netta > Netta rufina. The sequence continues at coordinate 105,205,482 of NC_140123.1, forward strand.
AGGAGCAGTAGCCTTAGAGATGAATTTAGAAAGGGCTTTTCTGTATGTAGGCACTCAGATAGTAGAAAGCTGGAAAAGAGGTGGAGAGATGCAAATTGATGGTATGTGAAGTGGCAGAATCACTAGTGGAAAGTGGTGACAGGAGGAGATAAAGTCAGAAAGGGGGAGAGAGGGAGGGAGGGAGGGAGAGAGAGAGAGAGAGTACTGAAGAGGCTCCTGAAGGGAATTCTGAGATGTGTATTGTGAAATACCATATCACAGCATTAACGTTTAAGCTGATACTATATACATATATGTAATTGCTCATCAGTTATGATAAAATCCCTAGCCTTTCTGACATGTATTCTCTGCCTTTCTATTACGTCTGATCAGCTCAGTAGCCATGAATGTTTTGCTGACTTACTTTAGGAATGAACGAAATCACTATGAACTTGGTCTGTGCTGTTGCTTTTACTGTATGACAGACCACTTGCTTATTAGCTGCTTATGTAGAGAGGAGGGTTAATAGGTGAAATCAGCTTTTGGTCTTGATATGAAGCTAATAAATTAAAACTGGGCATGAAATGTTGTAAATGAAAAGGGTTTTCCTTGACATTTGAATGATGGTGGCATAGGAGGACTAGAAGATGCCAAATGCCTTTTTCTGTGAAGATATGTGTATAGTACCCATTCATCCCATTACCTTTTGTGAAGGTGTGGTGAAGAGAGTGGAATATTGACTCAGTTTTCTTTTCTACTTACTGCTGTGTCTCTATAGCAAATCAATTACTTTGATTTTTTTGATTTTTTATTTCCCCTCTTTTAGTTTAAGACCATTCTCCCTTGTCCTATCATTATCTACCCGAATAAAGAGTCCTTCTCCATCTTTTTTGTAAGACCTCTTTAAGTACTGAAAGACTGCAATGAGGTCTCCCCGGAGCCTTCTCTTATTCAGGCTGAACAGCCCCAGCTCTCTCAGCCTTTCTTCATTGGAGAGATGCTCCAGCCCTCTGATCATCTTTGTGGCTCTCCTCTGGACCTGCTCTAACAGATCCACATCTTTCTTGCGCTGGGGGCCCTAGACCTGGAGACGGCACTCCAAGTTGGGCCTCATGAGGGCAGAACAGAGGTGGACAACGACCTCCTTCAACCTGCTAGTCACACCTCTGTTGATGCAGCCCAGGATGCAGTTGTCCTTCTGGGCTGCAAGCGAACACTGCTGGCTTGTGTTGAGCCTTTCATCCACCAGAACCCCCAAGCCTGCAGGGCTGCTCTCAATGAGTTCCTTTCCCAGTCTGTACTCGTGTCTGGGGTTGCTCTGATCCAGGTGTAGCACCTGGACTTGGATTTGCTCAATCTCATTCGGTTCACGTGGGCCCACTTCTCAAGCTTGTCTAGGAGCCTTTGGATGTCATCCCTTCCTTCTGTTGTATTGAGTTCACCACTGCTTGGTGTCATAAACACCATGTTGTCCATCACATCTGAAATGAGATAAAACGTCTTCAGATGCCTATAGTATAATGTGCATTCCAGAATTATTTTTTTCTACTTTTGTCATTTTTGTTCACTTTTTACTTTCTTTTCACTAGTTTGATTAGGAAGTAAGCGTGCAAAGTATACAAAGTCACAGGACAGAAAAGGAGATCAGGTGGCAAATACATTTCAATGGAAGTGCTGCATCTGTATATCTAGTAACTAGAGCTTCATTTTTGCATTTTTGTGGCAGTGTTTCCTCCAGCAGCTTCTTCTCACGCAGCTCCAGCTGGGTTTCATATATTCAGTGTCCTGACCTTTGTAGACATTAACCATGACTGATGAAGAAGTGATTCACATAAAGGTAGATCTGAATGCAAACATGCTCATTACCTGTGAAGTGATAGTTGATTACAGATCTATAAAGTCAGCAATTATTATTACAAGAACTACAGCATTTCCCATTAGCCAACATTTAGCAGGTCAGAAGTTGCCAACAGGCTTTGGTATCTGAAAATGAAAACTGTGCTTGTTAGTGACAAAGCATTGTCTTGCAGTATCGTAGACAATACAAGCTGATAACTTGATGTTCACTTTTAAATGAAGACGACTTTATTAATAAGTAAATGTAACAAAGAACAGCATTACCACTTCTTGAACAATTTAATTCAAGATTTCATGAGCCACACTTTAGTTTTCCTTTGTTAACTGTGCAATAACTTATATTTTACTATGTTATGAATTTCAGATATATTCTTTAGGAAATATGGAAAAGGTCTGCATTTAAATATAAGTATTGGCATCTACCAGTAAAGGCAAAAATGATATAATATGAAAGCTAGACTTAGACAATTCAAAATTTTACTCTTTACTTACTCTTGTCGATGACTGAAAACCTTGTATAGAGCTTTTTTACTGAAATAAGTGTTTCTATTGGCTAAATGGCTTTGAAGATGATTTTTTTTTAATAGAATTAGCTTTATAACTGTTTCTTTTAATTCAGTGCTGACTTGTAGGTGAAAGTTGAACAATGTTAAATGGGGTGAGGGTGAACAATAGCCAACAATTAACAGTAAACTGTTACTTTGCTGTTTACCTGGGGGGGGGGGGAAGCGAAAACGTTTTAATCTGTAAAGGTGAAAAACTCACATGAGATAAAGCCATGCATTAATACTGTTCCATAAGTTATCTCCTGCTACTGTAGTAGTTCTCATTTGCTCACTGAGGACTATGAAATTCCCTTAAGTTACTGAGGAAATACTGCATGAGAGCCTTGGCCATGTTACATTTCCTAGCTGCAGGACCATCTGATGTGCTATGGCAGCATACATCACTTCACACATCTCCAAATCCATGTTTTCTGAAAGCCTGAATTATTTCTATTAATAGGTTTCTAAGTAGGTATGAGAAGCTGCTTTGCAGATGCTGCTTCCTTCCTTGCCTCATCCTCGTTTAGAAATCAAACAGAAAAACACCTTTTGAGGGAGAGAAGTTTGAGCTGTCTGGTATAGTGTGGTGGTTTTGGCTATAGCAGGGTCTCAGCAAAAGTATTAAGACAGAATGGTTCTTTTTTTTTTTTTTTTTTTTCCTTCTTCCTTGAAGGCTACCACATTGAACTAATATTAAAATCCAGAGACATTGAAATTGTTAGTTTTGTATATGAGAATCTGAGCTCAAACAAGATAGATTGGGGTGGTTTTCAATGTGTGGTGAAGGTATTAACGCAAGCACCCTCACATTGCTGGGGTGTGTGACCAGCAGAGTTGCAGGTGACCCTGAGGCTGTGTGAATGCTGTGGGCTTTTTCTGTGATTTTTGTGATTTTTGTTTCATGATAGCATCAAGGCAGAATGTTACTACACCTAATTCTTTTATAACTTCACTTGTTCTTGTCCTTGATTTTTTATTAGCATTAATATAAGAGTATCTGATTTTGTGGCAGATGCTAGAAATGCAGTATGATTGCTGATTTTTATTTTTATTTATTTTGGTTCTGCCTGACAGAATTTGTAAAATAGGAGATGAGGGTTTCAAGATACACCAGAGAAGAGTATAGAGAGGCAAGTTGAACATCAACAGCCTACATCAACAAATGAACATTTCATTTGTTGCAGTGATTTTAGCACCTTTTTGTTTATTGCTGTAGTATAAACAATGAAACAGTAATTTCAAAGGTAGAATACTGTAATAGGCTTGCACTTTAGCTTTTTTCTTATGTGGTGTTTTTCTTGTTGTTGTTGTTTTGTTTTTAAAGGTGGCCTTAATTATTCTGTGTAGTAATAAGCAAAAGTGTGAGCCTAAAACTTTCTCTGTGAATTAGTTGATAAGACCTATATGAAGCTACTCTTCTGGAAATGGGCAATAAGCAGCCATCCATCTGCAATAACTATGCAAACTCGAACACGCAACAAGCATTAGAATATTCTGTGAGTGTGTGTGTTCAGAGAAGTATCAATGTTTCCCTTTCATAGGTGCAGCTTTGAATTAGTCATGGATATTGCAGGACATTTCCAAAGGTGTGTTTTTGTCCAACAGCATGTAACAACTAATTTGAAATCGTTACAGTCCATCATGGTAATGGCTACTTAGGGACTCTTAAATTCAGGGGTTATTCACATGCCGTATGCATCCCTGAGACGTAAGTGTATTGGAAATCCTTGAGGGAAAAATTGAGAAGGAAGCTGCATGGATAGCCCAGGATGCAACACAGACTGCCTGCTTCAGTGAGGCACCTTGCTGTCTTGGATAGGCTGTGGTTCCTTCTCACTCTCCAGTGAAAGGAAAGAAGATATCTTCTGGTCAGTTAGCTCATGGGATTGATATTATCCCTGTTTCTTCTAAATTAGGTTGTATCTGGGGCGGGGGAGCTACAGTGGAAGAATTGAAACCTAACAAGGAAAACACCATATGACGCGGTCACTTTCAGGCACGTAGACAGCCAGAAAAGAGGTGATGGGGTCAGGTTTTTGGTTTGGTTTGCTCTTTTAAAATCGGGGTATCTTTTTGGAATAGCTGTTGGTGCTCTGTTTATATTTGAAGGAGGAAGTCCATGGTTGATTTCTTGTGTATTTTCCTTCTCCTCTCTTAAGTGCACACCGAAGGAAATGACTTGCAGCAGTTGACTGCAGAAGGTACACCCAGACATCCCAGGAATGCATAGTATGAGCCCCCTCCAAACATAGCCCAAGCCTCTCTCCTTGCTCATTGGCACCATCTCTGCTGCCTGCAGCTCAGCCCTTCCTTGAGCACAGACATTAGTAACCATAAGTTTTGTGATTATACATTAGTAATGAAGAGGAAGCATTAGTTGTGTTATGACCTGAGGTGAGGCTTTGAATTGGTCTGTAGAAGGCAAAAGGTTTCATTTGTAGTGGAAGAAAGCCCTTTTCACGGGATTGGATAAGGTCTGTAGTTGTCTGAATGTGCTGCTTGGACTTCTGAGCATTGTCACCAAATATTTGTGCATCAGAAAACTACTTCATATTTTGGATTTGTACTTTTCATTGTTGTTACAAATTTGGTTACTTTCTGCTAACTGTCTAAAAATGTAGTGAGATCTGCCAGTCTTCTCTGACTTCAGTCACTCTGAAATTCTTACTGGTAATGTTAGGAATTTATTAACGCAACTGGTGAGTGGTTTTGTCTTCAGAGTAAGAAATGAAATAAGCTGGTAGATATGTGTAGAGAACATTATATGTGTCTCAGTGTTTGCAGTTTACTGTTTTGTCCCATGTATTGTGAAATTCATAATCTGTAATGGTGATTTCAGTCTTTTTCAATGTTGTGTATGCAGTCACAGCATAGAGATACCTAAGTTTAAATTTTCCTGTTGGATTGTAAATGTATTTTTGACAGTAGAAGGGGCAAATGAAATACTTTTTACTATTCCAAGTGTGTTCTAAGTATATCTGTTTGTGTTTTGATATAAATTGTTGTGCTTGTATGCTAGCAGTATGGATTTACAGATACCTTGACTGTACTGGTATTAGAATCTGGTAGCTGCTGAGAGAGTCCATTTGTAGGGGAGTGGCATAGCACCTTATTGCTATGCCAAGCCTCAGTTTAATGATCAGAGTGTTAGTAAGACTAAGTCCAAAGATGGATTCAGTATGTAGAGTAGGTCCTTATTCTTTTTCTCATAACTTTTGGAATCAGTGAGGTGTTGACAATATTTTTAAATGTATAATGCCTAGAATATAGTTAAGATACTGTTATTAAATCTAGTTTCTACTACTCAGCAAAACTGCTGGTCAGAAGATTGAGACAAATGTTTCACTGAACTGCAGAAGCCAATATAGACCTTATATTTAAGAAGTGTGGCCCAGTTGTGCTGGAATGGCAGCACCACTCAAAGGATTTTTATGACCCATGCTAGAAAAGATGGTTTGCACTAGCAATTAGGAGGGCAGTTTTTATGAGGAGCAATTTAGAGGCGTGAACCACTGTGATCAGTTTGTTGCAGAGAAGCTGTTTGCTAAGCTAATATATTCTAACTAAATATGCAGTAATGAACTATATCTGAATAGTTGAAGCTCAAGTTAGGAGTGTTGGACCTTGTGTTTCTGTTGGGTGATGCTGTTCTTGCATATATTCATCTCTGCAATTTGCAAATAGCTGTAATGAGGAGCATAACCATTTTGAAAAAACAATAAACTCTCTTTGGGGAAAAACGGTATTGCAAAATTTGGATAGTGTTGTGATACTGGTTGTTTGTTTTGTTTTTCACAAGAGTTCAGTGAAGGTTCAGGATGCTCTGATTTTGTGAACCTGAACTATGAGGTAAAGTCTGTGATGGAAGGTTGGCACTGGATTGTCTCCAGGATGATGAACTCAGTGCTTATTGCTTTCTCATCCCGTACTTTTATGGGGTCTCCCCTCCTTTAGCACTTCTCCTCTCTATTCCAGGTCGTTAGTGATGGGAGTAAGGGTGTGTTGGCAAAGGATGGAGGACAATGATCCAGTTGTGCTTCTTTGCTGCCCCGGGCTGTAGGAAGGCAACTGAGTGTAAAGGAACTACAGAAGTAGTGTCAAAGTGTCTGCACAGCAAAATACAGAGCAAGGCACAAAGCTACTACTGTAAAGTCCACTAAATTACTGTTGTATGCCTGTATTATATTTGTGTGTGTATGCGTACGTACATGCAATTCACTGAAAATTTCTGAAGTGTAGTTGACATTAGAGATTTCCAAATAAAAGTAGACATTATGAATGACTTTGAACATCTAAAACTGCCAACTACTGCACTAGAAATTAATAAAAGAAGGAATACTTGTCAGGATTTAATTGTTCTTTTTTTTTTCTTCTGTATTGGGATTTTTTTCCTTTGCTTGCCATACATGCACAAAGCACACCATTAAATGGCAAGGGGGGAGCTGGGGAGGAAAAGAGTTAAACAATGGGTCCACAGGACTTTTGGAGATGTCCATATGCCAAGTCTGACAGATGAAAGGATGGGAGAGCAGTGGCCATGAGTGGCATTTGAAAGGGTGCAGGGATCTATAAGCTAATGTAAATAGAAAGATTTATGTTACAAGGAAAAGATGTCATGCTGGTATATGTAAGAAATTCTCTTACATACACGTCCAGTCTACATGTGGTATGGATTTGTTAATGTCTTGGTCAGAGGCGTGTGTTTCTAGTACAAAGTCTGGTTATTAGCTGTGAAAGTCTGTGATACAGTCTCTGATATCAGATAAAAACAATAGCAGATGATGTCATCTGTGTACAGGTTGTCTTTTTATTTTCTGTGAAAATTTTGGTGGCATTGAAAGAAAAACTTGTGAGAACTTTCTGTGAAGCCAAAAGTACTAATAATTTACTCTTCCCCCACTCTTTTCTTTTTCTAGGATCTCGTCTCCGCCAGGAGGACTTTCCACCTCGGATTGTTGAGCATCCTTCAGATGTGATAGTTTCTAAAGGAGAACCAACGACCTTGAACTGTAAAGCTGAAGGACGGCCAACTCCCACTATTGAATGGTACAAAGATGGAGAGCGAGTGGAAACTGACAAAGATGATCCTCGCTCTCACCGTATGCTGCTGCCTAGCGGATCTTTATTTTTCTTACGAATTGTGCATGGACGCAGGAGTAAACCCGATGAAGGAAGTTATGTTTGTGTAGCAAGGAACTATCTTGGAGAAGCTGTGAGTCGCAATGCATCTCTGGAAGTGGCATGTGAGTAAAGTTTTGTATGATTAGCACTGTATAAGTCTTTTAAAGTTGCTTTCACGCTCTTATCCAGCACTCACGTATGTTCAGCAGTTTGGGAGATGAATGCAGGTAAGTGTGGCATTTTGTCGTTAGCTATAGCTCTTAGTCAAGGCATTTCTATGTGCATTTATTCAGTAGCAGTGACCATACAGAATGTGATTTATACTGAAGTAGGATTCTAACCAGTGTATAATCATGATTGGCACAAGCATGGACAATGGCTAATCTTCCTCTAAAGAATAATCTAATTTCTAAATTATGACTAAAGTTGGTTATACTGAAACTAATGTGGAAAAATACCTATCATTTAATATAAGGTGCACTGTCTGTTTCTCTTTATTTAGTCATCTGTTACCTCAACAGAAACAGACAGCTTCTTGGCGACTCATGTTCTGTACTGCTGGAAACCTCAATGCGTGCTCCTTTATCATAAACTTGATACAGGCATCATTCATTATGTGAATGGCAAGTGAAATTGTTGGCCATTTCTCATATCATCCAGAGCAGTCTTACTCTCTATTGATTGTCTTAAAGGAGAAGTCATCACTGCTCTTACAGAGACCACCCAGTATGCATGATATGCTTGCAGTAGAGTTACCAGAGGCAGTCATTATAGCAGACAACCTCATCGTACATGAAATACAATGTTTTGTATGTTGATTTTTGCTGCTTGGTCATGTTGGGGGAAAAAAAAAAACAAACTTTTTTTTTTTAATTCAGAGTATCAACTAAGAGTAGCTCTGTTTCTTCACATAAATGTGTGTTTTAGTAGAATTATAAATGTTGTCCTCTTGCTGGAATTCAATTTCCCCCCCACAGTTCTTTATTTGATATTAGTTTCAGCAAAATGTGTGTGACTGAAGTAGGGCTTCAGCACAAACTTGCATCACCTATTTGGTAAAGAGTGGATTTAAGTATTCACAAGAAGGCATAGTAGTTTAAATAATGAAAAGGCAGAAAAGAAAACAAAAATATTCCTAATGCAGTCTGCAGACTCTCGTAGCTATTGCTATGTAATCTTCAATATTTTCAATAGGTTTCAATATTTTCATAAATTACAGAAAATGCTATTCTTGAATTATTTAGATGTTGGTATAGGCCACACAGAACAGACTTGTTCACTGTATTTCACCTGTCGTAACCAAGAGTCAGAATTGTTTCAAACGAAAAATGAAAACAGGTTTGTTGTTCATTCAAGTCACTAATAAATGCACATGTGCTGATATAAGCTTCAGAACATTACTCAGCTTTGGTAGTTATTTAGGACTTGAGAAGACGACTGATTTGTGGAAGGTTGAAAGCTGGGTGAGTATGACTATATATAAACTTGAACTGAATAATTCTGTGTTTGTATGTGTGGTTTAAGCTGTCTATAGAGAAATCCTATGTGAAAAAGACAAACATTTTGAAATCTTGATGGCAATCCTGTGGAGATTCAGACTTCTCATTTTGAAGTTCAGAAGGTTGTTCTAGGTATGCTTTGAGTTATCAAATTAAAGTGATTGGTTATTTTAAAATTCAGAGGTGCTCTATATTCTGTCAATTTTTACTGCTCCCTTCTTCAGTGGCCTCTGTGTGACTCTTGTTACAATATCCGTAGTCTTTGGAGTTACTTTTTTAACCACTGTAGCTGGTGGCAGGTCATGCATGAACTGCATGTGAGACAGTAGAAGACTTCAAAATAGCAAAATCAGATTTCATTGTCAGACGCATTTTAGAGAAGGGTCATAGAACATGCAACCTGAGATCTGAAACCACAGCCAAAGTTTCTGCAATAGCAACGTGCACCTGACACCAGATTATTTTACTGTTTTCATAGCTTTGAAATGTAACTGACTGAAATTTTCCAATTAAACGGTTTAGCAGTCTAAAGCTGGCATTCCATTTCTACTTAAATTTAATGGTGCTTTGTCTTTCCTTGAGCCATACCGTGGCTGTGCTTAAAGGAAGGTATTTTCAAAGGGAAAAAAAAATTGTGATAAATGTCTTTATTACTTGTTTAATTTTGGAGATTCTGCTGTTTTATCCTCGCTGGTTGTGAAAGCACATGGCAATGCAAGTCATATATCAAAAGAATCCTGTGGAGGATGATAGCAAAACTGCCCAGTTTTCTTTGGGTTTGAGACATTTTTTGTTTGACTTCTGGCTATAAATCAAGTTTTCAAGTGACTTTCAGGGATCAGCTATTACAAGGCTCTTAACTGTTTTTCTAATGCTAGCATTTCAGGACTGAAGAAGGTGGGCAGGCCCTGCAACAGTCCAGTTGCAGACTAGGGAAATGAGTTGTTGCTGACAGCCTGCTGTCAGCAGGGTGTCCTCCTTCACCTGTATCCCGCTGCTGCTTAAGGAGGTTGAGCTGCTTGGGTACCACGGCCCTGCCTGAGGGAACCAAGACAGCCCCACGCTATCAGGGCTTCCTTGTGCTGTCTCTAATGGTGTTGAAAACTGCTCTTTTCACAACGAGCTACACTGTTTTCATCACCAGAAAAAGGAGGTTATCCTTTGCTGACAACAGGGTTTTGGATTATTAGCTGACTGTAGGTGGCCTCAAATTGTGCCATTAGAGACAAACCGCTGCTTTTTGTGGGTCTAAAATGCTTGAGTCTGCTGTTTTCCTGAAAGAATCAGTAATTGTTTTACTTTGCTTATTAAATTGTCAGTCCCCAACAATGCGCACTTGGAACTTTTGAATGATTTATGAAGAAATATATTTATTTTTTTTTGTATCTGTTAAGTGTGGTCATGCTTGTGTATTCAAGTGATACAGAGATGTTAATTGTGGTTCATGCTTTTCTCTTTCCTTTTTTCCCGTCCATGGGCATCTGGCACTGAGACTGAAAATCTTCTGATGTATCTGTATTATTATTTTATTTTTATTTTTTTTGGCATAAAGACATAAGAAAAAAACTGAAGTGAAATTCAGTTGGTGCATGAAGTGATTCAGAGCGCCGAATGTGGCCCGTCTTGAATGCAATCACTTTCCCCCTTATTTCTGGAGTGTTTTTTTGCAAGTCGATGAAGTACCTAAGCTCTTTCTGATCTAGGAGCAGTTAACAACTTTCCCAAGCAAGATGAGTTTAGATGCCAGCCCACCTAAAGCAATTAAGTCTGCTTTTAGATCCATGCCTACTCAGAGCATGTGCGTACAATCAAGAGCAAATATTTGGTTGTGCTGATATACTCAGAAAAACAGAACCATGGAGTCACAGAATATAATTCTCAGAAAACAAAGTCTCAAAGTCAGTGGAACAGTGAGGAACTTTGGCTTGAGAAGTTACTTAAACAACATCCTTAACACGTACGACATGATTTAAGAACCTTGTCTTTAATTTTAGGAGTATCCATTCCAGAGGGATAACTAGGAAGGAATAGGTGTTTGTATTTGAAGGCACAGTTTAGGATTGATATGATATATTCCATTTCATTCTTGTAGTGCATTAATCCATGATGTGCTTTCTGTGGGTCACTTCTCTTTTTCCCTTTGAGGAAGCTCCTACAATAAGAAAAAAAAATAATGCTAGCAACAAAACCATTCTTCCATTGTGTCTGTGGCAAATTCTGGTATATTTGTATATTCTATGGTTAAATCTTTTAAAAATAAAGTTTCTAGTCCTAAAACTATTTTTAAAATTGTATTCAAAAGAATAAAACATTTCTTCTGATTTTAGTGTATTAAAATGTTGCAGTTTCTTAAGTGAATATGAACAGGGATTGGCATTATTAGAAATATCTTAATGATGAAATTGTCTTGAGAGGGTTTTAGAAGAGGGTAGGTTTGAATTAATCTTATGAAATTATACATTTTATAAAACTGTTTTAATTTTTGAAAGCCATTCTTTTAGACTTATAGTTTTAAAATAAAAGCAGTTTTTCACAGTGTAAGAATTGACAATTGAAACTATGTGGTTGAGTTTTCCATTGGGAATATCAGGAGATGCATTTGCAATAGCTACCCTAGATAGGATTTCAGTTGCAAGCACTGGGGTGCCACATGTAAGCAACAGAAAGAGCACGAGGGGTCCTTGCACTGACTCAGGCAGCCTCTGATCCAGCCTGAGTCAGCAGCAGCCCCCAGAGAGAGCAGCTGTAGCCCCAGGTGTTAAATATGTGACAGCAGCTTGATCTATCGACCGCTGTAAGAGCGGGCTTTGGCCTAAATGAAAATTCATGAAAAATTGATGAAGTCCCCAGATTATTTTTTCCCCCTTTTCCTTTTTCAGTGCTGTGCCAGTGCAGCGAGGAGAGATTAAATGAGGTGTTGAACGCTTTAGTGGCAAGGAGGTTGTGGTTCAAAGGTCGTGGGTCAAGGGATGGAAAAAAGACCAATTTTCTACCTTACTTTCTTTTAAAAGAAAACAAGGCTTTTCAGATTAGCCGGGATTTACTTCCATTTTAATATAAGAATAAAGCTCAGGAATATTCACAAATAAGATTCCTTTCTGTGTGGCTTGGCAAAGGGTAGGAGTGAGTGGGTTGGTGCTAATAGAAAACAGTAGAAGACTCAGATTCATAATTCAATTGGAGAACCAGAAATAGATTGAATTTTGTGACGGCTGTACAAATTTGGGCTTCCATTTCTCCAAGTCTGTGCTTGAACTGAAGTCATTTGGAGAAAGAAGAGGTCTTGCATTATTTATGTCACAGATTGCTTGAATAGCAGGCTTTGGAACACTCTCCAAACATAATGATCCTGTTTGTGTTAAATCCAAAACTGAATGATGTTTTATCTGTAACAACAGCAGTTACAGTAGTACACTGAATTTAGTGTGAAGAGTCAGCGGTGTATTCCAAAGCAAGTGTAAGCCACATCTTAAACTTTGTAGGCAGTAATTTTACACATAAAACAAATATGTTGCAAGACTAAGTGAATAAAGGCTGAGAGGTATAAAATGCGTGCTGTGTGATCATCTTTGTATCATAATGCTAATGACCATTTGGTGAAGCATCTGCAAAAGACTACAATATGTTCATAATAGTGGAATTCATTTGAGATAGCTAGGATAAAGATCACCTGTAAAATAGCATTAAAACAACAAAATGCATGACTGTAAAATGGGTGGATAATTTTTCATCTAGCTTCTGTTAAACATGTAATTTAAATATAAAAATTGTTAATGAATTCTGTTACTCATAATTTCAAAGTCCGGTTTGCTTTGGTCAGGGTTACTTCGGATGGTGACATGTGATGTGTATAAGTTGATCTAATTGAATCTCTTTCATCCTCATCCTTCTCAACAGTGTGTGAAAAGCTTCCTATCTGAACCTGCAATCTTTTGCTCACATTAAGACAGAAGTAATTAGCGTAGAAATTGAAATACTGGAGACTGCTTCTTACAGTGTGGTGGATGAGCCATAATAGGACATTGCAAATCATTGTGCTTTTTCTTGCTTTTCATTTTTCTGAGAAGAAATGTAACAAACCATGACTATTATTGCAGCACACTTAATGAAAACAGCATTCTCCCGGAAGAAGAAAATACATAAAATTGTATCTGGTTAGATAACCAGAGACAATTCAGGATTTGTAAGATGGGATGAATGTTTTTAACCTGTGTATTTCTGAAGCTTACAGTAAGAAAAATTTTTTGATTAGGTTGAAACTATTGGGAATACCATTGTTAGAAACCATTAAATAAACACATTTTTGTGTAGGGCATAATTTAATTCTGACAGTCATTATTTGAAATGAGAGGTTAATAAATACCAATGAGTGAAGGCGTATCAGATAAATCAAGACATGACTAATGTCTCATCCCAAAGTCCCCTTTTGATCAAAAAGTTCTGATTATTTCATACATGTATATTAGTTTGGCTTTTAGCTGTGTGCATTTCTGCTGCTTCTGAATTCATCTGGGATTAGAAGTATAAATGCTTGTAAGGGTGTGATTTTTGCCCCAGTTGCCAGAGCAGATTAGTATTTTGATAGAGGTGCTCTTCATTGAGATAAGCTAAATTGTATCTGCTGATTTTAACACACTTCTCACAAACTGTTTAAGATTATGCTTCAGCCTTAATACCCTCGATGTGATGAAAACAGTACTTTCTGTCCTTGTCCAGTAGGATTTAAGCACATGACTGCATCACTAAATCTTCACGTCTTACCGTTTGACATGCATATCTAAATGTTTAATTCGAGGCCAAAAATGCTAATGGCTTATCAAATCTAACAGCTATCACACTGGTGGTTGATCCAAAGATATTTAACATGATTTCAGTTGCTGCAGAATGCTTCTGATTTCTCCATTTTCTTCTTCTGTCTTTTTTTTTTTATACTGTTGCCATCCTATAAAAGATTTTTTGTGGGTGTTCACAACACAATGAGCGCGAAAGAGAGATGTTCAGGCTTGCACAAAATAAGCAGGCTTTGGTACCTGAGGAGTGTTCACTGTGAGCGCTTTACCTTAGTTGGTCATGTGTGCTGAGAAGATGCCCACTGAAAAGTTTCCTTAACAGCAGGAAATTGCTTCCAGTGTGTAAATGAATTCCTTCAGAACTGGTCAGAATGTCTTTACAATGTACCCCATTGCTCTGTGTAGACATACACACTCTAGTACTATCCCCAGCTTTACTGTAGTAAAAGCTAACGTCCAGAGCTTTCCAATTTCTCTCATCCAGAAATGGTTAAAGAAGCTTTCTGTAGGATCTCTGCTTTATTCCTTGAATTTTTCTGTCCAGGGTCTATACTTTTTCCCACCTAAAAAACAACTTTCAGCATTACATTTTAGAAGCTATTTGCGGCACTCTTGATCTGAATCTGCTTCTAATAATTTCTTGCACATTTCCTCATTTGATTTTTATTGGCTTACTTCCTTCCCTTTGCCTTTGATTTTTTTTTTTATCAAATCCTGCTGCTTATGTATCTTTGAATGTTCTACCTGATAAAATGTTGAAAGCAGAAGAACTGTTGATGACTTTACAGAAACCTTGAAAGAGATCAGCTATTGGCTGATCTTCTGTTAGTGTGCATGTCTCGTACTCATTTTTTAGTTGACATTTCTCTGAGTTTTAGTTCATTTGGGAAATGAAGGAGAACAAGATAACACTGCATTTTTACACCTCTGTTCCTTTTGCTTAGGAACCTATAAGCACTGTTTGAATATTAATTGGAATATTAGCTATTGTTGGCTTGTGCTTCAGACATGTTGTACTATTCTCCGATGTCGAATAGGCTTAAAAAATACTCATTTGAAGCAGTACTCCAGACCATTCATTTGCAAATGTTGCATGATCTCAATACAAATGAAGTTCATTACTATGCTAATTAACGGCAATTATTAGGGTGAGATGGGTGGATATTTTATATGTATGTATATACACACATATATGGATGTATGTGTATAGCTTTTTATTCTGATAATCACTGTATTTGTTTGAGAAAATCATCTCTGAACAAAGACAGGAAAAAAAAAAAAAAAAAAAAAAACAAGAAAGAAGGCTGAGATCCTGGTTATCTTCCCCCTTCTTCCATCCTTGGAGGACTAAAATTTAATCAAGACTTCGGTGATACTTCCACTTCAGCAGCTCTCACAGATGTTGTACCTTTAATAAGTTACTTATACTTCGAACTTATGTGGAAAATGAAGTGGTGGATTTTTGTTCTGTTCCTCTTACTTGAATTTTTCAGGTGGCAGTGGTGTGAATTTTTACTGATGCTTTGGAAACTGCCTCATCATGTTAGAGGAGGGAGGTGCACAGTTACGTTCTGCTGTCTCAGATATGTCTGTTGTTGTATAAAGGGATGCAGAGATGTGAAGAACTTGCAGCCCTGGGTCATTGAGAAACCTGTATTCTGCGCAGCTGTATGTTATAATTCCATGCAGAACCATTTCAAGCTACCCTTTGAAAACCAATTCGTTTAGTTTCTCCTTAATCTCCTGAGCTCACATCAATCCCTATTTCTGTTGGAAGCCTGCCTTAGAACTTAAGTCTTCCAATGGAGAGAAAAATAGTTCTGAAGTTTCCAATGTAAAAATAAACATGCTTTATTTATGCTTGTTCTTGTGATAAGATTTTTCTTTAATTCAGTTATTTTTTCTTCTTTGCATTTATAGACCACAGTGGTGTAGCTTCTCATCCATCCTGTTGCTAAGTTTAACAAGAAAAGCTTGTCTTCTTTTGGAAAATGTTTGCTTGGTCCTAGCAGTCCTTTCTTCACCTGTTCTAGTGTTCATTTATTTTCTGAGACGTGGGTGGTTTAGACTGCATGTAATATTTAAAGACTGGCATGCCATGCATTATGAAACAGCTTTTAATAACTACCTTCTATGTTCCCTTATCTATATGTCCTATGATCATGTTTGACTTTTTTAAGCATTTGGTAGCTCATTAGTCATTCTGTAGTAATCTGATGCAGATCTTTCTCTTCCTCTATAATTTGTAACGGATGACCTTCTACTTTATAGCAAATTTCCCTGTGATCAGTTCTAAAGCATATGACGTTGCGCTTTCCATTATTCCAGCTTATCTAGCATTTCCTATGCTAGTCTTCAGTATCATCCAGTTCTTCCTGTTTAATATGATCCTCCTGTTGAGTCCTGCTGGGCTTGTTGCCTAATCTTGTACGTCAAAGTAGAAGGTGGCTTTGGCATTCAAAATTGGCAATCTCATAATCCACCTGCACTGTGCAGGAGAGGACTTCAATTCTACTGATTGGACTTGAACCTGTCTCTTGTCCATCCATTATACAAAATTGTTAAATGAAATAAATGGGAAATAGATGCGTTTCTGCCAGCCTATGAACAGAATACCAACCCAGCCTGTTAGAAAGCCTGAGACATGGGAGCGTCACTTGTGGGAAGGAAATTGTTTCACTGTCACTCTGCTTCTGTTGCATTTCAAAACAACAATCCGTGCATGAGAATCTTAGAGGAAAATGTCTCCAGCTCAAGTGGATAAGGTGGATTGTGATCTTGCAAAATAATTTATGTTGGTTAATCTTTCGAATTACCTTTAAACTTTAATATATACAGTCCCTCCTCTGCTCTACACATGCGTGCACATACAAGTATATTTTAGAAGAACCTAGTCATGGAAAAAGAACAAAAGAATTCATTGCAACCCTCTAACTGCAACTTTGGGAATTAATTATTGGTGCTATACATTGTGCTCTTAATGACTGACAGTATTATAAAAGCCTAAAGCTGACAGATAATAGGATGATCGTCTTATATTTTTAGCAAAGACAGATAAGTGCAGTTTTAGGTGTGGTTAGAATGTAAGAATGCCTATTTTTTATCCAGGAAAAAAAAAAAAAATCACAAAGAAATTAGTGACATCTCAAGACAGCATTTAATTAATTTCCATATTAAATGCCAATTCTTCATGGGTTTTATTTGCACGTATAGCCTTTAGAATATGCAGACTACCAGCTGTCAGTATAAACAGACACTTTGGTTGCAATATGGCCATGCACAAGTTCTGAGAATCCTTTCTTTCTTTTTTTTTTTTTTCTTTTTTTATTAAATGCAATGCAAATGGGGTCACACCAGTTGGGCCATCCAGCCCAATGTCTGTCTTAGTGTCAAACAAAGACTCTGTGAGTTTAACGTGAGTTTAAACACCTTAAGTGGTTCATTCACCTCATGGATTCTGAGAGAATGCAAATGTTAGATTAAGAAAATTGGGCATTGCCTCCTAACTGGAAGAGACGCAGTTGTAAATAAGAAGAAACAAACATACTGCTTGTTTGATTTGGTAGTTTTTTGCTGTTTTTAGTAACTGTAGCAAGCTAGCATCTCTCCTGAGTCCACAAATGTTTAGTGGACAGGCAGATGCTCTACTTGATACAATTACTGTGATAATTCCTCTTCATCAGCCCAAAAGGTTTGCTTAACATCTTTAGAGACCACGAGAAACACTGGCCAGTAAGTTTTCCGCAATTGGAAATGCTGCAAAGGGTTGTTCTCTTCCCGCCCAGCTCAATAGTACTTTAGAAATGGCTCTTAATCCTAACATCTTTTCAGGCTGTCTTTTCTTGTCTCATTCACAAAACTGTTGGGAGGGTTTTAGTTTGTTTGTTTGTTTGAAGTTTTATTTCTATATGTAGCTAGTTCCTCTAGGAGAAGAAAATATGTGCATGCAAGAAAAGGCCCTGGCAGTATTTTAGAACTCATTTATTTTCTTGGTTAGCATCAGAAAAGGCCCAGGTAGTAGGAAATGTGTAATAGTTGGGAGCATCTGTTAGGGATGAAACACTGAGTCATCTTAGTAATTGAGATATCTGTTATCTTTACTTCAAGATTGTCCATGTGAAAGAAGTGTGAACACAGAATTACAAGTTCCCTTTCTTTCAAATTAATTTGGCAACAAAGCCAATATGAGAGGGAGCAATTTGGGTATACACTAGAAATTACTAAAGCAGCCTGGAAAGTTGCAAGAACCTTTTGAAGGCATGTCAGGACGGGTTTCTTTCCTAGCAAAGTATCTTGGTTACTAAAGAGGAAAAGATGAAAAAAATAAACTCGCATTTTTTAAAAAACTATTTGCTTTTCTGTTTCATGTATGTTGTTTCTACCTCTGTCATCTAATTTTTTATGTATTTCTTCTATATTTCAAGTTTAGGACCAGGAACTAGAAATCATATCTTCCTTGAAGTAGTCCAGTTCTGGGTTTATTAGATTATGTTTGCTGTTTGGATTGCTGGAGGAAGAGAGAAGTAGCCTCCAGTCTAGATACTCATCTGGGAAATGTGATGTGAGATACTGCATGTGCTAAAGTTGGAGCCCCTACTCATTCAATCAGCATCTATACAATTTTTATCCTACCCTTTCACTGTAGGAGGAATGTAAGTACCTGATTCAGATTTGTAAATTCCACTCCTAGAGATGTGTGCCTAAAACTCAGTGTGACAATTCTGAACATCAGACTTCTCTGAGATTCAGAGACATCTAGTCAATGTCATGTATCACGTTGATTGCAGAACTACAAGCGGAAAGCAAATCTTCTGATTGGTAATATGATATCTTAAGAATATGAAGGATATTCTTCATTTAGTTTATCTCCCTCTGCTTTCTACAAAAAAGGTGATTTTTTTCATGCTTTTGTTCAGATTGCGTTCCCATCTGAGCAGCATCTGATTATGAATGTATTAATTTCTTGAAGTTTTTGGCTTCTTAATGTTTTTTGTGTTATATGAACTTTGATTCTGTCAAACTTATTGAAAGATGTGGATTTTTTTTCCTCCCTTGAAAAACACTCTCCCTATATATATGTGTGTATATATATGTATATATATAAACTTTTATATATATATAATTTTTTTTGAGAAGTGGGTCATAGGGAAAAAAATCACAGAAGTCCAAACTAAAAGGCTTTCTTTGTCTCCAATAAATTGACATCTAAAACAAACAGATGGGTAGGGTGGGGAAAGTAGGTACAGCTTGATCAGAAAATTGTAGAGCTACTTTTTCCCCTACCACTGTAATTAGTGTGAATGATATCTCCACCGGAGCCCATGCTTTTGCATTTTTTGGGGAGGAAATTAGAAGTGGGGAGTGTGGGGCAGAGGCCTTGCATGCAGCTGTTTGAGTGTGTGGGTTTTTTTTAACTGGATTTTCTTAGCAGATATCTTGGTCAGGTTGTAATGCTTGGCTTTCTCTTACTAGAATAAAAGCATGTCTGACTATTCTGCTTTTAATTCACTTCCTAATTTTGCCATTCATCAAAATATTTTGACTAGTAATCATAAATACACTGTGCATATATGCAGACCTAGGCTTGTGTGTCACTTTTCTCATTATACACCTGCATATTGAACAAATGAGGATTTAGTTTCTGTCATTTTATTCCAGTGCTGCAGATGTGCTTAGAAATAGTTTAATAATACTTGTTTTCACCTCTCTTGGAAATAATTTGGCTTTTGCAGAATGGTTCATTACAAGGAATAGAGATGTAAAGAATGGAATTTAACAGCTCTGAGAAACTGTTCCGTTTTGTATCTGCATGTCATTATAGTCCTAACAGTGAAATACAGACCATAGCGCGCAAAATATTTATTTATTTAAGGGTTCATATTCCCATTGCTTTAGCAAATTATAATGAGTTATTGGCAATATTGTTTGGGATCTGTACAGCATACAGTTGTATTAAATATATATGATAGAGTTAAAATATAATGTAATTTTAAATTTATATATAAATGTAATTATTTGTATGTGTGCGAAATATATACACATTAACTCTCACTGATGCATATTGCTGTTCATATACTGGACAGTGCAGAGGTTCCAGTGTCGTTTGTTGCTGTCTGTACTTTAAAGAGGCTTCTTTGTTAGGAGCATAGTCTATGTAATACAACTGAGTATAAGATGTATGCATTTTTGTCCACTCTCACTGTATACCAGAGACAGTCTATGACATTGTATACTATTCTTGCACCATTTCCAGTAGACTAGCAAATACGCAAAAATACTTATAGAAGAAATGCTAAATTAATACTTTCAAATGATTTTTAGTGGTCTTTTCTGCAGCATTCATGCTTCTGCTATGAAAACATATATCGGGTATTTGTTAAATGCTTATTTTTGTTGTTGTTTTTTAACCAAGGAGACAAAAAGCCCTACAAAGTCAAGGGACAGTGTAAGTAAGCATCTGTACTTGTTTCCATATGCATCAACTGCAGGAAATGTGCACACTTCTGCCATTCTTCCACCACCCATGCCAAACTCCTCAGTTGAGGTGACCTCTGAAGTGACTGCTGCAGTGAGTGATGTAGTTAATGAGATCCAGCGACACCATGACCCTGACCCTCTCATGGCCCTGGTTCTCCTCATCCATCTTCCTAGCCCCACAGGCTGTGATGTGCTGGTTGGAAACAGGATCAAGCAAGTGTGAATAAACAAGTTCAAAGCTTTCTGTCATGGCTGCCAATGCAGAACATCAGGAAAATGAGACATTAATAATGTGGTACTGGGGAGGCATGTTGCTTTGCCATGGGAACACCTGGGGAAAGTACTACTTTCTAGGTGATCAGTTTTTTACATGCTAGGAAAAGTTTGTTTAAGACTTCTGTGAGGATCTGGCCTGCCATTCTTCTTAGTCATGAAGCTGGCAGCAGTCAGAACAGAGATAGAATATATCATCCACAACAGTGCTGAAAAACCTGCAAAGAAAGCAGCATCCTTTGCTTGTATCATGTGCTATGTGGGCTTAGATTCAGCAGAAGTAACTGGAGGCTTTTTGTCTTTTTTTTTTTTTTTTTTTAATCTAAGCTGTTTACAAGAAAAAAACAGACTGACTAAGGAATATTTTACAAGAGGAGTTTTGGGCTTTGTGATATACATATATATATTTATATATATTTGTGATATATTTGTATATCACAAAGCCCAAAACTCCTCTTGTGTGTGTGTGTGTGTATATATATATAATACACAAGACTTCTTGAGAGAGGTATATATACTCCTCACTATATATATTATATAATATTCTATTATTTAATTATTTATCATATATTTATTTCATATATATATATAGTTTTAATGTGGTTTCAGCTTGAATTCATACCTGCAGGTAAGATGCTGAGATAATAAGATACACTTTTACTTTCCTGGCTGTGACAGTGCTTCAGGTTGTACCTATCTTCTCTTTGTTGAGACACTTCCTTTACCCTGTGGCACTTTCTGATCAGTTGACTAGTTGGTGATTAAATACATTCATTTAGTTCAATGGGTCAGAGCTGTTGTGGGGGTAGAAAATTGCTGATGGATTATCAGTTTCATCACCTCTGACATCTGGCCTTAGCATAGTTCATCATCTGAGCATTCATAACGCATTTGCCCGAGCAATAACATGCTCAGCTACCTGTGTGATCATGGCTCTGGGTACTGGGAACATTGTGTTCAGGATTGATAGGACCAGTGTCACAGAAATTAGAAGGGCATCATCTTTTGTGGTGATAAAAGCTCCCATTAGTACTAACTACTGGAGAGTTCACTGGGGTCAGTAGAAAGCTTAATAAGTTACAAAGATGTAATTCACCTGTATTTATCTTTTCCTGTAGTATTTCAAGAAATAAAAGTTCTTTTCAGAATTGGAGGAGCTTTGACTTTTTATGGTTAACTAACTGTACAGTTATGAGGCAGAAAATAAGTAATGATTTTTGGAGCGTAGAAGTGCCTATTTCATACTGAAATGGGTATCTTTCTAGAGACATCTTAGTTTCATTCCTGTTACACAGTAAATCTTATTATTACTGAATGACAAGTTAGAATAATATTTTTTTCTAGTGTCCAATCCTAAAATTACTGAGGGTGAGCCCAATTGAAGATGGTGAATTACTGCATTGCTAGGTTAGAAGAATCAGAGACTTCTTATGTTGAAATTTGTCATGAAATAGGAGGCAATGTGGAACATTTAAAGAATGAAGAGGAGCAGCCATTTTGGACACCAGAGCACTGCCAAGACTGATAAAGAAACAGTGGGTATCATGGTGGGGAAATTAATCTTTCAAAAATTACTCTAATAATTGAGATCAATCTTCTCAGTGTTTTTATTTGGTTGTTGTTGTTCTTGTAATTACACTAAACTTATACTAAGGAGATTTCCACTGTTCCACTTGTGGAAGTATTACGTTCATGCCTTCTAGGTTTTGGTCTTAAGAAAATAAATTGCAATTTTTTCAGTGGTATTGTAGCATTATCTATCCCCATAGCACCATAACACCTTCCCACCACATTTCTGTGGATTCTTGTCAAGTGTGGGATACAGGGTGTTAAATGTAAAGCTAGTTTGAACTTACATATGTATTCAATAACCATATATCCACCAGTTCCTTTATCAGGCAATTCTTTCCTTCCACAAAAAATGTTGCTACAATGTGGAAATGGTTAGTAAGACAAATTCCTTTGCTCTGGCCTGTTATTTCACTAAATAATTCTTGTGTTTCTCATTTGCATTATGCACTTCAGAAAGAGAGCTCATTTTTCTCCTAGATATGCTTTTATACTGTTATGTAGAAAGTAATGAGAGAGGAAGAAGATGAGGTTAAAAAGAATAGAAAATAACTGGAATGGAAAAAAAAGTGTGAAGATAAATTATTGAGAAAAAATGCAACTTTTTGTTCTTCAACAGTTAAGGCCTTAAGGTAGGATTTTTCATTTATTGACTGTATTGGAATATTTCATGACTTACATATCATTTCAGAGAGAAAACCACTTCAAGTTGTTATTTCCTCATGTTGACATATCCTTATTTACTGTAAGCACTCAAGATATAAAACAAAATTAGAGGCCTGTGATAAGGTTATTACAGGATAAAAGGGAGATACCATCCGTTGTTACTGAAATAACTTAATATATGGAGCTATATTGCAAGACAGCAGTTATGGAATATTTGCCATACTCTTCTTGTTCTAGCTATTGTGGTTGCATTTCTTTACCTTAATTTAAGGGTGCTGCTATCCTATAACAGATTTTACTACCTTTCCCTGATAGTGCATACATCTTGCTCATTAAGTGACACTTAAATGTGACTTTATAGGGTATGTATAGTTACCTCTTAATTAAGGCATGTTTTATAGTCTTGATAACGATGAATAGGAAGTTTAGTTTTTCAGAACATGTGATCTGCAGTGATCTTTTGTAGTGGAACTGGACATAAGTTACCTCAAGTTACTGCTGCTGAAGTGGAAATCATGACAGACCAGGTATTTAACAGCTGCATAAAGAGCTGTAGTAACAAGTGTGCTACCCTACCAAAAACATGTTCTTTGCGGATGATGAGAGGGGTTTTATAGAGAAGGGAAATTTTCATCATTTAAGTGTAAAAAAGCTTCTGTTTCGCATTATAGTAGCTGTTAAGAAATGTCTTAATACAACTGAAACTATTTATTTTACCTCTGTAGTGGATTAATAGTCATGTTATGGATAAGACTTGTAATTCAATTTCTTACAATTTTTAATCTAGTGTTTTTGTTTGTTTGTTTGTTTGTTGTTGTTGTTTTGAGAGGCTTGAGAAATTTTCTTTTTCTTTCCAGTTCCAAGTCTTACAAGTACCTAATCCCTAGTTGTCTTCTTTTAAATCATCATCCACTTTAGGAGCCATTTAATATAGCAGTTCTATAGAGATACCATTTAATTCCAAAAAGTTTACAAGTGTGACATTTGAAACCTTTAATGTCATGTGCAGCCAAGGGGAAAATATGATGCTTTGGGAGGAAGTACACTGATTCACTGATTGAATTAAAAAAAAAAAAAAAAAAAAAAGTACTGTTCCCTCCTCCTAGGATTAAACTGCAATTTTATTGCTAGTATTGAAATAAAAGTCAGACCCAAACCTTTCAGTAAGTGCCTGTGTCAGTTAAGCAATTAATGGATATTGTTCATGCTCGTAGGTTCTTTCATGGGCTCAAAATATTGTCAGTTATAGAAATGAAGTTGAATTAAAGTTTTGTGGAAACAGGCTGCAGAAACAAATTTTCATCTTCTTGTTCAGTTTGTAATGTCCATTCATTGAATTGAAGTATTTGCTAGTATAGAGTTTGATTTCCTCCTTTTAGCTAGTTGTCCATCCAGTTTTTGATCAGAATGGATGAAAGTGTGCTATGGTTTCGGTGGTTCTGCTACAGATCTGTGTATTACCACCTCCTTCTCTTTCACAAAATGTCAGTTAACACATCTGTATCTCAAAAAAGATTCTGTGAGATGAATATACTGCTGATGGGAAATGCTAAGATAACGCGACTACCACAGATACTGAGAGACATTCTGTTCCTGTTGAGGAGAGCTTTGTTCACCCATTTTATGTGATCCATATTTAATCACATGTACAGCTTTGTATGCAAGTCGTTACTTGAGTCCAGCGAGACTTAACATGCATATGGTTGTTCGTTTTCTTACATGTCTGCAAAGGCACATTAGTTTCAACTGCATACTTGATTTTTATTTTTATTTTTATTTTTTTTTTTGATAAATGTCTTGAATATATTGAGAAGGGAAAGTGATAAGAAGGCATTAAACTAGAGGGGATTATCCAAAAGCATTGAAGAACACATACAGTACTTGAAATTACTTTTAACCTAAGGTTGACATTTGACTTGTTTTAGAGTTGATAATATCCTTTTGAGATCTCTGATTTAAATCAACCTCATTAATTCTTGTGACTTTTCTTGTTTCTTTTTATTGACACATTAGCTGTATTAGTTTAGAAAATGAATTCCAGTTCTTTGTCACAATTCCCTGTTACAAAAAATGAAGTAAGGTTAAACTACATGTATGCTTACAATATGACAATGGTTCTGCTCTTTCACTCGGGGAAGCATGCAGGAATTAACAAGTTAGACCCTAGAATTTGCATCAATTGTTGTGATGTCAAAGCTGCCATATTAATATTCTTAGTTTTCCATTTCAGCGGTTACGTATAATACAGATCAATCTAATGAGGTTTCAGGTACACTAAGTACTTTTTGCTTTTACAGCTGCTTGGGCTTGAGTTAAAAATAAGCTTTTTAAAACACGTAGTCATAACTAATAAAAACTTCTAGGTTTAAATAAAAGGGAAATTTAATTAGGAAGGAAATTAGCAAGTATGTAAGTTTTGTCTGTTTTGTTTTGTTTTTTCTTTGTTTTGTGTTTTTTTTGTTTGTTTGTTTGCTTGTTTTTAATGAAACATCCTTGTATTGAGAAGCAGTGTTTAAATCTTTAAATTTCTAGAGTTTGTTTTGACTAAGTTTTTAGGTGGTCTTAGGTGGGCCTAAGAATGACAACTCATCTTACAAAAAAGAAATCTTCTTTAACAATTATTGAGGTAGATGGTGCTTAGTCCTTTAATATCCAGGTCTATCAATGTATTTTCCCATCTAAATATGGACAGAAAAAGTAAGAAAGCTTCCTAAAACTGAATGCAGTGCCTAGAGTATTCAATTCAGAGTTGCAATATTGAAGCCTTTTCAAATTTATGCCAAGAGTGTGAAGGTTTTGTGTATTATAATTTAACCCAAGGCTTTGTTCGGTACACTGCATTTTACTAATATACCAAGTGTTAAATTAAAAAAAGAAAAAGCCTTGTGATCTCTCATCATGAGAGCATGGTGTTCTCATGAAATAATGTCATGAACAGTGTCTGATGTATTTAAAGCTGAAAACGGGTGGCATTTTCTTTTTCTTATCTCCTCTCCACCTTTCTGGTCCTTGTCCAGTATGTGCCTGCGCTGCTTACATTCTAGCTATACAATATAGATAAATGTGGACAATTTCATGGTGGTCGCCAGCCAGGAGCCAGAGGAAATTGTGTACTCAGAAACGGTGATTTTTTTTATTATTTTTATTTTTTTTATAATTAAATCTGCAGATAAATTGGTAAAAGAATAAAGCCCTGTGTCTTGAATGTAAAAGATGAGTGGTTTTAATGAATAAACCTGTCTATCTATGTAATTGAATAGTTTTGAAGAAATTTAACCACTGTATTTCCTTATGAGTACCTGTGGAGATGCCTTTAAAAGGAAGAAATTGTAGATTTTGGACAATACATAAATATCAATTTATTTTTATGCTCCCCCACCTGTTATTTTGTTTTCGTTTTGTTTTAAGATCTTTACTAGGGTTCTAGCATAGAAGATATGTTATTAGGGAACAAACCACAATAAAACTTTTTTCTATTATACATCGTTATTAAGGAATCAGATACTGCTGGTTTATTTTAAGCTAACATTTTTAATGACTCTTTCCTAAGCTTGCTTCAATAAAAGGCAGGTATGTAAAGATAAACCAGAAGTTATTTTGGTTTCTTAGGGCATGAATACTTGAAAACTAATAATAGTGTGATTTCTAACTGCCATCTGCATGCCATCTGTAAAATGGGCTAGCCTAGGAGTCTTGGAAAGCCTTTACCAAATTTATTTTGTGTGGAGATTCTGTTAAAGGAAGCATGCAAGTACTTGGAAGCAGGAAGGAGGGTGATTTGTGCATCTGAGTTTCAGTTATTTCTGGGTGTTTCTGATTCTTGGTTGGCCAGTGGGCTTGAGAGGTGCACGTGGCTCCTGCATACCATTTCAATATGGCTCATGGAAATACCAAGCTCTGACTTGTTTGCTGGAGTGCTTTAGTGTGGTTGGGGGTGAGGTCCGGTCCAAGCGTGCAAACCATTGTTTGAGTAACCTAGGTTGCCAGCAGCTAAAGCAGGGCAGAGGTATTTGTTACGTGACATGTAGATCTGATTATTTATTTATTTATTTTATTATTATTATTATTTTGTGGGGGTTTTGCTTGCTTGTTTCCGTGTGTTGTTTCTTTTGGTGTTGTTTTGGTGTGTTTTAATTTGCATACAGCAGGGATACATTTGCCTGTGATGTGATTTTTTTTTTTTAATGATGTAAATTTACGTCTGAAATATGTATATGTTGTATATACATCTTATGTAAATGTGTATTTATGTAGATAAAGGGTTGCCTGTCAAACATTATTCTGCTTTTATCACAGTAGTGTGCAATTACATGACCATTTACTTCATTTTCAGATGGACCACAGTGCCCAAAATGGATGGTGCTCAGTTATTTTTCACATCTTGCTTGTTCAATGTTTTGCTCACACTTCAATTACTGTGTACTGCTGAAATCATAATTTAAGTGGGGTGGTGTTTTTGTGGCTTTTTGTTTGTTTTTTTCCTCTTTACAGTTTTTAGTATTGTTCTCATTCCAGTTCTTATCTCGAATATAGGAGGCAGCATTAGCAATATTATGCTGACACAGAACAATGCCAGGGTACTTAAGTGGTACTGGCTAAAGAGGCAGCGGCAAATGTAGGGCTTGGGTCTTTCAGACCGACTTTTTTACTGTTTGTTCTTCCATGACTCTCTCTTGACTTTTGTCTTGTCCAGGGAATTGGAAAAGAGTGGCTTGGTGTTCGGATTATTTAATGTGTCAAAGACTGAAGGGGAGCAGTGAAATCTGAATAGGTCACTGATTCTACCACAGCTCTGACTTTTTATGTCAAATTCTCAGACCAGTGGTCTAGGCCAGAGGACAATTCATCAAATTTTCATTCTTTTGAAAGGAGCTTTGCAACAGGTACTAGAAGATAGAAGATCTTACAAGAAATCAATAGATTGTCACCAACTGGTGAGACCATGTCATAGTACAATTATACAATTAGTTCAGCTAGTTCCTTTCTATAGTATTTCACTTAGAAATACTTTGCTCAAAAATAGGAAGTTTTCTGAATTTTCTGTATTTGTAAACCAAATCAAGATCTAAAACCTTAACTGATGACTTAGCTTTCTAGCTAGCAGGCTAATTTATTTTTTTTTTCTCTCTTGTCATTTGGAAGTCTTAGCTTAAAGAAATTATTAGACCACAGTCTCTCTGTACCTGCACCTTTCACCTACCTCTGTAAGTGCAAACAGTAAAGAACTCTGTTGTTTGTACCTCTGCTGACTTTTACATGCACAGAGCCTTGGAGTGCTGATAAGTTATCCATAGGTCATACCAGAGAATCCAGTGTGTGTAAACAGTCTTACAGAACTTGGGAAAGTCTCATCTAATAAGCAGATTGCAAAGGAACGCATAGGTATTTCTGAGCCTTCCATTCATGAAAGTTCCCATTTTTGCTTGAACTCTTGATCTTTTTCATTCTTCAAGTAAGAAAGTGGCTTTAGCTTCAGCTTCCCTAAAAGAGCTGTTACTACTGATTTTTTTTTTTCACATTCTATCTGTTACATCTAAAATTTGTAAAAGCTAGTTGAAAGTTAGCGTAAGTTAAAACAAAAATGCAACTTGAACTGCACTTTGATCCTCGAGGGTGAGTATATGTGAATATAAGTATTTAACATAAATGCATTTCTATTTGTGTTCCAGTATATTAATTTAAAGTAGTGAAGAATATTCATCTAAATCACCTGCTCAGGTTATCTCCTCTTAACCTTAGTGTGTGGTTTGGAAGCATTATAGTTCAGCAAACAAAATGCACAGTATTTATATATTAATGAAACAAATATTTCAGAATTTGTAGTAAACAGATGCTATTTGGTTTTCTCCTAACCGATGAAATAAGATAGAGATATCTAAAGCCACATTGGTTATTACTATTGAATGTCATTTGATACTCATCCCCTATATGGAGATTTGATCCTTGGTGTGGATTTCAGCATTTCAAATCAAAGTATAACAACAACAACAAAAAACAGACATAAAACCCTTTGAAAGCTTACCCACTGACAAATGACTCTTTTATGAAGCCTTATCAGGGCCATAAAAAAAGTGGCAGTATGACCCTTGTGTATCGTGAGGAAACTTGGTGACATTTAGCCAAGTGGCATATCATCATTCAACTGAAGCAGAGCAAGCAAAGGATTGGGTTTTAAAAAAAAAAAAAAAAAAAAAAAAAAGTAATAGTCTGTTAAGAAGAGAAAAATTCTGGAGACCACTGTGAAGTTGGAGTAAGGCTTCCTATTGTGTATGCAGCTTCCAGCCGTTGTACACATTTGACCCCCAAATGACAAAATAAATGAAAGCTGCTCTTCAAAGTAATGCAATCAGTTCAAAAATATTGTGCTAATAAAGTTATAAATTCTAATTGAAAGATTTATGGCAATCCATTTAGTTGTTACTAGGTTATTTGTGACAGACAGATGCAGAGTAACCTGATTAGAGTCAGCATTGTGATGACTTGTAACTGCGGAGGGGAATAAAGCTTTAAACCATTGTCATAGCCCATTCTCTGAGATGCATTTGGAAGCTGATTTAAAAGAAAATATATGGCCATTAGACATGCGTTTGCAGCTGCCTCAAATAGGTTGGCCCAAACAAAGTGCTAAAGTGACTAGTGGGTCTTTCTTTACCTAAGTTTTAATTTGTAACTTAATTTTGCAGATGGGTTTAGAAGATATTCTATTAAAACATTCTCTTCAATATAAAATGAAATTTTCCGTTCATGTTAGGAGAAATAGTCTCAGTTCTGTTAATGATGGAAGTCCTGGTAGGGACATTATTCTTTTGGATTTGATAAACTTTATAAAAAAAGATACTGCCCGTATGAATATACCCTTGAACAATATTTTTTAAAATATTTTTAATAAAAAGATGAAATATCCACGCATTTGAATGAAATATAATTTGTAATCAGAAGAGCTTAGCTTTGTTAGAACTAAATAATAGTTTGATTGGTTCTAGAAACAGAAGGATGCTAGCTATTGTCTGGTACGTGTCCCTAGACTTAATACATAAAATGGACATTGTTTTCATAATTTCTTTAAGGTGTAATGTGTTCTTGTGGTGATGCCTGTAGAATCATTCTACAAGTTAGAATCAAGTCAATTTCAATTATGTATTTGTTATGCTTGTTGACCTACTTATTGTATTCAGGATTAAGATAGCAAAAAACGGTTTTGTTTCATCAGGAATAAAATGTATCAATGTTTGCAGTAATACTTTGGCACTGTGTATTGTAAAGCCATTCCTAGTCGGTCCCTTAACTTCAGTATACCTCAGTGCTTTGGCATGATAAAGCAATGAAGTGATTCAAGTTCAGACTTATTGGCAAATGCTGGTCTTAGCCCTTCTGATTAATACAGATCTTCTGCTGTAATATGGGAATTTACATTATATTCAAAGCTATCAAAATAGACACAGTAGCTGTCAAAGGACACAATTTTGACACAGCTACTCGTGTATTGAGAGTTAAATGTTTTTTATGGCTCTAACCTTTTAAACTGGTATGCTTTACTTACTGGCATTCATTTAAAAAATTATTTGTCTAATGCTATACAGGGATGAAAGAGATACTAATTTACCTGAGAGAGGATGAACTGTAGATCTGATCAGTGAATTGATTATTAAATTCTCTGTTAACGTAGAGTAGGGCAATTTCTTTGGCAATTTACAATACTGGCTAATTTCCTGTTAGTATTGACTAGTAAGTGAATTAAAATAGTAGGATCCCCCACCTAGGCGGGGGGTTGGAACCAGATGGTCTTTAAGTCCCCTTCCAACCTGACTCATTCTATGGTTTAATGAAATACCAAACAGCAAAAATTGTAAAGTGTGTGTCTGTATTAACAGTTCTTGTAAAACATCTATATGTTTTTGTGTATAGTAATCTTTTTTTTTTTTTTTCTCCAATTTTTTCTCTTTTTTTTTTTTTTCCCCTCTAATGTAATGCTGCTTTCTGCACCTTACCAAGCTCTGTTATCACTTCATATGAAGAGGCCATGTTTGACTGCCTTCAGGATGACTTCTTGTGAGTGCTGTGATGGGGAAAGAAAAGCAAAGAAACAGAACCTCTCCCCTTTCTAAAAATCAGCTTTTTTTAATGTAGTAAAATTCTCTGAATACCTCCTGACGATATCAGGAGGAAGAATCTCCAGAATCCTAATCCTAATCTCTGGAAGGATTTGGGAACACCATTAGTGTATCTAGTTCTTTACCACCAGACACCTATGTATCGGAAACTTCCCTTTCACTTTGCCATCAAAATCCACCTAATAAATTGGTGTTTATAGGTGTGAATTACCAGCTTCCAAGATCTAAGCAGCAAGGCACCTTGAAGATTTCGTCAGTGTAAAGAATGTTCAAGTCCAGGTGAACAGGATCTTCCCTCCAATTGTAGCTTCAAATAGTGTTCATGTGAAGCTCAGGGAGTCTGGGATGGTTGCATAATTCCCAAAGTGATAGATTAGCATGCAGAGAACAGTTGAGGTGGTCAAAGGTGCATGGTAAATGTAATTCATCGCATGGATATTACTGCTCTGTCTGTGTGGTTTCTAGGGAAGCAGCCTAAGCACGATTCGGAAACTGGCAGAACTTCTATTTTTAATCTGAGCGTCCTTGTTTTTACATAAGTTTTTAATCATAAGTAGCAAAATCAGTGTGATTAGAGCTATTGGTACAGCCTTGTGGAAAATGTTAGAACTGATTTACTACAGTGTAGGAATACTAATATTAACCACAAACTATTTTGATATGGGAGCTTGTCATCTCTGAATTTTTATTCTGCTTGAATGTGACCCTTGCGCAAAATTTATAACTCCAAACAGACTGTATTAAGGACTGTAGCAATGAAATTTGGTATTTTCCAAGGCTTCTCCGCTTTGGAATTTGAATTGAAGCACAGAATTGTGATGTGTGGAATAAATACCTAAGCTCTTTATAATCATTATTGTTATTGTCAATATCTTAGTATGTTAAGAAGATTTAACTTAAGGGACTGTTTAAATAGTTTTGAGACCAGCTTGTAAGCTGATGGTGCGTGGAGTCTGTATTACTTCATGTAAATTTTGTCTGTGTGCATCTCTGACAGCCTGGCCTGCTGCTGCTAACAAAAGTTGTGGTGCAGCTTCACCACATCTGTAGCAGTCCAGGTGATCCTACAAGGTGTGCTGCTGCACAACTGCCATTAGTTCCAGTAACTCTCCTTTTAGAAGATTAGGGTAAGCAGCTTTGCTGCACATACTTTTCCCCAGTTTAAACAAACAAAAAAACTGTCTCCAGATTCCCCATTAGGATTGGTTAAATCTAATTCTGAATCTAACGCTCAGAAGCCAGTGGTCTATTCAAAACGCAAGATAACTATGTGCTATTTTAGCTGGGAAGAGAAGCTCTGTTTTGCTGGTACTCAAACGTGTATTTGGCATCTCTGTTCTTCTCTATCTCATTGCTTCATAATCTCTTAAGTAGCATTTTTGAGGGCTTATTTTTGATTCATTGACATGGATGATCCTAGAGCTTGAAAAACTTTTGTCAATGAATAAATATTTGTTGCAGATAGGACAATTTTAATTTGGGGTTAATTTTAATTTGTAGTTGCAGTACACCATACTTTGTCAGTCAGCGAAGTGGCCGAGGCAGTGCTACACTGAAGAGAATTGAAGAACTGCAGGGAAGGGCTCAAGCGTTTGTTGCGGGTGCGTGCCACTGCCGCGCTGGTTCAGTTCAGGATCCAAACTGCTGCAAGGGGTGTGTAGGGTTTGTTCTCGTCTCTCTCTGTCAACACTTGAGAAGCCTTTTTAGTACCCTTTTTCCCACTACTCTCTCTGATCAAAGCATTGCTTGCTTACTGAGGCTCTTAGAAGATAATCATTTAATAGCAACTCTGAGCCAGGAGACAAAAGGAAAGGTAGTTGAAGAACTCATTGCTAATTTCTCTCCCAGTGTAATCAAATCAGTACAGCTCTCCAGCCAGGACTTATAACCCTTAATAAGTCACTCTATTCGATTAAGAGGAATTGATTTTCTTCTACTGTGGATCATAGTGATTATGACAAATATGGTATCTGCTGCTCACTTCCCTATCTTCCCTGCTAGTGTCCATTTGTTTGCAGGGCCGGCAGGTAAACGAGCCAGAGAGATGACACGGTGTCATTAACTGCAGTCAGTGTCAGCGCTTTGACAGCCGTGGAATTGAGTGGTTCCCTAGATCAGAGCAGAAGCCAGTTGTGAGGGTCTCGCACAGCAATTACGTACTTCTGACAACTCTACTGACAGCCTTAAATGCAGGAAATGATGGGACAGTAATTTGTAATTGCAACTAGGAGAGCAACTGGCAATCGGCGATGGTGTGGTGGCAGTGTACGGGCCATAGTTTAGAGGTTAGCCAACATCAAAGCAGATGGGAGAAGCGGGAAGGAGAGCTGTCAAGCTGCCATGTTTCAGAAGCAAAGCAATATTGACCTTATCTTCAACCAGAGGTTACCAGTGGAATCATTTCTTGACAAGGTTACCTATTTGTTTGCTTTCCCTGAGCTTATTGGCAGTGGAACATTTAATGGACTTAAATTTAACATAATGAATTTTGGGGAGGTTGGGGGTGGGGGAGGAGGTAGGGTAAATGTCAGTGCTGTTCCAGATAATTTTAAGAATGGTCACATAAACACGCATAAATGTGTTTTTTTGTATGCCTAATTCTTTGGGCTATAATGACAACAGCCAAACAATAAAACAAAGTGCTTTGTCTACGGGGAATTTTTCTTTCCCTGTTACATAATAGCAGCCTATATCTGGATGTCTGGAGGTTCTCAAGCTGTAGACCATATAGCAGGTGCAGATGAACTCTGGGAAGGTAAATTCCTGTTTATTTTCATATGTTGAAACTGCAGTAAAAATGAAGTAAAACACAGCAGGGTTTTGTTTGTTTGTTTTGTTTTTCCCCAGAAGTATTGCCAAACCCACATCTGGTTATCTGCTTAAGAAGCTTTATTTTCAAAACTATTTAATTACCTTCTTGCTGAGCAGGGGAAACTAAATGACCATTGCAGTGTTGAACTGCATAATCTGAGTAAATGAAGGAAAAGTTTTCAAAATCAATATGTACAGTCTGACAACCTGCATATCTCAACCCACAATTTCTATAGGGGAATCAATATTTTTGTCTGGAAACATATTTGTTGTTTTGTTTGTTTTAGGACTTGATTACATTTGGTGGTATGATGAATAAATATTGAATCCCCATGTAAAGCCTAAAAGATTTCAAATAAGGAAAATTACCTCCCCTCTCAACTGTTTTAATATTGAGATGTCTCAAAGGTACAACTTATTACTTCATGAATTTTAGTTGTTCTTTTCCAATTAGGTTTTAGTTCATATCTTTTTAACTTTTACAAACTGAATATTCCACAGGAAAAAAAAAAAAAAAAAAAAAAAAAAGGTTTTGCTGCCCACACTGCTGCAACTGTGGTATTTCTGAGATGTATTACATCTTAAATATTGCAGCTGTTTCATGCAGTTGACATTTACTTTCACTGAGTAGCTACGTGGAATGGTGGTAAAATGGGAATCAAATCACCAGATGCTCTCTCATACTATGTAAGAAAAACTGCTCTTGAATTCTGTTCAGATGGCAGTCTGATAGTTTTGGAGTACCTGAAATCCTCAGACTTTGGATCCAGAGACAGTTCAGAAGGAAGCAAGGTAAAGATGAAAAATTTTTCAAGTTTCAAAATTCAGAATAGTTTGAGAAACTCGCTTCAGTGAGGAGGGAAAAAAGTTACCTCCATTTCAGTAACTATTAATCCCTTTTTAAGATTTATTTGCAAGTTGGATTTCCATAGTTTCACCTTCCAGCCATGCTATACTGTCATCCTGTAGTAGGATGAAACTAAGAAACAAACCTTGAAATATTGCAACTTGCATATTTTTTCTACTTACACCTCCTCTTTGGTAGGTCTACTCTATTGAACATTAAGTATCACATTCTAAGTTATGATTTCTAAACTTCATGTTATTATTCTCCTCCTTTTTTTTTTATCACGTCATTTTTTTAATGTACTTTAAAAGTGTGGAGATTAATTCTGGGCAAAATATTGCATGGGTAGTCTAATCATTGGCAGACATACTCTGGAAAAATACCTTTACTGTTATTCTCTCAGATCTGGAGATCATTGTAGCAAGTTTAGGTGCACTGTTAAGTCAGGTGTTTGTGTTCCCATAGTAATTTCCATTTTCCTCTAGAATACAGTCCTCTATTCTGTCATGGTGGTTTTGTTTGTTTTGAAATACAATCTTACCATGAATGTTGAATTGTGCCCAGTTTTCCAAGCAATACTTATTTATATAGATTGCTTACTACTTCATTATCAATAATGTGTGTTGTCTGAAAATTGGATTAGTAGTGACCTTACATTTTCTTCTCGATCACTGACACAGATATTGAATTGTTTTGAGGGTGTGAACCAATGCCAGCAGGACTCCACTAGGAACTCACTTTTTCATCAGTGATTCCCCAGTGATATCTCTTTTTCTGGATTTATCAATTACCAGTTTCAAATCCACTTAGCATGTGCCACGTTTAATTTGTACAGTGCTAATTTTGTAATGCAAATGTGGTCAGATTCTTCCTGTCCTATATAACCTTTTTTTCCATGAGAATTTATTGATCATAATATAGTGAAACATGATTCATATAGTCAGCAGCTTTCTGAACAGCATATTTGAATTTTTTATTCTGGATTGTTGCCCCTTTTTAAAATATATATATATTTTAGCAATCTTGGCTGCGTAGTACAACTTTGGCTTGAAGGATGTTGCTTGTTGGTGTTGTTTTTGATCATGCAGTTCTGCTCTTGCTGTGAGAAAAGCAAGACAGTCTGCTGAAGTATACCAGTGCTGTTTAGATTATGAGGCTGTGTTAAATGCATGTAAAACCTGTATTGTAGCGTAGATAGTGGAATATTCACCAATGTAAATGTTTCATGATTTAAAAAGAAAGGAAATTTTTCAGCACCAAATTTTATTAAGGCTTTAACTGGTCATACTTATTATTTTAGTAGGAATGGTTGCTGGATATAAATTTGAAATTTAAGTGACTCTTTTTACCCTGAAATTACCTATGTAAATAAAGCCCTCCTGTGATTAGCTCCTTTCTCTTTAAGGCCTATAAAGTGATCTTGGTTGGGTCCTCTGTAGATATAAGCCTTGTTTTGGCTTATGCAATTTAGAGATGTTGGAACATAGTTAGGACCATGGGGAACCCATGGTTAGAGTAATAAAGAAGAGATTCTTGTTCTGTCTTGGGTGTGCATGCTCTCTCTCTCTCTCTAACAGTGTTTAGAGGATACTGAATATCCCTTGGTCAAACTATTGTCCATCTAGGAAAGATGTCAATGACAACATTTGCTTTTTATATATTACCTTCTTTGTATATACCTTTATGTATTCTCTGCTTTTTATATATTACAGATTTTTGCTTCGTGTGAAACATAGTATATTCTTTTTTTTTCTCATCATCAAGTGGAGGTTAAAATTTTCTGATATAAAGAAAATAAGCATATGATTTACTTGCTAGAATTTCTGTAATAATGAATGATTAAGGGTACTTGATGTTATAGCGATGATTGCATTACCAATGCCTCATTTAAATAAATACTTTTCACTGAAAATATTAGCTAAAATGTAAGCTATGTGTCAGAGCAGAAATTCCAGTGTGTCTTGTTAGAACTGGTCTTCAGTTGTTCTCTTAATACCTACTGCTATTTTTATATAGGAGGTCTTGTCAAGTTTACTAACCCAGGATTTTTTTTTCCTTTCTTCAAAAATGCAGTAGCCAACTTGAATGAGCATGGACAGTTAGCATTATTATAGGAAAAAAATATTTTGTAGAAGGCTGTATTTATGTTACAAAACAATATTACACATATAAACGCTAAAAATTGTAATCAGTATAGATTACAAAACGCAGGAGCTCTGGCATATCCTTGAATTTATTTTTTTTTCTCAAGTCCAATGTGAATTGAGCTTGAGAAATTGTGTGTTGCTTGATGGTCCTAAGCAAAATACTGTGGTTGAGTTACAAGCCCTTGAATGGTGAATTCAGAGAGGTAACACAGTCTTCTGTGTAGTGAGAAAAAAATAAAATAAAATAAATAATAATAAAAGCTGCCGTTAGACGAAGTCACATGCTTATGAGATAGAATCACAAAGGACCTGAAGGAATGGTTGAAGAACATAACAGTGAAAATCACCAGGGTTCCCTTCTGACTTTGTTGCATTTGCTAGCTGCTTTCTGTGAGCTCATCTGATGCTGGAAGTCAGAGAAGTCTCAGTGGACATTTGATGATTGCTCATGATGCTTACTACATCATTAGAATTTTGAATAGAAACAGTTGAGGATATAATTAATTAGTTTATGTTAGTAAAGTGCTCTGTAAATACTAGCTATTATAAAATAAACTGACAGTATATTCTGGAAAAATGGTACAAGCATCCTCATTACTGTAAATCATTATGTTTGCTAACAGAGTTCTGCTTACTATTAAGGAGAATTTATTACTGATGAAGGGTTCAAAAGTGACCTGGAGCCTTGAGTCCTTAATTTATCACAGGAGCAGGACATTGCTGACAAAAAAAATAAATGTTGTGGTGCTTCTAGTGCACCCTAACCTTGACCCAGATGAGACATCGCTGGGTATGATCAGGTAATTCTTGCTCCATGCCCTGTAATTTGTGACCTTTCCGTTACGATTACCAATAAGGATATCCATTACTCTCTGCTGAAAGTTGAATTTTATTAGTATTAACTATGATTTATATTACGCTAAGGTCTAGAGAAATGGCTCCCCAATGTTGTAAACAATGTAGACAACAAAAAGACTATCCCTGCACCAGAGAACTTGCATTTGCACCCTCGTGCTGTGGGCACTGGCACTTTTAGAGATGACTGTCAGTCAGACTGCCTTGCAAGGAACCCAGGGTATTGTGTGCTGAATTATTTGTTCGTAACAGCTGGGTGCAATCTTTAAGGTGATTTTTTTTTTTATTATTATTTTTTCCTCCTTTCCTTCAAAGCAGGCCTTACTCATATAACAGTTTAAAGTCTTATTGCACAGCAAGTTGGTAATGTAAGTACAAGAATCTCTAGCTGATGGTCTCCAAGTGCAATCTCAGGGCAAAGCTTTCTTGAGCATTCCTATTGCTCTGAAGGGTTTTAAAATCTTTGCAGTTCACTTGTGTCATCATAAAGTTTGATACCAGCAGTAGCTGCCTTCTTCAGGTCACTTTTATTTGCCTGTTTTGGTATTTATTAGCAAAAGTCAATTGCTTTCCAATCAAGGCAGATTCTGACAGCCTCTTACGTGAGTGAATAAAGCTATGGTTGACACATTTGTCAACATTGACATCTAAAATAAATAGAGAAAAATCCAGGATTAATCTTTACCTTCTTGTGATCAGATGAAAGTAAAAACCAAATGTAGTTCGGAAGGGACCAGTGCTCAAGTGCACTGCCTTTGCCAGCATATATATATATATATAGTGTTGTGAAACAGTGAAACATTCCTCGGTTTACAGGAGTGAAGGACAGAATTCAGCCTACTCAACATGCCCTTTCAATGTATACTTTCAGAACATTTGCTTTGTGTTCTAGAAGAGTGGCAGTGCCCCAGTTAAAGCAAGTTCTTGTTGAGGCCATTGCTTGAATGCTAAGTAGAACACTTACCTAATTCTGTTCATGGCATCAGAGAAAGGCTGGGGTTGGAAAGGACCTCAGAGGTCATCTGGTCCAGCCTTAACATGGGGTGTGAGCACTGACAGCTTCTCTCCTGCTGCTCGGGTCTGAGGCTCCTCAGGCGTCGTGTCTCAGAGAAGATTCTGTCTATCTCCCTTTTATCTTCTCCAGTACTCAACAGCCTGCTCACTTCCCCCCACAAACCCATTTGACAGCAGAGCTCCTGTGGGACAGGGGACATCTCTGCTGGCATCAGAGGGGCCCCAGGCACTCCCTGCAGCCTGGGGCTCACAGGGCTGCGTCTTTACCAGCTCGAGTGCTCTCTGGGTTGAAGCCTCCATCCTAGCAGGGATAGCTGCCCCAAAATCTGCAGGGGAAACGGCTCTGCAGCACGTCGCTGCCATGTCCAGGATGCAAATCTGTTGCAGGGATCTGAATTTGACTAAGGCACCCTTCTTTGCACCCGTCCGTGCAAACAGCCACATTTGTTGTGTGCTTCTGGGAGCTGATCTCAGCGCAACCAATGCAAAATGTGGTCTTTATGTAATGCCTTTCAGTCTTAATCTTTCTAGGCTCTATTTACTAAATCATTACTCTTTCAACTGGATCATACACTGCAATATTTTTCAAGCTATCAAAGTGACATATGAGAACTTTTTATGGAGATCAGTATTAGAAATGTGAGTGTGTCAGTATGGCTTATATATATGGATTTATTTGCCTGAGAGAGAACACTGAAAGCAAATTCTTTTAAGTTTTGAGCTTGATTAAGTTAATTGATAAAAGACTATATGTGTCATTCTTAATAAGTTTCAGAGGCACTGAAATGGGGGGAGGCCTGTAGACATTGGTATGTTAATGATAACAGTCCTCACAAATCATCTTGAAAATGCAGATTTGGAGACTTACGGAAAAAGAGCAGGGAAGCCTCTGTTTGTAGAAATGTATATAATACCAGGTTTTGTCTAAAACAGTGTTACTAGAACTGGTGGTCATCAGTTTCCATCATTCCAGTATTTATA
Source organism: Netta rufina (assembly GCF_964035555.1). Taxonomy (NCBI): domain Eukaryota; kingdom Metazoa; phylum Chordata; class Aves; order Anseriformes; family Anatidae; genus Netta; species Netta rufina. The sequence goes on from NC_140123.1 coordinate 105,245,024, forward strand.
AATAATCCTTTTAGTCATTCACCTGCTTTGGCATACAGAGAAATAGTCAAACACGTTCTTGGCAATACACAGGTATTTTTGACACTTTTTTCATGTCAGTTATTCATTATAGTAACGGTACTTTGTGATGTGCAATTTCTGGATTTATGACCCATTCTCGATAAGCGTGAATCCAGGCTGCATGTGCATCTTTGATAAGGTTCTAATTGGATAGCAGTGACCTTTCTGAATGTAATTCTAGGAGGAAGATTAAAAAGCAGTCCAGAAAGTGACAGGTTTGGGACAATAACGTATGAATTCAGCTCTGCTGGCAGGCATGAGATGTAAGCCATGATAAATTAGAGGCAGGGCAAGCAGGTTTGCTGAATGATTGTTCATTTCTGCTACATCCTTGGGTAAAATCCCGTGAATAGTGCCACTGGTGCCATATTTTCCCTATCCTCCAAATTCAGTGTGTGTTGATTATACATGCTAAAAAATTGTACTAGAAAGTTTCGGAAGACAGTGAGCAGAGCCTATGGAGCAGTACACATCTGAATGATGCTGTCCCTTCATGTGATGGTGGTCATGCATTTATTGCCCTCATTGAACTACTTGGCTTTACTTTCTGCTTTTCATGGCTTTTTGATCTAATTAAGCTATTAAAAAAAAATAGCTTTATCCAGTGTTTGATTAAGTAGATCACAAATCAAAACTAAAATCAATCTGAATCTTCATGCATCTTATTTTTTCCTTTTGAAAGTAAGACAATCATGAAACTGAGTTACGGAACTCGTTCTATGTGCTTGGTTAGAGGTAATGAAGGGATGCACTGGAAAAGGAAAACTTTATAAAAGAAAAAAAGTTAAAAACTCATATAAAAATTTAATTTCAATAAAAATTGGTAGTTTGGTTAACTTGGCAATTTTCCAGAAGAGTCATCAGATGCTTCCTGGACGGATAGATTACTTCTGTTACTTGATAATATTTGGGGAATATTTCAGATGCCTTTAGATATCTGCATTACTATTTCTACGTATTTGTGGAGAAAAATTGACAATGTAAGGCAGGGGAAGAAAGCAACAGAGACCTGCGTATCAAGTCTTATCTTTAGGTTTTACATAAACACGTTTTAAAGCCTGTTTTTACTCTTTAGAGCCAGTTTTTGCATTGTGACAAAAATGTTAAGAGTTTGAAGTCACTTTTTACCTCATGGTGGCAAATGCTCTCTCTGCTATATGAAATCTGAGATCCTGTACTGAAGGGAAAAATATTTTGACTGCAGGAAAACTAAGTGAATAGCCTGGTTTTAAAGTCATGTAAGCTATCTCTATTTGGTCTCCAAAGTATGTAGTGAAGAATTCAAATGGACACTTGCTTTAGCTTTTGAGATAAAACGGAGCTGAAAGGAGAGAAAAGTTACGAATATAAGTAGGGCTCATGGTATCTATGCAAGTACAATAGAGGTTACTGAAGTTGTAAACAGAGATTTGTAGTTTTATTTAGGTTTATAAACTTAACCCCATGGAGAATAAAAAGTGATTTTGTAGTTTGATAACAAACACATTTAAATCAGACTTCCCCACGCACTAGTGATATTTGAGAAAAAGGGATGGATTTACGTATTAATGCCTTAGCTTATTATATAGCATGCTGAATAAAATGAGCTGTGGTTACCTCTCTGATAGATTATGTTTTACCTTAATCTGTCTTGAAAGGTTTAGAAAATGGATCATCGTAAGGAACTGTCAGAGGTTACTGCACATAGTTGTCATTAATAATCTGCTTAATGAAGATACTTAAAAGTAGATAGAAAATGAAATACTCTCACCTTTCATAATCAGAAAACTTCAATTTGGCAGAAAAGTTTTTAAAGTGAAAGGCCAGATTTTAGTCTAGTAGAAGTAGAGAGGCTCAAAAGGGAGGCTTTTCCACTCTTTCCATACCTTACCAGGACAAATGCCCATGAATCAGTGAGAATTTGACTCCCTGAAGGACAGGTACCAGGGTGAGACACCCCAAATGGGGGTGGACCCCCTGCCCTGTTGCTGTCAGGCAGAGGCAGGGGACCTAGGAGTTCAGGAGGAATCGAAACAGGTCCCTGCTTGACATTTCAGGAGATGGCCCCACCTTCCCAGGTGTCCTTACGCAACAGGTTTGAGGCCCTGGAGCTCGAGAGACTGGTGGGTGAGGAAGAGGTAGCAAGTGTTCCCAGGAGGATGCCTAGGGCGAGGAGGTCAACTCCATGCCTCAGGACTGCCTCCACCAAGAAAGACAGAAGGGTGATTGTTGTGGGAGACTCTCTTCTCAGGGGAACAGAGGGCCCTATTTGTCGGCCTGACCCTACGTGTAGGGAAGTCTGCTGCCTCCCTGGGGCCAGGGTCAGGGACATTGCCAGAAAGCTTCCCAACCTGGTTCGCCCCTCTGACTATTACCCTCTTTTAATAGTCCAGGCTGGCAGTGATGACATTGAAGAGAGAAGCCTGAAGACCATCAAATGGGACTTTAGGGGGCTGGGACGGTTAGTGGATGGAGCGGGAGTACAGGTGGTGTTTTTGTCTATCCCTACAGTGGCAGGGAGGGGTACAGAGAGGACACGGAAAGCCCACCTGATAAACATGTGGCCAAACCAGGATGAGGAGACTGACAAGGAGTTCTACAGGCAGCTGGCAGAAGTTGCGAAATCGTCAGCGCTTGTTCTTGTGGGGGACTTCAACTTCCCAGGTATATCCTGGAAGCACAACACAGCCCAGAGAAGTAGTCTAGGAGGTTTCTGCAGAGTGTGGAAGATAGCTTCCTGACGCAGCTGGTTAGTGAGCCTACCAGGGGAGGCGCCCCGCTAGACCTTCTCTTCACAGAGAAAGACTGGTGGGAGATGTGGTGGTTGGAAACTGTCTTGGGCAGAGTGACCATGAAATGGTAGAGGTCTCCATTCTCAGAGAAGCCAGGAAGGGGACCAGTAAAACCGCTGTATTGGACTTCCGGAAGGCTGACTTTGTGCTGCTGAGGACACTGGTTGGTAGAGTCCCTTGGGAGGCGGTTCTGAAGGGCAGAGGAGTCCAGGAAGGCTGGGCGCACTTCAAGAGGGAAATCTTAATGGCGCTGGAGTGGTCTGTCCCCACGTGCCCAAAGATGAGCCGGCGGGGAAGAACACCGGCCTGGCTGAACAGAGAGTTGTGGCTTGAGATTAGGAGGAAAAAGAGGGTTTATAATCTTTGGAAAAGAGGGCGGGCCACTCGGGAGGACTATAAGGATGTTGCGAGGCAGTGCAGGGACAAAATTAGAAAGGCTAAAGCTCATCTGGAGCTCAATCTGGCTACTGCCGTCAAAGACAACAAAAAATGTTTTTACAAATACATTAATGCAAAACAGAGGACTAAGGAGAATCTCCAACCTTTACTGGATGCGGGGGGGAACTTAGTTACAAAAGATGAGGAAAAGGCGGAGGTGCTTAATGCCTTCTTTGCCTCAGTCTTTAGTGGCAAAACCAGTTGCTCTCTGGATATGCAGTACTCTGAACTGGTGGAAGGGGATGGGGAGCAGAATGTGGCCCTCACTATCCATGAGGAAATGGTTGTCGACCTGCTATGGCGCTTGGATGTATGCAAGTCGATGGGGCCGGATGGGATCCACCCAAGGGTACTGAGAGAACTGGCAGAGGAGCTGGCCAAGCCAATTTCCATCATTTATCAACAGTCCTGGCTATCGGGGGAGGTCCCAGTCGATTGGCAGCTAGCAAACGTGACGCCCATCTACAAGAAGGGCCAGAGGGCAGACCCGGGGAACTATAGGCCTGTCAGTTTGACCTCAGTGCAGGGAAACTCATGGAGCAGATTCTCTTGAGAGTCATCACGCAGCACTTGCAGGGCAAGCAGGCGATCAGGCCCAGTCAGCATGGGTTTATGAAAGGCAGATCCTGCTTGATGAACCTGATCTCCTTCTATGACCAAGTGACGCACTTGGTGGATGAGGGAAAGGCCGTGGATGTGGTCTACCTTGACTTCAGCAAGGCTTTTGACACTGTTTCCAACAACATTCTCCTCAAGAAACTGTCTGCTTGTGGCTTGGACTGGCATATGCTTCGTTGGGTTAAAAACTGGCTGGATAGCCAGGCTATTAGGATATTGGATATTAGGAAGAACTTCTTTACTGAGAGGGTTGTTAGGCATTGGAATGGGCTGCCCAGGGAAGTGGTGGAGTCACCTTCCCTGGAGGACTTTAAAATACGTTTAGTTGTTGAACTTAGTGATATGGTTTAGTGGAGGACTTGTTAGTGTTAGGTCAGAGGTTGGACTTGATGATCTTGGGGTCTCTTCCGACCTAGACAATTCTGTGATTCTGAGCATGCAGCAATCTTGAGTGCTCATGTCATGATATGTCCCGAAAGTTGTTTGTTTGTTTGTTTGTTTGTTTTTTGGTATGCCACATTGCATATTTGTTGGTATTTTAAAGCTTTGAATGTTTTGAGGCCTAGTCTTTACAGTTACTGAATCAGTAATGGGTAATTTCAAAATATAGACAGAATATGTTGTATGATGTGTTGTACTGAACTCATGTAGAGTTCAGTAACTTTTTAGTAGTAATTCAGAGCAGTGGGTTAAAAGTGGCTCTCACTTTCAGAATATGTGGCTAAAAAGAAAAACAACAACATAATAACCAAAAAAAACTAGCAGGTGTGCAATAAAAGGCAGCACTCACTACTGTAAATTGATGCTGTTGTACTGGAGCTGGTGAGCTTGCAGTTTCTGTAGTGACTTTAGTTTAGGCATTTCAGCTAATTTTCCTTGTTACTGTACTTTTTGTTTTGTGTTCTTTTTTCTTAAATCTAAATGAAGTTGCTGCCTTACTGCATAACAACTCTTATAGGTGGACATAATCAAGACTTCTAAGATAGAACTTGGAGTGTTTGTTGAGAAGTGTTTTTTCCTAACTCTGAGTCTAATAGGAAGACAAAGGGGCGGGAGGGGGGAAGGCGGGTGGAAGAAAAAAGCTTCTACAGTGAGTATGAGCACGTAGTAGTGAGATATAAGACTGTAATCGGAATTACTTTCTCATGGAAGACTCCATTTGTATGTTTTAGTACTGGAAGATCACATTTTATATGTAAAACTCATAACACACGCAGAGCTATTTGTTTTGTTACAAAGTTTGCACTGTTAATCATCTCTTCACAAGCAGACAGTGATGCTTGTGGGTGAATATGTACCACCTTGCATTAGCAGTTTTGATGATAAGGAGCAGAGCCCACATTCCAGTTGCTTGTTGGTGTGCTAACCCTAGTGCTTTAATGTTTTGTGTGGAAAGGCAGCATTTGTCCCCCACAGGCAAACTCCCATGCTGCTGTTCTGTAGAGAGCCAGGAAAATCAAAGAGCCACCTACTGACCCTACCTATTGTCTGTCCTTGTCGCCTTCTATCAGTAGCATGCCACAATCAGCAAGCTACATGTGTACCTCATGCTTGCTTGGGGTTTGGCAGCCCCATCCCTTGCACCTGTTTGCTTATGCATGAGCTGTGCATGTTTGAATCCAAACAGCTGACGGAGAAGGAAGGCAAAGGGGGAGGGAAGTCACCATCAGGCGCCTTTCGTTACAGTGCTCAGAGGAGCCAAGGCACAACAATGCTGTGGAGGCAAGGGAAACACTGGCGCAGAGTCCACCAGCATACTATAAAACTGCAAGTTTTAGCAGATGTGGACAGTTGACCAGGGCATAGCAGTTAATAAACTGTCTGAGGAAAGAAAGACATCAGATTTTTCTATTTGCTATTGTTCTTAGCTTTGATCTCAGTTGGAAAGGATTACATAATGTGGGGATGATTGGAGAATCTGTATCTTTCTTGAGCAGTCCCTTGCTAATGATGTAAGTTGATTTAAGTGCTCTTCAGCATGAGTAAGGATGACAGAATGTAGCCCATTTTCTGCTAACTAATAAAACCAGTCCTCTTGGTCTTGTTGGCATACGTTTACAGTTATTACAGATACAAGTTCATTTATTTATTTGTTTATTTTTCTTTTTGTTATATAAGATTCTACATGAGAAATATCTATGAATTTGTGGAGCAGAAGCACAATAAAACAGACTCCACATGCTTGTACTTTCAGTGTTTTGAGAAAAGTACAAGAAAAGCTTATTCCAATACAACACCCTGACAGTGGGTGCGGAGCCTTGTTCTTGTTCTCTCATGCATACCTGCCCAGAGAATTGATGGTGCTCCCCTATGGACCAGTATAAGATACCATCTGTCAGGCCCCACCTTTTTGGTGCTTCTTCCATACATTTCTTACCTTTTGCCTAGGTCTCTGCTTTAAAAATCATTCTTTCCCTCAAGGCATTGTATATAGATGCTGTCTAATTTAGCTACTTTTACTTAGGGTACTTATTTGATATCCTTATTGAGTTGCAGGTAATAATCTCTGCAAGTGATAGCAACACAACTGCAGTTCTAGAGTTAAATACCTAAATGTCATCAAATAAGGCCCTTTAATAACTGAATTAAGCCTGAATTAAGCTGATGTATAGGGGATAGATCTTTGCTATAATAGAGGAAATGCCTGAATAATTTTGGTTCCCATATCATGCTCTTCCTATGCATATAGAGGTGGTGTTAGATCCCCTGAACTTAAATTGCTAAAGCTTAGGTCATTAATATGTATTCCTTCACAGGGAGATAAGCATCTAAATAGCTTTGAGAACGTAGGCACTATGATTAATTCTCCTTTGAAAGTAGGTTTTGTGATCTGAAGATATTTTTGCAATTTTGTTCTTACTCAAAGGACCCATGGACACAGAGAGCTCTAGAAGAATGTGTGGGACTCAGAGTTACTAAATTATTAGTGTTAATAAATCTTATGTGCTTTGTCAATGAACGTTTCTCCCAAATACATATATGTAATTACAAGTACTGTACTCATGACTCCTTTTTCCTCCACCTTTAAGTGGTATCTTTATATCTTGATGAGAACCAACCCAAATTTAGGATGACAGAATGTTTTCTTTTCCTATAAGGCAGGAATGTGTACTTAAATGTGATTTCTAAAACAAATTCCTGCTAATAAGTTCGTATCGTTACTTGAAGCATTCCTGAAGAAATCTTTTAATAAGGTGAAGTTTTGGGGCTATAAATTGTGATTTTAGTAAATACTTTTGCATGTTAAAATGGATTTATTTTATATAATTCACTATTAAGTCAGAGAAGTTCCTGTGCTTTTTTTTTTTTTCTAGTGTGAACGAGCCTGTGCTTCTAATAAGCTTATTTCAGTGTTTCACCTCCAGTCCTTTGTCTCATACAGCTGTTATCTGACAAAAGGGGAGATGAAAGGAAAGAACACATTCCTGTGACACATTGAGCTATGTTAGAAAAGAAGTGTTGAGTCCTGCAGTAAGGACAATTGCATTTGCAATTGAATATGTGTAATGAATTCCGGAAAAACTCCTCCTCTTACTCGTGTTGCCCAACAAAATCTTAAAGCTGTTGTCTTTCTGTACCCCACGCAGACTGAACAAATGAACACTTTAAAACTTTGTATACAGAGTTTCGGTGCTTGGGCAGAAGGCAGTAGTACATCTGCAGGTCCTTGCATGACTAATTTCGTGTCATCGATGGATTTTTACTGCCCTTTAAATAAGAGTTTATAATAATAATTGCAAAGTTGCCAGATGGTTAGACTGGTAAATTTAAAGCCTCTGATCTTAAAAATATTTAATTTATATTTACCTGTCATCCTTGAGCCCAAAAACAACGATATTTTTTTTCAGTCATTACTTAACACACTTTTTTTGGGGGGGGGGGTTCCTTGTACTAACTCATTTACTGTGATGCAGTTGTCTTTTTCAGTAGATGTTTTTTCTTTAACAGGGGTTTTGATCAGATTGGCTCTATACTTACAGAGTCTGAAGACAATTAACTCAAAAGCACAGGCAGAGAACTCCCTTTGAATTCAATGGTAACAGTGGGAATTCATCCACATTGTGTCCCCTTCCTAGTGGGACCATGGCATACAAAACCAGCTCCCTTTGGGAGCTCATATAGCATGTAAACCCTGTCAGGTTTAAAATGTCCAGGTCTGACTTGTGCCATCTTTACAACCTTTAGAAACGTAGGAAATGTGCCTCAGAGGGCTGTGTGCATATTTTCTGTGGCACCGTATTGTGGTTATCACCTGTGTGGCTAAGACTGTGAGAAGTGCTGTAGCCAGGCTATCTATGAAGAAAAGCACGAGCCTCCATTAGTCTGACCAGCGTTCACACTCTGTGGGCTTCAGAGTGGGAGAAGTGGCACTGTGTCCCTGTCCTATCTCTTCCCCTGCTTTAGGGACACAATTCCAAAAGATACTGCAATTACAGCTTCAAAGACAAAATCAGATTTCAGGTTATGAAAATACAGTTGGATACTATAGTGGTTTATTTAAAAACAAAATAACAACCACCATCACCACAAACTTTTCTCCACCTATTTTTTTTTCATTTTGCTATTTTAAAACCTTTTAAAACCAAATGTAGTCACTTAGATAAATGGTTTTGTTTGTTTGTTTGTTTTTGTTAATGTTCCTGTTTTGTTTCTGGCAAGATATTTAAAGCATATTTCACCAATTTATATATATCTAATTCCTTTCCTGTTTTAAATCTAATGAAATATAAATACCTTTACCTGGTAATTTTTTTCTTAAAGTTAACATTCAGCTATGTTTCTAGATGTCAAGAAGCATTGCTTAGATACACAAGAGGCACAAAACCTGGTGCAACTGGGTACTCTTGCTGGGGTGTAAATGCAACTCATCAGTGGTATATTACAATTAGCTAGGACTTTAGCTTCTGTAGTGTTGTGTTTTTATTGTTACTTTAATATGTAATAGAAACAAAGAACTATAAAAACAACACAATCTATTGTATGTTATTAGTAGTAATGGTTGTATTATTCAAATGCAGTTTTCTTGTAAGTAAAGCAGTAAAAACACTCCCTTTGAGTTGTTCTGTAGGGCTTAATTTTTTAATTTACTGGATGTATTTGGGTTTTCCTTCAAGTTTTGTGAGTTATATTAAACACATCTAGTTTCTTTGGCACTGAAATTTGGTGTATCAGTCTCATTTTGAAAACTTATTTTATCAATTGCCTCTTCATTTTTTTATTATTATTATTATTTTTTGGATGGATTTTGCCTGTTCAGCTACAGTGTATATGTGACTTCGTTATCTCAAGAACTTAAGATCATTAAGTAACCAAACATGCAAATATAGTGCTTGGAAACCCTTTGAATTTTACAGATCTTATGATTTCTTCTGTACAGGTAGATAATAGTATTTAGAATAGGTTAGCTGTAGTGGTTTTGTCGATTTCTTTTCCTGTTCCTGGTGAGCTTTTCTATTATATATTAACATGTTCAAAATATATAGAGATGCTTTGACGGCCTCTGGTGTAAGGCAGTAAATTTATCAGGAGTCCAGTACTGGTCACAGAGTGTATATTCTCACAGGTCTCCTTGGTTTTATGCATCTTTCAGTAGATTTAGGTCTTTTACTACCATTACTCAGACTCTAACATCCCTCCCATCCAATTCACAGCTTGAACTTTGTCGCCTACCAATATATGTATTTGCTGCCTAAAAAGCAAACTGTTGAAGCAGTGCTTTATGAAGGATAGATTATTGGCTTGGTTACATTCAGCTTTGTCACAGGCATGATCTGAATAAAATATTTTGGTGACAGACTCTTCCATTTCCAGCTTCTTCCTTCCCTTCTCATCTTGTTTCGACTGTCAAGTAACGTTCTTTTTTCTCTTTTACTTTATATTCTGCATATTTTCTTTTTAGGTTAATCACTTCTAATTATGGTTATAGATAATTTGTGAAATAACAGGGAACCATATAAAAAGCAGGAAAGCAAAGGGAAAGTGCTTTCCCAGGAAAATCTCAAAATTGGATAATTTCTTTTCTCTCTCTCATCTGTCTGCTTTTTTTTTTCCTTTCCCCCCCCCCCCCCCCCTTCGCTGAATGTATAATTACCTCATTGTTTCAGTAATGTGAAACAAAAATTAGATGCAAGAGAAAAATCTAAATAGAAGGACTCTAAATGCTTTTTCAAAATGAAGAATTTAACTAAACCACTCTAAAGTCCCCTGCTGGGCTCAGGCAAGCTGAAATTAATTCAAGAAGGCAGATAAAAATTTTAACCAGCCCAAGTGGAGATGACGGATGTGACAGCTCTCAGTTAAAATGTCTTTTAGTGGCAAATGCATGCATATTAGTCAAGTGATGTGACATAACTGTCCTGGGTGAGAGAAGATGAACCAATGACCATTTGCATTGAGAACAAAAGAAAATTTTGAAGACTAGAAAAAAGAAGAAAAAAAAAGTTAACATCCTCTTTCTATATATATACGTATACACACACATATATATATATGCACATGCGTAAGAGTGAGTGAGCTTACAAGATCTTGTGGGTGATGGGAAGTCATTTATGATGAAGATTTTTTTAAGTTTTGTTCTAATAGAAGAATTCAAAAACATATACAGACTTGTTTGAATGAGATCCACAAAAAAAAAGTGTTTTTTTTTTTTTTTCCTTTTTTTCCTGTGCATAATTGACAAAAAAAAAAATGTTGAGGTGTATGTTGCTAATCTATACACATTGCATTTTACGAGTCTTTTTCTTATGAAAGATGTTTTGGGCTCCTTCAGTGAGCTCTCAGGCTGAGCTGATGTACAGATCTAATGCAAGCAGTCTCCCGAGGATGCAGTCCATTGTGACACACTCCAACAGAAATAGAGGACAATAGGAATGGGCTTTTAAGAAAAGAAATTATCTGTGAGTAAAATACTTTAAGAAATCTTGGTTAGTTTAACAATGTTTTTTATTTTATTTTTTATTTTATTTTGAATATGATTTAGGAGCATATGCCTCCAAGTCACAATAGCTCCCAGTTAGAGCTGCCCAGGTAATTGAGTTTCAGTATTCTTTTTCTTATTTTTCCTCACTATAATCAAATTGTATTATCATAATTTTGTTATTAGGGTGCACCTCTTACTGTGTATCTCAATAACATTCAAGGCCACATCTGGAAGTTACTGTTGTTAGAATTCTGTGAAAGGGTGGAGAGTAGGGGCACTGGAATACCTTGTTAATATCAGTGGATTGCAAAATAAGACCTCCTCCTAAACACTGTTGTAGAGGGAATTCTACCAAAGGATTAATGGTTGAAACCTCAAAACTGATCAGGCATTTGGGATGGCTATTTTTGGTATTTCTCTATGTGAGAATGTCCATAATTATTCATCCCAAAAATGTAATTGTAATACCCTATCTAAAAATGTGTATTTTCTTTCCAGTTCTGATCTTTATAAAAGTCTTTGTGCAGCTTGCTAGATTATTGTATTTCACTTCAAAGAAGTAGTATTCATTAAAAGAGTTTCAACTATTGAACAAAGTACACTAAAACAGGGTCAGAGGGGTAGGAACCATAAAATGCTGACCTGTTCAGAAATAAACTGCAATTCAGCAAGCCTATGGCAAGCTACTCATTAACATTTTAACAAGGGTAGCTAATAGCACAACAATCTTATTACAATGTATCTGTATACATTTGCTTTGCAGATTTTTTTATACCTCCTCTTCGCGGTTTCTTATAAGATTATACTTTAAAAGTTGATCCGAGCTGGTAAGAGCTATTTTCTAGAGACTTTTAGTCAAAAGGAGAACATTTGATTTATTTATTTCAATTAAAGACAGCGAAACGTGTTTGGGTTATTGATGTTTATTCTGATACTCATTGTGGGCATGCACAAGAAAAAAGGGAAGATCAGGGTGTAAATCAACTACATTTCAAAGCTACCAATTTCCAGGTTTTCTGTGTCTTCATTAAGGTCTTTCTTGTCACTGTTGGACTAGGTGCTAGTTTGCAAATGGATGTAATTTCAGTTTCCTGCTCTGTCAGCTATCTCCCAGACCTTGAACAAGCTCCCTTAGGTTTTTTGTGCTTCAATAACCAGTCTCTAAGATGAAGATGTTAACTTTTCCCAGTGTCACATGGACACTAAATATTAACTGCTTTTTTGAGTCAGAATGCGAGAAGAGTTAATGTACACCCTTTTGGACAGCGTACAGCCTTTCTGGGGAAAAAAGACCAAGGTAATATCTATAGGCTTGTGCCTGACAGCTTGGAGTTTTCTGTTGCATATCTGGAGATGGCAGAGAGCACGAAAAAGATGTGTGCTAAGATCTCACAGCTTTAGGTTCCTATGTCTTTCAGTAAACTAGATAATGAAGAACTGTAACAGAAAATACATGGACTAAATTACACCAGAATAAACTCCCTATGTCTAAGGTGTTTCCATTTAAAAATTTGGTTGCTTTGTTAAGTAAGCTTAAGCTATTAGGAGGTACTCTAACTTACTGTGCCTATCGTGGTACCTACCATGATATTGCCTGTCTCCCTTGCTAAGGAATATATTGATATTTCAGGAGAAGGGATGTTGCCAACAGAGGAGATACCTTTGATTGACTTTCCAAATTACATGTAGTTAAGGAATACTTGGTTTCTTTCTCTGTCACGCTAACTAATGTTATTTCAAACATTAAAAATTATCTTATATAATTGTTTGGTATATATAAAGTCCATATGACACTTTTAGGTGAGTTGATCTTAACCAAGATTAAAATTACAGTTTTTAAGACCTTTAAGGCATACCTGTTCATTGAAGACAGCAATGCTCCTTTAACTGTCATTTGCACTTGTATTTGGTGGATTCTGCCATCAAAAATGAAACAGTTGCTGACAGGTATCTTTTATATATAAATACATACATTTTAAAAAGTCGAAAAGGAGACAGCAAAAATATTCTAAGAAGGAACACAGAATGTTTGTCATGACTGTCGATGGCTTCAGGCAGTCTGGGAAACTTAATAATGAACTCGCTACAGGTGATTTTTTGGGGATGCCCTTTGGATTTATTTCCTATAGACAGATCCCACTTTATACATTAGTAGTCAGTCACAAAGCAAAATTCATGTAAAAGGTTTCATTTGGTCTAAGTAAGAACTTCACCTTCCTACAACCTCAGTTTAGGATTTTGTAGCAATGCCTACCTTACTGTATAACTCCTGTTACTCCTTTATATATAGGTCTAGCAAATATGTACTGTTAAAACATTTAAGAGCACCAGTGACTTTCATTCTTTTCATATCTCTGTGGCATGTTTGAACCCATGAACATGCTTGTCTGAAGGTGACTATTTGCAGAGAGAGCTGTCTAACTGAAAATGAGAACTTGTGAGAAAATACATAAAGATAAGCCAACTTCGTAAGAAATGGATGTGAAAGTAATGTCAGTGGTCAGGTTGAGTTAAGAGTTTTTCAACATCATATTGTGAGGTAGTTAGTGATTGGTTGGAGTCCAAACCAGATAAAAACAATTAATCATTTTTTTTCTCTGTAGTCATAGCTTGATTATGAAAGGGACCTACAATTAGGATGTCTTTTGGGGTATAGCAGAAATCCATTTACTTTCACAAACAGCTTCCAATGTATTTGTTAAGTATATATCAAGGTAATGTAGGAAAACCAGTATGATTAAACTCAGTGCAAGATCTCATGGAAGAGGGAAGATGATACTTATTTACCAAATGTTTAAGCAAGTTGTTTTTAAGCATTCACACTTCAAAGCTACATACTCAAATGAGCGAAGGTGCTTGTGTCTAAGTAGGCTGATTATGATCACTTGTGCGTGACACAAGACATGGGATGCCAGTTCCTCTTGACTGGCAGCAACAATCTGGTCTTTGGACAGATCTTTGGTCTTAACATAAACATCACATTCCTCAATTTTTTTCATGGGAGCAGTGTCCTGGGAATAATATCCTTCATTATCAATATAGGCCATTCTTTTTAAACCTTTGTTCTGCTTGTGTTCTGGTGCTTACACATGCATATTTCCATTTCTATTTAGTTTATACCAGTCCCTATCTGGTACAAATCTGTACAGTAATCTGCTAGGGAAAGGTATGTACTATCCACTCGATTGTAACTCTGATTTTTAACATATTGGAGATGAGGATCATTATTTATCTTCTGTGATGTTGGGTTACTTACATATCTCAGGTGGAACCTGCGTTGAGGTTATTGGGCTAAATAGAGTAAATTCAAGTGAAACAACAAAGTGGCTGTTATTCAGTGTTCTTTTATCAGAATCACTTCAGGTACGGAGAATTTCTTAGAATTTTTAACAGCATAACTGAGGATGAAGTCGCTACTTAACCTGCTAATAATAACAGGCAAGATATTAAAGATCCTTCTGCTCCTGGTGCTTTTAGCTCGAATTTTTAATTGCCTCATGTGAAATAGATTATTTTGTTAGAAGCATCGTGCAGCTACTATCTTCATGTTCACTGGATTAGTCTTGTAAAAAAAAAAAGTCTGAAAATTATGGAAGATGTATGTTCTAGATCACTTTTCTGATTTGAGTATTTACTCTAATTTGGATCTGAAACTCTTAATTAAGTTACTGCATTTTTCTTTTACTCATAATGAAGGCAGGCTAATCTTTAATTATGTAGCAACTTTGGTTTGCAAAATATGATATTTCCAATTTGCACGTTTTATTGCTGCAGACATATAGGCTTTTTGAACAAAGATGCTGATACTTGTCCATTCCATCTGAAAGCATGAGATGTGAGTTGAGGCTAGTATTTGAAAGACCTCACAAAAAGAAACTGACTGATTCAGTGATGGTTGCCCTCCAACGAAGATGTGTGTCTATCAGAAGAAAGTTTATTTAGGCAAATGAAACTACTAAAGAAATGACAGATCAAAAGGTCACTGTTCAAGCTCTATTAATTCTTTATTAAAGGCTGGACTAAACCTCATGGTTTCAAGAGACTCATAAATTCTTCTGTTTGTGGGGTACAGCACCTCTGATCTCAGTTGTGATTAACAAATGATTGTCATGTCACAGTGAGAAACTGTGGAAGTCATTATGCCAATTTGGCAAGATCTGGAGGGACATCTCCATTATCTTCCTCCACATTATGCTTGCCAAAAGTCATCAACTTATTTTTGACAGACTTCAAACAAAATTCTCTGTATTATTGAACGTTAATCAAGTGAGTAGTCTCGTGAAAGGAATACTTGCAAAGTTTATTCAATCTTCTGTTTTTGTTTAGGAAATACAATATTTCAGTTCTACAACAGAGGCGCCAATGCATTATAGTCATTGAATGAGTTGTTAGCTATTCATTTTTTTACAGAATGTTTACAATTTTGCTTGCATTTTCCCATATTTCATTTTTCACTAATCCCATGTAGTGAAAAAAAAATTGACAAAGTAAACGATGTTTTTGTGTTACTTGTGTTTGAGAGAGATCAAAATGAAATTACTGATCCAAAGCCCAGTGGATATCCAGCTTCTATCCTTATACCTATTTATATACTTTTTATATATTATAAATATTATATATTTATATAGTTTTGTATATTTGTAATATTTGTATATATTATATTTATATGCCTTATACCTATATGTATATTTATACCTATATAATATTTATATATTTATAAATATTTATATGTAGTATTTATAAATATTTATATGCTTATACCTATATATCTGTACCTAATAAAAATGGAAAAAAAATACAAGGACAGAAATAAAGTTCTGAAGTTGCATATGATTTAACATAAATCATCAGGTGGTACCTTGCATTTGAGTTTTCTAGTCATGTTCAACTTTATTATTAGGAAGCTCAAGTACAAGGGACTTCATCATCCAGCTACTTACAGGGAAAGAACAGAGACAATCTATGTGTCACGCAGCATGAAAAGTAGAGCAAGTGGTTTTGAAAATCATCTGTTATGCCTTTTGGAATCAACATTCAGCCTTCTTGCAGTTTAGAGCACTTGCTGGTTGCTTCATCCCCTAAACATGCACATCCTGTAACCCTCATAGACCATCTTGAATTCAATCTTAACTTCACAATTTGGTAGATAGCCAGGTTCTTCAGACTCTGGTGTTAGTTCATCTTTATCTCCTTCCTGGGGTGCAACCTGTCATTAAACCACTTAGGCAGACATTGATCATTAGATGGTTACAGATAGAATTAAGAACTTAGTATTAGAATGTTCTGAATGTTTAAATATTGGTGATCATTGAAGAAAGTGGTGCATGTGTTAGGTGGTGAGTTTTTGTGCAGTATGACAGACGGATTTACTGTTGGGATCTGTATACGCTTACTGATGCCACCTTCAGACAGCATTAAGGCACCTTCTGCTTGTTTGTCATTGTAAGGAGAATTACATTTTAAGACAATGACTGAAACTGAGAAGTGCAAGTTTTGTTTCAAAGTCTGTTTGATGTTGATGTGTGTGTGTGTGTTTTACTGAACTCCTATCACCCATAAAAAGCACTAACCAATGGTTTTACTCTTTCCGAAAATCTTACTTGGTATGAATGTGGCATTTTTCCTTTCTAAAGGAATAGGCTTTGTTGAGGTGATCTTGTTTTATAGGAATTAAACTTCAATTGTTCAGGTGGTTAGTAGGGTAATGCAATAAAAATATTAACAAAATATATTTGCGATAAACTGGCACTAGTAGTAACTGTCCAATTTTGGGTAATATTGACGTATGCTGGAACAGCATTATTGAAAGATACATTAGATATTTGAAGTAGGAGTACCAATATTAAAGAAATACTTTACTGACTTCTCTTCAGCTGTGAGAGAAGTTATACACAGTAGTGCGCTATGCTTATTACTATAGTGCGAAGAGACATCAGATTAATAGAAGTTTGAAGCAACATCCGTACTTTTAAAGCTGTAAAACATTTTTATATATATTCTGCTGTTACTGAACAGATTCCAAGCACTTAGAATATACCATCTAATAATCTAAATAGATTTATTCCTACTTATGTTAGTTTAAAATATATGTATATATAATTGATAACAATGTGTTTATGCCTTTATTATTTTTTTATGACAAGTTATTGAGTGATATGCAGAGAGAGAAATGCACAGTGGTTTTATGAAATGGAAAATTCTCTCTTGTGCTCCTCTTCATTTTCTCCTTGTGATAACGGCTGATTGTCACTCTGAAAGAAAAACAATATGCTGCCTTTTTTGAACACTCTAAAGTTAAATCCTGTAGATGCTGCAGCAAGTCTCTCTCTCTCTTTTTTTTTTTTTTTTCCCCCTCACAAAATCACAGACATATATTTAGTAAATCTCAAAGTGATCTGGGAAGAAAAAAATCCTCCTGTATTGCAGATTATATCACAGTGGTTTTAAAAACATTTCAAAATATGGATTATTAACTAAAAATATTACTAAGCAATTTTGAATTATGGATCATTGATTCAACAGAGCATGTTCTCTTCTGCAGTCATTCTGTGAGGTTCAGCAAATCTCTCCTACCGTAAGTTGAAAATTATTGATCCAGTATCACAAACTAGTGGCCTGTTACCATTACTCTGTTTCAGTAAGTTATTTCTCTGTAATACGTAGAGGTAATGACTCAATGAATCCTTGCTATGGAAGTTCATAATCTGTGTGTTATTGTCACAGAATACTTGCATGGCAATATCATATGTTGTCATTGGTTATGTAGAGATCCTAAAACAAAGCAAAATATCACCCCCAAAAACAAGCAAGCAAGTAAACAAGCCAAATGAACAATCAGTTGTCCATTGGTGATTTAGTCAAGTCTCCTTGTTATTCACCACTCCTATAACCAGCAGTTTGTAGATAGAATTACTTAGATCCCAAAATATGATGTCCTGAAGTCAAGTGAAATCCTTCAAATTTATAACAGTGTTTTATTTGAGACTGCTGATGGTAGCTGTTGCAGGAACGTACTCTGCAATCAAATTGCTTGTGTTGATATGTAATAGGTTTGTTCTTTAGTGTTGTTCTTAAGTTTCTTTATGTTGTACATACCTAGAGGTCTAATTAAGAATCAAAACTTCCCGTGTACTGTTCCAACATGGGGCATTGCACAAACTGTGCTCCTTAGTCACTGATATTACTGTGTTTCTTTTGAATCTTACAGTAACTATTCCCTACAATACCTCCATTGTCATTAGCAGTATTATTACAGATGCTATTATACCTTTATGTAGCATCATAGGTATAAATAATGCTTTAACACAAAAAAGCTCATAAAGTATTTTACTGAAAAATACATTGTATTATACAATATAATATAATACAATATAATGCAACATAAAAGCACAGTGAAGTAATACTATATATTTACATAATACAAAAAAGATCACATTACAAAAGAGGGACTGTTTAGATATCACTGGGGAGGGCCTAATGGGGAACTAATGAAAGTGCTTGATTTTAAGTGGGGACTTGAATAAGGGAAAGCAGCAGTTGCCAGAAATGAAGTGGGAGATTCATCAAGCTCTTCCTTTTTTAAAAAAATAAAATAAAAAAATCTCAGGAGCAGCTTTCTAAAGGATATATTGCAGGTAGTCAGCTTGGGAAATGGAAGTTCCATTTCTGTGAAAAATCATTTAGAACCCATCTGTTTATATTTCACAGAAGTGGTGAGTGCAAGACATATAAATGATTGAAGATTGCGTGACTTGCAAAGGGCAAAAGTGTGAATAAGACTGTCTGTTTTACTTCTCTTGGAAAGAGAGTTGCATTTTATAATCCTGTGCCTAAAATTGCTTCATCTGATGCCAAAAAATTAATTAGAACTAATGCACGTGCACTTATGAGGTGGGATTTTTAGACCAGTTTGGGGGAAATACGGAGAATATCCATTTCAAAATGGAAATTGAGTGCTAAGGCTCTCAAGCTCTTAAACAATACCTAGTTATAAATGTGGATAGCTGAGGAATGTTGTTGTCCTAGTGTGCCTCATAGAAAGAAAGGGAATGTGAAAAGAAAAGGTACTCCATAATCTACCATACAGGGAGTGCATGAGGCCTACCAAAGGAGATAGAGGAGGAACAAGACGTATCCATAGACTACAATTCCCCAATCGCTCATTCAGCAGAGGAGGAACACATATGGTCCATTTCTTGGCTGCCCTAGGTTGTCCTCAAACACCCCCATAGGCACCAAGTGAGGTAGATGCTTGCTGTGCGATCACAGCAAGTGTCTGTAGAAACTGAGCTAGCTTTAAGAAGCAAGTAAATGGCAAGATCAGACCCACAGCTGCTGTGAATCTGGGCAGGTGCATTGACCCTCATCTGATTGATGCCTAGTCTGCAGTGGTCTGTGAGGCTGCCTGCCTGCTAGTTCTGTACAACGCTGTGTGGCACTGTGTCAAAAAGGTAAAAAGGATTCACTCTAAATCATGTGACTTGCCCAGCAGCTCTCAGGGGGTATCACAGCACAAACAAGCATCCTGGTACCTATGGGAGGTTTTGCTTGTACTGAGTAGTACCCTTAATATGTTTAAAATAGATTCCTCCTGTATCAAAATTCTACCTGAAGACAGTCAGAAAGAGCACGAACCATTTCCCTCCTTCCAAGCCTTTACATTTCAATGTTGTTTCTAAAAAGCCTTGCATTTACCCATTTTTTACTTTGTGCCATCCAGAAAGGAATACATATTAATTCATTTCTCATGCTGCACAGGAGCCACAGTGTGAGTGGCACTAGGGGAGAGTCTGGGGTATGGAAACCTTGTAGGATTTGCCACCTGGGAAGTTTCTCTGTTTTTATTCTGATTCTGTTGAGTTACAAGCATCAAGCCCTCGAGGGAGAAAGCCCTACTTGACCTATTTTATTTTATTTTTCTTTTGAGTCATATTGCTTCTTTATATGTGTATGTTACTGACAAAAACAAATGAAATGACTTTTTATGTGTCTGGAGAATCCTCTTACAAAAAAAATCACCCAGTCTGAATCAGGTAATACTAAGGTTTATTTGATACTACTGCATCAGCTTATATTCTGGTGGTTTTATAGACTATTTTTTATTAATTTTAGTGGGGAGAATCATGAAACTGTTTTCAGACAAAATCATTTAGACAGTTTCAGTGAATTCCCACAAAACTTCTGTATTATTTTTAATTGTTGTTGTTTAAATGCCCTAGCAGAAGCATGCCTTGAAAATGACTGTTGTGATACAGACTAATAGAGTAGGTGATGCTGCTATAAAGTATCTTCATTTATAATGTTCAATTCATTGCCTGCAAGGAAAGAGAAATTCTGGCCCTACAGAGTCTACGATCAGTGTAGTTTATCTTGTCTGAGAACTAATTAAAAACCAGGAATGTTTCCCATGTGAAAATTTAAAATTAAACTTTTTTCAAAAGTTGTTCATAGTTTAAAGGTCATGTGAGCCTTGTGGACAAGGCTTTAGAAGAGTTCATTGACAAGGTAATAGTATTTTTTGAGAGAGCAGATGTTGGAAACAGATGCCATATATTTTTTGTTTAGCAACACCTTTTCCTGAGCTGTCATTCTCTATTTACAGTACTATGCCATAAATAATGTATTGACTCAAACTACTTGCTGTTCCCCTGTATTCCAGTGATACGCGTCGTCATATACCTGGGCTGAACTGGCTAAAGTGGAGACACTTGCATATTTAACAAGAATGCCTAAAATGTAATCATTTCAAGGCATGGTGGTGTGTTCACTTTTGAGTGAGAGGAGTTTGAGGAAGGAGGAGGCAAATTTTTGATTCACCCTTTTCTTCCTCCCTGCTTCCCCCCAGACCCAGAAGACTTAGTTTGCCATTGCAAGCTATCAGCTACATTGCTGTCAGCCAACTGTTGCCATTTTATGTATAAATTGAACTTGATAATAAAATAATTCAATTATATATAAGTTAGGATATTACTGCTTTCTGATGGTTGCTGTCAGTGAATTTCACAGGGAGTTATCTGTTTTTAATCTGGAGAGAAGCAAGTTATAGTGTCTGCAGTGCAGTCAGGTTGGGGGGCACTGTTTCTGGGCTCAGTCTTGCCTCAGTCTGTCTGTAGGGAGCATTGCAGTGGCTTTCTTGACAGTTTTAGTATAACTGTCTGGGTGAACTCCAAAGAAACCTGCAGGTGTTCTCATGGGGATGAGGATTTTCAGCTTTTAATGTCAGTTTACGAATAATAATAATGATGATAATAATAAAGTCCTTTTTTTTGTTTGTTTGTTTTGTAAACAATGTCAGTTAATTCGGCTAGAAAGTCAGAATAAACTTTATTAAGTATTAACTGACACTTGTAGAATATTAAACTCTAAGTATCAAAAAATTTGATGTTCTTAATGTTGATTCTTTAATATTTATTATATATTTTTCCCTGTCTCCTTTTGCTATTGTAGATGTTTGTTTTTATGGACTCATGCAGGCCTTACGTATATAGGAAAGTTTCAGTGATTTAACTTAGAGCAGCTTTAAAAGCAGCTACATAGACACCTCTATTTAGATTTTAGCATTTTATTCAGCTTCTCTTAATGCCTTACAGACTGAAAGCAACAACAATAAGCCCCTTTAACTGAAATGACAACTGTATTCTTTCAAATATTCAGGGTAATACAAAAGGAGATCATATTATTTCAGGAAAGTTAGAAGGAGTGTCCCTTCAAATACCTAAGTCTTATCAGTTATGCTTTTGCATATTCTTTGCAAATTCATACTTTTGCCAAAGAGTATAAAGTATAATACAGGAAAAACAACTTTAAACTCTGTGTGGACATATACAGGCAAACTTATAAACATAGATACTAAAATATAAATCCAGTTTGTAGGTGATGATATGCAGGTTGACTTCATAAGCTCAGTATTTACTTTTGAGACTTTATGTACATGGAAACATACACCAATTAAAAGTAGAAAGCTGAATGTATAATTAGAACAGCATGCCATGGACTTGCAGCTGGAAAGACTTTAGTTATGGAGTCACTAGGCTGTAAGCATCAGTATTTCTAGATGTTTGTATCTACACTACAGGTATATCTTACTGATGAAAATGTTCTTCACATGGCATGTCATACTTCTGAGATCCCTTTACGTGGCATGTGATACATGCATGATTATGAGAGTATGATCAAAGCAACTAAATCTGAGTTGCTTTGAGATGAAAGGATACTCAACTTCTTAGTTTAATATTACTTTTTATATGAAAATGTAATGTTTTTCCTCAAATCATGAGCAAGTATACTGCTTTGTACTTACTGTGTAACAGTGCAAAATAACTTCATTATTTTCTATAATATTTTTGTTCCTATTGCTAAGTGTTACATCCTGCCAGGCTGCAATCAAGTGAAGTTCTCTCTAACCAATGCTTGAATAAACACTTCAGACCTAGGGATTTGTTATGATGAAATATTTATTTTAATTTTACTGGAACAGGAAATTCAGGATGTTTTAAACTCTATCCATCTACTACCCAAGTAGTAGGTATGGGAGCTATCCTGCAAGGCTAGTCGTGGTTTGACCATGGTATTTAGATGCACATAATGTTGGTAAACTTGCTAACATTGTTCTGAATTTGTTTACTGCTAAGAGGCCTTCAACACATATTCTATTTGCTATAGATGTATAGTAACAACAGTACCTGTTTTGATATTATGAATCTGTAATGCTATATGTGCAAAAACTCCATAGGGAAAAAAAAAAATCTATGAAAATACCCTTAGTTTGGAATCCAATTTTTCAGCCAGTACATTCTGAAGACTGCCTAGCGTAAGGGATTCATCTGCAGTAGAAAATAATAAACATTTCTTTAGAAAATAATAAGCATTTGTCCATTAGAGGAAGATTGGAAAGGCTACATAATGAAAGAGAGAGGCCAAACAGTGAACGTCCATAGTTGTGATACAGTCATTAAAACCTATCAGTAAACTCTAGAAGTAATCAACAGATTGCCTATGTGTTACCTCCCCAAATGAAGGCAGAAAAGCTCATCAGCAGAAAGATAGTTTCCAGAGCGTTCATCTTCATGCTGCCCTATTTGCATGGAAATACTGTTATTGGCAGACATCACGTGGCCCTAATGAGAGCAGGTGTGTTCCCTCATGGATCCCAGCCAGTTGTGGGTGGTAATGAAACCAATCTGTAAATGAGATTTTAAAGGGTGCAATACTTCATCACCAGCACTGTTGTCAACATGCAGACGGCCCTTCCCTCTATTTAGAGTGGAATGCGATTAGGTGCAGATTAAGAGTGATGACAGAACAGAGTTCAAAGCACACCCTCCATGGTGTCAACAGGCCCTAATGATAACATACTACTGCTTCCCTTAAAGAGTTTCATGTCTTATTCAATGTAAATGGTAAAAATGTGGCATTTTAGAACCAATGATGTGTTTTTCTATCGATGCTGTCATAGTAGGCAGCTGCTGAAAGAAGAGCCGTTTGTCAGATCCCATTTTCCTCAGTGATTCATCAACAGTGGCAGTTCATGCATGCAGTATCAGAATGGGAATAAATAACTTACAGCAATGCATTGTAACAGTGTACTGTTTTATTAATCTGCCACATACTCTGATGCAACTCAAGGTGTCAAAGATTTTGGGTAGGTTCACACGATCATGTGTTCAGTATTTTGCAAATCACATGGCAGTTCTGCAGGAGCAGGACTCAGGAATGTTAATGAGTTAATGGATGAGAAAAACAAAACCGCACTGTCTCATTCTCCCTGTTAGGAGTTTTACACTACCTAGAAGTGCAATTGGTTTGGTCTTTTCTCTTACTCTTAAATTCTGTATTAACAAACTACAGTCATTCTAAGAACAGAGAAATCAATGTAATAACTGTACAATAACTCAACATTCAAAAGTAATTCAAATCTAATTTACTCAAATAGTACCTACGATCACATATATCACTAAAATGGATGGTTTGACTTAGTGGTAATAAAATAAGGGTTTCTAGTCCAGAAGAGTATTGGCATTCACAAAACATTAGTGCTCAAATAGTTCTGTGTGTTTCCAGGTGTGGTGTAAGTCAGTAGATCCATGACCTCAGTAGAAATCCAGATCCTGGCTATGTTTAGCTGCCATCTTCGGAGGGTAGCATGTAGCTTGAAGTTTTAAAATGCCTGAGATGGATTAGTTTCAAGTACCGTGTGTCTTTGACAGTTTAGGCTTTGATGTGAAATGATTAGAGAAAATGGGAGTATAGAAAGCCAAGTAAAAAGCCTAGCACATCATAGACTTCTCTTTTGAAAAGTAGGTATTAACTAGTGCTATGAGAGTTTGACAGATTTTCTAGTGGGAAATGCTGTGGAGGGTTTGCATAATCTGATGCAGGGTGCCTGAGTCATTGGGCTACCACACAGAGACCATGGGTCTTGGGCTCCACTAGGATCCTTCTGCCTAAAGAGCAGAGGGTAATATTGCATTGTATATGTAATAGTTACACCCCACCTTTGCGTGTGATTTTTTTTTTTTTTGAATAATAGCAAATATCAGTCTTTTTTTTTTTTTTTTTTGGGGGGGGGGGGTGGGCTGAGGAGGTTGGGTTTAATTTCCCATTGAATTTCTGTTTTATACTCTGAGTTCAAGACATTCTGGCAAGTCCTTCAGTGTGAAATATATTCTCCAGGGCTTGCTGAAAGAATAGGCATTAAAAAAGTAGTTTCTTTTTAATCCCTCTTTGTCCACAGTAGCCAGTACTTGCAGAATTTGTACTAGGGAGCAGCCTTCACATAGTCTTAGAGGATAAAAAGCTTCTAAAGTACAATTTAATAGTAATTCAATTGGCATAATGATTATAGTTTTCAGTATCTATTTTTGTGGCTATTTGTTTTGTTGGTTCATATTCCAGCCTTTCAACTCACCTGCTACAGTTTTCCATGCTGCTTTCCTCAACCAAAATGAAACACACACACAAAAAAAAAATATGTTCAGGATAGTCTGAAGGGCACAGCAGTTGATCTCTCCTGTGACAAAGATGATACTGTCCAGCAGGATCCTTTGTCTAGAACTGGATAAATTAGCATCATAACAGGACTATAACAAACACAAGACCATTACTAATTACTGCCAAAGCAAATGTACATGCATACATGTAATCATAATCTTCATGTGTATCATACATACGTACGTGCCAACACATAGACTAGCACGTACAGTATACATTAGTCACACTTTGTCACAGCAGGGCAAGTTGAGTTTTCATGTCTTCTTTTTCACAGAAGAGCTCGTTTACACATCTGTTGCTGGAGAAGTATAGGCAACTGAGATACTCTTTTCAGTGTGGAATTGGTAACTTTTTCTGTGAAGAACTTGCTGGTATTTTTCTGTTTTATTTGGTCAAGGTCTGACCATAACCCCCCAAAAATGTCTGGTGCTGGAGCATCCTTCTAATACAAGCAGTGGGCCAGGAAATGTCACTACAATTAAGGTAATGATTTATCAGTTCATGAACAGGATTTATGGATATTTATGAGAAACCAAACTTGAGTATACCTGAAAAGGTTTGCTCTTACATTCCTGATTTCATTAGACAACTTAACATTGCCCCATTACCCAGGCTGCTGAGTGGGTGATCACGGGATGCAAAGATGCTAAGGTCGTAGTTAGAGAGCAGCACGTGTTTACTGACAATGAAACAAAGGATCCTTTCTCTTCTGAACTACAACTCTATGCAGCAGATAGTTGCGTGAACTTTATCAGCATCAATTCACAAGAATTTCCAGGTGACACTCCTCCCAGAGTGCATCTTCTTGTATTCCCATTCAGGAGGCATCAAGGGCAGAAGTTCTAAGAAATTAATGTATAGAGGAGAGTATGTTTTCGAAAATAGTAAGTGCCTACACTTTTCATGTATTTATCATGTAACTGCATGGTGGTTATTAGTAATGGTTTGTGAAACAAAGTAAAAGGTGCAAGTTACATATAACTGTTCTGGGCATAAATTACTATAATATATATTTTCTTTGCTCAGCAGGCGATGAAATTTATGAGATTCTCGTTTTCTTTAAAAAAAAAAAAAAAGTGTAAAATGCTATTAGAGCATTTTATGTGATCAAATAGTTAACTGATTACATGAGTAATAGAATGAGTACTCTGGTGGACAGTTAATTACAAGCTCACTTCACATAGCTGTGGCCCTTGAAAGAGCTTGGCTTCAGAAAGACAGTGAAGCATGACTGTCTAGGGCATGTGGGTCCAACAGACATTGAGCTGTTTATTTAGGATTTGAGGAAAAAAACAAATAAACAACACATTATGGTTATAATAACCACATTGAATTAGATTTTTGTACACCAAATAATTGATCCTTGCATGAAAGTGCAAACCTAGCATAATTTTCTAATGCTTCACTTACTAATGGAACAATGTAAAACAATGTAAACATAGAGACACAATTGTCTGGGAATGTTATTACCATTAATTTACCAAATTTATTAAGTTTATGAATACAGTCTCATAAATAAAATTCATGGTTTGCTCCCCACCCCCCATCTCAATTTACACAACACAAGTATCAGATGATTTAGGAATATTTTAGGAGTCAATATTTTCCTTTCCTCGCTCCAGTGGAAGCTCAGCGCAGTAAGATATCTAGGTGCAGTTCTGGCCCTGAATCTTCTTTTGAAGGCCCAGGTGGGCCAGAAAAAAAGGCTACCTGTTGTGCTGTGTTGTAACTATCTCCCACCTTGAAACACTGGGCAGTAAGCAGGGATCATATACTTTCTTTGGATGGGATCACTTCATGTGAAGGTTACGTGCTACTGTGAATGTTTCCTTCATAATTTTTTCTAACTTAACCAGTGATTACTAGAGAGTGTTATTACTGAATTCTTCAGCCTTTTTATGAGGAGCTGGAAGCAACAGTGTAAAAATCTATGTGTATTAAAAAACAACATCAAACACAAGCAATTAGAAAGGAGTATTGTTTCTGTTGTGTTTTAGTCTTTCTTTTTAATTAAGTTGAAAAAATAAATATCTTGAGAATAAAGAAATACTCTTTTATTTCTGAAAATAATCTTATACATGTATCCATTCTCTGACATTGCTTCATTTATTACTTTTGTTATAAATTTTCTTGAAATGGATTTTAGATAGAAAATATAAGTATGATCCTGGCCAATGCATGTAGTTTTTCTCTTGACCCTTCATTTTTTTTCTAATTCTTGTTCAAAAATGCTTGACATAAGATCTGTGTCATAAAGGATTATAAATGATTTTTTGGGGTTAGAAAAATACCAACATATGGTGGTATACCTAGAAGTATTTGCAATAGTAGTTGTATTAATTTAGGCTTTGTTTTGTGAAAGTGATTTTTTTTACTGTATTCTTAATGGAAAGAAAGAGGAAAATTTACCAAGGCAGAGTGGGAATACTGTTTCTTAATCTGGCTAGTTATAAATTTAATGAAAGTGTTTGTCCTTTGTTTTGTGTTCTTCCATTTGAAAGGAAAGCAGTTCACCTAAGCAGTCCTCCTGCAATGTGTATGTATAGCTACATACAGGTAGGAGAATATTAAGGAATTATATTGATAGGTAGCTATTCAAATGTCCAGTGAATATCCTTTTAATCCTTAACTTCCTCATTCTCCTTTTTCATGTTCTGTACATTTCCTTCATCTTAATGGTTTTCAAGGCTTTTATACATTTTTCTCTGTGGTCAAACCTACTTGAATGAAGAACCTGCACAAAGAGCCTGCAATTGTAACACCCCATTAAAAGTCAAACACCCATGAATATTATATGAGTGAGAATTGAGCATTCCCACTAGTCAGAAAATGTAATAAAACCAGCTGTGGTCTTGGGCAGAGGATTTTCATCACTTATTAATCCACCAATGTTTAAAAAATAAAAAAATTAGAAAAACACCCCCCAAAACAGAAAGTGTAACAGTAGAGTGCAATATAATGCTCTAAGATGCACATTTTATAATGCCTTCTCTTAAACTAAACTAAAATAAATCTAAAACTAGCTGTGGTCTTGGGCAGAGGATTTTCATCACTTATAAAGCCATAAATGTTGGAGGAAAAAAAAATCCAAACCAGAAGGTAACAGTGTAACAGTATAGTGTAATGTAATTCCCTATGATGTACACTTTATAATTCCACCTCTTTAAAAATATATAAGTCTATAATCAGTCTATAACAATGGTCATTTATTCCTACTCAAATTCTTATTTTGAATCGTATGCAGTCCCATGCATGTTAATTTCCATTGACATTTGCCTCTGCCTCTCTCTCTCCCCCATGTATCTGTTCTAAGGGAGCCAACGTTTATTAGTCACACCAGGAGATGATCTTAACTATCTCTTGCCTGGAATTTAAATGGGGCCAGTCTAGCTACTTGGAAATTAAAATAAAATTTAAAATTAGTACCCATGATTATGAAACAGGATGTGAGAAAACAGTCAAACGGGATATTTTTTTTTAGAACAAATTAACCATCTTTGATACTGCTATATATAGTATTTGGTAGTTACTGACATTGGACTGGATTGTGACAAGTGTTTTAGGCATGTGAACATATGTGGAAAGGACTCACTTCCTACCTGCTCTCAACATAGACTCACTGAAAGCTACAGTGCTGAACCTCAGGCAAAGACACTGGCAGCTTCTCTGTCATCATTCAGAGAAAGGGGTTTGCATACGCTCTGTGGATGTGTGAGGCACCAAAGAGGAGTGAGCTACAAGTGTGACTCTAATTTTAGCATCTCTTTTATTGGATGCATGACAGAAAAGCGCAGATTAGGTATAAATTTATGCTGCTAATTCAGATTTATCCAAACATTTTTGATAGGTGAACATGACAGCAGCCAGGCATTATGCCATGTTGTCAGTCTTCCCAAAGTTGCCG
This sequence comes from Netta rufina, assembly GCF_964035555.1. Lineage (NCBI taxonomy): Eukaryota > Metazoa > Chordata > Aves > Anseriformes > Anatidae > Netta > Netta rufina. The sequence continues at coordinate 105,273,723 of NC_140123.1, forward strand.
CAAAAGCATATGGCCAGCACAGAGTTCATATTGTGTGGTGCGGTGCAGTTAGCAGCGATCAGATTTTGTATCCTTGCTGATAGACAGCGAATGCATACTTTGATCAGGAACAGAGATCTGCTCTAAGTAATTATAGAATTGGAGCCTCAGTGGCAGTACTGAATGTAGAGTATTGTATAAACTGTATACTAGCTAGGGAATCACCAAGAGATACTGTTTCTGCTGCCTTAGTTTAGCATAATCGAACATCATCTTGTTATGACATGAACTTGAACAGAAATGTTTGTACTTACTGTAATGAAAAATGAACGCTGGAATTTAGCACGTTTATTTGATACTTCTGAAGGCAAAATGAAAATGTAGGAGTAGTTCCAAGTTACATGCCTGCATATCATTAGTTACTATTTCCATTTCAATAACAAACTCAGATTCTGAGTTTGTCAGAGTCAGACTTTAATATTTCTTCTTTTAAGAACTCCTGAAATCACAAATGGTTTCATATGTGGAGTTTGCTGAGGCTTATTTATTGGATAAGTGAATTTGAGGTGAAAAACACTCAGGTTTGTATATATTGGTCCTTATCGGCAATATATTACCGTATTCAGGATAGACTATTTAAAACTTTCATGGAAGTAGGTTGTACCTTAGTGCAGAACCCTGCATTTTATCTGAATTTATGAATTTAGAAGGAAGTTATGGAAAGATGCAATTCTCTTCCAAAGCTTTATCAGCTCTCCTAAGTACAACATCATAAAATTAAAGAAGTGTTCCGTTTAAACCTTAAACCTTTCTAAAAGGTTTTAATTAGCAATTTAATGATCAATGTGAAGGAGAATGGAGCTGTGTTTGCTCATTAAATGAAATTAAATTAAATAACACATTTTGATTTTGTAAGGCAAGCTCTTGTTGTGACAAGCGTGAATGTTTCTACGAGGATTGATTAGCCTTTTGGCCTCTTTGCTTAATATTTTAGCCATTCTTTTATGGAAGTTCCTGTGTGTCTCCCATCAGGAATATTGGAATTTGGAACCTTATCTATAATTGTTTACCAATAGGGGTGACATGATGTCTCTCTGCTGCATTAACTTTATCGTTCCCTGTAAAACATTAACACAGCAAAAATCTGAGCTTGTAAATGAGAGCCCTGTCTTCATCTTGATCAGAGAAATGAAATTTGTAATTCAAATGAGAAAAGTTAATGAACTTAATGCACAGGCTGGAAAAAAGTGTTGTAATGTGCCAATTTGGTCTGCCTGTGGGTGCTTCCAAACGTTCCCATTAAGGTATTGATTGTGTCCATTTAGCAAAATGAAGGGGACTGTGAACTCCCTAAAGGTTTACACATCACACCAGTAGAGGCCAGATCCCCAAACAAATGAAACCTATCATGATAAGCCTTAAATTTCTTTTAAAATCTGAATTTAAGAATGTGTCTATTAATGCTATTGTCTGCAACATGTTTTGGCCTTCTAAAGCAGCACAAGAGGTGGCCTTTTGTGTTCATGTGTATGTAGAATTTAACGTTCCCAAGTTCAAATAATGGTGGGGGGTCTTAGCACTACAAATAGCGATGGTCTCTCATCACATAAATGGTTGCTGTATTTTTATAGGAACATTTATCATTTATTATGATTGTGGTAACAAATTGGAAATTCAAATTTTGCTACTTAGAGAAAATACAATTTCTGTGCTGGTTACCACCAGTTGTCATTTTATCTGCTGTCAGTAGTTGTTGATGTCGCACAGCAGGTGTTCAGGCATGCTTATGTGCACAGAGCGTTATTAGTGGGGTCCATAGCTGATGGCATACATCAACTTCCAAGTTACCTTAGTGAGATAAAAATATTAACAAGGAGGAGAAAGAAGGACAGAGGGGGAAGGGAAGATTTCTCTGTAGTGGCTGGCTGAAAAGAGAAGCAAACAGAAGCGAAGGGTGCCCCTGGGCAAGGGTCTTCTGCGAAACAGCAGGTGGTTTCCCCAGATGCTTTTCTCTTACTACATAATATATCAGGACCTGCTCAAATTCCTGGCTATGTGTTCCTGCTCATGATGCTATAAGCATTTGTGAGTGTATGTGTTATCAGGTGCAGGTCTTGCACGTTGGTTGGTGGTAAAGCTTTGTGTGCATGAATGTTACAGGAGCCATCCCGCTGGATCTGTATGCAATTAATCTGTTATATTATCTGTGGGGTGCTAAAGTTTAACCTAAAGGACACAAGGGGAAGGGTGGGGAAACCTTAGCCTGGGCTTAAAGGTTAAGAGCCTGGACCATGAGGTAGAGGGTGGTTCAGGCATCAGCAAGTCATTTTCCCCAAGAAACCAGCACAGCAGTGGTCAGTGCTGGCACCAGTGCAAGGCTGCAAGCAGAAGAGCACTTGGGGCAGTGGGAAAGGCATTGCTGCGGAATCGTCAGGGTGCGTGCAGATGGCAGGTCTCAAGGTTGTTAAGTGTGGGTCAGGCTACAAAATTGGAAATAGAGGACCTCTGGTGCTACAAATTCTATGGCAGTAGGCAGCATAGCCATGCCTCCTGCAATCTGTATAGATTTGGTACTGTAGTAGCACCAGTTGATTTCTAGATGACTTGTGTACAGAAGAAATGTTTACGAGTGATACAACAGCAGCTGCTGACTAGCCCCTCATGTCAAATAACAGAATGAAGTTCTAATCTACAGCTGCAGTTGGAAATTTGCTTTTTTTTTTTTTTTTTTTTTTTTTTTTTGCAAGTTGTGGAGTGAGCCTCCTGACAGCTGTTTTGTTCTTCCTGCAATGAGGAGCATGGTCTCTGTGAAGATTCATGTCCCGTGAGTTGTGAAAAACTAGTTTTTTTAACTTGAAAGATTGTGTCTACCAGCTTGCAGTGATTTTACTGTGTTACCATGCTAATTGCCTACATTAGTAGGTTAGTAGGTGATACATAAACAGTTGGGGACTTTGTGCTTAACAAAACATTCTGATTGCCAGGCAATATTTTCAGCATGTAACTACACTGAAGTTCATTTTAAATAAGGTTGGTTTTAACACAGTATGCGTGAATTTCTTGTAAAGCATGGCTATATAGAAATACAAGTCCACAAGGGATAAGTAATAAAAATAAATAAACACACAGTGATTCTACATGGATTTTAGTTGCGCTTGTAAAGAAAATAAAATTTAAGCAAGAAAATAAATCTGCTAAGCTTCTTGTGACTTGAAGTAAATATGCAAAAGTGATAGGACAAAGATACTTTCCATGAAATCAGAGGAGTTTACTACCCCCCCCCCCCCCAAAAAAAAGAAAAAAGAAAAGAAAAAAAAAAAAAAGCTTCATCATACATTTAAGTTTGAAAGACCTGAAAGTGTTTGAAAGGTAGCCTGTGCTAAATGCAGACCTTGAGCAGTGGCACGCCTGAGCATAGAACAAGTCAGCGTACTATTGATTGGAGTACGGTGGGATAAATGTGTGGCTTCTGCCCTTAATGGAAGCTGATTGTTCAGGGATGTGCCGGCAAGGCTGGTCGATTCTTTAGCTGTTGTTTACTGGGGAGGACGATATCAATTTTCCAGAGGGATGATTGGTGGGATGTCAAGGCTGTCACCCTTTTCTTCTCATCTCTGACAGACAGCTGAGTGACAATTACAGTGATAGGACATTGTCTGCATTGGCACATACACCAGAGGATAACTGGCAAACAAAAAAAGGCAGCAGCATTTTAAAAAAGATATAATCAGCAGTTGTCAGGACTAGTTACATATATGATGTCTGAATAATAAGGCCAGAGTGTCCCGCCTCAGACACTGACATAAACTGTACTGTGTATTCCTCAAGCCGCATAGAAATTAGCCCTGGGAAAGTTATTGACTGTTGCTAGTGGTAATCTAATTGGGAATTAAGCTTCAAGGGACTGTGTTTTCAGGTGACTCCCTGAAAATGAAGAACAGCTTTTCTGCAGAACTTCAAAATGCTGGAGATAACTACAAAATTTATAAACTAAAAGCCCTCTTGATTCTAGGAATTCTCTGTTGGAATTTCTCCTGAATACTACCCAGACAGCTAATCAGATAGCAGACTCTGAGGGTACTTTGTGTTTGTGATAGGTATTTAACCTGCCAGCCCAGAACACACAGGCTGAACTTTAGATCTTTAAAGCCTTATTTTACACTGCATAGATAAGCATATGAGGTGTGCATAAGTATTTCTCATGAATTAATATCTTGTAATAGATACAGGTCATTATGTAGAAGACTTTGTCCCACTCCTATGAAATCACAGGTAAAGCTTCATTTCAGTAGTGCATGTTGAGGACCGAGGATCCTAATTGTGCAGTGTATTAACTGCTGTCACTTACTGTGGCTTCTGGAAGTTGAGATTAGGATAAGTCTTTAGGGGAAAAAAAAAAAAAAAAAGAACAGAGGAATGACTCATATGTAGACTAAAATGTTAGATTTGCAGTGCAAAACACATCTGACTTATCTCCAATCAACGGTATTCTCCTCTTCACTGCTTTTCTTGCCACTCCTCTCAGAGGCTCTGGATTGAGTGGACCTTTTCAAAGGCTGTTTCAGATGTACTTTCCTGAAACCTCAATTACTATTTTGACAGAACACTTACATTTATTTCAAACTCTTACCTCAAATATTCATCATGCTGAGACCTTTCTCTGGTCTGTTTCCCAAGGTCTTCTGCAGCAAGGCAGGAGAGAGCAGAACACTCAGCTCCCCGCATGCAACTTGCCCTGAAGCAGGGAGAGGTAATGGAGGCAGCTGCTTTGGGAGAGATCATGTTCTTTACCACAGACCTGTAGCTCTGGGCCTGGTCATAATGAACTAAGAAAAAAGTGCAGTAGTGGTCTGTAGTTCAACAAAACCATGCCTCTCCAAGACAAATGTGTGAATACACTAAGGGAATGTGAATGTTTCCTCTCAGACCTACAAGTTATCAGTGCAAAGTGGTAGAGAGAGTCTGCAATTAAGAATACATAGCATGAATGCTTCTCAGGTGAAGCAATGCTGTTGCATGAAACCCACTGCAGTACTGTTTGGATAGCTTCCCTACCTACTGAAATCCTGAGTGCTGGTTGTGGTGCGTACTTGGTGCAGTATGGATTTACACTGTTGTAGATAGCATATGGTACGAAGACCACATACATTCATTTTCATCAGTTTAGGCCTCTCATCTCATTTTTTTTTTCTCTTTATAATCTCTTTTTGTGTTGTAACTAACTTGTTCCTTTCTCTTTTTTATTCTGCTACTGTGCTATTTTCCTTCTCTCTTCCTATATAGCTTATATGCATGCACGTTTTTTCTCTTTTTTTACTGTATGGTGTAGAGATTTTTATGGATGCCTCAGGTTTTTGTACACAGACCTCTCAAACCACCAAATCCAAACTTCTAGTCCGAACTTTTTTGCTCAGGCATGCTTCATCCCTCCATTCTAGGCCACTGCTGGCCAAAGAAGAATTAGAACTTAGTACGAGGGCAAGTTGTCCTGTTGTACCTTCTGGATCTCGGTGGAATAATGTTGGAACAAAATTGAACAATGGAACAAAAAGAGAAATCTGTTTCTGCTGATGTCATCTCGGCTTGAGACTCTTGAACCCCTGGGACTGTTAAAGCAAAACTTCAAAGCTGCTTCCTGCAGGTAGGACACAGGTACAGTGGCAGCATTGGCAAGGAATAGCTTCTCTCATTAAAGAGATGTAGTTTGCACCACCCTGATACAATGTCATTAGGCGAATATTAATTTACTTTATAGCTCACCTTTCTTGTCTACTGTTGAAACATGAGCATTATCTACTGATGCTGCTGTGTGTGGAAGTTACAGTTTATTTTGATTTCCTTTTTCTTGAATTTCTGGTATTCTTTCTGCTTGTACCCAAGATGAGATTGTGTTAGTGGGCTTAGAGGAATCTTCTCAAGTAGGAGATGTGATTTGAGACCTGTGAGTTTCCAGGTACCAGAAAAAAAAGTCATAACAAATCATACTTTGGGATGAGTTGCCTCTTACAGTAGATGCATAATAATACAACATACAAAGTTGGCTGACTCCTAGCCAGAGAATTACATCAGACATTTATCTTCTCTTTTCTGTTCTGTCTGAAATTCTATTTCGTTGAGTGTTTTTTTCCTTTTTCTTTTGTTTTCCCCCAATCTATCCTATAGTATCTTTCAGGTTAGTGACTGATGTGAAAGACAGATATAGTGATACTGGCTTTTTTGTACTTCTATTTCAAAGCAATCATTCTCTAGCCTGTAAAAGAATAACGATGCTTGTTATTAATATTGAAGTTTATTTTTGATAGGTCTCACAAAAACACCAAATAAATGTGATTATGAATTTCTTTTTCTAAGCCACCAGCTAATTGATTTTGCACTGGGCTCATTAAAAATAGATACTTAGCCTTTCAGAGGACCGTCTGGGAAACCTAAGGCAGGGCATGGCTCCTCAGGGACACCATCAACTGACCATTCCATCAGGCAGGGAGAGAGTGGTCGTGGTGCTTGTCAGAGCTGAAGTATATTTACTTCATCTCCCTGCAGATAAACATTTGCAAGGCAAATAATAAATTAGCCATTAATCAGAAGAGTGGCTGTGTTTGATGAACCTTGAATAGAGTGGAGATGTCAGGTAACAAGACAGAGTAAACTGACATTGTAGATTGAGCCATGTGGAAATGGCTGCTAGCAGTTTTGAAAGCTTTTGTACTGTATTTTCAAGAGACTCTCAAGGTTAAAGTAAAAAAGACTGAAGATCTGGGGCAACCAGAGGTTACTGGTTTTCAAAATGATAGTATTATGCAGTTTCTACTGAATTAAATCTGTATCATTCTTCCAATGCACACCTCTATGTGATTCAGGAAAAATACAATTTTACAGGAATGGTACAAACTGCCCTATTATTAGCAAATTATTCAAGGCATACATTTGTTCAGTCTTAATGATCTCAATACATCTTTGGGTGAAAGTTCACATTTCTGATTGATGGTGTTTCTTAAATATTAATTTCTATTATGTTAAGTGGATGTTTTTACAGCTTTTACAGTGTAAACAAAAGATTTTTTTTTTTTTATCAAAATGTACTGGGAAAACAGTAAGCAAATTCTACTCTGTTATTATCCAGGCAATTTTATTAAGGATTGGGCGTGCATTAATGGCTATTATTGTAAATAGAACTGAAAATAATGGCTGAGTTTGGTAATTGCTGTTTTTGGGTGCTTCACTTGATCATCAATCTAGAATTTTTAACTAGTATAGGGAGGCTTTAGGTGGTCAAACTACTACTAAAAATTGGACAACTGATGTTTCAAAGTGATTAGCCCAAATGAGTTTTTCTTCATGTAATATAACCAAAGATAATAAGTAATTTGGAAATAAAATATGTAGGTATGCTGTAAAATTTCCAAAATTGAAATAAGACTTGTAGTATTTAGTATTTTTCTTTTTAACTGACAGGAAAAAATGGCAATTCTTTAGTTGTACATCAGTTGTTCTAGTAATGTGGTATGAAATCTGCACTGGACATGCTCTTGGCCTTCAAGTGTCACAGAACAGTGTGTTTGAAACAAACTGACCTTCACCTTGAATACATTATTTTAATAAATAAATAAATAACAAAACCAACTAGAGTTGCAAGTTTTTAAAGCTATCAGAATATTTTAAACCTTTAATTTCATCTCCACTTGTTCGACACAATATAACTCCTAGAAGTGAATCCCTTGGCTCTCAGAGGAATATCTTTGTTTTGTAAGATTAGCTGTGTTGTTGTTTGTTTCGAGGCTTGCCTTGGCTCTTGAAATTCAGTAAGAATATTTTTATATGCACATCATCCAGGGCTGAAAGGTTTTTTAAAAATTATTTTTAAAATTAACTGTTGCTTAATAATATACTTGCCATGAGTTCACTTGTCAGTTTTTACAGGTCACGGATTATCTTTTCTCTTCTTTTGCTCTGTCTGAATACAGAAAAGAATACTCACAGAGGGAGAAAGTGTTCTCAAATGTAGATGTTATCTCGGTTCTCTTGTGATCACAGCAAATCTCACCAGTCATTTATAATATCATAACATACCGTTCATTTTTTAGTCAGCATTGTGATTCCAAAATTAATGGTGACCCTTCAGATTTCAATTTTCTGTGGATTTGCTAGGTTCTTAACTGAGCCTCAGAATGTGATGCTGGCCTTTAATGTGTGTTTTCAAGAATTACAGGATGCTGGTCAGTGAAATAATTTTATACACATGGTAATGGAAGCACAGGACCGAGGTGGAATGGTTTCTTCAGTATTTTTCTTAACTCTGTTTTGATATATGTGTATTTTTCCATTGTGATTTGTATCTAATATATCTGTAATTTGGGCACAAATAGCTGATGCCCCAGAATGTGCACGAGAACGTCCTCATCAGGTAATATTCAGAAAACTGACCTTGAAAAGACGGTCCTGTGGCCAAGTGACTATAAGTCTCATGACTGGAGTGTTTCAGGCTATCTGGCACTTTGTCTTCGGGAAGGATTTGAGTCTGCTGTATCCAGATAGGGAGATTGAACACTAACTGTTGTAACATTGGATTCTTATATATTGATACTGAAACAAGTGTTTCTTAGGAGAGTTCCCAGGACCCAGTGTCCCTGAATAGACAAAGGGTGTAGGACCTAAGGCCAAAGCTTTGCATCACCCCTTGGCTGGCTTTAGGCTTCTGCAGAATGGTTTTCCTTTTCTGCAGCTGGATGACTTGGTCCTTACCCTGTCTGTGGACTGTAGGAGGTGAACAGGAGGCTGGCCTACACAGCGTAAATCGTGTACCCAGAAGGCAGATTTTGAGGCATGGCCTTTTTCATCTTCCAGGTGTTCATTTCTTCTAACTTCTTAAGAATCTGTACCTCTTTGAAAACAGTAGCTTGAGAATATACATCACTTCAAACCTTTTTAACAGTTTTGATTTGGGATTTCTACTTCAGAGGAAGAGGAATGGCTTTGGAATGGCGATAGGAAAGGAAGTTTTTAGTATTACATTAACATGATAAAAAATAGAATGTACGTTATACAACAAAATACGTTTAGCCCTAGTTTGTGTTTGTGCAGTAAAGGTCTGTTGGAGGAAATGTTTTGCTATGCTGCTTAAGGATATCTGAGTCTTTCTTGCTCTCAAAATGCATTACGCTGATAGTGAGCTCGGATCACTAGCTCACCTGTGTCAGGTAACCAGGTAGTCTGAACTTCATCACCTTAATTTATTTCAGGCTTTTTGGTAATTCTCAGGTTTGACATTGTCACTGTAGTCTTCTAATTCCATAACAGTAAAGTGGGGATTATAATTTTTCGCTGGAAAGGGGTTTGCATGGCACTCTGAAATAAGGTGAGAAAGAAGAAACCATCCTTCTATTCATCTGTCAACAATGTTGCTGGCAAATAGGAGAAAATTATGATAGCAAAGGACACCCTTTTAATAAGGTCTTGGTTATCAAAGCAGCAGGGGAACTGAGATGATGCTAGTCTCATATGGTATTTTAGCCATTAAAATGGATAACAATAGTATAAATATAAACAAGTGAATTATACAGTTACTTTGCTATCAGTATCACAAAATTTTTAATACCACAGTATAAACTGGTACTTTCCCATTGAGACATCAGTGTGAGATTGACTAAGCACATTATAAAGCCTGGCCAACCTAGCTATGGATATATTACAGTTCTGTAAGGTTGGGCTCCATACCTGCTCTTGCCATCTGTAATTTACCTTTGCTCTTTCCTTGGCTCTAATTCCTTGTTTGCAAATAAACATACTAGTGAGCTGAATGTCTGCTAAGTTTATCTTCCTTTTTCCTCATTCATATTGAAAATACAGTGGCAGACAATGTATCTTAAGGTCATATTATGTTATGTAAAAAACTAACCTGACAGCACACAAAAATGGAGAAAGACAAGAAGTTGAGGCTACTGTGCTCTCTGAATTTAGAAAACAAAGGTCTTTCTGTTAATTCGTATTTTTTTAATTTCTGGTCAGCATTAGAATAGATGCCATGACACCTGTGGCCTGAATTTTTTGAAACTGTAATTTAACAAGTTAACTTCACTTCCCCACTTCCCAGGTTCACTGATTCTGTTAGGAAATCTCCAGAGCTAACACTGCTTTCTGAGGTTGTTGAAATACTGGCACCTACTACCTAGGCAGTGATTTCTACTACTTTGCCTTTTCATGAGCTAATTCGTAAGGCTTAGTAGTGCTTAAAAAGACAAGATAGTATGGAACTTTGCACATTAACTCAGATCACATTTTTGAAATCTGCCCAATCCCCCCTCCCCATACATACACTTTTTTTTTTTCTTTTTTTTTTTTTTTTTTCCTGTTTAGCCAATTGCATGGTATAATTACATATGTTGCTAACAAGGACTCTGTAGGACAAGCTCAGTAGGACTTAAAAGATTCTCTGGTGATTCACTGCAATTTTGTTTTCCCAGCAGTAAAATTAGCAGGAAAAAAAAAAAAAAGTGTATTAATTGGAAGAGATCCATCATGCAGCTTCTTGTATTTTATCCCTGTTATGTCTGCTTTTCACTCTTGTACTCTAGTATGAGCACTTTCCTTTATACCTGTCACCAGAACATATAGCAAAGTGGTCCATAAAAGTTGTTAGCTGCTGAAATGCATTTTCATTTTCAAAGCTGTCTGATAACATGTTGCAGTTAAAACTGTCCATAACTACCCATAACTGTTTCAGAATGCATAGTCTGTTAACTGTGAGTTCCCTTTGGCTTTCCCACAGAAAAGTTCTTAGCTTTATCACTTGTTCTTGGTCTTTCCACTTTACGGTAACCACTCCTTAATCATCCAAAGACTGTGACTCATGTTGAGGGCACAGTAAAAAGAAGCAAAATGAAGATCTCCTGTTCAGGTGAGGGACAATCCTGGATATGGGCAGGGGCAGGTTCTTAACCTTCGCCCCCCCCCCCCCCAAGCTCAGTTGCAGATTTGAAATGGCTCCTCAGGGCTATGGCAAACAGTGGGTTCCTGTCTGCCACACGACATCTGTAAATGCTGAGCTGTCTTGACTTAAGGAGAGTTGAGTTGCTCCCCTTGCTTTTGTAAACACATTTGTTTCTCTTACTGGTGGTGTTTCAAAAGGAATTTGTGACTCCTATTTATTTGCTGAAAGACAAGACTGAAGTGCCTGTCTTTGTGTGGGAATCCTCAGCAGTAAATGGGATCCCAGGAGTGGTTGAACGAAAAGACAAATACCAAACCAAAACAGTGGTGTTGCGAGTGGAGGAAGCACTGTGCTTACAGCTTTCACACATCCACTCTAACTCCTGGTTTCGAGATGTACTTTCTTCTCTGGAAGCCAGCTAAAGATACGGCATTTTATTAAAGGCAATTCTGCCTGCTAATTTTACACATAATGTGGAGCAGGTAAAAGGTAGAGCAAAATATATACCTCACCATTTAGCCATATTTCAGTTGTTGTGAACTGGATCGGTGTTACCTTTGCTTGCAATTGGGATGAACCCAATATGGAGGATGTTGCCAGAGGTTCTGAAAACTGCTTTTATTTATTTTTTTATTTTTTTTTCTCTTACTGTCACTGAAGTAGTGGTTTTGAATTACTGTCTACTTTGCACAAAATTGAGTTTGCCACAGGAGCAGTAGACAGGAATTTTAAGAAGAAGCAGTCCCTGTGAGCTGCCGAATAGTAGCATGTGTGGGTCAATCTGCGCTACAAGTTGCACCCGGGGTGGACTGTGCAGAGGAGATAAAGTTGCACTAACTGGACTCCATCTGTAATTAGATAAGGAATACTGACAGGAGCAGTGAGTTAGTGGCTCCCCTCCAACGAGAGCTATTGACTTAACATTAGGTTTTGCATGAGATGGTGATGCAGTCGATAAAAGCATCAGGCCTTGTTTGGAGTAACACTGCCGATTGCTCTCTAATTTGCTGCCTGGAAGTGAGCCACAGACATTTCAGCCTTGTGTTTAGTGTTGATGAGATCTAGAGCGAACATTTAATCTTCTGTTTACTAGCAAACCACTTGTAACGAGGATGCAGCTAACAAAAGGCTAGCTCTCTGAAGGCTTTCCAGCAGTAAAGCTTTGTTTTAACTGTAACCGGGTTCAAAGCTACAACTTGATATAGGTTGTTCATTTTGTAAACTATAGCTTAAGGCAATCTGTTAAACCTTTGATGGGTGACTTTTTTTTAAGGTACATCCAATGTTTATCTTGTGACTAAAACAGCATTTATTTTCCAAATTACAGTAAAGTCTCAGTTCTTCAAAGTGCCCTAGATGGCAAGGGCTGCTTCCTCACTTGTACGGTCCCATTGCTGAGGGCCCCAGGACTGCAGTTGTCTGCCCATGGCAAGCAGATTACAACACCTCTTCTCCAGCCTCCTTCTTGATCCTTCGTCATGCTTCTTACCAATAGTGCCTTACAAGTGTCATGAGCTTTTTGCATTCATTCATTCAGTGAAAAATTTAAAGAAATGTTTTGTTTTTTTTTTTTGTCTAGAATGTTATATGTACATAGTGACATGTGATTTGCCTCATATAAGGAGCACAGGCTAATAACTTCCAGCTGAAGTACAGCTTCAAGTGTTGTAAGCTAGCAAATGTCAAATGAAGAAAATACAGAAGAGGAGAGAGAAGTGTTACAGTGTTGAAGTGTTTTTGAAAACAGGAATGCATTTGTATGATTTCACTTCGGTTCTGCTTCCAGGAAATTGGATAGTTTGAGTATCTAAAAGAGAAATCTCATTCTATTCTCTGGCAATTGAAACTAAATACCTGGGAGTAGGGGGTTATAAAAATAAAGAGTAATGTTAGATTAGGAGAATTTTAATTTCTTGTCTTTTCATTTATTCACACCAATTTTATTTTTCTTTATTATTTTTTTCTTTATTTGCTGTGCAACGTTAATTTGGCTCCTTAGCAGTGAAATATCCAAATTACTAAGTGAATGCAGTAGAATGATATAACACACCAAAGCAAACACAGTTCCTCAAATCATCACTAACCCTAACTGTAATTGACTTTCTTCAGAAGAGGTCAAGTGGCACCCATTCATGACCCTTCCCAGTTTCATTGTAGTTGACTGGTGTCCCTAAAGATGTCCTCCTCCCTCAGCATCAGGCGTGTGAGGGGTGCTTTTTCCCATACTGCAGTTCTCTTTGCATGAGAACGAATAGAGTTTCAACCCTTGTTCATGGTAAAGTTGAGGAATCTGTGTAAAACCTCTGGACTCTGACTGTATGGGTTCATTAGGGCTGTGGGTTTTGGTCAGGTGGCTTTGTGATGGTGGCAGATCTAGGGTGCTCCTCAGGTGTTTCAATTCAGAAGTGCTGTAAAAGGAGTGAAACAAGCTTGGGCCATTCAATTAACTGAAATTGAGGAAAACAATGTAAGTAGGAAGAAGATTTAGTGTAATAAAAAGTCTTGAAAGATAGACTAAACTGTTCAAAAAGAGATTGTTAGAGTTTTATCAGGAGTTCTTGAAGTTCAGGCATTATCCATAGGCTTGCTGCATGTCAAAAGAGCTAACACAAATGATAACAAAAATACCTCCTGCTTGCTTGCCACTTGTATTGCTAGCATCCAAACCAGCCCATAAGATTTATTGGAACTCTTGAATATACCTAAATGCAGGATTCAAAGTCTGGGCACATCATCTCAGGGCCTTAAGAAATCCTTTCTTTGGTGATATCACTGCCTTCTGCCAAAAATATAAAGGGGGGGGGGGGGGCAATATATATATTTATAATGCAGATGTTAACAGCAAATGACTTGATTTAGAAACGAGAGATAAAATACGCCTTGTATTAATAGCAAGTTTAGACCAACTCTGTGACGGAAATTCCTGTTATCCTGTCAGCAAGGTGGCAGAAAGCTGGCCCTGTATGGGAGTTGGGCTTCAGGCTCAAGAACAATCTTTGTGTTTTAGATTGCTTTAGCTAAAGGAGATCCGGATCTCTATCCAGTCAGTGAGGTCAGTTTTGAGGAGATCAGTTTTCTCAACCTTCCTATATGTCTGCTGATAGCCTTTGTCTACATTTGATAACACTCGAGTCCTTTAGCATGGGAAAACAGAGTTGTCCTTGGTCCAGTTGATCAGCAAAACTTCTTAGTGACCATTCCTGTATTTATCTAAAACTTAAAACGAACAAACAAACAAACCAAAAAAAAATGTCCCTAACACGTTTGGTTTGTAATTTTTTATGTGTTGAAACCATTCAGACACAGTGACAGTCATGCTCCACAAAGCATGAAATTTATCTTCGTAAATTTTGGATGACTATCACGGGCCATGGGCTTTTCAGAGGTACTTTGGAAGAGATATGTAAGCTGGGAGAGCCTTCCAGGAGCTCTTAGGAGGGCAGAACACAAAGAGCAAAATGACATTACTTCAAAGTGGAAGGCTTGATAAGGTTGTAATCCTAACAACACTAGTTGGAGATGGGGAACTGAAAAGGATGGATTTTAAAGTCCAGAAACTTGAGAACAAAAATCCTGAATTGTTCTGGAGAGACTGGTGTAGGAAAATGAATGCTTCATGGGAACAAGGAGGGAAACTAATTTAAGGAAATATGTACAAGTCTGATTTTTTCAGCTTCTAGGAATAATTCCTTATGTGAAGGCAAGAACAGTATTTTTTTTATTATTTTTTTTAATTGTGTGTAGGTCTGTTTGCATAAGTTAGTATAAACAACAACCTGTCCCTTACAAAGTCCATCCAGAGCTGGGATTTCTGGGAAAAAGTGCATTTATTCTAAACTTTCACTGTAGATACTCATCTAAATTTGGGTATCACCAGTAGTGTTCTGGTAGCTTGGCGAGCGGGTTGTATGAGCTTGTTTCTGTTGAGAGCTAGCTCTAATTAAGAGGAGGTCTATGCACAGCAATGCACTGGAGAAGCCAAGGACTAAAATAGCATGACTGTGATAGAGGGAAACTTGAAGAATGCTAGGCCTGTTTGGCTGGATACCAACAGAGCAGTTCTGTGAATGTGTGGAGGAGAAGCTTGGACAGGCTGATGGTGTCTGAAATGTTAAATCATCTCAGAAAACCCTCAAGTGAGAGTTAGAGCCAAAGCCAAATGTAGCCAACCGGGAGAAGAAAAGCATTGGTTTTTAATCAGAATTTGAACCTATTTACTAAAAATGCATACATCTGTGAAATTCTAGCAGGTTATTTTCCTTAGTAAGTAAATTTCCCTGACAATATTTGATTGGTCTTTTTTTTCTTGGTTTGGTCCTTGATTCTAAGAGTGTAAAGCACATGCAAAACAAGCAAACCAACCAAACAAATGAGGAAGAAAACCAACAACAAACAACAACATAAAAAAAAAAAAACCTCTTCCATTCAGATATACGTTTAACTAAGGCAATGGAAGGTCATGACTACACCTATTACCAATAAAAATGTTTTACTAAAACTACTAATGAATGGATCAGTTGTATTTACCATACTGTGTGTAAAGGTCATGAGAAGGTACAGAAAATAAAAGAGAGATGGAAACAGTGTCCCACTCAAGAGAAGAGCTCTTTGCAAACAAAATTAGGTTGTGATGTAGGCCCAAAAGAGTAGATTGAAAGTTGGAGCAACTGAAGGACTCAATTAGAGATGGACTAATTTGGATATTTAAAGGCTGGAGAAACTATGCCCTTAGTGAGGTTATCAGTGTTACTGTTCTCTGTTTTGTTGAAGGGTAATCTTTCCCTCAAAACATAGAATCCCTAAGCCAGTGTGACAGATACTGAAACTCATGCAGTGGTTTTCATGCTCTTATAGCTGCTCATTGTAGTGATTTAATTGAATTAATTAAGCCAGAACAGTAGTTGAGCTCTGAATAAGTTATCAAAACAGAGTTAAGAGAAGAACCAAAAAAGTGTATCTCTCAGATTTTGCCTTTCATGTGGGAAACCTCTTTGTCCTCCTGTGGTCATCCCCTTTAACAATCTGAATGTTGAACTGAAGTCCAGAAAGTAGTTGTGGTAGGCATCACAGGAGCCACTGTGGGTGCATATGGTGTGGGACCGAACCTAGAGGCAGGCTTCTCAGCCAAGACTTCTGTAAGGAGTGATAAAATAAGACGTGGTACCACATAGTGGGACAGGTGGCCTGCCAGGAATGGGCTTTCTCATGAGTAAATGATGTATAAAGTTCTATTCAGAGGCTTGTAGGGCTAATCATTAATTACATGCATGGTTGATCAACCGTAGCTTGGTAGGATCTATATCAAAGAGGATAAAAAGTTAAAGTCCTGCAGGAAACCTTCATATTTTTTCTTATAGTGGTTTGAAGCTGAATTTTTGTCAAAACATTTTAAACTTATAACATTAATGCTGCTTCTAACATATTTTGCTTATTGTGTTTTGTTTAATTTTTATTATTTTCCTAGAAGATTGAAGTAAATTGTCAATTCTTTTCAATTAGAAATTGGTACCTTCAACAATTTGCCATAATGTGCTTTGGTTAGTTTCACACTTTTTTTTCTGGAAGAAGCACCAACTGTCCCATTTCAGTTGTAGTCCTGCTTCTCTTCCAACAAATAATACATTGTCAAGGAACAATATTGTCTCTTTATATATTATATATATAGAGAGACCCTATTGTCAAGGAACATGCACTAAAGAAAACCTGCCAGTTCATCTCTCATTAAATACATCTGTTTACCAGATAACAAATGTGTAACTAGATAGTCTTACCATTTTTTTCCCCACAAAATTACTTCATGAAATACTCCTAACTAGTCATGAAAATTCACTTGCCACTGACATACAGCTGCCCTCAAGGTGAGAGAGAACCTTGTAGTAGCACCTGTACTACAGTAAATAAATATAGCTAATGAATCGAAACTGTAGGTTTCGTCAGGCATAATGTAATTAGGTAAATTAGAATTTGGACTGGATCCTGAGAATAAATGCTATGTGCTATTAATGTTGAGAAGACTTCATCAAAAGCAGTAACAACAACAACAACAAAAGAAACAACACCACCAACAAGCAACCCAGGGCTCCCAGAAATGCAGTGCTGCCTCGCTCTTGCCCTGAGGTGCAGATTGAACACTATGTTGTGTCTCATCCAGTCTCTATTAAAGTTCATGGGGAAGAAAAATTCCCTGTTTTTAACAGGCTTTGAATCCCTCCCAGGGAGGCAATTGTCAGCCATCGGATCATCAGACTGCTTCCTGGTGCACCTGTGTTTTCCTTGGAGGACTCCCATCCAAACAGGGGAGGCACAATCCTGCTCAGCCCCATGAGATCCCAAAAGATCAAAGCCTGAGGCAGAGCAGCTATAGAGGCATGAATGGACGAGAGGAACCAGCCACAGTGCAATCACTGAGCAGGGCGATTTCCTCTGGGAAACCTTTTCAGTCATACGTGATAGCCATGAGGAAAACCGTGGCCAGGAAAAGAAACCGAGTGATGCTGGGCTGGATGCAGCCACACAGTGGTTAGGGGAAAGGACACACAGCTGTGTGCATGCTACTTGGGTTGCAAGATAAGGACCTTGCAGACTGGACGAGATCCATGGCATCAGCACAAAGGGCAGCCTGCTGACTTTCCTCCCTTTCTCCTGTAGATCCATATCTGTGAAGCACCAAGAAAGAGGTTTTCTTTGTGATGTCTTGAGTAAATTAAGATTAGTAGGATTAGTAGTTAGCTTCTACAAGTAACTGTAGGGTAAGAAAACTTGCTAAAATCCCTAATTCTCATAAAAACATATTTAAAAAATCTCTAATTACCATAAAGACGGCTGCTTGATATCAATCCCCTACCAAAGTACTGTCAATTTCTCTTAATCCTCCGGGGCTGTGGCTTTACTCATGATATAAAGATAATTGTGCTGTTCTTACAGGTCTACTCTCTTAAACCTTGTGATAGTCAACTGTGATAGTCAACTGTATTAAATCTTTCCGAACAGTTATGTGCCCAGAATACCTGCAGGTAATTAGGTCTTGTTTTTTAAGATCGGTATAAGAATAATTACTCTAGAGGCATTCATATTACTGGTCAACACACCTGCATCTTAAGAGAGAGTGGCACTAATTGTTAAGTGTTTTTCGGTTTTGTTTTTGTTTTTTTTGCCCTTGTGCAGCTTACATCAGCCTACTTTGCAAAATCTAAGATTAGTAAAGCAATTTAGCTTTTGTTTGGTGCTTTAGAGGCTGGAAACTGAGAGGATTTAAATTTTGATATGGGGGGTGGTAGGGAGCAGCCCTCCTTGTGCAGTCTAAAGTGAATTAAGATAAGGAGAAGTTGTGTTCACTGGAAATACCAATTTTTCTCTTGTTCTGTATCCAGTCTATATTATTGGTGATGAGTTTGCATAGTTCATACTACCTGGCATATTTGTTTCGGTATGCACTGGATTTTGTGGAGTATGGATTTGAAGTAAATTGTCAATAAGAAATACTGAACTATAGTGTTTTGATCACCAGTGAAGCCTTTTAATGCAGGAGGAAAATGACCTGTGTTGCCATCATTTTCAGTATGACTGTACTGGCTGAATTTTAATGTGAAAGAGGATAAAAATGCTATCAGAGATGCTTATAATATCGAGTACTAAATCATAACACTGAAAAACTACAGTTCTACAATATTTCTGAGAACTTTTTTCTTAAAGCCTCCAGGGCCCTGCTTTAATAACGAGGTTTATGTAATGATTTGTTTTGTTTCCGATGCACAAGGGTAGCATCACATATTATTCTAAAGAGTACAAAATTAGGAGCACATTAATTGTTTAAAATCCGTTTGAGCATAGGATCTACAAATGTAGAATTTTACCATTTTGTGCAAGGTGCTTTTCAGATTGGGGCTGTCAGCTAGGTAGTTCATCTGGAACATGCACACCTGGAAGTCCCTAAACTGCAGACAATTTTGTTAGAAAGTGAGCCTACAGCTGGAATGATTTTGCATTTACAGCTGTAGTCGTCCTTTCTTTAATTTACAATTAAGTACATTGTTCAAATAACAAAGCCTCTGATATGGCAAACGTCTCTAGCTGTAGCCAGTGTAGAAAAGGATAAAAATTGCAACTATTACCTTATGACTGTATTCTTTTATATTTCACTGTGAAGACCAAAAGCCAATTTAAGATTAATCCTCAAAACCATGGCCATTTTTTCTGAGCTTTGATTGCTGCCTGCTCTTTTGCTGATGGCTGCTATGTTCTTCTGGCAAGCGAGCAACAAGGAGGAAGGCTGCCCTGTTCCCTTTGTCCTAGCTGCTGTGCCATGCCCTGGGTGGCAGCTTTCAATGAAGGGCCCTTACCCCTTCCCAAAGCCGTACTGTGGAAGACTGAGGGGAGAGGACTGGGTGTGAGCACCTGATGGGCCACCGAGAAGTAGCATCTGGGGCTGGGAGGCGGCACAAGGCCGGTGTCGGAGCCATGGCAGAAAGGAGGGTGCCCAGCTGGGGCTTGTCCTGTATTTTCTGTAGATCCCATGAACCAGCAGCAGGAAGAGGGACCAGAATTATTGTTGCTGCAAGTAATTTCACGATCTTTGGTGTCAGATCAGCAAGTGACCGTACACACAGGAAAAAGCCTCACAGAGGCTGTTTTACTTCTCTTGTTGCAAGGCTCCAGGGGTGCTTGTTGCTGTTATTTCTTACTGGATGTGCAGATAGTTTCAAAAAGCCAATAACTGTCATAAGAAAGTGTGGCATTCTTCTGTTCAGTGTGTTTTTTTCAGAATTTTGCTTATCCATTTCTTGATTTGCTTACTCGTTTGTAGTAAAATAGCTAAAACTAATAGGTCAAATGTTTTCTAGGTAAGCACACTGTTTTCAAAGACCAGTAACTCACAGTATTTTCAATATAAGTATATGGGTTTGGAGTGATAATGGTTTCTATTATTTCTACATTTTGCCAACTGTTCCTCACAATCTTTCCAAAGCCCTTTTATAACAAAATCAGACCCTGTAATAGAAAATTTGCATGAAGCTCTAAGCTGTACCTTTCACTTACATTGTAGAAAGCACTTTACACTTCTTAGGAAATGAGAAAATGCAAAGTTTAGTCATTTAACAGGGATGCACTTTTATGATAGGAAGTGAAAATGGAACGAGGTATCCTAGAAACTGGAGAAGTATGTCATTGTACATCTCTGAAAGCTTCTTCGTTTCATGAGCAGCAGGTGAAGTTGCATGTTAAGGAGCGTGACTACCCACCCATACAATGCTTCACTTAAAAAGCTGTGATTTGTAGCTTACTCAGCCAGAAATTTCTTAAGACAAGGATAATCATTCTGAAAGGAAAGCACACAAAACCTGACCTACTAGCCTCTTTTTTTTTTTTTTTTTTTTTTTTTTTTTTTTTTTTTTTTAACCCTCCTGTCCTTTAAGCTTTAATCTCATGATTCATCCTGTGGAGGAAAAAAGAATTCTATCTCCTTTTCAGATAGTGTCATAATTTATTCTGAGTGCAGCAGGTACACACTGCTATATTTGCTGTAGTGCACTCAAGTCCACCCCCAAGGGACACAGATTGGAATGGAGAAAAGACTGTTGTTGCCACGCATGCTTTGGCCTTTGAGCTGCTTGAAGCCTATTGGAAAGAATCATGGGAAAGGCAGGCATGTGAGAACATTTCCATTTTTCCATGATAACTGTTATGTATATTTCCAACAGTTATCCCTGCAGCACCATGCCTGTGTAAGTTGAGGTGGGATAAGAGAATTGGCAAGAAGGAAATAATTTTGTTTTGGCAATTTTTCTGGCAAAGCTATCCTGCTGCACAATATCCGAAAGCTGTAGGGTGGTCAAGCACAGGGGTGGATGGTCTTTATTGTCACAAAATCATTGCTTCATTCCTCAGATATATTGATCTCCTGGAAAAGATACTCTTTCTTATGAATGAGTCCGTGGCAAATTTAGTTATAGAAGTATTTCAGTCCCGTTAGAAAAGGAAGGAAAAAGAAAATAAAGTGGAACTATGAACAGAGCTTCAATTTTAAATTGGAAGCTAAGAATGTGTTCCTTATAGAGCAGTCCAGCAAAAATGCTTATGTCTTACCTCATTGGTAGGTGTGGGTGAGATGAGGAATAAATATGTTGGTTTGCTTGAGTGCTTGGAACATATATAGGTTAGATGCAAAGTTACCAGTATTAGTGAACCTTCAGCACTCCTTTTATTGAAAGCACAGTGTGTTTGCTTTTTTTTTTTTTTTTTTGTGCATGTCATGTTGACACTATTCATAACTTCTCAACCTTAATATTTAGAAAATACAGGAAAAAAAAAAAAAAAAGAAATTTAATTAAAACAAAAGCACATGCATGGGACATAATCTGGATTCACAGTCCCTTGTGAATTGCAGGCAATTCACAAAAAATTGCAGGCAATTTTTTTTTATTTTTTTTTTAATATCAGAGAAAACAGTATCTTTCATCCTTGAAAGAGCAGATGCTTTCCCTTTTTGCTCCTCCACTCTCTCAGCATCTTGTGTCTATTTCTGAGACCACTTAACACTTTTTCTGATGTAGTAATAATGTTGATTAAGGGTGTCGTAGAAACCCCTAATACACTTGGAGTTTTACTGGAGGGAATAAATAAACCAAAAACTTGTTACTGTTTGACTGGGGAATGAGAATGCTTATAAAAGTATTCTGCCAGGGGAGAAGAATTTTTTTGCAGTGGAATAAACTCGATCAGTTGAAATTGTAATAGCCAAAATGAGAAATGAGCTTTTGATCGGAAATGTTGTGCTTTGTCATAAAGTTAATTTTGCTGTCCAGCTGAAAATGCTCCATCAATATTGTGCTAGCCACTTTATATTTTGCTAATAATAACAGTAAAAAATAAAATAAAAATCCATCATTTTTTTTTTTCTTCTGGTAAAATGTACACTGAATGAACATCATACCTTTATCAATTCCACCAGTACCTGAATTGTAACTGACAGTACATGGGGAGGGGGAGGAAAGTTCCAGAAAAAGAAAATCATTGCAATGCGATTTTACCGTGTTGATTTTTTTGTTGTTGTTTTTTTTAAGTATGTTACCTGTTTCTGTCCATACAAAAGTATGTAAAAGTTTAAAGAGTTTACAAAATGAGAAAGCATGTAAACCACCATGAAATGGTTCAGCCCATGTTACCTTAGTTAGTCCTGATCTGCAAACTACAATGTTTCGGTCCTGGGTCAGTCTCAACTTTGGCGGAAATTGGTAATTGTATAGTTGCTTCATGATGTGGCTAAATGTCCACTAGGGATTAAGTTGAGATCACAAATCTCTTAACTCATGACCTCAGAAAGACATGAACGTTGGCCTCTGGAGACAAAAGGTTAATACACAATCCCACTGCTGCCATCTTCCCACTGTGATTTTTGCCCTCAGTAAAATAAAGAAGTATAAGTAACTGTGTTTTTTTGTTGTTGTTGTTTTTGGTTTTTAACATAGATATATGTGAATACCTAGTAATTACATGGCAAAGAAAAATAAGTAAGTGTGTACCAAAAAGTTGTAATGGGAGAATAAGGAAAATTTATAAAGCTCAGTTACAGAAACACAAGACTTTTGAGTGTTTCTGACAATTCCATTTACTCAGATGAATCTCAGGAGATCCAGGCAGTGACAAGGTAACAAACAAACACACAAATTGTCTGAGACTTTAATACCGATCTTTTAAAACAGAACATGGTTTTTAAAGAATCCTCGTTCCTGACTTGTGGTATCAATAAGAGTTACTGATAAAATATGCTAAGTAGAGATGGTTCAAGTTATAAATTACATTTCCTTTTATGAAAGGTGGTGACCTGATGAATCAAAGCACAGCTGTGGAAATGACTAAGGTCTTTGCTAAAGTGAAGGTGATATTAGTGACCTTAAAAGTGAGCTAAACAAAAAGATTGAGAATTCTCACAGATGATGCAAGTTTAGTGTAGTTAGAAAAATATGTTGTGTTAATATTTATTTGAGAGAAAATATCACAGTATGAAATCTCTATTCAATCAGAAAAGAAGAGAGGAGAGGAAAAATTAGTTAATGCATTTCATTTTTCAGAAACTTTATTATGATTTCCTTCTTATAAAATTGCCATTTTAAAAAGCATTTTGGCTAGTATGTTCCATGCAGAATTGATGGCTACCCTAGTTTTGGAAGTGATTTTTTGTCAATTTTAGTGAGCAGAGTGCTAAACAAAAAGGATGATCTCCCAGGACCATTGGATTGGAGATTATGTAATGGTTCCTAAGGAAAGAGGTACCTCTTTAGAATTCAATCCTAAAATCAACAGGGGTGCTTTCATGCAGCACGTGTTTTCCAGGGTGCAGAGATACCACCCAAGACCACTCTTGTATCTGCATGTCAATGTGTGCCATCCTGGGTGGGTAGGCCTCTAGAGAGTGATGGATGAAATGAGCCTGATCTCATCCCAGGGCTGGTCCAGTTGCAGAGCAGGGAAGTGTTGTTCCTTGGTTGGTGTGAGGTAAGCCTGCAATTTAAATCAAAGCAATGGGCATGCCTCTGATTTTTGCATTTAAAATGGCTGTCATGAGAAAGACTGCTGTGAATAGTATAGGAGGTTTAAGGTAGCTATTTAAGACTTTTATGTAGTTAGGTTGAACGAGCTCTTTTGTTGTTTAATAATGTTACTAATCTTGCAAGTGACTTTTTTTTTTTTTTTTTTTTTTTTTTAATAAGCATGATTAGCAATTTGAACCTTAATTTACAATTTAGGAATTTAATGTGTCTCTCATACTAGCGGAGAAAATAACTTCATTAAATATGAAGAGATCTTCTTGAAACGTTCAAAACATAATGACTGTGTTTCTAGGGTCTTTAGGACATTTGCCAAACCAAAGCACTTCATCAAATCTGATTGCCATGGAAAGCAAGATCACAGACGTTTCATATTTAATGTGCAGGCTTTTGTATCAGTTTTAAATATACCTTTTTTATTAAAAAGTCCATTGAGATAATAATTTGTTTTCCTGTCAAGCACTGAAAAACTGTCTGAATGAATGGTAAATTCTCTACCAAGGAAGCCGTGCTTTGTTTTCCCAAGGCTGTATGTTCATTTAAAGTTATGAATTTTCAAGAAATCCCATATGGTTACACTTCCATTTTCTTAATGGAGGACAGAACCATTATTTCCTTGTAAAAATGAGATGAGCC
Organism: Netta rufina; assembly: GCF_964035555.1. Classification (NCBI taxonomy): domain Eukaryota; kingdom Metazoa; phylum Chordata; class Aves; order Anseriformes; family Anatidae; genus Netta; species Netta rufina. The sequence goes on from NC_140123.1 coordinate 105,297,807, forward strand.
TTGAGCAAGCTTGTTAGTTTTACTAACAAGTCCATTTTGTTAATTTTTTTTTTTGACAGCACGTTCTCTCAAGATTGTGGGAATAAATCAATGCAGAATGGATAGAGAGGTATCGGGCCTCGACAGGAAAGCATTTTACCACATGATTAAGGCTGTTCTTGCATACCAGAATGTTTCACATCCACCCCCTGCTTAATTTCAGGTCTATGATTTAATCTTTTGAAGTTCAGCATATGGTTATTCTTCCTAATTGGGGCTCTAGCTGAAGCATCTGATATATACATTTTGGCATTCTTTCATTTCCCTACGATGCTCCGTTTCTGATAATGTACATTTTTCCAGCACCTCTGTAGTTTGTGCCTACCATGTAGAGCTTAGGGATATGGTTTAGTGGAGGGCTGTTAGCGTTAGGTTGGAGGTTGGACTCGATGACCTTGAGGTCTCTTCCAACCTAGAAATTCTGTGATTCTGTGATTCTGTGATTCTGTACCATGTTCATAGATCCTACCACCCTTTGTATGCTCTTTACTTTGTATGACAACTGAAAGGATAACTTTTGAGGCAGCATTCACATGAAAATGGCAGTTTCAGCACATATCTTTATTTTAACATGAGTTACACTGCTGTATACCATAGACAGTACTTCGTAACATCAAAAGTTTAGAAAAGGATATTTATAAGGTAGGATGCAGATTCTATTATTTTAATGAGATACTACTCCTCTGCTATGTAAAGCTGACATGAATATTTATGAACCAGACACAAAATCTACTTGCCCACCTTTCATTATGTTGATGAAATTGTAATGAGATTTTACTCGCCTGTCAAAAAGTTGCCTCCCTTGGATGAATTAGCAAAGAGAATTTTTGCAGCACAGTTTTGCACAGTTTCTTGTCTGAGTTTTCTTTCTGAGTAAGAAACTCTCGATTTGCTACCAAGACTAAGGAATGTTTTGTAGTTGAAAAGATCCACTGTAGTTGCTGTACCCTATCTGGAAGATAGGTGACAAGAAGAAAATGCATTTCAGACTGCACGATGCAGATGCCACGAGCGCGTTGAGCTCCAGTCTCATCTCTTGCCTGAGGCTTATTAAGCCAGAAGCACAGTGCTGGCGCCCGCTCTTTAGGCAGGGCGGGTGTTGTCCTGATGCATCAGGGCAGCCCACGGCATGGCAGACCCTGTGGGTGATAAATGTCCAAAGCCCTCCAGGCTGACTACACATTTTTCATCATTAATCCGGCCTATTGTGAGCTGGTCACTCACATTGATTCCAACTAGAGGGCATCATCTGCCGTTAAGAGGGTGATGACTCGCTAAAAATGAAGGCCTGAAACTAATCAAATATAGTTAGAGCCTTTGCTGGCAGCTTGCTTGGATAGCTGTAGGGCACTAATAGAAAAGCGGCAGACGTGGGCAGATCCCTTCAGGCCCTGTGCGGCTTTGTATAGGAATGCACTGGTTTCCTTTGAAAGCATGTCATGTTATTAGAGCTATTATTGAATCAAGCTCTCTTATGAGAAATTCTTCTCTTTTCACATTTTTTCTGGATGTTTTGTAATTAAAGCCAGAAAGAGGGGTGAATTTGGAACCACAATGTAGCACCCGCCCTGTCAAGACAAGAGCGTGCTAAATGATCCTGCTACAAAGAGAAAAGAATTCCCTCTGCAGAGATTTTTGTCTGCCTGTCTAAATCATCTGCATGTCCCTGTCTTTCTACTTAGCTACTTATTTATCTATTTATCTAAGGGCTTTGCAGTTTTTGTTTAAACGTACCACAAATGCCTGGCTCAATGCCTTAATCAGTGTTTGTCTTTGAGTAGTTTTAATTTGTTTGTACAGAATAAGTCTAGCTGAGAAGTAAAGACTGGGGATCTGTGTAAATCATAGCCTGGAGTACAGATACAGAGTTATTGTGTTTGTAGGCAACTGTCGTCTCTGCTGCAAGAGGAGGAGGGTTTCCCCCCTCACTTTTACCCTCTTCGCCTCACTGAGCGTGTCCCATGTCTAAAAGTTCACATCATCACTGGAGCTTCCCCCCAAGGACTTACCCATGCTGGAGAGGTCCCTTTTCAAAAATTTACTCATTGCTGGCAAAAGGCTTTTGAGGAGCCCATGCTGCTGGAGAGACCCACCCCTCCCACGATGTTTTTTTCTGGGATCATCCTACCGAGAGTTCATGTTGAAGAGTGTCAGCATTTTTAATTGGTGGCTCACAGAGCTCTCTTCTTGTTAAGTGCTTTGCCCCCAGTTAAAGGTTGATAAACATGGCAGGCAGCGTTCTACTTTGTTTTTATTATGAGATGTGCAAATGATGCCTAGTGGCAACTTTTCAGAAGGTGAAACTTGCTCTTTTAGAGCCTTATTTAGTCCTCTTATGAACAAGTTCAGCTTCCAGGTCATGCTTTCTTAGAAAGCTGTTTATGCTACAGGAGTAACCGCTTTATGCTGGGGAGAACTGCTGAGAGTGCCAGACTGAGCCATTCATTTAGGCATAATACATTGATGAAGTGGCTTACTAGAAGAAAAAAAAGAAAACAAAACACGAAACAGACCAAACAACAACAAAAAAAAGCCACAAAACCAAGGCTAGGATTTTGCAAAAACTGGGGCAGCTGCTGATTGGAACAGGGGTGAGAGGAAATTCCCTGCTGCAGACTTGCTTCCACTCAGACAACCTCACTGAAAGGAAGCTAATTCAGAAGCACTGAAACCACTTTGTGACTGGCATCGGTGCATGCTGTGTAGGAGCCATCAGGGAATTTGCTTCACAAATGCACTCTCTACAGCTGTAAGCTAAGACATGAATGTAGACTCAACCTAAGGGTCAGATTTGTGAAAGGATAAGAGTGACTTTGGTAGCCAACACCCACTGAATTCATCTAGGCTGCAAACTTTTTCTGCTAACCCAGAGGTTTCAGAGCCTTTACCTATGCTGCTGTTGTGGTGAGTAACTTCATAGATCTGAAGCAACGTAGAATGAAAATACCCTCCATGAAGACTTTATAGTATTTGTGGTTTTTATCTAGAAAAAAGAAAGATCATTCAATTAGTTATGGGATGATTCACATAAAAAATTAATAGCACATTGTTCTGTACTTTCTTGGATTGTTTAGTTTTGTATGGTGGCCATTCAGTGAATCTAATATTTGAATAAAAAAGGTAAGACTATTTTGTTGTTGGACATCAATTTCAGCAATCCGTATCTTTTCAGAATCCCAGGCATTTTGTATGGAAATACTCGTTGGCATAACAGATATTCTGATAAGCCATATAGTGACATTCCCAGATATTCCAGGATATATTTAATTTTCCTCTGTCAAATCCAGCTACACTGTAGACCAGAACAAAGAATATTTGTGTTCATACAGTTGTTTGCTTTTTTTTAAAAAACCACTTTCTTGGGTTTAGTGTCTTTGTGCATATTGTTCCAGCATTGTAGATTGTTTTTTAACGTAGTTTATGGCATCTTGGTAATTTAATGGAGAGAATGTTATATGTATTTCTTGTCTATTCAGCATCTTTAATAAAGTGAGCTATTTTAATTTTTCCTCCTCACAAGTAAATGAATGAAATATTGCTTTGCTCATGCATGCAGAAGCTGAAGAAGGATTTTACAAATAATATCAAAGAGGAGAGTAATCAACCAACTGTGAAATTACTGATCATCTGGATTTTCCCTCTAGTTTTGACTGCATATAGTGAACTGGAATGAATGCATTTTCAGCATATACAGCACTTCTACTTCATAGCAGTTTATACCAATTTGCTTCTCTTGATTACATGTCCATCTTACTAGAGATGTACTGTACTAGGTGGTTTGTAGCATATTTTCTGGTGAGCCTTCAGGAGAGGTTATATGGGGCTGGAGAGAGGGCAAAAGCCTTGTTAATGTGTATTTGCCCTTAATGTCCTTAAGAAAAACACTCTGAGGAAAGATTTTCCTTCTAAAAATGGAAATATCCGTTCTCCATACTGTTTTAATGTAAACAGACACTACAAAACTGATGTATTAAAATCCTTTTTGCACTTGCAGTTGCGTATAATGAATTGAAATGATCTTTTTTGTTGAGTGCTGAGGATTTCAGGAGTGATTTAAACATTAACTTCAGTTGCTGGGAAGGAATGAGCTTAGTTATCTAAGGAAGTCTGAGGTACTGCTAGTTGATCAGATAAGCAGAGCTGAGCCTTTTTTTATGGAGTCAGGCTTTAGGAAGTTATAAATAAGGGAGCCTCAAGACCGATCCATTGTCATGCTTGTTGCAGTCTTCAGCTGCCCTGCATTACCTATGTAAAAGGGTGATTGACATCATATATGATGAAAGTAAAGCTTATTGATATATCTGTGACCCTGCGACAACAAAGACTTCAAGGCTTTAAAAAATAAAGATTTCTAGAGTGAGTTTGGCATGTTTATAATAAAATGGGTGAGATACTGTGCTGTGGTCTCAGTCCATCATCGACTTTGAAAACAAAGAAGCAAAGCCCTTAAGGGGAGGTTAACATTGTGAAGGCTGGGAGCTGCATTCACAGTAAGTAGAGGCTGTACAGTTTCTGTAGGGGTAAAGCTGCTTTAAAAGGCCCCTGTTGCTGGGGGCTAGAAAAGAGTACTGGGGGCTTGTCTGGTTGGTTGCTTACTTTTTGCTGGCTGACTTCAGCAGTTCAGAGCACAGCTTCACCACATCCCCAAACAAGTCCACTGGCATAACTGGAGGGGCCAGGGAACTGCAGGCCAGGTGACAGGAGGACATTGCTGGTGGAGGGTGTAATGGGAACTTTGTAAACTGGCATTGCAGGCGGAGAAAACTTAAGGTCAAATTACACCCCAATATACTTGAAGTTAAGTATGTGCTCAAATATTTTGCTGTTCTGGAGTCTGTATTGAGTAACTTAGTACACACTCCTGCTTGAAACAGTAAAGAAGTGAGGACTGTAGTGCCAGAACTCTTTATTTTTTTAATGCTGTGTTTGTTTTGGAACACGTTTAAATTAAATTTGTAAGTGAAGTTGGGTTAAATGTTATTTATTTGAAGCATTATAACCTCTTTTAACAAGCCTTAGCTTTCTGTGCCTTAGTTTCTGTGCTTCTTAGTTTCTGTGTCCTTTCCAGACACACAGTGGCTTTTCCTTTGGCCCTCTGCAATCCTCTCTTCTTGTTTGTTTTGTATGCATGAACAGAGGTTGTATAAGCACAGGGGTTATTACATGCTTGTATAAATTAACTGTGTCTGGTTCTGTGATGCTCTTGGACCCATCTTTTGTGGAGGAGGGAAGAGAGATTTTGCAGTGCCCCAGTGACACTTAGAGGCTGTGACAGGCCTCGGGGCTTCACCCATACGGTGAAGCCCCGTATGCAGTGCCCCCAGCAGGTTGCCCCAGCTGCTCCCCGGTACTTGCTGATGGGGGGGGAGAGGGGTGTGTCTGCTTGGAGAACTGGTGGAACTGTTCCTGTGATGAGGTGCCAACATATCTGAGGCAAAATGAGCTGCATTAGCTTGAATGGTTTAGATCTTTGCTAGGGTGACTTAATTGGACTGAAATCACTCAGAGAACCCATGATGCAGGTAGTACCACCAGAGCAAGAAAATTGGAGCTGTATAGCAGGTTGCAACTGCAACCAGCCTGCATCTTTTAGCAGGAAGAGAGGTGAGAAGAACCACTAAAGTCATCTCTAAGTGCTGTTCAGTGCACTGGAAGTGTTGGGCGTTAGAGACACACATTTAACACACATTTTGTTCTTTTCTTGTAAAAGAACAGTGTTCTGTGGTGAAGGAAATAACTTTTTAACTGTAGCATCTGTCATGTGTTCTTTGTAATGGAACCACAGCTTTATTTCCCTTGCATTTGCCCCAACTATGAGTGTTGCAAGGTAATGAGGACACATCCGCCACTTTGTTCAGCTGAAACAACCTTTTCAGGAAAGAAAACGTGACTGCTATGTAGTGTAATTAGTCAGATTAGTGGGCATGAAGGTGGGGATGTGCCAGGACCTCATGCCAGCAGTTGTTTTGCATGATCTTCATAATCTTCATATTAGAGGAAACATTTTTCCTGTCGTTGAGGTGTAGACAGAGAGATGCTTTGGATGTATTAGAAATAGTGGCTCTAGAGGAAATGGCAGATTTCCTTCTGGCTGTATACATGCATCACATTATAGGAACAGCTAGGAACAGCTAGATTTGCTCAGAAACTCACTTCTCAGGGACCTAGCCAATTTATCACCAAAGAAACAGGGAAAAATTAAAATTACCTTTTGTCCCATGTATCATCAGCATGATGATGCCTGAATTTTGAGAAGTCCCATCTGCACAAAAAATGTTAATATGTCATGCAAATTTGTTGTGTTTTAATCTTTTTTGGTGTGTCTGCAGTAGAACAACAAAAGGCGGTAATGGAAAGCAGCAGTTCCTAGAGCTGTGACTGAAAGGATGTAATAATTTTCCATTGTGTCAGCAAACATTGTGTCATAACAAGTGTTTTAATTATGTTTTTAGATGTTCAGCAGGTAGATATTAGTTGTGTTAAAATTGTTATCTTTCAAACTGTGTCTTTTTATGACCTTAGCATTCAGTATCTGGATGTACGCCCAAGGTCACGCATCTTGTAAAGTTTATGTGCATCTTGACGTGGCTGTGAAGAATGAAAGGTCAGTACGTGCTTGCAACTCTCCAGTATGCATATAGTGTGGCTGCTGGAGCCAAAATCTTGGTGTCTCAAATAAAATTTTGTTAAGAGTATCACAGAGAAAGGAAATGTTTGGCAGCAGCATGTTTAGGCTCTGCAATGAACAGTGTATTTTGCAGGTGTGGAAATTCAGAGTCCTACCATCTTTAGCACGTGATCCCCCGGAGGTGTAAGGGTGATAAATGTTCCCATCAGATTTTCAGAAGACTTCCAAGTGTGTTTCATGTTCGTATTGATCAGAAACATGCCAGGACTGGGTGAAATTTTGTGTCACACAAGGTGCCTTTTTCAAGTATCTGTTCTTCCATCACAGCTTTGCTTAGTGACAGTGGTTAATTAGAAGCTGTAAGGAAACATGAGCCTTGGTGTCTTGCAAGCTCGACAGTTCTTGTGTTGCTGGTTTTTCCCCCACTAGAGATTAGATTTTCAAAACTTGTGTGCCTCTTTGCATTATTTAGCTGGCTGGCACCGGCGTAACATATTTAGGGGAGGAACTCTGCTTGTGCACATAAGCCTGAGGACCAACACCTGCACCTCCATATCCTTCCTGGTCTTGAGCCATGCCAAGCATTGATAAGTAACTTGAAAGCAGGCAAGCAGAGGTGCAGGGCAGAATTTAGTCATTTAGACAAGAATAAAATAAAATGTTTCACATTAAAGAAAAGAAGCGTGTTTTTTTTTGTTTTTTTTTTTTTTTTTTTTTTTTCTTTTTCCATTTCTTTCGTTTTTCTGTGTTACTGGAATCTGTCTCAGACCTGGCTATTTTATTTTATTTTACTTATTTATTTATTTTTACGAGAGGTACCTCCTTTTGGGGTTACTCTTAATTTAAGTCTTAAGGCTGACTTAATGCATTACTAAAAAGAATCATCTTGAAGCAAGGCTACACAAAGTTCTCAGAATTGTCTAATCTTTTGGGGAAACCTCAAGTTTTGCATGGCTTAATTGAGACATCTCTAAAGTATGTGGTTTGCAAAAGGCAGACAATCAGTACTACAGGAAAACTATGTATTTTGAAGAAAGAAAAAAAAAAAAGGAGAATATCATCTGGGGGATCCTAAGGTAAAAGCGATCACAATCACTGGTAAATTAAAAAAATAATGATTTGCAATATGAACCATGTTGTTAAAGATGGAATCCTGTTATTCTTGCCAATGGTTGAAATTTATCCTTCTGTAAAAAGCCTGCCCTTGGCCCATGCTGTGCTGTATTTCCACTTGAATGGAGACTTCAAGTGGGACTTAGTGGCGGGTACAATTTGGGCAGTCCTTCTTCAGGTTTGACCTGAGTAGGAGCAACAGGAAGAGCTGCATAACATAGCACCAAAACAGAAATTTAATCCACAGAAGGAACCCACGTTGTCTTTTGTGGCCAATGTAAATAAGGAAATTAATATGAATGCAGTGTGCTTTTCCAAATACTGTTAGACTCAGATGCATGCAAATGCCTTGTGATTAAAATGATTGTTATCTCCAGTTATAAGAATAAAGCAGTAATAAAATGATTTTTAATGCACACCAAGGTTATTGCATACTTACGGCAAGATATTTGGTTACAAATAAAGTCCACATATTCTTTGTGTGCATGTTCCTTAAATGTGCAGCCAAAGAAATCTGTTTTCTATTGATCAGAAAATGTTACCATCCAATTAGAAATAACTTGAACTTGATCTTTGTGCAATAAGCGTTCTTAATTGGATACATGTCCATGGTACAAGACGCACCACGCAGCAAACATCCGGCATGTTAGCAGATGACAGGCCGAGCAGTGAGTTCATCTGAGGAGTGACCTCTCCTTTCCTCCTACAAGGAGGCACTCAGGAAGGCAGCCAGGGGATTCTGCCCACACCCTGCATGGGGCTGCAAAACGGCCACGTTTGGTTTCCTTGTTACTCACTGCGGGCAGATGGACGTTTGCAGGCACTCTGGAACCAGTCTGTGATTGCACTTGGGGGCACTTTTGTCAGAACTATTGTATTTAAAATGACTTTGGTGTTGCACATAGTGTATGAGTAATCAAATAGTCTGACCAGTTTTTAGCAATCCGACATGGACATTGAGGTGTGTGGCTGTATGCCTGGGAATTTCCCTCTTCAGTACATTGTTTAACGCCTTCTTGTTGCCCCTGACCTGCTAAACAGTCCACTCATGAGAGCCTATTAGTCCTGACCTAATTAATATTAATGGGCTGAAGCTACTTATAATTTGGGTTTAAACAGGCAATCAATCTTATATTTCTTCTGAATGGCGCAGGCCTCACTGCTTTGTGCCCTGCCCTATGTCAGTATCCTCAGTCACCTGGAATTACTGTTGCATTTAAAAATAAATACCTGCAATGTTTGCCAGTACATAGTTCTAGAAGTACGTAGAAATTTGTAATGGTGTTGAAAAGCACTGGCTATCCTTGTAAAGGAAGGTCAAAAGGCAAATATATTTTTTTATTATTTTATTTATACATGTATTTATACATATATATATATATATATATATATATATATATATATATATAACAAATCTGGCACTTGTTAAGTTTGAAAACAAAGTTGGTAAGATGTCATGCTTCGAGGCAGCGATATCATCTTATGGCAGTCCTGTTCATTTTGGAGTTGGGGCATTCGCTTGAGACTTGAAGCTTTGCTTATAGTACCCCATTCAATAGATAAATAATCAAATATTTAGTTTTGAGTGAGAACTGGAGAACTGAGAAGCTATGCAGTATCAAGTCATGAAGAGAAATACATTACACTGTTTTGTCATTCTGGTTGGTGTCATGCCACTACTTCCTAATGGATAATGATTGCATAAGCAATACTTGGTGGGCACCCTGTCAGCTTCTAGTGTCTTTTTACATCTCAAGTGAAGAACAGAAGGTAAAATATTTTTTAGCTGCAAAATACTAATTGAAGTTGATTGATTCTCCATCGCCTGACATCCCCATCATAACAGTCTCTTTGCAATTTGAGCATTGTAGGATATAACCTCTTGTTTAGTCCCATACAATCTAAAAGAATGGCAAAGAATTTTTGTTCACCATAAAATTCTAAATTTTGGTTAATATAACAGAATTCTATTATTCTGTATTCTGTTATTAGATACCAAAAAAAACACAACCAAACTTGTTCCACTAGTTGTGCTTAGGGTGTTTAATAATAGAACACATCTGCAAGATTTGAAAAAATCTGCACTGTTTTTTCAGTTGTTGAGAATTCCGATAAAGTACTAAAATTTTCATTTTTGTTCTCTTCAGACATCATGGCAAAAGCTGCATCAGTAGAAAATACATTTGAATTAGTAAACAGTAATAAAATGATAGTTTAGAGATATTTTTTAACGTGGTTATTCCTTCAATGGGATAGTATTTTAATTTACTATAGAAAATACCCTAACACTATAGGATTTCTGTTTTTCTTTAAATACATTATGTTTTAAAAGCATCTCACTCCATCATCATGTTCTTTTAAATATAATGTAGTTCTTGTATAATGCATTGTATCATCAGATATTCTACATGGTATTCTAGAGTGTATGCTATTTATATATCACAACCACTTATTCATGTAAGCGATGCATTAGAATAATTTTCCTGAATACAATACATGATTAAAGGACAATGTCAAAGTAATTTTTCAAATAATTTTCCCCTTTCCCTGTTGTTTATAATAGCTTTTTGGACGAGTAATACTTCAGGTATATTCATCTGAAATCAAGTAATGTCTCAGAACATTTTCTAACTTGCCTCAGCTAATTTTGGTAAGCTAATGAAGAGAGATTAATATCTGCTTCACTATTAAGACATTAATGAATTTTAAGTCCTGAGCACCCAACTTAGCCATTCATCTGTCCTAAGAGACAAATTATTGCATAACTTTCAATAATGCTCCAGAGTTTTATTACATCTATAATGAGAATACTTGTTTAAACAGCATCATTTTTATTTTAAATGGCTAAGGGGCATAAGCCAGGTGAAGTATAAATAACGCTGTAACTTGACTGATGAGGAAGTTCTTAACATATTTCAATAAATGTCTCAAGTCACGTTCAGAGCAAAAGCCTACACCTACGCTTGTGTCCTGACAGAAAGGGAGCAGGGACTAAAACTTTTAAGTTATACTTTGAGGAGTTTCGCCTCCTTCCTGTACTTTTTTGTTGTTGTTGTTGTTGTTTTTATAACTAGTGTGAAAAAGTGGTTTGTCAACCCGTTAGAAAATGCTGAACTGTTTTACCCAAAATGAAAGGCCTATTTTTCAAAGGTTCCTTCACTCTAGACCTTTGGCTACCTCTGGCTTCTAAGTAGCATGTCTTCTATAGGCATTTTGCTATGAGGGATGCTTTTAAGGAGTTGCACTCCTGAGAGATGTTTGTGTATCTTGAAGATGTCACCACTGGGTAAATGTACAGAGATTGGAGCCAGAAGTGGGCTTTATGTTTTATAGATGTGTGCAGTCTTTTACATGAAGGATCTTGATCCTTGATGGGTGCCTCTAAGCTGTTGCCACCGTAGTAGTAAGCTGTTCCTGCAGATTCTGTAGAAACATTCACAGAATTTCTCTGCGAGTTGCAGAAAGCCTGCTTGGGTCTATTTCTCTCTTCTAACATCCTCTGTGCCAAGAGGGAGGGGTGGGGATTTGCAAATGGTATTGGATTAATTGTGGATGGATTCATGTGGCTGGGATTACATAGTTGATATCTGTATTTTGCTCCTTCTATTGAGATCCTTGGGCTTAGGTTTTTCTCTCTCTGCCTCATACTCATTTTATGTGGCTCAGGGTTCAGAGAAGTTTTATTCAAGAAAATCTGGATTGTTCATCTATTTCTGTAATGTAGTTCCACTTACTACATCAACATTATTTTGCTGTTTTCACTGATTGGTTTTCCTTCTCGATTTTTTCTTTTTCTTCTTCATTATTTAGCTGGGTATTGCAGAACTCAAGCGTATTTTGCTCAAAACTTAATCAGCTGTAGAATTGGCACCAATCTCATTGATAAATCAGTTGAGTCCCTATTTATTTCCTTATTCTAAATATGAGGGTCCATTGCACTCTGTAGACATCTGGTGTTTTGGGCACTTAAAGCTGCAGATCCTGGACAAGTCTGTTCTTTCTGTTTAAATATGCATGATCTGTTGTTTAGGTAATCCACCCTGTCAAAACAGCATCAACCATAATACATCGCTGACCTTCTCTTTTAGAGAGGACTGGAAAAGTCTGCTCACGCTTGCAACTACATTGGTTGTGTAACAGTTTTTATATACTCCCATCTGTGAAGCATCATGAAGTATAAAGGCTGTTGCATTGTAACATTTGTTATAGGTAGCTTCACTTATTCATACTTTTTATTTATTTGGCCCCAGACAGGATATGACATTAATCTTTTACAATGCAATCTTGATCCTAGGGATAAGGGAAGGCAATGAGATAATTTGGCAAGCTGTAGGCCTTACCTTGCAGCTTGTGCAAAATATATCATGACAGAAGTACTGGTACTTGGACTCCCTCCTGACCTTCAGTCAGGAGGAACTGCAAGAGCCTGAAGTCTTTGTAGACGTGGTTTGGCTTTTGGTGTCGAGGGAAGCATCTCTGTGCCTCCAGTGGCCCCTGGAGATTGCTCTGGCAGACAGCAAAGAGCTGTGCTCCACTCGTGTGCTTCCTCAGCAGCTGAGAAGCGCTGCAAGTGTGTGGCAAATGGCTCGTGTGGCAAGCTGTGTGCTGCACCGAGATGATCCTCAGCCGGCCAGCTCAAGTAGTTTAATGACTGAATTGCTGCTGGACTCTCAAGAAGCAGAAGCCTCTTGGGATGGCATTTCACACAATTTGTATTACATGCAAAAAAGGCTCTGGGTTTACAGTCAAACTGTGGCAGTTTACCTGCCATGTTAACATACCCCTTTCAGCGAAAATTACAGCCTGTGTCAAATGAAATGAATAATGTCTTTTGATTTGATGCATTTTTTTTTTTTCTTGTGGACAAGCGAAAGTTGAAAGTGGTTTCTAAAGGGTCTTCTAAAATCACTCATTTGCTATCTCTGCAACAATTTTGAGTTATAAGACTTGACCTTGCCTCGACTTGATATGTTTATGGATTTCTCTGCTGTAATTATGGGAGATGCCTTGCAGAATCTGTAAAATTACAATTGTGTAGAAGCTTTTCAATTTGTTTTTCTAAAGAAGATTGACTACACTCATTTTGTTGTTTTTGTTTGTTTTTAACTCTACAATGGGAAGTCTTGCTATAATGACAGATATGATTTAAAAGGGACAGGCTTGTCTTCCTGCTGATAGATGTATTTTTTTAATAGGCACTTAATCCTTGTGAAAGGTGCCGGATTGTGACAGCATTCGAAGATGAATTCCCGCATTTTTCTGCTGAAGTTGTACAGCAGAAGACAGTGGCAGGGCACACTTCTTACAAACGTCTGAACCCTGACCTAGAGAGATCACCTTTCGAGATGAGTCTCCGTGCCCATTCAATCCTTGACCTCCCTGCCAGGAGTCTATCAAAGTTGCCAATTTATGATGTGGACCCTGGGCTGAGAGTACCAGCTCATTTCGAGTTGACTACCAAACCAGCTGTGAATGATGGCAACTCGATAATGACCTGGAGGTGGTTTCAAGCCAGTGGTCACTGGGGAAAGGCTTCCATCCTATTACAGATCTTTTGAGCCATGTAGCTTGCAGAGCAGATGCTCTTCTTCATTGTTGGAAGGTTTGGGCTTTTTAATTTTTATCCATATTCTGTGTTTATTTTCTTAAGGTCTTCCATGCATTTTTTTTTTTTTTTTTTATGTAGCTGAGTGTGGGGGGGAAATAAAAATTCTAAGGCTTGCTTTTACATCAGGAGTTTGAAAATTCAGTGTGTGTGCGCTGAAATCACAGAGAACTATATTTAGCTGTGGCAGGTGCATTGGCCTGTTTTTTTGTGATGAACACAGCGTTTGAACAGAGGAGGAAGGTTTGTTTCTCTGTGTTTCTTCCTTCTATGCACTGCCTTCTGTCCTTCGGATGTGGCAACAATGGCAGTGGCCATTCTGCAGCAGGTTCAGCAGAAACTCAGGGGTGCCTAAGCAGATGCTCCCCAACTTCTGCAAGGAAAAGATGGCGTGTCAAAAGTTTTTGTTTGTTTGTTGATTGTTTGTTTTTAAACCGGGGGAAAAAGTGTAGATGTATATAAATATATCTTTGTGTCAGTTGTAAGTATGTGCACCTATTTAGGTATCTTGTATATTCTGCAAATAATTTGATACATGCACTATAGGTTGATGACCCCTATTCTGCATCTTTGGTAGGCTTTATCCCTGTTGTTAGTAGGTAACAGGAAAAGTATCTTTGATCTCAGTGGCATTGATTCAATCCTTTGTCCTTGCTAATATTTTCAATAAGTTTCTTGGGCACACAGAAAAAAGAAAAAAAAAAAAAAGAAAGAAAAAAAAAGAACTTTGGAGTGATTATGCAGCCTATCTTTCTTATTTTATTATTAGCCTCCTTTTACATTAGGAGTAGTAAGAGCCAACTAATGCATTTTGTGAGATTTTTCTCCCTTATCTTTCCTTTAATAATTCATACAAACCGAGCCTTTTTTTTTTTTCTTTTTTTTTTGTACAAACGGTATGGTGTCAGAGCCCTTTTCCTCTTTCCCATTCTGAAGCATTTGAATAACACTGCTCATTTGGAACCTGTCTTAACCTCAGTAATATGCTTAGGCTGTTTGAATTCTTGTTCTTTTTCCTCTTTGTTATTCAATGTACAATTTGTTTAATATGGCTGTAGCCATGCATTTCCAGTCAACCTTGTATATAAATTCCATAATAAATTAAATAAAGCTCTGTATGGGTCAGCTTAGACTAGCCCGATTAAAAAATGATTTACTAAAGAGATAGAGGTAGCAGGATGGTAGAACGTGCTTCTAAATCAATTATGAGTCCATTCACTGTCGGCCTATTGTGTGTAATAGTGTATTAAAATGCATTCTATATTGTTAAAAAAAAAAATTGACTCTTTCATTGAAACTGAATTAGCATTTGCAAGCGCATAATAGTGTTTGGAAAGCTATAAACATTTAAATTCAATCCTTCATTGTAGGCTAAGTGTATACTGCTAGAATTGTAATATCCAGATAAGTCTTTATGTTGTGCTCATTGCATTATTATAGCAAGATGTTCACCATACAAAAGGTAAGATTGGGTCAACACTTGTGTTTATAAGCCCATAATTACAAGCGGAAGGCATTACCACTGGGCCGTAAAAGTAAAATTCACTTTGAACTGAAAATTAGTGTCTGTATATACATGCATTTCTGTGTATGTATATACGCACACGTATACATATATTTAAACTTCTGTTGGTAAATTTTTGAAAAATCCACTTAAAGAAAGTGTCCTAGTCTGAGTGCATTGGCTGGTCCTATAAAACAAAACCACAAAACCTTCTGGGCATTGTGGCAGAAAATCCACAGCCCTCATCTTCAGGTTCAGAATCTTCCTGCCTCCCAGCCGCCTGCTGAGGTCACACTGGGGTGCACCCTCAGTACCCCCTGGCCCCGAAGCCTCTCCTCTCTCTTTTCCTTGAAAAGGAGAAGAGGCACGGTGCAGCCAGCCAGGCTCTCCAGTCCCAGTGGGCTAGAAACGAAGGCTGCCCCTGCGCTTGCAGCTCAGCACAGAGCCTGTCACCTGAGAGCCGCTATCTTCCTTTCCCCACACCTCCTGTGGGATGTCATGGTCCCAGACAGGGGTTGCCCCCAAGGGATTTTGGTGGCGTTGGGTGGCCTGGCTGTAGTTACACGTGAATTCACATGCAGCAGACACCCACCACTCCAGTGCCCCCACGGCAGGAACGAGACTGCAGGGGACACAGGGGAGCTCCCTTCACCAGGAGCATTTCTCTCTGGGGACAAGTACTGTCTTTAGTGAGATTTGGTTTCTTCAAATTCAGCTAATTAACTTTTATGGAATAAATTCCAAAGGAGCCGAGACTACAGCTTTCCTCTCAGTTTTACTTACATGTCTACTTGTCTACTCTGTATTTTCTGTATGTTATAAATGAAGTCTCAACTCAGTCTGAATTCAGTAATATTCATAAAAGGAATATTCATAAAACTATAAAAGCCAAGTAAACAGCGCTGGGTGTGCGGGGAGTCTACATTCCACCAACACGCACACACGAACATCAAACATTCTAAATATACAGAACATTGCTTTACATACTAAACCTGAGTATGCCTATATATACGTACAATCACGAAAGGTAACAAACAATCCTTTAAGTTCCATGACTCAACAGTCTCCGTTTTCCATTCCTTTTCTTGATTACAAACAAGTCTCCATTTTCCATTCCTTTTGAACAATATGTCTTGCATTAAGATGTCAAGCAACTCGGTCTTCGGGCCTTATGTATCCTGTTCTTCCTGGATCGAAGAAAAGCATATCCATCTCCTTTTCAAGGCCAATAGGGCCTGGGTCAAAAGGCACACCCAGGTCACCAGGGGGCGTAACAGCAAAGGCCTCGATGGCCTTTTTTGGCAGCAGAGGGGCCCATGGCGTAGCAGTCGGATCAGTAAAGGAGCCCGCAGCTCCCTCACTGTTTGGCAAACCACACGTTTCTGACTGTGGTCCCGCATGGCTCTGTAAGGCCTCAGAGACTGCTCGCCAGGTGCCGAGCAATCCCACTGCAACCTTGTCATTTTTAGTTGCAGAGTCCCACTCCTTGACCTCAATTTGGTCCCGTATTTCAGGATCATAAACTGTCCGATTGTTAATAAGGAGAATAAGCTGTAAGGTTACCAGGACAGTCTTTGTTCTTAAGGACGTATGATTCCCCATAATGCGTAACTGCTTACCAACAAGGGGCAGTTGTGTGCACGGCTCCGCTTCTCTCAGTTTGAGCTTCTCTCCAGCTCCGGTGCGCCCATTTCCAGCGACTTTCTGTACGAGCTTCTCTGAGCGGTTTGCTGAGTTTGGCCGAACCTATCTTCATGAGGCGATCAAAGTGCCTGCTCCCGTCCTGGTCTCCATTCTGCCAGCCTGTTCCTTTTCATTCCTTCTTTCTGCCTCCCCATTGACGACATAACTTCATTACATCGTGTTGCCTTTTTTTTTTTTTTTTTTTTTTGTCTTGAGACCAGGCTCCCCTCTTTTCATTGGTCAAACAACTTTGCAAATAACAGCAACGGCAAACACCCAGAAACTTCCTTGCCTTAACGGCTGGAGAACAAGCAACCGGAGACTGCATGGAGTCTCCTGAATCACCCTTCTTTGTTCCCTCTAAACTCTTTTACGTTCCTGATGGCCTCATCGTTACGAGTCTGATGTTATCATTAACCACGGGGCTTTCCGACCCCCATGGCCCCACTCCCCCTTCTTTATTAATATCAACCATTTTCTCGACTCGAATTACCACTCCATATATAACATGTACACCAAAAGGGAATGAAAGCTACAGGAAAGAGACTGAGCAGTGTCATTTCATTGGCAAAGTTTGAGAGTTTTAGAGAAGTTATATTCAGTTTTGTTTCATAGGGTGTAAATACTGAGGGTGGTGTTTAGTCCTTTTGTCTTCTTTATAAACCATATTTGCTTTCTTTATATATTGTCTTTTTCCTTTGGATGAACACTCTCCCTTCCCATGCACACAAGTGATCACTTAAGTACATAAATCCACAACAAGCAGCTTTTTGTATCTGAAGCAGATCAGTTTAAAGCAGTGCCCACAGCACAAGAACAGAGGTTGTATGTTTATAAAACATTTGGGGAAGATGAACAAATAATGGATTATAATCTTTTGTGACTTGGAAAACAGGTAGGGAGTGGGAAAAACCCATTTTGCATAGTCTTTTATAGAGTCTGGTGTTCATACCGGAGTTTCCACAAGTGCATGAACAATTCTTTCAGCCTTTTGAGTTTACTTACATTTGTTGTTCTGAAAGACTGTGTGTAATTTGTGTTGACAAGGAGGATGTTTGCGGAAACCTGTGAGAATTACCTAAACATTTTTGTTTACACCCACAAGGGACATAGGCCAGAGCTAGCATGAAGGCTTGTCCCTGAAGATATTTAGACCTTCAGTTCTCTGAAAATATCAGTTGAACCATAAATTCACTACCGTTTATTTCCAAACCAAGGAAAAGCATGTATGGCTTTAGATGTTGTGTGTTTCAAGAAAAATGTAATTTTATAAGTACAATTATAGCTAACTGTCCCGTGGAAATACAGAGGCTGTGCCTCTAGGTAAATATACATATATTTTTTACTATAATTTCTTAAGGCTGAGATGGGGAGAAACTTATGTGAAGAGGAATAAAACAGTCTGTCAAAGTGTTCATACTGTGGAAAAGTTAGTTAAGGTTGCAGGTTGATTTTCTCTTAATTTGTTGTAAGTCTGATGTGGTTTGCTCTTTTTATAAATTTACATGATTTTTTTAATAATGCAAATTTTGTATGTTATGAATTTTTACTAACTAATATTGCCTATTCCCTATAAGGTTAAAAAAAAAAAAAAAAGACATTTTGGTAGATTAGCTATCACCTGATGCTCAAAGTGATGGTCAAATGTTAACCTCACTTCAGCCTCTAGGTTCGTAGTATGATGCAGGAGCTAGCCAAATGAAACAATTGCTTTGTGCAGCAAAAAGGTGGTTTCATAAGAGGACTGAACTGCGATTAAGTGTTTCTCCACTGGTGATTGGAAGTATCTCTCTCCACTGGATCAGGTAATTCTAAGGTTGTGCCTTTACTCGTTCATGCTAGGCCGCTTTTCCAATAAAATAAGAAATGTAGAACCCACTACACAAATGTGATATTAACCTAGATTTCTCTGAGGGCAAAGGTGAAGGCTATAGGGCTTGCCAAAGGCAAAGAAAGAAATGATATTAAAAGGATATTAGAGAGAGAATTGGATGTATGGGACTGTACGAAGCTGGAAGGTGCTGGAAGATTGGGGTGTATGAATTTTATATTAGTTTATGTTTCTGTTACGCTCAAGGAATCTAACTGATGTTTAAAAAACTTGAATTCTACTTTCCTTGCCCTACCAGAAATAAATTAAAGGTAATGGATTTCTGGAATAAAAACAGGGTTTCAGACAGAAGAGGAAGAACTAGTCATGCAAAAGCAAAGCCCAAAGATTGTCTTAGAGCAGGCTTAATTTCCTTGAAACATGTTGGGTCGATACTTGAGCAGGACTGTGGCTGTCCAAACTGTGCTTGTTCAGAGATCAGAATGAAAAGCAGAATTTTTATTGAAATAGGAAACTCCTTTTTGAATTTAAATCCTGAAGTGACCCATCAGGCTTGGGGATTTTTGATGCATAACTACCAGGAATGCCCAAAGGCACATGTGGATTTTTTTTCCTGTGTTATTGTACATATGTCAAAATTACATATGTAAATGCTGAAATGCAGTTCATGTCTAGCATGCATGAGCATCATATTGAGCAGAGGTGATGGTTTCATTGCAGCTAAATGGGGTGCAATCTGGATGTATGTTTGCTGCTGTAGTGGAATAAATGTAAACATCTGGAGAGATGTTAGGATAGAGTACTGGTGGGAGGAGGGAGTGCATCTGAATCTATTTTATGAACATCTCATTCATGTGCAATTATGCAGCTTATGTTCACTTGTGTTGCAGTTTGCTTGAGATCTGTTACTGGTGAACGTTTGGTGTTTTATTTTACTACAGGGGCTGTGAGTGTCACAAAAGTCTGGAGTCCCTAGTACACAGAACAGTCAAAAATAAAAATAAAAAAAAAAATAATAAAAAAAGCTACATTACATTGTGTCTGGCTACTTTCAAAAACTAAAGATTAATTACAATAATTCTAATTTTAAAATATCGTTAAAAGCATGTGCTTTGAAACTATCATGGGAAATGTTTTGAAAGAGGGAGAGAGGAATAATTATTGCTGCAGTATATACCATATAAAGTAGACTCTCTGTAAACTTGTTATATTATATTTGAGCCCAAAGATAATGGCTAGAGAAGAATTTAATAATGACAAATATTTAGTAGTTTTGGGAGTTCTGTTCTTCGTTTTCACTCCTTGTATGAGAAAACTCATTTTGTATTGTTCTAACTAGGAAAAAATCATATCTTGATGTGACTGTATGGGGGATGGTGAAGCTTCTTTAATCCTAGTAGTTGAAACTCAGAGGTGAGTGAAGACAAAAGGGCCATTCAGATGTTAGCACTGTTTTACAGATGATAAAGCCAAATCTAGCAATGGCAGTTGAGATCAGGCATTTGGGGAAATTATTTTTGCCTGGATGGTTTCTCTGTGTCAGCAGAGCTGACCTGGCTCCTCTGCTGATCAGCTGGTAATGCAAAAGACAGGACCAATTTGGAGAGAAGCTGCATCTCCCCCTCTTTCCCACTCCTATACCTGCATCCACCCTGTAAGTGAAAGGGGGCCCGGCTCCTCGAAGTAACCCTTCCCTGGCATGTTGGTCACACCACACCAAGTAGGACATTGGCCAATTCACCAGTCATGTAGCACCGGACTTTGATGTCCTGCTTGCCTGACTTACTGTTGCTGTCTGGAAAATCTTGAAGTCTGCTTCAGGTAGC
Organism: Netta rufina; assembly: GCF_964035555.1. NCBI lineage: Eukaryota > Metazoa > Chordata > Aves > Anseriformes > Anatidae > Netta > Netta rufina. The sequence continues at coordinate 105,318,036 of NC_140123.1, forward strand.
AGATAAACATTCTGCAGTAATGATTTCCCAGATCCCTGTATGGGTAACACTTTAAATCTTTTGGCAGGGTGAGCATCAGTGAAACTCCTGAGCCATTTCCAGGTTACAACAGCTCAGAGTCTCTACTCAGCACCATGGTCCATGCTGCATTCAAAGCAGTGTTTAGGGGAAGCAGCCTGGGGCATAAGGAATAGCTGGTGACAATTATTTTTGTTTATTGCCCCACTCCCTTTTATTTTGCTGAAGATCTTAACAATAGCTACTGTGTCTGGTGGAGTAAGCATCGCTACAGCAGCAAGCTATTTGCACTGCTTTTTGTTGGTTATCTGGCAAACCAGTTACTTTTAGAAACAGGATCATCTTGTTAGTAGAACAATCCATTTCCACTCTGGCAGACAGCTGTTGTCCAAGGACGATTTTAGATGCTGGTAATTTCCATTGTGCCTCCCACTGTGAAGCTCTTCACCTCCATTCCAGCTGCTGGGTGAGCAGGAGGAGCACACACATTGGCACACCAGCTTCTTGGAGGACGTGTGTCTTGCCCGGGATGACATTGTGCCCTTGGGCCTGCAAGGGGCTGGCGTTAGTGAGCTTTGGAGAAATACCTGGCTGGGCTCTGACAGCAAGGAACAGGAGGGAAACTTGTGTGTTGGAAGCTTTTATTTGCCTGCCTGCCATGAGAGAGAAGGCTAGGCTTCATGGTTTATGGGTTCAGCATCACAGATGATGCTGCTGCTCAGCAGCCATTAATATAGCTTTATCTATAATTAGTGAAGGTCTAACACCTTTCTGGCCATATGGAAAATGATAAGTTAGCTACTGTCATAACAGGAAAATAATTATTGGATAAAGTATAAGTATCAAAACATGATGAATAATGGTTATCTCAACAATCCTCAGCTGGATAAAAGTAGCATCTGCCTTCACTTTGTGAATATCACACATGATTAATCTGGAGATGGCAGGGTGCTTTCTCAGCTGTGCTGGTGTCCATGGGGCAAGCCTGGCCAGGCAGGCAGTCCCATAAAGGAGACTAAGGCAGGGATAATTTGAAGCCCTCACTTACCCTGAGGCTCTGAGTCAGAAGTTTTCACCCAGAAGCTTTTTAGGGAAAAGTAGGAAATAGTGGATAGGGGTGAGGTAACAGTGTAGCAAGGGCTGAAAGTATGCAGTTTGCTATTACAATTTTGTTTGTGCAAAGTGCATCTAAACAACACTTGGGTTTATTCTTAGAATTTCTGTCATGCTTCTTCTGGGAGAATTTCTGTCAGCTCTTGCCTGACACAGAGCCGGCCCTCCTTTCACTGTCAGTTCACCCCTACGTATACTTTGAGTTTCCAGTTTCATTCTGGTACTTGACGTGACAAAATGGTTGAAATCTGATTCAGGCTTCCACAGTGGATGCTTTGAAAAGCCTGTTACAGGCTTCTGCTGAATTGAACCCTTGACGAGCTTTGGCATTGCCATCACCCTGGCAATGCCCAAAGACATTAATCTTTAAGATAGAGAAAACAAAGATCTTTGAGTCTGTGTTAAAGGGGAAAGAATAGGGGAGCCAACCCCAATTCTGAGGGAAATTCACTGATAAAGATAGATAAAGAAACGAGAACTGACATTCCCCTTGCACTGTTCCTGTGGAGGCTTTTGAAACTAACTGGGTCTGGTCTCAAAATTATGAAGTACATATAAAAGCTTTGCTCCTATTTGAAATGAAAGGCATTGGCATAATACTCCAGCAGGTGCTGAGGTTACTACTGTAAGCTTAGTGCTAACCATTGATTCTCCCTGATTTGGGAGACTGAAGGAGGACTGTGCCAGCAGAGAATTGGGACTGGTTTTCATATTTGTTAATTTCATATAATCTCAAATATCTGCACATGGATAGAACTTCTTAGCAAAGAACCTTTTTTTTTTTTTTTTTTTTTTTTTCCCCCCTGTCCTGGTTTCAGTTAGCACAGAATTAATTTTCTTCCTAGTAGCTGGTGGAATGCTGTGTTTTGGCTTAGAATGAGAAGAGTGCTGATAACACCCCGATGCTTTAATTGTTGCAGAGCAGTGCTTATACTAAGCCAAGGACATCTCAGCCTTTGCTCTGTCCTGCCAACGGGCAGGCTGGGGGGTGCAGTAAGAGCTGGGAGGGGACAGACCCAGGACAGGTGACCCAAACTAGCCAAAGGGGTATTCCATACCATCTGACGTCAGGCTAAACAATATATAGGGGTGGCTAGCCGGGGGGAGGGGGCCGGACTGCTCGGGGTTAAGCTGGGCATCGGTCAGCGGGTGGTGAGCAATTGCATTGTGCATCACTTGTTTGTACATACTATTATTACTTTCGTATTATCCCCATTGTATCATCATTATTATTATTGTTATTATTATTTTTGTTATTTTTTTTTTCCTGTCTTATTAAACTGTCTTTATCTCAACTCACGGGCTTCACTTTCCATTTCTCTCCCCCGTCCCAGAGAGGGAGGGGGGAGGGTGAGCGAACGGCTGCGTGGTGTTTAGCTGCCGGTCGGGTTAAACCACGACACCCCCTGATGAAACTGTTGAGTTTTTCTGTGGATTCTGCATGGGTATTTACTGCTTAAAATCAGCTTATCTAGCTTGAGGTCCATTAGCTTCCCTTGAGCTCTGGGACATCACCCTTTGCCTCTGGAAATTAAATATTTAATATTGCTTTGTCTGTGCTTACTTTGAAAAGCATTCATCTTTCATTTGGGTACCATGTCAGAATTCATTGGGAAGCAACAGCTAATGTTGCCAGCTGAAATCAAACCTGACCCTCTCATTCCCTTTTTACCCTCAGGGGCTCTGTTAGTGTTACCATCTCAAGAAACTCTAGGGTTGCTCGTGATGAAATGAAGTGAAATTAGGTCCCTAGCAGAAGGCGGTCTGGGATCATAAGGCGCAATGCAGAAAAGGACCCCTTATGTTAGTTTGCTGGTAGTGAGATCCTTCTTGCTTGAACAATTCCTGCAGGATAACATCATACATGTATGTATATGACTAAAAGCCTTACAGTGGACAAGGCAGACTAAATATGTAGGAAGCATTTCTTCTTTTTCCCTTAACAGCATTGTTTGAAATGAGCAATGCATGTATAGAGGGGTTATCCTGCCAGCTAAAAATGTGTTTCCTCCAGGAAGAGTATGAGATGATGGTGTGACATGGAAACAGAAAGGATGTGTGTGGTTTTAATATATTTTAAATTACATTTTTCCAATCTTTTTATTTGTATCTCTAGTTTTTATGGTGACCTACCTCAGTGCTTTGCCCATGAAGCATCCTTCCTGTCATTAAATGTAGTGAATTTATTTCTAAAGTCAGTGGACAACTTGCACATAGTATGTAAAGATTCAATTCATATCAACACTGAGCATCTCTTTTAAACCTGTAGGTTTTAAAATTGAGAATGGTTTGAAGAGACTGTCCAAATATTTAGATGGGTCATATCAGCATCATTATAAACAGTCACCCCAGTTCATAGGTCTTTCATCTTCTTAAAGTGTTTTTCAAAGATTTTAACAGTGTAGGTAACATATCTGTGGAGAAAGATGCTTATATTTTATGAGACCTTGTTGTATGTTGTTAAATAAAATACTGTGTTTTTTTTTTTTTATTCTTGGCTTGGTAGTTGAAAAAAATGAAATAGTATCTATTCAATAAATTTATGGATGTTTGTTTTGGACTTATAAATAAATAAATAAACAAAAAGTGAAATGCTTCTTCCAGTTCTGTTCTACAAGTTTAACCAATCAATTATGTAATTCTTAATTGAAACTACAGTTGGTTAAGGTGTCAACTTTTATACTATATAAAACAAATATGAAAGAGCAAGTATTTTTTTTCTGTAGCGTTAAAGGAATAAATATTGATATAAAGACAGTATTTTTCTTAAAGCTTATGGTAAAGTCTTAATGAATGTTGTATATGATGTAAGGCACTCCTGGGAAACAAGGGGATAATATGGTGTTATGACAGATGTACACTGTGCTCTTCTGTATTTTTAGGTTATTTTAGGTACCCTTGAGTTCTTGGGTTATGAATGTTAATGTTATTTTAAGATGGTGGGAATGTTTTAAATCTCTTAATTTGTATTCTTTTTCTATTACGCCCAGTCGTTATACACATCTATTCTGTTACATAGTTTTTTTGTTTGTTTGTTTGTTTGTTTGTTTTTTGATATGTGTGTTTTACTAGCTCACTGGGATGCATGTTTCATGTAAAATTAGGTCAATATTTAATAGAGGAGGGATAAGATTTCATTCTTCCAAGTATTTGCTTTACTCTTGACTGGAAACAAAAGAAGAGAGGCTAGAATGTGCTTAGTCCAGGCTTGGAAGCAGCAAGTGAAAGGAGCAGGGAGATCTCTCTCCCCATGGTGTTTCAAGCAAAAGGATGACTGCCTGATGGTTGGGGTGCCACAAGGACAGGGCATCTTGTGCCCACTGGGGATGACCAGAGTGCAGCTGAGGGCTGTGCTGCTTTCTGTGCTCAGCAGTAAAATTGTGTGAAAGCATATGCCACAGCTTCTAATAGTCTCACAGGTTCTTCAGTTTGTGTCCCTGCAGTGTTTTGGCCATTTCAGGAGAAAGGCTGAGTGGGCATTCACTTGTGCATAGTCCATCTGCTCTTCTTATCCTACCTATTCTGACTCGGGTAAAGTGTAATGGCTTGTTTGAAGATTTAAACTCACAGATTACATTTTTCCCCATGTTTGAAAATTTTACCTGTTTTGCATAACATGTCTTTAACAGCATTTAGTCAGTGAACAAGAATCTCCTATTTCCTTCTCAGAAAGTGCTTCCAGATAAATTTGGGGAAAATGAGATCATGACTTTAAGCAGCATAATGTTTCTAGTTTATTAATATGCCAAATAACATGTCAAAACAAGAAATCAAATGCAATTTGGCAATTCCTTCCTACAAAAAAAAACACAAAATAGTGCTGCGCACAATGTAGTAGGAATCTTAATTTGATCTCGTCCTTCTAGATTGAAGTCAGCCACCAAGTTTCCAAGTAAATTTAATACCCTATAAATGTGATTGATTGCTGATGTGGTAATACAGTTAGATGCTGGAATATTTAATAGCTGGAGAATCCATTTAGAAAAGAACAAGGATCTTGGGGTTAAGATACTGGAGTATTTTCAAGAAGTGTAGTTTCAATTCTTAGCTTTGGGATGAATTTGGAATAAATTGCCTTCTCTATGCCTCTCTTTATAAATAGGAATTTCTGTCTCATCCCCTACCTGGTGGGCATGAACAATGGTATAAACAATACCGTACTGTCAACATAGTTTACAACCTGATGGCTTACATCTATAGTTTTTATTATATTTAGGAAAAATCAAATAGAGAAAGGCTACATACAGCTTGTATGGTTTTTGAAGATCGTAAGCAATTGAGGAGAAAAAGGAAGGGAGAAACTCATCCCAGTTTGGTGTCTCAGCTCACATATCTGTCTGTTCGGGATGCTGATAATTGTAGTTCTGAGAACAGTCAGAGGCTTAACAGCTTTTGGGTGCTGCTAGTTCTGCACTTAAGATATGGCATCTTATTAGTATCTCGCTCCCTCGGTAACAATGGATCTTTACATTTGAAATGTTCTTTTGCTTGTATTCATACGTACAGGAGCCTAATGATTTTAGCTTTTGTCCTTTTCCACTAAAAAAAAAGGTGAATGTCAAATGATTTCTGTGACAATTTATGTCAAACTTGTGCCTTCCTTTTTTTCCCATTAGACAAATCCATCCCACTTATTATCTGTAAAAAAAAAAAAAAAAAAAAAAAAAGAAAAAGAAAAGAAAAGAAAAAAGCTTGCATGTGGTGTGATATGAGTGCATAAAAGCATGCAAAGACAATGCTGGTGTGACAGCTAATTAAAACCAGGTACTTTAATGCTGAGAAACAACAACAAAAAAATCTTTCAACTTGCTGAAAACCAAAGTGTTGTGATGGCAAAACAGAAATGCAGAGGGCTTTTTCAAGGGACAGCTTGAAAGAAGATTTATGGAGTAGAAAGGAATATGCATTGTTGTGGCTTCTAACTGACAAGTTAGTGTTGCTTTGGTACTTGGAGACTCACTGTGGTTGCAAAGCAGGTATGGGTGACTTTTCAGTTTGTGATACCAGATACCAACAAAGCAGAGTGTTTTAGATCAGTCAGATCCCCCCCAAGTTCCTTTGCAGGTGGTCCTTCAACCTGATAGGTGGGTAAGTCCTCCAAAATACTGCTCAACCTGATGAGATAACTGTGGTATTATTCATGCTTGCATATGTCAAATATGTATCTGTATTTTTATTGAAGTGTTCTTTTTGGCCCTAATACAACTGTTAATAGCCAAGCAATAGTATTGCTGGGAAGCGACTGTATATTTAGATCACTTACTTGCTCAGATCTGAATGCAGTTTTTAACTATATGTTTTTAAGTACAGATGTATTAATCTGAAGCCTTTGTGTATTGCTAAGCTTCCATCCTTTATTGCCAGAAGGTCTTATGATAAACACAGACACTTTGCAAAGCCCTGCCATTTGTGGCAGGGAAATTTATAGAGTGGCTTTACTTAATATTTTTAACACATCTTTTTAAGTTCCTTTTTAGATCCTGTTTTACGCTTTTGCTTTATCATTGTGTGCATGTGTGTGCGTGTGCTGGGCTCCTGTTTCAGTGAAGCCTAAGCACACAGCAAGAGCACAGCAAGGAAGCTGGTGGTTAGAAGATGGGATAAGGTTATTGCCACTAATGCTTATCCTTGAGAGAAGGCTAAAGGGAAAATCTAACTGTTGTCTTTGCCTGGTGGATGACCACAGAGAAGGCATTCACACTCTCCTTTGAGGTGTGCAGCGAAAGGGCTAGAGGCAACAGCTACAGGTTGCAGCAAGGGGTGTTTCAACTAGATAAGGGGAAAAAATCTTCATAATGAGAGGGGATTTGTGGCAATGACTGCAGAGGAGGAGAAGTCTCCATTACTGGAGGTAGTCAAAACCCATCTGGAAAGAGTCATGAGCAAAATGACCCTGAACTTTGAAGTTATGCCTGCTTTGAGAAGAGGATTTGAGCAGGTGACCCCAGAAGGCTTTCAACAAGGATTATTCTGTGATTCCATGATATGTGTATACATATATTAGCAATGGAGTATGTATTGGCTTGTGGTTTGCAATTGGCACAGACTTGCAGAGTGTTAAACATGCACAGGTTAACCAGAATTCGGAAGAAGTGGCATTACTTTCAGGAAAAAAAAAAAAAAAAAAAAAAAAAAAAAAAAAAGTAACATCATACAAGAAACTGCAGAAATGTCTCGAAGTGGCAGCAAGATGTCATTTGTTTGGCAGATAGAGATAACATTTAGGCCTTGTGGGAATAGATTCCTTTTTCCCCTCCTCCTGCTCTGTTTTGCTTTTAGAACATGCTTTTGGCAATTGAAAATGTCATTCTATGCATCATGTAACACTTTGGTTGCAGGTTCTAAAATAGGACTCAGATGAGGGTGCAGTCAACAGTTGAAACCAACAACTGTACATGGAGAGCAGACATAAAAGACTTGCGCTGAAAAAGATGAAGCCATTGCTGTTTCATTTTTGGAGTGCGTTGGCAGGAGTTGTGATCACTGACATTTCAGGGGCAGTTCCTGAGGAGTGCAGAACTCAGTTGTCTTGCTCTGTTATTGCCACATCAACATTGACACAGTTTGTTTGTGCAAATGTGTTGTCAAAATGAAAGCATTTGTTTTAAATCAGTCCCGTTTTATTTCAAAAGTGAAGGAAGATTTTGGCATGTATTTTGCAAAGCCATAGGAGATAATGTCTAGGAGGCAAAGCAGCAGAAAAAGGGGTGTGTGGTGTGTTAGAGATATGAAGAAGCTGTTTGTACAATACATACTACAGCCTGGGAATGAGTAGCTGGTAAATTTATGACCATCTAAACCTCGCTTGACTTTAGAAAACAAGTGTGTCATGAACTAGAGCACTGACTATGTGTGTCCAGTTTTAAAGCAGGAAGGAAGATAAGACCTTGGCAGGAGTATCATGCATTTGGGGGACATTTGAGGGATATGGAATATTGAGATACAGTAAATGACGGTGTGGGAGATTTAGTTAGGCATGTGTGAGCTTTAATAAACCCTGGGAATGGAATGACACAAAATCCCACAGGTTATGGCCCAGCTGTATAAAGCTTCAGCATGAATCCAACAAACGTGATGTGAACTATTTGAAAACATGTTAAATTTCCTGTGGAACAGTGCCCCTGCTCAGGTGTTTATTGGCATTATACCTTGTACCTGAGGTGGTACAAGCATCACGTTTTACCAAATATGTATAAGACTTCAGGGTAAACGCTGTTTTTGCCCAGGATTCCACCTTATGTTAAGGAATTTCAAGCAACCTCTGTGATTTATAGGTCTGAATTGGTGTGGTTCCATGGAAGCTGTTTTAATATGCCTTGATAATCCTAATCCATGTCCCGAAGCGTGAAGTTAAATGTGAAAGTGAAACGGTAACTGGTGTATTTACAAAAGAATGCTGTAACTGTGCTTTCTCAATGACATTTTTATTCAACACAGAACATATTTTTAATGAGATGATCTCTTTTTTGCTGTCCTATATAGTTGGAGAACATGATATGCAGAGACCAGTCCCCATGTTTGTGCAGAAATCCTCCTGATTTAGCGATGCTCTTGTATATCAGGATAGCTAGCCTCCATCTTTCTGTGAAGATTGGGATCAATACTAATGGAACACAAGCACTCAACAGAAGAACAGCGAAGAGAAATCCCAGCTTTTATTTTCATGAAAAATAACCAAAATATCTGTGCAACGCCTATAAAGACTTTTAGCCACTTTGAAATATAAGGCGTGACATGTTGTTTTAACTTATATACAACAAACACCACATTTCTAAAGTTGCTATTTGCTTTTTTTAAAAGATGAAACTGATGATAGCTAAAATGAAATGAAGTAAGTTTTATGCATGTTGCATTTTAACAAGTCTGCTGTCTCATTGGAATGCACTGCCTTCTTGTGCTACATTTTATTTTTGGAATTTAATAAGGCGCCTGTCATATCTGCCTCAAGGCTAAAGAATATCATGAGGGAGAAATCCAAAGTACTGTCATGTTTGACTGACAGGGGGCCAATTTTAATTTTTTTATGGGAGGTGGCTGATATTAACAGGCTGTAGTGCTGAAGATGCATTGCTCTACCATCTGCTTTAAACACCCTGTGTTGATGAGCCAGTAATGACGTTGCTCAGTGACATTTATCAGGTGAATTTGGCTCTGACACTCAGTAGAGGATTTTCATTAAAAAATTAATTCTGTGCATTTTACAGTGAAGCCCATTGTGATGATAGATTCTGGGACAGTGCCATATATCTCCAGAAGCTGTTCTAATTACCTGAGAAACTTGGGAAAGCAATAAACTACTACCTTCCATTTCTTGTGTGTATTCCTTAGCATATAATTAACACACTGGCTCACTTAGCTTAAATCTCTAAAGATCTATGTCTGTGTGATCATTACTAGCTCTTCAAAGGAATAAGCAAATGCAACTCAGTGGCTCAGTGTTTAGATGAGAGTGGGATCAGCAGCCTTCCTGAGGTACGGGCTGGTGGTGGTGTTCTGTAAATGTGCATTACAAAAGTGAGTAAGATGAAATAATGGGGGAAAATGATACAACTTGGGTGAGCATTTTAAAAAACGAAGATGGGGTGGGGGGGTAGGGGAGGAGGGGGATATCTAATCAAATATTCCATTAACCACTTCAGTCCAAAGGGGGGAAAACCTCAAAGTTTCTGTTCACCACCAAGTCAGAATATGAACAGGCCTGACACCAAGTCAGGCCTGGACGTTGCCTTAATTGGAGAACTGGAGGCTCTGAGGATGCTTGCTACTGATACAAATTATATGTCTTCTGTTTCAATATTTGTTATAATATTCATTCAGCTTGTTAACATTATTTCTCATTAGCTTTCCACTAGGAAAAAGAAAAAAAAAAATACACCAAGATCTTGTCTGAGAAATTAACACTGATTCTTTAAGAGGCAGAATTGCTTAATTAAGTTGGGCACTTAGTGCAGCATCTTTTCCTGTTCTTAGAGACGTGCCAGATCTGCATTTATTCCTTCCCCAGCACAGAATGACTTTCAGGTGACCTGAACAGAACAAGTACTCTTAGCAGAGCTTTTCAAGCTCCTATAAGTGCAGCTGGTGGGTGGCAGCACTTTCACTGACAGCACTGGTAGAAAGAGTAAAGGCTTAATAAAACATAGTGAGTGGGGTTATGGTTCAGTGTTCATTAATACTCCTCTCTGTTAAGCTAGATTTTTTTGCAGTACTGATTTGATTTGAATCAAGGCTAAGCACAAATTCTGCTGAATTAATTATAGCACGTGATAAGGTGTTTGTGCCAAGTTTATGCAGCTAACTAGAAGGGATGATGCTTGTTCCAACATATAGTTACAGATATATGCAGAGCATTTCAGGTGCAGCATGAAGGCCAGATTTAATATATTATGGAATATGACCATATAATGCCATCTAATGACTGGGGATATGATGTCTAAATAGAGCAGCACAAGGTACAACTACATTTTTTGTGGATTGAGAAATACATCAGGCAGATTGCATAGCATACTGTGGCTGATCATCAAAATACTTTAAAAAGCAGCTTAATGTGAACCAGGTAAGATCTCCATTAAAGTCTGTGGAGTTGTTTTGATTGGCCATTTAATCAAGTCAGATAATTTTGGATGATAAACATTATGTTTAAAGTATTATGATTTTTTTTTAACTCCTCACTTGTTTTTTTTTTTTTTTTTTTTTTTTCTTTTTGTGGTCACATGATTAATATTTAAACTAAATATTCCAACACCATTTTTATAGAAAATTAAACAGTAGTTTTCAGACTGCTTTGTTGGCCTGATGGGGGAAGAGGATTCTTTCTCTGACATTCTCTAATGTGTTTCTCTTTCCCTCTGTAAGATGGGGATACTTCTTCATTGCTTGGTTTATTAACATTAATATTTACATGTGTATTTGGTTCTGCAAATCATTTGCTGTAGAATTGACAATAGCCTACACCTGGCTTGGGAGTTCTATACTATTAAGAGATGGAAAAAATAATATTCACTTAATGGGAGCTGTGGAAGAGTCAACTTTGTGATCTTATGAGAAAGAGGTCTGTTTTGGGAGAGTTTTGGTGGCAGGCAACTACCATATGTGTTCATCACCTTAATGTGTACCTGCAGAGGTCACCTGGGTCAGGTCTTCAGGCAGCTTTTCTAATCAGGGACCCCTGGTAAGTGCGCACTTGATCAGCCCCGGCTACTATATGATCTCCCCTTTCCTATTGATGTGTTCCTCGTGCCTCCCTCGCCCTCTGAAGCTAAAGGAAAAAGGGAGACTGGAGTAAGGCAGAAGGAGCTTGCTCAAATGCAGTTTCCTCCTTCTGAGCTATCCAGTTTCTAAACCGTCCATTTTCTGCTCTTCTCAAGTAGAAATGTTTCCAGCCGACTGCCTTGTCCAGGTGTTACTCCTCCTGTTACCTTTGAACCTTTGTAGTGTGCTGGACCTCCTGCTGCTGGTCGAGGCAGAGTTAAATAACCGTATGTCTGCCTGCTGCAGAGCTCCCTTAGCTCGTCACTCACAACCTGAGCAGATGGTTGTGCTTCTCAGCCTTGAGAGACAGGCCCTTTCTCTTCAAAGAGCAAATTAGCCCATGGCTGGAGACTCGTGGAGGGCTTGCTTTGTTTCTTGCTTGTTTTCCTACATCAGGAAATATCTGTGGGGCTTAAACATGAGTCAGTCAGAAGTAGCATGAAAACCGGCCAAATAATAGATGATTGTCACAACAGGAACCTTTATTTAAATGTTAGCTTAAACCTTAAACAAACCTGATTTTTATTTTTGTGTGCCTAAATGTTCATTTGCAGCTATAGCTTGTTCATTTACTTGCCCACCTCTCAAGGCTCTGCCTGATTATTTCACGTTTGCAGCACTTCGGACAGATGCTGTCATTCCCCTTTACAGGGAAGCAGGTTTAAAGCCATAAGGTTTTTTTAATCACCAGCTGCTGGTCATGAGTGACAAACCATGACACAGAATATGTCTTTTTTGCCTGGGTCTTTCATTTAAATGAAAGAAAAAAAATGCTGATGGAATGATTTCTGTCCTTTTTTTCTTCCTTGTGAAAGAAGCAGTTAGTTCTGGACATCCTAAGCCTTTTTGACAAAATGGTAATTCATCACGGTTCATTTCAGCCACACTTCTGAAATCTTTTCATAGTTTTAGCACTAGAAAGGTAGATTAGGTGCATCCCTAGTGTTCTGAAATTGGAATTAGGGGCAAGAAGAAAATTGCTTTCTTGGAAAGAAGAAGTGTAAAGGGGATCTCCTCTTCTCCTGCTCCCCCCCTTTTTTTTTTTTTCCTTTCACTGCTTATTTTCACCCAGGGTGTACAGTACCAACAGCTGTCTGAGGCCAGATCTTCAAAATAACAGGGACTCTGAGGAGAAGAAAGGGCAAGAAAAATTAGAAAGGAAATATATTTTCCTTTGATCAGAATAGAGCAGATTTGAGTTGACAAAAAGGCCTCTATGGATATCAGCAACTTAATGACAGAACTAAGAATTTTGTAATGTTAATTGTTACAGCAGAGGTGTTGCAGTCATAGTCTAAGCATGTAAAATAAATATTTTCAAAGTTATTTTCATCATGTCGAGAATATGTGGGTCTATTTTTCCAGTGTTTTCAGCAGTTGAAGTGAAGTACGCTTCCTTCCCCTTCCAACCATGTTTCTCTTATGATCTTGAACTTCTGAAGAAGTCACATGAGAAGCTTAAAACCTAGTGTTTGTCTAGCACAAAATCAACAAATCATTAGTTCTGCTGCTCAAGTTTTGTATCCCTTACTTATAATGTTATAATGGTGTTAGAGGGCACAAAGATATGTAGAAAAGTGGAAAAAAATCCTGTTGAGTGGCTTGCTGGTGGTTTAGTGTTTAGTGGCTTTGTACTCCAAGGGTAAGCATGCCACAGAAAAGGGATTACAGGAGAAGGGGAAGAGTGCCTCTAACTGCTTGTGGAGCAGCAGGTTTCAGAAGAATTTCCTGTGCAGCTGCCTGATTCATAGTGGAAACAACTGGCATGAAGTACAGGAATTGTAGAAGGAGAAGGATTTTATTAGCATGGTAAAGAAATGACATTGGCATAGCTGCTCCTAGGATGAAGCATGTAGAGCATTTGGAGTTGGAATCATCTAGATGAATGTTAGTTCCTAACAGTTCATAAGAGCTGTCTTCTTTGTATATAGAGTTACTCAAAAAGCAGCAGTGTTTGCCTTCAGTGAGTAAGTGCAGTGATTCCCTCCTTTTTCCCCATAGAGTGCAAGAGGAGAGATGTTTATTACTAGGGGTTACTAAACACCATAGTGAATCCTCAGCAATACAGGGAAGAGAGCACTGATCACATAAAGACTGGTTTAGATGTTAGGAAAGCTGTGCCAAAAAAAAAAAAAAAAAAAAAAAAAAAAAGTTATAAAAAAATGTAACATTATCATAGAAAGGAGATTTCTTTCTAGGTGAACCAAGCAGACTAGCCAGATGCATTTATTGGGCATTACTGCCCAACAGTTTGCTTCTGTTCTTTGTTTTCTTTTCTTCAAGTGCTGAAAGCCTTAATTCTTTAGGGATTATAGTTCTAGTGACATATATCCTAGTCTCCTTTTTATTTATTTTTCCACAGCTCCATTTATTGCAGTTGTTTCTTAATTCCAATTGTGTAAGTTTATTAATCTATAAATCAAAGCACAATATCCCTTTTTCAATAAAGGGACAGGAAATAAGGGGATGGGGTCTCAACAGGTAAATATTTGATTGGTGTTTAGCATGAAAGAAGTTATTAGGTTACAGCCCTCTCCTAACAGCATGAATACAAAACCTTTTTACATGAAGTAGCATCGTCATTTGCAACAGAGAAGCTTAAGTTATACTGCTGCCTGAACATTAACCTCTCTATGCAGGAAGGTTAGACTCCATGGACAGGGAGATGTGCTAATTTAAGGGTGAGCACTTGCAATGTGATCATGGCCTTTTTTTGTCATATCCATGAAAACAGGTCATTAATTTCTCAAGTTCAACAAGCAGAAACCAAGAATATATATTGTTGTTCTTGAGATCTATAGGCCCAGTATAACTTGTTTGTACTTATAAGTCATTAACATTCTGTCGCTTAGCATACCATGCTCAGAGGCATCTGTTTCCTCCACTGCTATGTCTGCCTGTTTTGAGGCTCTGGTCTCTATGACTGTCAATCTAACAATGTTTTTAAGTGTTACAGTCCTTTTCTACCTTGGAATGAAAGTTACCGGACAAAATCTCAGAGGGGTTTTCATAGTATCTTAAACTTTAATGTCTTTTGTTGCTTTTTCCATTAAACTCCTAATTCTGTCAGAAAGAAGAACAGTGCCAGGATCATAGTTATAAGTTTGTCATTATATACGTATAAAGCATCAGAACAAACAACTCAAAGACACGGGATGTATGTGTATGATCTAGTACAAGCCTTGTCTCCTTTTTGCTATAATCACCATATGAAATCACAGTCCTACAATGGAATTCAGCTACATGACCATCGATTTTTATGTTTCTGAGTAGAATTAAATCATTATTCTGTCCTTTTTATAGTGAGTTTTTCTGCAAGTCCTGCTGATGAACTGTTTCTAGTTTAAGCCAATTCTCAACTCTTCAGTGAGAATTGGCAGTGATTTACATATGTCAATAAAATTCTTATTTATGTGTTGGTACTATTTAATGTGGGGGTACTTATGTAAGAGTATCCTGATGATAGTAATATTCTTAAGCACCTGATAAAATATACCGAACAACTGGATTCTTGACTCTTATAGCGAACAAGCATTATTGAGTTTTTGTTGTTGTTGTTGTTTGTTTTGTTTTGTTTTTAATCAAACTGTGAATTTCACAGGGTAAAAGGAAGGGGTAACACATTTCGTGAAATAAAAAATAAGAGGTTTTATCTTCTTCAGTAGGAGAATTAGGGAATTAGGCTTGCTTGCCTAATTTGCCCAGTTTCAGAAACCAAACCTGCTTTGATCTTTTTATTCCACTCTTCCTTAAAGTTTATGGTGGATTTTTAACAGACTAAATTTCTCCCTTAATTGTCCAGAACTGGAGACTAATACTGCCTATATTGGAAAAAAAAGGAATACATGTAGTCAACTGAAAAATAGGATCCACTGAAGTATTCATCCAATTTCCTGAACATTGTATAAGTGTCTGTAATGGAGTCAGAAGATCTGCTGGAAGCGGCAGATATTCTATTCTGCACCACAGGACACAAACCCTTTGAAGTATATCAGGTGACTCCAGTTGCCATGGTCTTTGAATTTTTTTTCAGTTTGTTTTTTAAATGACATGTAGTTTCAGTGGACATAATTCGAATCAAAAAAAAAAAAAAAGTAATATTGTAGTAAGTAGACTGAGATCTCTGAGGAGTCTGAATTCTAAATTTATATGGTGCATTTTTGTTGTTGTTGTTTGTTTGTTTCTTGAGGCAAAATTCCCATGGACCAACATAATAATTCAAAATGTCAAACTGAAGTTGAATTCAGTTTAGGATAATTTACACTCTCAGTGCTGGTATAATTTTGAATATGGAACATGATCTTGTGGTTGAATCAGTGTTTTTCTATTTATCTATTAAGACTTTTCAATATTTATTTGAAATATGTCAGATTCTGAGCAACTCCTGTGTGTTTTCCTTCTGTTCTGTTATCTCATTTGATCTATTTTTTGTACTAAAGGAAAGATTGCCAGTAAGATTTGGAATATGACAGGGGAAAACTGGAGGTGATGAGCAGGTGAATTCGTATATCCAGTGTTTAAGAAACCAGACAGTGTTCTCTGCATGGAAATCAGACACTGTGTGCTTAACCTGGCATCGCTGTGTTGAGTGGCGGAGGTGCTGCTATTTGACCTCTGTCTCTGACTGTTCCAGGGCCAGCACTGAGGGCCACACGTGAAGTGGCAGCTGATGGCTGCAAAATCCAGGTGCTGGTGTCTGGAATGTATTTTTACAGCTGTGCCATCTGTAATTTTCTTTTATTGTGTCTTAGTCTGTCTTCACTTCTGGCTCTGCTGGACAGTGGAACTTCCTTTGGGATGGGTCAAACTACTGGTGTTAGTCCCTTATCATTGGTGCCATTTGAACCACTGAAGTGAGAATGATTTACATCTGTTGGTGTGTCAATAGCATCATTTGAAAGAAGCAGAGCAGTTGGTCCTGAAATCAGGAAGGTTACCGGATGTGTTTAATATTACACAATGTGCTATAGATTTGTTGCTCTGCATATAATTTATAGGTCAGAAATAAAACCACTACCCTCTTGTCTCAAAGCACATCACATAATTGTTTTATTTTATCCCTTGCTTAGATCTGATGCTATCTCTGTACCTTTTCTACCACCAGAGCTGGTGGAAGTGTTTCCTTAGCACCAAGTGTTTGATTAAAAGAATAGAAGTATACTGGCTTGTTAATGAAAGGGAAGATAATGTTTAAAAATATTATAATAATAAATAAATAAATAAGCTTGTTAATAGATAAGATTCTACCTAAAAATAAAGTCAGGATTTTCTGTAGCTTTAGTTGTTTTCTGTTTTCCCCCATTGTGCTGGGTAGTCTAGTTCTACTGTAAATGCATTGCTACAAATTTCAATGCGCTTCTATAACATGGAATTGTAAAATGTCCAAAAATTGCATGTTATGTTGGCTGTGCAAATGTTCTCTGTCAAGAAAATATGTAATTGCGAGAGTTGGACAAATTTAATTATTAAAAGTGGTAAAGAGTATTTCTTGGAGAAGAGCTCTCATGTAAAGCATTGGAAAATTGCCTATATAGAGCAAGATAATATAAATTCACATATCAGTGAGGTAGATCAAGGCCTTCTTGTAAACTTTATGCTGCTTTACAAAAAAATACCAAAGCTGCCAGAGCAAAGCAGAATGGATCATGCTTGAACCCTGCTCTGTAGCCCTGTGAGAGGAAGGGAGAAGGGGCTGAAGGCAACCGTGCCTGGTAAATAAGTCCTGCTAATGTGCAGGATGGAGCGAACAGCTGAGCAAGCCTCTCTACCCTGCGCTACTACCCTGACCTGCAGGACAGTTCTCGGGGTGAGAGAGAGGTCAGTTCATTTTGCAAACTCAACAAGCCATTCAATCCTCAACTTGTTTGCTGTGGCTGCCAAGGGTGCCAATTAGTGGCAGCTGGATTGGTGGCGTTTGTGATGTGGACAGCTGGCTGCTAGGAGCTGAACTGAGGCAATCCTCTCCTTCCACATGGACATAAGAAATTATAAAGGAAGACAGTAATCATGTTTTTTTTTTTTTGTTTCTATTTTTTTCTGGATGATCAATTTTATATATTCAGATTTTATCTGATTTTTTCAGATTTTATCTGTCACAGATTCAGATTTTCAGATATTCAGATTTTATCTGTCACCTTTTTTTTTTTTTTTCTTTTTTTTTTTTTTTTTTCCCTCCAGCTTAGTGGCATTATATCAATATGATATTCCTTCCAGTGGAGCAGTGCTGGTTGTGATACATACTTCACTGTAGTATTCAAGATCATCTTGTCTAGCCAGGGCATCCCCATTGTCTAAGGTGATGTGAAAGTGGACTAGGTTAGGGAAGGACCTGGTAATCCTGTAAGAGTTCCAGTAAACCATGAGGAAAAATCTCAGAAGAGAGGGCAAAGGCGGTAAGATGAACTATCCTTCTGTCCTTAGATAGTCTGTCTGGGTCATATTTAGGTGGCTACTGTGGCAAAGTTTCTTTTACTGTCTCTCTTCTCAAAGTTAGAAGTACTCTATCATTTCCTGTGAAAAGAAATGGAAAGTCTGATGTGTAAAAGTTGACTGAGTAGTAACGAGACAGATTTTTCCTGAAATCTTTGCATTTCAGATTTCAAACGATTTTTTTTAAACCTTTGAAACACTCTGAACATGTTCTTTTTTGAAAAGCATCCTTGGCAGAGCAAAGGAGTACACCATCACAAAGCTGTCTGTTTTCTCAAATAGTAAGTAGAGGGGAACTGGATCATCAGGCCTGCTTTAGCTTCTACAGCTACATAGCTTAAGTAGAAACCATGAAAATAGTTCTTTTTGGAACTTGGCAGCCACATAGTAAGAAGTAATAAATAAGCAAAGTACGTATGACCTCATCTATAGGAAACCCTATAAACTGTAGCAGCTTTTTTAGGTTGTTCTGTTGCCAAAGAACACATTTCAGACTTCATCTTGTATATGAGTAGGATTTGCAAAGACTTTACTTTTATTCAGTAAAATACCATTTCTTTGACCGGCTTCATCTCAGTCCTACTGAAACATAATGCCTTGAGGCTGCCTATGCAGTAATTTGCACTGCTTCCATTTTGTACAGTCTGTCTTTAGCTGGAAAAATATATCTTGAAAAACTGTTATGCTCGTTTTCAGTAATGTTTGTAATGCATACAGGAGCTTTGTGTTGGAAAAAAATCTCACATAAGCAAGAGTGACAGAAACCAGATGACCTTTTCCGGACTGCCTCAGTCTTCCATAGTACCTGTGTTCAGAATTCAAAGGGAAATCCTGTGTAGGATGGAATATTGTTCAGAAAGCATTCTCTCTACATGTGTATGCAGAAATACGTGTCTATATGTAGATAGGGACATTAAGAAATTAGAATTTATATCCATAGCCCTAACAAAAATTATGCCACATAATTTTCCTTCCCTGTTGTACTCAATGGGATGCACAATGGTGCTGTGTGGTGTTCTTTAACAAAATATGGTACCTTATATTCAGACCTATACTGTATAGTACCCTGCTTCTCTCTCATCACCTCGCTTCTCTTTTATATGGTCTTACAGTGCTTTTTTACCTTCTCAATAACAGTGGTAATTTGAAATCATTGGGCCAAGCTCTTTATAGGTTTATGATTGGACCTGGCAAGGTGCTAGCTACTTTTTTCACATGGTGAGACTCCCACTAAGATTAATGAGCCTGTCAACTGGGGATTTGGAGGCAATGCTAGCTCAAAGGTCTACTTCCTGGCTCTTCATCATCACCTCACTGGTGCAGCTAAACATCATCTCTCTTTCAGAAATGCTGCCTGCCCCAGAAAACTTAAATATTTTGCAGGAGAAAAGCTATATATCAAATGATGATAGCACTTGATCATCTTCTGTTCATATCTGAACATCCATCAATTGGCATATTGTCAGCTTTAAGTAGAGAAGGGTTAAATACATGCCTTGTTAAGTAATACTTAATGATTTCTTTATTTTATTTTATGGGACACTCATACTTCTGTAGTTAAAATTAACATCCAAATTATATTGCTTGTTCTGTGAAGACTGTAGGTAGCATAGCAACAGTGATCACATAAATGTTTCAGGGAAACCAAGGAAGTTAAGTCTGTTGTGAATACTTGTAAAATTGCTAAGAAGAGGTTTTCAGAGCCATTTCAGAGGGAAAAATTAAACATCAAGGAATGCTGAAAACCAGTATGTAAGGATATTATACCAATTTCTCCATGTTTTCTGCATTTGGGACAGGAACTAGAGCAAATGGAAGACATAAGCAAGAAGAGTTTTGAAAGCACAGCCTGTAAGAATGCATATGTAGAGTATTTGATTTCCTACTTTATTTGGTTAATGTTTGAAGTAATTTAATTTTCTTTTTTTTGATTATGGATTTACTTTAAGAGAGTTAAGGTATTTTGTTTGTTTGTTTGTTTGTTTGTTTGTTTGTTTGTTTTTTTTTTTTGTCTGTTCTTAATGCTGGTTTGGTATAGTCTCAAACTGCCCACAGAGGTTATTTTCTGAGTTCATTCAGTCTTTAGCACTTTTCTTGGTACAGTATGTCAATTAATACTGGATTATCATGGTGTCTTGTGTGTAGAAAAGTGTTTACTGAGAATCTGACCAAAACCAGCAACTTCTTTCATATGGTCAACCAAAGAGGAGTTACTGAAAACTTCAATTATGTAATGTGATTAGATGAAAAGTTGTAGATGTTAATACCTCTGTGTTAATGTTGTAATCCATCTCTTTTTGTACTAGTATGAAATTAAATGATCTGAAATTATATGATTCATAAACCTGAATAAAAAAGTAAATCTGAACAGACAATTTTTTTATCCATAGACTGATTGTAGAGTAACATGTACACTATGCCCTTAGATTGATGCTTTTGATTATCTTAGGCCCATAGGTAGTTTTAGAAAGTGGTATAACAGCAGCAAAGGGATAATTGTGATGGTTTGAAGTAAGGTCTTCTGTAAATCTGACTGCACTCAAAAGCCTACTGATGCAGGTGTTTTTATCTGACATGTAAAAAATGGGGCTGTGATATAAGTGGAAGTGTGAAAGTTAGGATGGGACTGGGTCTACTCTTTAGTACAACACACCTTCAATGGGCAGCAGTTGCACAGTTGTCAGCCGGGGATATAGGGCTGGGGCCTGGGCACCTGTAAACATGCAGAAAGTGCATGGGTGAAGAAGATGACTATAAAATCCTACTTTTGAAATTCATGTATTTCTAATTTTTGTCTTAGAGCCCAGGTACTATGGATCAGATGGATCAGGTTGTACTTGCATAAAAAGGAAATAGGGCAGATGGAAAAAGATGTGGTGTATTAGTACATCTGTCTGCAACAAAATCTGATTGTGGAAAGGACTGGGTCAGTGTGCATGGAAGGAGTGAGCAATAACAATAATCATAAAAAAAGCAGTTTCTTTGTAAGTGGGGTGGTCCCTTTAGCTCATGCATAAGTGGTTGCACCACAGAAGACTAGTAATTTATTGATGCAGATGGCTATGTAAAGTGCATGCAATTTGTGAGGGGGCTTGACCCTTGACTGATGGGCCATATGTTGCAAAGCCCCAGAGGCATCATTTGACTGAGTTCTCTTCCTCTCTCTGTCTCTGCACCTATGGTCGTTGTTCAATCACTGCATATTGAACTATAGACTTACTAACTCCCCCAATAAATCTCCAACTAATGGCTCACAAAGGCTATAACTTAACCCTTTACATACAAAAGAGTACATAATTTTGCTTTGAATTGTTCACACTAGTTGAAATAAATATTACATGACCTAGCTAGTTATCAGGGACCAAGATGTCATAAAATATGACCACCTGCAGGTTTGTCACTGTCTGGATAAAGCAAGTTCACTGTGAACAGTCTCAAACCTTAACGATGTGTCAGAGTTATCACTGGGAGCTGTGTTGTACATTCAGTTGGACATTACTGTGGAGCTGCATTTCTAAAATACCACTGCTGAAACACAGCAGAGTATTGAATGTTTCTAATTAACTGCCTTATCTTGGTTACTACTCTTCTAATAGGGTTAATAGTAAGTTTGCCATGACCTGGGCACGTCTTCAACTGCATGGAAAATTTTGACAGACACCTTTATCCCAGTGGACAGTCTTTCCATAATCTGTTAAAATGTATCCACGTTCTTCTCTCATGCAAAATCCTTTCTTAAGAACGGTTAATGTATTCATGTGCAGTATAATTACAGCTGCAATTTATTTCATATACTATCCTTTATTCCTTAGACTGTAAGATGCTGTAAGTCACTCCCAAGCTAGACTTGACAAGTGGGGGCCTAAATTGTTGTGTTCTGCAGGGGGCTGTAGGCTGCTATTAAACAAAGCAGCCCTGTTAGGAAGTTGCTTTTTGCCATTAAGCTGTTTTTATATAAGAAGCAAAATAAGCTATACAAAGCAAGACCTGGTGGTTAAGTCTGTAGAAGATTAGTACTGATGTAGCTTTTTTAAATATTAAGCAGTGACCCCAATGTAATTCTAGGGTTTCAACCTTACAATGAAGACTTGAAATTAGACGGGCTGAAAATTTTTGGTAAATTCAAGTAATCCAGGAACAAAATGCTGCCAGGTGGATAACAGCTATTCTTTCTTTGCCAAGTGGTGCAGAGTGAGAACTCTGCTCAGTGGATGTCAGTGGGAGCTTTAGAGTTGCTTGCAAGGTCTTCATTTTACCTAGCTGAGGCACATGTAGGTGAAGGGACATTTATTTTTATTTTTTTCAAACCTGTAAAGTCTTGTGTGGTAATTTCACATGGGAAGCTTTTTCTTTTAACTCTCCCAAGCTTGTTCTGGCAAAATTCCCATCAATAGCGAGGTTTTGTCTGAATAAGCACTGTGACAATGCTTAAAAAGCAAGCACTTGGTTACATTTTTATATACTTCTATGCTTAGAAAAGCTATGAAAACTTTAATTCACTTAGGCAGTTGCTGTTCCATAGCATAAAGTATGTGTATGGGTGATATTTTTCTTTGTTTTGTACATTACTTTTTTGAGGTAGAAAGTAGAAAACAAATCAGAGCGATTTTGAGTTCTTGTGTAGTCAATCTGAACTCGTTGCTATGGTATGAAGAAAGTCAATGCATGTAAATGAATAAATTCATTCCTTCCTTTCTTAAAACTGCTTCCTTAGCAGTTTGTGATGGAGTTAGGAAGTGAGATTGTTTCAGCACAAATCACATGCATTAATCATGCATGTATTTGTTTCCAGTTATTTTTTATTAAGACTTGTAGTTTTAGGGAGTTTTCACATGGATTCTTTTTCTGGATTGTAGGCTTTGTACCATTACTGTATTACTAGTCTTCAGGCTTGAAGTATTCCATGTAACCAGAAGCCACTGATAAGCATTCCCTCCTGAGGTTATTATTTCACAATTAAAGTGATGATATTGAAAACATCGATGGCAGGGGGATTTGCAAGGGCAAAGGTCTTTGCCATTGCTTAGAATACCAGAAGCAGTTGAAAACATCAGTTTTCACATTTCCTACATGCATTAGTCCCCACGGAAAATGTGCTTTTATGGGCTTTGGTGTGTGTTCTGAATGAATTGGGCTAGGCTATACTTTAATGTGTATTTTGTATAGCTTCATCCAAAATTTGTTCTGCATTTCAACTCAAGTATCCCAGGTGTGATTGTATACCTCACCTAATTTCTGTAGTGACTACCTTGGTTCAAACTGAGTAGTCTTTATACCCATTACATAGCCATTCAACTCATTCAGACTAGTCAGTCCTATTCAAAATAAACAAGTGTGTTAGGATCCCTCTTATTTAGGAGAACAATAAGGAATTTACTGAGTAGCTTTGAGCTAAAACAAACAGGACAGATCTGTAGGAAAGTGTTAGGGGCTTATGCAGATCAATCATCAATCACTTTACAGTAGCATTTCTGAAAAACCTTAGTGTCAACAAAATGTCTAGAGGTGACCAACAGAAAATTCTACATTGCAGGAAAAGCTATTAAAAGCCTACTGCATCCTGGGGTGCATCAAGCATGGCATTGCCAGTCAGCTAAGGGAAGTGATTGTCCCGCTCTACTCTACACTGGTGCAGCCTCACCTCGAGTACTGTGTGCAGTTCTGAGCACCACAGTACAAAAAGGATGTAAAACTGTTGGAGAGTGTCCAGAGGAGGGCGATGAAGATGGTGAAGGGCCTAGAGGGGAAGACATACAAGGAGCGGCTGAGGTCACTTGGCCTGTTCAGCCTGGAGAAGAGGAGGCTGAGGAGGGACCTCATTGCAGTCTACAGCTTCCTCACGAGGGGGAGTGAAGGGGCAGGCGCCGATATTTTCTCTTTAGTCACCAGTGATAGGACCTGAAGAAATAGTGTCAAGCTGTGACAGGGGAGGTTCAGGCTGGACATCAGGAAGAGGTTCTTCACCGAGAGGATGGAACAGGCTCCCCAGGGATGTAGTCACGGCACCAAGCCTGTTGGAGTTTAAGAAGTGTTTGGACTGTGCTCTTAGTCACATGGTCTGAATTTTTGGGTAGACCTGTGTGGAGCCAGGAGTTGGACTCGATGAACCTTATGGGTCCCTTCCAACTCAGGATATTTTATGATTCTGTGATTCTATTTGTTCCCACTGCTTGTAAAAGAAGTTGTAGAGACCAGCCTGTTAGTGAGCATGAACACCAGTGAAAGCCATTACCCTCTTGAGTTCCAGCTGTCAGACTGTGGGTTATCACTGTCATACTACCTGTAGTGAAATGCACCGTCTTTAATGAGTTTGGGGTTTTTAAGAGGCAATAATGGATTATCTCTTCTGTCAACCACATTTCTATCCACTTCTGTTTGTTTTTCTGATTCTCAGGTAGGGGTAAGGAAATACCGGTTGCAAGTTAGTGTACTTACACTCTTTTTTAGAACGGGTATCCTTATTGAATGCTCTTCTGAGCTGAAAGGAAATTGAGAGAACAAAAAAGATTAAATTAATTCCAGTTGGAAGCAGGGCAATTTTCAATAGCTAATACACAGCTTTTCCAATTTAAAGTTTGTATGCAGCATGGGAATCGATACAAACTAACTGCTTGGACAGCAGTCCAAAATTGTCCTGCAGGTACTGATGTGAGAGAAGTCTTAAAAAGTTTACATCAAAGCAAGCACCAGAAATTCTGAATTCTCCTCCTTCGTGTGCCCCAGTATGTTGTATAAGCCCAAGCAATTTGCTGCTCCTGGGCATGCCTGAATTTTTCACCTGAAATAGTTTGACACTTTTGTTTCATTGAAGTCTATTACCTGCCTCCCGTCTCCTAAACAGATGTATAAGCTAACAAAAAATCCCTACATAATCCCAGCATAATAAAGTGTAGGTATAAAAAGTAAGCTTATTGCTAGCAGTATCTTTAAATGTAAATCTGATACAAGCAAGTCTTTGTTGCTAACTGGCAGAACAAAGCTTCATTTAAAAATATTGTGTTTTTTTGGTTTTGGCCTTTGGAAAAGGTGCAAAGAGAATAGGTCAAATGGTTCTGTCCTGCAGCTTGAACCACTTTTATAATTGGGTCAGCTGAAAAAAAAATCCTCCAAGAAAATAAGAGAATTGTCAGTTCTGCCATTTTAGATACAGAATAATGTTCTTTGATGCCATTGAAATCAAGCTGTCTAAAACCTGATGTTGCTTTCATCAAATTATATGTTTTTAAGGGAAGGAGACCTTCTGAATGGATTTTAGAGATTCAGAAAATATAATAAAAATCAAGGGCTTCATCAGACCCTTTTATTTGAATAAGGGTCTTTTTCATTTAAAGTAAAAACTTTGCTTATATATGAAAATGTTTTTTAGTACAGGAGGTACACAAGAATAGCAGAAAGATCTCGTTATTACAAAACTGATTTATTTTTGTTCTTCTTCATCTCCCATTATAGTTTATTCATAGCAAGCTTTTATCCTGTAGAAACAGTAATTGAATTGGTGTTGAAGAGAAAGTTGACACACATAAATAATAAAAAGGACAGCTTACGTGTCTATATATTTCAGTTGCATTTTCATTGTGACCAAAGGCTCTAAAGACACAAATAATAAATTTTAGCTCCTTCCTTCAAGATTAATATATTATACCATAATATTTGTTTATGATACAGGTAGAATAGTTAAGTAATATCAAATAAATCAGTGTCTTTTACCACAATAGCGTGAGGCACTTTATTGTATTGTATTTTCTCTCCCTACATGAAATTTTAGGCACATGATTTGGTGTACTTGAGATATACCTAATGAAAATAAGGCTTTTGGGTTTCTAATGAAAGTAAAGAATACCAAGTATTTACCTCATTTACTTAAGACGTGATAAGGATGGTTCGGGGTTGTTCTAACTCCGCTAATGATATCACATGATGCCTTTCTGAAAGAGACATCTTCACATATTTAGACAAATTACCAGTGCTAGCACCTGTGTTTTGTATTTGCTGACTCATGTGCTATTAAGCGTGCTTAATGGGGTGGATGTCAGGAAGAACTAATATGACCACTGCTAGGGTATTAACTATGGTGTGGGTTTTTTGGTTGCTTTTGGTGGTGGTTTTGTTTGTTTTCTTGATAATCCTTTTGTGTATGGGCTTTATATGAATTCATACACAAAACCTTGTCCTTCTTACCTTATATTTCAGGAGAAGTGTGGCTGAGACCCATCGTTTCCAGAGTTCTCTGTTTGCTGATGAGCTCAGAGATTTGAGTCTGTTGTAAATAAAACTGCAGAGCAATCTCAGTGGAACAAGGGAAGCTCAGGGGCACTAAACAGGTTCTGCAAAGTTGTTACATGGCACTGCATATATTTTAATGTGCACTACAGGTACCTTTTGGTTAAAATACTGAAAGCACAGACAACTCCTACTGCTATATTCATCAATACTGTGATGCTTGCCACAGTATAAAAAAGAAGAAATCCCTTTTCCTTCATGATTAAGTCAGACCTCTGTGTATTTTTCTTGGGTGAAATATGTAAGAAAGGTCCTTTGTGTATTTATTTGTGTGCCAGTTGCAAAATAGAGTGTTATCCCTAGATAGAAATTAACATGTCAGGCATTACCCAGAAGAGTATTTGTAAGAAGCAGTTGAAGAATTAAGGAACAGCAGAGTTGTGTAAAGCAAACAAAGGTACACAGTATGATTAAATCACTGCTTGATGTGCTGTTCTTAGACAGTTTGTTTGCCACAGAAATCCTCCCATTATTTTCCTATTTTTTGTGTTCGTCTGATTTTAATGTTCCTGTGAAAAGCTGATGACTTTAATAAATAGTGGAAACCAATGCAATAGGAAGGCAGAGTGGAGAATTCATTATCTATATGTCAAAAGCTGTTTCATGGATATGGCTGCTTTCTATATCATGCAGTGGAAGCTCAGGAATGTAGGATAATGTCATAGCAAAAATGTTGTTTTCCCCATTACATTCCTAGTACAATGTCTCATTGTTTCTTCATAGAATAAATATATTCATTCAATCTTTCATGCAGGTTTTGAGGCACCTTTTTTGCCTTCTGAATGCTTTTATTAGGTAATGTCATGCAACGTGGCAGTATTATTTACTGTGACCTTTCTGCCTGTAGTTCTGGTTTTAATTTTCTTTCCTTCTTCATTTAGTGAAATAATACATTTTCCTGCAGACAGCTTAAGGGGGCATTTAGTCTTAAGCATTTATTTGGTTAATAAAGGTACGAATATTGGAAGTAGTAGGTGACTGTAATTTTACTCTGAGTGAAAGTGTTCCATTTCTGCAAACTGTTTTATATTATCAAGTTCAGCTATCAACTGAACTTTAAATAGCTTATTAGCTGAGGGTGAGGAGAACACCTGTTGATAAATGATATTACTTCCCCCACCAGAACATTAACAATTTTCCTTCAGTTGAACAGAGTATTACAATAATGAAGAACAGGACACATTATCTTTTCTAATGTGTAGAAATGATGGAAGAAAAAGAGGAAGAACATTTAATATTTCTTTTAGATTTGTATTCATGTGACCTGTGCTTTGGGAAAAGATATGAAGGTTTCAGGTGTGATACTGCAAGTATTTTTGTTTTGCTGTGTTTCCAAGACTTTAGAAGAGTGACCTGTAAAACTATTTGAAAGTCATAGCTAGAGGCAACATACAACCTCACAATAAAATGAAACAGAACATTCCCTTGCCAGTGTTGTTGTTCACCTGATGGTTTGGCTGATAGAAGATTGGGATGTTCTGGACATAATATGTTGCAATTTTGAGGAAGCTATGAAAGTTATGCTTTACATTTCCAAAATGATGTTGAGTTTGTGTATATTCTTACTCTGGAAATGAACAAAGAACAGGGTCTTCAGATTTGTTACAAGTTCACTTTTTACAAATGGGTAAACTGAGGCACAAATAAATTAACCTGCCTGTTCTTTCAGGAACAAACAAACAAAAAATAAAAATCAAGAAAGAATTGGGAATAGAATAGAATCCTGATCCTCTGCATTCTTTATGTAAGCAGTAGCTACTCCACATTTAATGAAAGATTAAAACATTTCAAGTCTTGCATTAAGAATGACTATGCAGTTTGTGCATAGGAAAGTGATCAGGATAAGTCGTTTCACTGATGACAATTTGCTGCACTTTAAACAGTACTTATGAGTTTTCAAAAAAAAAAAAAAAAAAAAGTTCCAAGATACTCATTCATCAGTTTCAAAGTCTGTTTGCTTCCCTAAGCACATATCCAAAACCATGTAGTTTTGAGATTAAGCTGGAAATCTCAGAAGAATAAATTTATCTGTGGGTACCTCTGGTTTCATTTACATTCAAAATGAGATGACTCTCTTGTTGTGAAGAATCCCTCTTTTTTCTCCTTGTCTAACCTGGGTTTTCTGCAGGCATTGCTTAGAAGTTAAAATAGAATTTTATAATTACCACATTAGTATATAGCCCTAGAAGTAGAGCTTTTATTTTAGCCTAAAACATGTATTTCTAAATGAATTCTAAAGTGAGAATTCTTTCATATTTTTGTTGTGCTGCAAAAAAAAAAAAAGATTATTTGCCTTCAGGATAGTCTATCAGAAACAGTATATTACTCTTGTGTGGGTAATAATACAGTTGGAATTGTCTTTCTAGCCAACAGTATTAAAAGCTAAAAATCAGCAGCCTTCCTCAGAGAGAGAGAGAACTCTGCAAAGTGTACTCAGCCAGCAATCAACCTCTACCAAATTGTCCCACAAAATTGGGCAGCTTGGTCTCGTGTCTCATTTGTAGTTCAGGAGGTCCTTACTCAGTGTTGTCAGTGGGTGTCCAATTGATGCTGTAAACACCTGATTGGCACTTGTCATTTAAGACTTTATACTTCATAGTGAACTAATAGTGTAAATTATATAAATCTTAGAAGACCGTTATTTCTGTAACCCAGCCATCTTTCGTGTACAAAGAAAACAATGGGACTGTGAAACTGTACCGAGCTAGTAGAAATGAGATGGACTTCAACATCTCTGAAGGAAGTAAAAACAGCTTGCCAGAGGAAAAAAGTGGTGAAAAGCAGTCACTGCGGATGGTGGTTCAGCTGAGAAAGCAGAATCAGAAAACAGCAATTGATTCACTAACCATCACAGCATCAGTCCATTCAAGAGGCCTGTGCAGATCCTGTTGCAGGCCTGCTAAATTAGGCTAAATTAAAGCAGGCTTCCTGGAAAGGAGTGAAAGGAAAAGTAGCATTAGGGAAAGTAGGAGGGCATCTGAGTCTATTGATTCTGAATTTTTCATCAGTCATGTGAAATTAAGATCAAATTACATGCATATTGTGGCATTATAATTCTGCATATTCATTTATGACATTTATTGGCAAATTGCAACAACCTCTTGCTGAATGTGCTGTTTAATAACAGGTTCCCAATGCTATGCACCTAATTTATCAATTCTTCTCTGAAAATTGCAAGTAGTTCCTTAAGTAAAACAGTTTATAGTGGTTGCTCTTTGCTAATGGTACTGCACAGTGACATCAAATATATCATCTGCTATCCTAAGAAAAGAGAAATATCATGGTATCATGAATATCAATTATGTCATAACACTTGGTAAATGGCAAATTTTTAATGGGAGCCACATTATGCCTTAATGCAAGCCAATTTTACAGTGCATATAACTGTAAAATTTTTTCCTTCCTTCCAAATAAATTGTCTCTTGTGTTTCATGAGTACCAGTGTGATAATAGGTCTTGCAGTGAAGATGACAAAAGTGCAAATTCATATAGAACAAAGGTTTGTCTTAGGATTCTTGAGAAGCTACATTCTCTTTTCTTTTTCCTTTCCTTTCCTTTCCTTTCCTTTCCTTTCCTTTCCTTTCCTTTCCTTTCCTTTCCTTTCCTTTCCTTTCCTTTCCTTTCCTTTCCTTCCTTTCCTTTCCTTTCCTTTCCTTTCCTTTCCTTTCCTTTCCCTTTCCCTTTCCTTTCCTTTCCTTTCCTTTCCTTTCCTTTCCTTTCCTTTCCTTTCCTTTCCTTTCCTTTCCTTTCCTTTCCTTTCCTTTCTCTTTTCTTTTCTTTTTCTTTTCTTTTCTTTTCTTTTCTTTTCTTTTCTTTTCTTTTCTTTTCTTTTCTTTTCTTTTCTTTTCTTTTCTCTTTTCTTTTCTTTTCTTTTCTTTTCTTTTCTTTTTCTTTTCTTTTCTTTTCTTTTCTTTTTTTTTTCTTTTCTGCCACTAGAATATTTTATTTTGGAGACAGTAATTACTTTAAAAGCATCTCTTTCCCCAGATTTTAGCATATATATATTAGAATGTGTTCGTAAGGAAGATATAAAAACATTTTTTATGCTAAGCTAGGCAATCTATGCAAACTGTTGAACTTGATCTATATAGCCATTTTGATTCTATGAATAATGTAAACTTACTAAGGCTAGATACTTGTTTTGCTGACCTTATTGATTTAACTGATTGAATTTTGTTTTTGAAAGGACGTTGTCAACTCTGTAGAATAGGGATGTATTTTAACCTTCCTTCAAATGTGGTAAGGAATAACTGGCAGGCCTTCTTTTGCGGTTAAGTTGCAAAAGTTCAGTGGAGAACAATCCAGTGAAGCTTTCACTTTTGTGAATAACCACCAGTAGTCAAAAGCAATTCAGTAAACATCCACCTTGTCTCTTTTCAGACACACAGGAATATTCAACAGTCTGAAAAAAATGTTGTGTGTTTCATCATTGTCAAGTGAACAGACTGAGATTTTGAGCTTGATAAATCTAGCTGTACAGCATGACAGTTTCTGATGGGAAGTGGGAGCAATAGAGATATCATGGATATGCTGAGGCTGAATCAGTCTGTTTCACAGCCTCTGAGAAGATGACTTGTTAGGGAGAAGGGCTTAGTGAATAAAGTGCAGTCCTGGAAGTGAAGAGAAGTGAAGAAAATTGAACAGAGTGTAATATACCTTCCCGTTGTTCCTTTTGCTCCTGAGAATGTTTCTGTGCATTGTTGATGGAGCATAATCTTCTTGGTTTCTTTGATGCCTCTTTCCTCTACCATTGACATATTGACATTTAGAAAGAAATGAGCTGCTTTTTTTTTTTTTTTTTTTTTTTTTTGTGTGTGTGTGTGTGTGTGTAAGCAGGCTACCTTCAAAGCTGTGACTGCAATTGATTGTGGCTCTGTCTTTACTGTTGCACAGGTCTGTTGACCTGCAACCTGTGACATTCTGAATATTCCTCCAACAGACAAATATTCAATTCCTGAATGTTCCATCATGCAAAGAAAACAGTCAGTATGCATGACAAATGGCTAAAATTCACAACTGTGTTTTGTTGCATCATTGTTACAAGCACAGTCATATACACCCACTACAGCCTCCTAGTAGAAGTTAGCTGCAGAGTTCAATCTTCTTACTGCCAGTGCTGATTTTTGATGCTGAAGGTGAAGAACTGTGGACAGATAAGCCAAAGAAGAGAGTAGCATCACATGTGTTTCTATAACCATATGTAGTGTGATTCATGGTCAACACTGGTTCCTTCTCACATTTGAGAAGTTGATCAGGTGTAGGGATAAGTAGACATACCAAGGAAATAAAGTTGATATGTTCAGTTTGCAAGGGAATGTGACTAATTCAGGTAGTGTGAAGTTTGACACACAAAAAATTGAGGCATTTTTTCTGTTTCCGATACAATTGGTCAGATGCAACCTGCTATTGAATTAATTTGCAAAGTGTTTATTCAGAGTTGAGACCTTGCACAATGCAAACAACTTACAGTATACCAAAATGTAAGTATCACAATATAAGAAGGTTAAGTTTAGCTTTCATGCACCTGCGGCTTCTAGTCAAATATTTTGTTGTCTAGGATAAAAGAGGCAACTTTTTTTTTCACTCTAATTTCTAGTTGGGCGGTACCAAGTCCAAGTCATCGAAAATAGTCATGCTTGTACATTTCTTCTTTTATTTCTTTTTGTCCCATCCTTCTTGTTATCCCTGCCAGAGGTTATTACATTGGTGGCTTACTGGGGCTATGTTTTCTTTGCTTTACTTTCAAAGCTTTTTTCTTCATTATCATCTAGCCCTATTAAAAAAAAAAAAAAAAAAAGGCATGATTAAGTGTAAGTTCATAAAGCAGATGTTTAATATGCACAATCACAATATGTAACCAGATTTAATATTCAATGCACCATATTCTTACAAGTCATGTATGTGTAGCAAATGGTAACATTTGGCTCTGTTCTCTGGTTGGACTGTACCATGTATGCTAACATTTCTTATAAATCAAGATGCGCTGTGATTAAATTAGTTGACTCATTCTTAATCCAGTAACTCAAGCAGTCCGATAGTGACAAACCTGGTACTTGATTATTGTGCAAGCTCTAAATCAAACATTCAACAAGCATGAGAAAGAGATTGTTATTACTACATAAGAGATTAATAATGAGATTCAGTTCTGTGAATTAAAATTTCTGTTTGGATAAGAATACAGTTTTTCAAACTTCAAAATTGTGCTATCTTTATTTGTCTCTTTCTCACTGTTTGGTTGTTGGTAGTAGGCTTTCAGCCCAACTCCTTAAAACCTCCCTAAACTCCCATAAACTTTCCTAAGTTCCCCTAGTTAGCGAATATTCTGGTGTGTTCTGGCCATGTAATTCTTAGTCCAAGCTGTTTTAGGCAATCTGTGGTGGCTTTGTCTGTTGTCTCACTTTCTATGGACTCCTAACTAGATCTGAATATGTTAGGGAGGTGCTGTATTAACAGAGTAAAGGTTCAGCTTTTGAATGCCATTTTCCATAAAAGAACCCTAAATTTGGTGAGTGCCCTTGCAAATCAATCCATATTGTATTTGAATGTAGCACAAGAAGAGATTGCATGACCCATCAAGCCATGAGTGTCCAGGAAAAGTCAAGGGCTCTTGATGTGATGGTTGCATAGCCTTCACATGGGCAGGAGTCCTGAAGCTGGCTGCAGCTGGTGGGAATGCAATAGCCCCAGTCTCTCCACCATCCGGACAGGAAAGTTTCCTGGCAAGGGCTTAAAGGCTACAATGAGCTTGGATTTTGTGAGTAAATTGAAGGTATTAATTTGTTTGAGTTCTGGTTTAATCCAGTGTTTGGAGCTACTGAAGAAATAGACATTTCTGGAGAACTGATATTCTTTCAGCATTTTACTACAGATTTGCCTGGAGGTATAGCAATTTTATTCCCACAGGTAGCTGGGAAAAAAATCCAAGAGCAAAAACAAACCACAAAATAAGCTTCTAATGTATCTGGGCATGTGTAGGCAGTGTAACAGGTTCTGCTGAGGGATCCTTGCACACAAGGAAGATTGATGTGGATGATGAGACATGACTGCCAGTCATCCCCTCTTGATGTAGTGAAAAGCCTGGGATGGGAAGAGCATGGGCAATTTCAAGTTAGCTTGTAGAGTCATTTTATGGCGCCTTCTTAGCAAAAAGGATGGCTGTTTCAGTTTCTCTTGAGTTTCTTGTGAATGTGTAACAAGATGACAAAATATTCAGAGTTCTGGCACAGAGCAAATAATCTCACATTTGAAAATACTTTTGCTTATTTTGGTGTCCCATATTGGTTGTTTATCTGATAGTGATCTCCATTGAGGGTATCTTTAGACAGTGTGCTTCTGTGCATGGCAGTCCTCTTCCATATCCAGTCACAGTTGACAAAACTGTCCTTTACTAGAGGTAAAGGAAAATATGGTCCATGTTCTTTGAACCAACAGGCAAAAAGAGTGGGGGGAAAAAAAAATAAAACTGACATTTTGAGGCAATCACGTACAGCTGGTTTAGTCTTTGTAATTTAGGGACCTAAAGTCCATCTGTTTAGAATTTGGTTGGCACAATCATTATACTGAGAGCATGTTACCATTTGCTCACTTTCCACAAGACCACCCAGACATTTCCAGTTATTTTTAAACAGGAGTTGCTGTGAAACTGACAGTGTGAAGAATGCAGGGATACTGTTCTTTCCATCCCCTTCTATGTTCCCTTCCTCTCCCCTAAAACAAAGACAGTATTTCAGCTGCGCACTACTCATCGAATTGTTGTAAATCTGCCCAGAGCACAAATAAAGGCATTCAGGAGCTTCTAAAACCTTTCAGTTACTCTCAGTCCCTTCTTTTAGTTAGGAAATTGATTTATGGTTGTGATAAGATGCTGCAGCATATATTTAAAAAATAATAATAAATGAAATATTGTCAGGATGATTGTATAGAATTAATCATGTAAAATATCTGTAGCCATTAACATGTCACAGATTTTGGGATGCTGTCTTCTAGGACCATCGCTGTATCAGACAAATCTGAATCTGCTCTTCAAGAAGTTTATGTCATATGAGCTGTTGGAGAAACTATTAGTTGCATAAAATCTGTAAGAAAGCTTTAGGCAGGCCTGTTTGCTGCTGGGAGAGAGGAGTCAAACACATAACCAATAGCTAGCTTATTATAGAACAGTGTGAAGCAGAAGGCTTGTTTCAGGAACTTACTGAATTTTACAGTGCATCTGTTATACAATTAGGGTCATGCTATTTTTCTTATTTATTTATTCAATTTTTATTTCTGGAGCACAGCAGCATCTACATCTTTTATTTTTGAACTGTCATCCTGATCATCCTAAGATGTACTCAGATTCAGTAGCTCTATATTAAAACATGTAATGCATGTATTTATTGAAAGAAATATGAAAATGTATGAAAATTGTGTATACTGTTTGGATGGAGAATTAAAGATGATAACCTCTTTTCACCATTCAACAGAGCATGAAAGAGTAAGAGAGATTCAAAAACTTCATTAATTGCTGTAACATGACGTTACAAGCCACCTGCACTTCAAAGAATGTACAGTGAAGCAGATGGATTGATGAATAAGCCATCAAAGATTTTAAGAATGTTTGTTTCAAAAATAAACTGCTTTCTAAGTCATTGACAATCAAAGCATACAGTTTACAAAAGTATCATTGCTCTTTTTTTTTTTTTTTCTTGTACCCAACATACTTTTAAAAATGTCTTTGGGAGTGAGATTCAGAGATGGCATTTTCATAAGCAGTGACTGCAATACATTTGAAACAATCTTCATGTCATAAGAAGATTTATAACTCCCTATGCTCCATGCACATCTAATAACTGAGGGCAGAAGTGGCGTGTTAGTGGTTTTTTAATTTGACTCTGTGGGCCTGGGCCTTGCAGAGGCACAGAACTAGCTCATCTGACTAGACTTCAGAGTAGTGTGGTAGATGCGGCTCAGGCATGGAAGATAATGTACTAATAGTCTATGCTGCCAATTGTACAAAAATCTTGGGTTTTATCTTCTTTTGAACAGAAGTAGTGGAAATGCATGTTAAATAAGTGTGTTTATGACTGGTACAGCATAGGTCTCCCTCATCAGAGGTCTCAGGAGTCTTGAACTGAAGTAAGCATGTAAGATGTGGTTGATGTTCTAGGTCCGGTCATTCCAATCATAAGAATATTATATGTGAGGTGGGGAGATGTTACTGTTTAGA
Organism: Netta rufina; assembly: GCF_964035555.1. Classification (NCBI taxonomy): domain Eukaryota; kingdom Metazoa; phylum Chordata; class Aves; order Anseriformes; family Anatidae; genus Netta; species Netta rufina. Next base: position 105,353,332 of record NC_140123.1, read on the forward strand.
GCTAAATAAAGATATCTGGGACATTGCAGAGGGAAAATTAGTAACGTATCTCCTCCCTTGTGAGTTTTGCTACATATTATTTTTCTTCTAGAATACTTTGGCTTGTCAAAATTTATTTTTGTGGTTAAACATTGATTGTATCAGAACTTTGCTGTAAAATTACTTTTGGACTGACTTGCAGTGTAAATTCCATTTTCATCTTCATTTCCTGAAACCATTATAAAAAGAAAATCTCTTCTAATTTTTAATCCATTTTAGGACAGTTATAGTGTCTGTTAGATGAGTACTTCTAAGAGAATAACAGATGCACGTTCTTACTTTCAAAAAATAATATTTAATTTTGTGATTTGATTAGATGTTGATTGCTCAATAAAGTCTTTTTTGAAAGAAAAGGAGGTGGGGGGGAATGTGAATGAACGTCTCAAATTCAGTTAAAAGAAAGTAACAGTAAGCCTTTTCTTTCTTCACTGTGGAAAATGTCTGAATGTGAAGAACAATGAAAATTATCTAAATCTGCTAGAAAGACTGGAAAAAATGGAAAGAAAATCAGGAAAAACTCTTAGTTGCTTAGAATATGTGATTTTCCATTAGTGGAAAAGTGTGAAAGAGCAACACTTAATTTTTATTTTTTTTCCTACTATTTAGTGCAAAACGCACTGAGAGCAAGGTGGTTTTTTTTGTTTCCTTTTTTTTTTTTTTTTTTTTTTTTTTTTAGTTAGTTAGTTAGGTAGTGGTATACTTGTCTAGATCTGCAATTTGGTAAAGAACATTCAAACAAAAAAGGGTTGACCTGTCTGCAGATAGCAGGGCAATTTAGTCCATATACACTGAGCCATTTTCTTGCTTTATGAAGAAAGAGAAAAAGACAAATACTCGAGGAGGATGAAAAAAATACAGCCGTGTTGTGTCAAATTTGAGTTCTCCAAAGTTTGAAATGTATGATTTCATTGTGTCCTTTCCAAGTGGTTTCATTTGACCTTCGTACATGGAACTGTGAGCATAATAGACTAAATATTTACTGAAGTCTTCAGTGATGAGTATTTGAACAGTGCTGCTTTTTTTTTCTTGCAATACCAAAGAACAGGAATAACAAAAAAGAAGAAATAATGTGCTAATTACTGACATTTTATACAAATACTTAACAATGTAGGAAATGACAGAGAAAACATTCCCTTTTGGTGGTTTTTTGGGGTGTTTTTTTGTTTATTCTTTTTTTTTTTTTTTTATGGTGGGCATTGTACGTTTTATTACCGGTTGGAATGGTAGGGAGGAAAAGGAAATAAGGGAGAAAACCTTATTAGCTTAAAGAGATCTTTTAAAAGTGGGAGAAAAAAATAGTTTCATTGGGCTTATATTTGCTACTTTACTGAAAAATAAAATGAGAGCATCTGCAAAAAAAAAAGTTAAAACTAAAATCATTCCTTATATTAAATGCAGAATTACTTGTGAGCCATCGCTGTTCAAAAGCATCCTTCTGATTGAGAGACTGGAGGCTGGTGGGAATGAGAGAGGCTGTTAAAACCAAGTGTTTGTACCTAGTGTTGAGCCATACCCTGGCCAAGTCGGTCTGTGACATAAGTGTACCTCAGGAAGCAATTACTTTTTTCTTGCATGAATTACTCATATCTTCCAGGATGGTGGGTGAAACACTAGCTGTAATAAATATATATATAGTATTTCTACTTTAAAGGAAAGCATTTGAGAGCTTGCAACTCTTCTCTATAAGCCACAGTTCCCTCATTGTTTTTCCTATTTCTCCTCAAGATAACGAGATAAACTAAGCTTTAGTGAACTATTATTGCCTTCTCATCTTCCTTTACATGGAAAATGATTGAGATATAATCACCACCTAGTGATTATAAACTTGATTGTTATTAAAAAGGGTAAAATTTGTCATTTACATTAGGCTAGGTTTCAGCAATATTATTTAGTGTATGTCACTTTAGTTGTTCTGATGATACCAGTCTTTTAAATGCCTGAGATACACAGAGGCTGGCAATATAAGTCTCTAAATAGGACAGCACTTCTGGTTTCCCTTGATTCTTAGCATCACAAGTGATGATGCAAATTAAAGCATGCTTCAATGCAGTTGGAAGAAATCTGAGATACTAAACAACAAAACCCTTTTGTGATACAGGCATGATTGGAGAGATTGGAAGGCACAAAATAAGGGGGGAGCACGCTATTTTCCTCTTGAGAAAGAGGGATTTGTAGTCTTTCAGATAGCAACTTACCCAGATTTCACTACCATGTCAGTACTTTGGAGTGTCATTTGAGAAATGACTGTAGTTCAGATGTGGTAACTAAGTGCTTTGATGTCTCTGTTCATCCTCTGCAGATCATAATCCATTTTTCTCTTCCGATCACCTCAGACTGTGATGTAAATCAGCATAATTTATATGCACTGCTTAGAAGAGGGTCTGGATGTTATTGTTAAAAATGTTAAGGAATCTGATTAAGTAATGTGTGATCTTTCTATTTTGCATTTTTTTGAAAGGCTCGCTAGCAAGAATGTTAAGTGTTTTTTTGTGAAGCTATTGTTGTTCCAACAGCTTCTCAGAATGAGATTAAAAGTAATGTAAATATTTGGGGGTTTTGTGGCTACATTTTGTGACAAGCAATTAGCTTCTGTTGAATTCAGTTGTGTTTTAGTGCATAAAAAGCATCATAGTTTGTTTTTCCTGCTGTTTTGTTTCTTTTTTTTTTCTCCCCTTATAATACTGAGATCAAATATGTGACTGCAAAACTGGTCAAGTGTGAAATTGTTTCTTTGTATTGTAGGAGATGGTTCAAATGGCAGCAAGATCAGGAAAATTATTGTGAAGACTTTTTAAGTGGCGCTCAGAAACATACAATATCACTAAATCATAAAGATAACAGCTACAAGTGTATGCAGTGCTTGCCTGATAAACTGTTAATATTAATAAGCTCTGTCTGATCAGGGCCTGCGTTAGCTTTGGCAATACCTGTAGCCATTACCACAGGTGGAAAAACTGGTATGGATCTTATGCCTTATGGCAACTACCACTGACAAGCAATTAGAGTTCATTATGACTGTGCTTATGCTATACTAATTAACATTCCTGTTGGGCTGTTTTCCTTGTTTGACCGTGTAACAGCCACAGGCCTAATGATCTCCATGAATAATCAGCTAACGAATTACTAAATGTGGTAGAATTTATACAAAGCGCCTTCAGACACATATGTGATTGTATTTTCTGGCAAACAGTGTAAGCAAGATGGAATTTATCCCGGAATCCCTGTGTAGTAACTGCACAGGGAGGCCAGAAGAGACTAATCTTGAACTTGCTCATGCCCTTGTGGCTTGCTGCATGTCTGTCTGCAAAGGCAAGTTATAGCAATCAGATAGTAGGCCAGTATATGATTCAATATATGGTGAGTTACTTAGTTGGGTGTGCTAAGCAAGCTTTGCTACTTACAGACACTCCACATCTTATTCAGATGAGGAGAAAAGTGCTGTTAAACTAAATGCTTTGTCTTCTATACACCAAAAAGAAACTGACCTTCCTCTTTTGGGTCTTGTTGCTTCCAGTTTTGAATGGGGACCTTGCAAGTCATAAAATCATCCCCACAAGTACTGTGGCTATTGTCAAATTGTGTCCTGGATCTTCTCTAATAAATTTCTGACAACATGTTTATGTTGTAGAGGTCTGGAGGAAGACTGTGTGGAAGGCTTGGGGGATGAAAATGAGATGGACAAGGTTTGAGTCATTTACACTCAGGTGTAATGTACTTTTTTATACATTTTGTGAATTGGAACTACTTTTTGTTAACATGTGGCAAGCTTATTTTCCCTTCAAGGGAGGTGTTGAATGCAATGTTTGCTGTGGTCAGAGACTGAGGAAGGCAAGGTGGTACGGCTCCATGGTGTTACAGTCAGATGGCAGACAAATACCTCATTGCGCTGATGCCCAGGGCCAGAAGCTCTCGGATGTGTGAAGCATTTCCTGAGCAGGGTAATGCACTGCCTGCTGGCCATAACAGATAGTTCGGCAGTTTTATGGCTGGCATCAATTTGAATACATTAAGTCTTGAAAACACATTTTCATTTGGGTTCCTGAAAAGGCAAAGGATATTGAATGGTTCTGAAGGAGAACAAAAGACCCATTATATTAGGGTCTTATTTGCCTCATATATTGCCTTTCTTCATTTTTCATGCTTACATTAGAGACAAATATGTCAAGGTGGAAGTTACCTATCTTTATTTTACTTTTTGTTCAGTTGCTAAGTGCCAGGTCTCTGGCAAAGGACGGTATTATGAATAATGTATGAGAAACAACCTGAGGATGCTATCCTTTGAAATGACTGCTGTGAGAAGGGTAGTGGATCATTCAGAGTGCAGTATCTTTGACACACAAAAGCCCAAGCAGTTTACTGCATATATGAATGGGGAGGGGAAGGCATTCTTGAATACGTCTTCTATCCTGGCAAAGTAATGGAGAAAGCAGGGACTGTGTAAAATGCAAGTGATGACACTTTCTTTCCTCTGTCACTTTCTCTCTGACTTCTCTCCTTAAATTGCATGTAGAGTTAGCTGGGAAAATTCTGACAGAACGGTTCTTCAGAAAACTCTGAGGCACTGGTTTCAATCTCATTGTGTGAGATTCACAAGTGAAATCCTGACCTAGTTTTCTGCCATTTTGCCTGGGGATGTTAGGGAACCCGGCTGAATGTCCGTGGGGTATCTGAGGTATGCTGCACTGTTAGCTTGTGGATCCACAAGCCATCAGCTTCCAGGGCTTCTTTCTCAGAGTAGGAGCATTGAAGCATGATGGTCTTGCAAAAGGCATTGCTGAGGCTCCCACTTTGCAGCAGAGAGCTCATACTTATTTCAAAGTCCAGGTGAAAGCTTGGGACAGTCACTGCTTATGGAGTCTTACCTTCATGTGCTGACCTTTGGAGGCAGGGGGTAATCGCATCACAGTCCCAGTTTCTAGGAGCAGGAATATCAGCAACTACTCCCTTTTTGAAAAATGAAACCTTCTGATTTAAAACTATTAGTAACTTATAAAACTTGTAGAAAACGGAGATGGGATTTGCCTTGTATATTATATGTTTCTACAGTGCTAGTTGGATTACTAGATTTTGTGGTCTTCTCATGAGCCTCCGATCCCCTTGAGTAATATCCTTTTGCATGGTATTTCCTGTTCTGTTAGGATTCTACACAATTTCTGGAGAACTAAATGAATCTGAGCAATAGCTATTATCTGTTAGTTGTTTCCTCACTCCAGAAGAGGTATTGGTATCACCGTCCAACTCCTTTTTTCTTTCTGGGAAAGTAGTATTAGGCACTTCATAGCAAAATTGATCAACATTAAATAATTTGGGAATTACATAGAATGACCTGAAGAGGTAATGAAAAGCAAGAAACAAAAATTTTGAGTGTTTGAGGGAGAATAGCACATGTGACAACAGAGAAAAGGTTTGAAATAATTAAATGGATGAATGCAGAGAACTCAAGAATAGCTGAGGCACAGGAGAGAGCAGGGGAAAGAGGAATCAAGCGCAGAAATGAAAGAGACTGCAAGGTTGCAGTATCGCATAGAATGAAATGCAAAATAGAGATTAAGGAAGGGATAAGCAGAGGGAAAAAAGAGTGAGGAAAAAAGCAATACAAAGCTAAACATGGGCTAGAAGGAAAGAAAGAGAAAATTAAACAAAAAGGCAAGTATGGGAGGAAATATTAAAAAGGGAATTCTTAAGTGTAGTACTAATAAGCCTATTTCTTCTGCCTTTAATGAGCAGTCAAACCCTTTTTTCTTTCAGTCTGTGACTGCACAGGGTAGGTTACACAGCCTTTGATGAAGCAGGATATAGAGGCTAGGAGTCTGTGAGCTCTGGGAGGAGAGGGCTCACCGTGGGCCTTGGCAGGCTACTGTGCACTTTGGTGCTGAGAGAACTAAGGAGCTGGTTTACAGCACAATTTTAGGGAGTGATTCAGGGCAATCCATCCTGTGATTACATAGTGCTTGGGATCTTGCTGGAGTTGTCTCAAGTGTGCATTCAGAGGTTATTACTGCTTGGTAGCAGAGAAATTAGTTAAACAATACTGTCCTTGTGATTGGGAATATTAATTGTATTAATTTTATGATATTCTTTGGCTAAAAGATGAATGTAGTGTACATCACAGGAGAGATAAGGAGAGATAAGGAGAAGGTTTCATGGGAGGACAGAGATCATGCGGTTAGTGTTACTGCAATGTGAAATATGTGTGTAGTATGAAATATGTGTGGCGCAGGAGTGGTCTGTCCCCATGTGCCGAAAGACGAGCCGGCGGGGAAGACCAGCCTGGCTGAACAGAGAATTGTGGCTTGATCTTAGGAAAAAAAACAACGTTTATAATCTTTGGAAAAGAGGGTGGACCACTCAGGAGGACTAAAAGGATGTTGCGAGGCTGTGCAGGGACAAAATTAGAAAGGCCAAAGCTCATCTGGAGTTCAATCTGGCTACTGCCGTCAAAGACAACAAAAAATGTTTTTACAAATACATCAACGCAAAATGGAGGACTAAGGAGAATCTCCATCCTTTACTGGATGCGGGGGGAACTTAGTTACAAAAGATGAGGAAAAAGTGGAGGTGCTTAAAGCCTTCTTTGCCTCAGTCTTTAGCGGCAAAACCAGTTGCTCTCTGGATACCCAGCACCCTGAGCTGGTGGAAGGGGATGGGGAGCAGAATGTGACCCTCATAATCTATGAGGAAATGTTTGTCGACCTGCTATGGCGCTTGGATGTATGCAAGTCGATGGGGCCAGATGGGATCCACCCGAGGATACTGAGAGAACTGGCAGAGGAGCTGGCCAAGCCTCTTTCCATCATTTATCAGCAGTCCTGGCTATCGGGGGAGGTCCCAGTCAACTGGCGGCTAGCAAACGTGATGCCCATCTACAAGAAGGGCCAGAGGGCAGACCTGGGGAACTATAGGCCTGTCAGTTTGACCTCAGTGCCAGGAAAGCTCATGGAGCAGATCCTCTTGAGAGTCATCATGCAGCACTTGCAGGGCAAGCAGGCGATCAGGCCCAGTCAGCATGGGTTTATGAAAGGCAGGTCCTGCTTGATGAACCTGATCTCCTTCTATGACCAAGTAACACACTGGGTGGATGAGGGAAAGGCTGTGGATGTGGTCTACCTTGACTTCAGCAAGGCTTTTGACACCGTCTCCCACAGCATTCTCCTCAAGAAACTGTCTGCTCGTGGCTAGGACTGCTCGTACGCTTTGTTGGGTTAAAAACTGGCTGGATAGCCAGGCCCAAAGAGTCGTGGTGAATGGAGTGAAATCCAGTTGGAGGCCGGTCACTAGTGGTGTTCCCCAGGGCTGGGTGCTGGGGCCGGTCCTCTTTAATATCTTCATCGATGATCTGGATGAGGGCATTGAGTGCACCCTCAGTAAGTTTGCAGATGACACCAAGCTAGGTGTGTGTGTCGATCTGCTTGAGGGTAGGAAGGCTCTGCAGGAGGATCTGGATAGGCTGCACCGATGGGCTGAGGTCAACTGCATGAAGTTCAACAAGGCCAAGTGTCGGGTCCTCCACCTGGGGCGCAACAACCCCAAGCAGAGCTACAGGCTGGGAGATGAGTGGTTGGAAAGCTGCCTGGCAGAGAAGGACCTGGGAGTGATGGTGGATAGTCGGCTGAATATGAGCCAGCAGTTTGCTCAGGTGGCCAAGAAGGCCAACAGCATCCTGGCTTGTATCAGAAGTAGTGTGGCCAGCAGGGCTAGGGAAGCAATTGTCCCTCTGTACTCAGCTCTGGTGAGGCCGCACCTCGAGTACTGTGTTCAGTTTTGGGCCCCTCGCTACAAGAAGGACATGGAGGTGCTCGAGCGAGTCCAGAGAAGGGCAACGAAGCTGGTGAGGGGTCTGGAGAACAAGTCTTACGAGGAGCAGCTGAGGGAATTGGTATTGTTTAGCCTGGAGAAAAGGAGGCTCAGGGGCGACCTTATCACTCTCTATAGGTACCTTAAAGGAGGCTGTAGAGAGGTGGGGGTTGGTCTATTCTCCCATGTGCTTGGCGACAGGACGAGGGGGAATGGGCAAAAGTTGCACCATGGGAGTTTTAGGTTGGATATTAGGAAGAACTTCTTTACCGAAAGGGTTGTTAGGCATCAGAAGGGGCTGCCCAGGGAAGTGGTTGAGTCACCCTCCCTGGAAGTCTTTAAAAGACGTTTAGATGTAGAGCTTAGGGATATGGTTTAGTGCTTGTTAGTGTTAGGTCAGAGGTTGGACTCGATGATCTAGAGGTCTCTTCCAACCTAGAAATTCTGTGATTCTGTGTGATTCGGTGTTAATATAACCATCTAGCCTTAAGTACATCACAAATGTACAACCTTTTTGTGATGCCATTCAATATGGAAAATAGTTTTTACCTTTAGACCTCAAGCTTAAAGTAAAAAAAAAAAGAAAATAAAATAATCTACCATAGTTCACGGCACAAAACAATTAATAAATGTATGAAATGGTCAGCTACAGAGGGTAGATAGTTGGGCAACTGCCAGGAAAACATTTAGATAAATCTCCTTTAATTTCCTTGAATAATTCAGCTATAGATGCATGAATTAAATGAGAATAACTGTAATACAGTTTGGTCTTGCTTATGATATTGTTATCTGTTCGGGTGAATGGATTGCTGAAGGGAGAAAACATATGCAATGCCTGCTTTATGTCCTCACACTTCTTCCTTATCATAGTTTAAATAATATTTCTCCAGTTAGACCTATAAATTGTGTACCTCATTAAGCATAGGATCCAACAATGCACATATGCCACCAGTGTCCACTTTCCTTCAGAGATTTAGGGTGATGAGAAGATAAAAGGTCTGCCTACCAGATGGAGCTTGTCAGATTAGCAATTGGAGCAGTGTAAATAGCACTGTCATATTGTTTTTCTTTTTTTTTTTTTCTTTTCTTTTTTTTTTTTTTTTCCCTGAGACACAAAAGAATCCCTTTATAACGCATGTGCATATTTTATGTTTTTTAGCAAGAAGGGGAGAAAAAAAGGCCTCAGCAGAAGGTTGCTGCTGGTGGTACCCCTAGCAGAGTAGCCATTGCCTTCAGGCACTTTCCTGCTTTCTTCATAATAAGGAACATTAGCAACCAGTGGCTCAGGAAAGGCAGAGTCAAATAAGTCTCTTGGGGACAAGTAGGCCACATGAAGTGAGAGCCATCAGACAAAGCAATGAGATTACTGCTCCAGAAAGGGTTTACCACATATATTACCACATAGATTTTACAGGGCTGCCAGCTCACTCAACTTACAAATGTCAAGCATGATTTAAAAGGTTATTATACTATCAAGAACAAAAGAGGATGATTTTCCATCACTGAAATTTCTATTTCATTCTGTTGCACATACTGTGTCTTGTGGAGTCCAATATAGCCAAATAACCTGCTTTTATCTTTAATAAGTGTTTTATGGACCTCAAATTGGAAAAAACATTTTCACTTTATTTGTATTAGAAAATATGATCTCCTCTCATCGCTTAACTGTGATAAATATTGCATGTAAGTCAGGTATCGAGAATTTGAAGACTTGTCTTTTGGACTGTCTGTCTTTGTATGTTGTATGTTGAAAAGGGCACGTATCATTAAGTACTGTGAAATGGAAGTGATCTATTTTAAAAGCAGTATTTGCTTTCCCAATACATTGTAAAGCAATCGGGCTGTTTAAATAAGTTAAAAATTTGAGATATGCTTGTCTCTATTTAGTTTAGTAAATTATTTGAAGGTTTTTGTCTTAATTGATTTTTAAAGCAAAACATTTTTTTTCCCAGTTTGTATCCCTAGACGTTTTCTTCTAGCTTAACAGGGACCTCTGTTGGGGTATGTGTTTAATTGTATTCTATAGCCAGGCATCAATTTTAAGCAATTGCTTCAGTACAAGCTACCTGGTATATTTAGCTTTCCAATCAGAATTAAAATTGAAACTTATTAAGTACTGGCTGTTTTGTAAGCAGTTATTTTATGGCTTCCAGCAGTGTTGCTCAATTACATGATACAACGCATCCTTACTTCAATTTTTTACCCACCTAGAATCCCTTGCAATTTGGAACAAAAGGTGATTTGTGTGATCTGGACATTTAAAATAATACCTTTTTTCTTTGTCTGCTTTCTCCTTCTGAGGCTTCTTATTTCAGCTTCTCTAAAATAGTAATCATTTCTTCAGCCTTGCTTTCCACATGCACAAATCACCCCCATTCCCACTCATTCTTTGTATTTCTAAAATGTAATATTGCTAACCTCTAATCTTCAGCAGACACCAAGTATAGCAGTGCTTTGGAGCTGGTAAAGAATGATAGCAGTCACTAGAGTTTGGGGCACCAGGTTTTAGTCTTTGATATTCAGATGATACAGATTTTTTCCTTCATTTTCATACTAAAGCATTACATTTAATACTCTGAATCCACACAGGTGCATATGTACCAAGATTAAATTAAAATGCTTAGAAAAAGCTTACTGCTGAATCTCTGCATGAAAGGCAGAACTGAATTATTCTGAAATCAGCACGTCTGTTATCTTCATCTGTCACTGAAAGTTTGAGAGTCTTCATGTTGCAGTGGGCAAAGTGCCCAATTTAGAAAGGAAACAATCTTGAAAGAAATAGGAAAAATCACCAGATTGCCCATTGAGAAACAGTAATAATTGGTCTTTCCCATCACCTTTTTTTTTTTTTTTTTTTTAAACTAAATTTTTTTTTTTAAAGTTTCAGATATTAAAATATATTTTTTCATACCTCCGGAGAGAAGTATGTTGTCTTTATGAAAAAAATGTTTTACATTACACAGTGTGTCAATCATCTGGAAAAATCCATGTACTTCCTTCCTGGTAGAACTTGATATGAAAACAAAAAACAGTGAGATGAAAATAAATTAGGACCACAGGAATGAGCTAAGTGCTCTATTTTATCCTGTTCCATTGATGTCGAATTTAAGTGGCATAAACATGGAAACCTATTTAAAAGATTGCTTGCAAGATATAAATTGCCTGCTTCATTTTGCTTGGATGCAGAGAACATAACTAGTTGAATAATAATGATATTTTCGTGTGTGTATAACACTTTTTGCCTGAGTATATCAAAGCACATTGTAAACATCATCACATGAACTTTGTCAGGCTTTTAAATAAGATCTCAGTTTTATAGACTGCGATAGCAGGAGGAAAATACCAATTATATTTTGGGGCAGAGCTTGAGAAGGAAGCCAGGAGTCCTGATCCTCATCTACCTGATGAACCATTAGAAATTGTGCAGGTGTAACCAGTCACCTTTCACAACATAGTTCCTGCCATGTGACTCCAAGGTAGGCATTATATCTGAAGCATAAAGGGAAATATTTTTCAGAAAGACAGACTTGTTGTTTTGCATAGCTTATTAAGTGGATGTATTTCTCAAACTACATTGATAAGCATCACATAAAGGGAAAGCATCAAATAATAAAAATGAAAATATTCTTAGAAGGCCAAAAGATCTCTTTCAAAATTTTCTTGTGAAAAAAGAACAGATATTTCATATTGGTTTTAAGAGAGGATCTTTTTTTTTTTTTTTTTTTTTTTTTTTTTTTTTTTTTAAAAGGGCAACTTAAAGAGAATTTGCTTATTGATGGGGTGTGGGTGAGGGACATGAGGGAAGCAAAAAAATAATAGCTGATAATTTGTTTCCTCTCCATTCCTCAAGGAACTAGGAAAAGACCAAACCATTCTCCCAGGCTAAGGGAGAGAGCAACAAGGTTGTCTAAGTGGTGGTGATGCAGAGACTGCCTGAGTCCTCTCAACATAACCTTTGTGTGCAGTTCTACTGGCAGAGAAATAACAAAAATAAGAACAAACATGGCGTAATGGACCTTGTTGCATTTTAGAAAGCTTCACTGAGCTGGCAGCTGTCTCTTACACTTATGTATTTGTTTTTGTAGGGGAAGCAGGGAGCCTTTTGATTTTTTTTTCTCTGAGGTGGTGGTGATGGTGATCCAAAGGCAGGAAAGTAGAGCAGTGGTGAAACAGCAGTCTGGCCTAAGTGCTCAGCTATGGGGAGACATGCAACAGGAGTCGGTTCAGAATACTTGTTCTGAAAAAGCTGCTGCTTTGTTTTCTGTAGCTGTTTGTCCTTTTATATATATATGCACTTCACTGTAGCTGACTTCACTGTAGCTGTTTGTTGCATGATACTGGAGGTCTGATCCCACTTGCAACCCTTGGATACTGCTGCATCAGAAACAGTAATGAGGAATTTGTTTGTCAGGTTTCCCTTTGCTTTAATTGGACCTGTCAACCCCTTTTTAACTGGAATTGGCTTCAGAAATGTTGTAGTTATGTGACTCTGTATGGTCAACAGCTTCAAGGGATAGATTTGTACATGAAGACTGGTAACATTCACTGACAGGCATTTTTGCTTAGCACACACTTCCGCAAATAAAACTGAACTTTACTGTTTTTATGTTCTTATACCAATTTCTTTGTATAAACTAAAAAGCTAAAGAAAAAAAAAAGTATAATATCTATATATTCTATGTACTACTTTCCAGTCATTTGAAATTTTGTTCCTCCATATTTCATTTCCATCAGGAATTGCCATATGTTTAGGGGAAAGAGACTAGGAGATCAGTGGAAGAAGCTGGGGAAATTATAAGTTACAGTTGGGGAATGTGCTTCCTTGCATGGCTGCTTTGAACTGTTGCTTATAATACAGCAATTACTGGAATCAGTTTCTATTCTTTTTGAAATCTGTTTTCATGCTTGCCTGTATTTATTGATCTGTGCCAACTCACTTTTTAAAATTATTATTATTTACTTGTTTTACATCACTAATATGCATTCTTTTACAGATAATTTTTAAGTCTGTGATCAGAGCCTAATTCCAACGAAAAATAAGAAAAATAAATCACAGGACTCCCACTGGTGCCAGCTGAGCTTGGCATTTTACTCCTTCTCATGAATCCCCAGCAAGTCAGCTGCTGTGGTGAGGGTGGTTACTGAGACTTCTTGCCCCATTAACTGAGTTCCCTGCTTCCTCTTGTACTGCTGTGCTTGTTTCACAGATGGTGCACTAAGGTTGTGCACTGAAATGCTTTTGTTTAGAAATGACATTAAAAAAAAAAAAAAAGCTCTTGTATCTCAAGAATCCCTTGTAAGCAGCAAGACAGGTGAGAACATAGGTTAGATTTTTTGAAGTGTTTTAAGATACTTAATATTTCTGTGATGTAAATGAGAGTAGGCATCTTGGTAGGAGATGTGTGTGTAAGAGTCTTGTAGATGTGGGCATATCTTCATTTTGTAGTGCTGCATTATACCTTACTGCATTTTCCATCTCTTAAAAGACATTTAGAGCGGAATCTCATTACCTAAATGTAGGCATCCAGTGGCATGTCCCAGGATGCTTTTTTAAAAAAGTTGCTGTTCTAACAATGCAAGAGTCTGTTGCAGATGCTTGCATTTCAGCTAGCCTGTCCTCTATAAATGCCCCAGGTACTCAGAGAGGTAACCACTTCATGAAAGCCAGTCCCATCATTCGGTCAGGATGAAACTCTAGATTCTAGTCCCATATGTTGAGGTATCCAGCTGTAAGAGGCAGAGTGGGAACCGGGTGTTCAAATGCCCATTAAAAACAATTTAGACCCAGCCTATGCAGTTAATGGATTCAGCTGCCTACACAGTCTGTCTTGGTGTTCTCCTGATGCCACAGATTTTATTGAGCCACACCTTCACTACCCTAAATTTAATGCTTAGACACCTACCTCATCTGTTGCTACCTGCATTTGGATGCCTGTGTTTAGCTGTCCACAAAGGGAAGCTGAACACGGTTCATAATTACTTTATTGCAGTCCCTTTGTGTAACATGGAGATCACACAGCTTTACCAGGAGGTCTAACCTGTTCTTACGAAACCTCTTGTCATTAATGATGATATAAGAAAAGGAAAAATAGAAGAATTTGAAGAATACTCATCAGAAGAGTTATTGGCATTTGAACTGAGACTTTCAGGTGAAGAAGTAAATATCGATATGGAACTTGTGTTGGCATTTTTGTACATGGCTTTTAGTTCAGCTCAGCTTTTGGAGTTTGTCTGGAACTAAACGCTGGAAAGGACTTCAGAGTATGCTTGTTAATGTTGGTGTAGAAGTCTGATAGTTTGTTTGGCTTTAGATGTGCAGGAAACATTTCAAGATGATTCAGAAAAAATATTTTGGCTTTAGAGAGGCTGTTGATGGGAGACTTTGTGTAAATCCAGGAAATTATTGACAAATTGGAGAGAGTTCAGCAAAGAGTAGCAGAGATTAAAGGGCTAAAAGTTCTGATTTATTATGAATGATTGTATTAAATATGAAAAATTTGATGAAGTGACAACTAAGAGAGATCTGATAACTGTCTTTAACTATTAACTGTGTGTGATGCCAAAAAGGAGAGAGTAATTACTTAGCCTGGAGGGACTGGAAATCAAATACACCTACTAGGCTAAAAAGAGTAAATGGGCGAGTTAAGTCTGAGACTTCTCATATCCTAATTGCTCTAATGTTCTCCTCCCCTACTTAGAGCTCATATTTTCACTTCCAGACTGTTAGAAAAATGACTGCCATTTTACCATGTTAGCCTCCTTTTCCAGTGCTTTCACTGATTTTCTGTCACCCCTAATATGAAACATTTCAATCTTCCCAATTTTGCTTTTCAGTGCCTGTTTTTTGTGTGTCTCTAGCATAGATGCTGACCTGGAGGATCTTACCACTGGGGCTTAAGGCCATAAAGCCCCTTAATAGGGAGAAACGTGTGCCAGAATCACTTACACAATGCTACTTTTAGCTTTTACCCCATCTCACTTCACTTCACTTCTATTTCTGTAAACTTCAGTGCCTTATTTGTTGCTTTCGTCTTTTCTTGTCTCTGTACCTTTTTCCATGCTGCCTTTTATGTATCTGTATCAAATTAGAGCTCTCAAAAAAAAAAATAATAATAAAAAAAAAAAGCTTGGAAAGTTGGAAAAGGGGAGAGGCTAGCATATTTTCTGTTGTGTATGTGGCAGAATGACAGGGGACACAATTTAAAATAGTCAGCAGATCAGCAGCAATTTGTTAAGTTGCTGTGATTCAGAGCTGTTAGCCATACTCAACATTTCTCCCTACATGCTTAACTCCAGCATGTAGAAAGACAACAAATACATTTGAATGTAGGGGTGGTGCTGCACTGCTAGGAGGCAGAGTGTATGGAATTCATCAAAATATGAAAAATCATCAAATCAGATTTAACATTATCTCTTTCATTTGGTTATTTTTTGCTACTCATAGAATAAGATCCTTAGAATAGTTAACCTTTTCTGCATAGTCGTAAGCACATCTCTGGAACCAAGCAAATAACAGTAGAGTTTGTGTTTTGTAGCTGCTAAGCCCATCAGATTTCAGTTTCCTTACATAGCTCCAAACCCTGTGGTCTTTTTTTTTTTTTTTTCTTCCCTAGATTGGCTGAGCAAATGCAAGGGGTTTCAACTCTTTTTGCATTCATGGCTGAGTTACTTTTGGAAAGTTCCAGTAAGCTCTCAGAATTACATCATTTACTGTTTGTAGCCAATGCATTGATGTTATCGCTGCATGTTTTCTAGCTAAAGAAATGAGGTCCCACAATGAAAGCTAATGGCATTCATACATATCTTAAATATATTTTAACACATTAGTACCTGTACTAGTAAATAATAATAATAAAAAAAAAAGCTCTAATCATATATTATATATGTGTGCATTTGAAAAATGCCAAACTCTTATGAAGTAGTTTCTGTGAAATCTTTTTTTTTTATGTCAAAAGTAGGGCAAAATAGCAAAATATCAAATTTGTCCATAACAGGCCCAAGGAAACACTTTCATAAAGTACAGTATGTGCTGAATTGATACAGAAAACTGAAGGCAAAAATCCAGCTTTTGGCACAGCCACATGAAGGGCTCTGTTACAGGGGTCTGTTCCTTCTGTTATGTGCAACAGGGGGATTTTATATAGGCCTCACTGGCAAAGAGAAACAGCAGGGTGAAGGAAAGCTGTAAAAAAGCCTGGCGTCTATTCGCTGAAAGAAGATGAAATTCATGGAAAGCTGAGCTATAATACTTGACCACCAAAAACGTAGCTGGAAAATGGGCATGTTTGCTCACTGTGTGCACAGGTGGTGTGTATTATAAGGGCAAAATTAGGCAGTTTTACTGCATAAACTCTTTTAGATGAAAATACAGCTTTGGTCAAAAAGGAAACAGGTGTCTTTTTAGATTTTATGAGCTTCTTTTGGATGCTGAACTTTCAAAATATGCCTTCAAGCTGCATGCAGAAAGAGAGATAGTCAGCTGAGTTTTAGCTCAGAAAGCTTCATTAGCCTGTCTGAAATCATGTCAGCTAAGGGTGAAGTGAACAGTTAGCTAGATTGTCGGTCTGCCCAGCAGTGCAGGCGGCTGTGTCCTCCTCCTAGCTTTTCTGCCTGCTGGATAGGAAAGCGGTAGTGAAATACTTCATTGTTTATAATGATGAAGTACTTGCCCGTGTCTCAGCAGGTTGCCAGAAAAAAAAAAAAAAAAAAAAAAAAAGCTGCAGCACAGGCAAGTTTGATAGGAAAGCTCATCCAAGCATTCCCAGCCAGAAATTTGGAAGTTTTGATGGATGTTGCTTCTCTGATGTTGTGTTGATAGATGAGCTAAAAAGGAAGAAGTACAACTGGTCATTAAAGTGCTAGATAGCAGATTTAGTGCAGATTGAGAAGGAATAGAAAATGGAGTTTCTGCTGTAAATAAATTGCCATGTTTTGTTTAGACATCATATATTTGCTCACAGTTACTCTCTGAGTAAGCAATAATTCTAGGCAACAGTCATAGAAAGATCTATGGATTTAAATTCTAATGAATATTCTATGATTCTATGATTCTAAATTCTAATGAATCAAAGAAGAATAACCAGATCTCAGTTGTATATAAAACAACAATTTCCCTTGATAGGAAACATTGCACTTGTTTGCTTTTTCTGAGTATCATCTCTTCTAGGTTAGCAGAAACCTATTACAGATGTGGAGTAGGTAGTCATTAGTGTGCATGTGTGTGTGTGTTTGTGTGTGGTTTTCTTAGATTTTGACAAAGGATGGCAGAGAGGCAGGACTAGTTGACTCCCTAATCTGTGTGTGTGAGCGTGTTGTGAACAGGGTTGAGAACTGATGCGACTGATGATGGAAAGAAGAATTGTGAAGATAACAGATGCTTACTTTATGCATGAGCATAAGTCTGTATTGAAACAGACTTATTGTGATTGTCAGCCAGTATGGAAACTCCTTTTCTTGAAGGGAAGGTACGTGAAATACTGCCCCTGAAAAAGGTGTGTGTTTGTGACTGATGGTTTTAACCCTGCATCAGACTCACTGTAATATTTCATCACAGGTAGCACATACCATCCTTTGGCTGTGAAACCAAAAATTAAAGAAAGGGCATTTCTTCTGTTCTGGATGATAGTCACATTTACTGAAGTTCAAGAGTAGGGTGGATTTTTTATTTATTTATTTTGTTTAAGTTGGCAAAGCAACTGATGTAGAATCATAATACCTGAAACCCACAACTACTTATTAGTGGTCAAGAGAAAGTGTTTGTTTCAGTGCACTTGAAAGTACTTTTCCATTTAAGTGGAACTGCCTGCAATTTCTATGTATAGAGCTGCAGTGGAAGAATATAAGGTTTTCTTAAATGGTACTATGAGTTACAGGTGTTAGCTGGTTGAAATGTCTGCTGAAGTTCAAAACAGAAGTTAGGTAAAGGAAGCAAACGTTAAACCGCTTCTAAAGATAATAATAAGGTTATCTTTTCCAAGTCAGGGAAGGACAGCACAATTGCCACATGTTATGTCTCTTTGTGTACAAAGAATTTCACTTTTTCTCAGTATCAATGTTCAGATTAGTGTTATTACTAAAATAACTAAACAGATATCTATTATTGAAAGAAAAGGTATAATTATTTATTAAAATACAAGAAGGAACGTGTTTGACAAATAAATAATTTTCAGTTTTCAGCTATATGCAAGTATCGTGTAGGTGACACATCTGCTGAGACACTTCTGCAACATGATATTGTCATAAAGGTCTGAGTTGGCTAATTTTATTTGGGCGGTATCCTGATTTTGCTACCAAAATGTACTGACATAGCAATAGGTTGCTTTCTAGCCAATTGCAGAGGCCAGGCATCATGAACTGAATCATTAGAGAATTGCAAAACCAAATGTGCATGTAAAAAACCCACTATATCATATGGCCATTTTACTGTAAAAACATGTAATTTAGATTTTTTATTGAGTTCATTCCCTGGGGTGCTTTCACTTGGTTGCCAAGGAATTTTTGAGTAAATGTAACAAACTTTTATTGGACAAGATATCAGTCTGAATATAATTGCATATTTATTTTATTTATCATGTTTTTAGGAACCAACATTGTTTGAAAATATATTAGAAGGGATATGCACATTTATATACATCTTTTTTTCAGGAGTTAAGGCATGATTTTGTCTCCCACTGCCTGCATGCATTTTTCACCATGTCCAAACTTAATTCCAATTTTAAGTCCGTATGTTTGTATGAGGCCTCTCCAGGAACTCTAACTTGATGCAGGGTATGGAGCATTTTAGTTCACAGTAATTATTAGGATGATGGCATTTAAGTAGTAAACTTCCTGGGATAGAAAACTTGGACAGAAAGAAGAGAGAAGCTTCTCCATTACTGCTTATGCCATATCCTATGCTTGAATTCTCTGTTCCCTATTCAAGCATTAAAATTCACTTGAAAAATGTAAAGAAAAGAAATGGAGTGGTGCTTTAAATTTGTGTACTTAAGAGGTGATTGGGAAAAAAAAAAGAAAGAAACCAAGAAGAATAAGAAAACAAGAACACCAATGTGGTGTATGTGGGTCACTTTTTAGATGATAAACATTTTCTGGTCCATAACATTGCTTCAATGTCTGTTATTTTCTCCTACAAGTAATAATAATAATAATATTTTCTGTGGGTTAAGATGTTTTTAAGTGTATATATGCACCTATCTGTAGATGTCTACATATGAATATACATACAAATATATACTGTATTTATAAATATAGTTGTTTGCCAGGTACAGTATTTACTATTCTGCCGGTTCTAAAGTAAAATTTTTGTGGGAAGCGCTACGTTACCAATTTTATAACTTCAGTTTGCCAGGACTGCCTTTTGTTGATTGATCTTCTGGGGATTTTACAAACCCTGGAAAGGGCAGGAGGGGAGTGAGGTGATGGCTGTTCCCATACAGCCAGCCTTCTGTCCCCTCCTGTGCCTCATACACACTGTTCCTGTTGAATTTCTCACTTTCTCGGCTGTCAGGAGCTCTCTGAATTCTGGCATTTCTTCAGGGTTTCCCTGTACGCCATGAAACACGCTTCTCTTTTGACCCCGAGCTCACATTAATGCCAGTCAAAATGGGATTGCTGAGCTTGAGTTGCTGACTTGGAATAAAATAGGACCCCCTTGAGGAGGAAGGTGACTCGGGGGAAGAATGTTTTACATGAGAGCAACTGCCGTATACTTTCATTAGACATTATACAGCCGTATGGAACCATAAGCAGAGCGATGATATAGCTTTCAAATGAAAGGGGCTAGAGCCTTCTGCCAGTATTTGAATTGCAGGTTTTCCTTTCTCATTTTCCTTTCTTTAGAATCTTTAATTTTCTGCTGACTGTTGCCTTCAAATGGTGGTTCATCATAACAGCATCTTGAGGACTTTCCGTGTGCAACTGATACCAGCAGAGAAATCACAAGGCATCTGCTTGTGTCCAAAGGCTTGCTCTTACTGGAAATTGGAGGTTTTCTTGGATGATGATGTTTTGTTTTCAGATGGCTTCAGCTTCCTTTTTGGGGCTTGTTTTCTCTGAGCTGTGGCAGCTTTTGAAAGCCTCTATTTGGTAGGAAGGTGTAAATGCAGTAAATGGGTTTTCTGAGGAGTTTGTTGGAATAATTTATAATAATAATGTGATGGAGAAGCACACTAAGAAAATGCGCCTGAGTTGCAGTACTAGAGATCAAAAATATCACATCCACTTGAAGTTCCTTGCAGTCTGGGGATCCAGGATAGCAATCCCATTGTCCCTGGATAACAAAAGGTCTGTTCTGTTCTTTTTGTCACGTTTGTTGAGGTTTTGTCCTCATTTGTCACAATTTGTCACATTTTGATCAGGTTTTCTGAGGTACAGTTCTTTGTGATTGCAGGAAGTCATTCAGTTCCGGAAAGGTAAGAGGGAGGTCTCGGGCAAGAGTCCTCTTTGAGATTTACAGCTGCGCCAACTCTCCCTGTATTAAGATCCAGGCACGCTGTGCTATTTTGATTATGATGCTAATTTGCATAACCTTTTTGTAGTGGTCCTAAAATAATGTTGTTTTTTTTTTTTTTTCTTAACAGAATCTCAAACAGAGAAAACCAGCTACCTGATATGTTTATTTTTTCCAGGCAGGGGAAAAAAAAAAAAATTCTGTTAAAAATAAATAAATAAATAAATAAAATCTTAAAATACTGACTAGATAAATTATTATTGCACAAGTAAAAGAATCTAATTGATTTTTGTTGCTATTCTGTGGTTTAATTTTTTCAGAGTTATGGGGGTATAGCCTATTTTACTTAGGGAAAAAAGGCAAAATAAAGTGGAACCTTAAAGTAAAAAAAAATAAATAAAACCAATCAAGCCCCATTATGGCAGCCTTTCTCCTCAGCTGCATATGCATCTCTTAAGGGTTTATAGTGTAAGCTCAAACAAGCTACCACGGGGACCAATAGTGTTGGACCTTTGTCCTGCTGTATTGAGGGTTTATTAAGAGCTTTGCCCATTTTATTTGGCTTTTTGATGTTTATATGTAGCTTGATTCAGGATTCTACCTTTCTCCAGTGCTCATTAGTTGTAGTGGCCTTTCTAAACCAGGTCTTTTGGGAACGGCAGTGATTGTGACAGATGGTAGAGGAACAGAATTGCTCTGGGACATTGCTTCCCGCTCTGTCTCTGTCTCTCTCTTGCCTTCTTCCCTCTTTTTCAGTGCCGATGTTAGATTCCCATGCATTTGCCCCTGGAGAGACACAAATTGCAGTAGTTACTTATGCAGCACTTCAGAGTACTTGTAACAATAAGCTCTCATGCTTCTCTTTGTCAAATATGTATCAGTTACGGTTATTTTTTTGTAGCTGGATTTCTCTTTTTTCTTTCTTGTAAAAGATAATGCACTGAGAATATTGGAGTCTAAAGACCCATCTTTGTAGAAAAGCACATTACAGTTGAGCCAAGTAAATCTTCAGCTGCTTTTCTAGACCTATTTGTAATTAGACACACTGATGGAGAAAAGTGGTATTTTAATTCTGGCCTCTAAAGAGCCAAGATTACTTAGAGCAATATTCTCCCAATTTTTATGATCAATATATCCTCTGTATTTGTCCAGTGCAAATGGGAAAGGCGCATCACTGTCATCCAAGCTGCAGAAAAATAGTATTTTGCCTTGAAGCCTTGAAGAAGCAAAGCAAAACTCAGAGAAATTTTCAACTGGGGAAAAATGAAGAAAATTAAGGGGAAAAAAAAAAAGTCAAGATGCTGGAAAGCAAAGAGGAAAAGAGACCTTAAGCTTTGTTATTTATGTCCTTTTCTCTTAATTGGTGAGATAAAAACTTCAGCTTTTTTCGATCAGTCATGATGCGTTGTTGAGATTTTCTCAAGATGCTGTAAAGAGCACAAAATCCCAAGATTTTGCATGAGAATGACACCTACTAATGTTTTTGAAAATTCAATGTAGAAGCACTTAAAATGCAGTGTCATAAATGTTTGTGCTGTCTAAAATTTTAAACCTAGATGCACCTTCTCTCTCTCCAGTCTGCTGGTACTAAAGGCTGCCTTTCCTTTCCTTTGTTTAAAAATAAAAATGTAATACAGGGAGTACTGTATTGTCTCCAGTCTTGCAGAGATGACAGGCATCTTTCTCCTCTTCTCTGTGTCTTTGCAAAGATTAATTGCCTCTTCAAACCCATGTGTGTTTTGCCTTCAAAGCATTCTGCCTTTGATCCTTTTCCTCCTTAGCTGCCCATCAGCACTGGATTTGTACAAGGGGAAGCCTAAACTGGATTTGCTTGTATATTAGGGAAACTCACTGTGCGAAAGAGTAGTGCTTGCACGCTTTCCCTTGCTCATGGAGTATTATTGGATTAACGCTAATCATGAGCTGTAGTGTATCTGGAGGGGTCCTTGGAAAAATGGAAATAGTTGTGTAGTTCAGGGTCAGTGCTCCATCTGTCTCAGCATTCTCTAGTCTTAGGTGGAAATAAAGCCTGCTTATTTAGCCTCACAAAATGAGAGGTTATCTCATGTCACTCTTAGAGACAACTTCCATAACTGTTTACTAAAAAGTAAACCATCATTATATTATACTTACAGTAAGAAAAAGTAAACAAACAAAAGCAGATGTGAAAATAAGTGCCATTCTTTCCTTCAATATTTTCACAGGTGTTTTATAACAAGGTATATGAAAGTAGGTGTCCTGTTCCATTCCATAACAAAGCACAGCAGCAAACATATAATTGTCAGCGTGTTTCCAATGATTTGTAGTTCCTTCCCTTTGTATTTTGTTTGCCCAGCTCTTTACAGCCCTACTCTACTCAGGGTCATAGGCAGACTTCATTCTGTGCTCCCAGATGCACAGAAGAAATGGAGGATGCAGATGCTTGAAAAATGACAGAAGGCTTTGGGGTGTTGGCACCGCATTGTAAGCTGAACTTTACTGTCATTCACTCAGAGTGGTTTTGTTGAATTTGTGACCATGAAACCAAAACTATTTTAATCAGTATACAATACTACAGTGTATAATAATTTGATTACATAATCATAAATTGATTACATTGAATATCACACACAAACTATGTGAAATAAGAAAAAATAATTATGAATACTTAATTATAGGTATCTAGTCGAAAATACAGTGCTCTCTGTCTTTTTCTTGTATAACCTTGGGACTTAAAGTGTTACTGACTATTTAAAATAAGATTGAGGTTTATTTTTTCATATACTTAACTGTAGAGAAAATCCTGCCTTCTGCTGCAGATGTAACACTGTTTTTCAAACTAAATTAAAGGAAACATACATCTCAGGGTCTTCATATCTTGCTTCATGTACTAAAAAAACTGGGAAATGGATTTTTACTGTAGTATAACAATTCAAACCTTCTTCCTTCTTTCTGTGGTGGATTTTATTTTATTTTATTTTATTTTATTTTATTTTATTTTATTTTATTTTATTTTATTTTATTTTATTTTATTTTATTTTATTTTATTTTATTTTATTTTTTTGTCTTGCAATATGTTTCAAAAGTTATTCAAGTGGAAGAAGGCATGTGCGGCTTATACCGCAGCATACAATTTTAATTTCATGGGGGGCAATGGGTTTTTTGTTCTTTGCCAGGCCTTTTATGAACATGCTGCTAGATCCCCTGTCTAATAGCACCTGCTGTGCTAGTGATGGGGATATGTATAATGGTATGTCTACCTTGGGAGATTATGGGTATAGTGAGGGCAGGGGACCAACAGGGAGGCCAATGTGTGTGTATACTTTCCAAATTGCCAGCTACGCCCCTGGCTAAATTGCACCGTTAAAAGTAGCGTGCTGTTAACACTGGAAAGTAGAAAGTGAGGATTAAGAAAAATAATAGATCTCTGCATGTTAATGACTGTGTGTTCTCTGTGCTTCCTAGCAAAAGTAAAACAAGAATAATAACCTCTCTAAGACAGCAAGAGAGCCCAGTCTCTCAGAGTGGTAGCCATTCCTGGAACCTGGAAAGCAATGTTGTCTCTTATAGCCTCTGTCACCTTACATTTCGGGCAATATGATGCTAGGTTTATGAATTTCACCTTATAGGGGACTAGTTATTAGGGCAGATGCAACCAGGGAGTTGACAAGCTCCTACACACATTGACTGGACTGACATTTGCTTAGCGGTAACAAGCTGCCATAGTATGGTGCCATGGGGGCCCTTGGGCTTGATTTAAGTGTGCTGACACCAACTGCTTGTTATTTCATATTTTAGAGCTGTCAGGGAGGCAACTGATGTCAGCATAAAATTATTTGATAGCTTTAAATCATGAGTAAGGTTTGAATCTATTGACAGCAATAAGCTAGAGATCAAATTGTTGAACCCTTCAATTGGGAGAAAATTGACAACTGAACGGTGTGCATGCACACGTGTATCACGGGTATAACATGTTGCTGTAGCCCATCCTGTGCCTTCACTATGTGTATGTGTACACATGTGTATGATTCTATCTTTTAATATCCCATTATAACTGCTGCTGTTACTGCCCAGCAGACTTCCTAGCAAGATAGTGCATTTCAGTTTCCATTGTGATCTCACTGAACTTTTATTTGGCAAGTTTGGTAATGGCAACTTTGTCATACATTGTACAAATATTAGCAATTACATTTGTCTTCACCAATTTGCTTCTGGAAAATTTTGTGTTCAGAGAAGGCTCTTAAGTAGGAAGATAATAGTAGGTGGTTAGGCTCATGGTGAATCTTTTTGAGACACATTGTATTTGACCCCCCCCCCCCCCCAAAAAAAAAAGCCAGATCAGTTGCTTTACATATATCCTGTTTCAAGTTTGCTGTTTTATTGTTTTCCGTTCTTGTATTGTTATTGTTCTAAGTGATTCAAACTTGTAAATTTCAGTTGTGGAATAGCAAATAAATAAATAAATAAATAAATAAATAAATTTGTTGTTGATGTTGTTTTCTCTAGTAAATACTGGAAACAAACAAGACTTTAAGTGATTTTACCTCTACAGCAGCTTTTTCTTCTTTTCTTTTCTATCTTACAGCCCCCACCACTTCCAAGAGCATCACATGGATTCTCCAATTCTGTCCCAGTATATACCAATTGAAAGCATTTAGTTGTGATTAAAGCAGATTGAATGAGATAATCCCTCTGAGTGAGCAGCTTCAAAAAGCTCAAACACAGCTCTTTGGGGACATGAACTGACTCAACACAAGCTAATTCCTGCGGCATATCCCATGTGATATGTTAGGCACATTGCTTGCATGTTGTTTTGTTTACCAGTTTCCATTAGAATTTTTTGGTTTAAGAACTGATTTTTTAAGTAAATTTTAGCAGTCATATAGCTAGGAATTGTACGGTTCAGAATACTTTAGGCTGTGCAATAAAATTAATATTTCTGTAAGAAATTAGAGCAAAAATCTTTCTAATGGAAGCAGTGATGCATTGAGTGATGACCTCTGGAGGAAGGGTAATAGTATGCAAAGCACAGGAAATAGGATTGTTTCACTTTCAGCAATATAATGCTATGGTTAGACAGTATCACGCTCTCCAAGCCATGCTGCCTGGCCTCATGTTTAATACTTTGCACTTTTTCCAAGTAACATTAGAATGGTAGCCAAGAGTTTGAATCTGAGGCCTTGGAAGTGCAGCTGCAGTTAAGAATGTTGTAATGCTGACAGCTTTTTCCACTAAAGAATTTTCAATTGAGATTACAGCGTTTGATATTTATTTATATATAAATTACTTACCTCAGTTTTGTTACAGCCATTATTTTAGGGCACCTAAACCTTAAGCTTTACAACCTCTGTAGATATAAAACTATCTGGTTTTGTTCGTTTGTTTTACCTTCCTCCTTTTACCTTCAAATTACTGTAAAGGGATTCTTTTGCCACGTATCTTCAGGGTCCAGGAATGATCTAATTACAATGGTCAAGCACTAGCCATGAGACTACAGTAGAACGTGATGCAATTGCTGTCTTCGGTCAATACTTCTTTTCACTATGGAGAATAGGCTTAATTAAAATGTTTGAGAATGTAAGATACTTTGCTACATGCATATGAACCAAATTCAGTCTTTTCTGAATGCTGTGGACAGTAGAATTCTGACCTAAAAAGCAGGAAAAAATAAAAATTGTTTCCTTCTAGTCTTCTCAGAATTTCTTATAAGATCATTATTATTCTTTATTTTTAATCAGTTGATTTCCCTGGGGTTTTTAAGATCCATGTGTACTGATTTCTCTACTTTTTCTTTCATCTGTTTTTCATTCAGTTTTACCATGCAAACACTGATAGAAATAAGGAAGGTGGTGTTCAGAAATCTTACGTGGTTGGTTTTATCTTAAGTCATGTGCAGAAAGTCATCCGAGGCAAAAGCTCAGGAAGAATAAAAGGATGTCTCTGCTCAGCATTTTAGTGTAGAGCAGGAGTGTGATGCACTACAGAAGTGAATCTTGTGATGCTCCCGTTAAGTGCTTCTGTGAACAGTGTAATATTGGGGCATGGAAGGTATTTGCATTTCAGAAGGAATGAAATCAAAACAGGTGCTTCAAGAGAAAACCTGATGTGTTCTAGCATGATGTGGACATTCAAGCTATGGGATCAGACTAGGTATAATTTAAAGGAGCTCTATCAAAATCATGTAGTTTATGGATATGGGGTTCTCATCACCAAGTCTTTTATTCTGCAGATCTACTCCTGTTATGCTACAGTTCTTACTAATGTGGACATGACATAGACTAAGATATATAAGATGACATGTAACTGTGAAAGGGGAGGCATGGTGATAGTGTTAGTTTTTTTTCGACGTAGTGTTTTGTGTTTTGAATGTAAAAGTAAAAACAATCATTGTGAGTATATAAGTTTTTAAAAATGGAACGTACAATGCCAAAATGTTGATGACTGACATCTGAAAGTTGATCTTACATGGTCTCTAACATGAAGTATTTTGTCTTACTAAATATGGACTGAAGAGAAGTTACAGACTAAAGTTTGAAGCAATTGGAGAGATCCTTGGCACATGCCCAGCTGGCAAGTGTTCATACGTTGTGTCAGCTCAGCTCAGTCTGTTTTCCCAGCCTTGCAGCAGAGAGATGGTTGCTGAGTCTGAGACAACTGCATGTGGGAGATTGTAAAGATGTTGGTCAAGTGCCACCTACCTCCATCTTTACAATCAAGTTGTCTAAATGAAAGTGAACAGATTTTAATGTGCCTGAGTAAAAGCAATCTTGTATACTAATAGAATAAGTTTCAGTCATGTGTCAAGTGCACTGTTAGTTCAAAGTATAACTTGCCAATTCATACCACCTGCAGTTGTAACTAAATGTATTAGTGACACTTGATTTTGAATCTGGGACGTGTTTTCCTAGAGTTCATACCCTTGAACAGTGATGGGTCAATCTTCACAGTCACCTGTGGAACAGATATGGGTCAAATCTTCACAGTCACCTAGAGAAAATTGAATTTTGCCAAGCAGGGAGTAAGATATTGAAACTTTGCAGAAACCAAGCTCATTTTGCAACATGAAAGGGAAGAATCGGAACTGGTGCCAGAATTATTTCTTCCAGTGACACAAGAAAGCTGGAAAAGTGACTTCAGCAAACCTGTTTTTTCAAGATTCAAAAATAAGAAATGCTATTCCTGTCAATTTTGTCTGAACTTGAAGTCAGCTCTGACTTGGAACGACTCTCTGTACTTCATGGTTTTGAGAGACATGTGAGAGGCAATCGGAATAAGAGAAGGGAGAGGATCCTGTGAAAGGGAAGAGTACCTTTGCTATAGAGCTCATCATGTAACCATAACAATAATTCCCTTTACATGGCTGAACTCATGAGGAAGTTATGAAGGAATGGATGGCTTAAACAGTTTCCTTCTTTTTCACCTGAAAAATGCTACCAATTCCTCATATTTATCTTTGATATATCATAGGGCCATTACAGAATGGAATTATTATCAGCTGTAATTATCTGTGATGATCACCATTTCAAGGAGACATTAAGTTAACTCTTGCATATTGGAATTTGTCAGTGAGACATAATTCCATTACAGGTCAAGATGAGGAGGTGCACGCAGCAGGAGAGGGAATACTGGTGGGACTGAGGGGAATGGGAAGAAAAAAATGGGTATCCCTTGTCTGGGCATGAAATGGTTAACTACATATATGAGAGTTTCATTTTTACTTTATGCTTTGAAAAAGAGAGTCAGGCTTTGTTTTAAAACCAAAATAATATTCATTTATTTACTTAGACAAATTGGTTACCAAACTGCCTAAAAATTGTCTGTGTCTGGCCTAGCCATGCTGAAGTCAGCACCTGTTTGAATGGGCAAGGAATTCATCCCATATGCATGAACTATTCATCCTCAACAAGCCCAAACATTTCAAAAGTCTAAGGGAAAATAATTTTATCTTACAAAACTTTGTTTTCTTCTCAGTATTTTCTGTCTTTATCATGTAGTCCAGATGCTCTAGAAAGGCAGCAAACAAGAAATATAGATTGCATTAATTTCTTGAGATACAGAATCATTCTCTTTTGTCTCAGCTTTAAGATTAAACTCATAAATCTCCCATCAGCTTGTTCTTGTCCTTTTAAGACCTTGGGAAGGTGAGACAGATCAGAAGTCAATACATAATGCATATAGCAAAATCACAGTGCTGTCTCCAAGCTGAAAGACCTTTACTTTGTAGGAGGAATCTAGTACCATTGGGATGTATGAACAAAGTCATTTGACTGAGGGAGGAGAGTTGGTTATTTTAAGAGCATTATGTTACAGAATCACAGAATTTCTAGGTTGGAAGAGACCTCAAGATCATCGAGTCCAACCTCTGACCTAACGCTAGCAGTCCCCACTAAACCATATCCCTAAGCTAATGTTGCCCACCGATGAAGTACCATAGGTTGACATAAGCTAACCACAGGCTGTGGAATATGTTTTCAGGATATTGTTGAACGTAGAAATGGGCTGCTGCTGTTCTAAATCAACCTCTTCCAGCACCTCTCTATTTCCACTGATCTGTTTGTCTTTATGGAAGACATTTTGTTTAGGTGCCTATATAAAGGTATGGTCATATTACCTTAGTTTTCCTAGATAGCGTTTTATTTTGGCAGAACCGTTTATGAAACTGAAAGGACTCTCTCTCTTCCCTCACCACAATTTTTAACATGATGTATAAAAAGAGAATCATAGCCATGGGAGTTGAATCTATTGTATACCATTAGGTAACTGTTTGTCAATTTATTTATTTATTTATTGTACCAATAAGTGGTTTATAATATTACCTGTAATATCCATGTAAAACTGAACTTTTCAATTATGATTTTTATTGTGTCAAATTTCTTGTCTGACAGATCTTGATAAAGGCTGTACATGCATTGTTTAGGGAAAGATTATGTTTAGGGCTCCATTAATAATGGATATCATCCATCTGTCTCTTGAAAATGAATTTTCATGATCTCATTGTTATGAATGTTATGGCTAAAGCTCACAGTTGTCATATGTAGGAATAAGAATTTGCCCTAGTAGATTAGACCATTGGTCCATGAAATCAGGTATCTTGCCTTCACCAACAGCCAGTTCATTGCTCTCCATATTAAGAACGCTATTCTGACCACTTGGTATACAAATTTTTCTCTAATTTAAATGAAAAGCAGCGTGATAGGGCTCTTTCATTTCCCTCCAGGATATTAGGGCACATCCATGGAAACCTGTCAGGGACAATGCCACATGCTGTGCATATCCAAAAGGGAGGAGAAATCAGTAGAAGGGGAGCAGCAAATGGTACAGACTGTCACATTGTACTGATGCTCTTCTTCATAGTTCTTTGAAGTCTTTTAATAACTGCATAAGTAGCTGAAACCCTTGGACAACTTTAACTTCCACAGCAGCAGTTGAGTAGTAGAACAGCCTGTGCATTAGTGACCTTGACTAATGACCTTGAGGATTACATAAAACATATTTTCACCTGCATAAAATATTCTTCAATATTTTTTCTTTGCTTTAGGCATAAATAGTGTTTTATCCAGTGTCGTGTTGGCGCGTTGTGTTTCCACTTCTGTGATAGTGATCACTTTCTATTTTCTATCCATGCCAGGCATGCCACACTCTATTTATTGTATTATTGAAGGGCTGTTACAGGATGCTTTGTACTATTATCTACCTTCTATCAGTTTGGATGACATCACTTGGAAGGTTTTTCAGAAGTCCCTTTATATTCTCAAAACCTTGGCTCCACTGAAGTCAACACCATTTGCTTTTGCAGGGCTGAGTTATCAAACCACAAATTTTATCCCCTAAAGCAGGTAGTTTCTCGTGGTTTTAGTTGAGAAACATCTTCAAATGAAACAGGACCCAATAGATCTTGCCAGAATATCTTAACTTACACTTTCTGTGGAAGCTGCAGATAGATTGCAGTTTCCAACTGGTAGCTAGTATGACAGGTAGCTCTGTGGGTGGCTGATGAGGTAGAACTTTGTATTTCACATAAATTTTGCTATTCTTCTCTTAACTTTCATGTGATATTGAGAAAAAAAAAAAAAAGTCACAAAATATCAATGGAAAGAAAAAATGTGGTATAGAGCATGCATGTGTATATTTGCACACCTGTTCTTAAAGGAAATGTTCCTATAGAAAGCCTTTTGGATTTGAAAGCTGTTCAGGGTAGATATACCCTTACGTAATATTATGTGACTTGTGTAAAAAAATACATATCACAAACAGTGAATTATAAAGGTTAAAAAAATAATAATTAAAAAACAAAAACAAAAACAAAACAAAACAAAACAAACAAACAAACAAACAAACAAAAAAACAACAACAAACCACACACCCAAAACCCAAAGAAACAGACAAAGTGAAGAGTCCATATAACTTAAGCATAATCAAGTATGCATGATTTATTCATTTCTTTGAAACTGATGAGTGTTCAGTGAGGAAGGATGATTCATAGTTAAACTGTGAATACAGGCAGGTTTTTTTATTCTTACCATCTTTAGTAAAATGGCAATAATCATATTTCTGTAGATTACAGCAATAGTCTAAAACTAAGGATTATGAAGTTGT
The DNA here is from genome assembly GCF_964035555.1 of Netta rufina. Classification (NCBI taxonomy): domain Eukaryota; kingdom Metazoa; phylum Chordata; class Aves; order Anseriformes; family Anatidae; genus Netta; species Netta rufina. The sequence continues at coordinate 105,384,188 of NC_140123.1, forward strand.
CCAGTACTAAGGTCACAGTGCCTATGTATGTACACACAAGAAATGCGACAATTGAAAATGCTCTTCTTTATGAATGTTTTGCTTTGTTTTGTTTCTGGCTATCCTACTCCATTTATCTGTTTCATCTCAAAAACATTTTTAGAAACAAGAAAAATTCTCTTCTAATGTCTCCTTTTGATGAATTTAGTAGGACAGTAACCTTATTCCAAACCTGAATTTGGGACCTTATTAGAGAAAGATGTTAAAAAACAAAAATATTTATTTTATAAACAAACAGTTAAAGGCAGTCTTTCAACACTCATCCTCCTTCCCCCCTGCAGTTGGACTCAAAAAGCAGGTTTCTTGGATTAATAAATCAACTGGTGTGTATTACCAGGTTTACTTGCAGGGATTACAGGAAAGAGACTTAATGTTGACTGATGATCTTGCTACTGAAAACTTTGCAAAGATCACCTTCCAAATATACATCTCCATGTCTTTTGATCTATACATAATCTGTCTTTTTGCATTTTTGGCCAATTGCAGTGGATTAGTTAAGCATATACATTAAAAACAGCAACAATGTAAGAAAGGCGTTATATAATAAGATGGCCTGTCTTTGGAAGTACAGAAATAATTTTCAGCATTGTCATTCACAAGATGTGATAACCTTATTTGGTGAATAGTGTCCAAAGGCTTCAGAAAAACAAATGTAGCAAAGTAATATTATAAATACAATAACAAAATAACAAGTAATATCAGATCTCAAATTGGTGGAGTTCCCAGTAGCAAATAGATCTTCCTATGGAACATCTGGGTGTACATTTGAAGTGTCAAAATGAGGGTTATTACTTGATGCACATCAGAAGCTTTATTGAGCCCTGAGATGGACTGCTCTGGCTTTTATATATGGGGTCATGTTACAAAGTAACATTGCAATATGATATTCCCATACCTAGAACTGTAGCTTGTTGTCTTGACCCAGCAATTTGGCTTAACATGGAAAACTACTTCTATTCCTCAATCACTTTTCAATTCACAAAGCTATGTGAACTTTGTATTTACGGACATTTTTGTTTGTTTTTGAGGTGTAAATGCATCATCAAAAGAAATAAAAAAACAGAATTGTTAAAGACTTTTTAAATGAGCTTTTTTTTTTTTAAAAAAAAAAAAGATGACATATTGCTATCATTTCCTTTCAAGAGTTGTGTTGGTTATTGTTTTGTTTTGTTTTCTCATTTTGGCAACCCTCTGTAAGTGTCTGGTTTCAGATGGATTGATGGATCTTGTTCTAGTGTACTCCAAAGAAAACAAGAGCAGAACCTAGGTTATTGTTTAGAAGCTGTTCTTTGTTTCCTTGCCTAATGTTCTTTAGTTAGGTAACAAGTTAGTGTTCTTAACTGCTTTTTGAGGGCTAGAGGCTCCCATTTTCAACATAACGTGACCTATTTGAAAGAAAAGATAAATCACCCCGTCAGGTGCGCTCCATGATTGGGTAGCTGTCATTCACGATGTCAAAACTGCATGGCACGGTCTGTCGGACAAGTCCTTGCAGGCAGAGCTGACAGGGAAACTGCCCCAAGGGCTTGGCGGAATAGCCCTCCCATCCTATTTCAAGGCTACTCACTCAACACTGGAACAACTAACCGAGTGATTAAATAAACATTCTTTTCCCCTGTTGTATTCAACTAGCCAGTAACTAAATCCACTTTAAATGCATGGGAGCATATCCTTAATAAAAAGGTGGTGAAGTTACCATAGCTAGGTGGGCCAAATGTGCAAATAAGGCAGTAGGCAATTGCAGTATGTGGTCTCTTGCCTTAGGGAGTGTCTTTTAATGACTTGACGTGATGCCTTTTGCGGTTTATCATGGATGACATTTTGAGGACACACACAGTTCATAGAACAAAGAACAATAAAACTAGGGTATTTTCCTGAATGCAGCTTATTATGCCCTCCAAGTGTGTTCCAGCAAACAGAAGTAAAGGACTACTGTATATTATTGTCCCTGAAGGTAAGAAGAAAAATGCCTTTCTTAAGGAGAGTGACTATGTGATAATCGGCTGGTAGTAACCTAACACAAGAAGATCATTTTTATAATTGAAATGTTATTTTATTATTGATAATTTCATTGATTTTTATTTTTATAATTTTTTATATTCCTTATTGATTTTTTCTGACCTTTAGATATCTGAATCTTTAGAAATTACCTATATATCATTTATACATACACATCTACATGTTTTATATGCATGTATACATATACACATATGTCGTGGTTTAACCCGACCGGCAGCTAAACACCACGCAGCCGTTCGCTCACCCTCCCCCCTCCCTCTCTGGGACGGGGGAGAGAAATGGAAAGTGAAGCCCGTGAGTTGAGATAAAGACAGTTTAATAAGACAGGAAAAAAAAAATAACAAAAATAATAATAACAATAATAATAATGATGATACAATGGGGATAATACGAAAGTAATAATAGTATGTACAAACAAGTGATGCACAATGCAATTGCTCACCACCCGCTGACCGATGCCCAGCCTAACCCCGAGCAGTCCGGCCCCCTCCCCCCGGCTAGCCACCCCTATATATTGTTTAGCATGACGTCAGATGGTATGGAATACCCCTTTGGCTAGTTTGGGTCACCTGTCCTGGGTCTGTCCCCTCCCAGCTCTTACTGCACCCCCCAGCCTGCCCGTTGGCAGGACAGAGCAAAGGCTGAGATGTCCTTGGCTTAGTATAAGCACTGCTCTGCAACAATTAAAGCATCGGGGTGTTATCAGCACTCTTCTCATTCTAAGCCAAAACACAGCATTCCACCAGCTACTAGGAAGAAAATTAATTCTGTGCTAACTGAAACCAGGACATCTATCCACCCCTTATTCCATACCATTTATGTCATGCTCAGGTTACACTCTTTTCCATACATTCTAATTAGTCACCTATAGTAATCATGGTAGTGATAACATACAGTATAATATACTATTTAACATGGTGCAATTCAGTTCATGGGCTATTCTCACCCAGTATTAAATCTCCTTGAGGTACACACCGGACCTCTCCGTTCTTTTGCATCACCCACCAAGTATATCCAGGTCCCTGAGCGAAAACAATTCCACGAATAGGTTTGCCTTTTCCTGAGGCAGGAGTAGCCCAGACTGTTTTACCCAGCATATTTTTTACATGCACTACAGGAACTTTATCCCCATCTACAGTACGTAACAGGTTTGATTGGGCAGGTCCAGCTCGGTTGGTAGATCCCCTAGTATTGACTAACCAGGTGGCCTTTGCCAAATGCGTATCCCAGTTTTTGAACGTCCCAGCGCCCATTGCTTTCAAGGTAGTCTTTAACAGGCCATTGTATCGTTCAACTTTCCCGGAGGCTGGTGCATGATAGGGGATGTGATACACCCATTCAATACCATGTTCTTTGGCCCAAGTGTCTATAAGGTTGTTTCGGAAGTGAGTCCCATTATCTGATTCTATTCTTTCTGGGGTGCCATGTCGCCATAGGACTTGCTTTTCAAGGCCCAGGATGGTGTTCCGGGCGGTAGCATGAGGCACAGGATATGTTTCCAGCCATCCGGTGGTTGCTTCCACCATTGTAAGTACGTGGCGCTTGCCATTGCGAGTTTGAGGGAGTGTGATGTAATCAATCTGCCAGGCCTCTCCATATTTATATTTCAGCCATCGTCCTCCATACCAAAGAGGCTTTGACCGTTTGGCTTGCTTGATTGCAGCACATGTTTCACAGTCATGAATAACCTGTGCTATAGCGTCCATGGTCAAGTCCACCCCTCGATCACGAGCCCATCTGTATGTTGCATCTCTACCTTGATGGCCTGAGGTGTCATGGGCCCATCGGGCTATAAATAATTCACCTTTATGCTGCCAATCCAGGTCCACCTGAGCTACTTCAATCTTAGCAGCCTGATCCACCTGCTGGTTGTTTTGATGTTCTTCAGTAGCCCGATTCTTGGGCACATGAGCATCTACGTGGCGTACTTTCACAGCCAGGTTCTCTACCCGAGCAGCAATATCTTGCCACAATGCAGCAGCCCAGATAGGTTTGCCCCTACGCTGCCAGTTGTTTTGCTTCCATTGCTGTAACCATCCCCACAGGGCATTTGCTACCATCCATGAATCGGTGTAGAGATAGAGAACTGGCCATTTTTCTCGTTCAGCAATGTCTAAAGCCAGCTGAATGGCTTTCACTTCTGCAAACTGACTCGATTCACCTTCTCCCTCAGCAGCTTCTGCAACTCGTCGCGTAGGACTCCATACAGCAGCCTTCCATCTCCGATGCTTCCCCACAATACGACAGGACCCATCAGTGAACAGGGCATATTTCTTTTCATTCTCTGGCAACTGGTTGTACAGTGGGGCTTCTTCAGCACGACCCACCTCCTCCTCTGATGATATCCCAAAGTATTTGCCTTCTGGCCAGTCCATGATCACTTCCAATATTCCTGGGCGACTGGGGTTTCCTATTCGAGCCCGCTGAGTAATCAGTGCAACCCACTTGCTCCATGTAGCATCAGTTGCATGATGCGTAGAGGGGACCCTTCCCTTGAACATCCAGCCTAGTACCGGTAATCGGGGTGCTAGGAGGAGCTGCGCTTCAGTACCGACCACCTCCGAAGCAGATCGAACTCCTTCATATGCTGCCAATATCTCCTTTTCAGTTGGAGTATAGCAGGCCTCAGATCCTCTGTATCCCCGACTCCAAAACCCCAGAGGCCGACCTCGAGTTTCCCCAGGTTCTTTCTGCCAGAGGCTCCAGGTGGGGCCGTTCTCCCCGGCTGCAGTGTAGAGCACATTCTTTACATCTGGTCCTGTTCGAACTGGCCCAAGGGCTACTGCATGGACTATTTCCTGCTTGATTTGTTCAAAGGCTTGTCGTTGTTCAGGGCCCCATTCAAACTCATTCTTCTTGCGAGTTACTTGGTAGAGTGGGTTTACAATCAGACTGTAATTTGGGATGTGCATTCTCCAAAACCCCACAACACCTAGGAAAGTCTGTGTTTCTTTTTTGTTAGTTGGTGGAGACATAGCTGTTATTTTGTTGATCACATCCATTGGGATTTGACGACGTCCATCTTGCCATTTTATTCCTAAAAACTGGATCTCCCGTGCAGGTCCTTTGACTTTATTTTGTTTTATGGCAAAACCGGCTTTCAGAAGGATTTGGACTATTTTCTTCCCTTTCTCGAAAACTTCCTCTGCTGTGTCACCCCACACAATAATGTCATCGATGTACTGCAGGTGTTCAGGAGCTTCCCCCTGCTCTAGTGCAGACTGGATCAGCCCATGGCAAATGGTAGGGCTGTGTTTCCACCCCTGGGGCAGCCGATTCCAAGTATATTGGACTCCCCTCCAAGTGAAGGCAAATTGTGGCCTGCACTCTGCTGCTAGAGGGATGGAGAAAAATGCATTAGCGATATCAATTGTGGCGTACCACTTGGCTGCCTTCGATTCAAGTTCGTACTGAAGTTCCAGCATGTCCGGCACTGCAGCACTCAGTGGTGGCGTGACTTCGTTCAAGCCGCGATAGTCCACTGTTAGTCTCCACTCGCCATTAGACTTTCGCACTGGCCATATGGGACTATTGAAAGGTGAATGAGTCTTGCTGATCACTCCTTGGCTCTCCAATTGACGAATTAGCTTATGGATGGGAATCAGGGAGTCTCGGTTGGTGCGATATTGCCGCCGGTGCACAGTTGTGGTAGCAATTGGCACTTGCTGTTCTTCGACCCTCAGCAACCCCACAACAGAGGGGTCCTCTGAGAGACCAGGCAAGGTAGATAATTGTTTAATGCCCTCTGTCTCTAAGGCAGCAATACCAAAAGCCCACCGGAACCCTTTTGGGTCCTTGCAGTATCCTCTTCTAAGATAGTCTATGCCAAGGATACATGGAGCATCCGGACCAGTCACAATGCGGTGCTTTTCCCACTCATTCCCAGTCAGACTCACTTCAGCCTCCAATACAGTCAACTGCTGAGATCCCCCTGTCACTCCACAAATATAGATGGGCTCTGGTCCTTTATAGCTCGATGGCATTATAGTACATTGTGCACCGGTGTCTACTAAAGCCTTATACTTCTGTGCGCGTGATGTGCCAGGCCATCGAATCCACACAGTCCAATAAACTCGATTGTCCCTTTCCTCCCCCTGGCTGGAGGCAGGGCCCCCCTAATCCTGGTCAGAATCTTCCTCGTTTCTGTGTTTGAAGGACTGTCTGCTGGAAGTTGGAGCAGCAAACTTTTCGGAGAATCCCTTTTTCCTGATTGTTTTCTTTTGCAACTCACGTACCCGTGCCTCTAGGGTCGCGGTAGATTTTCCATCCCACTTTCTCATGTCCTCTCCATGGTCTCGTAAGTAAAACCACAGGGTGGCACGGGGTGAGTACCCACCATATCGTCTTCCTTGTGTGGGTGAACGCCTACCCCTGACAGCTGAGACACTGCTTTGTACAGGTGCGAAGGAGAATAATCTCTCTTCAAGTTGGTGAACCTTTTCAGAAAGTTTCTCCCAAGTGTTCTCCTTTGGTCGGTGGGCACTGGTTGGTTCAGGTGGGGAGGACAATAGATTCTCTTCAAGTTGGTGAACCTTTTCAGAAAGTTTCTCCACAGCTGAGACGCAGGCCTGTAAGGAAGAGGAGAGACTTTCTTCGTACTGCCGAAGTTGTTTAGCCGCTTCACCCACTGTGGGTTCCTCATCCTCTTTCCAGGCCATTATTGCCAATGAGCTGGCATATGATGATGGTGCACTCCGTACAAACTTCCGCCACATGGGTCGTGTACACTTGACTTCATCTGGATCTGTGGATGTTTGATTGAGGTCTGGATCCTCATAAATCACTTCCCGTACGGCTAATTCCCTCAGGTACTGGATTCCCTTCTCCATAGTGGTCCACTTGCCTGGTAGACATAAAATATCTTCCTTGAAGGGATACCTTTCCCTCACAGCTGAGAGGAGACGCCTCCAGAGGCTGGTGGGTCGTGCTCCATCTGCAATTGCTTTGTCAATGCCGGCGTCTCGAGCAAGGGATCCCAGCCGCTTGGCTTCCCTGCCGTCTAATTCCACACAATTGGCTCCAGAGTCCCAGCACCGGAGCAGCCAGGTGACAAGCTGCTCACCTATACAGCGACCAAAATCTTTTCGCACATCTCGTAGCTCGCGCTCGTTTAGGCTTCGGGTAGTTACTGTTGCTCTTTCGGCATCCTCATCTTCCTCCTCCTGAATCCTTGACGGCCCAGCGTCGTCATCATCTTCGTCATCTCTATACTTAGTTTTGGCAGAAGCCTTACCTGGATTGGCAGAAGACTCTCTGCGTTCTAAACGACTTGAATTTCTGTACCATATTTTCACCTTCTCTACAGGGGCAGCTTGCACTGCTACTGCTCGTTTCTCTGACTTTGTTACAGGGTCTGCCACAGGGGTTGGAATGCCCTCTGCAGGGTCAACTTGCACTGCTACAGCTCGTTTCTCTGACACGGCCACAGGAGCTGGAGCGGCTACAGGAGCTGGAGCAGTTGCAGGAACCGGAGCTGTAGCGGCTACAGGAGCTGGAGCTGGAGCTGGAGCAGTTGCAGGAGCTGGGACTGGAGCAGCAGTAGGAGCTGGAGCTGGAGTGGCTACAGGAGCTGGAGCAGTTGCAGGAACCGGAGCTGTAGCGGCTACAGGAGCTGGAGCTGGAGCTGGAGCAGTTGCAGGAGCTGGGACTGGAGCAGCAGTAGGAGCTGGAGCTGGAGCGGCTTCAGGAGCTGGAGCTGGAGCGGCTTCAGAAGCTGGGACTGGAGCAGTTGCAGGAACTGGGACTGGAGTAGCGGCCGGAGCTGGAACTGGAGTGACTGCAGGAACTGGGACTGGAGCAGCTGCAGGAGCTGGAGCTGGAGCGGCTTCAGGAGCTGGAGCTGGAGCAGTTGCAGGAACTGGGACTGGAGTAGCGGCCGGAGCTGGAACTGGAGCGACTGCAGGAACTGGGACTGGAGCAGCTGCAGGAGCTGGGACTGGAGCGGCTGCAGGAGCTGGGACTGGAGCGGCTGCAGGAGCTGGGACTGGAGCGGCTGCAGAATCCACCGTAGGGGTCACAGTGGCCGTTGGATCTGTCACAGGGTTTGGAGTGGCCGCAGGGTCTGTCACTAAGTTGACAGCAGTATCAATGGCAGCTCGATAGGCATGAGCCAGGCCCCAGCACGTTACAATGATTTGTGTTACTTTGGAACTGCCAGAATCATTACACCTTTTTTTCAAGCATTCTGCCAGTTTTTGAGGATTTTGCCATTGTTCAGGGGTGAATTTCCAACACACTGGGGGTGCCAACTGCTCTAGATGCCTGCCCATATCCACCCATACTCCCTGCCACCCACAACTATACTGCCTCCGGGCAGATCTCCGGATGAGCTTCATAAGTAGTTGTTTAACTTTAAGCAGAATCTGAAGTGCATTCATGAGGCAGAACAACAAGACTATGGTATTCTGAGTATTCCAGAAATATTCAATATCTTGGAGAGCTATTGTGACAAGCTCAGGGGATAAGAGGGTGGTGAAGGAGGAAGGCAGAGTGACCCAGGAGGATACAGGGGTGGTGAAGGAGAAAGGGAGAGTAAGCAAGTAAGGAAAAATATCCTCCCCTTTCCCCTCCACAGATTGACTCTCTAATGGAGAAAAACAATAGGTATAATTGCTAATAGTTCCCAAGATGCTGTTTCCAAAGTACAGAGTCCACGATGTTACTGAGTATAAATACCAAGTTAGAGTCATGACCAGATATCTTATCGTCTCATAAGCCATTGCTATAACACTTAGTACCATAATGGTCTGAAACCAGGGCCCGGAGAGGAGAAACAACACTACAGAGAGCAAATACGGAAAATAATGTACTATAATACTCAATTTGGAAAACAGGCGCAGCAGAGTTGTGATTAAAGCAATCAGCATCATGACAAGTGACTATTAAGCAGGTCTAATCCTTACACCAATTTTAGTTTAACACACTCTGATCAGATCTGCCGTTATCTCAACCTTTCGTGCCCCACGTTGGGCGCCAAAAAGACTGTCGTGGTTTAACCCGACCGGCAGCTAAACACCACGCAGCCGTTCGCTCACCCTCCCCCCTCCCTCTCTGGGACGGGGGAGAGAAATGGAAAGTGAAGCCCGTGAGTTGAGATAAAGACAGTTTAATAAGACAGGAAAAAAAAAATAACAAAAATAATAATAACAATAATAATAATGATGATACAATGGGGATAATACGAAAGTAATAATAGTATGTACAAACAAGTGATGCACAATGCAATTGCTCACCACCCGCTGACCGATGCCCAGCCTAACCCCGAGCAGTCCGGCCCCCTCCCCCCGGCTAGCCACCCCTATATATTGTTTAGCATGACGTCAGATGGTATGGAATACCCCTTTGGCTAGTTTGGGTCACCTGTCCTGGGTCTGTCCCCTCCCAGCTCTTACTGCACCCCCCAGCCTGCCCGTTGGCAGGACAGAGCAAAGGCTGAGATGTCCTTGGCTTAGTATAAGCACTGCTCTGCAACAATTAAAGCATCGGGGTGTTATCAGCACTCTTCTCATTCTAAGCCAAAACACAGCATTCCACCAGCTACTAGGAAGAAAATTAATTCTGTGCTAACTGAAACCAGGACAACATATGATAACTAACTTATTAGGAGTACATGACACATGTACTGTGTCATGTGTGATATGTTGGTCTTCAACTTGGAGCTTCAAGTGATCCTAGGTGCACACAACTCTCAGGTTAGTGAATACCTTGACAGTACAAAGAGCTTGATCTTGGTTTGTTGGCTTGTTTAAGGAACAAGAATCCCAGTTGCTTTGGAGGGGTTCTCTGGCATTATCAGCTAGTCTGGAGTTTCTCAGGACTTTGTTCTCAGTCATGTCATTCTTTTCCCTCTGCCTTTAAACAGGAAATCTGTATCTTCTCAGGAAAAAAAGAAGAGGGAATACAGCTGAAACATGTCTGCAAGTGTGTGTTTATACAAACAGACATAATTTGCTATACATGAATCTTCACAGGATAATATATTTACATTGTTATCTGTAGATACAGATTTAACAGAAATACAGTAAACATTCTGATAGATATTACATCAATATACTCTATAATCACATTTGAGTCGCAACAAATCTGCTGTGTTGTACAATATGTTCAAAGACTATTTGGACATTCCTGATCTTAAAAACTCTTTTGGATCATGTTACTTTACATTCAGTTTCAGAGTTGCTTCCCACTTGTGCTTACTTTATAGCAGCCCTACCAGTATCCATTCTAAAGAATTTTCTCTTCCTTTCTGATGGAAAAAGAAAAAAAAAAAGTGGGGGGGGAGGGGATGAGGGGGTAGGGAGGAGATGAATGAAACTTAAGTTATCCTTCTGGTCTTGGTGTGATCAGGAACTGATCAACAATAGGTGAGTGGTGGAGTTGCCACTTTCCGTCTTTGTCCGATACAGTCACAGCAGTGACACTTAATCACCAGAAGTGAGATTAATGCAGAAACCATTCAACACAGTCACTGAATATGTGGCCAAAACATAGTATTAACAAAGGTTACAACAAATGTATATCAAAAGGTATCTGTTTTCACAGTTACTAAGTTTGTGTTGTCATTACCCAGATGTAAATATTTTGCTGTCCAAAGCATGAATGTTTGGTCTGGAAAAAACAAAACAAAACAAAAAAAACACACACAACAAAATAAAAAAAAAAAAGAAACAAAACAAAAAAACTGTTAAATCATAAAATTATTTGAAGAAAAAATCACACTCGTAATAGTAATAACATTTTCTTTCAGAAATTTTCTAATCTACCTTAGCCAAAGTCAGTGGCTCATTGAATCACCCACAGCAGAATGAAAGCTTACTGCTGGAATTTCTTGTTCTCCACAAGGGTCTCACAGATCCTGTTATGTTTCTGCCCTTGTTTTTACAGCCTAATAGGTCATGAAGCAGTTAGGATTGATACGACAAACTAAGTATTGCATTGCAAATTTTATTTAATTTGCCCTACAGTAATTGCTAATATTTAGTATTTTATCTTGTGTATTCTGCACATGTAGCAGCAAACCCCTGCTGTTCACCATTGTTACAGGTTTTCTGTCTGGGTTTCTGCTCTTCTGCAGGAAGCGTGCTTTGCCAGACCACTAGGTCTGCCCTAGGGCTCTGCCCTGCTACCAGTCTACCACTAGGAGAAGAACAGCAGCAGCCAGTTCAGAGGAGCCATTGCTTTCTTCTTTAGTGCAGTCATTAAACCAGAAAAACTTACCAAAGCTATAAGGGCTAACAAAAATGTATACTGGCCTGGTTTCCATTTTGAGAGCTTCTCTTTCACAAAGTTTTACAATTTGGAAACCATTCTGTTGCAGATCAGCAGCCTATGGCACTGGAGCAGGAAGCTGGGCTTGAAAGGGCTTTGACACAGAGATTAAAAGTCCAAATGAATGTGTGATATCAGAAATGCATTAATGATGAACTAATTGTGAAGAGTGTTAGCATAGCCTCCATATCTGTTGTGGTTTAGCCCCAGCAGCCAAAACCATGACAATATTATAACTGAATGTAGAGTAATAGGATTAAAAGAAATAGGGACACGGTTTAATTTGCCTAAGGAAGGAACAAAAACAATTATATTACTCTTTACATTGCACTGAGGTGCAATATCATATATCTGCTACTACCACACTTTAAAAGGAATCTGCTAATGAATTTTGTCAGAATCTTCAGACAAAGTAAGGAGTCAAAAAAATAAATAAATAAAAAATAGTAGCAGGCATAAACTCAGTGTCTTATATCAGCTGCATTTCCAGATCTCTGAGCTCTGTATAAGAGAGTGATGAATTTTCTCATTGGAAGATGGGATTGTTCATCAATACCCTTTCAGTAAGTTTTAATTAAAAGTGGTAATTTGGTATGGTATATTAATAGTTTATTGCTCCACTTTTATTTAAGATGGCAGGATGACAGGACCTCAAAATAATAATTGCAGCAATTTTTGCTGGTTCCCTCCACAAGCAGATTTGCTGATCCTTATATCTTATATCTTCATATTCTAGTGGATCCTGAAAATTTTGCATTCCTGCTCTTTTCTACCTTCTGACCCCGCAAAATCATTTTAATTTTAGGTTTAATTTATTTTCATTTTCTTTTCATTCAGGTACCAATTTGTTCTTGATGTGTAATCCCTCTTGTTCATGATAATCCTTTTATTCCCTAGACTTTACTGAATCCAATCAGGTCAGACAGACAGGGAACCTTTCCTGATGGAAATCTGAAGTGATTTTGCAGCCCCTGTCGATGGAATAACTTCACACTGTTGTAGCAGTACTATATGGAGAATATACCAGTAGCCATGTCACCATTGACCTGCCCGGCATTTTTGTTTAAGGGGAATAGAAATTCTGGCTCTGGAAGGGCTAGTGGAAGAACTGTTCCAAAAATTAAAGCTAAAGTGCTGAAGGTATATCAAGTGTTACATTAACTGAGAAGAATGTAGTGAATTAGAAACCTAGAATTCTCCTTTCTTCCCATGTATCTGCATACCTGGCACAGCACTCGGGGCACACCAGCTATCCGTTCTTGGTGTAGTTGTATCACTGGCATATGTGATAGTTTTGTGCCCAACAAAACAGTTGGGGCAGCACAGCTCCTGAGTGTAATGCAACATCAGTGATAAAGTGTGATGCATTGTTTCCTAAGTTGTCATTTTCTCTAAAGATTTTTAATTTGCTTAGCAAATGGTATTCCTTCAACTGAAAAGTGGAGGGGGAGGGTAGAAAGGGGTGAGAAGTAATCTGGCACATGACCTAACCTAGGATTTTTACCTATCCCCTAGTGCAATCCAGTTAAATTAGTCAAGTGTCTGTTTCCATGCCAGCACGGCTGATTCCTAGCCTTGGAGCATACATCCCAACAAATCAAATGGTTTGCATCAAGCAATAAATCTGTAGGTATTTGCTGAAGTCTAATTCCACTGTCCTTGAAATGCTCCACTGAACTTTTAAGATTTTAATAACCTCTCATTATTAGAAATATTAATGTCTCAGCTTAGATGGTGGACTGTGGAGGGTTAATTTCTATCCAGGTCAAAGATCAAGGGTTCAGTCAACTGTCATAAGAATACAAAAGAGACCTCTGCATGACCCTCTTTAAAGCAGATAAACTTCCAAAAATGTTTAAGACCATAGTTTTCTTTCCAGAAGTAAAAAAGAGGATTTAACATAATCTCTGTGAGGGGGGGGGGGGGGGAGAAGACAGCACCAGTGATTTCTCTGTGCATCTTTTCCTGCTACTTAATACTTACTGAGTTATGATACAGGGTATCAGAGAAATAGATGTACCAATACAGCATTTTTTGGAAATGAATGCCCTTGACTATACTATACATGAACACTTAATAGAAAACAAGCTGGCAATTTCATATATCTTCCCATCCCTGGGAAAGCACCCACAGTTTTCTGAATGTCTGGGCTTTGATATGCAGAATAATTTCCATAACAAACAGTTCCAGTGTCATGTACCTGACTCAAGGGGGGCTGAAGCCTCACCGTTGACTTCATGTGAGCTGTGTCTTTTTACACGAATTGAGGAACTGGTCGGTGACTGCCAAGAAAATCAAAAGTTCACAAAATGTGGGCCTTTTTTTTTATTATTATTTTTTATTTTTTTTATCTGTTCATGAAAACTGGGGGAAAAGAAAGGAAAAAAATGCTGGCAAAGGATTTGGGGGGAAAAGGATTATTTCTTCTGTTCTTTTTTAGAGTGGCACAGTACTTCATGGAAAGGATTATCAGAAGTATCACTTAAACTGTGGGAGATAGGTAATGGTAGGATTGTTAAGACCTTAGTAGGGAACTTCAAATATTGTGTCAATTTGTTTGTTTTGTTGTGCAATGACAGTGTTTTCCTATTTCCATCATAGTAAATAGAAATAATATAGGTAAAATTCTCATTCTGTTTTTTCGAAGTGGGAGATTATGAAAGCATGTTTGGGCTTTTTTTTTTTTTTTTTTTTGTCTGTTTTCTTTCTAAAGAGGGGAAAAGAGGGGAAGTTTATTAGAACTACTACTGTGAGCACCAGTGTATTATCATAGCAATTCTTCACTTTTCTTAGGCACCTGAGCATATGCATTGAGGAATCATGGCATGCATAGATTATAATAGAAGAGTCCACAATCCATAAAACAAATAGAAAATAACATCTCCCCATCTCTACTTCAATACTATCCATGAACTGAGATTAGTGAAACAAATTCTCTTTTCCTGACCCCTCAAGATAAGGTTGACCCTTTCGCTTCAGGGCTGTGTGCTCATACTTGGCATGTTAATAGGAATAGAAGACGAAGGCATGTTTCAGTAATAATGCCTTCTGTTTGTATTGCCTGTGTCAGTAATGTTATAAATGAAGTCTCAACTCAATCTGAATTTAGTAACATTCATAAAAGGAATATTCATAAAAACTATAAAAGGCAAGTAAACAGCGCTGGGTGTGCGGGGAGTCTACATTCCACCAACACGCACACACGAGCATCAAACATTCTAAATATACAGAACATTGCTTTACATACTAAACACGAGTATGCCTATACAATCAGAAAAGGTAACAAACAATCCTTTAAGTTCCATGACTTAACAGTCTCCATTTTCCATTCCTTTTCTTGACTACAAACAAGTCTCCATTTTCCATTCCTTTTGAACAATATGTCTCGCTTTAAGTTGTCAAGCAACTCGGTCTTCGGGCCTTACATATCCCATTCTTCCCAGATCAAAGAAAAGCATATCCATCTCCTTTTCAAGGCCAATAGGGCCAGGTCACCAGTGTGTGTAACAGCAAAGGCCTTCGATGGCAGTAGCAGTGGGGGGGGGGGGGCAATGGCGTAGCAGTCGGATCAGTAAAGGAGCCCGCAGCTCGCTCACTGTCTGGCAAGCCACACATTTCTGACTGTGGTCCCACAGGGCTCTGTAAGGCCTTAGAGACTGCTCGCCAGGTGCCAAGCAATCCCACTGCAACCTTGTCATTTTTAGTTGCAGTCCTGCTCCTTGACCTCAATTTGGTCCCATATTTCAGGATCATAAGCTGTCTGATTGTTAATAAGGAGAATAAGCTGTAAGGTTACCAGGACAGTCTTTGTTCCTAAGGACGTATGATTCCCCATAATGTGCAACTGCTTCCCAGTGAGGGGCAGTTGTGTGCACGGCTCCGCTTCTCTCAGTTTGAGCTTCTCTCCAGCTCCGGTGCACCTGTTTCCAGTGACTTTCAGTACGAGCTTCTCTGAGCAGTTTGCCGAGTTTGGCCGAACCTATCTTCATGAGGTGATCAATGTGCCTGTTCCCATCCTGGTCTCCATTCTGCCAGGCTGTTCCTCTTCACTCCTTTTTCCTGCTTCTTTATTGATGACGTAACTTCATTGTGTTGCCTTTTTTTTTTTTTTTTTTTTTAATCTTGAGACCAGGCTCCCCTCTTATACCCTTTTCCCCACAGCAGTTCTTTTCAAAACAACTTTTCATTGATCAAACAATTTTGCAAATGACAGCAACGGCAAACACCCAGAAACTTCCATGCCTTAACGGCTGGAGAACAAGCAACCGGAGACTGCATGGAGTCTCCTGAATCACCCGTCTTTGTTCCCTCTAAACTCTTTTACATTCCTGATGTCCTCATCGTTAAGAGTCTGATGTTATCATCAACCATGGGGCTTTCTGACCCTCGTGGAGACACTCCCAAATCTCCCCCTTCTTTATTAATATCAACCATTTTCTCGACACGAATTACCACTCCATATATAACAGTAAAGATGGAGCTGAACATAATGCAGCAACATGAATACAAGAGCTCTCCCTTGATTCTCCCAATTAAATGAACTGAAAGGGGCTATATCTGTGTCATACATCTCAAGGAATTACTGCTCACCTAGCCTTAGAGGGCTCTTGGTAGGCTGAGTCCTTGAAATATGTAAGCTGCAAAGGAACTGAAACACTGTTTTGTAAAAGGTGTTTTCAGGAAGAGAAGCAACTTAGCACAGGTGCTGTTTAAAAGCCCATATGTACATGCAGAATGATCTCAGACAGTCTGTTCATCATACTTTCCAGTATTTGAGGATTTGTATTTTTGAGGTATTTGTATGTTACTCTAATGTTGTGAATAAATTTTCCACTCCTGCAAGTGAATAATAATGGTTTACTTAAAGGAGATTTTTTTTTTTTTTCAATCACTTACCAAATGCATGATGATTTAATAAAACAGGTGCTTTCTCTTTTATACACTGACTTGGGATGACTCAAGGAAAGTCAACTAGTTGATAAATGCCAAAGCTCAGTCAAGATTTGGGTTTTCTAGTGCCAGCACCACCATAGAAAACAGCTTTTTAGCATTCTTAAGTGTGATAGGAAATCTCACTTGACAGATCTACACCTCTCCAGTAGGCCACATCTTGGAAGAGATCACAATCCAAGTATAGAACTGATATAGTCACTACAGCTTCCTAGATGCCCTGTAATTGATCTTACAAAATCTTCTGAAGAGATATTCTTTTCAAATTTGTGTCCTTTCCAGGTTCTACATAGAACTGAAGTATTTATGTAAGCATAGAAAATGATGACTTAAAGATAAAGATTGTTGCTTCTGATCATTATGCCATTTTTAAGAAATGGTGTTAATGCAAAAGTTGTTCCAGTATACTGTCATGTTAGTTTGATTTCAGCTGAGTATATATAGCCTAGAATGAGCATCTTTAAAGAAAAACATTATCCTTTATTTCATCTATTAAGTAACTATTTGTTTTAGCTCATAGTACTGTGACTTGCACTTTATTCCAGAGAACAGCTTTCTTTTCTGTAGCTGCACATCATGAATAACAGCTTTATTTGGTGGCACGTGAGATGCCCTGATTTGTTAGCTTTCTATAAACATATCTGAATTGTTCAATTTCCTTCTCATTGCATAATTTTCATCCTGGCCTTCTGCCTGCTGATATTCAGATAAAGAGTGTATTCAAGTCATTTACAAAAATGCTGTGAAACTGTTTGAATGTAGCCTGCTATCAAATGTAACAGGATTGTTTGATTTTTATTTATGTGTAATATAAGTACTATTCACCATTTTCTTGTAACAGCTACTTTCACAACCATCTTGCTGTAATAAATGGTAACAGGAGAAATAAAAGAGCACTGCAAGTTACCTGCCTAAATGAATATACTCCATGTTCATGGCAGCATGTAACATTGATTGTTATTTATGGTTTTGTTTTAATGCTTTTTGTTTGCTTGCTTTAGGAAACAAGCAAGATAGCTTATGGTTTCCTTTTTTTCTTCTTTTTCTTTCATGTCACCAACATGGTGATGGATTCCTAACCTGGATATTGGAACTCCTGTGCAAATGCTTTGGCTTTGATATAACTCCAATAGGTAAGTGAATAGCACCAAATTACTGCAATATTTTTTGCTGTAATGTATCTATTTAAATTTTAGAATGTAAAAGAATTAAAGTGGATTTCTAAAACATAATTTTAAACTTATGTAGGATTAAGTCCAGCAAAAAACAGAGTCAGATGAGAAAAGTAGAATCAACATAACTCTTAATTTTCCCAAGGAAAATATATCTTCCCTCTATTTTGGCTTCAGTGTCAGGACAAATTTAACACCTTCTCTACTAACAGCACTGTAGCATTTTTCTTCATGGTTAAACATGAAGAAAGAGTTACAATGGAAAATGTATTCTTTGTCCTTGAACATATATTCTATATTCAAGGAATGGGAAGAAAAAAGGTAAGAAAATAATCTCTCTCTTCAGCCACTAAATTACAGGCATTTTGTTATCATCAATGATGTTTATACAGAGAGAGCTAGGAAGCTCTTATGTTACATGAAGATGGATGAGAAAGTGCAGCAAAGCAAGGTACATGACTGAGAAACTGTTTTCTGAAATCATTCTGACCAATGGATGCTATAGTTACAGTGTCTGTTGGCTATTGCTACATAGTAGTAAGCAAAGCAACATAGACAATAGCAAAATTGTCTTCTTAAGGAGATGGACATCCATGAAGACTACTTCAAATCCAGAGAATTCTTGAGGTACTCATTCCTACATGTTTAGCAGAGTGACAAGAAATGAAAAATACATATAAAAAAAATGTCGCTGAACTTCATCCCACAACCAACTGATTGAAGATTTTAAACTATGGTGTTTAGTGTTATAATGTGTATCAAGCTTGCAAAGCCCCTTTTTTTTTTTTTTTTTTTGTACATATGGACTTCCTGTGCATTTGTGTAATGTTATTTTGGCTCTTTTAAAGGCAGGAAAAGAACGATGGGGCTGTCTGTACGTTTAAGTTGACCCTCAGTCCTGAATTTGCATTCACATCCTCACCCACAAGCCTGGGCTGTGTCCTAGTCTTGTCGTGTGAGAGCTGACTGTGCCTTTGGCAAGGAAGACCCAGTGAGGCATTGGAAAGATGACCTGCAGAAAGAGCACACACACACTTAATTACATCCAAGAGAGGGTTAAAAACTGTGCTGCTTTAACGTTTCTCATCTATTACTGCCACTTCACAGCAGAGATTAATAACTGCAGTTCAGTGCAGGAGTGGTAGCTGTGGAGGCTCCCTGACTCTTAGCCTGAGTCCCAGCCCTTTGCCAACCACGGAACGTGGATGTGTCCCGTGATGGCACTTAGGGTGACGTGCCTCTGGGCGGCTTTTCTGCAGTTGCATGCAACTAGTGCTGCGCTATGCAGGTGGTGTAACAAGCTATTGCATTTTTTAGACTATGGCAAGGAGAAAACCAAGCAATCCTCTCATGGAGGTTGCAATCTCAAGAAAATCAGTGTTTATCGTTGTTGCCAAAAGAAAAATAGGGCCTGTGATGTTTCTAAGGTCTCTTGGTTAGCACGCTTATTGCATAATGCTTGCTTTGCCTGTTTTTACTAGGTAGCCAACATTTGGTAGAGCAGATATGTCGGTTTGCATTATTGCTATAGACGTTTATGAGAAACATTAGGAAGGAAAGGATATATCTTAGAATACTGTGTCAGTGAAAGCCAAGAAACTGTAAAACCTGCTAGCTGTTAAGCAGATGTATAATTTTGCTGGTTTATACCACTCAGATGTACAGCTACTTTCTGTGTGTTTGATATATGCAGACAGGAAGAGAGGAGAGTAGAGTGTATTGTACTTGTTCAGGTACAGTATGATTACTCAATGTTTTTTTCTTGAAAAATCTGACAGTACTGTACTTCAGACTGGAGTTACAGTGTTCACTGGGGAAAGAACAGCTGGATTCTTTATTAGATTTTATGTTGTACATAAGGAGGCCATGTTTCCCATTGTCAGAGTGTAAAAGAAAATGAAAGCTCTGGGCATCATTAAAATCTTGGAAGTGTAGTATGTGTCAGTTCCATTCCCTCAACACCTGGATTGAAAGCTTAGTGTGAGGCCACTTAGCAAACAAAACCAGACTGTTTTCTGCACTTCAGATTTTTTGCATTAAGTTTCCAGTAACTTTTGATTTAAGCTATGCACAACAGTATTCTCATGGGTATTATACTTATGGAGGGGACTGAAAAAGGAAAGTAGGCAACTGTAGAAAAAACTTTGATATCGTAAAAGTTATAGAAGCTGCTTCTGCCTGTCTTTTCTTCTACACACTGAATTTAATAGCAAAAATTTGAATTAGAAAAATCAGTGATTTGATCCAAAGAGATAGAGAGGTGTCTCTGGGTTTGGTATTTTTCATATTTGCATTTACACATGTTCTGCGATGCAATACACATTACAGCTCTTGAGTTTGCTGAACTAGTGGGGTCTAACATGAGAGAAATAGACTATTAATGTGGTCAAATGTGCATAATTCTGAATGGCTACACAGAACAGGAAAAAAACAGACCAAATTTTTATGTTTTTTTTTTTTTCTAAG
Source organism: Netta rufina (assembly GCF_964035555.1). Classification (NCBI taxonomy): domain Eukaryota; kingdom Metazoa; phylum Chordata; class Aves; order Anseriformes; family Anatidae; genus Netta; species Netta rufina. The sequence goes on from NC_140123.1 coordinate 105,404,101, forward strand.
AAGTAATATGATGATACAAATTGCTATATCAAGATTAAAAAGAGATATGTGACAATGTGAATATTTCACGAGAGATAGATGACTTCCACCAGTGTTCATAGTGCTTAGTATACTAAATAATGTAGTTTCCAAAATTGTGTACAGTTCTTACCAATATGACAAATTAGCCACAAAGATATATAAACTGTTAGCAAGAGTAGAAAACTACTGTTATCTTTCTACATGTTAGAATAATATTTAAAATCTAGGATGTTGTTTTGTTGAGAAAGTAGGATTACAGGGACTGAGGCCTGCTTAATTATCAGTAATCAGATTTGGTTAGGCTATGAAAAAGGAAGTTTATACTTTAAAAAATATGCATAAAACAGGGTTGAAATAAGTAATTTGTTCAAAGAGGAATTTGCAGTGGAACAGATACTTGCAAACAGGACTGTTATTGATTCATTGCAGCAAAAAGAGGCATCATTTTGAGAAACTGATGGAGAAAATGGGAAAATTCAGAAAATTATGAAATTGAGAAAAAGAATTGTAGAAATCATAAATTAGGCAGTGTCTGAATAGGTTATTTATGTTTCCAATGTCACAAGATGACTGTTTCTCTTTGTCATGTGTCACAGCAGCACAATTCAATCCCATAACAACTATGTAGTTGCAGCAGAATTTAGGAACTAGTAGTGTTCATGTATTGGTTTTTGATTCCTTGGTCATTAAACATCAGATGAGATAGATTTTTTTTTTCCTGGTTATTCTTGTTCTTTCCCATACATTAAAGTTCTACTGGATGTGGTCATATACACTGGAATTTTCGTAATGAGCTACTTTTATTTATACATGTATAGATGTGTGTGTGTGCCCGTGTATCTGTTTGTTTTAGTTGCAAAGCGTGTTACAGTTCACATTGGAAATGCATTGCAGAGAGACACTGAAGCATAATGAATCATGTAACACTGAATACCAAGAGAACACCTGTGGTTTTTAACTTACAGCTGAATCCTCCCCGTCTTTTCCTTCCTGCACACAGAATTTTATTTTGTCTTCCAGACATTATTTTAGATAGGTTACTGCCTAGCAGACTAGGCTGCTTGCTGTTTGGTAACTGCAGTCTTAGTAAATCATTTATGAAGTGCCAAAATAGTTGTGAGTAAGAACACTGAAACCCATTGGTTTCCTGCAGCAATTTTAAATGCTGTTTCTTCACAAAGACACATGATTTAATATCATGAAAGTTTAGTGAAGAACATATAATAATCTCGTGGAATGATAGGCATCAGCTTTCTAAAAGCCTGGGCTGTGTTGAACCTCGTGAAGTCAGTAAAGAACGTTTCCAGTCCTCAGGTGAGAAGTCATGATACTGAGACTGTGGTTAATATAAAGGATTCAGGTGGATCAGCACTTCATATTCACCAATTTTACCTGGGAAGTTAGAGCAACAGTGCAAGCTGTAAATAACGAATTAACCTCCAGGTTTTGAAATGTGTGCGTCTACGTAAGGATACTTTCCGACCATTTCCCTCCAATGTGACTGTACATACATTGTGTTCATCATAGGAAAAAGCTACCAAAAGTGCTACAAATACTTCAATTTCTGATACAGGAAATACAGGTTTGCAATAAGCCATACTGACATTTACAGCATTCCAGCTAATCCACGGTAGTATCTACCACTGACCCTTGTGCTATTTTGAACGCATGACACACGGAATGAAGGAGCTTACTTGATTTCACCAGCCTGAGTGCAGTCATGGAGACAATGTGGAGTCCCCAGTGTGCTGTAAATTCACAGTCAAGTCTGTGGGGCTGTAATGTCTCTGTGTAGAAAAGCCCTTCATCAGAAGTGGGGAGGCTTTGTGAATTACTTTGATCAATCTCTTCTATCAGGGTTTTCTCTGGTCCGTTTCTCATTAATGTTCTATTACAACTTATATCAGTAGAGTAGATCTCTGCAAACTCCCACTATCTGCCATTATTTGCCCCGTATTTTATTGACATCTATATTTAAACACTTAATGCTTTTCATTATGCTCTCAGGATCAGTAACAGCAGGCCATCGATGTAAAGCAGCTCAGTGCCATTAAAACTAAGCTATGAATTTACGCCAATCCGAAGTAGACTTGCAGATACAGATGTTGTTGTACACTCTCTGTCTTGCTTTCATTCTACTTCTTTTGAGCAGTGTTGTTGTTTAAAGCAGATGAATTAAAGCTCAGAGACTTATTATATTTAAGCTGTTACAGTGAGCTTAAATGTCTGGTTAAAATCATCATACGTAAAGTTGGCTTTTCTAATTTCACTCATCTGAAATATTTTCTGTAAAAAGAAATTAAAATTTTGATATTGGACAAAAATTAATTTAAAAAAAATAAATCATCTACATAGTTAAACAATGCTAAATTATGAGCATAACAGTAGGGTGCTTTCAAAATGTATAAAGAAAATCTGAGTTTTATTCTGTTCTATATTTGAAATTTTCATTCTGTTTAAAGAAAAGCTACTAAAACAAAAACTTTTTTCAGTGAAAGTCAGCTTGATATGGAAAATCCACTGGTTACATAAGGCATGCATGACACCAAGGTCATAACTTCAGACTTGAGAATCTCTCAATAATATATATGTATATTTAAATACATAATATAGTTTTAATATATATATTAAGTCTGATGAGCATCTTGGGTGCCTATGGCAATTACACAGTCTCAATAAATCTAAAATGCATGCTTCTGGGTCTATATATTAAGTGTGGATGTAGTTGTATGCTATGTGGTTTTGTTCAGTATTGCTTTGTTTCAGCTTTGGGATGCTCTTCTGTGTTAAAAGGGTAGGGAGAGAGGTGATAATGTTATTTGTTAAGTTTTTGTTCATAACATTGCTCAGTGATAGAGGCTGTAGCATAGCAGAACAACAAAATTCTTGTTTGTACCTGCTGTGTGTCATCTTGAAAGCAACCATAGGTAGGCAGAACTTCCAGAATGTCAGAACACTTCCACAATGGCAAAGTAAATGAGCTAAATTTTCCTGTCCTGTTCCAGAACTATTTAACATCTGGGGGAAATCTGGGCTTCTGAACTTCCCATTGTGGGGCCTGATATTCGAAGCATTATGGAGGGCTTCTATGGAATATATTATGGGCTTCCTGTAAATAACATCATTAGCTTTCAGATTTTTTTTCCATTCTGTGAGGACTGAACACTTGTATTAAAATCATCATTCCATTATACCTCAATCTTTTTCTCATTAAGAATTTCTTTGGCCAGCTGTAGAATTTACTGAGAATACAATCTGGCATTAAAATGCATGCTTTCGTATCCCTGTTTTTTTGAAGGGGGGTTGGCATTTTCATTCAATGTGATCATATCAAATTGGGTGCATACATAAGCTCTTTGCTGGGATCCTGTGGCACAAACCTCTTTCAGCTTCTTCTATCCTTTTTGAAAGAAAAGAGTGATGGGCTTATATATATATAATGGTGTGTAAAGTAAATAGTTGGAGAATGGAAGCACCATATTTTAAAAAAAAAAAAAAGGTAATAAACTGGTATGGACTAATAAGTAATAACTGAGACTTTGGCACCTTTCTTAGGTGAGCAATAAAAAGAACATTCAACATGAAAAATTAAAGGTGTTATGGAGATGTTGAAAGTGATTTTCTGTTTCTTACTGAGGGATTATGAGAGAGATGAAGGATTCCAATCTTTGAGAACGGGAGATAGTAATTTCAGTAGTTCTATGGGACATGCTATGCTTAGGAATGAAACTGTGTCTAATAAAATCGGAGGCTGAAATATTACCTCTGGCTTCCAGAACTTTATTCCTTTTATCCTCTCAAAGGAATGCTACATTCTAGTTAACCATCGGAGTACCAGGGTTCACCAGTGCTTGATAGTTATTTGTGATCTGTTTGTTATCTGTGTATTTCTCTGTGTGTATGTATCACTGCAGTATTTTTCTGAGTGCAGGGGTAGAGAGGGAGAAATGTTTCTCAACTGTAAAGTTAAATGATAATCTAATGAACAACTTGCAACACAGAAAAGCCTTGCTGTATGTGTTAACCATAATTTTTCCTCCCCAACATTTAGTTAATGAAACCATTAAATCATTGGTGAGTAGTATTATACTACTTGCATGTATACATGTTAAAGGGTCATATGAATGTCAGACCTGAGTACTCCAGTTGTGATTCTTCTTTGGATACACAGCCTATTTCCAACAATTACACACAAATTTTTAACCTCCCAGGCTGGCAGAAAAGCAGGAATCCTGCAAGGATGATATCAAGAAAATAGAAAGGGCACGGATGATATCAAGAAAATAGAAAGGGCAGTTTATGCGTACAGAGTACTATTTACTAGACACATGTTCTTCCTGGCTTTGCCTGCTTTCTGTAAAATGTCATGCAAAGGACATTCTAAGCTATCTAAAATGTGAAAATAATTGTTTAAGAGAAATGTAATATTTATTTTCAATTTGCACTATTTTTTTGTCCTGCCTTTTTTTTTTTTCTTCCTTTTGCTACTGTATATTTCCTTTCTAATTTTCTTTCTTTTCTGAAGCATGGTTAGAAATAATCTGCATGAGTTTTTAGTGTCATGCATTTTTAAGGCAAGGTTATTAGGACAATATTTTACAATTGTAGCACCTTCCTCTGAAAACATTTTAGAAGTTGTATGGCTGTAGAATTAATGAAATGTATTATTGCCAACTTTCCAGGATTAGAAATACATCTGAATTAGGCTCGTTATTTTTGGAGCCTCATCCAAATCTCATCGAACTCAACTAAAATGTATGCTTGTAGGTCAGTTTCCCTGAGGCTGATTGCTTAAGGCATCCGTAGCTACGGACACAGTTGTGAGAACTGCAAAACCACAGACTCATCATTTAATTGATTCTGATTTTGTAGCTGCTTCAGCAAAGGTTTTTTACTTAAATAGGTTATGAATAAGTTAAGAATATGAACTGAGACAGACCTATGGGGACAGAAAGAAAAGCAGGGATGGCATTTTTAAAGTAAAATGCATTGACTTCAGCCAGTTTCTGAGCTCCCTCCTTTTTGGGCACTTAATCATTCATCAAAGGAAATTAGCCATGATTTGCTTTCCTTTGGGACACCTACCCTACTAAAATACACAAAGAACAACCTCTATTGCTGAAGGTGTTGCTCTAAGATTGTTATATTCTTTGCTTGTATTTGGATTCTTTTCTGCTTTAGATTTATTTGTTTATATGAAACGTATAAGAAAAAGACAGTGGCACCTTATAGCCATTTTGCAGTCACTTTTCAAATTGAAAATGCTTGTTAACATTGTAGAAGCAGGAAAGAATCAAGACCTCTGTACCTACTTATATTTCAGCCCCAAATGCTTTGTCTGAGCTTGCTCACTTTAGGGTTTGGAGATGAAGAAGACAAGGCACGATGTTCAGTCAATAATCCTAAATGTAGGCTTGTACTTTTCCTAAAACAATTTAGAATTTCCGAATGGAAGAGAGCAGCTTATTATTTTACTGTTTCCTTCATGAAGCTGCAGACTTTGCCTTAAGACTCTTCAGCAATATTTTTCCTTTCCCTTAACCAGCTACCTCATGAAGGAAATATCCCTTAAAAAAGGGGGGGAAAAATCTTGTAGAAGTTTAAAATTTGTGGTAGTATTCTGGGAAGGGAAAATGGAAGAGATGGTGGTGAAGAAGGTCTGGGATTAATTTCTTCAGAGAATAGAAGTAAGGCAAGGTGTCTCACTAGTTGTTCCATAGTTCAACTGACATAGTAGTTTATTTTAAAAGGGATGAAAACTGTGTATGTTTTGGTTAGTGACCTGAATAAATACCACATACATTTTGAAACTGTCTGAATTAAGAAATACTTTATTATACCTCCTTGATGCTTAAATGCAATGCAAGATTTTCTGCATTAATTCTATGCACTTACTGTACACTAAGTCATGAGCCAGATGTGACATTTTGTTGCAGTAAGTGCATAATTAAAATGTAATACATAATAAACCTAGAACTTTTTCTGTGTGGAAAAAAATAATCCACAGATTTGCTCTAATTATGATGAGAAAGAACTGAACCCAGAAAACTCTTAATTAGACCTTTTCCACTGCTTTTTTACCTGGATTTTTTATAAATACACAGAAACTACTGGCTTCTTTCTTTAACCCTTCATTTTTCATTTTTATGTTATAGAAACTGTTTCTCTTGAAACAAAAATAATAATCAAGTGGGACATCATCATTATGGAACTTTATAATTCAGTTATGGATCTCTTGATCAGAGCTACAGTTTAATAGGTATTAGACAGTGACGGTTATTTACTGACAGCTTTAAGAGCAAAATTGCAGAGAAGTGTGAAGGGTAGTTTGCACATGAATTATATATATTCTGTTCAACTACACTTGGAGAAAAGGAGTATCTAAGAGATGTGTATTTTGATTGAGTAAGCTGCAGAAATTATAGCTTCGAGCAATGTCATTGCAGGGAAAAATTGACAGCCAGGGAGGAAGAAAAGGTCACCTGATTCATCTATGGCCAAGTGAACTCATTCACAGGATTAGCGGTGCTCTATCTCCAGAAGGGGTCAGTGCTTACCAGACAGAGCCACTGAAGTGAGGGTTGAAAGCAGAGAAATAAAGCTTCAGAACAGCCAAGAGTATTGCCATTTGCAATACCTTGTGACTGACTAATGTCATTTTTAAATTCACAGTGAGGAAGGCAAGTATATATTTAATCAAGTTGAAGATGTGTTTATGTCTGTCTGATGCCCATGCGTGGTCTCTATGCAGAGGGACAGCTGGGGGGAAGGTTCAGGTTCAGATTAAGATGAGTTATGTATCTGAATTCCCTTTACAGTCAATAAAGCCATTGGAGCCATGGAAACATCTTAAAGGAGATGTCTCCTGTGGCTGTCTTACTGAATCTTTTAGACCACTAGGTTTCATGTGACTGTAATGGGAGCTTAGACACCTATCTACCCTTCCGACCTCAACTTTTAGTTGTCTACATTTTGCACTGAATCTTATCAGCTGACTTTAATATTAGGATGCAGTTGCCTCAGCATAGGCTAATATTTATCAGTTGCAGTGTTTTGGAAGCCACTGCCATATGCACCTCTTCCACAGCTTCCACCTACTCCCATGTGGATTTTCCTTAAATCATATCTGCAATCTATATGTATGTGGACATCTTAGAAACATCCAGACACTTAAATGGTACTAAGACCTCTATTTTAGGCAATTGTATGCCAGCCTTTTTCTTTTGCCTGCAGCTGAGAAGAAGTAGTAGTAGCAAAGTAAAAGTTAACTTTTATAAGCTGCTAATTCAAGTCCACCTAGTCCATCTTCTTTTACTGAAAATACTTGATCTTTTATTTAAGACAGTTAAATTAAGTTGTAGTTCTATGAAATTGAAGGAAGACCAGTATAACCTTACTAAAAAAAGTCCATATTAATAAAGAAAAGGTATCACAGTAAATATTAAATCTTTAAAGAGCTGTTTCAACACACCACTAGTGTTAATCTGCCTAGTTGGGGAACATGTAGCTGAGAAACCAGAGCAGCACTGCCTACCAGATTGTCCTCCATCATCCTTAATCAGCAATGAAAGGTTTAGAATCATTGTTTTTCCTACACAAAGACTAATGACATCCTAGCTTAAATAATTAAATATTATAATCAGGACAATAGGAAAAATTATTGTAGGCTTCCCTCTCAGACTGGTGGCTGTCCCAAATGGTGTATTAAGCCTACTTTCATCTTTGTGTCAGGTAATTCCATAATTCAAAGTAGAGGTAATGTTGATTCTGCCTCAGACTGGGCACTGGGATATGTCACTATTACTTGCAGCCCCGGTCTGTGTGCATCTAGTTCTGAAGAACTTGTACCTATAAAGAATTATAAATCAGGAAATTTTTTGCAGAATTATAAAAATAATGAATTGCTCTAAATATGAAGGGACTTAACTATGTGGGAAAGATGAATCTCTAAGCTCACAATATGTTTGAATGAGATGAGGCTACAGATGTTATTTATTCACAGTGAATAGACATGTAAAAAGGGATCTTAAAGTCATTTCTGTCAGCTCTAAGCTAAACAAGAACAAAGAAGTATATGAACACTGGATTGGGTGCATGGAGGCCTCAAAGTATAACATGAGTTTGGAAATCAGATTCTGGTAGCAGTCAGGAACAAAATACTGCCAATTGTTTAGACTCCTGTAACAACTTGTTAGAAATGGGGTTAGATGTTTAGACATCCTTCATGCATTTCATTTGCATTGAGTTAGTTGATTACAAAATATAAGACTTTTTTCCTTTTTAAGACATAATTATAACATCTTGACTATTTGCCTTTTTCTGGAGCACCATTCAAAGATTGGTTTCACATTCATGCCACTACTAGACAAATTTTCTGAATTTGCATGGATCCTGGCATTTCTCTGTGCCTTCATGGTGTTTACTAATGCAGTGTAATGCATTGAAGAACTTTCTGTCCTCTTTAATATCTTTTCAAAAGCCTCCTTTTTACTTTACTATGGATGTTTTAGAGATGGAGAGAGATTTAAATAGTCATTCTGTTGCTGAATACTCATTTAACATGTTGCAGCTGATCCTGGTGGAGTGCTGTGTACAACTTAAGTATCAACAGTGGGGTTTCAACAGAGCTCAGAGTTGCTGCAAATTTCAGTTCTTGGCAAGAATGTCAATTTTGTATGTGCCAAGTGTCTGTTATTTAACCAAGCAGAGGATATTGAGTTACTGTAGCAGAAGCAAGATGTATGATTCATGTTTGCATATCCTTCTTCAAAACAGAAACAAAGAGATCTCACTTTTAACATGTCATACTTCTCTCACTAGCCTTTTCCCATTCACATTGCTATTATTTGGCAATAAAAATAAAATGATTAGCTATTTTTATTCACTTATGTAATGAGATGGGCAGCAGATTATGCTGCCAGGTACTAAACCAAACTAGGTAGGACCAAAAACTGCAGCAGCAGAGTATGCTTTTGAAAGTTGGGGAGCACTACTCTGTGTTGTAAAAATTCTGTCATTAACAAATACAATGCATTTTGAATATTAATTAAAAATCATATTTGCAAAACAATCATAATTTAAAATCAGACATTTTATTTTAGACTCTTATGCTGGTTTGGATGATGATGAGTTTTCATTTGCTTAGGGTTCTTTGCTTTGGTTTGTATGTTTTTTTATTATCTTTTTTGTCTTTTTTTTTTTTTTGATAATTATTTTTTGCTTTTGAAAAAAATTATTTTCCAAAAGTTATAGTTGAGTGCAGTTTGAATTTGATGCTGTTCCTTTAACACTTTATCTTAAGACTGTGGTCACTGTCAAACCAGATCAGCTCAATGTCCTGTTTAACCCAGTTTTGTCAGTGTGCCACTGGCCACCCCTGCCTGCTGCAGCGAGCAGGGCAGTGTGCACTCCCACCTATGCCAGCTCCTATTGAGATATTTAACAACTCACCTGGCTGTTGCTGTCTGCCAACTCTTCCTACTCTGGGCTGTTGGTTGGATGTTGTTAAAGAGCTTCTTGGGACCCGATGAAGTTCTCTATAGAAATGCTAATCGGATTTTCCTGATTCAGCTGTCCTAGATGAGAGTGGTTGTTGAGTCTGGTCAAAATATAATGAAATGGGTACATACATGGATAATTCACTTTAGGACAGAGATTATTTTTGCTGTAAGAAAACTCAGCCTGTGCTGAGAAGAAAAGAACACTTAGTGTGTGCTTCATGTTCAGTTCCAGATTATTTTTTAGGCATTTGGAGGTGGCAACTGACATGAATTAAACATAAGTAAAATCCCTCTGGATAAAAGCAGGGACTACAATGCTATGACGTGGTCTGTCTACAGTATGGCCTTTCCCTTTGCCACAAATGGCCATGACCCTTGCCTTGAATGCTTGGTACCTTCGTGCGATCAGAGAATCATGTAGTTATCCGAACCCCCTTGGTAGGGGCCAGCATGTGGCACACAAGAGTAAGTCCTGGGTAAGCCTGTGGATAAGCAACACTGCTATGGACTACAGGAGCCTATTAAAAAATGTCATGTACAGTCTCTTCGGTTCATTTGTAGCTATTCATTTTTATTCTTTTGAATTAAGATCCAAAAGACATTTGAAAGATTATTAGTGTTTCAATAGGCTGAAAAATGTGGTCATCTTAGATCTGTATGACAGCATTTCTGGTACATTGTCTAGCATATTCTGTGTAACTGTGTAAAATTCTGTGTAACTTCACACTCTTGGATAACTGCAAGAGTGACTTCACTTAAAATGAGTACAACAATTGTGGCCAAATAACAACACTTATTTTGCATTTCATCAAAGCTTTGCATTATTTAGTCTGGGATTTTATAATATACCTTAGGGTCCTGCATAGCAGGAGGCATTGGTTCCAAAAAGCATTTATTGCTGACCTGTGGGTCTAGAAAATAGGACAGAAAGTGTAATTGAAGCAAGTTTGACACAGTGTTTGTATTCTATTTCAAATTGGGTCACTGGTGACAAACTGGTGGGGCGGGCAAGAAGTAGACAGCTTAATTTATATCAGCTATACTGCACTGTTCAAGGAAGTCAGATTTCCACTTTGTATAAAACAGGAAGCATTTTGCTTTCTTTATACAACTTCTAAATAAGGGTCTCATGAATTTTTACAAAAGATTCATACTAATTCTTCCATACTCTGTCTTAGGCTAAAATAATTCATTCATTAATGTTAATCTTATGGAGTGAAGCAACCAACTGTCTGAATGCTTGCTTGAAGCAATTGGGAGTCAGTATTGTAGATTTCAAAATTGTAAAAGGCCTATCCATATGTAGAACAACAACCGTGGACATCAATTTTTCACAAAGCTTCCCAATTATCTTTTTTTTTTTTTCCCAATATTCTTTAAAGCTTTGTTAACCTATCTTGTTACTAATATGTCAACTTTTAGTTAAAACTTCTTGAAATTACATGATAAAAATGATACTTGTATTTTATTATCTAGGGTTGTGGACAGAAGTTACGAAAGGATAAAGCCAAAAAAGAATTAGAGTTTATTAAATATACATATGTCATTTCAGTGGGTCATGGCAGGGCAGAAGTGAATGGTAAAGTTTGCATTTTCATAACAACAAAGAAAATTATAGTAAGCTTTGTTGTCTAACTAAGATGAAAGATACACGTTTTATTTTTTTCTATTCCTTTTGTGAGAAGTTTTCTTATCAAGGTCTGTGTGCCCCCCGCTCCTCCCCCCTTCTCCCCCACGCAGGGTAATTTTCCAAGTTCTGCACCATTTTATCATAATATTTATATTCTTAAAATAATTTCTGAGATTAGATATTCAGTGGGCATGAACTGCCAAAGTCCTCGTTTGATCTGTCCTTGAATCTGTTATGAAATTGAGGATATAAGACATAATTGCATTTTTCTTTAGTATTTAATTCTAGGAAATAAAAACAAATTATATACATCATAGTACTGAAGTGTTTGGATTTGGATTCTTTTAGAGGAAGAAGAGGTATTATTTTGGTGATCAGTGCTGCAGAAGTAAAGAGAAAAGTAAGGGAAAATGCTTTCAGTAATGCATAAAACTGAGGAACTGCAAAATAAAGAAACACAAAGGAGACAAGAGTTGAAAGAAAAAAAATGATAAAGAAAACCAGCAGATGGGGATTTTGGGGAAACCAAAGAAGTAACAGAAATAGCCATGCTTTGTTTTCATGTACCGCTTGGTTTTAAAGCTGTGTTAGGCTAAAGTGTCCTTTTTATCAGAGCAGTGGGTGTTGCAGAGATTATTTCAGTGGCGAGTCTGTGCAAAGATGAATGTGCTTCTGTTTCCCTCTGCTGATTAGCACAGTCCCAAATGGCAAGTGTGATAAACCCTGGTCTTTTGATGCCCTTTTTTTCTCTTCAACTCAAAGACTTTGAGATCACAGGGTAATTTTTTTCCCCTAACAAGACACCGGTGTTTTCTCCTGCATTCTTCATAAATCAGACATTTAAAATACTTAAGACTGTGTCCTTACATTTCCTGTTTCCATGGAATCTATAGGAGGTTTAAAGTATTCCAGGATGCCCTGCCAGCCCTTAAAGCCATTATCAGATTTTCAGTCTCTTGTGTCTCACTTAGATCTTCTGAGGTATATTGCATAGCTGTTTTCAGCTGAGCAACTCTGCATGAGGAGCTCTTAAATGATGCCTTCGAAACTTCCTGTATTCCTTTGATTTCACACTGGGTCTATTTTTTGCATCTTACTGACATTTGTCATTCCCTTGAGGCAAGTACTTCAGTATATACAACACCCACAGCTAGATAATCACAAGCTTGGACCTGTGACTACTTAAAGTGAAGTCTTTTTAAAGAAATAAAACTGAAGGAAGTGTTCTTGTAGTTAGAGACTGAGACAGCATCAGAGAGAAGGCAGCTGTGCAACAATTTTACATAAGGACTGTCTTTCTGAAACCCCAGTGTCTCCATTTCTGTTTTTAGGTGGCTTCCTTTAAGTCCACCACACCCTAACCTTTTTCTCAACTTGTACAGTTGCTGCAGTGCAGGCCAGCAGGACTGCTGATGAGTGCATCCGACAGCTCTGCATGCTCGCTGTACATGAAGACAAGCCATGGTCATGTTTTAGTCAGGAGTTATGACTACGTCTGACGTTTTCTTCACTGGAGCCAGGCTCTGGACCTGAGAGCGAACTAGTCAGAAACCATGGCTGACTGCTTTGGCCTGGCAAAACATCACTGTTCAATAGAATGAACCTCCTGGCAAAGGAGAATACAGCAGAGTTTAAATCTACTGTAATAATAATGCTTTTTTTAAATATATATATATATATTTACTTTGTCAAGCCACCTTTAAATGTAATTACTGGAAGGTTTTTATTGTGAAGAATCCCTTTCTGCTGCACGTATTTCAAGCATTCCCCTGTGAGCTGTAAGTTGAACAACCAGTAAGTTGCTTGATTGTTATTCAGTGCTAAAGCATAACATAGCTTCTGTGCACTAATGTAATTGTTCTGTTTGGTTCATTTAAAATGTTCATTTAAAATTTAAAAGGAGGATAAAACATAGCAAATAAAAGAATGCCAGAGAACAGCAAGTAAGAGATAATTAGGGTCTCTGACTGTGGGACGGGAGATCAGAGGTCTGACTTTTGCAAGAGGAGACAAATTACAGTCTAGGGCCAACAAGCTATGACCAAGGTAGTTTGTTGTGAAATATGGAAAGGCTGTGCTAGGCGGTCAGTAATTACGAGCAAGTTTCCACATTTGGCAGCAGTACCACTGGAAATACTCCTGCATCCATCATCTCTTGCCTGGCCATGGCACACCAGCTCCCTCCAGTGTGCTGGTGGCCATGTTGGTGGGCCCATGCTGTGAACTGCTGTTCAGGTCTGCTGAACAGTCACTCAGCATGTTTTTTAGGAAGGACACAAGAGGAGATTTGGTAGATTAGGTTGACTGAGCTGCATCACAGGGTGGTCCTGCGAGCTGTTGTGCGGATATGACCGAGGCAGCAAAGTAAGGATGAGGATGGATGCTTGTGGGGAGGGAGGCAGCAACCATTAGGCAGCCTCCACAGCTGTTGAACTGAAGTGTATGGTACTTCGGTGTCCTGATATCCTCACATGGCCACAACTGCACATTATACAGTATTTGCAAATTGCTCCTAATTTTCAGGAGTGTTGGATGGGCAGGCTCACTGTTTTTTTGTCCTGTGATATGTTTGTGTGAGTGAGAACACATTTGCCCAGGGCAAAGAAGTGAAGTTCCCACTGTTTCTGCTTCCTGCTGCCACCTACCCTGCCTCATCCCACGGCAGCCAGGGGGGTCAGGCAGGTCCTGGGGCAGGCAGGGGCAGGCTCTGACAGCTTCCTGATGTGTTTTGGATGCTTCTTGCGCTGCCATTATGCCATTAATCAGTAGGGTGTGCTTCTGAATACCTAGATAACCTAGAGCTCTGAAACCTGATTGTGGCTATACGTGTTTTTATTTATTTAATTTATTTATTATTTATTTTTTTCTCATAATTTCTTGCACAGCTTTCCTTCTGGAAGAATTTTTTGGGGATGATGTAGTTAAGTCTTTCCAGTGTTCCCTGTGAATTGATTCCCATCAGTTCTAAGAAAGATTAGCTTCTTGTTCACGTGAGCCTCGATCCTGATATTTCATTGAGATAATACTGTACTTGATGTTAAACACAAGGCATAAAGGGTTGAATGTGATCCAGCATTCACCAGGAGACCCATGAGGAACATGCACCAGTTGGCTGATGTGTTTTTGGAAATCTGCTGAGGAGCAGTCACAGACCTTATTGAATGACAGTTTTTGCGACTGAATAACCCTATCAGGCTGTCTGGAAAGGGGAGAAAGAATAGCATGAGATGGCCCTTTCCAATAAATACTTATCTAGAAAGAACTGTGATTCAAATGCCTGCCAAGTATGAAAAATAAATAAATAAAATCCTCGTCTTCCTCACTAGAATTGATCCTGATTTGCACCAAAGCAAGTGGGAGCAAAGCTGAAGCAAAATCAGGGCCAGGACTGCCTAGGTAAATTCATAAACTTCAAGAACATTAAGAAAGACACAGAACAGAGAACAAAGAACATTAACTAAAAATCTTAAAACATTGTTAAATATTTGCGTTCTCTTTGTCTTACACCATGATAGGCTTCTGCCAGATAGAACCCTTTTAAACATAAAAAAAGAAAGGATTAAGAAATAGGGTCAGCAATATTGTTCTCTTACTGTGGGTGAAATCCAACCCAGTTGGAGTCAGTGGAATTTCAGCTATTTAATTCAGTAGGGTCAGGATCTGACTTCAGGTTTCCATTGTTTATAATGACCTGGACATTATATGTCTGGACACCATTTCAGTACAGGAATTAGTTTCCACTACCTAAATATTTTTCATGCCTGTGAAGATCAAATGCAGTCATTCTGCCACTCTTCATTTGTGCTGAATATTAATTTTGGTTCTTAAATTTTAGTATTTTCTGGTAGTCATCAAGCAAAGACAGTAGTAAGAGAAGCCAATATAAAACAACAAAGTAACTGTTTTGACAGGACAGTTTTTCCACGTGTGATATTACAAGGAAGAAATAGGGCTATTTTGGAAATGTACAGGACAAAAGCAGGAGCTTCAGTTTTGTGGAAGGTATATGCCTGTAGATAATCTTCCTTACTGTGTTGAGCATAAATGCCAAATTCTGTTTGAGCTGGGATATTATCACAGCTCTTCAATTTACGGCCTTCTACAACCAGCCTTTTACAGTAAATGGACTGTAAATCATGAAAAAAAAAAAAAAAAACAACAACACAAAAACAAAAACAAAACAAAACAACCCTCTCAGTATACCAATGTAAACTGCAAAAATCTTCATGAAAGAGTAAACTTCCTGAAAAGTAACTCTTGAATGGAAGGGGGATGTAGCAATTTTAGGTCAATACTAAAACTGTACAATTGTGTGTTGGCTCATGTCTTGATACTGACATTTTTAGAATGACGCATAAGAGTTAGCTATTGGCAGAATTATAATTATGCCCTGCTTGGTTAAAAGTCCACTAACCAGTGATCTTGTCAGCATTTGTCAATTGGTTTGCCTTTCTCACTGTTGAATCCCTCAAGAACATGTTTTATTTCCTTTGTGCTTTTTTTTTTTTTTGTCAGGTGAGCAGTTTTACAACATCTCAGATGTAATTTCTACATGTATTCTGTGAATTTAATTTCAACTTTAATTTCATTCAACTGTCTCTTTAATCGGATTTTCCCTACACCACTATTGTTTTTATAATTCCAGATGGATAATTATGAGCTAGATGGTTGTACTTCGGGGGAGGCAAGAGAAGTAGGTGGTATGCAGTGGGAGAATGGATTTGAAAAATGCTGTGGGGATTGGCAAGGAAAGGAAGAAAGGCAGAATCTTGTGAGAAAAAATTTCTATGCCTTTAATTTAGCTTTAATTCAAATGCATGAATCTCTATATGTTGTTTTTTAATGTGATATAGTATAGCTAAAGATACACCAGTGGTGCATACAAGAGAGAGAAAAGAAAGCCTTGCTTATCCTGAGGGGATATAAAGTCTTCCCATTTTCCTAGATTCTTGTCATCTCTGCACTCCAAATTAAATTGGAATAATAAATAAAAAATCCACTGTATAGCAGGGCAAAGGTTTCTTCTGTAGATCTGTCTTGTTAGCAAGTGTTACACTTCTCTGTGGAGATGCTTACTGATTCCTGCTGATTCATTATGGCAGGAGTGGCTCGTTAACTCTCGCCAGAAAGACGAGTGACAAGTGTGGCTTTCTGGTGAAAAAGAGCAGAAGGGCTGAGGCTGACCTCCCTGCAGCCAGTGCAGATTCTGTTCAGAGTCATGTGGGATGCTGACACCAGAGGCTGATTTGGATTTTATCAAAGCAAAGTTCTGTTTTGAAAATCTTTTCAATCAAACATCCTCATCTAATGAGATACAGGCAGACAAACAGCCGCTTAGGCTATCACAGAGATACTGCATGGGTGCAGAACTTGGAACAGCACTTCCTGCGCGGTAAAACATTTGTCCTTGTTTTAGCAGCTTGCTTGGTGGGATCGTTTGACTCCATGTGTTGTGGGCTAATTGTGGCCCAAAACTTGGCCATATGAGAACTTTCTGCGAGAGAGCGTAACTTGATCTTGTGTAGCAAGCAGACAATTTGTGAGGTAAATTGTGATAACAGTCTCAGCTTTTGTAGTACATTGATTTACTTACATAAACGTTTGTATATTGTTTATACTTATATGTATATACACACATATATGAAGCCCACACTTCTCCCTTTTAGCCTCCACTGCCTTCTGCATGCTGTATTACATGTAATTATCATGGTGCACAGTGAAAGCGTATTCTGAAGGGGTACAAAGATCCCCCTCTGCTCGGTTTGCATCTTGTTCTCATACTCAGAGTTTGAAAGGAATTTTTTCTTACAAGAAAAGGGAAGTTTCTGGTTCTCTTGACAGTGTGAAGATTGGTGTGCTTCCATGTGCTCATTATTAGATTTCAACTAATAAGTTTATGTTTTTTTCAAGTACCTGTGTGTACTCTAGCCTTCAGCTGGCTGGCTATGCCATACACTTTAAAAGCCTCAGCGGCTGAAGTATTTTAAGTAACAAAATTGTATGTGTATGCAGGATAGGAGGGTTTTATCCTGTCCTGTGATTTAAAGAAGGCAAACTAAATTGCATAGCAGAAGTCCTTTTCATAGATTGCCATGTAAAGATGATACTGACCAACTGTAAATGAAATAAAAATTAAATCAAACCAGGACATTTGAGCTTTCAAAGCTGTAGTTCCATAGCTTGCTTATTGAGACTGTAAGTAGGTCAGCTATTTTTTTCCAGTAGTAAAACTGAGTGGTTTTCTTAAAGTTTTCATGTAGCTTTCAGATGTCATGGCACATCCTGGTGTGTTGTAGTAGTGTCTGAGCAGGCAAGATTGTTACAGCACGGAAGCATTGGCTTTTGTTATTCATGTGCACAGGGAGAGAAGAAGGAATATATTTGCTTCAACACTTATCTGAGGCTACTACTTTTAAAATATCTCCATTACTCCAACAAATTGAAATTTTCCTCTTACACTTTCCTTCATCTATTTAGTGGTAGAATTGGCTATCAACAGCTTTGCTGCTCATAGAATGTGATTTAGCTTTCAGTTGCTCTCCATGTTGTATCACCTAGAAATTAGTTAAGGTTTTCCATTAAAGTTCGTATAAAGTATTTGTTCAACTGCATGTAAATACCTAATTAGTACTATGCTAAATGGTTTATTTTTCCTCTGTCTGCTACAGTATACCCTGAAAATTACTCTTTTCCTTTGGTGTATTGGTTGTTTCAGAGTACCTTTTGCATGTGTGAGTTTCCAGTTACAATAATTCATACATTTTGTACACAGTTTTAATCACTCGAAAAACTGAATTAGTCTTTTAATTATTAATAAGGTGAAATCCATTGATTTTCTCCAGTTGTTCAAACATGAGTCTGGCCTAATCCTGCCTCAGGCTTGAGGGGCACTGAGATGAACAGCAAATCCTTGAGCTAAACATTCATTTCATGGGATTTAAAGTGTGGAAGGGAGGAGGAGGGAGGCAGTTCTCTTTTTTTTCTTCTCCTATGACCTTTTCTTTTAGCTTTTTCCATTTTCTCATATGCAAACATATTGTTGAAAATTATAATTTTATGATCACAAAAATAAGGGAAAACAGAGTGGTTTGAGAAAAAAATGTTTCAAGGCAAGTTTACTACATACTTAAGTCTACACGATTTATGTGGCTGTCTGCAGAACTGATGAAAGACCTGTGGTGCAGAAGGCTTTACTACCGAGACATACAGCTAATAAGGGAACCTGTGAGTATTCTAGCACATAAACGTGCATAAGATAATGCAGGACTGGTGTGCTCTGTTAATTCACATGTTTATGTGAGGTTTATCCTATGATTAGTGTCAGATTTTCCCTTTTGTGTGAAGGACTTTTCACTAAAGCCTCTGGCTCAGCTGCATTTTGGTGGTTTGATGCAATTTTGTCACAGTTTATTTCTTTAATTGATCTGATCCTCCTTGTTCTTTACATATGACCCTAATTACTTAAACTTGGCATCCATCCATCCTCCAGAAGTCAAATAATATGTTTTATTCCTTTTTCTTTTATCAATTTAGTTTTGCTTTAGCTCAGATTCCCTGATGTTGCGTTACTGTAAGACATTTCTGTGAAGTCTGAATTCAAGGTAAAGTCGTTTTAAAAGAAAGGCAGGGGAAATAAAACTCAGCAACCACACAGAATGTGGTGTAAAAACCTCCACAATTTATTACTTTAAAAATACGTAAATTGAAGATGTCTTTGATACCTTTCTGGAAATCAGTGCCAAACTACAGAGCTTTGCTCTATTATTTTCCAAATTTTTAGCCTCTGTTTGAAAAGAGCCTTTTCAAATGCTCAGAATCCCTGATCTTGGGACTGAATTCCCAAAATGATATAAGCATTTCAGAAAGCATCCATGAATATAACAAGTTCAAAGTGGCAAGTATCAGTACCTCAGTTGTGCACAGGAAGACAGTATCCATCTTCTCTGAAGAGAAATAGTGTTTTTCGCTGCTGCCACTAAAGGGAAGCCTCCTTTGGGACCTTGTTAGATGCTTTCATGTGAGGACCATTTGACCCACTTCTGACTAGTGAGCAGGCTTAGAAGGCAGTAGTTGTTGGGGGTATGCCTTTGGCTGATCTCCTCCCCCTCTTTGCAGTGAGACAAAACCCTCAGTGGAATATATTAGGGATAATAACGGGGTAAAATTGTCAGTTAAAGAAGGGTGACGGATGGAGTTCCTATATGAAAATAATAATAATAATAAACAAAAATCTTCACAAGATATCTCTGTGTTTACCAGAAAGGCAACATCAGAATAACTTCTGATGCCCATTTTAAAACAAATGACAAAGGGATATTTGTAGAACTATTTTTGTTTGTTTGTCTTAATAACAGAAATAGTATTAATTACTGGATATCTCTTAATGTGGATTTATAAATCAAGCTCCAATTTTCCTTTTAACATGATGAAATCTGTTTTATGAAATTGAAACATATATTGCTTAGGAGAGAGTTGATTGGTTTTTGACTACCTGTTACCAACAAAGAAAAGAAATGGACTGCTTTTGAAGAGTGTGTATACCTAAGTCATCTGAGAACAAGGTGGTATTACAAAGCAGTTGTGTGGTAGGAAAACCATCAGCGAAATAATTCAGAATATGTACATGTGACAGACTCTTTATGTCTGATATCTAAGGAGAAAAAAAAAAAAAAAAAAAAAAGGTTCAGTCATAACACTGTTTCTTAGCCAAAACAAAATACCTATTATTTTTTCCATCACAGCAGGTTCATTCTTTAGCCAAATACAGTCATTTTGGTGTTTTCCTGCAGAAAAGTCCACTGTAAGGCAACCAGTTTGAAACGGGTAATATCTGCTTTCTTTTAAGACACTGAAGTTCTACTGAGTCTTTTCAGATTTTTTTGCGTGATGCAGCAAGCCTTCGTGCAGGAGCCAGTGATTTCTGGATTATGAGATTATTGTGTTTGTATTCCTGGGAAAGCTGGTTTTGATGCATGATTTCCTCCCCAGTCATCTCTAAATATGCAAGACTGGATCTACAGCAGTGCACGTGGAAGAGATCAGAAATAAGTCACTTCTGAAAAACTGATTTATGTTAAGCTGTGTATAACTACATCAAATATGAAATATTTTCCTTTCCTGTCACTGGGGTTACTCATAAATAATCTTTCTGACTCTTGTACAGATCAAAGGAATAACTTTATCAAGAGAGGGAAGCCAGAGAAACCAATTAAATTGTTCTGGCAAGTAGAAAACAAGCAAGGGAGAGAAATCCTTACAAAACAGAAAATTCCTACTGTTGCTTGGTACTCAGAAGTCCACTTAAACATTGGATATTTGGGTCGTATTTCAAGGTGTCATTAGTATTGTCAGAGAGAAACTGGAAACCAAGAGATGCAAGTCCGTAAGAAAAATTGTTCCCTAGTATCTTTTGAATGCTTGTCAGAGCCTTTCAAATAAAAGTATGGCTGAAAAAACAACCAAAGGGATAAAAACAGAATGTAGAGACAGTGTTAGGCCTGAGGAATCCAACAGGATGTAAGATAAAGACATCTGTAGCTGAATAAAGACGCCGCCTTTAGGAGATTATCCTGAAAATGATTGCAGCTGCCACCAGAGAGCAGGAGTGCCAGATGCTGCTGTAGCCCCCAGGGAAGTGGCTGTGTGTGATGAGTTGTCGGAGAAAGGAGGCTTGGAAGAACAGGCGTCCTTCTCCAGATCTTGAAGTAGGAAATCAGGCTGACAGCCCTACCCTTAGTCTTTGTTACCAGTGAGGGAAAATTTGCTGTAGGCCTCTTGCCATCAATTATCTTTTTTAGTATTTGAGATGTGATTTCTTGTTGGAAATAACTAAGATGATACCTCGTACAGACAGTGAAAGCTCTTTACGGAGACTTTGAACTGAAAATGTGTGTTGCTCCATAAAGCGTTAGGATTTTTAATTTGTTAATTATGTGTTTCATGCATTTAGAAGCCAGATGATAGCATTTTTATAATATAAATGGTGCTTTGTTGCAGGAAAATTATGTATTTTTGATTCATTAAGTATAGTGCAGTTCAATTTATGTACAGGAATCAAGTATAAAGCTGTGTCAGCTCTGTGGATGAAGCATTTGAAGTAAGATGAGGGAAAGTTGCAGAAGCTCTTCAGCAATTGGAGAAACCAATAAGCTGAAGATTGCTCAGCAGATTGTTCTTGTATGTAGAAGGTAAGTTATGGCAATTCTGGGTTTGTTTTAGTAGATTAATGACCGAATATTCAAGAGATTTTTCCGCATCTTCAGTTATCTCATGGTCAGCCTGTCATTTTGAAAGTTAATTAGCATTCCAAAAAAAATCTGAAAGTCATTATTGTTCTGAAGAAACAGGTGATTTTTCTGAATTTGTTCTCAAATCCGTGAAAAGAAGTCATATATGATAGTCATTAAGTAAATATCCCTTTCTTCTCTTTACTGGCTATCACTAAGAAGCTGTAGTTTTATGCTTGTCTATTAATGCAGGTACTGGAGTTGTGACTTTGGTTCCTTTAAAGCAATCTGACCCTCTTTTACTGTGTAATGGTAAATCTTTAAAATGAAAAGAACAAACAAAAATCCAAACACCCGTAATTGTGAAAAAAAAAAATTTGGAAATGCGAACTCAGAGACATTGAAAATACAAGATTTTATTAATCTTGTATTGCTCTTAAAATGATTCAAACTTCCTTACATGTTTCTGACACCCCAATGCCTTTTCTCAACTGCATATAACTGGGGAACTTAGAACTAAAAAGTTCTAACCAAAAATCAGGGCTTTCATATTTATATCAGGAATTCTTCAATTGCAGTGCAGCAGAAAGGATTTTTGTGATAATGTCATTTAGGAATTCTTTTGGGATGACAAAAATTTTTGTGTATCTATAGTCTGATTTTAATGCACTTTCTTTCAAAGATGAAGTTTACCTATACTTGAAAAAAGTTCTGTTAATTCTAATCTTTTTTTTTTTTTTTTTTTTTTGTCTTTTGTCTGCCTCTGTGTTTATATTGGTACTGAACTACTAATTCTCCTTCCCTATTACTGTGTTCACATCAATTATTTTACTGCCCAAGCACTTAATTATGCTGTAAGAAACTTCCTTTACTCGCTTGTTCAACCCACTCAGCATGTTGAGCTCCTGATTTTAATATCTGTCTCAGAGTTCACCACATGTCATATGTCTTATAGACAGAGTTTATAGAAGATAACCCATATGTCAGATAATAACATCACCGTCCTATCCTGTTGACCTCACCCTTTGACCCTACGTTGGATAGATTGCTGTCTTGCACAGTCGCAGTTGCTAAAGTGTCCTGTCCACTGCCAATTAGGATGGATGTCCTGAATTTTCCAACATATACAAAATACTTTAGCCAATCAGCAGTAGGCTATTGTGCCATTTGTCTTCATCTTGCCAACTTCATTTTATATTGTGAGGCAACCAAGGAAAATGGAAGTACTTTCCTGGCCCAGCCATGCTGTAATGCTAGAGAGCTAGAGAATAACATGATTTTCTTCTCTGAGTGGTAAGCAGTTCAACATAATGATGGCAGATCTCAACCATCAGGCTTTAGAGTGACAAAAACAAGAAACAAGTTTGTGTTTCAAGCAGTCTCACCTAAATGCAGTCTAGAAATTGTTAAAAAGAAAAATTTTAACTCAGTGTGAACTTGTATGGAGTTTGAAAAAGGCTCCATGTTCTTTATGTATTATATACTTTTTCATAATATCAATGTTAATCACTTAGATTACATTCTGTTTAATGATACGTAGGTCATATTCTGTGCAGTTCAAGTTTGAACTCAGCTATTTCTGGGCAGGTATGTGTAGCCATAATTAACTAAGAATAAAGTATTTCCGTATGCTTTCTGCAGTCTAATTTTATCAGAAGTTTTGGAAGAAGACGGGTTTTCTTTGACTCCTTAGAAAAAAAAGTATTGTCTAGTTCCCAAATGAGCATATTTATGGGACTATTCTATAAATGATGCTGGCCTTAAGTTATAACTAGCCTGTTATCCACCCCAGAAAGCAACAGGATGAGAATGCAGTTCATGTGCAGGTGCCACAACTTTTGTCCATAGCTCTGTTCATAGTCTGAAACTTCTGAATGTATGTCAGGAGCAACTTTGAATAGGCTTGTGCTGCAGCAGACAGTGTTTAACCTGACAGAAATTTGCTTTAATTCCATGCTATCACTGAAGAAAAGCTACCATTTCTTTGAGAAGAGCATATGCAGACAGCATTTTAAAGTACAGTGAGCCTAAGTTTCTTGTTCTTGTTATCAAACAACTTCTGTTCTCTATGTGCAGGGCTTCAAATTAGTTCCATTCACGTGTGTTTCTCAGCTAATTACTGGCAAAGCCTGCCAGTACCCTCTTGAGGCAGTTCTGGGCTCCGGAGTTGCATTTCTGCATAGTGCGATGCCTCGACTTGCCAACTACTGGGACTTTACAGATCTATCTATATCAGAGCTGCAGAGTGGAATGTGGACTTGTTACCTCTGTGGTTAATACATTGCTAATCTAAGCTCTTCTCAGCCTTAGCGGTCTCCTTTAAGCCGTGGTAAGTCTGCTGAGACCCTCTATCACAAGGCCCTGCAAGAGGATGAACAGCAATTTCACAGCTGAATCCGTCCGCTCTCTCTGACATGAGTCAGCAATATTTCATGATTATTTGCATCAGAAACCGATAGCTCTCACAAAGTCATGGACATCTGACCTTTATTGATCTTTAGAAAGAGATCATTGAACAAAGATATAAATGTTGTCTCTGTGGAGAGATGTGCAAGTAAAATTTTGCCACAGACACAAAACCCATCAAATCCTTGTGCAGATAAGCACTTCTACATAATTGTGATCTTTTTGATACAGCCCCCCCAGCATCCCTGCGTAAGTAATGATTTAGATCAATTTCTGGGGACAACACTAAGTGGTATGGAATCAATTGTAGAAAGTAAGGGCAGAAGAAAAAACTCTGTTGGTCTGCTTCCATCTCATTACCTGTGAAGGATTGTTCCCCATTGGATATTTTCTAGTGATTTGTCCGTTCCGCTCTTAAAAGTTTCAGGGCCTGGATTTGTGCTACATCCCTTGAGAGAATGGTCTTAATGTATCTTCTTGCCAGGAATTTTGATTGTTCCTGAGACTTTTTTTTTCTTCATTTTGTTTTGCTGTTACCTGTAATAATGTTACACTAAGTGTAATTACAATTTGAAGAAGTTCTATAATGAATGGGTGAGCTTTCATTTACAGCACATATTTAGTTCTATTTGTAAGTATTTATAGTTTCTAAATCAAGATTTTAAAAGTCTTTCTGTTTACAACCCTTTTACAGGCCCCAAATATTCAAGTTTATCAGTATCTTTTTTCTAAAAATTGTACAGGAAATAACATAGGTTTGTTGTGGTGCCACAGCACAACAGTATCAGAGGATTTATAACCATCTGGCTTCCCCAGTTGACTCTCCTTTGTGTAACAAAAGCTATATTAGATTTTCTGTAGACATTTCTTTCAATGTATACACAACTTTTTGTGTATTAATACAGTTTAGATGTTTATCCACCTTCGTATGCCTACCTATCTTAGATTATTTTCCCTTCAATATGTTATTCACCATTGAAATTGCTAATTTTTTCCTCATGTTTCTAAGAATCTTTTTTTTTTTTTTTTTTTTTTCTGTCCTAAGTGATGTAGGCAATTTCTCAAAGAGTTTATTTGTATAGCTTCACTGGTAAAGAAATTAGGAAAAATGTAAGAATCTTATTGTAGAATAAGTTATGTTCTTAATGAGGAGTCATTTAAAATTATCTGGGTCATAATGCAGGCAGTAGAAAGAGTTTCTAGTTTCAGCATTTCTAGAAATTGAGATAAGAGTACAAGGTTGTATTACTTCCTAACCCAGTCACCAAAATGAAGTGATCAGTAAGCAAACTTGTGCTTACTCTGCTTTAGAAAGTCATGGTGGTTTAAAATTTATCCACAGAACTTGATTTATCTTGCTTCATCCATTTGAATATGTATAATACTAGAAATATTACTCTGTCACTAATGTTAGGGGATTTTTACTCCAGAAACCATTTGAAGTGGTACATCTACATTTTACTTATCTGATATACATAACAGTGAAATTTGAATATCGGCTGGATATTGCATGCTGTCCAATCTCCAAAAATCCATTACTGCACATACATTCAAGTTGTTGATAATCTCAGCACTGCAGGCTTTGCATCAGTTAGCAGAAAAAAATAGCCAGATCAGTTAGCCAGAAAAACATAATTTCAATAAACATGAAGGTGTTTTGTGGAGAGAAGACATACTTACATACTACATCTTTTGTCCACAAAAGCAGAAATCCAGGATCTGACTTTTCATGTAAACTGTAAACCTAATGAAGTAAGAGCTGGCCAAAATAGTTGAGCCTGGTTATATTATTTAGTATTTTTCCACCTTCTAGCTATTTCCTTGGACCTACTTAGACTGTTGCTCTCCTTATTGTCATAGCAGAGGAGAGCCCTGTGGACATGTCTCTGGAAGCTCAATGAAATGTTGAGAAGTCTGTGCCTGGGACCACTTGGTGGCAAAGGGAAAATGTATTTTAAAGTGTGTCATGTAAACTTGATCTGATGGAGGAACAAGCTTAATTGTGCATGGAAGAGTAATTTGTGTTTTGAACTAAGATACAAATTCTGCTTCTGTTGTACCCTTTCCTTAAAAGCCCAGATTCACTGGCAAAGTAAAAACATTTGTTATGATTGAACAGAAAGTAAGAAAATGGACAATATCTGTCCAATCTTGACAATGTTATTTTCACTCAGGTCCTTAGTGGAATCAAGAAAGCATTGTTATTTGTACAAAAGGAGCATGTTTTAGGAAAAAAAAAAAAAAAAGATTCAATATAACACCTGGAGGGAAATCTGTATGTTACTGCTATTTCAACTCACTTTTGTTTGTTTTCTCCTAATTTCCTGTCACTAAGTAGCAAAATAGCATCACTCAAAATGAAACCAGCGTACAGAAAGCTAAAAGGCATGATAAAGGTTTCTTACAGAGTTTATACATTGACTTCAGTAGAAGTAGGAGAGACCTTAACTTGAAAAAAACTTAAACCTTAACTTGAATTCACTAGAGGTTTTAAAAGTCTCTTAGGTTTCAAATTACTTGAAAAAAAAATTGGTAGTGCAATTTGGTGTTGGTATTTTGGCTCTGACCAGTCCTTCATGTTTAAGAGAGGATGTGTAAGAGTCAGGCTTTGTTTTCTTGGGGTCTATCAACGTGCACATTTGTGTCACTAACTGCGCAGTGTAGGAAATCAAATTCATTGTGCCAAAGGCATTCCTGGTTTCATACTTAAAGGTGAATCCTTTGGTTAATGAAATTCACTTTTTTCCTTTGTGAATTTCCTTGTTTTGTTTTTTAACTCTGAGCTGATCCTTTCCAAATGTCATAGTGCCGTGTGAAGATCTCAGATTCATTAAAAATGTTCCATGGAGAACTGCTAGGTATTTTTAAAATGTCCCACTTGTTTCCAGGTGACTGAGAAACCTAGTCATTCAGCTTATCAGTCAGTTTATAGTAAAACAATCAGTTGTTAGTAAAAAGCATTTTAAATCTTTTTTTTTTTTTCCCTTTTGTTAAAGTATTTGCACTTAAATAGCAAAGAAGTATGGTGGGGTAAAATAATGATAAACTGCATCATCTCTCAGAAAATACAGTTGTGTTTCTAGGATGTGCTCTTGATTTGATATATGCATACATTGAATTACCAAGTATTTTATTTTCTTGCAAATGTCACCTTTTGTAGGTAATAGTTGACCCACAAAATGCACAATTCTGGTTGTCCTAGGAAAGATAAGACAGGCAGAGTTTTCTGCCAGAGCAGTTACCTCAAGTCTCTGCAAGAATACAAAAAATAAAAGGACATTCAATTTAGGAAATATTTAATTTCTCCAAAGCCACGTAGTAAGATCATTAGTTTTCATTCATTTTGTACAAATGACCCTCCAGTGGCATACAGGCGTCCTTGTGGGGCACTGGGTCAGAATTACTGCCAAAGGAAAATATTCAGCAACTAAAACTCTGTCTTCCGTAGCTGGGGTGCCCTGAGGGTGCTTTGAGAGATTTCACATTGAAGTATTTTCTTAGCCCCTCCCTGCTGAGTGTGTGAGAGCTGATGAGATCACAGCTTGATATCAGATAACTGCAGGCCAAATATTCTCTAAGAAGATAAATAACCCAGCTATATAGGTCACTGGAAGAAATCTTGACTTCCCTAAATCCGATGAAAGCAGGGTTTCACCTTATAGGTATGTAAGTAATCAATTTACTGTCAAGATCTATTTACAAAAAAGGTCATTTTGTTTGAAAACATGCTTACTTTCCCTACTTACTGGGATACTTGAACGTTTT
Source organism: Netta rufina (assembly GCF_964035555.1). Taxonomy (NCBI): domain Eukaryota; kingdom Metazoa; phylum Chordata; class Aves; order Anseriformes; family Anatidae; genus Netta; species Netta rufina. The sequence goes on from NC_140123.1 coordinate 105,431,649, forward strand.
CGAACAAGTTTTTATGTGCTGAAAGCATGCAGAATTATAATTAATCTCAATAATTAGTCTAGTAATAAATATTCAAAGAGCAGACCATCACAAAGGCCTGATTAGGCTATGCATAAATCTATGATAAAACTACAACCCTTTTGCCTTTCTATACGAAATGGATACTTATGTTCAGACAAACAGTGCACTTTGCATTTTTTAAAGTGTGGACAGACTAAATCATAAAGAAGAAATGCTGTATTTTATAGAGATGTGTGTGGAACTTTTAACATACAGATTGAAAACATCTTGCAATTGTCACTAGGGGAAAGCAAAATCTTCTGTTGTGTCCGTTTACAATGAAGAAAATTAGGACGTTTTTTCATTCACTGAATGTCTTTATTAATGTTTTGTGTTTTTTCTTTTTTTTTTTTTTTCTCATGGTTTGATTCTAAAATCAATTATAGGGTGATACCATATGTGAATGGATTCAATTTTTCATTTTTCCTTGCACTGTTGTCAGCAAACAGAAATATGTCCAGAGTCCTGAAAGTCCCTCGGAGCAATTATAGCTTAAGTATAGTTTTAAAACAAGTAAAAACAACTGTCCGCACCCTTTATATCAATATTAGCCTTCTGCAAAGTGTAGGTGTTTGTCAAACAGCCATAGACAAAGGTCCATTAGGCACTCGTTTTTGGTTGTTTTTTTTTGTTTTGTTTTGTTTTTTATTTAAATGTCATATGAAACCTTCAGCCAAGTAAAAAGGTACAAATTTTTGCTCAGAGAAGAAGATGACACCACAGGTAAAGTGAAGCAGTGATCTGGAATAGGCACCAATCATCAGTAAAATTACACTGTCTTGCCCTGAATAGCAGTTTTTCATCCATGCAAAGAAAGTGAGATGCCAGGGAAAGTTCTCAGTTCCTTCGCCACCTCCAATGAGCAGCAAGTGGTCTGTGTGACTTTTCAGATGGGTGGTGAGCATTGCTTTGCTACTGTGATTGTTAAACAAAGCAGGGAATAAAAAAGAGCCATGCGGGGTTAGGAAAACTCTGGGACATTGTCTCTTAAGAATGTTGGAGAACCCAGGGTGTAAGTTAAGGATGCAAACATTGCTCTATAGGAAAAAGGCCACGACACACAGTTCCACAGAAATTTGATTTTTTAGTAGATGCCCTTCGGTCCTTGAGGTTACAGTAAAACTCTTACACAAACAACTTTACTTCATAAATTTAATTGATGCTTAAAGTACAGACAAAATCTTGGCTCTTGAACCTTAAGACTGAGTTAGGACTTCAGTGGATGCATTTAATTTAAGATTCCAGTGTTCTGACATAAATATTTCCTAATCCTTTATGCTGCACTATAATTTCTTGCCATGCTTTGTTTTGATCAGTTTATGTGTTACATTAAATCAAGGTTACTTTCCTAAAAGAATATGTTCCTAATTTTTCAAATGTGTTTCAGGTCAAAAGAGCTTTGAAAGATCATATTTTCTTTTGCTTTTAGCTGTTCTGTGTTTTATGAGTAAAAAGACATATTTTTAATCAGCTTCTTTGTTGGCAGACAGTAGTAGCACATGGCAAAAAACTTTTTTCCTTGGTTTGACAATTACCCTGTTATACGGAATCTGTAAACAGTCGTGCTTAGATTTGTACAAAATCTGATCATCTCCTAATCTTCAAGGCCTGCCAAGAGGAGATGAGAACTGATAAAAGAGAAAAAGAAAGCAGACTGAAAAATGGCAAGCGTATGGGACAAGAAACAAGACAGCCTTGTGATCTGTTCATAAAATAGATATTATTTTCTCTCTGCTTTATTGCTGCTCCCCCTCGGTTCCCAGCTTGCTCATGCTCTAACCAGAGGAGGGGATTACCCCTCACAATGGAGGGGCACAATGGTGTCTGCTGGAACAGGGTGAAGATCCTTTTTTTGTATCTTTCTCTCGCCAGTCACGCTACAAAGGGATGTTTTTTTCCTTCTTCATCATGATTGATGTTGTCATAGCCCAAGTTAAATGCCGATCCTTTGACAATTGGCTAATAAATAATATGCCTCTGAAAGTGTTGCACTGTGTGTGTGGAACACATATGAAAATTATATATCTACTTAGCATTGCTAATCAATATGTAATGCATATCCTTCAGCTAATCTTTTTGAGCAATTAAAGCAAATTCAAAAGAGAGATTATCATGTGTAAACAATGACGGCTTAGATATCTTGCCTACTGGCCTAAGGTCTCGCCACAGATCCTGCAGAGTTTACCTTCTGTATCAGTAGTTAATTAAGGTGAAACATGAGGTAATTAGGGCTAATCCCAGTGCTATCCTGCTGGCCTATTGCCTCTCAGGCCATGCCCTATACCAAAGCATTTTCACAGCTTGTGAGATGTTGCCATTTTCAGAGCAGATTTTAAAAATTGATGCCTGTGTTTATTACAGGCAGTGTTCCTAATCCTTTAAGGGAGCTACAGTGAATACAGTCCAAGTGGAAAAAGGGAAAGGACGGCACCATTTATTTTTCTATGGGTTTGAAAACTGCGGTGTTGATACAACTTTACACTAGGACATTCCTTGTAATTGACGAGGGATTAGGGGGATTAAATTTGTACTCTATGCTTGTTTCCAACTGCTTGTGTGAAGCTTCTCTTTTTTCTAATGCTTTACATTGATGATACAGGAGAGGGATGCACACTCTTAGGAGGTGAGTTCTTGCACAGGCAAATAATACACACTAAGAAACACATGACAGTGCCTTGAAGAGCTGCCTGAGAAGAACATCAAGGTGTTATTCCTCAGGAACGTTTTGGCCTTCCTGAAGCAGTTGAGTGGCCCTGCTGAGTTACATCTGATATGTATCCTGATTCAGGATACATATTCCATTTTCATCACAAGGATTTCAGTTGCTAGAGACTATTTTATTATTGAAAGAATGGGTTTGACTGCTCGTTAGATATGTCTAACTACGCAGAAAGGCTTACTCTTTTAACAGGAAATACAACAAATTTATTTTAAGCCAATAATAAAATAAAGAGTCATCCTGAAGGCATTTTAATAGACTGTTAAATTTTTAGCCTGTCTGATCTCAAGTCACAAATCTGGTAAAATGGTGTAGTTTTCCAGTTAGCTGCAGGTTGGTGTGAATACACTATCAATTGGTAACTTCCTTCTTTCATACTTCCTGAAGATAGTAAGCTGACCCAAAGCTTGTGAGCACTTCAGTTGGACATTTAGGTCCCTGTTCCTCCTCATGACCATGCTAGTCCCCAGCAGACAGGGAGGGATGGGGAGAGGTAGTCAAAACGTAACATTCACAATTTATTGAAGGGTGGTTTTGCTCTCAGTTGACGTATATTTGACTATTCTAATTACAAAACTGATTTTGATGATTACAATTTTGTCATTTTTCTCTGCTTTTCCAACAATATTACTTTGCTTGACTCTGCCTTACAGTTTGAAGTGTCAGTGCCCTTAATGAGTCAAAGCCCTAGCCTTCTTTGACTCTGGTTTACCAAGCTGTTTGCCTCAGAGGCTGTTAGTCTTCAATGCGGTATCACTTACCAGAATGCTGTTTATTTTGAAGTGCTGGAGAGTGGATGGGCATGTTTCTTCAATTCCTTGTCATCCATTTTGTTTTGTTTTTTTTTCTGTTGGAATCTTTATCTTTACTGAGGGTCGCAAACCTTACATTTTAGATAAATAGGCATTAAAATCACAGGCCTAAGAATAAAAGGTTCTCTCCTAGATTTATTGTTTTTTAGACATTTAATATGCTTTTTACTTGATTTCAGCTTCTAAAACTGGAGGAGGGGCTTTTCCTTCTGCATAAATGCAAAGAGGATTTGCAGCATGACATTTAGAAGTATATTGTATGAGGTTTGCTATTGATCCCTCTGGTGGGGATGAGTGCTCAGAGGGAATAAATGGGCTGCTTTTATGAGGCTCCCTGTCATCATGGATTTAGCTGTTTCATTTGCAGATTCCTGTAAATGTTTGCCTGATTTATGGCCAGTAATTTTCGTTGGAGAAGGAATCGACATATCGTCAGCAAATGACTGCGTGTCATTAATACTTTCAAACGGCATGTGAAAATGTTCGTGCACTTCCATTGATCCAGACTGCTTTCCACTTTACAGCTCCAAATGTTTTAGTGTTTTGTTAATATTACATACACGAGGCTTGGGACACAGTTTGGTAGTAGGGTGTGGGAAAATGTTAGATGGATAAATCATTACTCAGATTCATTGTCTAGCATGAAGTTTCAGGAAAAAAAAAAAAAAAAAAAAAAAAAAGGAAGAAGGAACAGACTTCAGTATTTAATAGTTCCACCTGAGAATTTGAGGTTAATTTTGCATTATTCTACTGGCACCAGAGGTGGCTGGAGGTACTTTCTTGGTTAAATATAAAATAGTAGCCCACATCATATAGGCTCTAGATTTAAGCATTTTCAACTTGCATTCTAGGTTAGCTTCAGAGCCAATTGATTAAGTGCTAATTACTTATTTTTTTCTTATATCATTTTATTTTTCACATACTGTTTTTGCTAGCAGTTAATCCACTGAAGCATCCCCTAACCTAGGTAAGTGTTTTATTGCAGGAATTCTCATAGCTAGGATAGTGCTTTTTAATAATAATCCATGAAAAATACATGAAGATTGTATAACTGATAATAAGAAAATGTGAAGCCTAAAAGCAGCTCTGTTTTTTAGAGTGCTGTGTGTATATGATACTGCAGTGTGAAAATAGCATCTTTGATTCTTTATTCTTGGAGTGAGATCTCTTTTTCAGGGAAGCATTCATATTAGCATGAAGGCATTAGTTATTTATTTTTTATCTGCTGGTGATCTCTTTTTATTTTTCTTATTTTCTGGTGCTGCCACAGCAGTTGCTTGGCAGGTGGTTTTATCCTGTATTTATTCTGTATGCTGCATACTACTAAGCTAGTGATCATGCTAGTAATATGGTCACTAGCTACACAAAGAGTAGCGTACATTATTTTTTATGGTACGGTGTAGGCTTTGTCTGCTTGGCATGGCTGTTCAGCGCTGGAAGAGCTGAACTCCAGGTCAAATCAGTTTACACTATTTAAAGGTGCCAACTGCTTAGCTTGCTGGTGTAGAGCTGTAATACTGGTTCCTGTTCTGTATAATCTCCAAGTATATAATATAATACAATACCAGTGCAGTACTGTGGAGTCCTTAATATCAAGCACTGAGATATCAAAAACAGAAGGGCTTTATAGAAGTCTCTATGAAAGTATGAATAGATAATACTGTGATATAACTGTCAAATAACAGAAAGGAACCTATTTTTGTGGGAATTTCTATATTGGTCTCACTGTGTGTCTACATAAATATTTAAATATAATTTTATTGCAGTGTCTCAGGAATCTAAATTCACATTCCTTTTTGTCGTTATCAATGAATACGCATGGTGTAAGACAGTAATTGATAGCCATGAGAAGAAATATTAGAGAAGAGTACTTCAGGTGACTTGTAACCATTCCGTAAGTACACATGCTCACAGCTTGGCTGTACGTGTGATATCAAAGCAAGGTAAGGAGGAAGCAGGTTACTCAAGCAGTCTTTCACTTCCAAACTATCTGTTTAAATTGAATTCAGCAGCAGGGTCACAATGCAGCCTTCAGCAAGTAGGATCTTCAGCAGCCTTCAGCAAGTAGGATCTTTCTCCTTACTGAAATACAAGCATACACAAACTTTTTCTGAAGAGTATGTAGTCACCACTTTTGTGATGACCCCAGGAGATGCTGGAGGCTGATTAAGAGGAGTCAAGGAGGTAGGCTCTCTTGCCTAGAACTGGTCTTCCAATTCAGAGAATGCTTGTGATTCTGGAGGGGGCATCTTCCTGAGTGACTTGTGGGTGTTCATATTAGTAATGGGGACATTTTTGTTTGAAAAGATAGTGCTTCCTTGTTGCGGCCAAACCAGTCTTTTTCTTCACTATTTACAACTTTAGGCTGCCCATTCTTAGTTTCAGACACAGCAATTTCACATCAAACATAGATAAATAAAATAATGCATGACATCTAAGTGGTAGTGGAGAGGTATTTTCATTACTGTGATTTTGGGGGGAAATGTATCTAGTTTGTTCTTGTGTTCAAGTATTCTCTTGTATAGCCAATGCTCCTGTGGAGATATCACTTAATTAGTCAGAAATTTGCTGCATGTTGCCTTTATTATTCCACGCCGCGCCTGCTCCACCTCTTTCTCACCACCAGCCTTCAGCAAAACAAACCCCCTAGAAAGATGAACTGCGGGAAGCAAAGGAGAGGATGATTCATTATTAGCAATTGTTATACAGAGAAAAGCTAGTCTGTTTCAAAACAGCCAGCTTCTTCTTGCATTAGGAGCTCCCTTTAAGAGTTTTTTGACATATCCTTGAAAATTTAACATTTTTTGGTAAAGTTACTTTACTTTTACAAGTAACATTTGGTTACTATACAGATCAAAAGATAAATTGTGACCAATGTCTGTATATTTATCTAGCAAGGTACTCCTTTCTTTGTATTACAACAGTGATGGATGGGAATATATTTGTTTTAAAATAGTGAATCTCCAAACACTTTTCAAGATGTTAGCATCTTTTTTTCAAATTTTCCAATAGGAATCCTGAAAGAGCACTAAATAAATCTTTCTGCAGAGGGTTATGGCAGAAACATGCTAACATTTGCAGTTGATTCACGTTGCACAGTTCTACCCATTCCCTCCCATACTGTAGAAAAAGATAAAACAAAATACATTAATAATATTTTATATTTTACCAGGTGTTTGAGCATATCAAAATAATTTGATATGATTTGATATCATTAATAATGTTAATGAAAAGATGACTCACAGTGCTCCTGAAAAAATGTCCATGCCAGTATTTGAACCTGTGTGAACTGTGAAGCTGTTTTTCCAGATAGAGCCAGTTATATTTCCTTCATATATGTTCTATTAGAAATCCAAATGAAACATCAGTGATCTCTGAATCCTCTTATTTCTTTTTGAAGATTTTTGATAATCTTGATTATCTGGAGACGCATCTTAATTTTTTGGGGCCATATATATATATATGCATTATTTATTAATGCCTGATGAAAATACTAAAAAAAGGAGCGTAATTAAGCTCTGCTGAGTTATTGCTGATATCAGAATCTTATGTTTATATTCTCCCTAATTAAGATTTTGACTTTGCTGTCACTCATAATTTCTGATAATGTATGAAATAAATCATGCTACTTAACCTTGAAAAATGAGAAAAAAAAAAAAAAAAGGGTAGATTTATTGTATTTATTTCACTTTTAAATACTACAGCAAAGATGGGAATGTTAATTTGGTAAAGAGAATGTAATGGTGATACATCAAAAAATATATATATATTTTTTGAGTGTATAACTTTGAATACACCAGAATCACAAATTTGAGAGGAAAAGTAAATGAGTGCATAAATGCAGGTGGTTTTTTTTAAATGTTAGGTTTCTGAGAAAACTTTATATTTAAGCAAGCCTGTGCCCATTTCTTCTAATGAAAAAATGGCTATCTTAAAGAATTAGATGTCTAAGCTGACCTAGTGTAAATAGACAGCAGAAGATTGTGAATTTCTTGGTATTTCATCTGATTTATCCCAGCTGATGACTTGATGTCTGAAATGCTGGTGTAACAGCCAAGACTCAAGTGCTGGCACTGCTTGTGCTGAGGCTTTGTACTGGCTGTTTAAGTCTTGGCTATACCCTTCCACCAGACGAAGACCAGCTGTGGAAAGATTTTGAAGCTTCAGCCATGTTAGTGCACCAGTCAAATCCTGGGAGCTGTGTGGCTTATGAGGAAAAGAAGGAGGAGGAGGAGGATCCGCTCCCACCCTACAGGAGGGCAGCATGCAGAGCACCACAGGAGGCGCCGCAGGTTGGTGCAGGTTGCTGGGCCAGGCCCAGCGGGCATGTGGAGTGGTGTCAGGTACACGTATGTAAAGGTGATGCGGCCTAGTCAAATCCCACCTATGCTGTGCAGTGCCGGTCACCATTGACAAGCACTAAAACTGGTTCCAACCAGTGTGTCTCAGACGTATAACAGAAAGGTTAATTTTTTGCAATACCTGTAGTTACATCTTTTTTAGTAAGAAAATAGCCAATCATTTTTAGCAGCTAATCAAATCATCGTGATTCTTTTTTTTAATAGTAATCTTGGAATATCTCTTTGAGGTCACATCTGGACCAGGAGAGCCTCTTCCAAATGTCAGGATTTCCTTTTAGGGAGAAAACACTTCTGGAATTGTGGCACAGATCTGAGTAAAGTTGTTAGAAACTTTATTTCCAGTCTAGGTCTGGAAATAATGCAAAGATATTTGGACTTTAGCCAATGCATTAACCCAAATCTCAGATTACTTTCTGGAGAGGAGACCTTGGATTACTCTAAATCTTCAGCTCAGGCATCTGCTGTTCTCCCGCTTCTCTGGTCTGTCTGTACCTCCTTCCAGCACCTCCTACAGGCTGATTAATGAAGCCCCGTTGCTGGCACTCATGAGATGTGTTGTGTGTGGCATCCTCCCAGCGGGAAGAAATGTTGCTTGTTGACGGTTGGCTGCACGTGAGGGAAAGCAGCTACCAATGGCTGAAACTGTGGATGTTTCCTGCAGATAAAAGCTGGATGGTGACTACTGGCAAAAGGACGAACAGACAAAAAAGCCCAGCAGGCTTTTGGATCCATAAAACACTTGCTCCCCAACTGTCACACTTGCAGCCTCAGCATCTGGCATTCTGTTGACTCATTTCACCTGAATCAACCAGCCGGCTTCTATCTGTTTGAGTTTTCAGCTTTAACACATAACATGAGATCCTTCCCCCACATACATCTGCACTGCAAAAAATTCATAGCTCTAATAAGAAAAAGAAACAGTTTTGCCTTCTCTATTTAATGAACCTAAGCATATGAATTCCTAGTTTTTTGTGTTTGTTGGTGATTAGAGTTTACACTTGGGCAGATAGCAGAACATTTTTAGTATACTTAACTGCTTTAGTTAGTTTTTAAAATATTAAAAAGTATGAGTTTCTTAAACTATTCTTTGTGCTCTTGATGTCTTATATTTCTCAGAAATTATTATTTTGCACATTTGCACTGACTAGTATCATAACTTTAGAAGATCTTTAGAATGTTCTTTTTGTAAGAAAGACTAGAATATAAAGAAATATAAAGAAACAGAAAGAAAGAAAGAAATGTTTAGGAAGGAAACGTTTCTGGTCTTTTTTTAAATTTTATTTCATTTTATACCTTTTTTTTTTTTAACTGGCTTGAATATTTTCAGAGTTGTTGATATTAGAGGTCATTCCCATGGCAATAAACATAAGAAAAGGAGGACTGGATGAAATTGCATGCATACATATGCTCAGTTACCCTGTCCTTTATTGATCCAAGGACATCGAGTACACGCTCCCTGTTGAGAACTGAGAAGATGCCGAGTCTGTCCTCAAATAATCTCTAAGGCAAAGTGGATTATTGTGCTCTTCATTTTACTGCCTGTGGTTGGCCAAAACTGCCTCATGATTCACAACTACCCCTGAGCACTGTGCATTGAAAGGCATTAAATATGGAGGAGAAAACACCTCCAAAGAGAGGGGGGAGAGGTGAAAGCGCACATTAGTGGCTTGGGCAGTGCAGCTGTACAGGTTGAGGGAGAGGTTGGCTGGAGCTGCCCCAGAGCACAGCCCAGCCCCTGCCAAGGGAGACAGGTAAAATTAGAGGAAGCCATCAGTGTTGGAGAACAGCAGGAGCTGATGGGGTTTGGGATTGTATTTTGCTAAAAATACATGATGCATTTGACTGGATTAGAGTTGATAATGCTTCAAAGGAGAACTCTGCTGTAGAAGTGCATATGTGTTATGCATAAAGTAGCATATGCAGTTCAGATTTTCTTTCTCTGTAGCTAGAAGCTTTGGAGCTTATGTTTTAGTCCTGTATATTGACAAGTTAAGCTGAATGTTGACTAGATGCAGAGAGAGGAGGAGAAAAGATTGGATTATATGAGAAATAAACATTCTTACATTTGTAGTTAGAGTCATACTTTGGGGATTTAGAACGAAATGGAAGAATCACTGTTCTGTGCCGCCTGTCTTTTCTTGAAAGCTACAGCATCATATGTACGTGTGGGTATGCGTACCTACATACACTGTCATTCTCAAAGGGGCGAATTAGAGATGAACCACTTCCCGAAGGCATCTAGTTCTGTGTCTTTTCAAGTTCTTCGGCAACATGAAAAGTAATACCTAAATAGGATTGAATGAAACCAATAGTATTTCACACATGGCATGTTTAAGAATCTTATTTCATGTATATTATTTCCAAATCTAAATTGAAGTAAAAATGAAAGCCCAAAGTCATATTTTGTAAATGTTGACAGAAAGTCATTAGAAGGAAAGGAAAATTTGTGTCAGAATATTGTACAAAGAGATAAGAGTGCTTCTGGACAGAAATACAAAATAAAAAACAGTTTATCTGTCAAGGTCCAGCTACATTTTTTCATGCACAGATGTGTACAGTTTTTAAGTTGTCTTTCTCTCTCCTCTCTCTCTTTTCTGCCATCCAAAAGATTAGAAATAAAATCAATGGGGTCATTTCCACTGATGCATGGAACTTTGAAAGCATAACACTGAATGATAAAAGGCAACCTGTCTGTTGCTGCAGTGCATGGACTGTCTGTAACCAAAAGAAGAGGGGAAGGTAATTGAGAAATGCATAATTTTGTGGCAAATGCTGTGAGAAATAGCATTTGTTAAAAACTTATTTCAATCACTCTGTAAAGGTGATTTTTAAAAAAAATATTAATTTTTGAGACATAAGCACATTGAAATGTATAAAGGTTACAGAGTGGAATAGACTTGGCAGGATACTTAAAATTTTCACATTCTTTATTGAAACAATGTTCTCAAATGAAATATGTTTTCATCAGTTCCGCTGATCTTTTTCTTATTCTCCGCATTGTCTTATTTTCCTGATTTCCTCCTGGAGCTTGCACACATAAAATTACATGAAAGTACAGCAGTTCCTTGTGCTCTTGTCCTTCATAAAATCTCTCAGAGAACAGCCCAACACAAAGCTCCTACAACTCCTTCCAAAGCAATGGGGCTGAGGCACTCTCCCACCCCCAAAAGTGGGGACGCTGAGGTCTCTCAGTGACTGGGCATAGGGAGATCTGAGCAAGAATGGTTTGTAACAAAGAAGCAAGGGTGCACATTTGAATAAGTTGCCTCAAATTTGAAGTCTGTATAGTTTTGGAAGGAGCTTGCTCCTCGGACTAATCACCTGCCTCTCAGGGCAAGTACAGTCCTGGTGCCTTTGCGGTGGAGCTGAGTGCTGCCTGTGCCCAGGTGCAGGCCTCATTGCATGCCCAGGGCCCTGTGGAGGGACAACGATGTGCATCTCTGCCACTCGTGGGGCTGCTTGCCCTTGCCATCTGCCTGACAGCAGCATATGCTCCCCAGAGCAGCATGCGACACAGCAGGACCTACTGCCGCGCCACTGCTGACTGTTCACCTTCAGACATCTGTTACTTGTGAGCCAGGAATCGGGTAGCCTTGCTCGCACCATCTACAGCCTCAGCACACAACTGGTGTCCCTCGGAGCTGGTAGGAGAACTGAGGAAGTGTGATGATGTTCACTCCCAATTTGTGTATTGAGTCCAGATCAACAAATTGTGCATAGTTATCTCCTGTTCTCCCTTACATATACCCTTCAACTGACGGAAAGAACAGAAAGAGGCAACTTTTTTTTTTTTTTTTTTTGAGTTCTTCTCTTCATAATGTTTTATTAAAAATGGGGGTAGAGGAGTTGCTGTTCTACCTATGATTTTTTTTTTTTCTTTTCCCCAAGACTTTTATCCTCTTTATTCAGGTAGTCTTCAGACTCGAGCAGCCACTTCTTTTTAATAACATGAAGCTTAGTTTTTCTTCCTTCCTCAACAATTATTAGAGTTATGTTTTCCAGTGTGAGCAGAGTCTGATGTAATTACAGGACTCATGGATTAGCATTTTGCCATATTCCCTATGCTTCTTATGCAGTCTTTCCTAGTCTTGAGTAAACATTGTGGGCTTGCGACCTGAATTAATGTGAAGATGAGTTCATAATGATATGTGGTAGGAAAGGACAAAGACAATGCATTTAAGACATCTCTTGGGTCAGCAATGCACATATACTAGATGAGAATATAACCAAGTTTGTACATGAAGGTTTCAGCAGGGAGCAGCTATGGCGTGTGTTTCCTCTGCAGGGGACTCAACAAGGTGGGTTTGAGTGAGTGTCTCTTTGGAGATGCTGAGCCCAACCTCTCTCTGTAACATTTCTCAGGCTGGGCTCCTCAAACCAGTAGTTTCTGGAAAGCTAGGCCATGGGCTTATGAGAAGGAACCTGGAGAAGAACACCAGGGAGGAGTAATAATCATTGGTAAGGAAATTAGAGGTTTCAGGTGATGTTTCAAGGATGCTTCTGGATAAGCATAGGAGGAGGACACCAGGGTAGCAGCCAGCAAGATAACTTTGGCCAAACGAGAAGGGGAAGTACAAAAGGGTAGATGAGCTGGGGTGAGAGAGAAGAAAAAGTAGAGAATGGTGCTGGTGCTCAAAAAGTCTCATTGAACTAAGAACAAGTTTTTTTATATATAAGTGCTGCAACACAACATCTGTCAACCTACAACAGGCCTAAAGGTTTTGGACACAGTGCTTGCAATCGAGAGCTGTTGTGCATGATGAGTGGTAAATGGTTTGTGGTTCTGCTGATTCTCTGCTCTTTCAAGGAACGTGGTTGAAAAAGTAATAGTCCAACAAGAAAACATATTTTTCTTGCTTTTTTATTATCCTTTTATTTAGAAACACACAATACTATTTCATCAGTTACTTCTGTTTGTGATCTAGTGATACTGATAGATTTTGCAGGTCTGCTTTTCTATAGGTAGCTATAGTGGCAGATCATCCTAACTGTATTTTTCTTAAGTTAAAATCAGTGTGTTGCAATTAAAATTTTGTGCTGGTTAATATCAAACAAATCTGATTGATAATTGGTAGGTGGTGATGTCATCAGAAACTTAGGAGCTGTAACATGGTTTTAACCATATATGTAATCTTAGCATAAAATCAGGCACTACCTTAAGTGACCATCTTGACCTAAATCGAAGGAGAAGAGCGTTTTAATCATATTTATTGGTGACAGCCAGGTTTGCTGCTTTAACTTTAGCCAGTGTTATTTTTCCATTATCAGTACAAAGTGAAAACTTTTAACATAACCATTGGAGGCATGGTTTTTATGGAGTCTCTTGTCACTTGAATTTCTTTAAAACAATCACCTACTCCCAAATGGTGAGAGTTTGAAACCTTCTGTTTAACTAGAAATGTCTGCATAATATTTTAACAGCTTGTTAACCGGCCTGCAGACAGGTACTAATTACACCCCAATTTACAATACATCAGTTTAGCACTATTGATCTGTTTAAAAAAAAAAAAAAAAAAAGAAAAAAAAAGAAAAAAGAAAGTAAACTGAGCAAAATCCAGTCTTGTTGCTGAAGGAATGACGTATTGATTCTGTCTGACAGTGCTTTGTCTACAGATCAATGTAGATGTGCAGGACAGACCACTAGAATGAGAAAGGGTCACCAAAGGTCAGTGAAAGAACAGGGTGTCCGAGATTATTGGAGACAATGAAATGAACATATCATAAAGTAGACCTGATTGGTGTTTGTAAAAGGAATCTACCAGTAACAGTTTTTATCACATGAGAGAGGAATAATATATTCTAATTTATAATTAGCTTCAGGTGCTATCCATTTAACAGTTATGGAGGTTTCAGTGTCTGTTCAGCTGTTGCTGACTGCAAAGAGCCTTACAAAACTGAAATAGCAAACTGCTTACAGTGCTACAAGGTTGTAAAAAATGACAGGTATGCTTCTGAAAGTTGTTAGTTTTTGTTCAACATAGTAGGCCGTTTTAAAATTCAAGTATTCAGAAATTCTTAATCCCATAAAAACTACAGGCCCTTGCTTGGTTGTAATTGCTGGTTGTACAATGCACAGAAATTGTAGTTTTATTACATTTCAGCTTTCCACATTTAAAAAATAATTAGGTGTGTGGTGGTTTAATTTGACAACAACACTTAAGTGTCTTGTACCACAGTGTGTTATTTATTCATATATTTCTTGTGCCTTGATGTCCTCTGAGACCAAGGGCTTTATATTTTAAATAAGGAGGACCACTACTATAATACGATTAATCCTTTGCAGCTTTCATGCCTTCTAAATCCTTCCTCATTCTGCTTTAGAAATCTAACTTTTACGATGAGAGGGATGCCTGCTCTACACAAGTATTATAATTTAGGGCTTAATCCCCAAAATTAATGTTTAATCTGCACTGCAGCCTTGTTTAAAGAGCTTCTGAATAGGTGTCATTCAGAAAAAAATTGCTTCCAGAGCTTTCTAATCCACGTTTTTACATCAATGCTATGATTTCCTTATGTTTTACCATATTTTGTAGCTGAGTGTCTAACACTGGGTGAGAAAAGGTTGAGGATACATGTTCTTCCCATATAATCACAGAGGAACAGTTTACCACACTGCTACTTTACCCTCCCCTCTAAGGAGTCAGATCTAGCACAGTTTAGAATTAAAGATGAGTAGCCACTGAATCTCTTCAAAGCACGTAAGCTGTTTTGGTTCACAGGAGCTTTGCAGTAAGTGAAACAATATCTGCACCTTTTATCTCAATCCCCCCTTTTTTGTCTTCTGGGACAAGATAGTTCTTATGGAAGATATGGTACACTAGCATTTAGTACAATTGCTTTTAAGAATAAGATTGGCTGTAGAATGAATTATTAACATTAGAATACCTTTAGGGACTTCAGGTCTTTAAGATGGTCAGATGCGATCTGTCAAGACAATGCAAAGGGAACGTTTAAGTTTTAAGGGAAAATGTTTTCTGGGATGGTGCTAGCAACAAACAGTGACAATCTATTTGAATTAGAAATGACTTAATGTAACTCACATATTGTGGCAAAAGTTGCTGTTCCTAGAATGTACCCTACCTCTGCCTTAGAGAAATAGGGATGGAAATAAAAGTTGAGTTTTCAAAGACGTGTCAGTTCTTATTTGTGGTTTTCAGCCTACTCATATTTAGAAAATCAGTTTTCATTCATTTAAAATCCTGCAGAAGTTTTAAAGAGAGAGGTAAAGACACTGAAATCACTTCTTTGCCAACGAACTGGTGGTCAATTTTGAAGTTCACTGCCTATGCAAAGTCAGGCAAAATGCCTATTCTTCATTTTATTGATGTACTCTATTTGTCTTTGGAATAAACAGGGAATTTCATTTTTTTTTGGTATGATTAATCCTTTGCCATTTGTACGCACAGTGTTCATCACAATTTGTCCGAGCATATAAGGTAGACCAGAAATATCCATTCATCTCTTTTATGAACATTACCTTATTAACCATGTTGGAAGTATCCCAAATAATGCATTCATTAGAGGTACACGCTGTCTGAAATGATCATTTCAAAACCTGTCTCCCCAGGGGGTTGGATTTATACATACTGAGTTAAATGATTAATGAAACTATGGCACATTAAGTGTTCAGTATTTCAAGTTACTGCAAAGTGTTCATCAATGTTAAGATGATTTTGATTTAAAACATCACAGTCAAAATTTCTGTTTTCATTTGTAATTTCCTATTCCATTTTGTTGCAGTCATGAACCATGATATTAACTAAATTTCATCTTGCAAGGTGATGACCCTCCTAAAAATCACTGCCTTTCTTAGGATTTGATGGTTTTACTTATTTCGCAGGAAGACTTGGATCTTTCAGGTTTGAATCCACTAATAGCAAGAACGAGTTGACTAAATAACACAGTAGGGAGTGCATTTTTGAATATCCATTTTGTTTTAGGACTGAAGAAATCTAATCTGTCCTTTATAAAATAAAAGAGATTTATTTAAAATACTAAGTGTATTCCTTCCTGTGAGATAAAAGCAATTATTCTGGAGTTATGGCCTTTCAAGAATCACATCACGTTTCCACAAGATAAAGAAGGAACAGTCACTGGGAATGTGCACTGAAGGTTGCTAGCAGATAAGTATGGGATGAACATGGTTTGGTGATGCTCTGATACCACATGGAGCCTCCTGCCTCAGGATGCTGATATTCCTGCAGGGCTTGGGAACCTGTACTGAAGTGAAGGTTTCTGAGAGTTTTTGAGAACCCAACTTCAAAATACCAAATTGACTTAAACTTCTGTTATTTTTAAAAGTTGGAACTTAAACAGCATAGGAACAGTTAATGCCAAATCATGTTCTGCTGAAACTGCGGAGGTAAATGCTGGTGAGCAAATTCCCAACCTCCCATTTTGTCTTGATGAAATGTATTGGCTGATATTTGTTACCAAAAAAAAAAAAAAAAAAAAAGACCAATATTCTTTTGACATTTCTGTGGCTATTGGGCTATTGCACCCCAACCCTCAGTGAATGTTCTCAGGTGGTTTGGGTAGAAAAAGACGTTCAGAAGCATGGTCTCCATACATTCATTACGTGTAAATAAAGAAGAATACCTTACACTATTTACAGCTAACTGAGAACCATTTACTTTAATAATGACAAATTAGTCAAATCTTGTAAATCATTAACAAGCAATTAACATTGTTTCTAGAGTTTCAGCAGTATGGACTGTTCTTGCCACTGGAAATGCCAAGGGACTTTATCCACCTCCCAAAGCAGCTGATGGTCAGACAGCAGCATGTGATGTAGGGCTTTGATATGGCAAAGGTGTCTTGGGAGAGTGAGGCACAAACTGGCCTTTTCACCTGCTGCCAATATCCTCTGTAGCTGCCGGTGCTTTCTCTCTCAGATGAGGTATGTTGGTATGTAGAAAGCCATGCAGCTTTAATGGAGGCAGTATATGATCGGTGCAAGGTATTTGTCTGGTGTGGTGTATTCCCAGATGGGGAGAACAGCTCTACTTTGTACTTCATTTTGCACCAGTCTGCATCTGTGGCAGACATGCAACTAATGTAGCATGAACTGGACTGTATTATATCTTTCATTAGAAAAAAATGTAGCATCATTAAATAATAATTTGAAGTAGGATACCAAAAAGACACTCCAACATCTCCTTTAGTTTCAATGAGTTTAAAAAGTGATAGTCAACAGTGTAAAAGATTCATACATTTGTATAGATGTGTAAGTATGGATTTACTTGCTTACTTCTGGACTTCTATTCTCTAAACCCTGGGTTTATATAAATCAAAAACTAAGCCATATTTTTCAGGAAGTTACCTTCAAAAAAAAGCTACCTCTCCAAGTGAATTACTGAGTCATGAGTAAAACGAACGTTTGATGTAACATTCATTTGTTTAAAGTTGTAGTCACTTTTCTTTTTTCATTTTTAAAAGTAAAACTCTTTAAGAATAGCAGCACATATAGGTGAATCTTTTCCAAATCATGCTTTCCAAGATAAAATTGAAATGGTTCTATTTTCTGGAAACCAAGTGGCAGCTAAGCTTATGTCTACATAGAAAGTTCCTATACACTGTGACTTGTATTAAAATGTTTGTTTTGCTACTTTTTTTTTTTTAATTAGCTTGCCCTTCCTATGAGAGAATCCCACTACACTGTTAAGCAAATGTTATCAATCTTTGCGTAATTTTTAACTTCTGCCACAGTCTTGGGATTAAAATCCCTACAATGCAAATTAAATTAGGAATGCCTCTCCACGGAGGAGATACATAACCTTTCCTGAGTGTTAGTGAGGCAAACATGCAACATTGTCCTCTGCTTTATTTTATCAGGGTAGTCTAATCCAGCCCAGGTCTATGGAGTCAAGCCTCTATTGTGCTGAACAACCACCTCAGAACAATTTCTCTAAAGAAAATAAATCGGTTTCTTGTCAAGGCCATTGTAACAGAAGAGCTGGGGGCATTGATACTGAAGGGGTCATTTTTTTCCTGTTGTACGCTAATTTGAGGGTGACATGTTGTAAATGCTGCAGTTTCATAAGTTGCATGAGACATCACTTTGTCTTTTCCCTTCCAGATATTTTCTAAATGTGTCATCATCAGTCATGTATAAAGCATATAATCTTTTATCATCACTATGCACATTCTGACACAGTGGTGATTTAGTCTTAATACCATCCCTATTACTCTGTAAATGAAAATCCCATATTGTATTAGACACATGGTATCTTGTTTTCCTGCCTAATCATTTTCAGCTTCTCTTCCCCATCATCTAGCACCACTTCTTTCTGTATGCTAAGGCTTGTTAGTAAGCTGTTTCACAGAGTAATTTAAGATGTTAATTTAACTGAAATTATGTCAGTGAATGTATTAAGGGGGAAAAATTAAAAAAAAAAAAAAAAAAAAAAAAAAGAGGTAGACCAGTGGTCTTCCCATAGAGCTGTGACTGGTAACTATTCTCTAGAGAAGTCATTGAAAACGAGTGATGGAATTGGACAGCTTTTATAGAGCCAAATCCTTAGGGTATTACTCAGGCAAACTAACTATTGAAATATCAGGCCTCAAGGCTGAAGTCTTCTGTGTGTATGTAACTTTATGCACCATGAGTATTGCTATTGACTTCAGTGGGATTACTGACAATGAGTATAGTTAAACATGTGCATAAATCTTTGGGGCATACAGGTCTTTAGAGTTTTCCCTGTTTATGACTGAGAAATTCAAGGCTTATTTTGTAGAAGCTGAAGAAAAAGAAGCTTGTTTATCCTCTTTGAGAGTCCTGTACAAAGCAGGAAAATAGTGATTTCTGTTTCCATTTTCAGCAATTTTTCAAATAGTGAAAGAATATTTATTTTGCAAATGTAACTGTGACAGTTAATATGTAATTTTAGCCTTCAAATGAAATATAGGTTGTTCTTAATAGCATTAACCTACATTTCAGAAGATTAAAAAAAAAAAAAAAGCCATGTAGTTATTGAATTTGGCTTTAAAATTGTACGTGTTCACATAGGTCTATATTCACACATGCACACACACACACACATTTATATAATTTCCTTGGAGAGACGGAAGGTTTTTTAATATATCGATTTTTAGTTTTTCCCACATTTACTAAATGAACTAAGTAAACAGAAGTAGAATATCTTTTACTGATTACTGTGTGTTGTTTTAAAACTTTGGATGAAATAAGGTCAGCGTACAGCCATTTTTAGGCGGAAGAGTTTTTTTGAGAATGCAAGTATGAATTGCCATAGAAGTTATTTTGACTAAATACTAAAGGTGACTTTTAACTGAAAAACTATAAAGTACTTTGCTTCAATACTAAAGATAGCTTTTAACTGAAAAGTATAAGTGAACCTACAAAGCAAGGTTAACACTTACTGCTATAATTTTATACGCGCACTTTGGCAGTCACAGTGGCTTTGATTCAACCTTGACTTCCTACAAGATCATAAAAAGGCACAGAATAATTTGTTATAAAAGAAATGAGGAATAGAGTACAAATATGAGTCACATAACAAATTCTGAAGATGAAATGGTAGTGTAGCAATTTATGCCAGCACAATAATTCTCAGAAAATGTTACAAAGAATAGTCTACCATTCTGCCCTCCTCTTCCCAACTGCAGCTCTGTAATGGTATTTAGACCTTTATAGCTAGATTAAAAAAATGTTTAAGGAAACAAAGTGTCCTGTACCCTTCTACAGGGTGTTGAATTCCTAATCACATGAAATGTGTTGAATTGAGCTCTTTTCCCAAGCACCAAGTGATAAGACAATGGGAACTGGCCTAAAGTTGTGCCAGGGAAGGTTTAGGTTGGATGTGAGGAGAAATTTCATTACTGAAAAGGCCGTGTGGCATTGGAATAGGCTGCCCAGGGAAGTAGTTGAGTCAGCATTCCTGGAGGTCTGGAGGTCTTCATGAAATGTGTAGATTTGGAACTTGGTTTAGTGGGGTACTAGGTTAAAGGTTAGACTAGATGATCTTAGAGGTCTTTTCCAACCTGAATGATTCTATGCATACCAATACCTGCTTCTTGTCAGTGGCACTGGTAAGAAGTTGGGACTTTCATCTTCACCTTCAGAGAAGCCCCACTGAACTTGCCTTCTGTTAAATCTTGCACGCCAAACAGTTTCCATCTGGTTGCCTGCATCCAGTCCTGCTGCTTTGTGCCTGCGTGCAGCTACTGAAGTGCTAGGAAGCCTTTAGTGAGTGGGACTGAGAGAGAGCTCCTGTGAACATGGCAGAAGGTACTGCTCCAATTAATGACTGACCAATTCTGCAGTCCGAAATAGGTAACATCTGCACAATCTGCACACTTTTTGAATAAAAAAAATTAAGGATATCACCCAAAGAGTCTAGCATCTCTGTAAGTTGCAGAGTGACTGTGTGGAACAGAGTTACCAGATCTTACCCAAACCCAAAGGCATTGTCTTGCTTGATGGCATGATTCATCAAGTTAGTATAATTAACTTGGTGTTAAAACAGAATTGAAGGATCTTCATTTGAACTGAAAGATGCCATAGCCTTTCTTTCTGAAGGACCAGTAAGAGATTGCTGAATTATTTGCTAATTGAAAGAAAAAATTGTATTGATTTTTTTGTGTGTGTCCCTGACGAATGTTAATAATATCATACTTAGGTCACTAACTACTTTGCAGTACCATTTAGTGCTAAGAAATCACTTAGGGAGATGAAAAAAAAAAAAAAAAAAAAAAAAAAGTGGGTGTTAAAGCTAAAAAAGAAAAAAATATTAGGTGGTGACACACACCTGGCAAGCTGCGTGTTTCCAGGGCTTGTGCTTTCTCTACTAAGGAGTTGTCAGGGAGGAAGTCATATATACTGTCTGACAGTAATAACCTACAGGGAAGCCAAATTCATCCCTTGCCTGCACTGCGTGTGCTCATATTATTTTTATGAGTTTTATTCTTAAATCTTGTGAAAAGTTTTGGTTATGGCCTAGGAATTTAACTGCATTTCACATTTCTTGGGGAAAAAAAAATGCAAAAAGTTCTCTTAAGAATACATGCTGTATGCAAAATATAATGTGGTTCCATAACAGTGGGATATATTATTTATGAATACACTTGGGAATTTGGCCCTAATATGTTATTTTAGTTTCCACTTTTAAAAAGCTTTAATTTGGGGGTTAATTGCAGTAAAGGCTTCCATTTGTAGAATGGAAGCTTTTTTCTCTGTGGTTTCATATGGAAAGTCATATACATGTTTATATGCATATGTGAGTTTTAGTTGTTGTTTGTCTGTTTCACTTTGGAAACAGAAGTGGTTGTTGGTAACAAATTAATCTCTGGGACAGAGTTGTGATGATTGTAAAATTGTGGCAGATTCACTCTTGTAATCTGAGTGATATTGCAACAAAGAAGTGCTTTCGGAAAATAATACATGAGCAGCACTGTGCTGGTAAACAACAGTGACTCGTTAATTTTGAGGAAATTTAGAAGGATATAAACAGGGAAAAGAATGGAGACAGATCCTGCTGGATGACTGCAGCAGACTTTTTATACAGGGAAAAAATCGATTCCCATATGTCCCAAAATAGACATTAAAACCAATGTACCTCTTCTTTGACATCTGTTAGAACAGAATGAGTCCATTTGAAATCCCCCAAACACTCTCATAGTGACAAAGTGTAGTAAATGAACCAAAATGGTTTGGGGAAATGAGAATGTGTAAACAAGCCAGTCAGATGTCATTTACTTTCTTGGATCACTTTGGTATTTTTTTCAGGTCTGGCTATATTAAGTCTTGTGCACAAAGCTGTATTTACTGCACTGACCATAGATTTTCCACTGTAAAGGACGAGCCTTTTAAATCATGGCTGTTTTGCAGCTCTTTCTCTTAGTTTATTTGATTTGTAATAGGCAGAGCACCCATTTAACAAAAACAATACGTAAGGTTCTTTACTGTTGTCACTAGTGACCAGGCTATTAGTAGGGTCATTTCAATGTATGCTTTAAAAATATTTGTTGTTCTCTGTTAGCACACCAGGTCACTGCCTGTACGTCAAGAACCCGTCATATGTTTTGCTTTGTTTTTTATTTTTGCTTTTGATGCTTGGTAATGACTTCTGTATCTTTTCTTTTCTTTTCTTTTCTTTTCTTTTCTTTTCTTTTCTTTTCTTTTCTTTTCTTTTCTTTTCTTTTCTTTTCTTTTCTTTTCTTTTCTTTTCTTTTCTTTTCTTTTCTTTTCTTTTTTCTTTTTTTTTTTTTTTTTCTTTCCATACACCTTTTCACTGCAGTGTAGTTGAAGGTGCCAGAAAAATTCCAAATAAGATACTGTTTGGTAGTACTAGCTATTTGCAATAATTGAGGACCTTCCTTCATATTTAGTGCATTTATTTCTTATGTGATAGTGCTCCTATTTGTTTTGAGAGAGATGTGGGGATACAGATTTATTCAGTGGTAGGTCTACTTTTGTCTCTTTACAGCACATTCTTGCCCATATTGTGGTTTATATTTTGGAGGACATTGGCCAGAAAATAAGTTAGGTTTCATGACATTTACAAAACTAGTTTATATCTAAAATGATTAAAACTACCATTCAGCAGAACCTGTGGCTGGCCTGTTGTTCAGTGTTACTAGCTCAGAGCAGAGTTCAAAGGTCAACCAGTACTCTAATCCTAATTTAAGTGAAGAAAAGTGATGCACCAAATTATTTGAACGTTTCATTCCTAATCCCTTCCATGTCATAGATTAACACAACATAAACTAGAGCGTATTACAGGGGGATACGACCAGTATTTATACACACAATTCTGCCCCAAGATTGTATCTACTTGTTTTTAAGGAAGGTTTCTTTGTATTGGTGATTTCATGCCAGATATCAATGTTTTAAGCATATTTTGAGCTTTTACGATAGTACATCATTTTTTAAATGCACAGATACTTCTGGGAAGCTCTAGATGTGCTTTTTCATTTCTTCTAGAGGGAGAGATGGTGCTTTTTTAACAATAGGATGTAGGAAACATCATCCAAATCCAGTTCTGTCTGCTATAATTTCCCTCTGCATTATCCACATCTAGCAACAGCTACTTTTGTTTCCTGTAGTGTCATTAGGAATGAATTGTATGAGTATTCAAACTTTACAAATTAAAAAACGAGCAAACAAACCCACAGAAGCAATATCTTATATTTAAAAATTCTTACATTTCCATTCAACTAAATTTTTTCCCACCATTCACGTTTTAAGCTTTTTTTAGTCTAACCTGTGACCCAGAAGAGTCCAAGATCAGAAACAAAGGCTGTAACAGTAAAGGATAAAATTGGCACACAGATTCCTCAGTAAGGAATGTTTCAGGCACATCTTTTCTTACACATTCTGAACTTCAAGTTTAACTTAGGGTTGGATAGAACCATGATCATATTAAGTTGCATTTTACTCTGGTTATTTCTGTTGAAGTCATGGTACTGCTTGCAAGGAAATTGTCCTTGAACGTGCTTGAAGTCTGTGGGTTCTGACTGGTTTGTACATTTGAAGTATGGAGAGGAAGCTGGAGGAATCAGCAGAATGAGAAGGTGGGCTCAGGCTCTGGGGATGGATCTGCCGCTCACGTGCTGCATGACCCTCCTCAGGTGAAGTAAGCCTACCTTTCCTATAGAGGAGAATGGCAAATGAACTCAGAGAAGAGATGTGAAAAGTTTTAAATGTTTGAACTTCACTCTGGAAGGGACACTGACAATGGTAATGATATCGGCATTAATGTAACTTGGATTGCTGGTAGCAATCGTAACCAGTTTCACTAATCCCTATCAAAAAAAATAGACTGCATTTTCATGCGATCAGTTTACTTTGGAATATTGCTTATGGGTAAATGGAACAATCTAATAGGAAACATTGAATCCTATCAGTGATTTCCTTTGCACAGAACTATACTAATTTCCACAGGAGCTAAGTGAACAGAATACTGTTCAGATAGTCTTCTGTGGTTTCAGAAGAAATATAACAATTTAGCATTCTGACCATATTAAAAATTGTGAAACTTGGTAACTGTGGGGTTTAAAATAGTTCCAAATGTATTTCTTGGCCTTTTGTTTTTGTTTGTTTCTGGTTTTGTTTTGGTTTGTTTTTGTTTTTAATGATACTCAAAAGCACAACATTTTTGCCAAAAGAATACTTGATTCTAAAGCAGGGGACACTGGGGAGCTGAGAGATAACATCCTGATAAAATCAAACCCTTATGAGCATTGTAATATTCAATGAGCACTGAGGACAGTGACAGATTTTATGCCCTTACTAATACATGTTTTAGAAGGACAAGTTTCATAAGGAATATGCATACATGGTAATTACTAGAATACATAGTATAATAAAAATAGAATAGGATGTTTGTCTTAGTAGGCTCAGGGTATCATTTGTAAATGGATTTATAAATGGTATTTTTACTGTCCAGTTGGGACACTGCACTTTTTACAATTTAGGTTTGGAATGGGATAGTAGGTATTTTAACCGTCTGGCAAAGGTACATTGAAAATCATAAAATATTTATACATTTTTTTAAAACTTCTCTTTAATAGTAGGACTGTATCTTTCATTAAAATTATGATTTAATCACATATCTATCACAGCTAAGTGAGAAGCCCAGGAAAACTAACTTGCTTGTAGGTACTGACTCCAACCGCTGTATAATTATTTGTTGTATTAGATTTCAAATTTACACCATACGATTCCAACTGTCTACTGCAGCATCTGTGTGCTTAGCTTGTAACATTTCAATTACTTTATATAAAGTTATTGCTGTGGGGAGAAACAATGCATATTTGTAGTCTGTTGACTATCTAGACTCAGGCAAGAAAAGTAAGATTTGTAATCTTACTTTTTTCCTTACGAGATTTTGTAAGAAAAGTAAGATCTAGTAATTTAGACATCTCTTTTAGTATAAAAAGCATGCATTCAGGTTCCTTGACAGAATGGCAACAGTAAGTTGAATTAAAGATGCTTTGTTTTGCTTTCTTTGATGTCTTCACTCTTGTATTGAACATGATTTTAAGAGAATGGGATTGAGACCTACATTCTGGATCAATAAATCTATTCTCTTGCTATTCTGGACATGACATTATATCATTTCTTTCACAAAGTTATTGAGTGGGCTTCATCTGAAAATCTGTTTTATTCCTCCACTATGCTTGTTAGAAAGTCATTTCAGGATCTGATGGCTCTAGTAGTTAGGGGCTTTCTAGGACAACCTTATTTGTGACCAACCTATGACTTTTTCGATAATACTGGTCCTAGTTTAAGCAATTTTTTTTCATCCCTATTTGTTTTTACAAGCACAGTCATAGGTTTTGTGTTATAACAAACTCAGCATTCCAAATTCTGTCTTGAAGAAGGCCACCTCATATTACAAACAGCTATCATTATTTTAAATCCCAGAGACATGTGCCCCTGAACTTCACATGGTCAATACATTTATGAAGAATTTTTTAAAGAAACATGGGATATTCCTGTTCCTTTTCATTGACAGAAAGCTATGATGCAGAGCACAGCATTGCTGCAAGGGACTGTGCAGAGCTCAGCTGGAATCTGATTCTGCTCCTGGAAAACTTCCATTAGCATCAGCGTGGCAGTACCAAGCCTCATGTTATTAGATAAGCCTGTAATGATACGAGAAGCCAATATTTTGGCTAGGTACTGTGGCTCATGCAGTGATAGGAGCAGGGGCGGCAACAAATACATGCCTAGTGTGGTGGCTCTGCATTTAACGCAGAAGGGACAAACTCATAGAAACAGGTGGTGATGTATACATTTTGTACATTTATAGCTGTTACAGAGGGTCAGAAAGCTGTTAGAGGAGAAAATGGAGAGAAGTACCATGAGATTGAGACATACAAAAGACTTAAGTGCCACTCAATTGCCTTAAGGCATCCCCATTAAACATAATTACCATACTTACTAAGCACCAATCATAGCTATTAAGTATCATCGGGTTTAAATTAGTTCCCTGGGAGACATCCCGTTTAAGCAGATTTCCCAGTTAAGCACAGAAAACATTTTTTTTTTTTTTTTTTAACAGTCCTCTCCTCTCCTCTCCTCTCCTCTCCTCTCCTCTCCTCTCCTCTCCTCTCCTCTCCTCTCCTCTCCTCTCCTCTCCTCTCCTCTCCTCTCCTCTCCTCTCCTCTCCTCGGCAGTTCCATAACTATTTGAACAAAAGGATTCCTGATGTGTTTGTTAGGTACTAGGTACTAATGCAAAAGAAATATACAGATGGGTTTATGCTTCCAAAGGAAATATCGCAAGAATTGATTCCTCAGGGCACTGTTGAGTTAGTCTCATTTTAAACACTGTGTCATGTCAGTATCTACCAAGAGTACTTATTTCTCTGGAGTGTCTGTGGTTTATTACCACATATATTCTCCTGCGAGATTGTCAAGCACTGATATTCTATTTTTGTCTGTCCTCAAGTCAGTGCTTCCAACAGAGAATCAGAGAAAAACTGAGGCTGGAAGAGACCTTCTGAGCCCTCTAGTCCAGTTCCTGCTCAAAGCAGCTCTAAGGATGTCAAGTTGCTCAGGGATGTGTCCAGCTGAATCTCGACTCCTCCAAGGATGGAGATCGCACAGGGCAGCTTGTGCTTCACCACCCTCATCAGCAGAATATTTTCCATACAGTTTATTGTAACTTCCCACCTTCCACCTTGTGCTCGTTGCCTTTTGTTGTATTGCCTCCAAGAAGAGTCTGGCTTTGTCTTCTCTGCATCCTCTGGTCAGACAGCTGTGGCCAGCAATAAGGCCTCTCCTGAGCCTTCTCTTAACTTCTCCAGGCTGCAGCAGCCCAGCTCCCTCAGCCTCTCCTGCTACCTGTCATGTCTGGCACTTCACTATTTTGGTGGCCTTCACTGGACTTGCGCCTGTACCTCCATGTCCATGCCCTGGCAGTGCCAAGCAGCGGGGAGGCTTCACTCCCCTGACATGCCACCCACGCTCTCGCTGATGCTGCGCAGGATGTGGCTGCCGCGCCTGGCACTGCAGTGCAAGGCTGCTCTCTTGGCTGCCACCACTGAATCTGGGCACGTGCATTAAGCTCACAGCACAGAGCTGAAAGGAAAAGAGGTTTGTTCATTTGGATGCTGATTAAATGGCTACCCTATGCTGATATTTTATGAATTTCTTCATGCAATTCTTAGATGCAAGAGGCACAACATCACCTGCTGATGATCAGTGTCAGCTATCACAGTAACTGAACCTTTGCCTTCCGCGGTCAGGATGAGGATGATTCTTAGACCATAACCTTTTAATTCTAGGAAATGAAGGAATATAGTCTCCACTTAGTATCATTTAGCATCAGGGCAGTGTTTCTAATAATCTAAGATCAAGCAACCACATATGAAATAAATTATTACAGTTGGGAGACCAGGAAAAGTTTTCCTTCTCTTAAATTGCAAATATTTTAACAAAGCAAACTTTGCAATGTACCTTGAAATTGAAAATAACAGAAGCAGAAAAACCATAGATGCTTCTTGTCCCTTGTTGTCTGATGTATGCTCTGATTTTCATAAAATTAATTTTTTTTTTCCTTTCTTATGCAAAGACTACTACAGCTGCTCTGTCTTGTTTCTCTTCTGGTCAGCATGTTCTGAAACCATTAAGATTTCACTTTCTTGGATTTGCTGTTACTATAGATCTTTTTTTCCAATTGAAGAAAATTGCACTGTTTTCAATATTTTTATTACACTTTCTGATGGTTTGGGGTGGTTCTTCAACATCATGCTAGAAAGACTACTTTTCAGTGATAGCTGCTACACTGATAGATCTTCTTGTGTCTTAGAGCAACACAAAATGTGGAGGGGCTTGTCTGTTAAAGTGTTATTGTCTAGCTAGCAGTTTGCTGCAATTCTAGATTTCCCTTTTCAGCTCTTTGTGGATGCGCAATAGATAGTTTTAACAGCAAATCTCAAAGGAGTTCTTTAAATTAAAGAGCTTATCTTCAGTGGAAACTATTTTATATGCCATTTTTTTTGCCCCTATAGTAATGAAAATGAAGCAAAACCAGTATCTTTTTTATGCCTGCTACACTACATATGTTGCTGATTTAGATATGCATGAAACCCTTATCTGTTTAGTACATGCATTGCTTTCCTAAATATTAGGTGGAAGTTGACTAGTATGACTCATTAAAGTTATTAGAAGATAACTACTTTCTAATTATGATGTGATTATAGTTTCTGAATGATTCACCATATATATGTGCCAGCACTCCTAGTTTAAATTCAGGAATGGATTTCAGGTGCAAACTACAAAGAGGATATTAAGGTGAGAGTTGAGAAAATGAGTTTCAGAACTTGGAAGTAGACAACCTTTCTGAAATGCTGCCGTGCCCTGGAATAGCTGGGGTATGTCCTGTCAGGCCTCTGCAGCATCTTCTGGCAACCAGTGTTGTCCTTAGAACAGAATGCAAGATACCATAGCTACTGGAATATTGTTAGTGGAACAATATGGGGACAATAGTCCTTAACTCAAGGCTTAAAAGTTAAATTAAAAAGTAACCAGAAGATAAAAGAAAGCCCAATGAAGCATGTGTAAATGACAGGCAGTCATGAGGTCTCTATAGGAAAGCCCTGCCTCTCAAATCAACTACTGAGTGGCATGACAAAATTTAAAAAACATTTTATGATAGGCTTTTAAAGTACACACATAGTTTTGGAGTGAAAGTTAAAATACTGTCCTAGGGTACAAATCAGGAAAAAGAGACATTGCTAAGACTAGAAACAAGGAATTATTTTTCATCACAGTGATGAGATTTAAAATGATTTGCTTTGAGTTTCATGCTAATTCCAGCGATGTTTCATGTATATATTAAAGTGTTTCCAAATATTTTTTTTGAGTCTTTATTAACTTTCCAGGGTAGACACAGATGTATACATGATAAATTTAGATTTATCAGTGTATACCAATGAATATGCTCAAAAAGGCATGATTTAAGATCCTGTAAATAGAATAAAGTCCTTGCAATAGTAGAAAATATACTACTTAAAGGAAAAAAAAAAAAAAAAAAAAAAAAAGAATGATGATCTAGCAGTCATATTAGCAAGATAATGCCTTTAATTGTAGGTAGTGTAATTGTTGTGGGTAATTGGGCTACTCTCTGGCCTAGGTGTTGTAGAGATGTACATAAGATATCCCTTTTATCCAAGAAAAAATAATTTACAGGTAGTTTGCCCTTTCTACAAACACGGTCTTGTTATTTTAAAAGTCAAACATGTGGGCTGTGCCCTTTCTTAGCTACCAGACTCACCTATTCTTTTTTCAGCCCTCACCTTCCTCACTTCTGATTGTGCTCTGTTGCTGCATTGTCTTGCTGTTCTGTTGTCTAAATCCGGGTGGAATAGAGCAGCTGTTGAAGTGTACAGTTGAGCACTGCCTAGCAGAGTGTTTCTTGCTCTGATTGCATGTCGCCAGATCAGGCCTCCTCTTCCAAGTCAGAAGGTGAAGTGTTGAATTAAAAGGAGTGCACCAGTTGGCACGGTGCTTCCACCCTGCCTCCTATCTACAGGGGAAGCTGAACACTGAGGAAAAGGGAGGTAGCGGGAGGCAAAATAAAAGTTGGAGAATCCATCTTTATTTAATAGCTGATACTCTCAAGTTTCTTTCAAGTGGTTGGCAGGTCTGAATAGAAGAGGCCTGCAGAAGTACAGGCTCAGTGTATTAGGAGTTGGAACATATGGGTAGAGAGCACCTTTTATACAGCACAGAGAACACTGCAGTACCTCAAATCCCTGCAGGATGGCAGTTGGCAAAGAACAAATTCTTAGTTTTCCTGTTCATGTATTCAGTCAACAAGTAATGCTTTGGTTCCTTGTATTTGTTTTCTGTCCCTAAGGTTCTTATGCAATGGAGATTACATTTATTTTATTTTTTTTCTGTGAACTGCAGAGCTTTGCTTTGCATATGGCCTCACACATGGAGCTCTGCTCTCAGAGCGGTGTTCAGGACACAGCAGAACAGAGCACATGAGCAGAGTTCCTGGGCTCTACTCTCCTTTTCATTTGCATCTGTCCTCTGATTTAAGTACCATAATATTATATTTCACTTTAGTAACAGGAAAAATTAGTCCCTTTTCGATAAATAACGTGTTGTTCATCTACTGTACATTATTTTCATTAGCTGGGTGACCCTTGCCAGTGATAAACATCAACATATGCAACAGTATATGTTTGCTTGGTTGAACACAGCTAGGTTTCAGTCAGCACTGCTGTTCATTCTTGCAAAATGAGCACAGAAGTATATAAATACAATATACTTTCTGATATTTGTACGCGCAAAGAAAAGCTTTTCTGTACTTAGAGCATTTATTTTACAACTTTATAATTATTAGGAAAAAATAGTAATTACACTCCTGTTTCCTTGGCCATGAGGAAACACTCCCAGTTAAAAGGAGTGCTTTGGAGCATAACAGATGTTTTATCTCTTGGCCTCTGACTTCAAAGGAAAACAGTTATCTGGGAGGCGGAAGAAAAAAAAGGCAGTAATCAATTGTGCTGTCATATTTTCTGAGCATGGCAATTGCTGACTCAGCTGCTTAATCCAGAGTGGTTGAGATTACCTGTTTGGGCAGGCTTGAAATCTTTCAAGTAATGGCAGGATCCTTGGAATTAAATTCTAAAATTAATTATGTATAGTTTTTTAAAGGTAGGGGTTTTTCTTTGTTTTTCATAAACTCCCTAGTACTGTGTATGACTTCTTAGAAGTACAGGTTTTATGCCTCTCTCGTTGAACTTCAGAATACTAGCTTATCATACTAAAAGCTGTTTCTTTTCAGCAGAGACTTTAATTAAACTGGTCATAACAGTTAGATCAAAAATCGTAAATGTTGATATAAAACATAGCTGAGGGTTTGTTTTGTTTTTTCCCTCTCTTTATTTAAAGTTTAAGCATCATATCACCTCTTTCCTACCCCAGAAATATACAACAGCTTTTTATCCTTTCACTTACTGTAATTTATCTTTTCCTAGGATATTTCTTCAAGAGCAACATGGATATTATGGTGTTTCAATGCTTATACTAAGAAAGAATACAATTCTTAGTATATCAGCCAGTCTGTAATCTGTGGTCAAACACCCTTGTGAAATAAGACTAAGACTAAGAATAGCAAGGGTGTAGTCTTGATCTCCAGCAGCCCTTTATGGTATTTTTTTCATGGCAGATACAGGTTATTCGTTCCTAAATACTTAGTTAAAAGAAAGTCTATTACATTCATATTTTTCCCCTAAACAAAAACAATGTTAATGTTGTTTACTCAATTCTGTATTTCTTTAAAGTGACCAGCAAGAATATACCATTAACAAACAATATCTACAGAGCCATTCATTCAATTGAAACAGTTAAAACGTAGCAACAAAAAATATTAATTTCAAGCTCCATTGGTAACCAGGAAAATAGCATTTGCTAAATTATACAGAAGAAATGGTATGGAAATATTTCCCTCCAATTCTTTTTAAGATATTAACAACAACAACAAAATAATACTAAGATGATGTGTTGAGCTATTCAAAAATATTCTGGAAAAACACACATGTTGATATTTAGTTTTCGTGTGACAACATCACCCCAGAGCTGCAAATGCTTCCTCTCACACTGAGTTTGGACATGAATTTAGACAGAAGCAGGATTCCCTACTTTCACATAGTCACCTGCTCAGTTTGTCAGCCCTTCCAGAGAAGGTTGAAGAACGTACCCAGTTGAGGAGCACACAATACAAGGGGAGAAGTCTGTCTTCGTCTCTTGCTTTTCTCCTCTCCCCCTTTTCCCTCTGTTTTCCTTCTCCTTGTTTATCTAAGTCTTTGTGGTACCTTCATACATCATCCACTTTCAGCCTTTGGGAATGTAGCAAAAGAACCAGGTAAGCCTAAACCCGAGTAATTACTCTGTGGCTGCCTCTTCTTCAGCACGTTCACCCTTCTGCATGAGCAATAGCAGATGGAGATACCATAGTGCTGCAAGAGTGCAGCTGCAGTTCAGTCTCCTGGGAAAACTCCATGGGTTTGCTACAGGTCAGCAGTTGCTGGTCTAGAAAGCAAGGAGATGGAGGCTGGGGCCCCCTTTTCTGGAATTTGGGGTGCACTCATTTTCTGGAGGGAAGAAGAGCTGTAGGGTTGGAGTGTAATTCAGGTTGGAGCAAGGAGTTATGTCATTGTGCATGCATGCAAAGGGGGGCAGTTGGAAGGCAGAGCATGTGTGAACACTGTGCTACTGGAGGAATACCTTTAAGAGCGGGGTCACCTGAACGAATAGAGAATTGCAGAATTTAAGTAATGAATAGGTATTAATCCTTGGGAAAAGTACGACTGCCAGCACACAGGAAAGGAAGGAGAAGAATTCTGTGTTTGCATAGTGAACAATGAATTCTCAAACATTTTGAGACTCTATTTTCATTTAAATGTATAGCTAGATGTCTAATTTCTGAAGGGGAGTTTAGAAACCATTCTTTGCATCTGATTTAGACTGCGTCCTGCTTCAGTGCTCTGTATGAGGGAGCAGCTGGAAAGCACTGGCTGTGTAGCTTTAGGAAGAGCTCCACTTTCGTAGGTGACTTCCGTGGGCCTGTTAGGCAAGCACTTTCCCTCTTGCATTACCATGTGGGATTAGTGCACCCAACCCAGTCCCAGCCCCTGCTCATTTCTTCTGAGCTCTTGTTTGAAGATTGCTGAATGTGGTAGGTGTGCTGTCAAGATTACTTCTGTGTCTATAAAGAGGTGCAGTGGAGAAATTATCTATATATTATGGTTTGAAGAATAGCAGTACTTTTTCATGACTTACTATTTAATATGGAGACAGTAACATATTTTGGGGGAAGAGTAGGTTGTGTCAAAATCTGATCAATGTAAGCATTGGCCATCATTTCAGGTCACCATAAAATTGAAATGTTAATCATGCAAGTTGTTAACATTGCTGGTGGGATGTGTTCTGTGCATTTGGTATTGCAACTTAATGATGTGTCTATATGGATTTTTAAACAATTAGTCTCAGTCCAGCTGTGCTCTTTGGGTATGTGTGCACAACAGAGGCTTTAGTTTATGGTAGCAATGTGATGCAGACTATCTCAGGACTCCTGGCATATGCTACAGAGTTGCTACTGAGTAAATTCAGTCTGTTCATCTTGACTGTATACTTGACTGGGCCAGCTAGATTAAGCTAGTGTAAATACATCAGGAAGTATTATGCTTAGTTCTTAATGCATTTTGGTAGATAGGTCCTATAATTGCAGCTGGTATATGATAGATTCTTTTGTTTGTTTGTGCTGTGCTTTATTCTTTTTATATTTGAATTCCAGGCAGGAGGCAGTACACGTCTTTGGAATTAAATTTGAAAAGCACTACTAACAGATGTTGATAATTGTACAGTGCTTTTCACACTGACAGAGAAAAGGGTGAACACAGCTGGTTAAAATGTATTTATTGAAAATAAAATGCTGTGAAAAGTTCTGCTTATTTTAATATAGTGATTAGGCTGAAACAATGTTCAAGCATTTGAACAACAGAAAAAAAATTGAAAGATTTGGTGTCAATTGTAAAATAATGTTTTAGAGTTCAGAAATAATCTAAATTGACTGCAAATCACACAGTGCTTTATTTTTTGAAATCACACAGTGCTTTATTTTTGGAACCTCACTGCTTTTCTTTTATCTTTCCTAACTTTTTCACCCCTCTATTTCCATTTAGATGGTTATTTCCCAAACTATTTGGAGCACAGATAAGACTTTAATAATTCTTTCAAAAGTATATACCTTTATACCTGATATGAAATTAAATGCTCTTTCAGTATCAGTATTCACATTTGAATGGATCTTGGTGGCACATCTCAGCCATCTTTATCCTTCAGAAATTAGTTTTGTGTTTGCTGTTTTTTCTTCCCTTTCAGTGTTATTTCAGCTTTGAACCCATTAATATATGTATTGAACACCTGTCCTGTTTCAGATCCCTGAGGTACCCAGCTCTGAACTTCTCTCCACTTGGAGAAGGAGTCATTAATTACCACTCTTTGTTTGCTAACACTTAGCTAATTTTTAATCCACAACTAGAATTTACCTCCTACCCTATGGTTATTTATTTTCCTTAATAGTTTCTTGTCAAGGATCTTCCTTGGTTTGACAAAAGCATGTGATAAGTTATATCTACCAAATCTTCCCCCATTCTCCCTGTTTCATTAACACTGTCTGACAATTCAAGTAAGACAGAGGCAGCGTTTTCCATCCAGGGAGGTTCAACTTTATCAGTGTGTGTTAGAGAAGTGCTTCATTGTTTTGTTCTTAGTCATGTGCTGTCAGCTACAATAGAGGCATTTTGCCCACAGTGTCTTTAGCTTTTTTTTTTTTTTTTAATTAAATATTATATTCTGTTTTGTTTGTTTGTCTTTATATATATGTATATATACACTAATATTGGTGACAGCATCTCACCTTTTAACTTAGAGGCATTCTTCAGCAGTCATGGTTCATTACTTTTTTACAGTAGGGCAGTGAAGTTGAAATCACAACTAATTTTCCTAATTTTTCTTGAAAAGACATTTTAAGTATTGCTTTTCAAAATGTTTCAATTATTAAAAGTGAAAATTAAGGTAAAGTCATTTCTCTTCTCTGCGGTCAAGACGTGCTGTCTGATTAGCCGCAGGGCGTTATGCAGAGGCCACAAGCCCTCCTCCTGCCCGTGGGTCTGTCACCATGTAGGCAGGGTTGCTGTAGGCAGAGGAGGGCCGGAAGTTGGGCTTTATCACAGTGGGAAGGGCAGGGGACATGGAGCCCGGCTGCTTTGCTGCTCTTCTCAGGCCTACCGGCCACTTCCTTCCACATGGTAGCTGCATGGGCCTCTGCCCATTTGGTCTTTGTTTCCCCATGAAACTTCAACTTACGCAGTAACCTTTTCACACTGACCACCAAATTTCCTGATGCAGTGTGTATTAGCTTCATGCTGTCTTCTGTTCTAGACTTTGAAGTAGTACTTCCACACGCCTTCGAACAGAGAATTCAAACTATGTCATTTTACATGTAGTGGGGTGTGAAGTCACACTCACATATTTCTCCCTTCTTTCTTGGGTCAGTCAGACTTGTTCAGAGTTTGTGAAGTGCTTCAGAGTTTTGAAGTACTAGGACATTGCAGAAATTCAGTTCAATTTACAATTACTAATAAATTAGTCAAAAATAGGAAGAGAGTTATGATGTTCTGGTATCTTACTGAAGTTATGGGAGAAACACTGACAGAAAAAAAGATCTTAAAAGCTACTTTCCTCTGTAACCCTCATTGTATGGTTTTGTTGTGAAACGTTCAATCACAGATAAAATTAAAAGCCCATATTTCTAGGTGAGTAACTTAAATTATTGAACAGTCTTTGAACTGTCTCTCTTGTGCCAGCAGTTTCCAAACTGAATTTAGGAGACTCCATAGTTGGCTACAGGCTTTATCTTCATTTTTCACCTCCCTTCCATCTGGAGAACACTTTCTAATTACTTCTTGTTTCCCAGATCACTCCTGGCCTTTGCTCACATGCTGGGTGGAGATTACACTCTCCTATTAGCCCTTTTAAGGTCCGAAGAATGCCAGCCATGCCATGTGTGAGCAATCCACAGGCACTATTAGCACTGCTCGAGTAGCTCTTGATAACGCTCCCTTTGAAGTCAATTAAAGACGTCAGGGGGTGGGCTGGGCTGCTGCTGTCTACTAACACCTCTCATTAGGGGGTGGAGGATGGGGGGGCGCTCAAACAGGTGATTTTTAGTATTTTAAATAAGAAATGGCAAAAGTACCCAGAGTTGCAATCCCCTTTGTTTGTCCTTGCTTTCCCTTCTT
This sequence comes from Netta rufina, assembly GCF_964035555.1. Lineage (NCBI taxonomy): Eukaryota > Metazoa > Chordata > Aves > Anseriformes > Anatidae > Netta > Netta rufina. The sequence goes on from NC_140123.1 coordinate 105,467,389, forward strand.
CTCAAACAAATCTGACGTTTTAAAAAGTCTGAATGAAGGAATAACTCAAAGTCCCAGCAAAGCAAATCTAGACAGATTGTAAAGACAATAGAAATCAGGTTAGTGTTTCATTTGTGAAAGAAAGTCTTCGGCAGTCATTTTTCAGTGCATAGTCTGGATGTGGACAGCCCCTTTCATCATCATTTGAATCGAGCTGAGGACACTCGCTTTTATAGAAGTGTTTAGTACTGTGCAGCTTCGGAAACTTGAGATGTTGTAAATATTAATGTATGTAAAGTTATTTAAAGAGTTAAGAGGAAGTTGTTGTATTTGTCCTTGTGTTTATATATAAGCTTCTAAAGGTTCTGAAGCAGTATATTGCTAGAGAGCGGACCAGTGAAGCTGGTGCATGGCCTCTTGAGTTTGCATGTATTCAGCAGTGATGTTAAATACTACTGGCGGTTAACTCCTAATAAATAATAAGCAGTAATTTTGTTACAAGTTTAAAAATAATCCAAAGTGGTTAGTTTAAATTTGACAGGCCCTTTCAGTTCATATCAGCACATCCTCCTATTCTATCCCATTGGTGATCATTTCTATTCTCACTGTGGCTTCTCTCCCCACAACAGCAGGGGGATGCAGTGAACAAAATGATTCAGGCAGCAAGTATATATTTGCAAGCACTATGTCTGTATGTTTCTCTTTCTAAACTGCTGTATCAATGCTGACTTAAAATGGTATTGTTTTTGTCTGCTTTTGTTTGTTCATAGAATTAACCTAATAGAGTTTTTTTTTTTTTTTTTTTTTTTGAGGTGCACAGCCATGATTCTGCAAATCTTGCTCTAACATCAGTTGTGCTTACATATTTTTGCTAAACATCGTACTTAATAGACTAGTCATCCCTCCAATAAACAGCAATTGAAAACTGAGATGCTAGTACCTTTTCTTACTCTTTTTACAGCCTTTGTTGCTGGTGGTTCAATTTATGCAGTACTTATGTAGGCAAAAACTAGTCACTATAGTATGTAATTACTTCTCTTTTTCCTTAATGTGCCATCTATCTTCTATTGCGTATTTATAGTATCTCATTTAATTTTACTTGGTTGATGCAAGGAAATAAAATGGAGAGGGTTTTCAACATTAATACTTATTATACAAGTTATTTATTTCCAACCATCTCAAAGAGTGTTTGAGAGAAATGGCTTAACTTATCTGCTAGTGTGTGCAATAAAGATAAAATGAGAGATTGTTTACTTGGCTAAAAAAGACACATTATTTGTTTTCTTTTGAAATAGCTGAGTATGTGACATGCAAATGATTGTAGTAACAGCAATGTACATCTCCAGCAGAAGGGTTTGGATTTGTTCAAGGAGTATCAAAAGCAAATTTAAAAACAAACAAAAACCTGACTTACTGTTTTAAATAACATTTATCAGCCTACACACTGCTGTATCACTGAGTAACTGTCCTGGAATTTATTTTTTTTTTTAAATAAATTATGTTATGAGGTGCATTACTGAGTTGTCGCTTGGACCACTGTGGGAGGAACTATATGAAGTAAATAGAGGAGATTGTAAAAATCTTTGAAACTGATTTATTCGAATAATAAAAAACATAAGCACAAGAATTCTGATATTCTGATTTAGTCCCCATTTACATCTGGGAACTGAGATCAGTTAACTGTCTGGAAGCCCCCCCACACACACACACACACCTCCCAAGAAATGTATGTTAAGCTTGATAACTTTATTTCATTTTGTACCAGCCTGGTACCACGGGAATGCTGTTTTATTACGTACAAGTGTATGTAATGTGTTTTTTCACTTGTTCAATAGAAACAATGATTGTTGATTCACTCAACAGCTGCTGAAAATGTTAAATTCAGTTTTTGTTTGACTTTTTTCTTTAGATTGTTTTTGGTTTAGTCTATTGTTCTCTTCTCATGGTGTAGAGCGCAGCACTTTTTTCTGTTGTTCCATTTACACTGACATGTCTAACCTGCTGCATCCACTTTTAAGTTTAATTGTCTCTGCCTTGCTTCAAACAGCAAGTTTGAAAAATCCATGTTGGATGTGTTGTGGTATATGTATGTTATATATATATGTATATATATATGTATATTGTAGAAGTAGAAATAATAATATTTGTAGCCATAGAAAACAACAGTAACTTATACTAAATTCACACTTCATGGAATCTTAAATGGTATCACGTTAGACAGATCCTTGAATAAACTCAAGGCTTCAGAGCTTTATTTTTCCCATCTAAAAGTCCAAGCTGCATATCCTGGCAATGTATTGCAGTTTTTCTAATAACCCTTCTTCTGCAGTTAAAGTCAGCATGTCTCAGTTAGCAAAATGTTTTCCTTAGCAGATGTCATACAGCAAGTAGTGGACACTAAATATGCCTAGTGCTGAGGTTACTGAGGAGATGTAGCTTCTATCTCTAGCATTGGATTGTTTTGTTAATATATGTTTATTTGCTACTGTAAGGAGTTACATTGAAAACAAGCCTGGACCTCTACATTTCACAGAGTATTTCTGATAACCATCAGAGCAATTTTTTCTGATAGAAATTGTTGAAATAAGAGTCATTGGGCTTGCATGTTAAATATAAATCTATTAATCACATATCTAACCATAATAACATCCACTGTTATAGTGCAGACACTTCCTGCTCCTGTGTGCATATATTTGGCCAGCAGTGCATTACTGGTTCCCCCAACCTCATGCTAGCAGTGAAGAGCAAGATGGCACATGGTTAGCAAGGCTGTGCAAGAAGAATCCTTTTGTCTTTGAGCTAGGACAGCCCCTGTCGAGAGGCAAAGCAAGAAAGAAGTGGTGATGCTACTGTATCAGAATTGCCCTGGCTTGAGGGCTTCTGCTTCTGAACATGGGCTAGGGCAAAGTCACAGTTACGCTAATATCCTTCTGAGTCATGTTTAGGTGCCAGCTGACCTCTGCTCTATCATGTGCAATGATCTCGTAACAATAAATGTTAAAAATTACCGTAAGGCTTTGCACTTGAGAGGCCCCTGTATTCTTGGTTCTGCCCTGTACTGAAAAATTATTGTATGGTTATTATATGACTTTGTTAGAAAGTCTGATTTGTAAAATAGATTGACAGCAATTTTAAGTTATTATTTTAAAACAGAATTTTACGTAGAGATTAAACTGATGTGTCTTTTAATATCAGTGCAGGTATCAGTGTTGCTCGATTTTGTAAGCTGTATTGACATGAGCACCTCTCCCAATTGAAAAACACAACAGGGAGTAAGCAATAACATAAAATTATTTTTAGAAAATGCATTTTTAATTACTGAGCTGCTTAATTATTGAGTACTACTGAAAATATCCTGTGAACCTCATCACTATGCAAATGTATTCAGTTTTGGAAACAATTAAATGGTAATAAAGCATTCTTTTTTCTTTTACAACATATTACCGTAATGAAGCTGTTACCTCTCAGTGTGCATTTTAATGAGTTTTAAGTAACATTTTAATGAGCTCAACATTACCATAAACCCAAGGATTAGACAAAATTGAATTTACTAGTGAAAGGGAAGGGTTCATTAAGAGTTAATTATATTGTTTTAGAAGAAATATAATACATTTTATGATGTTCCATCAACCAAGAATCCATCATGAGATCTATACTTATTAATAGGTGCAGCAATGACATTATTATATTGACATAAAAACATGGGCTTGCACACTCCTGCTCGGGTTTCCAATGAAAGCTTCTGTATTGAAATCCCTGGGTCAACTTTATTCTTATCCAGCTTGTTATTACATCTGAGGAGAAAAAATGCCAGGCTTTGTATTACTGGTTTGTAATTCCACCTACAATTTTTATAAACATCATGAACAGTGAAAGCAAAGTTTAATGGATTTACCATTGCCACTAGGATCTAAAGGCAGGTTATGAATAAATGTCTTGGATTTGTTATTAAAAATAAATATAAAAAAAAAAAAAAAAAGAAAAAAGAAAAGAAGAAGAAGGAAAAAAAAAGACCAGTAGAGAAATTTGAGTCTAAATTGCCAGCACTGTTGGCATGCCCACTCCAACAATAAGCTGTTGAATTTCTGCAGTCCAGGCTCCTGGAGGCCCAGAAGTGCCAGGTAAATTTGTACTCTGTGCATGCAGCAGCTCTTTGTCAGCTGCACCGTACATTCAGATGAATTTCATTAGCAAGCTCTGCACAATACGGAGTTAAACTCCTCATGCTCAGTAAGTTCAGTTACATATTAGATTTACTGCTTTGCATCTGCCAATGTTGGCATTTCTATTTAGCTGTTTGAAAAATAGTATGGAGGGTTGTGGCTTAGAGCCCTGAGATGTCTGGTTAGAAATTATCATAAAAAAAAAAAAATCTCTCTCTCTATATATATATATTAATTGCACTGAATTAGTATAGTGCTCTCTTGTTCATACAATAGCCCGGTGACCTGCTATTTAAAAAAATAAAAAAAGAGTTTTGCTGGTGTCACAGTCTTTTACTGGGAGTAGGAGGGGGAAGACTCTGGAGGGCTCGAAGCTTTCATGATTTTCAGAAAAATGGCATTGATCTCCAGTGTCCTGCTGGTGTGGGGGAGAGTTCTCACAAATTTCTGCTAAGTGTGGAGTTGTGATCAGCAATTAGACCTGTTGGAGTCCCATACACTCCTCTGTATGTGAGACCCAAAGGTGTGCCCTGAGAGTGGTAAAGAATTAGAAAATTGCTGAGTTTCAAAATACTGTGGTGAACCTGCAGACCTATGCTGGAAGAATGATTCCTCAAGACAGAAGTCAGGGTACTGGAGGCATTAGAAAAGAAGTCTAATTAGTACCTTGGATTGAATAGGTGCCCAAAAGGAAGTGCAAAGTGTAGCTATTAAGCAGATAATAAATTTTGGATATGACAAGAAGAAAGCAAAGAGCCACTGAATGCCTAATCATGAGCTACATTGTGCTCAGCCTCCAGTTGTTCACCAGTAGAAGCGCTTCCATCTCTCATGAGTTGTTTGCAGCTGGCCCGTCAGTTCCTAAGTAAGGAAGTCCCGATGAAGAGAATTAGATTGTTAAAATCAGACATGTTTGAGCTATCAGCTGGGCATTGTTTAGTGCCCCACATATTCCCCCCCAGAAGCTCACCTCTTTGTTTGAGTGTGGAAGCACAGCCATGCATGTGGAAGTCTTCAGAGAGAAATGAAAATGTTCCACACCCACATCTGGAACTGTTCAGAAATGGAGGAGCAGAGCTACAGAGGTCCTCCTCTAGGGACAGTTTAATTCAATTTGCCTTAATTGAAGCTGCACAAGCAAACTAGAGAATGTTTCCAGTTCTCCTGGTCTCAGAGAAATCCCACAGCATGCACTGGTTATAAGAGCTATTGTGTTTTATGTATTCCTTGTTCTAAATATAGGGAAATATAATGCATGGTTTAACAATACATTTTCCTTGGTGGAAAATCTGGTTTAAGTAGTTCTATTCTCTCCTGGCCACTCATTTCCTCTGCGTGTAATAGCTTGTCATTCTCTCAATTGCTTATGGATCTGGGCTGTGAACTGAGTCAGTGGAGTGATCTGGGTTAAAAATCCCCCAAACAGGAGAATTTCTCTGTTGTTTTCTGTTTTGTTTTGTTTTCTCTAATTGGCATGGAAGAAAACATTTGTGCTACTTGGCCTAAAATCTATCCCAGGTGAATACTGTGGCAGGCTAAAAATTCCCTTCATCCAATCCTGTCTAGTCTAATAATCTAATCTGCCTATTTCAATATTATACTTTGTCTATCATATGGTGCTTGAACACTATCTTGTCAGTGTAGCCTCTTGTTTTCTAATCCAATTGAGAAATGACAGTAGCTATACGAATGTACACAAATTAAATCTTTTGTGGGAGTTACAGACACAGGTACCTTGTGTCTAGTTAAACTCAGTGCTAAGAAGGAATAAAATGGATGACTTCAGTGGGCTGGGAGGTTCACATTTAAAGCAATACCTCTTGGAATATTTAGTTATTCAATGTGCCAGTGCTGGAATAGACTCTTCATTGCACTAGTTGTTTATGTATAAAAGCCTAAGTGAGGGGAAAGATTGTAAAAAAGATTTTATGTTTTAACTGTGGGATTAAAGGTTGGACTAGGTTATTTCAGAGGCTTTTTTCAACCTAAATGATTCTATGATTCTATTAGCAGAGGTGTTTCCAACTCCAAGACCCTAGGGAAATGTGAGCCCTTCATCAGAAGGGCTCCAGCTGCTGAGTGGCACACCCATTTCAGGCTGCTTTAGAGATGCTTCCCAGGTTGTTTCTCCTCTATAGTCTGGGATAACCAGACTAGGAAGAGTTGTGCTGTTTGCTAGTTTTCTCATAATTTAAAGCCCTCAGCAGTTACATAGTTACCTTGATTTTCTCTTGTATTGAAGTGCCAGAGGACTATTGAGCACCGAGTTTAGAAGGATGGGTGACACAGAGGATTTATTTTGTTGTTCTTGTTTTATTGTACTGTTAGTTTTTCTATTATGCAAAACTTGTTGTGCATGAAACAGCACTTTGGGAAAGTGGTATTAGGAAAAAAAAGATTGTTTCACCTCTACTGCAAGTCAAAATATTACGCTACTACGTTTTCAATAGTGTGTCTGGTAGCTGGTGTAACTGCTCAGCTGAAGGTCATTTTGATTCTCAGGTACAGAACAGAGAAACTGGAGGGTGGAGCTGGACACCCAGGCTCCGGTCTCCCGGTCTCCCTCTGGGTGCTTAAACTTCGCTTTCAAAATCATTGCTTTAGGCTACTACAGTTGGTCTTTGCTTCTGCTTCTTTATTTTTTTTTTCCCTCTTGGCACAGTGTTGTGAATAATAATGAGGGCAATGTGAACTCTCATATACTTTTCTCTTTTGAAAGTAAATGGGACAGTTATATTTCATACTGCAAGAAAGTAATTCCTTACACTATTTGAGCAGCTCAAAATTGCATAAGATTTCCTGCAAATTATGTTATTATCTTCTTTGTTTTGCATAAAATCACAAATTTGGGCATCCTGTCCGTGGTTAGACAGTATAAAACTACCGTTTTATCTAGTTGTTTGTGGGTCATTTCCTAGTTGGCAGTATACCGACAGAACTCAAATGACTCTCTCCTAGGAGTGTTTAATATGGTGTCTACATAACATATTCCTTTGGTTCTTTAGAGCTCTGCAAACTGAAATGCATGAAGCAGAATGATAAGTAAAACATGATTTTGTATTATTCAAGATAATCCAGAGAAATTGTCATCTAACATTTTGTGGACGTTTTTTAAACCTGGAAGGAGCCTTTTATGAAGAAAATTTCATCATGGAAAGAAAGGAAAAAAAAAAAAAAAAAGCAACAACCAAACACTTAAACACAGGAGCACAGGAGGATAGGAGTTTTAATGAACAACACCTTTGGAACACACATCCTTGCTTTTTGAATTTAATGTAGAACATTACAATAATATAAAATTAGAATAATATGTAATCGTAAGTATTAGAGGAGTTTGAGGATTGGGGTTTTGCTATAAATTCTTGGAGAGAGGATTGCCTAAATTGACTACAGCCGTGCATGCACATACTGGCAGCTCATCCTCTTCTGCTGTCCCACTCCCTTCATCGACACTTTTTTCTTCGCTTGGGCCTTCTGTTCCTTACCCTCAAATGACAGGGCCTGTCTCAGTGACATCAATGCAGACATGCTTTATGCAGTTTCCAGTCTCTATTTGCTGGGTCAGGCTCTGAAAAAGTGAGAACAGCCAAGCCCTCCAGAAGGTTAGCAATTAGAAAGTCACCCTGGGCTCAGGCCCTGCAGGAAATATCACCGCAGAGCCTGTCTTCAGTGACTTGCCCGTGTACAGGACAGAGGGCATGAGGCCAGCCAGGACTATACAGCAGGCCTGGTGAAACGGCATCTGGCAAGCACCCTAACATGGCCTGTTGGCACCAGGACAGTTTGCAGGATGAGAAGTGAGGCAGTCCAGAAGCAGCAGGAGGCTCCCACCCATTCTGTGTACCAGCTGCAGGTGCATCTCCTGCTCCATATTTGATGAAGTGTGGCTGTGCAGCCCCTTGCAAAGCTTATCGAGCTTATGTTATGAAAGGCTGTTGAGAAATACACATTGTATGTCTGCTTAGATATCTTGTTTTCAGTCCTGACTTCTGAGGAGAACAACATGAAATCTCTGAAAAAAAAAAAAAAAAAAATCATAATCCTGCTCAGAAAAACTGAATAGATGACTTCTAGTGTATAATTACCAGATGTAGCTTGATAGAGACCAGGGTTAGATGAAGAGGATGGGGGATGGAAGGAAGAGAGTTCCTATGTTAGAGGGCAAGAGACTGTTTTGTTTGATGATTTGCCTAATGTGGCTGAAGTATATAAGTAATGTGGCAGTGACCCCCTGCCAAGATGGGAAAGCGTCCCAGCTGCTGTTGTATGTGTTGTGCGTGTGTACACTGGAAATTTATTAGAGGCTATTCACACTTCAGCGCAGCTCAGAGATTGCAGACTGTATTATATTGGTTAAATGAAGCATGTAACATTTTATATTTCTTGTACAAGAAATATTCATTCATTTGAACTTGGTTTTGTTATTCTCATCCTTTTTTATTCTTTTGTTTTACTGAAGGTACATGTACATTTTAGGTGTGTTGACTGGGCTTGAACTGGAAGCCCAGAGGACTGAAGTAGCATAAGTGGTTGCAGGAGAACAAACTTGAGTCTGGAAACAGAAAAACACAACTGCTCAATGCTGTGGCAAACTAGGTAGCATTCATTAGGTTGAACATAGTGCTGCATGTACCTGGCAATTCTACTGTTGTGCTCACAACAGTAAAACTGCATGCTGTGATATAGTGGTTTGTGCACTTACTAATTAAATCTCTGTTTTCTGGGGAATCTCTGTGGTGTACTCTGTATATACGATGCAGCTTGTGCATGCTCTTCTGAGGTAATTAGTCAAAAGTTCATGCCTGATATTCATTCACGTATCTTTGACATTCAGTAACTTTCAGGTTTTTTGGATGCCATCGCTTTTGAAATATATATATATATATATATATATACACATACACACATATAGATACATATATACATATACTTGCTTATGAGAATGTAAGAATGGCTGTAGTACAAGAGAGCAAAGGTCTATCCAGACCAGTATTCTTTTTTGTGACAGTAGCCTAAAAGGTATTAGTGAGGATTGCCTCTTCTACCAAACACGGTCTTCCCTGCTGCATTGCTTGGAGAGAAGCATAGCTGATGCAAAGAGTCTTCTAGTGGTTTTGGGGAAACTAGTCCCATATTCTTGCTGCAAAGGAGACATGCTGGCGTACAAGCAGCAGTGAAAGATGCAGTGGTTTTTGAAGCTGTACTCAGTTCCACACCTGATATTCACATTTGTTGGGAAAAAATAAATTACTTGCCCATAATCTTATGAAAATGTAGCCCATTAAATGTAAAGAGCATGTAAAAGCAAATGTCAGACTTGAGTTTGAAGGATTGTTAAATGACTGTTGTAGTAAACTGATAAATGTCTGATCCTTGTTAAATCTTAAGGCTTACAACAGACAATGGATATTTTTCAAAGTTTGCTGTCTGCAATTGTGATACCAGTTCTTCTGTAAAGTCTCTAAAATTTTTAGCAAGTAATAGGGTTTTTAGTGTCTGAAATATAACTCTTGGTAACGTGACCCTTGTTAGCATTAGCAGTCAGGGCAGTGCATTCATCCAGAGTGATTATGCTTTAAAATAAGAAAAAAAAAAGAAAACTGCTTTGTATCCTAGAGAAAAATTTTCAACATATTGCTTTGTATAGCTTTAGATTTCTGAAATTATTTAAATGTGTTCTTTGTGATATTTGCATTCATAAAGAATTCTTGTTTTATGCTTCCCTTTGCCTTTCTTGACTGTCAAAACACAGTGATGCTTTTAAAGATTTATAGCAGATGGGTAATGAGTTTGCTGACTGTTAGCTGTAGCCTTCAGAATTTGTTGGTGGAAGGAGGCGGGAATTTAAAAAACAAAAGTTTATTGGTACCTCAGTGCAATGAAGACAGGTGATAGAACTCTGTTTTCAATCAAGAAACTTAAACATAAATATGTTATGTTCTGAGTTAGAAAAATCTCCACTCTTCTTGCCATCTAGTAGTCAAATAAAATCTTTCAGAAAAATTATGGAGATGTCAGATTGTATTCAAGTGAGTACAATGAATCACAATGACATGATATAGTTTTTCAGTGAGTGTGTATTCAAGCTGTATTGCATACACTTAATTCGGCACAATAGCAGCCTCTAAAAAATCAGAAGCAAATCATAACTAATGTTTGCAATAACTAATACTGTTTAGCATTAGTTTGCAATAGCTAATATACCTGTGTAGTTGTGTAAAAAGGGAAAATAGGTCAGCAGTTAACTGGGTTAACTGTTGGAGAAAGATGACAATCTGACTCTTGCAATGTGTGCTGAAATGAGACAGGAAAAAGCCTATCTTCTTTCCTAACCTTTGTGCAGTCAGCTAGTTGGGGTACATCTCAGACAGAAGTTTAGAGAAAAAGTATGAAAATCTCCCAATAACTCCATTTGAAATCTGTCTACTTCACAGAATCATTTAGGTTGTAAGAGACCTCCAAGATCATCTAGTCTAACCTCTGACCTAACACTAACATGTCCTCCACTAAACCATACCATTAAGCCCTACATCTAAACGTCTTTTAAAGACCTCCAGGGATGGTGACTCAACCACTTCCCTGGGCAGCCCATTTGAATGCCTGACAACCCTTTTGGTAAAGAAGTTTTTCCTAATATCCAAACTAAAACTCCCATGGTGCAACTTAAGCCCATTCCCCCTTGTCCTGTCGCCAAGCACGTGGGAGAACAGACCAACCCCCACCTCTCTACAGCCTCCTTTAAGGTACCTATAGAGAGTGATAAGGTCGCCCCTGAGCCTCCTTTTCTCCAAGCTAAACAATCCCAGTTCCCTCAGCCGCTCCTCATCAGACTTGTTCTCCAGACCCCTCACCAGCTTTGTTGCCCTTCTCTGGACTCTCTCAAGCACCTTCATGTCCTTCTTGGGCGAAGGGCCCAAAACTGAACACAGTACTTGAGGTGCGGCCTCACCAGAGCTGAGTACAGGGGGACAATTGCTTCCCTAGACCTGCTGGCCACACTGCTTCTTATGCAAGCCAGGATGCTGTTGGCCTTCTTGGCCACTTGAGCACACTGCTGCCTCATATTCAGCCAATGCTCCCAGGTCCTTCTCTGCCAGGCAGCTTTCCAACCACTAATCTCCCAGCCTGTAGCTCTGCTTGGGGTTGTTGCGCCCCAGGTGCAGGACCCAGCACTTGGCCTTGTTGAACTTCATGCAGTTGACCTCAGCCCATCAGTGCAGCCTACCCAGATTCTCCTGCAGAGCCTTCCTACCCTCGAGCAGATCAACACATGCACCTAACCTGGTGTCATCTGCAAACTTACTGAGGGTGCACTTGATCCCCTTATCCAGATCACCAATAAAGATATTGAAGAGAATAGTGGACGCCACTAGTGACCGGTCTCCAACTGGATATAACTTCATTCACTATACCTATTTAATAGTGGTTGTTCATGCACCTGACTTCTAACACTATGATTATCAGCTTCTCTGTTAACTTTGTTTAATAAATTCTCTGTTCAGAAGCAAGGGTCTCTCACTTTACGTTTAGATGTTAATGCTCATCAAAGGTCCAAATTCTATAAACAATTGTATCTGCATATAGGAGCTGTTAAAATCTTTAGAGGACATATAAGAACAGAGTGTTTTTCCCACATCATTGTTCTGCTTTTTGCTGAGGCCTGAAAATAAAGAGCAAGTTCCCTATAACTGTAAGTAGTAAGTAGGTTATTAAGTTCAGAAGCACATGGAATATTGAGTGAGAAAAATGGATGAAGCCAAAGAAAAGTGCTGAATCTGAAAGGAAGAGCATTTTCTGTTTCTTTATGCAGATATCTCCCTACTACTCTCTTCCTCACTTTGATTTCCCGGGGCCCTACTAATTGGACATTGTTGAAGCAGCTGGACCCTTTGAAAATACTCTAACACCTCTGAAAATTAAGCTTTCGGGTTTTGGACTTCCTTGTAAACAGTGAAGTCTGAACATTTTGAGTTATAGTAAATTAGCTATCATTCATGTTTCCTAGGCAATATCTGTATCAGGAGAGAGGAAAAAGTAGACACAAGAAGGAAAAAGAAAAAGTGTAGTTCTTCATATTTTTTTTTACAAAAATTTCCATGATTGTTTGGCAGCTCCTCCAGGGCTGTGCATATGCAGAGGGAGCTCAAGACTCCCTTGGAGTCCTGCCTAGGACTGTTGCCTAATTGTGAATTTGTTTATAATTTCCCATACAAAATGTGACAGAGGTTTAAACAAAAGGTAGGGCAGCAGCATCCTCTAAGTGTATTATTCGTTTTAACAAGGAAGTCTGTCTGTGACCCCTTGTTCTTGTCACTCCATTCCAGCAGGCAGTGCCAGCTTGCTCTGAGGCCATTTCTGTAGGTGATAAATACTACCCAAGCTCTGAAATACCCCCCCCTACACCATACATTATTTCAAGTATTTTAATCCCTTAATCTATACACACATACACTGTGTGACATCTAAGCAGTTATCTGACATAATAATTCATGTTGACTGTGCATATCAGTATGTGTCGTAGGAGAAAAGTGCCAAGCAGTGGTGGAGAGACAAGGATTTAGGAAAATACCTGGGGGGTTGCAATGTCTTGGGATCAGGGGAGACCTACTTGTGTGTGGCATATAACCAACCTACCACCAGTATGGTCGTGTAAATTCCTTATGTGAGAGTCATAATATCCTCAGATAAGCACCAAATGGAACAGAAGGGACAAGATGAAGTACCAGGACCCAAGTTACAGAAGCACATTAATATTTATTCGGTATCTCTTTATACCCTCTAGTCAACATGACAGATGTAGCTGTGTTTTAAGACATTATCATTCACTGAAAAAGGGGAAAAGGAGGTTTTCCCTCCCTCCCCTCCCCAATAATGTCAGATGTTCGCTGTGTACATCGGAGGAAGGAAGAGGAGAGCTGAGCGCTGGTGGGAGAAGAAGGCAATTATTCCAGAGCCTCCTAGTGGGCACATGCTTCTTCCTTCCAGCTTCACTGATTTGGCCATGGGCCGGGGGCTCATGGGACATGGACCAGATTGAAAAAGTGGAAACAGACAGATGGTTATCTGTAGTCATCATGTAAATGTAAATCCTATAAACATGTTTTCTTTCTAAGGGCCTGGAAGCTGTTGTAGTGGAAAGCAGGATTAAGGTATGGATATCTAGCCTAGAATAATTTTGACCCCTCCACCTTTCATCCCACTCCATAAACATTGTTGTTTTATCTCTGGCTCCTTTAAACAAATTTCTGGAGCCTCAAGCAAGGAAATTAATTCAGTTTCTATATAATTCCCTGAGTTTACGAGCATTGGTTTGACCAAGGCCTGGATTTGGGCCTAAGCTGGCAGGTGTTGGTGAGCAGTTGCCGTGGTAGCGGGGACTTCTTTTTGTCTTTTTTTCCTGACTCTGGCAGGTGCCTGGTGTGGAAGCGTTTATCTTGCCGCTGCTGTTGTTAGATGTTGTTTTCATTATTGCTATCGTGGATACCTGTAAGTGGCCATGCAGGGCTTTGCATCCCTTAAACACCGATGTGACAGTTTGCAGACATCTATCTTGTTTGAGCAGCATCAACCTGTTAGAACTACAAAGAGACTGATCAAACTTTAATTAACTTTTGTCCACAGCACTATCGTGTGCTGTACGTGCAATCTAGCTGTCCTTTCTACCCTCTAGCCCTACACTGCCCTCCCAAGCAGTGAGGCCCCAGGCTCCTGGAGCTCATACAGTATCGAGGCCATGCATGGCCAAGTGCAAGGGAGCCAGCATTGTGGCCGGCTGGTGGAGGGGAGCAGCCCTGCTCTGTTTCACCTGGGGAGCTGGGCCTTCAGCTCTCCCAGCCTTTTGTGTCTGTTGTTAAATGTCAAGTAACACCGAGGGCAAGCCCAGCCTGTGTTAACACTGGGCTATAGCAAGGAGGAACATGAGGTGAAGAGGAGCCTGATGGCGGTGCTTCACCTCTTGTGCTGAATGTGTAAAAACAAACAAACAAACAAACAAACAAAAAAAAAAAACAACTGAGGAAGGCTGGCTTCATGAGGGAACAAAAGCCACCGCCAGTGTTGGGAGAGGGGATCCGCTCCAGCACAGTTGCAGTTATTTGGAAGTGTATGGCAATTGTGGATAATTGGCTGAGGAATATTCCACAGCTCTCAACCGCTTTTCTGTTTTCACAGATGATTGTGCCATTAGATATGGTGAATGCACTAAGCTGTGCTGCAACTTTTCCATTTACCCTCCTAATACATGTGAGCTCCACTTCCCATTGATGCTCCCTCCTTCTGTTGCTTTCTGTTCTGCTGAGATCTGCCGCAGTGCTGGGGCAGCTGAGCTTGCTGGCCAGCACCCCGAGATCTCCTCCTTCCGGAGCCCCATTGCTTCTCTCTCAGGGTAACGTTTGGATGTGCCGGGATGGCTGTGCTGATCAGATTAATGTCTGAGCTTTGTGTTATCCGTGTTATGTTTTGTTAAAAGCACTGAATCAGAGAAATTACAGCCTGTGCCCTCTATTCTTCAGCTTTTATTTTTTCTTTTCCTCTGTGCTTTCGTTCTTACTCTTTTCCTTCTTTACCTGGCTTTTTCTTTTCACTCTCTCTGAAATTAGTGTTCACTGTTTTCCTCTCTGGGCTGTTTTCTCTCTTTTATTTATATTCTACAAATTTTCTGTTATCTCTCTCTTTCTGTCCTTGCTTTATTTTTCCCTATTTCATTTTTCCCCACCATTTTTTGTTTTTCTCCCAAACACAGAATGCTATAGATGGAAACACTGAGATATATCTATTCAAGATTCACGTATGTGTTGAGGTACAGAGCAAGATTAAGTAAACCCTGTAGCATCAATTTTGTCTTCCATTCAAGCCACATTTGTAGTAGGACTTGGGTAAAGGAATGTGATAAAATCAAATCTGCCTCATATTCTCATATTCTGCTGCTGATTGGAACCTTGCACAGTCACTGGAATGATTCAGAGAAAGTTAATGTAATTTGCTATGTATCACCTCAAGAAACTGTGTTTGTCAGCTTCATACAGCTGTGTGTAACATTCAGGGAAAATGATTTCCTTGGTATTGCTGTCAGGAGTATAAAGTCATGATGTAGGATCTGCTGATTTTCTGGGGATTTTCCGCTAATGGATTTGCATTGGAGCTTTTTAATTATGCAAAGAGTCAAGCCAATAAAAATTAATACTAGTTTGTGTGTAATCATAATGGAAGAAGTTGATGTATCCTGTCTGTTTACCAGTTGCGTGAAAGAGAGAATATCACTGCCCAGAAGTACTTTTTTTTTCTTTTTTTTTTCCCCTGTATCATAATGATCACAGAGACGCATGAAGATGCTTCCCAAAATAGGTGGTTTTGTATGACCTTTTTTTTTTTTTTTTTTTTTTTTGATTCTTTCCCCGAGGCTGCTAAAGTATTATCTTTCTTGGCTTTGTTTGAAAAATGGTGTAATTCCAAATAGTCAACAACCCAAGATCTTCAGCTTACTACTTCTGTGTTGTGCAGTTCTTAAGTTTATTCCGTTTCATTTTGAAGCTCTATAAATTCTATTTCTGTCAGCTTGAGTATCGGGAATCAAAGGATCAAAGGCATAGAGTGATTTGTAGTAATCAGAAATATTTCATGGTTGAGTCTTTCATTATCTATTGGGAAAAATAAAATGTATCTACTTGGTGTGTTTCTTGAGAAGAATGTGTTCTTGCCAGAGTTGCATCCATTGCCAATTGTGTCCTATCAATGCTATCTTATGCTTGAAGAGCAAGACCTAAGTAATCATTCTTTTCTTTTTTTTTTTTTTTTTTTTCCCTCCTGTTAGAAAAAGAATTAACTGCCAATTAATTTTCTCCTTCCTTTGGGATCTACCTGTGTATCCCAAAATGCAGAACAATAAAAGTTACCTTGTATGTCATTTTGGGTGCCACATTTATACAGCCTGCTCACCTCAGCCCATTTAGAGACCAATTCTTATATGTATTAATCATAGTTTCTTGTGTCTTATTACAGAACAGAAAAATATTCAGTTCCAAATGTTAAAATGGGGCACATTTTATTAACATCAAAAGCAGTAAATTATCTCTGCTTATGAAATGAGACTGAGCAATTTCTGCTGAACTCTTCCTGACTTGCCCCTTCACTAGGATACGGTGTTTTCTAATTTCTCAGAGGGCCCTGCTTCCATTAAGGGCAAGAACTGTTTTAAAGCTGTAATGTAAGCCATACATAGCTGAAATTCAAGTAGAGGAAATGCCCTAAATTCTATTTCAGTAGCTCATCTAGAGATATTTTCAGTTTTATATTTATAAGAATGTCAATTAACCTAGAGACTAGGACACACATGGAAGAATAACGATGAAGTGGATGTCATTTTAACACACTGAAGTCAGGTAGTTGGACCTAAATCTTCTTTATAGGAGCTTGATTTACATAAGAAGCTAGCATGTGTTGCCTAATCTAATTTTCAAGCAGCTTGGTGATTTAAATGTTTTTTGCTTTCAATGTTGTCAGACAACACTGGTCAAAGTTGCAAATATATATATATTAAAATAAATTAAAAAAAAAAAAATGCTGGAAGAACACTGGCAGTGGCATGATTTCAGTTTCTCCTTTCCGAACTGGTGATCAGTTAATCATGTATTGGTGATAACAATAATAGTAGTAAGAGTAGTAAGAGTAATAACAATAATACTCTTAATCAAAGTGCAAGTCAGCAACAAAGTACCAGTTGTGTCACTTCCTTATCTAGCTACTCAAATTGGAGATCCAAGCAAGCCAGATACTCAGCATGCTGTTTTCTGTTATGAAGAGAACTGATATCAGACCTGCAGTACTACTTTTACAGTACTACTTTTCCCATAATGGGAAGTGACCCTGTCAACACTAAAAAGACAAAAAGAGTAATGGGTGCTACAGGTCTTTTATTTATTTATTTATTTATTTAAATGCAGGGTGGTGTTTTTATCTGGAGGGAAAAAAAAAAAGGCATGTATATCAAATCTGCTTCCATTGAATAAAAGGTCATACCTCGCCAACTTATTTTATGAGGTATTTTGTAGTAAACATAAGATACAAAGTCATCACCTAATAATAGTTGAGCAGTGTTTTTTTTTTTTTTTAATTCTATATATATATTTTATCCCCCCACTTACAATGATGTCACTCCTAGTAATTTTTTTCTTCTCTCCCTCATTTTCAATGTTAGTGCTACGAGATGACTTCCGCCAAAACCCTACAGATGTTGTGGTGGCAGCTGGAGAGCCTGCCATATTGGAGTGCCAGCCACCTCGTGGACACCCTGAGCCTACCATCTACTGGAAGAAGGATAAAGTCCGCATTGATGACAGGGAAGAGCGGATCAGTGTGAGTACAGCTCAGGTGGTTGTTCATATATATGGGACCTGCAATAAAGCCAAGTAGCTGAGCATGGCAGACCATCATAGCTTCAGGTCTTTCTCCGTAGCTAATCATGTACACCACTGAAGTGGATGTCAGAAACTGAGTTGAGTTTGCACACCCTTGGAGTAGGACAGTCTTGTGCTGTGTAAAGTGGTGGAAGGACAGAGAGAGGAGCCTTGGCTTCTGAAAATGCAGAAGGAGAGAGGGAGAAATATAATGTATTCACCTTTCTCACAGAGACTTCTTGTTGCACTTGACAGTTTTTGTCCGTGACCTTTCCTAAATAAGGGGTAAAAGTTGTTTATTTCTACTGGTTTAAGTGTCCAGCTTGAACTTCCTGAGGCTTGCTTTGTGCAACTGTTGCAACCAAAGTCTGTTAGAGCCTAGATTTGGTTGTGTAAAGTATGCTATTCGATGTGAGCTGTCTCACCTTGGGACTCAGTGGATCTCTTTGACCAGTTTGGCCTTATCTTTTCTAGATCTCACTTTCCTGAAATGAAAACAATATCAGGCTTTATTTCAGAGAGCTATTTGAAGGATAAAACCAGTCATATCTATGAGATATGCAAATACTCTCTTAGAAAAAAGTAAAACAAAACAAAACAAAAAACCACTAATTTAGGATTACATTGGTAATGCTGAATTTAGTATAGTAATTGGGATGTATGTTCTAAGCAGACTAAAGTTATGCTCTAAAGAATGATCGTCCCTGAATAGGAATACGTATTAAATAAAGGAGAAAAACGGTTTGATTTTTGTGATGGATCATTTCGTGAACTGAATGAAAAAAGTTCCAGCAGAGAGAATTATCTTATCAAGTGAATAGAAATGATATAATGGTCTGTGCAAACTAATGGGACAAATTAAAGGTGTGTGGACATAATTCCTAATTTTTGAATGTTAATTTTTTTTGTTCCTAATTTTTGAATGTTACGTTTTTCACTATTGATATTCATTTAATAAAGTTTTATATTGTATGTGGGGATATGTAATTCATTCAGTGCTGATGTTATTCGATGTGGAAGTACTGTTAGGAACTTGTTCATTGCTTTGGATGCCTAAAGAAGTATTCCAAGCTAAACAATCCAAATAGTTGCTATTTGTGGTATTATGGGCCATCCTGTTTCTGCTACAGTCTACTCAAGAATAGAGGAGGAAGGTAGAGTGGCAGGGAGATACCATTCCCTGACTCTCGAGTTTCTTTGGCTATATTCCAAGTTCATTTTGAAGCACTGCATTCATGTTCTAACTTTTAACCTGCAATTTTGTTACTTTATTTCTTTCAACTACCCTGCTTTTTCTCTATATAAATATCCTTTATACCCAAGAAAACATTAAAGCTTGTGGGAGTCAGGTGAATTCTCAGGCTACATTCAATCTGTTTGCATCAAGGAGAAGAGAAAATCTGTCTTAAATCGGTGAACAAGGAAACTGTTCAATCATTGGGCTACATTCAATCTGTTTGCATCAAGGAGAAGAGAAAATCTGTCTTAAATCGGTGAACAAGGAAACTGTTCAGGCACCAGTAACAATAAAATGAACTAACTAAATAAACCTGAGTGAAACTGCCTTTTTCCTCAGAGAGATGTCAAAAGTGCTTTACATATCATCATGCAAGAAATGCAACCACTCTGCATTGCCAAAGAGGTAGCAAGGAATGAAAGTGTTTGAAATGTAATGCATCTAATGAAAAATAAGGGGATAAAATGAAACACATCTCAAATCAATCAGTAAGATAAAATGCATTCTAGAGCAGCATAATGATATTTAGTTGTATGGGATTATTATTTTTTTTTAAGCCTTTTATATATTTACAAACAAAATATTAAAATGCTTAATTTGTGGAATTTGCCTGAGTGTGTATCTTTTTCTGATATCTTTTGTTTATCTGAATTTAAAAATATGTTTCTTGTTTTGAAACAGATACGTGGTGGAAAACTAATGATCTCCAATACACGAAAAAGTGATGCTGGCATGTACACTTGTGTTGGAACCAACATGGTGGGGGAGCGAGACAGCGATCCAGCAGAGCTGACTGTCTTTGGTAAAGCTACTCAAGCTTTTGTTTCCTTTTCACTACAAATGTTATATATTGAATTGATCTAGGTGACTCATCAGAATATGAGACAAAATCAGGTTAACAAAATGCAATAGCATTGCTTAAGCTGCATTTTGTAGCTCCTGGTTTTAAAGGCTGCAATTTATAGTGATGGAACGGTGATGGCCCAATATTTTCCTTCTAAGCACGTAGTCTAAATTTAATTGGAGGTCCTTAGTGATATGCATATGCTTAGAAACGGTAATCCAGGACATAATGCTCTCCCTCACAAAATTGCCAAATGTAATTGAGCCACTTCTAATACAGTTGACAATTCCTACTTAACAGAGATTTGGACCAGCATTGCCTATTTAAATAATTACTTATTCCTGTGGGGTTGTGAAATCAAACAGTTGTAGGAGAGCACAGCAGAGCACAGTGGACCAGTAAAAAGTCATTAGAGAAAATCCAAGATCAAGTTTTTGAATGTATAGAGGTATGTCTGTCATCTGTTTTTTTAAAGGGCACAAAGCAGCTTTGCATCCTGAAAACCAGGGCATTATTTTGGTTTCTAGTGTTGCTGAATGAATCAGAAATGGATATGTGAGGGCCTAGAGCAAAAATAGAATAATACTGATTGTAGGCTGGATCCATCCTGCTAACAACTGGATAAGAAGCAAAGCCATTAAATCCTGCTGTGGTACATCCTGTAGTCATGACATTTCTATTTACCATTAGCTGTGGTTCTGTAGGAATCAGTCATGAGGTCTTGAGCAAACAAGAGAAAATCAATAAGGAAAAAAAAAACTCATTGCTATAAATACATACATACAAAAGAGAAAGAAATATCACTAATGCTTCCTCCTTGATAAAATACTGACATTTCAAACAAGACTACTTGTAATTCTAGTAAGATTTTCCGTAGGTATCCTGAACTACTTTGTAAGGCAGGTGCTCTTAATTTGTTTACTTTCTGCTTAATATAGTGCACTGGAAAACCCGATCACAAATACTACTGTGTTTGCATGTATGTGCAGTTCAATATTTGTTTGTCCACTGTAAAAGACACATTGTGGTATTCACAAAAGATGCAGAAAAGTTTCTGCTTGACAAGATCTGTGAGTGACTGAGGATTTGGTGCTCTCTGGCTGTGAAGGCTTCCACTCTACTTATTTTGTTATCTATTTGTGGAAGCACATGACTTAAAAAAAGAACTAATATACCTTAAAAACAAACAAACAAAAATAATAAAAAAAAAAAACAGAAAGGAATCTCCATCAATTTATGTCCTTTATGTCCTGTTGAGGTTGTGCCTTTATACAGATGTTAAAGAGACATGATGTATCTTCTTCATCAGTTTAAATACTGATAATCTCTGTTATTACTCCCTGTGCATAGCAAGCAGATTGCAGTCCTAAACTACGAAGCCTTAAGAAATCCTTAAGAAAAGAATTTGTTAAAAATTTGTTAAAACTCATATAATACAGTTGAAGTCTAATTTGCAAATAAGGAACAAAATCAGCTATAAATTAAATTAGAAGTTTTAATTCTTCATTACTGTGTTAGTCTATTTAAATAAAAACTGTATTTAAAATTCCCTTTCCATATGTGTATCTTCCTATCTAAAATTCTTGGGTGGCCATCTAAAGGTGGCTCAGCTTTGCCTTCCACCAGCAGAACAGTTACACTCCTTTCCTGGGGTACAAGCACCAGCTCCTGTGTGCGTGTGTGGGTGTGTGAGTACACAGTGCACTGGAGAGCATTATCCGTGATGTTTACAGGAAGTAATGCATCTACTGGACAGTCCAATCAATCTAAGCATACACAATAAATCCAATAAATCCAGCAACTCTGGGAAACATCAGATTGGTTG
Source organism: Netta rufina (assembly GCF_964035555.1). Classification (NCBI taxonomy): domain Eukaryota; kingdom Metazoa; phylum Chordata; class Aves; order Anseriformes; family Anatidae; genus Netta; species Netta rufina. The sequence goes on from NC_140123.1 coordinate 105,488,828, forward strand.
TGCATGTTCAGATTGACTTCACTGGACACAGTCAAAAACACATCATCTGTTAAGTCCACAGCCTTCCTGTGCATTCATAATAATATGAATCACAGTTTTGGGAAACGTGCAAGTAGTGCAAATGTTGAGAAACATATATTAAAAATATCATAATGCTTACATTATTATTCAAGAGCCCAACTTCAACTGTTTTGAACATATTTGAAAATAGGTTTTATATTTAAAATTGAAATATTAGCTAAAAGGCTTAGAAACTGTAATAATGTGGCTGGTAAGCCTACAGCTGGTGCTGATTCTGGAGAGGAAGGTGTATTATTTAGCTGATTATTAATGTTCCTAATGTTTTTCTGAATAACAAACACAGAAAACCCTTTTCATACTGTGAAAGCAGCCTTAAAAAACACACTCCTCTGTAGGAAATGGAGCCGTTTCACACTAGTTCTCAAGCCTTTCCAGGAATCAGCCACTTGTTACTTTTGGCTCTGAAAGTTTTTCTGTAATACTTGAAGTTAATTTCTGCATGTCACTTGTGACAAGTCTCTGGCTTGTGCAGTAAATTTAGCTCAGGGCATGGCCTGTGGAAAAACTGAGTCAGTGTGGTGGTAACTGGTGGCCTAATGGGAACAGCATGGAAGCCTAGCCTGAAAGATTACACCTTTCCTGAGTAAAAAGTAAAATAAAATAAAATAAAAAGTGCAATAAAACCCTTGGAAAGAAATGGGAAGAGAAAATGAGAGTTTCCCTTATGTAGAATGTATTTACTCAGATGGGTACCCATTCAATAACATTTGCTGAGAGATCTTTGTGAATGACACCTGTAGAGCCCTCACAAAGCAAGCCATTTTCTTCCAACCCCATCTACATAGGAAACATAGTTTTCAACACTGAGGCACTCACCCAGAATGAGGATGCTCAAGCCTACTGTTAGCATCTGTGCAGATTACATTTCTTTTGTTCCCAAGTCATGATTCTTCAACAAGCAGAAATTTTGTGAAATCCAAAATTTTCTCAGTAAAATATCATAAATAAAATTGATTATGTAATCAGTGCTTCCCAAAATTATTCCTACGTTTTGAATATTGACAACGATTGCATGAGATTTTGTTAGTGCTCTCCTTCAAACACTACTGGTAGTTATTGTCTTTTTGAGGCTTCGAGGTGTTATCTTGGAGTAAATCAAGAAGACCGAGTACCTCAGAGCCTGAGGTGGCCTTTAAGTAAAGTTAAGAACTAATCCATCAATCCTAACATTCCCCAAAAGAGACAGCACAGTATTTTATTATTATGGACACATATTCTAAATGCCAATTCAGAAGCATGATACAAATTAAGCAGCTTTGTGTTTGGGCTCATAGCCTTTGACTGAACAAAAATCAGGCAAGATGCAAAGCAGAAACAGTTCCATTTCAATTCATAAGAAAGCTTGGTTTGTAAATACATAATGTGGAGCCAGAAATAAAATAAAAGGAATAACTGTTAACGTTTTATAATTTTGTCACACTATTGCAGTGTAACCAAACAAATTTTCAAGATGGTTTAACTCTTTCAGACTCCTTTTTGTTCCTTTGGACTTTAAATGTTATGTTTGGAGAGAATGTACAAAGGTGTATCTTGTATATTGATTCTGAAGCTCAGTGAAATCAATGAAAGCCTTAATATATCGACTTCAAGAGGCTGGCACCAGGCAGTGGAAAAAGATTGAGATATATTTAGAAGAGCCTCAAAAGAATGTAAAGTATAACTAATAAGAGTACAAAAATGTCTTAAAAGATATGTCAATTCAGGCATAATAAAGATTGTTTTGGATTAATCTTTGATTTTAGCTTTGGTGCCTGAACCTTTCTTCAGCTAATAAGGTCCTGTGGGATGAAGAGGTATTTTCTTCTGATGCTCGAAGAAGTATTTGTGTTTGATGTTTTTGTGATATTGTCAGGCTGAAAGAGATACCATAGTTCCAGCAAGAATATACTGTGATGACATGATGTTATAGAAAGAAATCCAAAAACCCCTTAATGAAGACATTGTACCTCATTTTTCTTCCGAGAATTCTGACTATATGGAAGGCCGTAGCAGAGAGTCTAGTCCCATCATATCTTGCAAATCAGTCCCAGAAGATTTCCCAGCCAGAAAAAATGCCTAAATCAGGGTGTACATTCACAGTTTAAGACAGAGAGGTTGACATTCCCTATTTTGTCCCTCTGATCAAAAGTCCTTCTATTTTTCTTCAAAACCTTATACTTCCCACTTGCAGTGTACTTGTGGTAGTTTGTAAAGAATCATTGTGGCTTTGCAATATTTGCTGTCTGTGGGTACTAACAAATTGAAATAGGATGATCCAACTGTGAAAAAGGGTCTGATTGCTCTCCGAAGTCTGTTCTTCATACTCAGTAGAAACTGTTCCTGAAATTAAAACCACGGTAGATAGATACAATATGAAGAAAACACTAACGTTTGATAAAAATCAGTCTAGTTCATTTGCATGTTTCTCCGTGCATTCACTGTGCAAACTTACTGCATTTTGTTAGTACTGTGCAATGTCTGCAGAAGTGTGCAATATCTACACATCTCCTTATTTCTCAAACAAAACAATAAAATGTGCCTGAAAATAGGAAGTAGAAGAATGTCTTTAAATAGTAAAATATCTGCTTTTGCAACTATATTTTCATTTATTTGGCCAGCGTCCTGTATGCTGTCTCCTTCCTCATCTTCATTTTTGACAGACAGCTTTACTTTATCCAGCTCATGATGCAGGTAATGAAATAGCTACAGTTTTGACAGCATTCTGAAATGAAACTTACTTCTTATCACCTAATGTTTCTTTTTTCCTTTGCATCAGAACACTAAGGTGAAAAGAAACTCTTTTTAAAAAAACTATTTGCTATTAAATACCTCCCAAAACTCATCCTTCTAACTTGTGTTTGAATGCTTCTTTTTAGATCAGAAGAACATTTTTAAAAAATGATGCCTTCTCCCAGCCAACAAGGAGAAAACAGTTCTAAATCAGATTGAGTCTCCACATTATGGGGACCATCAAATCCTTCACTCTAGCAGTTGCCTCAGCAGACAAAATATATTAAGGCAGTTAGGATCATTTTAATTAGATTGAGGTCCCATATATGGCTGTCTAACTTTTTGAGGAACAGAGAAAGGGCAATAATACATCTGAGGGTCATCCGAATCTCTCTAATAGAGTGTGATACACAGACCAATTGTTAAATAGAGGAAAAATTGAGTTCAGGGGTTTACTTCTGTCAGCACCCAAAGCAAGGAAGGGTTTTCTTATATTTCTGGCTTGGATCAGTCCTGTGATTTTCTTGTAGTGCCTATCTCAGGCACTGCAACATACTGTAGGTGTGTGCCCAGATTGCATTAACAATCCCCTTTTATAACTGCATGCAGAGTTTATTCTGAAGTTATAAAGGTCAACCCAGTAATAGTACAACTGGTTGACATGACATATAACCATGACCTATTTTATAGTTCTCTTCAAAGATTTTTAATATTCATCAGTGAAAGCCTGGGAAGTAGGTATTTTATTTACTCAGAGAAAACTTATAAAGTAACTATATTAAAAATTTTATATGTCCATGATTTTAATTTATTACCCTTTTGTTTCTCAAATATATTGTGTTCTGAATGCTGTTGACAGAGTAACAATATTTAATTACACCACAAGGCTTTATTTGTGGTTGAATCATTTAAAAAGAAAAAAAAAGTCACAGGATATTTTCTTAGGTTTGGCTCTGAAACTGTATTTGACCTGGCTGTGCAAAGAAATCTTCTCTATTTAGCACGCTCAGGCAAACTCTGTCTCCTGAGAGATTAACATTGTAAGCAAGTTATGCAGGTGACTCAAATCCAGTTAATCTCACATAAAGAATGTTAATTGCATTGGCAATGGCATTCCCTCTGATCACTTTATTGCTGTATAATTAGCTATTGGACATATTCAAGGGGTTGTCTAAGCGATACAAATCCAGGAAACAACATTAAAGAGAACTTACTCCTTCCGGATTCACACTGTACAAAATGCAGAGATGAAAAAATGGAAATAGCATTTATTGTTATTTGTATGTCCTTGATAACTGTGGTCCATACTTCCATAGCTATCTATTTTCTTGCAAATATGTAACTGTTTTGGAAAATACACAATTTGAGAAGCTGATCTGAAACAAACATATATATGCTCCTAGATTGTCTTGGTCTGGAATCAAGTAATTTACCTAATGATCTTTCAGCCATTTACTGTCTCATCAGCTGGGTTCTCCTCAAAATGTGATAGGAATTTATTTTATTATCTCCTGTAGAGAACCATTTACAGCCACAAATAGCAATTTCATAAACATGAATATATTTATTTCTTAGTTGTTTACAGGCAGCTTTTGTAAGGAGGGTCTGAGATAATTTTTGTATGCAGACCAAGCAAACATACTGGCACATGCAGATTTATTAAAGTTCAAAGTGAATGGACCGGGGCTTCTAAATCACCTATAAGGATGCTGATCTGAATCTAAATCTCTTGGCTAAAGATCATCTCTTGAAAAATAAATTCCAAAATATAGAATGTGTTGTTTGTGAGCTCAGAGGAGGCATTGAGCTATGCTCTTTTAGGTGAGAAGTTCTGGATAAGATACTGCTGCAAACTTACAAGTTTAATTAAGATATTCCCTTTTAGATCCACACATTTACAGACAGGCCAAGTGCATTGCTTAGCATTAAGGCCAACAACTACCACTTTTGTTACTTTATCCTGTTTTAATGTTTGTCAAACTAAAATGACTTTATCAAAAATTTTGCATGCTTGATGTCTGATTTACCTGTTTTTTGTTTGTTTGTTTTGTTTTGTTTTGTTTTAATTGTTAAATTTGTTCATTATTTTCTACAAATATTGAAGTTCTTGTAGTTGGGAGGTAAAAGGATAATTGGATGAATATGGGGAAGGATTTGAAGGAGAGAAAGGAAGGAATCTTTTTGTCCTGAGAAATGCAAGTAGGTTCCTCATACTGAATAACAAGAACCTAGAATTCGATGGAAAATCATTGCTACTATACCAGATATGTAATTTTTTGCCTTCCCAAATAATTTTCACTAAGCTTAGCCAATTATGCACCTCTTGAAATAAATAAGTAAACTCATACTCCTGAGAGACCGAGTAGAGTATAGTTCTGAGCAGCGGTTTTCCTCCAGTGCAGTCTAGCATTGCTGTCGGTCTCCTGCAATGATGTCTGGTTACTTCAACCAATTTTTCTTGTATTAATACTCTGGATGGGCTGTATCTGGATGGCACAAAGAAGCTCCAACTCAAGTGTAGTTCAAATATGTAATATAAAATTACATCAGTTTGCTAAAATGCACAAAGAAGTTAGAGGCATGAATACATGTATTTGGAAGGGAGACCAGACTTGCACATTTCCTGGGTTGAGGCTGTGAATGGCAATGTTCTTGGGCTAGGAGGAGACGGGCTGAAGAAGCAGGCTGCAGCTGGAAAGAGCTGGCACAGCTAGTAGCTGGCCCAGAGGTGGACATGAGGCATTCTCACAGGCTAGACAAGACACAAGGTCAGGGTAGGTGCAAGCCTAGCTGGGATTGGGAAGGATCAGGAGACTGCATGCTCAGGGAAGGAAAAATCTGGTGGGGCACACTCAGGGCAAGGAGCTGTAACAAAGAATGTATACGGCTGGCTGGTACACAGGCTTGAGACAGGGAGTGAAGACTGGACTTCAAGGGGCAGAGGGAGACCAGAACTGCATTTACTTGCCCAAATGCTACTGCAACCTGCCAGCACAGCGTGTAGAAAAACAATGAAAAGTGAGAGAACAGCAATGGCTTGGGAGAAATGGGGAAAAGAAGTCCATCCCTTAGACTTGTTATTATCTTTAGCACCTGGAAAAGTGCTGTTGATCCTTGAATGTGTCAATTCTTCTGCTGACAAAATACATTTTTCTCTGCCAATAGGTACCTCTGGTAGTATCATGTAATTCCTATGTGATATTGTGTCACTCTCATAAATATTTATTAACAGTTAGCTTTGTGTTCTTTATTTTCTGACTTAATATTCTGATTTGTGAGAGTGGTAAACATTTTATCAGCTGTAACTGAATTCAATGGAAACTGAGCTTCAAGCATACAAAATTCATGCTGAATTCTCATGAAAAAATATGTTGGCAGTTTTGTGTCTCAAGTTGGGCATGAAGATTTAGCAGGTGTTTTTTGCTTTTTTTTTTACCTTTCTTTCTTAGATCTCCATCACACCTCAGAGAGGGGCTATGAAAGTAGGTGAATTGTTTATGAAGCATTAAGATAGGTGTAATGGAGATTGTGAGGAAATTAATAATTCTGTCTTTGAAGTGAGATTTGAGAAGTATGACAGGAGGCCACCCACTAAACAGTACAACTAAAGCAAAATATTAAACACCTGCTCATTAAATGAATACCAACAATCTGGAGATGTTTGGGGAAGAAATAGTTTGTGATCATGTAATTGCAACCAGTCCCATAAGGCATAAACAGAAAGGGAATGATGAAAGGGCATGCAGACAGACTGAATTCTGACACTTCTGGCACTTAGGTGCTGCACACTCGATTTTGCAATCTTATTAATGTTCTTTTAATGTTTTTTTCTTTTTTTTTTTTGGTTGTTGTTTTGTTTGTTTGTTTGTTTGTTTAAATTTTCATATATTAAATATGGATATCAAGCCTATAAACTCATCTCTGTTGTTATCAAGACAAACTGCCTGAGTCAGAATCTCGTACTGCTTAAATTTGTGTGAATTTTGAATAATTTTCTAAGTGACATCATAGCCCTCAAGTTGCTGAGAATGAAATGTGAAACATAGTGTGTAACCGGTTTTAAATGCCTGTGTAATAAATCGCTGTCTTGAGTGGAAATAGTGCTTCATATAAACCCAGTCTTATAATGGTTTGTCTCTGGTATAAATAATTTATGACAGTGAAAGTGCAGTATGGCTGGAAGAGGACAGAACCAAATTTATGCAATCCAAAGGCAACTTGGAAACTAACCCCGGTGACATCCTTTCAAATGAAATTACCGGTACTCTGAGTTTGTACCAGTGTAACTGAGATCAGATTGTGGCTCTGCATCTGGATTTCAAGCAGGCCTGTGCAACATTATGATGATTAATTATATTTGTAGCTGTGCAGGCTAACATAACAAGGGTAAACAGAACTGATTATTCAAACCTTAATTTAGTTTTCTGTGGTGAAGTTAGTGATGGGGATCAGGGAAGATTTGACCTTGGTACAATAGCCCTCGATCAGCTGAGCTGCATAACACAGAGTTTACGTTTTCCTCCGAAGCATCCAGGTATTGATTATTGCCGAAGGCGGGCTGTCTCCGCTGGCAGCTCGTATATTGCTAGAGCAGACAGCAGCTCTTAAATCACACTCCGTGCGTGCAGCAGTGCACAGCCAAAACATTCACGCGGAAGGGCACGGTCTTGAAGACGTCCCCGGTGGTGTGACAGGCAGGCAGTTGGGGCTAGCACGTGCTTCATGCTGGTGGCACTTAGCTTTTACGTGAGGGCCAGACGTGACAGTCGCTGCATCTCCAGCCCAGCTGTCGTTGTCCTGGCTGCTGATGCACATCATCAGTTCCACTTGTCTGAATTCGTGGAGCTCAGCCCTCCTTTCCGCCTTCCGTGAGTTGGTAAAGAAAAAGATGCTGAGAAGTCAAAAGTTTTCATGTCAGCCCTGCGACTCACTGAGGAATTCTGATGTCTCTTTTCTAGAGCGGCCCACGTTTCTCAGGCGGCCGATTAACCAAGTGGTGCTGGAGGAGGAGGCCGTGGATTTCCGGTGCCAGGTGCAGGGGGACCCACAACCGACTGTCCGCTGGAAGAAAGATGACGCAGACCCGCCGAGAGGAAGGTGAGAGTAGCGTTCGTGTTCCCAGTGCTTTCAAATTGCCGCTGTTGAATGACCCTGGAACCACTCCCAGCTAGATTTATTTCCTGTGTTTCTGGTCTTTGGCAATACAAACTGTGTTCCAGAGCCAGCTGAGTAGGGAAGTCCACTCAGCTGGGCTGTCCAGCTTGTGGATTCCTGTGAGAGGAAGAAAATTGATGTGTAGATGTCAACAGATTCAATTCACTGCATTGCTGGAGAAAAATAAAGATGTTTTAGGGACTGTACCAGTGGTAATAGCCTTCAATGTGTGGTGATACCGAAAGAGAGAAAGTTTGGCTGGAGAGCCCAGAGCTTCTCTGTCACATTTACGGGGTGGGTTGGAGGCAGGGCTTTTTTGGCTCCTTTGCTAATGTCAGTTGGGTCTCAGAAAGAAATCTTCCTCTGGAAAAAGCAAAAGAAATAAACTATCAGAAACAGAAAATAAAGATGAAATCTGGAACAGGGCATTTGTGTTCAAGAAAGATTCATTTAATCTGGAACAAGTTCCAGAGTGATCAGGGTATGAGAGTGTGTCTTACAAAACAACATTAAATTACCTTGGCTCCTTTCAGCTAGCAGAACAGAGTTTGGTCCTTGCTTTCCAGAACTCTTCCTATGTTTGATGCTGAACCATTTTTAGATTAAAATATCTTAAAACAGAAATAGGTTTGGGAACAGGAATGAGAATCCAAGTCTCCATAACCTGTCTTCTCTTTTGACCCTGTGACTCCTGATTCATTGTTTGCACAGTGTTTTTAAATTAAAGAGAATATGTGAAGAGTGCTGCTTTTTTCCCACTGTGCTTGATTGTTGTTTTCCATCAGTGTTGTTTCCTTGGATGTGGCAGATATAATTTGAAGAAAAGGAGAACATCTAGATATTTTCTTCTTCAAACAAGTGCTTTAAACACTGCATTTATCCTGTGTAGGCTGGTTGCCAATATTATTTCTGCTTCTCCAATCATGATCACAAAAAAAAAAAAAAAAAAAAAAAAGAGCAACTGCAATGTTGTTTGTGTGACTAGCTTGATGCTGTCAGAGTATATTAAGTGTGCTGTGAACACACTACTAGACTGGGCCTAAGTAAAACAAGTTAGACGTTGTGGCCTTCTTTCTTAATCACAGCCTTACGTTTTCACCCCAACATGGTAAAATGTGGTAAGACTGTTGTCTGGCAGTCTTCATCCAGTTGCTAAATATGGCATTTAGTGTCACATACAAATTCATGAGAAATGATGGCAAAATTCCTTGGAATCACGCAGTGTGCAGTCATCATTATGTCTAAGGTTAACGTCACTTGTTTCTCAACATCTAAATCTTTAATAAAATAAAAAAAAATATCAAATTGGAGAATACCTGTTTTAGATTCCACATCCTCAACTCTATAAGATGTCTTAAGTGAATATGCAATTATTTAATTGAATATATTAGTGTATGTATTAATGTAATGATGTATATTCTAGAAAAAGACAAAAACATTTCTGTTTTAACAGAAGAGATACATATAAATGTACATACATTTTAAAATAATCTCTCCTTGCAACTTAAATTAAATTTGACATAGTTTTTTTTACCTAATTATTTAGGTAGATATGTACGTATGTAATGTGTAGAATATTATTTTGAAGAGCAGTCTTTTGGATGGCAAGATGAATTTTTCCTTGCTATTTAACTATGCATTGCAAAGTATCCCATAGTAAATGCATTTTGCTGCTGTGATTTAGTCCAACTATTGTGCTGCTTCTGTTGTTTAAATCATGTCTTCTAGGTCTCGTAGGCAGAACTGATGAATTGACAGTGCCTTTGATAAGCTTGCACATTGCGGTTTTTTTTTTTTTTTAATGGCTTTATATTCCTTTTTTATCTATTTTATTGTGGAAAAACTTAAGTACTGTGTGTTTTGAGGTAGCTTCTCTTCATTCATGATGTCTTTCTAGGAAAGAAGAAATGTAACAGGAAATGGGAGAGTTTACTATGCTTTTAACTAAGCGAAGGGCAGGTTCATCAGATACACTCTGATGATACTCAACTTCAGGCTCAGAAACTATTCACAGTGTTCAGCAGTGTTTTTACACTGCATTTACACATTTAATTTACTGTGGTTTGGCATCTTAAGATAGAAATGGAGGGTATGTCTTAAGTTATATTGGCTTCTCAGAACATCACAGTGAGGAACGGGCAAAGTTGAGGGGTCCCATGCTGAAGACCACCTCGGGTGGTAGAGGATTGCCACTGCTGCTGTCCCAGTGGCAGTGCTGCTGCTGAAGGTTACCACCATGACCTGAACGATATGGGTTGTGATCATCTAGTCGAGTCCAACATCTGTACTTTAAAAGCAAATACCTCCGGTGATCAGGACTGTATGTTTTATTTTTCAAAATATATCATATTGCATAAGAGTATATGTAAGCAGAATCCTACGTATTCAAAGAGTGGAGATTTCCAAACCATGTTGTTTAATGAAGGAGGGTAAACTTGGGATATGTGAAAGAAAAGGTATTGTTTTTCTTGATTTTTTTTTTTTAATGCAAGCAAAGAACTTTACCTGGGTGTAGTTCGAATGAATGGAAGAGAAAAATGAAAATGTGACCATTTTATAAACTGAGAAGAGTATTCCTAATTTTTCCTTCTTGAAGAAATACAAGATTTTCTTTTTTTGAGGTTAAAATAGAAAGTAGCTTTCATCTCCAGAACTCCTGTATTTTAAGCATTTTAACATCTACAGTGGATTGTGAAATCCTTAAGGAATACCCTTTGTTATTCTTTCTGCGTAAATAAATCCCTTTTTCTGAGCAGATCTGTACAGCTATTTGTCTTATAGCTTTCAGTGCCAATTTCCTGTTTCCACAGCTAATGATGTTCTTTGCACATCTGTCTGTATTTTGTTGTTGTTGTTTTCCAATAATTTCCTTTAGACCACATCCCTAGTTTACAAAGTGATTATAGTAGGTATCTGTTTCAACAAGTATTGCAAATTATTGAATTTTTCTGTTGTTAGTTCAACTTTCAAAAATGTCTAGGCCAGTGATAGTGAAGTGGGATAAACTAAATTATCATTTTTTGCATGCATTTTGTTTCTGTAATTTGCTTCTAGTGAATGCCAGAATGACTGATACTAGATCCATAGTCTTTCAGAAATCCTTCTCTGTTTTTCCATCTTACTTTCTTTTAGCTTTTTTACGTGTGAAAGCAAAGAGAAAAGTAATCACAGTGATTTCTGGTGACGAATATAAACAGTATTGCTCCACCAATTGGTGTGTTGAGTAATAATTGGAAAATAATTTCAGGCTATTATAGTTTTAATTATAAAAGTCCCTGATGAACTGTAAACATTTCCAGTTGCAGTTAGAATGGGGGGGCGGGGGGGGAGGGGAGGGAAGACTTCTAAAAAAATAAGTGTTTGAAAATATGAAAATAATAAAAAGTCTTAATGTGGCTATTTTGTTTAATTGTCCTTATAATTACCCAGAAATTTAGGAACAATCATGCTTTAAAAGTGAGAACAGATGGGCAGAAGTTTATTTTGCATGTGAAAGTCTTCAGTCCACATTTTTGCTGTTTTGAATTAATGATCTAAAACTACTACAACAGTCTATATTTTGAATTTAAGAACTTAGGTTGCTCTTATAGTGCACATTGTCAAAATGCCCGTGAAAAAAGGTCTCGCTAACATTCAAAGGATGTAACTTTTCCAAATTCCTGTAGACCTGACCTTGACATTTCAGAGACTTCTGTATAAATCATGAAGCTTTTTTTTATATCTTTGGGCAGGAATTAAGAAAGCAATAGAAGGAGCACTGTTTCCACCAGGTGGAAACTGTTGTGAATTATGCATAAGTGCTTTCATAGCTTATATATATATATAAGCTTATATATATATAGCTTATATATAAGCTATAACCTATATATATAGGTTTAATAATGAATTAATGTGATTCTTCAGATTTGAAAATTCTTTTTAGGCCCTAAACCAATCCCAGCAAATGAAAAGCATGCTATAGAAAATGCTGATACTGTACCAACAGGCAAAACCAAAGTACATTGTGAAATCTGGGCTATGTAAAGCTTTTTTCTAGAAGCTGTCCATTTTGAATCAGTGATCCAAGACCAAAATGCATTGTGAATCAAGGATAGAGGCACATGGTGTATATTTTATTTTAATTACTCAAAAAATTCAACATCACACCACAGCTTCCCCAGTGCACAAAAGCTAGGGGAATAGTTAATCATGTATGACTCATGTCAAACTACTGGAGGTGAACAGGATATTGTGGGGTCACCAGTCTTGTGCTTTTGGCTGAAATACTAAGTTCGCTACTTCATGAATAGAGTTTCTTTTCATTATAAGTGACACAAGGAAATGGCAAAAAAAAATGTACTAAAGCAACTCAGGCAATTGTGGCTATGCAGAAAAATCAGGAAATACTTAGAAATAAAGAAAAATCATTTTTACACATTGAAGTCTTTTTCCAACCACATGTTCAGGTAGCTTTCCTTTGATGTCTGCTTGGCAGAAATAGAAATTATACTTTCCTGCTAAGAGTCTGATGGTCTCCTGTGTTGTGAGGAACTCAATATGGCCTCAATCAACTCTTGATCCATCTGTTTTTTAGTCCTGGTAACAGGAAGAAACTGATATTATTTGAGAGGCTCCAATGTGAGAGTGGCATATCTATGACTAGCAATTTAATAAAATTTGAATAAGGTTTGTACAGTGTTTCATGCCTTTAAATTTTCTAGCAGAGCCGAAGAGAGCAGCTGCATAGTCTGTAATTACATAGCAAGTAATACGGATATTTTATTTTTTCTTTCCTTTTTTTTTTTTTTTTGAAGAAGAAGAAGTTGGGAGATTTTCAATTACAAGTTAAAATTTGTGACGCACGATAATAACTGCACAGAAGAAGCTAGCAGTGCCAGCTCTTTAGGAGAGTGAGGTTAGCTCAGCAAATGTATTTTTCAGTTGCCTTAAAAATGACTGAGCAATCACTTGGGTCTTTTTATGCATTCCAGCCCAGAACAGCTGGCTTAGCTCAGTAAATACATCTTTAATGAAATTACAACCTGCTATTGTAAGTTGCATTTACAGGCATTGTCTGATTAGATGAAAATTATATTAGAAATGAAAAGTGGCAACTGCACCAGCAGGAAGAGGTATTTGTTTTATGTGCCGCCCACACAACGGGAGAGTGTAGGCAGAAAAATCAAGAGTGATACTTCAGAAGGAAAACGGTGTGTAGTTTACACAGAGTGTATTGCTAAGTGTTACAAGATTGCAGGTTATTAAATGAGACAGAGCAGTGATACACAGTAGTGAAAATCATAAACAGCACAGTAAGCTTCCTTACTCACTAAAAATTAAGAATGTTCCTTAAAATAATTTGGGAAAATGCACTTTTTTGGTTTTGAAAATTATACATATATTTAAGTGCAGAAAAGGATTGTCATTATTTGCTGAGCACTTTAATTGCTGTGACAGGCCCTAACGCTTAACCTTAACTACAGTTGTGTATTTAGACTTAACTTATATGTGTTAGCTCCATCAAAAGTCTTTGTAGGTAAGTTAGTCTTGCTGTGTTTTTAAAACCAGCCTCTTGTGCCTGAGGAATACTTGCACACATACAGGCTGCTCAGAAATTCTGTCTGTCGCTTCTGATAGGCATGCGTTTTCACAAAGTGCTGTCATTTCTGTGCTTTCCTCCATGAATTCTTGTGGGCTTGAACCTAGGGGTGAGAGATGAAATTTTAAAAATGTCATAGTCTTCCCAGGTACAAATCTTTAAAACAAATTTAAATGCTATTTACAGCAAAACTTACCCCATCAATTCAGAAAAGTTAGATTTTTAAGGGAATATCCAGAAAGGGCATGATTGCTAGAGGTGTTCTGCATTTGTGTTTCTTCATGATCTCAAGATAAGGTAAGCCAGAGAAATGGTAATTTTTAAGAAACGATGGAACTATGGGTTCTGTGTGTAAACGCAGTTCTACATAATTCTATTTATATTCTGTGGATGGGATAGTGAGGTATTTAACTACAGCCTCCTCTAGACACAACCAAGGGGAGAATGACCTTTCAATGAAATATGAGTTAATAACACCACAGCACTGTGTGCTTTGGTTGAGTTAATCTCCATGCAGAATGTAACAAAATTCAGTCTAATGTGTATTGAAAATTAATTAAAGAGTGTGTTTTAGTACCGTAATGGATATAATCTTTGGTTACATCAGCAAATTTCTGTTGCAATTAATAACAATTAACAGTTTTAAATAAAGGGTCAGGAAAAAAAAAAGGATGTTTTTCATATTAGCTATATTATGTGTACTATTCATTACCTCTGGGTAGATCCAGTATGATTTGCATGTCCATCTTTTGTTTCCGAAGCTAGGCATCAAGGAGAGATTAACTCCCTTCATGAGGAGTATAGGGGAGAAGATTGGCTGTTCTTAATAGCTTGTTGAAAGGAGACAGTGAAAGAAAGAGGTTTAATACGTTATTTGTATTCTTACATACATCTGAAGGGAGTAGAGGTGGTTCACAGAGGACGTTGTTATCTTGGGCTTAATACAGCACATGGCAAGCTGTAATACAACTTGTAGAGAGTCCACATAGCCTACTGGAACAGGCAGATTTCAGCAGCATGCAATGAAAGTGTGGTTTTAGTTGTTATATTGAACCATTTGTGGAAACTTCTGTAAAGCCAGAGGTATCATTTAGAGAGAGAGAGATGATGAGCAGTAAAAGGGAAGCAGGGGTTGCTTTAGTTTTCTGTATGTAGGTAGCATCAAGTTGATGTACCCTACTGTTGGTTCTTTTGGTTTGATAACCAATCCTGTTCTCTGGTAGGTATTTTACTCATCAGCGACTCCTTCCCAATCTGCAAGTGGAAAAATATTCCTTATGGTTTTTGGAGGAATACATGGCCAAGTGAAAGTGTAAATCAGATTGTTTTTTGACTATTAAATTATTAAAGTAATAATAATTATTAAAGTCCCTCAAGGCATGGTATTGAATAACACCCTGTAGATGAATCATCCCATCCCCAGAAGTCTGTCATCGAACCCAGTAGCTATCCACTGTTCAATTTGCATGAAATATTAAATGCTGTGAGCAGAAGTGTTTGATGTGTGTCTGTGCTGGACTGAACAGCAGAGAAATGGTTAATAGCACTGACATTTAAATTGGCTTCATGTTAAGTGTCAGGTCTCACCACAGAGCTGAAGAAGAGCTATTGTTTCAGGCAGTCTGTTTGCAGATGCATGAAAACAGTCTCCAGTTGCTTACATAAGGGTCAGGGTTGGGAAAATAGCTTTACAACTCCATGGACAACAGCCTTAAAGGAACGTGTCAACTACCAGTCCTGCCTATGTGTTTTCTCTTTATGCTGTATGAGCCATTGGTGATGTGCAAAGTGATCACTGGCAGTGCATCTAAAATAGGATTGCCACAAGAGGATAGTTTTTATTCCCTGTTGTCTAATGTCCTAAAATTGTTACGTCTGAAGATTAATGGAGTCACTAGCAGAGTTCTGAAGGGAAATTTAATACCAGCCTCAAACATGGATTTCTCAGAATTTTCCAGTCATGAAAGATTGCGGGAAATAAATGCTCTTGCAGAAGGAGACCCAAGAAAACTTGGTGTAGAATTTCACTCAAATAATCAGTTCATTGACTATTAAAATTACAGAATGAAAAAGTAAAGATAGTTAGCCGTGCAGTTTTTCTGTGAAACATTCAGGAAAGGCAAGCTGGTTGTTATGCTCAAGTGAGAATAAGATTCAAGAGCTGTGACCACAGCATTGTTGATGCCATTGGAATGGTTGGCTCAGAGAGATTTCTTCTGCTTTATGTACATTTTATCCCTGAATGGGGTACAAAAGTCATCATCTCAGTTAAAAACAAAACAAAACAAAAAACTGGCAGTGAAAACAATGAAAGATTAAAGTTTTATCTTTAAGAACAATTGCTGTTGTTAAGTCCTACATTAGCAAAAAACATGCTTTTTAAGAATATGTTTTCTGGCTCAACTGTAATGTAGAAGGCACTTTCATTAAAGCATTAACATGACTTCATCTTTACCACTTCATGGTTGGTTACTAATTCAAAATACAGATTAAAAATATTTCAGTTAGTTCTCTGACAAGTTTACCATAATCATTCATCATGCTTAAGGCAACTAATAACAGGCCAACACAAACTGGTTGTTTCAAACTACTTGTAATCTATGTACTCATATTAAAAAGTAAAAATAACAAAATCAGATAACCATATTTAGTGAGAGCAAAATGTCAGTTTGGCTCAGATCTTCTTACAGTGTCCCAGTCCTTACAGTATCCTTTCCTTTTTTTTTTTTTTTTTAAATAATAGAAATAGACAAAAGGATACTTGCAATGACTGGAACACAGTCCTTATCTTAAGGAAAAACAAAATACTGTTTTTCCATAAAACTAATTTCCTTAAAATTAATGTCAATGATGTGCTGACCAGATAACCCTGTGAATCAAGAGTGTTTTTCTGATAGATAAATTTATGATATAGGCATTAATAATACAAATCTCCCCAAGTGCCTGACAAATGCATCTCACATGTGAGGTAAAGGACTACTTCTGGTGACAGGAGGATAGGCCTCCATGCCAAGTTATTACATGGTCTCTTAGCTCATACTTGCACTGAGTTTCCAGTGTTTGAAATGTGGAGATCTGTCTGGAACTCAAATCAAATCAGAAGCCCATTTTGGGTAATTAACATGTGGTAATTCTCTGTGCAAGCAGAGATGTAAAGGCAGAAAAGAGCCTCTATCGGTTTTCATAGTGTTTACTGAGAAACATCTTCAGAACAAAACATACGTTTTATTCTGAACTTCTACGTTTCTACGTTTTCAAATTATTTTAATGGGAATGAAAAAGCCGTCCCATTTTTTCTTTCTTGGGTCTTTTCAGAGCTCACGGCAGCTGATTTTTAGAAGTACTAGCTATGTGCACTCATATATGTGTGTTTGTAAGAGCAGTGCTGCATAGCTTAATGCTTCCAGAGAAGTTGGAAAACATGATTTTCTTGTCATGGGAATGGTTTCACAATGTTGGCACAGTTACTGTAACCGTTGCATACATCTTTTATGAGATTTAGGCCATTTTGTCGAGTATCTTCACTTAAGGCATATTGCAGTGTGGTTCTCTGTTCTGTATTATTGCAATTGAGAGTGTCAACCATAAAAAATTATAAAGAATCTGTTGGTAACAACTCATAAAAGATTTTGGACTAAAGCAGAACCTGCTGTCAGTATATTTTAAGAATAAATAGTGTACAGTAACCTGTATAACTTAGCTCTTTTTCTGGCTTGTTGATGTAAGGCCAGTAAACCATTTTCCATAACTGCTTGTATACACACCTCACACTAAGAAATTCCAGGTGACGTTGCATTGCATTGTACCTTTCTCTGGTATGAATGGCATAGGCAAGGAATAAATGGGGATTTGCACATGTGCCCGTGAGTGACAGCTGCCTTGTCCCTCACTCTGGAG
Source organism: Netta rufina (assembly GCF_964035555.1). Taxonomy (NCBI): domain Eukaryota; kingdom Metazoa; phylum Chordata; class Aves; order Anseriformes; family Anatidae; genus Netta; species Netta rufina. The sequence continues at coordinate 105,506,247 of NC_140123.1, forward strand.
ATAGCTCCCTGGTAGGACAGTTTATTGTAGCCTTCAGCTGCATCTTAGAGCCACCCAGCAAGAAGCAGCCTTGATTGCAGGCATACAAGAGAACAATTTGAGACACCAGTACACACAAATCTATGCATTCTTGCACTCTCTATCACTAATCAGGGTTTTCTAGGGAACAAAAAGGAGAGACATACTTATCTTTCCCTCTGTCACTCACATAGGCTTGTGCATGGGCTGTAAGTGAAAAAGAAACAGTTTGTGTAAGGGAGCTGGTAGTAGGGGTGGATACATCCCTGGTGGGAGTGGTGGATCTCCTGTCTGCTCCTGGACCACACAAGGCCGAAGCAGGTAAGGGACTCACGCTTCCATGCTTCCATCTTCACTGAAGTTTCCCTCTGGCTCCTTCCAACTGGCACGGACAGTCCAGGAGCCAGTGGAAAGCTGTGGCACTATGCTGGGAAGTGAAGTGCTAGCACCACAAAAGAGAAGTGGAGACAGAAGCTTAAGCCTCCTTAACTACCTCCTGTTTACTCTGTTTATTGGCTGGTAGCATCTCTCTATTTGGGCTCCCTAATCATTGATGTTGTGAGTAATCTTCAAGCTTTGTGTGCGTGTGTTGCAAAATTGCCTGGCAAACAGGCAAAAGAAAACAGAGCAAAGTAATTTTTGTGCCCTTTCTATAAGAAATAAACAATAAATGGAAAGCCTACAAAACCTACATATCACGTTTATATATATATATATATTTACAGTAGAGTAATATTGAAAAGAAAATAGGTGCCTGGTATGAATTGATGTAATTTTTTGATGCCAACATCATGAGTTTACAGCAATTAAGATGTGAGTTTTGCAATTTCCCTTTAGCAGGAAGGACATCTTTTTGAGTTGGTTTTGTTGAATTTAGTGAACATGTAATGCATTGTTACAACTTTAAAATGCACAGTTGAAGCATCTGCATCCTCACTAGTTAGACCTACTTGGATATCTAGGAATGTAATGACTGCAGATGCAGACGCAGCTGCTCTACCTGTGCATACGAAAGACAAAGAAACATATTTTTATGCATAGCTGCATGCACATTTTTGAAAATCTGGATATCTAAGGGTTATTCTATGAAGTAGCAGAATATATATTAAATGCAGCAAACATACCACTAAATCTCTTCAACTTCAGTAAATTTTCTTATTCTCTCTGTTTCTCTCTCTCATTTTTTTTTATTTAATAACCATGGAAGATTGGTGGCTGAATAGGGACAGATACACTTTTGAATATGGGGGGGTGAGAGGGTGGGAGGAAAAAAAAAAAGGAAAAGAAAAGAAAAAAAATCAAGAACTGCTAACTGCAACAAAAACAATATAATTCAAGATTATTCTTAGATACTTAAGCCAATGTATGAATCTAACCTTAGTACATTAATTTGTGATACTTAAAAATAGTTAATGTGTTTTGTTTTATTTGTTATTTGGTTGAGCAGATGGTAATGGTTTTGATACGATTCAGGATATTTTATTTTTCTTTTCTTTTCTTGAAAAAGACAAGGCCCTTTTTCCCACTTTGTCACAGCTGGTTACCAATCAATCTCAATTCACGGTACAGCGATGATAGCACATGTTGTTCAGGGGCCAAATCTGATTGGGTTGCATTTTCAGCAGTGTTTCATATAAAAAAAAAAAAAAAAAGAAAAGAAAAAAAAAGAAAAAAGAAAAAAAAAAGTGTCTGTATGGCAGTGACTGTCAGCACACTATTGTACAACTGTCATTAATCAAAACTAGCAACAATGAGTGCATTCATATGTGCCAGAGACTGCCAGATTTCACTCAAAATCACCCAATTTCTATTAGAATTTCCTCACCAGCAGTGTTTCCTCATCTGCTTGTTGTTTCTGTTTGCCTCTTCCTTCGCAGTCCCCTGCCTCCCTTCTTTCCTGGGTAATTAAAGACAGACCTACTGGAGCTAGGACATGTACAACACAAGTTATGTAACACGATGCCCAAAAGTGGCTGGGTTTTATCCCCACACAAGCTGACTAACTGTTTAAAAGACCTCTTCCAGCTTAGTCAGATGGCTGAAGTTTAAGCTAAACTGAAAGGGTAAGCACCTCCAAATGTTTAACAAAGGGAAGTATTCGTAACCAATTAGATGGCCATAAACATATGAAGCCCATGTCTGACACCCTACATTTTGTGTTGAAAGTTGGCATTACTTGGCTAGGAGTCAGCAATATTTGGGTAATACGTTGGAAGGTGTTTCTTGATGCTGCACGTATTTTGAAGGCAATGCCTTCTTAGCACACCAGCAAAGTTAAGGACCTGCGTAACCAGTACAGCCTGGTTTTCTGCCACTCCATCATCAACCTCTGTCTGTGACTGGTATTGGCAGTCAGAGAGGCCCTGAGCCTGGTTCCCAAGTGTCAGCTTGGAAGTGATCCAGGTGAGAGTGATCTTCTCCAGAAACCTAGGAGGAAACTTGTTGCGGGCATATGAAGCTCTTGGATCAAGAGGTCACCAGGCACTATTCAAGACTTCACAGGCCGTTGCTTGAGAAACTGAAAGGATACAAGCACATTCAGCCTTCACAACTTGCTTCACAGTCCCTTTCTCACACAAGTTCCTTGTGCTGCTGTGGATCAGCTAAAGCTGAAAACCAGTTTTCTTCCTTTCTCCTTCCTGCCTGTCAAAGCTCTTCACTGAACCGTGGTGACTTCTGGGGACAGAGTAGGTGGAACAGATGACTGAGGGGCAGCATATCAATACTTCAGGACAGCAGATGGTTATAACATCCCATGGGCCCATCTATATATGCTAGACAGCATGTTCTGCCAGGGTGGTCCAAAAACCCAGCATGTCCTTGTTGGAGAAACAGACAGGGAGAGCTGGGCCACTCCTTGAAGTGATTGGTAACTGGGCCATGACAGTGACATGTTTACTCCTTCCTCCATTTCTTGACCCAAGTGGGAGATTATGGCTGTGCTCTCACTCTGCGTCCTGGCATGCCATGCAGCTGGCTCTTTCCCCCAGCAGCCTTTGCACAATTTGCATGATTGGCAGGTGCAAGCATAAAGACTGCTGAAGCCTCCAAGGCAGCTGGCTGGCATGCCGGCACCAGCACGCCAGTGAGATGAAGAGCGAGTCAGCTGCAGCCCACAGCAGACTGTAGGGCCCTGTCCCAGGCTGCCTGCATCCCATTTTGAGCAGCCAGCCAGTCAGATCCAGCCCTGCTGCCTGTCTGGTTTTATCTCAGCAGCGGTAAGTCAACCACAGGGATGGTATTTATCTTCAAAAAAAAAAAAAAAAAAAGTCAGTGTAACAAAATAAGTGGCTAATTTTTCCCCAGCTTTATAATCGTGATTCCTGTATCCAACCCATATTTACATTACAGCTTATCTTAGTTTTATCATCTTACAGGAGCCGAATACAACTTCATGTTTTCGGTCCCCCTAGTGCTGGCCTTGTGTCAAGAAAATGAGTGTTTTCTTTTGTCTGTAACTCTGCGGTCGCCAAAGACAAATAACCGCTCCATTGTTTTGGGATACTGTTGTCATATTCTTGAGATTTTTAAGGGAGACCATTTGCCTTTTCTCTATTATGGAAAAATTGATTCTCTTTGCCATTGACTAGTGCAGCACAGCATGCAAAACTACCTAATCTGTGAACAGTTGAGAAGAAATGTGCCTCAGCTGCATATGGTTTTGGAATGTGTATTTGCAATAGCTCTGTACTGATCCAGAAAACGTGTATAAAGCTCTCTGTTATCATAACTATTTTTGCCCCTCAATGGTATTACACTAGCAAAAATGGTCCCTAAAAAATTCAGTAGAATGCCATGGCACCTAGTTATTTTTCCCCTTTGTATATCTCTTATCAGTTAAATCTGACTAGCAACATTTACATACAATTAAGTGTAACTCCTAATGAAATGGATATGATCTGTGTTTATGTTTTTCTCTGACAGAACAGTTAGCCACAATTTGTTCTTCTTTAATTCATTTTTTGCTAATGAATAGACCTAGTGAATATAGAATGAAGCTGAATTGTGTTGTGATGAATGTAAAAAGATGTCTTGATTTGTCTTTATTCTTGGAATTACTTTACTAGTAATACTGTAATTAATGTTGTGGGCTTTACTTAGACATAACGGAACTTTAAATGTTTCAACATATATGATCCTTTGAGTTAAGATTCTTTTAAGTCTGTTAGTACAGTACCCTCGCTACAGATCTATAATAAAGGAGCCAATAGCGATGCATGTAATGTATATATTTGAAGTTCCCAAAACATTTAAACAATACTCATAGACGGAGCCTCACAACATTTCTGTATGTAATAGCATTAAATTCTTACTCATCAAAACATATAAGTGTGCTCTTCTTTATCATTTCAACATGTTCTCTGAACAAGCTTGCGGGGTCTTTGCTATATAACAAAGAGAAGGTAAATTAGTTTTTCTAAAGTTAGTGAGCATCTATACCATTAGAGTACTGACATCTCATGAGGTCTAGATCTTTCTTTAGTCTCATGTGCCTCTTTTGCTATTTAATGCATGAGAATCTGAAGCTAACTCTTGGTTCAAGGTGACTTAATTAAGGTATCAGGAGCTTATGTATAGAAAAAATATCATTGAGAATAATTTTACAAGAGAGTATTTCAAGAGTAAAATATCCATGCTGAGTATCTATGATGTTTTCCCGATTCAGGAGCCAAAGAAATTTCTTACAAGTTAAAGTCTTCAGTTGACTTTAACGAGTTTTGCATCAGAGCCTAAAATAGTTTGTTAAACTTCTGCCGGCTGATAACAATTTAACTGTGAATATTTTCCTATTTTTCTTGACTGAGTTACTCTTCTGAATGAATGTTCACTGCCTGCTGAAGTGTTTTGTATTATTTCAAATTTTATATATCCTCATAGTTTTAGAATTTTCACACCAGTAGAAACAAAGAAAAGGACAAAGCATAATTGAAATGTTTTGAATTTATTTTAAGGAAGATAAAATGTTATAGTCCACTAAATGAATCACTCTGTAGTATTTCTGTGAAATTGATAAATCTTCTTTAATGTGCCTCTTCAATAAATGTCACATTCTAGAGCTTAAATATATTTTTATTGTTTATAATATTATAGTGTCAGATCCTACCAGTATGCCTAAGGGGTTGCTGCTCTAGAGAAAAACTGTAAAGGAAAAATTCCAAATCAGCCAAAGGTAAAACATGTAGCTCACTCATATAGGCATGATAAACCTGAGCTGTCATGTATTGAAAACTGATGTCTGATAGCTTAATTTTATCATATTGCTCTAGATCAAGGACAAAGTGAAAGATATTATTAATAAAGCCCTAATACTGAGTGAACATAGCAATACTAATTTTATGTAAAGTTTCTAACTAATGCAGAGTGCAATAAAAATGTCATGAAGATTAATGCTTGGTGGAATTATCTAATGCTAGATAATAATTTATCTTCCAAAGTTGGGAAGTTGGATCCAAGATAGATTCAGACTGGCATATTCCAGGTGAGAGTTTTTGTTCATTTCTGTTGGCTACAGAATACGTTTTCATTCTTTTTTTTTTTTTTTTTTTTTGTAACACAGGTATGACATCAAAGATGACTACACTCTGCGCATTAAGAAGGCTATGAGCACAGATGAAGGAACCTACACATGCATTGCAGAGAATCGAGTCGGAAAAGTGGAAGCCTCTGCTACCCTTACTGTGCGAGGTGAGTGTTCCTGTGGAGAGAGAGCCTGTGACCTGTATGGATCAATTGCTTTCTGTCATAATGGGCCACATCCTTACAGGGCTTTTGTTTGGGTTTCGCACATCCTTTGCAGTTGTGGGTGCTGCACTGATTTGCAACAGAGCTGAAATCCTGGTCCTGTTGGTATCTCAGGCAAAATTGTAGTTATATCCTGTAGGACAGGATTTTGCTGCAGTTAATGATCTGTTCCAATATTATTTCTTTTATCGAAGAATAGATGCACAATGCATATACATTCATAAGCAAGCACTATGTAACCGTGGACATACACTTTAATATGTCAGCCATCGGTTTAGGCTATTATTATTAGGGTTCCTTTCCCCAATAAATATAAGAAATGTAGCACCTATGTTTATCTCTGCCAAAAATAATGCAGATAGTATTATTATACAATTATCTCTGCTGTAATTAAACTCTCTGTCATTACTCTTTATCTGTAAGATAAAGCCAAGTCAAAAGAAAAAGAAAATCTTAATTAATTTTTGTAAGTGTTACAAAGTAACAACTGACATATTCTCTCTTTAAATATTCCTGGTCTCCAGTATCCATACATTTTTTATCTGGTGCTTTTTGATGTGGGAAGGAGGTTTTAAAACCAGTAGAGTAATGACTTGCCAAAATGTCTTTTGTGACAGTAGACATAGACATGCTAAAGATTATGGGGAGCGAAAAAGTTTGTGGGCTAATATTTCCATATGAGTAAATAGGATACAGTAGTTATTATTTCATTCCAAAAGATAAGCAGCAATTTGGCACAATGGATATCACGCAGATACTATTTCACAGTTTAGTGGTGCGTGCTGACGGTTTTCAGTAGAGCTGTGAAAGGTTAATAAAAACATTTTTAGCTTTATCTGTGCTCCTCTTTTCATACTCATTAAATCAAATGTTCAAAGTCTCAATGGATTGCTTTATTAGAACTGGGGTCAACTGACCCAAGAGGCCAGCTTCCATTTCCATCCATTTAATGCATGGACACAGTTCAGTTTAATTTGCTGAATTCAAAGGGCAAAAAAGCACCGAGTGGCTTTGTAGAGGGGGAGATATTAGTATATAACAAAGAAAAGAAAGTATTGTGATACCAAGATATTACCTGCTAAAATATTACCTTAGTGTTCGCTTTAGATAATACATGGTGATGCAGACCTCCCTGTTTTAATCTGAAGAAGTAGATTTACCTGCTGCATGTGCATGTAAGAGATTATTCTTCCAATTTGTAACGTGCGAAAAATAGTCACTACACAGAACTCTCAGAAATGGTCTAACTCCATTACTTTGTCACAGGCAGGATCATGATTTCCAGTATATCTGGCAAGCAATTCAATAGCCTTTAAACACTCCTGGAACTGTGTCCACTGTATGTCTTACTAGAGCTTTTTAAAAAGCTTTTTTTTTTAAAAAAAATAAAGCTTTTTTTTTCTTCTTTTTTTTTTTTTTCTTTTTTTTTTAATAAAGCTTTTTAAAAAGCTTTTCTTTTAAAAAAAAAATAAAGCTTTTTATTTTTGCTACCTATCTCGTGATATGAACAGTAACAAGAACCAAGCAAAAAATCCTTTGAAATTACTGAAGCTGGAATCTGATCAAATTAAGGTGGAAAAACAAAACAAACAAATAAAAACAAATAAATATATAATTTAATCAATTTCCTACAGTAAAAGTAGACTTTCATTATCCTGGGTACTACTCTCCCCTGGGATGGCCATTTACAGTCACATACATAGTGTTTATCCAACACAAAAGACGTCATGATATTATAAGCATGTTAAATGTTCAAGACAACAGCAAATGAGAAAAGCTCAGACATTCAGTGGAGAAGTTTATTACTTTGTATTTTCTGGAAACAAAGGACTAGGCAAACTCCTGTTGACTTTAAAGGGACCATGAATGATATTCCTTTTAATTAAAGGAAGATTTAATTCTGACTTCTTAAACTTTTACCAGTTTTAGCATAATCACCCATCATGTAGAGAAGAAATGCATTTAGCACATCAAAATTTACTTTGCGAGTGCCTTGGTCCTTGCAAGTGTCCATAGTTACAACTACAAATGTGGCAGCAATAGCATAATCCATAGCTCCCTTATTCATGGCTCCATCTTCTCAAAGAAGGGGTTGCAGATGTATATGGGGAGTTCACATCATGCTGTTGTAAATGATAATAGAATTTGAATTGTGTGACTCAGTGTTCATGGCCCTGTCTTGGAAAGATGTGCATCACTCATTCCTTATCTTTCAGTTGGAAAAGAAAAATGTCATAATATTAAAAGCCAGAAAGTCTTAAAATAGATGATGAGTGAGAAATGGCAGCAGGCTTGAAATGGTTACATAAAGTGGATCTGACAAAATAAGAATAAAGCCATAGAAAGGCTGAGAACTAGGATGGCACTCGCATGCTACACAAGGATATGCATGTCTTCTCTTTGGCCCTAGTCTGCACATAATGTCATAGAGCTGGTTAATTTATTAAAAAAAAAATAAATTGTTCCAAAGTGTGTGACCATTTCTGTTGTTAAAATATGGGAAATTTCACCTAACCAGATGCAACTATGAGTCAATTTTATGTCCGACTTTTTAGCTGTTCTGAAAGGGGATATCTTCATTTTATTAGCAGAGGGACTGTCAGCCTTCTTTCCCAACACAACTATATAAGAGCTGTTGCTATAATCAAGAAATCACTTGTTGCAGCAACAGCTTTCAATCTCTGTATCAGTCCGAAACTGTATTAACCTGTCGATCATTCAGCAGCATTTTTTTTTTTTTTAGGAAGTAGAAGTTATCTAAACAGTAATTTGGGAGATTCTGGGTTGAAATCCCTGCGGCCATTTCAGCCTATTTGTTATATTTTCATCAGCCCTGTCAGTGAGGAAAAAGCAATGTGTTGTAAGCTTTCATGCCTGTTATTGAATGAGAAAAACTGTCCTGGTCTTTTTGTAGCCCCTACTGCTGTACTGACTGGTCATGTTTAACATTCAATTGGTATTCAACTTAAAAATCAAATGCCTTGCATCTACTGGCATGACATTTGGTAGTGTAGCTTAAATTGATGTGTTCATCAAGATCTAAAAGTTTGTGCTAATGCAAGCAATTTTTCTTTTATCAGGCACTAACAGTGATACTTGATGTGGCATGTGAAGATAATAAAAATGCTTCTCAGAGAATGATTCCAGTCAACTTGTTCAGATGCTATGCTCAAATAAATGTGATAATAGTAATGTGTGACTAAACAGTAATAGCAGTAAATATTTTACTTAGACTATCATTTGAGGGGTTAGCAATCATGGTAGTATCCATAGTTGAACGTAACATTACACGTCATGCATTCTGACAGATATTCTTTTCTTTTTTAATTTCTTTTTTATGTTCTCACTACACCATTGTAATGTCAACAGCTCGCCCCGTTGGTAAGTAACCATCCTTCTATCCATTTTAGCATGGCTTCATGCAATGCTTCATCTTTCATTTGCAACAGCATTTAACTGGCTTGAGCTAGCAGCCAGTGCTTAATAGCGTTAACTTTATAACACCAGGCAAGTGATTTTGACTGACAAAGTGCTATTTCTGAACTTTCTATTTTCTGCTATGTCATGTATAAACACATTTGCTAAATCACCAATAAATACCATTCAGTGAAACTGGGGGTGTGTGGTGATACTAAGCCAAAATCACTCATTCAGATGGTTTTGACAGTCTATTTAAGGGCCTGGTATAAACGCCATTGAAATCAACAGAAAGGATTGTATTGACTTTGGTGAGCTTCTATCAGGCCCTAAATGATCAGCTCATTATGCTTTTATTGCATAGCAGTAAAAGCAAAGGCTTTGCATGTCCCGTCTTTCTTGTATCTTTCAAAGATTTTTTAAATGAAAATAGTCCTGAAATTGAAGAGGGGATGGAGTAGATTTCCGTGCTTGTTAAGAAAGTTCATCACAGATTTTTGTCCTTGGGTCATCTTGGAGTGCAGTTTGGAATGCACTGTATAGGATGCAGACTGTTCTGAATAAAAATTCCAGGGGAAGACAATCTGGATTTTGAAATCCCACTGTGAAAATTTGATTCTTTCCTATGTCTTTGAAATTACTTTTAAAAATTTATAAAAATCTAACTGAGCATAATGGAAAAATTGCAACTGTCCATAGCTGAAATTCTCTTTTGGTGTTCACAAATATCCTGAACTTATTATTTAGTTTTCATTCACGGATGTTTACTCTGTGCCTATATGGATTTTCTGAACAATTTAACCAGTTGCACTTCTCTTCTGATTTTTGTAGTTTGCATTTAGATGTATCCTTTAGAATAATGATGTTTTTTTTGTTGTTGTTTTGTTTTTGTTTTTTGTTTGTTTGTTTGTTTGTTTGTTTTTGTTTTGATTAGTGTCAAAAGTCTGTTTACAGAGATTGCTGAGGGGGTTAGTCTTTATATAGTCAAAACTTATGTCAGAAATATGTTTGACTAAAGTTTGTATTTGACCTTGTCTCAGCTCTTCACTGTTATGAGGTTGGAGGAAAAGAAGTTGGAATAATTTAAAGATAAAATCCAGATTAGGCATCTGTTTCCAGAACTAAGATGACCCTATGCTTATTAGTTCGCTTGAACTAGCATACGTAGAGCCAAGCTGCAGTCATGGCATTGCTTATCCACAGCTAGAGAATTCCCTAAGTAAAAGAGCAATTCAAAGTTCTCCATTTGAAAAGTCAATAGCAAGCTTTAAACTCAAGTCACTAGTGTATTACTTTGGGAATCATAGAATCATTAAGGTTGGAAAAGACCTTAAATATCATCTGGTCCAACCATCCCCCTACCACCAATGTCTCCCACTAAGCCATGTCCCTAAGCACCACGTCCAACCTTTCCTTAAACACCCCCAGGGATGGTGATGGCACCACTTCCCAGGGCAACCCGTTCCAATGCCTGATTGCTCTTCCTGAGAAGAAATGTCTGCTAATTCCCAAACTGCACCTCCCCTGGTGCAGCTTGAGGCCATTCCCGCTAGTCCCATCACTAGTTATCTGTGAGAAGAGGCCGACACCCAACTCTCCACACCTTCCTTTCAGGTGGTTGTAGAGAGCAATAAGGTCTCCTCCGAGCCTCCTCTTCTCCAGACTAAACAACCCGAGTTCCCTCAGCCTCTCCTCATAAGACTTGTGTTCCAGGCCCTTCACCAGCTTTGTAGCCCTTCTCTGGACACGCTCCAGGGCCTCAATGTCCTTCCTGTAGTGAGGAGCCCAAAGCTGAACACAGTACTCGAGGTGCGGCCTCACCAGAGCCAAGTACAGGGGGATCACCTCCCTGGTTCTACTGGCTACACTATTCCTGATACAAGCCAGGATGCCTTGGCCTTTTAGCCACCTGGGCACATTGCCAGCTCATGTTCTTAAGAATTTAATTCCCATGAGTTGTAATGGTAAAACTGGAGTAAATTTGTAATTTTTTTCCTTTGCTTAGAAAATTTAGAATTAATTTGGTATGCTTTTGATATAAATCTCTCATTTAAGTGTTTTTTTTTTTTTATGGCTAATAACTAAATCTGCTTCTCAATTCACTATGAAAATGCTGCAATGTGAAAAACATTTTACTTTTATTTATCTTTCTCTCTGCTCACTATTAAAATAAAGGCAAAAAAATACTGAAGTAGAGATTGTTTCAAAATCAGTGAAAGCCACATAAAATAAATGACTGAAGATTCACAAGAAAATAATTTTAGGTTTTAGCAGTGCTGGTGGTGTCTCATTTTCGAGCACTGATTATCTTTAAAGACTTCTCAGGCCATTGAGTTGTGAATAATTCCATCTCCAAAGTGTATGTAGAAGCTTTCGGTATCAAGTTACTTTATGTCCAGGTGAATGATTCTCTTGTGTGACCATGCCATGGTCAATTTGTCATATTCCCTGCCCACACTATTTTACTTTGTAACGAATGAACATCTGGTGCAAAGAAAATCCTTCTTTTTTATGATTTATTCAGGAAAACATAAATTAGAGTGGTTGACCTTAAAATAATCATTGTATGGACATATGGTCTTTATCGAACTATTTAATTTAGTGTTTATCTTGTGAATTGTAAAAAGGTTTTAAAGTACATCCAACTCCAAAGATTTTTAACATCTGTAACTCCTATACAACTTAGTGTGCAGTGGTTGCAGTGTATAAGGAGATCATCTTCTTTGGATCACTTGTGTCTAAACCTGCACCTGTAGAAAAGGTTCCTTATGAGACTCCCCTTGCCTCCCCTCCCCTCATTCCTCCTTCTTTCCTTCTTTTTACTTAAGGAGTTGGAATGGTTTCCACAGTTCATTCTGTTTCATTCAAAAGTAGACAAAGCACGTGGCTACCTATCCTATTGAAAATTTAAAGCCAGGTAATGCAAAACAAAGTATCTTCCCTCTTTATCATCATTTCACCACCAAAATGCCCAAATGATCTTCTGTTAAAATTGTCATTTGACGAGAATAGTGAGTCAAATCTTTAACTTTTTAACTTTTTTGTTTGTTTGTTTGTTTAGAAATTTAAGTGGAATGCAGAGCAAAAATCACCTGTCCTTACAGAAAGGAATCTACACTCACAACTTTCTAGAAGAGTGACATTTTAACAGAAATATATTTATATATTAAGGTATAAGATGAACTGCAGGGGAGCAATTTAAAATTTTATACTCTTTTCTGATACTTGCATATTATCTGGGTACCTCTACTTTTCATCACTACCTCCATTTCAAAGCAGATGTTTTTGGTCTTTTTTGTTTTAAACAAGTCCAAAACATTTTATTTCACTGGCTTGTTGCTGAAGAATAAAGATACGTATTTTTAATGTTCAGGGATTGTTAATTCTTGTAATTCTTTGCAGTAGTTTTTACTGCAAGCTGAATAATTTCCATCTACTATTTAGCTTTACCTGTTTCAAATATTTGTATTCTGTTAGTTGTTTTAATTTAATTTAAATTTCATCTTGAATGGAAAATTCAGTAGTGGGATTACTTCTGCCACTGACCATGTTTGATTCAAGCAGTTTTTTAACATATGCTATGTGCTGCATAGACAAAATGAGGTATGGTTCTGCCTGAGGTGGATGGCAGCTGGTGAATTTAACAGCTCTATACCAGATTACTCATCATGTTTGGATTTGCTGCTAGGTATAAATGTGTTGCCTGTTTCTGAAATAGATGTTCTCTTATTTATAACCTTTTGAAATGATTTGCTACAGGATTTATAACAGATGGGTTTAGGAAACGAGATATTTATTCATATTTATCCCTATTTCTACTGTTATTTAACTTGTTGGATGGATCTTCCAGATGAGGAAGTTTATATTTTCTCAGTTTGGCATTCTGCTGTATTTCTCATAGCAGCTGTGCAGAAGAATAGCTATAAAAAGTATTCCAAAAGTTAAGAGGAGTTAAGTTTCATATAATCCTGCCTAGAAGTAACAGTAACCTGCTTTTTCAATTGCTATATTGCTCTGAGATATAGACTTAAAGTTGAGTTCAAATAGAAGATCTGTGGAGATCTGTGTCTAATGCTTTCGTTACCTTTTTGCTAATCATGAAAAAGGTCATTCAGATGGCAAAGTACTGTTTTCAATTTATTTTCAACTGTGTTTCAACAGGTCAAAATACAGTTTTTTTGCATTTCAGTTGCCTTGTATTTTACCTAATTAAGTTTATTTAATTAATTGTCATATGATATGACTCATCTTCTCAGAAAGAATTGCCATTCAGTAAATAGCCAGATCATTTTGTCACCTGAATAGAAATTATCTGCAATTAACAAAGGAAGTAAAGGGAGACCAATCAAGTTGCAATAAACTTACTTCCCTACCATGTTGGAGAACAGAGAAACAGATAAGACATCTGCCATGAATTTTCTAAATTTCATACTAATTGAATACAGCCTATTCATACTTAAGTGAAATGTGACTGTATGATGCATTTCACTTCACTTTATGACATGAAAACTTCCCAGAAGTTTTCATGTCATAAATCAACCTGGCATGGGTTAATGATCTATTAAGAGTGGTGCAGCATGAAATAATATATAAAGGTCTGTATATTTAAGCAAGGTTGCATTTGTTTGTGGCTGGAAATCACATTGTTTAGATGATAGCTGGCAGAGTTCTCTCTATCCTTTTCCATTTCATTCTGACTCTTGCAGGAAAGTCTATATAGTGTGAATACTTTTGTTTTTAGTGTATTCATGAAACTATCACCTTCACTTGAGACACTGAGGATTTATAGAACTACATCAGCAGTGGTAATTGGTGTGTGACAGAAGAGATGAGATCATGCTTGGCACTGCTGTGCCATCTTTCAGTGGCAGAAATCTAATATCTATATCAAAGTGCAGTATTTTGCCTGCCTGCCTGCTGCTATCGCATATAGAAGTTTTCAGAAGAGGGTAAGGACACCAGAAGACATTAAGCTTTTTGCATTTTCTTCTTCCTAACTGAAAGAATTCATTCTTCTTATTTATCACTATGCAAATCCTTTATATTAAAGAGAAAAGCTTGGTGCTGAGTGAAAGAAATAATTGATTTGTTCTGACACTTAGTAGCCCTTGAAAGAACACTCTAAAAAATCCAAAAGTCCTTAGCATTTGTACTTTGGCAAAATTCCACTAGCTGAGCTTACACTTGAATCTCCATGACAACTTAAGGTACCATAGAAATACATTTGTGATCTATGGGCTACAACGGCTCTGCAAATGGGGACAGAGCACATTAACCACCAGGCATTTATTAAGGCTGGTCAACAAAACTCTGGCTCCATTTTCAACTGCTCCAAGTCTTTTGGGTATGCCAGAGAGTGGTCAAAGCAGAAATATAGAAGTTCTGACACAGGATTCTTCTTCAAGGATAAACGTGAAAGATGGCTGCGTACCTGAAGTTTTAGTAAGTCATACTGTTACGTACTGGGCTCATTCCACTACAGTACCATGGATGTGCCTGCACTTATACTGTTTCTGTTACAGAAAAGCCAGGTATAGCAACTGCAGGAAGTGATTAAAGGGCCTATCTATTTATTTATTTTACTGCTGAACTCTAGGTTGGGAAATTTTTGAGAGGTTTAATATGTAAATTTCCTGAGTCCATTATGTATGCTCAAATCAGTAGGAATTGTTTTCTTGTTTCAGTGGATTCTGAGTCTTCCCATGTGTCTTTGAAGATTAGTGTATGAAAAATAGTCTTTTGATATGTTGTTCCTTCCCTGTTTTTAAAAGGAGAAATTAATAGTTTTTCTTTCAAGAAGAGTGTGGAAATCAATACAGTAATCCATCCACTTTTCTCTTTGCCTTCTTTACTCAAATGCTGCTTGCTTGTACCACTGAGTTATTACAGTTTGGATAAGTCCTCAGTATTATTCAACAGCAAAACTACTTTACGTCCCATTCTTCGAATGTTACCATTGTCAATCAGCATAAATAGTCCCTTTTCTTCCTCACTCCTTTTCCTCTCTTCTCTTTACAGTGGCCCAAATTGAGCAGAAAATCTCCTCTCAGTCTTTCTTTATGCTCAAGGGTAAATGAACCAGGAACTTGTCATCTTTCTCACTATAGCTGTGTCCTATTAGCCCAACATACCCAGGCTTTACTTTTCTTTTCACCACCTTGGCTCTTCTATTCAGTGTGTGAATTCATGTTTGTTTTTTTTTTGTTTGTTTGTTTGTTTTAAGCAAATAACCAAATTACTCTTGTTTTTTTGATGAAATCTTAGTAAATCAGCAAGAGGTATGCTTTTCTTTTTTAAATGCTTTATGAGCAAACCCTTCTGCTATCACCCATGACAAAAAGAATCATAGCAGATTACATGTGTTTTTGTTGGCATAATTTGCTTTGTTTGCTGAATTCACAGAAGGTAGAGGGAAGGCGCATGCCATCACCTGATGTTACCCTTTACATAAGCAAGTAGACTAAAGTATTACAAATTTAGGAGAGCACTTTTCTATCTGATATAAACAAAAGGCATATCCTGAATCTCAGGCATTTAAGGAGAAATTAAAAAAAGAAAAAAAAAAAAAGAAAGAATTGTCTAGAGTAGAGAAAAGTCCTTATTAATGTAAGGTATTGAGCAGTCAGAGTCAGTGCTACCTCTCTTTATAGGTATCAAAGCTAAACAAAGGACTTTCCAGGAGGGATTTTCCAGGAGCTTCTGTAGGGTTTGAGTACCACTTAGAAGAGATGATTGGAGAAGATATAATAAAGCAGAGATTCAAATTCTAGTGGGTTACAGTCCAATGTTGAGATGAAATTCAGACCAAATATTGAAACTTCATGTTGAAACATACCATAGAACAGAGAAGAGAGGTCAGGAAAGGAGCTGTTAATGAGTTCAGAGAACTGGAAATGGGGCGAGGGGGGGAAAGTAGGTTTCTTTTTTTCTCAACTATGTAGGAGATAGTTTTGTTTGTTTGTTTGTTTGTTTGTAAGTATTCTCATAATTTTCCTGTATTGAAATTAGTCGTAGGCAATAGGGAAGAACAAGTACTTGGCAGTATTTTTTTTTTCTTTGTGCTTAAACTTCTGTTATAATGATAAATGAAGATTTGGCAGTTATCTTAATTGAAATTGACAGGGAAACTTTGAATATAAACCATATAAACCAAACCTTTTTTTATTATTATTATTATTATTGTTTATCTCACATCTCTTTTTTTTTTTTCACCACACAGATTTATCCCACTTCTTTCTTTTAGGTCATCCAGGAATAAAAGAGAGATTTTATAAGTCAAAATATATAAGGCAGTTAGCTGTTTTTATTTATTGATTCTCTAAGACTTCTTTCACCTCTTATATAAAAAAAAAAAAGCTTGTGCTTCCATGCTCTCAGAGATTATCTGCTTCAGTGTTTCAGAGCAACTGAAGGATAAAAATGTTGTTATAAGTGAAATTCAGATTAGAACAATTAGTCCAAGTATGAAAGATGGTTTAACATTCTCAGTGATTCTGAAACCAGAAAACAAGCAAACAAACAAACAAATAAAAGCAACAAACCAAATAAAAACACTATCACTAACAAAAGGGAATTTCTCATTTTCCATGAGACAGCACCAGTGTGAAGGACACTTATACCAGAGCTGCTCCTGATGATGATCTTGTGGAGATAGCTTCCCTCTGCCCTCTACTTCTGTTCCACTGTAGCTTGATACCTCTTCCCCAGTGCTTCTTTTATATTCAACTTGCTGAAAGTTCTCCCCACTTTTCCACTTTGTTTTTAATTTTCTATATTTGATTTATCAAATATACAAAATGAGAATTAATTTTGAAGTATTGTCAATGTTAAAGATAGTATCTGATCTATAGATTATAGGTGTTTTAAGAATAGGTTCTATGAAGCTGCTTTTCAGATGAATCCAAAACAAGCACCTGCTTTGCCACATCCACTTGTGTCATTTTAAAATATCACAGATCTAGTGAGGGGCTTCATGAATCGCTTGTTATCCCTTACAACCTACCCATTCCTCATTTTTACTGACAAAAGCCACATTCTTCCACCTGAAGAATAAATCATAGAAGAAAGCAAACTATCTAAATGAGACGGGAAGGGAAGAGGAAGAGGAGACCCATGCACTTGTTTCAAAGTCCAACTGCACTCCTGCAAACTAGGGTTTGCAGCCGTAGTTTGCTGTGCTAACACGATACTAACGGCAGAGAAGAGAAGGAAATCAATTTCCCAGGCAACTCAGCAGTAACTAGCATGATGAAAATTTACTTCCTTCACTGTCTATGAGTGCACCTGATCATTAGAGCACACCATAAGATTAAGTCTTTTCACCATAAAGAAAATGACCATCCTAAACTTCCATTTGTTTATCCTTAATAAGAAATATCTGCATTAGTAGTAGGCCTAAGTTGTCATCCTTTCAAGTTCCTCTTTTGGCTTCTGTGTCAGAGGCTACATCTTTGATTTATCGTTAGTCATAACTAGTAGTTCACAAACAACTTTGTTTCCTAAGAACCACATGTTACGGTCTGTGCCTGCTAACAAGATCTGAACTTCAGAGAAAAGAACTGCTGTTTCAGCCCAGACTTACATTGTATGAGACTGGGTTTTCCTCTATTTACTCCATCAGCAACAGTATAATATCAAACCATGTTTCACAATGTATATGCTTTCATGTCTGTCTCTCAAGAATTCCTGTACTTCCTTCAACTATCTTCTAGCCCAGTATCACTGGAACCAGCAAAGCAATCCTACAAATAAGCAGTCATACTCCATGGAGTATGTCAAGGGTTATATCCTTTTTGAAAGTAATACTTCAGTTGGAACACTGGGGACTTCTTCTTCATATAAACATCTTAGAGGCAATTCTTGATCTGTGTTTGGTAAGACTGGAACTGAGCTTTATGCCTTAAAATGTGAACATGTATTGAAGACCAGCTTGTGTCCAGATGAATATTGTCACTGCAATAGCACATTGAGATACTCAGTTTCAAGTCTCACAAGGAAGGCAGAGACGTTGCTGGGATTCCAGAACCTAGAAGACCATTTGGGGAAGACTCCGTTATCTCATCATGTTAATTGACTCTTGTATCAAGCTAGGCAACTGAGTATTGTACCAAGTATCATTTTGATTGCTCAGAAGATAACTATGAAATTGCTGCGAGTGTACAATGAAAAAAAAAAAAAAAAAAAAAAAAGACTGCAGATGGGAATTTTAGGTTGTTTTACTGTCTCTTCCCTGCTGGAAGCAGAGCTAAGAGTTACAGAATCCGGGTTCTTTACCAAAATGTGTGTTTCTGCCTGTTCTTCAGAGCTTTTTCCTCCATCGGGAAGAGGGATGAGTGTTGCCTAGAAGGCTTACAGGTTAACATATTTCCCCTTACCCTCTTTGAACCAGTCACAGAAATATGTTTACAGATAATAGGCAATTCCAGTTTAGAATGAAATACTCATCTTTATCGCTTAGCTCGCATAAGTAATCTTCATGACAAAATTCGTTCACAGTTGACTATCAACTGAAATTAGTTGCAGTTAAAGGTTATCAAATCTGTAATTTAAGCCCTATAAAATCTGTTGCTTTTTTATTTATTTATATATATTATTTTTTCAATGAGTCTGATCTAAAGACCGTGTAAGCCAACAGGAGAATTTCTGTCAGCTTCAACGAGCTTTGAATAAAGTTTCATACTCCGTGATGATATCTGAGGATGTTTTATTTAAGTACATGTAATTAAAAGATTACTAAAGTTTTCATTATCTGAAAATTGTCTGGATTATATAAAATTAGTTTGATCTCACAGTGGGGCTTCCTTAGTTAATTGAAGGTGTTAGGAAAAACAAAAACATGAGAACAAAAATCCCACTGATATTACTTGCTGTGGTTACAGTGCTATCTCTGCTTGTGGTAGCGATATTGGACTGAAACTTGGTACAGTATCTACTTTCAATTAAAGTCACAGCAATATAACGTGCACCCCAGTGCACCTGGACTGGGGGAGCTGCTCTGAGCAAGTTATGATAACAGAATTCCCGTAGGATCATTGTGTTCAACGTGAACCACAAATCACAAGACCAGTTTAGAAAACTGTCGCTGGAAGAAAATGTTGCTTGGATTTCATATGCGATCACAGTGCTTTTTACTGTAAAATCACATTTTTCTGTGGTAATTTTCCTCTCATCTTAACATGTTGATGTTAACATGATGAGTAATCTTCTACAACATTTCTTATCAGGTGACTGGAGTTCAGGTAGGAGGAATAAACTCACTGTGTTGGTCAAGATTTTCTACATGAGTGTCTTTGTCAGCTCCTGGTGACTCAGCATAACCTTTAGTACTCAGAGATGCTCCTGGGAAAGAAATTAATGTAATCCATCAAAAAATATTAGAGATCCTGCTAACTATTAGGATCGGAAAATAATTGAAAAATCCCTTTGAAATATTTTGCAATATTTGTTTCATTTTATTTATTTATTTATTTATATATTTATATATATATATATTTTTACAAATGTTTAACAATTAAACAGAGGATACCTTCATATGCATTTATTACTAGAAAAAGAGATCCATCTAGTGATGGATCGTGACATCTAGAAAGAGTGCAACAGAAAGCACTGTTACCATTTTGAACAACTAATGCTTAGCTACTGCTCATGCTTTTCTATCTCAATTTTCATTCTTACAGTAGAATACTGTTCTGTGCTGTAAAAACAGTTCTGAACATGATGTGATTAACCTTAGGGTCTCCCCATCCCCTCATCTCAAAGCCCACCTCATACATGGCCTATGCTTTCTATTCATGTTCAACCATCTGATTTCCATATCATCCCACTCACCCTCACCAGCCGCTATTAGCATAACAGAGCTCTAGTGTGACATTGATTGAAGCAAGCGCTTGCTGAATGCCATATCAAAGCATAATTTGCCAGAAATCAAATCTAATTTACTGTATACTATTTAAATTTCTCAAAAAAAAAAATAAAAAAAAAAATAGAAGTGCACTAGGTCTATAATCTTAATTGTTTTGTTTGTTTGTTTGTTTGTGTTGTTTTGTTTTTTTTCTCATATTTTTGTCTGTTATCCTGGAATTCAAGCAATACATTTCCTTTTAGTCTTTGATTTTCAAATGTCACCTAAGCAAGAGTTTCTCTACCCTGTTTATTCCAATGCCACTAATGTTACATCTGAAACAATAAAGGGTAATAGTTTGATAGGCGCAACACTCAGTTTGCAGCTGCATAACAGTTTTTTCAGCAGATTCTTCTAATCATCTTAATGTTTAGACTGAAATAAGCATTAACGTAGCTCATAGCTCTTTAACAGCTGAAGCATATCAAGCCTGCTGTTATTTCTCTAACTGTACCTTTTCAAACTGTTTTTAAAATTAAAACACACACACACACAAAAAAAACTACTTTGAGAAAAGCAATAATGACTTGAATAAGGTTTTGTCCAATGTTCTACTAATGCTGAACTTTGAGCAAGTCATGTTCTTAGTCAACCTTTCTGCAAAATAGGAGTAGTAATATTTACCTTACAAACAGCATTAATACATGCAGATAATGAGTTGTTTTTTTTTTTTTAGGAAAATTGAACTGCTTATTCAAGCCAAAAAAAAAGCCTTGTTGTCTCTGAACAGGGTCACATTGCATTCTCTGGGGATAATGGCAGTCCTACTGCTTTGGTACTTATACTTGACCAACATTTCTCCCGCAAGTATTAGCTGTTACTTTCAGTTGTCAATTCTCATTAGTCAAGTGAAATTTGATAGATAAAATTGGTATGGTGAAAACATTGTTTCAGTGATATAAAACATGTCATTTTTATCTGTCTGTAAACAGAATTATAGCTGATTATGATGACAAACTGGAGAAAAACATGAGTTTCTTTCATTATAGAACAACTTATTTGAATACATAAAAAATGTATGCAAGGTTTTATTTTTTTAAAAAATGAGGGTTTTCATGTTCTTTAAGAGTATACTGTTGAATAGTTTGGCTGGTGGGCTTGGTTTTATGTTCTAATTAATGCAGTGACCAATAAAAGCTAGCTCCCCTTGAGATTATGGGGTTATATTTAGATTAAAGCTCTGGTTCATTTATTTATTTTTGTAATGAATTTCTATTAATTATGGATGCAGAATAATACTAGAAAACAGATCTGTGTATAACTATATACTGTGGTTTACTGGTGCCTTCAGAAAGTGTAAACTTGTAGCTCTGATGCCACAGATCTGTTCATCTAGAATGATGAATGCTGGGGAGGATTTGGTGTGCGGCAGGGAGAGAATAGAGCAACAAGGTAAATCTACACCAATTGGATTATCCGGACTGAGTCACCGCCTAAATTCCTTCTTTTTCCTATCTTTTAGCAAAATAAAGGTTTGTTTTTCTGCTTATAGAAAAGTGAGGAATGTTAAAAGTTAGGCTTAGGTCAGATTATAGGTAGAAATTAGGAGGTTTATATCTCATACCTGAATTTGGTCTTTGCTACAGCAACAAGTACTTTCCTATTATATCTACTCAGACCTTTGAATTACTGACTTGCAGTACAGCCTTGTGTGTGAGAATGTTTCAGGTGAACCCTTAAACTTATATACCTGCATTTATCTGGTTATGTGTTTTGAAAGATAAGCTCACAGAAATGCCATGCCTTTCTTTCGTCTGTTGAGCTGGTAGCACCATCCTTATAACATGCCTCCAGTGGACTAAGCATGCCTAAAAAGTGATGCTAGGTATTGATCATGCTTAGGTATGATCTGTGGGAGGGACTCCTGACAACATGTTTTTAGCCTCATGATAGAAACATTGTGGTCTGGAGGCTACCTATAATGTAGCGCAGACTCGTGCATAGATCCTGTTGAATGTATATGTAACACCTGAAGAAGTTAGAGGTTTTCTGCTTTCCGCTCTGCCTGAGGTTGCTATTGATTCCATATTAATATCCTGAGCAGTGAATTTCTCTGGCTGAGCAGCAAGCACTGAACAAATTCAGTGACCTTTATTAAGTGGGTGGTCAGAACTGTAGAGACACCTTAGTGCACTGTATGCCTACAGGAATGGAAGTTTCTAATTCACGACTAAAAGATCTTTCTCTCCCTTCCCATATGATTGAATGAACAAATGCACATACTGTTTACCACATTAGTGCTTTCCAACACCTGTAGGGATTGTATTACAGATCTGGTAGGTAAAGCAAGGTAAGAGAAAACCAAGGAACATGCTACAGTCCAGTGCTTTAGGAATAGGACAGGCTGAGTTCAGATCCTAGAGTACGTGTAGCAATACGTATGCACTTACAGATGCCTCAAAACATATGGGTCTAAATGGGCAGCAGCAGAGCACCTAGCCCTTCATCCCTGTGCTTTCAGAAGGCTGATGTCTGCTGAGGCCCTGGAAAGAGGCTTGTCTCTCAAGAAAAGCCAAAACTTGTGCTCAGGAGTACGAGACACAAGGAAGATTCCTCCTTCAGTGCTCACCCTCTGCCTTCTAAATCAAGAGTGATGCATGTTTATTAAGTGCTTTACAGTTCTTGTTTTAAGAGTACATTATGCTAGTGCTATTTGACTTGTGATCTTTAGAATCCACGAGAAGTACAAAGCGTATTTCAAAAAGATCAGATCTGCATACATTTCTATGCTGTTAGCATATCTGCATCTGTGCTGTCAGCAGGTGTAATCGGAAGCTGAGTCTTGATTGCTCTTCGTGCCTAATTAAATAGTTTGTAATTATAATGGTGAAAATATGGTTTTCTAAAACACTTAAATTCTGTTTACCTAAAAGCTTAGTAGTTCCTAAACCATCGCTCTCCACAACCACCAGAGCAATAGTGGAATGAGGAGAAAAAATAACTTTTTTTTTTTTTTTTTAATTTTACCTCCTTCTTCAGCCTGTCCCAAAAGTCAGCTAGTCTTTTGCTAAGAACAAGTGGGGATGCTGATTATCTTTTTTAAATATGCCAAACAGTATAGTTACAATTCCATTGAATTCCAATGTTGAACCAAGACTGAAGGGTTTGCATATCAAACAAGAAAACTTAATTTATTACGTCATGCTGAGCATAGTTACTGAAGTTTTTTTTTTTGTCTCATTTTCCACCACTGCTTCTTCCCCACTTTCCTTCTGCACATTACCACCTTTTTTCTCCCTTTGAGCTCACACCAAGCATTGACTGTTCTACATCAACACTCCTAAACAAGTTAAACTACACCTCTCCTTTTGAAATTGTTCAGTTCTGAATGCTGTTAATGCTATCTACTTGAACACAAAGCCAGTCCTGACTCTTTTGGTATTTTAACTCCAATTTCTCCTTATCTTCCTTTCCTTTCCTCTTCCTGAGCTCCTGGAATACCTGTTCCTTCTTACTGCTTTCTGCAGCCCACTAACTTTTCAGCTCTTCAACTCTTGCTTCTTTCTTTTCTTTACATAAGCCAAAATCCGGATCTGCCAAGTCTGTGATGTTTCAGCAAACCTTTTCACAGCAAGTCTTTCCACCCACTCCCTTCTTAACCACATTGCCCCTAAGAGAAGTTAAGGGAACTCCTGAACTTGTCTCTCTGCTGTCATCTAGAGCTTCTTCTCCTTTCTCAATCATTGTTGAAAGTCTAGATAGTCAGACTGAAACAAATAGTCTGTATACCATGATTCATCCTATGCAACACGTGATAGCTCCAGCAGAATAATAAGCTTTGTGTAGTGTAGAGTGTATGAGAGTGCTGGTACCTGTCCAGATGAAAGGTAGAATACATCTAAACCAGCATCATAAACACTGGACTATTGTTCCTTAGCATTTCTTGTCATCTGAGTTTACGCTAATGTGTATAATGTTTTTGTTGTTGTTGTTGTTTGCTTGTTTGTTTTTTTAGCAACTGGGTATATTAATTCTGTCTAATTAGTATATCTGCTGTTATGTCTGCTGGCATAAAACAAATCTCTGTTAATTTGTCTTTTTCCTTCAATATTCCTCATCTCCCCTTGCAAAATATCCTAATTTTACACAATGTTTTTTTCTTACATTGTAGCTCCTCCACAGTTTGTGGTGAGACCACGAGATCAGATTGTAGCCCAGGGTCGAACAGTGACTTTTCCTTGTGAAACGAAAGGAAATCCCCAACCAGCTGTTTTTTGGCAAAAAGAAGGAAGCCAGGTAAGTTATAAGCACCTTATAAGTGTTTCAAGCCTTTCTAAATAGTCATACATCTTACTTTTCAAAGAAAGACATCTTAATTTTCATTCTTCTAATCTTTTGCAAGAATTTGTTTTTTAAAAAGTCATTATCCTCTATCAACATCATGTTGCTGGTTTTTTGCTTTTTCTTTTTTTTTTTTTAATATTAACATTGTAAAGAACTCAAAGTCCATTTAAGTTGCTGAAACTTGTGCTAGCTGCTGTATAAAGGTGTAAAAAGCAACAGTATATACCTTAAATGCATCATTCTAAAGCACCCAACAAACAGGTGGGTGAGACAAACAGTATATAAAAAAGCTATGGCTCAATTTTTAACTAATCAGAGTCAGTAATTGCAATTCATAACCTGTCTAGACATGATCAAGTGGATATGTATCTAGCAAGCTTATTTGCATTGGCATATTCTCACAGTGCATACAGATATAGGTTTTGAACACTCAGCTGCTTTCTTCAGTAGAATTATCTCAGGAAATTTCTGAATCTGTTTTGGAAATATTTCCCTGAATCCTTACTGTCATTTTGTGAAAGCAAAATTTCTGATGTAGACAATAATGTTGCCATCAGCTAATACTGATTCAGTGTTTGAATGCCTTGCCATAACTTTTTTTTTTTTTTTTTTTTTTTTTGTGTGTGTGTGTGTGCTGCTTTTGCAACATTGGTACCATGTTACAACAGAAGTCAAGCATCCTAGCTTTCAACTGCAGTTCCTATGAGTATGTTAACTTTGGACATTGTAAAACCTAATGCCAAATTCTCCTTTGTTCCTGAAGAAAGATTAAAAGGGAGAAATGGATGTCCAAGGACAGTGTCTTCTGCAGTTTTGTGATGAAACTTGTCTGGCCTGCATCTGTCTATGTAGCTACACTGTGTGTCCTTGTCCCTTGGCTAAATTATTTTTTTTTTAGAGCACTGTGCTACTTTTTCCCCATACAGTGATATACGAATTAACTCAAGTATCCACAATGTGCTGTGCAATGTAGATGTGCCTGTAATCTAATCTGGAGGCACTGTGTAACAGCTCAAAGTGTGAGAAAAGAACCGAACCACAGATCTCCCACTCTGCCCCACCCGCTGCCGTTTCATCATTTTACCAGGTCAGATAGCTGATTAGAATGACAAGACCAAGGCTGACAGCGTTTGGTGCGAGGTTGCAACTTACAAAGTATAACACTATTACTTTATAATAGTGTTATTGTTACACTTATATGAATGTAAGCTTAGTCTTCAGTGTACTTCCTTCAGCATATTAATTAGAGAACTTCAAATCTAGTCACCATGCATCATGTAGTATTAAGCTTCTGGAAGAGCACAGTATTTTGTGTCTCAATAAGATGAACATTGTTCTAAGGGAAAAGTAAAACAGCATCTTGAAATTAAAGTAGGAAGTACTGATGTGCTTGCAAACATTTCAAAAACCTGCCTTGTAGAGCATTTTAATAACATGGTAATGTTTATGTAAAGTGAGCTTATAGCGTCACACTCGAATCTAATAAAGTGGACATCCATCATGCTGTAATAAAGAGAAGAGCTTCTAATTAAAGCAGGACATCATTTGCAGGATTAAAGTCATTTAGCGTAATTGAAAAGTGTTAATACTCTATTTTATCCTCTTCCATTGGTATCACTTCAAGGGTAAAAACATTTTAAGGTGAAAATGCATCTTGTGTCTTTAATTGAATGTTATTACCTACTGATTGTACCATGTTGAAGCTGTTTAATTACAAACCTGGAAAATTAATTACCATATTGAGAACCAGATCCCTGAGGGTTAGAACGTTCTTTTTTGGCAAATAAATGCAACATAAAAATTGATACCTACATGGTTTATTATCGAACCTTGAAACATAGCTCAATGTGATTCATTATACCCTAATGTTAATCTTAATTGAGCATCAGTGAAGTAACACAGGTTAGTGTTACCATCTCAACACAGAACTTGCTAGAATTTGCAATGAGATGCCCTAGAATAGGTGAGCTTCCACATACTGCATTTCTTCATTAAAATATGGAGGACTGTGTTTTGGCCAAATTAAGCACTATCCATTGAACTTGCTTTAATTTGCACTTTTGCATGACTGGCTACGAGTTGTCACCTGGATTTACAGTCTTACTTCTGCTTTTACTCAAGGAACCGTTTGCAGCACCACTGTTAGTGTTTAAAGTAATGTTATGTAGTCATGTTAGCCCACTCCAATAATTGTAGGGTATTTTTCATTCTGAATCTATTTCTCAACCTTGTTTTTTCTGAGCACTACCAGCTGGAAAGGAGGGGACCTGTTTCCTCCTGCGTAATTTCTTGTGCCAATTTATGCATGAATGTCTGGTCCTTAGTACTTGCTAGCCTTTAACCAGGAGTTTAACATCCACCCGCCAAAGAAATACTCCAAGGCAGGACATCTGTAATCATTGAAGTCTCTGAATTAAATTCATCCTTGAGATAAATCCAGAAAAAAATAATATTACATTGGAGGTGACTTTTGCCCCACTGTTTGCAACCCGACATGCAACCATTGTGCCCAGATGAGTAAACCAGCAGCTTATTAAAACCAGTGAAAATGTAAAAGCATTAAAATAGTGGACTGTATTGTAATGCAGGACAAATTATAGTCCATCATTACCTGGTCCTTGAAAGAAGGAGTAATAATCAGCTCTTACTGAAGTGTAAAATATTGTCTGGAAAAAATATTTAATGCCCTACTCTATGCTTCTAGGTTTATTTTTAGCCCATATAGATTAGCTTAAAATTTAGTAGTGAGCCATTAATTGAAAACACAGCAGAGGTATACAGAGCCACAGTAAAGACTGAAAGCTTATCAGGGTTTGGGGATATTCCTGAGACAAAAATGTGTATTTTTTATACAGGCTTGTTGAGTTGATAATAGAGACAGACCTGATGTGCCTGGAATTTATCCATTCATTACTACTGTTTAATTTGTCTCCTCTGTTCCCCTCTCTGTCTCATTGGGCCATCCTGCTAACCTTTCTGTTCATATTGCCTCTCTTTCTTTTCCTGTTCTTTATTCACATCTAGAGTTGTCTTAGACAGTATAACTTTTTCCTTGAAAACACAGCCCTCACCACTAAAACCTTTTAAGTCATTTTATCTGTATTATTGATTCATTCAGTCCTTCATCATATTCAATGACTGCTACATTAATTTTAGTTATTCTTACTGACATCTCTCTTTTCTCCAGTCCAGCCCAAAGGCAAAAGCAAATCTCCCTGCTCTGTGCTAACTGATGTTTTATGTGTTATAAAATTATTTTTTTCTTTCTTATGATTTCCACGTTAGATTTATACCCTTCCTCTTTACCCTCGAGGCTCCATGTAGCTTTTCTGCTTTCGTATATTTCAGTTATAATTTCCTTTTACTTCTCCTTTAAGCTCTTGTGCTATGCCAGCTTCTCCTACTTTATGACCTGTTTGTATCTTCCTCCTACCTTTACTTCTGTGCTGTACTTACTTTCTCCTTCACCCAGATCATATTCACTGCCAAAAAATAGCCCTATGTTCCCCCAAATCTCCGGAATTCAATTCTTCTATTTTTCTAATATTTACTGTAGTTGTATTCCCGTCTTTGACAGCTAACCAAGTATATTATTAAAATTTTTAATTCAGAATGAAGTTAAATGTTTAACAAATACAGATCAGTCAAAAGTGATTGTTGGAAAATTTCTTGGTGCCTAAATCCCTAGCCAGAACACACCTTTGAATGCTATGAAAGGGCTGTTTCTAATTTAAACTGCAAGTTGCCCAAGGCAGGAAAAAATTGTCTCTGTATGTTCATAAATTCATAACCACACTTTTTATAGAGAGAAATTTTAAGGAAAAATTATCATATCTTTAGCTGAGAGAAAGGTGGCTCTATTATGATTCTATATCTAGAACTGATGTGAGATAAATTGTCTTTGCAGAATCTGCTCTTCCCAAACCAGCCTCTCCAACCCAACAGCAGGTATTCAGTATCACCAACTGGAGACCTCACTATTACCAACATTCAACGGTCTGATGCGGGCTACTACATTTGTCAAGCACTGACGGTTGCTGGAAGCATTTTAGCAAAGGCTCAGCTGGAGGTCACTGATGGTGAGCTATAGAAATTCCTTTTTTTTTTCTGTAAGACTGTATCTTAATGTAATATAAATAAAGGCATGTGAGATCACAAAATTCATACAAATAAGTAGATAAGTTTCTACAAAAAAACAAACAAACAAACAAACAAAAAAACACAACACTGTGAAAAGGGGTCTCTGCACAATTCTCTACAGTGTCAAAAGGGCACTGAAGTCCAGTTTGCCTTTTACATGCTCTTAATAGTACTTAATAGCCCAAACAAAGGACAAAGCAGCTTAGAATACAGTTGGTGAGAAACAAAACTGCTCGGTTCACTAGAGCTAAAGTAGGACTGCAAAAAATGTTGTGAAGAGTGAATAGTTATGTGATTAAAGCAATGGACTGGGGTGCAGAAAAAGAAGTCTCGATTTCCATCTCAGTCCCAGCCTTCAGTATTACCTTAGGCAACTTGTTTGGGAGTGTATCCGTAGCTCAATTTAAATCAACATAGCTGCCTTCAATTGCTGTAGTACTGGTAGTTTAGAACAGCTACAGCATGTAGCCTTTTAGTCCATGTGTGAAAAAGACACCAAGATATTTCCCTACTTCGGAGCTGTGTTCTCAGTATGTTTAGGTGTGAAGAGAGCTGTATAAATACATAAGCAAAGAAGAGTTGGCAGGAAATAAAAAGCACTACATGATCTGACTTGATTCTTTCCTTTTTCAGAATTTTGGGCTTGAATGTTATCATGCCTTGAAGTTTACCGTACCCTCTATACAAATAGCAATCCTTTTCTTATATCAGGAATCCCACCAATACCCCTCTTCATCCTGTTGTGAATAGAAGGCAGTTTGCATTCTTTAACGTTAGTAAAGACAACAAGAGAATTCCTCTTACACTAGGAGATCGTGGCATTCCCCTGCATCATTATTCCTTATCTTAACTGACTCATTAAATATCTCCTGACAGACTTTGATGAATTTTTGCCATTAAAACTGTTGTTATATGCAGAGGTCTACTTTTACGGTCCCCTCAGAGACCTGCCTGCACCATGAAAGTTTGAAAAGATGTCTAATTCTGAATAATCTGGCTTTTCACAAGAGCATATTCATCACAAGTGACAAGCAGAGAGGTTCAGGCACGTTACAGAGGTTTGAGCATTAATTTGATGCCTTTTCTTTGTTTTCCAAAAGCTGTCTATATTTTTATGACAAGGGGAGATAATTTCTGCCTTATCCTTGCATCTTTACAAGCATATTGCTTTTTGGTAAAGCAGTTTCTGGAGACTAAAGGCTAACCTTCGCTCTGCAATCTCTTTAAGTCTTTTCTGTCATGGTCTATGACAAAATGATGCATTTTCATTCAGTTCAAATTTAAATGTAGATTAAAAGGTCGTTTACAATTAATGGAAAGGCAGTATTTTTTAATATCTGTTCGTAGCGCAGCCAGATTCAGTGCCACAACTGTGATTGGAATAAATAGAATACACAAACATTGGCTAAGAGGGCATTGAGCTGTTAATGGTTGCACCTGCTGATGCTGTACTTTTTACTGCAACAGGGGCCGAGAGGATAAAATCAGGTTCAAGGATATCAGTGATGAGAAATTCTTCCTCTTGACAGACAAGTCCCATGGTCCATCTTTATCTGTTTCTTAGGGGGAGGAACAATCCTGATTGACTGCACTGGAATTTTCACTAGTTTATTTAACAAGTCAACAGAAAGCTCATAAAGATGTCCCTGCTAAAATGCAAACTCAACAACAATCAGTCTTGATTAAAGGTGGTGTGCATTCCACATTGCTGAGGAAAAGCATGAGCTGGTGGCTCTGCTGCTGAAGGAATGCAAGGCCTGTGTTCTTCAAACACATTCCAGAACCTACTGTCAGCATGATCATTATGAAATAATAGAAGGTTGCTTTATAGAAATACCATTTCATCCTCAAGTCAAAGGGCAGGTGAGGTCAGGAGAAAAGTGCCAAAACAATGCTGTGGGACTGAAATTGTATAAATAAATGTCCCATTAGATCACAGACATTTTTTAATTGCTTTCAGCTAGGAAGTTAACCATCAGTGTCTAACTAATCTGTTTTAGTTGATGCTGAGCAGAAGTTATGGAAGCTAATGATTTTTATCAGTAGGGAAATCTAATTTCATGGTTTTAAAAATTTGATAAAAGATAAATGCTGTGCATTCTAGCTATATACTTAAGCATTAGTGTCCCAGTTTTTGGCTGGTGATTTCAGTTTTACTTCACAGCCCTGAATTTTTCTGTTTGGTTAATGATTTAATAATAGTGGCGAACCATCTTTTTCATTTTCAACACATTTTTGTTTGATCCAGGGTAATTTAGATCCAATTGAAGTTCCAATACAGAATGAAAACATATGTCATGTGCAGAAAAACAAGTGCTTAATTATACCATATATAGCAGTGTTTCAGTTGTTACAGTTTTGCACTTACACGTCTTTACTGGAAATATTTTTAACTCAAGTGTTCACATGAGAAGAGATTACTAGCTGTGATGAAATGTGCTGAGTTGAGTGATAATTTTGCTGATTATGGACGGTGCTAAGAGCCCTCGGTGTATTTGAAATTCAAATCTTGTGTTTTCTTGAAAGGCTATCACATAATCCACTGTCTAATGCACATCTGGAAAAGCAAAATCATTTACAAAATTGAGACAATCTTAGCAGTCTTTTCAAACTCCAGAAGTGAATATGCAGCTCAGAGTCTTAAAGTGACAGATCATGCAAATAAAACAAATGCTTCCATCTAACCATGTCTGTATACAAGATAAGAGTAATTTACATTTTAAAATTTACTCCATAGATTTATCCATCATACACAGAATATTTTGGATAAGTTCTCAACACTATAGGTGTGTTGAATATTCTGGAGTATGTCTCTCAAATCCCCTTGGAAGAAAGCAGGAATGAGTGATTTAATAACAGTCACAGTTCAGCTATCTGCAAATCTTGCCACCTTCATTCTTATCCCAGATCTAAATACATATAAAATATTTTATAGCAAGCGCGACAGTTTGAAACAGGAGAGATTCAGAACAACTATGAAGCTCTTCTGCAAAAAAGACAGAGGAAGGAATGACCTCTGCTTTTCCACCTTCCAGGAGAGTACACTACTCTACCATACTAGTGTTCATCATAAGAATTTTGTGAGTTGTGTCTCATTTTCCTTGTTAATTTGCCAGGAAGGGTTCTCAAAATGTTGATTTTGGAAGTGCCAAAGTAAAGTTAAGACTTCATTTTGTCATTCTATTTTTTTAATTTCCTGTCGTAATTTGACAAAATTCCACCCAAATTTAAATATGATTTTAGTTCATCCAAATTGCATCAGTATTTTCATACTTTAGTCATATGAAATATTCTGTGGAATATATGTAGAAATTTAATGCTAGGAGAGAACAAAAAAAAAAAAAAAAAAAGAAATGGCATAAAAGAAACTAACAAACACCTCTATCTTTCTGTGGGCATTTTTGTGTTATTGCATTATTCCTCAGAATGCTTATACTATATTTTTAAACCTCTAACTGAGTTTTGTATCCTTACTATAGATGAGACCTATGTAGTAGGAATACAAGCACATATACACACATTTGAGAGAAGATTTACAAGTCAGAGTTGTGAAGACAATATAGTCGTTCACAGATCAGTGGAAACCCTAAGTGTTCATTTAACCTTTAGCCTTAGTGTCATGGAAACCTGTAGTGGTCTTTCACCCATAACAGCCTTGAAAATGAAGATTCCTTCTGGCCAGGAGACTTTCAATTACATTATTGATCAAAGCTATTTAAAGGATTATGAGCTCCTCATTTGGGCTGTAAAAAGAATCTAATTACATGCCAAAGAACAATATCTGTAATGCAGTAGGTTTTGAAAATACCTACATTGCTATACATATGACAGGCAATTAGCTGCAGGAAATAACTACAATGGAATAGTTAGCAAAATAGTTCTTCCCCCCCCCCATTTTTTTTTTGGTAGCTTGAAAACTGGGAGTTGCTTTTCTTTGAATCTAAATGAAAACGCACACAACTGAATTTTCATTTAAATATACTACTAGCATAGCTGCAAAATGAGTCTCAGCATAAGCTGAGATCAATTTTTGTTTCACCAGGTGGCTGAACTATGTAGTCATAAGGAACCTTAATGAGATCAAAAATCTTACATCAAGGTGAAAATATGATTTATTTATTTTTTTAATATAGTATTTCTTGTCCTATCTTCCTGTCTCTGAATTTAGCTGGTGGTATCTTAGAATTTCTAAAATAGATTTCAAGTTCTTTCATTAATAAAAAAATCTTTATTGGTGTTCTATTTTCAGTTTCAGTTTCAATAAATGTGGTAAACTCACCCTCCAAGGTGTTACTAGTACTAATGATTCTATCCTTTGTATATTTTGTTAACAAAATTAAGGTAGTTAGCTTTTTTTTTTTTTCCAACAATTTCAGAAAGGAAAAAAATATTTTTTTTTATTTTTATTTTTTAAATTTAAGTATAAAGTGAACCACCAACATATCACTAATATTTTTTGTTTATTAAATAGCATAATGAATATGCTTTGGAACTGTGGAAGGTTCCAGAGGCTTGCATCTTAAAGAGCTCAAATACAACAGAAACTTACTGCTTCAGAATAGGTTATTTTCATCTCATTGTCAGAGTCAGGTATTGTGTATGAAATATAATGACCCAGATTCTCAGCTGGAATAAAAGATTAAAACTCAGTCAACATCAGTGGAAGCCGTCTAATTTTTACACTGTCTAAGAAGCTAATCCTGTCTATTACAATATTTAATGTCATATGTAGAATTGTTAGGTTGTTCAAAGATTAAAAACAACAGCAGTGTTGCAGGCAAATACATAAAAATGAATTCTTGATTCTGTTATACTGATTTTATGAAGGAGTTATAGCCTTTTTTAATTCAAATATTCCACGTTCATTTTATATAAACACTTTATTTAGGAACAAAGAGTTATATTTTGCTGCCTAACAGATGGCTCTGAGAATAGGTTCAAAAGCAGAATTATTAATGAAAAATTGTTCTTTCAAGAAAAATGAGCATGAGCATTATACCTCATCTTCAAGATATCCCACTGGTCATGGAATGAGGCTTACATGCAGCCATGCACTCGCTCACTGGTTACAGAATCCTTTATGAAGCATTTCAAGCATGCAAATGTAAGTTATTAGGGAAAAAAATAGCAAAGTTCATTGCTTTACAATGTATGAGATGATTTGATAAATAAGTTGTTAAATAGCTTGTTTGAACTTTTCTCCACTAGGCAGTTTTTAGATTGCACTGAGTATTTCTAATCTTGTTTGATATTTTTGCTGAGGAATGCTCTCAAGTTGAACAAGAATGGGGAATACGGTTTGTGCCCATGCTAGAATGGCTATGGTGCTTCACTTTGAACTTTAACAGATTTTCTTTTCTCTTTTATGCCTTAAATCAGGTAAACAATTAAGCAGATTTTGATGTGACATTTAAACACATGCTTTTTTAAAACATTTAAGTGCTGAAGTGCTAACATTAAGTCCTAAATTGGAAGAAATAAGAAATATAACTCTTTTCCTTTCTGAATCAAGGTCTTCATTTACATCTCCTCTCCATCAAATGAATGTGATGATCTTTGCTTACAGAAGTTTATATATATAGGTGTTCTCTCACAGTGGCAAAATAAGTCTTACAAAGATGCTTTTGAAATATACCAGTCAATCAGTAAGGTGTATCTGTATCTGCAAAACTAATGTTTGTAGCCATTTTGAGGCTAACATAACCCAATCTGTTAAAATTGGTAGTGTCAAGCAATGGACTGACTGCAGTGCCCTATTGTCAAAGCCATGAATGTTAATACGTGCGTTGCTGTTTAGTCTTGACAGATAGACCTCCACCCATCATCCTCCAGGGGCCTGTCAATCAGACGCTGGCAGTGGATGGGACAGCTCTGCTGAAGTGCAAGGCTACTGGCGACCCGCTTCCCGTTATCAGCTGGTTAAAAGAAGGCTTCACCTTCCTGGGCAGAGACCCTCGAACGTCCATACAGGATCAGGGGACACTTCAGATTAAAACTCTGCGGGTGAGTGGCAATAACAAAGCAACTACTGCAAATAATATGGAGCTGGTAGTGTGAGCCTCAAGCAGCTCTGCTATCTTGCTGTCTGCTGTGTTCAAAATGAACGTTGTTGTCTCATCTACTGTGAAACTATCATCAGGTCCAAATCCTATTCATTCTTTGACATTATGCTAGTGAAGGGAAAAAAGAGGGACCAAACTAACATCTGATACCACTATTAAAAATCACTTAAAAATGTAAGTGATGTTAAAAATCGTATGTAAGTTGCAATAAAACATGAGTTGCAGGTGGATAGACATGTAATAGACCTGTTTATCTTTTCAGTCAGTTTTAAGGTCAAGCCATTGGTCTGTTGACTGTGTTAAAACTTAGAGCAGTTCATTTTCAACACCTGGTCATTATTTTCTAAGGAGTTTTTGTACTAGCAAGGGATTCTGGATTTCATCAGGGGTTTGGCCATGCTTTTTTTCCATCAGTGAGTCTTGGCAGTCTTGAGCTGGGCTGATTTATTCCAATGTTACGCTTGCTGCAGATGTTTCGTAAAGCTGCGGATAAGAGCAGACAACTTATACTGTAACATACATGCACTTATATTCAGAGGGATTTCTGTTCAAAATGAAATGCCTATCATAATATTTGCATTCTGACACATAAGATATAATACAGTATCTTAAAGGTACAAAGAAATTTTGCAATATTCCAGATTGTATAATGCCAGACTTAGTTGGTAAGTGCTCTATCACTAATCTTTGCATGTGTTTTTTTTTTTTTTTGATTTGTTTTTTAACTTTAGATAAAAATGCATATTTGTTTTTTTGTATTTGAACAAGTATGTGTATAGAAAAATACTAAGGTAAACGTAATTATTTGTTAAGAACTTACAGACAATTTCAGCAGTCCTTTAATTTAATCAGCAGTAATTCCTGCACAAAGCTTTTTCATCCAAAAAATAAATAAATAAATAAATAAATGTCAAGAAACATAGCTATTGGGGGCAAGATATAAACAGCAGTTTTGTTTTATGGTACCATCTCATCAGTGATTGTAGATGGATTGCTAATTTCCTTGGAACAAAATGGAATTTATTAAAAATTTTATGCTACCTTTCCTTGAGTAAACAATTTATCCTTCCTCCCTGGGCTGAAGGCAGGTTTAGGCCATGAAGGTTAATGCATTTTTCCTGTACGACTGGATTAAGGAGTGCACTTGAATACTCAAGATTCCCCAGTAGTATTAGAAAGCAGCAATTAAAGGTGGAAGCTTAGTGATTTCAAACAAAATTTGAGGCATCGATGATGGGCTGCTGTGGAACATCCATGAGGCAGAAGCTCCTGGGATACTTGTCTGCATGCAGCTATGCAAACATCGAAATAGGCTCTGAATTGTGCCAGCGCATTCATCTTGCTGGTAGATGCACAAGGTCTGTAAATGAAACAAAAAAAAAATGCTTACAAGGGGAGTGGAAAATAATATTAGTAGAGAGTGTGGTTTTGAAAGACATTATGCTTTTATTGATCCTTAAGTGGCTAATTCACTAGTAACTGGTTTTCCTTAAAGGCTCGGAAGGACATTTCTTACAAACCCCTTAATTGCAGTAATGTTTACTGCTCAAGTCAGACTTACCAGCAAAAACCACACATCACCTTAAAAAAAAAAAAAAGATTTTCTCTTGTAGGTTGAAATTTTAATGTATTAATTGTGTTTAACTTCACTCTCAGAGTCACTTCCCAGCAGGAACTGACAACACTTCCTAAGCAAAATAATAATAAATAAATAAATAAATAAAAATCCCACGAAATATGCCCAAGTATACTTATATATGTATGCAAAACAAATGAGTATCACCTCCATGTCCTAGTCCTCAGCCTTCTTCTCCCCTTACAATTAATAATCATTATTGCAATCATAAAAGATATCAAGACATAGGTAAAGATGAGCCACTACCATTTAAGCCTTTGAGACCATCCTCTTCTGCTGTGTAATTAATCTCTCTTTCTGTGTGTAAATCACGAGTCTGCAGCAACCACAGTGACCCATGGGCCACAGACATAAATATGAACATAGAGATTTTTCTGATGAGCTAGTGTTCCAGGTTGCCCTGGAAGACAACTGAAAACACACAATATGTCACACACTCAGTAGTACCCTTTTAGACAGGTCGACAGTGGAGCATCTTCCTTCTGCTTTGTAGAAGTGTACCATGCCAGATGTAGCCATCTGCATAAGAAAACTGTTTATTATACAGAATAGCAATGATTTTCCATTGACCTTCCCTGTTGTTGTTTTTTTTTTTTTCTCCCTCATAACATAAAAAGTATAAATAATTGAATTATCAATACACTATGTCTGTGTCTAATCCATCCACAGTCTGGAAGTTAGATAATTTACCATAACTTGCAGAGGCAGCATATCTCCGGCTTGCTTTATATGTCAAGTTTGCCTTCTGCAAGTTACTCTGTTGTGTATACCACATACTTCATTGGGTTTGCCATACGCCATCTGTCACAGTGGTACACAAATGAAGTTAAGAACCACAGCACTGAGAAATATTCTCCATCATCACATAATGAAAAATTATAGATTTAATAAAAGCTTGGAAGGAGCAAGATAAAATACAATACTTCAGAATGCTGTAAGACTCTCTCCTTTGGAAAAGCTCTCTTTTCAAGAGTCTTTCTCATTTTGTTAGCAATGCCTGTATATTTGGGGTCCATGAGCCATTGTCAGAGGGGTTAAATTATTCCTTGTTTTTCATGGTAAAAGCGTCCCCTACAATACAAGTTATGCTCATTTAGATAATTAAATTGGTATTACCCAGTTGCTTCCTGCCCCTAAGAATGGTACACTGCAAATCCAGTCTGTCAGAAGAAATCACCAACAGAATTCTAACATGAAAAAGTTAAAGATCAGTTAAATTACATATCAACAAATAATCTGAAGAGCATCACTCTTATTTACCTTTACATTCTTTTTGAAGGGTTGGGTATAAGTACATTTGTCATAGTTCCAATCTGCATTTAGCAGACCACCCATTACAATTCCTTAAAGTCCAATAAAGCTTCTTGGATGCTGTCCTACTTCCGTCAAGTCATCTGGTGGTGAATATAATTCTTCTCCATTATCACTAGAGTCAGCATTCTCCCTCTTCTGCTTTTATCTTGACATTACCACACTTTTATACATAGTGGTAGGACAGCTCTTCTGTATATTCTGTGCTTTGTAAAGTTGTGGTCTTCCATCCATCTCTGTTGTTTTCTCTAATTCCTGTCACAGAAATCTGTATTTTAAATCTTGGTAAGGAATAGCAAAATACTTGGCAAATTTTTCAATAGAACAACGAGATCAATATTGACAATATAATTTAAAAGCTGTTCCCAAATTGAATTTGGAATATATGAACTGACAAAGGAATCACAATAATTTTGTACAAATCCAGAGTCTTTTGCTGCCAAACTTTAGTTCTCTAAAATTAAGCCACCATTAAATAATTATTTGAAAATGTCCTCTAGCCTGTTGTAAAATATAGGCTAAGTCATTCTTACCAAGAAGCACTTAGAAAAATAAAATTTGAGTAAACTCTGTCATCTGATTCCAAAAAACTAAAACTGCCCTTAAATGTTCTTTATGTCTAGCTGTCTGATACTGGAACTTACACTTGCGTTGCTACAAGTTCAAGTGGGGAGACATCATGGAGTGCTGTGCTGGAGGTGACAGGTAAGACATGTCCAGGGGCCATTTTTCAGATGTCACAAAATGAAAACATAGACTATGTCAGAGCAATCTGAGTCAAATACTCAATTCTAGAAATTCTGGGTTTGAGATAGAAAAGGTTTTAAGTAGGAAGGCTGGCTTTCTTCACATGCCTTAGATTTCATTGTGATTATCTCTGAACACCCATTGACATTGCAATAATTTGTCTCCAGTGACAGTGGTATGTTATAGTTCTTCCAAACAGGTGCATTAGTAAACTCTGGATTCACCCTGTGATTGGCTTGAGCAAGAAGACTAATGCCTACACAGAGTGCACCCTGTGAGCACCAGAATTGATCTGGACATAGGAACATTCACAGTCTTTCTAGTAGAGGACGTTTTGGTATTTTATGTAAATTTTAGCAAATATGTTTTTTTATTTTTTATTTTTTTATTCTCTCTCTATATATATATCTAGTTATATATATATCATTTATGTATATATATATAAAAACTTTTGAGTTTTGTGGCTTTTCTGTCCTTTAGTGAGTACCAGAAGTATGACAGTTCTTCATCCTTAAATACATGTATATCTGATAATGCAATTATTGACTTAGTTCTTTGCAAATTAAGAATATTGTTTATGCTGATTTTGCAGGTATTTGGCATGTTTTTTCTTTCTAACCTTCTACTTTGGTCAGATTTATACAGTAGAGGATAAAAAGTAAATGTTTTGCATTTTCCCCTTACAGAGTCAGGTGGAGCAACAGTCAGTAAAAATTACGACATAAACGACCTCCCTGGGCCACCATCCAAACCTCAAGTCACTGATGTCACTAAGAACAGTGTCACCCTGTCCTGGCAACCAGGGACCCCTGGAAGCCTACCAGCTACTGCATATATCATTGAGGCTTTTAGGTATGTGAATTATTCTACTTTTAGTCTCTTTCCTTTATAATTTTGCTTAAATCCTAGTACCAGCTGTTCTGCTGGTACTGTGGTGTTCTTTTGGACTCTACATGTATTATTAAAAGTTTATTAAAAGACTTAACTCCTGTGGAAGGCATTGATTCTTATTCTATAAGGCATTTTCATTTGTTTGTTTGTTTGAAGTTATCACATTTATTTAAAGTGATTAAGTAGAGAACCATCTATCTTTTTCCTAAGGTCAACAGACATATAATGAGACAATGTCCACTCTTTATTTTTTTACTGTTCCCTTAATTCCCTTTCAAGTGAGAGTCCACCATGGGAATGCTGCAGTTGAAGCCATTTGGGCCAGTAGCATTGCCTCAACCGTCAGAGTGCAAATAAACTGAAAATAAGTGGACAATCTTTAAATCGCTCTGTGTACTTGAATTCTTGTTCTTGTTAAAGCAGGACATATTAAATAGTTAAAGCACTTTAAATTTCTATGCTTAACTGTTTTAGATGGAACAAAACTATTAACTGAAAAGGCTGGTGTTGATAATTTATGATTTCATCCTGCAGCCTAAGGTTGAAGAGGATCCAGCTGCTCTGTTCCACACAGCAGCACTTAATGTGTGGTAGGAAAGAACTTCCAGGCTCCAATTCAGCTAGTTTGTTTAAGCATTGGCTGTACCTCTCATATGCATAACAATAATAATATACTCTTCTGCATGTTAATGGGCACATTCTTACATGTTTTTCTGAATCAAGATCTTCAGCAAATAACAAATAGTATCGTTTATCTTTTAATTAAAATTCGAACAAGAATTTGTCAAAATAATATGCTTGCTTATTTTAAAAGTTACAGTGATAGTGCTTCTGTGTATGTTAATATGCAAAGAACATCATTACGATGCATGCAGATCACTGATTTTGTTTTAGAACTTGTGCAGAACTTTTACATTACATGAATGAAACAATAGAAACATGAAACTAGCAGCTTCCCGTTTTCTTTTTCCTTTAATATGCTTAAAGATTTTTTGTCAATGCTATATAAGAAAGCACAATAAAATCAAATTTTGTCTTTAAACTTTTGTGATATTTCACCCTAGATAAGCTTTAATGGCATCCCATAAATAACGTTAACAGAAGCCAGGCATTTTTATTAAAAGCTGTTTTAACAATTATGTTTGAAATCTCTTCACACAGTGCATTATAAGCTAATTATAATATTGTCCAATTGAAAATATAATGACAGAAAAAGTATTCATATAAATTCCTTCATTTACAAGGATATTTTTAGAAGATTTTTTGTTAACTTTACATATGAATTTAGTTCAAGGAGAATATTTCTCTTCTAATGACAACTATTGACATATTTTACTTCGCAATATAGAAATTTATTCTTGTAATAGGTTTTTCTTTTCCAAGGTTTATGTTCGAGTGGTCTATTTATCATTCTAATTTACAGCATTCCACACTTTCCTTTTGCAGACATCTGTTAGACAGATAGGAAAACCTTTTGCTTTTGCTTCTGTTGAAAGAAGTATCTTTGAAAGCTCTGTTATTTTTTTAACTTGTCTTGATGAGTTAACTGGAACTACAAAGTCTTTTTTAGTTTTACCTTGCTCTTACTACTTTTTTCTGTAGACTTGATACAGGTTTACAAAAGTAGTCCTTTTTCACTTCCTTTTTTTTTTTTTTTTTTTTCTCTTGCATTACTCTATAATCTTCAACGGCTTTCTCATTGCAGCCAGTCTGTGAGCAATAGCTGGCAAACAGTGGCTAACCATGTGAAGACCACTCTCTACACCGTGAGAGGACTGCGCCCCAATACAATCTACCTGTTTATGGTGAGAGCTATCAATTCACAAGGTCTGAGTGATCCCAGCCCAATGTCAGATCCTGTCCGAACACAAGGTAATAGCAATTATTAAAGCTTATATGCTTGAGTTAAAATAGAAAGGAACTGAGAGTTGACCAATAGATTTGGACATTTTGTGTTAGCATTCTGACTGAAGGAAT
Source organism: Netta rufina (assembly GCF_964035555.1). NCBI lineage: Eukaryota > Metazoa > Chordata > Aves > Anseriformes > Anatidae > Netta > Netta rufina. Next base: position 105,547,372 of record NC_140123.1, read on the forward strand.
CAGGAATCCAGCTTAGCCAATATAGTCCAATGACTTCTGTATCAGTCTTGAGCTCAGGAGAGATAGGTTAACTCCTCAGTGCCTTGGTACATTTTTAGTTTTGTTGTGGTTTAACCGGGCAGGCAGCTAATCACTACACATAGTTTCATTCACTCTCCTCACCCCAGAGTGGGATAGGGAAGAGAATATTTTTTGTGGGGAAAAAAAAAAAAAGTAAAAACATAGGCTGAGATAAAGACATAATAGCATAATAGGACAAATGTGCGTAATAGGACAGAAAAGGAAGGAAAAATAATAATAATAATAATAATAATAATAATAATAATAATAAAAGAATACACAGAACAAGTGATGCATAATGCAATTGCTTACTGCCCACTGACTGATGCCCAGCCAAGCAGTGACCTTCCCAACCCACCTGGCCAATTCTATTTATTGTACAGCATGGTGCCATATGGTATGGGATGTCCCTTTGGCCAGCTTGGGTCAGCTGTCCTGGTTCTGTCCCCTCACAGCTTTTTGTGCAGCCCCAGCCTTCTTGCTATCAGGATAGCAAGAGAAGCTGAAAAGTCCTTGAATTGGTGTAAGCACTGCTCTGCAACAACTAAACCACCAGCGTGTTATCAGCATTATTCTCATCCTAAAACCAAAACACAGCACCATGCCAGTTATTAGGAAGAAAATTAATTCTGTCCCAGCGGAAACCAGGACAAGTTTGCAGGTCACAGACGACTGGTGTGCTCCTTGATGCACTGTTTCCATTAAAAGCCAAGTGAACTAACCATCCCTCCCTTTTCTGATGTGTTACGAATAACATGTTCTCTTCTGTTATATCCTCTGTCTTTAGTTCTTCTCCATCATCAAGTAGAGATATACTATCATAACAAGTGCTTAAACAGACAGACAGACATCATGTTTAACGTTAGTTTTAATCACAAGAATTGCACAAAATATCCATAGTGTATCAATTAATCTGGTCCAACATTTGTGCAGCTGATTCATGTAAACTAAGGGGTCTGCATGATAAAAATACTTTAAAGTTATTCAGAGAAAAGTATAGATCTTCTGTTTATAAATCTACATTTCTGAATTCTTTAAATTCATAGTTCACTGAATAAACCAAGTTTCGGTTTATAAATAATAAACCAAAAGAGAAAGCTGAAGGGAAATCCCTTATTTGTTGGATGATGATATAATTGATAGCTGTGATCCTCCATTGCATGTGTGCAGAGGGTCTGATGACTGTAAATTTTATTCACATTACAGCCAGCTCTAACCAAGTGTAACTGTCATGAACAAATTTCTCTTCACAGCATGTTTTTTTTTTGGCTTTGACAACATATTGCTTGAATACTTCATTCAAGAGTGTAGTTCTGCATTAAGCAGGTTGGAGTACAGGAATTAATCATTTTTTGAAATTGTAATTTTTTCAAGTCCAAAGTAATAGCTCCTCTCACAGTTAATTTACAATGAGATGATCTTTCCATGTTTATGGAAGTTAGAAAAGTATGTGTAGAGAGCCTGTGAATCCTGTGTCAGCCTTCAGCATGTGTAATTGGAATTGTGTCCTTTGTTGGTCCTAGGTGGAAAAAGATAAACAAGTAGGGTGGTATTTCTCACACATCCAGCTTCTCTCATCTAGTCTGTTCCTGAATAAATCTGTCCTTACTAGTTACATCCTTTAAATAATAATAACTGCTGTAAAAGGAACAGAGAGCTGCTTTCTGAGAAGCTGAAGGAGTGAGTTGGAAGGGCTTCTATGGCATGACTATCCATGGAGTATCACAAGTTTTCTTCTTTCTTACTCTCCTGTTATGATGAGGTGACTCACACTTTTCATTGCACCAGTCTTTAGTCTGCATAACTTATCACCTAGTTTAAAAAAAAAAAAAAAAAAAAAAAAAACACAAACAACTTTGGCATTTCAGTGTCAAGTGTAGACTTTTATCTGACATACTGACAAGCAATCTGATTTCAGCAAAAACATGTCTTTTAATTAGCTACAGCATGTGTTGCAGCTTCCATTTCCAGAACCTGTTTAGCAGTCAAGCACACTGAACCATGTACAGGATTTATAGCTTCTTTGGTAACCTCCAGTTTAATAGAATTAAATCATAAAATCAATTGAAAATTAACATAATGTTTTGATGTGATTTCTAATTATGCCTGAATTCAATTCAGGCTGACAGAGGAAGCTGACACACAGTAGAAAGCGTGTTCACAGTGGCCATTGAGGAAGAAAAAAAACAGATATAGCAATTCTATGTAATATTAATTTTCAACAGGTTCCTGTGGTAGCTTTAATATAAGCATTTGATTTCCTGGTATTATGCGTAGCAAATACAAGTAATAGGAGCTTGTGGATATTTTTACTAGTGGACTACAAGTAGACAATCAGTCACTTTCAAAAGGCTTACCTTAAATTACTTGTATCTTATAAGTATAGAGAAGTCAGTAATTACTCTGAGAAAATTTTTGAATTATTTTGTTTGTTTTTTCTTCACGTGTATGTGAGGTTGATCCAAAAAGAAGCAAAATGGTTTTGGCTAATGAATCTCATGAGAAAACTAAGCAGAATTCATAGATGGCTAAGCAGGCCTAGCCATGATCAGGTCTTTTTGAATATGATCTGTGCACGTGTTTCAAATTTGCCTTTTCTGGAAAAGTACAGATAATTTGAAGCATAAATAATCAGTATACATATATCTAACAGGCATGTCTATCTACAAATAAAAATTAACATAGCTAATAAGGTCATCTGTAACTGTTGACCAAGAACATCATTTTAAGGTCTTTGAAGGATCCATTAAATGTATCTGAAACTTCACTAGCTTCTAGAAAGCACCTTCATTTCTGTCTAAGGAAGAGGAAAGGCACATGTTACCGTATTGTATTGTAAGTGATAGCTGTAGCTCAACATTCTCCTTTTGGTGCAATACAACAGAAAATGGTGATTTCTAGGAACTATCAAGAAAAATACATGCGGCATAAATTCACATTGCACATTTCCTACTCCCCTTTCTGACACATACTTTATATTTGCTGCTCCTAGTTAGGAAAGGTAGTACAGCTTCCTTCATATTATCACAATGCACTAACTTAAATGCAGTCTTTAAAAACTAGGCACTAGAGCCAAATGTGGTGCTTGGAGATGGTTTTCATGATGGTTTTCCATGGACCTGTACTAAATGATCAAATCCCTTCTTGTTTTGACTAGAAGAAGTAATTTTCCTCCCACTTTGAAAGAGTCTTTGGCATAATTTTGAAAAGATTTTTTTTTAATGCCTTTTATAAGATCAAAATCAGATTGGCTTTTTATTTATCATTGTACTCATATTTGCACTAAATTTCATTATCTATTATTTGTGAAGGGAAATTTCATTTTGCAGAAGAAAATACTATTTTTAGTGCTTGCTTTCTTGTGTGCATAGTATATAGGGATGGGACGTTTTGTGAAAATTTGGAAACATATAATGACTTAATGTCATGTATGCTCTAAGGAAAAAAAAAAAACAACTCTTAATATTCTTCAATTACACTAACCAGTTTGGCTGCAGACATCTGTGCAACATTACTGTTATCTGAACATTTTAGAAGTAGTGAATATCGCATCTCTCTAATCACTTAGCAAATCTGAGAAAACTGCCATCAAGTCTGAATACTCATTTAAGTATCTTTTTATTCCATGATTACCTAAGCAGCTACTTGGTATGTAGCATTTACTTGATACATTTTGGAGTCTGTATTTAAACCTTAGAATTGTATTGTTTTAAAGATACATACTATATGAGAGTGTTTAAGTCAGGTCATTAAGCTAATTAGGTCATTCTAATAAATGCCCTATATGTTCTCTCATTAAAATAACACTTTCATGTGTGTTCTTGGCCTGGCAGATATCAGCCCACCAGCACAAGGTGTGGATCACAGGCAAGTTCAGAAAGAACTGGGAGACGTCATTGTACGACTACATAACCCTGTTGTGCTGACACCCACGACAGTTCAAGTCACCTGGACAGTAAGGCTTCTGTTATAACTACCTTACGTTACTTTAATTTTGCCTATTTGTCCTTACAGTGCTTTTTTTTTTTTTTTTTCCCACTACCATGAAAAACACAAAACACGTCTTTACTCTAGCATGAGTGCTCTGCTAGACTAACATCATCCAGGCATAGATGTGTTAACGATATGGTCTTAAAGGGAGCTAGGTTTCTGGCTAGAAAAATACTATAAAAAATGGATATGCTTAACAACATAATCCAAAGGGTAATTGATCTGTGCACATCAAAAATAAAGTTAAATATCAACATTAAATCGTTGCATAAAAAGCACTCTCCACTTCAAAGCATAGAACCTCTGACAACATCCTATTATTTGGTAACTCTAAAATGCAAAAACAGCTTCCTATAGGGCATTTGTAGAAAAGTCAGCAGCATGTAATGCTGATGCCTGATCCACTGGTAGTGTCTGGTATTCTAGCATATGCCTTACCACAAGTCAGTGGATATTCTTTCATTATAGAAGACCAGAATCTTTTTGGCAGTACTTAATGTTTCTATTTGAGGGGCTAAAGTACTATGTAGAACTTCTAAGAAGTTAAGATATAAGTATTTGGCTTTCAAAATGCTATGTTTCTCTTCCAGAGGCTTGAAGGAAATGATCTGTTACCATATAAGGAGGTTGTCCCTAGGCATTCCACACCACAAATGAGTGCTTTGCTCTTGGGGCATCTGCTCTGGAGGAAGTAGGGTCATACGTGGAAGATAGAGACAAATAGTATTGCACTGCGTATCACCAAAACAATTGTATTAGGTAGAATGAATTCTGCAAAAGAGATATTCATGATACTCAGGGCTTTTCTACTGCATGTAATGTTGCTTAGAGGTTAATGTGTACAGGGGATTATACAATAGGAGATAAGTGTGGCAATAGATTGTGTATTATAGGGATTACTGTTGTTTTTGCACAACTCAGTCATATTTATCAGGGCTTATGCACCATCCTTGTTCTGACATATTTCAATGGTAAGGGGGCCAGATTAGAATAAATAAATAATTCTTGTCTTCCTTAGAAGATTATTTAGAAAATCTGTTACTGCCTCTTGCCATCGATGATGTCAACACTCAGATTGCCTTTCTAAAATGTTGTCTGTTTCAGCTAAATAACTCCAGGCTAGACAGACTTTCATGTTCAGGTGCCTTTGTAGCAAACCTTTTTTTGCCCAAGCAGATGGGTCAGTAGTTAAGAACGTTGAACATTAGCAGCCAGTAAATGTAAACCTGGATCATGTCTGTGTGGTGCTCTTTCAAGTACTTTACTGGGTGTTAGAGCTATCAGAAACACAATTTCATAGGCTTGCCACTGTTTATAAACAGAATTCAGTTTTATGCAGTGTGACCTCTTTCATTATATTATAATGAAGGCTGTGAAAAGTCTCTTGGTGCTCCTACTGAACTACTAATGAGTAAAGAAAACATGGTAAGTTAAAGGTAAATCATTATGAATGTTATGGGTATCAGCTTATCTGAAAAATTCCTTAAAGCAATGACCCTGTGCCACCTGACAAGTGTACAGGTCTCTGCAAAGATGTTTTAAAAGTGAGGAGAAGAAAAACACCAAAATAAATAAATAAATAAATAAATAAATCTCTGGAACAGCTAATTAGAAACTTTCCGGCAACCAGAACAAAACCAACTAGTTAACCATAAGAAAACAGCCACTCTGTCCAAAGAATAAAGTCCACACTATTAATTTAAAATGATTAAATAGTGTAGCTAACATACAGAAGGACAGAAGTATCATGAGAATCATAAGACACTTTGTGCTGACCTTCTGCAATTCGAAGAGTGAATGCCAAGGAACTTCCTTTATTACTGAGTTTCTGGTGTCCTGATTCCCAGCAAAGTAACACCAATTTCTCTCTTCTTTCTGAGTTGTTTTTTTTTTTTGTGTTCCCTTTTTTTATCTATTATTTGAGTTTAAAATTTCAGAAATAGTTCTCTGCTTCTGTGTTGCAGTCTTAAAATATTTTGAAATAAAATGCATATACATATGCACACATATTTTGTCTATTTTAAAAGAAGGTCACGTTTAAAAAGTCAGTGTTAAAAAGGAGTGTCAGAAGTTAGATTGTCACTGTTGCATACATTTATCTCTCGTGTGCATAAGTATTAAAGTACAGCTGTAATTATCTGGTCACATACAGTATCTATTCTTCATGGAGCTATTCAACATTTCTTTTTATCTTCTTTATTCAGTATGTGCTGCCAGGTCTTATTAAATTCATACCACTGAAAACTGGCATTGAATAAAAAATTATTAGTTTGTCTCACATGCTTATCTGTCATGCTTTCAACTGCAATATTTGGGTGTTTCACATATAATACTGAATTTATCATCACAATGATAAAGGTGTCATTATCCTAACCTTACACATAGAAAGGTGAGGTGCAGAGATATTTATTCCATGTCAGATATGCCCACTGTTACCAAAGGCCTAATTTTAAATCTTTGGCCTGATTTATTTTTATTTCTATCAAATACTTTTAGCATTGCCCCAGCATATTGCATACTCAAAGCACTTTCTTTAGCTAACCTCAACACTCTGCACCCAATGCTGCTCTCCTCAGTTTTCTCACACTGGGAATTAAGCTAAGAGTTTAATTAGTCACCAAATGTGAGAAATTTCCTAGCATTATGGAAGAGCCCTGTGGCGTAATCAAGAATAAAATTCTTCAATGTGGCAAAATAATTGTTGCTTTGAAATCCCAATGCCTCAGGAATTTTGAGGCTACGAGGCAGAAGGATAAAGTATGTGCCTTTGTCTTTCAATTTGACATTGATTTTAAATGAATGTGCTTCACTGGAAGTTTTAGTCAGGTTCTTTGTGTAGTCTTCCAGTGTATCATCACCCTTTGTCTTGTTTCTGTATGGACATCCATGCTAGTGCTGTTTGAATTTCCAGAGATTACTGTGTGGTTAAACCCAGTAGGTATCACAGCTCCACCATGCTGCTCTCTCACTTCCTCTCATCAACAGAAGAGAGGCAGAAAATATGAAGGAATTAAAAAAAAAAAAAAAAAAAAAAAAAAAAGCTCATGGGTTGAGATAAGGGCAGGGATCCTTTTGGAACCAGCTGGAACTGTCTCTTACCTGACATGCAGCAGCTCCTGGATTCTGCTCACAGAGGCCACCCCTGCAGACCCCAGCTACCAAAACCTTGCCCTGTAAACCCAATACAGTCAACCTGTACTAGTGAGTTCAACACAGTATGCCAGGTGTTCTGCATGGATGGAGAATTGCCATGGGTATTGGAGCACAGTGGGAGCACAGTTTAGGATATATTGGAGGAGAAACTTACATACCAAAGAGCATATTGTAAAGTGTCTTTAGGGTGCAGATTATCAGGTTTGCCTGAAAGCTGCCTATATTTGCAGCATAAGCTGCACTATGATTTTTTTTTTTTTTTTTTTTTTTTACCATTTTTAAACAATCAAATAGCCTAACAGAGTGATCTAATAGTCACTGAATGGGTCTCGTGTTCAGATGTGATATGTACAGGTTTGAACTTCCAGGGGAAAAGAGTTCCAACTTCTGCAGGAATGAGCTGTCATCAGTTTTATAGATACATCCCACACTCTGTATTCATCAAAAGAGAGGGAGAGGGATCAATTATTCCTGTAAGTTGCCTTAGAGCATTGGGTCAGCACTGAACAGAACCTACCTAGTAACTGCTCCCTTCTACCTTCTAAAGGAGCATTTGCATTTTCTGACATCTGTCTTCTGAGGTAGAAAATGTATCTTTAGATCAGCGACTGTTACAGCTCTTTTGAGGTGATATCACCAGGGCTTGTGCAAATCCTAGAGCTGGATAAATTTAGCAAGATTAGAAGTAGTCTGCAATATCAGTACTCAGCAGAAAAAAGTTACAAAAAATAAATAAAAGCAAAATAAAAAAAATAAAGGAGAGAAAGGAGAATAAATAGACATTATTACATTCTTTCATCAAATCATAGTGTGTTTTTCTGCAACTGTGGTGTGAATGTGTACCAAACCTACAGAATTAACTGATGCTTCACACAACTGAATACAGTTCTTTAATGCTAAGCGTGGTTTTAGTGGTCTGCTGTTGGACTGACATGTAACTACCACATAACTGAGGAAATGGTGAAGTCACAAGCTTTTATATTATGTATAAGATTGTGTGTATATGTAGACAAGCATATATGTATACATACACTTATGTAAGCATACACATGCAAACATGTACATGTATGTATATGTATATAGATACACGCGTGCGTTTTATAAATTTGTGTGTATATCTGTATGTGTATGTGAAATACAACTGTCCTTATGCACCTCCGCCTAAATATATATACCTCACATGTATCTCTGGTTAATCTGTGTAATTATCCAAAAATAAGTTTTTACTAATCAGAAAACTCTGAACAAAAAGGAAAATCCACCTTGCTCAGGAAGTAAGGTGCCTCCCTGAGTGGCTTCTCAACAATCTGACCATGCTGCTTTTTCAGATTAACTTTAGGTAGGTATGAAAGACAGCTTAGTATCCTCTCCTGATATTGAATATGACTGGATGTTTATAGAAAACATTAAAAATGCATTGTATTTTTTTTCTGAAGTACCCTCCCAGACCCCGAACAACTGAATTACTGTCAATAATCTGAAATCCAGACAGATCCTTCAGCTCTGCTGTAATCAGACTTGCAATTGAAAGCGCTGTGAAACTTGTGTGGGCCCCAAATTAACCTAGTTTATAGCAACCCTGTAATTGACGGCCTTGTTGTACTGCATTCTGTTTTCATATTGCTTGTATTGTTTAGCCTCTCTGGTAAGGAATTTGAAACCCTAGGGGAAATAGAGATGTATGAATAGTTTGAATATTACTTATGTGTAAGTAGATATGAAAGTGTGATAGACTTAAAATTAGTACAGTGTACAACAGGTGTACCAGAGTCAGTGTCAAGTAGCCCCAAATCCCGAATCCCAGACACTGGTAGTTGTTTCTCCAAGAAAGCTTTATGGAGCTTCAGGCCAGGGGTACAGTGTTTTGCAAGTTAGTGCATGTGGTTTTGTTTGTACCACATCATATAAAACAGTTTCCATACAATTTTTTTCTTGCAACACACAGTTACTGTTCAGTGTAATTTTAAATTTTCAGATCTTCTCTGCAAGACAGCAGTCAGTAGAGCTTAAAAGTGCAGCAAACACAAAATGGAAAGTTCTAAAAAAAGTTATGCTGTCTGTCAGCATAACTTCTAACACAGAAGTTGGGCAGGAATCAAACTTAGTGTTTGATTATTAAACATCATAGACTTATATTGTGATATAGGTTGAGAACCTGTACTCCAAAGTATATGAAATTGATATTCTTGCTGAATTTTCTAGTAAACATGAGGTTCATAAAGTCTTTATGTCTGTAAAACATTTAATTAATGAAAGTCAAACATGGATAAAAACAATTTACTCTGATTTACAGACTCCCTTCATCTGGAAACAGCTGCTTAATGTTCTTCCTAAAAACACAGCTTGATTCTTTTGGTATTAACAAGCTATTATTGTGAGTTATATCCCTCTTTCAGTGCATAAATTCACTTAAAGTGAATGTAGAGAAGTTTATAAAATGCAAGCTTAATGTTGTTGTAACATATGTTGCAAGGTTTTTAACAGTGACAGTTTTGATGAAAGACATTTCTGCTTTGCTCTCATAAATAAAGCTTTCTTCTTGCTTGCCCTGCTTTTTAATGTCTTAAGAATCTGGGTCCCCTCAGAATGACTCAATAAACTATAACAAGATTATAGCAAAAGCATAATAGACCCGGGTTTGTGTTTTCAGCCTTAAATTCATTTATTCTTAAGAGAAGTCAAACAAATGTATCTTTAATTCTGAAATACCCTTGAACTAGCAAACTGTCAAGATCAGAAATGGAATCTTACTTGTTGAGTCTTAGCCATAACACAGAAACTTACCAAACAGCTAGCCATATAGCCTTGATATTTGCACTGTGTTTTCTTTGTCTGTTTATTTGTCAGCAACAGAAGCAGCTAGGTTTGGTTTGGTTTTATCCATCATATTGTTTTGACCATTTTTTTCAGACAAAAATTCATGCAAATATCATCATAACTCAAATCGTTTCTTTTTCTTTTTTTTTTTTTCAAGAGAAATAATGCATGCAACCCCTCCCAGATAAAACATATTTTGAGTTTTTCCTTCAAATAAAAGTCCTATTTTATAGCTATGGTAAGTGAGAGTTTTAAACTTCTGTGTGTGATCCCAAGCTTGAATTGTGTTCGCCTAGCAACAATTAGGATATAAAACAAAAACAACATTCCATCTCCTTCTGATGGACTGAGTACATCACAACCTCAGGATGCAAAGAGAGTGGTTAGACAGTGAGCACAAGGAACAGCACATGTCCTTGGATGTTGTTTTCTCTGCATCTGTCTTATGTTTATTTTAGTTTCCTGAGTATCTCATGAAAAGATGAGCTGTAAGCCAAGTAATGGACAAACTGAAAGCATATAGGGCATCTTCAAAGACTTGTCCTTTTCTGAAAAGAATTTGTTTTTCTTTTCTTCTCATATTTCAGCACATCAGTAGCCAAGATGTCCTTAATAGGTTTACATGCAGTAAGCGTTATGCCAAAGTTTTCTTTTTAAGATTTGTTGCAGAAGTGAGAGCTTGTTTTATGATTTAAGATGGTATTTGTCATGACATGTTTAAAAGTAAAATAGAAAGAAATGTTCTACAAGTAATGTGAGAAAAATGTTCCTTTAGAGATGATTAATAAAGAGTAACTTACAAGAAGGCAGTTCAATTTTTTTTAATTCAACAGTGCAAACAATTGTTAATTTTTTCATTCTCATGATGACAAAGTATTCTAGGCAATTTTTTTTTTGTTTGTTTGCTTGTTTGTTTTCAAGAGGTTTGATCACTTTAATACGTTTATTGACACATTATTTAATGCCATTTCTAGGTTGACCGCCAATCGCAGTTTATTCAGGGCTACCGAGTAATGTATCGCCAAACGTCTGGCCTACCGTCTCCAGCTGTGTGGCAGAATTTAGAGGTCAAAGTCCCAACAGAGCGCAGTGCTGTTCTAGTCAACCTCAAAAAAGGGGTCACTTACGAAATTAAAGTTCGTCCTTATTTCAATGAATTCCAAGGAATGGACAGTGAATCAAAGTCTGCTCATACCACGGAGGAAGGTTAGTAAAATGGTCAGAAATCATTTTAGGTATTGTATGTATGCTTCTGTTCAGCTGTATTTCTTTCACATGATTTCTGTTTGTTAAATACAGGTTTGGCGTTAGAATTCAACCTCATATTTGGGTTTGTGCTATCAATATTCCAGGAGTAAGCATTTGGCCAGTCCTATATTCTTCTGGCTTCTATCTCCTCATTATGTACAAGTAGCTTTGAGTCTTCCAAAAAGTGTGCACAGAAGCCGTTCTTTTATAAACCAGCCTTGCTGTAATTACAGACTTTGGTTTGCACTTTGAAAATAAAACTAATAAATTAAACCTTTTGCAGATGAGTGTTTGAGAGTAAGCACATCTTTCTGAAAGGGCAGTACTGTTAAATGTAGATCAACAGTTTGGTTAGGAAATGGAGACTAGTGAAGGAAAGATATTTTGCTAGTCTGAAGGATAGCCCAGTCTCAAGGGCACGCACTCCGTTTTTGCTAGCTGTTCATGAAACTGCCCTATTAGTTATTTGGAGAGTTTTCTTAAGAACCATTTAGGTGTAGGTAAAACATGCAGCATGTAGACATAGTGAACTTTTTATACTACTGAAATGCAGAAGTATTCATTTCTATAGCATGTAGTACATAGTCTTGTGTAAACATGTGCACTTCAGGACTGTTTGTTTGTTTGTTTGTTTGTTTAATTATTATTAAAAAATAAAGGGAATGAGGCAAGATATGTCATTTTTATCCTATTCTCTTTATATAGAACAAACAAACTTATCTATCTAATGCAACCTATGCATGTAGAATCTGAGCCATTATCAACAGCTCTTCTATAGAAACTGAAAGATGTAAAAGTGAGGCTTCATCTTCATGCTTTGTATCATTGATTTCTTTCAAAGCATAGGAAAGAAACCTATGCTTTATCTATACTTCATACCAGTGAAGTTTTAAAATGCTCATATGGTTTTTGTGCATTTTGAGTGTAATCTTTCCATCCTATTGAAGATGCATCTTACTCACTTACAGTAGTCTCCTGAGGTTTAATTTAATGCTGATTGCCAAGTACATTTTAATTCTAGAAAGGACTCACTTATTACTCACTTTTCTCTGTAATTTGTTATGATTATTGCCAACTAAATAAATAATCCGGAAGATATCTTGGTTGCTGCCCTACTTTATAGATGAGGAAATTCAGTGTCCTGCAGCATGTAGGAAGGCATTGTTCAAGTCAGATTTAGAATTTTTGACCTCCTGATTTCCATTTCTTTGCTCAGGTTATAAAGCCTAAACCAGTCAGTTAAGAATAGGTTTGTAACAGTTTAAACAAAGCTGAAAATGCTTTTCCAGAGTTAAAGCATAGGATACCCCCCTCACTAGCAGATGTGCTTTTTGTCCATTTTCACTTGATTTTTGTTGTTTATTCAGTTTATCTAACTGCCTCTCGCTAAAGGTAAGAACTACTGAAAAAGAGATTTCTATTTCTATAAAATAAATGAAGAATTAAATTTTCTTGTATAAAGCTCATCACCCACAGAGTCTGTCAAGTAATTTCTTACCTTAAATGCCACTTTCTTTGTGTGAAATAATTTTCCACATAGTGAAGATTTTTAGAACTTTTCTTTCCTACAGTTATTTATAATTCACAACCTAGGATTTGCCTGGCAGATTAATATAAGCTTCAAGGAACCTATTTACAAGTGTCTCTTTCCAAAAAGTGACTCATAACTCACAGTATTATGACCAGTCTATTGTCAGCCCCTGTAAATAATTCTTCCTCTTGTTTGGGTGATAAAGTAGTTCCATGATAAAGTTAAAAAGTTTATTAAATGCAGTTCTACAGATATTGCCTTTAACTCCCCACATTATCTTTTTAATTATATTGGTGTTCATATATTGCAAAAATATCATCAACTAAATGTTTAATGACTGAGGTTTGCTTCTCATCCAATAAAGATAAATGGCAGTCTATTTAAAGGTGTCACACTTGCTGTGTAGTTTGTGATTCCATTTCGAAAATGAGCTTTTCTAGACTTGACTTTTTAAAAATGTCAGTTATACTATTTTTAGAAAATAATTTGGAAGAGTTGGAAGTTTTTTGCAAGATCAAAATGAATAGCCCTGGTAAAGGCAAAGTACAGCCAAGGGGTAGTGGCAGCTTTCTGCTGGATTAAATTTTACATGCAGTGTTTCTTCTGAGGCCTACCTCTAAAAATCAATTTTGCTGCAGTTAGGCTTTTCCTCTGGATCAGACATTTGTCACAGTTCAGTATCCATTCATCTCCTACCTCTTTGGCCTTGTGAAAGTAACAAATGGAATTCTGTTTGGCTGCGTCTGGAAAAGATGAGCAGCGATTTGGGTTCTTTCATATCTGTAAGAAGAAGCTGAGCACTGGAATAATTGACCTGTCAAGAAGCAGGCAAGGTGTTCTCCACAAGCCAGCAGCAAGGGAAATGAGAAAACAGCTTTAAAAATGTTATTTTTCAATGTGGTCTATTTAATAACTACAGCAGTGTCAGACAAGTGGCTTAATTTATATCATGGTGCCAGCTTAGAGTGATATTATCATAGAAAGAGGAAGCAAAAGTGTTATATACATATGTGTGCCTCCACATACAAAGAAAGAGCTAAATAGAATTTGTTCATTTTCACTTCTTTCATCCTTGCTCTAAAGACAGATTATGTTTCTTTTGCTTATATCCACTATTTTAAATCTTCTAGAATAACTTTGTGGAGTGGTATTTGTTCTGCCTATTGTTTGTCACCACAAAAATACGACAGTTGGTAATGGAGGTCGCCTTAGTTTTTATCAGTTGCTGTCTTGCAACAGCAATCAATTCCTGCTTGCCTTAGTGCAGCTCTTAAAGTGATACTTTCAGCCACAATCATCAGTTGTGATTTTAATTTTGCTTCAAACTTAGCACGTATCCTCCAAAAACAAATAGAAACCACACACTGGTAGAATGTTAGCTAGAATATTCATGCAGTTTAAATGCAAAGACAAATCATTACAGTGTGCTTTTCTTTACATGTTAGAGTAAGGTATTCATTTTACATATACCTCTTTCTCTCTCTGTCTTCCTAAGTATGTGTATATAAGAAATTATATTTCTGAATGTCCTCTGTAAAGATGAGAGTAAATACATATCAGCAAGATGTTACACTGTAATTAAAAAAATAAATGAATTATAGTGTTGTTTTGCTATTTTTGTTTATTATTTTCATTTAAAATGTTCTAATTAATATTGTGCACACATTTATTCATGGTTTGTTGTTGCTGAATATCTTTAAGGTATTTTAAAAGTGTTTGTTTGTTTGTTTGTTACTCTTTGCCTAATTATTTCACTTGCCATAAAATTCACAATGCAACTTTAACTTCACCAATTTCATGCTTTGCACAATGGCAAGGAGTCACCTGTCCATGTTTTGCTTGAGCTAGCTAAGAGTCAAATTGTCTACGACAGAGCTCCATTTCTTCTTGCCAGAACTCTGTTTCTAACTAGCACTATTTGCTTTGCAGTTGAACTTGCATCTGAAAATGTTGTCGTCAATATGTGCAGCCTCAAAAGAGTCATGCCTGTGTCATTTTTCTCCAGAATATTTGTTCTTATGTAATCTTGTATAGTTCCTCCTCCCCACCTCTGATACCATAGTTTTAAATTGTATAATTATTGCAAAAAAATACTCCTGCCCTTCAGGGTTACCAGAGATTTGAGCTCAGCTCCTTGAGCCTGTGCCAGGTCAAGTACTGAGAACCGTCCGAAGTGGGAACATAGCCAGTGTCAAAGAGAAAAAAAATAAGGAAAACTGGAAAGACTCAGGAAAGTCTAGTATTCTTGATATCTGTGGCTGCAGTTGTGTTAAACCTGCCAGACAGTAATACAAAGATGCCAGTGACTTTGTCTGCTTTTCAGAGAAGTATGGTCCAAAAATGTTCACATATTCAGGAGCATCTATTGAAGATAAGACTACAGTGCCCTCAGAATGTAGCAGTTAAGAGTCTTCTCTGGATAGGAAAACTTAAGACTAGGGAACTGGAGCTGGGGAGCCACACAACACGAGGTGCCTAAAACCAGAGGACTATTTAAATTTGAAGTTGAGATGGGGAGAGTGGAAAATATTTTAGGTTCTGATAAAAGGTCTACTGTTATTCTTCAACACAAGCTTCCATATTTCATATTGAATACATTAAGTTTGTATTAAAGGTGGTGACAAATTCATGGGAGAAAAATTCAGTAGTTATTAAATAAAATGTCACCATGGAACAGGAAGTCTCTGAGCAACAGGCCACAAAGAGTTGCAAAACTCTCCTGGAGAACTATCATTATATGCTCACTTTATTAGTCCACACTTTCCTGGCATTTTTCTGTTATGTTGTGTTTGTTTGTTTGTTTGTTTTGAAGACTGGGTAAATGGACCTGGATAGATGGACTAGATGGATCATAGGACCAAGTCAGTGCAGATGTTGTTATTATTTCCCTCCCAGAGACATACTGTAATATGACACACTCAACTTTGGTGACAGCTTGTCACTGCAGTGGAGTTTCAGTGCTTGCTTCAAAGTAAGGGGGGAAAGAGTGAAGCTGAAGAAGTTTTAATATCTTGGACTGGCCGAGGAGGGACATGTGCCTTTGCTGTGGCATACCTATGGTGGGAGAGCCCCCGCGTGGATGCAGCAGATGCTCACAGAGGGGACATTTTAATACCTATCAGACTTGCAGCACCGCTTTCCAAACATGTCCTAAGCCAACAAAAGCACCCTGCTGTTGGTATAGCTGCAAGAAGGGCTTTGTTAGCATACCTCTGATCACTAACAGCTATGATTTTTTTTTCCACACTTCTAGCAAGTGAGTGTAGTGGGGCTGACAAACAATTGCCTGACAGATACGGCCTTGATGTGCAGTGGCCACTGTGAATGGTTGAATTGTATGGGACTCAGGAGAAAGAAAGATTTGCCTGGGGAAAAGAGGACATAAGTATATATCTGACCTAATTCACTATCTCCCCTGTTCACTGGCATTTGGTATAAAGCCCCAGTTTAACCCTTTTCTGCCTAGGAACTGAGAAGCTTTATGCTTAAATGCTTTATGTTGAGTTAATGTCCTCTTGGAGTACAAAAAAAAAAAAAAAAAAAAAAAGTAAACAAAAATTCTTAAACATCTGCTCACAATAGTGTTAGATGACATCAGGAAAAAACAATCAAAGGACTCTTCAGGGCAGGTGATGCAGTCTCACATTATGACTTAGTTGACATATACATAGATAACTATGTATTATGGAAAATAAATGAGAGTGTGAGAATAATTCTAATGCAAGCTTAAGAAATGCTAAATCTAAATAAAAGAGGAATGATCTGTATTGACTCTCCATTGCCACAAATTCTGCATTTTCATTCAGTGCAATGCTTCTCTTCAGAAAGGCATTTTTCAAAATTGTCAGTGCCTAACAAAATGTGCATACCTACACCTGCAGGCAGTGTAAACTGTATGTATTCTCTTCTTGCACTTACACAGTTTCAGCAAAATTTGTGCTCTAGGAAATGTATTAATGTCTTGCTTCTGTTTGTTCCCTCTGTTTGGTGCAGCTCCAAGTGCCCCTCCTCAATCTGTTACTGTCCTGACAGTTGGAAACCACAACAGTACAAGCATCAGCATCTCCTGGGATCCTCCCCCTCCAGATCACCAAAATGGAGTCATCCAGGAGTACAAGGTAGAAAGGATCTGTACTGAGAGGGATGTGTGTTTAAGGAAAAAGCCTGTTTGAATTAGAGAACAACAGCACTGTTTATGGATTTAGATTCTGACAGCATTTATTGCCACCCATATAATTATATGGAGAAAGAGGACTGAGTGCTTATGGATTTTTATTTATTTATTTATTTTTAATTTAAGCAGCACTACTATTACATTAAAAGCAAAAATAACATGAGCTAGATCTGGAAGAGAGTTGTAGATGGCAGATAGGTTAAAGAGCCTTTATTTCTTCCTTTTCCCTGCTCTGGAAAGAGAATGGTTGTTTTTTTTTTTTATTTTATTATTATTATTTATTTTTTATTTTTACTTAGGGGTTATCTACGCCCAGGACAGGTGGTGGAGCCTTTTTCTTAGAGTGTCTTCACTCTGGCATGAAAACTGGCAGGAAAGATACTGCTCCTTTCCACTGCAAACATGCTAATGTTGACACTTCAAGGTCAAAGTCAAGGACTATGGCTCTGGGAGAATAGAAGTCTTCTTCCAATGACTATCACTGTCAAGATTCAAAACTTAAAGTGCTAGGTTGTTTGCTCTGAGGAACAGGTTGTATATGCAGTTTGTTACTTGGCTGCTTCCTGCATTGGCTGTCTCCTCTCCTCCTTTGTCACTATGATGTCTCAAATTATCCATTGCTTATTTATCACCTTACATTTTGTAATGGTCTGTAATTCCTCATTAGGCTCGCTTTTGCACAAGTGTTTTTCACAACATGGAAACATTGCAGTGTGTTATTGGTGGTGCTGGGGAACGCTATGGAGAAAATGATCAAGCTAGATTCAGCATTGTCACAGGCTTGCAACTGTGGAACACACAGTTTGGTAAATATATTCATGTTGGCAGGCTAGTATACCGAATGTGAATTTTTTAATTGAAATAGGGCAGGGTAGCTTCCTTGACAATCCTGCGAAGGGTAGAAATATTAGCTTTTTGAGATGCAGGTGACTGTTTTACATAGGAAGATATAATGTACTCTTCCTGATGTATCTTGAGGGAACACAGCATAAAGAAGGGAGAAAGTGCTTAGCTTTTAAATCAACTAATGTTTCAACATCTTATAGCTTATCATTTGGTCTGAGGGATGCAGTAAATGCTCACAGTATTTATGTTTAGCTTAGCATTTCTTTTGTTTTGCTTTTAGTCAATATTAAGATTTATTAATCCCAATATTCTATTGATCTCGTTTTCATATCAATTAATAATTATCTTTTTTGCCTTAATTCATCTTGATACTGACTCCACTATAAGTCAATATTAACTATCAAGGGCTTACAGACAAACAAGTAAAACAATCTTAAACCACAAATATAGGCTGTTTATAAAAATGGCTGGAGTCACTACCTATTACATCCCTTCTGTGTTAGATTAGGTGGCTGCTTAATTAGTGTGCTGGCTATGGTGAATCTAATGCAAAGAGTCTAACACTTCCTTTAGTATAAAATGGCTGCTGAGGTTTCACAGGACATTTACTAACAAATTGAATGTAAGTCTGTTGATTCCAGTTCAATCATGAGAATGCCTGTAAATTCATTTATGAATTCAATACCTTTAATTAGGAGCATCTCATAGCTACTATGACCTAAGACCAGGACAGACAAGGACTGAAAGAATGAATTGCAATAGTCTCTCACCCTAATGCATTCAGCCCTGCAAATAAGATCCACACAAGCTTAGGAGAATTAGAGTTTCTTTTATCCTCCAAGTATTCTCAATACTTCAGAGAAAAGAGATGAGGTTTGACAAAAAACTGAGAAGGGTCAAAAATAAGGGTAAAAAAATAACGATTTTTATAATTTTTATAATGATGCTTAGACGCATCAGTTGGTTGCTGATAGTGGTTCCACCAGCAGTGCTTTCTTCTGCGATTATAATTATGTAGTGTACATATGATACCTTTATGCATTGATTTTCTTGAGTGAAGTGGTAGCAAATGCTTTCTTTAATAATACACAAGCAGTATGTGGAGATAACATTAACTGAAGAATCCCTTTTTCCTGTTCTCAGGAAAAGCCTATGGATGAATGCAAGAGATATAACATCACTCTGAAATGATACACAATTCTCATAAAAAATGTGAATTCAGATTAGAAATTATTTTGTTATATTTGTTTAATTAGAAAATAATTGAGTCAGGAACTGTTTTCTGAAAAATATAATCACAACAGTGACAATAAAAGGTTGTTTTTTACTTACTTCACTTTAGAAATTTCATGTCCCCCTGTTTTGTAGCAAAATGAAGTTGAAATTTTGAAAGTTTTTTTTTGTCTTTAGTACTTTGCATTCTATTAGTACAATGCATTCTATTAGTTGTTTTCCTTTTGCTGCTGGAAAGTAAGGATGAATAAAACTGATTTTTTTTTTAAGGAAAGATCTGCCAGTAATCATACAGCTGAACAAGATTTCAATTAATGTATAAAGCATTTTTTTCATTCAGATGATTCTGTTCTGTGCTTCCAAGTGTACCATGGAACTGCACTCCTTTGAGAGTCAGAGTCCAGAGTGGTGTTTGTAAACAGTCTTTGCAGTTTACTTGATTTTATGCTAATCTGGGTTAGTTTCCTGAGCTAAAGCATCCCCATTCCAGCTGCTCCTGGATAGTAGCATTGTTTAAAAGTCCAAAGTACAAAATAGTGATTGTTATGCAATACCTTGATATGTCATATCTATGAGCTATTGTTTATGAGTATGAAGAAGGTCATATTTTTTAACACCTCAACTTTTGTCCCAGATCTGGTGCCTAGGTAATGAGACTCGATTTCATATCAACAAAACAGTAGATGCAGCCATTCGGTCTGTAGTAATAGGTGGCCTATACCCAGGTATTCAGTACCGTGTGGAAGTTGCTGCAAGCACCAGTGCAGGTGTGGGAGTAAAAAGTGAGCCACAACCCATAATAATTGGTAAGTAAATTGTCTATTCTGTTGTTTTTTTTTATTTGTTTGTTTGTTTTGACTTTCAGAAATGCTCTCATAAATCACTTCTGGAAACAAAAATCCATGGAGCAGAAGACATTTAAATTGAGCTAGGTGGTTATCTTTTAACATCCCACTGCCTGTTGATGTTTTGTCTTGATTTGTGCAGATTTCACACAGCCAGTACTGTGAACTAGTTCTTTCTTTGCTGAGACATTATAGAAAATGCAGTGTACCTAGTGAAACTGATTTAATATTTTTTAAATTAATTTACCGCTTTTGCAGCTTGACAGATTTATGGAACTAGCAGCTAGAGCTCCCTTTTTCTCCTCTTCAGATGACTGTAATATTGCTTTACTCACAGTGTTGCTGCCTAAGGCAATATTTACAGTTAGCTTTCTGAACATATGAAGTCAATGTTTCTCAGGTATCCCAAGCAGACACGTTTCCTCTGACAAAGAATGAGTAGCCTGTAGTTCAAATGCAGTGCAAAGGTAGTATTAGCATCTCTGCCTTTAAATGACTGTTTCTTATTAGTGGTTTCCATGCTGGATTAATTTCCTGACCCAAGGGAAACACAGATTCTGTTTCTTCTGAGATTATTCTCAAATATGAAATATAAAGTCAGGAACAATATGGGAAAGGTAAGAATGGGAAAAGTAACTGTATTTAGCAAAACTGAATTGGGCTATGCACAGCAACACCCCTTCGGAATGCATAGTGCAGGAATTTTGTTGCTTTCATCTGTATGATCTAATTTAGTTATTGCTTAAATAGGCTTTTGTTTGCTTGTTTGTGGGTCTGTTGATATTAATTATTTTCTTTCTAGAAAGTGTTAACAACACAATTTCCCAAACATGGACATTTCTATTATTTGTAGTCATTTAGAAAAGGCCAACCCGTTAGAGTTGCTTAAATGTTTAACGATATTCAGGTTCCATGTGTATCAAAGTAGAGATATTCTAGCTTTGGATATATTGTCACTGGCAGAAGAAATACAAGATTGCATTGGTTTTAGAAAGAGTCAGTCACAGAAACTCTAAAGAAAGGAGGGGGAAAAGGGTTTTCTAAAAGCAAGAATTTGATTTTTGTAAATACAAGAAACCTGTCTTCTAGTAGGCCTGAATTTTGGACCTCTGTGTAAATAGCTTATGCTGTGAGATTGATCTGTCATTGCACTCGCTTTGAGCAGGGCTTTTCTTATTTCCCTTACTGAGAGGGTTCCATCCAGCTACACCCTACACACGTTGGGCTTGTTCCAGCAAAGTACTTAAGTGCGTTTCAGTTTGGGCATGTGAGTAGTCTTGTGTCACTTAACCTGTTGTGAGTTAAATTTACACTAAAGTGCTTTCTTGGGTGATTGCCAGAATGCTCAGCTCCACATCTGGATGCAGCCCTTCATCTTGTCTTTTTCCTTAAAAAAAAAAAAAAAAGACTAATATAATCAAGTGTTAATTGTGGGGAGATCTGTATTGTTACATGAAGGAGGAAAGGGACGCTAGGTTGCAAAGGAATATACGTAAGGAAGAAAAAAAGGTTTTGGCATTTAGAGACCATGTAAGTTTTGCATTGCTAAACTTAATGATTTATTTATCCCTTTAATGATCCCAGAATGTCTGCTCCAACAAGTCTCTGGTAGCATCTTTACACATTTCAGAGTCCTTTACTTGAAAAGCAGAAGAGAGTCTTTTCTGTTTGGGTTGCTTTTCTGCTCTCATTTCTGTTTTCCCTTTGGGGAGCGCAAAGCTAGATGTAGTTGTTATTATATGGTATGTATCTCACTTTTCTTTAGGTTCTGTTTTCCTGTTGCTTATGAGCCATAGTTGCTGGCAGTTATTTCTCAGACTATCAATTCACTTGATAAAGGTAGTAGTGTTTAAGTGACACAATTTCTGGAAAATTTGAGTTGGTTGTCTGTCAATGTTTGACTGAGAATCAGGAACATAAAATAAGAAAATGAAATTTTTAGGGAAACTTAAAAAAAAAAAAAAAAAAAAAAAAAGGATGATTAAGTGAACAAACCTCAAAACGTAACCACGAATGGGAAAACATTATCAAGTGGTTCTTTTACAATGGAGTCCTATATGGCCTGGTGCCTAGCTATACTATGTAATAGCTTGCAACCAGAATGAACAACTGCAGGAATGCTAAGTTATGGAGAGAGCATGTCAGTGATACAGACATTTAAGTCTCATTGCTAAACAGTATGACTTCCATTGTCACAAAATAGATTCTGACATGTAAGAAGTTAAGATATTCTTAAATACAGGATATGTTCTTCTAAGAATTTATTCTGAAAGTAACTGATTTTCACCATGGATAATCAACTACTGATTTCCCAAACCAAGTCTAAATAACAGGCTAATGAAAATCCAAACAAGATTTTCATTAAAGAGGAGAACATTGAGTTGTAGAAAATATATTATTTCTTTAATTAGGAGTCATGTCACAGTTACTGGAATTCCATGCCCGTACTTCAAGCCTGATGTTGAAAAATGTTATGGAAGACTCAGAGGGAATCAAGAATAACATTTTTAGCATCACTATTGATATGCTGAAAAATTTTGCTTGGAATATCAGAAATAGAATTGAAGATAACAGCAATATTGGTTAACGGTAGAGCTATTATTTCTCTTCATCAGTTCATCACAGGCCTGTTCATTCTTACATTCCATCATTGGCATAATAATATGAGGAACAGCTGCAAACTTTCACAGTAATAGGTACAATCGAATCTGATGTGTCTAATTAATTTTTAGTCCGACAAATTAGTTTTGTTCTTCATTACTCTCCAATGGGAGGAAGACATTATATTTCATTATGTTTTTGTCTTCAGGAACAATGGAGCGTTACAGGTCACACACTTCCCTTGTCTATGTTCTAATTAGTTGAACTGACAGCATTGTTACAGAAACACCTGCAGTATATGAAATAGTACACCGTTACCTTGGATGACATATATATTACTTCTGATTAAATATTATATAAAGAAATACAAAATTAATGTAATTTGTTTTCCAAAACCACAACAATTCTATTAATTTTATGAACCGTCAGTGGGTAATGCTCATCCATATCCATTTATTTTTCAGTCACTGAATTCAGAAAGCATATGTTATTTTGACATTTAAATGAATTATTACTTTTGCACTCATAATTGGTAGACACTGAAGGGCAAGAACAATCAGCTAGACTGCAAACTTCAGAAGGTAATTTTGAGACAGGCTGAACCTTCCCCCAAAAGAGAGGGAGAGTTGAAAGTCCAGTGAATGCTCTCCTCAGGCAAACCTCTCTGCAGTTTGTTCTCACATTCTCTATCCCCAGAAGTCTGCTTTCTGACCATAGAGAAAATACTGGATCTATAGCACCAGGATATTTTGGAGGCTTTTGCTGGAAG
The DNA here is from genome assembly GCF_964035555.1 of Netta rufina. Lineage (NCBI taxonomy): Eukaryota > Metazoa > Chordata > Aves > Anseriformes > Anatidae > Netta > Netta rufina. The sequence goes on from NC_140123.1 coordinate 105,570,639, forward strand.
CAGTTGTTTTTTTCTGGAACCCAGGAATGTCTGCTCCTATATCTGTTGTCTCTGAAGCACCTTCCCCATCCCCACTTCCCACGACAGTGTGACTATCTCCAAAGCAGTGTGGATGTTACCTGTTTCCTCACCGTCCTGCTACTCTTACCTTGCCTCCAAAGGGCACAGAAATTAACTGAAAGTTAATGGCAATTAGAGCAACATCAACTCCCATGCTGATTTCTACTAGAAAATCAATTGTGTGCTTAGAAGAGCATGCCTCTTTCTATTAGTTTTAGTCTTCAGCACTTCCCCTTTTAGCACTGGGGTGCACCTGTGGGTTGTTTCCATGGGCAACAAAAACAAGGGAAAATCTGACAAAGGAGCCACCACTGCCTCCCAGCTTTTCCTTGTCACTGGCACTTGCTGAGTTACTGTGAATTGTATCGGTTTTTTGACTGTGTCAAGGAAAAATAGGAAAACTTGGGAAAGGAGAGCTGAAGCTAACAGACCTTGAGACCCATAAAGCTTACCTGCATGACCCAGTATAAACTGGTACAAGGTGAAGGCTTTTTCTCAGTTAGCAGGCATAGTGTGACAGCATCCTTCTGTGGGACTTGTTTTGTTTGTGGGAAGCCTGCTTTGTTTCTTCAGCAGAACTACTGAAAGCAAGCCAAGCTCTAGCATGGTTTCAGCAGTTTGTTTGCAAAAGCAGACGGTCATCATTACTAAATATTGACATGGTGATGAAAGAGAGAAAGCTTAATAAAATCACAGAGATCATTAACAGAGTTATAGCAATGTAATGCAGTGCATTACATTTCTTCCTGAGTAACTGAAGCCAGCTCTGAGCTTAGCAGAGGACCTAACCCTGTGTCTTTGCTTGGGCAGCACCATTTTGAGGCTGATGCAGGTGCAGGCAGGGAAGGCATGGGCAACCTGACATGCTCTGGGACAGGTTCGCATTCGCAACCTTTCAGATTTAAACTGTTGAATCCCATGAAGAACCATCTGTGGAAATAAAGCCAAAAGTGTCAGACTTTGCTCTCTCTTATCTACTTTAGCAAAGGACTTCTGTTTGCTTTCGACTGAAGCTGCTGTGCTGACACAGCGACTGCTTTGCTTAAAGAAAGGAGCGGTAAATTTAGCCACTGCTGACTTACAGAAGAGGAATACATAACATACATTTTGACAGCAAGGCATAATGCTACAATACTTATAATAATTTGCTCTGAATGATCATTTCAATGTTTTATTACTGTATTCAACTACTTTTATGTATGTGATAGACTCATAATTGAGAATCACAGTATTTTTTTGTCTCAGTAGAGTAGGTACCCTTGCAGCTTGAAATCTTTTTTCTGCATGCATACAGGCATCTGATAGTATTTCATATGGATTTCAAGGACCGAGCTATATAAATGCATTTATCAGAAATGATGGACAATTTCTTCACCGCTTTCAAAAATGTAGATGTGGGCAGTTTATATAAAATACAGTAGAACCAAGATTCATATTTTTTGCAAAAAAAAATATGTTCCACATTTCTTGGTTGTAAAAATAACCATTTTTGACATGGAGGTTTTGGAAGTAGAGAAGTGCCAACCCTGGAACAATGTTTTAGCATTTCCTGAATTTCTTTCTACATTTTTACGAGCATTTGTTTTCAAGCCGGACACCAAGCTTTTCCTTTTGGAAAAGTTCCCTTTTAGAGGAAGAGGGAGAAAAAACAAACAAACAAACAAAAAAATAAGTGGGAACATCTACTGAAATTTACAGTTTTCTAAGATACTAGACAAAATTAAGATACTATATAGTTATTTTTGATGCATGTCACTTTAATTGATATTCCACATGTCATAATTATTTCTTACAGGTTGATGTTAAGGATTGTTCATGCCTATTCTGGGTGAAAAAATAACATCTGTTCCTGTGATTTAGTGCTTACAGTTACTTAAGCTATTTTCTGCTTTGTGTCAAAATCAGTGTGCTTAAGATTCATTTGGATTGCGTTCACCATGAACTAATTGCTGGGAAATGCATTTTTGCTTCAATTAAACATACATACATTGTATTATTTATTTTAATTTTGAATCTCTAACATAAAGAAAAAGATGAGTTAAGATCTTTTGGCATGCTGACAATAATAAAAGAAGGAACTGCTTTTTGATACTGTAGCAAGTCTTACATCGGATTTCTCATTTGATTAGTTGCTTGGGTGGGTTTTTTTGAGTTGTTTTTTTTACGATCCATTCTCTCATCATTGTATTCTTCCTATAATAATAAACAAACAAGAAAAAGCCCCACATGTATACTGTTAAAAAAAAAAAGAAAAAAAGGATACCTCTGGACTGGCATCTGTTAAATTATTTGGGAGAGTGCTATAAAGCCATCTTTCCAAATACATTCTGGCAAGATTGCAATAGACTGTGGATTTTCTTACTAGAAGCATTGGTTTTCAGGTGTGCATTAATACTTAGTAAACCTGTGGATACGTCTTTTGAGGTGCATTAATGTTTTTTTTGTTGTTCTGTTTTGGTTTGTAATTTTTATTATCAGTAGCTGGCTCCTGTTTGAGTTACAGAATCCATAATAACAATGTCCTGTCAACTTTCTTTTGTGCAGGAGGTCGTAACGAAGTTGTCATCACTGAAAATAACAACAGCATAACAGAGCAAATCACTGATGTTGTCAAACAGCCTGCCTTTATAGCTGGCATCGGTGGTGCATGTTGGGTAATTCTGATGGGTTTCAGCATCTGGTTGTACTGGCGCAGAAAGAAGAGGAAGGGGCTCAGTAATTATGCTGGTAAGAACAGTAACTATTTATTACCATCTCATTAGGTTCCATCATGAAGAGAGCAGGTGCAGTTAAACCTACTTAAAAAACACGTTAAACTTATAGCAGAGGTGGCCCGGGTGAATTTTGTATGCTTGTTTTAAATGTATGCTGTGAAAATGCTGGTGTATGAGAAGCTTTAAATGCATTGCTCGGTACAACATTTCATCATTATCATAAGACAGTTTTTATTTTTACATCTCCAGCATCACATAAAAAGGTACAAATAGGATTAATCCTTCCTCACAAGGCACTTTGACAGTGGTTCAGCTCCATTTATGTGCTCAGAAGTGAGTTACACTAGACTTTTGTGAGGAAGGTCAAAAAGAGTATTTGGTATCCTTCTTCATTCCCGTGCATCTCCATGTCTTTGAAGCCATGGGAAATAAACTGAGGTACTTAATCAGTGACTCCATATCTATAACCACTGGAGAAGAAAATGACGTATCAGGGAAGTGTGGTCAAAATTTACATGTGGCAGAAGCCATAAAAAAGTTTTGTTGGAGGGGGAACACTTTGGAATGCCCTTGCAATGTGTTCAGTTTTGTGCCGAATGTGTTGTTCCACTTACAAATTAGCTTTTGAAAATTACATTCAGAAAAATAAATTTACCAAATTAAAAGGCTTTTTGCCTCCCCCAAACTATCTGTTTTCTATATTGTTCTGTGCTTCAGGATTCTTATGTAGTTTTAGGAAGTCAGGTGAATATAGGATTACAATAAAATGGGTTGCTATGAAGCCTAATTTAACATGAAAAAGCTGTTTGTCAAATATTGGAGTAGTTTCTATTGTTGTGCTTATATAATACATTTAAAAAGAGAAAACATTTCCTGTTTGAGCAGGATTTGCACAGTTGAGAACACAGCATATTTGATGTTGACATTATATGAGACTAAATTTGCGCTACTGCTCTACAATTTACAAGTTGTCACGTGCCAGCCAGAAAACACAGGTTCCCTAGGTGTCTAAACATCTCTAATACCTTGCTCCTGTCAAAACAAACCAACAACGTTCATTCCCTGCACCCAACTGAACAGTTCTGTGCCTCCTCACCTTGGTGTTAGCTATCACCAGTGTCCTCGATGTCCTGACTAGACTCACTAAACCACGAGGAAACTGTTCATGGTTCTAGAGTTTCTTGGGGGGGGGGGGGGAGGAGGAGGAGAGACAGGGGGACGGGGAGGGGACTTCAATCCTTCTTGTTCTTACCCCAGCTGAATTAGTTTTCCGCTGGCTTATTGAAATGAAACAACCCAAGAAGAGATCAGACAAGCACCAAAGTCAGCACAGTGGAAACAGGGAGAAGAGAGACCTCTTCAATGGCAGCAGCTCTTAGATATATTCAGCTTCTGTGGAACCTCACCTTGCATGACCGTGTGGCCTGTATCATTCATAGGTTATGCTTTTTGATGAAATGTTTTTAATTTCCTTTAACAGTAATTACTTTTAGTCTCTGAGACATGGTGTAAATTGATGAACTAATATATATCACACATGCCAATACATGTGCTGATGTGAAATACCAGTTTAGATACCAAGATTTTTCATATTAAGGGAGAGTTGTACTGCTATTCCTCTTAGGAAGCAGTCATAGAACCATAGAGTGGCCTGGGTTGGAAGGGACCTCAAAGGTCATCTAGTTCCAACCCTCCTGCCGTACGCAGAGACACCACTCACTAGATCAGGTTGCTCAGGGCCTCATCTAACATGGTATTGAACACCTCCAGGGATAGGGCATCTACAACCTCTCTGGGCAACCTGTTCCCGTGCCTTACCACCCTCCAAGTGAAGAATTTCGTCCTAACCTCTAATATAAATCTCACCTCTTTTAGTTTAAAACCATTCCCCCTCATCCAATTACTGAAACATTGCAATGAGGTGACCTTGGAGCCTTCACGTCTGTAGGCTGAACATCCCCAGCTCTCTCAGCATCTGTATTAGTCATACAGATAAACTTTGGACGCAAGCTAAGACAACTCTTTCTTAGCATGCAGAATGATTAGCCCTGTGTGTGAGTTGGCATGCTGGGCAGGAGGGTAGCTTAAGAAAAAAAGTATTTTATACCTTAAAATATATACTTGTGTCGTGGTTTAACCCGGCTGGCAGCTAAATACCACGCAGCCGTTCGCTCACCCTCCCCCCTCCCTCTCTGGGACGGGGGAGAGAAATGGAAAGTGAAGCCCGTGAGTTGAGATAAAGACAGTTTAATAAGACAGGAAAATAATAATAACAAAATAATAATAACAATAATAACAATAATGTTACAATGGTGATAATAGGAAAGTAATAATAATATGTACAAACAAGTGATGCACAATGCAATTGCTCACCACCCGCTGACCGATGCCCAGCTTAACCCCAAGCAGTCCGGCCCCCTCCCCCCGGCTAGCCACCCCTATATATTGTTTAGCATGACGTCAGATGGTATGGAATACCCCTTTGGCTAGTTTGGGTCACCTGTCCTGGCTCTGTCCCCTCCCAGCTCTTACTGCACCCCCAGCCTGCCTGTTGGCAGGACAGAGCGAAAGGCTGAGATGTCCTTGGCTTGGCATAAGCACTGCTCTGCAACAATTAAAACATCGGGGTGTTATCAGCACTCTTCTCATCCTAAGCCAAAACACAGCATTCCACCAGCTACTAGGAAGCAAATTAATTCTGTTCTAACTGAAACCAGGACAACTTGTAGTTGTTTATAATAGTCATTTTAAACAGCGTGTCTCCTGCAACTCATTCCTTCTCATGATGTTTGCTGCATTTAAGTGTGATGTGAACATTGCATCATGACATGGAATTCCCATTACTGGAATTATGACACTGCGTATGCTTTTAGCAAGTTAAGTTCATAACAGATCATGTTTCAGAATCCGTCCTAACGTATACAATGTGGAGAACAGCATGTCCACACAATAACTGTCTTCAAACATGACTGTCTAAATCCACTGCTCACCTTTCCAACTGTCATTTCTCATTGGCTGCTGGCTGGTTAGTGCTTTAAGCTCAACTGTTATGTCCTGCATATGATACTAAGCCACAACTGAGTATATTCCAGAGGAAACTTGTGCCCTGCAATTAGCGCTTGTTATCGGGGTGTGTAACTCACAATGTGTTTGCTTTCTTGTTTTGCAGTTCAGTCCTTCACCTTCACCCCTGCAGGTACTGTCCATTAGTCTGTCTCTTACCTCACCAACACATCATTGCAAGCATTAGCAAAGTGTTTATAAATGTGTGAGTTACGCAGAAATAAAGCCAAACAAAAGGAGAAACCCTTCTGCTACTTATCTGTGGTGAAAACATAGCATTTATTCCACTAGTGATTCTAGGGGAACTTAAAAACTACCACCATAAATGTCTTTGCCATAATTCTGCATGCTTCTTACTCATCTAACTCTTCAAAATAATGCAGTTTTGAAAATAATTTCAAATTACAAATGCTTGAGCTAACATAACATAAACAAACATTAGTCACATATGACCAAATTTTGGATTTTAAAGCTCAGAAAAAGTATTTCGAATGTTTTTGAAGGTCTGGAATAGAAGAACTTTCTTCCACTTCAGCTGTTAGCTGTGTATACACCAGCCTTACCTTGAGGTATTCTGATCCGCAAGCAATCCAGTGATTATCCTATGCACAGATTTCAATCACAGTGTTTCTGAAATTGACACGTTTGTGTGTTTTTTTTTTTTTCTGCCTACTCGATTCAAAGCTTGATAACCTAGTTTTCATATCTTTAATAAATATAGCATACAGTAGACCGTTATCATAAGCATGATTAAAGATACATGAAGAATGAATGAAGTGAGGCTGAAATAACAGATGGCAAACAGCTTAGAGAACATATAGATAGCCAAGAAGAATAAAGTATACAAGTAACAGTAATAATTAATACAAATAATTAGCTTCTGCTCTCATACCTAAGCTTGAGTGTCATAAGCATACATATAATTTAGTTCCACAATAATAGGCTGATAAGTTTCAGTGTTTTCCAGCAGAAGTCTGTAAGGCTTTTTATGTATAGCATGGACCCTCAGTTGCATTTGCCAAAGCTGTCTCTTTTGTTCCCTCTGCCAAACATATGATAGAAACCAGTCTTTTAACTGCATTATGGGATGGTTCCTCATGCTCTGCTAGCTGCTTTCTACCTCTTGCTGATCTTCAGCCACATCTCAAGTTTTAGCTTAACACAAAAGAGCAGATGACTGTTGAGGCAAATGAGTGGAGGTAGTGGTGTCTGCACCAGGGACCGATGACGTTGCTAGAGAGACCTCTCCTCTTCCTGACTTCTTGGTGTGTTTGTCAAAGCCAGAATAAGTCGTGCATCCTACCCTAAACACTCTACTTACTTTGAGTTACAATGTGGGATTTTTTTCAAAAATAAAATAATACGTCGTTGAATTTGGTTCTTAGTTGTGCCATTGTCAACTGACTGTAACTACTATTTTCTTCCCATTGCCTTTGAAGCTGACATTGGTACAACACAAGATTGTGTTAGAGCTGCCATGTGCATGATTCAGTGCAGTTGATCCACATGTGCTGGGTGACTAGGATATGTCAGAGGCGCTACCAAAAAATTGTGTTTTAAGAATAGTTTTGACATCTCATGGACTTTATAGAATTATTAACAATATGTAGTTCTGTTGCCTGGTCTATAATAATTTCTGGAGGCACTGATAACCTAGGCCATCCCATAATCAAGTCCAAAAAAAACCACAGTAATTAAAAATAAAATAAAAAAGGAAGAGGATACATAGCCCATGTTTTTATCTTTATACCTAAGGTTCCCTAAGAGGCATCTTCAGTTCTCTGATGTTTGAATTTGCAATTGGTAATCTCATTTAGACAAACATCTACACTTGTGGAGGTTTGTTGACATTTAACTATATGTTGTTCCCTTCAAAGTTATGATTCATAAACACTACATTGGTTTCAAATCTAAATATTTAGACAGTGGTATGTAGCTTTCAGAAGCTCATCAGAGACAGCTGTCAGTAAAGTTTTACTGAAGATGATTTTATCCTAATATATGCAGAATTTAGAAGTTGCACACTTTTGGTTCGAACATCTGCTTTAAATTCTTCCCTTAAAAAAACAAAACGTGCAGAGTTGACTGTAAAATAAGATGTTTGAAAGTATTAGTGGAACATTTATATGTTTGCTCTATTTCATACACATCTTTCTGAACAACAAAGATATTTTTTCAGTTATATCTGATGTAAATGTTTTTTGTTGTTATTTGTTTTTGTTTTCTGAAGCTTCATGTGCATATGTAGAGAACTTAAAGTTCTAAAAATGCTTTTTAAAAGTCTGGATTGAGCAGTTATAATTACTTGCCAAAAATGTTCTACCTGATCATTTTCAGATTAAAGGTCTTTCCTAGAACTCTGCTATTTGTAATCTGTTATTAGGCTCCTAAGTGGTATAATTTCTGCTGACTAAACAACAGTAGCATTCTATGTAGAAGAACAAACAGCAAATGTCACGTTATGGGTAAAGATTTGTGCCAGAGTAGAATAATTGAGTTAAAATCATTAAGCTTTCTGTCTTTGTGAACATTTTTATAAGTACTGATCAATTGCTCAGATGGCCAGAAACAAAACGTGACACTGAAAATCATAGCTAAGTCTTCTTACTTATTTTCAGTTGAACCAAATCCTATAGTTATTCAGTCATGATTCTCTATTTCACTATTCCTCCACTTCCCATTCCCCTGTCAGGACACCCCAGGCACTGATTCTCGATAATATCAGTATTATAAAACATATGATCGTCTATCATGATCATTAAATGAGTGTTTTGCTTACCTGGTAAGCAAAAGTAGTGTCATGATTTGCAGCTGTACAACAAGTATACATTTTGGGGACCATGACAGGCTATCAACAAAAACAAAACTGGCACAGAGACACTGAATTCAGATGTTATTCCTTTTTAGTGATCTGTCCTGTGATATGAAGAATAGATTGGTCTTGCTTTTATGAGTTTCTGTGAAAACTAAAATTACCACTTCACTGATTTTCTTTATTTTTGCAGTTACCCTTTACTCAGGTTGCCAGATATAAACATGCACTGTGGGTTTCTACCTTATGCAAGAAATGTTAGATGGCACAGAAGAGTTTTCTGACCACTTCTCATGTAATAGATGAGTTGTTTCATTCTCATATTGCAGTGACTGAACAGAATTTGTTTATTTACTACTGGAAGTTGCCATTCTCTTCTCTCGTTTTCGTATAACAGAGGCACAGTACCCATTTATAGAAATAAGAGAGATTTAATTTATCTGCTTATCTTTTCTATGCCTTCAAACTCATTGTTGTGCCAGTAACTGGTCAGTTGAATACTCTGGTGTTTTCAAGAATGTCTAGGCCATCAGTCATGCAAGGAAAGGAAAGAGTGTTTTCACTTGTGAGTAGGTAAGCTTATTTAGTGAGTAGTGCTCCTTGGGATTAAAGATTTCATGAAACCAAGTAAACAAAAACAAATTAAAAATAGACAGATGGAAAATTATGGAATGCTACATATTTTATGCTCAACTCCTGAAACTGTTAAATGAGGATAAGTATTTGACAGAATTGTCCAAAGGTAGTCAGAAGATTTGATGGAATTTTTATATGCTGATTATCTGTTCTAAGTTAATGCTTATTAAAAGAGGATTAATCTACATTCATATTTGAGGAACGGCTTATCAGAAAAAGGAATGAGACTTGGCTGGCAACATTAAAGTTTTCATTTGTGGTAGGAAAATGTGGCCTACTAGAGATAGGCATACAGAAAGCTTTCTAAAGCTTTCTTGCCTTAAAATGTCAACTTACTATACATTGATATTTTTCCAGTCCTAGCAGGCATGAAGATTAAGTTTAACCTTGTCAGATAATACTAGTAAATAGTATGGGCACCTCCTTATGTATTTAATAAAAAGCATATAAAAAGCTCTTTAACATATGCTGTTCTTCATACAAATGTATACAATATAATTTCCTTAAATATTTATGCATTTAAAATGCACTTTGGATTATATTTCTGCATTCTTACAGTCCTTGAAATATAAGCTAGTGGGGATTCCTTCAAAATCTCTCTATGCAGAGGTTATTTTTTTCATCTTCTTTTGAAAGCCAATCTCATCCCTGCAGGTCCGCAGCCTTTCTCAGAACATATATCAGATGCAAAGAATGCTGAAAGAGCTTTTTTGCTTCCTCAGTGATAAAAACCAAGGGAGATGGGTGGGTCAGTGACAGGGACATTCTTCCCTTCCTCCTCTTACATTACCCCTTGAAATTGCTCTGCATCTTTTTGAAGTGGAGACAGGATGAATAAAGCCAGCTGACTGTGTGTTTTATTTTCACAGTGACATCTACAAGTCTGCATTGCATTAAGTATGCTCCTATTCAGGCGTTTAGACTTGTTTTGTAATTGCAGAAATCAAACTGCAGGCAAAAATGCTGACAAAATGTATGGTAGGAATGATAAATATAGTGCTTATGTTGGCAGCCTGACCATGTCTTCTGTTGTTAGCTGTTTTTCCTTTCACAATATTGATGCTAAAAGAAAGGCACCTTCTCTATCCACTTTCAGGTAACCTATTTATGGAAGGCATCAGGAATATGGTGGTGTTTTTTTTTTTTTTTTTTTTTTTTTTTTTTTTCTGTGACATCCTGATGACATCTCACTTATTCCAAGAAGAATTTTGGCTAGCTTAGTTGATATTCCAGAGTCCTTTTCACCAAGTGTATTATCTACAATTCTTTCTTGTTTCTTTTCTTATGAAAATTATAACCAACCTTACGTTGGTATGTAGGGAGGGAGGGTAAATGAAAGAACCTGTATTCCCTACCAATTACATGCTCATTATGTAAGCCAGGCACTGTCTTCCCCAGAAAACTGTATCACTGCAAGATGGGTTCTTCTTAAAACTGAGTTTATATTCGGAGGGCATAAAATTGTTTAATGTAAAAAACAAACAAACAAACAAACAAACAAACAAAAAAACAAACAAACAAACAAAAAAAACAACAGGGAATGGTTACAACCACAAAGGCAGCAGAAAAGAAAGCAAACACAGTGATACTTGTCTCTTCTCAACAGGCTCTTACACCACAACCATTCTGCAGTGATTGTGGCTCTAGAGCAGAGGTTTCAATGTCATGTCTTCTCAATATGTTTCTCACAGCATGCCTTTGAGTTTTCTCTATACCTCACTGAACAGAAAATTGAATGTGTCTGGCAAACATTGCTGTGATTTCCTACTAGCTCCCCCATTTTAGCTTTGCTTTATAGAGGTACACTAGCAATATAAATATTTTTGAGACCATAAGTATCAATTTTTTTCACCCCCTTATGACATCCATAGATAAAATATCAGACACACGTACATGCTATTCACTTGTTGGCAACATTACTTTAAAATCATTTCTGGTAGTCTGTAGTTGAAACAAGATCATTAATCCCAGGAATTTTTCAGAAAATATGTTGCACTATAATTCTTTTAAAACTGTAAACTTTATTTACAAAGGTTGTTATTGAATGCACCTTTGTTTCTCCTTTTCCTTATTTCTTGTTGCTTTGACAAATGGAGAAAGTTGCAGTATTAAACGAGAAGGGGAGAAGGAGAAAGGAAACAGCACCTATACTGAAGTGCTAACGTACTTTTGACCAACATATTTTGAAACATAGCTGGTCAGTACCACCTCTTTGCATAGTCAAACGACATCCACAGCGCTTCGGATTATTCATGTTTAAGCAATGAGTGATACAGTCACTTGACAGCCTGTTAAAAACAATGTGAATGAAAGTAGCATCAGCTCAAAACTTAATTAGCCACAATGTTTTTAACATGTCCTGTTTTTCAAAGCAGACTTTTATTTAATACTTCCCATACCTGAATTTTGATTTTCTTTTCATTAATTGGTTTAATTACATCCTTTCAAAATTCAGCTATTAACCATTTTGATATGACATGTGACTGCAGTGATTTTCTGATATGGATATCAGTCTGTTCTGCAGTGAAAGGTAATTAATCACCCTACCTAAACACTCTTCAGCAGGGCTTCCAAAGGGGTCAGTTTTGTTCCCTTTGCTGAATGTATACTGTGAAATTACCCTAGGAATTAATGAAGTGACAAATATTCTCTGAGATATCAGAAGCATTTAATCAGTGGATTTATGTCATTTCTAACTTTTTAATGACCACAGCATTTCTATTGGATGTAGTAGTTTTGTCTGGTTAGAAAAGTGTATAATATAAAGCCTAATCTTGAATTAATGTACTTTGGACTAATATTTGGAAAGTGTTGCAAATATTCTGGGAGCTCTGATGAGAACGTCTGTCTCAGAAACGTAAATAGTATTTCCAAGCCAGGAACTGTTTCAAATTAAGTTGGCCATAGACTTGTTCATTCCTCTCTGAAATTTTAACCCTCATTTTGTTAGGGACCTGTAAGGATTCAGGTCTGAATCCTTATACTGATACATGTATATAATCCTTATACTGATATAATTTAATTGTCAGTCCTATCTATGCCCAACAATAAGTAATAGAATATTGCCACTGAGAACCACAGTAGTCTCTTGGCCTTAATTCAAATTATTAGCCAGTGCTTCAAAAAGGAGCGTCAAACCTTGTGAATTAACACCTCACCAGTAATGTGTAACTTATAACATAATCCTGGTAATAAGATAGATAAAGGGATAGGCTTTTTTTTGTCAGATACCCATGAATGGTACCACAATGTATCCTTGGCATCCCCAGTTGCAAGACTGAAAACAGCTTTTCTTCTCTGTGATTCTGGCGTGTACGCATTTACGTGTGCTGGTTCTTATACTGTGTTGTTAGTGGAAATGCTGCAGCTTAATGCTTTTTTTCACTCCTTCAGCTCTAATAGAGCTGCCACCTCTTTCTATTTATCCTGGGAAATGGCATATTTGTGTGGTGACATTATATTACTGCATTACAACATGATGTTATTAACTTACTGGTGCAATGTCATTATGTATTGAAGCAAAAGCATGCCAAGAAAACAATTTCATCACATGGCACAGTCTTGCAACACAAAGTCATATGAAGGGGTCTGTGGTAAAGTCAGGATTTTTTTCCCCAGGAGGCCAGCTTGCTTTGCAAGCTACAGAGCAAATTGATGTTAATCAATAATGTGAGTGAAATCCTAAATAAATTGTAATCCTAATGTGTTTGATCCTGTTCTTATAATTTCTGTACTTTATTACGTGATGATGCCAAGAGGCCTTCGATCTTGGACACTGAGCAATTTGAAATGTTTGAATTGTAATTATTACTAATTCGTTTCTCCCTGTCTTATATGTGTGTGCGTGTGTGTGTATGTTTTGTTTTTCCAACCAAAATACAGTCACTTTCCAAAGAGGAGATGGAGGACTAATGAGCAATGGAAGGTATGTTTCTTTGTGTAAAGGTGTTTCCATCATATATATATATATTTTAATTAGGAATCTGAAAATTCTGTAGGTGATGCACTTGGGTAATAAACGATCATTTATAAGACTGACAATTTCAGAAGGAGTTAAGTAGCTTACCGCAAGGTTTAGTGATCTATCTGTCATGCACTTTAGAGGAATCAAGCCCAGATGTTTCATATCTCCCAGATGCCCTGGAAGAAATGCGTAGTAAATATCACAAGGAATGTGTTCATTTGTTACCAGGATGTTTATTGCATTAATTAGACATTAGCAAATGGAGTTGCTGTTGTTTAAGACTCCTTATTGGCTCCCCCTAAATTGCTGTGAGTGAACAATTACACTTAATCGATCACAAAATAAATGATTCATGGATGATGAATAGGCTGTAGATTGATAGGACTGGATTCCACAACTTTGGCTACTCAATTGAAATTGATAAAAGCTGATAACGGACCCATATATCCTCATCTATTTTCCCTTTGCCAATATGGAGATTGTAATTAGGCTCTGGTAATAACTTCCAATCTCCCATTTAATCAATATTTTAGCAAAAAGAGATTAGGCCTAATGAGAGCTAGTAGATGTGTTGAGAAAGCCGCTGGATCTTCTTATTGCTGTTTCCATAGAAACCTATGTTTCTCTTAGGGATTGTACCAGACAGGGATCTATCAGAACTAAAGTACAATGATTATAGGTGTTGCTCCAACTTCATGAGTGCATTAATAATCTAGAAGAGCATCAGAAGGATCAGGGTGATTTTGTGATTTTGCTTGGGGGAAGAGAGTGTTTACATGACATGATTTGTTTTCCTTGTTAAATACAAATACAAACCATCCATGTGCGTTGCTAAATTCCAGCCTGTTTGTCCTGGGATGACAGAGGCACAGTGCCCTATGGCCTGAGTTTACCTTCTCTTCCAACATACTTGCTGTTTAACACTGCTCTCAAAGCTTGAAATTACAGGGATATAAAAGCCATGCAGTAGCGGCAGATAAAGATAGCAGTAGACTTTCCATTAATCCTACTCAAACCTCTTTGCCTCTAAACCATACAAGAGTGCTCAAAGAGTTACCAGCCTGTAGATGACAGGCGTGCATTTGGGATGCAAGGGAAGGAAGAAATAGTAGCCCAAAGTCCTGGAAATGGCTGATACGGAGCAATCAGTTTGAGTGATTGTTCCCTCGAGGTGGTAATTTATCATTCAGCCCTGGTTTAGGATCCCATGATGGTCGTGCCTAACCCCTGTTTCACACAGACAACGGAGTTCATTTGGATTCTGGCAGAATCACAACTGATGCCTAGTCCCACTTCTACTGACAAAGTTGATTTGTATATATCCTTAATTAACTTCTCAAGGTCTTTAAATCATCAAAGGCTACACAATTTTAATTTGAAATAAATTAAAGTCTCCTAAACTGTTTCTTATATACAATGATAGGAGAAAAGTGATATGGCATCTTCGGTCACTGTTGTGTCCAGAGTTGTCTCACAGATATTTAAATTTTTTTTATATGTATATATATGTGTATGTATATATTTACATGTATATATATTTATTATTATTATTATTTTTTTTTTTTTTCTGCTTCAGTCGACCAGGTCTGTTGAATGCAAGTGACCCCAGTTATCCTTGGCTTGCAGACTCTTGGCCTGCCACAAGTCTGCCAGTAAACAACAGCACTAGTGGACCCAATGATCTTGGCAATTTCAGTCGTGGAGGTTGGTTTCATTTTATTAAGTCACAATATAGTATAAAATAGATTTCTCTTAGTTAACATCTAGATAAATACTGTGCAATATTTTTATACTGCTATAGTTCTTTCTATGTTTGGCTCAAGATTGGATTTTAAAATTGGTTTTAAAATGTCTATTTTGCCGTGTCTCCTTCTGTTTCTTTAAAACATAGTTTTACTTTGCAATTTACCCCACAGTGGTGAGACAGGGACAGAGCATCATCTCATGATGAGCTTACTTATTGCTCAGATCGGTTCTCTTTTGCATGGATGTGATCAGGACAGTATAGCCAGGGACAGAGGACAATTGTAAGAGTAGAGACGTGGGGCACACAGGAAGAATGTTCCTATGTTAGACTTCCTAGCATAAATGAGTATGTAAATGTTTTTAAGACCTGAATAAGTATACAAAAACCCAGACAATTTTATATATTAAAAAATAAATTAAAATGCAAAAAAGAATCTATAAAACCATCAAAGTGTGAAAAAGAATTGTGAAAAGAATGTGAAAAAATGTGAAAAGAATTTAATTTCGAATGGTAACAAAATCTGCCCTCTGAAAACTGTCCCTTACTTTGGTTATAGATTCACATGTAAAACTTCTTCTCTGTGGTTTGATTACTTTTACTTCAAATTACATTAAAGCATTCTGGATTTATTTTCCATATAAGAATGTTTTAAAGCTTTCACCTTACAAAAATATTATAAAGTAAGCAAGAGTTCTGATAATATTTACAGGACAACTGAACATCTGCCAGCCTCTTTGTTTTCAATATATTCACAACAAAACTCTTCAGTACTTTTCTGTCTTTTCATGAGCTCACATAATACAGAAAAATTACCATTTTGTTTTAGCATTTGGTTCTATAAAACTTAAACTGGAAGCATGTTTTAAAGCTTTTGGCTTCAGGGTGGATAAGGCATAGGTCCAAATTTGTCCAGGAAATGCAACAGTTATATTTGAAATTTCAGCAGCTTAATTCCATTTATGTTTTTTTTTTTTTTTTTTTGGTCCAGCTCACACTTTTATTCTGGCTGGTTTGGGACCACTTATCCCTGACTATTGAAACAGTTAAGTTTACATGCGTCTGCATTGAAGATGGATCTGAAGTGAGATGTCTTTTAATATTATTTAACAGCTTAGATAGAACTCGGGCTTCTTTTCTGATTAAAAGGTCAGGAGTAATATTAAAGGCCTGTAAGAATTCTGAAGACAGTAGGGTGGCGATCACTTACTCTGGAGCAGAAACTGAGGGAAGTTTTAATGTTGTCTTTAAGAATGAAATCCACATGATGCCCCAGATTGGCAATTGAGAACAAGGCTGTGGGTGGGAAGCAGAGGTTAGGTTTGGAATCACATAAGACCACAAAATAGTACTGAGTCAGCAAGAAAGAGATTCCCTCTTTCAGTACTTCAGAACTATTTGAATTATCTCAGGAGTTACAAAACAAGATGGATATTGGAGAACTTTTGGAACTCTCCATTGGGAAATGTGGCAAATGTCTATTGGGAAATGTATGTTCACCTTTGGTCTTAAATGTACAGAGATTTTTCTGCTGTGACAACTTAGTGGGAAAATCACACTAGATTTTTACTAGGTGATTATGGCACTTGGTAAAATGGTGCTTTAATAGCTCTTCGAGTGCTTATTGTATATGTCTCTTTGAGGTTAAAAAAGTAACTGTGGTTGTATTGAAAATTTCCAGAAAGTCTGGAGAACTTTAGTTTATTAGTAAGACAGACTGAAAATCCTTGGCTGGTGGGAAACTATGCAACTATGCAACTTTCCTCTCAAGCATGTGCAAATGTATAGTTCTCCATTCAAAAAGGACTGTCTAGAGATGACACCTCTTCAGCAACCAGAAATGTGCTCTGAAAGATTTATTTCTGATTATTTAAGAGAGGTAAGCATTTTGCTAATGTCTAGTTCTGTCAGTCTGCAGATCCAACATAGGCATGTTGAGCTGGACTTGATTAATTTTGTACACCAACAACAGAATTTACTTAATAAATTTCAGTCTCTTGGATTTCAGTCCAGTGGGACTGTTCAGCCTGGAGAAGAGGAATCTCAGAGGGGATCTTATCAATGTGTATGGATCTTATCAATGTGTAGGGATCTTATCAATGTGTACCATTCCTAAAGGAAGGGTACAAAGAAGACAGAGAAAGGCTATTTTCAATGGTGCCTAGTGCCTGGACAAGACGCAATGGGTACAACTGGAACACAGGAGATTCTGTCTGTATATCAGGAAAAACTTCTTCACCATGTGGGTGACAGAGCACTGGAAGAGGTTGGCCAGAGAAGCTGTACAGTCCTTGGAGATAGTCAAAAGTTGTATGGACATGGTCTTGGACGACCTGTCCAAGGTGGCCCTGTTTGAGCAAGGGGATAGAACCAGATGACCTCCAGAGGTCCCTTCAAACCACAGTCGTGTCGTGTTTCTGTGATACGTTATGTTTTGATTAAGCCAATTGTGGAAAGATTGCATCTTTATATTGTGGATAAAATACATGAAGAGTAGGACTGCATTTGTCTCTCACATCTCATTCTGTATTTGCATGTAGATGTTTTTGTGATCGTATATTGCCCCTGGCTACCTGAGCACATGTGTATTCAACACACTGGATACATGCAGATAGATAGTAATAACCTGGGTTTGAGAGATGACCTGTAGTTTGCATTAATCATAACTTTTTTGCACTTAATTTTTTTCTGCAGATATAAGAATATAATTTAGGTATTTTGAGTATGTGATGGTTCCCATCCCCCTGTTGTTGCTTGCAAAAATAAATTCTACCAATAGTCCCACATAACATCCTTATCTCCAAATTGGAGAGAGATGGAATTGATGGGTAGACCATTCAATGGATAAGGAGTTGGCTTGAAAGTCACACCCAGAGAGTGGTGATCAATGGCTCTTTGTCAAGGTGGAGGCCAGTGATGAGTGGTGTCCCATAGGGGTCTGTCCTGGGACTGATGCTGTTTAATGTCTTTATCAACAGCATAGACAGTGGGATTGAGTGCACCCTCAGCAAATCTGCAGATAAAACTGAGCAGAGTGGTGCAGTTGATACAAAAGAAGGAAGAGATGCCATCCAAAGGGACCTGGACAAGCTGGAGAAGTGGGCCCATGTGAGCCGAATGAGGTTCAACAAGTCCAAGTGAAAGGTGTTGCATCTGGGTTGGGGCAATCCCAGACATGAGCACAGACTGGGAAGAGTCCTTGAGAGCAGCCCTGCAGAGAAAGACTTGGGGGTTCTAGTGGACAAAAAACTTGACATGAGCCACCAGTGTGAGCTTGTAGCCAAGAAGGTCAACTGCGTCCCGGGCTGCATCAACAGAGGAGTACCAGCAGGTCAAAGGAGGTGACTGTTCCCCTCTGCTCTGCACTTGTGAGACCCAACTTGGAGTGCTATGTCCAGGTCTGGGGCCCCCAGCACAAGAAAGATGTGGACCATTTAGAGCAGGTCCAGAGGAGGTCCATGAAGATGATCAGAGGGCTGGAGCACCTCTCTTATGTAGAAAGGCTGAGAGAGCTGGGGATGTTCAGTGTGGAGAAGAGAAGACTCCAGGGTGACCTTATTGCAGTTTTTCAGGGGGCTTATGAAGGGAGCTTATAAAAAAGATGGAGAACAACTTTTTGCTCAGACAGATAATGATAGGACAAGGGGGAATGGTTTTAAACTAAAAGACAGGAGATTTAGATTAGACATTAGGAGGAAATTATTCACTGTTAGGGTAGTGAGGCACTGGAAGAGGTTGCCCAGAGAAGGTGTGGATGCCCCATCCTGGAGGTGTTCAAGGCCAGATTGGATAAGGCCCTAGGCAACCTGATCTAGTGGGTAGTATCACTGCCCATGGCAGGTGTGTTGGAACTAGATGATCTTGATCTTTAAGATCCCTTCCAACCAGAGCCATTCTATGATTCTATAAGTAGACTCAGATTTAATGTCTGTTTAAGTATCCTATTTACTGAGCGCTTGTTATTGACTTATTAATTGCTAATATTACATTGTTACCCTGAGATTGCAGATGTTAAGGTTCATATTTAAATATTCAGTGTTGCACCCATGCATACAAAACAAAGTAGTTCTGTGGTCTAAATGATCAACCCAGAAAAACAAAACAAACCAAAAGAAAGAAGAAAAACAAAACAAATAAACAACAACAACAACAACAACAAAAACAACAACAAATAAACAAACAAAACAGTGGGAGGAACCTGTGCTATCGTATCTTGTTAGAAAAATCCTGAGACAGTGAGACAGTGAGGCCAACTATGTTGTATTAGGTTGTAGGGCACCTGTTTCTGAGTCTGGAATGGAGCTCCAGAAACTCTTCTCTTTTCTCTTTGGAGTCTAATGTATATAAAAATCTGTGACACTTAAAATGGGATCTGAACATCCTTGCTAATAAGACTATGCATTATCTCAATTACTGTCCAGCAATTGGAACCTATATCTACTATCAGACATGAGAGCAAATGGTATATAAATGATGCACTTTTCTAACATGTAGATTCCAGAATTATTTCATCTTTTCAGAGTCTAAATAAATTGTAAAAGTAGCAGCATTTGAAATAATTGACCTCTGAGAGAACAAGAGGAGGGTTATTGGCTAAGCTGTGGTTCTCCTTGGGACATCATGCCGATCATCATTACATTCTTCGTGCTTCAGTAGTCTCAACATCCAAATCTAGTATTCCACCAGCAAATGTCACTACAATGTTTAGTGAGGAGACTGCCAATCTAACCAATTAAAAGTACAAATTGTGGTGTGTGATAGGTTTCAAAAGATATAGAAAAGTCAACTGATGTTTAAGTAAATATGCTGTACGGTTATTTTTCAGGTAAATGTACTGGAGTATTTGAACAAGTTGTTCTCCATTACCAAGACTGCTTTGGCATTTTAAGAGACTGATCACTTAAATCCCTTCAGTATAACAGATTTTCTTTCACATTTCGAGAACAACTTGTTTTTGTCAGGTTTTTCTTTTATTGAAAAGGAGAAATATACTAGCTAATGTCAAAAAGATTAGATAAGCTGATGCATAAAACTTGAAGGAAGTCAAGGTAATGGCCTTAAAAAATTACTTTGAGAGCTTTGGCATCTATTTAAGTGTTTTGCTACATATTTGCTGGGAAACTTTCCTCTGTGATTTGTAGATTCACTCCTTTCATCATTTCTCTGAAGCCCAGACAGTTTCATTGGTTCTGACATAGAATGAACAATTGAAAACATTCTTCAGTAGAGAAATATTCCAAACTTCACTTTCACAGTTGAAGGTATGAAAAAAAAAGATGGTTTTAGGCAGTGAGACGTGAAGGACAAGTAGTAGGCCTGTCACAGATGCTGATAGCTTGGTGTTGGTTGTATATCATCTTCCCTTCGTTGGCTCACGGACCTGTCTCAGCTGAAATGCAAACGTGCAAAATGACACATTTATTTTTCATCTTAAACCTTGATACTTTCAGGGTTCCTGTGCATCAATGATTTGTTTCATTCCCCTGTACTCACCACAGATGTGCTGCCACCAGTTCCGGGGCAAGGAGATAAAACTGCTACTATGCTTTCTGATGGAGCCATTTACAGCAGCATTGACTTCACCACAAAAACTAGTTACAACAGTTCCAGCCAAATAACGCAAGCTACACCATATGCCACCACCCAGATACTGCATTCCAACAGCATCCATGAGTTGGCAGTCGACTTACCTGATCCTCAGTGGAAGAGCTCAATTCAGCAGAAAAATGACCTGATGGGATTTGGTTACTCTCTCCCAGACCAAGGCAAAGGCAACAATGGTAATTACAGCTCTTATTTTCCAGAGCCCTTGGATTTATACCGTATCATTTTGCATGAATTAGCAAAATTTTAGTATGTGAGACACTGCTCATATTTACTGTAACTAATGTTTACACACCTCGCATGCATGCTGAACCTCATGCAGTCACTAAATGTAGTGTTCTGTGCTTTTAGTTCTCTTCGTCCTGTGATAATCACCAACCCATATGCCTTCCCTTAGGTTAGGACAGATATACATTAACAAAAAAATTAAAACTCGCAGCCCCACCACATCTGCCACTGACTTGCTAACTGCATGTGTTGCATGTGCTTGTGCTGTCAACTAATCACACAATGCCACTGTGACCTTTGCCCTTTAACCCTTAGCCTTGCTTTACATCCCTGACTACCGCGTGGCTGAGGGATTGGCTAATAGATTGCCACACAACCAGTCACAGGATTTCAGCACCACCAGCTCCCACAACAGCTCCGAAAGGAGTGGCAGCCTCTCAGGTTGGTTCCACTGCTGTGGGTGGGTGAGGGACGGAGGGGTGTTCATCAGCAGCTCACCAGGGAGGCAGGAAACCTCCCAGGTTCACGTTGCAGATAGGTATGAGCTTGCCTGCCCACTGGGACATTGGTGAAAGGTGTCACATTGGTCTCTAATGAGAAAAATAAAAGCCCCCAGAAAAATCCAAAGTGTCTTTTGCAAAACCTATTTGGAGCTAATTGGAGAATCCTTCCAGCCGTTGTGCCTAGCACTTGTCGGCACAATTGCAAAGCTTGCCTCGTCAGGTCCTTTCCCTGATAGCACAGTTTTTACTGTGAATATGTTTCCACAGTGGTCCTCAGTTTATAGGCAACCCCCCAATGAACTTCATGAGGAGATTAATATTTTTGTTGAGTTGTTAACACATTCACCACTCTCATGAGCTGTTTGTAAATGCTGTATTTCAATCAAGAAACTCAGAGATAAAAGTAGGCCCCCCAAGATGATTAAGGTTTCAAAAAATGCACCAAGTCTGCATACAAACAGAATGTAAATTGTGTGTGTGTGCTGCATGTTATATTGGAAACACGACACATTTTCATTGGATGAAAATGATTGCAATATGTGTGATTGCATATTATATTTAAATACACCTTTTTCTTTATTTAATTTTGCTTACTTGTTGCTTTTGTTATATATAATTATGCATTTTTTTCAAGATGAAAATTGAAAAGCCAGCAATTAGAAGGAAAGTCTTCTATTATACATAACCAAAATATGAGAGCTGAAGGGACTTCACTTTCAAATTCCTATTATATCCATAGCCTTTTGAATTTCCACTGTAAGATGGAGCAATCACAACAGTAACAGATAAACTCTAGAAATGTCTTCTTTATGTCAATTTAAATGACTATTCAAATTGAGTGTTGAGATTAGAAGCATATAAACATTGGCCCATACCTCAGATAGGCAAAGGTATTTGCAAATCTTGTGTTCTCGTGGATAATATTAGCTGAGATAGAAAAATAGACTTATAGGTCTGACAGAGAGGTATGTGAGAGCTGAATTCATGTAACACTTCAGGAATGGTTCTTGTTCCTTGTATGTAAGGTGTATTAGCAAGAGGCCTAGGAAATTAGCTTGCTCCTGTGGCTACATGAAAATGCAGAAATTGATATGCTCAGGTACGTATGTGCCAGTTATCAGAGGGCAGTATCACACTTTAGATGTGTTGACAGCTACAGCTTCCTGAGAACTTTCTGAGAAAATACAATTGAAGTTTTTTGTTAGAAAATGCCAGTTGATCAAAAGCTGGACTTTGAAAAAATATTTCAAGTGAAAAATATTTTGTGTAGTATTTCTCAGCCTGAAGTACAATTTTTGATGAGACATGGAGACTTCTGGTAACCTGCTTTTCTATGGCCAGACTACTCCTGTTGTGATCAAAACAGCTCACATCTGGATGTCCTGTGGCTCAGATGAGTGTCAGACTACTGGACTGCAGAGTCAGTATTTTGCTCTCCCTTGCTCACTAATTATGTCTGCAGTACAGACTAATTATCTCTGTAATACATGAGAAGTTGGGAGAGACCTTCAAATAGGCTGATAATTAGAGCATTATTGGAGTAAGAGACCAGCTTTGATTACCTAGTCCCATCAGGGTGAGCAGGGACTTGTTCTCTCATTTCTGCAGTAAGTACTACATATTATTCTGACTAAGTCTCTCTTCTATCTCCAATGAATATAATGAGAAATCTCATCCTAGTGTGGAATGAAACACTCAACTGCTTTGTGAGGTAGGGAAATTTTGTGGATGTACTTTGCACAGTTCCCACCTTATGTCAGTGCTGTGATCATCAGGCCGACTGGCAAATTCTTTTTCCAGGACCTGAATCATCTAGAGATTTAAACAATATAATTGAATTTCAGTGTGAGGAGACACTGAAATATCAAGCCTCATTGCTATGGGGAAACAAGGCTTCTGTGTTTCAAACACACATCAGGCATTATATCTATGAGGTGTCTGTTCCACTAGTCTGACAGGGGAATATTTCTGCTCATGAGGATAGAAGAAGAGAAATCTCCTGCCCAACTGTACAGCGTAGACTGCTTTCCCTACCAGTGATGACCTTGGACTTCCTTTCCTTTATTTCTTGATTTGAGATCAGATCTCTGCTTCACCCTTTCTAATAGCTCTGTTATCTTTGACCTTTCTCTACAACCCCACCCTTAATCCAGTTGAATCTAGCACCCCACACATCCAATCTCCATTTTACCAGTCTCACATTACCAAGATGCTATACTTCCAAAATGTCCCTCTCCACCCCAGCTAGTCTCTAAACTGAACATCTCTCCATTTCTCTTCCCTGAGTACTCTTAGTTTAAATCCCCCTGTGACACACACACATACACACTTATGCATGTGCTTTCATCCCAAAGAAGCCACTCCTGCCTCAGCTGTTATCTGCTCCTGATCCTTTTGACTTTTCTAAATTTTCCCCACAAATTTAAATTCACATCCTTCTTTTGTACCTGCTTCTAATGCTGCTTTCCCCCATACCTGTGCTTTGAAAGCTTCGTTTGCCCTCCAGAAGTTTCATATATTTGTTCCTTCATTGCCACCATCACTGGAGTTTCTTTACTGTTGATCCAAATGTTCTTTCCCTTTTCAATAAAACCTTCCTCTCTGCCAGGCTGCAAAAGGAGAGAAAAGCCTGTCTTGCAGCCTACTAAATGCAATATCAGTTCAGTTCCCATATAGTGAGTGACAGGATCTTGGCTGGACTTACTGTAAAATCTCCAAGACAAGCAAGGAAGAGCTCTGGTCTGGAATTCAGTAGTGGAAAGAGAAGTCTCTTGTGCAATCTGCTGTCAGACAGGCTGATTAGAAACCTTGCCGGACTCATTGCCCTGACTTTAGCAGCCATAAAAGGAGGAGAAAAGAGAAGTCTCAGCTACTTCTGAATCACACAGTCACGTTGTTCCTTCCCTCTCTCTATCACTTCTTTTTTTTGGTTCAGCTGACAGCTGGAGATAATAGAAGAGAGACATTGTCTTTTAGACCAAAAGCGCTGTGACAAGTGCTTGTCTATGTTACCAGAATTGCACCTCCTTCTGGATGTGCCTAAAGCTAAGACCATGACATAGAAGGTGGTGCTACACAATGCCACCATGCCTTACTAGTCAGTTGTGGCTTTTGTGATTAATTACTGTTGAGATTTTTTTGTTGTTGTTGTCTAATCCTTATAAATAAGCATGAGATGACTGTGTGTTAACTGAATTAGACTGTGCTTTCTGCAGCAGGCAAGACAGGAGTAACTGCTAGCTGGCTACCCCACTGGAAAAGCATATATGACAAACCATTCTTCCATCCAACAATCCAGTTTGAAAGCCTCGGTAAAATGGCAAGAGATGGGTCATGAAGTAGTCAAGGAATTTGAAATATTTTTGCTTGTGTCCCAGTCTTCCTACTAATGAATTCCTGACTAGAAAAAAGGGTCAGGGCAAAATAAAAGAAGCAAAACAAGTAGGAAGAGAGCTTCTTCTGGAAGATCACTTTCCCACAAATTGAAGTGTCTCAACTGGAAAACTGGGCAAAAGAATTATAAGAAAAGAAAAGAGAGCTCAAGTAAAATGCATTGCTCAATTCACTTCCTCAAGTTGTTCCATTAGAGCTGTATGTCAGGAATAGAGCCTGTTCTCTATAACAGCACAAGGTATTTGAATCCTGTGAAACAGGCAGTCCTAAAATATTGTAAATGACCTCCTGGTATTTTAAAAAATAGAACTTAGTAAATTCCTATCAGCGAAACACCACTTCTTTTTGGTTTTGACAACTTACACTTGTCATTCTGGCTGAAAAAAATTGAGTCTAATGACAATTTTTTAGATTGTGTCCTTAACCTCTATGTTTTCCACAAAGAAATTATGCAAAACAGTGTTATAAGCACACCAGATTCTGACATTTGAAAGAATTTGCTATGGTCCATTATATTTTTATCCACCAGTGATTGTAAGAAGTCATAAAGCATACATGAATAAATCAGTAAATATATTTCTGAGGCAACAAGATATGTCTTTCCTTGGCACTATGGTGGTGCAAATATGTGGAGTTCACATAAAAAAAATGACTTTAAACAATTATTCAGAATGTTTTTCCATTCTATTATTATTTATAACCTCTAACAACATTAGCACATTGATACTGATTCTGCTAAGATATAAATACATCTTCTGTTTTGGGGCATGCCATCTGGAATCCAAATTCTTTAAAAGAAATTAAAATAGCCAGCTTTTTTTCACATCATATCTCAAACATTTTATTTTTCTTTTTGAATTTGCAGGTGGCAAAGGAGGGAAAAAGAAGAAAAACAAAAATACTGCCAAACCCCAGAAAAATAATGGTTCAAATTGGGCCAGTGTTCCCCTCCCACCCCCTCCTGTGCAGCCACTTCCAGGCACAGAGCTGGAACACTACGGGGTGGATCAGCAAGAAGCAGGGTAATTTTTTTCTTTTTCTGTTGAAGAAAAGTCTGTGATTTGTGGAGATGAGGCTTTTTTTTTTTCTTCTTCTTTTTTTTTTTTTTTTTTTTCCAAATGAGAATGTTATTCTGTTTTGCTTAAAAAAATGAGAGCGCCTTATCCTATAGACCTATTGAAGGCTATGGAGGAGGAATATTGGAGTAGCTTCCTGTGATAGTGACTGAAGATGGAAATAAAAGTGACCTTGCTTCATCATCATGTAGGGTTTTCTCTGCTTACTCATGCTGAGAAGTATCTCACTTCACATGTAGCCTAATTGAATTCTGTTGGAACTGCTTGCAGATGATGGGACTCAGTGAGTAAAGATGACATAATCTGGCTCCTGTATTTTTTCACTGGTTTGATGTTTAGAAATATTGGAGCCAAAAGAATATAAACCCCACACTAAATTGGATTAATTTTAGAAGATCAACCAGTGGACGATAATCTTCTCATCGGCTCTTAGAAGAAATTTCACAGTTGAGGAAGGCATGTTATTTGTAGGCATTTTTTGAATTTAAACAACTCCTGAGTTTCTGGAACCTTACACTTCTTTTTTTGGATAGCTTAAACTTGTTCTTAAGGACACAAAATCACACAGAAAGCAGTAAATAAGAGGAAAGAGACATTTCCTGCACAGAGAACAATTATGGAATGCTTTTTATAATGTGAAATTACATGAAATACCAAATTGTCAAACTCTGGAGGAAAATATTAAAAAAAAAAAAAAAAAAAAAGTAGTTTACTGTGATCAGCTCTGTTGGAGCCCTTAAGAAACATTGGAGTTCGGTCTGGGACAAATCTGCCTGTTTAAATACATGGATTAATCAATATTTCCTAAGGATGAAC
Source organism: Netta rufina (assembly GCF_964035555.1). Classification (NCBI taxonomy): domain Eukaryota; kingdom Metazoa; phylum Chordata; class Aves; order Anseriformes; family Anatidae; genus Netta; species Netta rufina. Next base: position 105,597,252 of record NC_140123.1, read on the forward strand.
ATATGTTTTAAAAATCATTGTAATAGTTTTACTGAATAAAAATATTTCAAGTGCTATCTCTTTTGTAAGCATGAATTGATCATCGCTATTTTTATGGTGAAAATCAGAATTAAATGTTAATTTATGCGAAGTCTTTCAACTTTTAAACTGAACAGTAACTAACTCTAAGTCAGTTGAATTCCTTTTAAAATTCATTCAGGCTGTATTAGAATTAGAATTCCAAAGCAAATGTAAGGAAAAATGGATTTACGTAGTGGTTTTAAGTATTGTTTAAATCTCAAGGCAAAAATTGCAGATAGGCATTATTTTCTGTATCCTGTTATAAAAAGCTAAAATAAATTTAAGATGGTTTAGCCATATAGTATTTGTCCTTATCAGTTTATGTCCTTAAAACACGTGTTCAGTGATTTCACTAAAATAATTATGCTATAGAAGGCAAACAACTTGGATTTTCTTCAAGAACAATGAAATAGTATAAAAGGTAAATGGAAGTACCTTCTAGGGAAATCCCTTCTGACACAGGGCTTGACTCCTCAGTTTCATAAAGTATCTGTTATCTAGCTACAGGGAATTATATTGATCACCAAGACAACACTGGTTATCTAAGCATAAGGTAATCACCAGTGTTACAGGTTCCCAACAATTCAGTTTATCTTTCAAATTAGTAGTGATTGTAACAAGATCTTCTAGTGTGCATTTTACCAATCAAAGACAAATACAGAATCTTCCAGTATCAGTCCCAAGTTAGAGCATTTTGCAAAAAGCTTCGATGAACCCAATGAAGCTGCAATGCCCATACTTCCTGAGGATCTACCCAATGCTAATAGTCATATCGTATTCAGGGGCTGATCTTGTTTCTGTGGTTTTCAACATTCTAAAATGGTATGAATTATAGACTGCATTCCTTATGCTCCATTTAATATTGACATGTTGAGTTTTAAAATGTCTTTTCTTTTTAATTTTTTTTAACTGTTTTGTTTTTCTTGGTTTTCTTCGATGTATACTATGTATGATAAGTTCAATGTGTTTTAACTTTAGAATTAATTATTTGCAGACATAATTATATTGTGAATTACAAATGAAAAATTAATTTCCAGTCAGGAAAACTGAAGACTTTGTTAAAGTTCTCACAATGTGATATAAAAGGTGAACATTTAGAGCAATAAAACAAGGAATCTGGCTTATAAACAGATACTTTTTCTGTGCTTCTCTTCCTATGACTCTTGAATTCAAGTGTGAGTTTCATTGGCATGAGTTCCCAAATAAACTAAACAATTTTGATACCTGATTTTACTTACTAGGTATTAACACCAGGAGCCTGTTGGCTAAAAACGTATAAGAAAAATCCACAACAGCAATGTTAGAAAAAACTCACGTAACTTAATCATAAAGGGAAGAAAAACAAAAACAAAAAACCACATTCTTGACTCTCTCTAACATCTTCTCCCCAGAAGAATCAAGGTCTGCATTCACCTCCATTTTTCCATGAACTGCAACGCACATAAGAAAGGGTGAATACGTAAATCCAAGCAGCCATTCTTTGTGACATGGTATATTTGGGGATGTACTGTATTCCCGTTTAACCTGTGGAGAAAGTCTGTTTATTAGTATTGTTTCCCTAGTGAGCTCTTTTCTGTGAAACTTTACCTTTCTTCTTAGTTTTCTACAAACTGTGCTTGTTCCTTGCTGTTTTCCTTAATTTTCACTTGTATATACTTCAAGGTGTTTGAAATTTCTCTTTTCCTGGAGTAGCTTCCAATCAAACTTTCCCTTTCTGCCTTTTTCAGAGAAGATTCTTTTGATTGGTTTTATGTAATAAGCTCAACAGTAGAGAAATGCTTCTTTATTCTTCTTTATCATCTATTTATATTTTTTTTTCACCAGTAATATGCATGATCTTGAGCCAACCCTGGAAAAGGCAGTCTTCATATAGTTAACATTTGTTATTTTTATTTCTTACTATTGATCACACCTTAAAACAGAGTATTAGGTGCTGGATGTCAATATATGTGATAGTAGTTTTCTTTAAAAAAAGTATAGAAGATAATACCTTTTACATTTAAAAAAAAATAAAAGAATGCTTTCTTGCAGGGCCTAGAGAGGGAAGCTTTCTCTCCTGCAACAATGTTCGTATTGAACCAGAATTCTTATAGAATGTTTCCTATCACCTATCACCTATTTTTTATGTTGAAGAAGAAGCACTGTCAATGTAATGAACCATGCTTTTTAACAGAAAAAGATTAATATAGAATTAAAGTGCTAAAAATAAAATAAAAATATTAGAAATGTAAAGTTTCATGTTTGTCCAACAGAACATATTTAAGGACTTAAAATTGATTATTATGAAATTACTGTCAGAAGTCTCTATTGAAATTAAGGTGTTTGGAGTTTAATGAGAAGTATTTGGAAAAGGTTACATGCATTTTTCCAAGCTGTATTTACTCGGGGAACCAGAAAGAACATGGATGCGACCAGTATTGACTGTGGTGGTTCCAGAAGTTTAAATTACTGTGTAATTTATGTAGTTACTATATACAGATGATAGTTAGGTTTGCTTGCTTTTCTTTGCAGGTTTATTTTTGGTTAAATGCATTGTATAATTGGTGGCTTTTTGCACATTTTACATTATAAAGGCAAACATTTTCATACCTGAAATTTTTAATCTCAATATCCTAAGCTTCAGGCTTAGGCTCCTTTCTATTTCAAAGAAGACCTAGGTGAAGATCAGTAGTTGTGCAGAACCTTCTTGTTAAGGAATAAACAATCAAGCTGAACATTTGGGGGTTTGAAACAAGTGGGGTCAATAGGAGATTACATCAAAAGCCCATTTATGCGTTATCGGAAAGCCACTAAGGAGTCTCTTACAGCCCTGCCCCTTTTAAAGAAGCCATTACAAGAAGCATAAGGTTGAGAGTGTAAAAGTGTAAAAGACAGAGCTGTTGCACTGTAAACTTTTAGCAGCATGAGTTAGGATGGTCTCTTCACCTTTAGGTGCCAATGTCATGAGTAAATATTGCTAGGAAAGAGAAATTAGAGCTAGTAATACCCTAACCATCTCCTAAGCAGTCAAATTTATATCATATAACATTTTCTTAAAATTCCATGTTATGAAAATGGTAATGGATCAGTCACTCATAGCTCCTAATGCCAGCTGTTAAGATGCAACATTCATTTGTCCCTATGTATACATAACGTGCGTGTGTATCTGTGTACAGTTACATCTAGATATGGATTTAAAGTGACACCAGCTTTAATTAAAAGATGTATTTTCCACAGGCTTTCATATGATTAAGCCAGATTTGAATCTGTACTCTCAAATACAGCCTACACACTTTAGAATAAGGAAAAAGAATTTTAGTTAATTTTAGAAACCTTTGTTTTTGCTTAAAGTCAATCTTCTGTTCATAGGACAGGTTATGAAACTTCTCTGTTCCCAGCATTTTTGTAACCTAGCTCCTCACATGAGAAAATAGGCTATGATTCATTTTGCTCTGGTAAATTGGTAATTCCTTCCAAATAAGGAACCTTAAAAAAGGTTCCTTTTCTTGAGAAATAAACTCTATAACTCAATGCATAGTTAACTGTATTGCAGACAAAAGGGTGTACCTTGTCTGCAGTCCTTGAAGGTGGAAAGAAGATGTGACTTAGGTGATGCTTGGGGAATGGCCTTTAGAGTACAAGATGATTTGACAGTGAAGGAGCTGTGAGAGCTTTTGGTTGTCTGCTTGTCTTTTCAAAAGAGCTGTCTATCTTGAGGTATTTTGGAATACACTGGGAGTTAAGAAATGTGTGCAGATACTCAAGGGACTGCAGAGTGGATGTGTTGAGGATGGGAAGAATAGACAGTGGTGTGACTTGAGTGAAGAACAGACAGAAGATTTGAGTGGTGTGATTGTCAGCAGAGCTGTTTACAACAGAAGTTGTGTTCAGATTAGGGAACTGCTCTGGGGAGATAATGTTCTGGGTATTTCAACAGTCACTAGGGCCTATATGTTTTGGGTGATGCAGGGACAGGATCCTGAGATGGTACTGTAATACAGCACCAGACTGAAAGGTCTGTGATAAGAACAGAGACAGGAAGGGATTGAATTACTGACCAAGTTTAAGATTATAAGATTATAAAGTGTCTGTTTCTAGCCCTGATCAGGTATTTCTTCCTTTCCCTTAGTGTAAGACCAAAAATGGAACCAGAAAAAATGTAATACCTATTAGAGCATTTCTTATATGTGAAGAGAGAATTATCAAATTCTCCTTCAAATTGAAGGACATTGGTGGTTGTTAACCTTTGAATTTGCTTTGGGCAGGTGTATTGAAAGTGTTCAGAACTTTAGCGCTGTCTAGGTAAGTCCCAAGAATGTTTGGTTAGGAGGTGGGGTGCTGGCAGGGCCGTCAACATGCATGCTAGATGTATCTTAGCTGGCCGTGCGGGATAGCATATGCTAAGGTCAGTGCTGCTGTGACATAAATGTGTTACGCATCATTGTAGACAGCCATACACTATGTGGAAAGACCAAAATGTATGTGGAAAGTGTGGGGTTTTATTTAAACTACAAACTAAAAAAAAAAAAAAAAAAAAAAAAACACACAAAAAAAGACAAATAAAGTGGAAGGTGGGAGTAAGGAAGCACATAAGGGCAACTGTGTAAAGCTCACTCTGCCTTTTAAGAATGCTACTATTTTCATGTCTAGGTCAATTATCAATACATTCTCCGAGGTTAATGATCCAGGAAGTGAGTTAGTTCATTTTTGTTGCTGATTGTGGGGGAACATTATTTTATTGCCATTAACAAATGTGATAATGTATCTGTAATTATTTTGTTGCACATCTTATTCAAGTTGCTTAGCAGTTGTGGGGAAAAATTAAATGGAATCACTAAGGAGGATTTAAGCAATTATGACCCTATTTTCAGTAAATGTTAAATCTCACACTGTATGCAAGGCTTCAATCTGTAGCACAAATCCTGTATACCCTCTGCTGCACCTCAGAGCTGAGATTTGATATATACTAAGTTTACTTGGTTTTTATTTTAGATATGACAGTGATGGTTGGTGTCCGCCTTTGCCCGTTCAGACCTACCTCCATCAGGGCATGGAGGATGAGCTTGAAGAAGACGATGATCGTGTTCCCACACCTCCTGTGCGAGGAGTAGCTTCATCACCTGCAATCTCCTTTGGACAACAGTCAACTGCAACCCTCACACCTTCTCCGCGAGAGGAGATGCAGCCAATGCTTCAAGCCCACCTTGATGAATTAACCAGGGCCTACCAGTTTGATATAGCAAAGCAGACATGGTAAATGTTTGAAGGGTGCACCTGCAGCTTGGGAAATGAAAGCATAATAATAATCTATTCCTTGGTGGCATAAACATCAGTGGTGCTCAACAAATTTCAGTGATGTTTCCAAAACCATAAGATAGAAAAAGAAATAGCAAAACTGTATCTACAATGCAAAGGCCTTAAACATTGGTAGTTGCTTTTGAAACCTTAATGCATGGCAATATATTAAATCTTGGCTAAAAACACATGAAAATAATATTCCTCTGGTATTCTGCATATATGCAACTGAAAAGTTAACACCCACCTACTGACAACTTGTACGCAGTTCACAGTAGTCTCTTCTCAGGCTAGCAAAAGGCATGATTTTTTAAAGAATTTCAGTAATACTGGGAACCTCAATTTCTGCTTAAAAATTATGCTAGTTACTTGAAATAGAAATGTAGCAGATTTTATTCCTTGTCACATGAGAATGAAGCATTTGTAAATCTGACTGTATTTTGAAACACCATGAAAATTTCTGATTCATAAGGAAAAAACAGAAATGGCAGGAAGGAAGTTGTTAGAATTTACAGAGTGGATCTTGCATATCAGAGTGCTTTATGCTTATTTAAGGGAAGAGCAAGCAAATATCACAGTAACATTTCCCCTGTAAAACAAACAGAAGCAGTCTCTTTGGGGACTGAAAAGGAACTTGTCATCTGCACCAGATGGGGATGCGATGAAGGTCAGTTGCTTTCTGGATGTTCCCTAAGTGGCAGTTGTCCTTTAAAAACTTTTATATCCAGACAAAGCCCAAGACTCTCAGAGGACAGGAGTAGAGATAGTTACTGAGTGGCACGCTGCCAGTGGGGAAGCAGGCTTTCCATACTGGTGAATAAAGCCACAAAGTTATTCAGCTTGAGCTACCATAAATAGACCAGGCAGGTAGGCAGGCCGTGCCAAACCAAAGCCAGCTGTTTTCCCTGGACACTGCTGAAGCCTGGAGGCTTGTCTGCAATCTGCACTTCATCAACAGGGTACTTTGGTCTCACAGCGGTGCCACGCTGCCAAGCACAGAGCCCAGCCTGCTGTGGGACAGACCCAAATCCCAGGCAGCAGCTAAACCTGGCCTCTTGAAGGTTGCTGGCTTGCGAGCCAGCACGCAGATGCACACCCCGTCTGAACAGGCAATTGCTCCTGCATTTTGCAGCTGTTATGCTTTCTACACCCTGCAAACTGCAGGTGCCAGTCTGGTAGTGGATAACATGGCTGAACTCAGTAGCAAAGCCTCTAGCTTTGGATGGGAAAGGTCCTGCTCCCTTTTTGGAGAAATGAAAATTGATCAGGGACATTCATAATGTACTTAGGAATATACAGGTTTTAACATCACTCTTTTATAAGAGCACAGTTAATTGTACATGAAACTAAAAAAAAAAAATAATGATATAGAGGCAATAACCTGTATTTTCATACTAATACCTTACAGTAGGTTTTGGGGTAAATATTGGGAGCTGAAAATAGAAGTGATGTGATATTGTTTGGCTGAAGACACACCATGCTGTTAATGCATCTAGTGAAGGCTGTTCAAAGTCAGTGAAAAGTCCTCCACTGTCTTAAACGAGAAGGAAGATTTCTTTACTTTCTTTTCACAAGTTAACCTGTCAAGTGTAAAGGGGAGAAACAACAAGGTGAAACCTATCAGATAGGTTACTGTAGGAGTAACAGAAGAGACCAGACAACTAAGAATTTAAGAAAGAGCACATTAGTGATTACAGGAAAAGTACATAATCATTATGGCCTTGATCCAGCAAATCACTTAAGTATATGCTTAACTACAAGTACATGAGAAATTGACTTCAATTGTTCTATCACATGCTGAACATTAAGCATATACTTTAGTATTTTGCTTGATTAGGAGCTAATCACACTGTTTATTGAGGGTTAGTGAGATCATAGTGCCCTTTTGCGCAGTGTTTTGAACACTACATAGCCAAGACCCTGGTGTCCAGGGAGAAAACTATTCAAGAACTGTTAATCAGAAGGGGGCTGTATATCAGAAATGAAACCTTCGCGCTGCAAATAAGCCTTAGGATAAGCAATAATTTAAAACCTACACATGAAGGCAAAAAGAGATTCCAGTGGTCCATAACATTTACCATGACATTCTCCAATCTGATAGATTTACATTATGAAAAAAGACTGTTTGCATAGCAAGAATTACTGTGCTTATCAAGTGTAGGCAATAATACAGCACCAAGTGCTCAGTGAAAACACAGTAGATCTAGGTAGCCTTACAGGTGACAGTTGCGATTTTTTTCTGGTATGCTGGTGACCAAGAAAAAGACCAGCAGAGTCCTGGTCCACATCCAGCATTCTGCCAATTGGCATCAGGTCACAGCACCTCATGAATAGCCCCCCAAGGCCTCCCACAAGGCTCAGCTAGTGAATTCAAGTCCCGTTCATGCTCCTATGCCAAGGGCAGTCATGTCTGGGTCCCCTGACACAGCTTGCTGTGTACCTGTAGTGCTGTGAAAAAAAGCTGCATTGAAAGCAGAATTAAAAGCTGATGGTTGTTCTTCTCCTCTTTAGAGTCTCAGAGACCACATAAGTGAAAATCCAAGCCCAGTGCTTGCCTTTGGCTATTTAGCTATCCTGTGGGTGTTTTTTATCTTTGTTTTTCCTTTTTTTTTTTTTTTAATTGTGATTGCTGCATGCAGTAATTTCATGCATGCATGCCCTAATACTGCTGGAAATAAATCAATTAAACTACTTGGAATTAAGCAAAATAAAAAGTCTTTACTGATAATGAATTCATTGGACTTCAAGATTTATTCTGCCCTGTTGGTCATTTCCTCCTCTTGAGGGTGAGTTTTCCATAAGACCATTGAGTCTGTTCAAGCAGAAGGAAAAAAAAATAAATTTGGCTCAAATGTGTGATTTTCAAGGTGGAATGTTGGTTGAGACACTTGTATACTAGGCTGGGATTCATTGTGCTTTTCTGTGGACTTCCTACATGATTTATGTACTATCCGGTTACATCACTTCTTCACCTGTTACAGGATGATCTTGACCTTCCCTGTGTTACAGGAGGGGTTGTATATTTAATATTGGAAAGTGCACAGGCTTTATTTGAGTTTGACCTAACAAGCATATTTTGTAAATCTGCATGATGACTTACTGAGAGTCTGATGTTCTGTTGACCATGGGGTACAAAGTTTCACCTGTTCTGATGCTGTTTTCCTGTTTGTTTGTGTAGGCACATCCAAAGCAATACACAACCTCCTCAGGCTCCAGTTCCGCCTCTAGGATATGTATCTGGAAACCTTATTTCAGACTTGGAAACAGATGTTCCAGATGATGATGAGGATGATATTGAAGAAGAAACTGTAGAAATCAGCAGGCCACTGAGAGGTCTAGAGCATACTCCAGGCTCCAGTATGGACAATCTAGACAGCTCTGTGACAGGTAACCAAACACGGTAAACATTGACACCAGCTTGTTCCTCACAGTAAAATACATCATTAATCAAACAATTTTTAAGTGAAAATTTATTCCACTCTATTTCTGTAACATTTAAAATGTGTTAATATTAAACACTAAAGTTAAAGGAGGATTTGAAAATACTTTACTTTGCTGCAAAATGATAAGAAAATTCATGAATTTTAAAAAGCTTTAAAGACTTGAAAGAAAACTCAATTATATCCTAGCTTTCATGAAAAGTTCACTCTACTGGAGAAGCAAGCCAGTTACATAAAAAGGAGGGGGAAGACCTCAGCTTAGGAATATATATTTCAAAATCAGGAGCAGCATAAAAATTTTATCTTAGATCACTTTCAGATATTTCAGTGGGTAAATGCTTTTACAGATGAACACAAGGAAGTTAAAAGACTTCAGACTAAGTGTAGTTGGATCAGCACAACATTTGCTTGTAGCGTAAATATAACATTTATGTAGGAAAATGTGTACTTTGAACCTATTTTGTATTGCTGAAATTAGTAATTGTTCCCTTTCAGTGAAGATATTTAATTATTCTGACACTCCTTCTCCCTGCTTTTCTCCTTTTGCGTGCATTGGAAAGTTACAATAGGGATCATCAAAGGGGAACTAGAAGGATATGATAACCTAACATACAGAAACTGAATAAATAAAATTTCTGTCGATAAAATATAGTCAGGGAAATATATATGTATATATATATTTTTTAAATACAGACTTTATATGGGCACAATGAGCTTTTTTAGAAGTCACCATATTTCCCTTCAGGTTGAACTTGGACTTTTATATAATATACTATATCCACAATGTACAGCTTTCGTATAGACCCAAATGTACATAGTGTCCACAGCTCATGATGGCTGGTGGCTGCTTCTTCAGTCTTTTATCTCTGTGGAAGAAAGCTAGTTGTTAGCTGCACCTGCAGGGAGACTGGCTCAATAACACATTACTACAACAGCACTGCTTATTTTTTGTCTTGTTGTGGCCTTTGCAAATTCTAAGAATTTTGCACCCTTTTTTAAACATTGTTATTCTGAAAACACTACAGGAATATGACAGTGATGGAACATCAATACCTATAATTTCCTTCCCTTTCCCTTGTTAATTAAATAGTGTGTTGCTTTATCCCACTTTCCAGGTTTTCCCTCACCCTAGGGCCAGACTGCTTGCCAATCTAATTAAGACTTAAGAACTGTAGCTCTAATGCTGCAATTTGAAGTCTGGATCCAACTGAAGGCTGTAGAGTTAAAGTTTAAATCCCTGAATTCTGAAGGTTAACTTATTAGTGCATGAGTATGTTAAGTCACTTTGCTTGAATTTCTAGTATAATCTCCTTCAGGCTATAATTCTGCATATTTTTGCATATCTCACGAGTGGCTCAGAAACCTCTCCATTAGGAATGCAGTAAGGGTTTTTGCACTGGTAATATAGAAATAAATAAATAAATAATCAGGTTGCTATATATTTTCCATTTGGAATGTATTAATATGTTGGTGTTGATATATCCGTAAATCAAAAAATTAGTTTTTTGCACATTTACATTTTCACCTAATATTTTGGACCAGCAAAGTAAGGAACAGATGTATTTCTGCTACAATTCAAGGAATTTTGTGCTCATTGCAGTTTATGTTTTTATGAATAACATTCAAGCTTTTTTTTCTTAGTTAAATATGTTACTTAATTATTGAAATGTTAAAAACCTGCTGGTGTTATTTTTTTGTTTGTTTTTGTTTTGTTTTGGAAGAAATTCGGCAGAACCTGGTAACATAGACTGAGCTTGTTTGTAAGGTGATCTAAGTGCACACCCACTCATCCCTACCACCTTCTCAATGTTGTTTCACCCAGCTGAAAATTAAGGTTTTTCTTTTGCTTTTTCCTTTGCTTGTTTAATTCCTGGCTGGATCTGTTCCGTGATCTGGTTCACTGCATGGCAATGTGTTTGTCAGCACTGCAGGAGGGGGCTGTGCAGTCAGAAGGAAAGCAAAATGACAGGCTGCCCCAATAGCTTATAGCCAACACTTATATTGGCTTAAAACAATTAGGAAACTATAGCCCTGCAAAAATACATCCAGCAAGTTAGTTTAAATAATCTATAAAATTGCAAACTCTGAGAATAAGAAAGCTGCTGTTTTCCTTGGTTACTATGTGGGCAAAACCTTAATTTTCTGAGCTGGACTTGTTTTTTATTAGGAGGCAGAAGGAAATTGCTTGTTTTACTTGGGAGAATTGTTTCAAAAGAGAATTTTAATTTTGTGCATCTGTTTCTGTTAACCTGTCCAGGTTGCATTTACTAGTGTTAAGGAGGGTATAAAACAAATTGCATCCATTGTTTCTAAGCTGTTTCTCATTCTCTTACTTGATTGCTTTCAGAATACTGTAGAAGAATTATTTATTTATTTATTTATTAACTGAGAAAATACATGTATAAGCTACTTCTTTACTTCTTTTCATAGGGCTTTTGATGATTTAAACAAGCACTTTCCTAGGAAACTATGTACTACATTTTCATTTCTTTAAACATTACATTATGTCAAAAAAATGGAGGCAAATGAGAACAGCTAATCTGGAAGAAGCAATATTTCTGTACATTTTTAAACATGTCCTGTGAGTTTAGTGCTTGTAGTAAAAATAAATTGGCATTCCTCAGTCAAGACTTCCCCAGAATAGAATTGCTGTACAATGAGCAGGATGTGTTTCCTCACTGTTAGCACGCCTCAGTGATGGCTTGAAGACACCCACTCCAGGAGTGCAGTGGTACTTTGTTCTTCACGGCTGAGCTGAGACTGAGGTTTTCATCCAATGCCAAATTTGGGATTCTCAGCGGGGAAACACTGGCACTGGGTGAACCGAGCTCAGACTGTTAAATTTCTCTGAAATCACAGTGTTGCTCTTGTAAACTGCTTAAAAGTTGGGTTGCCTTCCAGGCTCTTGAGTTTTAGTTACAGCTAACTGGAGATTCAGACAGGGATTTAATCTGCGCTATTAAGCTTTTCTCTTTGCAGGTGACAGAGACATGTATAACAGAGTGAGGAGAAAGGAGAAGTACACAGTAACTGTATCGTAATATTTTCCAGATATTGCAAAGAAAACTCAAGGAGGGCGGCTTAGGTTTGGATGTTTGTATAATGGAATAAGAAATCAAAGTCAATGTTTTGATTTGTTCCCAAACTGGTTTTCTAGGATACTAAGTTCCTAGTTTGGATTTAAAGACAAAAACAAACAACAACAGCTGAAAAGCAGGTCTAAAACGTCTGCTAACTTGATTTTCTGTTCACAATCATTTAAAGTTCCTTTTGCTTTCACAGACACATTGAAATTTGCTTTATCTTTTGCTTATTTTTAGTGTTTACCTTTATAATGAATTGCTGTGGAGAATTATGGCATGAAATGTTATGAAGAGTCTTATATTATTCTACATTAATAGATGTAATTAATTGCATATAATGAATATATGAAATTATTTTTTCCCAATGAAATAACAGAAGAACGCTAGGTTTTGTCAGATCAAATTACTATTGTTGGGGGGCTTTTTTAGCCCTCCCCTTATCTTTTCTTCCCCCAGCTCCACTAGTGAAGTTAGTAGTTCAGTCCTAGTGCATTTTTACTGAGGGTAGAGATACACCCATTAACTAGCGTGGAAATTAGAACAGGCCCTCTTCCTCCCTAACTGATACAAACTGATAGAAGCAGAAGGATATTCTTGTAAAGAATGCCATTACATACAGATAGCAAAACTTTTTTTTTTTTTTCTTAATAAAATTATCGAGATCTGAAATTATAAAGATTGCTATAGGTTATATAGCTCAGTAAGGAAGAAAGTCACTTATTTGGCATGTTTTGGTCTTGATTAAAAGAATCAGTGATCATTGTCTGTATGGTAAAAGTTGTTCATTCATTGTGTCTGAGCACAAGTGGAATAATTCTTGGAAATTACACAAAATCATTTTTGTGAACCATATTTTACCATAGCAGAGTTCAGTATTTGTATTGATTTGGTTAGGGATGCCTATTGCAGAAGATTCTATTTTATAAGCAGTTAGACAGATAGCATTTAATAGGAAGAATGTGTATCATGGATTAAATATGTGCTCAGAAAATAGGAAACTGCTAGTTTTTGTATCTCATAAAAATGGTAATGCAACAATTAGCAGGGTCATATTATAAAGCACAGACTTTACTCTAGCTTAATGGATCGAGGGATATGCATTCATCAGCAAGGATGGATTTAGCATAAAACGACATGTAAATGAATTGATGACTGATCATAAATTAATTTTAGTGCTGAAGAAGTAATAGAGACACAGCAAGATGCCACTTTATCATAGTATTTTACAGCTCAGCAACATTTGAGCAACCACTTAATGTTCTGTGTGCATTTCTTTTCTAACAGCTTGAATAAATTTGAGAATTTTTTTGTGCCTTTCAGCAATACGGAAACCAAAAAACCTAAAAAGATTGAAAATGCAAACACAAATAAATTTGGCTAAATGACATAAATTCATTTTTCATTAAATGGTTATGAAGGACATTAATTATGGTTGGACCTCTGAAGTGCCAAATATGTATATGTGTTTTGACTCAATTTATTTAGAGTTTCCTGTCCCCACATAAAAATTTTAAAATATTAATGGTTTATTTTAGTTGTATACATTTAATATTTGGGATATCTCTGGGGAAGTATATTGTAAAGTATAAGTCCAAGCTGAATTTTTAAAGTATGATCACATTTATTCTGCATTCAGGAATTTCCATTATTCATGTTTATTCTAATGCTACAATGACTACTGCCCCCTGTTATTTCATCACTTCCACTAAAATTATTGGTCATTCCTTCTTTATAATCATGACCAAAGAGGTCAATGCCTTTCTCCTATACACAGGCTAGAGGAATTCTGTAACCAATTTCACCTGGAGTAGCATCAGTCCCTGGGGACTTCACCCATACCTCACAAACCTGATCAGTCTGGTCCTGTTCCATCAAAAAACCTGCAGAGGAATAGTGACTTAACATTAGCATGCGCTTAATGGTCTTATAAAGGAAAGCACATAAGCACGCCCATACAAGTCCCAGTAACATTGGTTGTTAATTTTAAGCATGCATGTAGAATTTTGTGTATGCAGAAGAGTACCAAATGGAATTTTCAGAAATGTTAGGTTTGTTGTGAGCAGCTTTTATTTCACAAGTGCATTAGATTTTTTTTTTTCCCTGAAGTAAAGCAAGAATACGCCTTGCAAAGAAAAATAGTGTTTTTATTGTAGGCAAAATACCACTAAAAGCTGTAGTGCGCAACCTACAAGAAGCTAGCACCTCAAGTACCCCTACCTTTCCCTGAGAGCAAAGAAGCTTTCTGTTTGCGTTAGCACCAAGAGATATTTTATGGAGCAAGAAAACAGAGTTCAACTTTTCACAGAGTTGATTTTGTTCCACATAAAGCATTTACTGCTGCTGTCAGCAAGAGTAAAATTTACAGTTGCCAGAAAGCGTAAAAACTCAAATGTGCTCTTGGAGAACACATAGTGAGTTGCATGTAAAGGAGACACTAAAAGCCTATTTCATTCCATTTGCAAATGCACAGTTGATCTGAAAGGGATGTCAGCATCTCTTATCCTGCCTTTATTCAGAGAGAAACAAATGTGCATCTGATTTGGGAAAACAAGAGGCCGGTGGATGCCATTAGAGAAGGCATCCCCATGTGCACCCAGTGAACACAGCTACATGGTGGCTTGAGGGGCCTGGGCTGGGCTGCAGCAGGCCCGTGCCAACTGGGCCATGTCCACACCCCTGGAGGGCAAACACAGGCAGAGTGAATGAGTGGATATTATGAGAATTCACCAGGTTAGCGGCACACACAGCTTTTGGTGATGGCAGCTTGCTGACTCGAGCAGTTATGAAAAGCTTTGCTTTGGTTTGCAGTCTGCAGGTGGTCCAGCAACCAGAAGTCACGTCATCATTTGCTTTAGTTGTTAGCTGCATTGACGTCCTCACCCAGTATAGCTCACATCCATGCCAGGATTGAGCCGTGCTTGCAGCATGACAGGTGCTGCCTCCTCACGTAGGTGATAGAGGCGAGGGGAAGGAGAAGCGACCCATGGGCAGAGTGCCTGTTGGTGCTCTCTGTCCATGGGAGTGCAGAGGAGGTCAGGAACAGGGCTTGTCTAGAGAGTTAGCCTGAAAAATTGGCAGTCTGAGGACAATGCTCTACTGATAATTAACATTTTGGTGTTGTTAAGAAAACCTGGCATGGCTGTGAGTATGTAAAGAGAGAGATGTATGCACATGTGTTGGACAGAGCATTAAGGACGTTTGCAGATTTTAAGTATATCTCATACTTAAAATGTGAACTCTTTTTTTCAGCTGGATTGAGCCCTTCTAAGAGTAGATGAAAAATAGCAACTGCTCCTAGAGACACTTTAAAACTGTTCCATGATCACATGTATTATATCCTACGCAACAGCTTAGTGGCTGGTTAGCAAATGGACAAAACAATGTAAGCAAATGGAAATTCAACCTTAATTACCTTTAAAAGGTCCTCCAGTATATTAGAAACCTATGTATATTGGTGCATACTCTATTCAATATGTATTTCCATATGCATCTACACAGAAAATAGAATCATATAAAACCCTTGGGCCCTGAAACTAACAAAATGCATTGTAAGTTTTCAGCACCTGAATATCTTTGATATCTGCAGGTCTAATCATATTTTATGTTTCAGCTTGTGCTTACATATTTTGCAGGATGTGTTGATAAGCAATTGTTTGAAATTGTCCTCAGCTATAGCATTTCATTTTCTTACATCTGCACGAAGTGTTTTATCTCTAGTATCTCTTTTCATACACAATCAGAAACTCTTACTAAGACTTTCTACTCTCCATTCTCTATGATGTTCTATCACACTTTGATTGTTAGTTCAGATTGTCAGTTAGTCTTCTCAGAGGAAATGAAGTTTTAGCCTTCCCTTGCTGTTATCTAGGCTTCCTTACATCTGTCTACATCAGGTCAAATCTGTTTGGAAAATAACAATTTTTTGTGTGCTCTTGGCAAGCAGAATCAAACCCTGTCACTCTCTGTTGCACTTACCACACTTTCTGCCTGTCTGACCTCCATAGACCTTTTCAGTTTATTTTCTTGTATTTTAGGAGTGTATGGACTTTTGTTTTTGTAGCCCACCACTTTGATGACATTAAAGGTTCAGTCACTGCCACATCACAGAATAATCTGTTGTTCTCAGGCTGTTTGATGCAGCATGCTACAGACTAAATTTCAGTATTCATTTATTGTACTCATTTCTTATTTTTTCAGTATATTTTATATTTTACATGATGTATGTAGTTATATAGATATAGTTATGTAGCCTATCAGTTTGGTTCTAATAACTGGGTCAGCATTGATTTACTAGTTAACGATTTCAAACAAAATAATAATTTCTTGGACAAATATTAAAAGCGCTTTGAAGAACATGACTTACACTGCTGTACATTTTATGTATATTCACATAAATTCACCTGTGCTTACTGAATAGTAAAGTCAAGGCCATTATGTATCTTTCCACGTGTTGTCATATTTTGGAAAACTGGTTCTCTGCAGATCCTCATTGGTTCACTGGGATTTTTCTCAACATATGTATGCCACTTTTTAAAAAGCAGCCTTCAGCAGCCTTCATCTTCATTATAAGATGAAGAGGAACCTGTGCCATCTCAGAGCAATAATACTCTATGTCTACATGGTGCCATGCAATGCCATGTGGTGACAGGTCCCAAAAGCAGTGTGGTAGCTTTGTACTTTAACTGGGTTTGGTAACAAATAAGTGGGGCTGCCCTGTTCCTGGAGCAAAGCTAGCTGTGTATTCTTTGCCTCATTTTCCAATGCACGTTGTAGAATTATCCTGTGATATTTATGCATGATTTTCAGAAGTACAAAACACCATCAACTCCATCTGTAACCTCAAAAGAAACAGAATTTCAGTACTTCCAGAAAATTTGAATTCAGTGATGGCTTTGGAAAATACATATTGTACTGTTGATAGGTCCTTTGTGCACTGAGAAAAATAAAAGAATATAAGTGAAGAGTAAAATATGATTCCTTCCCTCAGTGTTTTGCTCTTCACATTTTAATTACATCAAGACTTCTATATTCCTTTTTTTTTTTTTCTTTTTTTTTTTTTTCCCCACTGGTATCTGGTTTTCTGGGTCCATTTTTATGACGTTGTTATCACTTTGCTCTCCTGCAGTGGTGGTAATCTATAGCTAGAAGGTATGGCTCACTGACTGACTCAGTATTCATTTTGAGTGTGTATTTGCTCTGCTCTTGAATGTCTATTTCTAACCTGTTAAAAAGGAAATTTTAATCCCCCGGAATGAACTACCTTACATCAGCTTTGTTTGGGCCATAAAGATTGCTCATCTGTTTCAAGGTTTGTTTGAGAAAATGATATGATGCTGGTCTTGTTCAGGATTGCTTTTGAAGCCTATGTCTGACTTCAGCCATATCTGCTGAGACATACACTTGTGCTGTCCTAAATTAAGACTTCATTTTGCAAATATTGAACTAGATACTGCTGTAAAATAAGTCAAGTAAAAAAAAAAAAAAAAAAAATATTAATTTGGGTCTCAGGGAAAATATATTAACTTTCAAAAAAAATTTTTCATGCTTGTAGAGGATGTGTATCATTTTGTTTACAGGATGAGAGCTACATGGAGCAAGCTATGAATGGGATCCCATTTAGTTGTGATAGTGGTCTTTTATATCAAATTGTGTCTAATAAACTTTGGGTTTCCTGTTGAGAAAGAACATATTAAGTGGGTCTTTAGCCATTAAATGAATACTGTTCTTTTGTACGAAGTGTTGTCAAAGTAACTTTGAGTTTCCTGTTGAGAAAAGACATGTTAAGTCAGTCTATAAACTTTAGATGATCAAAAAATATCAAATCTGTACAACTCACTAGACCCCTACATTTGTTTTTAGGTTCAATGGTAAATGGATGGGGTTCTGCGTCTGATGAGGACCGTAACTTTTCTAGTCATAGATCTAGTGTAGGTAGCTCCTCAGATGACTCGATCTTTACCAGCGGCAGTTTTGCACAAGCACTGGTTGCAGCAGCAGATAAAGCTGGTTTTAGGCTGGATGGAACCAGCCTGACAAGAGCAGGTTTGTAGACTCAAAATTGATGCTTTCTGCATGAAGGGTGTCTCTGCCTGTTCTCTTCTTTTCAGTGAACCTGCGTTTTACTTCACATTTGTCTAACATGCATGTAGTAAGGTGGATGGAGATATTTTTATCAGTATATTTTAAATGAAACCTTACATTATGTTTCATTTTAGTCACTTGAAGAAATGAATAGCACAAGCTTCTAATCAGCACTTCTAGTCTGCTACTATTTCTCTTTATGCTGACTCCTCAATAGATTTACTGACATATGCTCTGTTTAATATTTCGGTGAAGAAATCACTAATTCTGTGATGCAGTCTTTGATGATTTCATTTCTGCAATGTCTCCTCACAATCATTTACATTTTCAATGATTAAAATCACATTTAAACTGTTATCTCCATCCCTGCTTTTCTGTTGCATCTTCCTGCAAAAAAAATGTATTTTTCTGTGACGTTTTTCTAAACATGGGGGTGGAATGGTATGCTTTTATTATTAACAATACAAACTGTTTAAAAGTATTTTCTATCAGCTGGCTTTAAAAATATTTAATTCAATAAATTATTATATTTGATTGAATTTAACTTTAATTATGCCAACTAAATTAGCCAAGTTAAATGTAACAGAAGTGACTACTACTTTTGAAAACAACCAATCTTATCTTCTAGAATGAATGAATGAAAAGTAAATATAATTTTATTCATAGTTTTAAAGCTCCTTATTTTATTTTTAGGAAAAACAAGCATGCAGAAAAACATACTTTTAAATATTTGCTACAGAGAATATGTTTGCATTTTCTCATTCTTATTGAAATAGCAAAAATACCTCATTATTTAAATCCAGACAACCTAATAGTAAATATGAATTTGGGTCATATCTTCTGTTACACTTTCTCTTCCTATTCCTACCCACAGTTCCCATAATATTCCTATCATTTTAAAATTTTAATTATTTGTCTTGTATAAAGTCTATCCGTCAGTAAAATATGTGCATTCAGGATAAATGTCTCCAAATGTTAGGGATAATAACTGCTGGCTTTCTGCATATGATGACTTTATGACAAACAGTGGCTTTTAGGAATTAAGAAAAGAATCTACAATCCTATGCCAACAACAAACTACAGGGTAAAATTCCAGCTTTTTTAAAATCATTGAGACCTTTCCCATTGAGTTTGGTTAGACATAATCATCCTTAAAAGATGGCTACTTTACTGATAAAAATAGTTAAAAACCTCATTTACTTCTTAGATTAGTGGGACATTGACTGAGTAAATTTGTTTTGTCATTTAAATAAAAAGAAAGGAAAAGCTGCTGTAGATCTTCAGCCATCTACTATGGGCAAATGGGACCAAACAATAACTTAAAATTATAGTGTTATGCTTGAAGAGTCTCCTAAACAGTCTTGAATGAAAGGAGCGAATCCTTCCCAACCTTTTCATTTTTGTGTTTTTATGGCCTCAATAAAAATAATGCAAAGATTCACCCCAATTTAATGCCACTTGTTTCAGTCCCTCTGAGAAGTATATTTTCCACCACAAACATGCACGTAACAAAAATATATGGGTATGCAAACACAGAGATACTTTTAAAGATGATTTCTTGTCATAGCTATGTAAATGCAATATACAAGAATGGGATGAGAGCTCTCTTGTCAATTATATTTTCTTAGCTTAATCAGGTCACAAACACATTTAAACTGAGCACTTCCATGTAACTCCATGGATAGATTATTAGAGTTTAGGGTAAAAAAAAAAAAAAAAGAAGTATCCAACTCCTGTGGCTACCTTTCTGTTGTCTTTTTATTCTCTTAATGATCCGGAGGCTAAAGTGAAACAGGAAGCATCTGTAAGGAAACAGCCCTCCCCTTTTTTCCCCCCACAAAAATATCAGCAAATGGAAACAACTCCGCAAGGCTTACTGTAGTTTCATTACGATATGATACCTCCCAGAGTAGTGTGATCAATCAGACCTGCCTATTATGGATCTGCTGTACCACAGTAAATCCGTCATAGTGCAAAATGGTGTTCTGTAGTGGAGAAGCAGCAGAATTATTTCTGTTCCCTGCTCTGGAGGAAAACTGAAGCTCCTGACTTTTTACTCCTTTGCAGTTGGGACAGTTATTTTCTTCCCTTCAGAACAGCTGTGAAATATTCTCACTGATGTGAAAGAAGTCCAACTTAATAGCCTCACATGGGTGTGTTTGATTGCCAAGCATAAAAGGCTCTGGTAAATCCAGGCACAAGGCAAGGCATCTCTCCTGCAAGACACTTTGATTCCATTTTCCAGAAACCATTGTGTGATTTGCCAACGTAGTTCAGCCAGTTTTCCTTTTAACACCCATGGGAAATTAAATCAAGAATTAGTGAATTCATCCTTGTCTTCATTTGCACACACTAAATCTGCTATAGAATCTGACACTGCTCAGCAGTTCTTCCTGGAAGGGCTGCATACAAAAATAAAATGCTGTAATCAGATATTAGGTGCATTGAAAGATGTGTTTTGGGAGCCCACACACCATTTGTATTTGCCCCGTGTCCGATTTAGGTCAGTGCTATTTTATTTTTCTTCATTTTCATGGAGGGATAAAAGAGAGAGTTTTTAGAGTATATATTTTTTCCAAACCAACTTTCTGAATTTATGATCACATTTCTTTACTCCAGAGAATAAGTGTGAAGGTTCTTCATCCAGCACTTGCTAGTTGTGCTTGGATGTTGCAAGTTTATTTTTACAAAACATATGTGTAGCATAATGTGAACTAGGATGGAATTTCGGGCTTAAATCCGAATTTCTTCACATTAGTGGCCTTTTTTTTTTTTTTTTGTACTTTTAAACAAGATCTTTGATATTTTGTCCATGCTCATCTACTCTTTTATCCTTATCTATGAAACAAGGACTTGATCACTTTTCTTTGTCTAGCTGCAGCTGTGCAAGCTATAGAGGTTGGTGTTTCCAGCCTTCAGCCCAAATGCTTATTACTGCTTTCTCCCATCTCCAGAATTAGCTGCTTGGGTAGGTGTTCTGCAACCCATTTCAGTTTAAATGAGCCAGGTTATCAAAGGCATACAGTTCATATTCTTTAAGTTAGTTCAATTAGCTTTTTTTTTTTTTTTTTTTTTTTTTTTTTTTTTTTTTTTTTTCCAGAGAAGAGTTACAAAAAGTCCACATGAATGGTTCAAATGTGGTAACCTCTGGTAGCTGGCAGTGACGTGCAGCTGTGAGACAAGCCAGCCTAAAAGCAGGGTCCTCCTAAGGGTGCACATCAGTCAGAAGATAAAAGCTCAGGCCTTAGATAGTCAGAAAAATACTGAAGTCAAATACAGAGGTGTTATTCTAACATGGACTTATTAATGCTAAGTAGTATGTTAGACTATAGCTACATTTTTCACTTTGCCCTCTTTTTGCATTGAGAATATTTAAAATAGTGTAGTAGGTAGCATTTTACTCCTGATTAGGCTTATCTAAATCCAGTTGTATGTGGTGGCATGCTGGAAATAAGCGTGTCTGTTACAATGCATGAAGAACAGTGTGGTACTCAAGCATGCCTCTTCCAGAATTTTGGTTCTTTTAAGTTTTTTTTTTTTATGAAAAAATGTAACTCACAGGAGGGTAGACTCTGGACTAAGTTAACTAGAAGATAAAGCAGCTTCATACTAGCTTAGGAACAGTTGATCAGAAAAACAACAGCCGTTTTGTCACTTTTCACCAAATCTCAGAGCATTTGGGCCTACGCTTGCACTGACAGAGCAGAAGTTCTGACTGGTTTATAAGCTTCCCCCTTCAGGGGAGGTTAAAGAAAGTAATAATGTTATATACAAGTTCTAAACACATCAGAATATTAACAGCACTGAGATGCTGGTAAGAACAACATACAGGAAAAAAAAAAAGAAAGAAATTAAAAGTCAGTGATACTTAGTGTTCTCAGATATTAAGTAATGAACAAGCCTAGCAAAGTGTTAACTGAATAAAAATATCAAAATAAGAAGTGGAGTAAATGAACTGTGCTCCTGCAGTTTCTGCTGTGATGCTTATCATGACCTGCTCCATAGAACAGCATCAAAGATGATTTTAAAAGAGAAATCATGTAGCTTGTTTAGTCTATATATAAAAAACATTTGGGGAATAAATGCATTCAGAATACATTGTAATTAAACACATAAAATACTGAAATGAACAGGAAAATTTTACCTTTTAAATTCCATCTTTATTTCTTGAGAGAAGAGAGCCCTTAAGTACACAAAGCTGCACTGCTACATAGCTTGCAAAACCAGTAATGTTTATCTCAATGGAGTTACTCCAGATATACCGTGCACATGGGAGCTCCTAAAATGAGAATCTTGCTCAGCAAACGTGAAGGTGGAAGGCAGGAGGAGATAAATTTGATATGATTGCAGAACTGTTTTCTTTCCCTGCTGAAGGCTGAGGAGTTGTTATGACACATCTGTTCTGAACACAGAGCAGGTAGGAGTTACATGGCGTGCAGTAGTTTTAGCACAACAGATGGAATGGCTTTAATTACAAAAGTAAAGACAAAAGAATGCCAAGTTTCTCACTTCGCTTGTGGTGTAACTTAAGCAATTGTCATCAGCGGGTACCTCATGGGGACACTTGCTTGCCTCTGAGAGTTAGACCCTATTTAATGTTTCATAACAGACATTAATAGAACAGCCTGTTTCAAGTCAATAATATTTTTTTTTCATCTGGTTTCTCTTTTTCTAGGCAAAGCATACCCTTCCTCTCAGAGACCTCGGCCAAGCAGTCCTTTTTCTACTGACAGCAACACCAGTGGAGCTGTCAATCAGAATCAGAGGCCAAGGCCCACTAAAAAACACAAGGGAGGCCGGTTGGACCAACCCCCCTTGCCTCATCGCAGGGAGGGAATAACAGATGGTAAGTGTGGTGGTGGGGAGCCCCTGGCAATGGGCTGCAACAAGCGGGTGTGCAGAATGGGGGAGCATAAAGCTCTCTTTTAAGGCATGTCCATTACCATGAATTACTTGTTTGGTGAAATGGGGTTGGCAGTATTGCAGTGTGGCAGTGCTAGCAGTGTGGAACCTGGTTAAGTGACTCTTCAAGGAGCTTTTATTTGTTTCAGCTCTGAACAAGTCAGCATCTCTTAGTTTTTTTCAGATCTCAGTATAAATCTTACAAAAAAATAATAATTGTGCTGTATATGAGTTAACATTAAAACGTGACTCATGGGTAATTTCACATTAAATCTAAATAGCCACCACCAGCACTAGCAGCAGATAGTGAATTCCTAAGGAGAAATGTACAGCCAGTCCCACAGTACTCTATTTGGTTTGTGCTGTTTTTCACAGCCACCCACAGCTATAGTAATAAGTGCCATACTTTCATGTGAGGCATGATTCTGCCTCACATCTTGTCTTCCCTGCTTCATTCCTGAAATTCACTGACATCAGTGACTTTGTTTTCCTCTTTCATCTGCATTTCTCTCTGACCACAGCTTTCCATCTAGAAATTTCAGGTGTGTCTGCTCTGCTCTTCTAATCACTAAGATCAGCTCAGCTTTCCATTATCTTTGTCCACCCGGTCTTGAGTTTGGCAAAAGATGCAGTTGCTGTCTGTTACTCTTTGAGGAGGGCTGGATAAGAAGGTGGCCAGCTGACTACCTCCCCCTCTTTTCTTCTGATATGACTGGTCACTGTAAGTGTTGAAATGGTCAGAGGGAACAAGCAGGCAAATGGAAAAACAATGTTAAAGGAGCCACCAAGGATAACTGTAATGCCGAGCAGATGGGAACGTGATCACATTCCTCATGCTGACCTCTCTTGCAGCTTTCAGGGCAGGGTGATTTTGAGAGCTCAGCTGATCCACCTGCCTCAATGACACTCCTGACACTGGCTTGACCATGGAAACAAGTGTGATGCCAGTGAGTCTGTCTCCTAATTTTTAGTACACCTCAACAAATCTTCCAGCAGATGTGGAAGGTGTTAAAAAAAAAAAAAAATCACTTTAGAATAAAAGTCCTCTGAATTCTAGTAACCATTGCTTGAGAATCCCTTCATTATCTTCTTTTGTCAGGTAGCATGTAATAAATAAATTTGGTAGAGAGCATATTTAGTATGGTTTATTTATTACTCTAGGTGCATGTAAAAATATGTTAACAGTATGCAAGCTGGACTGTGGCCATTAAAACAACCACAGCTCTCCTCTCAGCCGTGTTCATCAGGTATACAGATAGTTTTGCAATATGTTCTGACAGATTCCTTGATTGTCAGACCACAGAGAATAAAACGGGTTCCAGAAGTGAAAGTCTTTACTAGAAAGGTTATCATTATATCTCATGTTCTGAGACTCACCCTCCCTGCCATATAATTTGAGGAAAGAACTCAAAATAGCTTAGAACCTACTCATATGGTTTTCATTGGTTTAAACGTTAATGCCCTCCACTTCTGGATATATTCCAGAAGCCTCCATGCTACACAGATCTATTAAATAGATGTGTCCATGAGAGCAGTAGAAATTCTATAGAAATTCTGGGTGTTGCTTTTGGTGCTGGCAATACTCTTTCTGTGAATACAGTAATTCA
The DNA here is from genome assembly GCF_964035555.1 of Netta rufina. NCBI lineage: Eukaryota > Metazoa > Chordata > Aves > Anseriformes > Anatidae > Netta > Netta rufina. The sequence goes on from NC_140123.1 coordinate 105,621,699, forward strand.
ACACTTTTGTATGGCATATCCTGTCACACTGAACTATGAACCTTTTGGGCCACAAATTGCGTATACATTTGTGTTTGTAATGCACTAAGTGTGCTGGGACTTTAATCTTTTTTTTTATTTTGAGTACTATTACTGTAGGAATATTTATCGATAAGGTGATTATCAGAAGATGGGAATCTAACTCAGGTCGTGAGAGAAGCATGACTCCTCAGGGTGTGACTCCATCATAAAATCTGACATTGTTTTGAATTGGTGAAGGAGAATGAATTTTAAGATTTATTTAAAGAGAGGAATCTTCTATGGTCTTTGATTTATTCTTTATAAAGCATTAACTGTAGTGGAGTTTTTTTAGTATATTTGAGTCAGACCACCAGTGTTATACCCTTATGCTCAACGATCAACCACTCAGGCATAGGCAGTAACAGTAACAACTTTTGTGTGCAGGTAACATAAAATTTTTCTGTTATAAACCTAATTCCAATGCTTACTGTATGTAGTAAAAATGTGTAATGTATTAAAATCATAGAGAATCCTTTCTCATTCTCTCTTACCACAGAAACAAACACAAATTGTACTGTTTTTCCATCTCAAGTGTTACTGAGTCATTAAAGTGTAAAGGCAAGTCTGAGTCATAGCTAAATTTGCAAAAGAACATTTGTCAATTAATGAAGCTAAAGATTGCTGCTGCCACCTGTATGCATGTAAACAAACTAAATTTAGGAACCTGTGGTATACAGAAATTAAAAATGGGAATTGTGTGCTTTGTGTAGAATATTGCAATGAAATTAACAAAGATGTGCAATACTACTGTTCTTAAGCTGCTGTTAGAAAAAAGAAGTAGGAGAGCCTGAGACAGATCCAGCAATTCTGAGCTCAAATTCAGGGCTGTTTATTCAGCCTGGGCCTTCCTGATTTTAGTGGGAAACATCTCTATACATTTTCTCTTGGTTTGGAGTTTTCTCTTGGAGATGTCTCTAATCCATTCCCTTATTACTGCTTCCCCTTGGATTTCTCATATGAGAATATACTTAGTTTGTCAGTCTTATTCAAATTCCCAAGCTGGATGAGTCTTAGCATCCTGTGTTTAGGGCTCATCACATATTGAATATGTCATTTTAAATTTCTTTTTCAAGTAAGCTCCAGCTATGTCCTTTCTCTGCCCTTTCTAGTACACTTCCCGAGCACTTCTTCCTTGTTAACTGTAACCATGTGGGATAGTGTAAAGGACCCATGGAACTGTAATGTTTAATGTGTATCACACAGATCCCAGATGTTCTAAGCATATGAGGATATAGCTTCATGCTTACTTTTGACACCAATCCATACAAATCTCCTAAAAGCCTATTTTTTCATTTCCTTCATTCTAAGGTCAGAATCCTCTGGAGACTGATTCTAGACTGAATCATTATATTTGTCCTCCTGTACAACTTGGTTTTTAACTTCCCTATCCTAAAAGACTTTGGAAACAACAGAAAATCCACAGAGGAAGTTAAAAGCTCTTCCTTAGTTGAACAAAGTGTTTTGTTTGTTTGTTTGTTTGTTTTTAAAAAAATAGAGAAGTCAGAGAGGACATGTAGTTATGGATTAAAATGGAGAACTGTGACTTAAGATTCCTATTAACTTTCCCGCTGTCTTGCTATTGTGTATTACAGATCAATTTTTGCTAAGGTGTGCGGTGGAGAAGTTGCTTACCTACTGATGCTAGAAAATAGTTCAGAGACTTATTAAATGTAGCAGTAATTATCACCCCTAGGAAAACAAATGACTAGCACAGATAGAAAGATATGTCCTTATACTTCTTGGTTTTATAACTTGCTTTTTTTTTTTTTTTAGTTAATTATGAGAGGTTGAGCCGAAGCTTAACTGGTGCCTGAATCATTTGGCCTATGTTATGCCTTCTAAAGGAAGGCTGGAGTAATCCCAAGCCAAACATCCATCTGCCTCTGATAAGGCACTCTGATGTCCTACAGCTTTTCAGTCACAATCCCTTCATTACTAAATCAATAAGACCATCACTGCCCCTTTCCTCCTCACCTCTCCCTTCCTTGATACACTTATAAAATTGCCTTGCAAGTCTGATAATCCTGCCATTAGATGCTGCAAGTGGAAGTTTGGATGGCATCCCACTAGCCTAGGAAGTTACTAGCTCAATATGGATTTTCAGGTGTTTTACTTGGCACCTGGAAGATTAATGTCATGTAAATGGAAGTGCAGTGACAATCAGTGACATTTATCTTTACTGAAAATCCTCCTGAAGTCCCTAATTTTCTACATTCAAATCTTTTCTGGAGTGATTGACATTATGGAATGAGTTTGCTTGCCTCTCTGTGGTAATAAGTCCGCCTGTTAGGGAATGGGAGGACTAAGTCGTCTGATCTCTGTTACCCTCTAGTAGCAGCTGAAATCCCAGTCATTAGCCATCATGTATGTACAGACTTACAAGTGTATGCTGAGACAAATAGATGTCTTTTGCTGGGAAGAGAGATGAGAGGTAGGAAAAGGCGAGACTTCTCTGTGACATTGGAGACAGAAACTCATAGTTCCAGATGCACGGTGTCTTTATACTATGCTCTGACAAGATAACAGAAGATCTGCAGCATAAGATGAGTTGTGGAACAAATCAAAAGACACATTGCCACACAGAGCTCTCCTTCAGCTTCTTTTATTGAAAAGGAAGGGTAGGTGTTAATGTGACAATCAACCTCAGTAAAAAGGTGAAAAAGCGAATGGTTTAGTCAGGTGATGGTCGGCTAGAATTAGTAACCTCCTCTACAGATCTTCTCAGACATATCTGGCATAGTTCAGTAGGCTTGTACTCAGGCTGGAGACAGCTCATATTAATTCTGTAGTCCCTGTAATCCTTCTAGAATTGTGTGAAGCTGTGAAGCTTCATCAGAAAATAACTTTTTTTTTTTTTTTTTTTTTTAATTTCAGCTACCTCAGCCACAGGTCTAAAACACCCAAAGAGCTTCACAAACATGGTTTTTCATTTCATTTCTATTCATCAAGCAATTATTATGCCCATTTTGAGGATACGTAAAAGCAAAAGTCAGGTTAACGTCAAATCAACAGCATAATCCTACTGTAATTCCTGGAGTAACAGATAGATCTAGAACATACAGGACAGGTTAAGTACAGTCTTTGCTACTCAGTATCTAATTAATAACAACTATTAGATTGCAATTGCTGAAGAAAGGTGCTGTATGTTAAGTTTATATAATGCAATAATTTAAACCTTTTTTTTTTTTTTCTTTTTTTTTTGGTAGTGATACTACTACTTACAATTTTAGTTTATATTAAACTAAATATTTAATCTTGGAAAATTGCATTGTCCAGTGACATGTTATGACTGTGCTTACTGGATTCAATACATCTCCATTGCTTACACATCACAACTTCAGTAATATCTATTTCAGATTGCATAAGCAGATGCCAGTTGTTCTGTACATTAGCTGGTTATGATTGCAATAAAATCAGTTATAAGAAAAGCCATTTTGGAAGCCAACACTATAAGCAATTTTAACATTGGCAAGCTCCCATACTCTCCTGCTTCCACCTACATTAACTCAAGCATAGTCATTGTCATGAAAGGTCACATCTATATTCATAACTAAAAATTTCTCAAATAAATTAGATCTGCAAATAAAGAATACACCAAACTGGCTAGAAGATTGTTATAAAACCATTCTAGCCAGAAGATAGATACCTTAATCTGGGATATAACACTTCAGCTCTTAAAAAATATACAGAAGCAACATCAGATACAACTTCTTTCTCTTTTAGATACAAATAACCCACACATCTGCACACAGCAACTTTGGAAGCATTTGTGCCCCAAATGTAGGAGACAGAAATACTACCTCTAACAGCAAGGACATGAAGCTTCATATAAAGCTGAAATAGAGGCTTCAAAATAATTTAGCTTCAAAGGCCTCCTCAACAATATATAAAATGAGTTTAAGTCTCACTAGGATTATGAAAATCAGCTCTTTCTACAAGTAAAAGGGTAACTTACTCTTCCATGCCTTTTGAATTCCTTGATGAACCTTCACAACATGAATGTACAAAATAATAGAAAGTGAGGTGTAACCATACCTAGTGTAAACTAACATAGATTTAGTGAAGTTAGTGAGGCTGCATGGATTTATTTATGCATTGACCAGAATGATAATTAAACAACTAAATATAAACTAAATATAAAACAGGTAGCTTATAAGGGAGAGTATACTATATGCTCTCCTTTTTCTTTCTTTCTTTTTTTTTTTTTTAATAATCTAAAGATTTTCTTAACTCTTACTAGTCTATCATATGGTTTATGTGAAAGTCTTACATTTAGATTTGCCATTGTCCAGATTCTATAATTAGCTTGGGTCATGAACTAAAAAACACAGTGTACTTTTGCCTCTGCAAATGTGATTAGAAGCTCTATCACCAATTTTACAAGCATCTTAGTCATAAACTTGAAAAAGATATGTTGATAGAGAGACCAGGCAGGTGTCTTTCACCTTTCAACTGAAATTGTGTTTTGATTGGTTATATTTGCAAGACTGATAAGCTTAAGAGTGGTGGTATTCTTGTCTGTGAGGACTACAGCTTTTGAGAGAACTTTGAAATTGTACTTGAATAAAATGTTCACTCATTGCTTGTTCCATTTGAACATGCATTTACCAGAGACACATTGATGCATTTTCAGTGACAATAGGTTTTGTGAATAATTCTTTCCCAAGATTTTGTGGATTTTTTTGGGCATCTTGTTGAAGTAACATATTTAGATTTTAAGTGTAAGCCTCAAGCTGAAAATGAAACCCAAAAAAAGGGGGTGATGAAGCAAGCCTCCCAGTATGATAGGGGAAAATTACTCTGTCAACTGTCACAGATCTGGTTCTTACAGTTCTTACTTCTTAGTCGCTACACAAAGAGCCAGATGGAGTATACCCCATGGAAAATAAATATTCTTGGAAACGTAAGTCAGGGCTCAGAGTCTATTGATTATTATGGATGTTAGAAAGAGCTAGCAACACAATAACCTGCGGTAGAAAACTAGTGGAAAGTAAACAGACATTTTTGATTAACATGAAATTTCCTCTTTTTAAAATCAGCAGATTCATACCATTTGTGAGGGATTTCTTCTGTTTGTTTCTTTTCAGCATCAAAGAGAAGTTCTGTTTGAATTAAAAATTAGTTCATCTAAATCTTATTCACGTTTTTTAGATCTTCCACCACCACCCGACCCGCCTCCTGGTCAGGGTTTAAGGCAGCAAATAGTCCCTGGCCAGCGTGGAGGCTCGGCAGAGAGGAAAGGAAGCTCTCTTGAGAGGCAGCATGCACCCAGCGTAGATGACACAAAGAGCTCCTTGGACCGGCAAGCTAGGACGTCACTAGAGTGGCAGCGGCAAACCCAGGAGTGGATAAGCTCCGCAGATCGCCAAGAGGATTTCAGGAAAGCCCAACACAAGCAAGCATTCGGATCAGGTGCGTGTGCGCTGCACCAAATGAGGCCACGTAGAGGGCTTTTTGAAGCTTTTCAGTTGAGGATTTCTGTATCTGGCTAAGATAGCCTTCCATCCCTGCATTCCCGCATTGCTGGGGCTCACGCTAGAAAATGAAAAAGAGACATAGTGAAATTGGAGCTTGTGGTCCAAGTTTTTTCCCTCCTGCAGCCATGAAATCTCATTAGCACCTAACTTGGTGTGTTCTTTGCGGTGTTTTGGCAATTAATAATGTTGTTAAGCATAGCAGTAGGAAAAAGAGGAGCAGTTTCAGGCAGGCAGGAAAGGAGGAAGAGATTTTTAGAGTAGTTTCTGTTAGATGTATTTTTTCATACATACAGGGCTATATTTTCTAGTTCTTTCAACTTGCATCCAAATTGGCAGTTGTTTCAGTATATGTCCTTCTGAACTACTGCCACTCATTCAAACTATATTTATAACACTGTCTTCTCCTTATTCAAGTATATGACAAAATAACATTCATCTCCTAGGCCTAGCAAGATGATAGCATGGGCTTTCACCTTTATACAGGACCTACTTGTTGCTGAGTGCTGACTTTTAAATGTATTTCAAGTCTGTAAAAATGTGTAAAGGAGGCAATGATGAACTGGAGTTGCAGTTCTACACCATTTGCAAACCCCTTTTCTCAGCCTGACCACGAGTGAAAGCTGCTGTTTCAGAGCCCCTTACTAGGGTATTTTCTTTAAGCCACTAATTATATGTTATCCTAGTGATGATTAAAGTGATACAAGAAGGCAGTTGTTCAAAGACAATTAACACACAAAAAAATACATGATACACGGAGCTTTCTTTAGAGCTACACTACTTCTTCAAGTCTGTATGTAGCTGTATTGTAGTGGCAGTAGACACACTCATATTATTCATCTTTTTTTTTTTTTTTTCAGATTTTATTCTAATACTAACTTTCCTAGTTAATTTATCACCCTAATATCAATGACATTCTAAAAAAAATAGTAGTATGCTGGCAAAGCTGCCATGGGGGCAGGATTTACTGAGTAAAGTCCTCCTAGGAAATATTGCTATCCATATTAAAGTTTAAACATTTAAAATACAGTACGTATTTTAAAATGTAACAGTAATGATACAGTTAATACCCCTTAATCTTTCAGCTGCATAAACAAGTGGTTCGTTGTTCATGTTGCTAAATGATGATGTGAAGTCTCAGTTTAAAAATAGCATTAGTGTGTGAAATTAATGCTACTTGGTGTAATGACAATTTTAACTAAAATGTACAAGATGTACAGATGTATACAAAATAGCACAATATACTTCATGCATCTTTTTTTTTTTTTTTTTTGAAATGAATATTAAGTATACTTGTTTGACCTTCTTAACCACAACTCTCCTCCTTTCCTCTACTTTAAGTGTACAAAGAGAAGTTGTCAGTTATTCTGTGACATAGAGGGTACACAGTAGTAAAATTCCCATACTGCATGACTTGCATTTTTTGACCATAAATAAAAAGAACTTGATATTGACACTTCCAGTGCCCTATCTGAGCACTGACTTTAGGGCTGGAGTGTCTTGTTCTTGTCAAATTCAGGATGACCAGGGCAAGTGCTTATCCTTCATGCATGACAGAGGGTTGCTCTAGGAGGTACTGTGGTTTTAAACTGGTGGGACAGGTTCAGACCTTCATACCTGTATGTCTTTCTTCCCATCCCTGCTTCTGCACTATGTCTTTCTTACTCTGTACACTTTTCTCTGTTAGTTTTTTAGAAGGCTGCACTTGGATGGCATGCTTATTTTTTAAATAATATTAGTTGTGCTTCTTCTCTTTTCCTTTATTAATAAATCTCTGGTAATATGTTCTCTTCCAGTTTTCAAATATTTCCAGAGGGAGTTATCATTAGCTATTCACTTCCGTAAAATAAGTGTCTTGCAGTTAAGGGAGCTTCATTCAGACATTGCCAGGCTTTGGGTGAAACTTTGAAAGCAGATGCTTTATTTTGAAGGTGAATAGAAATAGAATATCTGATGTTGGGAGCCAGGTGTCCACTGATTGCATTCAGAATAGACAAGATAGCTGAGTTCCTGCTAATGGCTTAATTGTGGGACAACAGGAGAAGCACATCAAATATGACATTCTCAGCTACCCCTCTACAGAAACTAGTGCTAAATAAGGTTAAAATAATTTTGACAATATTGGTTATTCTCTTGGGTATATTGGTTAGCCTCTTGGTTATTCTGTTGGGTATAGAAATGTCTTACTTCCCGTGCATACCCAGATTTTGTATAGGATAGAATTATGTTATAGAATAACTTCAGAAAAGGCTCAGTCTTTCAAAGAGAAAGGCGTTGACAAAGCCTCCCCATATTCTTTGCAAGACTGAGGCATGGGGCACTGTCTTGAGAGCTGTCTAATGAAAGTGAGCCTATTCTAAGGACTTCAGACACCTACCTTTCATGTGCTACAACGTTACAGAAAACTTAGCCCTAATTTTATGTTACAATTGCTTATTTTATGGATTACATTTATTTCTGAGGACAGAACAGGTAATTTAACACACCATATGCTCTGTAATGATAATGTACTTTATATTTATTCATGGTCGTTTTTTCTCGATATTTCATTGAACCCAAAGGAGGCCTTATCCCGAGTCCACAAACTAGAAAAACAAATCAGTTGACCATATATGTCATCTTCAGACTCTTTTGTAATGCTAGTGACTTTTCCTTCTATCCTTTAAAAATATATCCAGCTTTCTGCTAAACTGATTTATGTTGCTTGCTTTATTGCTGCCTTAATGCAAGCTGTTCCATATTTCAGCCAGCCTTTGGAAAGCAGGTTTGCATCAGATTCTGTTGTTAGGAGTTGATATATAAAGAACAGGTAACATAATTTAGGAGGCTTTGGCTGTTAAATGGCATTTTACTATGTCTTTTAAGCAATTCCTTACATTTCAGCAAGGGCAACACAGTCATAGCACAAAACACTGATAATGTCCTTATGTCCTGCAGTGCAAATATTCTGGTCCCTTGGGCAGAGCCATAGGGAGATACTTCGGCAGAGAAAGAAGTCGGCTGTCTGCCCTCTTCTGCAACAGATTTATCTTATGAAAAGGTTCTGTTCAATAGGAGATCATATGGGGAATTCATGTATCCTACACACTTGTGTTGGTTGACACAGAGAATAAAGTCCTGTGTCTCCTCCACAAATATGTTCTCGTTTAGCGTTTCCCTAAGTTAATTGTGTGCCCCTGCTGCAGCCAAGGCAAAGGCTTCGAGATTGTGAATAAAAGCATTTTTATCTCCTCTTCCTTTCCAGTTATCCCCACCTACTTTTCTTTCTGCTCCCTGTCAAAGAAAGTGCGTTTCTCCCCATCAGATTGTTTAAGAGTGAAAACAATGGAAAATAGAATATTAAAAAAGCAACAGCAACAACAACAAAACACCTTTTAGCCCAGATTCAATTGAAAAAAAAATGAAGATTCAAGCAGGAGATATTCTACTGATTTCAGAAAGAGCAATTTTTGTGTTTAAGGCTAAGGATATATACTTAGATTCTATCTTGATCCAAACAATTTAGCAACGTCTTTTTCTTCTGCTTCTAAGACAGCAAAAGTGGATCATACGCAACAAAGAAAATAGTTCTTCTATTTCAGTGTTAAATCAGTGCTGCTGTTTTGCTTCTTAGATCAGGATTATTACAACAATATGCCCCAGAAACTCTAATCAGATGAGATGTCTTGTTTTACTTGATGCTATGTAAAGATATTCAGTCCTGTGTTTTATTGAGTATTAATGCTACTCTTGCAAGCAGTTCATTATTATAGGTCTTTCCTAAGAGGTGGAGTGAGCAAAAGTGAACCTTTTCCTCATAACAGAATATGAAACAAGCTGCAAGATTTACTCACCCCAAATATTACAACTGCTAATGTTATGTGTAATACAATATTTTCCAATGTAATTCACAGCCAGTTAAAAAAAAATCTTCAGCGTACTTTGCTTCATTAGAAATTACTGAGCTGCTGGAAGCTAATTAAATTAGCTGATATTGTAGTTTTTTATCTAAATTGATTGAGGTAATGTTACCATAATTTAAACTAAAGAAAAGGAAAAAGCATATTCATGTAGGCTTGAAGCAAAAATCTAATTATAGCTGCATTGTTTTGGAAATTGTATGTGTATCCATTTTTATTAAACAATCTATGATTCGTGATCTATTACCTCATAATGAATCTAGGCTTTTTATAATTAATACAAACTAACTTGTGCATTTACAAGAAAGAAAGATTAAACTCATGCTTTTTTTTGTTTGGTTGGTTTTGGTCTGTGGGATACAACAATGAGTTGTGTGTTTTCTTTGGTGAAATGGCTATGCTGTAAAGGAAGATAAAAGATAGATACCTGAAAGCAGGGAATGAATATGATGAACAGAATAGCTTGTTTATTTCTAGTGTATTGATTTTGTTTTGTTTTGCTTTTCTAGAAGAGGCACTGGTACCTTATAGTAAACCTAACTTCCCATCCCCTGGCGGACACAGCTCTTCAGGAACAGCTTCTTCTAAAGGATCGACCGGACCTAGAAAAGGTGAAGTCTTGCGAGGAGGTCACCAACGCAATGCCAGTGACCTTCTTGATATAGGCTATGTGGGATCAAACAGTCAAGGACAGTTTACTGGTGAATTATGTAAGTTTATCTCTAGCTATAGTTCGAACTCTCAAATACACAAAAAGACACAAATTATAAATCCATTGTGAAGAGAGGAGGAATTTCAGTGTGATAATCAGATTAAATTTTATCAAGATATTTTTGACTTCTGAGGTCTTTTTCCTTTGATGACAACCAAATGAAGTTCATGTGCTGTTTCACTTGAACCAGTTCAAATCCTTCTAAGTAATGCCAAGGTTATCTACATAGTACATCTTTAAATGTGTAGTAGTAGTGAAATTGGAAACAGTGTCAAAATTAAATAGAAATTCTAATATTCTAGAATTTTCTTTGCAAAGTAAAAAAAAAAAAAAAAAGGTATTGGAGATTTTTCTCAGAGGAGTGAATGAAAACTGAACTTCCTGGTCATAGTGGCAAGGTTGTGCCTTTTCCTAAAAGGTTGTGTTTTTCCTAAACTAACAAGGTTGTGCTTTTCCTAAACTTTCTGTTGCTTGTTGAGTAGTGTTCTGCTCTTGGATATGGGTCCTGTTTTTCAGCTGTGCTACCCAGTTTCTCAGTTGTATATCCCAGCTCCTTCCTCAGTTTTCCTGGCCAGAGGAATTATTTTCCAAATTTTTTTTTATTATTACTCAGTATCTGTTAAACCTTGATAGAACCACACTCATGCTGCACACATAATGGTGGTACTAAATGCCTGAAAGGTTTGAGTCTCTTGATTGAAGAAGTATGCCAACATCTAACCTAGCTCAGGCATATTGGTATTTTTACTAGTAAAAGCAATGTAGTTGTTGGCATGTCTGCCTCCTATTTGCGGCAGTCAAACTCTCAGTACCTACCTACTGTTACCTCCCAGTAGCTTGTAAGAGAGCTGTTGGTGATTCACACACCCTGAAATGTGCTATCTCAGGTATGGATATGGTGTTGGTAAGTGCTGAATTTTAGCATCCATCACTTTTCATCTTAGCAATTAACTCCCTTCTCCCAACCTACTGAATATTCATCTTGTGCTGCAGTAATATTGCCATAGGCTTTGGTTTGTGTTTTTATTGTTTTGTTTTGTTTTTCTCCTTATTACAACTTCTTTCTTTCTCTCTGTTTCTTTCTATAGAGTAGTTGAGAAGACACATTGCAAGCTGCTCTGATGGACCATCAGGTCTGAACTCATGGAAGTGATGACACTAAACAGTGCAATGAACATTTTCTTTATTTATGTACTATTAAAAGAACTGTAAATGCAATGTAAAGACACACAGCCACACATATCCCACAGATAATTTACTTGTGTTCTTCTCTTTAATACACCATTCACCTTAAACTATTCCTTGTCAGGAGTATATAAAAAGAAAAAAAAAATCACTCTCCAGGATGAAAAGGGTTTCCTTCTGTATATAATTTCTTTTGTTGCATTGCTATGCAAGTTCACCTTCTTTTTAGCTATGTTCATATTCATGTCTGTTTTTATTGGTCTGTTGTACTATATGTGAATTAATAGGCTGTGGTGCCATATATTAACTTTTAATTGTGTAACTTTTATGTTTAAAGTTTGCACTGCAATTTTATTTGGTGATAAGCACAAAACTTTACTCCTCATGACATGAAGAAAAAAAAGAGACTGAATGTGTGAAGAAGGTTTACGTACTGTAAGCTACTTTGGATAATGCTGGATGTAAAGGAGTATGTTAGGTGGTTTTCCATTGGGGTGTAGAAATGAGAAAGTGACAGGCAAAACTGATGTCAGTGAAGACATCAGAGACCGATTTAAATCTTTTTAAAGCAGGCAACATAGCTGCTCTTCCAATTTAAGAAGGGGTCAAAAGTTAGAACTGTTTGTTTAAAGAGTGAATATGAAAATTAACAGTAGCATAAGGTGGCCTAGACCCTTTCACTAGAATGATACCCTTAGTATCCATTTTTAGCCATCCAATGCCGCTAAGTAAAGAGAAGAAAAAGAAATCTTGCTACAAACAAAAGAAATTAAGGTGTTTCACTAAAGCTGTTTTATATTGCAGTTTGGAAAGAATTATCATTAATTTCTGCAACCTAAAATAAAAGTCAGAAATTTCCCAGGAGTAACAAACTGTATAAACTCAAGGAATACCTAGTAAGTAGTTAAGGATGCAATTTTATTAAGACTGCTTATTATTCAGGCTGCTTCCAAAAAAAATAAATGTCAGAGTATCTTATTTCGTCTTTCCACTACATGTACAGTACATTAGAGGATAGAGCTGCACCACTGAAATTCATGACATTAATTGTTTTGATGCAGTCTAGACAAACTTTCATGTTCTTTCACCTGAAGTCTGTGAGAGCTAAAGCTGAATTCACTAAATTTTAGTGTTTGGAAGGAAAAAAACAGTCAAATTATTTTCAGCTTGCATTAAAGATATTACTTGAGATACAATGCATCCAAAAAGTTGGATATTAGCAAAGAAAATCTTTGACTTTTCTTTTTTTTTTTATGAGTGGCTTCACACCCTACTATGATGAGGAAATAATGCATGTTTATACACTTTTTAATAAACCAAACTCTGTAAGTGGACATTAATGACAGCATCCTGTCTCTTCAATAATTTTCATGACTTTGTCCAAATCTTCTGTACCTCTCAAATCTCAATGAGAAAATTGTCAACTTTTCTTAGAATATTGTATGTGGGTAGCCCACTCATTTGATGCTTAATTTAAATATTGCATCCTACAGCTTATTTCTGTTAGTTATCTGACCATAAACACTAGTTTCCATTTGAATACCTTTTTCGTATAACCAGTCTATGTTGTTTTATATATTGCCTTGGAGCTCACCAGTATTAAGGACACTTTTAGTAATGGCAGAATTTTAGAAAAGTAAATTAAAATGCTAAATATGTGTTGCTTTTCATTTCATTAACTTGTTCCATGATAAGATAAAACACTACAGCCATCAGCTATAACTCAGCACTATCAAATATAAAAAAAAATGCTAGTTGACTTCCTTAAGGTCAAGATCGTTATTTAGCAAGTTATGAACCAAAAAAAAAAAAAAAATAATTTGAGAAAAAAGAATGCATTTATCTCTATATGTGACCAATAAGAATAAGTAATTTTCCTGCTTGTTAAGTCATTATAGTTAAAACCATGGCTTAAAAATGTGCAAAAATGTTCAAGCAAGATTAAGAAGGCATCGTATATAAATATGAATGATTTTTTTACGTTGTTATTATCATATGAAGAGAAGATTATTCGGGGTACGATTCAAATTGAATTCTCCTGAAAATGTTTAACTAAGTAGAATATTTTTTCTGTCAATTTGAAAGCTTGTGCTGAGCTTTGGTGGAACACCTTACTATATTCTATTTAAAATTCAGTATCATTAGACATTGATAAAGTCATCCCAATTACTTTCAAATATGTGTTTTATCTCTTCCACTGGAAAGTAAATGTGTGTCAGTATTAAAGCTGTGCAGTACCATGATACTCACTAACTTGTCCATCTGCTTCTGTACATTTTTGTTCATTAATAATTTGCTTACAATATTACATGAGGTGTTGTTGTGTATCTCAAAGTGTCTCCATTATCTTACAGGTGATGTCTCTTCTTTTTTTCTCTCTCTCTTTTCTATACAGTGTACTTCCAATGAACCACAGTACATATTTTTTAAAATGCCATTTAATTTACTATTTTAAAAGAAGTATTCTTTTTTTTTTTAAAAAAAAGAAAACATTTATTGTGAATAATGTGTTTAAAGAAAAGGGATGTTGTGGCAGCACTTAGAATTTTTTTTTATTATTATTTTTTTTTAAATACAAAACTGTTTATTGGCTACAGTTGGTTCACGAAAAAGTATGACCTCTTAATGTGTTTCATTGGTATTGTTAGTGCAGCAAAGTTTAATTGGCATAAAAAGTTGGTTAATAGTACTGTTGAAGTGTGTATTGTATATTTACTGGGGAAAAAATAAAACATATTCACATTTCAAATCTACGTTAAAAGACCTTGAGTAAGGACTCAATATGTGAAAATCCAAACTGGAAACAATCAGGCAATAATAACATAGACTGAGCTATAATCATCACTGTCCACTTACAGGTAACAAGGATCATTTTATAACATGTTTTCTGAACTAAGCTAATAGTTGTCTTATTAGTAGCCTGATGGCATCACCTGCCATAGGGATTTCTGATGAAGATTCTCTACGTTGAGAATAGTTGTACCAATGAAATTGCACTGATGCAGCTATTCTAGTGATACATTTGCATCTTTACTGTCAATGTACTGTACAGTACAGTACTGTACAGTACAAGCTTACTTTGTTTAAAGCCCATAATGTAGTACACATGTAAAAACCTGTGCTTAGCAGGTCTGAACCCCTTGACTTGGGGTTTTGTATTGGTGGAGCTACTGCCAATCCAGTACAGGGTGTCCACAGAATGTGGATAGGTGCTAGGTCAATTTTTCTCAATCTTTGCATTGAATATATGCTCAATTTTTAATGTGGGAGGGCTGAAGAGTAAAATAATAAATTGTTACATGTACTTCAGTGGTGTATTGCTACCATTTCAGTGATGCAAACAGACTTTTTTGTTATTTAATATTTCTCAAGTCCTTATCCAAGTCAGTTAACCTTCTGAGTAACTTTTGGCTGTCACCTGAAATTCCTTGGGAAAAAAAAAATACAAAAAAAAAAGAAAAAAAAAAGAAAAAAAAGAAAAAGAAAAAGAAAAAAAAAAGGAGCATGGAATGTTTTAAGTATATTGATTTAACTATAAGCCAATGTAAAAGGAAGACGTGACTGTTAAAAAGAATAATATGCTGGTTTATGCATTGGCAGTCAGGAGAAAAGATGTATACTAGGGCTGGGAAAGAGTCCTCACAACTGACAAAGGAAAGGTACTCAGGTTGGGGGAGATTCTGTCAGAAACTGTTTGTGTTTTTTCTTTTTGTTTGTTTGTTTGTTTGTTTTTAAATAGAGGCAACTCCTTTGGATTTTCTACAATGTATTTTTTTTTTCTCATGTTGGTTTTTTATTTATTTTTTTATTTTTTTTTAATGATTAACAGCCTTGGGAAATTTTAGCAGGGGAGCTAGAAGGAGAAAGTTGTCCTATTTTTATGAAGTCTGCGGGAAATTTGTTTGCAGAGGGGAGGATTTTTTTAATTTCATTTTTATTTTTTTTAACGTTATGTTTTTTTTTCCATTTATCTGGAACACATTAGCTAAAAATAAATTATTTTCAAAAACCATGTGCGCAATGGACACTTCATTTAGGAGGTACATTCAAGCAGCAGGAAATATAGCAAAGAAGAAGAGTTATGCTGATTTAGAATCAGCCAGGTCCACCTCAGTTTCTCATGTAACTCTGAACTGCTGATAATATGTAAGAGCTTCATTGCTTTAAGTGTCCATGCCACAATAAATTACCAAAATTTAGTGTCTTTGGGACACTAAATCCGGTCCTTTGTTTTAAATGCGTGGTCAACCCAGGTCAATGGAACTGAAATACACTCAGGGTGTGTGAGACTCCATCCCTGATTGTTCCCACCCCAGCAGTCTGCTGCTGCCAAGCAGATGTGGCAGCAGGCTCAGCAGGCACCACGGGACCCCTTCCCTAGGCACCTTGTAAGGCAGCTTGTACCTTAGCAAGGACAAAGTCTGTCAAGGCAGGGAAAGTCTCCAGCAAGTTAGTCACTGCAGACTTTCACCTTGGGACTGCAGATCAGGCAAGTCTCATGTTTTGGGACCACCCTCTCCAGTCCTTGTGTTAGTGCTGTCCTGAAGGCATGTACACTTGGTGCTGCCTCTCTCTCTGGATCCAAGGCATCTGGCACAGGGGCTGCAAGAAAAGAGGTGTGGAGGGGCTGGGGATCATGCAGAGCTCTGCATGTCTTGAGTGGCTGGATGTGTGCCCTGCTGTCTGGAGAGGGCCAGGGATCACAGGAGAGCAGTGGTACCCAACCATCCACTCTGACCTTTCTACCATGTTTCCCTGCTTCTGTTTCAGACTGACCTCTTGCCCTGCCAGGTGCTCTTACACCCAAAATAATACGTATGGCTTAGAGACATCTGGTGGGACCCAGAGGAGACTCTTGGCTATTCCTACATGCTGTGAATGTGGGCAGTTACTGGATGTCTGGGGAGAGCTGGCTCTGAGCTCTGGTGCTGTTGTAAGGACTAGCTTGCTCTCTAACCTGCCTTTATGTAACTGTTCAGCTGCATCCAGGAAGGCCCCAGCAGAAAACAGATTCTTTGAGCATGCCTCAGCACTGCAGTCTCTTTTTTGACTTGAGACTCCTCATTCAGTCTGGCACAGACCATCCTGAATTTGATGCCTCTGTCTCACCACATGGCTTGAGGACTGAAAATTGCATATGATGACAGTTAGGCCAGTGATGTTGTTGTTCCTCTCTATGCAGCAGAATGAAAAAAACAAAAAAAAAG
Source organism: Netta rufina (assembly GCF_964035555.1). Lineage (NCBI taxonomy): Eukaryota > Metazoa > Chordata > Aves > Anseriformes > Anatidae > Netta > Netta rufina. The sequence goes on from NC_140123.1 coordinate 105,638,236, forward strand.
AAAAACGACTGTCACTTTAACAGAAAACTTTTATAACAATCCTCAAAAGTCCAAAACCAAAGCATTTGAGATGTACATGTTTGCTTTTGTTTGGGTTTTGGTATTGGTTTTGTTTTCCTTTTCCTAGCTACCATTGAAATTGCTTTTTTTTTTTTTTTTTTTAATTAGCTGCTGAACTCTTCCCTCCTATTCTCTAGTACTTTCAGCTGTAAATAGGTTATGAAATAGGTTATGACATAGCAAATAATTACATTTGTGTACTTTCTGTGTTATAACTTTCAACAGCAAGGTCCACAGTTGCATTCACTTCAATTGATCAAAGCCAGATGGGGATTAAATGTGTTTTTTGTTGTTGTTTTGTTGTTGTTGTTTTCTAAAAAGGCCTGCAACTATTTGAGCTGATATTTGTTCCCCATTTATGCTGATCAGTGCATCGTTTGACTTCAAGGATGTCATTAGTAATTCTTGTTTGTGTTCAAAAGCAGGAGTCCATTGTGCAGCACTTGGAGAGCCACTCGGATGCAGGTAAAGAATATAACAGCTTGAGCAAGTGCTAATTAGAACCAATTAAACTTAATTGACCTCCTTTGGCAGTAAAATGCATAATAGAACTTGCTCTGTCCTTGCAAAATGGAGATCTCGCCTCTAAGCATGAGAGTGAAGCGCAGTTTCATGTATCAGCCTGTAGTAATTATGTGGGTATAACAACCAGGAAGCCGCTTGCTCCAATTTGTTCTAATAACTGAGCTCTACTGTATCAGGGCAGTGCAATAAAAGTAAGATTTCTGGTTCAGTCTAAAAACCTAATTTTTACAGAGCAAATGAGCATCCCAAGATACTAATACTAATCTCTAGGAATGAATTGGCAGAAAAATACAGAGTCTGTTTTATAGGTAAGTAATGGTGTGAGCATAATAAAAGGCAATTATATGCCTGCAAGTTGGAAATGGCTCTGATGCTGAGGGGCTGTGTTTCTCCTGAGTAGTAGGTGTATGCCACAGGGTGCCTTGTCCTTTCTGAATGAGCTATCTGCAGTTCAGCACAGGTCCTGCTGCATCATGCAAGGAGGTGTCCTGTGGGCTTTCACTCAGAAGGGGGCAGTGGCACCCATTTGAGGTTTGCGGTTCTGTGGTACTGGGACACGGCGAGGGTGTGTGCACCACTTCTGTGGCCTCCGGTGTGGACATAGCCAGAAGTATCAAAATAGAAATGGGGAGAGAGGGAGAGTATGAAGGGTGGGGAACATAAAACTGTATGAACTCAAAGGCATCAATGGTGAGTGTTCAACTATACAACCCTGTGAAAACCCCTTCTTATTAGTAAAAGACAATTAATCCATTTTCAATGACCATGCTTTGCTGACTTTTTTCCTTATCAGGGCCCGAATGCGACTGATTTTGCTGCTAACTTGGCCTTACTATTAACAGCAATAAAGGTGTTAGTCAGGTGGGGACTTTGATGTGACCAGTAGCATCACTCTTGCTTCAGGGAATGTTCTTGTGCTGGCTTGTTAATGAATTTCTTTCCTAATGAGTATCATTAAAAACCCTTTGATTAGCTATTTGCGTGAATGCCCTTCCTTTTTCCTCTAAGCACTAGCTACTTGCACTAGCAGTAGAAAGATTTTGCCCTAGGCTGAAAGCATGCAGCTGTATTATTTCTTTCCTCATGAAAACAACTCTGATGCAAACCATAATAGGAAAAAAAAGGGGTGGGGGAGGGGCAGGGGGGCACAGACATATGACAGAAATAAATAAAAGAGCTCACAGATGAGTTGAAGTTGTTTTCTACACATGTACAACCTGAGCAGGTGCTAACATTCAAATGAGACTGTCATTAGGGGAAATTAAGAGCAATAGGTAGTGATGGTGAAGCATGTAACAATAATTTGCATACACCTTGAATGCCAACAGGCAAAGAAACAAATAAACCTATAACCTAGGGAAAGGAATGCCAGAGAATAAATGGACCGCAACAAGCAAACAAAAAATGCCATGTCATAAAATGTAGCAAAAAGCCTGGAAAACAAAATTAAAAGCAAAACAAGGCATTTCACTTCCCAGACCCCTTAATGAGATATTGATGGCCTAGAAATTGCCTACTCCTATGCAAGACAAAAGGAAGACTGAGAAGCACAAAAACAATTAGGAAACAGATTTGGCAATCTAAGGTTTAATAGAAAGAGATGTGGCATAGCAGAGTACAATTAATCACCAATAGCCTGAAACACTTTTTTATCCTGAGCTACTGCAGGCCTTTCTTTGTCCCTTCCCATCTTAAAATGACAGCCACTTGGTCCACTTTGTATTTGAAATAAATAAATCTCTCTCTCCCTTTCTTCCCCAGTCTTCAAATCCTCAGAATTACAGATGCTAATAAACAAACACTTTGCATTTACACTGGTGACACAAGCTTAAAACTAGCTGCAGCCTACCCACCCCCTTCTTCCTTCTTTTCTTTTTTTACCATCAGGCATGAGATTCATCTACATATTTTCTACCTTGTTGTTAGGCATATAATGAAGCTTTTCTATTTCTGTCTTTCTTTGCCCAGAAAGCTGTCTTAGAAGCATCACACTTAGAAATTTCTACAAGTTCACTGTTATGTTTGATCTATGTGGAATATGAGGTTTAAAATCGGTAATTGGCTTTAGTTGCCTCTAGAGCATTTCTAAGTAAGTGAGAGCCACTGATGAGTCTAGATTTTAGTGTTTCAACCCTGTACACTGAGCCTGAGAAATTCAGGGCACATGATCACAGCTGTGGGACTAAGGCTGTGTGTAACAGTCCTTGTACACTGTGCCGTACGTGGTTCTTTGAGTCAATGTGCACCTATTGGTAGCAGCAAAGGAACATGCCTCTGAACTTCTAAACTAATAAGTAACTATAAATAGCAACAGCCTGCAAGTAAATTTGGAGTTTGGTGAATTTTATGGCAAAACTAGCTTTTTCTTCAATCAAAACAATTTACTAGCTTTTCCAGGATAAACTCCTTAGTGTAGTAACAGATTTTTACACATCAAAAGACTGGCTATCTGTTCTTTGCACCTTACAGCCCTGACACATTCAAACATATTCTGATTTTGTGTAAATTAATATTTGTGTACATAAAACCTGTTTCCAAACAAAGGGCTTTCAGTTTCCTTCTGTCATTGTCCTTATGGGCTTTGGATCCTTTGGAAGTCAGTTAAATTCCAAGTGTTTTCACAAGTACTCATTGCTGGCTGAGAATATTTCCATATTTCCATATTCTTTTGGGTCTTTCACGTGGCTATGAAAGACAGCAGACAGCAGTTTCTGCTTTTGGTTGCTGATAAGGTACACTTATAATTTCATTGAGGGATTTAGGAACTACAATTTTCATATATGCTATTGTCAATTGGTTAGTTAGAAACTAGTGGTAAAAGCACCAGATCTCTGAGTTCCGGTAAGTACCAACCTTTCCACTTTTGCTGAAGGTCAAAGCTTTGAGTACAATTTTACCTACTTTAACTAATGTCATCATATAATTCAAACATTTTATAACATTTCTGGCACAGTCATCTGGGTGATGAAACTTCACTTTGACACTGAGTTGCTGTAATCAGAAACTCCTACTTGGACCAATACCTGGACTTTACGGGACAAGTAAATCATACATGCCTTTTTAGCAGTAGCAGTACTGTTACAGAAAGTGTCAGTGAAACCAGGCAAACTCAGTGTTGTTTGGGGAGTGCTTGAGGTTTCTTCTGCTTTGGTCCCTTTTTGGTGTAAGCTGGGAGATATTTGGTGCTGGTCTTTTTGTGCCTGCTGATGTCCCTGCCGCCTCTTGCCTTCCTAGGCCTGCTCAGAGATGGAGCGGCTGTGGGAGTGGAAGACAAGAAGAAGAAAGAAAATGGAGGGGAAGAATAAGAAAACCTACACTATTTCAACAGCAGTTTTCAGGACAAAAAATAGTGCTTCTGTTTTTCCAGACAATTCTGTAGCACACAGTGGATCTTAGGATATATAGAAATATTCCTTTTGCCCACTGTTCATTTTTTCTTTGGATTTGGATAAGTGTAAGTAGCTGTCTTTTTTTTTTTTTTTTTTTTTTCTAAAAAAAAAAAAAGGAGATTTCATAAAAAAATAACAACACTAACTGCCAGAATAATGTGGGGTTGTTCTCAGAGCTGGCCTCTGACCATCAATATTAGGATATGTCAGTAAATTGATTATCGTTCGTATGCTGTTCCTAGTGCTAACAATGATAATGACAGAATGCTCTTAATTGGTCCCAGGGAACAAAAACGAGACAAAATCCCTCCTTCTCCTTCCCCCCCCCCCCCCCCCTTTTTTTTTTTTATGGTGAGCAGTTGCTTTTGAATCTCTCTCAAACACTCAATATTATTATGGTAGTCTTAAGGGTGTTCTGAAGCATCTTGTGTTCTTCACTGTCTTAAATCCATTTATTAAATTGAATGTTGTTGAGCATGAGGCTGACATTTGGTGATTCTCACGCAGTTTCTAATAGCTGCAGGGTGCTCATTTTTGGAAGCAGTTTTATGATGCTACAAAGTGTCTTCTTTGCTTTTGCTGGCACATATCATGCCATATAGCTGAAGCAGAGCTGTCAGGACAGCATGTCTCTATTTAGCAGACCATTGTTTGTCATCAAACTGATATTCTTGGAGTTTTTTCAACTATAGCATTGTTGCCAATGGTAAAAATTCAGTTTCATAAATGACTGTGCACAGGAAGATTAATCCAGCTGGCAAAATATCTACTTTTAAGAATTTTGTAAAAGTCATCAACAGGGGAGCCAATAATTTTCACTCTCTGATGAAGTCTTCATTATGGAGCATCTGAAACCTTGTTATAATGTGAATGACTTTGACATTATATCTGCAGCTATGTGCTTGCACTTTTAATAACACTCATACAATGGGAACTGAGCACCACAAAGAGCCTCTGAAAGCAGAGTAACATAATTTTCCTCTGCATTCATACAATGTATGGGTTTAGTAAGGGTTTCTCATGTTATTTACAATGTCTTTGTCAGATTCTTCTTATTTTAATTCCCTGGTATATAAAACCTGGTCAATGTCAACACTTGTAACAATCAGCTTTCAATAAACACAATCTACAGGGATGTGACTCATGTAAGACACAAAAAGAGGTCACTCACATAATAAGCAACTGCAAAGGGAGGACAAGTTAGCTCAAAATACTTTTCGTGTTTGTCAGATTTAATTTAAGGTTTTGACCGTGCAGATTCAGAAACAATTGTCACAGGTGGTCAGAACGTACTAGGAAGAAATACAATAAATAATAAGGCTATTGTACTATAATGGTATCATAACACCTGAAACAGACATGGTAGCTCTTGTTTCATCATTCTTTGGCATTGATTTTATTATTCTGGATTGAAATTATTACAACTTTGACCTGCTAGTGGATCTGGTGATATTGAGGAAGCACTAATAACATATTTGTTTATCTCTGCTCCTCTTTTTTCTTCCTCGTCGCCCCACCCCCACCACGTGAAATAGGCTCAGGTTCATCATACTTGAGGTGCAGCCCATTATTTGCATAACCCCGCTGATAAAGCACTCCTGGATGGCTGTGTTGGACTGGGAATGGGGATGGGGTAGGGAGAAGTGTTCTTTCAGAAAATGATGCTAAAAGAGGATATAGTTTCTTTTTCTTTTTATAAAACTTTTGTCAATCTTCACAGCTTTGCTGAAAGAAAATTCTTATTCAGAAAAACAAATTAGTTTCCTTAAGAGAATCATTTTGATAGAGGCATTAATTCACTACCAGACAGGATCTGATCCTTATCCTTTCATATGTATTAAGCACCATCTTAGTCTTAGCACCAAACAAGAAATGATGCTAGTGTATGTCTATCCCATGCTTCTCACACAAGCCACTTGGTCCGTCCTTATTCATGCCATTCATTACACAGCTCTTAAATTTCTTAAATCCTTCAGTCTGCCCTCTAATATTTGTAATGCTTTTGTTATTTCAGTATTAGCTTCATGCAAGGATGAGCAGAAATGTCCTCAAATTGTGCTAGGGGAGGATGAGATTGGCTATCAAGAAGAATTTGTTCACAGAAAGGTGGTTAGGCATTGGAACAGGCTGCCCAGGGAGGCAGTGGAGGTATTTAAGTGTGGATGTAGCACTCGGGGACATGCTTTAGTGGTGGACTTGGTAGTGTTAGGTTGATGGTTGGACTTGATGATCTTACGGGCCTTTTTCAAATTACATGATTCTGTGATTCACTACTTGTAATTTTCTAACCCTCCATTTTTACTCTTTTTTTTTTTTTTTGGGGGGGTGGGGTTGTGCATGATTTTTTTTTTTTTTTTAATTTTTTTTTTGATCCCCTTCTATGGGTTGTACATGGCTTCTTTGCCACTTGGGGTAAGGAAAATCAGAGCGTAAGTGTTCACCCTGCGGGACCAGAATAATTTAGAGGTTGCCTGTATTTATGTACATGTTGAGACAGCTGTTGCTGTTTTTGCAGGCATATATTGCGTGTATGTTCAGATGATCCTTCCTTGTGTGACTTGAAAAAAAATGACCAAATAAATCTCAGACTTTGAGAAGATTTCTCACATCTCCTAGACAAGTCTAGCTCCCTCTGTGACGTGTTATATTTACTGAAGTATGGTGCAGCTTTGAACAGTTTAATATTTTCTCTTCCAAATTTTCCCTTCAACTGCAGAAGTTACTGATGTGGACTATATCTGGAAATTCAATAAACAACTTCAGTATCTCCAAGCTTGCATCCACCTTGCCAGCTAGCGATTTGGAATGGTTTCAGTTCAAAACAACTAGTTAGGGAGCCTCATTCGGCTGTAGTCATAAATCATCATACAACCTGGCATTGACAAATTGGTCTTGGCCTAGAGCATCCAGAAGCTCTGCGAGAAAGCTGGTTAGGGTAGGGCTGCAACATTAACAGCAGGCATCCTGGGATATGCTTTCAAACTTCAGGATGGAGGTGGATATGTACACAATATGCTTTGTGGGCAAATTTCCAGGAAATTCTATTGAAATTTTAAATTTCTCTTCAATTACTTCTCCCAGAATTTTCTTTCAGTTCAGTTGCTATCTTTGTTGTCCAAATGAGCTTGAGCAAGGTGGATCTAGGATGATAATCGGGCTCATCTGTCAGCAGTGCTATGAGAAAAATAGCAGGCCAGTTGCAGTTTAGTGCACCAAACATTGCTGTTAAAGGCTAGCTAGTTCATCAAACTTTGTTGAAAATGATGAGTCTTTGCAGTAGTAATTTAGACTTGTAGGTAGAAAACATTTCTAATCGGACTCCAAGGCTGAGTAGCTGTCACATATGGTAAATCTGTATAGAGACTCTGAAAATAGTCTGAGAATTAATGAGCTTCTAATTTCAAGACTGATGTCTCTTGAATATGTTTCCTTTTTGCTCCATGATTCTTCCCTTATCCCTCCACTCTCCCTCCCATTGTATCCACTCCTTTCTGCAAATTCCTTATCTCATAAATAGTCATTGAAGCACTTTTCTGTGCTCATGGCTATATGTGTACAATAGTGCTTAATCCAAACTGTATAAGCATACATTTTGGTATCTTAATCTGCCAGCAAGTGATTGGCATAACTGGAGGAGTGGGGGTACAATGGGCCAAATAAGTTATTTCATGAAAAGATGGCATTAACTTTGTACACAAGAACATTTCTTATTAAAATGTCAATGAAATGCTGATATCTAAACATTTTAATGTTTTTATTAGCTGCTAGCATTCATCTTTTCACTGTAGCTTTTCCTCAGATTCTTTATTACATCTTCCCGTCTTCTATCTCAGTTTTTTCTTCTTCTTCTAATTTATATCTTTCTGCTTTTCCCATTCTGCCTCCTCCCTAGTACTCTTTTTCTCTGCTTTGTGTAGGATTTCCAACTCTCATGCTACCCTCCAACACCATTCTTTCCACTGTCTAATTTCCAAGATCGTTCTTTCCTCCCTCTGCATTGCTAATGTGAAATTCACTGCTTTAAATATGTCATTCTAATACATGAATAGCTAAATCTCTGAGCATACATATGGCAATCTAGATGTCTCCAGAAAAATGAGTAGAATCAAATTCACTTGACTGTTAAAGTGTTTTATCATGTACCTGATTTCTGCTTGTTACAAAATGTGACAGGATTTTCTACACCTGTATGTAGGTGTACAGCCATCAGAGAGAAATTAATGTTTTTCTACAAATATACTAGGTCTTTAAGAAGGTGGACAGAAGAAGCTGGCAATGCTTTTTTGTTTGGTTGGTTTTGTTTTTGTAATCTCCATGGTGCTGTTACAGATAGATTTAAAACTGCTTACAGGCCTATTGGCTGGGCACTGTAAAAAGTGAATACAGTAAAATATTGTTCTTTTTCCTCATTAAACCATTATGAGTCCAGTTTGACATAAAATCCATAAAACATATGGATTTGGGGAATTCTGTATCATTAATGACACAATGGCTTGTTTGTGGAATAAATATAAGGGAAAGATGAAGTGGAAATTAAATGTAATTGAAAAGGAAGTAAAATTTTACAAACATAATATCCCTTACCAGTATGGTTTAGTCTACTGGTTTAACTGTAAAGCAGAACAGATTCAGATCATATTTTAATCCAGGTGATTTTAAGTGCAGCTGAAAATGATTTTCTCACCTCCTGACATTTATATAAATATATATATACATGTATATATATATATTGAGAATCAGCAGGCAGATTATCCTCATTTTGGGGTCACAGCCTGTGTTTTGGCTGGTGATCACATGACATTCAGGTCCCTGAGAGGGCTGTGGCCATGAGCTGGTCCATGCAGGGAGCAGAGGTGGTATGGGTGAAATGTCCAGGGCTTTGCTGTGCTCCTATACAAGCACTGCTTATTCTATCGTGGGTGCACAGAAGCAAGTCTAAGCATCATTGTGTCACATGTGACACTGTGACAACAAATCCCAGAGAGATGCCTTTGGTTTTGTTTTGTTTTACACCCTGCTGAGAGGTTCAAGAGTTGCTGTGAAAGAAGCAGCTGCTACAGGTCCCAGGCAACTTCTCAGCATTTCTTGCCTCTGTCTATAAGGCTGGATATGCTGGAAATAGTTTGAAGCAGCTTCTCCTTTCACTCACATGCTGCTGAAGAAAATCTGTAGAGTGAGTATGTGAAGAAGGTACTGGCTGGTGGAGCCTGGGGGGCAGCCAGGATTGGACACAAGGAAACTCTTTGGGTTTCTCTTTGTCCCACATGACCAGATCTTCCATTTTCCCCCACTACTTCCCCATCCTGATTCTGTGTTTTTGTGTATCTTTCTGTAATTTCTGGAAATGTGGTGATTTTTGGTGTTTGTTGTTGTTGTTATTTTGTTTGTTTTGTTTTGTTTTTAACTGGTTTTCATTACTTGGATGCTGAAAGGTAAACCTCCTTCCTTGTACAGTGATTAACAAAATGAATCTTGGTACAGAAGATGCCATCTTCTCCTTTTCCCTTTTCTGCATGAAATTATGGTTTCTGCATAGATTGGAACCACAAAATTGTACTGACAATCTCTGGAGTGTTCTTTTCCTCTGGCACTGCTAACTGGGAGTGTAGATATTTCACAAGGACATCTCCATTTCTTTGAAGTACTGAAATAATCTGCTAAAACATTATATATAAATATACAGAAGGGTTTTATATAAATATGTAGAAGGATATTTTTGTCTGTTTTGTTTAGAGAGCTGCACTAGCTGAAGCTGACAAGTAGATGGGTTTGTTGCTGATACTAGTTTTTACACCAATTCTTTCATTCTAACACTTCTGAAAAGCCCAAACAACTCTTCATATGTATGTATGTATTAACTTCTTTACTGAAAGGGTTGTGAGGCATTGGAACAGGCTGCCCAGGGAAGTGGTGGAGTCACCATCCCTGGAAGTCTTCAAAAGACGTTTAGATGTAGAGCTTAGGGATATGGTTTAGTGGGGACTGCTAGCGTTAGGTCAGAGGTTGGACTCGATGATCTTGAGGTCTCTTCCAACCTAGAAATTCTGTGATTCTGTGATTCTATTGCAAATTGCTTAAACAACTGTTTAGTAATGGCACTAAACTAATTAAATGACAGGTAAATCATTTCATAGTGTAGACTGCGGACTGAGAGCCTTGTTTGCAAGGCTAGCAAAGTTACAAAAGTAGCCATCTCATATTTACAGAATCCCTTACCAACAGTAGAACATTAATCATCAGAATGATGACATCTGGCATCCATGCTTGTTTGGTTTTTGGGCAGCTCATGTACAAGCACAGACAATTACAGCAAACTGCACTGTTTGGTGTTGAAAATAAGGATTATGTTGAGTCTCTCAAACTGATATTTGTCAAGGCTATAAGGTGAATTTATACCAAATCATGAAGTGAAAATATGACATTTCTCTAGGTTAGTGAAAAAGCTGTTAAAAAAACAAAAACAAAAACAAAAACATTCTAATTCATATCAAGTCTGAGAAATATAATATATGGATACAGTGTTTTACAAAGGTTTACAGGCAGATGGATAAAGTAAGCAATAAACATTGTTCCTCTGTTGCTGTGTTGTCAAGACTAATGAAAGCATGTTGAAAAGAGTCCTCAAAATCTGAGTAAGATTTATATTTTGTCAATGACATGCTCATAGAAGCAGGTTTCATGAACCAATAAAGCAATTCCATGGATGTGTGAATTATAGAATTACCTATTAAATGAAAAAATAAATGCCAGAGCTTTTGGGGACATTGTGTTTGGTGTAATTGTCTGATAAATTTGTTTTAAAATGTAAAAGGATTAAAAATGATCATTACTTAGGCTAGGATTAGTAATAAATAAGCAAAAGCTTTTTCGCTAAAGCCCTAGGTGAACAATGGCACTTGAAAATGAAACACTGGCAAAATGCCCATCTCCTCTGGGAAAAGCCCCAAGAGCTAGCAGTTTCTCTTTGTAAGCAAACAGCCTACAGAATGCAAGCGCCTTCCCGATGCATTAAGAACATCTCAACAGAGCACTTTTTGTGTGTTTTTGTGATTGCTTGTTTAATCGTAAGTAATGGTTAAATTCACAGAGGCAAACATAGAGATTGCACTTTTTTTCTGTCTTCTCGCTGAGGGTCATATATTTACATCTAAATTCATTTTTGCCTCATCTCTTTGTATGTGTTTTTGGTTTTTAATTTCCTCTTCAAATGTATCTCATGAAAATGAAAAAGACCAAAATGTGACCACAGACTTTATAAACTGATTTTTCTCACACATGTTTTTAATTTTTTTAATATACGTCTTATGGAAGCAGACACATTCCAGCACGCAAACACATAGCAGGATTTTCCTACTGCAGTCGTTCTGGCACAAGATACTTGTACAGTTCTTCATAACAAGCTACCTGTGTCAACAAGGAAGGGTATTCACATGAAAAAAAATACAATGCCAAATTTGGGATTTCACACATGAAATGTAACAACATTGACCATCCTACATTGTTTTGCAAAATATGACTTGGATTGTGACTTGTACCCATAGTTCCAGGTCTGTTTGTTTTCTGTTTGTTTCTTTTTCTCTCTCTCTCTTTTTTTTTTTTTTTTCTTTTTTTCTGGCGAGCTTTGTAAAGTTGTGTTCTTATTTTTTTGTGAAAATGTCTAAAAGGCCATTTTATACCCCTTTTTAAAAGAAAACTTGACTTGCAGATTGTTGGCACAGTAGCATATGCAAGCACAGAAATGAGTTCCTAGAGTACTCCTATATGACAGTAAAACCAGCCCTGTTTCACCAATGTATGTATGCCACTGCCTTTTAAAAACACCTGATTAAAGGCATAGATTGTACCCTTCTTCTGTTATTTATACCTGGTACTGTTTTAAAAAAAAGCACATTTGAGAGTGTGAACACCTGGGCCTAGTTCCCTGCAGAACCTGAAGACCAGAAGGAAGAGGAAGGAGTCACCCTTTGACTGCTCCATACCACGGGGCCTGGAGAAGCCAACTGCATACAGGTTTGTTGGCAGCCCTAGGTGGCAGGCCATGCTCAGCCCTGGGGCTTGGGCTGGAGCCAGGGCCAGGGCCACTCATGGCCAACCCAGCATCCTGGAGCAGGAACTGCTGGGTCTCTGTGCTCAGGCCGGGAACACGTCTAGGGAGCAAGGACGCCCGTGACCACAGCTGCAGTTTTTAACAATTCTTTGTCCTGTCCTCTTCCCCACCTCAAAAATGTATGTTTGCTTCCACATTCTACAGGATGCTTAGTACCCGCTAGTACTGGAGAATCACCTACAAGCGTAACCTAAGAGGTCCTGCTTTAATGCATAGGATCTGTTTGGGGGAAAGTCTGCATTTAACTCTGTGAAGAAAAGGCTGTTGGCAGGCACATGCTTGTGACTTGCATACAAAAGAGGATCTGCTACCTCGGTATACAAAGTATTCTAAAGGTTTATATTAGAAATCTGGTCTGACCCCTTCTGCACTGATAAGCACATCCAGGACCAGTGATTCCCTGTCCTTATGGGCAATTGACACAAACTGCTCAGTGTCAGTCACTTGTGGAGCACGCTGACTACTTCTTACCAGGTGACATTCACTTCTAGCCTCTGCTTGCCTTTCTGTGGTATCTCCAGAGAACTAAATTTTACTTATTTTTTTTCTACAGGTTCCTTCTTCAGTTTAGTATGTCTGAAATACAGTGAAAACAGTACTGTGTCATGAGCATTTTCATAGCATGAAACTGCTGTACATCATGGGAGCTATGGGGATGTGTGAGGGAGCAGAAACTCTTGGGAGAGTGATGCCGACGTGTCTCTACCCCAGAAGGAAAGAGCTGCCTCCTTCCAAGAAGGACCCGAGGGCAGACAGATAAGTGAGTTCAGTAGGTGTACACTTTGTGCCTGTGCTTGTGTGCATGGGTGGCACCAGCCATGGATTTCCTTTTTTGCCACCTTGCATATTTTTGCTTGTATTGTTTAAATCTTGAAATGGAACAAAGTAGAAATATATAATAGAAATATATAATTAAACCTCCCTGAACTCAAAATATGTCTTTTTTTTCTAAGTTTCTGTTGGCAGCATGGAAGCTGCATTAACATTCGGGCCTCGGAGGATTGTCCAGCAGCTCTGCATTAGCAGTCTGAATGCAACAGTGCCTTGGTCACAGTCACTCTGACTTCCTGAAATTACTCCTATTTTAAGCTGTCAATTTACAGACTTGGAGCACGCTGGCTTTGTAATGGGTACAGATACTCCCCAAACAGATAATGTTTTCAGATAGGAGATATCATCAAGTTTCTGGGTCCTATGCAGCTGAGTAACATTGACAGGCGAACAAATAGCCACCTATTTTTGTATTAGCTCTAAACCTGGTTTATACCCAGAGATGATTTCTTTGCAACAGGGTGCTTAAGCTACCCCAAACCAAGCATGATTCTTTTTGCATTCCACTAAAATGGGTGAATCTGTATTTTTGGTGGCACAAAAATACAGTTTCTACAGTTTTCTTTTTAGTATCTAAAAAAAAACTTAGTGGGATGCTGCCATTATGTTTAAGGAAATGAATTTAGATTTTCTAAATGCCTCTGGTCCTGTGGATTAAGGGAAAATTTTAACATTGCTTATTGTTTCTGTACAATTCAAACAGCTGTTTTTTTGGTGACTTTTTAAATGAAACAGAGTAATTTCCTTGTTTATATTTGATATTTTATATTTAATGCTTTTGGTGTTAAGCATGCATTCTGTGTGTGTTTTACAATGCCTACCCCCAACACACACACTCCACATATGTTTCCTCTCCTGCTTTGAATAGAAATCTAACACTGCAAGTGAAGAATGCTGAACTACTGTTTCACAAGCTGTCATTTAAGTGATAGATGGCAAATTGGAATTTTGCCATGCAAATTAGTTAATGCTTAGATGAAGACAGTGTTTAACTATTCAAGTAAGATCTCATTCTTGATCAGCTGTTTCAGCTTATATCTCCAGTGAAGCAGACAACTAGCTTTCAACCAGAGCAGACAACTAGAACTCCACAAAACCATCAACCGTGTTCACTTAGTACCATCTCAGTAGATCAAATGATGTTCAAATGGCACTGATCTGTAGCTATCAGCTGGGAACAGCCATGGATGCTGATCCTTCGGGCAAAAAAAAAAAAAAAAAAGAAGCTGTGATAGTTGGTAGTATTTTGAAAAAAGAATTAAAGAATTTACATTTTTACATTTCTGGAATCCATAGCAGAAATGTAAAAATCCAACAAACTACTCACAGTATGACCTTTCTTTTAACAAAACCATATGTAAAACTCATATACAAAGACTAATATATTTAGAAACTTACTGGGAGCCAGGAATGGTTCCTATAGTGAAGTTCCCTAAGCTTATACTTTAAATGCATATAACCTTTCTTTTAGTAGCTTGCTACTGCTTTTGTTCACAGGAGATCTTTGAAATCTGGGAGGGAGAAAGCCTCTTGGCAATATAAAATGCTCTGTCTTTACCTGATAAAACTGTATGCCATTATACATTTACAGCACTTCATTTCAACTTCCTTTTCTTGAATTCCTTAGGGAAAATTTGGCAACCTTTCAAATAACTGAGAAGGAGCTGTCTACGGAGCTGGTCCCTCCCCCTCAGCAGATTTGCAGCAGCCTTGCTCACCCCTGAGAGGTACCAAAGTCACCAAAGAGTAATGGGGAAGGACAGCATCTGTCCCACTACAGAGCCTCCTCACAGTCCTTCACTGGAGTTTCTCTGAAGGAACTGCCACGGTCTTTTGGAGGTGAGCAATAATTACAGCTACCTTTAACTGCATCTGGGGCCTCGCAGCTATTCACAGTTGTTCATAGAATCATTAAGGCTGGAAAAGACCTCCAAGATCATGGACCAGAGTGACAGCTGCTTTGCCACCTAAAGCAGTTTATCCTGTAGTAAAGGTGGTAGTAACTTGTGCTGTGAGTTTATAGTACAATCCCAATGACAATGTATGGCATAGATTATAGCAAAATAGATAAGCTATTTCTTAAGAAATGAGGACACAGATAAAAGGACTGCTCTTCACTAAAAAAAAATGAAATTCAGCCACCTATTCCTTCAACAGTGTGAGTGCTCTCACTCATTTGATAGTGAAGGTGACGTTTTGTCATCAATGCCTCAGCTACTACCAAGGTGGACCAGCTACACATTTTGTGAAGAAGTTTGTGAAGAAGTACAGAGCTTTGAGTTTCCCACAAGTAACCAGTGTGGGACAGGACAGAATAAAGGAACCTGGGGCTGTTGTCCATGAGAGGGCAGAGAGATGGGAGGAGGAAGACAGACTGGAGAAAACACTGAAAGACTTCCAGAGACTCTGGTTAGGTGATGGATGGTGGAAAAAGCCCTGGGTTTCAGAGTCCACCAAGGAGTAGGGAGAGATAAAGTAGGTGATGCACTGGAGATGGTTGAAGAGGGACATTGAATTAAAGAGGAGAGCTGTCAGTTTAATGACACAGGTAGCAATTCTAGTCATGTCTTTTGAACATGTCTTTCTCTGTAGTTTTGTAGGTATATTTATGGAACAGACCAGTTTTCTCTTCAATATCTTATGTTCTAATCTTGTTTCATTCTTCACATGCTTTTTAGCAGTATCTACACTGCTAAGACATATACTGGAAGTGATGTAGGTAATCAAATTAGTATGGGCTAGCCTGGCATATCTCCCAGTGTTCCGATTCAGAGCTGAAGTGTGTTGTTTTCTTTTACAAGATGTTTGCAAAGCAATATTTTACAAAAGAAGAATGTGCAGCATGCCACCATTTGAAATCTCTTTACATTTTTTTTCCATTAAAACAACAAATTTTGGCAGCTAACATCTACTGTTTTCTGATTCATAGTTAGCCAATTATATCACTGAAAATGCACTTGATTAGCAAGGACACAAGTTCAAGGCACTGTCATCTGCCTTTGTGTAGTTCGAATTGTGCCTTGGACACTTACTTTTGTCTTCTGTTCTGTATGTGTATTTCTTCAGTGGTTTTGTTACTCCCTGCTACACAGAACAGTTCCTTTGCAAACATTCTTTCAGCAGTGATCAGTGTACTCGCGAGTGCCTTCTAAAAGCTCAGGTATTAAAAGAATCCAGTTGCCTCAATCTTTAAGTGTGATCTTCAGTCATAAGAACAGTCTTATGGTTTCAGTAGGAAGATCTGCAAGAGTAAAAATTGCTTCAGTGAATCAGAGCTCAGAAACCTAGATCCTGTTTTTGTGGTTTACAGATGGAAGAGTTTATGTAAGGTCTGTAGTCAGAAGGGCAAGTACAATAGCTATAATGGAGATGAAGACAATAGGATGGTCTTCATCATGGGCTAAACATGCAGGCATGAATGAATGCCCTTGCTGAATGTTCACAAAGCATGCTGAGGCTTGTAAGAGCAGCCGGGCTTCTTTTGCTCCAAAAGCATTAATTAACCACCCTATCTGGTGTGCTATATAGGGATGCATGTACCACAGTTCAGTAAAAAGGAAGCTTATCATAATTCACACAACATACACGGAACACAACATGACACACTTCCAGAGGTCTATGGTCGACCCTGTTGCATCTCATCTCCATATCATGATGTTAGTATTGACAACTGACATTTAGCATAACATTTAGGGAAATCAAGCTTCAATTAAAAATTGTGATACAAACTTTGCAGCCTCAGGCCAGCTCAAGATGAAGGACATTCCTATTCTAGTATGTTCTCTCTTGGTGATATCATAACAATGATAGATTACTTCTGGCACAGACATTTTTACACATAACAACGTGAGTACAATGAAGCATAAGATAGGACCTTCATTTTCCTATAATCTCAATGGGAGAGAGATTATAGATTCTGAAGAACAAAACACAAATATATGCAGTGAATGTAAAGAAAATACAGGAAAACACTGAAAGAGTTTCAATTTATATATGATTTACTGAATGAAGGTGTTTAAGATTCTGCATTAGAGTACTACAGATAAAAAAAATCACAGCACGTCTTCAGATTTGCTCTTCATGCAATCTATTTCATGAAAGGAATTTGTCTTTTCACATAAGACTTTTAAATGTGTCTTTTCTTGCTCTGCTATATTGTGGTGTGACATTCATGTCACATGAGGAAAAGATTTCAATTTTGCAGTGTGAACTGTCTGTTTTTAACTTTGCTTGAGACAGTACTAGACTTTCTGATGTAAGTCTCCTGCCTCAAAATAACACCTAAGTATTAAATAGTCTTAATCAAATCAAAATTTTCAACAGAAGTTCCCTGGCCAACTTTTCCTTTATGCCTATTTAAGTTACAGGAGACTGGGCACCAGGCCCTGACTGGTGACTGCCACAGGAAATATGATAACATTAATAAATGTCAGTTGTACATTTAATCCCCCATGAAACCTTTCATTAGTCCCTGTCTCTGTTAACAGCACTGTAATGAGAATGCAGGATCTAGAGGTAGTAGGAGAAGCAGAAACTAGGATCTTTTCCAGAGCCAGAGAAGCGCAGTGCCATGGTGGACATGGACAGGGTGACAGATACAGCTGGCTGGCAGTGGTACTGCTTACATGAGGTTTGTTTTCTAATCAGGGATGGTTTCCAGTTACCCCTAACTGGAGAGCATTTTCTGATGCATTTTCTGTGTTTTTGTCATCTCCCTCCCCCCTGCAACTGTAAGTACAATTTTCATTGATTTACACAAAATGGCCAAGGTGGGATTAAGCTATAGATTACTGGTTTTTTAAGTATCTCTGCCCCTCCCCCCTTTGTTTTCCTACTTGCGTGTCTAATCATATCCTTAAAGTAATTTAAACACTGAATAAAATGTTATCCACATGTGATGCATTTTATGTGACAAGGACTAGAGGCATGGACATGAACAATTTGTGTACACTCATCACTTATACACTTAACCTATTCCCATGATCAAAGCTATTCCTGCCTGTTTTGGTGCTCTGATATCCTGCAAGCCCAGTGGGCTTAGATGCCAGATGACCCAGTCACAAATGGCCTTATTCAGTAGGGGAGAACGTAGTTTTGTGTAGGGTCAAACAGGCATTACATCTCTGTCCTTCTTTTTTTTTTTTTTTTTTTTTTTTTTTTTTTTTTTTTTTTCCCCTTTGGAAATAGGAATTAGTGGAACTTTTAAGTAATTCTATTTTGCTTCCTTTTTTTTTTTTTTTTTTTTTTTCCCTGCTCAACTTCCTTTTTTGCTGCACTTTAGAAAAGAACAGTGTGAGTCTG
This sequence comes from Netta rufina, assembly GCF_964035555.1. Classification (NCBI taxonomy): domain Eukaryota; kingdom Metazoa; phylum Chordata; class Aves; order Anseriformes; family Anatidae; genus Netta; species Netta rufina. Next base: position 105,656,449 of record NC_140123.1, read on the forward strand.
AAAATCGTATTTAGAAGACCATTGTTAACAACAGTATTAGACCCCACAGAGTTTTCAGATGAAAAGTGTATGTTGGATGAAAAGTATAAGCTGAAAATATTTCAGCCGTTGATTCCTTTCTTTATTCATGACACCTTGCTTTTGTCTTCAGCAGAGGGAACACTGTGGAGTGTGAAGTTTTTCTTTTGTTTCTGGTTGCCTTCTACACCATTTTTCTTTCATGTTGACATATCCAGGCATGACAAATCTGTTTGCAAGAAATGGAGGGAATAGATTGGATGGTTTGTTTTTAAAGCTAAATGTTTTCAAAAGTCCCAAGTATCATAAATGACCTAATTTTAGACTCTGACTTGGCTTCTTCACATTACAATGCTCAGTCAATTTATTTAGGATATCTTCTGCTATGCTTTCTAATGCTTTCAAAGGCATTTTCTCTACTAATGGACACAACACTCTTTTCCATTTTATCTAGTGTTTATCATGAAGACTATATAGTGCTATGATCAATTGTCACTAGGAATAACTTTGAAATTTCTCATTACTGAAAGACATTAAGTAGCCAGGCTATGATTTACTTTAGCAAGTGGCTTTTATGTCATCTATGTTTCAGAAATTCTGTGACTTGTTTAAATTTCCATTTCCTTGGCAATGTATCTGTGTGTATGGTGAAACAAAGAATTGACTAACATAACTGAAAGCATTAGGCATTTGAAGCTGCCCTGTTAGACAAATACAACAGCAGCACGCTGCACCACATGAAACCAAAGCAACCACCTGGAAGGGAAGGAGAGAAGAGCTTAGGTTATTAGTGCAGACTTTGAAACCATTTTGTCAACAAAATACACTTCTTTAGTTTGAGTGCAGAGATAAAGAATGACACAAAAGTGAAAAACTAAAAGGTGCAGCTATCCTGAAAGTCTAAAAATATGCAATGTGTTTCTTCTGGTGTTTTGTATCTGATTTAACTTTTGTTGACTTATAAGATACTGGAATTTTCCTTTATGCAGCTTGATTAATCTAAGTGCTATTCAGTGCAGTGAATGGCTATGTAAGACTCCAACCATATCCGTGGTTTAGCATATGCCATATGTTTCTTTATAGTGGCTGCTAGGACTGCAGAGTCCTAGTGCTGCTATCTGCTGGAGGAAGGCACGGAAATATGAAGCTGGTGGCAACTGGTGCACCTGCTGCATCAGAAACATGATATTTAACTGAGTTTACAGAAGGGTAAAATGCAGTGAAGTAGGAGGATGCAGATGGGATTGGTGTTATTCATAACAACAAACAACTCTTAGAAAACAAACATTTAAGTGAGCTATTTCTTGTATTAAACTCAAACCTGAATATCTGCTGAAAAAACATTCCCCCTGCAAAACCTGTTACTGATTCTCAGATCAAGTACCCTCCTTTAACTCGAGAGTCAGGCACATCTTGCCTGCTGGCAGCTGTGGCACAACACCCATAGAGTGTCCCACATGTGGCATGAACTTCTGCTGGTCGGCTGAATAGTCCCGGTCAGGAGTGTGCAAGGGAGTGGGCAGAACCAGCCCTTCCACTGCAGCATGGTGGGATGCATTGCCTGTCCAACACACTGATAAAAGGAGTAAAAGACTTTCTGTTCAGTGTCACATTCAGAAAGAGGAGCTGAAATGCTGTCAGGTTTATGTGACTAACTAGCAATTAACTTGGTAATGAATTTTTCTACCTACCTCCTTGGTTCTTATGTATTTCCTTTATCAGACAAAGACTTTAAGTCCAAAATCAAAGGCAGCATCCTTTCCCACCTCAGAAAGTCACAATTTAAACACACTTAACAGTTCATTTGTGAGTATTTTAAAAACAATACTATCATATTTAGGATTAATAGACAAGCAAACATTGTTAGCAGCATATACAGTAATTGTAATATTGCAGAAACCTGCAACAATTTCTTAACAACCTATTCCCCTCATACCCTTAGCTGGGTTTCAGGTATACCCTGATGACTAATGGATTACTTTGGGTGCTACTTGCATATCAAGAGTTTAGACTATAGCTACAAGAGAAAATGGCTTTCTCTAACTAGTCTCCATTTCGGTGAGACCATACAGATATGTTTGCAAATAGATGTAAAAATCTAGGTAAAATTGGTAATTGAATGATGAAAAGATACTTAGTGGATCTGTAGGTCTAGGAAGAAAGAACAGGTGTGATCTGTGCCATTATCCTGGCTACATTATTAACAAGCAATGTTAGGTATTGGAACAAACAATTTTTTTCCTTCTGAAACATATCTGGACAGGAAGAGGGCAATTGCACTGAGGTTTCTTCCTGACATGCAGCCTGGATCTGGCCATCAGATCATCATCCAGAAATGAGGACTGCAGGGTTTACTGTGGAGCAACACCTACTGCACAGCATGGAGATAGAACATTTGTGTCTCTCTTGGAGCTGCACAAAGAGTTTCACTTACTCAATTTATCTACCTTCTACCTTCTCTTTGACACTTATCACTTTCATAGAAATGCCACTTATAAAATAAAAGCTTCTCTTTATACATACTAATTTTGTTGTTAACATGGTCCTGCACATTTATTTTGGATAGTACATTTTAAAATATTTAAACAGGCTGAAAGTCTGTAATACTTTGATGACTCTCTGGATGTATTTAGCTTGCCTGAAATATTGTCAAAGGAACAATTTAAAATATTTTATGAAAAAAATCAACTACACAAAGAAAATTAGAGCATTATCAGAGCTAAATTTGAAAGAGTCTTGCAGAATACCACACCAGTGTAGAGACTCTGCATATTGCTCATGAAGAGCTTTGGGTGCTGTAAAAATCCTGGCCAGAGAGTCAGTGAGTCATCTAGAGAAGTTAATTGGAAATGCTGCTCTTGGATAGGCCAGAATTAATACTCAGCCTTCTTTATTCCTTCATAACCTTGAAACACACCCAGAAATTGGGTGAAAGTCTCTTCTCTGTAAAAGCAGAGAGGGATTAGGAGTATATGGTGAAACACTGGTATAGGTGCTCTTTTTGCGCCTTCACTGGCTGCTAAGGACACTCAGGATGCTGTTCAGCATCTTTTTTCTGAGAGGATTCAAACCCAAACCTCTCAGGAGAGTGCCCTAATTAGCACTCTGTGGGGTGGCCAGCCTAGGCTGAGGTTTTGCACGCTTGTTACCTTTTGCTGAAGTTGCTCTGATGTCTGTCAGAGTTTATGTTTACAGGCTTTATGTTTAAGTGTGAGCACATATCCTGACTGTCAGGCCAAGTGGTTAAAGTGGCAGGCCAGAGTCTCATATTAAGGCATTCTTCCATTGGAAATTTTAGGTTGCATGGCTTTGCAGTGCTGTTAAGGCAAGGTGTGTTTTTGAAGATCTATATTAGGCATCTAATTGATAATTTAGATGCCTAAATCTCTTTTAATTCCCCATGAGATCTAGTCTTTAGTACATATTCTTCAGGTTTTCCCAAGAAAGAACTTCTTTTGTAGCTGAGAGAGAAAATTATGCAGAGAAACGTTACCTACAGGCTTATTATAAAATCCTGACTGTGCAGTAAAGATGCAGCTGCTCGCAGTTCATCACCTAACTTTCCTTAAGTTCTATTGGTGGATGGCTTTAATAGCCACATTTCTGCCAGCAGATGTAACACTACTTGCATTTATAAGCAATATTTAAATATATATATAACTGCTTAAAGCATAGTTTTTTATATCTGTTGTGCTCTGTTTTTTTTTTTTTTTTGTTTTGTTTTGTTTTTCTCTGTTATTTAAAAGCTGCTTAAAACTGCGTATTTTTGTCCACTTTAGAAGGAGCCCTAATTTTGCAGTCTACTCACAGAAAACCTCATTGATATCAGTGAGATTTCATGCTTACTGAGGCCTGCCTACGCAGATTGAATTGTCTATACCCAAATTCAGTAAGGCCATTTAAATACATTCTTAAGTCCATCCTGCTTCACTAATATTCTTACGCATGAGCTATGTTCTGTTGATTTTAGCTGAGCATCACCCTGAAATCAGCCGTATGCTAAAGTGCTTTGTTGGTTAGAATGGACTAAATCACATGATAAAAATTGAATCTACTGATATACTCATGTGAATCAATGTCTATGTTTCCAACATATTTTTGAAATCTGAAAAAAAATATGAAATATTATATATTAGTAATAATTTGCTAAGATCTTTTCTGCTGAATGACAGCACTTAAAAAAAATAATTCTTCCCACCTTTGCCTCCATGGCTTACATTATTTGTGAAAACACCCCCACTATGCTTTAAAATGATTTCTCTCTACGTGTGTTGAACCAAGAGACTTTTCTGTTCAATCAATTGAAAGTGATGGGGAAGAAAATTCATTCTTTTGCTTACAGTATGTTTGAATCTCTGACTATTGTAGTGGTCTCTACAAACAATGAGCTACATCCTTATTCTGGTTGGTTATGAAAAAGAACGTGCTTACGGATGCAAAATTGGACTTTTTTTTTTTTTCTTTGAGCAGTAAGTTATGTTCCTTTTGCAGCTCTTGCATGTTTAAAGCTGCTACAAAATAAAGCTAAAAATCTCTTGGGAGGGTAATGAGAAATACAATTACATGTGCAAGTTTCCTCTTTCCTTTTAGTGTTATGCACATTATGCAGACAGATGGAAACTGGAGCTTCAGAGAGCTTGACTGATGAAGGCCTTGATCTTGACCAGGAAAGAACCATTTGGGGATGAAGCTACCGAATATTCTTATTGTCCACAGTCATTCAGTTTTTCACTTCATTTAAAAAAGAAAAAAAAAAAAAAAAAGCCAATTATCTTTGGTGAAGCATTTTCAGTATAGATTATGAATTACTCAGAAATCAACCCTAAACTTAATTTCTCTGATTAATCCTTTATGGATTTTCTTTTGTTACTTAATGCAACAGACTAATGATTATTAATACCACCTGGGAGAAGGAGATTATGCAACACTAGAACTGCATGATGTCCGTACACTAGATGTTTGTTAATTCATCATGCAGCTGTCCAAAAAAGAAAAGAAAAAGGAAAACAAAACAAGCAAACAAACAAAAACAACAAAAACAAACAAACAAACAAAACACAACTCCAATACCCAGGCATATGCGTATGTATATGGAAGGTAGCAAAGAATAATGATAATTGTCTGAACTAGAAATACTTTAAACCTTTTGACATATACGCCTGGTTCTGTTGGATAGGTAACTAGAAAAGAACCACACATGATCAGTGGTTACTTGGTGTGGAGTATTTGCACTCTTCCACAATCAACAACATTTGTTTTTACACTGATTGTGTAACATCTCTTATCCCATACTTTTTTTGTACAAAATAAAAATGTAGCTCAGCCACACTATCTACAGTAGCGATGTACAATAAGCTATAAGTATTGTATAGAATTGCTATTATGAGAAAAAAACAATTATTGCCATACAGCCTTAGTTTTAAAATCTGAGAACAGATGGCCATACTTTGAAATCATGAGTATTCTCCACAGACAAAGGGCTTTTGTCCAAATGGATTTGATTGCAGAATCAGGGCCTATATATATGGAAATACAAACTGGTAGAATATTACACACCAAGGTCTTTTGATACATAGGGAATGTAGGAACAGAATGCAGTTGCCACAGTCTAGGTGACAGTGTGAATGCCTTGAAGACTGAAAAGCCTGCTTTTGTTCTAACAGAAAGTCTCTTCAACCAGGAAAAGACTTAATGTGAGATAAAAATTAGGGAACAAGTCTAGCTGAGGAATTTTCTTCTCTCAAAAACTGCTCATTTATGTCATAATTTGACTTACAAAAGTAAGGCTGTAACTGTTATGAAGATTATAAAAATATAAAATTAAATATCTGACGGTTTTATGCAAAAGTGAATGCCATTGTTTCTCAAACTCTTACATTCTGGATTTTAGATTCTTAAGTCAAAGTGATATAAAGCCATACGTTTTTTGTTACTACCTTTTCATTTTGATTAAAGAAGCCATTATTCACAGATAAAATCAAGTTTTGCTGAATTATAGAATCATAGAATGATCTGGGTTGGAAGGGATCTCAAAAATTCCAACCTCCCTCCCATAGTCACCAGAACACCATCCATTAGATCAGGTTGATCAGGGCCTCATCCAAGCCGGTCTTGAACACCTGCAGAGATGGGGAATCCACAACATCTCTGGGCAACCCGTTCCAGTGCCTCACCACCCTCTGAGTGCGTATGTTTTTCCCAGCTGCATTAGGGAATTAGGAATTACCAAGTTTTTTAGATTAGATCTATCCAGGTGGGAGTATTTTTGTTCATTTTTATTCCGTAAAATGGGGGTCCAGAAGTAAATGTGCTAAGATATTTGGGGATTAGAGGGAATAGGAACTGGTGAATAACAAGGGAAAAAAGAAGTTGATTGAATTGGGGCTAACTGGCAGAGGCAACTGTATGGTTAATATTGATATTACAATTGCATTCCTTTGTTTTCCTTGCTTTCTCTTAAGCATATCATAAATCAGTGAAATTTTGGAGAACAGTTGCTATAGGTGTCCATCTTTTCACAATCATAACGAGACACTGATCCTGATTTAAAACTTCTAAAAGCATATAACAAAGTACTTGATTTATGGTTCTTGTTAAGTTAGTAACCAACATCAAAATGAAAATGAGGAAGTCTGAATATAAAAATGTTAGAAGGTATTATGGGACAAATTTCCTTGGATGCATGAAGTTTTACTAGAGATGTTTTATTTGTTTTAGAGATGTTTTATTTGGATAGTAAGTTATAGAACTGCAAGAAAGAGAATGACATGCCTTTTAAAAAATTTAGACAAGTTCACAGAGCGTTTCCAAGCAGTTAATTATATGCTTGTGTTCCTTCTTACTCAGAACAACATGCAAATACCTATTAGAAGTTCTGCCATGTTCATAACATTGTGAATCCCATATACTTCAAATACTGGCCTTTGATATGATGATATGCAGGTTTGAATGAACTTCTGGTTTTGGACATAGCTGATGAAAAAAGATGAGCTATGAACTATGATTTATGTATATTTACTTTTGTCATACTTCAGCATCAACAGGTTAACACTGTTAACATTTCTTCTCATATAGAACACTTTTAGACTTTTACTGCCTACACAGTCAGTCTTCTGACTGTCTCCAAATGATACTTCAGTGCTTAGAAATGTTTCATAAAGAAGCTCACGAGAACAGAAAAGCAGTGAATATTTATTTATTTTTAGAACACAGGGAACAATTTCTATACATTTTGGAAATGACTGGCAGAATCTGTTATGATCTTCCAACATGACATCACTTGTAGATTTTTATTTGTAGACATTATCAAAATAACTGAAGTCCTCATGAAAAATGTCTGAGAAATTACTAATTTTTAGCTGTGACAACCTAAATAGGATTTCTTAGCCTTATTTAAGGAACAGAATCCTTAGACACACCAGATGTCCTACTGAAGGAAAAAAAATAGAGCACAGGATCTGAGTTAGGGGATATTCAGCATGAGGCAGTTAATTTGATTGAAAGCTATTAATATTATCTTGCATTAGAAGAAACAACTTCCATTATTAGATCTCTAGTTTTTCAAAAGGACTACAGCTAGGTAAGAGACATTCTCTTCCGTTCCTGCATTTATTAAAATCTTCACTGAATACTTATTTCTATATTTAGGTGATGGTATCACAGCTCATTACCAGGGAACAAATTAGTTTGAGTCAGAATCCAATCTATCTGACTGTTCAAGGGAATAAGGGTGTAAGGGAAGTGCTGTCAGTGTTGTTCTGCTGTGCTGGGTTTATGTGGCAAGGTTTTGGAAGCAGGGGGCTGCAGGGGTGGTCTCTGTGAGCAGAGCCCCCATATCAGATCAAAGCTGGCTCCAAAAGGGACCTGCCACTGGCCAGAGCCAGGAAGCATGGCTGGCTAGCCTCTGGGAGAGCAGATTTAAGGAAGGGGAAAATTAACTGCTGCCCAACAGCAGCTGGGTGATAAAGGAGTGAGAACCAGCCCTGCAGACCCCAACATTAGTGTAGAATGAGAGTAGGAGGTGCTCCAGGCAGGCAGCATCAGTTCCCCTGAAGCCTGTGGAGCTGTGGAGAGGCCCCTGGTGGAGCAGGCTGCCCCCCTGCAGCCCATGGGTCCCACATGGAGCAGATCTCCACGCTGCAGCCCGTGGAGGAGCCCCCGGTGGAGCAGGTGGATGTGGCCTGGAGGAGGCTGCGGCCCATGGAGAGCCCCCGCAGGAGCAGGGAGTCTGGGGGGAACTGCTGCCTGTGGGGGACCCGTGCTGGAGCAGTTTGTTCCTGAGGGATGGACCCCGTGGTATGGAGCCATGTGGGAGCAGTTCTTGAAGAGCTGCTGCCTGTGGGCAGCCCCCACAGGCTCAGTTCAGGAAGGACGGCATCCCGTGGGAGGGTCCCCGTGTGGAGAAGGGGCAGAGAGTGACGGTGAAGGAGCAGCAGAGATGAAGTGACAGGGACTGACCACAGGCGCCATTGTATGTTCCCCTGTGCTGCTTGGGGGGGAGGAGTTAGAAGAGGGTGTAGGGGGCCGAGGGGAGGAGGTGTTTTTAATTTGCTTTATTTTCTCACTGCTCTAGTCTGTTACCAATAAGCAACAAATTATATTAATCTCCATAAGTTGAGCCTGTCTTGCCTGTGATAGTAATTGGTGAGCAATCTCCCTATCCTATCTTGGCCTTTGAGCCCTGCTCCATCATGAGAGAGCGGTTGTGGTAGAGTCCAGCTGTCCATCAAGCTGAAACCAGCACGTCTGCAACTGGGCTGCTTGCTCTCTTGTTCACTGGAACAAGTTGGTAAGTGACAGTAGAGTACCAATGATGTGCTAACTTTTGTCTCCTGACTTTTAACATTTTGAAGAGAAATACTTTTCTTTTTTTTTTTTTCTTTCATCAGCGTGAATTTTTTCTTTTCCAGTTCTCTTCCTTAGCATCTTCTAGATCAATCAAACCTTTGCTTTTGATTCAAAGCAAATATTTGGTCCTATTTGGGGAATCTTTAAGTGGTGCTAACCAATGAAAATAAAGAGATAGATATAGGTGCTGTGATGAAGCTGGAGGAAGCTTGTGTAGCCTGGAGCTGAGATAGTGAAGAAGTGGGGGACCCAAATTCATAGATCACAGGCTTGAGGCACTAACTTTTAAGTTCCTCCATCATTGGGGTCACTCACTGTAGCTGAGAGAGTGATTTTATTCCTCCTGGTTCCAATAAATATGTTATTACCGCACACCATATAGGACAGCTGTAACGGGATATTGTGAGAGACCCTGAAGCCTGGTGGCTTAGTCTTGCCAGGTTCAGCAGATACAGGTCCACGTAGAAGAGTGAAATTAACTTCTTCATCTCTCACATTTTCTCAGTGATTGCCCTAAGCACAGTGCTAGCAAAAGGTGAGTCCCAGACTTTCTGCTTTTTAGAAGCAATTTTTTGTGTGGTAGGGGAGTAAAGGGAGAAGCTAGAAGAAATCTTTTTGATGGATTTGACCCAAGTTTTTGACTGTTTTTCAGGTCAGATGAACCTGGTTTTGTTTGTTTGTTTTAATATATTATTTGTCTATATGTGTTTGATTTTCTCTGATGTGGTCAACAGTAAATGATGCCAGTAAGGTGATGAATAGTATCCATCTATCTTACTAGATGGTCAAAATAAATGATCTGAGGAGTTAATTAATGTAGGTGTACCCCAGCAATGTATCTACTGCAACCATAACAGCTTCACCCCTGAGCAAATGGAAACAGAAGGAAGGCTGCCAAATGTTCTGGAGCCATTGGATATTACTCCAAGAATGAGTAAGCTTCTTCACCAGTATTTCTCAGTCTGAGTCAGATCTTCTCGATAATCAAAGGCCAGACTTTTCCATAACAATTAACTATTTGGATAAGGAATCAAAAGAAACAGAATTTCTTTTTAGAGTAGTGCTTCTCTCTTAATCGATGAAAAATGTATTATGTCAAAGAATTCAGTATTGCAAAGGCATTTGTTAAAATTCTGAAAATCCTTGAATTTATTTAAAGTGCTATCAGCCCTTTTTTGATTATTTAGTTTAGACAAATCACTGTGCACTGGTAGATCATCTAAACTGAATAACTGTTTTCCTCTTCAGAGTTTTTGCATTTATTTGACTCTGAAATTTTGGGACACAAACCAAACATGGAGAGAAAAAGATGGAGTAATTCTTAAAATTACTTCTAACTATTACTGGAACAGGAACTTAGCCAAAACCTGAGGTGAAAGGAGTAAACAAAAACAAAACAAAACAAACAAACAAAACAGAAAGCAGGGGCAATCAGTGTTTGTTCTCTTCATAATGTGAACCATTATTTAAACAGAATGTGAATGTGTGATGTAATTGACAATTGCATCTTGCATATCCTTAAACTTGAAATTGTTATGAAGATGTTTAGGTCTTATCATACCTTCATTTTCCTTTTTGCTGTTACAGTGTAATGATGCATATAATACAGTGATGTACAATGCAGATGGGTTAGTCTTAAAATGAATGGAATAGAATTATGATAACATAGTGGTTTTTATGCCAAGCAAGGTGTGAAACTATCATGTTAAGGATGATTTATAATTATTTATTTTTTGCAAGTGCTGCCAGTCAGGTACTGTCTTGTCAAAATAAGCTTGTAAAAGAAAAATAACAACAGAAATCTTGAAAAATAAGAATTCTCTGAGAACACTAAAAGTATTTTTTTAAGTAAACCAAGTATGCCATCTCTGTAATACTTGATTGTCTGTTGGTTCATGCCTCTTCTTTGCTCAGGAAGAATTACGATAACTGCTTAAAACAAAAGAAACATATTTGAATCTTGATTTCCATTTCTTTTGAAACTTGATTATTCCTGTAGTAAAAAGTGATTTTTTTTATTTTGTTGGGGTTTTGTGTGTGCGTGTGTGTGCGTGCACACACGTGTGCTGTCCTTTCACAAAATAATGTGTGGGAAGGTTTATGGCCAGTTCTTAATATAGGACATTTTCCAGCCATGCAGAACGAGAAAATGATGATAAACTGTGATGTGTGGTGTTTCATCATCTTTCTTATTTGTATTTCAGTAGCATCCAGCAATCTGATTTAAGGACAGCACTGTGGAAAGCACCATGTGAACACATGGCACAAGATAGACCTTGTCCAAAAAGAGCTTATGATCCAAATAAAAATAGCTATAAAGAAGAGAATTGACTCGCCATAGGCCAAGTTTGCTGGTTTCCCTTTTGGTCCTCTGACTCACATCATCTTTCATAGTACACACCTCATATATGTTCTGACTAATTTCATCTGGTAATTTGGGGGTAGCATGAAATCATCTGTGCATTGCATAAGTAATTCAACCGTAGTGTATTTTCTTCAAAATAATTCTGGTGTAATTACTCAAGCACGTAAAATGGTCAATAAATAGGACATAGCAAATGTAGTTTCTGTAGTTTTCCGAACAAAATTCAGTTGTTCCAGTGATTATGAACAAATTTGGTGTTGAAATAAAATTATTTAGGTTCCTCTCGAGAATGGAGCCAAAGTAAAACAATTAGCAGCATTCCAGAGAAACCAGAATTTCGAACATGTGAAGAATGGGAATTAGTTGTTCATATTCCAGGAGCAATTACTCCCATGGACCTCATATCTCTTAAATCAGCTAGAAGGCCATCTGCTCCAAAGGATTTATCAAATGCTATATTCCTGCTTAAAGTAGTGTTAGGTAGTCAGTTATACTTCTCTTTACCTCCTTTTTTGCTGAAAAGGTTTTTAGTGTGCCATTAACCTGTTAAAAAATTTCATAATGAATCTCCAAATGAAACAAAACATAGCTTGCTGTGTCATCACACCCAAATGCAGGCTTCATTTATAATGGTTCCAAAGTCTGCTGTGTCTGAAACATAAATATATAAATAAATTAAAATAATCTGCTGTGAACTAAAAAGTACCATACTCCTTTGCTTTTTTATCTTGTGCTAGTCTGTGATGTAAGGAAAACAGGATCAGCTCTTTGACTGGGCATCTGGTTTACAGTTTTTCAAAAATTGGACAGTTTGTATTTTCAAGCTTCTGCAATTATAATCATCTTAAAAACATTTTTTTCAAAACTACTCCTGCTCTGAACAATTTCAGCCCACACAAATCAGATTCTACATTCCTGCTTTACCTCTTACCACAAGAGTTCAGGTAACTAGAAATATTGGTCAATGATGAAAGCACAGTCCTAAAAATAGATATCATGTAAAGCATATGTTATAAATTCCTTGGTTCTGCATGTAGATGTTATATCAACATTTTTGCTGTAAACATTTAATGTGTAGGATATTCCTCTTTCGTCAGAGTTTTTGTACTTGATCATGGTCATTTGCCTGTTTTCCTGTGCAAATGAGGGCATATCCTCGGGGCCAGGCTCACTGCAGCAGATTTCTGGAGCTCTGGAGTTTACCATGAAATCCAGAGCCATCTGCGTCTATCCTTGTGGTTTGACAATTTCAACACAACCCGTGTTCCTGGTTGTTTGTTTTCTGCTAAAAAGCGTTTCTGCTTATTAGGAAATGTGTGTTAGACTGACACTAGAATTTGGCACACGTCTTTGGGCTAACTTGGCCAAAGTGATTTATAACTGTTTGTTCATGACTAGCATCTATTAGTGGAAAACGCTCCAAATAAAATCTCATGAGAGGTGAGCACAATAGGGGATTGTTAAGGACTATCTGCACAGCCAGTGCCCCTGCCATCACTAAGTGCAGGGACAATTACATGGTGGCTTTCCTCTGGTCGTGTAACCATATAGTTAGGGACCTTTTATATTTCCTTACTATTCTTACATTGCCTTCCCGTATTTTCAGGGATGGATAGAATTCAGCCATCAGCACTGAATAACTGCTGTGCAGAAGGACTGAGCCAAATTATGGACTGCAATCTGATGCCGTTCCAATGATTAGCACCTGATCCTCACGTAGTCCTATTAAAACTTCGTAATGTAGTAAGCATGAGTAAGCATATCATTATCTGTTCCTGGTTGAGCATGAAACCTTCACGTCTGATGGCATCTCTCATTTAGTGGAAATGAATGCTTTGTCCTGTACATCAAATGAGGGAGGGAGGGAAACGGGCGACAAATGGTCTTCCTACCTTCAGCTGAAGAGAATGCTTGGATCATAGTCTCTTTATCCTCTGCTAAAGTACTTTGTAGGTAATATAGGAGCTAAACTGTATTACAGGAACAGGGAGAGTTCAGAATGAAAACTGGCCATCTGAATAGATGTGAAGTACAATAAGTACTGACTGCTAACTTTGTGACAAGCTCGGTAATGACAGCCTTTATATTTTCCCTGTTTCATGTCTACTGTAAACATTTTTCTCTTGTGAAATTGTGAAGGCAAGTATCCCTTGCCTACCCTATTCGGAAAGCTCCTGATGTGATAGGACACTTTGCATCAAATTTTCTAAGCTTGTTGAGATAGCTACTAGGCCTTAGAAATAAAGACAAACACACATGGTAAACATTAGCACCAGTGTCATTGGCTCTGTACCAAGTTATCAGTCTGAAAATATGTCTAGATATCTAGGAGCATCTCTGTCAAATTTGGTAACTGATGAGAACTGTGGGTTCTGTTTTTTTTTTTTTTTTTTTTTTTTCTGGTTGTAGTTGTTGGTTGTTGTTGATTTTGTTTTGTTTTAACTTGATTGTATTTTTCTTACCAAGAAAAAAAATATAAAAAATTTCATCCAAACCCATTTGGCCCTCTTCCCTGTTCAGCTGCTCTGCTAATCAATACCAAGCTTGCTTCCAATGTACTTTAGGGAGCTACATACGCATTCTACAACCACAGTAGTGTGGTTTTACCTAAAAAGATGCAGTATTTAAAACCAGATTTAAAAGGTTTAACAGAAGTCTCATATCAAGCAAGAAACAAAACCACTAACCTGTTACTACCCTTCTCTCCTCTTGTGCCATGAAATCATCCAGCTCTCCTTCTCTTCAGCCATTTATTTCTCTTAGTATGAAATCATATCTGTGCATAATAATATTAATAGTTATATTTTAATGAGGAAAATACTGTAAAATATAGTAAAAAGAATTAGCTAAATTTATATTTTTTTCTACAGTCTTATATGTTTCAGAAAGTTTCTCCAGTCCTCTAATGTCTCCTTCAATTTCTCCCCAGGTATGAAAATAAGCATAGACAAAAATTAATCTTGGTGTTCATCTTAAAAGTAATAGATTCTTTTTGGCTTCATAGAGCAAGGTTTCACAGAATCACAGAATTTTCTAGGTTGGAAGAGACCTCAAGGTCATCGAGTCCAACCTCCAACCTAACGCTAACAGCCCTCCACTAAACCATATCCCTAAGCTCTACATCTAAACGTCTTTTGAAGACTTCCAGGGATGGTGACTCCACCACTTCCCTGGGCAGCCTGTTCCAGTGCCTCACAACCCTTTCAGTGAAGAAGTTCTTCCTAACATCTAACCTAAAACTCCCCTGGCTCAACTTAAGCCCATTCCCCCTCGTCCTGTCACCAGGCACGTGGGAGAACAGGCCAACCCCCACCTCGCTACAGCCTCCCTTGAGGTACCTAAAAAGAGCGATAAGGTCACCCCTGAGCCTCCTCTTCTCCAGGCTGAACAAGCCCAGCTCCCTCAGCCGCTCCTCGTAGGACTTGTTCTCCAGGCCCCTCACCAGCTTCGTCGCCCTTCTCTGCACCCGCTCAAGCACCTCCATGTCCTTCTTGTAGCGAGGGGCCCAAAACTGAACACAGTACTCGAGGTGCGGCCTCACCAGAGCTGAGTACAGGGGGACGATCACCTCCCTAGCCCTGCTGGTCACGCTGTTCCTGATACAAGCCAGGATGCCGTTGGCCTTCTTGGCTACCTGAGCACACTGCTGGCTCATATTCAGCCGACTATCCACCATCACTCCCAGGTCCTTCTCTGCCTGGCAGCTCTCCAACCATTCCTCTCCCAGCCTGTAGCTCTGCTTGGGGTTATTGCGCCCCAGGTGCAGGACCCGGCACTTGGCCTTGTTGAACTTCATGCAGTTGACCTCAGCCCATCGGTGCAGCCTATCCAGATCCATCTTAAAAGTAATAGATTCTTTTTGGCTTCATAGAGCAAGGTTTAATTAAAAGAAGAAAATAAAAACAATTTTGAAACTACACATTAAATACTTGGTGCACACCGTAAGTACTTCTCTTGTGTGCAAGATAAAGGGAGAGAACAATTGGAGTGGTTTCAAAAGGCCACCAGATGAATAAAGGTGTCGTCAGAAAACAGCAAATCACTTTAAGTACATTACAGGAATACTTCACCTTTCTCAGAAACACTGAGCATAGGCCATTTTCAAGAATCTCACCAGAACTTGTTAATCTTAATTATGTACATTAGCCCATGTTAGGAAGATGGATTCTTCACAAAGCATGAATACTTTTTTGGCCTTTCAGCATTAAAATCTGTTACACGTTCAGTGGAAGACTAGTTTTTATTTTTAAATAATCTCAAGAAAGCTGTTACTGCTGTTATGTACTGGTATTTGGTGACTGTGCAACAGCATAAAAACTGCATGGGAGTTTTATGGCATGTTGTAGCACAAAACATAATTTTTAGCACAATGGATGAACATTGTGCTGGATCCTATTACTTTGGTATGCAATTAATAGAAAAACTTGTGCTGTGTGTTTGATTTAGTGATTTATAATGCCTTGTAGTAGATAACTAGCTAGCAAAGCCTTCCCCGTGAAGTCCTCCTAGGAGTAGCTGCGGTGGTAAATCTCACTTTCGTCAATGAAAACTACTTAGGAGGAAAGATTTATGCTAAACTGATTTGTGTTTGCAGCCCTATTCAAAACTATAACCAGGTTTCTCTCATTACCTACTTTTCACATTAGAGTAGCTGTTGCTATCATAACCTCCATCCCTACCCCCTTCACGGCTTATTGTCTGTTTTCACACTCCTCCTTGCTTTATAATCACTCACTCACACTCATTTATCACTGGCTTACTCTGTCCTGCCTACACTATCTCCCATTTTTGTCATGGTGCACTGGTACATTACAAATACAATTAAACCTTTTACGATACTGCAGCTTTTGGCTAATGCATCCCAGCTTCAAGGTTGAAAGATTTCTGGTATTACCACTGATATCAGTTCTTTCCCATTTATCGGCAGTGTACGGACTAATGCAGAAGTGTTGCATTAATTAAAGGAAGCATCCAGTAATGCTGCTGTTTTTGCCGGTCTGACACTGAATTGGAGCTTGATGCCTGCTCATGTTTTAAGAGCCATTCATCACACATGTCATCCCAAAGCAGCCAGCTGTCTGAGAAAAGCCTCATTTGCATTTCATCAACTACAGTCCCTCTTCTCCCTACCTTTTGTATGGTGCTTTGGCTTTTTTTTTTTTTTAATTTTTATTATTTATTTATAAGAGCTGCTCTTCAAAAATCAGATTAGATAAAATTAGTGTTCAATTTAGAAATACGATTTTCTTTAGTTCAGAGGTCTTGCAGTTGATCTGAGTGGAAAAAAGGTGTCATACAAACATAGCCATGCAATCTGTCTGTATAAAGAAATTAATGTATTTTGGAAAAAGACAAAGACTTTTATGATGGATGGACTACACCTCTATTAGTTCTGTACATTAAGCTGTTAGAATTAATAAAACATTTCATTTATTTTGAAAGTTCCGTAAAGGACATGGGATTTTTAAATCTCAGCAGCTCTGAATGATTCTACATTATGGGTTTTGATTTCCTTTATTGTTAGACCGAAATTGTATGTGTCAGATTATATTGAAGCCATTTTAGGAGGCCAAAGAACATGCAAAACCATCTCAGTGTGTGGAAACCACCTAGAGAAAAGAGAATGAAATCATAAGCTCGCACTTTCGTTCAGTGACTGACTTGATGAACTAATTTTTGCTTTTGTTGCTTTACTGAATAGAGCAGAATCTGAAAGCAAATACATCTCTACTATATAGCAAAATGATGGAAACGCAAATCTCTCTGTATATGTCTTTATATGTTAAATAAGGAATGTTATAGATACAGGTATATATGTGGTTGATATATGTGGTTGTCTGTCTCAATTGCTGGTTTTGCAGAGTATCAGGGCTGGTTTAGCAAAACAAAAACAGTCCAAACTGGGATCCTATGTCTCTTCAGCTAAATGGCAAAAAATACAGAGAAATTGCAGTTTAATATGATGTAGTTTCCAATTTTAAAATATAGCCATATGTTTTCCAAATCTTTTGTTCCTTTAACCAGCACCAAAAATCTGTTCTTCCACACAGTGAACGAGATGCATCTTACATAGCCATCATGATTGAAGCCATTATCTGTCACCAATGGAGAGAAACAGAGCCATGTCTCTACAATAGGTGTCTACACCCAAATCTAATTTGATGGGCAGATGCTCTGGGATGTGCCGGGGTATTAAGTGTGCCTTGTATTTTTGCTGTCCAGACTTCAGAGGGGTATTTACTTGTTCCTGGACCTTATTCTGACTGCCTCTGGAAATGGCTGGAGTACATATCTGGAGAGATCCCACAGTTGTCATATAAATGAAATAACTGGAACTAGATGATTAATTATTAGAGAACTCGAGATGAATTCAGTGTCACGTGCATATTATATGCTAAGGTATTGGGCAAAATCCAATACTTAGCAGCACCTAGATAAATATTAAAGAACAAATACATAATTTCAGGCATATATACTTAAGTCCTGTTCATTTCAACAAGGTTTGGGAAGTGAGTGTTTTGCTGAATAGGCTGTATGGTTGAACTGTTGAAAAAAAAAAAAAAGCATATTTGCGTAGGTTGTACAAATGTTAATTTCTATTTATTCTGATTTTTCTTACATAGCTGCCACGTGGACGGAAATAGCCAAGGAGTGTGCCATTTCCTCTTACATCACTGGAGTCAGAAAGTTGTGACCATAGCTGCTTTCTTCTTTTGGTGCTATGTTCATGCTGCATTTGAGCAAAGTACTGCAACAGTAGCAAGGCTTTGTATGTGGATGACTTGCCTTTGTACTTTTTCAGCCATGGAAAAGGATACCCACCACAGCATCGGGTGTGCACTGGGCATCATCTCTGTTTCAGGCTATAGCAGGTGGTTGTGCATGATGCATGCAAACCTTCTACCAGTAATTTGAGGAGTAATTTCAACAAGTTTGTTCATCAAAAGTGCCTTCCTATCTCTCCAGTCCGTTTATATCTATCTTTAAGTTTTTAATCTGTTTACATTTCAGAGTGCACAAAAGCAGGAGAAATATGTCTTATATAGATCTATTATTTTTTATTATCCTTTTAAAGAATCATTGTTTTAGGTTATGGGAAGACAAAGCCTCAGAGAGAACGTTTTTGTGATACATCCAGTTGTAGCCCCTCCTTGTCCCAGTTTTTCTTCTGCTACACACACCACAGCTGTTCTTTGTGTGACACCGTAGCTGTTCCCACAATTTCCACCAAAGAGCTGGAAAAAGCAGTGACAGTTGACTTAACTTTTGCAGGTGGTTAAACTTTAATGTGTTTGTATCTGTCATCCTTTAAACTGCTCCTCCGTGGAGCTATTTAATATCACATTTGGAAGCGTGTATGATAAGAGAATTTGAATGTACCTATAATACTTTAGTGTTTCTTATAATTTTTCAAATGACTGTCTTTTAAATAGTATAGAAATAAAGATTTTAAAATAAAATTGATTTCAATGTCTTAGTTTTAGCATATTATTTACTATCTCTATGGATCTATGATCTCAACAATGACTTTAAACCAAGCACGTGTATATCTTTATTGTTAAATAACACAAAAGATTGTCTTAGTTATGTGATATCTGCTGTGAATTTAGAGCTTTTTAATGATTTTATTTTCAACCTAGGTAATCACTTATGTATTCCCTAAATTATAAAACTTCTCTCTTACCCTGATATGCATATATATAGCTTGACTCACTTTAGTCTTAATACATCATTTTTTGTTAATGTGATTAATGCTTTTATATAGGGATTATTACCAGAATCAGACCTGCTTTCAAATTCTTTAAAAGTTGTCATCTCTTTTTTTGTTCACTTTATCAGATACACAATTATTATACGTTTTTCTCAATCTTGGAGCAAAATATATATACACATAACCTTATCTCTATTTCCAGCTGGAAAATAGGAATTATTTGTAAATGTAATTACAGAGGATTGATTCCTAATCAAATTAAAAGACTTGGAAGCCATATCCTGTGAACTCAATTGTCATTTAAATAGCATCTGAATTGGTACCTGAATAGCCTAATAGTTCTGAAGGCAAAGCAATGATGTTGGTCCTTCAGAAAGCAATGACATACAGAACTGAGCAAATATGTGATAGCAACATCATTTTATGTGAAGAGTTTACAGCCTACACATATGGGATTAGACTGGGTATGTGAGGAGAGGCGGAGGCAGCCTGCAAGAGTGAGGAATGAGAGAGGCAGTTTAGAGCACAGTGTGTGGGAAACTGCTTTACATATAAAAGACAGCCTGGGGAAGCCAGGCAGGAGAGAGGAGGTTGAGGGGAAGGGTGCCTGGTGCCCGTGCTGATAAGGAAGGCCCCTGGCTTGAGTGGAGAGGAAAAGGTTTTGGGCCATGAGTGAAGAGAAGGATGGGGGAACCCCAGGGGCAGTAGCATGTATGTGGTGATGCCCATACCTTCCTTATTCCAGCAAGCCCCAGCCCCACCACTTTCCCTTTTTTGCCATGTCCTTCTCTGCTGCAAAATAGTGATGTAGGCCTGCTGTACATGTGGGCTGAGGTCTGCAGCAGGCAGAGCAAAATGGGTGAAGAGGTCTCTGTCATGAAAGGGAAAAAAAAAAAAGTGCACCACCTCCTTGCCCCACAGTGCAGGTTTCAGCATCAGATGATGTTCATCAGGGGTGTGCCCCTGATGCCTGAAATATCACAGCCCCTCACAATGAGCCTAACGTAGAGGCAGCAGGTGAAGGCTATAGGTAGTCAGAGTTTTGGGTATGATGGAGGTGAAAGAGGAAACTGAAGCTAACCTCTGGAAGGGGAGAGCTGAATCTCAGAAAAGCTCTTGTGTTTGCTGTCACATGGACATATGGTGTCTTCCTGGCTGAGTCATTTTGCGGTGAGATTTATGGAAACTCAGAGTGCAATTGAACAATGAGGAGGGGATGATTTCCTCCTTAAAGATGGCAAGAAGGGAGTCAAGAGGTGTTGAAGCAGCAGTGGAAGACATGACACCTGAGAGTGAGCATGAGCTACAGGCACTGCAGTGTATCATGGAGGTTCCTGAGGAAGCATAGTGGAAGAAAGATGTTAGGGCCTGTGCCTAGTACCAGAAGAAGAGTGTTAGGGACTTGAGGAAGGAACAGGGATTGTTGGGTAAGTGGAGCGGTCCTAGACACGCAAACTGGTATAGGCTTCTCCATTCATTGCAGTAGCGTTTTCTTCCTGCCTTCATACATATATATATATTTTTCCCTACAGCCTTATTTGTTCTCTATCTCATTTGCTGCCCATATATGAGAGTAGCCCAGGCACTTGAGAAGCCCACAAAGAAAACAAAAATGAGGAGTCTCAGCTGAGGTAAGATGAGTAACTAAACTGAGATAAAGTGAACCAGAAAAATACAGCTATAAGGAAAATGAAAAAGGGCTATGTGCAATGGTTGCTTATGTGCAGCTCTTGAGGATCTTATTTGGCAAAAGTCAAGTTCTCTCTCTATTTCTATGCTTACTAGCTTTCTTCAGATACCTCTACGTTTTTTCTTCTTCTTCAAAGAGACCTTATGAGGCAAAAAAAAAAAAAAATTAGAAATGCAGAAATACAGAGAAAAGGCTTGCAGATTTTAGCCAAAGGCATGTGCTTTCATGTAGATCTTGTAAGTTTTCTTTATAAAGAAAGCCTTTTAGTTTTCAGATTTGTGACTGTGCAATGTGTAAATGTGAAAGAGACTGTTGACAAAGAAGATTGGGAAGAATTATTTTTTTCATGAACTGAACATTTGAGAATTAAATTGCCTTAAAAGCTTCTATTTCTGTTTATATTTGAATCTCAGAATAAATTTTAGAAATTAAAACTTATATTAAACCATTAGGAATTTAACTACAAGTCTGAATGATTGTTATGGAAATTTATTTTGCTCATAATTATATTTGTTTCAGTAAGAGCTACAAAAATAGAAATTGAAAAAAATCTCATTCATTTGACATAACAAAACAGTTGCTGTGACTGTTATAGGATTGCAGTCCAGACTGGGGATGGCTCTGGAATAGCGAGATAATTTGTGAAACAAAATGCATATGCAAATTAGCTGATCAAATCGCTACACTATTTTTCCTGGTGCTTGAAGTAAAAGAAGGAAAAAGCAATACCAGCCATAACAAGATATCAGAATATTCGTTATTGTTAAAGTCATGTAATACCACACATGAAGAAAATGAAATTTTCGGCACTCGTGAGGCCATGGGTAGCAGTAATTTCAGTGACAATACAGTGTAACTGAGATTGCATCTGATGCAGGAGAGAATAGGGATGGCATTTATTCCATCTGACTTACATTATGTACTGTGGACTTCTGGACTTCTCTTAAAGGCAACAGAGAAAAAATAGGCAGAGAAAAAATACAAGGCAACAATGCAGGTGGCAAGTTGGATATTACAACCCTTGCTGGTTCTCAGTAGAATATTAGTAATTAGGTGATTTCCAACAACCTGACAAATCTTAGGTGTTAATTATTATTTGTCAGACTTTCACACCTTTGCATGTTATGTCCTAGAGCTTTTACAGGATCTTACTATGAGGAAACTTTAAACAAGTGGAAGGCCTATGCTAATAAAATATCTTTTGTCTACAAAAAGCAAAGCACTACTGAGATGAAGTCCTGTTAGCTGTCACTTTGAAACAAACATTCATATTTTGTATACAAAAAGGTATGCCTAGATTCCTAAAATTTGCTAAAAGCAATTAACATTTGCCAGTATACTAATAAAAGAAAAAAAGTTTATATTTATATTAGATCAAAGGTATGGCAGGTATTGAAGTAGCTTTGGTTTTACCTGTACATTTATTGAGGTAGCCTATTGTGAAACTTAAACTGGTGCTGGAGAGTGATCAATGGAAAACAATGAAAATGCCCATTTTGAGTAATAGACATGTCAAATTTTTGTTCAGTGTCTGTGTTCTTCTCCAGGAGTGGAATATGGCTAGGGAATTTCTTCATTATTTTAAAAAATATATATATTTAAGGAGGTGGCAGCAAGTAGATCATTAAATAACATTGACACCATGTTAATATGAAAAAGAGTAGACTCCACAAAGTGGAAAAAATGTTGCTGTTTGTAGGTTCTTCTATGTCAGTCTTTCTGCTCCACTCTTTATTAAAGATGTAACATCAGTTTTGCAGTAAAAGCTATTTGGAGTTGGGCTTAAGATCTCTGTGAAGCATTGTATCTGTGATTTTTATAAACAGGATGAAATAATTTCTCATTCTGTAAACATGCCAAACAAATTAGCATTCCTGACCAAAAACTTCTAATGGCACAAAAGGAGGAGGTTCAGTTCTCTAGAGAGACCCCATGGAAGGAAGTGGCCATCAAGCCAGACTTCATCACAGAACGACTCTCATTAATTTTAAAAATCTGCTGACTTTTTGGAATGGTTACAGCAAATGACTTATGAAATGAGAAATTCTTTCCCAACCCAGTGAGCTTTTCAATCAGTGTTCTCCATGATGTGCTGTTTGCTAGCTGTCTCAACTCAGCAACCCTAAAAATATTTAGCAATATAAATGTACATTTTAATAGCTTGCTGTGATCTCTTTTTTTGATATCTGGCTTCCATTATCTGTCTTCATCCATCCACAATCTCTGGTGCCATCAGCTGAGAAGTTGGTTTCTCTCAAGGGTTCACCTGAAGGCATTTGTAGTACTAAGCTCCCTCCAACCTCCACCTCTGCACCGCTCTGTGTCCCCATCAGTCTCACCATACAGTTTTCTTTCCCCCCCCCATGAAAAATACAGTAACAATTTCTTCTACATACCCTCAGGATAAGCTTAAATTAAATAAAAACTTAAAAGATGATTTGCCGGTGGCTTAGATTTCTAGTTAAATTGCCTGAGCTACAAATAAGTTTTATGCAAGCAAGCTATTGTTCTTAGCAAAAACTTGCAGTAGTGATACATTTGCCAAAAACAGGTTAATTGCTGTTGAGAGAGAGGACTTGTTTATTGGCTGGCTGTTAAACCACTTGCTATCTAACTCCTTCACCAGAAGTCTTCTCTCAGTGGCAGAGCCCCTGAGATCTTCTGGGAAGCCAGAAGATTACTCTGTGGAAGGGGAACATTTTGCACTGTGAACATTAAGTTGCTTTAGGCATATACTTTACACAGTTTGCAGGAAATCATCAGTGTTATGTTTCCTATGTATTTTTTCCATTATTTTCTTTACCGTTGATATAGAGGGGTGTTTGGCTCTTGGCCAAATGATACAGATGCCCAAAAATAGCCTGGTGTAATGCCCAGTATTGTCACCCCAGTATCATAACTGTGGGTGATGAGAAGCAGCAGAGAAGGGTGAAAGCTTCTGCAAATGCTTTGATTAGGCATATGCACTGCCATGCAGAAACAAAGCTGATTTCTTTAGCATGAGTCTCTCTGCCCCTGAATGACACAGCTCTGCATCTCAGCAGTGCTACAAAAGGCTCAGAGACCTGAGATCCATGGGGGCTGGAGTGAGGTGGGATTAGGTGCTGCAATCTGTTTGTCATATTTGTTAGTGTTTTGCCTGTAGCTCCACGGTACTTGAAAATTAAACAAATCTCCTTTCTGTGATGGGAAATAGTTTGCTGCTGGAAGTGGTATGACCAATGTCCACACAGATATAAAAGGTGATGTAAATGATAGAGAAAGCAGTCCCTCAAGCACTGAAGTTGGGGAGAAGGGGATTCTGAAGGAGTCAGGCTGACGCATGCAGTGTGCATCTCCCCAGACGGAGATAGCCCAGCACCTGCTAGTGTCTGACAGCCCTGGTGCTGTTTCCTGAGAGGAGACCCAGAGCAGGGTTAGGTCTTCAGATACACATGGTTATTGGCTAGTTTGGGCTTTTATTTTGTCTGGGATTCTCTTTCTTTGTCAGTAGTCTTTATGTCCTATTGGAGAAAGATGCTGTGGAGGATGTTTATCTTCAATATGCAAACACAGTAAGAACAACAGCTATGTAGAGGAATTTCTGGTGTTAGATGTTTCTCATTTGGACAATGCACATGCAGGGTTCTGTCAGACAACTTGGGCCAACCCCCCTTGACTCACAAGCTTTAGAGATATTTCTGCATTGATATAAAGTGAAAATGATTATAGCTAATGAATAATGCAAATGTGTAGCACTTGTGTATGTAATAAAATTACCTTCCTGTTCTAGGTAAGTAAAATGTCCCTGAGTAATTTTTTTTTTTTTTTTTGCAATGACTTGCATTCTGGGCCATAATGAGAGTGTAGGTTTCCTTCTTTGTAATAAAAATGAACTAGGAAACAGCAACAGGAGGAACTTTCAGAAAACTTTCCCCACAGAAAATCAGCAAAAGTGATTTTTAAAACGAGCCATACTGCTTCTGTTATTTGGGGTATGAATGATTAAATTTTGAACAATAGCTACTTGACTACATCTATTTGTAAGACACATGAAGGACAAAACAGTCATGTAAAACTCAGTAATACAAGTGTAGAGCTGTTTGAATCTTTACAATTTGCTGGCATAAAACCAAATCAGAATCGTCAAAGTCTGCAGTTCTTTGTTAGCAGGAATAGTCTGTCATGAAGTGAAATGTATAATAACATGATCCTTGCTATTAATATAACATGAATGATATTCAGCTGTGGAGTAATGAGAAATGAGGAGAAACAGCAGATTTTCAGAGTTCCTGGCCATGGGTCTATCTTGCCGAGATTCCAAGAGGTCTGGCAGTTTCCTGGCTGCAATTCCTTTGAGGCAACTTCTCTGTGCTGAAGCTGGAGGAAATCACCATGCAACCTGAGAAAAAGGCTGCATGGGGAAGTCCTTGCTCTACAAGTCAAGCCCAGCCTAGAATTATGTTAAAGGTAGCATGAGAAGCACCACAAAATCTTAGTGAATCTGAACTTAATGATTCAGATCTTAATCTGAACTTCTGCCTTTTTCTTCACAGCAGTGGCTAGGAATTTTATCAGCCAGTCAAAAAACGGCATCCAGTAGACCAAGCCAATATTTGGGTAAAAGTCTTACAGAATCTCTTGAGATGGTTCAATCTGTTTGTCTCATTTTCCTCTATTTTGCATTAGAGTATACATAGCAGCAAATGCAAACCTTCCCCAAACCTTGAACTGCAGGTATAACCTTGCTGAAAAATGTAAAACTCAATCCTGTTTGCCTTTGTTTCAAATGGGTGTTCCCTTAAAATAGGACACAACTGTAAACTAAGAAATAGGATGCCAGGTGTTGTTTGAAATGGCATCTTTGCATTTTAAGAGTATCACATGCCGGCAAAAGAAATGTACATCTGTCTGCTGGCTTTAGATGATAGATTCCTGCCTGAACAAAATGTCAAAGTCTATACAGCAATACGTTGGGTGCCTTCTAACAAGGATTTCTAGGCCCCCCTTCTTTTAGGCAGAAAGGTTAAACAAAGCCTTCTTTAATTCTTTGTGCACAAATACTGTGCAGCACTAGTGTCCTCTTGAAATAATATTTATTTACACTAATTCTTGCTGGAAATCTCCACTGCATGTTTTTTTTTTTTTTTTTGCTAACATTTTTTTGTGCTATTCTATTCTGTTTCACAATCTTAAAACTCCTTGTTTCACTCCTACCAGTCTTGCATTATGCTCACACATATGTTACAGTAAACACATGCATTGCTTTGTCCAAGGTATTCTAAATCCTTTCAGTCTCAGGAGAGGAACAAGAAGATGGCCTCAGGAAACATATCATAAATAGGTGCATACTTTGCACTTGTGACTGTATCCTTTAATCTAATTGAGCATTCATGGAAAAAAACTGCTTTATTGCTTACCATAAATCCAAGATAATTCTATTTAATGTTCCTTTAACTGACAAAAAAGGATAAACATTGCTAACTATAAACATAACATAAATAAAATCTAGCTTTCCTCCCATTCCCCACCCTCTCTCCCAGTTGGCTATTTTATCATATCACTCAATATAAAATTTAACAGTACAGTATATAAATAATCCTTTTTTATTCTTTTGCATAATAATTGGCTGGTTTCCAGTAATAAAGAATAGTAAAGCTACAATTTATTCCAAGTCATAAACATCTTTATCTACCTATCTATATATACATATATGTGTGTGTGTGTGTGTGTATATATATATATATATGCACATATATATATATACACACTTTGCTTTTATGGTGGAGGAAACAATAGAGTGGCCAATAGAGAGCTACACCAGCAGATTGCAATAGTTGTCTGAAAAGATCTAGAGCCACTTGAATTCAGTTTGAATTTAGCTGACTTGGTGCCTTGCTTCTTGGCTCAGGGAAGCAGAGGAGCTACTAAAACGGTGACACAAATTGATGTTAATAAATTAGTACACTCATAAAAGGAGACTCCCAATTTTAGTGCTAACAGCACACCATTATATGCAGCATAATGTAGTTTAAAAGGCACACTGATAAGAGGCTGTATTCAAATCCATTTCTGTGCCCTTTTGTATTCTTATCTACCCTGGTCCAGCAGACAATCCAGCTTTTCACTAACCTTTGGCACTCCACCATCAGCAACAGCCCATGGTCTCCTTTATATCCCCGTGGCTTCTGTAATGAGCATCACCTGTGGTATGCTCTGTTTGGAGCTGCAACATCAGCGAAACACACCTGCTCTGGTGCCTGCTGGTGTAAAAGGCTCTGCATCTTGGGACCCGTGGGAACCTGTCTGGTTTTCCTAAAGCAATGCCAGGAAATACCTATCATCTCCAGTAAGCAGCATCTTAGCCTCTAATCCTTGTAATTGTTGCCTTAGTAAAAGAAATAGCCAAACAGGGTCCTGAACTGACACAGAGCCCCTGTGCTGCTTCTAGGGGAGCTATAAGGTTGCTTGTGTTTATGAGAGATTCTTTATTTGAATGGAATAGACTGGAGTGGAAGCATCTCAGATTTAAAATCACTAATTTCCTTGAAATTTTATTTTTTTTTCAATGTATTCTTAAATCATAAGTATTTTTAAATACCTCTCATACATTTTTGGAGTGTATTTATACTGAAATTGGAGGCATTTTCCCTTTAGGAATTAATCTGTGTTTACCTATAGATATGAATACATATATTTATATCTCCATAAATAACTTTGATTTATATCAAATAAGGGAATGAGTGGCCTTGTAATTGTTTTAAAATAATAGCTGTAGCAGTTAATAATGAATAGCACTTTAAAAAGGGATAGGTTTTGCAGTGCTATAGGCAGAATACCAAAAATAGAAATACTTGTGGAAATGTCATTCCATTTTTTTCTGAAATTAGTGTTTCTCAGTCTTTCTTTGCCTTGCCTTCTTTTCAGAACACAAAGCTAGTCGAGAAACTTCTATATGTTTTCTTAGATTAAGCATCAAGACTGTTATACTCGACTTTAAATTTAGTAAGATGGCACCAAGGTTTACAACATAAAGACACACGTTCTTCTGAAAAAAAAGAGAAGCCTCCCCTAATAAAAGCTTTTGTTGCTAGCCTGATGTGTTGAAATAAGTAGAATTCAAGTCAAGGAATGTCCCAGACTAAAGATGATGTTTCTAGTAGTAGCAATACAAGATTACCAGGGGTAGAGAAGAAAAATCTTCAATCTCCCAATACAATTTATAATGAAGCAGGTAATATTATTTTTTCTTTCAGAAGTTTACTGAGACAGACAGCAAAGAAATAATGCACTTTGAGCTGTCAGAAATGTTTACAATGTTTTAGCATCTCATTTATGTATGTCTGACATCTGATTTTTCTCTGGGCTTTACGAAAGAAATATATGTGTAATTTAAAAATAATGCTTTTAAAAACAACAAACAAACAAAAAATATTTAGTTTTGTGATGAATCAGCAGGTAAAATAGACAGAATATTCTATCTCCTTGACACTGAGTGACTAATAATACTCCACAAATTCCAGCCATGGGCTACATGTCCTTTATTTTTTGTTGGAGGGAGGGAACAAGCTGGTATATTATAAGTATCACATTAAATACTACCTCCTGATTACATTTTTATTATTATTTTTATTAATGGCAAGATATGTATATTGGGGAGAAAACATGTCAGAAGGAACCCTGGGAACATGATAATCTAAAATCTTTTACTGACTAAAGGAACCTGCTACCTTATAGCTCTGAGTTCTAGACATTACTCAGCTGAGAACATAAACAATAATACCAGGATTAATATGCCACCCACCAGCGTTGAGGATTAATATGGCAATGGTTTGGTTCCCCCATACTGGCACAAACTAATTCTGCCTAGCAGGAGAACAGACCCTTTTCAGCTAATGTGCTCATCACTAAAACAATTTATATTGCTTCAGACTTTTCCTCTGTCTTGTGAGTACAGGAGCTGGGGCTCTTAATTATTTTACAGACATATTAGAAAAAAAGGCCTTGAATTAGATCACTTTTTCTCATATTTAAAAATTATCTGTTGGTTTTTGAACATATGCTGGAGGGATGTTAAAAAAAAAAAAATAAAAATACACAAAATGTAGCCATGTTGCATTGTAAGACCCAGCTCTGCTTTAGTCCAGGGAGAAATCTATGTACCAAAAAATCTCCTAAAATATTCGGAAAGTATGGGTTATGGAGAAAAAGGAGGTAATGGCAGAGAGGGTATGTAGAGACAAGCCAAGAGCTGAGTTTTGCTGTAGATTAATCCGATGTGGCTTAGCTGGCCTGGTAGTGTGTCCAAATTAAGTAGAATGCTTTGGATTTAGCTGGTCACAGAACCAATCCAGTTGCTACATTTTAATTGCTATAATTTAGCTCCTTCTCTTTCAGATAGGGTCCTGCAGATATCAGAAGCAATCAGATAAGGACATATGCAGCCACAGAGAGGTTATGACAGGATCAGAGCTGAAGTGAGATTCATAACGCACTGATTTCAGTTGCATTCTCCTTGGTTACAGTTCAAGGTTACAGTTTACTGACTGGATTCTCTGTTTTTTAGAAACAGGTAAATTAAAATTAACTCATACCTGAAAAGTAGCCACTGTAGCTTGCAAAATACTCACTGCAGCACAACAGCAGCAGAGCTGGGTGAAGATGTGTGATCGCTGGGCTACCTGGATAAGCAGGTGATGGAGAGATGGGTGAGTGCAGTTTTGATAAAAAGGGCAGAAGACAGGTTCATAAACTGCTATGGGAGTTTTCTTCTCTAATTGGTTAGCAGAACAGATTTTTTTTGCTTTCACAAAGATCTGCTTCCTTTAGTAATTCATTAGGTGCCTTCTTATTCATGGGATTTATTTTGCAGGAGGGCAAGAGCAGAAGGAACAAGATGATGTTATATAAGCTGGGAGAGAGCAAAATTTGCAGGGTTCCAGTGTTGTTGTTATTTTAATTATTCAAATAAACAAGAGACATAAATTATCTTGACAGTGCCTGCTGGCCACCTGCCTAGCCAAATGTTGGAGAAAATATGTATGATATACAAGGAAGAAATGTAGTTGAAAGCAGTTATACTCTTCTAGTAAGCCTTACCTGCTATTAATGTTCAATTAGTAAAGAGATTTCTTCCTGAACTATTGAGTGCAAATTTGAATTGGTGACCATACTATCTAAAAGGCAGTTAAGTGAATATTCTGAGAATAATTTCGGCCCTATTAAGAGCAGTGGGAATATTCCTTTTCTTCCTTCAGTTACTGTTTTGAAAAAAGCAAAGTAAAATAAACTGTTCTTAGGCTTAGTCAGTTAAATGAAGCTTCATTGGAAATACTTTACATTTAATAAACAAAATCACTTCATTAGTGAAATGAAGTAATTCAGTCAAAAGCTAGCAATAGATTTTAACCTAGTAATTATGAGGTTATTACATATATTTCCTTCCATCACTTCACCATGTATGCTGGCTCAAGATAATGGCTTTGTTAATTCCAACAAACTGCCACCCCCAGTCTCTTAAACTTTCCTTCTGGCTTGAATAAACCTGGATTTGTCCCAGTGGCGTCACTTATCCGCTACTCTTTCACTGACTGGGGAATGAGTCCCTTCTCTCTGTGCTCCTTCCCGCCATCTTATCTTCCGAACGACTGCCTCTCCCAGTTTACAAAACTGCCTTTTCACACCGGAAAAATGGAGGATTTCTGCTCTACAGCTTGAACAGCAGCAGCATCCAGTAAAACAACAGCATGACCTTCAGCCACAATAGGTTTCTATCGAGTGGAACAGCCTGACGTATGGTGATGGTTTTCAACCAAATAGGTAGTGGCATGTCTTCTGAAAAGGGGAAAATCCTGTATTTTTATAATGAATATCAATAAAGGATTTTTTTTTTTTTTTTGTCTGCCTTAGCAATTCTGGAATGAGAAGAAAAATGAAGCTAGGGTGTGAGAGAGGAGAGAAGCTTTATGAGGAAATGCTTTAAAGACTTCAAATAATTTCATATTCATTAAATAGTAAAAATGTCAGATGTTAACTGTGAGCATATATTTATTTATTACAAAATTATGGCAGCAAAAATAAGCTGAGGTAGTGTTAGAAGAAGCTGCCCTGAAGTAAATAGCTTTTGAACCTTTCTTTTTAAATATTAAATTCCTCTTAGCTGTATTTGAAATGTTTAAGGAGAGAGAAAAAAAAATGTAGTCTATTCCAATCTTTTCCCCGGCTGAGCTACAAATTTGCTTACAAGCTTGTTGTTATCATGAAGTTAATAATCCCAGTGACAGCAGAAAGCAGTTGGAGTGTGTGAGACTTTTATTTCTGCTAGATTCAGAATCCCACTAATGACTTCTTTCAGTTCTTGTCTTTCCCCCTGTTTCTCTGGAGTAATGTCAAATACATGCCACTTCTCAGGGTACATTAAGTGCAACGTGGGGTTCAAGATCATGTAGCATGCTGCCCAGCGTCAAAGTTCTTTAGAAAAGGACCTGTTGGAATTAAACTCTTACATTGTGTTGGTGGAATAAAAACATAACCTAGAAAAAGACAGCGAGAACCTTGCCTGTATCTTCCCAAGGGCTTTACAAGCTAGGTGTCTTCATGAAGCAGTAGGATGCAGCAGGTGCCTGACAGTAATGTGAGCAGAGTCAGGGCTTCTCACTCAGAGGACACTTCAGAGGACTGTCTGATCCCACTTGGCTCCACAACACGTTTGATCAAAACTATTTCATGAAAGCCCTTAAGTAAGTTGGAAAATAAAAGAAACAGGCTGGAGCCAAGATGACCTCCTCCAATAACTGAGCAAAGAATACATGTCTTGTGTTCAGAGGGTTTTAATCCTTAAACCTGTAGATACTAACCCTTTCATACCACAAGGAAAGTGAGACTTTTGGCAATGAAGAAAAGTCAATACTCTTTCATGTATGAAATGAAAATACTTAAAAACAAACAAACAAACAAAAAACAACAACAACAAAAAAAAAGACTACCAAGAAAAACTACCTGAATTGTTCATGACTACAACGGGTTTTATTTCCTCAATTAGAGGAAATTTTGTTATAAAGTTCAGGTGAATGTAGTCTTTGTCTCATTCAGAAGCCATCTCAGCTGATAACACATTAAAATGAAAGATTTTTTTCCTGTAATTTTGCCATAGTAAATACAGTAGTTTGGAGCAGACTAAAGGTATCTCCAGCCCAATATCTTGCCTCTGTTAGAGGCAAATTATGAGTGCTTTGTTAAAGAGTTTAAGAAACAGGGCAGGTGTTGGGTAATATTTCCCCATTATAGGATCCACATTCTTTAATCTGTCATTAGCATACAGGTAAACTGTATTTTGTGATTTGATGATCCAGAAGTTTCAGTTACATCACTGTGTTTCATAGATATTCATGGACTGTTCCTTTGTGATTTTCTTACCTCTTCTTTACTCATTTATAAAATAAGCATTTTTTTTTTTTAAAAAAGCTACTTCAATGAGTTCTATCATTTAATTATAATCCAATTAGTACTTGCTTTCGCTGAGTGCCTTCTCAATTTTGTATTACAAACTGAAGGTTTTTACTTCTCCATGTCATTCATAATTTTGTAGTTATTTAATTATATTTTATTATACTTAGGTTATATTTTATTGTATTATGCATACTCTTTCATTTTTCTTATTTCTGATCTGTAGAGTCATAGTTGATTTAAACTCTTCCATAGAGAAGAAAGCATGATTAACATCCTTTCCACCTTTGAACTTTGAAATGGCATGACCAGGATTGCATATGGCAGTCAATAAATGGGCACTGTCTTTGTTGAAAGCTATCTAGTCTTACAGGGAGTCCAATCCATTGCAGAGAATGACTTCTCAGACTGCTATCCAAGTACTAAAAATATATGGTGGGGGAAGGGATGAGGCAGCCATGGAAGCAATTCTTTCAAATTTTTGTTTCGGATGCTTGATTTTAGAACCTTAGTAACGTACTTCTAACACAATTTTTTAGACTTACCTGAGGAGTCTGTGACTTTTTTTTTACAAGAGACAAGCCAATTTACTGGAAGAGAAGTGTAGGACTTGCGATTAGATTTCAAAAAGCAATATTTCAGTTCAAGTCAACAAAAGAATATGTTTTGATTTTGAGATTGAAATCTGTATTCTGGTTAGAACCTACATATCTCACAATTTATTCAATTTTGCTCAGAATTATTTCCTCCCGAATTCTGGATATTTGTGTTAAATATAAACACTTATCTTGAACATATTCAAAAGGATAAGAAAGAATAATATTAATAAGCTTGTAAAAAGACAGTATTCAGAAGTCAGGAGACATCAAAACCATGATTGTACCTCATTCACTCTTCAATGTATTAGTAATATACTAATCTTTAATTACATGAATGTGTAAAGTATGTCTATAGGAGCCTTTCTTTATTCAGTGTGCAGAATCAACTGCATTTCCTTACTGATTCAGTATTTTATTTCATCTTCCATGGTCAATATGAGGTCACAGCCTTTATTTTAATGCAGTTTGTTAAAACCCTGTTCTGAAGATAAGATTATTCATTTCTAGTGTGTTTATCTCTGATATCACCATTCTACTATTTTAGTGCATAAGACAGTCACAAATGTATCTTCCGTGTGCAGTGACTGAGAGAGATGAGGAGCCAGCTCACTGAAATCAAAGTTTAAAGTGTACGCTCACTTTGGGGCTCAACTTGAGATTTACCACTCTGAAGAGATTCAGGGTACTTACAACTTCATATGTGAAAGCAACAAAATCATTGATTCCCTTTCAACCAAAGGGCTCAACTGTGTTTTCAGCCAGCCCAAACTGAAAGAAGAAAGGTCCAGAGAACCCTGGCCACCAGTCTACCTAGTGCACACAGGAATTTTCAGGCATGTGCTGGCAGAGTGTCCAAGTCTTGGACATGGACATTCCTGCCACCTTACATGCAGGACCCTTTTTTTTTTTTTTTTTTTTTTTTTTTTTGAATCTTGCAGCTTTTGTGGAAATGAAGAAAGGGGCTTACAGAAAAGCTTGTGATTCATTCCCAGAACAAGTGAGGTCCTTAGTGAGAGAGCTTTGTGCTCTGAGAGGCTCAACTTTTTTAGATATTTTAGTTAACTGGAATTGTATCTACATTAGCAAGTTTTTGATTTGTTTAAACTGTTGTGGAATTGTATATAAACAACGCAAATGAGAAATCCAATAATCAGTTGAACCACCTTTCTGCTTTCCAGATTCCATAAGGTGTTTTCTAAATGAATTCAACTAGAACAGCAAAAACAGTCAACCTTATTATTTAAAGTTCAGTTACATGCTACTGAAATACATTTTACAATGGAAAGTGAGAGAAAGCTTGAGTAGTAAGTAGTAGTAGCATTCTTATCAATGACATATCGTTAGAGCTTCTTATGGTTATCTCTGTTGAACCGAACTTTTTGTAGGTAGAAAATCTGTCCTACTGTAGCATTTAATTCAAAACAGAGCTTCAAAATTTTCTATTCACTGTAGAAGAAAGAAAGTGTTCTTGTATTTTTGTGGTATGAATTACGTAAATTTGAGGTTATATTTCTCTCCTTATGTTCTGTGTAAATTATCTAAATTTCAAGTTGTAATTAATACACTATTACTACATTCTATGTTGAAAGCATCCATAAATAATGAATATATTTTGGACCTCTCATTTCATTTTAAGCATTTCACCTAAGACTTCAGAAATTCCTCAGGCCATTGCTTGTCTTTGCAGTGGAACAGTGCTTTTTTTCATGTGAAAAAGCATGTAATATTTAATAGTAACATTCCTCTCATTTGTTGCTGAATTTGATAATAGGAACAGTGATAGCTTCAGCAGAGCGATTGTTGATTTATTGGATTTAAGTCTGAACATGGACTTACAGTAAAGCATAAATGTTTTAATTGATTGTCATAGAATTATTTAGCCCATAGTAGTTTTAACAAATAAACTGAAGAGTCCACCTAGCTTTCACAGAGATTAACCATGAACTGACCCTACTTGCTTTCAAACATTTATAATTACCAGAAAATCACCAGAAAAGAGGCAGGGGCATATGTGCTATAGCCTCTGCTACTGCAAAAACAATGGTACTCATATGGAAAAGATCTTTCCCCCTTTTTCAGTTGTTGGGAACCCCCTCATTATCAGCTTTCGCATAAGCATCACCACAATAAGTGCAAAAACAACACGCTGTTTTACATAACTCCAGGGTAGGGCTGTCTATTTTCCCACCAGCAGAGAATTCCCCCAGCTCTTCTGCCCACCACATTGTCCTGCTGTTTCATTTGTACTATTGTTTTTTCCTATGGAGTGATACAGTAATGTATCTTCTCTTGCTGCAGCTGAAGTAGAGCCATCCATCATCCCAATCACTGGAACTAAGAACATTATGGACTGGGAGTAAATTATGTAGCTTTGGGGATGAAAGAGGAAAAGAGTAAGAGTTTTTTGTTGTTGTTTTTTCCTCTCTCCCTGAAGCTGCTATTTTGCATTACTGTTTCCTTTTACATAATATTCCTGCCTCGCTTAGGATCATGATAAGGTAAATGCAGCAGAAGTAGTTTCATTATTTCCAGAATGTAAATTTAATCAATACAAATGCAGTTAGCAAATCCATGGCTGACTTGACTGGTGCTTAGATCTGAATTTAAGTTTCATTTGTGGCTTTGCTTTCAACTTTAATGTAATGCAGATGCAGGCTTCACTAAAATAAATGTCCAGTAAACCATAAAATAATGCTGTATAGGTGTTGAGTCCAATTTACTGTTAAAGGCAAGCTCCTCTTCCTTTTCAGATAAAATAAGCTCCAAGTGAGGCTTCTGTTTTTAATTTTAAAGACTACAGATTATTAAAACCTGAATCTTTGCCCTCAAACTAAGCCATATTTTGGCATGTAAAATTTAGTCTTAAATCTAACACACAAACTAAATCAGAGCCCAAAATCTCAGCAGAGTATCCTGTCCAACAGTCATGACTGAAAACAAAGATTAGGCCTGGTTTTCACTCCTCATTACTGTTTAGTATCTCTTCCTTGTGGAGCCTTATGATACCCCTTGTCTTTCACTTAAAATTTCTGGCCATCCAAAAGTAGGGTATGTGAGGGCTACAAGTGGCCATTTGCCCCATGTTGACCCCGGTATCCATTCTGAGCAAATCAAATACTTAGATATGTTCATGTCTTCTGCCAAAAATATAACCTGGCTTAATTACGCAGGCTGATATTAGGGTTTAAATTAACAGCAGCACTTCATGCTGCCTTACCAGGCTGCACAGCCCCCTTGCCACCTTGTCATCTCTCTGATGGTAGCCCTGAAAAATACTTTTTACCTTTCAAAAATGTTCAAGGCCTTAAAGGCATTGTTCCAATTTAAATTAAGCTTCAAGCTTATGTCAATTAAGTTGCTTATAATGATCCAAGATATCCAAGAGCATTGAAATTTGATTTGGGTATTAAGGTACTGATTTTTACTTCTAGGAAGACTACACAAGACATGATATTCAAGTTATACCTCAGATTTCCTCTTGATGTTTAGGGCATATCTGAAATGACTGAACAAAGGAATAATGAAATGACAGTTTAATGACAGAAGTGTCTTGTTTTTTATAGTCCTGTCATGGAAACTACGTGTAAAAATAAATTTGGGCACGCTTTGTCATTATAGTTAGTAAAACAATCAAAGATGCTCATACCATCTCTGATAATTAACATACAAGTTTTAATGCCACCATTGAATCACAGAACAATGAGATATCCTTTCTAGTGTTTCAAAATAAAATGAATTTGCTCTGCATTTAGTAAATTTAGTATGAATGTCAATTTCAAAATATGCTCAAAGCACTGCTTTTTAAGATCAACTTTCAGCTGCTGTTTTGGGGAAGGATGCTACAAGGCGGTTTGCAGCCATCAGAAGTCACTTAAGTTTAGATTCATCTGGCAAAGGCTTGACCAAAGGCTCTCCATTAAAGTCTGTTTTATTGTGGTATAAAAGCTGAGGAACTGGGTACCCATGGGCTATTTGTTAATGACACATCCATACTGAAGCTGTGGCATAACGTGAGAAATCTCCAGTGAATCTTGTAACATTAAGTGCTAAACAATGGCATATTTACCTGAAAATTTACTTTCTTTGTCTTTGCTGTTCCTCGGAGCTCTGTGCAGTTTCTCAAATCAGCAATACCATTAAATTAGCATTATTTTTGGATTTAATTTGCTGGAGTATGAGTAAAAGTTATTGTACAATGTAATTTTATTTTAAAACTTTACTGTTGGACTAGGGTCTTTAGGTGGACAACTCTCTTGTTATGTGCTCTGAAGTATTACAGCTTTTCTGAAATTCACCCTCTTTGACAGGCCATGATGACTCATATTTTCTCCAGACAAGGAACGCTGTATACATGCTCAGACCCTCAAAATAAGGCCTAGTACCTCTTTCATGTTCATAGCAGAAACGTCAATAAGGATAGAGCATTTCAACACTTAATAAAATTAAGTGCATCTAATTTTGTGATGAATATTATGTTTTCTGCTGATTAATAAATAAAAAATAGTAATATGAGACAGGAGAAGCATACTCTGTGTAAGTGCTAGGCTAGATGCAGTGTGGTGTCTATCATTATAGAGACGGGAAGTGCATGTAGGTTTATAATGGAAAAGATCTTCACAAAATGGCCATCAATATGTGTTTATTATGCATATGCATATGGCAGACAAAACTATATACCATCATTTCATGTCTAACAGATGACTTTGAGCCAAAAATATTTATTTTAAATCAAACTATTTAGAACTTGGTTTTGGTAACATGAATTCATGGCTGTAATTTGTGGACAGAAATCCCTAAAGCAATTTCATAAGCCCCACTAAACAATCATCAGACTAGTTTACTGCTATTCTAGACTGGATTAGGGTAGTGTAAGCTGCCATGAAACTAAATTTATGTCACTCATCAGGTTCATTAGTGATCACATTTCCCCTTCAGTTGTCAAAGGTAGATAATTCCATTTTCCTACCCTGTTCCTTGATGTCAAAAATGAAATTTGTTGTTTTTCTGAGATTACTGGCCCTTTATTTCCTTTCTTTACTTAGTAAGTTTTCTTTTTCCCGAGTGTTTGTTTGAATATTCATTTCTTTGCAGTATGTTACAAATATATTTTGCACTGAAAATGGAATAGTTACATCTATTTCTGTTCCAACTATGCGGTGCTTGGACTCATTCTGTTGCTGAGTTGACCTGACATATTCTTAGCTAAGTAAGGCATGTCATTAGCAATTCTAATGTGTTTCATTTGAAACCCACATGCAGAAGGAAAAAAGTTTTAAAAATGTAAAGAAGAGTAAAATAGTGATCCCTACAGGATAATCTCTTTTGAAACAGAGGGAATATCATCATAGTCTCTCTATTTTAGAAATCATTTTGCTCAGAAGAACAAAAGGATAAGAAGAAACATGAGACATTTAGCCTTACTTCTTTGTTTTCATACTTATTTTTAATTATTTTCATCTCACCGTCCCAATTCTATACTCAGTATTCAATTATTGCTCTTTCTGGACTGAATTTATGTTCTCTCTGTTATGTTCTTTATCATAAGATATATTGTGATGCTCATTTCTGCCTTAAAATCTTGGATTCTGGAGCCAGGTTTTTGTATGAAACAGTCAAAACCTTTTATTCTTTTTTCATTTTTTATCCTTTTCTTTCTTACCCTTTCTTTCCTTCCTTACCCTTTCTTTCCTTCCTTACCCTTTCTTTCCTTCCTTACCCTTTCCTTCCTTCCTCTTTTTTCTCTCTCTCCCTCTTTCTTTTTGATTTTAAGTAACTTTACAGCTCTCAAATTTTGTGAGGAAAAAGCTTAAAAAGAATCTGAAGTTTTTTGCTTCCAGCAGTAGAACTCAATATTTTCAGTATTTAAAATATGATTTTAAATTCAAACCATGATTTTTGGGCTTATTTCTGAATCAATAAGCCTTAAAACCTCTTTGATATTTATTGTCTTTCTATGTGATGCTATGAAAGTTGAAATCTTGAAAACCCAATATAAAAAAATACCTATGTGATGTTGTATACCTATGTGATGTTCTAATACACATTAGAAACTACATACAGTACAATTCATAAATACTACAACCCCCTAATTTTAGGCTGTAATGTTGCTTAATTAAAATAAGGTTTCATAAAACATATATCTTTGTGGCTAAGAAGTACCCTTTCAACTGAGTGTTTTGTTTGTTTTTGATGGCTTTGTTGTTGTTTTAATCTATGATCTAATAAACTTGATAAAGTAGGCTTTTATATTTCTCTGAAGGGAGCATAAGTATATATACCTCATGTACTTAAATGTGTATATATTATTCCTGCTAAACATAATTCGTAGCATAAGATAGATATGTAGAGTTACCTTTATTTTGCACATTGGAATTCAATTATGAGGAAAAAAAAAAAGTGGATTTTTCCCTCTGAAAGTGAACCAGTAGGAAGGGCACATTCCTTGCTCCAATCTCTTCTTCATACTCTTATATCTGTAAGTTTACATTTGCCCACAGTCTGTCTACATTTACATGTGCGTGGTATTAATGGCAGAAAACTGAGAAGGCATTTTTTATACACCTTGATATATCAAAAGGCTTACAATGCAACTTTTTCTGTATCAATTAATTCAACCTTGATTCTGTGGTGTATGTCTCCTTCCAAATTGAAGGGCTGAAACATAGAAGTTATCACTAGCAGTACCAAAAGCAAAGGTGTTATTTTGCCCCTTCTGATTACATGTGATTACATAAGCACAGAAGAAGAATGGGGAACATGAAGGACTATTTTGCATGATTTTTTGTTATCTCAGCTGGAAGTTCCTAGAATCATTCAAGAAAAGAAAATGTTTATTCTCATCTAAAAAGAGATTCTTATGGGGTGAGTAATTCTGCTTTCTTCACGTTTCCGGGCTGAAATCTGGGCCAGCACCAATGCCAGGTAAAAGGACAATCTTATTAATGTGAGGAAGAAGGAAAAAAGGGGAACAATTTGTATCTCCAAATTTTTCCAAAGTGTATAAAATATTTGATTCCACCACAAACTTGGGAAATCAGGTCTGCCACTGGCACAAGACTGAATCTTTTACTTATGTGAAATTCTGACAGGACTCCTTTGTGACAGAAGTGTTTAGGTATTGACTGAAATTTTTTGTTTTCATCTGTTTTCTGAAGAATTCAGCTTAGATAATCAACATTTTAAGCCATACAAATTAGGAAAGCATCTTCTGATAATGTTTTGCTAGCAGAAGTAAGTGAGAAGGACTTTTTTATGAGCATGTGCTTTGGTAAATAAACATGCGTTCCTCTGTTGTATTTAATGTCTATATGGGAAGAAACTCTACCAGTAGAAGTTTTCATGCCCTTTTTTCTCCAAAAACATACAGGTGTGTTTAGAGTATGCAAATCTTTTTATCTCTGCTTACAGAAACCCTACTGCTACACCTCCTGGTGCCTCTTAATCTTTAATGTTTCTGTCTTTAAACGGCTCCCCTTCGTGTCTTCTTCCCCCAGCAAGACAAGCACTTATTTTCCCATTTTAGGTATGAGGAGCTGAGGTTAGATTTTCAGTTCCCAGATACAAAAAAAAGAACAGCCCAGAGGGAAGAATCCCAGGTTAGATGATTTTAGCTTAAATGCAAACAGAATAGATGAATGACATGATACTGGGGACATGTCTTTGCTTAGCCTCATTCCATCCAACAACTGTCCTCAATATATACTGCACAATTTTAGTGCTGGTTTAAAGCTCCTCAAAGTTCTCTACAGTGAATAGAAACTGGTTCTTCTTATAGGTCAATGATAAGTACTGGGCTACTGGAGATTACTACAGAAGAATGTACAGATGTCCTTCATCTCAGATCACCTGAGATGACATCATGTTTCATCTATCAGATGAAAGAGAGTGTCTCAGGAACTGCATCTGGCTGCTACTGTCATTGCAGTGAGGCTAGGGATGAAGCGTGCAGGCAGGGATACTGGTGCTTCAGTGGGCTGCCTCCCTGGCAGCACAAATTCTCTCTCCATCAGCTGTTGCTTCTTGCCAGGTTATTCATTGCCTTCCAGTGTAGATGATGGGGCAATACCTGTTTTCCTTTTGGAGAGCAGTTCGCCTGTCCTAAACATATGTCTATTTTGCCTTTCCCAGAGCTGGCTTGAACTGTTTAAATGTGACGCATCAGGATTACATGGAACAATTCCCATATTCATTATAGTATCTCTGGGACAACTCCAGCCATTGTTTCAAGGCAACTTCATATTGGAGATAGTTAATGTGTTGTAGCTCTTTTTAATATGATTTAGCAGCTGGGTGTAAGAACAACAAATCAGACATGCTATCAGCCAATTCACTGAATGCTGGAGTTTGGAAATCTTGCCTGTACAGCCCCTTGTCTTTCACACACTCATTCAGTGAGGTGAGCCCCCCTCCTCACTCTCTGGAGAGAACCGCAGCCCTTCCCTGTGCCTGCAGCCCCTTCTCCCCAGGCTGAAAAGGCCAGCAGGACAAGAGTGCCCTGGCCCAGGCTTCTGCCCCAGGGCCCAATGTTGCTGCAGGTGAGCTCAGACCATGCTTCCAGGTTTAGAGGTCCACACCTTGATGTTCTCACAGGGAAAATGTAAGTATTTGTATTAGGTCATGTAATTTTGTATTGGTGTGTTGTGCAATTTACAGGTAGTAATTTCTATTCATTTCTGGCTGGTATGATGTCCAGCACTGTCTGGATGATGTTATCTATACAAAGGCAGATCTGAAGAGGGCTTGGGAGCCCAGTACTCAGCTGGGACAAATCAACATTGCTGTATTTATGTCAGAGAAGTGATATTGTTTTACCATAGCTACAACACATCCCTTTCTGAGCATGTGTCGTGGTTCCGCTCGAGTGGGCAGCCGAGCTCCACCACAGCCGCTCTCTCACTCCCCCTCCTCAAAGAGGAATGGGGAGAAAATATGTGAAAAGGGCTCAAAGGGTTGAGATAAGGACGAGAAAATCACGCAATAATTATTGTAATGGGCAAAACAGACTCGGCATAAGGAGATAGTAGGATTTATTGCCTATTACTAACAAGCGAGAGAAGTGAGAAAACAAAGGAAAAAAAAAAACAAACAAAAGCACCTTCCCCCCCATCCACTCTCTTCCACCTCCTCCCCCCAAGCGGCGCAGGGGAACGGGGGAATGGGGGTTATGGTCAGTCTACAGCACTTCTTCTCTGCCGCTCCTTCTCGGTCACTCTCGTCCCCTGTGCTGTGGGGTCCCACCCACGGGATGCAGTCCTTGATGAACTGATCCGGCGTGGGCTTCCCACAGGCAGCAGCTCTTCCAGAACTGCTCCAGATATGGGTCCGTACCACGGGGTCCATCCCTCAGGAGCAAACTGCTCCAACCTGGCTCCCCTATGGGCGGCAGCTCCTGCTGGGTCACCTGCTCCTGCGTGGGCTCCTCTCCACGGGCTACAGGTCAGGCCCGGAATCTGCTCCGGCAGGGGTCTTCCACAGGTGGCAGCCTCCGTCGGTGCAGGGCCACCTGCTCCACCGTGGTCTCCTCCACGGGCTGCAGCGTGGAACCCTGCTCCACCGTGGTACTCCATGGGCTGCAGGGGGACATCCTGCTTCACCATGGTCCTCACCACAGGCCGCAGGGGACTTCTGCTCCGGCTCCTGGAGCACCTCTCCCCCTCCTTCTACACTGACCTTGGCACCTGCAAGGCTGTTCTCTCACTTCCGGCTGCTGTGTGGCACAGCGTTTTTTCCCTGTCTTAAATATGCTCTCACAGAGGCACAAAACAACATCGCTTATTGGCTCAGATCTGGAAAACAATGGGGCCCTTCCCAAACATGGGGCAGCTTCTAGATCTTTCTCACAGAAGCCACCCCTATGGCTCCCTGCTACCAAAACCTTGCCACGTAAACCCACTACAGCATGTTTGCTATTGTTAATACTCACCTTGGTGATAACTAGATAACTGTGCAGTTACTCACAAAATTTCTTCCTTGCATTTTTACAGTCTTTCCCCTTCCCACCTCCTACCTCCTCTGCTTGGCCACAGTTATTTATACAGCTTGGTATTGCTTTTCATTAAATATATCTTTTCCAAATGTCAGTTTAGGTTTACCTGAATTTTATGGGACTGTCTTGGAAATGTTGAATAAAATTCTGACTTTCATCTCTTGTCTAGACTTCTGCTAAACCTCCAGGGCATTGTGGATGACAAGTGACAGCTTTTAAGATGAACTTTTTCTAAAAAGTTTTTTAATCCTCCTAAGGAAACCCTTCTGAAGAAAATGAATCCAAAATGGTAATTTCCTTAAATTGTTTGCTTTAGAAGCTTTTCTGGTTTCCTGTTCTCTGCAGAAAAGTTTTTGCCTCACGTATATTTATGGTGTCTTCCCCTCTCCCCCATGTTTTCTTGCATATTTGACAGTAATATCACTGAAGTGTGTGAAGATGACTAACTGCTTAGAGGTCTAACTACATGTTCAGGGGCTGAAGTACATGTTGCTTCTAAGTTTGCATGT
This sequence comes from Netta rufina, assembly GCF_964035555.1. Lineage (NCBI taxonomy): Eukaryota > Metazoa > Chordata > Aves > Anseriformes > Anatidae > Netta > Netta rufina. Next base: position 105,699,597 of record NC_140123.1, read on the forward strand.
TTATTGACTTGATAGTAATTAATGGAGTTAATTCTGCAAAGAAGCAGTTCGTGCAGGGCAGTAAAGTCTTTTAGATCACTTTGTTGCTGTTAACAATTTTGGCATGAAAATGCATGAGGTGCAACTGAACTCTCAGTTTGGCTATTCTGCTTGTTATTTTAAAATACATGTCTTCCAAAGTAATTTTTTTTTTTTTAAAGGCTATTCTGTAACAACCTGTGATGGAAAAGGAAGGTACAGCATCATGACTTCAGGCTCCACAGATACTTCCAATTTCTATCTCTTGCTAGATCACATTGATGCAGATCAGCTCAAGATGGCCTGATTTGCAGTACCCGCAGGATTGCTGTGGTGTAGGGACACCTTGCTTGCCTTGATGGCAGTGGCTCCCACTGTGCTCTTTTTGCAGGCAGTGGCTACCCAGAAGTGGCAGGATGCTGGTGTTCAAAACAGAGCAGTAGTTGCATGGCATGCTGCTGCATGAAGGGCACCCATCTGAGAAGGGATGAGCACTGTGCTGATTTGTACTTGCTGTTGGTTGATACAGCCCCCCAGCAGTTAGCACTGCTCAGCTTTAAAAACAAGCCTAGGAAAAATGCAAGGGTTTATTCCACCCATCTTATCCCATTCCCTAGATAAAATGCTTCTTTTGAAAAGTTTCCTAGGTTTGTCAGCAAAGATATTCTATACTAGTATAAAGAATATTGTTTATAGGATAAAGAATACTATGTCCACTGTGTATACATTTAGCAGGGACTTGCTGGACATCAGCTGGTAAAAATCCTTCAAAATCGCTTTTCCACTGTGCATTCTTGAGACTCTCTCAGCTCATATTTTTTCCAGAAAGAAATAAATGCACACAAAACACATGCATGCACTATGAATCTGGTGTGTTCAGAATGTGTCAAAACTTCTGCACAAGCTACACAGGTGACAAAAGCATGTGTAGCAAGTCAATACATTCTGGACATACTGAATTTACTGTGCATATACAAATTGTCTCCACAGTGCATGCAAAGACTGGATGATCTGTCACAGATGAGTCATAGTCACTACACGTGCACTGCGGCAGTGAGATCTGGATAGCTGTCAGCTCCCTCTGAGCTAGTGCTTCTGGGAACCACTGGTCTAAATAGATGGATGAAAAGTGTCGCCAGGGTAGCAGAGGTCCAGAGCGTGGGCTCAGAGGCTTACCAGAGCCACAGTAGGGATAAACAAAAAAATTCAGCGTCCTGAATTCCCCTTAAATATCCCATCATTGGATTGTTCTGTTAGGATACTTAATTTCATGATCTTTTTACCTGTATTCTGAACTGTTAAGTTCAAAAGTAAATTAATGTGTACTGGGGAAAATGCCACTAAATTTGTCATAAGAAAAATCCAGAGTCAGCAGCTCCTGTGACCTGTATGATAGGTAGTGATTAACTGGAATGGGAGCGTTCATGAATCCTGCAAGGGAGTCTTCTCCTGCTGGGAAAACCCCCAAATAATCAGGTGTGCTTGTTAAAGAAAGTTTCCTCGTGCCTTCTTCCCATCCTACTGCTGGAAAAGATAATAAGGAATTACCAGAAATTATTAGTTATGGTATTTATATTCTCCAATTGTGATACTGCCTACAGCAGATACCTGTCATTGTTGGAACTATTCAGACAGGCCTTTTGTACATTTTGTGCATGATCAATTAACTTACGTTGATTGATGATGACTCTCCAAGTCTGTATTTCTATTTGGGGGTGTGACTTCTGCTTCGTGTTCAGACACCTAGAACTAAGGCCTACTGATTTGGGTGAAGTGTTTCATAGCTGATTCAAATCTACCTTTGTAACTGCTTTGAGATGAAAGCAAAACAGTACCATCAAGTTAAAATATTTTAATAGCATATTTAACACTGTATTTTAAACTTCATTCCTACATGGAGGCTGTGTGATGGCAAGAGTGAGTCCCTCAGAGTTCACTGACTCTCCAGAAGGGAGATCATAAGCTTTGCATACCAATACAAATAAAAGAAATTGATATATCCACCTCTGTTTAAATTACTTCTAAAACATAAGTGTTGAGGGGATAAGGCATAGATCGAAATAGGCCCCTGACTCAGAAACGGCCAGCCCATCAGAAGGCAGAATACTGAAAAGGTCATCTTGAAATGGCATAGGACTGTATTTCATAAAATACAGGCATTACATTTCTGGAACCTCATTTGTGTGACAAAAACTGTGACAGGAACAGAGGTTGGCACAAAATCAATATACTCAGGCAGGGACTGTAATAAATAATAAAAATGAGGAACAGCATAAATTTTAACCAGTTTTCATTACAAGTTAAAGCCAGACTGATTTCCTATGTGATCTCTTGAAGCTGCACAATTTCCAAAGACGCATCAATAAAGGTATATTTTTCATTTTGGATGAAAGGTGCTAAGACAAGTATTAAAGAGAAGGAGAGAAACTGAGGGAAAGAGAAAAAGGGCTGTTCATCACCTTCATTGTGCTGGGGTGATGCCATCTGGAAGGGAGGTGTGGAGGAAGGGGCAGGAGACAGGTCGGGGCCTGCTATGCCCCATCATGGCCCTGCACTCCCCTGGGGCTAAGGAGACTCAGCTGTTTAAATGTTATTCAGCCTCAAGAAGTCTGGTTTATACAGTGCTGAACAACTTCTCACCCCTGAGCACAAGACAGTTTCATGTCTTGCAGAGCTTGCTCAACACTGAGGTCCTGACACTTTAATTTTCCAGTCAAATGTACCAGTAACATCAATTAGCAAGCATAATCCTCCTGCGTGAGTCTGTCACTGTCCTCTAAAATGTAAGCTGCGCTGGTGCTACGAAATGATAAATGTGTTAGTTCAGATTTTATCAACCCAAATGGATGCGAGCTCTTCTGTCTGGCTCAGTCTGTGGTGGTGATTGTCTTGCTGAGACCTCCTTGGGCAAGAGGAGTGACTCAGCTCTCCTGGTTCACCTCCCCCTTGGCAGTAGAGAAAGCTGAGCCCAGGCCTCCACAATAGGCCTCCACTGAGACTGACAACTTCCTACGGCTGCGGGTTAACCTTGTTATGACAGCACAGCTGCAGTTACCATTGTACGCGATAGCACGCTCTTCCCAAAGTAATAGCAGCTCTCGGAATCACAAATTGCAGCCAGTGCTTCATCTCTTGTGTTGTTATTTAGCCACAAATGACTCTGACATCAGTTTCTAATGGCACAGACGTGCTTTTTTTCGGTTTTCTCCTGAATGGAAGGTTAGCAGGGAACAGTGCCTGCTATAGTGGTTCTATTTCATGAATTTATAGTGAAAAATATGAACCTGTGTCCACTCCCATGTTCCCATTTGACAAGTGCTTTGTTACTGGAACACCTTTCCACCATCCTATCAAGAGTAATAGTAATCAGGTGCATCCGTACATCACTGTACATTGCATGTAGTTCTGCCTGGAAAAAAAAAAAAAAAAGCGTTTCAATGCAAATATTATGTTTAAATTATGTTTTTATTTGGAATGTTCAACATTCTTTTTTATTAGTGGAGAAATTCATTTACTTATTTGTTTGTTTATTTGTTTTTGTCGTAGAAAGACTGATAGAATCTGTGGACGAAGTAGATTTTATTACTGTCAAAATATTTCAGGTAGAGCGCATGTTAAATTAGCTTCTTGTTTCTCAAATTCTCCTTTAATATTTTCCTTCTGTCACATTCTAACACTCATCAAACAAAACTCAGTACTCAAGGCTGGCTCTCTGACCACTGACTGTTTTTTTTTTCAAGTGTTCACAAACCACCACATTCTCTCTCTTGACTTTCTGGATAATTCCCCAGGTAAATATACTTTTTGGATGAACCTCCCTCTATCTTATGGATAACAATTATATGATGTTCATTACTCAAATTGCCCGAATGTCTATGCTACAATTTAATGCACAAAACCTGATAATATCCAAATGCTTCAGAACTAGCTATTATTAGAATAAATTTTTGAGTGGGTATTTTTAGTGTTCACAAATGTAGGGTGTAGCATTATTAAATTTCTTTAGTTGCACTGTGTGTCTCAGGAATGTGCTAAACCCAGTACAGCTTTTAATTGCTTCATTCTCTACTCAATAATTTTCCTGCTGTTATTAGCATGTGCTGCTCAGCAATCATTCTGAGCCAAGGCATTTGTCGGAGGTTTCTTTTGTGTAGTGTTTGTGTTCTGCCTCTCAGCTCTCTATAACACAGTTCTGCACATGAAACTGCTCTACTCCATGACTGATTTCAACTGGCAATTGCAAGAACTCAGAGAAAATATATTTCTTCATAAAGCAGGCCTTATAGCTATAGCTGGGTAGAAGAATTAGTATGGGTTATATTTCTTAGATGGCAATGCAAAAAAAAAGCTGAAAAGATTTGGAAGATCTATCAGCACTTTGGAGACATATGGTTTTCAATCTTGTAGGGAGGGAGAACAGTAAATAGGGGAATACCAACCTCAAGCACCTGCAGGCACTAAACCTGGGTTTGAGAATCCTCCGTCTTGTGCAGTCTTATTCATTCTATGGGTATCTATCTATCTAAAGTAGAGATGTAATCATTTTATCTATGAAAAATGCATGCAAATAAGGGTAAATAATGAATTGTTTTTATTTTATATTAATTTAATATTTTTATACAATATATCTCGGATTCATCAAATTTCAAGCAATGTTGTGTTGCAATAATTTATTGGAAGACGCAAATCTATACACTCTGCTGACATGAAATGTAAACCATGTTAGGAATATCATGATTAAGACAGATTTACAAATCTATTCAAGCAATGGATGTACAAATTCAAATTTTATTCTGAATTTCAAAGTTAGTAAAATGGAACAGGTGATGCCTACCAAGGTGAATTGACTTACTCAGCTGACATCATGCTGTCACTGTTGTGGAGATTGTATTGAATCCACAGTGTTTGTGTGAATCCACATTTTGGGGTTGTGATACAGGACAATTTCAGCAAAATGTCAGCAACCAGTGTGGAATGAGCAACACTGTGGAAGGGCCCTGGCTAACTGTCTCTGAAGGCAACTGCAAAATAAGTGACTTGCAAGTTACCAGATTCACACTGAAGGGAGGAAAGTTTAGTTTCTTTCCTTGAGACAATGAAAGCAAGACAAAATGTGAATAAGAGAGCTTAGGCATTTTGGAGAGGTCCTTCAGAAATACATACTGCAATAGCAATGTCTTCCTTAATTAATTATGCAGTCTGAATCTTTTCCATTAAGCACTTGGCAAAAGTATTACCCTCTAGCTCTCCCTACTGGATTATTATTACATAATTTCTATATTTAATGTGTGTGAATGTATCTCTTTTAAACAACTAATTAAGCAATAACCCAAACATCTCACTATATGGTATAGATGCTTCATATTTTATGTGCATTCTGACAGATATGGCCATGGCTTGTTTATTTTATTTTGTTTATTTTGTGATATATTAGAAAAGATACTATTTCTTCTTCTGCAGTTTACAAAGAGTCATTCTAGAGCATGAGGCTATTTCTCATAGGTGAGACTTCTAAAAACACCTAGGTGATTTTTAAGAATTCAAGATGATTTTTCAAATGTGAATTAGATGCTTAGATGCCTAAATCTTAATGTCTTTCACTGAAATTTAGTTGTCCATTCGAAAAATCTTTTAGTAACATTTAATTACATGCTGTTCTAATTGAATTGATTTTTTTAAAGCTAAGGAAAGACTAGTCTATTTGGATTTCATCTTTCTGTAATACCCAGTTGAAGTTCTCTGCTCTTTCCAGGGGAAAATATCCAGCATGGATATTTTAGGTGAGTTAAAACTTGAATAGGTTATATCTCATCTGTCTCTCCCTGTATATCTCACATATCAGGACTCAGCTAAGAGAAGGCAGGGTCCTCATTGATTAAAATTTTATTAAAATATGTTTACCCACATTTTGCAATGAACAGTTTTTGCTGATGGTAAAAAGATGGCCCGTTTAACTCATTATGCCAAAGAAAAAGTGTAGCTTTTATCCACAGGATAGAGCTTGTAATATCAGAAAATTTAATGTTTCTTCTGAGACTTGACACCTACTGAGGAAGTTTGGAAATAATGTAGCTACACTATGACAATAAATGTGGTAATTTTTTTTATCAAATAATTTGGGAGAACTTTATTGTTTTTCCTTAATTGTTGCTTCACTGCAAAAATCTATAAAACAGAAAGCGTTTTGTATGTACCTATGGTCTGTACTAAATATGAACTGATAGCAATTTTACTATCATTGTAAAATCCATATGCTGAAATTTGACCTAACTGAATTATATATATACATATCATTATATATATATATTTGTGTATATATAGCGTATATGTGTGTGCATATATATATATATAGAGAGAGAGAGAGAGAGAGAGAGAGAAATTTGAAAAGGACTGATCCCTGTGCTGAAGGCAAGAAGCACTGACTGTCTGAAGTCTTTATGGATATGACAGGCTTGACCTCAGCAATTTGTTGGGGAGGACCAAAGCAAACTAAGGGAATGAGATAATGATTAAGCACAAGATCAGGGGACCAGTGATCAGATTTGTTCTTTAATCTCTGTCCACCCTGCCATCTCCCTTTATTTTTTGAAAGGACAATAGATACTCCCTGGGATGCCTAGCAGATTAAGCCTTTAAATCTACACCATCATATAATTTAGACCCTGATTTAGTCCTGGCTCCTGGTCTCCTTATTATGCAGAAAGTAAAACAGTTCACTCCTTAGCTGTCTTTCTCAGCAAATCATCTAATTCCTTTTGGGAGGACACATGGTACAGCTCTGGGAAATGATCCTAGAACCACCCCTGTACCATATGGATGCAACTGCACCAGGTTTGACTCCCTCAACTCTCTGCACACCTCCAACGCAATTCCTGCAGTCTTTGCATCCTCACCTACACCTTTGTATCCTCATGCTACACCCTAATCCAAGCATTTTGCGGTCTTGGAATCTTATTATAGAAAGATGCAGCAGCACAGCCTGTTTTGAATTAAACCCTATGTGAAATAATCCTATGCAGTGTGGACATGGACCTTTCATCCAAGAGACAGAAGGTCCTTTGTCGGGTAGGCATGGGTCTCTCTTTATCAGTTCTCATGGGGACCAAGAATTTTGGAGGAGACTGGATTCTTTCAGTGCTATTACCGTAACCATAGGAAATGCAGGGTAGGAACTGAGACTTTAGGTGAGCTGAATTTCTGAATGGCCTGTTTATTCATGAGAAGAGCAAGGGCACTCCTAGTTTGGGCACTTTAGATTAGTACCAAAAGATACATTTCCTGAATCTGTGCTAGTATCATATTTCAGGTCAAACTAGATTTCCATTAAATTGAAGTTTTATCCAATATAATTAAACGTTAACCTCAAAACGTTTTAGTATTGACACTGCTGAGAAATACCTGGACCTATAAAACATTCTGTACAGAGTGTCTAGTTCATTTCTCCATTTTGTTTTACTACTTGAAATCCACATTTTAGTGATGTAGGATGCTCATGTAAGATAAAGCAATGGATTATATGAAAGAAAAATATGTTTTGATTTCACCTAAAAGTTTTTGAAAGGTGATTGCACTATAATATTGGCTTCAAGTATAAACTCTTCATTTCAGAACTGCTTCTCAGCAGCCAGCAATTCAAAAAGGACGTCATTTGTAAAGGAGCTCAATGTGAGCTCCCAAAGCTATGCAGTGGCAAGAAATGGCTAAGGTGATTTGCACTGCACAAGGATGAGAGCTGCACACAGGGAAAATGACTAACTTACCTCTGTAGCTGAAAAATATTAACTTGACTGCATCTACCTACAGGTTTGCTTCAACAGGAACAAGATATTAAAAAGCTAGGGGAGATATAAAGAAAGCATAGAAAAGAAAACTAAGCACTGAGTTAAAAATTCCATATATTTTAAGAGAGATAGATAAACTTGACTTGTTTAATTTGAGGAAAAGCAGTTTGAGAGATGACTTTGATTATATTGATAATCTCTCCCAGTGGAAAAATGTCTAGGTACTAACTGCTCCGCAATATAATGGAGAAAAAACAGAGTCAGTATGTGTGAACTACAGCTGCATGAATTCACATGAGAAATAACAGTTTTGATACAAAGGTGATTAACAACTGTAATAAACTACTGGCATAAGTGATAGATTTATTGATATCTTCATATTAGTCCCTAAAAAAAAAAAAAAAAAAAAGACAAAAAAAAAAATACTATTTGGCTTAAAGGTATTCACCTAAGCAGAGCTCAGCATTAGTCTGCTGTACACTCATATATCTGCTATACTGCTTCTGTGCTAGTTTGTTTCACAACTGTAATGGGTCCAGTTCATTAATATAATACTTGTATGCTGTAGTCATATATTTGAGAGAGAATCCTGCCTGAAGAGCTGAGCAAATGTATGAAACTATCTGTCAAGGCAGGAAACTGAAATTTAAATGGATGTGTAAATTTCTGCTTCTCCAAAATAATAACCTGCAAAAACTTCCAGCTAATCACTTCCTTATATTATCAGATGCACAGATATACATGTATAGCTACTACAAAAAGATCTTAATTGGTGCTTGATGCTGAGTTTGTACCTTCTTTTAGAAGTGTTTTAAGGTAGTGTCTAACATGGTTGTTCTCAAATTGGGCAAGGCCCCTAGGATCCATGAAAATTCCATTTTGTCTCTATTCTTTCTGCACTACCCCTTTCCCTCTCTTTTTTCCTTTCCTTAGAAATGCTTTCCTGTTTCACAGTCACAAAGGAATATGACGTTGACTGTGACTGAATCAGGATAAAGAGACAGAAGGCAAACAGGGCACAAAGCCTGTGACCTTAAGTAAGGGCTACTTGCTGTGTAGGTGTAAGACTGGAGAGAAGAGCACCAATTTCATTGCAGAGAAGAAATACCCTACCTTCTGCTTTTTTTTTTTTTTTTTTTTTTTTTTTTTTTAATTACAACCATTAACATCTATATGAATGTGAATAAAATGAAAAAATATGTTGAGCTGAAAAGAGCAAAGACACCCCAACTTCATAGTAATATCAAGAGCCTCCTACAGAATTTATGGCTTATTGAATAGACCTCCCTAAGCCTATATACATCTCACCTGACATAGAATCATAACGTTTAAAAACAAAACTGTACACCTGCAAGAAATTGATGAATGGAAGGACATATCCACAAAGCACTTTATCAACTGGCTGCCACTTTCAGTATAGCAACCAGTAAAATCTCACTCATTTTGACAAGGAAAGAATCATTAAAAATATATGCATCTGGTGGAGAAACTGGGCTAAGGAAGGTCTACTAATGGCACCATACATCAGTATGTGACCTGGTATGGAAAAAAACCTTCAGAAAACAACCCTTTAGGAATATTTATAGGGATGAAAAAAACTGTATTATGTCATCAGATATGCTATAAACATGTCTTAAAAACATTTTAGATTGCCTATTAAAGGGAAATAGAGTTTTTAATAATATAATGTAAAAGCAAGCACAGTTTAAGTGAACTTGAATTAAAAAAATATTCCACACAGTAAACCACGTAACAACTGGATAATCATATAGCTGAAAAAATTCGTTGTCACACTTATGATAAATATACCCTGCTGTTTAGATTAATCTATGCATTTCATGTAAAACCCACTGGCATGATGCTCACATGTATTTCATTTAAAGCCTGTTAATTGGCACTTTTTTTGTCTTCTTCCACAAGCAAGATCTGGAAATAAAATATCTTCTGCCTGCTGGTTGATCTTTGATCCATGATCCTCTCCTGTTGAGCAGATTTGGGCTGCAGCAAATAGAAATAGCATTCTGTGTGGGCTGTGACTAAACTCATTTCAGCACGTTTGGGGAGTGCTAAACGAGTCAGCTCTCATTTGCTGTTTCTGACTGTAGTCAGGAAAAGTGAGACAATGAAGAGCAAGAACAAAATATCCCTAAAACATATACATGAAACATTCCCCCTCACTTACCTCCCCCCATGGCTTACTGACAGAAGTAATGTATCAAACATATTTCATGATATAATTTATTAATACTTGTAACTTGAGCAAGTTCAAACAATATGCTTTTCACACGATGGAACAATGGTAGTGAACAATGGTAGTACATTTATATGTGGGTATACATTTGTTCTGAGCACAGATAGAAAATATACAATGAATACATTCACCCAAAACAATTCCTTCTGGAAGGAAAATGTGCTGTCAGCCAAGAACCATGTACATGATAGCCAGTTGTTTCACAGGAGGGATGCTTCTAATACATCTATATAACAGAATGGGACTTAACTGGGTATGTTTCTTCAAGCTGTACTTTTCTGTTGTTCCCCATTTTTCTTGTCTCCCTTTTAATGCACTGAAGATGGCTAAGAGGAGCACTTCTCCCGCCTGCTCTCTTTTACCAGGAGTTTTGCAATTGTTGTTTCTCTTGAAGTTCTAAGAATTGGAAAGCCTATGACCGTGATAAGATTTCAGCATCTATTTTAGGGAGAAAAGATGTTTCTAGTTGATGTGGCTGAAAAACAAAATGAAAACAAACATGAAAACACACACACACACACAAAACAAACAAAACAAACAAACAAACAAAAAAAAACACTTCAAAATAAGATCAATATGGCTTTAAAAATGATTAGAGTAAAGAAAATGCAGTTAAGAAATTATTTTGAAGTCACGGGTGTACATCAACCAGATGAATTTTGAAGGGGAAGAAAGAATAATGGGGGATTTGATCCATGGTTTTAACACATTGATGTTTTTTAAGTCTGCAAAAAGGGGAGAAGAGCCAGAAGAAAGTACCAGAAAAGGCACTAAAGATGAGGTGAGCATATGGAAAACTGAATGGCAGAGAGGGACTATTAGTGAGTATTGGGTACAAAAATTGTTCTTATATTTTTTTCCCATGTCAGTCACTTTGATTGTTATTCTAGATTTTAGTATCCTTAAAATTAAAAAAAGAGCACATAAGTTCCCATCAAAACATTGGAAGAATTGGAGAAGTAGAATGAGAGAAAGGAAAAAATCATAGTTGAGAGGCTTTTTGTCAAGTATGTACTCTGCCACATGAAAAAAATAAATAAAAAAAAATTGAAATTGTTCTGAAAGAAATGCAAGGTACTTTTATTCTACACATTTTCCCATTTTATAGTTTAAGAGAGGACAAGCTAAAGGCAAAGACCACATTCTTATGCCAGTCAGTGTTGTATTAAATTGAGGTAAACTTGTTTTTTGTTTGTTTGTTTGTTTGTTTTTTTTTTACAAGTTTGAAATGCCTTTCTGATATGAAATGCAAAGGTTTGAAATGCCTTTCTGATATGAAATGCAAACTTGTATATATTCTCCTAGAGCAAAATGCACAGCTCTTCTGCCTCCCACTGATAAATCAAGGCAAACAAACTATGCAATGGGACCATTCTGCAAATCGTGCATATGGCTCAGTGGATAGCATGTCAAAGGAGCATCAAGGTGAGTTTGCAAAACCTTCTGGGTGAGGAGGAAGTGCTGACATTCAGATACACATGGTTTCATAGCTATACAAAAGTCTGACCTGCTGAATACCACAGGATCAGCAAAATAGATGAGAAGAAGATTTTTCTTACATTAATTAATGTTCTGTTCCTTATTCATTGCTTGCTGCAGAGTTGCATAGTTGAACATATATACCTGGTAGATAAACTTAATTGAAGTATAGATTTAAAATAGCAGATTATAGTATACTATATTACAACTAGGGGGAGGGGGTATTCTCTGTAACAGATTATGGGCTACTCTAAGTGTACTTTTATTTTTTAAGTATTTTTAGTATGGACACCTATGTCTGCTGTAGTCCTATATTATAGCTGGGAAGGTTGTACTACAAACCAGACTATGTATAGGCATAAGCCTGAGATGTTCCATTCCCCGTATACTCATTCTTCATTTCTACCCCTTCTATAGTTTCAGGTCTTCTCCAAACAGGCAGAAATCTAGCCTTTTTTTCCAGAATACAGTTCTGGTATTTGGCAGAAAATCAAAATTGATGTTCCAAGAATGGAGGAAATGCATGATTTTGATACTTATTCTTCTTTTCCATAATTGAAGGCACATTAGTATTGGTCAGGTGCATGAAGATTGGTCATGTACTTAGGACTTTATTCATAAGAAATAGAGATTTCTGGTCTATTGTGTATGAAGGAAGCCTGTATTGTGTAAGGAAGCCTGCTAACTAGTCTGTCTGATTACTAGCCTGTCTCATTAGCATGCTAGTAATCAGAACATACCCATGGTTTTCTTTGACAGTACTGGATCTAGAGAAAGAGTGTGAAAATTTCACATCATGGGTATGGCGTTCTCTCTCAGGTACACAGTTAGTTGTATCTGGATAAGGACCTTTCATTTTCCTACTCCTTAGCCTAGCCTCCTTTAAAAGAGGGTTATGTTCCCACATTGTCCTTGTGTCTGCTCTCTTGCTGTTTTTTCTTAACATTTGAATCCATGCACCACTTTTAACTATATGGGATGGAAAGGCGGAGGTTTTCCAAGATCATTTCATTTCTGCTAGTTTCTTGACAACTGGTGACTGATGGAGGGGAGAATCTCAAACTATTACCTCTAGCTGAGGCAATGTCTTAATAACTTGCCTGTCTGTCCATAGCCATGTACAGAGAAGTAACCTGCAGTGGGTTGCACCACATTTGCGCAGTTCAACCTGCAGAGGATATAAGAAAAAGCTGTGGAATGATACAGTCAAAGGACACTGACGAAGCAGCAAGAGCAATTTTCATGATGCAGAGTGCAAATGAAAGGGAAATCGGTCTCCAGCCATTCTGCATCTTCATGATTCATGACACTCCAAAATATCAAAATGGACTTTATGTCCCTCAGAGAGGTGGTGAAGGAATTGGGAACTCAGGTAGTGTTCTCCTCTATTCTACCAGTTGGAGATGCAGACTCAAGAAGAAGGAGATGAATAGATCAGGTGAATGGTTGGCTATGTTATAAATGGCTCAGGATTCAAATTAGGATTAAAATAAAAATAGGATTTATTGAGAGAATATAAAGGAATAGAGGTAAGCAAACAGCGCTGGGTGCACCGGGAGTCTCCGCTCCATCAGGACGCACACCAGTTACATCAAGCAGCTGATTTTTATGCTCCTAGACTAATACATATTCATTACTACTTCTAAAAAAATAGATTATTAAAATTAGCTTCCGGGGTGCAGTCCCTCCTACTGGAGCATGCGCAGTCTCCTCTGGGGTCTCTTCTGGGGGTCTCTAGGGGTCTTCCGTGCTGAAGGCTCGCAGTCTTCCTCTTCCCCTTTGTACTTACTGGGCACCATCCCAAGTTTACAGAACACCTTCTTCAAAACACCTTCTTCAAATCTTGTCTCCCAGCCGCTTTTCAGCTTCTTTCTCGGCCCCCCCCTAACCAGATACCAAAGATCCACATAGTATCCCATAACAGTCACTAGTTGTTATCAGTTGTTCTGAAACTCCCAGACACACGAGTAATTAAAACATTCTTCCCCAGCCATTCACAGACACATCTATAGCAGTGTTAGAAATAGAAGTCCGGAATAACAAAAGCAAACAGGTTCATAAATTTAAGAAGTGATAAATTGGCTAGAATGAGGAATGAGGGGGAGACTGGGACACACTGCAGCTGTGGTTCAAGCATTGAATTGCTAGTGCAGGGCCCAGAGGCAGACAGGATTCAAACATTTCAAACAGAATTGTTCTTTATGGACAAGAATTGTTAAAACATTCCTCACAGCTACATGGCTTGTACAATGCTCAGGGTTTTGTGTTCTAAGATCTCTGATGTACCTTCAAGAGACTGGGCATGTTGACACTGTCCTTAGGGACAAAGGAACCAAGCAGAACTGGCAACTGTTTAAGGACACTTTTTTTGGAGCACAAGAGATCTCCACTCATGTGTAAGAAAATAAGCAGGGAAGGTAAGAAAGCAACATGGATGAGCAAGGACCTGCTGGTCAAACTGAGATGTACGAAGGAAATGCACAGGCAGTGGAAGCAGGGACATGTGGCCTCAGAAGAGTACAGGGATGTCATCTGGATTTGTAGAGATGGGATCAAAAAACCAAGTTTGTTTGTTTGTTTGATTGATTTTGTCTTATATCACTTTATATATATATATATATATATATATATATATGTATATATATTTGGACAGGGCATCCTTTTTCCATTATACAGAATTAAGAGAGAAACTATTTCATCAAATTTTCATTGAGGCATTTATTAGGCTCTGCAGCTAAATAGTGTGAGGCAGAAAGCTTTTCACAGAAAACAAAAGATAGATATTGAAGCAGAGTTAATAATGCTCTACAACATGATCCAGAATTTTCTGAAGTTCTTAACATTGTTGGTTACAGATTGAGTACAGTGGTTCCTAGGATCTACGGATAGCAACATACTGATCCATAAAGTCTATACAAAGTCTCAATAGACTTTTTATCAACAGCAGTTATAAGACTATATTTTTATTGATAATATTACCAAAATTTTGGGTAAACATGGGTCAATTCTTACTTGGCAATGCAGAGGTGTCTGTGATAAGATTAGGAATCTGAAGGGTACTCTCTGCATCAGAATATTTGGTAAGGAAGGTGACACTGAGTTAATAACTCTTCTCAGTTTGTGATGAAGATTATTAAAAATGAAGGGGAATGTGGAAAGACAGAGACAGTTTAATCTGAAGTATTGAGAGGGAAGGAAAATGTGTTTACCACCTGTGGTTCAGGGTAGGGAAGCACACTCAGAGATAGCTGAGAGCATGAGATTAGTGAATGCAGTGATATCTAGGGAATTTTAATTTGTATAATTTATTCAGTCATTAAGAAGGAGGACTAGAGTTTTATGTAGAACTCATTTTTATATCTGTATGTGTTACAGGCAACTCTGCAAGGAAAATCTTCAGACTGAATTTTATTAACTAAAATGGATATGGTAAGTACCACAATCATTAGGATGGATTTTGGATACAAATACAGGTGTATTAACATGTAAATGGTCCAATTTAATACAATCAAAAATGTATTAAGTAAAATAGATTGGCAATGTGCAGAGATTATGAGCAGAGAAGTCTGAGGACAAAAAAAAAAAAAAAAAAAAAAAAGGCAAAAAGGATATACTGCAAAGTAGAACCTGAAATATAAATTATTTAAAAATACTGTGGATGAGTGATAAGTTGTTAAGTTATCACAAGTAACAACAGAACAGTTGAAAATTACATGGAGTCAAAAGCTTTGGCACAGATATAATGTCACTGGAAACAACAACAAAAAAAAAAAAAACAAAAACAAAAAACAAAAAACAGGGAAATGTAAAAAAGAGCATTTGAAGAACAAAATAGAAAAATGAGTCACTGTTGCCTACCCTGGAGGAATGACTCTGAGGAAAATATCCCTGTGAAGGAGTTGCCCCCTGTGGGGTTAAGGAAAATTATTAAAAAGAGTAAAAAAATAATAAATGCAAAAAAATTTAAACCTCTTCCTTTTCAAGAACATAGAATCCTGCTCCCATAACCCCTTCATTACAGCAGTGTTTTTGAGTTACTGTCTTCCTTAGATATATTATAAAATACCAAAGGAAAGGACTTATTCTTTAAAGTGTAGTAACTGAATACTAATGGAGCAGCACTCTACAGTGCCTATCCCAGTGAGAATCCTCTTTGCATAGAGGTGATAGACTGCTGGAGATGAAAACACCAAAAATGTGATTCATGTGGTAAGGACAGTTTTCTCCCCAAGAAAAGGGGAGAGAAGTTCATCCAATTATTTGTGGCAATGAACACAAGAGAGTAAAAGTTGAGAGAAAAGTGTAAGCAAATGGAAGAGATTGCGTGTTTCTTCCAATCAATTTTTGAGTCAGCAACGTGCCCTTGCCACAAAGAAAGCTAATGGTATTCTTGACTGCATTAGACAAAGTATTGCCACCACGTCTATGGAAGTGATCCTCCCCCTCAATGCTGGTGAATATTGGGTTCAGTGTTGGACTCCCTGGTACATAAGAGACGTGGACATACTGGAGAGTCCAGTGAAGGGCTACCAAGATGATGAAGAGACTAGAGCATCTCTCATATGAGGGAAAGGCTGAGAGAACTGAGACTGCTCAGCCTGGAGAAGAGGTGGCTCATCAATGATGAATGATCTTATCAATACATATTTTGCCCATATTTAAACTGCTTTATTAGTGGTGGACACAACAGAAAAATTTTAAATGCCTTTCTAAATTTGTTTTTGTTTGTTTGTTTGTTTGTTTTTTCCTTTTCTTGACTGCACCAGCACACAATCTAATAAGATACAGTGTCCAGAGAAAAAACTCAGGAGGTAGATGAATTGGTTCAATTTCTAATCATTTTCAAAATAGGGCAAACTATTAAGTTAGAGGGATATTCTTGAGAAGAGCACAAACTCTTCCTTGTTTCCTCTAGCTGTTGTGGCCAGAGGTGTATTGTTTGGGAAAAGGACAAATCTTGGGGTTATCTGTGCTTTAGACTTTTCTAACTTCTTGGACAGCACATCACAGTTAGTGTAAATGAAGTATTATTAACTGCAACACTGTTTATGTTAGAAAGAGACAGTACACAATAATGTGTTTCAGTGGGTTGACCGAGAACTACAAGGCTCGTTACAGGCAATAGGTAAGAAGAACACACTATAGTTAAAGCAACACAACCTCACCCTCCCCCATCACCCCCCTCAAAACAACAACAAAAAATGAAAAAAAAAAAAACAAAAACCAAAAAAAACAAACCAACCAAACAAACAAAAAAAAAACAGCAACAACAAAATTACACCTTCAAATCCATCCACTTTCAGGGCAATGAAAATCTTCAACGCTGATAAGATTACTTAGAATAGTAACATAAACTGAATAATCAGCTTATTAACAATAGTTTTAGAAGCAGAAACCTTTTAGTGAACATAAAGATGTTGCGAAAGGTCTTCACACTGAAAAAGGAACAATTGGAAAGGTCAAAAAAGTGCTATTACTAAGTACTCTCCACCTCATCCATAATCAGTAATAAAATAGAAAAATGTGTACTGTGTTGGATAATTGTGCAAGCATCTTGGCAGAAATGTCATGGTAATGCTGAAATCAAAGCATATTTATCACAGATTTTCCTTTAATTTTATGGGAAGCATATTAGTTGAAACCTTGTAAGAGAAAAAGTAGGCTTTTTCTGTTCTGACAGTAAGCATGGTCATATTCTGTACAAAAGTATCAGGTGTTTGCTATTTTAGAAGGAATTTTATAAGTAGGAAATATAGCCAGTGAGTAAACTCTGCATGATTAAGAGTGAATTGAGAGACAACGGGAGAAAGATCTCATTTGAAAGAGAGCAAGGGAGGTTGTTTATCATGCTGAGTTTAATTGTTAATCCAGATGAAAATTATGGAAACTTGCTTTGCCTTTTGTACTGTAAGTTTTAGTTTCTTTTTCAAAGAAATAAGAAAAAATTTCCTTGAATGTGCATTTTTAAGGTTTTAATGCCCTGAGGACAACCACTACCATTCACAGAATTACTAAAGCACCCTTACAGCAACGTTAATCACATTTGTTTGCTTCATTTACACTTCTACTATCTATGTCATTCAGTTTATATCTGCACTGTATCTGATCAGCAGGCAGTGACCTGAGACTGTGCCCTGGATGTGACTCCCTCCTGCACAGGCAGGCGAGGTGAGGAGCTCTCACTAGCACAACCATTCCCTGAAGCCAGCAAGGTCATGGATGTTTGTCTTGACTTCAGCCAGGCTTTTAACACTTACCAATGTGTAGAAATACCTGATGAGGGGAGTAAAAAAGACAGAGCCAGACTATTGTCAGTGGTGCCCAGTAACAGGAGAAGAGGCAGTTGGCACAAATGGGAAAACACAAAAGTCCATTTAACCATAAGAAAACACTTTATTATTCTGAAGGTGGTTCAACTCTGGAGCAGGTCGTCCAGAACAATTATTGAGACACCATCTTCAGCAACAGAAACTCTGAACCCAAGTCACCACAACCATATGCATCCTGCTGTAGGTGATGCTGCTCTGAACAAGGGGTTGGAATCTAGTCCCTGGTTTCGGTCCCTGTGAGTCTGTGATTCTGTAATATTGCAGAGGCGTAATGATTCAAATATCTTTTGTTTCTACCTTTGGGAGGCTCATAATCTCCTGGAGAAAATGCCTTGGGAAATATGTATATATATACATTTAAACCTTTTTCATATAAAGTTCATTTTCATAATTAATTTTAATTATTAAAAAGAATTTATGCATAAATGAAATAAGCTATGTGCAGTCAAAGAGAGAATCTATGTTTTTAAGAGCTGGAAAGATGTCTAAGAATTCACGTGTCTAAAAGTTTCCATGCTGTCATTGCAATAAATTAAGTTTCTAATTAAACACATGCTCACATACACACTCTTGGATGGGAATGCTGTGCTTGATCAATAGCCCTAGGCTACATGGTAGCAGGCAGAATTATAGCAAATGGAACTGGATGAATCTGTTTACTTAATGACCACAATATGATTTATTTCATTGGTGGGAAAGTGGGGAGGAAGACATCAAACTGCTAAAAATACTACCTAAGCAAATTACAGGAGATACGTTCCCAAGAGATCCCATGTGAGTGCAGCAGATCAGAGCTCAGATTTTTCTTAAAGAAGCATACTTGATGAAAGTGTCTCAGCTAATCTACATTCAGCTTGTTTTCCATTTGTAATTGAGAAGACTTTTTGATTATTTTTTAATGTAGTTAGCTTAACCATGGACAATTACTGCTGACTGAATCAGCACATTTACAGAGTGTCAGGATTTTGCCAGTTGTAGGAGTTTGTGGAAGCCAAAAAGGGGTGGGAGGTCAAAAAGGGGTGGATGGCTGAAAAGAGGTGAGATTCTGGGACAAAAATAGAGGACAAAAAATATCTGAGGCCAGAAATGCATGGAAAGTAAAAAAAAGTGTGGGAGGTCAAAAAGACATAGGAAAGGCAGAGGTTGAAAAGCCATAAGAAAAGTGGAGGCCACAAGGTTTGGATGTGACCAAAAAGAGGTAACAAGTTGAGAGAGAAATGGAGACTGAAAAAAGGTGGCAGAGCAAAAGAAGATGGGAAGCCAAGATAAAAGTCGAGGCCGAGAAAGGAGGGGTGAGGTAAAAAAGGGGTATGAGGTTGAGATTTAAGTAGATGCTGAGAAGATGTGAGAGGCTAAAAGGCAGAAAGAAAAGTAGAGGCCAAAAAAGCTTGGGAGACAAAAAGACATGAAAGTCTGAGAGAAAAGTAGAGGCTGAAAAGAGCTGGGGAGGGCCAAAAGGGGTGGGGAGTTCAGAGAAACATAGAGGTCGAAAACAAGATGGAGGCCAAAGTGGGGTGGGATGCTGAATATTGGGTGGGATGGTGAGAGAAAAATAGAGGCTGAGAAGAAGGCCAGGGCAGTCTGAAAAGGGGTGGGAGGCCAAAAAGATGTTGGGAGGCTCAGAGGAATTTTTAGGCCAAAAATGGGAGGGAGTCCAAAAAGGGCTGGGAGATCCAAAAGTGGTGGGAGGCTGGAAGAAAAGTATAGGTCAAAAAGAGGGGGGGGGGCTGAAATGTAAGAGTCTGAAGACAGGTGGGAAGACAAAAAAGAACAAGGATCTGAGAAAAAAGTAGATAAGAATAGGGGGAGGAGGATTAAAAAGGAGGGGGAGGATGTGAAAAAAGTAGAGGCAAGAAAGCTAAAGTGAGGCTGAATGAGCTAAAGTGACCCAAAAAGAGTTTGCAAAGATTTAATGTGTAGCAGGAGAAAAAACATTCCCCATCACCCACAAAAACACATACACATATATACGAATTCCGGTGCTGGTTATTGGAAATGTTACTTCATTTTCTCTTTTCTCCTACTTATTTATTGGCGAAAAAATGCAGAAACTGAATATAAATCAGGTCTTGACTTTCTCTATAATTGTGCTTTTCAAAGTAGATAATTAAATTTCTGCCTCTTTGGGAAAAGGTCAGCATGTTGGGGTAACAAATACTCGTATCTCTAGGGCATTTGGCCTTATTAGCCATGAATCACTGTTTCATAAGCTTGAAGCCTTGG
This sequence comes from Netta rufina, assembly GCF_964035555.1. Taxonomy (NCBI): domain Eukaryota; kingdom Metazoa; phylum Chordata; class Aves; order Anseriformes; family Anatidae; genus Netta; species Netta rufina. The sequence goes on from NC_140123.1 coordinate 105,719,678, forward strand.
CTAGAATCCATCTAGCCTAAAATACTTTGAAAACCTATGAATTAGCTGAGATCCACTTTAATAGTTCAGCTTTATTACTGATTAACCTGGATATGCCCCGGTTTGTTCTGTTGTAATTCAGAAACTAACACTATTGCTATTGTCTAGACATATATTGTATGTATGGTGCTGCTTCTCCATTACTCTAGGAATTTGTTGCTATGCTGATCACTTGTTTTGTACACAGGTTAAGGCTGTACATAGGCTAAAGAAGTTGCTGAATAAACAACTGAGAGGCTGATGGTTGACTTAATCTTCATCTACACATCAAGGAACTTAAATCAAGGAGAGTCTGCATTTAGTTAATGCTGGAGAGCTTAGACACAAGTTGACAGGCATACTATAACCTACTTTGTGGAGAACCAAACACAACAACCTGAAGAGAAGTGTGTGTGTTTCTTTTATATTTTTTTAATTCATTTTTTTTTCTAGTGATCTAAATTCATAATTAAGGTTTGTAGTCATATTTTTAACTTATTTTAAAAATGGCAGTGGTGATCAGAGTTGCTTTTTATTCCACCTGTATTTTCAGAATGAAATACCATAAACAGCATATATGCTCTTGTCTCAAGTTAGATCTATGAAACCTCTCCAGGTCTTTTCATGTCTGCTTAAGCTGGCACCAGGCTGGGACTTGACTGTCTGTGTCATTACAGCACATCCAGTATTAACCAAGGGGTCCGGAAGACTGGAGCAGTGCTTTGCCTGGAGGTCAAGAGCATCCCGCTGGCCCAGTTCAAAACATGGTGACAAAGGCACGGCACCATAAGTCTATGTCAGCACGCCCTTGCTCATCTCAAGTGCTCAGAACTATCATTAGCTATCCCTACTTGTAAAGTTTAGACAGTCAATGCCCCCATCAAAGGGTTCACAGCCCTTTAAAGAAACGAATTGAAGCAGGGAGCATTAAACTTACATGTGTGAGAATTGTTTTATGCAGGCTTTCTTTATTAAATATGACAGTAACAGATAGTTCATATAAGGGACTAAATACTTTTGGTAATAAAAAACAAAGAAAAAAGTGTGAGTGTAGGTAGTCATGCAAAGAAAGCAGATGTTAGAAATACATCAAATTACAACTCTAGCACAGGTATATTCTATGTCTTTTTTTTTTTTTTTTTTTTTTTACTATTATTTATTTGCCATTGATCTTCAGACCACATAAAGCAAAATCATTCCATAGTAATTTCATATTTTTTCATATTCTGCCAAAGAGCTGACAAAATGTATTGAGACTCTGATAATAGCTAAATGTGACTTTATCCGAACACTTTAAATGATCTTAGTTTATTACATTAACTGTGACATAAATGTTGCCTGAAAGAATGCAGGTCTCCTCTGGGGAGCAGATGCAATGCTGAGGTGCTTTTAAGAGAAGCGTTTGCATGCATAATTTCACTGAAAAAAAAAAAAAAAAAAAAAAAAAACAAAACCACAAAACAAAAAACTAACAACAACAACGAAACAAACAAACAAACAAAAACCCACCACCTTGCATTAACTAGTGTAGATAAATAAATGTAGGAAAACAAAAGTTTGTGCAAGTCAGATGGTTCCTGGAGTTTTTCCATACGTCCAGTATAGAAAAGTGTCTAGAACCAGTTGCTTCAGAAAATGGGGCAAGAAAACCTACAGTAAGATGCTGTATGGTGAAAGGTCTAGTCTTCTCTTCCAACTGGCAATAATTTCACTATTTCAATTCAATTTCAATTGAATTTAATTAATTTTTTTTTCAGTTCAATAGTTGCCCCTTCTTTATGTCTAAGGAGACAGCACTAAGAAGTGCTTGATATATACTCTATATAATTTACTATTTTGTATGTTTTTATTAGTTCTCCTGTAATTTGTCTCTGCTCATAGATTAATGCTCCCCATGTATCTTTCCCAGGAGGAAAATAGAAATGGATTTTTCAATTTAAAGAAGCAAACAAAACAAAATCTTCCCCTGTTAAGACAGCACTGAAAGTACACGTAACTGATACCAAGTAAATGGAGTTTAAAAAAATAATTATCTTGACTCCATTTCTATGGCTGGAGAGCCTTCAGTATACACAAGTAATTATATATATATTTATGTACTTTTAAATGTAGTTTATTATTATTATTATTGTTGTTTGTTTGTTTGTTTTGTTTTTTATTTGGAATATATCTTGAATACTCTTGATAACCCCCATCAAAACTCTTATGTTTGAATATTGTACAGTAAGATTTGCAAGACAGAATTTTTCCTACTGAAAAAAAACTTAACTACACAGCTGAATAGGGAAGGAACAGAAAAGAGATGTTTAAAGACATCCCTAGCAATACATAATTGTCTTTCAATACTGTTAATTTAATATTTAGCATGCTCTGATACTGAACTGTGTGATGCTTTCATTTGAAAGTATATAGCAACATATTGAACTTCTTGCCACTAACCATTTCCCCTCACATTCACTTAGCATGATGTTGTATGGAAGAAACAAGGGGCCCTTGTGATCAATGGTTCTATAACAGTGCTGGAAAAGAGAGGGAATAATGGCATCTACCACACTTTTTTTTTGGTGGATTTAAGGAAATGAAGAAGGAAAAGACAATTGCCTGCCACAGTTTAAAAGAGCTGTTTTCATATTTTCACATGGGCTTCCTATCTCTGTAGGCGACAGCAAACTCAGAAATGAATTGCATTATAAGTTTATGGTCTGTTAAAAATAAAGAATCAACAGTTATAAATCCAAAGATTTTTTTTCTATTATCTGAATTCTAGTTCTTTATTTTAAGAAAGCTATATTTTGTCATTTAGGTGCTGGAAACACTTCTAGAACAGTAGTATGTTCACAGTCCCATTTTCATATAGTCTTCTAATTTAAAGGTTTACATGTATATTTTAGGCTTGATTTTTATCTTTTCCACTGTCCACCAATTCTATTCTCATCAACATTTAAGGTGTTAAATTATTCTTAAGACAAAAGCCATAATTTTCCATTTTGACTTTTTAAGTATCCCTCTGAAGGGTACCTTGAAGAAATTATAGAATCTAGGATATTTTTCCAAACCCACGTCTGTTTTTTGGATTATCCTTCAAGGCTCCATTGTGCTAAGGTAGCCAATGTTCTTTAATGACTTTCTGCAATACCTCCAGGGAACTGAAATTGCTTTTTCATGTCTGAGCATTCAAAGTACCAGTTCCTTGTCCTATTGCCCTTATTGTGGGATAGGTTTTTGACAAAGGCTGTCAAGGCAGCATTGTCTATGGTATCAGAAAAGGCAGTGTAAAAGCTGTCAGAGTTTTGATCCCATTGGATATGGGCATTTGTACTATCTTGGGGGTAGGGGGAGTATATTTTTTCAGTGTAGCCTTCATCTTAATGGAGTGTGATAGATTATGAATGCTTGCCCTTCATTCATTATTACACAGATTTTTTCCCTTTGTCCTTTGTGACAGCAGCAGAAACTGTTTACATAAGAAAATAATGGGAAAGCATTCATGAATTTGTATCTATTTAGTGCAGTAAGTCCTCTTATTATTAGGATGCAATAATATTAGACATAAAGCTATAGCTATGCATACTTCTGCAATCTTATAACAGGCTAGAAATGACTTTTGTGTCTTGCATAATTCCATCATTTGCCTTGTATGTGGCACAGGGCTGAAACCACAGAAAAGCTTGGACACTGAAATGTTCAGCAATATGGCCTCAGTGTTGAGCAATCTTGTTAATATAGGGGAATTCACAGTTATGGCTTCTGTTCCAAGGCTGCTTTTGCAGTCCTGAAACATACATGTGGCAAATCAGGCATCTGAGAATGTGACTCACCTCAGACACCGTAAGAATAAAGCAATTGGGAAGTGTTGCAAATAAGGTTATGTTCTGTACTTGCTCCCTTGCTGGGGTTTTGGAGTTTCATTGCAGGATCAGGACTCTACTTTGTGGTCCACCTAATTCCATGGAAGTAGGAATCTAATTCTAACCCTTCCTGATAGAACACAGAGGGAAGATACAGCTTTCCCTGTCAATCTACTAATAAAAGCATTCATTCTAAATATAGGAGATACAGGAAAACAGGTTTTGCTATCATCAAATGTGTGACTCTTCTATTTGGCCTTAAAGCATTCCTTCAGTCTACTGTAGCACACATTGGTGTATCAACCTTGGCCACATCTTCACCATCGTATTAAACTTGTCTTATGATCGGTTATTGTTTCCTGTGAAGAATCAATTACTTTATGCACAATGAAACAATTTCAGCAGGGGAACTGCCTCACATGCATTCTCCTGAACCAGCCCAGGTCAGAAAACAGGGCTTGTAAAATCTGCTTGTCATGCTGTCTGAGGTAGGTCAACATATTCAGGAGGAGATTCTGTGAGTCCACACTTCTATTTTCTCCCCTTGGCTTTGAAACACAAGGCACAGGTTCTGTTTTTCAGGTAAGCCAAAATGTTAGGTTAAAATACCATGCTTGTAGCAAGCTGACTCAGCTTGATCTGTCCAAAGATGAGACCATCTGCTGCTACTGATGCAGTCAAGGCAACCATGGTAAAAAATATTGCTTCCAAACTCCATACAGAGAATGGTAAGTATTTGAGAGGAGTGATACGTAGGGGATCAGGAACATTAGTAATGATAAGTGCTTGTATCGTCACCTTCTCTTGCAACCTTAACAGGAGAGGTGCTGGTCCTAACAAATCAAGGATATTTTGGTGTGACCTGGCTGGAGTAGCTGTAGGAGTGGCATGCTGACACTTTTGTGCCATAGAGTGCCCCAGCTTTTATTAGGGTCTGTGGCATGAGGAACAGAAGCCCAGTCCATTTTTTCAGTCTAACTGAAAAAAACATATTTTTTTCAGGACAAAAATATATTTTTTTACTGGACAAGTAGAAAATGTATTCAGATAGTAGAAAGTTAATCAAATGGTCTTATTGAGAAAACTTAATACAAATGCCTTAGATCATGAATAAAATGCTCTGTTGCTATACTGTCGGGTAAAAGAATGTGGGTAAAAAAACTAGATTCTGTATGATCATATTTCTGATCTTGAAAGTGCGAATTGTTTTGATGAATTGGGCTGTACAAGCAATACAGGCAGAGAAATTCCGTATTTATGGACACTGGAAAGCCTTTGCTTATCAGTGCTTCAAAATTTGGGTGATTGATTAAGCCAAAGTTTAGGGATGTGCAGAACACCTTAAGAAGAGACTGCAGTATGTTGAAGCCCATCTGAAAGAGCTAGTTTCAAGGGCAGTTACAGCATTCACTGCCACACATCACACAACCTATTATGCTAGGATGCAAGCAGTCTAGGCAAATTTTCTCTTAGAAATTGATTCCCTTTTGGACTAGCAATATTTGGGGAATAGGTATTAGAAATTTTTGTAATCCCATCATCAAGCATAGGTAGTTTGCCTGGGTTTTTGCTCCTGAAACACTATTTTGGATTCATACTTTAGTGAACAATAGTTATGATCAATAGTCCCACTGAATCAAGAGAGATGAATCTGTATTTAAAGGAATAGGAGTAGGAAAAGGAATAGGATTCTCTATTACTTTCTGTGTATCAGGGCAGACAAATCTGTGGCTTTAAATTGTTTTGTCACAGACCAAGGAACAGAACAGGAGTCAGAATCTGCTACTCCAATCCCATTCCCGTTTCATACCTTCCATAGACATTTTAATTAATATTTTAAACCACCTAAAGATAAATGAAACAAACCATGTATTTTAAGTAAATAAATGCATACAGTATGGGAATATCCAATTGTCTGTTTTAAGAGGAAGCAGATGTCTCATTGTGGTATGTTATTTTGTTATTTACAGAACAGCTAGCTTGTACTGCAGTATCTCTTCATCTCCAGAATTTCTCTTCCAAGATTATGTATAGGCTCTGCCTTAGTTGTAATATTTTAATTCATCACCACATATTTAGCAAACTCCTTCTTTTATCACTTGATGACAGACGAGATTTTTTTCTCTGACATTTATTGCTTTTTAAACTGTATTTCTGGTTGGGTGCCAGATTTCTCCAAAAATATTGTAAATAAATGTGAGTAACACAGATTTGGATTTATGAAATATAATGGCTGGATGCTCTAGCTGTGAAGAGATGCTTTATCATATTTTCTACCATTATGTTGGGAAACTTTAAGACTTGCTTTTCTGATTTACTTTACCGCAATCCTTTAAGGCTTAAAACCAAGTTGCTTTGAGACTGGAACACAATTATAGTAACCAGTCTGACATGCACACAATGTGAATAAAATACTCTATAATATATAGACATTTTAACACTGATACATTCTACACACATAAAAATAAAGGCACCTTGAAATAAAATTCTTATCTCCCTCACCTCACTTATCTACTAATTGCATATAAACTCACACAATACACTAAAAGATTCCTGTATGTATATCATTAAGGAACATAAAAGAAAGCTTGTTATCTTTTTGCATGCTTATCTGTAAGACTCAGTAATGTTCCTATCTGTAAGAATACATATTATATATGTGTGTGTATATTCACATATACTTTATATATACAAATATGCCTCCCTTCAAAATCTGAAAGATTAAAACATGAGTGGGGGTCTGTTCTTTATATTTATGTTTTCTGAAATCAGAGATTCTTTAAATGGAACATCCACATTCCTTCCTTCATGAGTGCTGCTTTGTGAAACCATGAAATCAATCCTGCCACCCTTTTGGCTAAATTTGGATTTGAAATGAAAAATTGCCTCTCCTGTAATAGCCATATTCTCTTTCAATCATTATTTCACAACCTTGGATCACTTTTTGTATGGTAGATTAAATGTGCTGGTAACAAAGTTTGAAAACATAGTGGCTAAGCAAAACCATCACTCTTTTGCATCACATTCCTTACATTTTTGCATAATGATAAGTTGTATGGTTTATCTTGAAGCACATGAATGAATTTTAGGCCTGAAAAGAAAGCATATGACCAGGAAAAAGAAGGAGTGCTTATAATCTGTAGGAAATAATTTCCACCCCTGCATGAGTATCATTCAGTGGCCATATCCCACTCGTTATGTGGGTTTAGTTGACCACTGAGCTTAATACGCTGGGGTCAAAGATGGTTAGTATCAAGGTGAGCTGTGATAGGTTCCGATGTAACCAGTGCAGGAATCTGGATTTCTCCCTTTCCTCCCCCAGGGAAGAAGAGAGGACTGCTTATGCTTGCTCCTATAGTAACAGGTACTGATGTAGCGCTGGCATCTCTTTTCATATAGTTAGAGGCTGTGTGCCATGTTTCAGAGGTAATGTGGAAATGCAGGCTTCCTGGGATTCTTATCTGCTTTCTATTCTGATCTTCAGTGATTTCCCAGGGTATTCAAATATTGCATAAGAATTCCAAAGAGAGGACTGACCCAGTTCAGAGAGATACCATCAGGGGACATTTCCCAAGTGCCTGTTTCATGGGGATGGGAAAGGAAGCAGATGTTTTCCATCAACAACTAATGCTGAAGAGCTACTATTACTCCCTCCCTAACCACAAGCTCTAGGCCATAATCATATACTCCCTTCTTCTGCTTCCTGAGACGTAAGAGCAGCATGTAATAATTCAAATTCTGTCTTGTTGACACAGCTTGTTTCAGCTGTTCAGAGAGCAAGTTGTTTGTTCACTGCATCTGTGGACACATCAGCACTTTGCAGAAAGTCTAAAAGGGGTTGTTGCTTTTTTTTTTTTTTTTTTTTTTTTTTGATGGGAGTTGCAATTGCCTGCTGTCATCTGAGCCTCCTGGAAATCTGTGGCAAAGCACTGAAATATCCACATGCAAGGCATTTCTGTCAATGGGGCAATATTGTTGTTGTCGTGTCATTATTGTTTCTTTTGTTATTTTATTAAGACTCATGAATTTGCCCTGAACAATAAAATAAAGTATCTGATATAAAATAATACTTGGGTATTTAGGGCAAAACTAGGAAGTCCTCCCATTAGGCCTGTATGACTGGTGGGGAATGGCTTGTGGATAGACACCTGGCTTTGATGGAGTGAGAAACACAAGTGTTCTGATTTAATGTCTTGTAGACACATTGAGCAAATGAGAGGCACAATATTGATCTTAAAATACAGGCATGTATGCAAGAATTTGACAACCTAGAGACTATTAAAGACTAAAATAAAATAAATAAAGGGAAAAATAAAATAAGAAATGAAATAGTGAAATGGCATTTGTATTTAAAAAAAAAAAAAAGAGAGAGAGAGCGCGAGAATAACTGACAATCTGTTGGACCAGAAGGGTTCCCTTACCTGAGGGAATAAACAATTATTTTGTTATATAAATATGTTCAAAGCATCTATTCTTTGAGAATGAGTACTTTTAAAAACATTCTGTTTGGTCAATGTGTATAATAGCTGTTATATATTTCATCTTCTAGAACACAACTGTATATGTACCGAATTGAAAAGTTAAACTATCAGCTCCTCTCCCTTTGCAACCCCATGGAGACCTGCTGTTTCTCTTCAATTATTAAGATATCTGACATGTTCCAGAGCAGAAAGCTTTCCATTTTTTCATAGCAAAAGGCTGCATGCCTATACCTGTGGTCTAGGCTCCCCTAAAGGCCAATGAGTCAAGTTTCACTCTAATTCACAGGCATCCTTGTCTGCAGTATAAGGAAGCAAATCAGGACAATCCTCAGGTCACTTATATAGGGGACTATCCTATTCCTTCCATAGTAAGAGTCCCGAAAACATTTAAGTCAGTAGGAAGGTCATTTAAACTATGAGGAATTTGAAATTAAGGAATGTCATGGGACCGTAAACACAAAGTAAAGATGAAAGACCCCCCTCACTGCAGCTGCATTATGTCTCACATACCTATCCCAATGAACAAGGAAAGATCATTAGTAACTAATTTATTTAGTATAAATCTAAAACTTGCATCTCTGCTGCATGAAAAGGTGAAGAAAAATTATGAGATTAAAGGAAATACAGGAGGGGAAGTTTTAATATAGGCAAAAGGAAAAAGAATATGTAGATGGTCCCTGGGGCAATACAGCTGGGGTGAAGAGGGCTACGCTGCCAGCTTTCCATGTTAGTTTTAGAGGTCAGTTCGAAAAGGTAGGAGTCAGGCATGAAGGACTTTTTTTCCTGCCAAGATACACTGTCAAGAAATCTTAGGAGACAGCAAGAAAAGGTGATTGGATTGATGTCTGTTTTTTTTTTTTTTTTTTTTTTTCCATAATATTTTTATTTTTGTAACATTGTTCCTAAGAAATTTAACTATTTCCTTTGCCAGAATTTTTTTTTTCATTTCTACGTTTCAACTTTATTCTTGTGTGAAACATCTGTAATGGAGGTAACATTCAGCTAAAGCAAAGTTTTGCAGGAATCCCTTGAAAGAACACTGCTCATCGAGGAAGCTACCCCTAAACTGTGAAAATCTGAGGATTTACAAGATTAAATGCCAGGGCTCTGGATAAATTCTCCTCAAGTAACCAGGAAGGCACCCAGTACCTTCCTTAAAAAGGTATGAGTTTAAGGCAAAGGTATTGCCATACAAAAGGCAACCTGTGTGCTGATATCCCCAAATTGCCGCAGCTGATCCCTGCAAATTTCCTTTGGTGGAAAAGGTATGGAAATTGACAAGTAAGAATGTAATATTGCTTTATTATTCTGATTTTTCAGTGACAAATGCACATCAGCAGTATGTGTGAAGGGAACCTCAGACTCTCTGTGAAACAGGAGAGAGCTCAGAATATGATGTAGAGACCTTTTTTTTCTTTTTTTTTCAAGGGGCTGCTGGGATATGAACATGTCATTTTGGGGCAAACTAATTGCCTGTTCAGCAACTAAAAGCAAGATACCTTTGTTCTGTGAGTTACAATTCCCTAAAGTACACTGCAGTAGCAAAGTAGTAATTACAATGTAGCATGTCTTAAAAGAGCACCATTATAGATTTCATGAGGAAAAGGATCACTTAGGCATTTCTGTTCACCAGTTAAAGCAAAAGATTTAAAACATCTTCAGCGTGTATGTTTTATGAATATAAAGTCATGTTCATGGATACTTCTTATGTTAAAACCATGTTTGAAGCCTACTGTTTTCAGACTGCTACCAGACCGGGTTATAAGCTATTTTGTGCTGCTGTCTACAGGCCAATAATCTAAAACACATTTTTAATTTCCCTTCCCTTCCCTTCCCTTCCCTTCCCTTCCCTTCCCTTCCCTTCCCTTCCCTTCCCTTCCCTTCCCTTCCCTTCCCTTCCCTTCCCTTCCCTTCCCTTCCCTTCCCTTCCCTTCCCTTTCTCCAACAAAAATACTGTCTCACCAGAATGGAATGACTCCTGGATGAGGTGGCCAGTATAAATTAAAGCAGGGTCCTTGACTGAAGTGAAGCACAATGAAAGTTCAGAAAAGAATGGTGAAAAACAGAATTGTGAGGAGATGGAGAAAGCCAGGCAGCAAATACAAAAGAATATGGGAGTAATATGTTTCTGATGTGCAAAACAGAGTGAACATGGTTACAGCATTCTGGAAATTATAAACACCTTAGAGAATTAAGACTACCTCATAAAAGGGATTAGGTCACTGCTTGGGGATTATTTATAAATTAGATTCTAATTAAAAGGTCAAAGAAAGATGAATATGTGTTTTAATAAGCAGCTCTTTATTGCATAGTCCATACATCAATAAGTTGTTTATAATCACTTATTGATAGCTACAAGTGTGCTATAGTTATTTATTTAACTCATGAATACCATCGACAAATAGAAGTGTTTTTTTTTTGTTTTGTTTTGTTTTTGTTTGTTTGTTTGTTTGTTTGTTTGTTTTTTACACAGTATAAAACTGCAGAAGGAAGCTAGAAAGAAGCAAGGTATAAATTAGGATTTTGACATTACTAATATGTAATTATGTGTATATAATATGTATATAATATGTACTGGTTTTGACATCAGTAGATAAAGGTAACTTGCACAGCAAATATGCTGTGTTGAGTTACAGGTTTCATTTCTCCTAATAACTATGTAATTTTCTCAAGTCTCCATGGCACATACTTTTTGATTTTTTTCATTAAAAAAATAATAATTGTTGGTCACATAACACATTATTAGAAGAATTGTAAAGAAGGAGGAGAGAGAAGCAAATTTAATAATGCCACAAATTATACTACTACTCCTGAATGTTTGTGTTGGATTTCATTTGATGTATGAGAATCTGACGTGTCCTGTGGGGGCTAGTTTACATTTTTTAATGAAAGGTTACAGTACTCTGGACCAATAGTTTATTTAGTTTTGCACAAGTGATGTAAATATTTATTAAACATTTGACTCATTGCATTTTGTGGAACCCTTGCACTCCAAACCTGTATGATTCACAGTATACCAAAAGCAAGTATAATACCCCTAAATCACACCTGCGTATTAAAAGAAAATCTGTCAGTGCTTTTATTGCCAGCTCTTTACCTTGTATCACGCAAGAGAAAAAAGAAGCAAGAAAGAAAGCAGGCTGCTACTCGGAAATGAATTCACTGGGTTCTTTTGTTAGGAAGTGCTTGTCTGGGTTAGCTAGGCAAATAATGAACTTGAGTAAACATGCTCTTGGTTTTTAGAACTTATAGCCCCTGATTTAAAAATAAATAAATAATAATAATAATAAAATAACCATATATTACCTCTCTCTTGTGTGTGTGCGTGCTAGAAAGGTACATCAGATTAGTGGTGTATTCAGATTATATATCCAGTACCGTGATTTCCTATATACAGTTTATATTTATATTGACTTTATTCCAAGACTTTAATTCTAAGACTTTATTCCAAGAGATGTCAGTGACAAGAACGTACCCCAGCTGAAAGGTTATTTCAGAGACTGACCCACTCCCTGCTGGAGGTGCTAGATTCAGTAAAGGGTGCATGTGTCTCACTATTCCATTAAAAAACAGAAGTCACTAGGACACGTAAAAGTTGTCCCTTGATCCCATCAAAATTACAGGATTTTTGCTCCCATTGCTCCTAAAGACCTTTAAAGTAGACCTTGCTAAGCTTATGAGAGGCACTCACAACCTGTTTGTGCTCAGAACCCTGCACAGATTTCCAGAGTGACATTTCTGTGAAGTAAATTGGCAGCTACAGACATATTGTATTTTGCTTGTTTGCTTTCTGGTCTTCTTTGTCTCAAATTCTTCCCTGCACAGGGGCATGATTCCACAATACATGAATGAAAATAAAAGTAGCTGATAACCCAGCGGTAATTTCAATATTTGAGGAGACGTGTTTGAATCCCTGTGTGCTAGACACACATAAACTGTGGTCTTCCATCTCCCACTTCATCCATCTTTTAAATAAGCATGTATGCAATCTTATTTTGTGTTGAGCTTGAACAGATTGTACTATAGAAATACTTTCTTGAGACTCTCTCTAAACAAAAAGTACAGAGATTGTACAGTTCAAGTGGTCTGAAAGTTATGCAGTGTTAATCAGTTTTGTGCTTCTTAATTCCGTTTTCAAATTTGGCCATAGCTGTCTTTCTATTCACTTTTGTGACACTTGATTGATTTTGTTATTAACATTAGAAGTCCTGGGATCAGATATTTCTGTGTTGAACAGACATACATCAACACAATTCTACTGAAATGTACATTGATTTGCATCAGTGTTTTTAGTTTAGAAAAATGTTTACATTTGGGGGTTAACATCTCTCTATGTATATAAGATAGATAAAAATGTTATTTATATATATTTGCATTTTACTCTGATATAAATGAATGTATATTTTTATCTTTCTGATATGTGACATTTACTTATAGATCTGCAGTTACCTTCTGCCTCCAGACAAAAACTGTAAAGCCAGCTTTTCCCGAGTACAAGGAAATCCATCTTGAAACTTTAATTACAGAATAATCTATCAATGACAAATTACCAGAGGGTGGATATGTCACTCACAGTGTTGGCATGTAATTTCAGAGAACACAACTGAAATCACAGGAGATTAACAGATCTGAGTATTTGTTTGCACTTAACAGACAAAGGGAACATAACTGATATGAAGAAATTTCTGCATGGTTTCTATATTAAGAGATTAGTTGGAAATTTCTTCGCTCTTGAATAAAAAGCAGGCACCAGAGTGAGTCTACATCTTTTGCAAAGTCAGTAGAAATTCTACTGAAACAAGTAATCACTTGACTACTAGATTTTTTTTATTTTTTTTTTAATTGTGTAGGGGTTCATGAAGTCTCCACACTGGATGAATTCCTCAGCAGCTTTTTATTTGGCTAATTGAGACAGCTCTTGCAGCCTTATATCAATTTCTCTTTTAAGAGTGTGTTTGACTGGAGAGGCTTCTGTGAGGATATGAGAAGTAAGGGTGTTTTTTTCTATAGTTCTGTAATTTAAATAATGATTTTATATGTCTTGTAACTGATCAGGTGCATGTGCATTTTCAAAATAATGCTTCTGTGTAGAGTTCCTAAATAACTGTCATTTGGGCTAAAGATTATGGTATATTCTGTAACAGGAAATGCACTGGCAAATATTGTACAACTATTTGTTGTAATGTTTTTCACTTAGCTGATTAGTAAAAGCTCTTAAAAATAAATAAATAAAAAATATAATAATAATAAAAAAAATACAATTGTTCAGTCCCCAGTTGTTCAATCCCCATGAAATTGGGATATGTTGTCCGTAGGTTATTATTATAAGGCCTGTATCAAGACAGATTTCAAATGGGATGTACAGGGTACCATTAAAAGTAAAAATTATTTTATTTGACTTCACTCAAATATATGAACTATGAATAATCTCAGCATTAGGTCTTCCTGCTTAAGAGAAAACTCTGGCACAGTAAAAGTCTTGTACCAGTTCTTTACTTCTTCTGTACAGAGCATAGTTTTAACTTTATCTCATCCATGAAAGTCTCATAAATCAGGCGGAACAAAAATTACATCAGAATCATATAGAAATTTCATTTAATCTGAAGGTGATTTGCTTGCAGGACAGAAATCTATTATCCTGGGCTATACATGTACTCAGCTTCCTGATGCCCTCAGACAGGAGGGATACACATACTTTACAATCCTGTATGTTTTCTGGTCATTATTATTTATTTTTAATTTTTCTACTAGTTTTATTGACTTTATTTTTGATTTCCAGCTACCAACATTTTGCTCATTTTTGACTCTTGAAAGGTATCCAGCATGTTCTGTCCTTAGAACATTAAGTCTCCAGTAAACGCTCAGGAATTCACATCTAAAGGTCACAGCTACAATTCTCTGTATAGATTCAATTGGACTACATTTCTTTCAGGAACTACTTTGAAGTCTTAACCCAAAGAAAACCATTTTGTCTCTATCATGTTCTTTGTAATGAACGCACTCATATTGTGCTTCTCTCTGTCTATTCATGATACCATTATTATCATCATCATCATCATTTTACATGAAAAAGACATAGGAATAAATGTTTGACATTTAGTATGTCAAAATTTTAGTATACAAAAAGTATGACATCTAATTAATTTAACTGTCTTAATCAATGACAGTGTTAATTGACAGGTTGTTGATTATACTGCTATTGGCTAGAATGTTCCAATCCAGCAGTCAGCTCTTAGTCTAGGCACATGTGCTGATTGAACAACTTGTCCACCAGTTTGACCACACATCCATGGTGAATTGCAAGACATGCCCTTTCTATTAGTCATAATTTATATGTAAAATCTGTGGAGTTAAAAGCAGGATGAAAGTGTAACACTTGATATTGGAGGAGTCAGTGATTATAGTGTGATGGTCATCTTTCTTCTTTGGTGTTTTATTTTGGTACTTTCCAAACTTAACTGAATGATAGACTTCATGAATTTCTTTCAAATAGTGATTGCCTCTTCCAGCAGAGGAAGCAGAATGTATCAAGAAGGTTATTCTGAAACTATCAGTCCTTCCAACTTGTATTCTTTTTATAATGGTGGACTGAATACCCTTCCTCATGGTTTTGAGTATCATTTATAATTCTTTGCTTTCAATACAGGGGTCATTTAACACCTGGTAAAAAATACTTGCCATGCTGCAGACATCTGAGAGGATGCCAACACAGCTGAGTCTTGCTAGAACTGAAAATGGGATGATTTATTTGTAAAGGTTTATATTCTTCTCTTGATAATTTCTCTCTCTCTCTCTTTCTTTTTTTTTTTTTTTTTTTCCCTTTACTATGGATTTCAATGGCTGGAGACAAGCATATAAAGCCTTCTCATTGAGATTAAGTATAGGAGGAAAATAACCAAATCTGAGTAGCTCTCAATGCAATTTTATTCTTCCTGGAAAATCTTTTATTTACTAAATCCAGTTAAATGATTAGTTTTGGTGTGAGAGTTACTTTTCAATTACAGTATATTAATAATAGCCAATTTCTGTTACACATGACACTATAAAAAGTGTTTGATAATGATCTGATACTAATTTATTAATTAATTTTCTGGGAAAGAGCTTCCAAATGATGGCATTTTTCCATGGCGTGATGAACCTACATAATTGACCATCATTCTAGCCGTCTGTGGAACTCTTAACAGCAAGCTTTGTTATGCTCACTGACTTTCTACTATTAAGAATTTTAATTTAACTATAAATAATATTGACAACACATATACTGAGAAGAATCAAATTAGAATTCTACATCAAAATAAAAACCTCAGAACAGTTATAAAATACCATCCAGTATAATCATTAACCAGGAACTAAATTGGGAAGATTATGGCTCCATGATTAAAGTATCTGAATTGGATATAATTACACTTATTAAGGAATGTAGAAACAATTTATAGATGAAAATCAAAACAAAACTAGCAGACAATACTAGTGGCCCTTTGGTATGCAAAAATGGCACACTACTATTTTTAGTTAGTAGCATTCTCACAGTTTTTTGCTCTTCTTTAATAAAATGGAGTACAAAATGATGCCACATATTTCTTGGAATCGAGATCAGACTTGTAGGCTTAGGGTTTTCATAGCTTTTTTTGTTTTGTGGCTTCACTTCTGCATTCAGAGATGGTTTTGTTTATTTAAAATATTAGTTTAAAAGACAAAAAAATTAAAAAGATATGGAAGTACCATACTGATTTTAGATGCACACTCTAACCATCTGTAGTGGGTTTACATGGCAAGGTTTTGGTAGCAGTGGGCCATAGGGGTGGCTTCTGTGAGAACAATCTGGAAGCTGCCCCATGTTATGAAAGGGTCCCGCTGCTGGCCAGAGCCTAGCCAATAAGTGATGTTGTTTGCACCTCTGTGAGAGCATATTTAAGACAGGGAAAAAAACGCTGTGCCACACAGCAGCTGGGAGAGTGAGAGGAATGAGGAACAGCACTGAAGGCGCCAAGGTCAGTGAAGAAGGAGGGGGAGAGGTGCTCCAGGCGCTGGAGCAGAAGTCCCCTGCGGCCTGTGGTGAGGACCATGGTGAAGCAGGATGTCCCCTTGCAGCCTATGGTGTACCACAGTGGAGCAGCCCGTGGAGGAGACGATGGTGGAGCAGGTGGACGATGGAGGCTATGGCCTGTGGAAGACCCCTGCCAGAGCAGATTCCAGGTTGGACCTGTAGCTCATGGAGAGGAACCCATACAGGAGCAGGTGACCTGGCAGGAGCTGCTGCCCATGGGGGATCCACGTTGGAGCAGTTTGCTCCTGAAGGATGGACCCCATGGTATGGACCCATATCTGGAACAGTTATTGAAGAGCTGCTGCCTGTGGGAAGCCCATGCAGGATCAGTTCATTAAGGACTGCATCCCATGGGAGGGACCTCACAGCACAGGGGCCGAGAGTGACCAAGAAGGAGCAGTGGCGGCAAAGAAATGCTACAGACTGACTGTAACCCCCATTCCCCTATTCCCCTGTGCCACTCGGGGGGGGGGAGGAGGTGGAAGAGGGCGGATTGGGGGGAAGGTGCTTTTGGTTTCTTTCCTTTGTTTCTCACTTCTCTAGCTTGTTAGTAATAAGCAATGTCTTACTATCTCCCTATGCTGTGTCTGTTTTGCCTGTCACGATAATTGTTGAGCAATCTCCCTATCCTCATCTCAATTCTTGAGGGCTTTTCATTGTATTTTCTCCCTGTTCCTCTCTGAGGAGGGGGAGTGAGAGAGTGGTTGTGGTGGAGCTCGACCGCCCACCCGAGTAAAACCACCACACCATCATAAACAGCTAGCAGACGGATGCACATCTTACTCCACTTAGTTATCTCTATATGTAGGATGATCTTTGACTGCTGGATCTTCTAGGCTGGACTGCTTTCTATTTTAAACTTCTATTTTGAAACTGGTGGAGAAAGTAATGGTAGGATTGGCTTATGGGCTATACCTTTTACTTAGAGGTTTTTTTCCTTCTTGAGGAGCACAGCTGTATTTTTATCTGTATATACAATTTTATTTTTTTTCTTTTCCTGGGAACTACTTCCTAAGAGAGTAACTTCAAACAGCTTATAGAAAAACACTAATTTTTGTGTCTGCCTGACTCTATCAGCTGAGCAACTCCATGTTTTCCAGATAAAGCCAATACTTTCAGAAGATCTCATGTCTGTTCATCTGCACAACTCTTGAAAAGCACAGAGCTACTCTTTACTCATATGCCCTTCTGTTTATTTTCTGCAAGAACCTGACATAATATTGCAACAATATGTAGCTGGGTTATTTGAGCATCCATGCAGAAGGTTCCCTGTGTTCCAGAAGGTTCCCTGGCACCATTCCTTTGTTGCTCTTCAACAATTCATTTTTATATCTAAGGTAGTCTACCACAAATTCAAGCATTCATGGCCCAATTTTAAAACATACTGAAATTTTATTTTTCCCTCTAGCTTCTACAAGGGCTTAGGAAGATTTGAAAATTCAAACTCTAGATAGCCTAAGATGAAGATACAAAATTAGCAATGCAGATTATTTATTTATTTATCTATCTATTTATTTATTTTTGCCACAATGGACTTACCCAAGGTTAACAAGGGAGATGATGTTAGAGGCAGTACGTATTCGAAGATTGTCCTAAGAAAGATGTTATAGTTTGAGATCCAGGCATCTGGTCATCATTAACCATGGCTGTTCACACATGATATTTTACTTAGACTGAAGCAGGAGGCAGACAGTAATTTATATCCTGTAGTCAGTGAGAAAAAATCTGGTAAAATTATAAGTGATCATGAATGGAAGTCTCTAGGAGGTTCAGCCTTTGGGTAGAGTCACTGAAAAGACAGATTTTAGAGGAAATGACACTCTGATGATTTTCCTGGCTTACAACACGAAGGTTCCACCTATGCTGATCAGATGAGAAGTAGTGTTAAGGCACCCTTTCCACAGAATGTCCGGTGGTATCTAAAGAGATTTTTCAACAAAGAGATTTTACAGTATTAATGTTAATCTTGTTTGTGGTATTTTTTGTTGTTATGTTTCAGCTCTGGCTCTATTGCATTTTCTGGAGGAGTAATTATAGCATTACTTCATTCAATTTCTAGTTGGCATTGTGAAATGTTAGATTAATAGCTGTCAAACAGTTAAATATCACAGCAAGAGTTTTCCTGTGTACTTCCCAAATTTTAACAAAGATTAAAATGTCATTACTATTGTTAGGGACACTTACTCTGTGGATTATGCTTTGAAAAGTTTCAACAGCTGAGAATACTTCAAGCATTCATTTCTTGTACAGAGTATTTTGAATCTTTATGATTTCTTTCCTGGGCTCAGGTTAATAACTCAGGAAAGACCACTAATTTAGCAGAACTCTATTTTAGAAATTCTATTTCAAGCTTGTATCCATATCTTTATGTATCCATTCTTGTATCCATAACTTTATGTATTTTTAGAGTCTTTCAGGAGCTTTCTGGATTTGTACGAAGTTCAAGAAGTTTATAATATTACCATATACTTAGGTAGAAGGATTAAACAGTTCAACTGATGAAATAATCTGGTGGGATCAAATAATATTTATTAAGTATGTTTTTTATAGATGACATTGAAATTAAAAGTATTTCAGAGTTCTGGAAAGGTTTAAAAGGGGACAGGGAAGGGAAGGGAAAATGGAAAGGGAAAATGGAAAGGGAAAATGGAAATAGAGAAATGGGGAGAGGGAGAGGGAGAGGGAGAGGGAGAGGGAGAGGGAGAGGGAGAGAGAGAGGGAGAGGGAGAGGGAAAGGGAAAGGGAAAGGGAAAGGGAAAGGGAAAGGGAAAGGGAAAGGGAAAGGGAAAGGGAAAGGGAAAGGGAAAGGGAAAGGGAAAGGGAAAGGGAAAGGGAAAGGGAAAGGGGGAAAGGGAAAGGGAAAGGGAAAGGGAAAGGGAAAGGGAAAGGGAAAGGGAAAGGGAAAGGGAAAGGGAAAGGGAAAGGGAAAGGGAAAGGGAAAGGGAAAGGGAAAGGGAAAGGGAAAGGGAAAGGGAAAGGGAAAGGGAAAGGGAAAGGGAAAGGGAAAGGGAAGACCCCACTGTTATGTTTCACTATGAAGAATACTGTGGATGCCTAATCAGATGGGTGTAGGAAAAAAAGAAACAACTGAAGGTTTTTTTGTCATTGTTTTTCAGTTCTAAGAAATGGTGCAAAGTGTAAACCCCTCCACAAGGTTGGCTCTCTACCTTGCCCATCTCTTTGCTTCTGTGCACTTCTGAACACCCACAGGTTACCAGATGTGCAAACTGGCAGAAGATAACATCCTTGTTTAGAGGTATATGGTTTTCTTACTTTCAGACAAGCAATTAATGGCTATCATTGTTTTAGCAAAGTGCTGAATAAAGCCTTCAGGAATCATCTCTGTAACCATTACAGATAGAAAAATACCCAAATGCCTCAATTTCTGATCAGTGTATCTATTTTGGTAGCTGTTTTGTTCATAAACTTTATGCTAATTTCATTAATACCTAAGCTATTTATTTATTTATTTATTTATTTATTTATTTTTCTGGAAATTTTCACTTGTGTCTATTCATATTCTCCACACAGACAAAACAGTCATTGAAATCAATGAGCCAAGTAATGGCTTTCCCACCCTCACCCTTGGGATGTGCTAAAAAAATACTGTGAAATACTGTGAAATTCCAGGTTTCTCCCTTCCCCCACAGAGTAACCATGTGCCCCAGTTCTCTGTCCAGCCACCCTCATGTGTTTTTGAACTGCACTGAATTTTGTTTCAGTTCTCTTTGTTTTCTTTGTTAGTCTGACAGCTGGAAAAAATCTCTTTGAGCCTGTGGATGTACCAGGCCACTGTCATGACAAACATAACACAAAATTCCCTTTTCAATGTGTATCTGTGTGTACACAGGCACAGCAGAAACATAGCAGATGCAGACAGCTACAAACAGTCAGAGGATCACTTGCTGAATAAACACAAGAAATGAGATCTTTCTGGATATTGTGCTGATAGCAGAAATTCAGCTGTTGTGAAATTTCTGACGTGTTCAAGAAAGGCTCAGCTTTTGAGTACATTTTAATAAAATTAGACAAATTTCAAAGAAATGTGATTATTGTAATTAAAGTTGCTTTTTAACAGAAACAGAAATGAGTGGAAAACCACCAAACTTTGATGGACAGCTCATATGAAAAGAACCAAATATATCCATGTTACAGATTTTTTTTTGTTTCTGATATCAGTTTTTGACTCCTTAGAAGTCAAAAAGTAACATAATGATTTTTATCAAAGCAACCAATACACTTGATGATAAGAAATAAAATAAAATAAAATAAAATAAAATAAAATAAAATAAAATAAAATAAAATAAAATAAAATAATAGTTCAGCTCAAGAGTTGACATCATTAATTATACTTTGAACACAAAAAATGTCCCCAAAACAGGAATAATTAATATGAGCAATCCAAAACAAAAACAAAAATTGAAAAGTTGGTAGATGGAAGTCTAGGTTATATAGAAATATACAAATAAGATCTGAAAACAGGTTTGGTGATATGCTGACAAACATATATATATATTTATTTACTTTGAAGTATTTTCCTTTAATCTAGACTCAAACTCACTACATGACTGTCTAAGTTCATTGCGTGTCTTCATTCTGTATTTCCATTCCTCAGCACAGCAAAGACTTTTACAGGATTAATCCTCAGTATAAAGAATTTGCAAAAGCATTTTTTTCAAGTAGCAGAGAAATATAGGTAAGCCATGGTACTCCACCAGAAAGTATTAAGTTTCAGCATCCTTAACACTGATTAGCTTTAAAGTAATTGAGATCAGTTAATGTCTCACTGGGACAAGAACCTTATTTTTTTCAAAGTCTATCATCAAAATTTCTATCTGCAGTGAGAACTATAGGACCTGAATGGAATTTTATTTCATTACCTGCAGGTTACTGAACATATTCTTTATAATTTTAAATTTAAATCCCTCTGGGGTGGTCTCATGAAAATAGAACATTTATTGGCTGCATGAGGGAGTAACAAAGCTGTTCCCTGGTTCCTGGTCAATTATATCGATTGTGATTTTGACGTTTTCAAATGTATTTCTCCATTTAGTCCAATTATACTAAGCATGATTGCTAAGATTATTGTCTTGGACTTCAAAAGACATGCAGTGAGCCAGCTCACTTGTAGTTGTGTCAAAGTTAATTAATTTTTCTAAATCTAAAATGACCAGGGATGTGTTCTGCTTTCTGTTTTGAATTAAAATCACTTTTTCACTGCTGTGTTGTTCCTAGTTTGTATTGATTTTAGATTCAAAGAGTATTAACATAGCTTCTAAATTTTCTTTTAACCTGTAGAGAACATGGAGGGATCACTAGCTCTGCTTCAAAATTTCCCCATAGGGCTCATCCAAAGTTTATCAAAACAATCTCAGTAACTTAATTTGGTTTGATATAATTGAAGAACCTTTTTTTTTCATCCTTCAAGTCCATTTTTTTTGGAATGCTTTTATTCCAATTCAAGATTTCCTAAACTTATAGTCTTCTTGCAACTGAAATTCTTTGAATTTTTGCAAATGTCACAAAGCAAAAGAACCAAAACACCAAAAAAAAACACCCAACAAAACAAAAAAAAATCAACAATGACAATAAAAACCAAAAACAAACAAACAAAAACCTATATATTTAGAAGTCCTTTCCAGAAAAAAAAATAAATAAATGAATAAATAAATCTCTCAATTTCAGTTGAAACCAAAACAGACTCAGTTTGGGGAAGACTAACTTAATAAATATGTACTCAGTGATTTGGCTAATAGGAAACAAAGGCACAGACATCAAAACAGCACCTTTCCTCCTCCTTTCCTCAAGGTCGCCTTCTCTCCTTTGCACCCTCCAGACTCTTCTCTGTCACCTGAGTGTTGCAGGGTCTGGGGTATTACAGTCAGCACATGGCAGTTTCTCTCTGTTGCTCCCTTCTTCTCACATACTTGTCTGCTGTAGTGTGGGCTCTCCATGGCAGCAGCACTTTTGGGAACATCCAGTTGCTGCAGTGCACAGATCAGCTTCCTTGTGGATTTGCCTTATTCAGAAGGCACCTGCAGTACGGGTTGACCTCAAATGCCACATCTGAGCAGTACTGGTTGGAAGTACAACAGCTGAACTGCTCTGATCTGAGGCAGGGGCATGGGCATGCTGTGCAGCACCAACTGGTTTGCCCTCTGTGGTGCTGCACTTCTCACGAGTGCACAGATAAACACACTTGCTGAACACCAAACATGTTGGAGAGCCAGTGGGCTGAATACTTAGTCCAGTGTCTTGTGACCACTATGATGTGATGTCTGTTTGCTGGACTAAATAAATGAGTTCAACAGTATCATTCTAAACCCTAACAAGACAGAAGCCATGTGACAAAAAGACAAGATTAAAAAAAAAAAAAGCACATTTGACACAGTAATTACCCCATGATAGCTCTTTCTAGGTAAGGTAAATTGGTGATGACAATGTAGGGAAATTTGCCTCTCTAGCAGTGCTTCCTGAATAAAATTTCCCACATCTGTCAATCAGGCCATTTTATGCTCATGCTAAATTAGCACTATTTGCTTTATACAGTGTCTTTTGTACAATGCTGAAAGGTGAACTAGGTTTTAATTCAACCTTGAGAATATTCTGTTTTGTTAAATGTTCCCATTTTTGTGTATTTTCCTATTTTTATTATTTCTTATCTAAAAGTCTTAAATAAAAATAAACTTTATTTTGTCAGCATGGTGCTGATATGTAGGCCATAGCCCCAGAATTACTTTCTACTCTTTCAATTTCACAATTACAAGTGAAAGATAATAATTTCTCTTTGATCACTACTTTTTTTTTTTTCTCTCATTCATTTTTCCATGTAGCAATAACGTGTTTTCTGTTGTCTGCTTCATATAATACTCATTATACTTGGATATTTTGTTTTACCAAATCAGCAAATGCTTTTTAAAATTATTCTTGTGTCTCCTTCCTACACTGTAAATAAAAAGTTCTGAGGTTGATTGATGCATGGGATGGGGTCTTGCACAAGATTGATAATGCTACAGGTAGTTTTCCAAAGTCTATGGCAACCTAAAGCTAATTATTTCAAAGGTAAATTTAAGGCAAACACATTTATATCTCAAAATAAGAACTACAAAATTCACTGTGCTAAGCCAGAATATGCCAGGAACCAGCCAGAGAGACCAGAGATGGGTTTTAATTGCCATCCATTGTGAAGGTGTAAATATTCTCGTGGAAATTGACAAGATGTAGATTTCCATTCCTCTTCCAAAGAATAATTTTATCCAGTAAAATTCATAACCACAACTTGAGACAACGACTGTCCACCAAGTTTCATCATTCAGTGCCTTGACCCCTTGTATGAAGACTCACTCTTTAAGTAGGAATAAGCTCTTTAGGAAGTTCTTTCAAAAAGCAGTATTATGCTTACTGTTCTTCCCCTGCCTGTCCCACATTAAGTGTGCTGTATTTGACACAAAGCCATGAATGGTGGCAAGGTTTCTGCATGAAAAGTTAGTACCCCTCAGAATTGCCTATCGCCTACCGTGAAGGGTATTCTGAAAAGTATGGGCAATGTGGATTCAGTCTACTCCACAGAGCTGGAAATGAACAGTCATGCCCTTTCCTTGAGTTCAGAAAGGGAGAGGTTGGAGAAAAAGAAAGGCAGAAAGCAAGTGCCTACACCATCAGGTATATTGCTCAGGTCTATTTTTTTAATTTTTTTTTAAAGTTAATATCTGGAGCCTGCTCCAGAGCATGCTAGGTGCCTGACAGTATCAGTGGCTGCACTTGTTTTTCAGATGATGTTAAGATTTGAAATGGTGGTGGTGTCACCCACCTACCTATTAGTGAAAGCTAAGGAAGGACACCCACAAAACAAAAATTGGGATGCTCTACCTGGTCCACTGCCTCCACTGAGATAAGACAAAACAGCCTTAGAGGTTCCCCTGTACCTGATCCTGCACACATAGCTAAGCTCTGGATATAGGGTGCAGCTGGGACGTTCAGGCATCTGCTGGCACAAAGCTAAGCAAAACAGATAACCACTGATGAGTAGGAAGACTGAAGCAGGTTGCTATCACTGTACAGGGAGGTGGATAACCAGCTTGTAGAGCTGTTTGAAAATGTGTAGGTGGCCAAGAGGAATGGCTGTTTGCATTGCTTGGACAGGGAAGTGTAGGTTTCTGTGCAGGGGTGAATGATGGAGCATCCTTTTGAAAGAGGGAAGAAGAAGCACTTGCAGGGAGATGGGGCAGGGGCTGCTCTGGAGTCAGCAGGAAGGGGGACTTCTGCACATACTTTAAGCACCAGAAGCAAGGTAGATCACTATGGATTTATACTGCAACCTATTGGTTATTGTATTATTATTATTATTATTATTGCATAATCTACCCTTCCTGAAGTGTCTCTGCTCTTTATTAAATCTCACCATGGGGACACTCTGACCTCAGCTAAGTTTTACACAGTCGCACAGGAAGCAGGCTTGAAAGATTAGGAAAATATAGTAGAAGATCAGAGGTATTGGATAAACCTGAAACTGCTTTAAATCTGTAACCTGACTAACCTGACAAGGCTCTTCTTAGTGATCTCTTGGTTAGAAAAAATAGATGAATATAGAAAATTTAAATTTTTTTTTGGGGGGGGAAGGAGAAGTTGAGTGCTCAACTTTCCTTCCATACTACTTTATCTAAATGGGATAATGTGAGGCCTCTATAAAAAAATGAAAGAAATAAATGAGTCTTTGCTAGTGAGCAAGTCTATTCAATAAGCTTCTGTGGAGAAGCAGGTTTTCAACATTAGCAATTGGATACCACCCATTAGCATGACTTAGTGCAGCTGTGATATGCTGCCAAACTTTTGTAATACAATTATGATGTGATGGCATTGCATAAAATAAACCAGGGCTGCCACTATAAACTCTCATTTGTAACAATTCTGTTTTTAAAAGCTGATGAAGAACATCAGGCAATTCTGTGGTTCAAGGTAGATCTGGGAAAGCTCAAAGAGTCCTATGAGAATAAAAAAAAAAAATGCAGTGTGAGACCTCTTATCAAATTACAAGCCTGTCACATTTCTGTGTTGTTTCCTAGAGAAAAATGCCAAAACATTCTTCTCTCTGCAATTAAATAAACATGAATTCCCAACATTTGCTTGTCACAAATCAGGCTACAGAAACTTATTGTGATGCATTACTGACTATTCAGAAAAAATAATAGTTCACAAAAGTCAAGTGTAAAACCCACCTCTGTGTTCAGGAGTACTGTTTGTTGATTTAAATAAGAGAACACTTCTACTAGTCTTATTTTCTAAGCAAGGGAGAAAAAACAGAGATTACTTCTATTACATAATGTTTTTTCTTTTATACAATGGCTGGGACACGGTGGATTGCATGTAAACAGATGTCTCAGAAGGAACTTCTGTGATTATGAATTTAAATAAAAATCCATCCAGGACCCCAGGAACGTTCCTTAAGATTCCTGAACTGTGTGACTCCACAAGATCTCTACAATACATGTAACACCTAAATTTCAGACAAGGACTCAGCTATGCACTGTTAACTGTTAAATATATGTACTTATTTCCCACACACTAGTATAATGATGAAAGGTATATTGCTTCTCCACCTGTTAGCTCATTTAAGGTTTTACTGTACTTTATGGCTATATTATGTAAACTTTGCTCAGGGCAGATTTTGCTGCTGCAAACAAATCTGTATCTCTAATCAGGTAAATGGAGCTTTAGCAGCTTTTGTCCCCCCTCGTTGTTTTGTTTCCTTGCAGACTGTGGCTCTTTCACCATTCATTTCACTACTAAATACCACTTGAGAAGACAGATAAACTAATAAAAAGGTTAATTCTATACATTATTTTCACTCAAGTCAAAGCATTTCTCTTTTGTTGTTGTTGTTGTTGTTTTATTTATTTATTAATCCCTACTCAAGACCACTGCTTACTGAAGTCTGTAACGTAATACTGTGATTTTATCACTCATTATCTTGTTATTTAAAACATTCCTCTTTCAGGACAACATTTTAGCTCATGCCATTACTATACATTAAAATCTTTCATGTTTTCATTGAAGTTCTTCATGAGGTAATGTTTGTGATACCTTCATATGTTAAGTGGTAGAGAAACAAGGAAACATTTGTCTCACATTTAAGAATTGCATCCTCTAATTTACATTTTGCTATTAACTGATTGTACTGCCCTCTCAGTGAAGTACAAGCAGGATCACTTCTAGTGATGTTAAGGCTTTTAAATTCTTAACTGATTCCATTAAATTTAAGGACAAATGTCCAGAGATCCCAAAATCAATAGTTTATTTATTTGCTAGGCCCAACTAGTTTTTGGAGAACTGTGTAAAGCAGAGCACTCCATAAAGCAGAGCACTGTGTACAGCAGTCCTCACTGAAAAGACTACACAACACCTAACTGAAAAGCAGAACTGCTGGCTGTGGAGCTGTTGCTACAGTCAGTTTGTCAAAAAATCTCTTCATTTTGGGGGCAAACTTACAGAATTGAGCTGATCTGATCTTGTGGTTTGCTGCCTCCAAAAAGTAAAGGTCCTTTTCCATCTCTCCCCTGGGACTATGGAGCCTTGACAGTTAGCTTTTATCACTTATGGACCTCTATGTGAGCTATCGTGACTCATGAAAGAACCGGACCAGGATGTGAATAGTTTTCTGATGTATTGCTGAGATGAAGCTGTTGTGCAAAACTCCAGGAAGCTCTCAGGATGTCAAAAAGAAAAAAGCAGAAATACCTGGCCAAAAGCATAGATTTTTATTTATTTAATTATTTAATGGGATTACTTGATAAGGAACAGGGGAAACTGGAGTTGAAGAAAGCTCTTAGATTGACTTGGGATTTTTCATAATTGTTTGCAAAAGAAAGGAAATGCTCTTTTTCTTCTTGATCTGCTCAAAAAAAAAAAAAAAAATCCAGTGTGAAAACAAGCAAACAAACAAAAGATGTTTAAAAGTAGGTTCTTTTGGTCTTTAATTCTGTGTAAGGACTCCTGAAGCACAAATTCTGGCCTGTGAGCAGAACTACAAAGACATGCAGAAAAAATGGGGGATTGCCATGGAGTTGTTCATAGTTTCATCACCTTCATGTGGTTATCTTTATTTTCCTATCTGAAGTCCTTAACTGTATGAGTTCTATTAGGGTTAATTACCATTATATTTTTTCTATTTCTATTTTAATTAGCCTTCATTTGCATATTTGCATTTTAGTGAAATTTTACCATAATTATTTCCTGCAATCTGGCAATTGTCAACAGCCCAGCTGCACAGAGTTGCTAGAGAGTCAAAAGTCAAACTTGACAGGAAACCTGGGAGTTAGTTTTGTCTATAGGGGATCAGAGGATCCTAAGTTGCCATAGAGATGGTGAGAGACTCTTGTCTCTCAGTATGTTAAAAAAAAAAAAAAATTCCAGGAAAATGGTGTGTCCAAGGTACCGCTTTGTTGCAATGACACACTCACAAACACCCTTAGAACATAGCAGGAAATACTACGGGAAGCATCAAATCAAAACCTTTCATAGCCTCAATAACTAGGAATTGCAATAGTGAAGAAAAATCAACAGTCCTGCAGACACTCAGAGACTGAATTTCTCTAGCCAAAGCTGATAGAGTTAAATCTCAGGGGAAACAAACTTTTGAAAGTTTTGTTGCAAGCTCCAGGTTTACTGGTGTAATCCTCTGCAAATCTGATGCATGGAAATTTGATTAGCAGATATAGCCATTGTTATTTCTTTTTTAGTGACTTTTTTTTTTTTTTTTTTTTTCCCACCAAAGTTTGATTTACAAAGGGTGTATCTGGTAAAAGAAGTTGGCAGTAGGTTTTTGTCCATATAAATAAAAGGAGGCGTGATATATTTCACTTATGGAGCAATTCAAGAAAAGCCAACATTATAATTGAATACTGAGATGTGCCAAAGAATTGATAATAATGAATACAATGCTGGATTTAAGTTAATAACATTTCTTAATTGAATTATTTTATAACCTTTTTTAGCATTTGGAGACAACTTTATTTCTCTGCTTTTCCTTACACCAAGGAAGGACCAATATCAAGTCTGAACTACTGACTTTCAGTTATAAGAATATCAAAGCTGACCAAGTAACTTGAAAAGGTTTTGTTGTTGCTGTTGTTGTTTCCATATAAAATATGTACATAGCGAAGGTATGAAGTACGTAGTGAAGAATAACCTAGTGACTTGTGATTGGAAATCTTTGGGAAAGTACCTATCAGGCACAGATAGGATAAACCATGGAGATATTAGTGAGATTCAGGGCTGTGTAAGAATTGGTTGTTTGTTTTGAGGATGCAGCCATTAAAATCCATGTCAAGAATATACTCCTTGCTATCTGAAGCTTTCACAAGGAGCTACCCTGCCAGTGCATAGCTCAGCAAGCATTTCTTTCTTGTTCTGAGCATTTATAGGCACAGATCTGTTCGGTCCTTACACTTGTAAGAAGGCACAAACTGCAAAATCCTGTGATCCCTGATCCCTCCCCTTCCACAGCTGAGAAATGACTAACAGACAACTTTGGTAAGGTTGGAAATGGTGTGGAACATATTTTTTCTTCTTTAAAACAACATATTATTTATCAAGAATAATTTGGACCCTCAGAACAAGTTTGCCACAGAAAGCGTGAAAAAAGATATTTATGTATTCTGCATATATTCAACTGTCTGTGTAGAATTAATATTTAGTTACAGAAAATGTATCAGTTTCACTACTTGCCAGGTGCAGGGAAGACCTGTATGTTTTTGCTATGGTTAATGTTATACTCAACTTAGATTTTCTCTTGGGCAAAAAAAATACTGTAAGTTGGTCAGCTTAGAAACTGTTCTCTCCAAGGTGGTGATTTGAGGAATATTCTTTACCCCAGAAATCTGTTTCTCCATATTCATGGCCATAACTTAAACTTAAACTTAAAACTTAAACTTATACTTAAACTTAAAAAAAATCAGAATAGTGATCTACTATAGTTTTCCCATGCAAGTTACACATTTACACTTTTTTTTCTATTTGCTCTCAGGTTATTTGCTTATCTAAGTAGAACTTATATTAGAAAATGCAGCTGATTTCTCCAATTTCCCTGTCTATCATTTCTTAAATGGTGATTTTAATGTATGTTTAGTACCTGGGGTTCTTCGTAATCATAACGCTCTATGTAATGCTGTAGACTCAACCTTGAGAAACTTTGTTTCAAGATACAGACATAGTGTAAAGGTTGTTTTCTTATGTAAGTCTGCCAGATAAAAATACTTTTGAAACCAATATATATTATGGATTTAGTGTTTCTTCCATGGCTAGCCTGATGCAGTTCAGATTGCAGCAGATAAGATTTAAAAGATTAGAAATGCAATTAAAACATAGTTTTAGAAAAATGATAAATACAGAAAAACAATTCAAAAAAGGTCTGTGTTAAAGTGGACATTGTATAGATAAATATTTGAAAGTTAGAATTTTGTGTCAAACAGTAAACAGGCCTTAGATTTGTCAATACTTGAAGAGAAGAGCTCTAAGAGAAGCCTAGTTGCTGCAGAAAGTTGTTTGAATCACTGACCCTCTGAGTTAGCACTGGAACAATATCACAGGGTTAGAGAGGGTGCCATGGAGCTGTGACTTGTCATCATTCAATGAGGTTTCTGAAAATATCTTTGATATGTGTCCTGCTATTTCTTTTCTCAGCAAACAAGTGTGTTAATTTTGGTTCCCTGGATAATTCCAAATAGTCTATTGTAGTGCATATGTCTAGCCTATAGTTAGACAGGATAGTCTAGATGATGTGGCTCATTCTATACTGAAATGATAGCTTCCATTCTGACTTGTTTCAAAATTATTGCTGTAAAGTCAGGTCAAATTATGTAATCTGAATTTCTCAATCCATTAAGAAACTTTTTCTTACTTTTCTGTGTTTTTTCTCCCATGAGAACAGGCTAAGAGAGTTGGGGTTGTTTAGCCTAGAGAAGAGAAGGCTCCAGGTAGACCTCCTAGTGGCCTTGCAATACCTGAAGGATGCCTACAGGAAAGCAGAAAAGGGACTCCTTATCAGGGAGTATAGTGACAGGACGAGGAGTAAGTTTTAAAGTAAAAAAAAAGATAGATTTAGATTACATAAAAGGAATCTAAACAAAGGAAAACAAAAAGCTATTCACTCAAAGGGTGTTGAGGCACTGGAGCAGGTTGCCCAGAGAAGCTGTGGATGCCCCAACACTGGAGGTGTTCAAGGCCAGACTGGATGGGGCTTTGAGCAACCTGGTCTACTGAGAGGTGTCCCTGCCTATGTCAGGGGGGTTGGATCTGGATGATCTTTAAGGTCCCTTTCTAAGATTCTATGCATAAAGCAAAGCAATGATTTTTTAAAAGCCATATTAATATGTATTTATTTTTTCCATTGGAAAACCTTACCACTCTTATGATATGGAACTGGAATATAAAATTAGATAAACTGAGTGGCCTTTGGCTAAGATCTGCCTTTTGCAGAGCCTGTAAAAATCTACTCCAGCTTGTTATTACCTTTGGGAAATCACAGCTTGCACATGCTCAGTACTGATTTTTATTTATTTATTTATTTATTTATTTATTTATTTATTTATTTATTTATTTAATACCAGATGTATATTCCAAAAGGATACCATCTGTACTGGCAACACTCCAGTCAGGACTGAGAATGACTTTCCCTGCAATTGTCTTCGAAGATGTTGCAGGCCATTCCTGGTCCATCAGCTGCACTGAAAACTGCGACTTTTTTGCTCCAGTGTTCTCAGTGATATCCTATGAATGAGTCAAGGGCGATGTAGTAAGAAACCTGACAAATTCAAATAAAGTGAAGATAAAGTCTATCCATCATAGGAGAGGGAGTATTCCAGGGTAAAGCAGAGGGAGACAGACACTGGAATGGCAGCCTTGGTTGGAAAGAGCTGTAGTAGTTAGACTATAGTGGGAGAAGAACATGGGCCCATGAGCTTAGTGATAGTGGTAGAAGTCTGAGTGATGCGAACAGTGAGACATGGTAAAGATCTTAGAGAAAAGGTCTAGGACTGGAGGCTACAATGTGTGTGTGGAAAGGGAGAGCAAGAAAGAAACTGAATGAGGAAACAGAGATGGAAACTACATTTGACTTATGAAACAAGCTTATTGTGTGACCTCAAGGTCATGCTACTGCCATGCACTGAATCAGTTCCTGCCATTTTAATGAAGTCTAGACTGGAGGGGAGAGTCATAAGCACCAACTCTAATCTTAGCCTCTTTGTTTCTGAGCCTGGCACTTTAATCCCATTGGGATATCTGTCCCATCATTTAGACAATTCTGCCTTTCTTCCCCCAGGACCTTTCCTCAGATGTCAGACTCTCTCTTTCCTGGTCTTGAGTGATTCATCCTCCCCAGGAATTTTTCTCATTTTTGTCCATAAATCTCCCAGCAGACCTGACTCTAAGTCAGATGTTTCTTTTGTCTCATAGCCTCATTCTGTTTATCTGTGAAGTCACCACTAACACTGAAGCTGGCAACACTTCGATATCTACCTGCCTATTGACTGCCTTTTATTCAAATTAAATTTGCTGTTTATCAAAGAAATCAATGGCACATACTCATGCAAGAGAAACAAAAAAAAAAAAACAAAAACAAAACCAACTACAAAAAACAATCTATCAGACAATGATCACTATCAAATACAGCCAAATTATTCTTAAAGGCAACAGAAAAAAATGCTGTCTTTTTAGGGGTAGAAGGAGCCACTATAGCTGCTTAGTTAGAAAGTTTTCTTAAAGTAGCTTCCAGAATCTGAGCATAGAACTCCTACTGGCCATAAGTTTTGACTCAGGTAGTATAGCCCCTTTAGAAAGATAGCCAGGAGCAGAAAAGCTTAATGTGCAAATGCAAACATTTTTATTTTTATTTATTGAGGAGAAAAGAAAATATATAGAGAAAGAGGAAAAAATTCTAGGCAGGCTATGGCTGGTGTTCCAGAAGTTAGGCAAGGAGTACAAATAGTAAGATGTAGAATTGGGAATCCCATTCCCTACATTTAAGCATGACTGTGATCAAGCCCACTGACTTGCTACATCTCTTTTCTTTCTGCTGTTTTGTTCTGTTTTTCTTAATTCTGCTGAAATATATTTGGTGTGTGTGTTTGAAGGTATTCATAAGAAGATACCCAACATATATCTGAAATGAAACCCATTCCCATTCCATGTTGACAACTTCTCCCTGTCTGTACTGCATGGGATCTGAGAAAGGTTTTACCAGCAAACTTTGAAAAAAATTCCATCAACTACATGGAAGTAAATATAAAATCACTTACATAAGAGATGGGGACCAATGGCATAGCAAAAGATGGTTGCAGAAGCTACCCACTTTACTTGGCAAATGAGCACCCTTCAATCAAAATGTTTCATTCTGCATCACCAAGTGCCTGATAACAGACTGAGAAATATGGAATAAAAGTTAAGTCTAGAGACTGGAGCAGTTCATCTTGGAAGGTGGTGACTTTGAAAGGAATTTAGGGGTCAGAGTAGATATATGACTCTACAAAAGCCTTTATGTGGAACTGTGGGAAAAGGGTTAAAGTCATCCATGGATATATAAACACAGGAGCAGAGGGAGGTAAGTTTACCTCTGTGTGATTGTTATTGCAATACTCTGTGTTATTCTGGTCTCCATATTTTTAAAGAATGTTGGTGAGGGTGCTAAAAAGAGCCATAAAAATGATTTAATGGCTGGAGACTTAATGACTTACACTGAGAAATTTAAAGCACTCATTTTGTTAAGCTTATAAAAAGAGAGATTGAAAGGTGATTTGATAATGGTTTATAACCGCATGCATAAGGGAAAATACTAGGGAACAAAGGATTCTTTAATCTACTGGAGAAAAAAAAGAAGTAAAGAAATAATCAATGACTAAAATCTGAAACAGAAAATTAAAAATACAGTATATATTTTTACCTGGAAATTAAAAAAAAAATGATGAAAATTAGCAGGAAAAGTGGTGGAACATGCACATCTTGCTGACTTCAGATCAAGATTGCAGTCCCCTTCCAAAGTTAGCTGTAACTGAAGAAAATATTTTTAGCATTTACATTTCTTTTCAATGTTAGTGGAAAATAAGAAAAAAAATATATCCAGGGTTATGTATGTCTAAAGAGATGTGCCCCCTCCCCCCCAGTATAGGTCCCCCTATTTTTTGAAAAAGCAGCATGGCACAGGCAACAGACTTCTGCATTATTTCATCGCTTGCTTGACTCAAGATCACAAGTCTTCAGTGAGTAGGACAATGCAGAGGCTATAGTGATATCATTCAAAGGAGGCGGCTAGAGACATAATTTAGCTCTGCAGGAAAAAGTGGGTAAAGTAAATGATTTGTACAGATAGGCTGAGAACTATTAGCCAAAGATAATAGGCATAGACTGGATATTAGAAACAGCTTGCCATCACATTTTTATGACTTGCTAAAAGGCATATAGCAATTGTTATCTCCTTTCTCAAAATTTATTTTTAAGGAATTTGGCCCCAGCTGTCTAAAAGGTTAGACCCTTTTTGGTATTTAGACCCTATTCAGACTGACCATTCCCTTCTGGAGTTTGTGAAATAAAAGAGCACATTACTAAAATGTCAGGAAAAAAAATCTCAATAGAAATCTCCTTAATCTTTGAAAATAATTCCAGAAGTTTTAGCTTGAGTGTGATTTATTTATTTTTTATTTCCTTGTTTTGACCTGTCCCTTTTTTCTTCCTTCCAAATCCTATTCTTGGGGGGTTGGGGGGCGGTGGGTATTCCTGTATATCCCATGCAAAAAAGCCAAGTTGGAACCACTCTCCAGCCAGAGTCTGCTCTTGTTACTGCTCCCACCCCCAAGGCTGTCCATGCTGATTGATTGCACTTCACCTTAGTGTTGAGACAGGAGGAGATCCTGCTCCTCATTATCTCTAACAGTGAGCAAATAATTCATAATGCATTGCTGATTTGGTTAATTTCACTCCCTCCTCCCTGTTTGTGAGTTATTTATGACTCTCATAAATACACTTGCTGAATAATTCCTATTAACAATTCTGATCTGCATCTCATTTCAGAGCACTTCACTACAGCTCTTCAATGTATGACATTTGAGCTGTATTATCTAGTTCAAAGTAAGGATTTCTGGTCTACTATTCCATCAGATGACTGAATTCCTGGGATTCACTTTTCTTAACATCTTGGGGTAGTCTATCAAAGGAAAGCAAGACTCCCTCTTTTGTCACACGCACTATGTGATCTCTGACAGCTATTTTCATCTTTATCTGCCCTAAATGTGAATTGGAGACAATGTTTTCCTGCTCACCTTTCAAGCATGTATTTCTGTAATAAAGTAAGGTTCTCCTTATAAGCAGTATATTAAATGAAGCTTTTCCAAATTGTAAAATGATACCTTTTATTTATTTATTTCTTTTTATTCTTATTTTTATTTTTATTTTTCCTTGCATCTATAATCACTTTCTTATCTGACACTCAAGGAAGTGTTGCCTCCTTGCTCACTCCTTTGCTGTAGACTACTTTTGGGTACAGGGAAACAATTTAAATCTAAACAAAGTGCGTAAAATCCTGCCTGCAACATTCTTCCAGCAAGAAAAAATAGGGTTAATAGTTTCTGAAGCTTGGGCAAGATTTTACTGCTTGAGAGGTTCTATGTAGTGAATTTCTAGTGGTTACAGTCTCTCTAACCATGCAGCACTCACTGATAGTATTACAGTAATCACAAGGTCTGTGCTTGACATAATTTATGCTTTATAAGTGATAGTTGTACATGGTTTCTCTCTTTCTCTCTTACAGAACTTGTTTTTTTGTCTTAACATCATCTAATAACAATTCAGGGGTGAGGGGAAAGACAAATATGTGCCAAACTCAAGGTGTTCTACATGATTTTAATAGAAATGGAAAAGAACAAGAAAATTAATTTCTTATTCATTGGTGCTAAAGATCTAGATAATAAGTGTGAAGAACTAGAAATTCCCCTCACAGAGAATTCTAAATAATCCACAAGTCTAACTTGCTTTGGTGAAAGCCAGTGAGGAGTGCATGGTTGGAGTGTACGGGGAAAAAAAAAAAAAAAAAGAGAGAGAGAGAGAGAAGAGAGAGAGAGAGAGAGGGAGAAAGATGATTCAAAGAATCACTGTCCACAATGTTTTTAGGAAGGACAAAGCAGAGTGAATGGCATTTTTTATTACACATTGTCTCATTCAGAACTGGAGAGTCACGAACATATATATAAGTCAGTGTACAACCTAACAAAGTGAAGGTATATTCTGGTGTCTGGTACAAATCAAAATTAAACTAACAAAAAGGATGAGCTACTCAGGATGAGCAGCTATCTGTCCTGAACAGAATCAAATGATGTTACAAATGCAACTGCAATGGGGTAAGCAAGAATTTTTATTTTAGATATTCTAAGTTTGTTTCCTTACATAATGCTACTGAATTAAGATTCACTATCATAATGACAGACAAAGGTGGATTGATTCTTAAACTGGAATTCAGCAGTTGCCTAACCCTGCTCAGTAATATCCTGAAAACATTGAAAAGTATGCACAAATGTGCATATGTCTTAAAGAAATAAGTATGTCTTATTTCTAGGCTGTCAAATTTGACAACTGAATCATTTGAATTTTAAGAGCCTTATATATAAGAATAGGGATGAAAGAGAAAGAAGAAAAGCAAATGAAAATTGGGACTTCCTTTAAGACATTTGTCAGTATGACTCAAAGCACAGAACAGTTAAATGAGCTGCCTTGAAAACTCACAGCAGTTAAGCAGGGAGATGGAAGATTACTACAGGGGCAAACCTGCAGCCTGAAGCAGCTGAGAATATAGTTGCTCAGGTAAGCATGTAGTCCCCTTTGCAACAGTGATCATAAGAAATATATGACAGGATACACGTAGGATCATAGATCGTGAGTTGGAAGGGACCCACAAGGATCATTGAATCCAACTCATGGCTCCACGTACCTGAAAAATCAGACCATACATTTGAGAGCATTGTCCAAATGCTTCTTGAACTCCAGCAGGCTCAGTGCCATGACCCCTGTCCTGGGGAGCCTGGTCCAGGGCCCAACCACCCTCTTAGTGAAAAACCTTTTCCTAACATCCAGCCTGAGCCTCCCCTGTCACAGCTTGATGCCATTCCTTCAGGTCCACCAGCCTGGTTCTTTGTGACAGACCACAAAAAACACAGGAAAATATACCTAAGAGTTTTGTCAAAACTGTACTTTTAAACTAAACAGATAATATATTCAGCAATTAGAAGGGAGATTTTTAGTTAAAACAAACAAATAAAAACCCAATAGGACCTGTGCTTTTAATTCATTCAGTTATTCTGAAAATTGTCTTTAGGATCACTGAAAAATTCGTCTTTGAAAATGTGGTCCAGACTTGGAGGTTTAGGATATATATCCACTTCATTCAGATAGACGAACACTCTTTTATTTAAAGTCTGTACACCAGGGTTTTGGAAGTGGACTTCATACCCACTGCCTTAGAGCTTGTTCATCTGTGACACTCAAGGCACATCGTTACAAAGGCTTCTAACAAAGAAGATTTTAGTTTTAGTAATTTCTCTGCAAAGAGATAGATCAACCTTAAGAGATATTGGTATTCATATGACAATTTGATCACTTGTGCCTCTTGTATTTATTAAAGGCAGTAAGTGTTTTCAGTAAGTTTTTTGTTTTTTGTTTTTTGCTTTTTTCCTAAACCAGGGAAAAATTGTGATTAATAATGTTTAAAACCTTTACTAAGTTTGTAGGATGAAATAATTAAAAGTTAGAAAACAATATTAAGACTTGGGGTGAAAATTTCAGGTATTTTGGCATAAAATATATGACACAGTCTTAACTGCATGATCACACTTACTTCCCCTATAGTGTTTAATATTATTATTATTTATTTATTTACTTATTTACCATACTGTTCACATAATGAGCAACTATTCAATATGTCTTTTGTAATACATGTGTCTAGGATTTGTTCATTGCATTGTGTCCATTCTTTCTCTGAGACCAGAAATATTAATTGCTTTGTACATTTTTTTCCTGAGTTGGTCATTACTATTGCATCTGAGTACCTTGTAAACCATACCATAACCCTTTTTTACACCTGGAAGAAACATCATCATTCAAAGATGAAGATTAAAACTATTCCGTAATCTTAGATTTGCAAAATTATGCATGGAAGACCTTATTTTTCAACAGGTTTTGTATTAGCTACAAAATTGGTTGCACCTTGCACATGTATACCTTAGTCTCCTAGGTACTGTCAGTACCTCATACCTCTGCTTTGTCGCCTTCCAGAATTAATCTCTCCATGTCTGATTTAGGTCAATTTAATTCCACTGAGAAATAGTTACACTCTGCTTAGAAACTCACTTAGTATTTACACTACTGCTTAGAAAATGAAATCATATGCAAATAAATGAGAATCAGCTTGCAGTGAAACTCTTTAGACAAAAATTATTAGTATCTAGTGTTCTGGTACAATTAATGATTGTACATAAAACGTATGTGTTAGACAAATTTTTGATTTTAAAGTGAAAGAATATACAGTGCCCATATGCCCTTATGCATAAACTTAAATGTGAATTGCCAGTGTTTACAATTATTTAGAAAAATGGCCTGCTCTTCTTTTTAAAGGAAATGTAAAAACTGGATGACAGAAAACACAATTTTACTGTTATAAAGACAATTTAATGTATGAAATCACATTAGCATGTTCAAAAGATGGCTTTCAATCATTCACAATAACTTTACAAACCTGTTCTAAGGAACTTCAAAAAGAGAATGGGTGATTTTCAGAAATAAACATTTATGAGTAGATTACTTGTGCAGTGCAAGTAGAGCAATCTCTATCCTGAGAAACCACAAATTATACAAACTTTATATACTAAGGACTGAAACTACTTATACAAATCCATTACAAAATATTATATATATATTTTAAATTAATAAAATTAATAAAAATAATATAAATATAGTAATTATAATTATAATAAATAAAATTAATATAAATATAATGATTATAATCATAATAATTAATAAAATCAATATAAATTAATATAAATTAAATTTATTTATTAGATTAAAGCCAATTTCTGGATCTCGTTATATAATATTAATTAGGTATTTCTCTCCCACTTCAGGCACTGCTGGGGAAGGAGAAGTGGGAGGTGAAGGACTTTTTTTCACAGGGCCTCTCACACAATAGCAAAGCAAAGGGCCTCTCGCTCAATAGCAAAGGACTTTGAGGCGAGCTCAAAGCAGTGACCATGGTACTCCAACTCCCAAACCACTGGATACCTGGAGAACGGAGTGCAGACACACTTAGTACACACCTGCCTGAAAACATACGCCCCAAGTTTCCTCTGTAGACCTGCTTTTTTCTCCTGCCTCTTCCACAGCAGCAGCCTTCTCCCTCAGTCTTTCTCAAGAAATAGGAATATCCATATATTTAATCCTCAAAGAGATTGTTAGAAAACCTCCCTGACCTATTCTCTCTTTCAGTTTGCCCTTCTGGCATACATGTCCATGGTAATCTAGTTATAATCTAAATCCAGTTGGTACAATAACTAGTTCTTGATATAATCGAAAGATGATGTCTGTTTTTTTTGAAGGGATACTTCCAAGTCCAGATATAATACCAGCAGCAAAACTCATTTCCAATAGCATAGACCTGATCCTGAATTTTGAGGATTACCTCAAAATATAGAATATATAGAGTGCTGCTTCTGGAGAGTGTCACATTTTCTTGGTACATGAGAAATTTCATCATATTTGTAGGAAGGTATCCAAAAGTTAAAGGTGAAAAACAAAGACATTCTATCATTCTAAAATATTTTATACTTTTCTTTGTGTATTTTGTGGTTGTATTTTGCCTTTTGTTTGTTTGCGTTGTGGTTGTTTGCCTTTTTCATTATAGATTTCTGCCACAAGTCTAGAACCAGTCGTGCTGTTGCTATAGTTCTGACTACCTGATAAATATGAACTCCAATTTAATTTATGAGAGGATAGGTAAGTGCAAGACCTTGATATAGAAGATACATGAATGACCAAGGTCAAAGACCATAATAGACTTTTGTGTTTAGAGCTTAAATAATAACTCATAATCAGTAGAGATAGGAGAGAAAATGGAGGTCAAATGCTGGTAGAAAGATTAAAGCAGCAAGTGCAGATGTTATTCAGACTGACAAAGTAAATATTATTTCAGTGAATGGCACTTTCTGATTATTATTTTTTTTTTG
Source organism: Netta rufina (assembly GCF_964035555.1). NCBI lineage: Eukaryota > Metazoa > Chordata > Aves > Anseriformes > Anatidae > Netta > Netta rufina. The sequence goes on from NC_140123.1 coordinate 105,759,321, forward strand.
CTCCCATTTGTGATATGCAATGAAACATTAGCAGTCTGGACTATAACTGCCTATCTGCTAGGAAAAGTGAGGGAAAAATGTGCATATAGGACTCATACACACACAAACTAGGAGGGAAATCTCATTTTTGTAGACAGGTTTATATGTATGTGAATTCTTTGAATGGAGAATAGCACTGAAGCTCAGTTCTCATCATTGCATAAACACAGCTGAATTTCAGCTTTCATTTTCTACTTGAATTATCATCTATATTTCCACCCATGAAAAAATTATATCCAAATAATTAAAACCAACCTCTGTCTTTCAGTGCTAGGGGCCTCCACAGTTTCATACTCTCTGAGCTTTGATTAATAAGTCTTTAGTTGAAAGAATATTTTTTTTTATTAGGAGGAGACTCCAGGGACTATCTTCCTCTGAAAATTTTTAGTAGTGTAAGATGGTATAGTCTAGAATTCAATTATGTGCATGAAAAAAAGAGACGCATTTCCCACCAAAGAAAGAAAATGGAATTAAGAGTACTTGTTAGAAATCTTTACTGTTTGTTTTCTTGAACCATACATTAACTAATGAGATTGTAATCCCTAGGAAGTTCTTCTAAGTCATGAGCTAGTGTCCATGTAAAGTTGGATATCTATGATCCATGATGCAGTGCAATAATTCACGCGAAGGACAAAGCCAAAGCCTGAAACTAATTCTAAAAGAAACAGGCAATAGTACACCTTCAAGCTAGGTACACATTCTGAAGAGAAAGTAATCCTATGTCATGTGACAGCTGCTGAGTGGATAGTATGCATAAAACATGTTTGGCTCAATTGCTTTGGTAAGGAAGGCAAAAAATAGTGTGTGCTATTACCATATAATATTGAGATTAAAAAGAGCGATGTATTGCAAATAAAGACATACCTGTAAGACTGTACCATTATATTAGATTGAAAAATTCAAGACATAAGTCAAAAGACAAAAACAATGCACAGGTAAATCCTAGACATCCTGAAAACAATAGCCCAAAGACATTTTACCAAAAAAATGACAAGGCAGAATGCAGCTTAGATACAGTTTTGATAAGTGGTGAGGACACTGTGGATGATTCTCATTGCAGATCTATATTATGTACCACAGAAACAATCCCTGGAGCATCAGCTGTGTGATTACCTCACAACAATAAATACATAACATAAAGCAGAATTTCTTTGTTCAGCTCTATGAAGAGCAATTTAAAAGTCTAGCTGTGTGCCAGAGACAGGCAAAGAGACAGTTCCATGGTCAAAATTTCCAAGTTACTTGTTTTAATTATTATAGTAAGGCAAAATGCGTGCAAAACTTTGGTCAAGCAGAGTCTGTGGTGATGAAGGTCAACAGGATCTTTACAGGATCTATTCAGCAAGTAAAGCAGAAGTACATGTAGGTTAAGACTTTGCCCTGTGAAGCTAGAAGAAATCCTTTCACAGGTTGCATCAAGTTTACCCTCAATTCCCCAGACACTTTCCAGAATGATTTTTTTTCCTTTCAAAGAATATATCTGGGATAGAATGATGTATATATGTGGTCCCTGTTTCTCATGGGGCAGCTGCAGAGGTTTTATAGAAAATACGTTCAGTTAGACTTCCCTTCAATATTTTTGAAGGGATGCCTGGTTTTTTTTTTGTTTTATTTTGTTTTGTTTTGTTTTGTTTGTTTGTTTGTTTTGGATTTTGTCTTTATCCACCTTACTAATTTAGTTCTGTTTACAATGACACCAGGACAGAAAATATGAAAACAGGCCCAAGTATGAAAGCAATAGATAAAATTACACACACACACAAAAACACTTTCCTCCAATGGATTCCATTCACAGATGACTGCTATATAGCTTGTAAATGCAGAATCTTCAGTATAACACACCTGCATCTCAAAAAGAAGATTCTGTCTATGATATAACTTACAATAATCAAGATGTCTCTGAATATTAGAAGATATTTTATTCATTCTCTGAATCTCTCTTATATTTAAATGCTTAATATGGCTCTGGCATAAGCTCTCTCTGACTGCTTCAGGTAGAGCAAAACCTATCTTCAACAGAAAAATACAGGATTTCTGAAGTGTTGGACAAGTTGCAGAGAGATAGGCACAAGTCTGAAGTGGTGCAATAAAAAAAATGAGTATCGATAATTTTCTTTCCTTAATTGAACATGTATATGAGGCTAACACAAAAATATATTTCTTAAGAAGTAGGAGTGTATTATCAATTAGAACATAATAATCTGTACTATAAGTGAAAGCTAGATTCAAATTCTACCAAGAGATATCTCAAAATGCCAAGAGAACTTGCATTCTTAGATGACACAATCAAAGCTTAATTTTCTGACCTTAGCATATCATGAAGAATATCATAGATCATGAAGAATATCATAGAATTTTACATAGAATAATCAAATAATTAATAAGCTGGAAGGTTCAGATTCAAATGTCATTTGGTTCTATTGCAGTACTTAAAGCAAAGTTATCTTCAACAATTGATTAATTACTGCCCTGGAAAGGAACTTTCTAAGATAGCTCTGTATTTAATGGCGAGACAAAAAAGAGTGCAAGAGAAAGAGGATCTTCCTTTGACTGAAAATAGAGGTTTTTTTAATTTATCCTGACCCATCTATGGAAGATGATTATAAATTAGAGATGTCATTTATAATCAATTTATAAAATTTATAAATAACCTCTCTACAACTAAAACTAATTGTAGTTAATGTGCCTATACATTCATAGTCTTTCAAGTACTACGGAGAAAAAAAAAAAAAAAAAAGCTTATCAAAATATTAATTGTTCTTACTTCTGGACAAACATGTTTTGTTTTTCTCTGTTTAAATATTTTTATTTATTTATTTATTAAAATTATAATTTCATTCATCTAAGCTCAAAGTTAGTGAATATTCTAACAGTCGAGAAAAGGTAATGAAAGGATGTCAATGACCTTCTTTATTTTTATAGGACTGCACCTGGACAATGGTGTCATGTACTAAGAATGACAGGGAAGTGGGTCAAGAAGGAAAAGCAAACAGCTATGGGTATTATAGGCTAGGATGTTGGTGACTGGTATCATTACAGCATTTCCAGTGGGATTTACGGTAGCTATAATCCAGAAGCTGTAAAAATTCTTGAGGGATACTAATGGAAACCACACAGCTAATTCTTTCCAAACAGAGAAACTCACAAAATATAACCCTCAGAACAGATCCAGTTACAACTTTTAAGCTACCTCTTATTGCTGTGCATTTTTTTTTCTGCATTTCTGGACAATGATATTGATGTCATTCCCCCTGAGCCATGCTTTACAGTGCACCATTAACCTTCCTATGAATTTGACAACTTGCTTCATGGTGGAGCACAGAGCAACACACATGTACATGTACAGAGACAGTGTAGACAAAGTTTAAAATTAAGTTTTAATATAGGCATACAATGAACCCAGATGGCAGTCAATAGATCTAATGTTACCATCAGCTACGCAAAGTGTGTTTATAAATCTTACGTGTTCAAATTAATTTCAGACTGCAGTACACACTCTTGCATCCACCAGTTTCTTATATACCTGGATTTTAATTGTTTCTCTCTTTGACATAACGAATGCCAGAGAGTAACCCTGAAGCACTCATTTTGCATCATAAACCACAGTATCTTTAAAAAAGGGAAAGATAATTACAACAAAATAACAGTTCAAAACTGCTTGAAATTACTTCTTACCTTTGACAAATAGTGAAGAAAATAATTGCCTAAAGACAATGTACAATACTGATTTAGATGACTTGTTATGCACACATACATAGTGCATTCTACCAAAACAACCCTTTTTCTGAAAACAACAAAAACACTAGAACTTTTCAAGCTATTGACAAATTAATTTGCTCAGGGCAAAACACTACACATTTGTAATTTCTTGCCTGTTTCTTAAAAGCCCGTGTGTCACATCTTTTCCGTCCTCTGTATGTGTTCTAGTTTGCTGTAAAGAATGCTTCATTTTATCAGCCTGCTTTTTTTATTACTCCACTTATTTTTCATAAGATTTGCCTTTCCTTGGCTTTTTTTGCTTTTTATCTCTTTTAGTTTTGATGGAAATATGATAAGATGCTCTGGGTGTGTGAACCAGAGTGTATTGGTACTGTTCTGTTTGTTCACTGTCTTTTCCTCTTTTTGGTGTGGAATCTACCTTTACAATCAACTGTCTGGTTTTGCTGAAAGCTGCTTGAGGTCAGACAAAGGTTTGCTCTAAGATAAGACGATATTTTGTAATTGTCCCAAACAAATAAGTATTATCTGTATTATACAGTAGTCATCAGATTATACTAGGCTTCCTATAAAATAAATAAATAAAGCTGAAAAGAGTTGGTTTGTTCTTCATTTACAGGAAAGAAACAGTGGCAATGCTATCATTATGCAAGCTAGCTAGCTTGAAGCTTGTTCAGATATGTGTACGTATAGCTTGAAGCTATGTTCAGCTATGTCACTGGAACAGGCTCCCCAGGGATGTAGTCATGGCACCAAGCCTGTCAGAGCTTAAGAAGCGTTTGGACTGCGTTTGCACTTAGTCATATGCTCTGAATTTTTGGGTAGACCTGTGTGAAGCCAGGAGTTGGACTTGATGATCTTTATAGGTCCCTTCCAACTCAGGATATTCTATGATTCTCTGTAAATTTCTGATAGTTTTGCATTTACCTATGCTGTTAATTTTAAATTATAATGAAGACATAGTCTGCGAAAGTAGGCAAACTGTTTTACCTACCTTCCTTATGCTTTTCTTCATCACCGTGTGTTTCCTCTTTTTTAGATCCCCTGTACAATGCCTGAGACCAGTTTCACTAGGCTAGCAGATTCTTTAAAATCATTAGGATTTGTGTCTCCCAGCAGTCTGGGCAAACACACTGCTTTTCAGGGTCAGAACTGGTAAAGAAAAGCTGTTCAGCAGCTCATATGTTGCTTGTAGAATGCTACAATTTAATCTGAAGGTCTCCACTGAAGTAGAAATGACATGAAGGACATATGGAAAGCAGGTCTTCCTGATACTTCCTTAAAGAGAGATGTGGTCTGAAGAATCTGAATATAACTTTGTTCTATTCCAAACTTCCTCTTTGCCCTCTTCCTCATTGTAAACTGCTCTTTGAGCTTTTTCATAAATATTATCCCTAGCTGCAACCAGCTGATTTCATGTGCATATCAAATTAACCATACCATCTTCCTCTTCTGCTCTTATGTGAAGAGAGTGTCCCATGGAAGATCCACTCTCAGGAAACACTACTCAAAATTGCCTTTTACAATGGTACAACATTATTCCTTTTAAAACTTATATGTGATATTAAAAAAATTACTGCCCCCTATAAATTAGGAAAGACACATTTTGAATTTCTACTTCTAAAATAAGGTCTTCCTAAAGTAAAATTTGATTATGTAAAATACCTATACTTGGAGCAATAGAAAATCAGAAATATCAAAATTACCACAAAATAGTTTGGTACTCTGAAGAAAAGCCCTGATTACCTTGGATTGAAGATCATAAGGGCAGGAATGTGCTGCTGCAGGCCTAAGTGAGGGACTTACTAAGTGAGGGACTAAGGAGGGACTTTTTTTTTTTTTTTTTTTTTCCTTCAGGGTATTTTGGACAGGAAAGAAAGAAGATAAAATATAGGGTACCCAATGGCAATTACATAGAACTGGAATGTTTGTTATGTTTATTACCAGAGATGGGGCTCAGTCTGAAACCAGATGTTCACTGGAAGAAAAAGTAAAAAGCAAGTAGCAGAACTGATCAACCTCCTATATAGAGTATTATAAAAAAATGTTGCAACAAGAATGATTGAAAACTCCATGAAAGGTAGGTGCATCAAATTTTAAAATCCAACTAGAAAATTTATTTTCCCTTTAAGGTTTCTTTAGTTTCTCTGGTAGCTATCCCATCATAACAATGCTGATAGCTGATAATCTTGTTGATGACCTAGACAGTACTAAAGCATATATTAAAGACAATCAAATGGAAGTGACTACAGTCAGAATACTAAGCCCACAACAGAAATAAAAATTTCCTAATACTGTGTAAATGTTGAAAGCAGAATTTATGGCTTTGAACATATTACTACAAATTTCATCACTGCTAAAGTATTATTTTGATGACATTTTTTATAATAACTTTTTATTTGCAGAACATTTTCTTTCCTTTGCTTATTTATTAGTTGTGTTTTGGCAGTAAGTATTGTAGAATAGTTATCCAGATGAAAGTATTTTCTTATTTTTTAGCATGGGAATAAAACATAAATGAGGATGGTTCTCCTTAGCTGTACAAGTGATAGTCAAAATAACAATTTAACTGACATACCATTGGTGCCCCTTTGACTGGTTCCCAGGGAACCTATCTGTAACATTAGGCAGTTACTGAAGCTATGAGCTCTGCAACAGAATGATTTGCCATAGACAAACCTTCCAATGTTCTATGGTTTATGCCTGGAATCACAGTTTTCTATTCCCTTGTAAATAGTAATAACAACAATAATAAAAAGGCAAAGCAATACAATGGGATGCATGGGATGCAACCATGGCCACAATCAAAAACTCTATAAAATCTCTAATCTTGTCTCACAAATTCCTCTGACCCTACTGTCACCATAAGAACATATTTCAACATATACATTGATTAGTGTATATATGTCACGCATCTATTAATCTTCCATTTCTGTGGAAACAATTTATTAATAAGGCAAGTTAGGTAGCAAAGGGAAACTGGAAGTTGGTATGATAAGAGGTGGGCTTTAATAAAAAATGAAAAAAAAAAATCAATGCATTTCTGAACTGCAGATGGAATTCACTTTCTCTACTTGGATCCAAACCTTAATTTCACTTTTGTAAAGGACTGAAGAAGCATTCAGACTGAATAACCAAGACCTTGAAGTCAAAATTTGAAAATCATTCCTATGGGATTAAAACTGTGGGTGTCAGTCCAATGAGGTTAAATCCAAATAATTTAAGTTACCTTCAGGAAAGTATTACCTAGCTGAATGTTACTGCAGTGATTTCAGCAACAGTAACAAAGAGAACTGACTCATGAACAAAAGCATTTTAAGATCCACATGAACAATGCATAAAAAAGGATGAGAATGAAACACTCCAAACACATCTATGTGCTTATCTGAGAATAGCCAGACACCTTTGGGTTATGCCTACATGACAGTAAAAATACTGTAGCAAGTCCCCTCCTTCTCATATTTTAGAGCATTCTTTTCAATTCTTTGTATAATTATATACATTATAAAATGCTATTGTTAACCTTTCAGCCTCAAGAAAGTCAGGCAGCAACTTCTGATGTACTTTTAAGGTTATATGGTATATGCTTAGAATTACATAAGTAGCTGAGTTACATACAATACAAGCCACACCTTGATGGAGAGGGACATAGCAATGCAGACAGAAAGTAAAACACTAGGTAAAACATCAGAAATGAGAAGGTGCAGCTTTAAAGGAGAACAAATAACAAAATAAACGAATCTGAAGACAGCAATATATATATCAAGGTGCTGGAATGTGTCCAAAGAAGGGCAACAAAGCTGGTGAATGGCCTAGAAAACAAGTATTATGAGGAATGTCTAAGGGAACTGAGGTATTTTAGCTTAGAGAAAAGGAGGCTCAAGAGACCTTATCATGCTCTACAATTACCTTAAAGGAAGGTATAGAAAGGTGGGTATTGGGCTCTTTTCCCAGCACCAAGTGATAAGGTGAGAGGAAATGAGCTAAAGTTGTGCCATAGAAGGCTTAGGTTGGATATTAGGAGGAATGTCTTTACTGACAGGGTTGTGTGGCATTGTAATAGACTGCCCAGGGAAGTGGTTTAGACACCATCCCTAGAGATCTTCAAGAAATGTGTAGATTTGGGACTTAATAACATGGTTTAGTGGTGGACTTTAGTACTAGGTTAAAGGTTGGATCTTAGAGGTCTTTTCTGACCTGAACGATTCTATGATTCTATATATTTGCTTGCCTTATTTAAATTTGCATAAAGACTAAAAGGAATACCAGGCTCTCGTGTTTACGCTGATATTTTTCGGTCAGCATGTCTTCCTCCTGAAAAAAAAAAAGTTTGTTTTTTTGATAAGTTTATATATCATAGGCAATTAATTGCTGCTCAGTCAATGTTACTAATTTCCTCCTAATTACAAAATGTTAAATAAAGTTGTCATTCTCCCCCATAAGCACTTCCAGTAGCCCAACACCAAAATTTTACTAAATAAAATGACCCTTAACAAGAAAACTTCTCTTTTTCAAACACTTGGTTTCAAACCAAATGTCTCTATCCCTTTCACAGAATCATAAAACGTTCTGGTTGGAAGGGACCTCAAAGATCACCTAGTTTCAACTCCCCTGCCATGGGCAGGGATGCCACCCACTAGATCAGGTTGTCCAGGGCCTTGTCCAGCCTGGTCTTGAACAACTCCAGGGATGGGGCATCCACAGCTTCTCCAGTGCTTCACGACTCTCTGAGTGAAGAAAACTTTACCAAATTTTCCAGACAATCCATTCAGACTCCAATTAAAATGTTCAATTTTTGTCTCCTGTATTCAGCAGTACTTGGTCAATTCAGTGTCAGTTCTTCCAGCTCCCCACCCTTCCTCACAAAATTATATCCACAACTACCATTTCCCAAATAAGTCAGTCTCCAAAATTCTCATCTATGTAAACTTTACTCATATAAGTAGTCCTTGATCACACTGTGAAGATTTGCAGGAAAATAAAACTAGGACAACAGATAAGAAGTAAGCAGAACTGCACCCACCTTTAAAAAACATATACAGTGTCAGACTACTTAGGATCTAAGTAGCGTTTAGAATCTTTAACAGAAGGTAAGATTAATCAACTAAAAGAAACAGGTCTCAACTGATATACCAGAGAGCATAAAAGAAATTTTACAAACCTAAACAGAAATGACAGAGGGGCTGGTATCTTGGAGGAAATAAAACTACAGACTTCCTACTGTTTAAGAACAAAGTATAATAAGCATGAGCAGCAGAGGAAATGTCATTAAAGCTTGACGTGGGAAAAACTCTAAGTGTGTATCAATCAAGATAGTCGTGTCAGTGGGAAAATGACTTCAAACCATTAGTGGCTAAAGCAGTTAGGTACACTTAGAAACATACACTCACCTTGAAAATTGAAAGCAGAAAGGAAAAGTTTTAAGTAATCAGTTTGCATGACTAGTGATTCCCAGAGAGCTTTTCAGCCTACCCTGTGTGAAAATGTATGCTGGGGCATAGCTATGGCTCTTGCTGTCAGGGTGTATTCTCATGGAAATTCCTAACTGAATCACTCAGTGAGCACATTTACATGGTAAAAAAATGGAGAAAAATCTCCCAAAGCCAAAAGAAAGTTATACTGCCAAAACTGTTAAGCCCTAAGTGGGTTTCCAAATAAAAATCAGTTGCTCTATTGGGTGCCACTTGAATGAATCAACAATAAACTAAGGCAATAGTTAAAATAGGCCTTTTTAATATGGAAAAGTATCTTTCAGATTCTGAAACAGCAACCCCCTTGAGAATAAACTGAAAGGTGAGACTTCTGAAAGGCTTTGTCCAGATTCAGTGCAGTGCCTTTCATATGTTTAAAGATGCATTCTACTGTTGCTGCATATCAAGTTTGCTGCTTTAGTGTGGTTTTCATCAGTTGCACAGAGCAAAAGAAACATTTCTTTGGACTTCAGACAACTTTTTAACATTTTCTATATTGACACTAACCTTCTAACATACAGACCCATTCATTGACCACTTTCATTCCCTATCTTAACTTCATCACACGCCTTTTCCTTTAGAAGTTCATCTGTTTGAGTACATTAAAAGTTCACAGAAGTTAAGATTAAAATGAACTTCTTTCAGAGAGTGGCTGCAGTGCTTGGAAATAATTTCATATAATAATAAGTCTTCAGAGGTCTACTATTATTTCATAATGATCTTCACAATTTGTTTTGATCTAAAACCTTCTCCAAGTACTCTTTGTGTCAGTGAGATAGAAAAGACATTCTAAAAGACCAATATCTGGAGTGTATCTATTTAATGGCCGATATGCTATTGATGGTGACTTCAGGAAACAGAAAAACAAGCAAAAACTATTCTCAAAGTCTGTATGACCTGTTCATGGTGAATGTTACAAGACACTGGAGTTGTAAATACTTGCTGAGCAAAATTCTTTCACCTCTAATCACAATAAATCCAGATGTGAATCCTGAAACTTAAAGAATTCAGTTAAGCTCCCCAAAATATTCCAGAATATGATTTCAGCATTATGAAACAGTAGTTAAAGAATTGGCTCAGCTATCTGTTCTCTAATAGTTGATTTATGTAAGAATATTTTCACTTTAGTTAATAGAAGGAGTATTTAATTAACAAGAACAAAAACTTAAGATGAACAACTCCCTCAGTCCACAGATGTTCACCTTTAAAGACAATATGGACAGACTTCCATTGAGTTTTTGCCAGTTAGATTTTGTGATACTCTAAATACTGCAATGTTTCAAGCACACTGTGATAATATTCCAAATGTGCTAAGCCAGGCTGCCTTTTTGTCGTTTTTTACCAAGTTTCAGCAAGGTTGTACTTGAATGGATGGCTCCTGAGAGGTGTAAGAAATGGTAGCAGTTAAATCACAGAATCACACAGAATCGTCTAAGTTGGAAGAGACCTCCAAGATCACCTAGTCCAACCTCTGACCTGACACTAACAAGTCCTTCACTAAACCATATCACTAAGCTCCACATCTAAATGTCTTTTAAAGACCTCCAGGGATGGTGACTCAACCACTTCCCTGGACAGCCCATTCCAATGCCTAACAACCCTCTCAGTAAAGAAGCTCTTCCTAATACCCAACCTAAACCTCCCATGGTGCAACTTTTTTTTGGCCTTGTTAAACTTCATATGGTTGGCCTCAGCCCATTGGTCCAGCTTATCCAGATCCTCCTGCAGAGCCTTCCCACCTTCTAGCAGATTGACACATGCACCTAACTTGGTGTCATCTGCAAAGTTACTGAGGGTGCATTCGATCCCCTCATCTAGATCATCAGTAACAATATTAAAGAGGACTGGCCCCAGTACTGAGCCCTGGAGTACGCTACTAGTGACCGGCCTCCAACTGGATTTGACTCCATTCACCACAACTCTTTGGGCTCGGCTATCCAGCCAGTTTTTAACCTGACAAAGTGTACTCCAGTCCAAGCCGTGAGCAGCAGGTTTTTTGAGGAGAATGTTGTGAGGAACGGTGTCAAAGACCTTACTGAAGTCAAGGTAGACCACATCCACAGCCTTTCCCTCATCCACCCAGCATGTCACTTGGTCATAGAAGGAGATCAGGTTCATCAAGCAGGATCTGCCTTTCATAAACCCATGCTGACTGGGCCTGATCACCTGCTTGCCCTGCAAGTGTTGTGTGATGACACTCAAGATAATCTGCTCCATGAGCTTCCCTGGCACTGAGGTCAAACTAACAGGCCTATAGTTCCCCGAGTCTACCCCCAGCCCTTCTTCTAGATGGGCATCATGTTTGCTAGCCGTCCTTCAACTGGGACCTCCCCCGATAGCCAGGACTGTTGATAAATGATGGAAAGTGGCTTGGTCAGCTCCTCCACCAGTTCTCTCGGTATCTCTCAGTACCATCTGGCCCCATCGACTTGCATACATCCAAGTGCCATAGGAGGTTGCCAACCATTTCCTCATGGATTATGGGGGCCAACCATTTCCTCATGGATTATGGGCTCCCCATCCCCTTCCACCAGTGCTTGGTATCCAGAGAACAACTGCTCTTGCTGCTAAGGACTGAGGCAAAGAAGGCATTAAGCACCTCCGCCTTTTCCTCATCTTTTGTAACTAAGTTTTCCCCCGCACCCAGTTAAGGATGGAGATTCTTCTTAGTCCTCCTTTTTGTGTTGATGTATTTATAAAATCATTTTTTGTTATCTTTAACAGCAGTAGCCAGTTTGAGCTCCAGATGAACTTTGGTCTTTGATTAGCCTAAAGGATAATCTTATCACAGAATCATTTATGTTGGAAGAGACCTCCAAGATCACTGAGTCCAACCTTTGACCTAACACTAACAAGTCCTCCACTAAACCATATCACTAAGCTCTACATCTAAACGTCTTTTAAAGACCTCCAGGGATGGTGACTCAACCACTTCCCTGGACAGCCCATTCCAATGCCTAACAACCCTCTCAGTAAAGAAGTTCTTCCTAATATCCAACCTAAACCTCCCCTGGTGCAACTTAAGCCCATTCCCCCTCATCCTGTCACCAGACACATGGGAGAATAGACCAACCCCCACCTCGCTACAACCTCCTTTAAGGTACCTGTAGAGTGTGATAAGGTTGCCCCTGAGCCTCCTCTTTACCTAGGCTGAATAACCCCAGCTCCCTCAGCGACTCCTTGATGTTTGAAAAGGGGGAAGAAATTTGTTACAAATGCATATTTTGACCTCTCATGTTCTGAGAAATGCCAAAATCTTTAGATTCCTATTAAATTGAAAGGTTGTTATGTAATATAATCCTTTTTTTTCTTTTTTTCTTTTTTTTCCTTTTTTTTTTTTTTCTTTCTTAAAAACACGTATTTGAATGCTTACTTATATCTTTTCCCATGTATAAGATATCATTTTTCATCTCTTCCCAAATATTCCCAAATCTTCCCAGTTTAGAAGACCTGCCCTACCATGGAAATTCAAGAGGTGTACTTTTTTCATTAACTTAGTCCTGGAAAAATGCATCAGTGTAGTGTTGGGGGCATGCATTATGCTGGCAGAAGTGGTCTTTTTGATGAGACGCAGATGCAGTGTTCAGTAGAAATCTGCTGATACTTCTTTGCAGAATCCATTTGCATTTTTGGTGGTCTCAGATTCTGCCTAATATTCCTGTTGATTATAGATCTGTTCTTTATAATTCCTTGTTTTCTGCTTAGACGCTTTGTTGCCATTTAAATTCTCTATTTAGCATATATAGTTGGACAAGCTTCAGCAAGAATTACCATATACTGAATATATAAAATGATCCATATCCATCATCCTTAACAGCATGAATAAAATCTGCTACTGCCAGGTCTTCTCAATATTCATAACAATATTTAAAAATAAATAAATAAAATAAAAAAGGCATCTGCCATGAAAGGAATTTCTTGTATTGATCCTTTCCTAGTCAAACAGGGTGGGTGGATAATAGCATTGAAAACAGGGAATGAAAAAGAGACTGAGTTTTAAATAGCATGAATGATAGCAGCATATAGAAAAGGTTGTTTTAATCAGTCAGCCTGTATTACACAAATTCAAAAACTGGCAGTTAACAGTATTTTTCTTAGCTTGTGGTATCTGAAGGACGTTGATATACACATCAAACAGAATTCAGGGCATGCATTGTGAAAGTGCCAGTTGAAGCTTTATATGTAAGTTAAAGCTGGAATTAAATCTCTTTATCATACAAGAGACACACAGCCTTTCTTCTACCAAATTTCTGCTCCTTATGATTGAAGAATTAATTTTCTGAGGATTTACAGGTAAATGTGTTCATTAAAAGCAAGTCTTTAAAGAAAAATTGTCACATACTCTACACCAAAGACCTAGTTCAAAATTTTTAGTTCAAAATGCATACCAAGCTTGCAGTGCTTCTCTTATTTCACCATATGTTATTAATAATGTTTAGCATTGTAAAAATGTGTGATATGAAATGCCAAATTTTTAAAAGGGGTCCTTGTAAAAGAAACAAAAATAAAATACCCTTTTCCCAGAAAGAGCATGAACAAATATAAACTTATCAAATTCTGACCTTTAGTCTCTTGTTATACACCTGTCTTTTAACTCCTCCAATTTGTGCTTGTTCCACCACACAGAGAAGTGCACGCATGATTATGCATACCCCCAAATAACATCTTATCTCCACTTTCAGTGACCATATTACCTCACTTGGATCTATTTCTGCTGAAATTAATATATTTTACTGAAATGTGACCATTATTAAAATTAACACTTTTGGAGTCATATTTAATAGCTACCAGTTTATCAGTCAGCAGAAGCTACTTCATTACATCTCCTCCAAGAGAATAAGAATCACAAAGAACATCTGAAGAAATGGATGTCCTTTTAAAAGAGATTCTTGAAGGCAAGCCAACAACTTCAGTTGTATTATTGACAATGGAAAATGAAAATCATTTTGAAAGATATTTCATAGAATCATAGAATTATTGAGTTGGAAAAGACCCTTAAGATCATCAAGTCCAACCACCAGCCTAGTACCAGTAAATGAATCACAAAATGATGTTCCTTAGAACATCATCCACACATCTCTTAAATACCTCCAGGGATGGCTACTCCACCAAGTCCCCGATCAGTCTGTTTCAATGACTAACCATATTTTCCATGAATAAATTAGTCCTTTATTTGTATACAATAATATCATTGTCCTGAAGAGAAGACTATTTGTTAGAGAATAACAGTGAAAGACTTTGAGTCTTAAAGTGGCTTAAATGTCCTGTTTTCGCATACTTACGATGAAATAACAAATTTCTCCTTTCATAGGAATTACAGGCTATCTTCTCCTAAATATTTTTACAGCAATGGTATGTGCTAATGAGAAAAAAAGGCAGTCCTTGAAAATGAGGAAAGTCTCTTTCATCCAAACAGGTAGATACTAAATCTAACAAGTTTAATACTAAACTATCATATGTAGTGTCTATAAAAAGGCTGTGATACAACCAAAATCATAAACTAAAGCCAGTTGCTTCACATTTTATATAGTATACGTTGTATACCATTTGAAATACAGTAAATGTAAATAAATATTTTAATATATATATATATTTAATGCCACCTACGAAAAGAAGAGTGAGTAAAGAATATAGTCCAATGTTCTTATATCAAGGAAGTAAAAATCTCGAAAAGAACTTATAATGAATGATTTGAAGATGAAAGACAATTACTTTCAGATAAGTTTTGAATATTTCAGCTGTTATAAAAGGAAAAAAGAAACTGTAGTGGGTTTATGTGGCAAGGTTTTGGTAGCAGGAGTGGCTTAGGAGTGGCTTCTGTGAGAAGAATCTAGAAGCTGCCCCATGTTAGGTAAAGGCCCCACTGCTGACCAGAGCTGAGCCAATAAGCGATGTTGTTTGCACCTCTGTAAGAGCGTATTAAAGACATGGGGAAAAAAAATGCTTCCACACAGCAGCTGGGAGACTGAGAGGAGTGAGAAAGAGCCTTGCAGGTGCCAAGGTCAGTGAAGAAGGAGGGGGAGAGGTGCTCCAGTTGCCAGAGTAGAAGTCCTCTGTGGCCTGTGGTGAGGACCATGGTGAAGCAGGCTGTCCCCCCTGCAGCCCATGGAGTACCACGGTGGAGCAGGGTTCCACAATGCAGCCTGTGGAGGAAACCACAGTGGAGCAGGTGGACCTGCATTGAGAGGCTGCAGCCTGTGGAAGACCCCTGGAACCTGCCGGAGCAGATTCTGGGTCAGACCTGTAGCCCGTGGAGTAGGTTACCTGGCAGGAGCTGCTGCCGATGGGGGATCCACGTTGGAACAGTTTGCTCCTGAGGGATGGACCCCGTGGTACGAACCCATATCTAGAGCAGTTCTGGAAGAGCTGCTGCCTGTGGGAAGCCCACGCCGGATCAGTTTATCAAGGACTGCATCCCGTGGGAGGGTCCCCACAGTGCAGGGGAAGAGAGTGACCAGTGAAGGAGCAGTGGAGACAAAGCGCAGTAGACTGACCATAACCCCTATTGCCCTGTTCCCCTGTGCTGCTTGGGAGGAGGAGATGGAAGAGGGCAGATGGGGGGAAGGCATTTTTGGTTTCTTTCCTTTGTTTCTCACTTCTCAACCTGTTAGTAATAGGCAATAAATCTTACTATCTCCCCATTCTGATTCTGTTTTGCCCATCACGATAATTGTTGAACGATCACCCTATCCTTATCTCAATCCTTGAGCCCTTTGTGTCATATTTTCTCCCCCTCCTCAAAGAGGAAGGGAGAGTGAGAGAGCAGCCATGGTGGAACTTGGCTGCCCACCTGAGTAAAACCACCACAGAAACCTCTGGAAAATATAGTTGGGAAGATGTGACTAAGTGGTTTGCATCTGGAAATAAATTTAGGATGTTCCAGAGCTTTGAAGATAAGAAATCCCAACATACCTGCAGGTAGAGTTGATCCCTGGGGGGGATGTGCAGTCCAGGAGGTGGATGGGCAATAATGTCTCCTGCCAAAGGCTGAAGTCAGGGTGAAGGCTGCTCCTACTGGTACCAGGCTCTCAGGAGGAATTCCCCTCCACAGGCACAACCTGCAAGAGCAACTGACAGTCAACACACATGTCCATGCAAACATGCTACAAAATCCACCAGGGAGAACAATATTTTTTTTGTTTTGTTTTAAGTATGTAAACAGCAAAAGAAAGGCTAGAGATAATGTGGGTCCCCTGCTGAACAAGGTGGGTATCCTGGCAACAAGGGATGCTGACAAGTCAGAGATGCTGAATGCCTTCCTTGCTTCAGTCTTTGCTTCAAATACCCCCCCTCCAGGGAGTATTTGGGAAGTGGAGATCTCCCCCCTGTTTGACAAGGGAGTGGTTCGGGAGCACCTGAGTGGGGACAGCACACACAAATCTGTGGGTCCCTGTGGCATGCATCCACATGTGCTGAAGGAGTTATTGGAGGTGATTGCTGAACCTTTCTCTATCATCCTTGAAAGGTCTTGGAGAACAGGAGAGGTGCCTGAAGACTGGAGAATAGCCTATGTGACTCCGGTCTTCAAGAAGGACAAGAAGGAGGATCCATGGAACTACAGGCCAGTCCTCACCTCTGTACCTGGAAAGGTGTTGGAACATCTTGTTCTGGATGCCATCTCCAAGCAATTGGAAGAGAAGAGGGATACAAGGAGTAGTCAGCATGGATTCACCAAGAGAAAACCATGCTCAACCAACCTCGTAACCTTCTATGATGGCATCACCAGCTAGGTAGATGGGGGGAGAGCAGTGGATGTCATCTAACTTGATTTTAGCAAGGCTTTTGATAGTGTCTGCCATGACATCCTGCTAGCAAAGCTAAGAAAGTGTGGGATAGAAACATTGACAGTAAGGTGAGTTGAGAACTGGCTGACTGGCCAAGCTCAGAGAGTGGTGGTCAGTGGTGTAGAGTCTGGCTGGAGACCTGTGAGTAGTAATGTTCCTCAGGGGTTGGTGCTGGGTCTGGTCTTGTTCAACATATTCATTGACGACCTTGATGAGGGAATAGCGACCACCCTCAACAAGTACGCTGATGATACAAAACTGTGTGGCTGAGTGGCTGACACGCCAGAAGACTGCGTTGCCATTCAGCAAGACCTGGACAGACTGGAGAGCTGGGCGGGAAGAAACCAAATGAGGTATAACAAGAGCAAGTGTAGAGTCCTGCACCTGGGAAGGAGCAACCACATGTATCAATACAGGCTGGGGATGACCTGCTAGAGAGGAGCTCTGAGGAGAACGACCTGGGGGTCCTGGTGGACAACAGGTTGGCCATGAGCCAGCAGTGTGCCCTGGTGGCCAAGGAGGTCAATGGGATCCTAGCATGCATAAAAAGGAGAGTTGCCAGCAGGTCAAGGGAGGTGATCCTCCCCCTCTACTCTGCCTTGGTCATGCTTCACCTGGAGTACTGTGTCCAGTTCTGGGCTCCCCAGTACAAAAAAGACAGGGATCTTCTGGAGAGTCCAGCAGAGGGCAACAAAGATGATATGGGGCTTGGAGCATCTTCCCTATGAGGAAACACTGAGAGACCTGGGTCGGTTCAGCCTTGAAAAGAGAAGACTAAAAGGGGATCCTATCAATGTCTACAACTATCTTAAGTGTGGGAGACATTGGGAATTGGACAAGCTCTCTTCGTTGGTTTGTGGGGATAGGACAAGGGGCAATGTCCAAACAATGAATCACACGAAGTTCCACACCAACATGTGAAAGAACTTCATGGTGAGGGTGACGGAGCACTGGAACAGGCTGTGCAGGGAGGTTGTAGATTTTCCTTCTCTGGAGATATTCAAGATCCATCTAGATGCCTACCTGGTCAACCTGCTCTAGGGAACCTGCTTTGGCAGAGGGTTTGGACCTAATGATCTCTTGAGGTCCCTTGCAACCCATACAGTTCTGTGATTCTGTGATTCTAAAAGTTTGATCTAAAGAATCAAAATACATTTTTGGGGGAGCTGTTAAATCACATTAAACTTGAAGTATTCATTGAAAACATAAAATGTTCATTTAAACAAACTGATCTTCATTTAGTAGTTCACTTCCAAGATAAGATCAGTTTTAACACCATTTAGATGATTGTTTCATTTGCATAAAGTGAGACAAACATCATATAAGTAGAAGTTCTGAGAGACGACACTTTACAGCTAGGTCATTTTGTCTCTAAGGTTTACCCTTTAATTGTTATATAATCTTGGAAACCATTAAGGCTTCTGTTAAAGTAGGTTTACCAACACTGCACTAGTATATTTATTTGATTACTGAATAACTAGTGGCAGCCTTTAAAGTTGGATAAAAGCTAGCAGGACAGTGACCCTTACGCATATTCCAGCTTTCAAAGAAATGACTTTACTCTAGAAGAATCAAACTTACATTTATCAACCACACAATCAATATTTGAAAATTTGCCAGTCTTTTAATATTATCTTGGCTTAGGGAAAAGCAGAAACATCCAAAGCCTACAGCAGAAAATGATGTGGTATCCTGTAGCCTTTAAGAAGCATGTTAACTACTTTAAGTCAGCCGGTGACCAATTAACTGAAGATAGAAAAGTCTCGTGAAGAAATCCACTTACGATTTTGGTATATTTGCTGCTAGAGCTTTTTTTTTTTTTTTTTTTTTAATTTATTTATTATTATTGTTTCTCTGCAATATGTATAGGTATGAATGTCCCTGAAATCTTAAAGAATTATTTTGAAACACAGCTAAATCATGTTGTGGAGGGTGGGCAACGTGATTTTAGCAGAGGTTATCAATATTTCAATGTGAATTGCTGTCATCCAGCACCAGTACCTGCAGGACAGAAGTTTTAGAAAACACACATGTGCACACACATGCAGATGCAGACATGCACACAGATATAGATGGACATACATATGATTGCAAGACCAAATATGTATATGTACTTACACACGTGCATACATACAGATCCAGCCCAGGAAGGCAGCAGGCTTTTTGGACCTCTCACAGAAGAATGAATAATAATGTCTAATTGGCCTGAAATCTCAGAAAAGCAATACAAAAACAAAATTACAGGATAAGTTTGACACTTGTTATTCCTGTTCCAGTGTTATTTCTAATGTCTGCTCTAAGGGATTTTTTTAGGGATCTCAGTGTACACATCAGACTGCACAGTTCCTTTCCTGTGACACAGGCAGCCCTCAAAATTTATTTGCTTTCCATTGGGCTATGGTTCCTCTTCTCACTGGAAAACAAACTCATGCCATATCTACTGCGGAATGCATACATCAATACATTTGAAGTGATGCTGCAATCAGTTCTGCTCTTTCTTAGGGAAAAGGTAGGGTGTTAGGGGGAAGCAACACCTGGTTTTGATCCATTGCATCACCTTGACCTACACTGTCCAGACTTCACAGGGACAGCAGACAAGATTATATACTAGAGAAAATTAACAAAATTCCCAGTTTAATTGGCAGCTTCTAGTGATATTAAATAGATCCTCTTAGAGGGTAGTGTCACTGAGTCACTAAGGTTTGAACACAATTGAAAATGTACTTATGAGAAACATCTTTTGCAAAGCCTGTGAAACTGTGAGGATTAGGTTGAAGTATCCAATGTGATCAATATCTTGAAATTGCATTAAGACCTCAGGCAACAGGGACCTTCATTCCTTCCCATTTCCCATTTTCTGTTTTCTGTTTCTAGGCACCATCATAGGCAATCAGACATGAACAGAAAATGAATTTGCTACAAACTAGTAGCATTGTAAGTGGCTTTGATATAAGTGGAACAAGGGTCGGTAACTTCTAAGCTCCAGTAGCCTGATAAGAATATTAAGTCTACCATTTATCCTCAATGAGTGCTTGATTAGCCATACAGTGCTTCGCTGACAGAGTTCACTAAAAATACATTATGCTAATAACACTTGAGTGCCAGCAGCACAGGGAAAGTCCAAATCTTAACACAAAGAATGAGTCATTATGGTATTTACCTGGCAGATACAGTTACAGTAAAAAACATGTCTTCCTAGTTCTGTTTGCAGAAATACTACTACAAGCAGATAATTCCTCAGAGCATGTAAGGATTAGAAAAATAAGAAGAAAATTCCCATGTTTACACACTGACATGTGGGAAATAAAAGATACTTAGCTTTTCGTGGTAGGCAGCTGCTAGTGGGACAACTAGCTTATATGTATTTATCTTTTCTAACAGTCATGTAGCTCTTCACTAGTGCCTTTCTCTGCCTTGTTTAAGCACCTTCCTCCTTGCTAAGGGCATTTCCAGGGAAGTCCCATGACTTCTGCCTGTTCCCTAGCACACTGTCATAGTTCCTCTTCTTTTGCTGCTGCTACCATGGCATTTTCTCTCATTGAAGGGAAGGATTTCTAGGTTGCCTCTCTCTACAGGTGCTGAATACCCCAGCAAGAATCCAAATCCCAATTCAATGTACAGAAGTTGTGTGGAAAGATCATTACTACTTGGATCTTGCAGCTTCTTCCAAACATTGAACATTCCTGTCCTCTTCACACTTCTCATGTCCTGTATCACAGCTGCTAATGGACAATAATTAGCAACCTGCCTATCACGCCTCTGGACTTCATAAATAAGTAAAACATTCTGCAGCCAACTGCTTGGTTGCCAGCTACTGTATAGTCAAATTAGCATAGAGAACTTGGGTATGACTCATAGCAAGAACAAGCAATCATTTCACAGTCATACTCAGAGAAAAAGCACAATTAATCTAACCATTACAGCTGAGCAAACTTTTTTTTTTTTTTCCCAAATCTTTTACTAGCCAAAAGTGCTTTTTAAGCCAAACCAAATTAAAGTTTTCTAAACATTTTCAAAGAAGAAAGATAGCATTTCAAAAGGCAACAGAATGTCTTTTCAACTTTAAAATAAAACTGGAGTTTTTACAAATTTTATACGTGCCATAAATATTTTAAAATATTTATAAAAGGTAAAATTAAAGATTTGCTTTAGACTATGCAAAACATTTTGGTGTACCTGAAACTCCTCTTTATTTTTAGTGCTTCATTTTGCTCATAAAATGGAAGAATAAAAAATAGCTTGGGACTCTACCAAATTTAAGAAATATGCCTTCTGACAGTCAGCCAAAACCCTCATCTCCTTACAGTCAAGTACTACAAGCCACTGTATTGTTTAAATGCAAAGGTTCAAAACAGCTAAGTAATCTGATCTATTGTAGTTGCTTGTACGTGAAGTAGTAATGTGAGAAAGGGCCATGCAGTGGAGAAAAACAAGCACTTTCATGGCACTATTTGTCTCATTCTAATGTCAATACCTAAAATAGGTCAGATGAATCATGCCTTAAAAACGCCCATTTTTCTTCACTGTAACGACAAGGAAAACATGGGTGACTAGTGCTGATATAGCATTCCACCTTATCAGCGCTGACAGTGGGGTAAGATTAGTACCTGCCTTTTAATAATTCAGAAACAATTTTTTTGATATGAAAGACCCACAACATGGTGCCAGAAGCTGGAAAGACTGGCCAAATTAGAAAATATTAGTCATTGAGATGACTCAATATCTTCAACATTTAATGTCCTACTTATTTTCCCGTGATTAACTTTCTTTCTCAACTTTTCATCTATTTAACCCTCTCCTCTTCTTTTCTGTTATTCTCTCCTCTTTTTTTCTTCAAGCCACACAATTTGATAGCCATTTTTCAGAAGCTACTGTTGACAGTGTCCACCTGCTTCTGTCATGTTTGCTATCTTTCATCAACATTGGAGAATGAAAGAGGACACTTTAAAAACCATGAACACTTTTGCATTGTAGGACGTATGAATTCATCCAAACTGGCAAACTGTACCAGCATCATCAGGAAATGACATTAGATGTGGCTTTATGCAAAGAGTGCTGTTTTTTCAGACTTTAAAGAAATGACACCTTCACTATCCTCCACTTTTTCAGTCCATCTCAGTCCATCTAATCTGGCGATAGAGTTCCTTTTGAAGTTTTGTAATGGAATAAAGCATTCTCAGAAGCCTTAACATCATTATTTTCCTCCCTCCGTTCCCCACCAAGGATTTGATATATGTGATATTCCAAATTCTACATTCATATAATCTCATTGTGAGATAACAGCATCCTTAGTGGTTACCTTAGTGGGGCCTTAGATTTTTCAGTTGGCTGAAATATGGCCAATGGGTTTCACTATTGACTTTCATGTTGACAGGACAATGAATAAATTTGAAGATTATCCCTACACCTAAAAAGTAAAGAGTTGTGTGTAGAATTATTAACAATACTTTAATGTGTATCCTTCAGTATATACACATAAATATATATGTATATATATATGAACACTGCATCCATCTCTGAAATTTCATTTCCTTTTTATCTAGAATATACTGATGATGCCTGCTATATCTACAAAATTGTAGTTATAGTCACAGGGGAAAAAAAGGGGGAGGGGGACAATCTGTAATACTCCTACCTGTGAAAATCATGGATTTCACTACATCTCTGGGGAAAGAGAGAAGAGAGCAATGTCTGTATCACCTCACTCAATAATAGCAGCTTACAGGCAACAGACAAGTAAACAGGAAATATAATTCTGAAGGAACCCACCATAGTTCTGGATGACTAAACTGCTGATCATTTTGTCTGTCTGTATGGAAAGTTAAAGCAAGCTGAAAGTTTTCAATTTACAACAAAAAGTGTATTTAAGCGGTGGAAAATTATACATGTATACTTACTGTTCCACTCCAACTGTGTGTGATATATGAAGTACAATGAATTCCTGAAAAAAAAAATAATAAAAAAAAAAATAAATCAGGTGGTAAATAATCAAACTATATTCTTCATAAGACTCGGTGTTCATCCTACTACTTTGTAATCAATTAGAAGCCCCATGCAGTGATAGCATCTTTTATTTCTCCTATTGTCCTTTATCCTTTGCTATCTGTATTATCTATTATTATGTATTATCTATTTAACATTTTTCTCATTGTTCATTTTCCTCCCCTTCTGGGATTCTTTTATTGCTATTCTACAAATTTATTTTCAGGGTTAAACATTCTTTGGTTTATAAAGTTAATCATCCATCACCATAAACATGTCAATGTAAGCTCTCTACCTAATCATGTGAAAGTCTATCCTGTTATCACCCCTCACACCCCACCCCATTCTTTTTGCCCTTTCCTGATAAATTCTCAGTTAACCCAGTCACTAGTGGCATTCCCCAGGGCTTGGTACTGGGGCCAGTCCTCTAATCTCTTTATCAATGATCTAGATGAGGGGATCGAGTGCACCCTCAGTAAGTTTGCAGATGACACCAAGTTAGGTGCATGTGGGTTGATCTGCTTGAGGGTAGGAAGGCTCTGCAGGAGGATCTGGATAGGCTGGACTGATGGGCTGAGGTCAACGGTATGAAGTTTAACAAGGCCAAGTGCTGGGTCCTGCACCTGGGGTGCAATAACCCCAAGCAGAGTTACAGGCTGGGAGATGAGTGGTTGGAGAGCTGCCAGGCAGAGAAGGATCTGGAAGTATTGGTTGATAGTTGGCTGAATATGAGGCAGCAGTGTGCTCAGGTGGCCAAGAAGGCCAACAGCATCCTGGCTTGTATCAGAAGCAGTGTGGCCAGCAGGGCTAGGGAAGTGATTGGCCCCCTGTACTCAGCTCTGGTAAGGCCACACTTCAAGCACTGTGTTCAGTTTTGGGCCCCTCGCTACAAGAAGAACATGGAGGTGCTCGAGCAAGTCCAGAGGAGGGCCATGAAGCTGGTAAGAGGTCTGGAGAACAAGTCCTACAAGGAGCAGCTGAGGGAGCTGGGCTTGTTCAGCCTGGAGAAGAGGAGGCTCAGGGGTGACCTTATCGTTCTCTATATGTACTTTAAAGGAGGCTGTAGTGAGGTGGGGGTTGGTCTATTCTCCCACGTGCCTGGTGACAGGATGAGGGGGAATGGGCTTAAGTTGTGCCAGGGGTGTTTTAGGTTGGATATTAGGAAGAACTTCTTTACTGAGAGGGTTGTTAGGCATTGGAATGGGCTGTCCAGGGAAGTGGTTGAGTCACCATCCCTGGAGGTCTTTAAAAGACATTTAGATGTTGAACTTAGCGATATGGTTTAGTGGAGGACTTGTTAGTGTTAGGTGAGAGGTTGGACTTGATGATCTTGAGGTGTCTTCCAACCTAGACAGTTCTGTGATTAATTTCAGGAATAAAGGATGGGGCATTGTTTTTTCCCGAGCATCTAAGAACCTGATTTTTGACTACAGAAGGTATCACTTGGGTATATACAAACTACATTTGAACCAAATAGATACGATCAGGCAAAGTCCTGCCACTGCTTCCCAGGTTTACCAAGAATTTCATCTAGGTAAGCGTGCAGAGACTTCAGGAGATACATGAAGCAAAACGAAGAATGAGGTTTTAGGAAAGCAAACCTTCAACTAAACATGTAAATTTATTTTTTATGGATATTGGGTACTATGGGTGTTTTTATTGATTATTTAAAATTTCTCATAAGCTGTCTCATCATTCTGTGCTGCACTCTTGGCAATAAGAGTGAGAATGTTAGACTCAGAAAGCGTAATTGGAATCTGTTCATATAAATGTTCTGGCCTGTTTTTTCTCATTACTCAAACTCCATACACAAGACATGTTTAGAAGCATAAATTGTTTTCCTACTGCGCTTCTAATTAACACTTCCATTAAGACCTAGGCACAGAGCATGGAACATACTGAAAGAAACTGCTGTTTACAGAAACGGTGATAAAATGTATACAAATATGTCCCGCAAAGTGCAATCAAGCCAGCTTGGGTGACATGTGGATGTGTTTCTCTGTGTATGTCAGCACAAACAGATGTGGTACACTCACATGCAAGACTAATTTGTTCATTAACATGAAAAAGGTAGATGAATAACAGTCCATTAATTTTATAATTACTTATTGCATACCTTTATCACTGCTCAATTTAGTTTCTGAAGGCCTTGGTAACTTTTGTCATGATTCGGCATATTAAACAATTCAGTACCTTCTACTGATTTTGCATTCACTGGATTGGATTTACTTGGATTTTTTTTTATTTATACATTTTCTAATGGCCTTCACCCCTTTTAAATTCTATGTGAAATTTGAAGTAACCTTAACCAACTATTACTGGTAGTCTTTGCTTTGTTTTGTTTTCCAACTTGAAAGGCAGAATAAACTGATCAAATGGCTTGCTAAGCATCATTAATAGTTCTGGATTTCTAGCAGAATTGATTTATACTTTGGGGAGAAAAAAAAAAAAAAAGAAAAAAAAACCAACATTTTTGGATTTTGCTTATATTCTATACAAAACCAATTGAGAAAAACATCCAAGCAGCTGTAACTAAATGTTGTGTCTAGAAATCGCATTGTGAGACTCAGGAGAGTCAATCCACGAGGAAAGAGATTAAACAAATAGCCTTATGACCTAAAGTGCAATAAAGCTTTGCACCGTAAGAGTAAGTTTGAAAGCCTGACAATTAACTGTAACTCAGGGTTGGTGATAGGGGGATGTTGTTGTCTTTGTTTTTAATTACATTTTATTGAACAACTAAGTGATAAACATCAAAAGACAAGATTGTCTTGGATCATCAAAGAAAGAGTAATGTTTGTTCTGTGAATTCAGGCAAACTAAAAGAGCTTTTCCCCGTGTTTACCTGAGTAATTAATGAAAGACCAAATTGCTTTTGAGCCAGCAGGCTGCAGTTAATTGGAGTTATGTGCATTCAGTGAACTTAGTGATTTAAAGTAAAAAGGCTTTAGAGTGTAGGTGACAACCCTTTTCAGGAAAATATTACAGCAAAGGCTAAATATTAGAAGACAGCTTTCAGATGATATAATTTATGTGGAGAGCTTTCTCTTTTTGTTAAAGATTTAAAGTGGATAAAATGATGGATTAACTGAGCAAAATTCTTGAAAAAAGTAACTAGTTTAAGAAATGGGATTCTGACATTCAGCCTATTGTTACTATTTCTTAAGTTGCTAAGTTTAATAAATTGAGAGAAGTTGGGCAGTCTACCCTAAGAAATATTGTCTGCAGTGACAGAAATATCCTATTTTCTCAAACTATGACTATTTTTCTACAGTATCTCACTGAAGACTGGAGACATATTGTGATGATCTTGATCAGGTGTAATATCATCTTTCTAATCAACTTCCTAATATGAGGATTAAACTAGATGATCTTTCAAGGTCCCTTCCAATTCCTAGAATTCTGTGATTCTGTGATATTATCAAATATTTATTAAGATAAATTGCTTTTCAATGGACTCAAAATGCCTTGAATTATCAGCATGTGTAGTCCTCTTAATTGTTTATTTTTCTAGACCTGCCAAAATGTGTTCACTAAAAATTCTTAAATAGCTCTATGGTACTATCTGGGATCAAAACCAGATGGTAGAAGAGCCTGCTGGACTTAAGGACAAATAGAAAGGATATCTTCCTTCTTCCTGATGAATGCCATTAAGTTAAACAAAGTTCCTCTTGCCTCCTTGCTTGCTATGGTAAACCTAGAGTTCTCTTCTTTACTTTCTCTTAATCAAAGAATTTTTAATTTATGTGAGAACAAATCTGAAATAAATTTAAAATAAAGACAAGGAAGTGTTATTCCTCACTTCCTGGATAAACTAACTTTTAAGTACATATTCTCTTTCTCGGATCTAATTCTCAACAAATAACAATAAGCAGATCAGACCTCAATCTCAATACACCTTATGAATTTCTGCACTAAGTATTTATCTTAGCTTTTTTTTTTTTTTTTTTTTTTTTTTCTGCCAAAGTTCAGAACAAACTGAGTTCTTTCACTAAATAACTGCATTATACATTGTGACAGGATAACTGAATTCACAGCTTCTCTAACTTCTCTCTGATCTGTTCCCAAATATTCTTTATCCAGATTACTTGGAGTTCATGACACTGTTGACTGTTGGATATTTCCATATATTTTGAATCATAATAAATGAATAAATATATGAAACAGTAAGTTCATATTTCACAGAAGTTCAATTTCACATTAAATTGACTCATTTTCTTTTATCATTTTTGTGAAACAAGGGGAGATTGTTCTCTGCTTTTAAAAGAGCATAATTTTAATAGGTTTTGCAATAATGATTTTTATAGAAGTTACAGAACTCTTTATTTTTCAAAGTTGATAATTGTTCTTCTCTCTCCTGCCTACTTTACTTTTTTGTCTTCCTTGTCCTTTTCCAGTAAAAATGCAGTTGAGATGTATTGGTATTCCCCACATACCTTCAAGCATAAAGCATAACGAAAGCAGTATATAAAAACTCATTGACTTCACTAGGTTAGGGATCAAGCCAAATTGTCTTTACCTTGAACCCTATTACTGAATTTCTGCAGCATCTTGTGGGAGGTAGGTAGATATTTCAACAGTTTCATTTTTAGCCTATATGCTGCGACTAAAATTGTGCAGTGTATTAGAAAACTTCATTCAGCCTCAAGTGTTGTGGGTGTCTGTAGAGGCTGCAGGATATACTGTGTTTAAGTTATTATGGGGTAGATTCCCAATGGCTTCCTTTCTAATTTGATAAACTTAGAGATCCATTACGTTTTAATATGCTGTTCATGAGTTAATAGAAAAAGCTAGCTCAAATTATTAATAAAGTACACATTTCCACTCTGGACTTTAATCATTTCAGATGTTTGGATATTTGCAAACAACCAGAACTCTATAGGTTTTGCAAGTTGAGCTGTATATGATAAATAACATAAGGCCAGTCATACAATTTTATTTATTTTTTTAAATAAATTTCACCAATGAATTCAACGTGGAGCTGTACTGAAAAACTGGACCTCTATTTTTATTTAATTCTGAGCAGATTCACACTTGCTCTCATTGAGTAAGACTTTACATTGTGAATAATGATAATGAAACCAGAGGAATCCATAAAAAAAGTTTATCAGTG
The DNA here is from genome assembly GCF_964035555.1 of Netta rufina. Classification (NCBI taxonomy): domain Eukaryota; kingdom Metazoa; phylum Chordata; class Aves; order Anseriformes; family Anatidae; genus Netta; species Netta rufina. The sequence continues at coordinate 105,787,427 of NC_140123.1, forward strand.
TGTCAGTGGCTGTCATATTTAAACCACTGAATATCATAAAGCCAACTGTCATTTAATAGAGCTTCATGAGCCACATGCAAAAAAAGCCATAAATATATATATATTTGTAGATGTATGGGCATACATATGTGTGTTCTCATTATTATTTTGTCAAATTCCATATTTTTTTTCTTCCACTTCCAAAATTGTTGAATGTGAGGCCAAAATATATATGATGCCATAGTCAATGGCTCTTCCACAGCCTTCACAACATCATTTTTAGTTTAATTTTCTTTCATTGTTTGTTAGTTATTTTTGTTATTTATTAGGACAATGCTGTAAAGTCAGTGGTTACTCATTGCACAATTCTGTAAATTATGTTAAATCAGTGAACAAATTGTTAGCAAAACAAAAGAAAAGGAGAGGTGCATATTTCCACGTAATACCATGTATTTTGCATGGAGCTGAGAAGGCATGTCTAAAAGGAATAAAATCATTGGGGTAGAGAAAGACGTTTTAAACTGATTTATTTTGGTTGCACTCATTTCATATTCATTTATACTTCATTTTCTGGGAATAATATGTTGGGAAACCATGAGTGAGGATACTCATTCAAACTGTTTTCTCATTTTCCAATTCAGAACAACTACACACTGTATTGAACAATTATATTTCTTGAAATAGAAACTATTGTATATATCTGAATACTCACATCAGAATTCTAATTGTAAGAATTCTAATTGTTCTGCAGACAGAAATATTCTATACCTATTACAGGGTAGATACTTGATTTTATCAGAAATACTGTTCCTCTGAGGATACAGGAATTATGTTCTTAGTATGAATCATTTTCATAGGACCATAGCAGCATCATTGTTTTTACCAGTATAATCATATTGGTTATAATGTGTACAATGTTATTATTTACAAAGCAGGTTGATAAGTGTTGTTTTTCAGGAAGAGTAGTAGATACACTGTGCATACTGAATATTTAAGCAGTCTGAACATCCAGATTTACTCTGAATAGCCAAATGTTCTTTGAAAGTTACACAAACTACATACAAATAAAAGAAATTTAATTGAATAATTAAATAATCACAGTTTTTATATAGAACACATCTCTCATGTTTTTAATCCCATGAATATATTATTTCCCAACACAATACTTTTGCAGAATTTATCGATTGTATGTTTCTGACTTCACGAGATAAAATATACACACAAAGGAATTTTGCACTATTTGTGATCAAAAATTATTATTAAATGTGATGTGTTTGATTCCTAGCCTTCTGTGACAAGAAACAATGTATTTCATCTCCTGGAATTACCATGATCTGTGGAATTGGCTGACAAATTATAACTTGTGGAAACATTTCTTTTATACTGATTATCAGTATAAAAGATCAGTATATTTTCAGTACATTTTCCCCTCTAGTGTAATCAGTATATTTTCCCCTCTAGTTTTCCATGCAAAGGTACTTCCCATGCCATATATAGTAGATATCTAGACAGATTAGCAGGGACAAATTCAAAGAAATGAGAATGGCGTTATTTGTGGAACAAAAATTCCAATTCTGGTATGTGAGGAAAACAACACAAATCAACTCATCCAGATGGTAACTGGGCTTGCCGCTAGCATATCACAAACTAGGAAAATAAGATTCCTAACACTTAGCTAAAATAGATGTACAAATTCAAATAAAATGAAAACCACAGTGAATTGTAAGTCCATTCCTTGCCTTCAAAAAACAAAACAAAACAAAACAAAACAACAACAACAAAAAAAAAGAGAATTAGGATCTGGAAAGGTAGAATGGTGTTAAAAGCTTCCTTGAAAAGAGACAAGGACAGGCAGGATAAGGCTCTCTTCCCACTCCATGTCACCCTCCAGACAGCCGAAAGCATCTGTGCATACCTGATTACTTAAAGTGATGAGGAGAGGAGCAACATATGGATGATTGATTAATTCCAGGCACAGAATCCAGCTAGCAGGCTCATTTTCTTAGATGTCTAGTGTAGGCCTGTGTAGATAATTCAGGTATCATAATGCCAAGTCACATAATAAATAAAAACCCAATTATATTCATCACCCCGTATTTTGGCCAATGCAACACTTGGTCTCATTCCATCCTATGGGATCATTTTCATATAAAACAAGCAAGAAAGTTTAGCAAAGAAGAAATTGTTCATAGAAATAAGAGATATGTAGAGGCCCCGATGTGTGCCAAGTGCAGACTTCCTTTAAAGGCATAATGATATGAGAATTTACTTTTAATGTGATTTGGAGATAAATTGTAGTTATCACTGTCTGATTTGCAGTGCATAAAGAAAGAAGAGACAGAAGGTGTTCCTCTCACTTAAACCTACAGTTCACAGCACTTAATTTTGCTGCATGCCTCCGTAACAAGCATAGGATGCTTCATAGCTTATGTCTAGAACAAGAAAGGAAATGTAGAAAATAAAGCTGTTAATTTCATTACCTTAAACTCCTGTTAGCATTAGGCTCAATCCACAAGAATTTCATTGCACTGGACAGCTTGTAATTAACCTGCTACTTGATGGAATTCGCAATCACACATTAGGCATGAAGGGTCTCTCCCCACCACAAGGAATCTCTCTGAGGACAGAGTGTCCAGAAGTTGCCATGCACCAGGGACCAACTCAATCCAACCTATTCAAAATACTGAAGCATCCTGTTGAAACTGTTCCTCTGTGCTCTGAATCGTGAAATATCTGGGGGAAGAAGAAACAGACCATGCAAGAACGACAGCTAATATAATGATAACACAGTTTTCAGGGTAGAATTCAAGTCTCTGCTCCATCAAAAATATTTAAGCATTTTATAAAAAGCACAAAGGATTTAGCAAGACAGACCACAAGAGCCGTGAATCAGAATATGCTGTTATATGGTGATTGGCAAACTCCATCAGGTTTGGGAAATGTTCCCAGGTACCTGAAATACCATTTTACAATGAGTTCTATAACCACTCAACCGTCAGTTAAAAAGAAGAGACTACATCCTTTCCATTTGTGTTTTCTGCAGATCTGGAAGTATTTTGACACAGCTTTCTGGTCCTAGGCAAAGAAATACCTACATTTCCAATAACTGAGCTAGTAAAGGAACAATGCTACCAACTGTATTCCTTTATATTTGCCTGTATTTAAAGACATACAACTTTTTTTTTTTTTTTCCAATATAAATGAGCTTCCTGAAATCTAATGTAGTGTAAATGAAATTCCTTCTCAAATGATAATTCTCAAATAATTTTTACATGTAAAAATTATTAATTATATTATTATATATATTTATTATATAAAGTTGTAACAAACCAAATACTTAAATACTGAAAGGATTTTGTACCATTAACATTTCCCATGCTGTAGAATCTATAAAATAAAATCAATGAATTCTAGCAAGGCTGTAAGCAGGAGAAAGTAGCCTGATGCCTAAAGCTAGGAATGCACTAATTAAGATATGCAATAAAAATGTTAATCAAGTAAATTTCAGGAGGATGGGGAAAAGAGATTGCATGATCCTCTTGGCACCGTATTATGTCTTGGTGTTCTCACAGAGGAAAACGGTGAGTAGTAAACAAGTAAGAGAGAAAATAGCAGATCTTTGATTATGGGCCAAAGAAGAAACTGCTCCAAACAGCTTCTCTAACCAACATGAACAGTTCAAGTAGAAATCATTCATCTTCAAGAGCTCTCTCAAGGATGACAGCCTGGGAATAGCTCACTGAAACTAACCCAACAGCCTTAGAGCCAACCTGAAAGACTAGAGTATTTAAGACGTTTCTTTTAAGTGTGGTTATGGCAATATGTTTTGTTATTCTATCTCTCTATAACTCTTTTCCACCATTGAAAAACTATAAATACATGGACTATTTGGTTCCGTGTCCTGTACTGTAGATGTTTCAGTGCTAACAAAATTCTGTGTACCTTCTTCATTCTTGCCTTGATACAAAGCAAAGACTTTGGGATTATACATTTGTTGCCCAGTATATCAGTGTTGCTTGTAATGGCCCAGGAATCAGAACCTACCAACCTATCAGGCTCTGTCTTGACTTGTTTTGGCCTAGCTGGAGTTATATTCAGGCTAGTTTAACTGACAACAGTTATCCAATTACCAAATAACTATTACCTGCCCAATTTTAGCCTGTAAATGAATGTACGGGGTAATAGCAAAGAGCTATTCAACACAGAATGAGCTATTAATGGCCCTAGAAAAAAATGCAAACAAAGGAGAACTGGAACAGGGTGATGTTTCAGCTGTGGACACAGGATGATACCAGAGGCCCTGGGGCTATAAATGACTTAACAGTGGTCTGTTAATGGTCATTAAAAGAAATGTAATTTAGGAGCAGGGTAAAGATAATTTTAAGTATAACAACAACAACAAGAACAGTGAACAAGTACCTAACATAAGTAAAATAAGTAAATGCCCAGTAAATTCATATGTATTGTGGAAATGTGAGCCAAAACCAAACCAAACCAAACCAAAACCACAAAACAAACAAACAACAACAACAACAACAAAAGGCATAGAGCATATTATAAAAACGTTTAAAATTACTTCGGGCAGACTGAAAAGAGAGGAAGAAGGAATCATGAACACCACAGTCCTACCTATGATCACAGAATCACATGATGCTGATATTTGGCTGTAATCCTTCCCTCTCCCTGAACCAAAGCCACCAGTTTTAGGACCCAGAAACACAGGATTACAGTAACAAGGAGATACTACACTGTTTGTGTATACTAACCTAATTTGCACATGATTTGAATCATAAGTGTTAATATTATTTTAACTGGACTAATAATTATACTTTGACTAATCTTTTAAGACATATTAGAATAACAACTCCTTGTTTGTGAATAAGATGTGCTTATTTTCCCTGTAACAAGATTTTGAATTTAGCAAATACATGAGAGCAACTTATTCTGTAAGCTAGACCCAACAAATTGGTAGCACTTGCAATGGTACACCATACTCCAGTGCATTTCTTTGGGGCTTCAGAGAGGTAAGAGAATACATCTCCAAGTAGCTGAGCCATTTGAGATCACAGAATCATCGAATGGTTTGGGTTGGAAGGGTCCTTAAAGATCATCCAGTTCCACCCCCCTGACATGGGCAGGGACACCTCCCACCAGACCAGGTTGCTCAAAGCCCCATCCAACCCGGCCTCGAGCACTTCCAGGGATGGGGCATCAACAACTTCTCTGGGCAACTTGTTCCAGTGCCTCGCCTCCCTTTGAGTGAAGAATTTCTTCCTAATATCTAATCTAAACCTACATGTACCTTCTTTTAGTTTAAAGCCATTCTCTTCATCCCTGACAAAGAGCCTCTCCTCAGCTTTCCTGCAGGCCGCCTTTAGGTATTGGAAGGCAGCAATGAGGTCTTCCCGGAGCCTTCTCTTCTTCAGTCTGAACAACCCCAACTCCCTCAGCATGTCTTCACAGGAGAGGTGCTCCAGCACCTCTCAAGCTTCCTTGTGACTCTCCTCTGGACTTGTTTTAATACTTCCATGTCCTTCTTGTGCTGGGGGCCTCAGAACTGAATGTAATAAACAATAATAACATATTAATATATGTTATAAACAACAATATAATATTAACATATGTTATGTATATTATTAATATATTATAATTAAAGTTTATACAGAGAAAACATCTAAGTACCTAGCCAAGTGATCCCCTTGACTGGAATTGGGACGATAAAGAAAATGAAAATTGAAGATCGTCTCAATTTCATAATGGGTGTAAAAATTGCAATCATTGGCATCAACTCCAAGCATGATGCTGGACTGACAACTGCTTAGAACTGTCTGTCATAAATTCATAAACTCCAACCACAGTTTTGGATACACCCTTTTAGGCAACATACTAGGATTTTATTTCTCTTTAGGCCAACTAGGCTCTTTTCTCAGGCAGATGGTAGGATTTTTCTGTGTTTTGTTTCTTTCTTTCTTTGTATTTTCGTAGGTTTTCATTTTAACATGAAAAAGTTTAGGGCCTAACACTCAAAATAATGATAGTCATTTTAATATTTCAATACTCCTAAAAAGAAATGGTTATCAAATAGCATATGCATGCACTTCAAAGCACTAACTATTTCTCAATATAATTTTTTACAGTCAGTCAAAGCATTAGCCTAATTTCTGGCCACAATTAACTCATTGACACTACTTTTGATTAAATTTTCTTGTTATAACACCTCCTTTCTAGTTTTAAAACTCCTGATCTGAAATATATTTTCAATTATATTGATATCAAGTTTCTTCGTCCAATACAAGGAATACTATGAATCAGACTTAATACTAATACTTAATACTATGAATCAGACTTAAAAAATATTATTCCATGTCAGGTAACTGTTAAACTCAAACAGTGTTTATTTATTACCTGACCAAAGGTGTCTTCTGTATATCAATTTCAGCGAGATTGCCTTTAATCTGTCTTAATACATCTCTCAATTCTATTACTTAATTTCCAGAACAGTAATAATGAGTTGCAATCTGCAATTTTGATTGCAATAATAATACTCTTTTAGCTACTAAACATAATTAGTAGCATGTGACCTCTTGCTTGGAATAATTCCAACAACATATGCAGTTTAACTGCATATAAGAAACCTGTGTGTGACCTGGATTTTTTTTTATTATTATTATGAAGAGATTTAAATATATGAAAAAACTCGTTTTGGTAAGGTGTGGCAATGTAGTATTAGAATAATGAAGAAAGAATTATATCAGTTGAACATGAATGTATAATACCTGTATAGAGATTACTTCTCACTACTCTGCATCTTTTATTTATAATCTATATTATGATAATTATATATTTTATTTTTTTCCTGGATAACAAAGTCAACTATAATTATTTCAAATGTATAAATAAATTATAAATATTTACATAAATATATTGTACTGTTACTTATTATAATGTATTGTAAATTATTATATTTTATGTATTATAAATAATACATATTAATTTATAAATAAATCTTAGGAAAAAAATTTATCTGAATGATCTGAATGATACAGATTAATGTGAGAACTACTGATGCGCAATCACATCATTATACACCTAAATAACCTTGGTTTATGAGAGCATTTCATAAAGTATATTTGATTCAACGTACAAACTGAGTTTTGATTTTGGTATCTTGTCTTTTTTTTTTCAATGGAAATATACAATGGTCTCTGTATATAATTCATGTTTTTCAGTCAGTCTTCAAGCAGACAAGATTTTCAGCATGATACAGGTGTTTCCAAAGGTGAAATGCAACCCCAATAGCACACAGGCTGGGGAGAAATCGTGTATATCAAGAAGTCTGGAGAATTAGGTTATAAAGGAAACAACATACAGCAGAAACAATGATAAACATCTAACCCTTAACTGTGTGGCACTACAGCCCAATACAATAATTCACTATATCAATAAAACCAGATGGAAAATCAGCAAAAACATCTGTAAAGAAGGACAAAATACTCTTCCCAAGCACATCAGTGACAAAGAGAAATGTTAAAATTGCAATGAACTTGCCTCTTTTCCCTTTGCACTCTTGAGTTTTAAAGAAAAACTGAAATTTACTCCACTTGATTGTCAGTGATGTATATAATTAAATAGAAAGGTTTTGGAGAACGTGATTTGATGGTTACCACAGCAACCAGCAGCTATGTGGTCCATATTCCTGTGCTCTTCTACTGTCAAAAAAAAAAACAACAACAAAAACCTGTCCATCACCCACTTGAAAACAAATAGGTTTGTACTGCTTAAACTGCCATTGTTCTTCACTGACATCTATTATTGCTCAGAATCAGACTGCTGGGATAATCCTACTCTGGAAATATTCCAGTGGTTTCACCAAAGAGGAATTTGCATCCTCCCTGACTTGACTTGTAACATTGCAACGGAAATCCTGTGCTCAGTCATGTGTGGCTGTATTCGGCCAAATGCAATGAAAATTCTACGTGTGGGGAGAGAAAAGTGAGGCTTTGAATGGTTGTCACATTACCTAGCCTAACCTACTTATATTTGGAAAAGTCTTAGGTCATTTATCCCAATCACTCAGCTTCTCTTATCCCTTTCCTTTAAGAGCAATAAACTTTTAAAACATATTTATAGTGAACATAATTTGTAAGTTTTTCCCCAGCATCATGTTCAGATTGTAGCCTCAAGTGAGGAAGTAAGGAAGAGCTAAAGCAAAAGTGCTGAATACATTGTTGCCAGAAAGAATTTTTTTGTGTTCACACCGCTAAGAAATTCTCCTCACCTGCCTCATGTTTCCTCCAAGAAATTTAGAGAAAGGGACAGCAGAAGTGTTATTGTGCCTTTGAAGCAACACAAAGTTATTAGCTATTGTCAAAACCCTTACTACCTCATGGACGCTACCAAAGTTACATGTTCTGAATTTAGAACGTCCCTAATTAAAAATATTTCTCATGTGAGTTTTTCTACAGATGCAATAACTTTCAACCATGAGTACAAAAATTCAGCCCAACATAACTTAACGTTTTATTAAGTTTACCATCTCTTCTCTCAGAAGGCTCATGAGTCTTACACATTATTTTAAATGTAGCCCTTGACTCCCCTAGTGCCTGCTTCTACCATATCCACAATATGAAAGCAGAATTAACATCAACATTAATGTTAAAAATTCAGAAAGATGTTCTTTTTGATTTTCTAGTGAAGTCTCTGGCTTTCACTCCAGGCAAATATGAAAGCAATTTCTTAGAACCTCTTGCTATATAATTATTATTTTTTAATAAACATTTACTTCTGTAATATCAGAAGTGGAATAATAAAACTAATAACATATAACACCTCATATTATCACATACTGATTTTAGGTCTTCTAATAATTGAACGTACAATACATCCAAATGTAATATTAACTGTTTCTTATTAGAATGACAGCTTCCATTTTCACATTCCTTCACTCTTTTCCCAATGGGCCTTCCAATCCTTACTTCTAGACATCTTAACTTTAAATTATACTCATTTCTATTCTGTGATCAGAATATAAATATCTTATTCTGCCAGACAGGCATGTAAGAAACTACCTTTTACTTCTCAGTCAGTCAAGCTTCTAATTCTGCCAGTTCATCCTTTTAGAATAACAATGGAAGAAGTCCAGATTTAGAAGTAAGCATGGGGAGAGACTGTATGCTGCACGTTTCTCTGTAAGACTTCATGTACTTCAAATCTTCACTGTACCTGCCAACTCATATGCAGGAGACAGATGTTCATCCTTCCACTTCGTTAACTATCTTGTCACAATGCATCACCATTTAGGTATTGCCTTTTGGAGGTGTGGTTTATACAACATATTCTGCATTTCCACCCTTGTTTTAATAGGATCGGAGAAGTACTGGTTCATAGCTGCTTTTAATTATTACATTTAATATTCATATTGCAGATAAAACATTTTAAGTATAATCTGTGGTCACTGCAGATCTAACAAACAGATGATTTGTCTCTCTACAGAAGTTGTACAACGTTTGCATTGCATTTTTGCTTTGGTAGTCTGGTAGTTTGGTAGATTAGCTTGCAGTAAGAAGAGTGTCAAGATGACCAAGTGTCTAGCTCAACTGCACAGGTTTTCATTCTCACTTACATACAGCCAAGCAAGGACAGACATGCTGTATCATGCATAGGCTCATTCATGAATTTAAGTGAAACCAATAAACATTTTTTGCATGCATTTGAAAAGTATCATCATATATGAAAAATGTATGTCATGATCAGTGTGTGGCAGTGTCGTGGTTCCGCTTGAGTGGGCAGCTGAGCTCCACCACAGCCGCTCTCTTACTCCCCCTCCTCAAAGAGAAATGGGGAGAAAATATGTGAAAAGGGCTCAAAAGTTGAGATAAGGACGAGAAGATCACGAAGTAATTATTGTAACGGGCAAAATAGACTTGGCATAGGGAGATAGTAAGATATATTGCTTATTACTAACAAGCTAGAGAAGTGAGAAACAAAGGAAAGAAACCAAAAGCACCTTCCACCCCATCCACCCTCTTCCACCTCCTCTCCCCAAGCGGCACAGGGGAACGGGGGAATGGGAGTTATGGTCAGTCTACAGCACTTCTTCTCAGTCACTCTCGTCCTCTGTGCTGTGGGGTCCCACCCACGCGATACAGTCCTTGATGAACTGATCCGGCGTGGGCTTCCCACAAGCAGCAGCTCTTCCAGAGCTGCTCTAGATATGAGTCCGTACCATGGGGTCCATCCTTCAGGAGAAAACTACTCCAACCTGGCTCCCTCACGGGCAGCAGCTCCTGCCAGGTCACCTGCTCCTGCGTGGGCTCCTCTCCACGGGCTACAGGTCTAGCCCGGAATCTGAGGGGTCTTCCACAGGCAGCAACCTCCATCGGTGCAGGGCCACCTGCTCCACCGTGGTCTCCTCCACAGGCTGCAGCGTGGAACCCTGCTCCACCGTGGTACTCCTTGGGCTGCAGGGGGACATCCTGCTTCACCATGGTCCTCACCACAGGCCGCAGGGGACTTCTGCTCCGGTGCCTGGAGCACCTCTCCCCTTCCTTCTTCACTGACCTTGGCGCCTGCAAGGCTGTTCCTCACTCCTCTCACTCTCCCAGCTGCTGTGTGGCGCAGCATTTTTTTCCCTGTCTTAAATATGCTCTCACAGAGGCGCAAAACAACATCGCTTATTGACTTGCCTCTGGTCAGCAGTGGGGCCCTTACCAAACATGGGGCAGCTTCTAGATTCTTCTCACAGAAGCCACCCCTATGGCCCCCTGCTACCAAAACCTTGCCATGTGAACCCACTACAGGCAGTCAGCCTGGAGAGCTAGCAGAGGCAAAAGCAAGAAGTTTTAAAACACATAGAGGCAGACTGTTGACTCCTGATAATGCTAAGCCATTACCTCCAGTACTTCATTTGACTTTGCTGATCAGCATGACACAGCCCATGCACATTGGAATCAAATATCAATTTACAAATCTGAGGTCAAAAAACTTACTTTGTTTTTGTACTTCATAGGAGTCCTAAGGAGCTTTGAAACCTTCAGTCTCACCATAATACATATTAACTCATTCCAACGTGCTAAATAAAAACATAAAAACGATCATTTTAAAAGCTTAAGAAACAGAAGTGGATTTTCTAATATAGTCTATTATTTAAATAAACTTCCTCATATGTTTGACAATATGTTTGGCATTGTGGAATGAGAAGAAAAAGATGTATAGCTTTCTTCTGATTTACTTTGCTAAGATTGAAATTGGAACTGGAATTATATTAGGAAGTTCTAGATATTTCGTCTTCAGTAGAAATATCCCTGCCCTTTTTCTTCCTAACACCAAATACAACTGCAAATATATAGCCATTCACCTTATGGAGTCATAAAACACAGGCATAATTTACAGGCAGATGAAGAAATGTCAGAATTTCTGAATCTCATGGAGCTCCCTGAAAAATTCCTGCTGTAACCCTGTACACTGTCAGACTCTAGCTGAAATAAGAGAGGGGAAGTTGGGAGGACTGATGTTCACAAACCATCAGTCCAAAGTTATTTAGCACAATTGTTTTTGTAATTGCAACTCACTGGGAATGCTCAGTGTTCAATGGTCCTCGAAAACCAGACTTCCAATTGGCTGATGATGGGTTTTGTTAGATGTACATACTGAGCTGTGAAATTCAGCCACACGTAGACTGGAGAATTCTCAACTCTACCAGAAGTTTTGGGGTGAAGAGGGTCTTTACAGGGTCTAAGCTATTGTTCTTCATACAAACATACATCTTTTTTGCTAAATTAATAGCACATATCTGAGTCTAAGATGCTTAAATCAGAAGGTGCTTTAACTGAGTGAAAAAGTGAAAAATCACAGTGACAATAGGAAATGTGTTTTCCAAGAGAAGTCTTAAAGAGCTTAAAATTAACCATTTTCATACCATTACCTTTAATGAAATCGTTAGATCTAACTGAGATGCCACAAATCTCACTAGAGTTCATCAAAAAAACTTATCAGGTGATTTTTTTATTTTTTATTTTTATTTTTTTTTTTTTTTACTAGGAGTGTATACAAAACAGCCCTCCCCTCCTTGAGTTACCTTCAGGCTTTATCAGCAAATGTGTGATAGTCTTGCAGCTGGGGTAGAAGAGAGAAACTAAGAAATTTTCTTCTACCAAGGACATCAGATGACAGGAGCACACTCTTGCTTTAGGGGTGAGAGGAGGCAGAGGCAGTGGCTTGGGAAAGTAAAGGTGCTCATACTGCTATCTAGGACCATAGGTTGTCTCCACATACAGCGAATGGGGAAAGCTCGGAAGAAGGACTAAAGGAAAAAGAAGTGGACTGCTCCAAAGATTTTCTTGGTTCTTCTGTATCCTACACCAACTTCTAAAGCTACACTTGAGCACTGAATAATGACGAAACAGGATGACAATTAAAAGTGCTTTTACAGAGACTTCCACTGTGCCTCTGCAGCCACAGGACTGCAGCCAATAACTCTGCTAACTCAGAATATATAGTGTTGGGTAAAATCAGACCCCTCAGGGGAACGGAACTTCATGTTCAAATACTTGATCTTACTTTATAGGTGAGACTGTTCTCTGATGGTAAAGAAAATGATGGTCCACGTGTAGAAGCCATATAAAAGAGCATATTATAAATCTAGGTCAGGGAAACTCTGCTCTTTCAGGCCAGCAACACGTTAGATGTTGCCTAAATCTCTGTGGGTTCACAGCCCAGTCTAGAGCTTCTGCCTATTTGCCTTGGTGGTAAAGCTCTGGATGACCACCTCTGCAAGGTGAGGATGCTGATTCAGCCTCCTTGTCAGGTGGAGCAGTGGCTAACACTTCAGACTGGGAAGGATAGCTCCAGCAGAGCCAGAGCCACTGTCTGTGAGCATGCTCAGGGAATGAGGGGTGACCCCAGTACAGGCTCAGATAAAAAGTCATAGAAACCTGTGAAAAATGGGTACTTATCTCTCCAATTCCATTACTGAGTGATATGTGAAGTCTAACCAGGACAACTTTGCAAAGAAATAAACATGCAATCAAAGCTGCATCTTTCACCATCTCCTACATGCTGCCTAGGTAATCTGCATATTTAAACAAAGCTTCCTAGTATTCATGCCTGAAAGTACATACCAAGGGAAACTGAAGCCAGATGGTTAGATGTCAAAGTGACTAAAAAATTGCTTTTAAAAAGGTATGCGTCCAATAATTAATAGTCCAGATCTTCAGATAATGTAAATCACTGAAGTGAGTTGCACATTTCTGATTTATCCTGCCATGTAATCTAGCTGTGTGTGCTCAACCTTTACTCTCAAAAACATTTAGCACAGATTTCTTGGATAACTCACTTTCAGGGAAAAAAAAAAACAAAACACAACATCCATCCATTTGCTGAAAGCCTTTGAGGATATGACATACTCTAAAGCACTCTAAAATGTAACTACGTGCTAATGAAAACTTCATACTTTTAAATAATAAAGCAGGAAAGATATTCAATTCCAGCTGGAATGAGCATCCAACTACAGTATACTATCAAGGCAGAGTTTTCAAGGCACAAATGGTCACGAGGCACCTTCCATTGAGAACTGGTGATGACAGGTCAGGTCACACAATTCTGCACTCTCTCAGAATCTTAACGTAAAAATGTCAAAAAGCTCCTGAAGACAAAATGACTGTCACTTTTCTGATCAAAGAGAATTTTGCAGCTTAAGTTCCAGCATAATTCTTAGCACTTGTAGAATGGCTATAAATATTATACCTCTTCCCACCTGGTGGACTCTTGTATTACACCACACATGGCAGTAATGAAGACAGATTAATGCTATTTATTTTCTGACACTGACAAGAGTAGCCTGTCTTTGTTTCTGTATTTTATCATTAAAGTCTTGTTTTTCAGATCAAATAGCCCCAAGGCAAAGCACCATAATAATTAAGTACAAAAAAAAAAAAAAAGTTTAAACAACATTAAATTAAAAAATGTCAACAAATTGTACTTAGTGCTGATAATCTAGCCTTAACTAACTACTGAGCTAGGAAACAATAAAAGAACATTTTTTTATTTGTTTAAAGAGCTTTCTCCCATTTAGAAAGAGAAAAAGAGAAAAAGAGAAAAAGAGAAAAAGAGAAAGAGAAAATGAGAAAAAGAGAGAAAAAGAGAAAAAGAGAAAAAGAGAGTAAAAGAGAAAAAGAAAGAAACCAACAACATCAAAGCTTAGCAGGTAGTGCAGCAGCTTACCCAGAGAGGCTGCCTAATGTGCATCTTTCCAGGTTTTCATAGAGGAGAGGAAAAACGCAAGTGTGTCTTTATAACCTACATGCAACCTGAGACTTTCCTTGTCTGCCACTCTTACTGAAGCAAACAGACAAAACATCTCCTAATGAAAATAATTACACTTTTAAGCACAGATTTAATTACAATGACAGAGACCATTGATTTTCACACATGGAAATAATTGGAAATAAATTTACTCTGATGCTTGTATATATGAGAAGGTAAGTATGAAATTCTTGGCTTACTTGCTCTAAGTTCTTGAGCTGGCTTCTTTCATCCACTCTATTTTTCCTTTATTAAGAATTAATTAAAGCTATCAAGCTCATCTGTCTGACTGAAGTCAGCCTTCTTTGCTTGGGTAAGTGCAGGCAGTACTTGCAGTTGCAAGCAAGTCTGTTTTAAAAAAGCTTATTATTTTAAAGGGTCAGTGCCAAGTTCATTAATACCAAATCCAAGTGAGCTTTTAACCTGCCTCTTTCACTCTGTTGCTGTTTTAACTGCTAAAACCCTGCCAGAAACACCAGCTTTAAAACCCACCTTTAAAGGCATACTGGAGCAAAAGGCCTCTTGAAGTCCAAAGAAATTATGTCTACTGCAGTGCAGTCAGCTGTCATCATCATTTCCTCAAAGACCATCAGAAGTGCTCAGCCTGACACCTGCCTTAGCTAGCGCAAACCTGTCTAAGGTGGTATCTGTCGGGTGGTCCTTGTTGGGGTCCTGCTCCCTTCTGCAGTCAGACATGGCTCCCACCCAAAAGGGGCCATCAGCTCAGCTCTCCTTCTTGCTTGGCCTCGTGTTCCTTCTCTGGCCAGCAGGGATTCCAGCCCCTCTGCCACTTGTCCTCCTTCCTTGTCAAGTACTATCGTAAGAATAGTAGGAGCTCTGCTCTCAGCCTCTCTCTGTGCATTAGGGTGGCTACAAATATCTTCCCCAAATGAAGCAGGTTTGTCATTATCCTCCATAACTGGCTGAAATGGGGCTTGTGGGGATCACTTCCTGGGGGCTGAGCCCTGGCTGCAGGGCCCTCTCACTAGTAGGTTGTAAAATCCTTCTTTTATTCGTCATTGCTTCATTTTATCGTACTCGGAACAAGTGTGTTTATTATGTGGAGAGCTGGTAGTGATGTTTTTAATTAAGGCTGCCTAATAATTTCTTTTATAGCTTTCAGTTTTCAGTATGGTTTACAACTCAAGGAATGTTAATCATTCTGGGCTAAATTTTGCACGTTTGCTTTCTGTGAAACTGAAAAGGAATCACCAGTTACACTTTTCCTACTTTCTATTTTTCTTCCCCAAAATATTCTCTTGCTGGAAATACAACAGGCTAGGAGCCAGATGATCAGAAATTGCACTTTCATCATTTCTACCACATAATGCTAATAATTCTCTGCAATTGTGTCTGTAATCAAGCAATGTGTTGTGCATCTTTTGCATAGAAATCAGAAAACTGTCAGTCCATCAGCTTAATCAGTGAAGTAAGGGAGGTTTTCAAGGTAGTGCAAGGTCACCAGTTCAAAACAGGATTAAAACGTCATATGGAAGAATTATGATGATATCCACCATACACAATGCTTCCAGACTTCTTGCTTTTGCAAAAGTATCAAGCAGAAGAAGATAAGAAATGAAAAGAACCTCTGTAGTCATCAGATATTTATATTCTGATTGTAGAGGATGCCATGCCTATATAACACGTCAGAGACACTCTGTTGAGCTGTGATGTCTAGGATTTTGTAGCACTCGTAGGAAACTGGCTGCAAACCTAAAAGCAAGCTTGTCATGTGGATTCTTATACACATCATGTCTAAAGTTTGAAATAAAATGTTATTGTTGTCATTTAAAAATAAAAAAAAGTCATTTGAGTTTCTATTTTATGGAAAGTTTCAGCAGTATATGCTGAGCTGGAGTCTTGGTGTTCTTGCTCTTTTCTCTTCTGTCTTCTTTGTGTCTCTTTCCTTCCTTCACAATATTAAAATTGCATGTGAAATGGAGACACAGGATAT
Source organism: Netta rufina (assembly GCF_964035555.1). Classification (NCBI taxonomy): domain Eukaryota; kingdom Metazoa; phylum Chordata; class Aves; order Anseriformes; family Anatidae; genus Netta; species Netta rufina. Next base: position 105,803,661 of record NC_140123.1, read on the forward strand.
CATAGAAATGTTCACTCCTGTTTCTTCTACACTCCATATCCCCTTTGGAAAGAAGTCTGTCCAGCAAAATGTTCCAGAATTTTGAAGATGATTAGCTGTAGTATGAGGAGTTGTATAGACACAACTCCGCAGCTGCTTAGCATTGTTAATTCAATTGTAATCTCCAGGGAAAATTGTTCTGTTCTTAGGACTCCAGGCAGTAGGGCTGCCTCATTTTTCTTCTATTTACTGATGCTGTCTTCACCAAATTGTAAGGGAGGCCTTCTAGCTTACACTTTTCCATCATTCACCAGTTCAAAAGAGTTATCTCACATCTTTTCTCTTTCCTTGTTAGGTTGTTCAGAGGTTTTTTAAGGAGCACAAAGTGTTCAAGAGATGTTGAACTCTCCTGTCCTCCTTGGTAAAGTGGAGAAGTATGCAGCTGTGACCCAATCCTGTTTCCCTCAGCCACAAGAGTAGTTTCATTGAAGTTACTCTTAAAGCACGCAGGCATCACTCTTTGTGAAGAAAGCTGTCTTCACCTTTGGCACTGAATGCAAGATCACTCACTCTTCTGCTTCTACTACAATACTGAGGTCCAAGGGATAAGGAAGACAACCCAACTCTAAAGTTCTCCTGTTTTGTGAGGTTAACCTTCACTTTAATCCTTATACTTTTCATTTATTTTTGTGAGCGTGATTTCTTGAATATAGTAGGTCACCACCTTCAGCAGCAGAAAGAGTAGGGGCAAAAAACATTGTTAGACAAGAATGCTAATTCTGAGAGCAGGCATCAAAAGGGAGCGTCAGCCTGTGCCACATTGTTGGAGTTCAGCAATGCTCCATTCATTTCAGTGACAGGCCTCATTATGAGGAAGCTTTTTAAAAGTGATTCTTTCTGAGGAAGCTTTTTAAAAGCGACTCATTCTGAGGAGGCTTTGGATACAGTTCCAAAAGCCGAAAATAAAACCTGTGAGAATGAGGGAAAGCAAAAAGAGCAGGCAGTAGAATCAAGCAGGAAGGCATACAAAAATCAGCTCTTTTGCAAGTTCATTTTTCATTATGTTTGACATTCTTTGGGAGAGAGAGCTCTGCTACACACTTGTGGCCTCAGGCAGTGGAGCTGGAAGAAGATATTTAAAGAACTGCAGAACACACACACAGAGCTGTATTACACAGAGAAGATATAAAAAATGAATTGGCAAGATTGTGATGCTAACTTGCACTGGAAGTACATCAGCTGATGTAGTCTATTTTGAACTAGAAAAGTCTACCTATTCCTGATTATTTTATTACTTATTTGGACACTTGGATGGTGGGCAGAAGATGTGGCATCTAACCTTCAGCTGAACAATTAATTTGAAGTCAAACACATCACATGTAGCTTAGATTCTCTGAAGAAAACAAGCTGTATCTGAAAGCTGTGTGAGAATTTTTGAGAGAGGAGAGATACAATCAGTAATAGTTCTAAATAGACAGATAGGAAAATACATAACTTGATAGTGTTCTGTGGGTTCTAGCAACATCTGAAACACATGTTTATCATTTTCAAATCAATCACACCATCACAGAAATTAACTGAAAATAAACAAAGGATGTTTTGTGCTCCCTCTGCTGGCTCTGGAGCAGCAGGTAGCTTACAAATACTAGAGCCAGAGATCTGCTGTTCAGCATAACTCAGTGATGAAGAAGCAGAAACAAAAAGCTTTGTCTTTCAGTGTGCTTTTGCATGCAGCTGTTGCTGTTGTTAAACAACTGAACAACAACAACAACAAAGCAAGATACGTTTTGTTTCCCTTATAAAGAAAACTCTATATGTCTCTTTTTAGAAATAATAGAAAAAATATATATAACGGAACTTCAAGGCACCTTGCAATAATCACCACCTGTACAGTACTTGGGACAAGGATGTAAGACTGAGTGGTTTGCAACAGTACAGATACTTCGTCATACTTCCTGCAAGTACAAGTGAATTTATGGTCATGAGTTTTGGCCTGAGCTTGATGATCTTAATATTTTGTTTCAGTTTAAGCAAGTAGTTGATCAAGCCTTTTTGTTGATGAAAGGAAATTCATACTCACTGAGTTTATAGGAAAATGCAATGAGTTTGAGATGTGCTGGTATTCTTGTATGCTTTGTGCAAATAAAATGTTTCCTGTCCTACATAGCATCCACAGATATTATGTAGAGGCCTGGTTCCCCTCAGGTAGCACCTCCTGCAGTGACACTTCTGCTGGCAGTTCCTGCAGGAAGAGGAAGGTGGGAAGAGTGATACCAGAATACACAGTAACCTCATTACTCCTGAAAATATGTCACATTTACCTTTTAGTAAAAACTGAAAGAACAGCAGAAGTCTGATGGGACTTCTAGGATGGGTTAGACTTGATTCATAATGAATGAAGATCTCTTAATCCTCAGATAAAAAGGAGGCTGACCATTATCACCTGAAAGCATTTGCAGATATTTTAGGTCTGATTAAACATGTGGTTTTGTTCCTGCATTAATACAGGGAAAAATATGTTTAGTAAATACAGAGTAGAATAAGGAAAATAACTCCACTTTATCTTCGGGAATTTGTGGTCCTTCAAAGTGCCAAAGTAAAATGTATGTTAGTTTTAGAATACATTGCTGTGGCCCTAGAGAAGCTATGAATTATTACTCACCAGCATAATTCTGCTATTTTTTTTATTTTTTTTTGTCCCCCTACCATGTTACTACTCCTGGTCTGGAACTGCATTCATGTATTTCCTTCTTTGTAGGCCACTATTGTGGAGATCAGTTGGGGAGTTCCTGTTTGGTGACGTAACTGAAAATCAGCCTGGTACCAGAGTAGATAAAAGTTCCCCTTAGACAAGAGGAGTGTACTAGCAGGACACCCGTGCAATAAATTGGAGGTCACTTTCTTGGTGCATCCCACACTTTGAACCTTGGTATGCTCTTCATCATTTATAGAATTTAGAGGGATATTAAAATGTCTTCCTTCAGCAAAGAAACTCACAAAAGGCACATCTTTGAAAAAAGATGTGAGGAAATTCCACTGGCCATTTGATTAGCTCTCAGGAACAGAACTTGCTAACATAATGAAGCATGACACATCGTCAAGAGGCTGTGTCTATCAGGAGAAGTGTCAAAGAACAAAGTTTTATGAAGCATGGATAGTCTGCGTTATGGAAAGAGAAAAGGATTTAAATTTTATTTCAACCTCAGCTACGAGCCCACCACCCCTGGGGTAGACATACTTCCAAGACTGCTTCGCAAGACTGGATAACTTAGAAAGTCACATAAATTATTATGGCATGAATAACAGTAAAAGCACTAAAACCAACCCTTTCAATTTCATAAATGGTAAATAACTTCCATCCTTTCTGAGCTAAATTCTTTTCTTAAGAATATTCTAAGAAAAACTAATTCTTACTTTAAAATAAAATGGAGCAGGAATAACGTAAAAATTGAACTATATACATTATTCATTTAATTCAATTTTATGAGAGAAAGACAGATTGAGGGAACATTTTCTTTGTGATTCAGTGAAAACTTTATTTTTAATGGAATCTGTGTGCTTAACTTTTCTAGATAGGTCACAATGATAGTGTACGTTTTTGTACTATTTACCTCTGTGAAAATTACATCTATGAATTGGGCTAATAACATCCTAAAAGTGGAAGGAGAGATCAGATATGGCAGGCTGAAGGTCTAATATTAGAGTGCATCCATTTGCTTGTTAAGTTCCCTCTCGGGATCTGAACTGTCTCTAGATCCACTTCTCCAAGTGACCGTTCACGACAGAAGCTGTAACATTCACAACTACTTTTGGACTGTCCTCCTTTCCTTCAGATACACTTGCAGTCTGGTTTGAAACATTGTTCCCAAACTTCACTTCTTTCTATGCAATGTCATGTATGAAAAAGTTATAGCTTCACACTTCATTTTCTTTCTAGCCCCTTTTAACTTATCAAACATCATTATTTCTACTGAAAATATCCTTTGGTGTCTTGAAGACTATATTTGGCCTTAACACTACTGTTAAATGATTTAATGAACTGTTTTAATGAGAAAAATCTCTACTAAGCAGGCTACTGAACCACTAATATCTCATTCCTAGCATTCTCACAGTATTCATCAGGGCCATGTAAAGATTGGGAATTAATTATTTCAGAGAGGTGTCTTTTCTGAAATTTTCAAGTGTCCTCATCAAGATTCAAGTGAAGTACTCTCAGATCATTGCCCCAATTTTTTCTCCTTAGAAATAGAAATTACACAACCAGAATAATAAGCAAATTTACAAGAAAAAGAAAAATCTGTATACAGAGCAGGTATCAAGACTCATTTTCAAATGGAATAATCAGACCAATTTCTTTTCTTTTGTGTGTAATTTACCAGAAGTAGAAAGAACATGTAAAGTAAACATTATCTTGAAATACTGGAGAAGAATTATGGAGTTAGTGTTACCTGATCACTGTGTTCAGTTATTTTCTATGTACTAATTCCTGCACAGCATGATCTGTTTGAGAGGTGTGAAAGATCAACAGCTGTAAAAATAGACCAATAGCTACCCTAAAGTTTCACACCTGCAGGCAGAGACTCCTTCATCAAATCCCTGAACTTTGTCCTTTAACTGTAAGGCAAAGAGGTTTTTTAAGCATCATGCTTCTGTTTCCTCAGTAAACAATGGGAGAAATTAAATCTTTTACATATCCTCCAGGCAAAAGGATATCAGTATAAATATGGAAAAAATATGGATTAGAATTTAATGGGTTAGATTTGTAATTCTTCTACTGTAGATGATAAAATATTATCAAATTAAAAAAAAAAAAGTGGTAGTAAATTTTTATTACTACAGGAAATGGCTGCAACACTTAGCTGTAAATGTAACTCTAAGTGAAGTGTTTTTAATAAATAGGCTTCTGATGAGAAAAGTTTATTTTAGTACAAAGTAATGTAAGCTGCTCTGGATTGTATTGCATTTAGTAAACAGAGCTTCCTACAGACCTGGAAATAACTGTAGCTGGAGAAAAATAAGAGAGTTAGAATCATTCTGAAACTGTGTATTTAAACCTAGAACTCAGTAATACAGAAATCGCTGTTCTCAAAGGAGGCTAAGAAATTAATAGAGAGATAAAGTAAGAAAAGACAGAGTGACAATTAGTCATTCTCTGGTATTTTTTTTGGTATAAAAGTGGCGTTAAGATGATTAGAAGAATTTAGTTTTCCTCCTCCCCCAAATCTGTCAGCTATGTAAGTGATACAGACCGTATTGATAAATGGTTGAAACAAAATGGGAAAAACAAACAAAAACATAACAAACAAAACCCAAATGCAATAGGAATCCATGGCAACAGCTGTCCAAAAAAGCATATCTTAGTCTTTCATTTAGAAACATCCAGCAGGTTGACTGAGTAATTCCATGCTGTAGCAATGCCTTTGGGATATGCTCCTACTAGCATCCTTGTATCACCTGTTTTGGAAGTACTGTACCACGGGCTGTATTTACACAGACTTCTGTAAAAGGAAATTGTCAGCTTCCATCTGACATCTCAGTTTCATTGTTACAAAAGATGTACGTGCATAAGAAGTGGCAAGGTTTATGGAGGCAAGAAACATTGTGCTGCATATTTCGGTGAGGTTGGAATCTACTTCTTGATTTTCCCATCCATACAAAATGATTATATGGTGAATGTACAACAGATCTCATGCAAATGAAATAAGTTCTATTCAATATGAGCTGGTAAGTAGGAGACCGGAAACACTACTCCCTTTACTTCAGATGTAAGTCTTTAAAGATTTCTCATTAAAACTTTTTTGTTGTTGTTGTTTTGTTTTTGTTTTTCAAAATACATTCAGTTATTTATGTCTTCCTTTTGAAAATATTTCCCATGTCATGACTGAAGTTATTTATACAACAACAGACCTCATGTTGCCTCCCTCCTGTTATTATAAACTGTATTTTTACATTTCAAAGGAAGTTATCTGAAAAAGGTTTGTGTAGAGTGGTCAGGTTGAGGAACAATTAGAGATAAGGTACCCAGAGAATATAAACTAACTGCACTCTACAGGTTATGGAACAACAATAATATAAAAAATAAGTATTGAAAATTGAAAAGGACAGTTTAAATTGCTGGTGGAACTTAACACTGTAATTAGAAAAAACATGTACAATGATCTTGTACTGCTGTTTGCAGAGGGAACTATACTAAACAGCAGTGCAGAATACATTTCTTTTAAGCAGGAGACTAGTGAAGTATATTTCGGGTTGTAGACTGACTTGGAACATGCTCTATGATGAAACACTTTTACTGCCAGAGTATGTTATAATGAAGACCACAAAAGTTGGCATATGCCAATGTTTTACTGACACAGAACTAATTCTTTCACCATGGGATATATTTTGTCTATTTAACAGATAAAATTTGGTCTTCTTTCTCTTTGGTGCCTCTGTACTATAACTTACTCAGTCCAGGGTTACTGGAGTAGATCCCATCCATGCTCCTGAATTAGCATGAATAATTCAATTAGCACTGTAGCTAATTGAAAAAAAAAATAAAGTTGCTTCCTTATCAACTCAGCAGGCAGTAAAAACTGATAGTTCAGAACCAGTATTTTTAATAGTTTAGAAATACTAAGATATCCTTTGCAACATCTCTATTTTCCAATTAGTCCCATCAGAAGCTGTACTTCTGCTGGGATATAAAATTCCAAATTCAGGGATGCAAGCAGGCAATCCTGTGAAAAATGAATGTTGTTAAGAAAAAAAAAAAAATATATATATATATATATACATAATAAAGTAAATAACAAAAAGGCAGGGCTCTGAATACCTCTAACACATTCAAAATAACCCACGCCATTAATTTCTCCCAGGGAGAGATAAGCTGCTCCACTAAAAGATGGCTTCTAAGCTTGATCCTTCATTGCAGAGAGATCATGGGAGCAGATCCATCCTAGTAACAAGTTACTTAATTTTTATGTTTCTTGCTGTTCATAGCAACACATGTACAGCAAGTCATTTAAACTACATTCACTCTGAAAAGTTAAGCCCTGGTACTGCATTTCAATCTTAACAACTTATTTCATTACCAGATGTTAGAAGGAAACAGGAAATAAACACTTGGAGACAGACAAAAGATGTGTGTTTCAGGCTTACTTTACAGCTGAGGTCTCCTTTATGCACATAACATAAACCTGTAAATCCCATGTCCCAGGATTATCAGAAATAATTTTCAACATACCTGAGTATTTTTCTAACATAATGGTTGTTTCTATGCAGCTGGCAGCTCTGGTTTACTGCATTTAAGAAACAAACAAAGCAGTTTTAAACGACATCATATTATAAGACAAATTGCCTTTCTGAAACTCCAAAGAATTAATATCATTCAGACACAGGGAGATCTATTGTCCTCTCATCCCCAGGCACAACTTCCATTAAAGCAGATCAAGGAGAGAATATACTTTCTAGTATTTAGATTTTTAAAACTATTTCAGATCAGACCTGTGAAGAACATTAAGGCCATCTTAATGGACAAGCCTTTTAAAAAGAGGACAAAGCATATATATTTTAAGGAGCAGAAGCAGCGATGTATTATATGTATGTTGCTACAGTAGCACAATTACAATATACTGAATGCAATATTCAGAAAGGGGGTACCCTTTCTGAACAACACCAAGGTAAATTACAAAAACTATAAAGAATCAGGGTGTAGGACTAAAACCCACTTCAGAAGAATGACAGCAGATCTCAATGTGGGATCTCTGCATTTAAAACTAGAAAAATCACGAAAAGCTAGAAGAGGCATAAAACTGTAATGAATAACATCCCATTCACCTTCATTTAACACGCCATACCCAGTTTCTACTTCAGAGTCTTTTACAGTGCAAATATGGACATTTTAACTTCAGTGATACAGTAAACATTAGAACTGCTATCCAAAGGCTCTGGGCAGAAATTTCATTATTTCAATTTCTTCCATTGCAGAAGCCACTTTGTGTTTATACACACAGCAGCTTCACAGTCAACTCCATACAGAAATAAGTGGAACAGGTGGGGACTTCAGAAACATATGACCACCACCAATTTGTATCACAGCAACTCAAAATAAAAAAATAATTAAAAAAAAAAAAGGCTAAACTTAGAAAATGTATAGTGGAAAAAAAGATAATATTACTTTCTGTATTTTTCTGTTTTTAATGTCTTCCTGAAACAACTGACAATATACATACATATATATATATCCCATATATCTCTCTCTTCCATTTCTTTTTAGAGGTGAACAAAGACTATTCAGTACTCTGACAGTCTCTGCACCCTACAGTAACCAACCGCCCTGTGCTCCATTTGTTTTGGTGCAGAGCCAGATAAAACACTCAAAGGTTAAGTTCATTTTCCCCCCCCAAATAGTTTAGTGTATTGGGTAGTGTCCTATTGATACTATAGGTTCATTGTTCACAGATGTATTGAAAGTGTCTGCAAATAAATCAATATAGAGATTTTTTTTTTTAATTTTTTTTTTTAAACCAAGTCACCTAAACCTAAACATTTTTGTTACAACTTTACTCTTGACATAAGGAACATTTATTTTCTGTAATATGGGTGTTTAAACTATTTTATCCCTTCCTTCTGTTACAACATTTTGAGAAGGGGTAAAAAGGTCCAAAGTGTTTTAACTTTCAGTTGACTTCCTTTGTCTTTCTAGGCATGTGTTGCATGCTCTACCAGAAGGGAAATGATGTCCCATCCTACTCATACTTCTGTCCTGTAACTCAACCAATTAAGTACAGTCTTTTTATAGCTTAACAGCTGAAAAGAATTATGTAATAACTCCTCATTATTTCTGGACTACAATCTCTGTGTTTCTTTTTTTTTTTTTCCCCCTTTTAAATCACATGAAGATTTATTTTCCTCAAAGCAGAAATTAAGAATGAAAACAGCTTCCTTCCTCACCATTACCAAATTTGTTTCTCTAATACCTCTGTTGGAGAGACAGGTTTGTTTCACAAATGGTGACATAACAAACCTCATATACAAGAGATTTTCTCCATGCCAGATGCAAAGCAGACTTATTGAGTACCTTCTGACTCTACTTCTAAAACGTGATTTGATCTGTTAGTCGCTGTCACGTTCTCTCTTTGAAGACAGGGCATGGCAAATGAGGGTGAAACAGAACACAGGAATATATCTTCTGGTATGCAGATCTGGACATTTTGCCCTAGCTCTGACACTCAGTTCCTTACCTTTATGATCTTTTTGACGAATGAGTGCTCACAGGTTGCTGTCTGTTGGCTGCCTAGCATAGAACGTCATCCTCCAGCAAAAGGGCAGTACAGCCTTCCACCACTCCAGCCAGGCCTGGAATATGCTGTCTACCTAGCATATGCTGTCTCCTCTAGCTTTGAAGTACCTTTTATTATGACTCAAGTTCTTGGACAGGGGCTTTTATGGTAGTAGTTACTGATACACAGGATATTGATACAGTTTTGCTTAAAATATATATTAAAATATAGCACAACTATAAATTATATATATATATATATTATAATATAAGGGATGCTTAGTCTGAACGTGTCCTGGTTTTGGCTGGGATATAATTAATTTTCATTGTAGAGGCTCATGCAATGCTGTGTTTTGGATTTTTTTGGTTGAGGGAGGGGGCTATTGCTGCTCAGGAACTGGCTGGGTATTAATCAGTGGATGGTGAGCAATCGCATTGTGCATCATTTGCTTTGTATATTCTTTTATAATTATTATTATTCCCTTCCTTTTCTGTCCTATTAAACCATTTTTGTCTCAACACACAAGTTTTGCCCTTTTTTCTGATTCTCTCCTATCCGACTGAGGGGGAGTTAGCAAATAGTTATGTTGTGCTTAGCTGCCTGATGAGTTAAAGCACAACAGGTTGTCTATGCTTACATTTGTTACCAGTGAAGGCTACAAGTTGGATAAAGATTATTTTTGTATGAAGAAGAATTTATATGGCAAAATATTACCTGATCAAAGCCTTTGTTATTTTATTCCCAGTTCAGCAAAGCAGTGGCATTTGTATTGGTTCAATAAGTACTTATACGTGAATAGCTAGATTGTCACAACCACTCAACAGCAAGTAGACAGAAAAAAAAATATATTTCCAATTTCTAATGTCAATAGTGATTCTTTTTGCCCAACCTCTCTCCCAATCAACTGTTGAGATAAATGAGTGTGTGTACTTGCTAGTATATTGTGAAGAGCAAAGGACTTGCTATAGTTCATCTGTACAGCACCAAATTGTCATCTCCATTGTCTAACTTGACCTTGTAGTAACTAGGTGGACTCAGTACTAAGCTACTTTGGCAAAAACTCTCCATCCAGGATATTAAAATGAGCAACTGTGCTGTTTGGTAGTAATCATTTGCTAAATCACACCTTCTATGATTCTATTCTATAGATTCTATGATTCTATTCCATTATCGTAAAACATTCTCCTACTTTATCAAGTGCATTAGTAATACATAAGCCCTTTTTGCCCTACTTTCTTCGTTGTACAATTCAATGAAGGAGCACCTAGGTATGAAGTGTGAAATTAAAGGGCTGATTTTTGTGTAAGATTCCTTTATAGTAAATTCTGTATTGGTTATGCTTGCCTTTTTTTTTTTTTTTTCTCTCCTCACGTGTGCAGCACTGACAGAAGATACACACAAGAGATTGAAATTGAGAATGGATTGCAGTAAGTAAACTTTTCTTCCTACATGTAACTAGAGAACTACTGGCTATTCTACAGTGTTGGTAGCTTTTCAGGTAAGAGTAGCAGAGTTTTTAATAACAAGTCTTATAGCTAGAAAGGTGTCATTTACTCATAAGACCAAACTACTTTGAAACTGTAAAAGGTATGTTTTTGTCTTCTCAATCCCCCAAGGATTTTGAAAAAACTGAAATCATATCGGGTATCAGAATGACTGCTGATCAGCAGGTCTCCTCATTGTTTGGTGTTTAGTCTAAATTAGGTATGATTTACTGTTATAGATATACCAACAAAACGTTGCAGTCACAACTACTGTTGAGAATAACAAACTTCTGTTAGTATTATTTACATGTTCCTCAAAGTACATCACAGAAGCTTCAATGAGAAGACTTTTACTGGCAGAGAGGCACTGTAAAGAATCATGTCTGTAACTAGACAAACTAGAAAAAAAAAAATCCAGCATAGAGCAATCCACAACAAAACATCTTCATCATCCTTTGTCATGCAGTTGACTATGTAAGAAGAATACAAAGATGCTGGTGAGCCAGGGCTTGATGCTATTGCTTATTGCCTTTGAACAGTACTTGCTTTGTTAATATGCCAAGATTTTTCCTTCTTGTTCTGGCAGCTGCCTAAACAACACAATTTGATGTTTGTCTGCAAAGGTAAACCACACAACAAAGAGCTGGCCTTGCTCCCCTTGCCACACTTGTGTAGCTAAGATGGCAAATGTCTCATTGCCTCAATATTGCCAAAGCAGGTGAACTATAACTTCACTGGCTGGAAGAAATTCTGCGCTGCCTTTCCCAATATTGCTGACAGCCAGTACTGCTCATGTCTCAACTGCAACAGGATGGCTAATACAAATATCCAGAAGCTCAATGTTAACCATATTAAATGTTTTAAAGTACTGTACATGTTTTCCTCAGCAGTGTATCATACACAGTGTACTGAACTAAACTGATTTCCTTTTACAGTCTGAAGTACCATTTTCTGACTTGAGTTCCCTGTCAATTTTCTTCTTTATTGTCATATCATCCCTGTGGTAAAGAGGGTTTCAACCTTTTTAAAAGAGAGTGAGTTGCTAGTTGCTTTCATAAACAGAAACACTTCACTATTCTTTGCATTTCTGTAGCATGCTGGACTCTCTTTTACTAGACTATCTCCATATGAAAACACATTATTTGTCAATCCTGATGCAGACTTTTCTTCTGTTTATGTAAAATGTGTAGCTATTTCACCAATGCATTTTAACCTACACTCTACATTCTTTGACCATCATTCTCTGGTTTGTAAACTTAAAAATAATAATAATAAATTTTTTTCAGATCTATTTCCCTGCTGTCATATTTTCCTTTAGAAATCTTCTGAGGAAAGCTTCTTTCTCTGAATTGAAAAATGTCATAGCATGCTTTGTACTGTCTAATTTTTCATCTTATTAATATCAATAATATAATGCATTTGAACACCGCAATATTTTCATAAGATTCATTGGGGGTCTATCTTTTTCCAGCACTACTGTAATGTTCACATAATGAAGCGTGGGGACAGAAATAGATACCCTACTGACCACCTGAACCCAGGAAGATTAAAATGTATGATTCAAAGCTGTTCAACAGATATGCTTTCTGGAAGGAAGATTCCTGTAGTGCTCTGTCATTAACATCTAGACACTTCATACTGAAAAACTCTTAGGAAAGTAGAAATTCAATTGCCTCACATAGCCAAAAACACATATTTAGACAAAATGCTAGGTACAGGAACAAGTGTCATTCAGCTGCATTTATACTATCATTTAGGTTATTTGAAGAAATATTATTTTTCTTCTTTAAAGGCTTAACTTCTAAGTGGCTCAGAAATGAACAAGGAACTGAAGCAAAATATCTTTGGTATTTCAACTAAAGGAGGCAGAAAATGGTACCAATAAATATAAAAGAGAGCAAAAGCTGATAATAAAGCTTTGTCTGACATTTTAGCCATCAGAAATTAGCAGAAGTAAGATCAACTGTAAAGCATATACATTATTATCATAAACTGTGGAAAAAAAATATGCCAGTGATGGAAAGGAGACTGCAGGGGATTTTTCAAGATTTCAAAATGCAGTTTTGGTGAAAGCTACTAAGTAGCTAGAAAATGTGAAAGATTCAACAACACTTGTTTTCATCAGAATTGTCTTTGATAACATACGTAGTCAAAAATCTTAAATGTAGAAAATTTTGTGCACATCTAGTTACATTTAAATAATTATAGTCAGTGACTATGAAGGCACCTTGGCTTTGACTTATTCTAGACTGCTAGAAGTTAAAGACTGTGGCTGGTTCATAGCCTGGGTACTTTCTACAGACTGTCAAAAGAAATCCACAGTCTGAACTGATGAAAAATCTTAGTTTAGTCGAGTGGCTTATTGACTTCAGTGAGGCTGAGGCTTCAGTGACTTTTCAAAATAAAATTTACAGATGGCTGACCAAGAGCTTGAACTACTTTAAAGGATATATTTAATTATCAAATTCAATAACATCCATAAAATGTTATTCTATTCCAATGTGGCTGTTCTTTGTTAAATTAAATACGTTTTGTAGCTTTCTTCCTTCTCAAATAAAGCCCACATTGTGATTGTAAAATGTAATTTTTCTGGCTTACTTCATTAAAGTTACGTCCAGATGTATTGCACAAACTCTCCAGCGAGGATCATTTATTGTACCTGGAAGCCCTGAGACTTTGCTTCTGTATAGAATACTGCTGCCAAGTCAGAGTCACCTGCACTTCAGAGGAATATAAAGAGGTAAAAATCAAATTTTGTTTGACACCTTGATTGTGCCTTGAGGCTACAAATCTGATGGTTTTTGAGTAGCAAAAAGAATTGTGGTTGTGAGAACAGGTGGAATATGACAATTCAAAATGTTCCTAAAACATAGTAAGGGATAAATAGACCTCAATGACTTTGACAGGTGCTTCTAAGAGATAACCACAACAGCTTCAGTCTCAAAGGCTTTTTAGCCATAATTGAAACTTTTGGTAATCCATAGGCATCGTGACAAATTTCCAGTACCACACTACTTTTAAGGAGACTGGAGTGCAAGAGTGACCCACCTTCTTCATTCCCCAGGCTACTGGGAGACTTCTTTGGTATCTGCAAAGTTTGATGAGTTGCTATTTATCTTGCTGTGAAATGTAGTTTTCTCACATATCAAATCATCTTACAAGGTGTTAACATTTCCCATTCCCACACATCAAAACACTTACCACAAAACAGATGCACCAAAGATGAATCAAGTTTGAATGCATACTTGAGCTACCAGATTTCAGTTTCAACAGAACTGCCCAGGCATTCCAAACACCACGATACAGCTGAGCTGGTCAAGGAAGAGCAGCCTGCTGTCCTGCTGTAAGCACAACCTGGGTGAAGTAATTAGTTTATTTTACTTTCCTAAATTCTGACACTATACAGTATTTTGCCCTGGCCAGTCAAAAGGAGAGGATCTCAAAATTCACTCTATTTATAATAGCTGTTTAGCCCCAGGAATTATTCTGTCCTATAGTATGACTGCAGAACAGAAGTGCCCTGCCTGTAGGGTAGTTTTAACTGTTTCTGTGTCCTACATAGAATAGGAACTCTACTATATGTGGAACCTCCAAAGAAATGCTGCTAAAATACAATCTTTCATCAGGATGGGGAGGAAATGGAAAAGAAGCAGAACAAAAATACCCAGTTTGATAGGTTTCCAAGACAAAAGTATCATAAAATCATAGAATGGTTTGGGTTGGAAGGTACCTTTAATCTAGTCCAACCCCAAAAATATATTTATGAGATGCGATTAAGCAAAACTAGAAGCAACATCAAAGCTTAGTACCACCATCTAATATTCTCATTTATTCTGTAATGATTCATCTTAAAGAAGACAAAAGACTTTGATTTACCATAACTCAACTCTGTTTGAAGAATTTGTCCTGTTAATCTTTGTAACCTCTTAACAGTCCAGAACAATCATTATTGCCAGGTACATTAGTATGTCATTACTGGAATTAATCCTTTCCATCGTGAGTCCTCCAGGAATTTTAGCAAAAAATGTTTGCATAGGAAAGATCATGAATTAAAGCACTTGCTTTTCACTAATAAATTTACTAGGAATGTCTTTCTTCCTAGCATAATGAGCAGTCATGAGCTTTTATCATTATGAGAATAAAGAGAACTAATTTGACAGTTCTGCCTTCAGTCTCCTTCTGACTTGTTTAATATCAAAATAGCTCCTGTGAGTTCACTGAGACTGGTCCTCCTTTGTACCAGGTTTTGAAAATAATCATATCAAAATTCTTTTATTTCAACAATGTCCTCATTTTTCTTGGACTTTTTTTTTTTTTTTTTTTTTTTTTTTTTTAAATTCTTAAGCAACTATAAATGGGACTACCCCAGTTGTGCTCCTTTGAAATAAAATCCTGACCTGTGTGGTGTGCAAACTCCACTGACAGCTTGATGAGAAGGGGTGAAGCTTAGGTCTGCTTTTTGCAGGATGTTCTTCTAACTCTTTTAAGCCTTTTCATTAGGGCTAAGCAATCCTTTTATCAGCATCTTCTGTTCTTCTATATAAGTCAATACATTTCCTCACCAGAGGGACTGGTTGAGGACAGAAAGATTAGGTTTTGCCAGCCTCTATAGTTTCACTGCTTAATGCTAACCATGTATGTACCAACACAGAAGAGGTACAGCAGCCAATGTTGCATCCTAAACAATTCAAGTGTAAGGATAGAGATATGAAACTTTCCAAAATGTGTTTTTGTTCACACCTGGGTACAAAAACATTTTAATCAAAGTCGTGCTTGAATAATAGGTAGCATATGAGGTACTATTGATAGTACTTAAATCTTAACACAGCTGGATATTAGTGCTGATGCAGTTAATTTTAACAAAGTGAAAAGGCTTACCAGTGAAATTTATACGTAAAAAAGCCACGTAGAGATACAGAGAGCAGTCCCTGTACTCAAAAGACCACAGGAAGGCATCTGTGTTTGTCCAGGTCGTGGGGGCTCCCCAAAGGAATCTTCCTGTGATCTCCTTGTGCATCCACGAAGATGATGTTTAAAACTTACTCCACTTTAAAAGAAGACATGCATTTTTTGTAGGTAAATCTTTAGTCTGTCTTTTCTAATCAAATTTTACCAGGCATCTAAGGTAAGCGTATAGTATTGATGAAATTAGGAGAAAACCCACAATTTATATAGCATTCGTGGTAGCTGCTTACAATTATTTTAAGTCTAATATAACTTAAGAACTATGTTCTTTCCATTACTTTATGAGAGAACTCTCAGACAAAGTAGAGCTGATGAAATTTCTTGTCTACAGTCATTTCAGATAAATCAAATAAATTACATGACCAAAAGGTTATACAAATTATTTAAACATCTGAGTGAAATCTTATGGGACACATAAACATTTCTCAATGATGAAACATAACAATAAGAGTTTTCTTTGTGGAGGTTATGCTGAGGTTCCCTTGGATTCTTTATATATAAAACCATAAAAACTGATTCCTGGGAGATATATATATATATATAAAAAATGACATTCCCTCCACCCCTTACTCATAGCTAATATTTCACTGAAATCTAACAGCATTACAGCTATAAACAAGGCAATATCCTGTTTACAGGGAAATGTTGAATGCTTGCTGAAACACTAAAAAAAAAAAAAATAGTAACTAGATATTTTACATAAAAAAGGAAAAGAAGAAGTAATGCAATATGAACTGCATATTATAATTCATTAAAGCAATGCCTGCTTATTTTTCAGTGCTTGAGTATTGTGCAGCACAGCAGGATTCCCAAACACCAGATTCAATAATTACAAGTTAAGTTGTGCATAACAGTTCATTAAAATTTTTATTCTCACTTTACAAAGATCTCACTCCTGTTTTCATTGTCTTTTGACTGTCTGGTCTACAACAGTTAAAATGCAGCCTGAGCAGCAGATCACTCACCAGCAGCAGAAGCAAGGGGCAGAACCCTTGGAGGTGAGCATGTGAGTCCAGGAGCAGGGGATGCAAACAGAACAGGCAGCCCTGCCAGGAAGAAACAGGCCAAAGTTTCTCCATCAACAGGGGTGGCTGAGGAGGTTCCCATCTGTCCTTACAAGCCACAGCACCTTCTCACACTCCCTGTCCAAAGTTCCCAAGCATGGTACCACTTGTTTTTGTAGCCACAGCTTACCTGGTAAGGACAATGTAACTTCCATCAAGCATAGTGCAATGAATAAATAGCTTTTTACCACATTTCCCTTTCCACCAGGTTAACTAGTTTTCTACTTATGAATGAAAATTAATTATAATAATACATTAAATATCTAAACATTGCACTTGTATGTACAGTAGGTGTATGTAGAAATGCTATTGATATATATAAATTATTACAAAATCTAGGCTTACATTTTTGAAAAATTAAATCACACAGTTTCCTACAGAAAGTTGATGTCTTTTAAGATATTTATAAAGTTGTTTTGTAGTGCTTGTATGGAGTGATGAAATGTGTACCTGCAGCCACTATCAGAATATTGGTCCAGAGATTTTTATTCCAGATTGGAAAATTGGTCACTTCCCTAGGAAAACATTACTACGTATTTCAATACATAAACATTGCAGTATCGATTATTTATAGAATCGGCACCCCTCCTCCTCCCCCCTCCCCCAGGAAAAACAAAAGAAAAAAAAGAAAAAAAAAAGAGAAAAGAAAGATCTATAGTATCAACAATGCTGCTAGACTTTTTCCTGTTGTCTTGGACATAAATTGCAAATAGAAAATAATGGTGTGCCATTCTGTCACAAAATTATAGATTTAAAACTACTAAATTTCAAGCCCTAGTAAATGAAACTATTTTTTCTTGTCATCCCTCAGGACCTCAATGTTATTACATAAAGGAAAAGGAAGAATAAGATATATTGTTTCTACAAGTAATTCTCAAAAACTATTTATGTATTTTATAAAAAGCAGATCACCTAGGGGTTGTTTTCCTCTGGATTGTGTTGTTAAATTTAGTCACTCTAAAAATATGTTTTCAATATTCCTGCTTTGAATAGACCTGCAACATTTCAGAGAAAAGCAGAAAAAGTCTGAACGATGGTTGTTTTCTATCACGCTGTTGATTTTTTCCTACTTTCACTGTTGCACTTACACATCTGTACAAAGGAATTTCATCAATGTAAACTTACAATTCTTTCCATGAAGGAAAACAACAACAACAACAAAAACTAAGCAATAGTTTTTGAATTAAGGCAAGCTAAATAATCTTTTGTGGAGGAGAGAAGACCATTTTTCATAAGGGTAAAATGTATCAGGAACTATATTCTTATTAAATCCTTTAGGGTGGCATATGCAAAGGGAATTTATCAACTGAATGCATACAGTAAAATTATGTGATCTTTTACAAAATATTTTTATCATCACGTTAGGATGCACACCTTGAATTCTCAGCAAGTAATTTGCTATCTAGCTATTTATTTATTTATTTATTGACAGAACATTAAACAGAGAAACTATAAGGAAAACACCTGGTATTTCAAATATACAGGGCTTTTTAGTTCAAATCTAGAAATATGAACCTCTTAGAGCAAGTCCAGAGAAGGTCCACAAGGATGATCAAAGGGCTGGAGCACCTCTCCTGTGAAGACAGGCTGGGAGAATAGGGGTTGCTCAGTCTGCAGAAGAGAAAGCTCAGGTGAGGCCTTAGGTACCTACCAGTACCTAAAGGGAGCCTGCAGGAAAGCTGGGGAGAGTCTCTTTCAGGGAGCATACTGATAAGACAAGAGAGAATGGCTAATCTAACTAGATCTAAATAAAGCATAGATTTAGATTAGATACTGGAAATAAATTATTTCCTATGAGGGTGGTGAGGTACTGGCACAGGTTGCCCAGAGAAGCTGTGGATGCTTCATTCCTGGAATTGTTCAATGCCAGGTTGGATGGGGCCTTGAGCAACCTGGTCAGATGGGAAGTGCCTGTTCCTATGGCAGGGGGAATGGAACAAGATGGTCTTTAAGGTCTCTTCCAACTCAACATTCTATGAGTCCTGAGTTCTTATTACCAGGATCTGGCTTTGTAACAGGAAAATAAGTCTTCTGGATTCAAGTTAATTTATATCTGGCTGCTTAATATAACACAACACCTCTAATATACGTAATTATGGGGCTGATTTTTGATCAAATTACATTCCCTTCCAATCTTCCTGAAGTGATAAGACATCTGAGTTTATACTGGTTGCAGCTCTACTGCTCCTTGTGACGAAAAGCCTCTCAGCTTATAACCTTACTGCTCTGATCCTTCATGAAACTATTTTATTTTTTTTTGGAACTGATGAATTGGCATTCCTGGGACAATCAATAGGGGTTCACAGAATCACAGAATGATTGAGGTTGAAAGAGACCTCTGGAGATCATCTAATCCAATCCTGCTGCTCAAGCAGGGCCACCTAGAGCAGGTTGAATACCATATCCAGATGGGTTTTGAGTATCTCCAGAGAAAGCAAGTCCACAATCTCACTGGGCAACGTGTTCCAGTGTTTTACCACCCTCACTACAAATAAGTTTCTCCTCATATTCAGATAGAACTTCCTGTGTTTCAGCTTGTAGCCATTGCTTCTCATCCTGTCACTGGGCACCACTTAAAATCTTCTGATCCCATCATCTTGATACCCAAAATATATTTATATACATTGATAAGATCCCCTCTCAGCCTTTCCTCCTCCAGGCTAAACAGGTCCAGCTCTCTCAGACTTCCATCGTAAAAGATGCTCCAGTCCTCTGCAGACTCACTGCAGTAGCTCCATGTCTCTCTAGTACTGGGGAGTCCAGAACTGGACATAGTACTCCATGTATGGCCCAGAAGAAAAGATACATACACAAAACCAACCAACCACCACCACCAAAAACACAGGTAGATCACATTTTGATGAAGATACTCAACAAAAATTCCATCCGTTTGTTTATTGCAAACCTTGGTTCTAGCCAACTTCACAGTTGTTTGATAGTAAACGGAGCTACTGGAGCTGTAACCTACCTTAACCTAAGCACACCTGTGAATTTCCATGTTACTTATTAACAGGTTTGTATAGTTAAAACAGAATCAGGTGAGCTGATCATCTATGTTTTCCACTAGTCAGTAGAGATCCAAGATTTCCATATAGATTTGTCTGTTTTCCCTGTTTCTTTCTTGGGAGGAAGTCACTCAAACTTTTCCCATTCTCTTTGCCTTTTCAGCTGTGATAATTTTCCTGTCACTGATACTCTTTGGAAACAATACTGAGATGAACTGCTCCACTCACCGATGTTTGACGAACAAACATGGAAAAAACATGGAAATTATATATATATATAAATTATATAATATATTATATAATATATATATATTCCTTTTTACCAAGCTAACAACTTTATAACAGCTAGGGGCAATCTCTGAGAAGTTCAGCTCCATCTGCCAATCTCACCATATTTTTCCTTAGGGGTATTCATCAGTTGAAAGGCAGCATACAATTACAGATAAATTTCTATAGCTCACATTCTCAAATACAATGAATGTTTGTTAATTTACAACTTTCTCAAACTAATCTCTCATAATGCCTAGAGTATATATATATATTACTCAAAAAGAATTGCTGTTTATCAGTTATGACAAAATATTAGTAGCGAATACTGAAAATATGTACAATAACGTGCAAGAATGAGGAAATAAATAATACAATGGCTTTACAGAACAGGAATGAAAGAGCCACAATCAGAAAATCCCTCAAAAGCATACCTCTTATGGATACGTATTCTATGCATTGCTTCCATGAGTAAGAAAGTAGCCTGGAAAAATTAATTTGGGGACCACCAGTACAGTCAAAGACATTTTTGAATTATGTTTGCTTCTTACTGTCAAAATGTTTATGATCGTGTACCTTCTGAGCTAGAAAGATACCTGTTGCTTGAATAATGCAGTTGGGGAAATAGCTAGATGAAAGACAAATATACAGATTCTTTTGAAGTATTTGACCTGGCTACAGGATTTCCAGCTTCTTAAAAATAATCCTCTTTCTTTGACAGACTTAATATAAGATCCTGCTTGCTGACTGTGAGTGAAAGTACAGTGGGTCACTTGCTTGGTATTCAGTAGCTTGGAGTACAGCAAAAAGTGTTAAAGTACTCTGCCAAATAAGGGGAAGTTACAGCTCCAGCTGTTTTTTCCCCACACATACTCATCACAAAGCAATGATGCTGACTTTCTCTTAGAATCAAGAACTCTCCTAGAGCAGCATAAAATGAAACTGGTTCAAGATACAATTTGTCCTGTGGTTCACTTTGTTTCTTGATGAAACAGACAACTCCAGACAACCCTGTGGCACACTGAAGTCTGCCTGTACATACTCTCAGGCCCTTTTAGTTATTTAGCTACAGGCAAATCATGTATATGTTGGTAAATTTTGAATATAGTTTAAAAGTGGGACCTGACATTCATCTGATGTGCATTGAGGCCAACATCATTTTGCCTAGTAGGACTGAATGAGCAGTACAGAATGGAACCAACATCTTAGGCATCTGAAAGCTTTACCTTTAAGTAGTAAAAATAAATAGTGACAAGTTTGAGAAGTATCACAAAGGAGAATGGAAGATGAACATCTCCGCAAATCTCCTGAATTCAAATAGAGCTGATGGCACTCTGTATCCAATGCTTATGTTGTCTTTGAACCCATCCTTTGCCTAACCCTGCACTAGTGTTACCATTCATGGCAAAAATATTCCAGAGTGGATAGAATGGCAGTTTTGTGTTAGTGTCCTAATGCACACGCTTTTGTACATAGATGGAGAGAGCATACAACTGAATCAAGTAATTTTTTACATTGGAAGGGACATCTTAAGATCATCTATTTCACCCTTCTGCCCAAGCAAGTTCAGATAGATCGGATTGTCTAGGACCACGTCCTGCTGGGTTTTGAATGTCTCCAAAGATGGAGACTCCATGACCTCTCTGACTAACCCATTCCAGTGTTACTTTCCAGACTAGTGACTTTCCTCAAACTGTACTGTTTGATGCTGGTCACAGCCCTCTGAACCTGGCCATTCATATGGTTCTCAATCCACTTACTATCCACTTATCTAACCCATACTTTTTCAGCTTGTTCATGACAATGTTACATGAGACCGTGTCATAAGGCTTACTAAACATAAACAACATCAGTTGCTCTCCCCTTGTCCAACAAAACGGTAACCTCATTTTATAAGGTTGTCACGTTGGTTAAGCATGATTTTCACTTCATATACCCATGATACATATTCCTCATCAAATTCTTGTCCTTTGTGACTGGAAATGCTTTCCAGGAGGATTTTCTTCAATAAGTCCTGTAGTCCACTCTATTACCTGTAGAGTGGATAACTGGGCTCCAGAACAAGGAGTGATTCTGGAAACTATGGTATTTTACGATTTTACTTGTGCATCCATAGAAGGGGTTCCTGCTAATACACCAGCAATCATCTCTCTTCGTAAAGTGTTTCTGTAAGGCCTACTGATCTGTGTGTGAGCTTTCTGCTTCATGAACATTTGTCACCCTCTCTATGTGCTTGCACAAGATGCCAGGGGCTTCAGTGCCAGAACAAGTGTCTTGCTTGCTCTTCTGTCACCATGGCTTTGCATTCACACTCTTGACTAAAATAGCTGTGCTAGCAGAATCCAAGGTAAATCTGTGCTTAGTTTCTGGAAACAAAGGAAAAACACTTAAGGGAAGAGAATGCTTGAATAAATTTGTAATATAAAAGACAGGATAACATTCAGATCTCTATTGTTCGAATGTTGTAAGACAGGATAACATTCAGATCTCTATTGTTCGAATGTTGTTACATGGCTCAACATTCGAATTCTTACTATTCTGTTTAGGTTCAAAATCCCACACTTAATCATTTTGATCACTGAGTGCAGTAGCCTAGGATTGAAATTTCCAAGGGACTATAACGGAGTTTATATTTCAGTGGGATTTGAGCGCCTGATTCTCCCATGATACCTTGATAATCCCAGCACACAAAGTAAGATTTGTGTCTGAAAATTATTTATGGAAAAAAAAAAAAAAGTTAAGATTCAAACACTGGAAGTCAGTCCAGAGACTGAGAAACTCATTGCATAGTGTTAAATTCTTTTCTAAGATTAGTGATTGCATCGCCAAAACCAAGCACATACAGGACCAAACTGATTTTATGAAAGCCAGAATCCCACTGGTCGTGAGCAAACAGAAGAAAGTCCACTTCAAGAAATTTCTCCCCAGACTGAAATACAGGATCATCTTCGGGGGGGAGGGGGGCGGGGCGGGAAGATAATACTGCAGATGGCAAGGCTCCAGCTAAAGAAAATCCAGTTATAGCAGAGGGGAAAAACATGTGTTTCAGATACGCACTAAAATAGACTAGGTACTCTTATGGGATGTATCAATATACAGAAGAACATCAATAGAAAAGGCCAGAATAAATGTGTTTTTTTTTTGTTGTTTGTTTTTTTTTTTTGTTTGTTTTTTGTTTTTTGTTTTTTTTTTTTCAGTCCCATCAGTTTCCTGCTTGCATCTAGTGGCATTATAGTTTTTTGCCCATCATATGTTTTAAAATCTAGCGTTTGATTCAAAATAAAGTTAATTTGAATTGGCATAGTGACTTAACTCACTGGTGTATTATTACTGTGTAAGCAGGTGTACCAGCAACTGCAAATAAATGCTTGCTGATGGAATCCCAGCAGGGTTTCTGATGAGTTTTCATTTTGTTAAACCTTACCCAGGAAATTATTGTGTAAAAAGCTTTCCTCTTACTTCTTTGCCTGAAACATTATTTAGCTACACCTGGCCAAATTCATAGCAATTATAGTAACTATTCATAGAGGACATACCAAAAATCCCATCAGCCTTTTAAAATCATTGTCTCAAAACCTGCATATGAACAGTGAAAAAATCCCCCTCAGATTAATATGCACAATGAGACTTCTGATCGAAATGCTGTTCACTGTATAACCTACATAGAGAAAGATGAAAACTTTAAGGTGGAATCTAGGTGACACATCACTGCAATATTACAAGTGAAAGTATTTTACAGTAAAACATCACTCAGAGCAAAAATATTTTCTATTATGATACTTTTGGCAACACATTTGATCATGCAATTAGAGTTGATTTTCATTTTAATTATTCGGGCTGACAGCATCTCCAACTATTTTGCCATTTGGGGAATAAATGACATGTTCAAGTCAATTCAGAATATCCAAGAAATGCTGCGATGGGCTCTTCATGTCCTACATTCTACAATCTCCTATGAAAGAATTATTTAGGTCAACCTTTCTTACCTACAGTAAAGAGCAAGAGAAAAGTTTTCAGTAAAAGGCTGAAGAAAAGCTATTGATGCTTTTATATGTATCCACAAAAGTAACTGCCAAAAGCACATACACAATCCACATCTAATACTATATAATGCTTTGCAAGTAATCTTCAGACAGTACCACGGCATTGATTTGAAAGTCAGCGAACAAGATTAAAATGAATGTTATCCTTTGCAAGTGGGCATATGAAAAAAAATAAAATCCTATAGATTGCTATGAGTGTTTATGAGTTCTCTTAACTGAAAATGATGAAAATTTACACACAACATAGAAAAGTTGATAAAATACATAAAATTTGCTATGGAAGGTTCTATTAGAGGCAACTGGGCCATTATTTACAAAGAATACCGACCTACAACCCCCCCCCCCCCCCAAAAAAAAAAAAAAAAAAAAAGACTATACACTCAGGGCTGTAAAGATTTTTTTTCTTTGCCATCTTAAAACTGAGTTTGCCTTCCTGCTTAATTCCAAAAGGATATACTACTACATGAATTTTACTCACCTGTGAAGTGAAAGTCACTGGACAGAACTCCTGCAGCAACAGGAAACATTGACACAGACATAGTGCTTCTCAGCCACCTGGTCATCACAGTGAAATGCCTGTCAGTAGCTAGAAGAACCAGCATCTTGGCATGATTCACAACGTTACCATTTGAGGTTCCTTTCAGTTATATGTACCACATTACATAAAAATATAAAATATCCATCCTGTGAAGAGTCTTCACCTCACAGTTTAGCTTTTAGTGCTCACAGCTTTTAACACTGTGAAGAGACTTACTGACCTGATCTTGCTCTGTTGGGAAACAACTACTTGAAGGGACTTTCTACCTAAGTCAGAGTGGAGACAGGTGGTAACACAGGTGTCCAGATGTTTCTGGATGTGACTTCCAAATGCTTTTCAGCTGTTGAAACGTTCCTGCATAGCCATAGCAAGAGAAGGAGGATAGTGCATAATTACTTGAACATGCACATGCAAACTTGACATCTTTGAAACAGTCTTAAATGCTTTGAGGAGGTTTCTATGTGTACAAAAATAAATAAATAAATAAATAAAATTTACTTTAGAAATGTAAATCTCTTAATCTTTTAGTTGTTTAGCTTATTATTAACTTGTCATTTTTTCAGGCAAAAAAAGAACATGGAAAATGGGGTATAGAGTACAAAATGTGTCTGGGAAGTCATCATGTGTGTAAGCTTAGTAATGAGTGCAACACCTTTTCAGGGTTTGGATTTTTTGTTTGTTTGTTTTTGGCATCACAGTGCCACTACTCATTTTGGAGATGCTGAGGTAGTTATAGTCATATTGGTGCTTTGGAAGGGCCTCTTCCTTTCTTGGAAGTCAATTAACACCACCCTGCTGAATAGCGGGCTCTCATCTTTAAAAAGTGATTCCTTCTCTTTCTCAGCTCCTGTTGAACACAGCACTCAGCTACATACACTGCCTCCTGAAGGGAGTAAGGATTCCTTTTCCCCTGGAAGAACAAGCTCCTATTGCCTTCTGGCTGTTGACTTGGCTCTGTGGGAAGTTAGCTCCCAGCTCTGTGTTCCCATTTGCCTGCAACCATAGCAGTAGGAGGAGCTGCCACCCCTTCTGCAAGCATAATTTCCATCTATTTAAAGAGCTGTGATTCACAGGCCATGAAAACTCTAAATTTAGCAAAGCAAATTTTAGAAAAGCAGGTGTCTGCCCCTTCATACCACTCGTCCTCAGATCTCACAAGAAATCTGAGTCTGAGCAAAGGCATAAACTCACCAACTCACCAGGAGAGAGGTGAAGACTGGGAAAATGTCTGATTAAGAAAAAACATTTTTAAAAGCCATTTAGGAACAAAATGAGAAAGCAAGCATGCAAGCAATACAGTTCATTTAAGTAGAAACATGTAAATAATACATGTTATCAGTAATACAATAATACATATCAGGTCATCCTGGAGAAGACGATTGCTACTTTGACAAAAATGCATTATTTTAGTACCAAAAATGCATTTTATTCTTTATTTTTTACCAAGATCTGCATGATAGACAGATTGATTCTTTGTATTTCTGAGCTTGCTAAGGTCAGCAAGCATTCCCAACAATTTCTAATTCCTCATCACGACACCCATTATGTTCACCTCTGAGATGTCTAAATGTATTCCACGTATAATGGCAATGTTATGTAAAGTGCAACATGACAGGAATACTTAGAATTGTTCAAAGCTGCACTGTGGAAATGAACCTGATTTGTGTTAGCCATCCTATATGGGATTTGCATGTTTTGGTTTTCTACAGGCACACTGAGAAATTCAACTACATAAGGGCTTAGACATTGCAGGTTGGCTAGTGTTACATCCCTTGTGGTTTTACTATATAAGCAGAAAAACAAACACAAACAAAAATAATCTATACAGGAAGAACAAGCATGCTGACAGAGATTGTTTGACATTAGAAAAGCATAGTTCCAGCTGCCTACTCTTTATTACGATGTCTACAGTAAATCTGGCATAACGTTCACACAAGAAACAAAGAACTACTGCAGAGGATTCTTAAGTAGGAGAAATAAATTGACACCTTTCAGAATCTAAGTAATTTAACTACAGCAGAGGAAAATAAAACAATTCTCTAAAATCTGAACCTTTCTGTACAGCTGTGAGAAAAATTAGCTGTTCTTTGAAGAAGAGAAGAATAAGGCAGCGTGTGATACAGTCAAGAAACTGGAAGAAAGTGTCTGCATTCATAAAATATAGTGTGTTTTGCTTATCTGTATAGCACAATGTCAATAAATAAAATAAAATAAATCTACTGTTCCTGTGTCTGGACTTGTCAAGAGATCTGTGACATGGTCTCCAGCATAGCAAAATGGCCAGTGCTCACAGAAATAAGTACAGCTCACTGGTTCATTAATGTTACCTACAGTGCCTTTCAGTGACTATGTCACAGGTCTCATGCAGCCTTGGAAGGTTGTGGAGTAGCCATTTAACAGAAGAGCAAATTGCACCAGCCAGAAAGGCCCTGCAGGTAGGAGAATGGATAACACATATTTTGGTACTTGAAGTATTTGTAATTCAAAAGGTGTTCCAAAAAATGCTGAAAACAATAGCTTACTATTGTCCCAGATGAGAGGAAGAAATCAAATTTTCCTTTGGATTTACCAAATGTCTAACATCAAAAGTCCAGTCTGAAAAACTCAGTGTGAAGAACAATTTGAACACAAAATGAAATATTTGCAACACAATTTTCACAAACAGGTCTGAGAAAGACCTGCAGCATTGCTCACACTCCAAATTCACAACAGATATACTAATAGTACAGTATATGCAGAGTATAATATAATCACACTATAGATTAACAAGTAGTGCTGTAGTAAGACACAGAAACATTTCTTTCTGGCTTTGTATTGATTTGCATCATCTCCCTAATATCTATCAAACATATCTTAATTTTCCTCTCACACAAACAGAGCTTTTATTAAAAGGTTCCTTGGAAGAAAGAATTGAGCTAGAGATATTAAACATATGCTGCTTTAAAAGCAACTAGATCATTGTTTCCTCCATATTGTAACAAATAAAGATCTTTTTTTGAAATATATCTCAGGAAGAAATTTATGAATAACAGCTGGAGGCCAGAGCTGGCATAATATAAGGTGAGGAGGAAAAAAAAATATATATATATATATATATAAATATATATATATTATAATATATATATATATATATTAAATTCTGTAATTCATATCTCTTCCTAGTGTTTCTCACCAGAGCATCTGAAACAAATCAAAGTGCAGATTGAAGAGATTGTGGACTGAATAAATTAAATGAATGTCACGTCAATATGACATGCATTCAACATTTTACCATGATTCAAAAATAAAATAACTTACTAGTAATTGTGGTGTATAACTTCTCTGCTTTCACATGTGATGGTAGACAAAGATCTTAAAATTTATGCAGAGGTTGTGGGGATCTGACATCCATGGAACTACAAATTGATAAACGTACCAGGACCTTTCAGAGAAAACAAACTTCAACTTTTAGAGTAGTGTGCTCAACATTTTCAAACAACAAACATGTAAATCTGGCTTAATAAAGAGTAAAGCCAGCCTTCATTCCAGATCCTTGGTTCTTTTCATTAAACACTTTAAAAAATATTTATTTCTGTGAGATTTTCTGCATATTTTTCTGAGATTTTCTGAGATTTTTGGCAGCAGTGTAAAATAGTTGCTTAAACTACCTAGCATAGCTAGTATGGGCTCTGTATTTGTGGTATTATCCATGGTAAGCTATTAAAGAAATAATCTTCATTGTCATTAGAGATTTGATTCATTACAACAAGAACATCTAGTTTTTCTTTAGTGAAAAATTATCACTTGTGTCTTTTGTAAAGATTAAAATCCTAGATATTTCATTTGCAAATCTTAAAAGGAAGAGTAAGAACCGACTCACCAGAAATCTGAGGCTACGTCCGCAGCATTTTTTTATTTTTTTTCAAAATATAAAACCCTTGAAATAGAAAAGAAGAAAAAGAAGAATTAGAAGAGAAACTTCTTACCTTGGCAAATAACTTCTATAGAAACAAAGAGATATAAGCAGATATAAGAGATATAAGAGAGGAAAAAAAAATGGAAGAAGATTGTCATAGCAACCATTTAAGAACATATTCAACACAGGAAACAATCTGATTAATCTTCCTTTTTAAGAATTACAGCACCATCCAGATGAGTAACAAGACATCTTTAAGCAGATAATGAATTAAATCTCATTTCATTAAAAGACTGTGGTTTATTCACAGTTTTTGACTCATTTAGTGCATCTACAACTACAGGGCCATAGAGGAAAATAAAAATAACCAATCTACTCTTTGTTTCAATTGCCTATCCTGCAATTAAGCCCAATGATTTTTGGTGAGAGAAAAAGAAAAGGTAATACTATTTTTTAAAAATTAGGAAAAGATCCTCTTGCACTCAGAATAAGAGTATTAGAAAATTAAGCTGGTCCAGATTGAGAGAACAAGGAATGTAATTCTTTTCCATTTTAATGCAAGCTGGTCTACAGTGTTGCAGAAACCTTGGTGGCTTCTGAGCAGTATCTTTAATTCATGAACCCACATTTCTGTTTTAGTGTTGACATCAGATATTCAAATAGTTTTACTTAATCTCAATTTTACCACATGCTGTAATAAAATATTGCAACATTGGCAGGTTTAAAACAAAACACACACTTATTTTCATTTGCTCTGCAGATAATATTGATTTAAGTAACACTTTATAAGTTTCTGAAGGACTTAGCTTCAGCCACTATATGACTTCACATACAAGAATTCCAGGAAAGTCTCATTAGCAAAGTTGCATGGAAAACATTGTCTCTCATTAGTGAAAAATTACTATAAACCAAAAGGCAAGAGGCAGAAAACTTCTAATGAAATATTCCACCTTTTTCAATAAAACCCAAAATATTAAATACAATCAAAGCCAGCTTTTCTAAGAAGTTGTTAAACATTTTGCAAAAAGCTGATATTTCTTCTGCAAATAAAAATTTTGTTGAGGTTTTTATTTCTCAGCATAAGGGAATTTGCTCCCATAATAGGTCATTTGTTTTTGAAGTTTTCATAACCAAACTGCGTTTCCTACAAATTTTTGCTGTGTGTAGCTGTTTATGTTTTAAAAGTCAAGGAAAAACACTGCATGAGCTAAATAAAAGGGGCATTTATTACATAATTGAAATCCACAATTATGTTCTGACAAGTTGAATGCATTAACTTATTTCAGATCCTTCAAGAAAAAGTACTATTATTGCAACTATTAAAACTGGCATATTTCTGAATTCTAAATTTTTACCCTCAGAGCTTTCCTTTTCAGATGCAAGAAAACAAAATGCAGAAACTCATCCTGGTATAAAGGATTGATAGATAGTAAATAGGTCTCACACATTCACTTGCTTTAAAATCCTTTAATGGATCCTCACCATTAAGTCTAGTTCTCCACTCCTACCCCAGGGCAGAGTCAGAGCACTTAGGTTACACATAGGCTACACCTGCTTACTTCTTGGCAGGCCTCTGGTAAGCAGCCTTTAGCTCCCGAATCAGGCACTATGGGGCGGCCTGCAACCGTGCCAAGCAGCAGCCATGCTCCATGTCATGGGATTTGTCCCAGAGATCTGCCTTTTCCAAACTTGGGACTCCCTTGTGCCTCCACCACCAGTTTGTGGCCAGACCTCACCAGCACTGGAATGAGCTGGAGTGACCTCTTGCCCCATCGCCACCATCTCCATAGAGCCATGTCCACCTCCCTCTCACCTCCCCTACTGTCATCTTCCTTGGGACATAAGGACAACTCGTGTTGTTTTCTCTGTCATGCAAACAAAGTTGTGCTCTCTGTCATGCAAAGCTTGGTCTAACAGCTTATCAAAATAAATAAATAAATAAATAAAATAAAAAAGTGCCAGCAAAGTATTTATAATATTGGCATTTGAAACATACCCCTTAAAGTTGCAGAAAGCAGAGCTTTGGCTTCTGCTCTTTCCTGACACATTCCACCAGTCTCTACAGACAAGCAAGGTGCTTACCCAGAAGTGGTAACGGTAAGGCAGACATGGAAGCCTGGTAAGGTCCATGGTGGGGTGCTCCCCCAGGTACTTAATAAAGGTACTTAATAAACTGCTGTGATTTTTTATCAGAAATGCCAGTAATCCCATTCCACAACTACACACCAAGAATGGGAACAGGCTCCTGCCTTACTGTTTCTACAGCACATGATGCAGACATGAAGACCCAAAGATTTATGGTTCATAATTTAAACTCGAAGATGTCTAGGCCTGCTCGCAGCATGTTACATTCTTGACTAGTGTAGTCTTGTTTAAGGTTTCCAGCCTTTCATTTTACAATAGTTAATTCATTAGTCAGATTCTCACTTACTAGATTTAAACTTTACCATTTGCTGTTTCAAGTGTTCTGAGGATTTTGTTAAAACTCCTGATAAAAAGTTTATGCTATTTTCCTTTTAATGCTTTACTGCATTTAATAAAGTTGCAATGAAGTATGTGTTGAAATAACATACATCTTCATCTACTGTTGCTTTGTGTTGTTCTTGCATTTTATGAAAGGTAAAGTACTATTATTTATTCTCTTTATAAACACTTTTTTACAATAGACTTATGTTGTACTTACACAAAATCAGCAATACCTAACACATTGGAGGTATTATGTGTTAAGCATTGACATATATATATTTATATACATATTGTGCAAGTGTCAACATTGCAAAACACTACTGAAAAGAAAAGGTTTTAAAAGACGGGGCAGTAGCATTTTTCTGCTTCAATTTTTGCCTATCAGCTGAAAAAAGTGCCTGTAAAATACTAGTGATGTTAGTAAATGAAACATGCCCCTTAAAATTGCAAAAAGCAAACCACGGTGTATGAACTGTGTATTATATATTAACAGAACATACAGAGAAGCTGAATTCCTACCCTGAAAACCTATAAGAGATTAAACTTGTTACAAAAAAGAAACTCAAATTTTTCTTATTTTTTTTTTTTCAGATTCATGTTGCAATAGGGTAAACATTTTTTCCTTTCTATATTTAGCCTTAGGATTATTGTATACCAAATATCAGCAGAAATCTGAAATTAGTTCTAGAAGAATCCACAAGAATTTCACTCCCAAATCTCTAAACAAAGGTTAATGAATTAACTGTCCTTGAACCTACAATGTATTTTCAGTGTGCTTGCAAATACGGATGATCCACAAACCAGGAGAACACACTTAAACAACTTCCAAAGGGGCAGATAAAATGCTTTTCCCTAACAAACAACCATTCTAACCAAAAGTCATTCAAAGTTCAGCTGGCATGAACATAGCCACTTTGAAGTGGTCACTAATGAAAAACTGCCTCCTACAAACATTTCCATGACAGCATTGGAACGTTTCAGATCTATAGTCTCAGCAATAAATAGGTTAGACACTCATGCATTACCATGGTGAAGATCACTAGGAGAAATAAATCAATGACCCATGATACCATCCATTGGCAAAATATTTTTTTAACAGAGTATGGCACAATGACCATTTGGATGGACAACTTTGCTTTTGTAACTTAGGACTGATATGTCCTTCCCTTCAGTGCAGCCATTTCTAGTTTGTACTTGATGTGAGTAAGCCACTTATGCTTCCAAAACTAATTTAAAAAGATAGTAAAATGTAACAATAAAAAGCGCATGATTTATCACCGAAAGATTTCAGTGTATTCCAATTAGATCTTGATATTTTTCACTGATAACACTGTATTCCAGTAATATCTTTCTGTAGTCATGATATTTTTTACACATGTACCTACTAATGTTTATCAAAGCAATGAATGTACAAGGTTCTACAACTGAGAGAATTAACATTTGAAACAAAACAGACAAAAGAAAACTCTTACCATAAGCTTACTGTGTCATTAGCTATATGCGATGGTGTGTAGGAATATATTATAATTGCAAATGAACAGTGAAAATTTTATATTTTAAAAAATGATATAATTACCACACAACTTGAATAAACTCTCATAAAATGATAAACAAAACCTTTCTGAAAACTGAATCAACATGCAGTAAAAGGAGACAGTCATGTTTTGCTCCAAAACCACACTGTTGTTCCAAAACAAAAGAAAATAATTTAGACACAGCATGTTAAACCTTTTGTGGAAAGATCCCCTACAGAAACATGTATGTTGGTACATATATATGTGTGTGTATATATATATATATATATATATATACACACACACACACACACACACACACACACACACACACATATATACGCTTATAATACCAGTGCACAATAACATACTGGTTTACTTTAACACAGAGTGAGCTACTGGTCAGAATAAAGGGGGGAAAAAAAATCACAAACCAACCCACTTTTTTTAGTACAATATAATCTTGATTTGAGGAGGACTAAATAATGTGGAGGTTGAGCAAGAAAAAATACAATATATTTTCATTCCATCATTAGCCATTGTGCTGTTAAAAGCATTAACAGTGTTGTATTAGTATTACAAAACAGAAGAACATTTTATTGGAAAAAATCAGTAGTAACAAGTAAGAGCATTACCACGGTGGTTCCATGGGCTAGATTAATCAGTTCCATGGACTGACTTCTTACTGTTGCTTGTTGAGAACAAGAATGGGAGGGGGTACATCAACAAATGAACTTGAGAGGCAGCAGATTCAAAACTGTGAAGAGGAGGTTTGTCATACAATATGTTGCACTGTATCAAAAGATGAGTGCTTAAAGTTTACTTCTTAAATTCAAGTGACAATTTGAGTAAATTAACAGAAGAATTATCTACTGTGGGTTATTAAATATAGAAAAAGTATCTCTGGGTTTGGAAGTCTCAAACACAAAATGGGAAAATAGTGTGAGAAAGTGTTATTTAATGAAACTGGAGGCTTTCCATGTCTACGCATCATACCAAAGGAAATGCAAACATATTAAAACATATTGCTGTTAACAGGTTTCTGACTTTTACTTATCAACAGTTACCACTGTGCAAAATTTTCTTGGGTAATTTCAAGTGGTGTTCTGATGCCTATGGTCCATCAAACAAGAGTGACTTGTCAGTAACATATAGCCTGACTACTGAAACTTGGGAAAACTACACAGGCACCATCCTGCAATTTTAAGGAAGTAGGACAATAAATAAACTTAAAGATAAAGCTCATGTATAAACATTCAAAATTAAACCTAATTTTAAAAATAAAGAAAACCACTGAAACAGTTTTGTAAAGGATTATTCAAGGGTTTGGAAGTGACATTGCTTTCTAGCTGGAAATATAAAAATGAAACAATTTATATATGGCTAATGTAATACAGGCACAATGTCATACATGTTCCTCTTTTTCTACACACACCCACACCCACTGGCTACATTTTAAGAACCAGGACCAAAACATCCTGTTTCAACAAGGATAAAAGATGTAGTTCTGTATCCAGTTACTGCCTTAAATGCAGTATTAATACTGTAAACAAGTCTCATTTAATAAGCATATTTTGATGGTTTAAAGTAGAAAGGTGTACTGTCCCTTATTTTACTCTGCTGAATACAACTGAAAATGAAGTCACATTATTTTACTTAAGCCCCCCCCCCCAAAAAAAAAAGAATCAAATCAGATTGTTTTGTTTGGAGATTTTGGTTGCTTGGAATCTCTGGAGAGCTCAAATACTTAAGTAAATTGGATGGCACGGTTTATGGTTCATTATGTCTTCTCTGCGTTGCCATGACATTCATTCATACATGTTTAAATCTGCAAGCAAGATAAAAAAATGCTGTAAGGAAGTCATGAAACTTAAAAACTCAGCTTCCCATGTCTTTACGTTTTATTTCTGATTTTTCTCATTCTATTAAGTTTTTCTTTTGAGTGGGACACACTTTCAGTGCAGATTTTCTGTTGTCTGGTATCACAGTTGAGCTGGTATGAGAGTTTATGAGAACACATAGGATCACAAAACAGTTTTGGATGATCCAGGACTTAAGGCAACAAGCTTTAGAAGTAATGATTCTGAAAATCAATCTACTTTTTTTTTTTCTTTTTTCTTTTTTTTTTTTTTTCTTGTTTCCATCCCTGTTAACTGTTGGAAAATGCTGTGTTTACTTCCACAGAATAAGAGGCATGGTATAATATTTCAGAATGAAAAACTACACTGAGGTTGCATACATATAAGTAAACAAATAATTAAGTTCTGTAAGTATCAGAAATACATTCTTTATATTATAACTTTATAGCTGAAACTTTCTTAAGATTATGCAATAATTAGCTAAATGATGTAATTAACATTATATTTGTCTTTACCTTTATATTTTTAACTACATTTATATATCAAAATGAAGTATATAATTATTGTTATACTTAAGGAATAAAAACAATTTTACTTCAAAAATTTCCATATAGTTATACATATTTATTTGTATATGTTGTTTATTTATATAATAAACATATAACAATAACAAACATATTTATGTTGTTTATGGACATATAAACATCATAGAATGAAGCCACATGAACCCTGCTTACTATAGCAGGAATATATACACATACACAACACCAAACCTGAAGTTCCAGGACAATGAGATGTTTATAGATGAAGGCCATTTTTCTTAGGTTGTATGTCCCATTACTGTTCCATAATTTCTAGTTTCTAATTTCTGTGGGTTTTATGCTGTAACACTGCCTTAACAGAGGACTTTTCAAGAGCCTTAGAACACTGCAGAACAATTTTATGGATTATCATCCATGAAATGAATACACATAGATTATGGATTTATATGTGCAAGTGTGAGCACTGATATTATGTATTAATCAATATTAATGACCTATAGATATTGTATACTTATACAAACGACTGTATAATGAATTCACAGAGCTTTAAGTGTATGTTTCTGTGGTTGGACAAATAGATGAATACATTTTATATTTAACACGAAGAGTAGAATATTTCTGTGCAGGTATAAATCTCTTTTGTATGATAATATTTGGAAACTTCATGCCATGATGCTGGTTTATTTCTCTTTTACATTACCTCCTGTTCCTTATTAATAAACTAATAAATAGAAACAGAAAAGTTCAGTAAGAATGTGTGTTTGAAAATTCTTTTGTGTTTAGGTATGTTGGGAATACTGGGCGCTGATTTGATTTCACAACAACACGAGTCAAGATGACAGCAGAGAATTCATTTGTCCATAGCACAAAGCATAAAGTAAATATTCAGCCTTGTTGTTTGAATATTCTGTCTAGACACACTGTTCACATATGACATCTGACTACATTATTTTGAACAAGTTCAGCTACAACTACCAACAAGACTTTGTGATTTAAATTCCTTAGTCAGTTTTCTCTTTATATCTTCCAGATTTCATGATGTCTCACGTTGAACCTACTACCTTGGGCTACTGCTATTATAGCAATGCTCAGTCTAGAAAACTGTCTAACTGATGGAAAAGGTAAATATCAGAAAACAGAATCACAGGGACTATCTTCTCTTAGGAATTCTAGCTTATGCACCTCATCTTCACTACAGCATTTTGCATTATTTTCCATATACTTATGTAGTCTGTTTTCTGAACTCTACAATATCAGAAATTGAATTTTGAAGAGGAGAGGAGAGGGAAGGGGAGGAGAACTGGTATGTTAAAGTATGGTTATTTGAACTTAAATTTATTTTTCTTTGTATGAATTAGCTGTACCTTCGTCTCTGAGGCCTTACATTGCAGGAGGTTTATGCCGTTTAGTTTGCATCTGTGTTGGCCAGGATTGAATATAATGGAAAAATCTTCATGAAAATGTTCTTAATTCCAAAAGCCATCAATTTCAAGCACTGTATGGAGCTCTGACCTTAACTGTTTAGGAAGAAAATGCATTAACTTCGCATTAGGCACTCTGAGTGACAGAGTGATTGTAATGCTAGTCTGTCTGGAGGAAAAGAAAAACGAAAAAAAAAAAAAAAGGAAAAAAAAAAAAAGGAAGGTGCCTGGAGGGAAAAAAAAAAAAAAAAAAAACAAAAAACAAAAACACACATTCATTCAAAGTGATTTATTTTGAGTATATACTTACCATATATTCATACAGGCTGCTCATTAAAAAATGCATGTCCCAAGAGTACAGGTCTCCATCTGAAATGCCAACAAATGCACCTTTGCATAAATGCCAAGTAGCAAATCAAAAATAAATGATCCAACTAAGTAGCATTTAATGAGGTTTAAATGACAAAAAAAAAAAAAAAAAAAAAAAAAAAAAAAAAAAAAGAAACAATGCAGTAGTGTAAGAAGGTTACCAAAAAAAAAAAAAAATCAGGCAAAATTTCCTCCATCTGGATTTAGTATATAAAAGAAAAACAACAGGTAAATAGGGATTCAGCAAAGAGTAAAGAAATATCAATGAGCTGGAAGACAGAAATTGGTATGGACAGTGAGAAACATCTGAGTTGTTTGTAAATTAAGATGTCCAGACAGCAAAATGAAATACTGATACAAGACGGAAGAGCAGATACTACAGGAACAGAACTATAATAAGGCTTCACAGGGTTTAGTTTTAATTGGTTAAGGTCAGTAATCATTTTTTTGCTGTGCTTCTCAGTCTCTGGACTCTTATACCATTATATAGAAATTATACCATTTCCTGGTTATAATTTCTGGACAATACCACAACGACTGTAGAGTCCTGGAGAGGAGGTTTTGCTCTCCAAAGTTCTTGAAAGGAAGAAGGGATGAAACTGTCCCCAAAATTATAATCACCAATGAATATCAGCAATAAAACATCAGTTATTATAACACTTAACACAATTATAACACTTAATTTTCAAGGAAATGCAAAAGAAAGATTAAAGAAGCTTACTTATAACACAAACATCAAAGGGTATATACACTAGAAAGTAAAAGAAATAAGATGACAGATACAGACTGGATAATTAACATTAAGTACAATGTCTGTGATTTCAGGTTATAATAGTAAGCAGGTTTATTTACCAAGTACCTGCTGAGTCAACAAGAGAGGATTTTATGCTGTTTTAAATGAATCTTTGGTAAGTGGCAAAGAAAAAAAAGAAGAGCTGATTGAAGAAATATACCTTGCATTCAACTGATCTTGAATTCAAATACCTTGAATTCAAGTGAATTAAATTTGAAATAAGATCAATAAACTATGGATTTCCATTTTGAAAATATGGACTTTGAGATAGTGGAATCATTTGAACTTCACTGATGAATGTGTGTAGAAGGGGTTTGGAATTCATTCTAGTAAAGAAAGTGAAAGAAAAGGTTTGGAATTTGTACCCAACAGATAGGGTACACAATTGTGTTATAACTTGTGTCCATACAAAAAGGGCCTTCTCCCTTTTGCACCAATGTGACCAGATACATAAAATGTCATTCCTCATGAGCACCTAAGATGTAACTTACAAACAGAAGAACAGTTCTCCTGTATGTAATACTCCCTGTTCATTTGGGTCCATTCATCTCAGAATGGTAAGATTTGCTTGCAGAAAGCCTGAGATTTCTGCAGTCTATAAAGAGTATTTTAATATTTAGAAGTTTGTTCTTGGAAGATGTTTTGAAGATGCATGGTGCCAACCCTTGTAAAACACTCAATATTCACCATTATCCATAGTAATTTGTCCTTATGTACTCTGAAAATAGTTGATGTCAAAGATGTTCTTATGACTGTCCATGAAGAAAAAAATATTTTCTACTTCAGTATTTGAGAAAGAAATGAAATGTCTGGAAATTTTAGGCTACACAGATGCTCGAGTGTTCCATTTACTGTGAGACATCCTGATTTTTTTTGACCTACATGTCAAAAATTCTCAAAACCCACTAATAGGTTAAAGATGAACTCAAAACCTAGTTGTAAATAGGTTTTACTGTTATTTTTTATTATTAACAAACAGAACATCGCAAATCAGGAAATGAAGGGGATGGTAACATCTAAATAAACACATTTCAACTTTCTGTTCATATTGTTCCATCAAGCAAAATACTATTTAACTAGTTGCCTTGTGAGAACCAGTCATAAAGTTCTGTAATCTTTTTTCAAACCATATTTGGTGTTGTTCTGAGGAAACACAGCTTTGGCTAACCAAATTTTTGTTTTTATCAAAGAAAGGGCAAGTGATTTCACATGGATGTGGACAAACTGTGTACCAAAAACATGATCTAATGTGGAGGAACTTATTCTCATTCACACAAGAAGCGTGACATTTCAGCACAAATTTGTGTCTCTCCCAAATGGTCAAAAAGTAAAATTCCATACAAAATGATAAAAATACTTCAAAGTTCAGGAACATAATCACTGTTTCCTGGACAATACAAAATTAAGACAATTCCTTTTTCTGTCATTTTGTTATACAGACATAGCATCAATAAAAGTAAATGTCTTAAGATAAATGTATTAATATAACTGATACATCTTACCATTAGAATATCACTGAGACTGTGTCCAAATTTCAGTATATGAGACTGATAAAATATCAGTGAGAACACTATTGCTGTGACTATTCCTGCTCTTGTAACTGTAAACCTGTATTTAAGGTGAAATGTGCTCATTGATTTCTCCCAGAAATAACAAATAATAAATAAATATTAGGGATATATAGATTCAGACAGTTGTAATAAAATGACTGCTTCAGTGGGTAAAGAGAGAAAGACAAGCAGCTTTGAGGGAATGAAGAAAAGGAGGAGTGAGACGGTACTATGGAGCACACAGAAAGAAGTAAACTAGGTTGGGATCCAATGAGGAGAGGTGAGATAAGAAGTTTCTATCACTTTTGGTGATGGATGTGATTTCTCTGAGCTTCTCCCATTCAATACAAATCCATCAGAAGATGCTTCAGAGGGGACTTTGCTTTCACATGGCTGTCAGAGAGAGGAACTGGCCTGGAAGACACACAAGCAGCTGCTCTTAGAAGGTAGACCACAGATCCCATTGATGGGGATTATCATGTCCTAGAGCAAAATAGATTTTATCCCTTCACAGTGTGATTTTGCACGGACAGAAAGGGCCATAAAAGTATATTTTCTTCTTCACCAACTCTGCTTGAGAGGGAATGATACAGATGAGAGAGACCTCAATGATACAGAGAAAAGAGAGGGGAGGAAGGGAAGGGGGTTGCTTTGTCTTTCTTGAATTGTTACAGGTTTATCCATGGCTTTTGGACTACCCCATCCTTTATTGCCTTGCCAGCACTGTGGTGAGAGGGATAAATTCTGCCTGAGGAGAGTAGGGCTTACCACAGAGGTACTGCTTGGAGTGCCTCTCTGAGAAAGTGGTACACTCTTGGAGTGCCACAGCTGTCCATCTCAGGTGAAACTCCAGGGAAAGGTTTGAAAGAAACTCCTGCTCCTTGATGAGCACATGGGCTGTAATTGTTCACACAAGCTGAAGAAAATCCCTCCAGGAATTCTTCCCATCCTACTTCCCTGCTGGCATTTTGCACCTATAAAAAGTCTAAACAAAATGGCTCTCTAAAAACGAAGCCAGGGACTTAAAATGAAGCAGTTATCACTGCAGTCACGTTCACACAGCTTCTGTCTTCACCCAGCAGCAGTTCTTTGGAAAAGGTCTGTGTGATACCTTGCTTGTAAACTGTGCAATATAAAATTCTCTGCCCTTCCTTGGCAAAAGAAAATGTAAAAATCACTGCTATAAATACTTCATCCATCTTTTAAAATGTATAGCTTTTAAGACTATATCATACATGGCGAAAACAGATCAAGAAAACAGATTGAGGCTTTTTAAACCATAGGTTTTATCCTGCCAGCTGCACTTATTCCTACTGTCATTTACTATCAACATTTTAGTGTTCTAAAAAAAGTGTAAAGACTCAAACATATTCTTGAAAAATAGTATAAGCTGCATGCTAATGAAGCCACTCTTCCTGAGGGTCTGTCTCCTGCTATTTGTCAATAAAGACATTCAAGTTTCTATAGTAAATAACGTCTGCTCCCTAGAACATATTGCAAAGCACCAAGAAGAAATAAAAGGATAACAAGTACCAGGCATTGTTACTTTGCTAAGAGAAACACTACTGACTCCCTCCATCAATCACCAGCTCCCCTCCACACCTCCTGAAAATAGCATCTAATTAATTGTTGTATCATTTAAAAGTTTGGATTCCAGTATACAGCAATATAAATATTATATAAAGAACAGATCATAAAAATAGCAAAAAATTTAGTGAACTGTAAATAATGAAAGAATCGGATTTGTGCCATCCTTCTTAGTAGCATATACAGCAACTTTAAGAAGCTGAAACTGACATCTGACTGACTTCTTAGCAAATATTACCCCTGGCTGCTCTGGCAGATTTCGCCATAATATCTGAGACTGATACACTAACTGACTGCTGCCAAGCTAAGACTGAGCCTTTGCTTTTATATTGCCTACTTACTGTGTGCTTTATTTTGTTGCCTGTTTTTTCATTGTCGTTGTTGCTTGTTTGTTTTTAAGAAAAGATTAATTTGTGAAATTGTTTGCATTTCTGCTTTATGTTATCTTAACACCTAGTAATAACAAAAAAAGTATGCAAATATTCTCTCTCTCCAGTGGTCCAAATAAGATTTATATACTCTTATCTCTTAGCACTGTTGTTGCATGCCATAAAAGCCATGAGAAATACGTGAGCATACAGAGGAAGGGATACAAATAATTTATTTTTTATCCCACATATAAATAACAACAAAAATATGTAGCTGAGCACTGCTCCAGTTCCATCAGGGGGTTCTGCTGCTATCTGTATTGCATGATATTTATCATTCATACAATGACCTTCAACCATTTAC
Organism: Netta rufina; assembly: GCF_964035555.1. NCBI lineage: Eukaryota > Metazoa > Chordata > Aves > Anseriformes > Anatidae > Netta > Netta rufina. The sequence continues at coordinate 105,844,997 of NC_140123.1, forward strand.
TTTGCTACACTACCAAGACCCCTTAACAGAATAAAGGCCAGGTTTTACAGAATTAGAAAATATTAGTCTTTCCAAACAGCAGCATTACATAGGTCTATGTTTGTCCTCAGGGTAAAGCATGAAAACACATTTTCTCCCAGGTACACCAACTTAGATCTCCCAGTGACTGAATTATTCATGAGTGAATTGGGGACAAAATACAATCTTGAAAATATTAGCTGAAAATTTGTGTTACTACTGGGGATGAAGCACATTTCTAATCCAGAACATCTCCAGGATGTTTAAGTACTACAGAGCTGTAAATAGTAATCTTTTGATCGACCAGTTCAAAAAAATACACAGACTTCCCCAAATGTCTTTAAACTCTTCCACAGAGGCTTGCTTCTGATCCTGTCCCTCTAGCTTTCCACAGAGGGCTGAGCTGCCCAGCAGGAGGGTGCTGCCTCTCCTGCAGCAGCAATAAGACATTTCTATCACTTGAGAGCATCCCAAGGCTGAAGGCGAGCTCTGGGACATTTCCACAAATGCTACTCTTGTAAGCTATACTTCTGCAAGAAGTTAAAAATAAAGCTATATTAGCTGGGATTTTAGTGAGTAGTGAGATGAAAATTACCCTTAGAAGATTGTATTAAGGTGCTTTACCCAGATTAAATGGAGAAAAAAAAAAAAAAAAAGAAAAAGAAAAAAGAAAAGAGCGCACTACACCATTCAAAACATACAAAGTATAGCCTTTGCAGTTACACTAGGTAGGATAACAGTTATTAGGACTATTACCTTCCACGTTACAGATCAGCTGAAGAGGTCAGACACATATTTCCACCAAGCAGTATATCTCAGCTAGTCAGAAGGAACCATTTTAATCTTCTTTTGGCTAACTCAAATGATATAAGCAATCACTCTGGAATTTGGGGACCAGGTCTGCACGTAGAGAAAAAGAAACAGTGACATTTATGATACTAGTCCCTGGATTTCTTTGTCTGTTGCCAAAAGTAAATGAAAATGAGGGTGCATACCAAGTGCTAGAGAGAATTTCACAGAATCACAGAATCACAGAATTTCTAGGTTGGAAGAGACCTCAAGATCATCGAGTCCAACCTCTGACCTAATGCTAGCAGTCCCCACTAAACCATATCCCTAAGATATTTTTTCCTTGAAATAGACTAAGGGATCACACTAAGGATATTAGATATTTAGACCAGAAGTCCAAGTAAGGAAACAGTCTCTTTGTATAATATTTTGGCCCTACAATGGGGCCAAAAAGATAAGAAAGTCTTGCACTCACACATTTTTAAAGGTTGTGACACTAAGAAAAGCCTTCCGTAATTTTTCAGATTAAATTTGCATACTAACATAAGACTCAGAGAGGAGTTAAAAAAGATGCAGTTAAGATAGATAAAAGATTTTATATTTCTCTGGTATTTATTGTATGGTTTTAATTAAATAACTGAAATGTTCAAACTGGAATTACTGGATTCAACGCATCCCAACTTCAGGCAAATTTAGATTAAAACATGGTTATAAATTCCACTTTTCAACTCTCTCCAATAAACATGTCTGCAGCTACCTGTGGGTGTAAATGGTAGGGAGGACTTTAATACAATCCAGCTAAGTTCTCCTGTTGATTGCAGGGAGGAAATATTATCTCTGCAGCAGCAGGAAAATGCAGAAATCAAAATTATAATATAAAAATAGATGTGGCTTAACATACATTTGAGAGAAATGATTTTGTCTTGCAGAAATGTAATAATCCTGGCCAGTCTGGGATTTAAATGGTGTATGCATTTTTCTCTTTCTTATGCATACCCTTTGTGTGATAGGAACACTTATTCAGTTTCACAATAAACAGTTTTATGCTTCTCTGTCCTGCAAGGTCAACTCAGCTTATGAAAATCAAGCTGCTTTCTGTTTGCCTTACTTCATCACAAAAATTCCCAGACAGAACAGAAACTCCAAAACTCATCAAAACGCTATCAGTTAGACTGCAGAGAATTAGAGATGAATACTAATTTTAATACCTCTGTTATGTATGCACAAGACAACTATACTTGAGGCTGAAATAAGCAATATATCTTGAAGGACTCCTGTTTATTCTCTCTTCCCCAAAAGAAGAAAAGTAACAATTCCATCTAATGAAGTGAGAAGGTGAAGGTAGTTTTACTCTGTGAGTGAGTTAGTTAATGAGGCAATATCCTCTTGAATCTTTGAGATAAGCTCTAGGTCAAAAGTAGATAAATTAGCATAACATTCATATTAATATATTTCAGAATCAGATACAGAAACAACCTGCACTCTGAAACCTGCCTAATCACAGACAGATAATTTTCAAAGGAGTTTTGGCACTCATTATGGTGATGGATGACAGTACTAAAAACATCAACATTTCCTTGAGATCTGCCACGCTCTGTAGGCACTTCTCTTATGTACTCCATGGATTGTATTTTATATATTTCATAATTTATTTAGATACTCATAAAAGTGCAATAAGGCTCCTTAAAGATATTTTGGCATGCTGTAACAGTGCATTTGAGTACTCACAACACAGACAATCCAACACACTGCTACTATCTAGTACCAGGCAGTTGCAGTGCTGCTATTGTAAAGCTACCAATTTCATATCACAATGAGAAATACACACTGACTTTTGTCTAAGCACATTCACTCGTAAAATATTCTTTGCATGATGTAATTGTATTAGTAGTTAAGGACTTAATGAACACATTTACAGACATGTATATACACAAATGTCTATTTTCATAGCTGTGTAGCCACTGTCAACATGTACCAACCTGTATGTTATTGGATGCAAATCATAAAATGATATAGTTTTCCTTCAAATTAAATTAAACATTAGTATCCAAGGAACCATTGATAACTCTGGATTAACTTTGCTGATGTGGTCTAGTAAAAAGAAAACAAAACTGACAGAGAGAATGCATGGGATATGTTGTAAAAAAGAATAATAATCAGAGTAATTTTAAAAAACAGGGGGCTCTACAAACACTGAGTTATAATGGATTTATTCAATGAGGCAGCTTTAGGCTGCCTGCAATTCTGTGGACTTCATCTGAATTGGTCAATATAGTAAGCCTAATTGAAGTTATCATGGTTTTGGCTGGGATAGAATTAATTTTTATTTTTATTTCCCACCCCCCAACCCAGAGGCTTGTAACATGTTGCATTTTGGATTTATGATGCAAATAGTATGATAACACGCCAATGTTTTAGATGTTACAGAGCAGTGCTTACACAGACTTTTCTGCTTCTCATGTTGCCCTGCTGCCAAGGAGTCTGGGGTGGGCAAGAAGTTAGGAGGGGACTCAACCAGGATAGGTTATCCAGACTTACCAAAGACATATTCCATATTGTATGACATCATGTTGTGAAATAAAAAGTAGGGTAAAGAAGGAGGAAGCAGGGGACATTAAGAATGATGGCATTTGTCTTCCCAATAAACCGTTCCACTTTCCTGCAAGTGGCTGAGTGCCTGGCTGCTTGTGGGAGGTAGCAAATGAATTCCTTGTTTTACTTTGCTTGCAAGTGCAGTTTTTCCTTTACCTTTTTTTTTTTTTTTTTTTTTTTTAAAACCTACTAAACTGTCTTTGTCTCAACCCATGAGTTCCTGCACTTTTACCTTTCTAATTCTCTCCCCTATCCCTTCCGGGGAGAGTGGGTGAGCGGCCGTGTAATACTGAGCTGCCCACTGGGGTTAAACCACAACAGAAGTGCATTTCTTATGAGCTCAAAACCCAACGTTCCTGGAGAAATTTCATTTTGAAATATAATATTAATCATCATCAGTAAAAATGAAATGCAGCCCTTTGCCCCATGAGCTTTGGATGAATATGTATTCAGGGCCCCATCCTAGAAGTGTGCTAAGCAACTGTGGAGGAGGTGAGCGCACACAGCTTATACCACCTACAAGGGAAAATGATGTATTTTGGCATCTTCTGGGTTCAGGCTCCTTTTGATTACAGTAAAAAAAAAAAAAAAAGAAGACAAAGGCCTCAGGCAGTGCGTAGTAGCCAAAACCACATCGGCTTGAAAGTAAGAAATGACTGGAGAGTACAACGCAATGGTAGGGCTGACAGCAAGATTTACCCTGGAAGTTACTGGAGCACAAGCTGGCCATTGGCCTACTAGCAGCAGAAACTAGAAACTGAGCCAAGGGAAGGGAGCTCATCTTATCTAACACAAGAGATGACAGCATGTTGGCAGCCTTGGCCACAGACACAACAGCTGTGAGCCAGGTTACAGCTTTCCTTCTCCCACCTCAGGGGCTCCATTCCTGCTCTCACTTGTGATAGGAACAAAATCTGTAGCACCACGGGTGATATAATAGCCCATGCTACCACAGCATTTGTTACAGCAGTCTCTTCCCTCTCACCACTGGAAATGTCTTTATCACCCAAATACTGGTTTTGCTCATTTTCACAGCATTGTTCCTCTTGTGTCATCCTAAGACACCCCTTTTCTGGTTACAGTTTTCTGAACAAGTTCTAGCTATAGTCACAGCCTCCCATTAGCTGTTTGTGGCTGTGTAAAGACATAGCATGAAAGACTGAATGAGAGAGTCTTTATGTTCCTTTAAGCATTGTTACACTGGTGAAACTGTCGTTCCTTCCTAAAAAGCTTTCTGTCTCCCGGTATCTTCCTAATCACTCATTGCAAACATGATACTTCAGGTCTCTTATAGCAGCTTTGCAGGCACAAGCTTGAAGATAAGCAGAGAAGTTGTTGGTAACATCCCAGTGTCGATACTTAACAGTCACAAGCACTACTGACAACACAAAGCAGAGAGGCTTAAACTCACTGCAAATTCACTCCACATTCAAAGGCTTCTCTTAGTCAAGGCACAAATATTCTGGAAGGATTTTCCCATCATTCAGGGACCAGCTGTATGCTTTATGTCCTGAGCTTAAGTTGTTATTCCTGGTCATATTCTTTCATTTTACAGTAAGAAGGAATTTAAACCATTACGATGAGATACTGAATTATGTAATTCCTTTACAAACAAAGCACGATCTGCTGGATATGTCAAAGCAGCATAGATATGAATCTAACACGGTATTTTAATTCACCTTTTAAAAACAAACAAACACCTTATTTTTTCCCCACACAGATATGCAGAACAAAGCCTTAAATATAGTGAGCTAAAGAAAATAAACAAACAAAAAAACAACAACAAAAAAGCACACATTACACATTACCAAGCCAGAAAAATGCAATAAATACCTGCTTTCTCTTTTCTATAAGATTTCTTTATGTCCATGGCATGGGAAAATTGCTTTGTGAAAACCTTTTATTCTTCTCAGATAGTAAATTTTGTCTTCTATTAGAGGTGAACATGTAGCCAGGAGTTTACTATCATTTATCTAGAAAGCTCATAAACATGCCATTACACCACTGATTCTCCTATACTATACCAAGAACCTTTTTTTCTCCAGTCCATTCCTACCTTGTCCAGCATTTATTTAATAGTACTTCAAAATTTACTCAGATTATGACAGTAGCTTTTAGTTCACGGAACATATTTATGCTTTTCACCATGTGGATTCTTGATACAAGAAGCAGAGGAGCTTCTTGTAAAACACCACAATTCCCTTGCATAATCCTGTGTTTTAGATGACCCTCCCCCCCAACCCAACTTGCCATCATTTTCTTGTTGCCAGTGAACACCTTGTCAATAAAACCTTGAACACTTTGGCTGCTGCTATACTGACACAACAGAATAGGTCAATAAGATTTTCTGGCATACTTTTTATCACTTTTTTGAACTGGTAAGGCCTATGGAAGGGAATTTTCTGCCCTTGCACATCATCTGCAACAAGGTAGTTCTCATTCAGAAGAAATAGCATGAGACAATTGCTGTGTGTGGCCTGAATAAATACAGCCAACTCCAAAAACCAAGACTGTGTTGCAACTATCTACTGTGAGTGATGGCTACATCAAAAACTATTGTATGTTGATACTACATTGTTTTCTCAGTGCGTGGCAATGTTAGATTTCATAGCTTATTTTAGCCCATACATATAGTAACTTACTGAGTTCACTTCTTTTGACTTCCAAGTTTTACTGCTTATCACAGTTGATGATAGGGTTGCATACGTATTCACTTGCAATCTTAAGTCTTCAACTTCAGTTGATGAAAGCCAGAGAACACAATAAAGGAGAAAAATATTTTAAAGGTTGGAATGTTTTTTTTGTCCTTGCCTTTACAGTATGCTTCATTTTGAATCTTTAAACATTATAGATTCACAAACATTATGCAAAACATTATGAAGATAATTGGCTCAATGGGGATTCAATATTTAATGAAAGTAACTCCTGTTTTTAATTATAGCATTTAAGATCATCTTATTGTCAAGTGGAATACAGACTTGTTTTTTGTGATTTGGCATCCATGATTCTACTATATTTATAAAATATCACACCACCCTCTCCTATTATAACCTAGATCATTTCCCAGATTTCCAGATAACTGGCTATGTGTTATATACATTGTGCAGATACAAAGGAAGCTTTCCAAAACTAGAACTGAACAGCAAATAGTACAGAGGCATTATCCAAGCATCCTAGTGGAAAATATTTTATTATTTTAACATGCTTCAAATGAATGAGGGCAGGAGATCAGTTTTAGATGTCTTACTCCAAGTTGTTTTCCCCTCTTTGCATTTTCTTCCTCTTTAAAGTATGTTCTGCAAGACTAAAGCAACCCCAAAGCTAAACTATTTGGAGCAGACAATTTGGCTGCAGGTAATTTATTTTCACACATTTTTTTTCCTTTTAATATTTTCAATGGTTTCAATTATATTGTAGTAAATATTTTTCCCACAAGTAAAGAACACAATATTCGACTAGAGATTTCCATGTTCTTGCAAGAGAGACTACCAAACAAAAGGATACAAACTATTATTAACAAAATGTTCCAAATCTTGTTTGCATACAGATATGCACTACACCTCAGCAACAACAAAAACTAATTGTATCCAGACACACGCATTTCAAGACTGAAAAAAAAAAAAAACAAACAAAAATAAACCCACAAAAAACATAATTGCTGTGTTTACTGTTTGTATCTTTTGTGTATATGTTAACCATATTTGCAATTTGCTAAGCTATTTGCCTGATGGTATTATTATAAATCTATGAAATCCATCCTTTGAACAGATGGTGCTATAAAACACAATTGTAGCTGGGAAGAGGTGTTTGAAGACATAACATGTGTGTAGGCATGCATGTGATGACACCTAGAAGACCACAAAAGCTATGTAAAATAGATAAGCACACCAGTTGGGATGCCTGGTTTCCCAGGACGGCTGGTAGGTATGTCATTTTCAGAATATCAGATGCCATCTTTGCAATGCTTGTAAAATAATACCCATTGGGTGCAGGAATAAAGATTTCCACTGGAACCTCAGCAGTTTTTTATTATTATTATTATTATTTATTTTTCTGAAAGCTGTATTCCCTATGTATTTTCCTATGTGTATTCCCTATGGATGATCTGTTTCAGCAAGAAAGAGATAAACAATGTGTCGTGTTATTTAGTTTCTCTGCATTTTCAGATGAATTCTTCCTCTTTTATGGAAGAAACTGTTATTGGTATAAGAACCCTACAAACGTTTAAACAGTTCTTTTCACCATAGCAGTAGCAATATTTATTTAGTAAGATTTTGAAGCTATGTTTTTCATGCAAATGTGCAACAGAAATAATAAAAAGTCAATAGTATATTATTTAACCCAATATAGAGCTGGCTCCAAGTGCTGAAAATCCTACCACATGTTGGTGTAGCTCAAGGAGAGCAAATTTGCAATGAATGATGATAATTTGCACTGAGAGAAATTAGTGCCAATTTTGATTAGGAATTAACCTTCTGTTCAAATTTTAGCACAGTAATGTATTCATTCCTGGTTAGAACATAAGCTGTGCTGAAATGGTGAGAGAAAAGCCAATGGACAAAGGGAAATAAAAAGTAAAAAGATTTAAGAATTATTTATCTAGTTCAGCAATGAAGTAACTAATACAGTTCAAACAAAGACATCACAAACAAAGAAGCTTAAAAGCAGCTTATGATGGTACCCAGCCTTTGCTTAGGCAGGGACTTCCACTGTTCTGTTTTTAGAAGTACATTGTTCGTGTTCTTCTCTTTGCATCTATTCACATCCATATTTCTCAGTTTTAGAGGCAGGTAGAAAGGTTACCATTTTGTTACTTCCTGAAAGGAGAGTAACACTTGAGAAAATATGATATCTTTTCACAGAATCACAGAATCAGCTAGGTTGGAAGAGACCTCCAAGAACAACGAGTCCACAGAATCACAGAATTTTTAGGTTGGAAGAGACCTCAAGATCATCGAGTCCAACCTCTGACCTAACGCTAACAGTCCCCACTAAACCATATCCCTAAGCTCTACATCTAAACGTCTTTTAAAGACTTCCAGGGATGGTGACTCCACCACTTCCCTGGGCAGCCTGTTCCAATGTCTAACAGCCCTTTTGGTAAAGAAGTTCTTCCTAACATCCAACCTAAAACTCCTCTGGCACAACTTAAGCCCATTCCCCCTCGTCCTGTCACCAGGCACATGGGAGAATAGACCAACCCCCACCTCACTACGGCCTCCTTTAAGGTATCTGTAAAGAGCAATAAGGTCGCCCCTGAGCCTCCTTTTCTCCAGGCTGAACAAGCCCAGCTCCCTCAGCCGCTCCTCATAGGACTTGTTCTCCAGGCCCCTCACCAGCTTCGTCGCCCTTCTTTGGACTCACTCAAGCACCTCGATGTCCTTCTTGTAGCGAGGGGCCCAAAACTGAACACAGTACTCGAGGTGTGGCCTCACCAGAGCCGAGTACAGGGGGACGATCACTTCCCTAGCCCTGGTGGTCACACTGTTTCTTATGCAAGCCAGGATGCTGTTGGCCTTCTTGGCCACCTGAGCACACTGCTGCCTCATATTCAGCCGACTATCAACCATCACTCCCAGGTCCTTCTCTGCCTGGCAGCTCTCCAACCATTCCTCTCCCAGCCTGTAGCTCTGCTTGGGGTTATTGCGCCCCAGGTGCAGGACCCGGCACTTGGCCTTGTTGAACTTCATGCAGTTGACCTCAGCCCATCAGTGCAGCCTATCCAGATCGTTCTGCAGAGCCTTCCTACCCTCAAGCAGATCGACACACGCACCTAACTTGGTGTCATCTGCAAACTTACTGAGGGTGCACTCGATGCCCTCATCCAGATCATCGATGAAGATATTAAAGAGGACCGGCCCCAGCACCGAGCCCTGGGGAATGCCACTAGTGACTGGCCTCCAACTGGACTTGACTCCATTCACCACGACTCTTAGGGCTCGGCTATCCAGCCAGTTTTTAACTCAACGAAGTGTACGCCAGTCCAAGCCATGAGCAGACAGTTTCCTAAAGAGAATGTTGTGGGAGACGGTGTCAAAAGCCTTGCTGAAGTCAAGGTAGACCACATCCACAGCCTTTCCCGCATCCACCCAGCGTGTCACTTGGTCATAGAAGGAGATCAGGTTCGTCAAGCAGGACCTGCCTTTCATAAACCCATGCTGACTGGGCCTGATCGCCTGCTTGCCCTGCAAGTGCTGTGTGATGACTCTCAAGATAATCTGCTCCATGAGCTTCCCTGGCACTGAGGTCAAACTAACAGGCTTATAGTTCCCTGAGTCTACCCCCCAGCCCTTCTTCTAGATGGGCGTCACATTTGCTAGCCGCCAGTCAACTGGGACCTCACCCAATAGCCAGGACTGCCCATGGAAAGCAGCTTGGCCAGCTTCTCCACTAGTTCTCTCAGTACCCTTGGGTGGATCCCATCCGGCCCCATCGACTTGTGCACATCCATGTGCCGTACCAGGTCACCAACCAGTTCTTCGTAGATAGTGAGGGCCACATCCTGCTCCCCATCCCCTTCAAACAGTTCTGGGTACCAGGTATCCAGAAAACAATTGCTCTTGCTGCTAAAGACTGAGGTAAAGAAGGCATTAAGCACCTCCGCCTTTTCCTCATCTCTCATTACTACATTTCCCCCTGTATCCAGTAAAGGATGGAGATTCTCCTTAGTCCTTCTTTTTGTGTTGATGTATTTGTAAAAACATTTTTTGTCCTCTTTGATGGCAGTAGCCAGATTGAGCTCCAGATGAGCTTTGGCCTTTCTAATTTTGTCCCTGCACTGCCTCGCAACATCCTTATAGTCCTCCTGAGTGGCCCGCCCTCTTTTCCAAAGATTAAAAACCCTCTTTTTCCTCCTAAGATCAAGCCACAACTCTCTGTTCAGCTAGGCTGGTCTTCTTCCATACCAGCTTGTCTTTGGGCACATGTGGACAGACCGTTCCTGTGCCATTAAGATTTCCTTTTTGAAGAGCACCCAGCCTTCCTGGACTCCTCTGCCCTTCAGAACCACCTCCCAAAGGACTCTATCAACCAGTGTCCTGAACAGCTCAAAGTCTGCCCTGCGGAAGTCCAAGACAACAGTTTTACTGATCCCCCTCCTGACTTTGCCAAGAAAGGAGACCTCTACCATTTTGTGGTCACTCTGCCCAAGACAGCTCCCGACCAACACATCTTGCACCAGTCCTTCTCTGTATGTGAAGAGAAGGTCTAGTGAGGCACCTCCCCTGGTAGGCTCACTAACCAGCTGTGTCAGGAAGCTATCTTCCACGCTCTCCAGAAACCTCCTAGACTGCTTTCTCTGGGCTGTGTTGTGTTTCCAGGATATATCTGGGAAGTTGAAGTCTCTCACAAGAACAAACACTGATGATTTTGCAACTTCTGCCAGCTGCCTGTAGTATTCCTTATCCATCTCCTCATCCTGGTTCAGTGGTCTATAACAGACCCCCACCAGGATGCTTGCCTTGTTGGCCTTTCCCCTGATCCTAACCCATAAGGACTCAAGCTTATCATTCCCAGCCTCAAGTTCCACGACATCAAAACTCTCTCTGATATAGAGAGCCACACCACCACCCCTTCTGTGCTGCCTGTCCCTTCTGAAGAGCTTATAGCCAGACATTGCAGAACTCCAGTCATGAGACTGGTCCCACCATTTTTCTGTGATGGCAACCAAGTCGTAGCCTGCCTGCCACACAATGGCTTCCAGCTCCTCTTGTTTGTTACTCATGCTGAATGCATGGGCCACTGCCTTCTCCCCTGGCCTGGACATTGTTTCCCCTAGCACACCTCCAACAAGCCTTATTTCAGCCCTGTCCCCCTTCTTACCTAGTTTGAAGCCCTCTCAATGAGCCCTGCCACCTCCTGGGCGTTTTCCCTTTAGAGATAGTTGGGATCCATCTAATTTGTAGAACTGGTGTAGTGTGCAGGCAACATAAGCTTTCCTTTACTAGCCATGTTTTTACATTAGATAAAGCAGTTAACTAATGACTTTGGAGCATAGGGTAGATGCTTAACTAATGAAAATTGCCATTGGTCTTTTGACTTCATAGACTATACAAATATTGCACTGCTAAGACTTTGCTTCTTTCACTTTAGCCCTGACCTGGAAAAAAAATAATCAATTAACTTAGAGCAATTTGTGTTAAACCTACACAGGTAGGCTTCAGAGCAACTGAAATCTTTACCTGCCCAGCTACAGTTCCCACCCAGGGTGTCACTCGAGTTGCAATTCATAAAATCTCTAGCCAGGAAAAACACATTTCCAGAAAGAATTGGATAGAAAATCAGCTTTATATATTGAGAAACCTGGCAGAGAATAAATGAATTCTGAACAATCTCTGTTCAGAGAAGGCGAAAGTAAAAACATTGACTGTGATAAAGAAGGGCAGACCCTTTCAGGTTCTTCAAGTGTGCAAGCACTTTGAGGAGTTAATCTATGAGATAAGCTTAAAGAAATGCCAGTATTTCTGTTGTGGTGCCAGCTGTCAGGGCTCTGACAGTTTACCACAGTGCTGAAGCTTCTGAACAAAGGAACTGGGTCATGAAACAGAAAACTTAAGCATATTCCCTATGAAACTTACCTTAAAAGATGAGCATTCAGGTTACACAGTCAAGCACTGAAAAGTCAGAAAATTACAAATTTAAGGCTGCATGTTCAACGTTAATTCTCTTTGTATATATGCACTGTTGAACTATTAATTATGTGACTGCAGAAATAATTGTATATAAGGATCATACTTTAGCTGATGGCAAAAAGGTGTGCTGTTACTTATTTTTAAGCTATTATGCAAAACACAAGTGTTTAAAATATCTCAGTAAATAAATTGCCTGCCCCTTAGTGTTTTTGAGTTATTAATGATTAATATGACAATTAAAACTACTCTTTTTAAAGGTGAAACTAGAACAATTAAAAGTGCAAAAGACGTTTACAAACATTCTTAAGGTACTAGGCTATTTATGTGCAGACAAAGCCTTCTATACAATGATAATAGCGCATGGCCTTTTTTTTCTCCCTTTTTTCTTTGCAGAAAGTTATCTAATGTCTACCTTAATGGCCAATTTTTTCCTCAGTTAATATAATGTAAATTCAGACTGTTGAATGAATCTGGACTTATGCATTAAGAAGGCCTTAACCCAAATCCAGTTAAAGTAAATCATGATCAGATGTAAAATTAGTCTGAAGAGAAAAGGAGTATCTCAACACCCAGGTCACTGAGAAAGCAAAAGCATGACAGCAGCTCAGCCTGCATAGAGATGAAGGCAGTGGTCTTTTCAGCTGAGCCATGTGAGCACTCCTTGGGACCACCCAAGTCACAAGCAAAGACAGTGAAGACCTGAAGCAAAGACAACTTCACCTAAACTCATACACCCTTCTCATTCCACAAGATCTCCAAATTTAAAAAAGTACTCTAGCAACACATTTATTCCTGCAACATAAGGGAAACAAGAAATTTATTTTATTTTATTTTTCTGAGAAAGGGATGGGGAAAAAGCATGGGAAAAAGGAGATGGATGCCGCCTCTTGAACTTCAGAGACTGGAAAATGTAACCTGTATTGTCCCCCACAGCCCCAGCGAAACTCTGCCATCCTCAAGCCCCCTCCCTTAGTTGCCTACCTGCCCTCTTTCACTGCCTCAGTTCCTCTACTCTGATCACAGTTCAGCTCTAAGGACCCCCAAATGCTACCACCACCACTACTACTACTTCTACTCCAAACTCCAAACTACTACTCTAGTAGTCAACACCACCTCTACATCTCTTTCTCCTTTACTCCCTTTTGGATGAGACAATGGAGGATGCAGCAGCAGAGGATGGGGGCTGCTCTCTCTGATCATCATCAGCAAACAAGTCTCTGCTCCCTTGAAAGGAAAAAGCTGAAAGCCAGATGAAAAATGCCAAGGCAAGAACTTTGGTGGCAACCACCTTTTTTTTGCCCCAACAGGGGGCATCCTGAAGCTGCCTCTTGCCCCTCCAACTACTAATTGTTTAGAAGTCTAAATTAATGATTTCTTATAGCAAAATGGTTTGACAGATGTCTCCTTCACTTACTGTGAGCCAAATTCCCTTACCTTATGCATGATCCTCTTCAATATACAGCTGCCAGTTTAAAGAGATCATAGAATCACACAGAATCACAGAATTTCTAGGTTGGAAGAGACCTCAAGGTCATCGAGTCCAACCTCCAACCTAACGCTAACAGTCCCCACTAAACCATATCCCTAAGCTCTACATCTAAACGTCTTTTGAAGACTTCCAGGGATGGTGACTCCACCACCTCCCTGGGCAGCCTGTTCCAATGCCTCACAACCCTTTCAGTGAAGAAGTTCTTCCTAACATCTAACCTAAAACTCCCCTGGCTCAACTTAAGCCCATTCCCCCTCGTCCTGTCACCAGGCATGTGGGAGAACAGGCCAACCCCCACCTCGCTACAGCCTCCTTTGAGGTACCTAAAAAGAGCGATAAGGTCACCCCTGAGCCTCCTCTTCTCCAGGCTGAACAAGCCCAGCTCCCTCAGCCGCTCCTCGTAGGACTTGTTCTCCAGGCCCCTCACCAGCTTCGTTGCCCTTCTTTGGACTCACTCAAGCACCTCGATGTCCTTCTTGTAGCGAGGGGCCCAAAACTGAACACAGTACTCGAGGTGCGGCCTCACCAGAGCTGAGTACAGGGGGACGATCACCTCCCTAGCCCTGCTGGTCACGCTGTTCCTGATACAAGCCAGGATGCCGTTGGCCTTCTTGGCCACCTGAGCACACTGCTGGCTCATATTCAGCTGACTATCCACCATCACTCCCAGGTCCTTCTCTGCCTGGCAGCTTTCCAACCATTCCTCTCCCAGCCTGTAGCTCTGCTTGGGGTTATTGCGCCCCAGGTGCAGGACCCGGCACTTGGCCTTGTTGAACTTCATGCAGTTGACCTCAGCCCATCAGTGCAGCCTATCCAGATCGTTCTGCAGAGCCTTCCTACCCTCAAGCAGATCGACACACGCACCTAACTTGGTGTCATCTGCAAACTTACTGAGGGTGCACTCGATGCCCTCATCCAGATCATCGATGAAGATATTAAAGAGGACCGGCCCCAGCACCGAGCCCTGGGGGACGCCACTAGTGACTGGCCTCCAACTGGACTTGACTCCATTCACCACGACTCTTTGGGCCCGGCTATCCAGCCAGTTTCTAACCCAACGAAGCGTGTGCCAGTCCAAGCCAAGAGCAGCCAGTTTCTTGAGGAGAACGCTGTGGGAGACGGTGTCAAAAGCCTTGCTGAAGTCAAGGTAGACCACATCCACAGCCTTTCCCTCATCCACCCAACGCGTCACTCTGTCATAGAAGGAGATCAGGTTCATCAGGCATGACCTGCTTTTCATAAAGCCATGCTGACTGGGCCTGATCGCTTGCTTCCCCTGCAAGTGCTGCATGATGACTCTCAGGAGGATCTGCTCCATGAGCTTTCCTGGCACTGAGGTCAAACTGACAGGCCTGTAGTTTTCCGGGTCTGCCCTCCGGCCCTTCTTGTAGATGGGCGTCACGTTTGCTAGCCGCCAGTCGATTGGGACCTCCCCTGATAGCCAGGACTGTTGATAAATGATGGATAGTGGCTTGGCCAGCTCCTCTGCCAGTTCCCTCAGTACCCTTGGGTGGATCCCATCCGGCCCCATCGACTTGTGCACATCTAAGTGCCGTAGCAGGTCACCAACCAGTTCTTCATGGATAATGAGGGCCGCATCCTGCTCCCCATCCCCTTCCACCAGCTCAGGGTACTGAGTATCCAGAGAACAACCAGTATTGCCGCTAAAGACTGAGGCAAAGAAGGCATTGAGCACCTCCGCCTTTTCCTCATCTCTTGTAACTAAGTTTCCCCCCGCATCCAGAATCTCCGATGGAGATTCTCCTTAGTCCTCCTTTTTGTGTTGATGTATCATACCTCAAAGAAGACAAATTTTCAAATGCTGATGTCCTCCATAAGAGCAGCACTGCACCTAGTTCCCTTCTTTCTTCCTACTCTAGATGTCTCAAACACAGGGAAAGAAAGATTACAGTCTGTATCTCCCCTTGATTCTAAAAGTTATAGCGCTGTGCTTGCCTTGTTCTACCTTGCTGTGAAATGCATGTACTCTGTAAAACACTTAGTTTTGCAAGGTTGTTTCCTGATATTGGAGAAAATAAGACTATGCCACCATAAATTAAATCTCAGACTTTAACGAATGGATCATTTCATAAGGAGAGAGAAAATTTTTATGAGGCTAACTAATAAAGCTGGATAAAAAACATAGAAGCTCTTGGAAATATCTTCAAGCCATGATATCTTCAGGTCATGGATTTATGGGTTGAGTCTATATAAAAACACCAGCAGCTGGAGTGTATAGTACCATGTACAAGATACAGAGAAATAAGGCATATTACATCTAATATTACAAAGCCATCGCTCATAAACCATTCAGAAAATAAATGTTTCCTAAAGCCATTTTTAAGCACACTGAAATATGTTTCATGACAAACGCATCCTTTACAGCCTCTTCCAAGTCAGAACTGGTTTTCATTTTAAAAACAGTAAATGCTGTTTTTAAAGCAGTACAGAAATGGCATATCCTTCTGCATAAAGTGCTTGCATAGCAAAGATAATTGTGGATACAAAATACATTATTTTTCTGTTCTTTCTATCATGGCAATTAAAAACAACAACTATGTCAAGGTGCAAAATGATGATTTTAATTACACTACCAGAAAAACATAAGAGGTTCACATGCAGTGACTGAATCCTTGATTGGTCCAGAATGGTACTAGAGTAAAGATAGAAATCCTTCCCTAGGGCAATGTTCTCCACCTCATTCAAGTTGATTTATTTCACAAATACCCTCACAAACTTATTTTACTGACTTCCATGGTAGCAGGTTTTCAGAAGACCAATTTTTAAATACTACCTGAAAAATGTGCCATATATAACATCATAATTTCAAGTCTGTCCTGTAATTGAAAATTTGTTATGAGGTTAACAGAAATAATTCTAAAAGAATGAGTTTATTTTCAAAAACATTCACAATATTATTCAGGGCTCATGAAGTCCAGATTTCTCACTACCGTTGCTATCACACTGAAGCACACTCAGAAAACAGAACATCAAAAACGATCCTGTGTTCCTGTGTTTCGTTTTTTGTTTGTTTGTTTTTGTTTTTTTGTTTTTTTTTTTTCTTTTTTTAATTATGCCTTTACTATCACTGAAATAGCATGCCTTAAGGAAAAATAGGAAGAAACAGTGAACTCTTTCCTGAGAAGTTCATAAAGCAAACATGATCCTTATATCTAAGTGTCTATTCCCCTTGTACCTTCAGGGAGAGGGGAATATTATTGAAATTATTAAGTTCATTTTACTGTCTAGTGCCTTTGAATAGTATCGTTAAATTGGAAAAAAGAATATCTCTGTACTCTTGAAACCAGGGTCTCTAATACAGTGCTAGAGGCACATGGAACCATACCCACATTCTGCAGAATATTAATATATTCCGTTTTATATTAAACTATTCATGTTGAAGAGTGTTGAAGAGGGCAGTTTCACAGTAAAGCAATATCCTAGCTTAAATGGCTTTGTCAAAACAAGTTCACCTGTGGTTTCTGAACTTTTGTTTGTTTGTTTGTTTAACTGTTGTAAATACAGAGATCATCTTAATCTCTCTTGTTCTTATTTAAAGACCTGTGCTGGTGCATATTCATAATGATCTTCCATACTCCTTCATGCATCTTCCAGCTTGTTTTATTAAAGATATTTGGGAAGATTTTCCTCTTATTCCCTTGCTTGCTTACTTAAGAATTAACATAATTCCATGGAGATGCACAACATGGACCCACTAACTAGTGTCAGTCATTGTATAAAAAAGAGCCAGTGTGTTGGCTAACGGGTTATTGCAACACTTCTTTTCATGGCAGCCCTTGTTCTTACTGTGATTCAGCAGAACTGCTGAGGCATCAATTAATGTGTGGTTTCTAAAAGCTTTTATAATTCATGATTAAAGTGCCAACTTCAACCACAAAGCACAGCACTCCCATAATCTACAAAATAAAATTTGGGGCTCAGTTTCCATTTACCCAAACTTCCTCAATAATAAAAATGTGTCTGTTGAAGACATCTGTTACAAGTCAGTAACATCTAATTTTAATAGCAAATAATAGAGTTAAGCTCCAAAAGATTAGAGGTTATGGGCTAGGTCTTTTGGCTGGCTTGGCGTCCCTGTTGAAATGTTCTGCCAGCCAATTTAATATATGCATTAGAAAATCCAGTGACTTGATGATTCCCTCCTCCAAAGCCTCAAAATAAAGCAATTTTGTCTTCTCTTAATGCTTTGTTCCATTGCATTGTTGAGCCTATGGCAGCGTCTGTTTGATGGGACTGACAATAATATTATTTCTTTTCACTAAAAATACAGGCTAAATGAGGAGAAATACAGAGTTAATTATATGGTGGAAACATGCTCTGCTGGAGAGGAGGTGGAGTTGCAAAAATCACTGTATTTCAGGCCAACCCTGCTTGCACTCCTAGATTTAAAATATTGGGCTTTATCAATGCAGAGTTTGAGACTCAAGCTTTCTCAAACTAATTCAGTCTTCTATCAAATGTAAATCAGAAAACAGTACACAGTACTTGTAGAGGACACTTTTGGAAAATAAATACAATGTTGACATTCAAAACAATCAAATCTTCTGTGAGTTTTAACCTCTGAACAGAAGTGCTGCATTCCTTTTTAATCCAAAAACCCTGATAGAGGTATTTATGATTCTCCTGAGTATATTAGCAAATTAACCAGATTTGAAATGCTTGTTGAAATCACGAATAGAAAAAGGATGCTGTCACTTCATCCAGCCTCTAACAGAGTTAACAATCCAGCAAATCACTGAACAGAACTACTTGCTAAGACGTGCATGAATAAAGCTGTAGAGAGCCGCTCACCAGAGATTCAAATGCTATTGGATAAGTCTCTAAAACACCTGCAGAATCTGGGAAGATTGCACCATCTTGCACCAAAAATCAATAGGTCCTGTTTGAAAGATGAGTATCAGAAATATAGCAAGCTTGGGAAGGAAAATTATCAGCCACCCCACAGGCTGGCTGCTGCTATTTCAGAGGTCTAATGGAATTTAGAAAGACAGGAAAACATGGGGCAAGCTACAGTTCAGGTTTTACTGCCCTCCATGCTCTGCTTTCCCTCAGGGCATGCACCCTTGATTTGACTATCACCTTGCACTCTTTCTGCCTCCTTCCTAGGGACCTGAACTCCGTGACTCTGCAGCTTATTGTCGTATCTCAGTAGGTCTGGCTTCAGTTTGTAACCTTAAACCCAAAGGCATTTTCAAGTGCTCTATATCTACATTTGGAAGAAAATTTTTCAGATTTTCAGCAGACTGCATTAAAGTATGTATCTATGGCTGGCATAGTGAAGTCTTTTGCCCTATAACACCTGTATAAGAACAAGAAAATTTGTCATATTTTCATTTGAGAGTAAACGCATGTCTTACAGGCACTGAAGATTGCTGCAAGTCCTTTGTGTCACTGAACCAGACTCAACTTGTGTATGTGCTCTTCATGGGGTAGAGTCTCTGGGCTGTGCAGCTTAACCATGGGAGTTGGACCACTGATCTCTAGTCTAGTATAGTGACTGTGTTTGGCTCCCTCATTAGTAACATTAGGTAACAACTGAAAAACTCAGAAAGATATGTGCAAAGCTTATGAGTACAACAGTGTTAGAGTACTCTGTGCATCCAGAATATTTGCTGAATCTGACTGTAGTAGCTATATTACTGTAATCTTCAAGTGCCCAGCAAGTTGAACATCTTCAGCAGTTGATAATTACAGGGCCTGTCCCATGGTCTATTTAAATAAGTGTAAAGATCTTACTACTTTAAAAATACTTTGGTATAGATTTTTATTACTTATAAAAGATTGGATGAGGAAAGGAGCATGTGCTGATTGTGCAGTTTTCTAAGTCTAAAAAGCAGCTGTTTGGGTAAGTCTGTTGTTTCTCTCACATTAAGCATCATTAAGTCTCTGCCCAACATTGTCTGTCTATACTTTTCAAAAGAGACGCCTTATTCTAGAATAAGAGTAGTTACTTTGTCCCCCCAGGGTCTGAATACACTGCATCAGTAGTTTTCCCCCCAGAAATGAAGGAAATAAATCTGAGTCTCTGTAACAAGTTGCCTAGATAAGAAGGACAGAGCGCTGTGTTGATAAAAGTATGGAAACGGACTTTCATTTTATCATTTTGATACTGATAAACAAGTTAAAGAAACAGTCTTCACAATAGTACTCTCCCAGTATCTGAAACCTGAAGCCCCTAAAGCTCCTAAATTCACTTGGTGTTTGCACACAACAGCTTTTTCCAGGTCAGTGTGGTGGTTTTACCGTGCTGGGCAGCTAAACCCCACAACCGCTCTCTCACTCCCCCTCCTTTAGATAAGGAGGGGGAGAAGTAAAGCAAAGAACAACTCACGGGTTGAGATAAGGATAATTTAATTAAAGGGAAATAATTATAATAATTAAATAAAGACTACCATGAACTAAACAATTTAACTAAGGGGAAATAAAAGGGAAAGGGGAAAAAGGGAGGAAAACAAACAAACAAAATAAATGAAAGCGATATGGAAGTGCAGAGGAAAGAAATTACTCTCTACTTCCCACAAATGAGCGATGATTGACCACGTCCTTGAAGCAAGGCCTCAACGCACGCAGCCGGTGTTCGAGAGGAGGACCGACGTCTTCTCAACGAGAGCCCACCCCTCCCCTCTTCTTCCTGTTTCCACCTTTTATTGCTGAGTGTGACACCACATGGTATGGAATATCCCTTTGATTGGTTTAGGTCAGCTGCCCTAGTGATGTTTCTCTCCTCACTTTTTTGCCCACCCCCTAGGCGGGTTAGAGAAAGGCCCAATGCTGTGCCACTGCTGCTCAGCAGTAGACACAACACTGGTGTGATAACACTGCTGTTCCAGCTACAAGTACAGAGTACGGCACTGAATGGGCTGCTGCCGGGAAAGTTAACATTCCAGCCAGACCCAGTACAGTCAGTAAGTCACAAACATACTATTTCCAGTGTTAAAGGAGTAGAAGAACTATCAAATCTACCACTTATGTAATTTGTAAATTTAAAGAGATTGCAATCCAGGAAGGGGTGAATGGCCTAGAATAACATCATAGACCTTCTCCCCAGCCATCATCAGGCTTCCTCAGCTATCAGTCACATGTAACATTTTAATATACTATGCTCCTGGTTCCTCAATTTGTCACTTCCGGTACACTCATTTATAGCTCTACAAATCAAGTAAAACCCAGGTGTCAGGTATCTTTACTTCATTTGAGTAGTGCTTTATGAACTACTCTGTAATATAAAGTTTGGAAGTCAGCAACCGACTTTTCACACACACAAAATTAAGAAAGGCCTATGACTTTGGATGAACCACATGTTTCTTGTATTCAAGTGTAAATTCATCAAACTACCACAGCCTTCTCTGATCCTGTCCTTTTGCTCCTTTCTGTTCTCTCCTCTGCATTAGGTTGAGTGCTGGCCTACAGGCACCAAGCCAGCATGCCCACAGAGCATACTGTGTCCACAGGCACAAGGGAGGCAAGGGGGCTACACATCCAGGAGTGAAGGAAAAGCAAGCACCTGCATTTCAGGAGCCCTCTGGGTGTAGCTTCTGGTCTGCACCTGAGCCAACTGGATGCTCACCTCCTCTTATCCACAATCTTCCTTATACTAGCTCTGATATTCAGCCAATATGTATAGGTATGTGAGTTATCAATAACCAAATAATACAAAAAACAAACAAACAAACAAAAACACTTTTTTGTATTCAATCACTTCTTCTTCCCTCCCTTTTATGAGGGGTTACTGTTTACTCACCTGAGTGCTACACCATGCTCAAGAGAAAGCAGGAGCATGCCCCTGACAAGGGGGAGCAGGATGGGAGGGAACTCTTTTTCAGATAGCAAGAAATTACATCAGCTGAAGCCAAGTTATGAAAACACATCTCCAGAGAGTAGAGGATGCTCCCACAAATTTAGCTGATGAATCAGGATAGTAGGTGATGTTTACCTGCTATTTGCTCTTCCAAGTGCATGGCTATTGGAGGAAAACACAAGTGAGAAAAGCACTGGAAAGCTCTCTGTCTCTCTAGTCATTAGGTAGAACAGCTGAAAATGTTTACCAAAAGAGCTAAAGTACCTAATAACCACCCCAAAGTGGGAGAGGTTAAGAGGACATTGAAATCACAGCCACAGTTCATCCTGTTTTCTATCCAGGGGTTAAGCATCCACACTCTTTTGTATTTAGGAACATTAAAGGTAACAGTTTAGCCTTTTATGACTGGAGGATTATTTTTGTCCACTGAGGGTTTTTTTAAAAATGAATAAATATTAAGTAATTTTATTGTTTTCATCTGTCAGTGCAGTATCATGCACCTCTTTTGCTCCTCCACTGTCTTTTAATGAAGCTTTTTGTGTTCTGGACACACCTGCAGAACTCTTTAGAAACAGAAAATTGGTCATCATCAAGCAAATCTTTCTTCACCTCTCATGACTCTATTTATGATATACTGATTAATCAATCATAAGAGAGATTAAAGGTCATCTTTATAAAATAAATGGCTTATGGCTGCAGCAAATCATGAGTTTGAGATTTATTGGCAAAGACTGTAAACTGTCAGTCATGTTATTAAACAAATAAATCAGATAGTTACTGCAAATTGATTAACTGATTCCAATTTTTTTTAGGAACAAATTGTTGCTCCAACCTATTTTTCTCTCCTCTTGGACAAAATGATTGCTTTGTAGTCTGAGTGAATGATTGTCTGTGTGTCCAAGGCCAAAGTTATTGCTTTAAGTTGCTTCAAACACATTAGCGTTCTTTGAGCATTGTTCACTACAATTTGCTTTCACGTGAGCACTGCTTCTCATCTGAAGAGACTGAATTGTACCATGGTTGTTTTAGATGTTGAAAATAATATTTCAATAGTATAATCAGCATTATATTTATATATGGCACAACCCTACAATTAATATAGATAGGCTTTTTCAAGTTTCACGATAAAAATAGAGGACAGAGGATAATTTCCTATGCTGAAAGAGAAACAATTAAGACCCTCTCATTATACCTGACTTGCTGTAAACATGTCAGTAATGGGGAGTGAGGAGAGGAAAGGAAATTAATGGGATGTTTCAATATCAAAAAATAAAGTTGGCTGAAATTCAGGATATTAATTGCTGAGATTACTATATTTCTTAGCAAAAATAATTATATGGAGGTACAAGAAATTAGAAATTAAGAACAGGCAAAGCACATTTAACTTATTCTCACTGCATTTGCACCATCTGCATGTCTCAAATAAATCCCCCTGGGTCACAGCTAGTAGACACAGTGTTTGAATTTACGCTGTCAATTCAGATTACACTTTGTTTCATTTCAGTGTCTTGTTCCTGTGACCATCCTTACCGTATGCCTGCAGGATCCCTTATGGAGAAAAACTGATAGATTCCTCTCATCAGCTAAAACCCAGGCATGGCGCCATAGTTAGATCTGCCCTGGAACTGCTCAGATGGGTGATATAGATGGGTCTGCACCAGGTTCTTCTCCTGCTGTCAAGCTCTGTCCTGTGATACCAAAGGTCTTGTATCCTTGCACATACCCATGGCATGCCCTGCTGCAGGCACAATCTTAGATGTCAGGTCTTTGGAACATGAATGCAAAAGTCTCTCATCTCTGGCATATTACAAAGAAATATCATTTATATATAAAAAAATAATAATAAAAAAAAATATCTCAGGATCATTGAACACCAGGCAGGGCCAGGAGGCTCATGCCTCAAACTGCTCCAGAATTGGAATGCGAAGGAAGACGCATTCATTACTGCAAAAGCCACTTACAGAAAGATGTACCAGCTCAGCTTGCTACAAGAATTTTACAGCAGTGCCACTCAAAACTGAAAAAATAAAAGTATCCCACCTGAAAGTCCATCATGAAAATGAGTACATATATGTGAATGTTATGGAACAGACAAGCTTTGTACACTAAGTATGCAATAGGCCAGGACAGCCTACAGGTGAGATACAAAAAGCTGTGTGAAAGGTAGGAGTCAGATCATTCTGTGCACCATCCTCTGGGACTAGCCAGATCTCCCTGAAAGATTCCCAAGATGTAAATGTTGGAAAAACAAGTCACCTAATTTCAAGTGCAAGCAGTTTTTGCAATAGGGGCAGATTAACAGATGAGCACATGATGACACCTTTACCTTTATAGCATATATATTTTTGGGTATACTTCAGATCTGATTTAGCCTGTTCCAATGAGCCAAACATAGATACAGGCATGAGGCTCACAGTAAAGCAATCTCAAAAGCTTTGAGACTCTTGGCTTTCTTGGACACAGGTCTCCATACAGACAAGTCTACTCTATATATATAGAAGACTGTGTGCAATCTTTTTGCCTGTGTCATGCAGAAGACAACAGCATGTCACTGCTGCCACCATGACTACATGTATAAAACTTCACACACAGCAACAAGCTTGACTGAAATGAGCAAGCCTGTTAATTTCTGGTGTCTTCTTCATGCTCACACTTCTTATTCTGAGTTTGCTCATTGTCCAAAAAAAGGTTTGTAGGGGTGGATGAAATCCTGCTTCCACTACTCTGGGACAATACTGTGAGTGAGCAGACAGGGTGCCTCCTGCAAAAGGAAGGAGGAACAAGACATGTTAAATTACAGCTAATCACAACAACTGTTTTGTCATGGGTTAAGCCAAAGCTTTGATCTGTGTCAGTGAACCAGAGTGGTGGGACTGCAGTTTTCTCTAGATCTGAGACAACCATGACAACTGTGACACTTTTATCTGTGGAGGGACAAAACAGAAGCCCATGGCTGTGATCTAGCATTGCTAATTCTTTGTTACTGCTCAAACTCCTGAAAGCCCAAACTCACATTCAAAACAGTGGCCATGGCTCCATAAGACTCCATGACAGTGGGCTGTACCAGGCTGCAGCTGAACAGGACCAAAGGGACATTATTTTTCCATATCTTCAATAAAAGGGACTTCATCTTCTTTATTTTAACATGGAACTCTTTGCTGGTCATTGCATATGTGATTGCACTCATGAGCTTAATGGATTGCTTCAGCTGCTGATAATGAAATGCTATCCAGACACCAGAAAAGGTCTTGGCCCTTCAGGGCACAGGTTGGTCAGTGAAGCACTTTTCTGGAACTTTTGTGAGAATAAAGGGAGGTATGTTGCCATTTCTACAGCGAGCAGGAAGAAATTTTAAAATGCCATAAAAGAGCTATTCTGAACATTGCATGAGTTTTCATTGGTTTGTAAATCTTCAAATGGCACGTGCACGCTTGGCAAGCCCAGGAGACCCTCCTGCTATTGCAAACTGTGCAACACTGTTTTGCACACCTCTATCCTCAGTGAGGGTTGGAGCACATTTAGTGTATCCTGGGAGGAGAGCTTTCAGCTCCCTTGAAGGGAGTCAAGTTTGCACACACCAGGCTAACCCTCTGAAACTTGAATGAAACCGGGGATGGGAGGATGACCTGCAATTGACTTCAAAACAGTTCTAGCCCCATTAAAAAGAAATACTAACACATTCCCAGACACTTCTGTTGCACACATAATGGCTATCAGCACTGTTTCTGCTATCATGAAGCAGCAGCTCTGGCAATGTGGACAGCACACCTGATTTGCAAGTCTGATTCATCACAGTCTCTCATTAAAGTCTTATCCCTTTTCTTTTACAGGAGCAAAATAGTGCCTAAAATATCCACTTTACCAACATGAATGCAGCTGAAAGTAAGATATTGTTAGGCCTCCTGTACCTTGGAGTTCCTAGTCTCTTGATTCTGGAAAGGCCTCAGCAACTATGGGTTGTCGGTCACAAAACAGACAAGTTTGAAGATAAATGTTTCATGGCAAAGACTTAACTGGCACCTGGCAAGTCCTGAAAGAAGGACCAGAAAGACAACTTAAATGTCACATTTTCCATTCTGAGTCTGCACAAAACACAGTTCAGGCAACCCAGAGACTCTGGGGCAGACAGCTGAAGGGGCTGGTCACCTTCCACATCGGAGGAGACTGTACCAGGTACTGTTGTCACAGACTACTGCTCAGCCTTAGCCATTCATCTTTTTATAAGTGTTTCTTTCAGTGAGATACAGTGGACACCTGGTGCTATTTTTTTTTTGTTTGTTTGTTTTTGTTTTTTCCTATAAACACGTTGATCACATGCCATTTATTAAGACTTGCTTATCATGTAACATGACTGCTAAGGTGGCTTGAAATGCTATGTGTTTGTTAACATACTTTAAAAAAAAAAAAAAAAGTGATAGAATTATCCATTGAAAAGAATCCACTAATCTGGTTAGGAGGTCATCACATAAACACTAATGATACACTGTAAGTCAATACTTACTGGTCATAAAAGACAGATAATACCTAGTAATTCCATTTACAAATTGTTTAGGTAATTTCTCACATGCATGACTCACATGCATTCTCTGTGCCAGATCTTTACCTATTGCAAATCAGTCTTATCCCATCAACTCAACAAAGATTTCATTAATTAGAGCTAAGCTTATGCTTTTGTGATAGACTCCATCCTGTAAATGCCTGCAACACCAGACGGTCAGCATAAGGTTGTTGAATTCAGTGAAGCAAGGCTGATTATCACCAGCTGAAAGACCAGTCTTTCTTATAAGCATGTCCACTTATTTGGGGTATTTTTTAACTGTATCAAGAATACCTTTAAAAGGTTTGCCAAAAGTTTCAGGGTTTTTATAATGAGCTCTAGAATATTAAAAAGCTCTGTAAAAGTTTTAAAGGTTAAACAAAGCCCTTCTCACCCCCCACCCAAAAAAACAAAAACAAAAACAAACAAACAAACAAAATAAACAATAACAACAACAAAAACATAAAAATAAAAATCTCCGCAGATTCATCCAACTGAAGTCCCCTGTGGGCACATTGCTTCATAAACACTCTTTTCCCAATGTAACAGAATATCCTTTTAATGACAAAAAGCTGTTTTGTCATTCTTAACTTTTAGACCAATATTTGCTTTAGTTACTTCATAATGAAGCCTTTTCTACAGAAATCAACTGGAAAAAAATATCCTATGGAACTGTAAAAAAAGAATGTGCCACCAAGCACACTAATTTTAAAAGATCATGGTTATTTCTTCTGATAAATCTAGTATGATGCTTGCAGTACACTTTCAAGTAGCACTAAGCAGAGCTATTCAACTTTGCTTCTCAACTATATATATATATTTTTTTTATTATTTATTTTTTTTCCTGTTTTGCCACGAGATCTGTGAACTTTGGTGAGTATATGAAAGTATATGAAGAATCCCCACTATTTTCTTTCTCTTTTTTTCTGCTACTTGCTGTCTTCTGGGTTGCCACTGAAAAAGTCATGCTTTTGTAAGCCGTCTGTAGATGTTTCACTGTCTCGACAGCAATTGCCTCAAGAGCCAAGCAAACCTGACTGCTATTGGGCTCCAAATATAGGAGAGCACTCACTCTTTAAGGTGTCCAAATATCAAAACATATGTCAAATGACCAGTAACAAAAGTAAAATGCTGAGACTTAAAGAGAGGTTTCATTAACTTATTGCTCTGAGTATTTTAAGTATTAGCAATAAGCAAAACCATAACATCCTAGCTTTCCTATATTGCTCAAGCAGCTCAAAAGCTAGAATACCTAATAAACCCACTGATAGATCTTGCCTGAAAGGAGCATATCATGACACACATCAGAACTTAAAAATCCAAATGCCATCTTGTACAGTTATGATGCTGTGATCTGATATCTGAGTGAGAGAATTGCATGTCATATAATGCCATACTCCAGTTTGAAAATCAAAAGCACAGAAATAAATCTTGAGGTTAATGAAGTCATTGGACGGAAATAAACCCTGAGGTTATTAAAGTCATTGGATAACTCACCATTGTTTCTCAAAATAATATGATCTGGCCCATTGCAAAATCACCATAGAGAAAAACATAATAAAACTGATCTGTAAAAGGTACTCTTCATTTGGATTCATACCACTGTGTAATGAACCAAAATATTTGTATTTCTTTGTCAAGTAAATGTATATCCTATTATTTTAAAATAAGCTTCAGCACATCTTTAATTTATCCCACAGCCAGTCCAAAAAAAAGAGGAAAAAAAAAGACTGTCGGTTTGAAGAAAAACATTTTCCTTCCTTTTGTACTATGTGTTTTAATACGCATTAAGCTATTAAAAGAGACATTATAGCCTTCCTTAGGTTCTCTTCTTGGTGGCATTACCACCAATGAGTTATTATGTAAATTATTGCAATCTGGTTAGCTTCTTCCATCACTTTTCTTAACAAAAAGGGTCTGCAAGTGCTAATCAAAACGTTGCAATTTACATATTAATGAAGTTTTCATAATAGCATTTGCTTCATATGCAATATGAATTATATGGAGACTTTTAATTCTTCTTTTGAGCAACCACTACATTTTGATTTCCTGTAGTAGCTGAGGTACATTTGAAAACAAACCATAAGTGCATTACAGTATATATCTCTCTATATATCAATATAGTTATACATCTCAGTTATCAGTGATACACTCCAGTGTTTGAAGCTTAAACACAGCATTACTTGTGCCTGTGGACTGTCATCATTTACTCACGTTCCCTTGAACACATTTGTTGCAATCTTTCTGCAAAATGCTAAAGGCACATTTTTCTGCTGAGACTGCTGAGCACAAATAAGTAGTTAATCATTTTTGTGGTTTCAAAGAAAAAAAAAGAAAAAAAAAAAAAAAAGAGAGAAATAAAATTTTAAAAATACCACAACCCATTCCTATGAAACAGTGAAAGGTAAAAAATTCCCCTACCAGGATAAACGCCACATTAAAAAGCTGGATAGGGAAGCACATTGAGATTCCATTTTCCATTCTATTTTCTGTTTTACTATTATTTTAAAATACGACAACCACATAAGGTGTGCTTAGAATTAGATGTTTGAAGCTTTCTAATTAAACAAACTCTGATTACATCTATCTGTAAATCAATACAGTGGACTATATTGATTTCTACTTTCAGTTGAATAGCCAAATGTGAACAAAGTTATGTCCCTTAAACACTTGATTTGAAGATAGGAAATGTTAGGAAATGTAAAAAAAATACTATGCTTGACAAATTTTAATCCATATTCAAATTGAATCTCCAAATATTTTTGTTTAGCTTCCAGTCATGGGTTCTTGTTTTGCTCTTTCCAGTTAAGCTGAAGAGTCCTTTACAAAATCTTATTTCCTCACTAAATAATGGAGATGAGGTTAACTGCATGTGGAATAAACTAAATAGATCATATAGAATCTCTCAAAAGAAACAATTTTCTTCACCTGTTTTATTTATTCCTTTATACCTTTTTCAGTATTTAATTACTTTCTTCAGGAATGAACTCTGAATTTTATTATTCAAAATGTTTATTCTTGGTGGCAGAAACTCCTTACTTATCAGTTTTTCAGGTTTCAGCTTTAAACATCGCCATTGGTCTTTTTGTCTGTTTCTACTGGGAACTCTTTTTCAATGGGATAACCCCTTTGACTCAGATACCTGAATTCAGAACTCCAGAAGACTTTGTTTATTTATTTATTTATTTTAAACATTCTTGACACCTTAAGATAAAAGAAGTTTTTCCCCCACCCTTCTCTGCTACATTATATCTGCTTCTCTTTCATCCATCTTTTTTTGTGCCCTCAGCAGTTGTGGCATAACTACCTGTGAACCTAAGGTGAACTGGACTGAGTTCTATTGTCTACTGTCTATTAAGCTAATAGGCTACTGTCTATTAAGCTAATTCACTCATTCCATACAGACTGACTTTTCTTTTTCAGGATGAGTTCTAATATTGTATTTCTTCCATGCTGGATACAAAATATTTTGAGACTGAAATCTAGTATGTATAGGCAGCACTCTTTGAAGATAACAGAATCTTGTAGCATGAAACTTTAAATTGCTCAGGCTTACTACCCCATCAGAACACAGATTTACTTGCCTTTTAATAAAACAACTTCAATGTAATTGATAGATGTTCAAGGTATTTTACTGTCATCCTTGTACTTGATCATAAGCTAGTGTTTTAATTGAGAACACAGCCCAGGAGATTACAAATAATTTCTCTCCAATTTTTCAGGAGTAAAAAAAAAATGAGGAATTATTGTACAGAATTTCACTGCTCCTCTTAATTTACTCACTCAGTCTACTCCAAACAGTTTGTTGTTTAGGGCCTAATCCAATGCCAATGGAGTCAACATTACCTAGATTCTAGTGGAGGATTTGATTGACGTGGAACATGTTTTTGTCATTGAAAAAGTGTCTTAGTAATGAATATACCTGCAGCTTCATGACAACTACTTTAAAGCAGATTGAGGATGTGTAGGAGTTACAGAATGATATTAAAAAAAAAAAAAAAAAAAAAAAAAAAAAAGAATAATTTGCACTGAATTTCAGGAAAACACTTGAGAATAAGATTGATCAAGCTATAGAGAATATTCCCAGAGGAGCTGATAAGTGTTTCATTGCTCTGAATATTTAGAACTATTGCTAGAGAATAAATATATTTTCTATTTTTAGTTCAAAATGTTTGAAACTGAACCAATGTTCATTTCTATTTTTTTCTTTTTTTTTTTTGAAACTGACATATGATCAATATTTTTAATTTACTGAAACAGCCTGTTTGAAAAAGGATACATTTCAATAACTTCAACAATTGTATTTTCAATAATGAGTTCAAAATTAATCCAGAAAGGGCACAAAATATTCAGTCAGAATATAATATTAGAGTTTAATTATATGTTTTAAAAAGTGTATTGTTTCAACCAGAAAACCCAGGCTACATGAAAATGTATAGCACCTCTATTTAGAACGAATTCAATAATGTTTCAGAGATCTTACCTTCTCTTTGCATCTCCTGTCAAGTTCTTCTCCATATTTTAATCCCTGAAAGGAAAGGCAGGAATGATGTGCAGGACCAGCCATAATGCTAGTGTCCCTTGTTGTTGTGCAAAGGAAAGACAGAAAATATCTTCTATAGCTGTTTTTTTTTTTTTTTTTTTTTTTTTGTGTGTGTGTGTGTGTGTGTGGTTATTTGTTTTTGTTTTTGTTTTTTAAACCAAAACATGACCTATCCTGAAACAGACAACCTTTCTAGCCCTGTGAACTTCTTACTGAAAATGTCATATGATTGAGGGCCACCTGACACATCCCACATCAGAGATCAAAGTGATGATCTCTGAGAGAGGTTAATTGAAGAGCAGAAACTGAAGAAGTTTCACTTGAACTGTTCATAATGTGCATGCAACTCAAGATTTACAACTTGGCCATCCTGATCTAACTCAAGGCCAACATCTAAAGCAGGAAATAAAATAAACAATATAATTTAGCACATATAATACACGAAATGTCTTGTAACAGATAAGGAAGCAAACGTCAAAAATACTGCTTTGAAACTTCCTTTTTCTCCATAAAACCCATGGGATATTCATTCCAACCTTTTATAATTTCTATGAGGAATTCTAGAAAGACTTTAAAGCAGAATCCATCCTCGTTTTATGATCAGTTTATTTATCTTTAAATTTGCCTCTGAAAAATTACTTTTGTCAAAGGCTAAATGTTTTGTTTTAGTGAGGAGAATGGGCTCCCCTGTAAAGAGACTAAGTTCTGGTGTTTTAAAATAAACTGAAGAAAATTGATGGTTTCCCTTGCCATCTGGAACCTGAGGAGAGATATATATATCAAAACAGAACAATATTTCAGAATTGGAATATGATGTTTAAAACAGTTATTTTGTTAGAAGAACCAGCTCACCTTTTGCTGGTGTTCCTCGAATTCTCTCCCAAACAGTTCCCAGGTAGAGATGAGGAACTAGGTCCTTCCAGAGCCATTACTCATCAGCAGTTTACATGCAGCCAACTGTGCTATGAGGGGTAAGACATTTTGCAAACAAAGACTCAGATTATCCTCTGAAAATTGGCTTTCACACCCTGCAGTCTTCTTGTTCACATTCAGTTCTCTAGTACAGATATACATACAGTTGCATACAGGTATGCGTACAGGTATGCACAGAGTTCTGAGGATGAGAAGGAGGTTGCATACAGTAGTATATTTTCATAAAACTTAGCTTTTTATTTATTTATTTATTTATGTATTTATTTATTTATTCTCCTAAGAATCAGGTGTTTTTTTCGTATCTGTGACGTACTTTTGAATTTGACATTTTGTCTTCATTTTTATGTGTTTGGGGGTTTGTTTGAATATATCTCAACTGGAGCAATGGTTTGCACAATTGCTACAAAACAGAAGTAGATTTTCAATCTGATTCTGTAAGAGTGGTGAAAGTATTCATTTTTTTTTTTAGGCACATCAATAACTTTTAGTAGTTGCTATTTATTCCAGAAGGAATAACACATGTCCCAAATCCTGAAAAACAAATGACAAACTCACTTTCTGCTGTGAATGACGGGGAAACATCAAATACGACACTGTATATGTACCTGGAAAACAAAACAAAACATAAAGAGTGTTTCTGAAAGAGTTCTCAGTCAAACATTCCTGAAAAGAACAAATTCACTGATCCATACCATCTTTGTTACTTCTCATCCCAGATCAAACATCCCAACTGAATTCTTTGTACAGATACTTAAAAGGACTTTACAGACAAAATGATTCCAAACCCAGCAAAACTGCCTTGCAGATTTTCTATTCTTGTACAGATCTGCACTACATTCTGCCTCTCAGAAAACTCCAGCAGAGTTCCTTCTATAGCATCAGTTATCTATCAGATTTGATCTGCTTAGAACAGATTTAGAAAAGAAGTGGAAGCAGAGCAGCAAAAGGTTTAAAAGCATTCCCTGGGAAATATGCTATACAGGGCATCAGCATGAAATTACGGGGGAGGAAGGCAATGGGAGAGAAGCATATCTCTAGGAAGGTGGCGTAACTGTGACATACCTTGCTGATGTATGGGCGGGAACAACAAAGATCCACACTGGCCATTTTACACCCAAGAAAGGCTGAAATAATTTAAACAGTCAATTTGTGTGATGATAGGAAAGATTAAAAGCTGTGTAAAGAAGTGACAGAAGACAGGGAAGAGAAATAATAATGGGATACTGTGGGAAACCTGGATTTGCAGTGCCTAGAGAAGCCTGGCCAGTGAAAGCAAAAGCCATCATTAGGAGATAATGAACCCTTCTGATCTTAGGAATTACCAGAAATTACAGCATGAATAATTAGTTCTGTATAGAGCTGCAAGGGAAGATAACATAAAACTGGGACACCTGTGGTGACAAGTTTCCTTGTCATGCAAACTTTATATCCCACTAAATATGAAAACATATATAATATTAAATCCATCTCTGCAATAGGAATTTAAAAGTTCCTAACAAACTTATTGCTTACTTCTATTACCTACTCTTATCTCACAAAGAAATGATCTCAAGCTAGGTCCCATAACATCAGAATGTGTCATAGAATCATAGAATCATAGAATCATAGAATATCCTGAGTTGGAAGGGACCCTTAAGGATCATCAAGTCCAACTCTTGACACCGCACAGGTCTACCCAAAAGTTCAGACCATGTGCCTAAGTTCACAGTCCAATCTCTTCTTAAATTCAGACAGGCTCGGTGCAGTGACCACTTCCCTGGGGAGCCTGTTCCAGTGTGCAACCACCCTCTCTGTGAAGAACCCCCTCCTGACGTCCAGCCTAAATTTCCCCTGCCTCAGCTTAACCCCGTTCCCGCGGGAACGGGGGTGTCCTAGATTCCTCTCAGCTTTCCTTGTAATGAAAGACAATGCCATGCTTCAATGAAATTAAGATTGGAATACAGCCAGAAGCATCTCCTGCGGTGTAATTTCCTTTCCTTTAAGAGAAAGGTGCTTTTAGTTGTAACATTCTGGCTATGGCCAGAGACAAGACGAAATAATGTCATTGCCTCACACTTAGAAAAAAGTGACAGATGTCATTGTTCTGAAGATACTAGTATACTGTAGAGACATGGGAAGAACAACAATGGTAGGCTATTAATATACTCTTCCTGTACACCAGGTGAAGTTCTCATGCTTTCATATGTTTAAAATTGACATGCCTAATTTAAGAGCAATGAAGAAATATGGAACAAAACATCAGTGGAGAGAAAGTGATGTTCAGAATTTATGGTAAGGATCCAGCAAAAGACAATTTACCTGGAACAATGAATGCACAGGTTCACCTTAAAGCATTTGTCAATACCTCAGTTTTAGCTGGGAAATACAGCCATTTAACTTGCCTCTACATTTCAAATATATGAGCAAATGGAGGTGGTTTGGACCCATGTCTGAAAAAGAGTTACTGGCTAAAACCTTTTCCTCTTTTTCTAATTTTTATTTCCCAGGTGAAGTTAAAAAGCATATCTCAAGTCACCTCACACCAGAGTTGTTAACAGAAATTCCTTGTTTTTCTATGGCATTTGTGCTGGAAACAATTGCCAAGTTGTCCAGGCTCTCGACTCATGGAGAAGTTAAGATTTAACCTTGGCAGAAGGCCATGTGATTGACATTTCCATTGCCAGAGTTTTTCCAAGTCATTTCAAGAGCCAACTAGATTTCATTTTGCCTTATCTGTAGGTTATCGTTCTTACAAGAATCATCTCATTCTGGCGGGATCTTGATTTAAGGCTTTAAAACTCAGCTGGGCTCAAACAGTTTTTGCAAGGTCACAAACACTGCAGGTTTGCTCAATAATACAGAATTAGAAGATTGAGTGCCAGCCTTTTCAAGGTCCTAGCAATAGTTAGATGTGCTGCACAGTCTTGCTCTCAATTAGGGCAATTTTTAAGGCTGACAGCAGCTCACAATTTTATCTCATGGTTCTCACCTCAACATTTTTTTTCAGTACACCGTCATGACAAAAATTTGCCTCCCTTCCATTTGCAAGCTACTTGGAGAGTCTACATTTGTGTTATATTTAAATAAGCATATTTCATCCAATCAAATAAAATTTCCCTATCCAAAAAATGTCTGCTGCTGTAATTGACTATTTCAACCGTGGGGGCATGTAAGATGGAATGCTTTTTTTGCACCATACTTGCATATGAAGGATCAGCCCTGCAAAATTATTACTGTGCTTGAGTTAATTGGCAATTATTTTATTAATTGAAAATAATTAATTATTGTCAAATATATTGCTGCTTTTTATTTTAAGCCAATCCCCAGGGAAACAAAATAAGCACTGAACTGTTGGTAAGTAACTGCAGGACATACATAGTTTCAATGGGTTCACTGTGAAAACATTATGAGTTAACTTGTAGATGTTGCCATTAAATACTCTCCTCTGGCTAGTCACTCATTAATCCATTTCACTGAAAGAGGGTAGCTAGCATAAAATCCTAGGCAAGTGGTCATCATACATATGCAAAATGGCTCTGAGATTCAGATGTCCCATTGTGAGTGAAGTTCAGAATTGACGCCAAATGCATGCATGAGTCATATGGGATCCTGAAGGGATATGGGGACCTTGTAGGTCTGTGTAAGCCAGATCAGTGGTATAAAGCAAGCACCATGTGGCTAAGGAGTCCTTGATGTGTGAAACACTGTGAGCGTGTTGTATGTTACATGAACATCTTCTGTGTTGTAAATCTGAGACAGAAATCAGAGAGCCTTTTACCCAATAAAAACTTTTTATTTTTATTTTGAATTTTGAATTTCAGGTATGTGTAAGTTTTAATTGGATGTATCATGACAACTCACTGTTCTGAATACACAACTTATGTTGTATAATGTAATACCATTTACAGAGAATAAAACCATGCCTTTTAAACCTTAACATTCGAAGTAGGAGCTTTTTTTTTTTTTTTTTTTTTTTCTTATCTTATTCCGTTGCTAATTTTTATTACTAGATATCTCCTCCTTCTTCAGTTGTCTAAAGTAAATTGCTAAGTAATTGCTACATACAAGATTCTCCTCAAAACCAGAGGAAATGAAACTAAAATAAAATATTTCAACATTGCAGAACATTAAAGGAACAAGGTAAATCTATACAATCAGACTTAGCAAGAAGATGGTTTATAAACAAAGGAGCCAACATGCTACATAAAGTTTTATTTTAATAATGATTGTGAAATAACACAATAATGTCTCTTGCTTACTACTTGCATTGCAGTAATATCAACAACAGAAAGTTAAAAATCTCCACAGAGGGCTTTGGTCTCAGTCCAGCCATGCACTTAAGCAAATATACAACTTCAAGTAAACCTACTGAATTCAAAATGCTACTCACGTGCTTCAAGTTAAACAAAGTGTTTAATGATGCTCCTGGGTCAGGAGCTTAAAACATATGAAGCTGTTTTTTTGTTTGTTTGTTTGTTTTGTTTTGAAACAGCTTAACAATGTCCAGTTATGTGATTCTTTATCTAATGAAGAATAGAAAAAGGTTTCTTCATTTATATTTTTCCTTCAGTCTTTTCCAGTAAGAGTATTTTCCATTACTTAGAAAATTGCTTCCTCCTGAAAAGCACCCCACAAACATACATTTCAGGGACTAACATAAATATAACTAGCCACAGTACAGGCACTCAGGAATAGCCCTGTTATTTATTATATACCATAAAGAACATCTTCTTCCCATCACTTTGAATTGTCCTTGATGTCGTGCTCTATACCTTCAGCAGAGCACTACTCTTTCTTTGCAAAGGTCACTGAAACCAAGTATGGTGAACTAGCTGAAGTCTGGCCAGTAGCTTGTATAGCAAACAATAGCATTTCAATTTCAATTTCCCTATGGAGATGATTCTATAGCCTGCTTGTCTTTTCCAGTACTATTACATGCAGTCAGAATTTCAAGGACCGTTAAAAAATAAAACTTTTTTTTTTTTTGGTCAACTTGTGTTTACAGTTTCCTACAGCTTTTATTGTTTGTCATCCATTTCCTCTTACGCATACAAGCATAAACTTTAGCCTACTTGTTACAGCCTCAGAAACTGAAGGGATATAAAGGCCATATTCACTATTATGAAGTTTTCTAAAGATACCTATGTTGCAAGATTGCATGCTAATAACAAATAGCAATTTTGGTGTTCTAACTAAATATGTCAGATGGTACTTGGCCTACATACTTGGACCATATGGACAAGCAGCATGACAGCTTCTGATCGCACAGCAAACCATTTATTAAAATCTACTTTGTTTACAGATGTACTACCAGTAGTAAACTGTGAAAGAATGACTGTACAAAGTCCTTATGACGGTACAAAGTCCTTCAGTCATATGGAGGAAAAGTAGCCAATAATAACAAAACTGAAGATGCTACTAGGTAGGGTCAATCTATGGATGCTACATGAAAATACAGCTGATTGAATATGGTAAGCATTTTCACATCTCAGAGATATTCTGTACTTGCTTTTTCATTATGTTCAAAAATCTTTTTTTGTTCAGTGGGTCTCAGTCAATAATTCACACTCATAACTGAGTATGAATCAAACACAACTACTTAGGGATTTTAACAAGACACTTTACTGACACCAGATGTAAGTTAACAGGGTAAGCTGCAGTGTGTAACTAGGTCATGAAGACTTTCTAAGGTAGCTATTTATAATAATTTAGGTATTTTTTTTTATCCTCAGTCATTTACCATAGAAAGGAAGTCAATATGTATAAGTAGCTGGAGAAGGCAAAAGCAGCGTCCAGGATATGGAACAGATAAAGCAAGTGGAGTGATGAACTCCACATCTAAGCTACTGCTCAGTGTAGCCCTTGGCAGCAAAGACAAGCTTTAATGTTAAAGGATAATTCATGCAAGTGAAATCATGGACTGACTCATTATCCTGAATTTCCAAAATTACCTCAATATTTTGTCTGTGTTTTCCTGAGACATGTTGTTTCCTCAATCACAAACCTCAACACTGCATGCAAAACAGACAATTTAAGAGAAAAGAAATACAATATCAGGTAGAATTAATAAAGAGTAAGTTATCTGTATAAATAATAAATAACTTGGTAACAGTCTCACTTTCCAGATACGATAGTGAGTACTTCTAGACCAGTCTGCCTTCTAACTGAAACAGTAATCCTGCAATTGTTACTTAGCTCCAAGACTACTATTGTATTAATAGAAGTCCTTGACAAAGAACACTCAATGCCTGTTGAACAGTTGGTTGCATGTTCTCTACTTTGCAACCTTGTGAGAGTGCTGGTGAAGGCAAAAGTCTTCCGAAACCTCAGTACCATTTTGCTGTTTGAAAAAAAAAAGCCCCATACCACCCCAAGTCCACAATAAACAATATCACAAGACTTTTAGGAAATTTAGTAAAGAAAAGGAAATAAAATAATTAAAGGAGAGAAATACATCATAAAGCTGGTTACAAGCAAATACTACCTCAAAACTTGAATTATTTTAATATATCTGTTGCAACATTCCTGTTTGGCTAATCTCAATCTAGAATTGTGCTCCTTTTGCCTGATATTTTCAAGAATTTATCTAAGCAATTTGAAAACAGTGAATACATCGAACAAAAAGTAACATTACTTTTGATGAAAACTAATTGACCTGCTTCAGTCCCAGTCTCAAAAGTGAATGCAATGTCAAAGCTAGAAGCAATGTGTCAGAAGAACCTGGTACAAGGAACACCTGTGGTCATAGATACCACTAAGAGAGTGGAAGCTTACCTCAATTCTTTGCCACAGCCAGAAGGGGGCAAAAACAAATTGTATATCCAGAAACATCACTTCACGAAATGGAGGGAACAGTTTCAGTCTTCAGAGGAAAAGGATAAGAATATTTTTGTCTCCTTCACCAAGATAACTCCTTCATGAGATGGAACACTGCGAATGGTGAATATAGTATACATTACAAAATAGAATGAAGTAAATTCTTCCTATACTGAATGCAGAAAATACCACATAATAAAAACTGAAAAAAAAAAAATGCAATTGAATTAAGCAATACCAGACTCTCATAAATTTATGCTACTTGTCTCTAAAGAAATTAAGTACCACAGCATGCTCCATCAATGACCCTACACATTTTTGCTAATATTTTTCCATAATTGATGTCACGGACCTATCTTGGACTAATGACATTATGTTTGCAAGTTTCTAGTGCTCTCTTCAAGGAACTTGGAAAATAATTTCCTGAAGACTTCATCTGTTTTTATCTTCATTTTCATGAACTCACATGGCTATGAATTATCTTCATTCTAGTATTTTCTTTCCTTAAGATACTAGAAATTTTCCTTTATGATCTAATCTATATCACAAAGATCATGACCTTGAATTATTTAAGATATAAACTAACCCATTCTCAACTTCAAGCAGGTGAGTATTCTTTCTGAAGCTGGTGCAAACATTTGTAATTTTAAGTCATATTTTAAGTGTTTTGTAAGCCAGGGTCCAACTCTTTTCCCTTTGGCTATATTAAAGAGCTGATGAAGCCAAAGAAAGGAAGAAAGCCTGATTGCGGCCTAGTTATACAAGTTGGATTGGCATGGCACAGACTTACAAGTGGTTTCTCCCCATCATGTGGCCAGGTCCTCACTTCCTCCGATATCCCAATTTATTCTGCATATTCCTGGTTCCTACAGAGACTCTAGCCCCTCTCTTCAAACAATTTTAGTTGGGCAGAAACCTGCATCACTGCTGCAATCAAAGAAGCCTGCCATGTGGAAAGGTTTGTAAAACTGAAGAATTTATTTCCTTTCTATTACTTTTACTGTTTTGTTGTCTCCCCTACCTACAATTGGAATTTGGCAGTCAAATAATAATGGAAAGGGAGAGGTAGGTTACTGTCAGTCAAAAAGTCCTTTAGTTTCATCTGTGCTACCAATGTGCTCTGCCCTAGCCTTAGCACATCTCTGCTTCTGCTTACCTGTCTGTAAAATGGAGCTATGATTAATCCCCTGCATCTGTTACCAAGTAGGACAGAGCTCTGGAAACAATTAATACACTAAGTGTTGATAATAGGTTTAATTAGGAAATGTAATCCTTGCCCCAAGCAGCTTGCCATTTCTTATCTCTTCTTGAAATCTGTCATTTTGTTAAGACTTTTTTTTGGTTCCCTAATCTCCTTTTTAAGCATATCTATTTCCAATTATATTTTTCATTTACTGTAAGAACAGAACCAGAATCCTTTGTTAGTTGAAATACCCTTTACAATTCAACATTCAACAATGCTAATTATGTTCTTGACTTCCTTATGCTTATTTTTAGAGATTTCCCAATCCACCCCTCACTACATTTTGTATATATTTTTAAAGAAGCCTTCTGTTTATAATTACTTTTACATTGCCACTTAAACAAACTTGCATCTGTTGCCTTTTCTCCCTCTAGACTGAACTGAGATGGATTTTAATTGCATCACCAACTGTTTCCAAAACACTTCCTAGGGTCTCCACTAGACTCCCTCTGCATAATAAAATCTTGACCAATAAAATACTAACTAAAATCTGTTAGAGCATTTCATATTTTCTCAAAGTCAGCTTTCCTGCAGTCCAGAATGTTCACTTAGTTTCCACCAGCCCCTAAGAATATTTTGAACTAATGATATTGTAATGTCCTGGGTGTTTCTTTGCTTCAGTCCTATTAATCATACTTGGTATATTTTCTAGGACTTGGTCCAAAATAGCCTCTAACCATCTGAATGCTTCAATAAGCCATGGAAGAAAGCAATCCTGAAATACCTCTCAAAATGTGTTCCTCCTCTTCATTTTTGAATTGAGTGGTATCCAAATCAACATCTGAGTAATTAAAACTCTGCCAGGATCAAATATCCTGCCTTGTTACAGGATTCTCCAATGTATAAAAACATTTGCTGATTCTGTGTTATTTTATTTTAACTACCCTTGAGATGTAAACTCTCTCTGTAGCATCCTAGAATCAGCTTACCATTTTATGGCTCTAATTTCTATACAGATTTATATGTCAGCCATAATATCTCAAAGTTCTGCTTAGGCAGTTCTCTTACCCGCTGCTTTAATTTAATTAACCCTTTGGCAGATTATGTATTCTTCATATTATGTGATATTTCTCTGTTTAACTATTAAAAGTGTCTTTTAAATAAAATTTTATGTATATATATAAATTATAAAAAATACCAAAAAAAAAAAAAGTATATGCATAGAAAAATACTGGCAAGATGCACACACATAATGGAAGAGAATTCAAAACAACTGCTTTAGAATATAATCTAATTGTCATGCTAAATTCTGCTTAACTTCCTTATCTGAGTTACAGGGTTTTGTAGTCACAGGCTCATGATTTGCCCTTGCTGTCAGTGCAAATACTGTTGGTAGAAATGGATATCTGTTTACCCTTTCAAGTGGAAAATGGGTCTTGATAGATCAGACAGACAGAGCAACAGAGATCAGAAAATAGGTTGATTAGATTTTTGATCCCAGAATCATTGAAAAATGAGGGTGTAGTTCTCAGGGGAGTAGCAATGCACCAGTGAGGGAGTTGGGGTACAGAGAAAAGTATATCAGTGATAAGAAAAATACCCCATTCACCGAAGTAAGGCAGTAGCTGAAAACCGTCTCAGGCAGTGAAAGATTGTAAAGGGAACTGGAATTACATGGAATTTGCCTGAAATCATAGGATGAAAAGCCTGTACAAAATCAAGGGTCTATGCATAGGATTCAGCAGAGAATGAGGCAAAAAATGAGGCAGAGGTTGATAGAAATGGTTGGAATTGTGTACCCTGTGATCTCTGAACATATCGAGGATTTTTCCCTAAATTAGATCTTTTTCCTTTCCTTTCCCTACCATAAGAAATAAGAGAAAATTATTTTACACTCCCTTTTATTTTTGTGAATACAATTATACATATGAATTTCTAAAATATTTCCAGTTGCATATTTCCCATACGATATTCATTTCAGGAATCTAAACAAACTGTGCCAGGTTCATCCTCCTAATTTCTCTTGACTCGCTAATCAACCTTTTCATTATCTTTGTGAAGATTTGGCCTGTGCTGAATAATCATTTTCCAATTTCCCTTATACCTCTAATTTAAACAGTTATCCAAAATCAAATCAGTTCTCCTTTTCTTCCTTTGTTGTGTGCATCCCCTTCTTCTGAGTTACCTACAAATGTCTACAGAACCTTTAGCTGCTTGGACAGCAAAGTTTTTACCATTTCTGTAACAAGAGTCTTAGAATCCAGTGAAGGTGATGAATTTGGAAGCAAAGTTTCAGATGAGTTCTGAATTTCTGAGAGCTATAAGATCATTCTCATTAGGATCCATATGTCCCAAATTGATGGCACCCCCTTAGCTTTTAAAGTTTTAAAATTCCTGTGCATTCTACAGGAAGAGAACAGATCGGGAAGAGAACACTCAGGGAAATTCATCATTGGGAACTATCTAGAATGGCTTAAATTGAGGCACAGGAAATCTAGGGGGAGATTTGACATTGCATCCCTTGAGGAACCAGCTCTTGCCCAAATCATATTCTCCTGAGCCCCATGTCCAGTTGCAACGCACAACTGAGGCTTATAGCTGTCCTCAAATACGCAGATGCCAGAACAGCACTTGTACAAACAGCAAACCTCGGAACATGTCTGCTTGCTAATTTGAACACAAACTTTTTTTGCAGTGACACAACCAAATAAATCTGGTTTCTTATCATTGAACTGAGCTCTTCTCTCAATGTCATGCAAGTGCACGGCTGTACCTAGAGAGGAGCATCAGAGGCTAGCTGGGTAGGCAGCCTTTTTTTCCTATTCCAGAGCTTGATAATCCATGCTCTATCACTGCTGCACCACCACACCTTTTCACTTCAGTTTAAAAAAAAAAAACAGAATACCGATAGTAGTCTCAAATATACTGAAAAGAAAGGCTGATAAATATCTCAGAGATAAGCATCTTACATGGAGCTTAGTTGAATTCTTCAAGGAAGAAGGAGAAGAAATAGGACAGGAAGATGGAGAAGAGGAAGGAAGCAGATGAAATTTGCTACCCTACTCAAATCAAATCTGACAAGTGGTGAGAAAAACACTACATGGTGAAAGAAAGCCATCAGGACTCCCTCCCTTTAACAGTGGCCTTTGTTCACATGATTATGGAGTTCACATGGAGTGGATGTGACCATGAAACTCTGTCCGCAGATGCCCTGCAAATGGCATTAATTGTCCACATTGATCTTTTACCAATGATGGTAAAATGATCCACATTAAGTAGATGAACACTTACAGTATCAAAATGTGATTCTTGAGATTCTCATTTTCTTAGTGACTTTAATTCAACATAGACATTGGGGTTAATGATATGGAAAAGGACTTCTTTCTCTGCTTTTATAGTCATTGAAAAAGTTGTATAGTTATTTTATGGTAATATTCAGACTGCATTGCCTTTTGGAGCAAATATATATTAAAGATTTAAGTACAAGATCTTTCTCCTTAAAAAAAATGTTTATTTCTTGTAATTTTCTGGAGGCTTTATGAACTTTAATTTAAACAATCAGTATTTTTCCCTTCTTTTTCTCCCATGGAGTCTTTTTTTTTTTTTTCCCCAAGTAATAAAAGTGAAAAATGAAGAAGGTGAGATGAGAAAGGAAAGGAAAGGAATAAGGATCACCTCTGATTAAGGATGCATTTGATTTTTCTAAATAAATTCCTTCCCCCACCTTGGAACACCTTAAATTGAGTAGAGCTTTTACCTTGATTTTTTATAACCTAATGGGGAAAAAAAAAATCCTCTTTTCAGCCTGGGTCTTTCCTGAAAAATATAGACAATGGGAAAAGTATTTCATACATTATACCCCTCTAATTGTTATTTCTGTATTGCAGCAAAGGATGGAAGGTGCATGTCTGTCTTTGACGAAGGAAAAAAAAGGACTGAAAGAGGAAGAAAAACATCTGAATTACCTTCACATCACACGGCATTGTCATCTGAAATCCTTGTTATTTCGGCAAAGCTTATTTTAGTTAATTCTCAATTTTGTCCAGAGCAGGACAACTCAGTCCAGTGAAGTGGTACAGATACAGGAGGTCCCTACTCATTTTCAGCACTCTGAGTGATGAGTCTTTGCAAAACTGTTTCTGCAATGATTAATGGTAGATTTGACTCTGGGAGGTAATTATAGGTTTTGACAAGAAGTTTGAGACACTGGGGATGAAAGTGACTGTGAAGGTTTCACTGAAGAAACCAAC
The DNA here is from genome assembly GCF_964035555.1 of Netta rufina. NCBI lineage: Eukaryota > Metazoa > Chordata > Aves > Anseriformes > Anatidae > Netta > Netta rufina. The sequence goes on from NC_140123.1 coordinate 105,888,575, forward strand.
CCCTGACAGGCACAACATGCTCGTTACAGAAATTCTGAAAAAGCACAAAGATCTGAAAAAAAAAAAAAAAAAAAAGATACAGCAGAACATATTTTTATTAACCCCACTGCTGCTGATGGCAGATGTATTCTCCCTGTTGTCTGGAGATGGATGTGATTTGTAACCCCAGTAACTGCAGTCTTTTTAAGGTGCAGAGGTTTGTTTGTTTGTGTACTCCCTCCTATCCTCCTTCCTTCACCCTTTTTCTTTTGAGCATTAGGTAAGGGGTGTGGGAGAGGGAATATCAGATAAATAGCGTCATGAAAAATAAATTATGACTGATCAGAAAGCTCTTGCCATTTGCAACTAGTTCTATTTGCTGCTATCATTTTTATTATTTGGGTTTTGGCAGTGTTATGTATAAAGAAAATATCAAAGCAGCATATGCATTTCTGAATCTCAGAATACAGAATTCAGCAAAATTCTGAGAACTGGAGCAAAGCCTAATTAAAAGGGCTTCCTCTAAGGACAAGGTCCTTAAAGAAAGCAGGGCTTCTGGTAGGAGCTCTTAGTGTCAGCAAGTGCTTTAGGCTCTTCAAAAAAGTACAATTCGGCAACATTAGGCTACAGTCAGGGCTGACCATCTTGTTACTCCCACCAACAGACCAACTAGGCTACTACTATAGACTCCCTTAATTCCCAGCTTGAGAGGAGCAGTCTTCATCATATGCCAGAGAGCAAAGTCCTAATGTGAATTCAGAACTTTTCCCCAAAGATTTTTTTTTTCCTAGTGAATAAGAGCACTGAAATAGAATCCTGCTGTAGAAATGGGCCATGAAAAGACATGCCAAATCTATATGTATTTATGATTCATACATTCCTTTATTCGTCTTGCCACTATTAGGCACAGTCCTAGTTTCAATAGCACCTTCTGGCTCCTTTGTGCCTTTTTGTCAACATAAAGCAGCTGTAAACCTGCCTGCTCTGGCAAATTAAGTTGTTTTGTATTTCTGGAGTGGTGCAAAGGGAACCCACCCCTTCTGCTCAGTTTGGTTATTAAAGAAGGAATATATGGGGCACACAGGAATCACAAAAGTCAGAGTAGAAGAAGAATCATGGGCCAAATTCTTGAGCTGCCATAATCCAGTGGCAATCTAAGGGAGAGAAGGCAAATTATACTAGCTGGGAGTCTGTGAGATTCCACCATAGCTGTTTTGTCAGAAAATAAAATGACATTATTAGGCCACCTGTCACCAACATTCCCCAGACTATATCTTCTCAAGACGTTTGAGAGAATCTGTGAAAAAAGAGCACATCTAATAAAAATGAAATTAGGTATAATTTGCATTGCTTCACTTTAGTTGTGAACAAATGCCCTAACACAACAGAAGCTTATCAAGAAAGCCAGGGAACTACGTATCATAAGGATACAACACTGACCAGAGTCAGCATGGGGCCATTTTACTTTCCTTCAAAGCCATGTTCTGGGATTTGGAGTAAAAATGTTAGATCAGAAGTTTGGCCTGGAATTCAGTCTGGGAATAAATCTAACCTGCAACACATAACAAAAACATTAATAAGCAGAACCAAGGTGAGAAGCAGAGCTGCTACCAGTGATACAATTGGAGTTTTACTTCTCCAGGCAGAATCAAGTCCTTATTGTTGTTATACACATGGGCACCATGACATTAAAAAGTCTGTGATGCAGATTACCTCATCGTGTTTAGGTACCTAATATAAGCCAAGATCATTTAATCTAAAATCAGATATCTGCAATACAGAAATAACAACTTGAGCTAGCCACATTAGTATTGTATTATTTAGGGGAGAAAAAAAAAAAAAAAAAATTGTCTAGAAATGCCTATTTCATTGTTTTCTTCTACATTTCAGTTAGATAAATCCTGTCTTTGCCCTCCTGGTCTCCAACTACAATCAGTGATGAGAGCAAGCAAGATGATCCAGAGAGCAATACAGAGCACTAGTTATCTGAACAGTCCTTATATTATTCCTGTCTCTCTCTATACTAATTGAAAAAGGAACCCAAAGTGACTGCTATCATGAAATAAACACCGTGAGACTCACTTCATTTGCCTCATAGAGGATCCTCAGTTATCCTCTCAGAATTAGAAAGAAGGTATCTGGACCTATAAATTTCTGTCCAACAGGTTTATGTGGACTAACTTTCACTTTAATATATTTGTTTAATGGTCTTTCTTTACAGAAAACACAAGAGGAATAAAAGTAGTTGGAGTACTGTAGCATCTAAATTGTTCTGTGACCATTTTATTCTCTCACTCTATAGTGAGAGAAGCAGCTCCTGGAAGGTCATGGTCTCAGGACTGGGTAGATGAACATCAGAAAAGGGCAGATCATGCCCTACAGAGTTGAGGGGAAAAAAAAAAAAAAAAAGATACAAAACATGATGCCTCGATGGTAAGCTTAATCAAAAATCTGCAAAGGAAAATGTTTAAAATTGTAGAGGAAGTTTTTCATTCTGTATTTGTAGCAGCTTTTCACAGTTGAACAATATTTTCATTGAAAGCAACTTCAATATTATATGCATGAAAATTGGCAGAAACTGAGCTTTACTTCTTCTCATAAAGTACTCACATAAGAATTGCTTGTATTTTCATGCAGTCGAGGCCAGAGTACCATGGGATTCACAAGGCCAATTGCAGCTAATCAAGGATCAGATAAAAAAGCATCACATTTATTTCACCAGCTCTAGAGTACATAGTTCCATTTTCTAATAATTGCTGTCAAGACATAAAATAAAAACTCAAAAAGACATCTGTCAAATGAAATTTTAATAACATATGAATCAGAATAAGTTGTAGCCTATCGTTTGAATATTCCAATAGTAGAAAAGGAGGTTAAATTCAAATAAATTATTCATTGAGAATATTTGCTCATCTCTAATATCTCTCTGTATAATTTAAACAAAAACAAAGGTGTGCCACAGAATAAAATAAGATTTTTAAAAACATTTACTTGAATCTAGATGATACAATTCCCTATATCGTTCCAAAATACTTATTAAACATTTGAAGAAAACAAACAAACAAAAAACTAATGCATAAAGAATATATTCAATTGGCAGATGGCAAATGCATTATTTATTGCATCTAGTTATTGATGAGTTTTCATACCACCTCGTTGTTCTGTTTTGCTCTGTCACTCATGAGCTATAAGATCATCAGTAACTCATAATAAATAATGTATCCAGGGTCAGTCCTTTGGGTAGCACTAGTTATACACATGCAGCTATGTACTTTTTCACCAAAAGAAATGGTCAGCACATTAAACTACACTGATCTGCAGAGGTTTCAAACTTACAGGCAGAGAATAGAAAAAAAGAACTTTAGAGGGATATGTATATATTTCATTGTAAGAATGTATTGCTAGAATAATATGCAAACACAGAATGTTATAATGGGATTTATTCAAATCACTGTGTTAAACCTATTGTATATTTTAGTTCCTCCCATATTTACTGTAATTTTTAACCATAATGAAAAACTATTTTAAAGGATTTAATGTAAGCAAGGGGGATAAAATTAATACGAATTGGTATGACTAGTTTACTGATGTGTTCTACACATTGAACAGTTTAAGCTTGAGGAGAACATTTGGGTAAGGTTGAAATAGAAAGTAAATTCAAGATGTAAATTATTCTTATAAAAATGAAAATTGCACACATTATTGGACTGAATGGATGTTATTAGTAGGAATGGATGGATTCTGTTACAATAACATAATTTATAATAAGTAAATATTTCATCCTACAAACACTCTTGAATATTGCAGTGAAATCCTGATGCATGATAAAAATGCCCTGCAGCTCAGTGTTATATACAATGCGGTTATTAAACTCTTTTTTTCAACTAATGAAGTAAGAATTGGGTTGGTTCACATCAACTGTACAACAATATACAAAATGATTAACATGTTACCATGAGTAACAATTTGCACTTTCAAAAACAAACAAACAAAAAAACACACCTGGAAATGACCCCTTTTACAGGTTTTGTCTTTAGGGAAACGAATCTCTGGGGGTAGGTTCTACAGTCTCAAATTCTATATGTTGCTACATGCTGGATTATGTATTTTTATATTTTCTATCCACACTTTTATAATTTACTATGCACGATAAGGTTTTGAAAACGTCTCAGAATAAATTATAGGGATATTATCTGTATAAACAGGTGAATTGATGAAATGTGTCATCAAGGTAAACATAAGCCATTGGTGCATTTTTTTTTTTATTTTTAAAATGCTAATACAATAGTACAACAATGCAAACCAAATATTTCCATAGGGAGAAGCAGTATTAACTCTATTGTATAAAACCCTGATGACAATTTACGTACAGTATTATAGGTATACTTTGTTTAGTTCTAATCATGGATGGCCAAGGAAGACAGCTTCAAATTGGAACAGAAAGAAAGATGGGTTTCTAGCATAATATCATGACTAAAAGGGCTTCCCTTTGTTCAGTTCAGAGAAAATACTGCTGTGCATGTAAGTAGATATGTATACTTTTCAAATGTTCTTTTGTGTGTGTTACAGGAAGAGAAGGATAAACATTCAAAAGAAAAACTATTTACACTAAAAGACAGTGTAGTCTTTGGCACAAGAATAAAGAGGAATAAAACACAGCCTGGAATAGGCTTACACATAAAATGAGATTTCCAGAGCAATGAAGATGAAGTAATGGACAAAAGGATCCTAACCAGAAGGGGGATTCAAAAATATGTGAATACCATCACATAACAGAAGGCAGAGTGTAGCTGCCCCTGAAGACCTCAAGAGTCTTTCCTATGTTCTCATGAATTATTGGGATTTTTCCTGAAGAAAGGCTTGCTCAATTACAGACACAACCACAAGGGCTCAGCTGTGAGTGAGCTAAGGAAAAAAAAAAAAAAAATTAAAAGAAATGCACAGTGAAAACAAAACACAGGCAAAGCCACCACCCAGCTTCTTTCTTAGCGCCCAGCGCTAGAGCCATATGGCTAATGTCTTATCTTAGCAAGGCACAAAGAGCTACACTACCACTTCTATTCTTTTTGCACAGCACCTTTCTCCACAACTGAGACTGCTTACCAAAAACCCATACATGTTGCTTTTACATATTAAAATAACCTGAAGTGCCTATAAGAACAACAGTGACATACTGACTGAAATCAATAGGTAGAGTAGTACATGGAAATAAATAAAAAGCTGGCATGCCCAAAATCCTCAGTGCTTCCCACTGACTTCAAAGTCTTGTGTCGGAAAAAGGTCCAAATTATTTTTTGTGGGTTTATTAAAGTTTACCTTTATGCAAGGCAGAAACTTTCTGAGGCCCCGGTGCGACAATGAGCTCCACAGCTGTGTGTGCCTGCAACTACCCTGAAGCTGGGGAGAATCTGAATACGTTGATGCCATCATACGTTATGGAGGCCTTTGCTTGACTGCTACCTAAGGCTCAGAGCCTGTCATACGCTGAAAATCAAAAATCAAACTCTTCCCTAGTGGAGTGTATAAACATAGTCCTCACATATGGACTCATTTGACACAGCATGCATGAAGCAACCAATTACACCAGCAAGTCAGCTAAGTGTCTGGACTTTTTTTCCTAAGAAAAAAATGAAATAGTTCAATCCCCCACAGATTCTTATTCTTTTCATTTTAAAATCTGACATCTGCTGTCATATCCCAAAATTCTACACTAGAAAGCAGCAGCCTAGAATTTCTTAAATGTGTAAATTTTTCATATTACACTGAGACTGCTACAGCCTTACCTAACCAACTGCATCTATCTGTCACCTGCCAAGCAGCACTTGTAATTTGTTTACAGTCAACTGCAAGGAGATATATAAACTTCCCCAGATGAGGAAGATGTTGAATTTACGCAGACAAGTGACAAACGAGCTTGGAATGAAAATGCATACAAGAATAGCCTACAGTATGCCATTATATCATGACATAAATATATGACAACTAGTCCAACCAAGGCCCATGGCAAATATTTCCATGCGTTACCACTTCTACAGTAATTTCTCTGTGTTGCATTTTTTTCTTTTTTTCTTTTTTTTTTTTTTTCCTTGAATGAGAGATTCATTCTAAAGTAATAAGTAATAAAAAAAAGCACCTATTAGAATAAGCAGATTGTACTGTACTAGTTGGGCTGCAGGACAACAGTCTGATTATTGCAGTTAAAGCCTCTTGTTTCTTGTGGATCAGCTTCTGGATACCAGTAATATACTCCATCAGAAATATATACAAACCTATATACAACCTGTGATAAGCTATAAGAAGAGAAACTGTAATCTTACTTTATCATTACATCTAGACTTCAGCCATAATAAACAGAAAAACCTACCACATGTATCGGTAGAGTAACATAAACCAAAGTTTTCAGTGAACATGAACAGCAGCCTTTCATGCAGCGAATGGACTTTGCATAAGTGTTAGCATGGGATGCTAGCTTTGGTTTGTCAACCAGCATTTTCAGTTCTTTCAAAGCTTCAAAATAATGCCTCTGTAGAGAAACAAAACATGAATCCTCTGGGCACAAGTACAATCCTACCTAATCCCTCAAAATGAAGCTTACTTTGCAGGAGATGTTGCACAGATTTTGGGGTAATCCTCTGGAAGTGAAGGAGTTTGAAAACCTTTGAAAACAAGAAAAAAGTGGAATCAACCATGGCAACTTCCCTAGTTTCCACAGATTGTTGTTGGAGATGAGAGTAATCAAATCCTTGTTCCACCCTCAGATGCATTTAGCAAGCAGCCTTTCCATTTCAGAAGGGTAAGCTTCTGTAGCAAAGAAAACATCACCCAAATATAACCACCTCAGGAGTTTCCAAAATCACACCATTTCAGCTGGAAGCCTATCCCTATCATGGACAGTTTTACATTTGCACTGTTTTACTGGGAAATTACAATTTAGTTGAAGATGGTTGAAAAAGCAACCTATCTTTATTCAAAGGAACTATATCAAAAAAAACTCTTTGCTAGAAAGAGGTGAAACTCATCATTCTGAGGAATCACTAGCCAAATGCATGTCAGCTAATGCTGGCTGAAATCTAACCAAAGAGTTTTGACTGAATTAGATTTTTATATTTATTTTCAAGATAAATCAAAACCATCACATTGGGAAATGGAGAATGCAGTAAGAAAACAGTGTTTCTCAAAAGTGCATATGATAAAACCTGAGGAAGGAGAGCTCCATGTTAGACATTAGAAGGAAGTAGTGAACTCTAACCAAGGACAATGAGTCCTAGATTTGATTCTTAAAGTGTTCAGAAAACTGAGACTTTGCATCTTCTTTTTTAGAAGGGAAATGAGGAAACACAATGAGGAAATGAGTGTTTTCATCAACTGTTTCCATCTCTAATAGGGGCACCAATTAAAAATCAAAAAAGTTAATACTTTCGTCTTTAGTAACGTCATTGATTTTTGATGTCTCCTGTGACTGTTTGTTACAGGCAAAGGAATGACAGACCAGTCCCTGAGTATCAGACAAGAGATTATCTCTACAGTGGACATAACATCAGCTGCTCCCTGGTCTTTTTATTCTCTGCTGTAGAAAAGTAATCAGAGAAGGTGGCTGGGAAGAAACCACAGCACATTTTGATATTTCTTTTTGTAGCTATTACAAAGTCTGGGACTTCATATTAATCCCTGATGTTTACTTCCCAGTCAGTAAAGTTGTGATTGTAGTTACAGAGAAATAAATGATGCATTATTGTTTATTTCATAGAATCATCTGGATTGCAACACACTTTCAAGATCACCGAACTCAACCATCATCCTTACCTACCCAGTCCCAACACTAAACCATATCCCTTAGTGCCACACCTCTTAAATACCTCCAGGAATGGCAAATCCACCACCTCCCTGGTCAGCCTTTTCCTTTGGTCAACCCAACTACCACTTCCATGAAAAAAATCTCCCTGATAGCCAACCTAAACATTCCCTAGTGTAACTTGAGGCTTCTTTATATCCTATCACTTTTCACCTGAGAAAAGAGACCGGCACCCTCTTCACTGGAACTTCCTTTCAGGTAGTTATAGAGAGCAATGAAGTTTCCCCTCAGTTTCCTCTTCTGCAGACAAAGCAGCCCCACTTCCCTCAGGCACTCCTCATACGTCTTGTGTTCTAGTCCCTTCACCAACTTCGTTGCTCTTTACACACATCTGAGCAACTCAGCATCCTTCCTGTAGTGAGGGGCCCAAAACTGAACATATTACTCAAGGTGTGGTCTCAGCAGTACCATGTGGTAGGGGACAATGACTTCCTTAGTCCTGCTGGCCACACTGTTTCTGCTGCAGCCAGGATGCATTGTCCTTCTTGGCCAGCTGGGCACACTGCTGGCTCTTGTTCCCCTGGCTGTTGAAAAACATCCCTAGGTCCTTTTCTGCCAGCGAACTTTCCAGCCACTCTTCCCCAGCCCTATAATACTTCATGGGGTTGTTATTGCCCAAGTGCAGCACCTCGCACTTACCCTCATTGAATGTCATGTGACTGAACTTGGCCCATCTGTCTAGCCTATCCAGATCCCCCTGCAAAACCTTCCCACCCACAAGCAGATCAACAGTCCTGCCTTACTTGGTATTGTCTATAAACTTACAGAGTGTGCTTTCAATCCCCTCATGCAGATCATTAATAAAAACATTAATCAAAACTGGCCGCAGTATCTGAGCCCTGGGAAATGCTGCTGGTGACCAGCCACCAAATGGAATGAACTCCATTCACTACGACTGTAAGCCCCGCCAGACAGCCAGTTCTTTACCCACCATACTCAATCATTGTTTGTGGTAAAGGATGCAGTATTTTCAAACTGAAACCCTTACAGACTAAACACTCAAAATGAGCAACAAATTCTTCAGTTTGCCTCAGCAAAGCTACAAGATGGACAGGAGTTTCCTGAAGTTGCTCTCAGTCAAAAATTGGAATTGCTTTCAGGGGGAAAAGATCATGCCCTTAAGCAATCCAGCATATGACGCAATTTTTAGCTTAAAGAATAATATAACTTATGCTTACCCTTGCATAACCCAGAAGAGCTGTCCCCTTTGTCACGTGTAACCAGAGTAAGTCAGGCACCTAACCACTGTAGTAGTTTAGATGCCCTGGAGTATTGCCTCTAACCTTTCTTCCAGTTACTGCTCTACAGTTCTTCCCCAAGTCCTACACTGCATGTATACATATTGTGAAGGTGCCCCAGATACCTGAGGACATCCACCTAAAACAGTGTACTGTCTAGCAGCTGAATCCCACCCATTATGTTTTCCCTATCCCATGTTTTATGTTGGGGCAGTTAAGAAGATTGTAATCTGTGTTTCTCTACTACCATGGGACATGTTCTACATTTAAAAAAATAATAATAATTAAAAAAAAAAAAGGGTTGCTCCAGCTTAACAACCCCTTTGTGTAAAAAGCAGCATAAAGAGGTCATGTCAGAGCTGAAAATTGGGCCAAAGAGAGTATATTTTCCTCTGGATGCACAGTTATAATTGCTATTATGTTTAGGGAATTGGGCTTGATCATTGAATGGAAAACACTTTGCAATTAAGAGGGTTGAAAGCATAACTAGATTTGAATAATTGATGTTAATTTCCATTTGCAGACAAGACTATCACAATGCTGAATCCAAATGCCATGTACTCTTCTGGTCCATTCCCTCACTTCTTGTTGCCATAAATTGCAAGGTAATGTTAACTGGAGGGCCTTGTAGAGAATTGCTATACGGATCACATCCCATTATACTTCTGAAATCAGGAAGAATCCACTCTTGCATCATTCATGCTCACGAAGCAAGTTCTTCCCTTCTTTGGCTACACAATTAACTTGAATGAAACTGAATGTAATGCCTTGAAAACAATACTAAATTAAATGGTAATGCAGTAATCCATCAATTACTACGGGGCAACTAATGGTTTGAAATAGCTTTGTCTAATAGTTTCTAGTTGGATTAATAATATAATTAATATTATGTACTCGCCATTAAAGTAGGAAATAAAATATTGTTTTAGTTAATATCTCTTTGTCATTGATGGGGAAGTGCAATGCAACCAAAATGAATATTCATTGTAATGTAGTACCTAAGCATACTAGTATCTATTGATCAAACAACAACAACAACAAACCAAAAAAAAAAAAACAAAAACAAAACAAACAAACAAAAAAAAAACACAAAAGAACAAAAGAAAACCAAACCAAACCACTGCCAAAGTTTGCCACCTATTAAAACATGATTGCTACTGGAATTCCTATAAGTATCAGCAGTAGTAAACACATTTTTAATAATCTTAATTTTTCCTTAAACACATTTTTAACCACATTATTTTTCCTAACTGCAATAATGTACACTCTAGCTTTGTACTGTTTAGAAAAGGAGAGAGATATTTGAGTAATACTGTCATTCAGTTCTTTTGAAGAAACTACCAGGAAAAAAAAAAAAAAAAAAAGGAAAAAAAAAAAAAAAAAGGTAAGTGTAAATTCTCTGGCCAGCTGTAATAAGAAGGAACAGAATAAAATCTATATTTGGGAAAATTAAAGAAAGGAGCACAGGAAAAGGAGTGGAGCACAGGTGAGAAATGAAGGGGGAAAAGGAGAAAGGGCAAGAAGGAGAGAAAAAGTTATTTTTAGGTGACTTGGGCTTGAGGAGGAAATTGCTCAGGGTTGTTTTTTTTTATTGTTGCTTTTTGGTAACTGTCTATAACTACGTGTCTTAACATCTGCAATGGATTTGAATAATTAAAGGAGTGAACAACTAGCAAAACAACATCATTAAATTATGAATGGAAATGCTTTAAAGCCCCTTAGCAGAAAAATACTAGTTGAAAAGGAAACGTAGAGCAGTGTCTTTCTCAGAAAACACAGCTTCCCTGCACCACTTGGGGTATCTGAATGAAGGATGAGGGACGTGAAGCTGGGAACAATCCTGTATGATCACTTTTTCCTATAATTTATTGACTGTTGTCACTGTGTGTGGTACTGCGTAAACACTGCCCTAGGCTGTTTATCCTCTAAATCAGAGGCAGATAATAGAAATCAGACGCAAAGTACCAGGGGAGAGTCCAAACCAGATGGAGATAATCCATTTTACATCAGATGTGGAAGTAGCTTTCTCTTGGGCTGATTACTTCTCGGTAGAAGAGTGCTTTGCTCAAAAATTTAATTGAAAAGTGGCTATTGGTTCTACCAAGACAAAGAGCTCCCTTGCAGGAGGTGCAGAGCACATGCCACAGCTGTAATTTAAGAGCAGAGAGTACCTTTCAGGGACACCCTGTGACTAAAGGCACTTTAGTCGAAGTTCTGGATACAACATAGCCAGATCATGCAGTGCCACACCTGAGTAATTACTACATTACCAACTGGCTGTTCTGTGTCTGTAGAATAGAAAGCATGCCAACTGACCTGCCACCTTGTTCAGAGCCAGTTTTTATATCTGTGTCTGGTCCTACCATGTACAGGCTATGTTTTATGCAAAATGAAAAAAAAAAAAAAAAAAAAAAAAAAAAACGAGTAATACTGATATAATCTTTTAACTGTTTCAGCTATTTAGACTGCAGGATCTTCATGAGTCCGAGTATGTTTGTGTATAGGAGGATGTCGCCATGTGACATGAGCTGAATAAGTCCAGACCATAAATTTTGGCAAACTTGTTGGCACATCTTTAGAGTTGTCATAGTAAAGATCACCAAAACAGAGACACGAGGATCCTGAGGTCTGACAGCCACTGTGCAATTGTCACCCATGTGCAATTGTTGCCAAGACAAAGCCTCAGTGACTCACATGAGAGTGTTCACAAAACAACCCCACTTCTGGTATTCTCTCAGCCCTCATCTCAAGAGAAATGTGCAAAATATTTCCAGACACAAGTCTGGGAACTAAAGTTTATAAACCTAAAAATACAACAAATAAACAAACAAACAAAAAAAAAATTCACTGCCCACAGCTAATAGTTTTAAAACTTTCTCAGCCTCATGCTTACCTGCGCTCCTATTAATCCCTTCAAGTTCTTGAGGCTATGAATTATCATTCTCTTTCCTTTCAATTTATCATCTCTTCTCAGTAGTAACAGCCCCCCCAGTAACATTCAATGGACCTAATGCTTTTTGTCTCATGATTTGAAATTCAGCTAATTGAACTCAACTCTTATTTAGCTTTGAAGTATGTCGTTTCTATTTAAAACATGACAGGTGTGTAAAAATAGCTATTTTCTCTGTTAACTGTACTAGAAGTTTTAGTAAAAGATGCCTCTGCCTAAAAATTTATTGGACAGAAAAGTAAACACGTGAAGAAATTCTAGAAGGAAACTTCCCAACTATGAGTATTTTCTCTATATACATTCATGAGAAACAAAGCAAACACTGTTTCAAATATTTCCACTTATCGCTATGTAAGTATTTCCAGTTGCTGAGCCAAGACAATACCTCAGGCTACATTTACCACATAAACAAATCACAACTCCAATATCATAAGATCTCATTCTCTCTGACCAACCCCTCCCCCCCTCCCCCACCCCCCCCCCCCATAATATTTTTTCTGGTTTTCTGCAGTTACTCTTCTTACTGAAGTACATAGTGCCCCATAGGATTTGCATCAAGCCATTATGCACTGAAGGGCAATTCCCCCAAACAAAATGTTTTTATTTGCTTCAATAATTATTGCAAACTAGATTCTTTGAATCTTTGTTCATATGTTGTCTATTTTGCTCTGCAATTATTTTCACTGTGATGAATAGGACACTTGAAATCCAATGTATGTCTCAGTGTGGCTACCTATAGTGGAATTGGGCCATAATAATGGATAAAATAAACATATTCTTTTGTTGCCATCCATACTGTTCTGAAAAGACCTATATAGAATAGCCATCAGACTATTCAGACTAGAAAGAAGATGATGAGAAGACACAAAATGAGTCCATGAACAACAACATAATTCAAATTAAGAATTCTAACCTAAAATGGCCTTCAGAATTAATAGACCATTCAAAGAAAAAGAATACCCTCAACAAAAACAAGTATTTGTATGACATCTTCCCTTTATACCATTAATTTAGGCAGAGAGTTTCCTTCTGAGCTGCTGTTTTGCGTGTATTTATGTGCCACAGTCCACATCCAGGTGGAAACAAACTACTGATAGATACTGATATACAAAATGAATAAGAAATGTCACTGCAGTTACAGGACACAAAATCTGAGCTGTTACAACTGCCTGATACAATTTGATTAGTTGTGTGACAGTATCTAAATTACAACAATAGCTGGAAGTTAGTGACGGATTTATTTTTGAAGTCACTTGTAGCAGCAGTGAGTTTAAATTATAGATGAAGAAAGCAGTTTGGTAGCTGTAAACTGTAATATTAGAACACATAGAAGTCATTATAATGCCTTTTTTTTTTTTTTTTTTTCCCCTCCATTTTCTTTTAGTACAGAGTAATTATAAAGTTTACAAAATGATAGCATCATGCCTTGGAAGATGGGGTGACTTCAGGGTTGCAAATAATCACTCTCTGTGGTGCCACTTCCTTGAAAAAACTGTGTGCAATATTATGAGAAACTCCTATCAACTCCTCTCAATTATATAGTGATTGACATTGCCTACTCTAAAGACTCCTGAACAAGTGGCTGCAAAAATACCTTTTCTAATGGTTTGTTATATTTTATCCACCTAATATCTTACTCTTCCTGAAAAACTTTTCAACATATGTCAACAGAGAAACTGTACAGACAGGATTTTGTTAAAATTGCACTGGCTCTTACCTTAGGTATGAGTGGTATTATTTCTGGTAACAGTTATGGCTTTTCTGAAGTGCTTGAATTTCCTTAAAGTCTTCTAGTTAATGCAGGCAAAAGAAACTAAATAGAAAAATCAATTTAAAAAGAGACTTATTCAATATAAAGCAAAATGAGATTTATTTATTTACCCACCATTTTGTTCTCTGTTTAAAAGTATATGAATGTGTGAATACCTGAAAAGCAATTTAGCAATTCCGAAAAAAAAAAAAAAAAAAAAAAAAAAAAAAAAAAAAAAAAAGGACAATAAGAAACCAAACCAAATCAGGGAAGAAAACTGGGGTTTTGTCCTAAGTACTCAAAAACAGGGGGAGTCCCAACTTCATAAAGAAGAAAGTCATTCAGACTGAATTAACAATGAATAGGTGATAGAAAATGCTCAGAAACCAAATGTGTGATTACTCAACATGTTACAAAGAGAGACACCTGATAAAGAAATCTCTTAAGCTGTGGAAAGCTGAAGTGTGCAAAAGACGGCACATGCTGCTGCACATGCACCTTGTCAAGGCAATTTCCCACCTTAGTGAGAAGACAGACCTGCATGATTTTTCAACAGTGCAAGATTTTAAGTGTACCTAGGACAGGGTTCCTGACTATTAAGGCAGACCTTTTTGCTTAAAAATGAGTAAAAATAAAACTCAGAACAATCTCAAAAGAGAAAACATACTCCTGTAGGTTAAGAACATGACAGTCCTTGGTCCACTAGAATTTGCAAGATTTGCAAAAGCCATTGGAGATGTCATCAAAAAGGTATAGAAAACATCTCCACAATAAAAAGAATGTGAAGAACTGCAAAGTGCTAAAGTCAACAGGCAAGTTCTCATTGTTGAAGCTCCAAGAAACAGAAAGCAAAGAAAATGATCAAATGACTCAGTATTCTACATGGTCCCTACAAAACTGAATCAGTCAATAAATATGCAACTTCCCCACTATATACAATTATAAGTAGCCAATTTTTCTTCCAACACTCAAGTGTCAGGAATGCCAAAGCTACTGCAAAAGATGAGACCGTGCAGAATGTAATGGTTTGTCCTAAAAAGGCTAGGTTGGGTGATTGTAAGGCGTTGGAGGTGAAGAAGTCTAAAAGGAAATCAGATCTGTTAAGGACTGAAACAAAGAAAACAAAACAAAACAAAACAAAAACAACAACAAACAAGCAGGCAACAACAACCAAAAAAAAAAAAAAAGAAAAGAAAAAGGAAGATGAGCTGATTCTATATTCATCTCAAATAAACAACAGATATTTCACAACAGAATATGAAGGACATATCAAAGCTCTTTTGTCAGCAAAAATTAGCAGATAGTCTTTGATATTTGTACATTGGTTGTAAGAAACTATGTTCTCATCCTAGTCTACTTAGACTTGCTTCTTTCAGATAGGCTGACTAGATAATAATTTAGTTCAACAGTTATTTTTGCTACCCACTATCCCTGAAATAGTGGGCATGACTGTGCAATTTTCAGCAAATTACATGTTTTGACATAATCTGCTGAAAATCTAAATAGAAAACATGGAAAAACACTCTAAAGCCAGACCTTTATCCATATTTAGCAGTGCCAGATTACAGTTTGGAACCAGTGAAATATAGGTTACAAGCTGATAACATCTGGTTTGACAGAAATGGAAAAATAAGAAAGTTTGCACTTATGTGAAAGACAGATGTAAAACAAGGCAGACAGCGTTAAACAAAACTCTTGCTGTGATTTGGAGGTGAGGAAACCTGCACTAACTCCTGAAAAAGACACTAAAAAGAACTAAGTTCTTGCACCTGGAAATCAGTGCCAAAGGCCCACAGAATGTTGTCTCAGTTCCACAGGCACACATGTAAAAACAAACATCATTTCCCATAATGGCAGGTAGTGAGGAAGACCATCCCGTCAGGCATGAGCAGACAGACTGCTCAGCCCCAGGCCCTGAAGAGACTGGAAAAACAGTGCTGCTGGAGTCCACGGAGAAATATGCATGTCTGTGAAGCAATACATGACACTTTGGAGGTTACAGGAACGTTTTTGGTTTATAGAAGAGAAGGTGTCTGTGAAATCTCACCATCCTTTGTGATGTTACTAGTCTAAATCACAGTGTTGGGCTGCAGAAGACAGGGGTGGAAAACTACCTTTGGAAAGGTGTTGTAGAAGAGAGGAGCAGTGAGTAACCTGACTCTGCATGGCACAAAAAAACCCTTTGACTATTGGCCAGATGTACCATGGGGGCAAATCATCAAAAGCTGGATGCTCCCAGGAGGGGAACAGCCCATCCTCCTCTTACTCTTTCCCTTCACCATAGACAAAGCTCGTTTTTTTTTTTTTTTGTGGGTTTGCTGCCACCCCTAAGAAAGATATATTGAGGGTCCAGGGAAACTACAGGGTTGATTCCCCAGAAAAGCTAAGGAGTAGGAGCCCCTGCCAGGATTACCAGGGGAATTGGAAAGGTGAGAGTTAGGCCCCCAGCCCCTTTCAGTAGCAACAAGCTATTAATTTCCCTCAGCCATGTCTGGTGGAACAACAGCCCACAATCAATCTCTGCTCAGCATTAACTGCAGCAGCAGAGCGTTTCTGACAGACTAAATGCACACAGTGAATGGTGAGGAGAGATAGCAAGCAGTTTTGCTGTGCTGTTCTCCCATCTTCCAGTTCTAGAAATTGAGGAAAAAGAAAAACAAAGTAATGCTCTACCCTACTTTTGGAAAAGATTTTACATTCCTCTGACCAATTCAAGTCCGCAAAATACTGACTTTCTTCCCTGGAACAGAAACAACAAATACTAATTACAAGCCAGTTACTAAGTATGCTTATGGCTGAATAATATGCATTCAGCAGAGGAATCACTGCATCTGTTATGTGGGAGGCAGACTTTGTACTGTAACGGGAATGAACCAAGTGTCAAGTGATGCAGTATTCTTGTTACAGTTTCAGAACAGATGTCATTTTGTCATAGCTGCTGACATAATTTTGAAGATAAGAAGATTTGGAGATTTAGTCCATAATGTTTTAAAGCTAAACACAGACTGGATTAAAGCTTTAAATTTAAACATAAGCTAGATATGGCCTTAAAACACAGGGTTATATCAGACATATTCTAAAAAATCCTTTCAGCAAAAAATGTACCATTACTAATGCTACTTCAGTTATTATTTTGCCATCTCATTTGTTACTAACCACTATTCTCACAGAATGATGTATCCAGAAATCCTGACCAAAGATTGCTGTTCCATAAATAAATAAATGAAGGAGGAGGAATAAAAATAAAAATAAAAATGAACCAATGAAGCTTGGTTTCCTTAGATGAAGTTTTATTGATTTTCATACCTAGGAAAATATAAGTTCCAGTGCAAGTGTTTCTTCTTAAATGAATATCTCTTTGTTGATTTTCTGGTGTCTAGTACTGTAGCTCATGTTATATTATTTGTTTTAATCGAAGATGTTTTTCTACATTCTAATTTCTAATTTCTTTTCTACACTCAGCCATGTATTTTCAAACAGCTCTGTGGTATCCATAACTTCCAAAATGATGCATCTCATTCAATTTTGACTGGATTAGCCACTTTTGAATCTATTTGGTGTAAGTAAGGAGACACTGGCCCATATCTGAAGACACAATAATCACTTAATACTTGTTTGAATAAACTACTTTTAGTGTTTTTATATTTAACAAGAGAAGTACTTTGCAATTAAAGATGCAGTAAGAATTTCTTCAGAAGTCTGCATGTTAATCTAAAGCTAACCAGCTTGGGTATGGGTATGGGTAGAGAAAAGCATGGTTTAAAAAAAAAAAAAAAAAAAAAAAAAAAAAAAGTAGTTTATTCAGATAAACTAAAGGAAGCATTGTCCATACAGCTCTTTGGTCTATTACAACGAGTATACTGCTGCTTGAACTGTTTAGCCCCTTTTAAATGCTTGATATAATTTGACATCCATGTAAACTGGAATCATATGTCGTTGTGGGAGTCTATTACAGACCGCCTGGCCAGGACGATAGCGCCGATAAATTATTCTTTACAGAACTAAGAGAGGCCTCGAGATTAACTCCCCTTGTCCTTATGGGGGACTTCAACTTGCCGGACGTTAACTGGGAGTGCCACACGGCTGACACGAGCAAGTCCAGGAGGTTCATGAAGCACCTAGATGATAACTTCTTGGTGCAGGTGCTAACGGAGCCAACTAGGAAAGGTGCCCTCCTAGACCTGTTGCTAGAAAACAGAGAGGGTCTGGTGGGAGATGTGGTGATTGGTGGCCGCCTCGGCCATAGCGACCATGAAGTGGTTGAGTTCAATATTTATGGTGACAGAAGGAAAAGTGCCACCAAAACCTCATCCCTAGATATGGGGAAAGCGGACTTCAGGCTGCTCAGGGAACTAGTCAGCAAGGTCCCCTGGGAAACTGCTCTTGAAGGCCTCGATGTCCACCAGTGCTGGTCACTCTTTAAGCGATGCCTCCTAGAAGCACAAGATCAGGCAATTCCAAAATATCGCAAGTCAGGCAGGCGGGGAAGGAAGCCGGCGTGGCTGACCAGGAATGTTCTAATGGAGATTAGGCGGAAACAGAGAGTGTTTCGCTACTGGAAGGAGGGCCAGGCATCATGGAAAGAATACAGGGATGCTGTTCGTGTTTGTAGGGAGAAAGTTCGAGTGGCCAAAGCACACCTAGAGTTGAAGCTGGCTGTGTCTGTGAGAGAAAATAAAAAGGGTTTTTTTAGATATGTAAATGGAAAAAGGAGAACTAAAGAATACATAGGGCCGCTCCTTGATAGGGAAGGTCTCCTCACAGACGATGACATAGGCAAAGCAGAGACGCTTAACGCCTTCTTTGCCTCTGTCTTCAATGCCGATGATGGGCTTCGGGACCCAGGGTGCCCTGAGCTGGAGGGCCGGGACGGTGGGGATGACAAACTCCCAACTGACCCTGAACGTGTGCGGGATTTGCTACTCCACCTGGATCCCTACAAGTCCATGGGTCCGGATGGGATTCATCCCCGGGTGCTGAAAGAGCTGGCGGATGTCATCGCGGAACCTCTTTCAATTATTTTTCAACGATCCTGGGAATTTGGAGAGGTCCTGGTAGACTGGAAGCTGGCAAATGTTGTGCCAATTTTCAAGAAGGGTCAGAAAGAAGACCTTAGCAATTACAGGCCTGTCAGTCTCACGTCAGTGCCTGGTAAAATCATGGAGAAGTTGGTTCTCGGACTTATTGAGGCGCACCTGGGGGACAAAGCAGTCATTGGTCCCAGCCAGCATGGGTTTGTGAAGGGTAGGTCCTGCCTAACTAACCTGATTTCCTTTCATGATAAGATCACCCATATGGTGGACCAAGGGAAACCAGCTGATGTGATTTTTTTGGACTTCAGCAAGGCTTTTGACACGGTTTCCCATAGGATCCTACTGGACAAAATGTCCACCATACAGCTAAATAAAAACATCATACGATGGGTGAGCAATTGGCTAACGGGCAGGGCCCAAAGGGTTATGGTAAATGGGGCTGCGTCAGGCTGGTGGGCGGTCACCAGTGGGGTCCCTCAAGGCTCCATTTTAGGGCCGGTACTTTTCAATATTTTTATAAACGATCTGGATGTAGGAATAGAGGGTATTTTGAGCAAGTTTGCTGATGACACCAAACTTGGAGGAGTTGTGGACTCAAATGAGGGCGTAAAGGCCTTACAGAGGGATCTGGACAGGTTGGAGAGCTGGGCGATCACCAACCGCATGAAGTTCAATAAGAGCAAGTGCCGGGTCCTGCACCTGGGACGGGGAAACCCTGGCTGCATGTACAGACTGGGTGATGAGACGCTGGAGAGCAGCCTAGAAGAGAGGGATCTGGGGGTCGTGGTAGACAGCAAGTTGAATATGAGCCAGCAGTGTGCCCTGGCAGCCAGGAGGGCCAATCATGTCCTGGGGTGCATCAAGCACGGCATCGCTAGTAGGTCAAGGGAGGTGATTGTCCCGCTCTACTCTGCGCTGGTGCGGCCTCACCTCGAGTACTGTGTGCAGTTCTGGGCACCACAGTATAAAAAGGACATGAAACTGTTGGAAAGTGTCCAGAGGAGGGCTACGAAGATGGTGAAAGGCCTGGAGGGGAAGACGTATGAGGAACGGCTGAGGTCACTGGGCCTGTTCAGCCTGGAGAAGAGGAGACTGAGGGGAGACCTCATCACAGTCTACAACTTCCTCGTAAGGGGGTGTCGAGAGGCAGGAGACCTTTTCTCCATTAACACTAGTGACAGGACCCGCGGGAACGGGGTTAAGCTGAGGCAGGGGAAATTTAGGCTGGACGTCAGGAGGGGGTTCTTCACAGAGAGGGTGGTTGCACACTGGAACAGGCTCCCCAGGGAAGTGGTCACTGCACCGAGCCTGTCTGAATTTAAGAAGAGATTGGACTGTGCACTTAGTCACATGGTCTGAACTTTTGGGTAGACCTGTGCGGTGTCAAGAGTTGGACTTGATGATCCTTAAGGGTCCCTTCCAACTCAGGATATTCTATGATTCTATGATTCTATATCATTGATCACAATGCAGACTGTACATATAAGACTATATCCCATTGTAGTCTTGATGCATAACAGTATCAAGATAAGATAAATCATCTGAATAAAAGTAAACAGTACTTCAGAGAAATGAGCCAACCAAGACACAAAAATGTAATCTCTTGTTTTCAAAGTAGACTACATGTATTCTACAATTCTGTGTCCACAGGCAAATAAATATGAAATGCAGTTGCAAATGGCTCTTAAATATTGTGTAAGACTTGTACAGATTAACTAATGTTATTAAAGGGCTTTTATTCTGTCTAGTCATCTAAACTCTACATCAAAGCAGTACTTGCTTTCTGTTGAGGTTTGTTCATGCCCAAACACACTATAGCAGATTTCAAATGCATCTAATCTTATCGTGGCCCAATAGTTTAAAGCCAAGTCTTCTCCTTGCAAGGATAAAACAAGAACTCTTAATGCTTTCAATAGCGATTGAGTCCAATTTTATGGGAGTTTTCAATCCTTTTACTAATACCTACTCAAATCCCTTCTTCTAAAATAGAATATCTGTTGAAAAAATACTGCAAATGTTCATCATTCTCTATCACTTTTGATTGATTTAACAAGATGTTCAAATGAAGACCTCATGCAGATGAGGTGCTGATGGTCTAAGCTAGTAAAACGAGTTTAATAAAACTGGTAATGAATGAAATAATCAGAGTGCTCAGCCAGTCTTATCCTTCCAGGCTTATCCTTCCTGCTGTTTTGTATATGCACTTAGAGAATTCCATTGCTATGGCTGTTCAAACAGCTTAGCAATTAATACAAAATGACTGGTCTCCTGCTCAGAAACAAACAAACAAACCAAAAAAAAAAAAAAAAGGAAAAAATATCAAACTAACAGTTGCAAAACTAGATTTTATTTTTTTTTTTAATGTGGGCAAAATAACTGACAGCGATTTTTTGTCTTTTATGAACTTGTTTTTTTTTTTTTTTTTTTTTTTCTAAAATATTGTTTAAAAGTCTAAGTTGAGGAAGAAGAAACAGGGAAAGACCAAGGACAACTAAGTATACCTTCAAATAATTCTTTATAGCAAGAGATCCAATCTTTCCATTGGCCTGATGTGAAGTCACCAGTAAATTCTGTTTAACCTAATAGTAAACCACTAGCCACAGTTAGTCCATCACACAACAATACATGTCAAGGCATGGGAGCTTGGAGTTTCCTTTCCCCCTGACTACTTTACCCCTTACCTTAAGAACATCCTAGACATGATCCTAATCCAGGATATTACTGTTACTTTTGACTACAATAAGAAATACCTTAAATTTACTTTTACTTACTTTTGACTTCCTTAGAAAAAAACAGCTCTTACTCCAATTGTCGTAGATGTCAATGTCTTTTCTATTTTTTTTTTTTCCTACTAAGATATTAGGAGTAGATTTTTTTTAAGGTTTGAAACACATTAGCTCCCTTTTGGGGGAATTCTAGGGACTGGGGTGAAGAAGACAAGACGCCATTCCTGTGAAATGCAAGGTGAAAGAAGCAGTTATGGTGTCCTTCAGATCTATTAATTCCTACAGGTGACTATCATCCTTCCCAAGTTCAATACACAAGTAAATGCTTGTGTGCTGAATTTAATTCGTGTACTTGTTTCTCTCTATTGATTTCCTGCTACTGAATTTTCAGAAACACATGAATTAGAGAAGCCTGTGGCTGTCATTTTATACTCAGTCAGATAAATAGTTACAGACCAAGCCATGACACAGTGAAATCCCCGTAATTTTAAGGAATTGTTGTAAACTGAAGCTATTTTGACCCTCATTTTATTTTCTCTAGCACAGAGTATCTGAAAATGGGAATTTGTTTTCTTCAGGTTTTATTTTTTCTGCTTTGGTCAGAAAAGTTGTTTTCTGCTCAGAAAGAGGTTTGAAAAATGAAGCTCCACAGCCTTATTACCCTGCTTAGGGCATGAAAAGTATCCACAGAACCACAGAATCGTCTAGGTTGGAAGAGACCTCAAGATCATCGAGTCCAACCTCTGACCTAACACTAACAAGTCCTCTACTAAACCATATCATTAAGCTCTACATCTAAACATCTTTTAAAGACCTCCAGGAAAGGTGACTCAACCACTTCCCTGGGCAGCCTGTTCCAATGCCTGACAATCCTTTGAGTAAAGAAGTTCTTCCTAACATCCGACCTAAACCTCCCTGGCACTTTAGCCCATTCCCCCTCATCCTGTCAGCAGGCACAGAGGAGAATAGACCAACCCCCACCTCACTTTCCTTTAAGGTACCTGTAAAGAGCAATAAGGTCAACCCTGAACCTTCTCTTTTCCAGGCTGAACAAGCCCAGCTCCCTCAGCCGCTCTTCGTAGGACTTGTTCTCCAGGCCCCTCACCAGCTTCATCGCCCTTCTCTGGACTCACTCAAGCACCTCGATGTCCTTCTTGTAGCGAGGGGCCCAAAACTGAACACAGTACTCGAGGTGTGGCCTCACCAGAGCCGAGTACAGGGGGACAATCACTTCCCTAGCCCTGCTGGCCACACTGTTTCTTACGCAAGCCAGGATGCTGTTGGCCTTCTTGGCCACCTGAGCACACTGCTGGCTCATATTCAGCCGACTATCCACCATCACTCCCAGGTCCTTCTCCACCAGGCAGCTTTCCAACCACTCATCTCCCAGCCTGTAGCTCTGCCTGGGGTTGTTACACCCCAGGTGCAGGACCCAGTACTTGGCCTTGTTGAACTTCATGCAGTTGACCTCAGCCCATCGGTGCAGCCTATCCAGATCCTCCTGCAGAGCCTTCCTACCCTCGAGCAGATCAACACACGTACCTAACTTTTGCCAGCTGCCTATAGAATTCGTCATCTGTCTCATTCTGGTTTGGCGGTCTGTAACAAACCCCCACCAAGGTGCCTGCCTTTTTGGCCTTCCCACTGATCCTAACCCATAGGGACTCAACCCTATCATTCCCAGCCTCAGCCTTGAGTTCCACAACATCAAAACACTAATACAGAGAGCCACACCACCACCCCTTCTGTGCTGCCTGTCCCTTCTGAAGAGCCTATAGTCAGACATTGCAGCACTCCAGTCATGGGAGTGATCCCACCACATTTCAGTGATGGCAACCAAGTCATAGCTAGTCTGCTGCACAATGGCTTCCAGCTCCTCCTGCTTGTTCCCCATGTTGTGCACATTAGTGTAGATACACTTCAGCTGGTCCATTGCCTGCTCCCCTGGCCCTGACATTGATCTCTCTGGCACACCTCTAACGAGCCTTACTTACTCCTTACTCCTTCCCTCTTCCCTCTTCCCTCTTCCCTCCCCCCTTCTCTACCTAGTTTAAAGCCCTCTCAATGAGCCCTGAATGCTCCTGTGTTAGTGTCTGTTTTCCCCTTTGAGACAGGTGTGACCCATCTGCAGTTAGCAGGCCAGTTGACGAGTAAAGCACCCTGTGGTCAAAAAAATACAAAATTTCTGTGTTGGCACCAGCCTCTGAACCACCTGTTTATCAGGTGAGCTTTCCGAGTCCTCTCTGTATAAGAAGCAATAATCAGTATCTCCAAATCTAAACGAGACCAAAATGTTCATACCAGGGTTATCACTCCTGTGCGTTACAGCAGGAGGAGCATTAACTTCAGTGGCAGCTGGCAGCTCCCTGAGAAGATACCTTGTGTTTGGCTGAAAGGCAGGCTGTGGTTTATGGTCTTCTGGCTCCTGAATGGCTCCTTCCTCAGGGTGTGAGCACAGTACCTGCACAGCTGTGAGGATTTCAGTTGCTTTGAAGTGGGCCAGTAGGGAGGGGAATAGAGGAACATCACTTGTGGAGAGCCCACTGTAGAACAGAGAAAGAAACATGCCAGAAAACGTGACAGCAGATCTGCATCCTAGACCTTCAAAAAAGAAATGAAACTAACCCCAAGAGATCCAGAGTTAACAAGTTTTCTGTGCTTAATAAATCTAGAGAAAGTGTCACAACTGATAGCATGGTTCTACAAATTACAGAATTCAAGATTTTCAGCTGTCAATAAACAAAAAATGTATAGTTTTTCATCATAAGCTTCTGTACACATCTATGTTCATACACACAGGTGCATGTGCCTACATACACGTACACAGAGTGATAGTGCACAGATATGTAATACTCAGCATGACATATTTATCTCTCCTGTTACTTCCCATTGCCCAGGAGCAGGCTGAATACAGGTGGCCTCATAATAGCAAGCATAAAAATGACAATAATTTTTTTATTGTAGAATAATCTACACTGTCAGATGTAACACCATCTGTGTTATTCAGTACTACTTTTCACCACCTGCTGCCACCAGCACAGGCCCATTGCTGGGGAAATTACAAGAAGAGATGGTTGGCTTTATGATAGAGCTTGAAACCAGTCCCAGAGTTGAGTACAACATAAACCCCAAAGCTGGGCTTATGTGTATATTCAAATGGTGTCTCCTGCTGTTTTACAACAACAGGCATATCTGAAGAGGATGGACTCCACTGTTTCCTTGTCAGAAACCAATGAGATGATATAACTTGCAAGGCCAGAAAATGTTTTATATAGTTGTGAGAGAAGAACTGAAGATGCCAGGGACTCAAGCTTGCTTAAAACATTTGCCTCTGCAGCTGCCATTGCAGCAGTATTACATAAAAACTCCTAGCATAAAGCCTGAGCATGAATCAGACATCACACTCGCACCAACATCCACAAAACTGCCAGACTCCAATTATTATTGGGTGAAACCTCACATGAGAAAAATTTTTGTTACAACTTGGGGACTGTGTCTTTTCATTGTCTGTTAACATATTGCTTTAAAATCATGCCCTAATAAATTATGGTCAACATTAATATCAAAATGAACATGCTCTGTGCAGAATAATGACTAAGAGAACATTAAGACTTTGCTTGTTGTCAGCTCAGTGTTCTCTTCTTCCTCACAGTCTCCTCACAGTGTTAAGGAAAAATGCTCTCTGATGACAAATGCTGTGGCAGTTTCATTCCTAGTTCAATACTACCTGTTTTCACTTTATTCTAGTAGCATTTTGAGAATGAAAAGGTTATAAAAACTATTAGAAAATTAAAATATTGCAATACTGGAAGATGTTTTCATAGTCATAACATTTTGAGTAGTAAGAAGATTTCAAAACAAACAAACAAAAACACAAATCATTATCTTCAGTAGAAAAAAACTGTTTAATCACAATTATTTTGTCAGCCCTTGGCCTTTTTCTGCACACACATTCATAATTCAAACCACCATCTACTGTATAACAAATAAAACCTGCCAGATGGACTAAGGATTAGAGATAATGATTACAGATTAAACACATACTAGGCATAGTCTCGGTTTTCCCATTACACCTACGAGGGGCCTGACAAAGTGTAGGGGGAGGAGAGTTCTATACAAATATGGCTTCAAGAGTGATAAAAAGGTTTTTCACAGCCATAATATTTTGACATGCCTTTATCAGTAAAACTGTAGTGAACAAACACAAAAATCTTCAGAATGGCTTAGCAGTAAGGCTACCTGACTACTGTGCTCTCAAGTTTGAATAGTTTTCACATTACTTCCATATAATGCTATGATAATAGCATATGACAGTAGCCCTTTCCCACAGTTACTCCATCTATGACAAACCTTATTCTTTTTCTTGTTATCCAGGTCTGAACCCTGAATACATATTACATTGTACATTTTTTTTTAACCTTACCCAAAATCCACCAAATGAAAAAAAATAAAAATAAGAATCATTACAAGCTTTGTTAAATTTTCTTGAAAAAGAAAAGTTATTTTTGTTTAAAAATCTAGCTATATGCAGTGAATGTAAAATCTTGAGCCTGATATTTTTCACTGATCCATTAAAAGGAAACTCTTGGCATTAGAAGCTCCAAAAAGGAATTTCTTTAGGTTATACATTGTTATGTTATCACTATTCCATTTCTTTCTCTCTGTTTAAAGGTGGCACATCACCTATATTCCTATTAGTAGAAAAACTTATGCATACATTTCTATTTTCAAATTTTAAAAAATAAATTTATTTATTAAAATGGAAGTGTTGGTAAATCTGGAATATATTTAAAATAAATTTAGCTGCATGAAAGGAAAAAAATAATAAGAATTTTACAGAGCATGAAAATTAACTATGATATGATAACTGAAGGTGAACTTCAAACAGAACATGGACTCACGTAGCGCTTCAATTGTGAAAATGGTACATTCAGTTCAGCACAATTACAGTTTGTTCTATGATATACTGAAGGTCTTATTGAACTCAAAAGTCAAGAATTGTCAAGAAACACGAGCATCACATCACACATGGTGTCTGCTGCGCATGTGTGTTTCCAAAGACTGATAGAGGTAGCATATTGTGTCACTACAAGAGGCTTTCCACAAAAATCAGTCTATTACAGATTACAAACATACCCAAATTTAGAACAAATTTGTGTCAAGGTTACTTCTACCATCAGTTACTTTTCAGGACGGGACTGACAGTCCAACTGAGCCCATAATTTTCACAGTTTGAGTTTCATGATTTGTCACGCAAGGGCAGCGGCTCAGTGCAGCAGGCAAGTTCATGATTTCATAAATGCCCCAAACGACATACTCAGATTTGCCACGCATGTTTCGGTCCACCAGGATGGTGTCCAAGTCACAAATCTTTTCCTTTCACTCACAGGCAGGAAAATATTCATGATCTACTGTACTAGGGACACAGTTCTGCTCTGGAGACTTTCCTTCTTGTATGTGCTGCTTTATTTCCTTATACTTACATATATATGTGCACAGTACACACTTACATAGCTTGATATGTCAACAATGCAGATAAAGACAAGAAAAACATTTAGCTCTTGAATGAAATTTCCTCCTCGGCTGCTCTTTGGGCTATAATCTCTGCTATTATTAAACCAATGAGCTGTTAGGCACCATCATCTCCACTGAGATAACTGAGAAAAAAGGGTGGTTGACACCTGGCAGGGCTGGGATCTAAACGATTTATGAAAGCTCAGAAGCTGCTTCTCTAATTCAGAATAATTTGTATTGAGTATGATTTTATGTGTAAAAAGGATTTACCAGGCTCATAATAAAGACAAAACGGTGGACTATAATGAGGATTGGCAAGAAAAGCAAGGAGGAAGAGCACAGCATAATGGAAAAGAAAATGTCAAAAGTGAAATAAAAAAAGAACGAGTAGAGCAGAGGGAAAAGAACAAAGTCAGTATCTTTTCAAAACTTATTATAGCAGAGATTTCTTATGCCAGTTAAAAAATATTAATGCAGCATCCCCCAAAACTTTCTTTTAGAACTCCCCACTTGTTTGTGATAACAAAATATTGATGACTGAAAACTCAACATTTTCTGGAGACTGACTAGGTTTCCAGCTTTACAGCTAGTATTTCATCTGTCTTTGTTATTCTGTTTGTGTGTATCTTCTTATCTTTATTTTTCTTCTGGTGAAATATCTCCTCTACACTAGGTTCTCTTCAGTTCATGGACCAAGAAATACTACATTATCACCTTATGTGGGACTCAGAGTAATAGCCGAGACCACCACTTTTTTGATACACATATTTTCTCTAGCCCAGAAACCAGCAGAAGCAAAGTGTAGTGCAAAGGGGAGAGTAAGCAGGGGGAAGACAAGAAGTCAGTGAAATAAATAGCTTATAAAGAAGTGCAACCCAAAGGTGAAATGAGTTTATGTGTAGCTGTTGCTCGATTAATGGAAGAAATAAAGTTAAAATATCGGTGCCAAGACAGCTAGCTGTCACAATGTCAGAGCTTGGGTAAGCCAGCTTTTCCCAGACAGAATGTAAAATAACTTTTCAGTTTCATAACATGGAAAACTTTGTAAGCTTTGCATGAGCAGAGTTGTCAGCACATGGAAGGTCTGTTTCTTTAGGTCATAAACATGTGCGCACCAAAGACAATATGAGGGAACACTCCTGGGGTCGTAGGGTAGCTAAAATGGATGGCAAAGTAAGTCCAACACTTTTCATTTTTGATGTTTCCCAAAATACCTCTGAGCAACTGTTCAGCATCCTCCTCAGCTTATCAAGGACTGCTGCACTGTAGACTAAAAACTTGCTATGAGCCAAACTTACAAGTACATACTGAAAACATTTTTCTTTCATCTCTGCATTGCTTATTGAATATTAATGCACCTCTGACTTTCTACCACCATCAAAACTCCCCTGCCATATCCTGGCCACAAACATCTGTTTCAGGACTTTTTCTACTCTGACAGTTTCTCTGTGCCTGTTTGTTCAATACATCACTTTGCCCTTTTTTGTGTGGACAGGTTAAGTGCCCTCCTGTTCCATTACACAGCCATAGCATACCACTACTCTTCCATAATTAAATATCTGGGAAAGAAGCAGGGAGGCATGATGATGGATGTGACGGAGCACGAAGGAGTGATGGTGGGGTGAGCACGTCAGCCAGGAGCCAGCACCAGTGGGAGTGCACTGGCACGCTCATGCGGAAGAGCCAGGGCAAGGGGAGAGGTAGAAGCACTGCAGTTTGGCAGAAATGCAGTCATTATTCAGATGAGATCTCTCCAGCCAAACAGAGTGCTAGAAACTGCATAACTGTGAAATAAGTATATGGTTATGGGTCATTAACTCCACAGTATCTCTGTTCTCTGTCTGACGGGGGCAATAACATTTGACAGTAATTTTTAAGAATGTCTGTGGTCAGAGGAAGGTTAGATTTCATATTTGTGTGGATGTGGATTTCTGTGGATGGAAAAAAAAAAAAAAAAAAAAGAAAGTAGGATATTCCTGAATCATTGACATCTAAAGCAGAGCTCCTCTTTTCTTTATGCATGCTTTTCCTGGATTAATCTGAGAAAGAAAGGGACAACAGAGCTGGGCCTCTGCCTGCAGGCTAACAGCACATTATTGACCATATCTCCTGTTCAAGTGCGACCTCTGCCAACAAAGCTGTTCCTAGAGTGATACCAAATGTTCATAGCTTTTCCTTGACCTCAGAACCTCTAGAGATAACAATCTTCTAGAGGAAAAACAGTTTTCTTCTTCCTCCCCCACCTTTATTTTTATTTTTTAACTATATGTCTAAACATGGCTGAGTCTTGTCCATCGTGATCTCACCTTTAATTACTACACAGCTACATGCATGATTTGGAGGATTTATATTTTGATGCAAAGCACTTGGCAAAAGAGGAAGAGAGAGCTTTTACTGACTGCAACACTTCAGACCCATGCTGTAGATTTCAAAAGTACCTTTCTGATTTCCTGTGGTTTGTACCTTCATGATACTTTAGACTTTTTTATCTACTGTAACTATGGATCAAAAAAGCTAGAACTCCATGTTTGGGCTTTAAAGCATCTATCTATTCTGACTTAAAAAATAAACAGGCAAAATGCCTTTAAAATTTCCCCTGCTGTATATGCAAATTTGTACTCAGCTTCCAATTATTATGCGGACTTTTCTAGCTATTGCAAAACATTAACTTCTCTTTGGGATAATGAGTCACAAATATTTTCGACGCCCTTATCTCGTCTGTCCCTCAGAGGAAGGAAAAGTCTTTCAGCTCTAGATATAGGGTGGCACTGCTAAGGGATCTCAGTGTGGTAATAGCTCCCCATAGCCCACCCATCAGTGCAGCAACGAAACACAAACCTTTGCATTATTATTAATCCAAAGTAATAATCTGCATGACCATTTTTAATGTCTCCTACAGCACTGAATTGGAACTTCCTTTAGCATCCATTCCTGCCAATCACTGCAGAAAAGCATTGCCTGAAAGAAGAACTGATTCTGCTCAGCATGGAAGCTGAAAAATTCAGCTATAAGGCAGTTAGTGTTAATATGTGACCAGAAATGACACTAAGGCAGTGAAAAATTTTGAAAAATAAGTGTAAATAAGTTTTAAGCTGTGAGAAAAAATATGCTCATATGCATACTTAGAGAGCACTGTGTAATGTGTGACTTCTACAAACACAAGGAAAGCTGGTCTGCCTTCAGTTTCAACAATACACACTGATGCTTTAGAGTAAAAAACCTGAGCCCTTCCAAAACCCTTGTTTCACAGCTTGCAGTCTGTCAGGACCTCACTGGCTCCATAATATACATAGTTATATAAAAAAAAAAATAAAATAAAATAAAATAAAACTAGTAGGAGAAAGGATTGGGTCTCTAACTTAAAGACAGGCATAAGTAGGTCTTCAGCCCTACTTCCTCTTTCCTGTGCTTAACACATACCTGTCTCATTCAGCTCACAGTGACAACTAATTAGCTACATCCTGCATTACTTTCTCGTGTCCTGCTCTGTAACACAGGCACAGCCTGCAGCACAGGATGGTTCCTTCCTGACAGCCCACCCTTCTCTCATCTGCAGAGAAGCAGCTAAAGAAATTTCTACCCTGCAACAAAAGGGGTAGAAAATCTTTGCTTTTCATTAGAAGTAGCAAGCGTGGCATCTCTCTTAGCCTGGGAGACAAGGAGGCAGCATCCCAGACTGCCCCCACTGTTTGCTGCCACAGTATTGGTTTAACTTCACACTTTTCTTGCAGCAGGACAGGGGGGATGGGGCAGCTGGGCTGTAGGAGATCGAAGCCTAATGTGGGTTGTCCCACTGGGAGCTTTTCTGTAACCACATCCTAAATGAAGAATCCTGCAGTAACAGCGCTTCTGCAAACTGAACAGACTTGGCCTCCTCACTTACACTGCAGTTGTGTCTTCAAACTTTAGGGACAGAAATGTTTCTTGCTTTCTTTTCTTCTCAGCCTTACTCTTTTCTGTCTTTCCCCCTTCTCCTTTTCTCATTCTCTCTCTCTCTCTCTCTCTCTTTTTTTTTTTTTCTTCCCTCTCTCCCCCTTTCTTCCTTATTCTTTTTTTTTTTTTTTTTTTTTTTTAGCTCAGTCAACTTTCACATTACTCCCTTTCACCAGAGATGAAATCTCTGCAGGATGCACAAAAAGATTACTTGATGAGTAACATGTAGAAAGAAGAGTGAGTAAAGAGAAGTCTGTACAACCGTATCATCAGACTTTATTGCTCACTATAGGGTAAATATTGGACATGTTCTAAAGGAGATTTAACCACATGATGCCCAGTGACATCAATGGGACCCCACACAGCTAAATGCCCCCATTTGGCTACCCCTATATTTCTGACACAATAATTTAGCAATGGGATGTGAGCTCTGTTACATCAATTCTTGCCTACCTGATTAAGTTCAGAATAGAAGCCATTTATCATCAACACAACTAGGCGTAGGTTAAAAACACACAAGTCCTGTACTACTGCACCCTATTATTATTAGAAAATGTTAGTTAAAAACATTGACATAGTTACCTATGCAATGATGTTCTGCATTGTAACTGTAATCAGCCCTATTCTTTGCAAGCCAGTTCAGTGTCATGAATGGTTTTCATTACTCATGGTTTACAAAGCTTTTAGACACTCAGATTACAAAGTAGCTCATACCCATTTTATAATTATTTAACAGAGCTAGAAATGGAATATTCATTAATAATAATAATAAAGTAAATAATGAAGTTCCTCTTAAAAAAAAAAAAAAAAAAATTATGTAGCTAAATGTCCACTGACATTTCCACCAAAAGTCTCCTATTGAGTACTACCAGGGATGAATTTGGTTCAAATTCTACAGAGTTGAAAAGATATAATCTACTTTTAGATTATGCTTTGTGTTATTTTTTTTGATTTATTGAGCGTATCACACTTCCACAGAACAGCTAGACATAAGGTTATATTTTTTAACATCCAAATCCTTTTCTTTTTAAACAGACTGTTAGATTCTATTTTAGCTTCATAAGACTGAATAGACTATAAAAATTTGTCTGTGTTAACACAGGAAGGTCATAGTCCTAGAAAGCAGAAACAACATAGTCAGTCTTCGAGTATTCATTAAAAATGATAAAAATGCCACAGTTTTGTTCCTTCATTAAAAAAAAAAAAAAAAAAAAAGGAAAAAAAAAGTATCGAAATGTCAAGATGTAGCACTAATCACCATCACCAGTGATCAACAGTAATCCACAGGAGCTTAAGTTCTGCTGAAACTAAGTAGAGGACTGTCTACTTTGGTATCTATGCTATGTGACTCTTACAAATCAGAAAGTCCACAGGATAACAAGTATAATTGTTCAAAATCATTTCAGAGAGGAATATTTTTCATGAACTAATGCTATTAGCTTCAGTAACTTGAGCCTCAAGTTGATACTGACATACTTAAGCATTCAGATGTTTCAGCAGCAGAGTCCGTGACACTAAGAGATTTCTAGACAAAAATTGACCTAGGCAAGACCAAAAAATCATGGATCAAAGAATGGTAGAAAAGCTACAAGCTTGCTCTACTTGTATAACTTGAGATGAATATGCAATATTTATCCATCACAAAGTATAATTCTGAGTGACTCTAAGTAAGCTTAGCAGCAAGAGATTACTTGTCATTTAGTAATGTATCCTACTCAAAAGGTTATTTTAATACAGATATTACTTATAATATTACTTGGTTTGCACAGGCTGAGTATTTGTCCTGCTGTGACTGGAATTGGGAACTCGAGCCTAGAGTCTCCTATTGCCAGCTCTGTGACTTGTTTCTGTTGAGCAGAAATCATCTTTGTAGATCCTCGATGTAGTTGTCATTTGAGGCACTATTAGCAAGGCTTGAGGGGAGAAGAGGAGGTCTTCTGCATGTTACCTGGATCTAGAATGAGATCTGCTGTCAGAATTACTCTACCAATAAACATCATCCCATATTTGCCATTAGTTTTCATGTCCTGGATATAGGAAACCTTTGAAGTTAGCTGTATGTAACTAGGCTACTGGTATCCAGTTACTGAACCGACGATACAATGATAATGGGGTAAAATGGAAGAGAAAAAAAATGTGAGTTTTCTACCCAGAGATAAAAAACACCAAAGCAATTATTTACTGCACTCTAGAAACTTATAATCCTATGTACCATTTAAATGATACAAAAATAATAGAAAATCACAGTGATAAGTAATGACTATACTAATGATAAGATAACCCAGAAAAAAAAAATCAAAAAAGGCAAAATAATGAAAAAAAATGAAAAGCAGAATATTTGTGAAGTACAGAAGTAATAAGTATCTAGGTAGCATAGAAAATACATTTAGTGCTGAACACTCACTGTTATTCTGTTATTGAAATTATCAGGAAAGATTCAGAGAAGGTTTTTTTCTTTTTTTAGTCACCAGTTTTTTGATAGGGCAATGGCCAGATACAGATTTTATTTCAACGTGTTTTGTAGATAAGTTCAAGACAGGAGACATAAACAAACTACTAAAGTGCTTAGTGAATGCCAGTAACTTTGTACATACTACTGATTTCCTATTTTTTAGAGATTCCATGCACTGCAACCAACAAGAATTAAAATGAAATGTCCATGTACCATCCAAATATATTAACAAATATTTTGCTTTTCTATTTTCACAATATTCAGACCAAGTTTGTGTAAAAGTGCTGTGACTACTTATCAAAGATCTCTACTTTGCAAGGAAACTTACAGGGAAACGTTTTGGTTTAGACAAAGAATTAATTTTTACATTCAAGTAAAGGTCAACCAATGTAGCCAGATTTAGCTGTAATGAAAATGTATTCTGCTGAACAATGGAATAGTTCTTTCCATACTCTGTGTCAAATGTCTTTTCAAATTAGCTATATTAAAACTGTAGGAAAAAAGCACCCACTAATCCTTCAACTGTCAGTTATGATAAGGAATTATTGAGATGTGAATTGCAGGATTCAGACAGGAAAACAGCACCAAGCAGAAATCACTTGGAAGCCTTAGTTATAACTCCTGTTGGGATTGCTTAAAAAATATCAAGGGCAAAACTGATATGGGTAACATTTATAGAAATACCAGATTTGTATGTATTTATAGGATTTATAGAATTTAGGCAATGACTCTTAGAATGGAAGTGTGAAATACTATGCATGGCTTGGTCATATTCAGTGAAGAATAAGGATACATTTGTGCTTAAAATACCATAGTGTTTACACTACCCTAAGAGTAAGTAGTCTGCTTTATTTATGCATATCTTTGATGACCTGTTCACAAGCTACTGCCATACATTTCACTTGATAAAGCAGTAAAGAATTTGACCAAATTACCTATGAATGCGATTCAAATTTCATAACATTAGCATGTTATTTTCCAGCCCCTGATGATAATACAATCTAAGCATTAAAAAATATTTAAATAACTATGGTCTACATCACAAAGCAGTGTGTATTATTGATAGAAGTACATCTTCTAATTGCCAAGTGCACATTAACTGTTAACAAAAACTTACCTAAGAAATTCTAGGAAATTCTAGAAATTAAATTACGTTAAAGTTTGACGTCTAGCTAAATAGACTGTAAGAGCTACCTGTCATAGTAGTTTTCATCAGAAATATAGCTATCAAACTTATACAGATTTGCTGTTAAAACTGTCTCTCTGTTGTACTTTGTGCATTACTCTAGATTATGGTTCAGTTCAGTTTCTTGAAGAGTAGCTTGAAAGATGGTGATACTCAACTGAGTAGCCTTCCCATCATTAAAGTCTGGATACAAAGCAGACCTGGATTTTGAATCAAAACTCTGCTGCAAGGCCTTCAACCAAGATCAAGATTTTCATCATATTTGCATTAGTATAAAGCCAGAAGGGTTTGGTTGAAATTGTAGACTTTCCTAAGCCAGCATTTTTAAGCTTCAGTGTCTAAATATATCCATAGCTAGACAGAAAACAGAATTATTTTTGAGTTGTTTTTTATCCCCTATCTGAACCAAAGGTTAGCGTTTCAAAATGTTTCCACAAATGGGATTAAAAAAATAATGCTAATACTGAAGAGGATGTAGAAGCCTTTCAAATCAATAATGTTTTAATTTTGCTATGTTAACATGTAGTGACAAAACAGAATTTATAAAAAAGAAAAATTCAAAATGACCCATTTTGTCATTTTCAGAGCAAATCACCTTAAAAACAACATAGGTCCAAAAAATTTTCACCCTTGAGTAAACTAAAGCTTCTACTGTCTTTTTTTTTTTTTTTTTTTTTTTTTAGAATAGCAATTCCTATTATTTTAAGAATGATAGTAATATGAGCAGTCCCCCCTCAATAAATAAATAAATAAATAAATAAATAAATAAATAAATAAATAAATAAATCAGGTGTTTAATGGAACTACTTGAGATGCTCACTATTTTGCAGTGTAATGTGAAAAGTTATCTTGTTGATAAAGTTTGTGTCTTAACACTGTAATCATTTTTAAAATAAAGATGACAGAGTTGGAAGTAATCTAACCTAAGTTTATGCATCAGCAATGCAGATACCTCTATCTGATCTGGTCATCCTGTTTAAAAAATAGAAAAGTATATGTCCTACCTGCTTCTGTATGCCCAGTTTATGCAAGGTTGTTGACTGAACACTGCAGCTGGAATGAAAAATTCTTTTAGACAAGTTTACCCTCTCTCTCACTTCTTTCTTTCTCCTGAAGGACACCATAAGATATAGCTTTGCAATTTAATTAAATGTGACACGTGTTGCTATAAGCTACATACTTGCAAGTACAGTATTTATGCCAAGTATGAGCAATCCTAGAGTAATTATGGTTTATGTTTTACAGAGGGCATGTCACTCAGCAGACAAGTTTCATGAAAGGACTGAGAGAAAGAAATGCCAAAAAAAAAAAAAAAAAAAAAGAAAAGGAAATTATGGGCCAGAGGGTTTAAAGCTCCCAGCTGAATAAAGTGAAACTGGAAAGCCTCTTAATGACAGAAGAACAGATATGACAATAATGATAATAAAAACCTAGAGGTTAGAGCTGAAGGCCAGGCTGCCAAACCAGGCAATGTGCTCAGGGTGCTGAGAGGTGATTACTTAAAGACTTGCTAGGAGAAGTGCTTTTTCCAAAGATCTGCTCCAGAGCCTTTGGGGTATAATTCCCTTTCAATGATCCAAGCTGGATATGAAAGGCAATTTCAGGAGGCAGGTGCAGAGGAGTAATGTTTACTGGGAGGGGTGCCTGAACTTATTCATAGGTAGAATCTATCTTAAAAATCACTATACAGCTTTCATTGTCTGGCATATAACATCACTGGCAAAAGCAATGGGAAAGATCATGACAGTCAAGAAAGTACATAAAGGTACTTTGATTGTGGATACAAATTTCAAAAACACTTAAATGTAAACTACACTTATTTTTTGCCTCAGAATGGATATTCAGTTTAAAGAGGATGATTTACTGCTCTATAAACTCTACAGTCATTACAGTTGTACTAGCATTAAGTATCATGACACTGGAAGATACTTTAACATCAATAAAAGCATTATATACTGTTGTAAATCTCCTTTCTGTGTAGGATTCAACTATGCAGGTAGCAGCATTGTTACAATGCAATATTTGGGTAGGAAGTTATCTAATTACATTGAGATGTTAAAAAACTGCACAACTATCATGCAAAGAGGCAGAAAATACTTGAATGCAGTAAAGTACCAGACTAAAAACATTGCAAGAGGAGTTGAATTGCCTTGATAAACTGCATTAAACTAACATGTGAGGGAACCTGTTTTCTGCTCTCAGGTTCGCATATGGCCTCAGCTCATGTCGTTGACAAAAGGAGAGACCTGCTCACAATTAATGCAGCACCAGAGAATTGTCATCAGGCACAGCAGAGCCTTTGTTGGTGCTCAGCATCAATCTATGTGCCCTCAACAGCATCCCAGTTACTGTGATCCTCTAGTAACTCAAACCTCTTCCCTGATCCCATGCCAACACCACTCCTGAGGCACTCACTAGTTTGCACCTCATATAATTTACCTTCTTGTTACAGGGTATTTTATTGTCCCCAGCTTCAGCAATCGTACAGAGTTGTCCTCTTTTCGTCTTTTGGACCATGTCACTGTGGGTTTTTTTTTTCAGCTTTATCTTTGAAGGCATCATCTTTTCCTTTCTCCACATATGCTCACTTTCACTTATTTTTTTGCTGAGTTATCTCAGACATTCAGATGGTTTTAGCTGTTATCTTCAGATTAAGATACCTCTAGTTCAGATACAAGTGAATGTGAAACACTCGACTTTGGATCCATCTGCAGAAGATAAGTTATTATAGGAATGAAGTTCATTATTTTCTCTCTATCCATTTAATCATCTGAATACTGAAACCAAGTTCACCACAGTAGGTTATCTCAAACTATTGGTACTCCGCTTCACTTGCCATTTCTCCAAAACCACTAAGATAACTGTTCAGTTTTCTTTTTCTATCTTTAGATTGAGGTTTGGATGGAAAAACCTGACTTAAGTATTAACCTCAACACCTTGCTCTGAAAGTGAATGAGATACTCGATCATTCCAATCTGTTTCAAAAGCCACCGTCAGCGGAAAAGATGCATCTCGTGCTTTCACGAGTTTCTTGATGAGTCCAGCTGTCAAAAGGAGTTGGATTTCACTGGAATTTTATGCCAATTATACCAAGACCAAATAGAAATGGTTTTTCACAAATAAACAGAACAAACAAGCTTTTTTTTTTTTTTTTTTTTTTTTTTTCTTTTTTTTCCCACGTCTTTAATAGTTCCTATTAAAAATTACACAGGAATGCAAATCTCTCTTTATCAAAGTCTTCCACTTTACAAGGAGCATATCTGATTAGAGAGAGTAAGTATTTCTAACTTCACAGCACCAACTCCACAAACAACTAGAATTAGACACAGTGTTCCATTTATGTTTTCACAAGTGCTGAGACTGACATCAGTATTTCTCTCTTTCTACTGGAAACATCTTTGATGAGATTACTCAGGTCTGCATTTGTTTGGGTTTGTTTTTACTGACAACATCTCACTGGGAGCTTATGAAACTTCCTGGGGTCAGCAAATACATTCAGGCCTCTTTCTTCCTCACAGTTGTTTTCAGCTGATGAATTTCCAGCATATAATAGGCATTCTTATTAATTCCTAAATGCATGACCTTGCATACTGAACTACTTAATTTCATCCTATTTCTTTTGCTCCAGTCCTCAAGGTGACCCATTCCTCCTGCATACTGACAATTGCTCACAAGTTTTGCGATCAGTGCATTTCATTATTGGACTCCTGCCTCTGTGCCAAGTACTTTAATGAAAATATTAAATAAAATTGTCCCAAAACTGATCCTCCAGGGGTTCCCTGATAGTCTCAGAATATCATTAGGCCTTACATTTTAACACTAATTATATTGTATTATTTACATTGTAGCAGCAAAAGTAGACTCAACCCTAATGTAGCACTATCCACATATATACACAGCAAAAGACAGCCCTTGTCTAGAGGTACAAACAACCTAAACTGACAAGATGAATGGAGACAGAAGTAGCATTCAAAGCTAGTGTCAAACAAAAATCGTAACATCATCCGTACAGATCTGCTGGGTCCCATTGTGGTGTTTTTGTTGCAAAGCCATCTTCTCTTAAGCATTACTCTTAATCAATGGAAACAGGTCACATAAACCCTTTTTGAAATTATTTCTACAGTCTTCATTCCTGAAAGAACAGGTAGATTGCTTATATTTCAAAAAATGATTTAATATAATATCGTAAAAATTCTGAAATGAATACAACACAAAGAGATCAGTATCTACCAGAGGAAACCGGCTATCCCTTTGACGCTCTTCACTTGGCCATGCACTGCACTGCAATACACAAGTAGGGCAGCTGTGCATACTGCTCTGAAGTGCAGGGGCCAAGCTAAGACCACTGGACTCTCTCTACAGCTAGTGCGAAGAGAGGCTCTTCCCAAGGGTAGCTGAGAAGGTCCAAACTCTGGTGCCCCAGCTTGCCACTGTGCCAAGCCAGGTAACCAAGCAGTGCAGACACCTAAAGGTGGGCGTGTGAACACAACTCTGCTTCACACTGATGCATGGGGGACTGACGGTAGTCAACACTTCATTGCTAGTTTTGTTGCTACTGCTGCAGATATTTTTTTGGCCTCAGAGTCCTGGGTTCTCACATGACCCAGGCATTATTTTCTGTTTTATTTATCCTGTAACTGAGCTCAAAATAACCCTTCAGACCTTCCTTTTAAATAAAGGAAAATATATCTTTGTTTCTACCATATCAGTTTTCCTTTGATCCTTTCTACAAATCAATGGCAATATTTGAATTAATTTCTTTAAAACTTGATGAATTTATTAAATCATTTACTTTGCTATGAACTTTATCAATATATCACTGATAGTAATAAAATGTTCTTACTGTTACCTAGACTAACATCCTGCAAAGTTTGCCCACAATGAGAAGCATAAAGGAATTGAAATCGGTACATATGTGGTTTCCTTGCATTTGGAATCTGCATTTCCACAGTTTGCATGATGTCAAAATGTAGTGACAGTGTGCATGCATCCAAGAAAGCAAGCCTACAAGCAGTAGGTGAAGAACAACAACAAAAAAATGAGACCGCATAAAATCTATTTTTTTGGTTTCCTTTTCTTGTAGTATAGATTTATTAAACATCAGTGGTCTGGTTAACTAACGAAATAAAAGCTGTCGAGAAACCATCTTGACTATGACCATAAAGCAAAGCTGACAGAAGTGCTCAACTACTTATGGCTTATACAGAAACATTCAAATTCAGAATGCTTGACAGACATTAAATTAATCCCACTGTATCTTAATTCTAATTGTCACAGGGTTTCAGACTGCTCCGAGGCATATCTTCTGCAGAAGTTAAGTGTCTGTAGCACCTTTCTACTACAGGAAATACCATTGAGCTCCAGTTTGTTATTTTATTAAGAAGATTCTTTCACAGTTGTTTTGCTACAGGTTAAAATGAGACTCAAACATGCTGGTTTGTATCTTGTTGCACAGTGTTACTAAGCTCTCAGTCAAGTAAAAATGGATGTCATTGAAATTTCTCATTTGAAAGTTTTATGATGATTATCACGATATTCAAAAATTGTAATCTCCACAGGAAATATTACCTTTAATTTGTTTTCCTAACACTTTTATATGCAGTGAAGTAGGAACACAACAGTGTTTACTTGTTCTTTCAGGAAAAAAAATATAGCATTAAACCACATTTTCAGCACTCCCTCCCCCACTTTTTCAACTTTGCACTTTTGTTCCAGGACATGCAGCATTTCTGACCAATTCCTTTCCAAGCAATTGTGCACTCAGTCACAGCTCATCACAGATCAGACGACCTGGCAGACCAAATGTTTGGTGTTTTGACACCCTGATTTATTTCATGGTCTAAGACTAATATTTGGCAACCAACAACTTCTTCAGCCACCCCACCTTACATCCAGCATCATTTTACTTCCCCACTTAAACACATAGGCAGGATAGAGCACTAGTAGCATGGGTTCAGGATTTACTGCCTTCCTCTACTATAATCAGACAAAGCGAGATCTCAAGGATTAGGTTCCCAATGAAGCTGTAGCTTTGCTATTATAATAGAGTGCATGGTTTTAATGGACAAATTAAAAATTCCGTCTAAGAGAAACATTTGCAAAATATTCATTGAACAAGGCATGGAGGTTCTCACCAAAGAGAAAGAGTTTTGGCAACCTAGACAGTCAATCTTCATCCTGTACACTCTTTTTCCTTTTGTATGAAAAATGGTAAGATGCAAGTGAAAAGAATGTCATAATGCAACCAAAGAAGGGAAGAAAATCTTAGGTTGGTGGGCATATTTATGTGTGTCTGCCCTCCCCCCCCCCACATCTTTTTTTTTTTCTTTCAGATATGGTACACATAACACTTGTGATGGTTCTGACGGAAGTCCTTAGGCATTCAACTTACATGAGCTGGAATGTAATAATAATATCTATGTCTATCTCAGATGGATTCCATGCTAGAAGTTAGTTCAAGGAACAGAAGAGACATCACACATATATGGAGCCATTTGGTGTTCATATTGTTTGCGTCTGCCTAAATGACTGGACATTTCCTATATGACTGGACATTTCCTATATGACTGGACCATTATCAACCATTATCACCTTTCATTCTTGCATTATCTGTACAATTCTTAAAGGTTCTGACCAATACCCAAGAAATTGTTAAAGACTTCAGCCTTATGATGGCTTTTGAATTTTAAGTTGTCTAGACCATAAAATGCTGCCACCTTTTTAATATTTGTTAATGAGAGCTACGGAAAATAATACTTTGTTTTAATTTTCATTTGTATTACAAAGGTGAATGATCAGTGGGGTACAGGCCTGGCTTGCTGCTGAGATGACTGTGACATGACCTAGTTCTGAGCTCCACATTTTTCAGGCATTTAGTAGGTATGAGAATCTCTGCTTTGCTCTGTACTCAGCTCAGTAGACTACAATTTCTTTTGCAAACATCTGGTTCAGGAATATAATGAAATCTTCAATTCCGTGACAATTAACATAGCAGATATAAAGGATCTTGGCCATTATTTTCATGCTATACAATCACTTTAGGAATACCCCATTAGTTACAATTTGTTGAAAGACTTTTTTTTTTCTTTGTTTTGCTTTTGTCCTTCTATTCATCAAAGCCTGTAAGGGCTTCTTTACTGTTATCTCTTGCTGCTGACTTTGAACCATGTCTGTGCTTTAGCACTGGTGGGAAGCCACAGAATAAAGGTCAATACTAAGTAGTTTTATTCTGTATTTCCTGATCTTGCTCTTGCTAAAAATATCTTAAGCTTGAAAAAAAATATTCAATAAACACATTTTTTATCATCATGACTTTGATCGTCATGCTCAAAAAAAAAAAAATATTTGAAAAGCAATTGGCTCCACTTTATGCCAGATACAGACAATAGAAATGAGTAGGTCCCATCCTCATCATCTCATGTGACAAAATGCTGAATGCTGCGGTGAATTAAAGCTCCACTTGCCTCCTCTGGCAGCTGAAAATAAGCCCATTTAATGTATATTTAGCAAGGAGACAGAAAAAAAACAAGCATGCAGCAAGGATTTCACTCTTTTTCAAGTGTTCATTGCACTGCGATGCCTACTGTTTACCAGCGTATAAGGAGGCAATTCACTTCCAAGCCACTCCGATTCAACAGGATTTTTGTCATTAACTTCAAGGAGACTTGGATTTCTCAGCTCCCTGAGTACCCTTCTCTTTGTCCCTTGATTCACCCTCTCCAGTCTGCCTTCCCGCTTTATAGTTTTCAGAGAGACTGGATTCCAGTTTCACCAATTCCTTTTCCTCTTTCTGAATAGAGTGGAGTATTTTTCCCACTTTCAGTATGGACATAAAATGTAAAGGGATCCTTACTGGTATGGTTTCAAATCTTTGTTTCTGAGATCCATGATTCAGCGTATTAAGAAGGTTAGAAACATATAGCTTAAGAAATCCTAAGAAATCGTAAGAAACATACAGCTTAAGAAATTCCTGATCTTCAAATGTTTCACTGTAATAAACAGCTAATAGTGCACTGGCTTTTGTGAGGAATATACTTACAGGTAACTGGAAAAAAACATGAGATACAACGAAAAAAAAAATTAAACCTGCATTTTCTGAAATTTTCAGTTCATTACAAAATGACATTGAAGGATTTGTTCATCAATGATAACATCCATGGCAACACTGCAGTTACTCGTGTGGGTTTTATATGTAA
Organism: Netta rufina; assembly: GCF_964035555.1. NCBI lineage: Eukaryota > Metazoa > Chordata > Aves > Anseriformes > Anatidae > Netta > Netta rufina. The sequence goes on from NC_140123.1 coordinate 105,931,383, forward strand.
ACTTCAAACATCTATAAACATGTTTGCCATTTGAATGTTTGGAACCCTCTTAGTTCCTGACTTTAGCCTCAGAAAATACGAAACTGTATACACACATTAGTCTGCATTTGCAGATAGCAGTATCTTCATGTGCACATATTAAGCAAATTATGCTTCTCTTATACATAAGCAGTAGGACTTTCATTTGTAGAGAATTTCCAACTCTAACTCTTTAACATAAACAGAAGTAATGTATAAAAACACTTTATCTACTTATAACAATCTATTTTGATTAATTTGAAAGTTCCACTTAAGCAATATAGCAATTTTATTTTTTAATAGGTGGTTCTGTTGCTGGCAGTAAGACAACAAGGAGCTGTGCATACAGAGGTTGGAGATGGGATTTTGAGAAAAACACTGCAGAACAGATGTTATTTTATGCAGATCCTACATTTTTGCCATTGAAGTCCTTTCTTTGTTTATTCAAGAAAGTTAATTGACTATGGAATACTAAAGTAGAAAACGGCAAATGTAACATTTTGTGTAATATGTCTATATTAACTTAAGCAATAAATTAACTAAGTTGGTATTTTAACAAATTATTGCTTCTGGAACTTAGGAAGTAAGGTGGTAGACAGTTCAAATGTATTTACAGGTGAATTATGTTAAAGCGTAACTATGTTAAAACATTGTTTAGGTTTCATGTTCAGTTACAACTAACCTACTCCTATGCAATTTTTGAAAATACTGATTCCAACATTGTGTTGCATTACCCTAATATAAAACAAACAAACAAACAAAACCAACCCTTTGTCATTTATACTTAAAAATAAGTACTATTTGGAAAACAAACTGAAATGTAAGGGCAAAGCATGTGCAAGGCACTTTCTAAAATTTTATAATACTTATTTTTACATATCTTTCAGAGTATCTTAGCAGAAATAGAATTTTGAGTAAAATCAAATTTAATATTAACTTATAGGATTTCACAGAACACACTATAAGAGAAATCACATTTCTACATCCATTATATTAATTCAGAACACAAATACTAAGGACTTTTCTATTTGCTTTCTCTAGGCATTACTCTGGAGACAGAGCATAATTCAAAACTCTGAAAACTACTTCTGTTCTGTTGGATTGCCAATCACTGAATAATTTTTTATGTAAAATAGCAAAGTGAAGATGACTTAGTTTTACTATACCTGAATGCTGAAGACCCAGTCAAGTGTATACTAACAAGAGCTACAATTTTAAGACCAAGCGGTTGCAGATTTTATTTTCATTACAACATTTAGGGTAGGACCATAATGTACTTAGGACCCAGTGTAGGTGACAGAATTCTGTGACAACTCTGTGACATCTGTCTCAACATACTGCTAACACCAACCGAGTGAAAACACCAAACAATCCAAATAATTTCTTATGGAACACCATAAAACTGATTTATACTAACCCTCTCTCAAAAAAAATAAATGATTGGGTAAGATTTCCCACTTACCATTATTTGAGGTCAGAGCTTTACCTGGAACCCAACTTCCAGTGAGGGTACACAGACTGATTGACATTGGCTGAGGATCTGCTGTGTGGTTTCCAGCATTTCACCATGTCAGCAAAGAACAAAGGGATTTCCAGTTATGTCAGGCATGCAACAGCACTGTTTCTGAAAAGATATACCTTACAGAGGTATACGTTCACACACTACAGCCGCGACTAGGTCCCAATTTTGTGATGCACCACTATGCCCTAGGAAGTGGATTTTGTGCCAAGTCACTGACATCCTTAGACCTTCCTTAACTTTTGCATTGGTCCCTACATGGCTTAAGCCCACATCATCAGGCCATTCCCAGTGTCAGGAGAGACAATCAGCTGCTGAAGCGGCCTATGGTCATCAAATCAACCTCTCCTGCCTCCTTTAAAGGAAAGGTGCAGGCCAGTTGGCTGTCTCCTATCTGTCTACAGGCTCTTGTCTGGATTATACTGGTAGTTGTAATGCATTGTGATCTGAACTCCAGCATCTAAACTGAAGACACCTCCAAAAATACACAACCTTTAAGCAAAATTGAAAGGTAATATTTAACTTATTCTACTACCCTAATACCTGCTTTGAAGCAACAATTAGCAAAGAAATGATATTTAAACTTAGGCCAGATTAAACTGTAGCAACCTTCTGTGGCAAGATACTTGGTACTGTAGTACCCAGTAGCATCTGTGGATCTGGCTCCAGACTGTTTTAAGCTCTTCGGAAAGAAGAAATATGGCAGTCAAAAAGAGAAGGAGCCACAGCAGAGGAGGACAGCAGGTGCTCAAGAAAATTTGTATTTATGCTGACCCCAACAAACATATGATTCATAATATTTTTTCCCTCTACATACTTGGATCTTATTTCCTTTGTAACAAATGTATCTCACCCCTGAGGTGAATGCTTTTGTTGGTACAGATTTTATTCATCAGCTCCTGGAAATTGGCAGGCTGAGAGATGTTTTAGTTATCACAGTTCATAAAGCACCCAGGAATCAGATTTTGAAGGTAATCAATTGTAATTATGCAAAATCTTAGGCTGTACCCAGCTCTCTCATTTTGCTTATGCTACTACGTCTCAATGATTTCAGTGCAATAGATTCTGATTCATGTTATTAGAAAAAAAAGTCAGAATTGGCCTTAAAATTAAGTTTCAGGGAACACAAGAAACTACACAAGAAAGATATTGTATTTGAGAACATTTTTAATAAATAATGTGACAAAAATTACTTTTCTGATTATTGGATCCTCAGTATGCAAAATTATGGCTAAAATATGAGGTTTCTTACATGAACATAATGAAAACATTAATCACATGGATTGTTCCTTTAGTACTGCACATCCTTTCTATGTAACCTTTCTTTAAAAATTAGCTAAATGAAAAATTTCAGTCCTTGGTAAACACCAAAACACCATTTTTTTTTTTCCATTGGGGCTAGTCCTGATAGCTGTCAATAAACAAACACACATTTTTCCATTAGCACCAATGACAAAGAAATTTATAGTTACAAAAAAGATAATAAAATCTACAGACAGAGGACATTATTTGGCAAATTCAATGCAACTAATGCCTCTATTTCAGCTTTAATGATAATCCAATGTTGAGAGGCCACAACAAATTTGAGAATTTTCTGTAAGTCCAGGAAAAGTGAGAAGTGTTCTGATTTTGGCCCACATTTAGGTTTGTTACTTTACCGTCTGTCATTATTCAAATATTCCCAATACAAACATAGAGCATTAACAAAAAGATGAAAAATATCCCAAACAAATGCTTAACATTTTCAATAAGAAAAAAAAAAAGGTTAATAGTTACAATGGTTTACAAACAAAGTTTAGTGATTGTGCTTTTAAAACCAAAAAAAAAAAAAAAAAAGATAAGCAGTGCATTACAAAAACAAACAAACAAAACAAAACAACAACAAAAAAAACATAATCGCCAAGATCAAACAAAACTCGTTTAAGTGGCACTTCTTTAAGGTGAATTGACAAGTAGAGGTCTGAGATTTGGGCCAGTAACAGTTAATGACATTATCCAATCTTTATTAAAAATGTCCACTGATTTTCTTGCTTATTTTCATAAGCATTGTTGAGGCTGAGAATTAGAAAAAGTTTCAGATAAACTTGCTCATGCCATAATTAGACAAACAGCATTCACTTTGGCTTACCTCCTGCCCATCTCAAGGGACATTTTTAATAAGAATGTACTTAATGATGAAAATGGAAAGACAAATTAAAGTACCACAGGGGCTTTAAAATGAGTGTGTATTTACAGTAAGAGCCACCTCATCCCAAATTGATTTCACTTGTATTTGTAAAACTGTATCTGCTGCGAAAAGTTAGCAGGAGACTGGCAAAAACCAAGATACACATTCTTTATTGAAATTGCAGGGTGCCATTTGTGCTAACTGCAGACTACAGTAAAATCCCTAGAATAATAGAATGCTCTGCATGATGGTCTCTTTGTGGAACTTTTTAACCAATGCTGTATTACTTGTAATACAAGTAATTGACTGGCTCAGTGGTGTACCAGCAGTGCACTAAGCACTGACTCTCAGGGAAGAGATCCGGGGATCCCAGGCTTCTGCTCAAATCCTGAAGAAGCAGCTGGCCTATGTACCATGAAGAGCAGCTTACCTGCCTTCTTAGGCAGCAAAGGTGATGCACTTAGCATTAGGGAATAGGCAACAGCCATTCCTAATAAGGAGGGTTTACAAAGAAAGAGTAAAATAAAAACAAGCATTCTGATGGCATGAAGAAAAATGAAAAATTGTACACTCTGATTGCACTGAACATTATTTCTGGCGTCAAACATCATCAGACTTGAGGCATCTTAAGTGATTTTTTTTTCTGATTAGATTTTAAAAGCCTGTTACAGTACATGTTGTCTTCAGCTTTCTGTTTCCTGTATTAGAAAAAAAAAAAAAAGGAAAAAAAAGAAACCAATGACTATAGGTTAGATTCTATTACTCATTTTTTTTTCCACAATCTTATTACAGATTTACCTTCAAATAATAATTATTATTTCTAATTATGTACATCATTATGACTGCATGTTGCACACCCCTTCTACAATCAGGATTTAAACTGAATGAATTTCTTGAAACAGAAAAAAAAATAGCATCTTATAAAATCTAGAACTAGCAACTTTCAAGAAATGTGAAAGGTAATGTCAAGGTATTCGCAGATGTTTTATTTTCACTATTGAAAGGATATGGATAATGTAAAGTGCATAGTTAAACACACTATTTCTGCAAGTTCTGTTCCGTAAGTTTTAGTGTGGAGACAATTATAGCATGCTACATCTTGGTTTCTATGTTTCTGACACATTCTTAAAATTTCTTTTCTTGGATTGTAGATTGATAATAGACAGATAAATGTATTAATTTTCTGAAGAGAAATATTTCTTGTCAAAAAATGTTTTTTCTTGGCATCTGAGAACAGAAAATAGCCTTATTTTATTTATGGTCAATAGTACAATTGCATTTACCTCCATCTCGTCTTCTTCTTCTTCTCCTTGTTCATATGCTCCCAGTACTTGCATTTCTGCAACATTCCTTCGGGCTATATTTGCTTGATCTGCCCTCTGTCTACCTCCTGATCCTCTTGAAGACATAGAGCTGGAGGAGCTAGGATCTCTAGGATTATTTGATGTTGGAAATGTTGGTCTAGAATATGGCAGGATGTCCTCTGTATAATAAAACATATAGACTGTTATGTTTACAAACTCAGAGATACTGTGATCCTAAAATTTCAGCATACAGTTGATTTATTTTACTTTTTATGATCCTCAGTAGGTTTAAAGTGGTGCCTGACAGGAACATGAAATACACTGTTTCCATAATAGCATTATAGAAACTTGAGGAAATTTATAATATTCACGTGGTAACATTCACCACAGAAAAACTAATTCAAGATTAATGCCCACTTCATTTCAATTTATGATCTCTGGTCTGTGCTCTATAAGAAAATGAAGAAAAAAAACACCCTTGCATTATCTTTTCGACATGACCAAGTAAGAGAAATGACAATACATGCACAATATTCACTAGAACAAGGACTTCACTGCATCTGAATACTACAGCCTGTATTTCTCAAGCTGGATTTGAAACAAAATTAGCAGGATGGATCTCAGTGCCATCCTCAACTGCAACTTTCTAATAACTTTTCTCTATAGTAATTCACTGTAATCAATAACAATCTCTCACTAGTGTACCCTTTTAATGAATTTACTACCCTGTCACACCAATACTGACCCTGCACAATTTTTGGAAGAAAGGACCAGCTGTTTGTATGAATCTCTGCTGAAAGTCTTAGTGACCACTTGGAAAATTCCAATAATCATGTTTCATTCACTAGTAATGTTAACAACTTCCATTAAAAAAAAAAAAAATAAATTACATTGATCAGGTCTGATACATATAATGTCATGTCAGTTACTGTTTATATCTAATGTGTCACTACTGTGGCATTTTTATTTTTAAACACAATGAGATATAATTCTGGAACTTTTCTCCCTTACAGATCTTAGATAAAAATGGGCCAAGTGCCAATTCTTTGGTAGAAATATTTGCCTTGCAGATCAGCTATCTGACTTCACCTAGTTCCCTTTTAAATTAGATTCTAATTAGATACAACTAGATTCTTAATCCATGATAGGATTCAGAATTCAGGGCAAGGACATGACTCTTAAGGAATATTTCTTTTTGAGCTTCTTTGGTGTTAGCTTCAATATACAATGGATGTATATGGAGTGCAAGGTAGAAAATCTATGTTTTTTTTATACGGTTGCATTTTATGTGATCTGTATTAGTACTGTATATTGACAGATAAATGTTGACGATTCTGCAGTTCTAATTATATTCACACTGGTAGTGTGTGAGACCTAGGAAGAATTAGCCTCTTCCCTATGATCAACACACAGTACTTCATTAAATCCAAAACATGCAAAATAACCTTGAAGAAGATGAGTTTTTGCTGGTGTGCCTTCTCGTTTTGGTGTTTTATTTCCTCGCAGTTTCCCATCACTTTGCTGTTCCTGTGATTCTCTCCGCTCTCCTGAATTTGTCCGCACATCTGAATGCTGTCTCCCATCCACCCCGTCCCTCCCCTTGTAGCTTGCTCCTTTTCTTTCTGCAGATCTGTCTGTCCTCGGTTCTACAGAAGCCAGTTTTGGCAACATGACAGGCCGCACCTCCAGCTGTGATTTGGACTGAGCGGTTGGTGATTTTATAGCTGGAGGTGGCACAGGAGGAGGTGGCAAGTCTACAAAGTTAGAAAAAGAATAATTAAAATGACATCACACATTAGTAAAATTAGAAATAATATTTAACTTCTGCTGAAGAAACAGATGCTCTATTTATTTTTAGCGCTCCCTCTGCCCTTCTCTCTCCACCCCAAGAAATATTATGTTACTGTTACAACTGCTGACAGGTATTTTTCCAGACCTCAAGCTTTAATAATGCAAAATAAAGACCCCTCAATACCTTTTTGGATCACAGTATTTGCTTAAAAATCATTACATCTTTAGGCACTTGAGTATCAGCACATCAATTATTATCTTTACTGGTATTTACCATTTTGCTAAATCCAAGCAACAACACACCAGTTTTCACTACAGTTGTTCAGGATCTTCAATGTACTGAGTGTTAAAACAAGTTGTCTGGGGATTAAGATTGTACAGACATGCTGTTGATACACGTAGGGATAAACTGTATTAATTATTGCATTCATCTATTGCTTTTGTCTATTTTCAAGATACCTGAGTGTATGTCATGAGATTAAAAAAAAAACACATTCGATCAAAGAAGTAACAAGTTCTCAGCAAGAATAGAAGAAAGAAAAGATACAAGAACCTTTCATTTTGCCTCTTAAATTAGTACAGCCCACATTTCACTTAGTTACATTTTTCTATTCCTGTAGTAAGACTTAAAACTAGAATGTGTAAACTGTTCATCTGGATATAATAGTGCTCTGTGGAATACAAAGCGTGAAGAAAAAAGATGTAAAAGTCAAACAGGGAAGTGACAATATAAAAGTCGTTCACAACAAAGCTATAGGAACAAATTACATGCATATAAGAGAAAAAAGGTTAAAAATAGGGAGATGGGAAAGATGTTTCTGAGGTTAATACTCTCAAATGATGCTGCTAAGAAAAATGAACAGCTCTGTTAATTAAAAATTATTACTTCAGCATTTTGTAATAGCAAGCATTCATTCTTTCCACTTCCACAAAAATCTTGGAGCAGCTGTGGTTTTTAAACAGCATCACTACATATAAGCTAATTCACAGTCTATTCAAGAGAGCATTTTAACTGAAAACTAACTAAATTGGCCCAAAAATAATTGCAGTACTCCTGCATAAGAAGGAAAAAAAAAAAAAAAAAAAAAAAGAATCTAACATATTTGTGTGAATAGGGATATGGAAGATGGCAGAAATTTCCAAGAGGTTTTCCAGGGACACAAATGACTTGATCTAGCCATGCTGAAAGATGTAGCAATGCAGAGCTCAATACTGTATGCAACATTAGTAGGCACCATTCTCCACATTAAATTGGTGATATTACTTGGAATTGCCCTTGACCTGTTTTAAGTAAGACTGGTAATTTTATCAGCTATCAACTGGACTGGGATGAGGAAGAAAGATGTCACAAAGTACATTCCCTAAGTTTGGGCATACTTCAGGTAAATGAGATCTGGAATATCATTCTTGTTGCATTAACTCCACTGTCTTGGTAAAACCAAACCAAACCAACAAACAAACAAAAAAAACCCTTTGCTTCTTTTAATATTTGACTTGAATAAGGGGCCAAATCCATTTTACAAGAATCATACAATCATAGAATCATAAAGGTTGGAAAAGACCTCCAAGATCACCTGGTCCAACCATCACCCTACCAACAATATCACCTACTAAACCATGTCCCTATGTTCCAGGTCCAACCTTTCCTTGAACACGCCCAGGGATGGAGATACCACCCCTTCCTAGGCAACACGTTCCAATGCCTGACTACTCTTTCTGAGAATAAGTATCTCCTAATTTCCAACCTAAACCTCCCCTGGTGCAACTTGAGGCCTCTAGTCCTATCTGCATCTAGTCTAGTTATCTGTGAGAAGAGGCTGGCCCCAAGCTCCCCACACCTTCCGTTCAGGTGTGAGACTTCAGCAATGAGACTCCAGAATCCAGACTAAACAACCCCAGTTCCGTCAGCTGCTCCTCACAGGACTTGCGTTCCAGGCCCTTCACCAGGTTCATAGCCCTTCTCCAGACATGCTCCAGGGCCTTGATGTCCTTCTTGTACAGAGGGGCCCAAAGCTGAACACAGTACTCGAGGTGAGGTGTCACCAGAGCAGAGTACAGGGGGATGATCACCTCCCTGGCCCTGCTGGCTACACTATTCCTGATACAAGCTGTTGGCCTTCATTGGCCATCTTCTTTCCTTCTGTTCCTTTTATCTGTGTAAAAGTTGGACAACTACCTAGATATTCTTAGCAAATTCCACAGGGTAGCTTGTTTATCAAATGGCAGTTTGTGGAACATCAGTTTTAAAGTGCAGCTAAAGGTAAACATTTGAATACTGACATGTACTTCGAAGAATCTACTTAACATTCAACATGTACAGAGGACATTAAGAAAAAGCACTGTCATTTCCAAAACTTGAAAAGAGATAATGTAAATTAATTGGGAGTCTGCATATAGTAAGTGGATGAATCAAAATATTCTTATTTGAGTATTGGGAATTATTAAGACTACAAATGAGAAGAAAGGCAGATCTGTCGGCAATAAATCTAATAAATTAGATTTATTAGAAGTTGCCTCTCCATTTTATACTTACAATTCTCTCAGGTGAATAGATCTAATTCTCTAAAGAGAATTGTAAGTATAAAATGCAGAGGCAACTTCTTGTTCAGTAAACATGAACAACAGATTTTGGCAAAAAAAAAAAAAAAAAGTACAGAATTAGTTAAGATGCATTCCTTTGTCATCCACGAGTCTTTACATGTGGTCTATGGCGATAACCTCAGTCTAATACACAACTTTAGCAATGAAACCCTATAATTCCAGACATCAGGGTAGCACTCAGAACACCTCTACTATGCATCTAAAAGTGCCTTGTGAGCTCTAGCCACAGAAGAGTAAATCAAAACACCCTCGCTGCACTGCCCAGCCCAGCAGATGCTGATATTCACTATGTGCCTCCAAGTTTGGACATTTGGATCACAAGCCTCCATAGCCACGTGAGCTTAAGCATCAGTACCTACTCCAAAAAAATGTTGGTCTTAAAAAGTATATATACCAATACAATTCAACATCTAGGGTTGTGGGAACCCTGTCCAGGACCTCAGTATAGGGCATGACACATTCCATGAGAGCCCTGTGCGCCAGACCTTATCAGGTCCAAGCCAAAGCATATCAAGCACAGTAATTGTTCTTCAAAATTCTTCTTGTATCTTACATTTCCTATTGGCTGTCTTTATTAGTTATTGGAGCACTGAATTGCCCTTCTGTTGAGCCTACTGATAAAGGGAGTTTAGGTATTTAACATCAGCTTTTTCAGTCACTTTTGGAGCTAGTCTCCAACAGTTCTGGCATGTCAATGCACTGGCTGAGTACCAAAGGCAAGGAACCAGCATCTTTCCTGTAGCCTATAAAATATAACCTGGAAATACTGTATTCAAGAATCCTATCTAGCTACACATGACAGTGAACAACGTGGTGTTAAGTCTTGACTGTAGAAAGGAAAGATGCATTGATATAAAAAGTTTCTTAAAATAGCAGTAGCTCTACGGTACAGTAATAACTACAGAAAAGTGATATTCTCTTTTGAGAACATTTTTGCAACCTGCAGGGAAACTATAAAAATCTTCATTATAACAGAGTACTCCTTACTGAGACAGATTCTGTACAGAGGAAAAAAAAAAATCTGAGGTCAACACTATTACACCTCTGTGGAATTTATTTTAACAGCTCAGATCATAGAGAAAATCCAGATTCAATCTGCCTTCTCTAGTACAAATTGGCACACTTCTTATTGAAAGAAAAATGGAAGCTTCCATTGTAAGGAATAAAAAATAAATCACAAAGCAACGTCAAACCAATATAAAGAACTCAGAAGTTTTTGGTAAAGGTCAGCTGTGCTCACGTTTCATTCATGTCTCTTTATTATTGTTGTATTGCTTCCCACTTGGAAAACAAACAAACAAACAAAACCCACCAAACACAAACAAAACAAAACCAACAATTAATGGATGCCATTTTTATAGCATGCATGCTCTACAGGGGAAACCATCCACATATGTCTTTTGAAGGGACTGATGACTATTTTCAAGAAGATTCTAAATGAGAACAGACACAGAAATCATGGGAGAAGCAAAACATCACTGGGGAAAAATAACCTACTAGGCTAGTTTTGCACTGAAGTGGAGAAACTACAAATAAGAACAAAAAGATTAATTGTAAGTAATGACAAATGAAGGAAAAAGGCCTTATTAGACTACTTTTTTTTTTTTAAGTGTCATCAAGCTATAGATTTCTACAGTCATATTCTGAAGAAAACAGCAGTGTTATATAGATTTGATGTAATACTTGAGAAGATAGAGTATTGCATAATTATGCAGGCATGCAAAACTCAAGATTTTTCCTGACTTAGTGAAGCTTTCAGATTATTTAAGATTCTCAGATATGTAATAACTTCAGCCAATATTATTCATTTACTGAAGTTATTTTCGTGCTCTCTTTTTCAAGAAACATGGCCCAAACTATACGCAATAACTGGGTGAATAAATAGACACAGCAAAACCCAATATGACGTATAAAATTAGTAAGCTGATATTATTATTATTTTTTTTATTGCCTGTATTCAGGCAATCATTTACATGATGTTTTTATCAAACCAATTTTCAGTCCACAAAACCTCCCTCAGTAACATAAACATCTGCAAACATCTGAATCAGAAGGACTACTAAGAGACCAGATATAATAAATAAATAAATAAATAAATTACTATTCCATAAGAAGCTTGTTCTTCATAGAGATAAGAAATGCCTTCCTACTTATTTACCTTGCTGAAATTTGTGTGGAGTAGATTCTTTTGTACTGCACAGGCAGAGGAAGGCATTGGTACAAATGATATTGGCATGCATAGTGGCTTACATTCCAAAGTGCAAATTCAGGTAAACATCTGGCAAACATTAAATTGCCTTTTTTAAGAAATTCAGCTGTCCTAATGTCATGTCATTGATAGCACAGATAAATACCTCAGTTGCAGACTTGAACAGTTAATTGTGAAAACTTTAGTATTTTTCCTTTGACACCGAGAGACTTAAAACAGAATCAGGACTTAAAATCTCATGTGAACAGTATCAATGGTGTAATGTCTATTGAAAGATCTACTGAATCTAAGCAATGCCAAAGGACTTTAATCCTTTTTTTTTTTTTTTTAAATTACATTTATCTACAATTCTGAGGACTGTAATTACTGATTAATAAATTCAAGACAGTTCAGAAGAGATTTTCATATATATTATTTTTAAAAAAGACAAAAAATATTCTTTTAAAATTTGTATTCTTAAATCTAGCATGTAAGTAGGTGAGATGAAGTTGACAAGGTGTGTACATCTGCTGGTTCTTGTAACATAACCTTTGTAGTTAATTCTCTAAAAGGCTAGATGAAGAGCAAATAAAAATTCATACATTTTAATCCTTACCACCTACTGAGCAAAGATTTTTAGCAACAAATACTGAGAACATTTTACCACCTGGATGACTGTCAAAGAACAAAACGACCGAGTTAAAATCCCATCCTGCATAGAGTAGAAACTAATTTGAACTAATGCTACCAGAGAATACAAAATTGGTATTAAAGTGCAGAATAGATCAAAGAGCACTCCTTTATCTTTATTTTTAAAAAAGGGGGTTAGCAGTAGACCTTGTACTGCTACATTAGACTTTTTAATTACATTACAATAAACACATTTTCAGAATGCCTATCCCCTTCCCAAATCTTGCTGTATCAAGACAAGAAATACAGAACTTTATAGGATGTATATACATTGCTGCTGACAATATTCTTAGCATTTCAACTGTTCATGCAAAGACTTGATTTATTTATACATCCTTTTTGTCAACTAACTGCAAATTCTTTCTAACAGGTATTTCATTAAGCTGATAGCAAATACTAATTTAGGCAGTCTGGAAATTGAAAACTATTTGTATGTGAAAGTAAATTACATTTTAAAGGCCAAGTAAGTAATGATTTAATGCATTCTTCTCTTTTTACTATTTATTTAATGACTCTGGCCATCAATAAATGCTCAAATGCAGAATATCATCCTTCCTCCACTACAAACATGTATACTCACCCACTGAGGAAAAAAAAAAAAAAAGAAAAAAAATCTTTTTTCTATCAGGCAATCCTTTGTGAAAAAGATAAGTAACATTGTGACATCAAAACAATAGAGAAAACCTAAGTAGATCTGGGAAAGGTCAATTGTGCTCAAATGTTTCACTCACATCTCCATATCGCTTTTCTCCACTTAAGGAAAGCAATTAGTAGATGTTATTTTATAGCTAATTCTAAAGGGACAGTATGCTAGCTGTGGTTATTAAAGTGGTTATAATCTTCAGTAAGGGTCCGAATATGCTTATGTAAATCGATGGAGGCAATAAATAAATAAATAAAAATAAAACCAAACAAGATCTTCAACCTTTGAACTGGGCTTTATTAGTTCTGCAGAAATTAAAGCCATAATTTGCCATTCTCTGAATGACCACACTGTATTGCACATAAACCGGTTAGTGGAAATTCTCATCTAATTAGAAAATATGCTGAAGTAAGCACTCGCTATGCAACACAAAACAAATATTGATCACAATTGTCAAATCTGTTGCAATACCTAACCACAATGTTCTATGATTTAACTTTGTATAATTACTTTCACAAAAACCTGTCATCAAATATAGGTCCTCCTCTTATTTATTCCTGTGTTAGAAGAAAATGTCCACATAAAGCTTCTGTTCAGATTTTATTTCTGATGTGTTGTGTTGATATAAAGGTTTGAAGCTCAGCCAATTATTCTAGCATTTTCTTCTAGATAGTGAAAGTGGATAAAATGTCCATAAAATCTTGCAAAAATGCCATTACAAGGGTATCATAAATGTAACATTTCTGGGACAGTTTTGGGATTTACACCTTGTGCTGTCCTTTCACAGGAGCAAACATGCACACAACCACTGTAATAACCTCTTGAAATCAGATAATATTCCAACAGCTCAGTCTCACTGACAGAAGGGGCCTGGGTATAAGCCAAGAGGCCCAGGTGCACTGTGTCATGCCAGTATTTAATGCAGCCTAATATCAGATAGATGCTAGTGAGAGAAAATACTCAGAATAAAGTACAGATAATAGCACGGACAACCACTCATTGCTAAATTACTTCTGCTCATCGTGCTGTGAGCTTTGTATTAAATTTTTTCGTCAAGTGGCAGGAATCATAGGGAGAAGTGGCTCGAAACTCCCTTCTAGTAACCCTGGATAAGGATCTATAATATTAGGCTTTCATATGGTAATGGCAAATGATGCCCCTCTTTGAAAAATTTCAGTCTGTAAATGAAAGTCCTAATCAGATTGTTGTTGCTGAGAACCAGGAGGTGGGGAATGATGCTTTTCTTTCCCCTCCCCCCATTAGCAAATTTAGCAAACTTGACAAGATGGGTTAAGTCTTTGAGAATTTATCTTACATGAATTTCCAACAAAGCCCTTGGGTTGTTTTATAAAACTGGAAGGTAGCGGTTTAATAAAAGCTGCACCACCTGAGGCATTTTCATTAAAGGCTCTCTCTAGACAACATCACAATGTTTGCATTATCCTTCTGTGGTCCCAAGAGAATACAAGCACTACCTTTTCAGCAAAAGTTGATATTGTGTGTGAAGGCATGAGAGAAGATTATTAGATTTTGCTTCTACTCACAAAGTAACTGCTTGCAAGAATGCAGTGGTCGGGATTAAAATTCATCGATCTGTGTCCACCACTTGCATGGTAAATTGTTTTTAGAGGAAAAAATAAGTTCTGAAGGTTTTAATATTTAGTCATGGGAATGATGATTTTAATCCTAACCACACATTATTCTCAATGACTGTACTATTTATGTTATCTGGGCTCTTAAATAATGACAGTAATTAGCCGATTAGGACACTACAGAAAACAGGTGCAAGGCTGTGGAGTGGAAGCATCAGTGTACAGTATTAAGGAACTATGGTGTTTAAAATGATTAATCTGTTCAGTGTGTTTAACAACAGGAAACACAAATCACTGAATTCTGAAATATAATGTTATCTCTGTGGAAAAATTTCACACATACACAGAATGCATATTTAGAAAGGTTCAGTGATGTTTTCACCCATTTCAGTGGACTCACCATCTGTGTAGACTTCTCTGCGCAGATGTCCTGGCTGGTGCTTTTGCTTTTTGGCAGGTCGGACCTTCTGTATTACAACAGCACTCATGTTGCTGTCAGTAGACACAGGGCTGGTTGGTCTAGGACAGTGTGATGCATGAAAATGTCTACGGCCTGAAAATTGTTACAGAACAATAGCTATTATTTTTCTCATGCAAAATAAAACATTTCATGTTTTCTCTTTTTTTTTTTTTCACAAGAACTATATAGCTACATGGCACTTAAAATCATAGAACACTGTTAGTACCGTCATCCTTACAGTAATCAGTTTTTGAGTGAGACATAACTAAACAGAAACATTTGCTATCCTGTTAACAGGCAGGCTGGCTTAGTTTCACAGAAATTATCCAACTGGTTTGTAGTGGTAGCTCTTGCTCCAGGAGTCCAAGATTCATACACAGCCAGGCTTCCAGCCCAGCAGGCTTCTATAAGCAACAAAATGTTTCACTCTCAAAACGGGTTTCACCTCCCCTGGCTTGGAAACTGCAAGTTATTGAGTCTCTAGCAGGCTTTAGTTACAGATGCCCCCAGCATTGCTTTGAGTGAGTTACTAAGAATGCATCAGGGATATATGACTATCACAGTTTATTTGCAGTTAAGAAGTGTCACATTTTTAGGATGTGCAGTCAGGTACAGATAATATCAATACAAAAAAGTCACTGTATAGCATGAATTTGACTCTTAAAAGACCTTTTCTAAATATGTAAACGTACACACACACATATATTAATATGAATGTATATGTAGAAAATGGATGAAATCCTGGCCCCATGGGTATGAATGGGAGTTTTGCCACCTACTTCAATTGGCCAGGATTTCATCCAGAATTACTAAATTACCTCCCCTCTCACTCCTCATGATGAGCAGCTGTGTGGAAATGAAACAAAGGACTGTTAACTCAGAGAGGATATGAGAAATGAGAGAGGAATGTTGCAAATCCATGGAGTCAGTGTGGACACAGTTGTGACAGCATCCCTCTCCTCTAGGTTTGGCAGTTTAATAGGATTGGCAAAATAGTCACAGATCTGTTTGAAACAAGCATTATATACTGTGGTATTCTTGTTTCTTAGACAAAGAATAACAATAACTATCAGGCCTAGTCAGGTTACTGATTACCAGTGTACAGCCAGTATTACAAGTAATCAGTATGTTTTAAAGCATAAATATTTCAAATATTGCATTTCATATCTCCAGCAGTGATTTGGGATAAAAAAAGAAGAAACATGCATATGTCCTTGCTATATATTCATAATCTATCATCTAAACTATAACTAATAACAGCTGTTAAATTAAGAAATCAACACAAACACAGTTCATCTCAATAATACAGCAATAAAAGCTTGAGTAGCATTCCCCAAAAGATAATAATGAAATATGAAATGGAAAACACAAACTTTTTTTTTTTTCCCCAAAATACAGAGGAAATAAGACACTGAAGGTTTAATATTTATATGGACATTTCAATACAGAGGGATTAAACCTCTCATGAAGCGAGTCTGGGAGCCTTACACCGGATAGAATTTTGTATTTATTTTTCCCTTAACAAAAACAATCCTTGTTAGAAAAGAACTGACTGGACACTTTTCTAAAAGAGTAAGGGAACACACAGTTAAAATGAAAGTGTCAAATTTTTTAAACTATCAGTAACCTTTTTTTTCCACAATTAATTGTCATAGGAAGTATTTGAATCTAAAATGTGCCAGTAATTTTAAAAAACAGTCATGCAGGCAGTGAGCTTGCAGAAAAAAATATCATAACAAAATTTCTCATATTTATCCTTATCACAATCTCCTACTAAGTAGTTTTATATAAAACAGTGGTTTCCAAACTTTGCTCCACAGCTTTGTAAGATATGCACAGCTAGGCAAGACTATGCTAGGCTCATTCAATTCTGGCTGGAAATCCACAAGCAGTGTTGAGGTTTGGCCAATGAAACCAAAAAAAATAGGAACTACTTATGTAGAACAATATAGAGCAGCAATTTATTTGAACCGTTTCAACAGAAGTCCTATTCTGCCTCTTCCAGTAGGGCGGAATTGACACCTCTTCCCCCCCGCCCCCCCTCCTAAATTTCTAAATGTGTCAAGAACAAAAGGAATTCAGGAAGTGGTTCAGGAAGTGGTTGTGGATAAGTACATGTGATAATGGACTTTTTTTTTTTTTCTTTTTTCGTTCTCATATCAAATACAGGAAAGACTCACCTCCTGCAGCATCCTGCATTTGACGTCTGGCTACTTTCAGGCCAGCATATTCTGCAGCTGCTGCAACAGCCTGTGCAAAATCTGCATCAGTAAAAAATGATCCATCTGAAGAGCTAACACTAGACCGCCCACTTGAGATATTATCTTCTTCAGAAGCTGAACCCCAGCCATTGATCATGGACCCTGTTACAGAGCTCTCCAAATCCCCAACACTTGAGGCAGGTGTCTGCTCAAGGCCACGCAAAAGGAGTCTCCTGTTCTGCATCTTGGCAACCTCTATATCTGCCTCATCTTCTTCCTCTTCTGGTGCATCAGTATCCATATCAGAGACCAAGGGTCCTGAGATATATCCATAGGTATGTGGTGGAGAGATGGGCCTTGGAGGGGGTGGAGGACTCACAGGCTGACGTCTGCATAAAAATACAAGAATAAGAAGAACTGAAGTCATATAACGTAAGTGGCATGTAACATAAAGGGAAAATAGAATCAATTGATGAAAATATACAGCACTGATTTTAATGGAAATCAGCTTATGTTGCATAAAGTTCCTCCTGTTTCCTAATGTAGCTCATGTACAGCTAGGGGAAGAGGTGGTTACTTGACTATTAAAAAAAAAAAAAGTGCACCCTTAAGAGTCTGAGGAAAGGATTTGTCTGTAGAAGCTCTAGAAGCTTGAAACTATCAATCTCAACAGATACCTCTATCCAGACAGATTGCTCAATAACATTATATTCCTTCCACCCATCCCAATGATTCAAGAAGATTTTAAAATTGGTATAGGTAGTAATATAAAAAAAGAATTATCTACTGCAATGTTAGGTTTTAAGGATACCAAATTGCATGTAGATGTATTGGTTAATTTATTTTGAGCTGAAATCATCAGTAATGATTGTATACAACTTAAAGAAGCAATGTATTAGATACCATTACATCAACATTCAGTTTATTTAAAACTTCTCTCTGAAGTCCCAGGTACTAACACTGTCAATAATTTATCTTTACAGAGCCAGAGGCATGGTCTTTAATTGCCCTTTGTCTCAAAGGAAGAAATACTTTCTGCACCAATAGATGGAATGTTGGTCTTGTTTACCAGGAAATTCCATTTCAGTTTGCTTTGCAGAATTTCCAAAGTAATATTGCTTTCTCAAAATTCTCTCTTATTATCTCATTGACAGGATGCCAACTTTAAATCTTTTCTTTTTGGCAGGGTGACTTCTTTCTTTTAATAAATGGGATACTTACTAATTTTGAAATGAAAATTTAGCAAGGTAAAACCTAATACTTTGTTGCATGAGCAAGCTGGAACCTCCCTGAACTGAATCATCTAGCCACTGTTTTGCATTTGCTATATGAAGCACTGAATGGAATGAAGACAAGGTCAGTTAGCAATATATACCAATAATCATTACACAAAATAAAAAAAGGACAGAAAGCCATTGCTACATGGGAAGCTCTAACTGCCTTTAACTAGAGACCTTGCCCAATAAAGTTTTACTGCCTTAATTTAATGCTTTTGTAACAACTGTCCTTGTAACTATTTGCCAGTCTTCCTGTTCTCTAGGTTTTGGTATTACGAGACAGGCAACTGATTACAAAATATGATCGGATTCTTGAAAATAGAGCTTGTGCCAACCTTTAAGAATAGATTAATAGAGAGCAGCTGTTCATGAGCATATAGAATTAACAATACTTGGTTCACTTTATC
Organism: Netta rufina; assembly: GCF_964035555.1. Taxonomy (NCBI): domain Eukaryota; kingdom Metazoa; phylum Chordata; class Aves; order Anseriformes; family Anatidae; genus Netta; species Netta rufina. The sequence continues at coordinate 105,950,241 of NC_140123.1, forward strand.
TGATGCAGTGGTTCTTGCTTTAATAGTGGCTATCTCACTAAGTCTTTAGGTTTTCTTCTACTTGACCATTTTTCCAAAGCATGAATTTCAGTTTGCTATATATTTTGCAAGCCAAGCAGACAGAGAAATATTACAGTACACAATCATCATCACCATCAGAATCATATTCCAGAAGCCTGGTTTTTATAAGAAAATAAGATTATCAGCAGGAGCACAAAGTAAAGCTAATAAAAACTACGGAAAATGGTATTTTAACCATTATTTTGACTACAAAACCACCATTTACCAATAAATAAATAAATAAATACTATACAATACATAGAGGTAACACTCAGTGCATTCTTAACTGGAAAGCATTGTCATATCATATTCAAAACAGAAACCTCCTTCCAGAATGGGCGACAGCTGTTGAGAACAGTACATTTAACTCCTATGTAGCCCTATTGTATGCCCAGGGTCATATCAACACCATTAAATGGAAAGGACAGTCACCCAAGACTTGCCAATTAAGTAGATAGAATTATGTGCATCTTTTTTTTTTTTTTTTTTTTTTTTTTTTTTTTAACTGATGAGATGGATATAGCAAAGAGAAAAGAAAGAACAGTTGGAAAAGTAAGAAAGATAAGAAAGCCAAATTTACTCACTAACAATTCTAAGACTTTCAGGCAAAAAAAAAATAGACAACCATTGTAGGTAAAAACAAAATAAAGACACATTTTATTTCCATCCACTTAATGATAAGTTACATGCCCTAGGAGCTTAAACTGCAACATCCTCCAAGATAAAACTTGACCTTCTTCCACTACTTTTGGTGATATTTATTGTGACTAGACTTCAGTCACTGTGGTGAGAGAACTTTTGGCTTTCTAGGTAATTGCTAGCTGGTTATGCATGTTTGCATACATCTGCTCCAATGCCTACTCCATTCTGTAGGTCAGTATGTCTTGCTTTCCAGAACATGGTATCTGAGGTTCTGGAAGGTCACTCACTTAGCATTTCAGTTTCCCATTAGTGTCTAGCCAGTATAACTTCTAAATAACCCTGAAAACAGATGTGCTTAAATTGAACACTTGTGTGCCCTTACATATTAGGGTCAATGAAAATTACAGAAAAATATTACTATCCACTAATAAAAAGAGTGATTGCAAAGACTCAGGAAGATGGAGGAAGAAACAGACACACAGTACAAGAATTGTTAGCATAAAGACTAAAGCAAAGCAAAACAAAACATAACATAACAAAGCAGACCAAGTAGAAGTAAGGAATAAAAGTAAAAGCAGTTATAAACCCTTTATAAGAAAGGTTAATAGCTACTTTTTACTTAAAAAAGACAAACAAAAATGAACCACCTTTTCCAAAAAACATTCTGGAAAATACATCTGCAAATGTCCAGTAAGCTAGTAAAATCGCAAGTTACAGAAAAAGTTCTGCTCAGGAAGATCAAATTCATTTCATCACAATAAGCCTGCAGTTTTCTAAAAACAGAAAATATGACTGAAATATTACAGTTAAGTTGGTATACTTATGATAATAAACAATGTGTGTAAACCACTGGATAAAGTAAAAAAAATAAAGGGGAATATAATTTTGAATGCAAAAGCTGTATCTTATTAGCAAAAAGCAAGGCAAGTAAGTATACACATAAATAGCCTTATTTGTAATTCAGTGGAACAGAAGCTTTGAGAGTATATATGCAAAATAGTTTGTATTAAAAGCAACTCTGAGAAGAAAAAATATCTCCTTGTAACAAATATCTATCTTTATTAATGTTGGTCATTCCTTTAAATTAGGGTAGGTGGAAATGTTAAGAAAATTTTGCAAGCAGTAATTTACTGTATTAGAATTTATGAGAGGAGGAAAATCTATAGGTTATATAAATTATATATTTATATATATTCATACATATGGGTGACAAGTTAATTGCACAGTTACTGTGAAATAATGCATGCTATTTTATGGTAATATTGCAGTAAATCTACTGGAAACAATGGAACTGTAATTATATGGTAAGCTGTGTTAACGATACCACTTTAATATCCTGATGATTGTGAATTTAACTTGTGTCAGCATTGTATGTACCATAAAGTGATATACTGCATTTCTTTCCATGGTATAATAATAAAACAACTTAATTATGTATTTTTAAGGTTACAAATAGTTCTAGTGTCCTGGATTGGAAGTTAAATATTAACAGAATAAATATCATAGGGAAAACCTTGGCCTCATTGAATTCAAGAGGAATTTTCAGTGGGGACAGAATGACTTTTATCACATCTCTCCCACTACATTTGCAATGACACACCTGCGGTCAGGCTGATGTTGTATGTGTCCCAGATCCTCCTGACAGTCCTGTAACATGGGCTGGAGTTCTTCCTGGGGAGAGGGAGTGAGAGTGGCAGTTGACTGATGGCTATAGGAGACAGCGGCTGGAGAGGAAGCAGCTCCTCGAACAGGTGGAGTAGGACCTCGCTCATCTTCCTCCTCTTCCTCTAGTTCATCCTGCTGCAGATACATTCTTGCAGGTGGGACTGGACAAGGAATTTCTTGATCATAGCTGAAATTAATTTTTTAAATGAAAATAAGGACTTATTTTTTCACTGTGTAATTACCATATCTGATGCATACAATAATAGCCCAGAAAAAAAGGGGAGGGGAGGGGAGAAAACACATCATTGTTATATGTGCTCTTGAACACAGCTTAGCAAGGATGTAATAACTAGGTGTACATCACTTAAGTCATCTCTTTAAATAGCTACTCTACTGTTAGATGATGAGCACTAGAACTGTACTGAAGGAACGTCTCAATGCCAGCTTGTAGGGCAGATTACTGATCAATTAACAAGCAATTAAAATAAGAAATTGATAATGTTTTTATCTTTCTTACCTTTCATCCACTGAAAGACTGTAATCTTCACTATTGCTGTGGGGAGGTGGATGTGCTGGAGGGGGGGGAAGAAGATCTGCCCAGTTCATGCCAGCTTGCTTGGGAGCCTTTGGAGTCCGAGCACCCTTCTTATGCCCTTGACTCCCTGTGAATTATAAACAGTACATATTTCACAGAATCACAGAATTTCTAGGTTGGAAGAGACCTCAAGATCATCGAGTCCAACCTCTGACCTAACGCTAACAGTCCCCACTAAACCATATCCCTAAGCTCTACATCTAAATGTCTTTTAAAGACTTCCAGGGATAGTGACTCCACCACTTCCCTGGGCAGCCTGTTCCAATGCCTCACAACCCTTTCAGTAAAGAAGTTCTTCCTAAGATCCAGCCTAAAACTCCCCTGGCGCAACTTAAGCCCATTCCCCCTCGTCCTGTCACCAGGCACGTGGGAGAACAGACCAACCCCCACCTCACTACAGCCTCCTTTAAGGTATCTGTAAAGAGCAATAAGGTCACCCCTGAGCCTCCTCTTCTCCAGGCTGAACAAGCCCAGCTCCCTCAGCCGCTCTTCGTAGGACTTGTTCTCCAGGCCCCTCACCAGCTTCATCGCCCTTCTCTGGACTCGCTCAAGCACCTCGATGTCCTTCTTGTAGCGAGGGGCCCAAAACTGAACACAGTACTCGAGGTGTGGCCTCACCAGAGCCGAGTACAGGGGGACGATCACCTCCCTAGCCCTGCTGGTCACGCTGTTTCTTATGCAAGCCAGGATGCTGTTGGCCTTCTTGGCCACCTGAGCACACTGCTGCCTCATATTCAGCCGACTATCAACCATCACTCCCAGGTCCTTCTCTGCCTGGCAGCTCTCCAACCACTCATCTCCCAGCCTGTAGCTCTGGTTGGGGTTATTGCGCCCCAGGTGCAGGACCCGGCACTTGGCCTTGTTGAACTTCATGCAGTTGACCTCAGCCCATCGGTGCAGCCTATCCAGATCGTTCTGCAGAGCCTTCCTACCCTCAAGCAGATTGACACACGTGCATAGCTTGGTGTCATCTGCAAACTTGCTGAGGGTGCACTCAATGCCCTCGTCCAGATCATCGATGAAGATATTAAAGAGGACCGGCCCCAGCACCGAGCCCTGGGGAATGCCACTAGTGACTGGCCTCCAACTGGACTTGACTCCATTTACCACGACTCTTAGGGCTCGGCTATCCAGCCAGTTTCTAACTCAACGAAGCGTGTGCCAGTCCAAGTCAAGAGCAGCCAGTTTCTTGAGGAGAATGCTCTGGCAGACGGTGTCAAAAGCCTTGCTGAAGTCAAGGTAGACCACATCCACAGCCTTTCCCTCATCCACCCAGCGCGTCACTTTGTCATAGAAGGAGATCAGGTTCGTCAAGCAGGACCTGCCTTTCATAAACCCATGCTGACTGGGCCTGATCGCCTGGTTGCCCTGCAAGTGCTGCGTGATGACTCTCAAGAGGATCTGCTCCATGAGCTTCCCTGACACTGAGGTCAAACTGACAGGCCTGTAGTTTCCCGGGTCTGCCCTCCGGCCCTTCTTGTAGATGGGCATCACGTTTGCTAGCCGCCAGTCAACTGGGACCTCCCCCGATAGCCAGGACTGCTGATAAATGATAGTGGCTTGGCCAGCTCCTCTGCCAGTTCTCTCAGTACCCTTGGGTGGATCCCATCCGGCCCCATGGACTTGTGCACATCCAAGTACCGTAGCAGGTCACCAAACAGTTTTTCGTGGATAGTGAGGGATATTTGTAATTCTTTTAAATATCTCCTCACCATTATACTTTAAAAAACAAAATAGCCATAGTGCCTTCCATTTTCTCTTGAATTCCCTAAGAATTTACAGTTATCATTTGTTGGAATAAACTGCCATTCTTCCTTTTTACACCACTTTATAATTGTAGCTTCTCTCTAGAATTACTCCCCTTTTATAAGTAGGTGAATTTTACTAGAAAATTTACATAGAATGTAAAAAGCATACAGAACACAAAACTTGAATTGCAAATAGTCAAAATGTAATAAAAACTTAAATGAATTTTACAATCAGTGTCATTAAGAGTGAGCTTCCTAGTTCTATTAATTACATTATAGATTATCATCTAAAACAAATGAGCTGTAGACATATTTTCCAAAGTGCCTTTATATTATTTAATTATTGTAACCTAAAATACAATATGATACAGATATGATCTATTAAAGTTCCACTGTTGCATTAAGTCACTGAATATATGTAATTTGTACTTGTCCACTGAAACGTTTTAGGCACAATGAAATTACTAGTTTTAGTCTGAATGGCAGGTGCAGTTGAAAATAATTGCTGGCAGAACTAAAATAACAAAAAAAAAATAATGAAGAAGAAAGAAGATCAATGAAGTACAGCTCAAATGTTTTCAGCTACTATTACTGAGAAATTATAGCTTATAATAGAACAATGCAGCTTTAACAATTTGAGTAACTTTGAATAAGGATAATTATTCAGGTGGTCTTGATTTTTAACTTTGGACAGGAACTGACTCTACCATTGTTCCTTTGTACACATTTTTATCCTTCTTTGTTACTGTTACTTCACTAACTGCAGATAAAGTACCCATATTTTTAAGCATATTTTAGAATATTTTTTATTTCTCACTTCAACTGAGACTGGGCTTTATACTATCATAATTAAGCCTAGACACATGACTGTCTACATTGCAGTGAAATTTAGGAAGCTTGTTTTTTTTTTTAATTTTTGCTGCCTCAGATTTTCCTTTCTTATATATAGTAGTTCTGCTTATTATTCTCCCACGTTAGCTGACAGATATCAATGTGTTTTAGTTATGCACAATTATTTGTCTGGTATCTCAGTATGTCACACAAGACCCTAACTATCCCAAGGATACCATCATCTGCATTCTTTTCCCTATGCACCATGATATATGCTAAGTTCAGCACAAATAATTTATTACTCTGGTCACTGTGCTTCATTCCTGCTGGAGTCCTTGGTATAGGACTATAAATTGTTAGTGTTATGAATAACCATAATAGGTGTCATCATGGTGAATACCACCTTCTTATTTTTAATTTGCATGGGCAAAATCTCATACCCCTGAGATATTTCATGCTGAATTTCAGATCTTAATGCCACTGAGCAATGGCTCAGCACCACAGCCTCATGTTGTAAACCTGGGAACAGGCAAAAGGCTGGCTCCCACAAGAACACCCTGAACAGCTGGGAGAATCAGGAGCTGTGTTTATCTCACCCCAACCAGTGAGAATTCTGGTCACCCACAGGCACAGCAGGCTCATTTACACATTGACACCTCTGCTGTGCCTCAGTCATAATAGGTTAAGATGGACTGCAGGTTAGGATTAAGGCAGCTAGGCTACCAAAGGGTAAGCAGAACAGAAAGTGAAAAGGAAAGCCCAAGTCTTTAGAAGATCAATGTATATAAACATAGGCTGAGAATAAGACTTAAAGTAAAGCCCCAGATCAAGCCTATCCATGATTTATCTCTGAACATCTCTCACACTTCTACCAAAAATCAAAGCTGGAGGTTAACAGCTTATGCCAATACAAGAAGCAATTAAACAATATTTTATGGTTCCAAAGCACAGAGTACAATTTCAGTGCCCTGGTGAGTGATTTCTAGCACAAAAAGTTAAGTCTCATTTCAAGATTTTTAGAAAGGTCTTTTAGATATTTTGCATAGGAGATGCCTATGACAAACAAAACTTAACTGAATTATCTAGCCTACATTTGAATGATGAACAAGAGTAGTTTTGACATACAGCAATTGAAACCTGTAAAAATAGAATGTATATGTAAATGCTCTTTTACCCAATAAAATGCATGGAATCAATTTAAAAAATGAAAAAAAAAATATTAAAGCAGTTCTATTGGGTATAACTCAGATCTTCTGGTATCTTGAGCCTCTCTATGCATAAGATTCTGTTGGGTGCATAGACCTAACAAATGGAAAAGGAGTCAGTAAAATATAAGGAGGTTAACACACAAAATCCTCATTCCCCCCTTTCCCCTCCTTTGGTGGCAGCTAAAAAGGAATTTACACATTTCCATGACTTGTCTATCTGGAGACCATAATAATTAATTGACATTTAGATGGCACTAAGTAATCATGAGGATGCAACAGAAATACAGACATTTATTGAGTCAGTTTTTATAGTTTTGCATCTTCATGCTACATTATTTTCAGTGATTCTCTCCCCCTCATCCCTTCTGTAAGTCCAGTAACTAGTGCTAACTATGGCTACAGAAAAAAGCACCAGAAAAAGGTAAGGTTTGGTAAACATTTTAGATACTCACCAGACGTGCTACTGCCTCTATCCGAGCTGTTGTAGGATCCACCTGTATTCTGGTCATATGACTGGTTGTATGGAATTGTTGGAGCAATGTTGTCATTTACTCGGTAATCTGTAAGTTTAATAGTATAGTTAATGCCACCCTTTAGAAAAAGATCTACTTTTATATACCTGCTTTATAACACAAAGCAGACCTCCTGAAAACAGTGAGGAAAAAAACAAATTTATTTATTTTAAATGAAAATCATCCTATAATCACATTTTATTTTTATCTCATCTCTGCAAGTTTCAGGAAAATCACGGGTGTGGCTCCACAGCAAAAATGAAGTAAAATAAAATCCTATGCACAGGGTTGTTGCAATGCCTCCACAGTGATTAAGTCTCAGCGGATATATATGATCTATATGGGCATTTTGCATATGAATAGACTGTCACCTTGATTGATTTTCTATGGTCTCTGCTTAATTTACGCAAGCAGAGCAGGCAGTGGACTGTGGTAGCTACTTTTTGTATTTCAAAATACAAAGGTTATAAACCCATAGAGGAGTCAGCCCTGAATTACAAGGGCTGAATGACCTGCTGGAGCAACGATGCAGCTCCCTTGATTTTGGGTTACAGGAGAGGAGGTCTTCATTCCATGCCTACTGTCTCCAACAAGATTTCTGTTTACATTGGGTCATGCAGGTCCTAGCAAGGCACAGGGCCTTTTTTGCTAATGGCTGTTATAGTAATTTCCTTCTCCAATTCTCCAATTCCAAACCACTTGACGCTTGTGTTACTTTCAAATCTATATTTGGCAACTAGATCTGTAAAACTTTTTCAGAAATAAAATGCTCATCTGACAAAACAGTACTTTCATGCCAAAAAGTTTTATAATTTCCAGAGAACAGAAAGGAGATGAGTTACTCTTCATATAGCAAATAAAACTGTGTCATAAACAGAATCATTGGACATAAAGTAGTGACAACGAAGCACGGCATTTAACTTATCAAAATGGTTATTTCCCATCACAAAAGCTATAGGTATAATTGTCAGCAAGATGGTTTTGACTTAGGAAATGAGAAAACCAAGATCAGAATATTGACTCATAAAACAGCAAAACAAAACAAAAATAAACAAAACTAAGAATCCAGTCCCCATCTGCTGCAGAAATGTTTGTGATAATGTAAGCATGGGAAAAAGAGCAAAATGATAAATTCCACACCAGAGTGTATTCTGTAATAGTTTCTCAGCCTAGTTGAATCCCACAGACCACGATGAAGCCCTACATACCACATATGTTTACACAGAGGATAAACAGTAAATCAACACCCTGAAATATGTATATATGACTGTCAGCAGACAATGCTTTAAGGGGGCCTTTCCACACTACAATATGCTAGAAAATATGCAGCTGTAATATACACAGTTTGAAAGATGCAGTATCTTCCAGGGCATAAAAACGAAATATGTTTTAATTCCAAAACAGATATGTAATACACAGTTCATGAAAGAAAACATAATTACAAAAAATACAGCTTTCACCCTATAGTAAGGAGCCACAAAAATTGAATTTTCTTTTGACACATTTATGGCAAGTGAAGGTGTCACATTTTATATTGCCCTTTGAACTCCTCTGTAAGTAGATAGGTCCAGCAGCAAAATCAACATTCCTGTAATAAAATGTGTCTTTTTACTGGATCACTTATCACTATACGACCACTTGAGATACAACTTTCCATGCAAAAAGTTCAAAGTTAGAATAGGTCCAGTTCCTAGGGATACTGTTTTGCAAATCAGGTTACTAAAAGAGGTTGCATGGTAGCCTGCAGGACTAGCAAGAAATCACATACCTATTTCTTCAAACTCCCACACATTATATTAAAGAAACATGCCCTCAAGGCCACGAAAGTAGATTCTGATGTTTCACGTTAACACTGAAATCAATTTATTTATAGCTTCTGGATCCAGACTTCAGTCAGGGTAACAAAGGAATTTAGTTTCCAAAATTGTGTGCAGTAACATCACCTCTGAATACGTGAATCGAAGGCTTGCTAGGAACAAGTCTAAAATGAATTGGATAGCTCCATTTCTGTCCCCAGTGTACAACAAAACACAATTTTACAGAGTTTGATGTGCAAAATTTCATTCGTTTACATGAACATGTAGATTTAATTAGTCTCCATCCACGACTGTGAAGAGTGGGTTGACCTATTTAAAATTTAAGGTAGAGTATAACGTAACTACCATACATCTGGTTTATGAATAAAATATCTGGCCTCTGTCTTAAGCCATCCCTTAACCAGTATTAAATATAAACTAATCTCAAATCAACAGGAAGTATATTTTATATATATTTTTTTTCTAAATATACAATTTGTTATTTGTTATAATAAATTCAGTGAAGGTTATTGCGGTGCTAATTAACTTTTTGACACTGTTAGCAGTGAACAGCTAAACCTAAAGAGGAAGAAGTCTAAAAGCACCACAGAAGTCTGTAATTGCTGAACCTGAAAACTTTACACTCCCAGCACCAGAATGTCAAAACTCCTCTGATGCCTAAAGAGGAGAAACAAGCTAAAAGCTCTTCACCTTTGTTTAATTTGTTTTGCTCCATAATGTTGTACTGTATGGGTGCAACCTCTTGCTTTTGCTGAACAGAGGGTTTCCAGTGTTTCTCATTCGTATCCCCGCTGCCATTGTTAACATTATTGCTGATATTTGACTGGATGAGTTGAGTGGTGGCATATGGAGTGGGCTGCCCAGGTTGGCTGACAAATCTTCCATCCTTTAGATTTGGACTATTGAAGGTTTTCATCTCATTGATTTTGTTGCTTAGGTCCACGTCACCATATACAGTTGACTCAGGCAACATCAGGTTTGTTTGCTTGTTGTCCAGCTGATTGTTGTAATTTGCTATACAATCGGCTAACCACAGAGGAAAGAAAAAAGAAAAGGTCATTCTGTTCGCTTACACTATACTTTCAATGAAATTCCCTTAATTTTTTTTTTTTATTTTTTTTTTTTTTTAGTGCATAACTACATGTCTCACATCCATGAAACTGAGATATTGTAATTAACTAGTTTATGGAATATCTTTTACCTAATAAGTTACTGTCTATAGTCTTAAGTCTCCAGAACAAAAGTAGTGTTCTCTGTTTTGCTTCACTGTAAATTCAGATCTATTGAATTGTATCTACTATGACTTACCTTTTTTTTCTTTTTTCTTTTTCTACATTTGCCATATAAATATTTACATTTTTAGATATTATTCTCAAAGCAGTATAAGTACCTAATAACTGTGATTAAGATAATTTAATTTAAAGAAAAAATCAACCAAAATCTTATAGTGGCAATAACTACACAAGACAGTCATTTCATGTCAATATAGAATGAACATCATTTAGATTTTTGTAATTGGTGTAAGAAACACAATACAACAGATTTTTATAAAACAGATTGAGGAATGATTAAACATTAACAGAATTAATTAAAAAGAAACAGTACAATGCAAAAGGTAACTCAGTACCCAGCAGAAAAAACTTTATTTGATCATTGTTTCTTTGTACAACTTTGCATTTCAGATTGAAACAAAAGACAGGAAAACAATTTGGAATTTTTGCTAATTATTAGTTGCTTTGGATATGGCAAGGTAATATCGTAGTAATACCATTGTCCTGTGTGCAAAATATTGACAGTATAGATAGCATGAATTCATTTTTTCTAATAGATATTGTATCGTTAGATCAGTACTTGTTACAGTCATACATTAATTAGATGCATACTGGTGTTCAGGCCACTACTGTGTGAACCAATGGGCCTGTCTTTCTGGCTTTCCTATCTCCTGTAACAGTAACAGTAATTACTGTTACTCCGATGTAACAGTGGTTCCATACAATTTTTTTCTCTCCCTATCTAGTCTGCTGGAAGAACACTGAATGGAGTAATGCAGTCTGTGGTTTTAGAAGGCTAAGTACAACCAGCATACCATGATCATTAAACAAGAATTCATTTGCCACCTAATTAATGCATCAATAATTACATAACAATCACCAGGAATATATTTTTCCTTTTCAAAAAGATGTACCATTTATGTTAATGAGTTTGATTAAAAACCTGAAGTACATTACCCATGGAGGCCACAATTCATTTTCTAGATCATAAGAGTAAGTACAGAATACAGGATTTGACCATTATACTAAGTGAACTAACTTCGAAATACAGAGGACATTCAATTTTTAAAAAAGTATTCCCTAATACATACATCTTTGTGGAGAAATATTTTCTGAAAAAAAGAGGAATAAAACACAACTAGAGGAAGAAAATCACTGACCCAGTGATTAAGGAACAATATCAGAACATGCCACATCCAACATATTCAATTCACATTTCATGCCCTTAGCTTTTATTTTTGAAGGTTTTACGGTTTGATATATTTTTCTTTCTTATGTAAGGTGTTATTTATTTATTGCTTCATAGTCTTCATTGTCTTGATTTTTACTTCTTAAATTTCTTCATTTCTAATTTTTCTCTCACCTCCTGAGACCATGCTAGTCTTTCCTCCTCTCCAAGGGCATTTTATTCATTATATTGGGCAATTAAATATCTAGTATATTCTTCATTCCTAATACGTCATGCTTTGCTATAATATCCTTGCACAGTCACTTGTAATAAATATTTTTACCTCCTTCCATTTTCAGCTACATCCAATTTTTGTGTAGGGCAATGTAATAGATACAATATACACAGCAGATACATTTTTTACATAAACACATTACAACTCCTCATACAAAGTACTTAAACAAAACTGGTTCACCTCTATAACATTTTTATTCTGCTAGATATTTTTATTGTATCTACCTTTAGAACAATGTGTTCCCATTCTGTAAAGTTGGAATATATTACTATAGCACTATGACCATCTTATCTGTCATCAAACTTACAGGCTGTACTTCAATGAAAAGAATCACTTTGCAACACAACCAAGCTTAACACAAAAGCTAAATCAAGAGAGAATCTGCTGCACCTCATGACAAGATGTTGTGTTAGTTTGCAACCCTCAGAAATGTGCAGGCTTCCTTTTCTGGATTTGTTAAGTTTCCATTACTTAAACCTGCTATGTGCTATGTCAGAGAGGAGAGGAGAGGAGAGGAGAGGAGAGGAGAGGAGAGGAGAGGAGAGGAGAGGAGAGGAGAGGAGAGGAGAGGAGAGGAGAGGAGAGGAGAGGAGAGGAGAGGAGAGGAGAGGAGAGGAGAGGAGAGGAGAGGAGAGGAGAGGAGAGGAGAGGAGAGGAGAGGAGAGGAGAGGAGAGGAGAGGAGAGGAGAGGAGAGGAGAGGAGAGGAGAGGAGAGGAGAGGAGAGGAGAGGAGAGGAGAGGAGAGGAGAGGAGAGGAGAGTTCAGTGGGAAGGGACCTTCAAAGTCCATCTAGTCCAACCTCCTCATCACTTCAGGGCTAAACAAAACTTAAAGCACATTATGGACAGCATTGTCCAAATGCCAGGTACTTACAGGCATGGGGCATCAACCACCTTACTAGGATGTCTGTTCCAGTGTTTGACCCCTCTGTTTACTGTGAGAGTAAAGAATTTTTTTTGCAGTGTCCAGTCTGAACCTCCCCAGGCCCAGCTTTGTGCCGTTTCCTTGCTTCCTGTCATCGGTTCCCAGGGAGCGAAGACCAGCACCTCCCTCTCTGCCTTCCCTCCTTGGGAAGGTGCAGGGAGTAGTAAGGTCATCTCTTGGCCTCCTCTTCTCCAAACCAGACAAACCACATGTCCTCGGCCTCTCCTCACAGGACATATCTTCCAGCCCTTTTTCCAGATTTGTTTCCCTCCTCTGGATGCTTTCAAAGACCTTAACATCCTTTTTATTTTGTTGAGCCCAGAACTGCACACAATATTCAAGGTGAGGCTGTACCAACACTAAATACAGTGAGAAAGTCACCTTTTGGCCAGCTGGCTGTGTGTGTTTAAAGCACCTCAAAACGTGGTTTGTCCTCTTGGTTGCCAGGGCACACCACTGAGTCATCTCTCCACCAGAAATATTTTTACATAGGTATTTGTGAATATGATATCCTCAGGCAGGGTAAGACACATGTCTCTAATGTTAAAATCTCTCATCTTACCCCGAAGCACCTGGTGCTGGTCACTGTCAGACAGGATACTGCAGGAGATGAATTACCACTATCACATTATGGCTGGTTTCACATCAATTACACTGGATGTAATGCTGTTTTGCACTTATGCAACTTCACTATAGGTAATCATGCTCCCTCTCTGAAATGCTGGGAAATGCTAACAACAAAAATCAGCTAGAAATCCTGGTAGTTTGTAGGCGATGTGGGAAAGACATTTTCATTCCTCACTGGTAGCATTGGCTGGGTTAAAATAAAAGGTGCATCAAGTCCATTTAAAACAAAATGTGTAACGAATAGCACTTCCAGGTAGATTTCCCCTATTGTCTTCCCGTGGCACTCACAATGTTTTCTTCAAGAATACCCTGAATCCTGTTCAAGCTCCTGGGAACTCCTACTTAACCTAACATTTCACAATTTCTTTCAGATAGTGAAGTTAACTTTATTTTCCACACACCCTAAATGGAAAACCAACTATCCATTTTTGTATAGAATGGAATCCCATGAGAGGTTTTTAATGTGGCTAAGGAGAGTATCTTCCAAGTACTTTAGTGATGTTTTATTTCTTGCTTTTCATTGTGCCCAAAACAGAAGGAAAATCTCACTGGTATCATTTTTAATACTTTTCCTTCTCCATCTAAGTAACAAAGATGTGCAAAACAACCTAAAAACAAAGTTATCTGCTGTTTGTCAGATGTTATAACATACAAGTTCAGTGCGACTTCTGGTAACGTGGGACATTGCAGGGGCTCCTTCAGCTTTCGACACAGATTGTTGCAATTGGCTGGGAACCACAAGGGACCAAAAAGGGACAGAAAGCATAATCATGACATAGTGGAATGAAACTACATTAAATCTGAACATATATTGGAAATTAAAAAGAAAAAGAAACCTGTTCTCCAGTATTATAAGCATATACTATGTAAAGAAGATTCCTAAGCAAGGCAGAAATATATCTAACCTGGTCGACTGTACGTTGTAAGGTTGCTATCACTGTTTCCATTGCCAGAGGTGCAGCAGTTGATGGAGCAGTCATTGTGGTTGTTCCCTGTGTTAGGCCAAGTATCTGCTAGCCATGGCTGCGTGGCTGGTTCACTGATGTTTAGGAGACCTGGCCTTTAAAAACAAAGCTTGGTCATTTCAAAAATTAAACAAAAGCGTTTTCACATTGCAATTATATTCTTCTCAGAAGGTTAGATATCACTTATTAAAGGGCTTAGACACTGGAAAATACAGCTTAATTCAACTGTAGAATGGTTTTCAGTCTCTTATGTAACAGACTAAAATAACCTGCTCCTTGATAAGACATTCTGAAGTGAACAGCCAAGGACAGCATTGGTTCAGGTTGATGAACTGCGCATAACATATTTGTGTGCAACCTTCAATTATCTTGAGAATTTTGTTGATAAAAAAAAAAAATAATAACAATAATTATTTTTTTTGGGGGGCAAGGGAGTGGTATTTTTATCTTCTTGTTCTTTCTTTGTATTTCTTACAGAAAACAAGGTAAAAAAGAGGTCACTGGCAAGTCAAACACAAAGTTCAAACATGGAAGATGGATACACAGAAATACAAGCCAAGTTTGCATGTGAATAGTCACAAGTTCTTGGTGATTTATGAAGACAGGTACTAACCACCATCAGATACTACTCTTGTGGATCAAAGGGAACAGCAGATTACAGAAACCTCTGTTACTTGGGAGCGTTTGGGTCCCATTAAGCACACTAAGTATGTGATATATCTTTGTTAATGAATACAACAACACTTGCTTAATCTTTATATAGGTGGAACGGCAGCAACTCCTAAGCAACTTTAAAGTAACTGGGAATACTCGATAACTTTACAAATATCCAGATATCAATACTGCATATCAGTTACATTTGGAATAATATATTCCCACCATCAGCAGAAAAAGACAGCATTGCTTGGTTTCCAAGATGCTGAGTTTTTCTAGGGAGCATGAAAGACACTGATGAATGTTTAGTAGAATCTTTGGTGCCTCTTTAGTTGTTACAATAATGATGCATAACAGCATGTTATGAAGTCCCACACAAGTGACATCTTCTACCAACAATTGCTTTTGATAACTAAGATGCTTTTTAAAAAACAGAAAATTTTATTCAGTCATATTAAAAAAAAAAAGTAATGCAGACTCTTTCATCACATGATTTAACAAGCAAATTTCCATTGGAAACAGTATAAAAACTAGTCTCTAATATTAGATGTGATGTTCTTCAAAAATAAAATACACTAATCCTCTGAATCTACAAGCTGAGAATACAAAATGCATGAAGTTTTTTAAGGGAGATATAGTTAATCAATGCTGCAGGCCTAAGACATATTCTTAGAATGACATTTAAAGGTCTATACATATGTGTATAGACCTTTCCTGCACTTCACATGTCACCTGACAATTTAACATAGGAAGTGATGAGGCATGACTTACTGCCAGGCTATCACACCAGACAATACACATTCATTAGAAAAGTGCATTTTTTAGAATCTGAAATAAATGTACAGCCGTGTCAACATGTGAAGAGCTGGGTTGAAATACTTTTTTTTTTTTTTTTTTTTTTTTTTTTTAACCTATTGCTCTGCTCTTACAATGAGAATATACCTCAAGGCATTTGGAGGAGACAAAGTTCCCAGAATATGGGCACTTTCAAGGCCTGTGTTCTGGATTTTTGCATAGAAAGTTAAAGGCACTTTGTTTCTAAAATTTACTTTCCATTAAAACAAGTTGTCACGTAAGAAATGTGTTGTGATGTATATAAGTAGAGGTAAACAATACTGGGGACATTTAGGTGGAAGTGTTAGCACAAGGTGTTTGCATTACATCTCTATACTCTGCTGCAAGACAGGAGATGA
Source organism: Netta rufina (assembly GCF_964035555.1). Classification (NCBI taxonomy): domain Eukaryota; kingdom Metazoa; phylum Chordata; class Aves; order Anseriformes; family Anatidae; genus Netta; species Netta rufina. Next base: position 105,966,416 of record NC_140123.1, read on the forward strand.
TCTTTTCCAAAGATCTTCAGCCTTTGAGGTGAATTCTTTGAGTCCTTGAATTGCTGCACTGGGCCTGGGTTGGGGTGGGGCATGGTGAGGTGGGGTGGGGAGAGCAAGCAACTGTGTGGGTGCCTGGCTACTGGCTGGAGTCAATCCACCCTAATTACCATTACTCGAGTTCCGGCTGAAAAGGGGATTGCCACAGAAATGGGCGTTTTTTTCAGCATTACAGAGGTGGGGATTATTTTGAAACAGATCACTGTGGCATTCTGAATAATAACTTTAACATGCTCGCATATCTGCACTCGGCAAAAAAATGCTAAACCTTTCCAAAACATTACAAATATAATGTAAGGAAGTGGAAGCTTTAAGTTTGAAATTCAGAGCAAAGATTTTCATATGTAAAGATTAGATTTTTTTAACATTGCAAAAGTATGTTTCATATTCTACTAAATGCTGTACAGCATCAGATGCTCTGTAAATACCATATACTCAGATGAACAAAAGAAGCATAGATGTTAGCACTTTAAATCAATTACACTGCTAGATTGTGGCACGGATCCTTAAAAGTAGGGCAGTAAAAAAGACACTGCTTCTTTAGCAGTACCAAAATGACTGTATACGACGTAGACACTTCTGGGTTCGTATCTGTCCTCTGAGTCTATGTTGACTGTGATTTGTCTACCTTGTGCTATGGGATGAGCAAGAAAGCACAGTGGCACAAAGAACACAAAGGATGTTAACTGTATCTTTTTGAACAACCTTGTCAGGGAAAGAGATGGTTTATCTCTGCTCTCTCATTTTCTCACTATCCTGGGGTGAAGGCAGCAACCCAGTGATTTACAGATTTGTCCATTCAAACATCACATGGTAACTGTTCTAGAGGTTTTCCTCCATGTTTTTATGGCTATGACAATACAGCAGCATACAGTACTGGACAGAGAGATGTGCAATTGCTCATAATGTGCCAGGTACAGTAGCAGCACTGGATTAACTCTGCACAGCATTCAAGCACACTGGGAATGTTTAATTTTATGCCTAATCCTCACCATTACCAAATTTTTGTAAGGTTTTGCATATTAGGAATTGACAAGATGCCACTTGTGAGACAGGAACTGATATAGGAATTTGAACACAGCTGTTCTCTGAGATTTTAATGCTTATTCCAACATCATGCCAAATCTTTAGCTCAAATGCTTACAAAAGAGCATGCACACAGAAAAAAAAAAAAAAAAAGAAAGTGTGCTAATAGAGTGACAATGCTCCTACCTGCCTTTTGCTAAAACTGCTATTTTGCCTCCTGAAGAAATCTCCGTCTCTATGTGGCAAAATTAAACTACAGTTTTGTCCATTGCCATTCACTAATAACGTAAACCCAGTAAACATATTTCAGTTAAATCTTCAGTCTTGAATGGAGTAGGTTCTCAGAGTAAGGGGCTTTAAATTAAGTCTACATCTCCTTCTCCTTCAGTGAACCATCTCTTGCAAGTAATGCTTTAACTGTTTTGCATTCACAGCAAGAGTTTTTCTTAAAAAGTCAGTTTACAAGCTGTTTGTGTCTGCAGCACATTCTTCCAATAAATGTTTTTTTTTTTTTCTTTGTAGCATTTGTGAACCAGCTGTATTTCTTAACCTTCACAAGTGCCACGACTTAATTACTTTTACTCCCTTAATCAGATGCTAAGTCAGATATTTATTTTGAAGTTAAAGTGCTCCCTCTGCTGCTTATTTTTTGAGGTGCAGTTTTTACAGATTAACAAAGCAACTCAAGAAAATACCATGACCCATTCTTTGGAAGTCATCCTAAAAATGCAAACCACATCCGTCTAAGCAGTAAAATATATGGAATAAGTGTATGCATTAATATGATAAATTAAAATGTGTATTTGCAAGTTGTTGTTCTGCCATCACTTATAAGGACAATTATACTCCCAACATTTTTAAATGTAGTTGCACACAATTTACAGCTTTAAAAATAAAGCACATAATTACCTGCCTCCACTGCTTACGGCATCTCCTCCTCTTTGATAGGTTACTGAAAAAAAAGATTAAAAAAAAGAAAAAAAAAGGAAATAATTTAAAAAGCACACAGACTCCTTACATAACAATATTAAATCTGCCTTTGTTTCATTTCATGAAAGACAGTAAGTGTGCGGTGTTTATACATTAATTCTGAGTCTCATTCTGAAAGTAATTCCTTCAAATGCAAGTTTATACGTAATACTTGTAATGCTTGATAACTGCTACTTTTAGCTTCATCAAAGTTTCATATTCCAGTTACATTCAGAAAAACACAAACAAATACATGTATCATTTATGGCAGGAAGCCATTCATCAGGTTGAACTTATCCTTAACATAACTCTGCTGACTTCAGTGGAGTTACTCTGTGGAAGAATTTAGGTCATATATTTATTTCATGAATGACTAGATGTTAAAGCTTTGCTCTACCTTATTATTTTGGTAAGATTAAAGAGGTAGTATGATTTTATAACAGACTTTAGTTCCAACATAAACAATGGCTCATTACAGCTGGACCTCCTACAAAAACATGCTTTTTTCTGAACATTACTGCACTTTACTCATGGAACAAGCATACTCTAAAAATCCACAGAAGCTTTGTATTTTATAACACTTTACAATTGCATTTAATAATGATACTTGGTTTTTAAATCTAAAACCTTAGAAGTATAAATCTTGGTAAAAAGTGACTGGCAGAAAGAATATTTCCTGAATTAGTAGGAGCAGTTTTGCTAGCATTTCATAAGCATCATACATTAACTAAGTGCACAACCACATGCTTTATATGTTGGCATGGATTGTGTATCCTTCACAATGAGGTATCATGGTTAAAAAAGTTATGTTACAGGATGTATACATCCAACAAGAAACAGTGCTGTATATTTTTGGGGTTTGCATTGGGCTAGGCAAAGGGTTAAGGAGACTGCCTCCCTGCAAATGCTTATGGATTCTACACTTTCCATCTAGGAATATCTTAAAAAAAAAAAAAAAAAAAAAAAAAGCAGTCGAATTCTGCTCTTTAGAAGAACTCCAAACTGTGAGCCTGCAAGAGAGAGATAAATGCTGGCAGTGATTACAGTAACAGGATTAAAATGTAGAATTCCTTGCTACAGGTAAAAGTCTTTTACTGTAGGTAATGCTAAAGAAGAGGATATGGTACCATTTAAAGTCAGTGGAACTCACGACTGGGATTGTGGATTGAAAAAAGATTTTTTTCCTTTAAACATTTTACATACTTTGTGTTTTTCCAATGTCTTCTTTAAAAATCTCAGTGATATTTATTTTGCAGCTCTGACATATCTTATGGAGCTGTGATATTTTCCTTTAATGTTAAGAATCCAACTGAAAAAATGTATATTAGCTAACCTACCAACCTCTGCGGAATTTCAGTAGCATGCTACAATTGTGATTGCAGTAGAAGCTCTCTGTTAAGCCAATTAAAGTAACAGCAAAATAATAATTTGCATTAGTCTCTACCGTGGATCTCAAAGGACTTCAGAAACATTAAGGGCCACTCTGACTCATGCTGAACAGTAAGCAACTCCACTGAACATAATAGGATGACTTTTGAAACAAGACACTATTCAGTGTGATTAAAAGCATGTGGATAAGAATCTAACCCATTACCACTAGGTCTGCATGGATCAATGCAGATATACATGAGATTGTTTCAGCTGCAGTCACACCTGGAAGGATGTAACACAGCTGCTGTCCACAGGCCAAATTAGTATGGTGATATTGAGCTATTATTTTGAGCTAAGTATTTCGAGCTGATTTTGTGCAGAGGAATAGTTAGGTGGCTTTTAACCTGCCTGGGTATTACATGACCTGCAAGTCTCATAGACAATAAGGCATTTAGAACAGAGGAGAAAGATACGACCTGTCTATTCACTCAGCTTGTAGCTAAAAGGAATATATGCAGTACAACGGTGGATAGTGAATGTGTTGAATAGTATTCGTTGTTGAGGAAAAGCTTCTGAACTCCCAGACTATGGGACTGACTGAAGGTCCAGTCTACAGAACAGAAAGGCTCTCACTGAAAGTTCTGGTGGGCTATGGCTTGGTGTGTGTCATGGAAATAGTTTGCACATTTCTAAGCATAAAGAAAAAGAAGATGATTTTAAACCCACCCTGAATTTGAAATGCAGCTTTATGTAGAACAAGTTGACTGCTTAAGAGTTTCATAGCACAAATACAGCTTAAGGCAGCAAGCAAAGAAATCTAACTGATAACACACTTTGATTTCCTGTATCTGCCAAAGCAGAGAACTCCTAGGACACTGGTTTAATGCAGTTTCAGAGGGAAGACACAAGCAAATGTTTTGCCAACTGTAGTCCCACCGGTTCCCTTACAAGTCAGCATCTGGGCTCTGCTAAGTCATTCCTCCTTCATCAGAAGTACCTTTGAATCACTAGATGTAGAAGGCTACACTAAGAAGAGAGCCCAGGTTGAACTAACTGACAGGAGCATGCTACAAAATGGTGTGCTTGCATCACATGACAAAATGGTACATACAAATGGAAAAAAAAGTGTCAGCTACAAAGCAAGTATACTCTACTTAGAGAAAAAAATAATGATACCCGTCATTAATGAAATTGTTTTAAACACTTCTGAACAGATGGGCTGGTTACGTCAGAAAAAGAGAAACAGTACCACAAACGCATGCTAAAGTAACAAAGAAGGGGGGAAAAGTGCAAATATATACCTGTTGGTGTGAAGGTAAAAGACGGGACTGAAAAATCAAAACAAAATACAAACTGGTTATTAAGCTGAAGAGAGAAAGGGAAACATACCACATTAGTATAAATCTAGCAGACAGCTGAACATAAAACAAATGTAAATATCTAACCCAGTAGTTCATTCACATTAATATAGAAATAAAATTAAATTTGCGATTCAGAAAGAAGCTTGTCTCCACAGATACCATTCTGAAAAGAAGTTTGATACTTCACTGTGCTCCTGAGGGGAACAACTAGTTTAACCTTTCAGTATTCCTCAATTTGGTATCTTACGGTTTTCTGAAAATCCTAGTACAAACAAAAACCCTACACTGTTAATCATTTTAGAACGCAAAATGACAAATTCCTTAACAAAGCTTTATCAAGGTCCTGTTGAATCTTATCTGCAGCTCACTAAGTAAATGTTCATTATGCTGAACTAACAGGCACACTTCTAAGTATTCAGTAAGAAAATAATTATCATATAAAGGAACAAAGACAACTGCTATTTTACTGTATATGATTTAAGAAGGGTACCAACTCTCACTGTAAAAAAAGGCACTAAAACTTACTGCAGCAACTCATTTTTGTTTTCAGAGAAGAGACTGCTAAACAGATATGATCTTCCTTAAGTAATCATAAAAAAAGAGGTAAAAAATATCACTAGATGTAACACCTTTCTACCTTTCAATCCATGGCTTTACAAAGGAAAGGTTAACAAAGGAACAATGACATTGCTTGACAGTCTTCATTTTTGTAGCCACCATAAATCCACTTTGGATCAATAAAGTCTGTAATCCAAATACAGAGTGCTAGCTAGCATCTGCTCTTCCTATTAGCACATGCTCCCCCTCCTGTCGAGAAGACAGTATAGTTTTTCTACCACTGATGGGCAGAAAAAGGTTAATATTGTCCCTTTTGCTCTACTGAAAGCAAAAAGAAATTTAAGAGAAACAATAAAATATTCACTAAAAGAAACCCTTAGATGGATTGGCAAACCTGTCACAGAAATAAAATATTCTGACTAAGAAAACAACCATTACTGCAATTTTTGCAATAGTTCCAAGGTTTTGGGGTGGGGGCTCTAGAGTGTCTTGTTACAATTTAGAAAATGCTGTAGTTTCCCCCCACTCTTTCCAAGCCAATTTATTTTCCAGGAATATGACAAAAAGCAAAAATGCTCTGAGCATTTTGCCCATTTCAAGCTTCATTTATAGTACAGCTCTTTATTGTGGGAATTCCATTGTGTTTTCTTTGAGCTAGGCCTTTTCACACAGTCAAATTTAATTTAGCTACATTAAAAAATATAGAACCATAGTAACAAGCTTTCATTAAAATAGAAGGTGCACTTAAACCAAAGCTATTCAAAAGAGAATCAAGTGTCTCAAAATTAATTTGCAGTCACAAGGACATGAAAAAAAAAGTTAAAATACTGACTCATTACTCGCCTGTGAGCTAAGTACTAATACTAGTTTAGTTTTTAAAGAATTGAGGAACAAAAGAAGAGAGGTTCACCTAAATGAACTCTTTACAGCTATCACACAAAGGAACAACTTAATTCTCAGAGCTTCTATTAATAAACTCTTCTGAGTGTTTAAGAGTACTATTACAATGTGTGTGTGGGAGCAGTGAAGTATTTCAACAGATGTCAGGCCTGAAGCTAAACATAAAAATAAATAAATAAATGCAAGGACTGAAGAAAGTTTGCACTTGAAGTGATGACTTTATGCACTGCAGAGTGGCAAACTACTTCGCAATTTGTATTTCATTAAGAATAGCTTCCCTTCCTCCTCCCCCCCCTTGAGGAATACTTGATAATGGAGATGCATACCCTACTTTTCTGTATGTTTTTATAAAAATCCCTACCAAATTACACAAAAGATATTTTTTTACAGATATTGAAAAACACAGCTGTTTTGAACAATGGCCAATGTCATTAAAGTAACCATCTTTAAGAACAAATTGTATGCCTTTTGCTTAATCATAGGTACTGCTTGAAAGCATATTGATGTTAGTTTGATAGAACTGTAGAAAGGCAGTATGGCAGCATGCTATTAGTAAAACAAAACAAAGCAGGCCGATGCAGCAGTATGTCGAGATTTGTCTTATCTAAGAAATCCTAGAAGAATGAAATTGAATGCGGTATTTGTCCCTGATCTCTGTGGTTATAGCTTCACTAAGAGTCTAGAGCTATAGAGCTAGGGTCTACCTACAGCTTTAATACTTTAATAGCACGGAAGACAACTGAACCCTGCAGTACTCCAAAACAATTTCTAGGTTTCCATTCACTCAGTTACTATTTTTAACACTGCCCCTTTTTCACGCCAACACACTACTACTGTTTAAAAACATTTGTGGTATATTTGCCACAAATACATGTATATCTGTCTCACCCATCGTACATTCAGTCTAGAAGTGACTAAAGAATGCAGTTTCATCATGACACCTTTCAACATGTTATAAGGTGCACCTTTTAAGCTTAGGTCTATCTCTTGACTGTCAAATATCAAAACAAAATCTCTCTTTAAAAGCAGGATCTTCCATTTTCTGATTCATTCCAGAATTTATGGTTTTCACTCCATGAGTGCCTACAAGGTATTACTTTGAGATGTAATGAAACGCAACTTATTGAAGTCAGCTTTAACGTCAGGACTTAAAGACTTAAACCTTAATGATTATTGTATCAGGAGAAATCACATTTTTATTCTAGAAGATCTTCCAAGTAGAGATTCTAGTTTTGGTTGTCAGGGAGTATAGTGTAAAGCACTGCTTGTCCACTGACAATCTGATATAAAAGGTATCGATAACACAAAAATGAAGAGTGCTTTAAAGCTAGTCCCACTGCTGTCATTGTAACTGAATGCAGATGCAAGATTTTATAGTCCCAGAATTCAGTCCCAGAGAAGGGCCTCACAACAGCATTTATGAAAGGATTTTGTAAAGTATTATTGACGGTTGTGCTTTCACAAACAGCTCCTTCACCACATTACCCAGGAATATGAAGAAATTCAAGAACACGCACCCAAAGCATCACTGTAACTGACACCACTGTTAGTATTCTCAGCAGTAAGCAAAAGACTGAATGAGAGGGACAATGAACAATCATCCAGTTGCTTCCTTTCCAGATGGTATATGTGCCAGGCAGTAAGAACACATTGGAAGCTCCCAGACTTAAATTCGTCTTGGACATTCCTCAGTTGTATGAGTATCTTTATGAAAAGCCAATCTAGGTGCTATACACTCATACTTTAAAGCCAGGTTAACACATTATGTAAATACTAGAGCTTTCTACACCAGCTGCTGATCCAAACTTTCTGAAAATATTGAAACAATTTGATAATTTCTGCATCAAATCTTATAAGAGCAAGAAACTGATGATACAGTAAATAGCCAGTAAAGAGGTATTCAACAGCTAGGGGACTGAAACAGAATATGGCACCTTTTCTGATACCAGCATAAGTACTAGTGAGTCCACTTCGTTTCTTCCTGTGGCGATATAACCAGATGCTGAAGACCATGAGGATAATCCAACAGGCTGCACCAATTCCAGCAATAAAGGCAGGCTGTTTTACTACATCAGAAATCTGCTGGGCTAAACTGACTTGATCTTCTGAAGACACAGGGTTTCCATGAGAATCTGGGGAAAAAAAAAAAAGACATCCCAAATCTCCAGTTAATCTGAATGAAAAACTGTAGAAGGCAGCATGAAAAGAATCAACAGAACTGTAGTCCTGTTCTTCAAGGCAATATGTTTAAGATTGCTTTTGAAAATCTCTTTTTATAGGACTAGGTAGAAATAGTTCAATTTTCTTATAAAACAGGTATCTCCAAATCTACTGGGCTTCGTTTGTAGTGACTGCTAAAATCAGACCACTAGATTATTTTATTTTTAATTTTAGCAAAGCAACATCAATTTGGAAAAATCATTCAGAAAGCCAGCAAAAACCAGAAAGTAGACAAAACCTCATATATGAAACATGCTTAATGTGTTCTTAGGGCTCTGTGAATGTGCAGAACTCAGGTACACATATGTACACTCTCATAACTGAAAATCATAGATCAATTACAAATTCAAAGTTCATTCACGTGAGGTTGATGTTGAGTGATACATTTTAATTTAGCAGTTCCTGACAGACGACTTAAATATCATAATACAGTCTAACATACTCTTTGCAGTCTCCCATTTTGACCTCAGTTTAAAAAAGACTATTTAATAGTACATAAAGAAGTAAAAGTATAAAATAACCAAATTCTGCCCACTTGACATGGATGACAAAGCTCAAGAATGACTAAAAAGGAGTTCTAAATTGGTAAAAAAAAATAGTCAAACAGTCTCATTATTATTGGACATGTAGCCCTCCTAAAATACTGTTTATCCTTAAAAATACCAAATCAAACTGAAGAACAGGTATTTTTCTACACATTTTAAACTTTTTTTTTTCTCCTACAGAGAAAGCACCAACAATAATCAGTCTTTTGTTCTCTTTCTGTACTGTACTTTTGCAAGAACCTTCTAGGAACAGTAATAAAAATATTCAGTTACTGAACAATGCCTTCTAACTAAAATGAAGCAACTCAAAGACAAAATACTGTCTTCCTGATTTTTTACCACTACAGTGAGTGGTTACTGGAAATTTCATTACTGCACAGGGTGAGGGCAAGAATTTGAAACCTTTACTCAGAGCAGATATTGCTTTACACATTCCACAGCATAGTCTTTGAAATACCCATTTTTATTCATGTGTAAATCCAAGTTTATTTATTTATTTATTTTTAATACTATGGGTAGTGACAACATATTCTGAAAGAGATCAGTGTTTTAAGGTGAAAGGTGCCGTTATCAATACTATTAATATAAACTATGAATGAAATTAAGACGCAGTCACATAAAAAACAACACCTTTTCCTAAAGGACTAACCAGTGAATAGATTAGTTTACTTTGGTAGATCTTGTATCTTGCTGAATTAAACCTAAACAAAATATAAGAAACAGCAATACAAAAAGGGTACAAAATAACAGTAAACCATACAAAAAACAAACCTCCTCTGGAAAATGATACCTTTACGAATGGGAAATGGTTAAATTAATAACAACTTTTTTTCAGTGAAGAATTCCAGATTTCAGTTTTTCTGACATACTTATTTGGCCACGGAATCACTGCTGCCTTTGACTGTTAACTTATTGGAAAATTTATTTCATATTTCAGGTCCCTGTATCTTCTGTGATCCTAAATGCACTGCCTAGCCTGAAAGTTCAGCAAGCAGACTCATTCTTTTGTACTAATACACTCTTTGTGTCTGCTGGGTTTATAGATTTCATGCCTATTTGCGCAAGGTTAAGATGGGTTGCTTCAGATTTTATGGAGACAGCCAAGTGAAGTTCCACACAAGTGGCCAGATGGGCTTAAATGTATAAAGTATACTGTGACTAATGAATTAAAACTGTCACTTTGCTTCTCATCTTTTGTGTCTTTGCAGCTGAGGCCATATTAAGATATGAAATCTTGCATCATCAGTCTGTTTTCAAAATGAGTAACTCTACTGTTTCTATATTTTTAAACAGATATACTACCTCACATTTCTTAATGGAATAGAAAAAAGATTTCCAGACTGTGAAAATCTATTCAGGACTATGGTCCTGAATTCAGAAGATTGATGAATGCTTTTCTCTAATCCTTTAAAATATATATATATATTAAATAAAAAATAATAAAATAAAAAATGCAAATTTAAAAGCCAAATGAGAATGTTTTTAAAACATGTCAATAATACAACCATAAAGGACAGTATTTTTATACACATCAAATACCAAATAATCTCTTTGAACACCTATTGTTCTAATTTTTAATTAAGATTCAACTCATGGTATTATTTTGTTAGCCAGTGCAAGCATTAAAACAGCATAACAATGTATTTGCTTTTAAGAGGCTTACGCTACACTGTATATAGGTGGATTGTTAAGTGAATTAACTGGTATGTATTTACATCTATGGTGACAAGAAAAATGAATATGTGTACATGTATATTCATATATACAGAATGATAAAAAAGAACTTGTAAGGGCTTCAAAAAGGTCACATTTAACCCATGTCTTTCTCATGTTCTAAAGATAGAAAGCAAGCTAGATATATAGCAAGAGGAGCAAATCTATTTAATGCCTTATTACTGAAGAATTCCATATACAATATGTAGGAAGCCTTTCTTTGAGAAGGGCATCTTCACTCTTCGTAATAGCCCCATGAGATCAGTCAGGAAAAAAGCTCTTGAACGAAAAAAGTACTGTTTCTTCATCCCAGGAAACTTCTGGAAACTTTGCCTGAGATATAAACGGTTCTTAATCAACATTCCTGTTCCTGCTTGCACTCCTCAGGGAAACATGCCAAAATAATAAGTGAACATAAACATTGTAAGGCAAAGTGCATCTTACTGCCAGAGCAGCAGCCGCAGCTTACAATGTACTTGAAAATGCCTCAGAGTTGTTGGAGCAGGCTCATCCCACAACTCCTTGAAACCAGCATATTATTACACTGACTCATCCCCTTGTCTTCTACCCTGAGATAAGAACCTTCTTTTTTATCACAGAGCATATTGCTATGGCTATTGCTCACCAACTAACTGCCTGATCTGACTGTCCTGAAGCTCCACATTTTAAACTTCAATGAAATCTTGTTACAACTTCATGTGGGGAAGAAGTGGGACCTCTAACTCTCTATGGAACACTTTAATGTAAATAATATAAAAATCAATGTTTAAAGTGTTAAATGTTACACAAATGATTAATATAGAATTAAGATTTGAACGCCAAAGTTTTAGAAAGGCAGGAAATTCCAGGTTTACAGGTGTGCAATCAACTTCATCTTTGCCCTGTATGTATACAACCAGTATGGTACTTTCCAATACATCTGTCTCATTTAGTATACAGAATGTACAATCAGGAAATAGGAAGATATATATAGTTTTTTGTGGACATTGATAATTTTGGCAACTAAAAACAAGCAAAACACCTGGAATCTGTAACACAATGTCTGATGTTTCCTCAAATACATGTGCATGTTGCAATATGAAAAACAAGGTTAAGAATACACTGCTTTGTAGTTATGCACATTTCCAAACCTGGGAAAAACAAACAAACAAATAAACAAACAAACATTTTTGCAGTTTGATCTTAAAGCATAAAGCTTGTGAGGAGATAGCATCAAGCTGGTTTGGAAGTGCATACTTGAGGAAAAAAAAATGTCCCTTTTGTTATCAAGTTGTTTGCAGGCCACAGGACAAAAATATCAACAAAACCCACCGTACAACTATCACACTAGAAGCATTTGAAAGGCTGACAGAATAATATCCCTAAAGGCATCTTAGCTGCTTCACAAATCACATCTCCTAAACAAAACAATTAGAAAAATGATTCAACGAGACTTTCCTCTATTTTGTACACTTGAGACATCCACTAGTTGAAAAATGCACTCAACAATTATAATTGTACAGTCATTTCAATAAAAAAAATGCATAGCATGTATTCATACAAATTATGTATTTATGAGTCACATTAACTGGTGTTGTGGGGCCTTTCATAGGTGGTACCCCGAACAAAATATGTTGCAGTATGTTCCAATTTCATGACTTATTTGCCAACAAGGATGTATTATACAGCAGAGCTACCACAGGTAGTATCATGTCACTAGACAAATCTTAGGCAAGAGACTGGCAAAAACCATTTTCATTTGATAATTCTCACCTTTCTGTACAGTGCATTTTTATAATTGATGTCCTGAAGTCACATGCTGTGACAATAAACATGTTTTATCATATTTCTTACAGATTTTTTTTTCTCCACAGCACAGTATTATACATACAAGGATTTATAGTGAGCTGTAGATAGCTCTTATGAAGTATGTATTTTTTCCTTAGCAGCAAAGCTCTTGTAGTCTTTTGTTATGTAAAATATCAACTTCTCAAACGAAGAAAAAAAATGGTTTTCTAGGCCTTGGAAATCTACACAAAGCTTTACAAGGCCCATCAAAAAATATATAAATAAATAAATTAAAACACCGATGTGGGGTGTTTCAGGAAGATGCATGATTTTTCAGCTGATCTCATGATTTTAAGCACTGAAACATAATTCTGAATAACAAGCAAGTATATTGTTGGCTTGTCCCAAGTGGCACTGAAGTCTAGGGTACCACAGCTCAGTGAGCTGCTTCATGTCAGCTGAGACATGGAAAATGAAAGAGCTTTCAGCTTACAATTTGTACCTGTCTTTGTAACAGGTTAAGTGCGTGCACAAGGTCAGTTATCACAGCTCAGCTGATGCATGGTACTATGATGGCACGCCTCAGCTCTCTGAGAATCCAATTTCTCCTGTTCTCCCCTCTTGTTCTGGAAGGCAGCCCCTGAAAGGTGAAGCTTCCTCCTGTCACACATTTGGCTGAAACCCTGCCCAGATATATTGCTCACAGTCAGGAACCTGGTAGCATCCTGCACAGCACACAGTCTTAAAAATGAGTTCGCTGCACAAGAGAGTAGACTATACTGGAGGAAAAAAAAAGTGTTAAATCTCTTCTTTGGGCATTCTAGAGCCAGCCACAATCTAGTCTCATGTTTTTGTAAGAAAAAAAAAAACTGATTTCGATGGAAAATTCTTCAAAAAAAAGTAAGTCAACATCTAAATCACATAGTATATCACCAGTATATCACCTCTGACATAATTCCAGAAAAAAAAAATAAAAGTAGCTATTATACTATTTCAGATATCAAGAATAATATTCCTGAAGGAATAGTTGGGATCAACAAAAGAAAGATAGAAACTTGGGAGTTGTAAGAGGCAAACACACAGTTCCTTGAGCGTGTAGGTACAGGGAGTCAGGACTCTTTCAATCCTTCTAAAAGTAGCATCCTTAGTCCCTTTTCCACCCCCTGCCTGGCCTCCCTTCTCTCTCGCTGTAACCATGTTATTTATTGCTGATGAAAGGTGCCAGCTGATGACATCAACAACTTAATTTTCTTTCTTCAAAAGAGCTACCAGCATACTCCAGTGTCTGCTCCGCCCCGCTGCTGGGAGCACATCCAACAGCTAAGAATGTGAGTCTTTGCGGGGGCTGTAAGAGAACTTATATTCCCTTTCCACAAGGTAGAGCTAGGTAAACTGGAGTCATTCATACTTCTCAAGGATTTTAGCTTGATTTGTGCTCATGAAGAGTACTCCTCTTAAGTTTCAGGAGTAATTTTCAGTTGCCTGCAGGATGGCAGCACTGTCTAGGTATTCCTTTGTGCTGCATTTAGTGGCATGGATCCCCCCCCAAGTCTCCTCTCTCCAGGTTTTTGTTATCCAATTGTAACAACCAAACTATGGGATTTTTACTGTAGTACCTGTAGATTTGGCCACACCACTTAATTAAAAGCAAGCAATAAAAAATACAAAATCAAACCCTGACCACATGGAAATATATGACTCTTACCAGGTTAAAGGCACACTTCTACATTTGACCACCCTCCAAAGTGTGTGATTGCTTCATGCCTTCTAACAGTATCAGTAAGGCCAGCAAGTCGGAAGCAGGCAAAAATCTTATCCTGACAAGAGACTGATTTGTTTCTTTTTCCACTTATCAAAACCCCAAAGTGATTAAGTTATGTTATAAATTACACCTTCATTTAGCATTTACATATCGTCTGAGAAAAGGAAAAAAAATGTGATTATGAAGTCTTTGCCTTTCAACCTCTATGCTACCCTGTTATTTTACACTTTTTAATTTAAATTTTTCAAAACCCAAGCCATTCAAAAAACTTGAATTTGAGTGGAAAGCTATAGGGAGCTGCAATAGGGAGCTGGTTTTAGGAAAGCACAATCTGGTATATAACTATGATTTTTTTTCAAATATTAATTGAATATCACTTAGACCATATGCAATTTAGCCATAAATTCTCCATGTACTTGGAAATTATATGCTTGTGTAAGTGAAATAAGTTAAAGATAACCTTCCTTTTAATAGTCAAGGAAATGTAGACGTAATTTTCTGGAGAATACATTACTTATTATACGTTACTTCACTCTTGTTTTCACACACAATAATTATAGTATTTTAAATACAAAAAGTCAAATAATAAGGAATATCTACTCATGATACAAAGATAAAAAGGGATACAAATTCCAAACCAACATGTTGAGTTTGCCTGTTTGTTATATATAAATTACATACTGTACTGATAAAGTAGTCTGAGACAGACATATTGGTAAAGCATTGTATGACTGTACCTAAGGCTACTATAAATATTCTTCAGCTAACTGAAAGCAAAGATGCATTTCTCCTAGACACATCCAGAAGCAATGATGAAGATCTGCATTTATGACAGAGGAATGTTTGGTGTAAATAAAGTTAGGAGGTCAAAATAATTTTAAGTCACCTGTATACCTCTTGTTCCTCTTCTGGGGTTATTTACTAGCTTTCACACATAGCTGACATTTATCGGGCCTAATGGTAGCATGCTTTTGGTTTTTCTCAGCAATAAAGAAAGATAAAATCTGATCAAGACAAACCAACTAACTCTCTAACCTAATGTGAGCCAACAGCAGTGATTCATACTCCTCTAAATGTTTTATTGCACCATTCCAAAGTGTGAAATTTCACTTTGAAAAAATTAACAACCAAAAAACATTGCTAAATTAGGAGACTGAAACATTTACATTGTTATAATCCTATCTTCAGAATGCAATTCTAGGACAAGTTTAAAGCCAGAAATGCCAAATCCTGTTCCACAAATCAGGTAACACTATCTATTCCACTTGTCCTGAAAGTATTTCTGGTGCCATCAAAGACAAAAGCAAGCAAACAAAAATCATCAAAAACAATAGATAGAATTACCAGCAGGCTTACCTAATTGGATAAACTGGGGATCACTTTTCACTCCAGGTCCTGCACCAGTACTTGCTGCCACTTCCACGCTGTATCGAATACCAGGAACGAGGGATGGGATGACTACAGAAAAGGTGGAACCATCTACCGTTTTGTTTATATGGTATCGACTTTCATTGCCAAGACACCAAACCTGCAGGGAAGTAAGTATATTGTATGTATAAATGTTTAAAATTCAATGGTGTAGGATAATTAGAAGGAAGGTTGACATATTTCCTTCTGCTGGATAAAAATTTAGAATTTATCAATATTCTAAAATCTGTAGTCATGGATCACCATCCTTGGCACTCTGAATACTGGAAAGACATTTCTTGTTCCAAAGAACAGATCCAACTACTAATATTATTTGATGGGTTTATCCTAATTCATTAAAACTATGACAACAGTGCTAATAAAACTAAAAGTGTTAGTAACATGGAACAAGTAAGAGAAGCCCCTTAACAAAAAAAAAAATCATTCATATGAACAACAAATTTACTGCATTCAGTTAAACAAACTTGCAATTCTCTTGTTCAGGAATCCTTCGTCGAGAACGGCTTTCTTTACTCAAGTGCAAGGGCAAGTCTTTCAACATGACATCACAGGAGAACTGATATCGTGCTGGAATCAAAAAGTTACCTTTTTTTTTTTTTTAAATGGTAGTGAGAAGCAAAGGTTGAGTCATATTCTATTGAGAAACAACAGTATGATGTCAGATTTTGTTTGTGGTTATAATTAGGGCACAGGTCTAAAGACTTCAATTCACCATTTTACAAATGCATTATATCTAGTCATATTAAATGACTGGGAGGAACAATGTGATATTTTTATCTCCTTGGGCCTGCTCTATTTGTGTGTCAAATGTTTTATAAGAGTATGGCTGAGAAGTGACCTACTATTAAAAGTGAAGTAGCAGATGATCTAGATCTGTTAAAAAATGATGAAGGTATGTTGTTTTCTTTGTTGTTAATTTTCCACAGATGTACTACAATGAATATTTATCCAGAAATTTAAATTAGTTAAATTCAGTACCTTATTTGTAAAGAAGCAAACTTTCCTGGGAACGTCAGCATTTTTGAACCTGTGCTGATTGTGCACAGGATGGAAGACTGTGCTTCTGACATATGGAGCTCCTAAAAGATTTACTACCCAGATAGCCGTTCTTAATCCCTTGTAGAGTTCTGCTGCTGTAGAGATTGCCAGGTGAGTGAGCTAGAGTTTCCCTTACAGAACAATTGCTAGGACACTTTCCATGGAGTCCTTTTTCCCGGATACCGTAAACTTTATTTCATCTTCAGGACACTCTAAGACCCTTCTTCATTCTCTGGATGCCAAGGACTAAAACAAGGCTAGTGGGACACTGAGGATCTGAAATATATTTTAAGCTCCTTTGAAATAGAATCCCAATGCAGCACATATAGAACTGCTTCTGTAAAGCGGGTCAGAGAATACAAAAAGAACAGAAAAGGCTCTCCTTTTTATATTCTGGTATTAAATACAGACTGTTTCAGTATGTATAATTATTAGTAACACTGCTCTTAAATTCTGAAGGTCTATGAAAATGTTATTATTTAAATAAGAATTTGACAAAGCGAGGAACAAAAGATCTAAATCTGCATTTTGACAAGTCATTTTCACAGGAATTGTTACTGCTACCTTGTACAATAGTGCATATGTGAACAACAAAAAAACAATTTATTATATACTTGCAACTATGCACTACTTATCTGTAAAAATGCTTAGTTCTTAGGAGCTCAATTAAATACAGAGATCCACAAATTGAGAATGGTAAATTAAACATCAGGTTGTTCAGTGCTTGCCAGTACTATATTTGAATGCATACCTAAACAGGTAAGTGAGAACTAATTTTTAGAATGTTATGAAGAGGGGATTCATACTCTAACAGACATATCAGTGAAGAAAAATTAGTATAGCAAGAGAATTCTAACTTCATGCTAGGAATGACCTCTGCTATGGTTTAAATTTCTGTTTTTATGTGTGAGCTACTGGCACTTCTCCAATGAAGGTGGTATCCTCCTTCCTATTTGTCTTATCCTTTAATTACATAGGTATATTCTTGCCTTAGAAACTCCACCCCCCAACATGCATACTTTTTTTCTGGGGGAAAAACGTGAGACAGAAAAACAACAAGAAAAATAAATGTACAAGACTTCCTTTTTTTTTTTTTTTTAAATCAGTTAATTGTAGATCATTGTTTTTGCATTTTTAGAGAAAAATATTAAACATATGCTGCTCAAATAGCAACTACATAAATTTTCATTGTGTATGTTTTCTGTCTATGGTGAAAAAAAAAAACCCACAAAGGAAAATAATGCAATGCACACAATAAATGTAGGAGAAATGTGCCAGTGTGCCATCTACTGCTACACAAGCACTACAAGATGGCTTGCTCTGATACATGATAGCTTGTTACCTCTGAATGCTAGGAGGTATGTAAGGTATTACATCTACTTGGAAATATGAATTTCCTGACCTTTACTGTTTTGTCCTTACAACCTTAAAATTCCTCTAATGCAGTTTCTCAATGGAAATAAATCCACCTCTTCAGGTCAAGGTCTATCTTTAAATAAAATAACTTTGCAAGTATTTTTTTTTTCAATTACATTATATATTAAGCCACAAACAGATTTTTTTCTTTTTACCATTTGACCAGTTTCTGAAAGGCATTTTATTATTCTAAATTGACCATGACGCTTAGTGATCTCTCCCCTTTTCTACTGAGGAAAAAACAAAATAGCAGAATGAGTTTTAAAGGCTAGGAATATATGTCTATAGCACAGTATTTTACCTGAAAAAATAGCCCAGAAAATTTCATTTAAAATTTCTCTCAATAATGCCCATATGCAGGGACTGAAACAGATGAATCTGCCACTTAGTGGCTATAAAGCTTACTTGATATGCACAACTAAATATTTAAAATGTCTGTAGCTTTCTTAGGAAAATTAAGCTTAATTTAATTTGTTACATAAATTAGCTCAAAACAATTTGAACTGAAAATACAATGTCTACTGCTACATGAACATCAAATAAATATTTTATAATGTAATTACATTTTTTTTAAAATTATATAGCATAATGAGAGCTGTGTTTATGTAAAAGACAAGAAAATTTCTATACATTTAGTATTTAGTACATTTAGTATTATGCACTCACATTCTTTATTTGAAATTTTTCTGTTTAAGTACCCAGATATGAGTAAATTACTCAGATATTAACACTTTTAATTATTATCCCTGAGCTTTTCAACTTATGAAACCTGTTTATATTTATTACCTTAGCCAATGTCTTTTGAGTCACAAAATGGTTCTCAAACAGGTATAGTTCCTTCTCAGCTTGTGTATGCATTTCTCAATTTATAATAAAGACAAGAATGTAGTTTTAATTATGAGTGTTGACCCTTTGCTTTGATTTATAGAGGCTTTTTAAATTGCTTTCTACCATTTAGACAGAATTACTAAATATGGAGTTTGATTTTCCATGCAGTGTGCTCTGACTTTAACCAGTAGATGGAGCCAAGAATCCACAAACAACTTACCCGTCAGAACACAGCCAACACTTTGATAGGGGATACAGGCATGTGAGTATTACCTTATATTCTTGAACCATTCCGTTCTGGTTATCTTCGGGGGGTGGCTGCCAGGTGACCACAATTGCAGTGCCATTTCCATCGTTTTTAGTTACCGAAACACTCTGAGGCGGAGCACTGGGCGCTGTTCATTTGGAGAGAAGGATTGAATACATCAAATGCAACAGTGAGGGGTATTTTTATTTTATTTTATTTTTTTTTTAAGGAAAACTGGTTTCTGGGCTACACAAATATATTCATTTAGTCTCCAGCCTTCCTTAAGGGCAATTCTGCCCACTAGCTAAAATTATTATTACAATAATCAATGAAAATTACAAGGTAAGTGATGTTATCCTACAGCCAGGCTCCTAATTTCTGCCACAGTCTCTCTGTAAGACAGGAAAAGACACACAGGCCACCAGACTCTCTAAACTCAGATACCCACTACACGACACAGTCCTGAGCACTGAATTCCGTATTGGTCTCAAATCATCTCATCCAGAATCAACAGTTTTGGAAAATAAAGTATGTAAATTGACCCTAAATAGAATGTTAAACCTTAGTTGCTCTAGTGTGTAAAAAATAATGACTAATACAAAACTTGTTAAAATCAAGACTGAATTTTTTACTATTAACAGGTTTATATTTTGCATTTTAAATATTTTTCTAAAAACTGGATGCTTAGTTGATGCTTAGGATGAACGTAGTTAACCACCCAGAGAAATAAGCCAAAACTACACTGTATTTATAACAGGTAGGAAGAAAGAAGGCAAAAGGTATCACATCCTGCCAGAGGCACTAAAATCCCTGTTCTGATGCACCAGCCACCTTGCATACTCATTATGCCTGAGATACCAGTCAAGCTACAACAAAGGGAACAGCTATATGAACCTTCCCGTTTTAGCATGTGTTTGAGATGGAAATACATAATTTAGCTCACTATATTTGTTGCCCTCATTCATCTTTTCATTTTGTATTACTGATTGATCCAGATATAAAAGCTTTCTAAGAATGTGGTTTCCATTCCCTCAGCTATAGCACTTTGATGATTTCTGTGGTGTCTGCTATCTACTCAAGATAGTGATTAGTAAGTGCTTGAATCTGACAGAAGTCACTTGTGACCAGACCATGAACTCAGCAGGGAGGAGTGCACACTGCAATGAAGATAAAAAGCACATTTCCCATTGTCTGTTGATGGGGGGGTTTGCACATCCCTCTCTCTCTGTCTCTCACACATGGTTCTGAATATTTACTTCAATGTCACCAAACAATTCACATAATGATCAGTCCAACACACAGTCTCCTCTGCTGCAGATTGCTCTTCTCAAACAGCACGCACTTCAAACAAAATCAAATAATGAACATATCAGAGAAAAGCAGGCCAGGATACTACTTCAAAAAGGAAAGATGAAGACAGTCTGGCTCCTACTTGCCTTCTTCTAGGGTTTTTGCAAATTTCACTTCACTATCTGCTCCTTGAAACTCATTAAAAAAGGGGCGGGCCTTAATTTCATAGTTTACACCTTTCTTCAGCTCTGGAATGATAACGCTGTTTTTGGTTGGAGTCCTCACTTCAAAAATTAACCACTCTGACTCTCCATAGGATGCTGGTGTAGGCCGGTACAAGATTTTATATCCTTGAATATACTGGGATTGTTGGTCCACCTGGCGAAACAACAGAAAGACACACATTTAGAACATAGAATGGTTTGTTTAATAAGCAGGAATCGTGGATGTTGTCTGTGACTTTAGTCCTTGAACTATCCATTTATTTTATTCAAAAGAACACTGCTGAATGAGATACAGGCTCCTTGAATTACAGCAAACTACAGGTCTGATTCACAAGTGCATTAATCTGTTTGATGCTGTTAGAACTGCACAGGTTTTGGTAGATTTATGAAAGCATTAAAGGGGGATAGCAGAGTTGTATAATATACTCTAGGTCTGTGAAACGAACCACCTTTACATACACGGAGAATCTCGCCAGAATTGAAGGAACCCAGCATACATTCTGCCCACCCCAATCTGCTCTGCAGAACGGGGCAAGGGAGGTGGGCGAGGGCAGGGGAGCGATGGCTCTGCAGTGCGTGCTGATGAACACAGATCAAGCAGCAAGTCTGCCAGCTCTCCTGAAGTGTGGAAGCGTCCCAAAATTCATGAAATGAGCACTGCTTCCTGCCTGCTTCCTTCTGGAATCACCGATTTAAAAGGGCAGCCAATTGGCACTATCTACATTGTTCTGATGAGACTGGAGGCTGTCAAAGTACAGATTTGTCCAAGCACTTCCTCCACAATCACTGACTCAGCAGGAGGCTCCTCTGGTGGAGGAGAGGAGATGTTTTCAGAGTGTTCTGAAGAGGCTCACAAAAATCAATATGGTAATAAGGATGAGACTTGGTAAAACAGATCAAAATGATATTCAGCAGTCCCAAATGATTTGAGACTGAGGCCATTTTATATTGCATGTATGGAGAAATAGACCTTAAAGTAAATGATGACAGGATTCAATGTGTTTGGCTATAACTGCAACAGAAGGCTACTTTGCAGAAGTGATCTCTTGTGGAGCATTAACTACCAGTTTCAATTTCTGATGAATAAGGAAGTCCAAAAACAACAATAAAAAACTTGAAAAAGGTGCACCAGATTTTCCCTTTTTTCAAAAATCTCATACAATGGTATAATAAAAATGTTTGCTTGCTATTTTACTCCAAAAAACCAACATCTTTCATTTTTAATAATCACATAAAGAACGTGTGTGTTAGCTAAAACTGAGGTAATGCTTACTTTTGAAATTGCAAAGAAGCCACAGGCCACCCAAGAAACTGACAAAAATTGGCTGTCTGGAAAAGGTTGTTCTGTAAGTAAAGGTCAAACAAAATTGTGCTAGGAACCTCAAGGATGTTTTAATGTTATTAGTTAAAACAGGAGATTGCCTACTGCAGGTGGCCTTATTGCACGTGACAGCATAATTACACAGCTGATATTACCTTGCAGCACTGAGGAGCCCTGGTCATGTACCAGGACTCAGTTGGGCTAGGACTCTTCTACAAAGTCAAAACACCTTCGTTCTTGCTCAGAATGTTCTCTCACAGCATGACGGGGATTATACCCTGTGCTCTTCCTGCCAATATATTGACTTGTACAGATGGAGGACATCAACAGACCTCAAATCTTAGTCTCATTAGATTTATTCTTGCACTAGTATAAGTTTCCCCCATTTTTTTCTTCTCTCTGCATTCTGTTTTAAAGCTGGTCTTCTTTGAATTATATTTCCATTTCTCATTACTTGTTACTTATAGTTTCCCGTATTTTTCTCTCTCTTCACTTCTACCTTTTGGTTGCCAAATGTTTCCCATAGCAAGACATTTCTAACCTTTCCTTCACTGAGGCCCCATCCTTTTCTAAGCCTACTTGAATTGTTTTCATGTATGTTCTCATTTCCCTTGCTTCAGGACTTCTACAATGTTGTTTCCTCACTCTTCCATTTTCTCTACTATATTCGCCACGACCAACTTCCTGCTTCCTCCTGTCAGATCAACATCGACAGAACATCTCAAAATTGTTATTTTCGCATCTGCTCCATGTACTGTGTGTATTCATAGCACCATGGAAAGAAGAATACGTTCAGATGAGGCTCTACTAGTTTGTGTTTCCCAGTCTGTATGTAGGACAGAGGCAACAGTTTCAAAAAGAATTATGTAGTATTTCCCTCCACTGGAGTCTGACAGATGGGGAAGTTCCCATGCTATCTCATTAGGGGACTGATACACTTCCTACTGAAACCAGTGCAAAATCTTCAAATGATTTGACTTGTGAAAGTTTTGATCAGTCTGTTAGCTTCCAGAGGAGAACTTGAAAACTCTCACCATGTGATAAGCAGCTCTCTCTACAGAGGCAAGCAATGGTGAAAATGGGACAAAATTTAATGAAGTAGGAACACAACGTCCAAGCAGCACTCAAACCAAAGAAAAACAATTTCAGGTGTACAAACCACACACTTCTTAAAGTGTGACTCCACAGCACCCAGACAGTACAATTCATCAATGTATATAACCACCACCATGATACAGATTTTTACTTACAGTCCAATGAACTTCAATTGAGGAGGAAGAAAGGATAGTAGGGTTGTGCAGATGTAGTACCACATCACCTAGTTCTCTCTGGACCTGCTTGTGATCCACACCCTGACTTGTTGGTGGAACATCTGTAATAATTTAAGATTCCATTCTCACAATATATAATTGTTAAAATAAGCATATGTAAATACAAACGTATCAGAAAACATATGATGCTTTCCTCAGTGAAGCATATCCTAAGTAGTTCCCAATAATGTAAGAAAAATCTACATGAGTGTTGTCTTGCCCTTCTGACATTTGGTCTATTTAAAGCTAAAAGGATTGTTCATACACATGAAGCAGTAAATTCCTCTCAAAATATTCAATAGTACAAAGGAAACACATTTGCTACATGCAGAGCCCTTGAAAAGCTTATTCAACTGAAATTAAATGACTGTCCTAGACATATATAAAGTCTATAGGGCAGTCACTAATAGGGTGTCTAAAATATACATGTACTATGGACAGCGGAGGAACATAGTTTCTATATTGCTTTCACATGTCTTCCTTTGATCACTTCGTTTTAGCAACTACCATGCTGACAACAGTTAAAATCACAGACTGGGAGATACACAGAAAGTTCTTAGAGTGATTTCTTTTTCTTTTTCTATATATTTTTTTAATAGAATTCCAGATACAGGGTAATGCATTACATAACTTTTGCTCTAGCCTACTACTTTCTCTGTCTATCTGATCTTCTCTTGCAATTAGGTAAGATCAGAAAATCTTCAAGGGTTCTGTTCTAGGAAGACCTTAGTAATTTCCATACCTGTCTGCTCACAAGAAGGGCCAAGGAGACAGTACAAAGAAACCGTATATACATGTATATATATGTATATATATATATCCATCTACAACTACTCAAATATGTCATTGCAGGTGCGTAGACTATCTTGAAAGCTGAGGTTTGGATAGTGCTGTTTGTAAAGCATGTATGTATGTAAAGCATACTTTTTGCATGGTGGATATATTCTCAGTTTACCAACTTTTTACACCTTTCTTTCCAAAAATTTAGTTCTCCCATTTGGCAATACAAAGCCTTTGCTACTTTGCAGTCCTGCCATACAGTTGCCTCAAACATTTGCAAGATGATGAGATTTCTCTGATGTTAATAAAGCAAATTGAGGGTAGCATGCAGTCAGTAGGTGACAAATCCAGATTCTTAGCAAGGAATACTGATAAGCACAAACACACACAAACCAAAGAAATACCACTGATTCACCACTGTATCTACATGCAATATGTTCTGCCAAACGGTCCATTTATCAGAGCATTTCCCTCCCTTTATTGCTCTGAGAGCATTAAAGATAGAAATTTCTGTTTGGAGAGTTGCCTAAATCTCATCCTGCTTAGAATATTACAGGAAAGTCAGTTGAGTAATTAGTCATATTTTTGCTACTAGTCATAAAAGATGAGTCATCAAAAATATGATTAAAACTATTAATAGCCTCAATCTTTTGCACATGTGCTATAGAATGGTGTATATCATCTATCCTATGTTTTCTTGATTAGGCTCTGAAGTTTCCAAAACAGGGACTGAGAGAGAAAATACTAAAGCATGTTGTTATTTTGTCAATGTTAGTCAAGTCTAAAGGTTAAGGTAGGTGAGTTTCCTGATCTGCATATGAATTTTGAACAAGACAATACATACTTAGGAACAAAACTTAACTGGGAAATTTTTGAACTTACTAGCTCAAACTAAAAATTTGTATAAAGCTAACCTTCACAACATGGAAATGTTATTGGAAGAAGAGTGGAGCAGCTTTAAAGAACTTTACACTTTATTATGCTTCTTACTATTTATGAAAATTTTACCTGTTGGCCTTTAGCTTCGCTCTTAGGTTTTGCATGGTCTCAGATCTTCAGCTCTACTAGATCTCAGAAAACAGGTAAACTTTTTTGTACCACTATAAACCACTCAGTTCTGTGAGTGAACAGAATATTCTGCCTCATTTGCTGTTTATCAGTCAAGTCAGTGATCAGTTCATTTGGGACATTCAACCCTGATGCACATCTCATCTCTTCAAATGAAACTACACTGCATGAAAAATGGACTCATATAGAACATTGCTGCTTACCTGCATAACAACACGTTGCCCTTTGGGGAAGACCTAGAAACCTGTGTAACTCCTATTTTCTATGTGGTCATAACTCTGCTGTCTATATATCCAAGGAAATTGCTACCCATCAGGAGAAATGCATAATAACAATGGATAGCAATATGAAACTGCTTACTCCTCATGGGAGATGACAAAAACTTGCCTTCAGAACAAATGAAAACTTGCTAACAGAAAATGCTATGTTTTCTTTAAGGAACTTCCTTCCAAAAACAAGCATGTACTTACTTTTGCAAACAAAGGAACAAACATACAACACAGGCACTCTTAATAAACCCATGGGTCAAATTCTCCAATAAAACAGAAAAAAAAAAGGAAGATAATCTTTATCACTTTTTCTTTGGAAAAGTATATATCAATTTTCTTTCTATTTGCTCATAATCAAAGGAAAAATGCAGGCTATGTTGTAAAGCATTATTTCTTGTAAGTTATTGTAAGTGTCATTTATTTTTTATAGTGAACACACAGTTATTTTAAATTTTACATATCTGGATTAAGTCCATAGCTGGAGTCAGCAGATGACTCCTTAATTTGCTGTAATACAGCTCTGTCTTACACTTGACTGTCTGTAAATGTACCTTTTTCCTATTGTTTCACTTTCAACAGTAGCACTACTGCAATACTTCTAATACGATGCCAAAAGTTCTTCTTTACTGGCCCACAACACCTAATTCCTTCAAATTTAAAATTTGTATCTTTCTTAATGCAGCAGAAGACAAATCACATTGTGTGCTGTCTCTCTCCCTGTCTCATTCCTAAGCTTCATTTGATCCACTGGACATAATAACATTTCCATGGAATTTTAGGTTCTGTGTGATAACTTCAAAAATCAGAGATTACTTCTGTTGTTAACAAGAGCTATTCTGCAGGATGTAACTATCTTTGTTATATATATATCTTATATATACTAGGGTTCTCTTGGGGAGCACAGTATGCTGTCTAAGCAGCTTTTAGAGTCTATGTTATAGGGAAATGCAAGTATAAACAATCCATTTTACTACGCAGCATATATTACAGCCAGTATAGATAGACAGTTGAAAGCTAGTAAAATTTTTCCAAGTAACATTTCTCAGTTAACTTTGGACAGCTAAAATGTTCAGTATCTAAAGCTTACCTTGAGTTTTCACTGGATCAGATATTTGGCTTGGGTCACTTAGTCCATACGCATTAGCTGCCCTCACGAGGAATAGATAAATTGCATTAGGTTTTAGCCCTTTAACTGCAAAACTCTCTGTTTTCACATTTTCAGCTACAGTTTGCCAGGTGCTACCAGATGCATGGCTAAGGATAAAACACACACAACAGCAGGTTAGCACGTGCTTCTTTAACAATATATTACACATAAACATTAGTACAGCACGATCTTATGAGACTCGTATACCTGAAGGCCTCAATTATGTAAGAGGTTGGAGTTGCACCTGAATTCAAATTCGGTTGCCATGACAACGTTACTGTATTTCTACTGACATCTGTAACCTCAGGTTTTGAAGGAGCACTAGGAATCAAGTTTGGGTCAGTGGGTCTTGGTGGCTGCACTGGGACTCCAAATTCTAACAAAGGAGAGAAAAATGCTGAGTATAGACAGGACGAAGCTGTAAGCTAAATGCTGTTCACATCTTACCTGGCAATTTATGACAGAGTCGCATAACTACTACAATTCAATTTTTGAGTTCCTTTTACATATTTTCTCCATGCAGAGAAAACCTAATTGATTTACCTTGGACCTCTATGTAAGCACTCCACGTAGCTTCGCCACTTGGGGTGGAAGCAATGCAGGTGTACCGACCAGTGTCACCCAGCTGAGTGGGAAAAGAGAAGAATAAATATTTGAAACAATCAGGCACTCAGTGGGCTAGAAAAGTAATTACATCTCTGCATGTTTCCCCATGAATATGGATAAATGTATTAGACTGCAAAAAACTTTGAACCAGAAACTTCTTACATAAGAAGGCATGAAGTTAATGGCAATGTTTCTGAGCTTTCTTCAAAGAAGTGAAAATGCTACATATTCTAACTTCATGTTACCAATTTGGTAGCATTTATTCTTTACTCTGCAGAGTTCTTAAATAAATTGATAAAGAATTCAGATAACAGGACTCCTACGTAACCTTCTGCCTAAATGATGCCTAGGATTTGTCCGGACTGCAACATTAGAATGTCAACCTTCAAACAAAGCTTAAATATTTCACAGGGCCTTATATATCTTGGGTTCTCTGTACTAGTAAATGTTTCACTCTAAGGCAGATCCAAAAAAAGGACCTACATATGCAATTCTCACCCAGTTCTGAATGCTGATTTACATGTCCATACATGACTTAATCACATTTCAAAGGAGGGTTTCTGTTTGTTTGTTTTGCAAATACATTGCGCCCTACCGTATTGGGTTTATGTGGCAAGGTTGTTCTCGTGGGGAGACTGCAGGGGTGGCCTCAGTGAGCAGGTACCAACAGCTGCCCCATGTCAGATCAGAACCAGCTCCAGCTGGCTCCAAAAGGCACCTGCTACTGGCCAGAGCTGAGCCGGGGAGTGACATTGGTTGGGTATCTGAGATCATGTTTAAAAAGGGAAAAACTGCTGAGAGACTAGCTGTGTGAAAGAAGTGAGAAAACTGTGCAGAGGCTCCCAGTGGAACAGGTTGTCCCCCTGCAGCCCATAGGCCCCACATGGAGCAGATCTCCACACTGCAGCCCGTGGAGGAGCCCCTGGTGGAGCAGGTGGATGTGGCCTGGAGGAGGCTGCAGCCCATGGAGAGACCCCACAGGAGCAGGGGGTCTGGAACCCACAGTATGGAGCCATGCGGGAGCAGTTCTTAGAGTGCTGCTGCCTGTGGGAAGCCCCCGCAGACTCAGTTCAGGAAGGACGGCATCCCGTGGGACGGACCCCACGTGGAGCAGGGACAGAGAGTGACTGTGAAGGAGCAGTGGAAATGAAGTGTGAGGGACTGACCGCAGCCCCCATTCCCCACTCCCCTGCACCGCTTGGGGGAAGGAGGCAGAAGAGGGTGGATGGGGGAGCAGGTGTTTCTAGTTTGTTTTGAGTTTCTCACTGTTCCAGTATGCTAGTGATAAGCAATGGATTTTATTAATCTCCCTACACTAAGTCTGTTTTGCCCATGACAGTAATTGGTGAGCAATCTCCCTGTCCTTATCTCAACCCTTGAGCCTTTTCCATTGTCTTGAGGAGGGGGAAGTGAGAGCGCAGTTGTGGTGGAGTTCAGCAGCCCATCAGGCTAAAACCACCACACATACTGAGCTCCCAGCCTCAGCAGATGAGATGAATGGAAGCACTCAGAAATCAGAGATTGAAAATCTCAGCCAGTGAAACTTGTAATCGGTAACACAGGAAGTCTAGGGAACACACTGAAGTCATGTATTTGGCCTAATTTTAAGCATTACTAAATTTCAAACCACAGAAAATATAACAGGGAATCGTCAGTGTGCTGGAACCTAACATCATTTTAAAACACTGTACATTTTGCTAGGTGTGACTGGTAATATTGACCAAGAACTTGTTACAATTCCCTAAGGAAGCCATGGACTTCTCAGGTGTTTAACTATTTGAAGGTATGTTTATACTGTCAAGTAAATATATTTAAGAGTTATTTTGAAAAAGCTGTGTACTTAACTCTTATTATTGCAGCATGCTGAACAAGGATTTTCTTTATAAGCATTTGAAATAATTAGATCATTTTTATATATTAGTGATGAAGTCCAAATATTTTAAATTCATTTTACTAAAATATGAGTTTTCCTTCCCCCTTCATGTTTTAAATACCAAATAATCCCCCTCGTTAATACTTCTTAATAGCATTTTTGCATATGAAGCAATGTTCTCTGTGATACACAAGCCAAGGTGCAAAGCTTAAAGAATGAACTATCTGAAAGCATGACATATCAAATAATTTAATACAATTATTTATCATTTTATTCATTCTAAATGTAGGATTGCGTACATCAAAAGAGCTCTGAGGAGAAAAAGTGAAACAAACAACAGGAAAGACCCAACACAAAAAACAGTTTGCTAGTTCAAACTACCTTAGCATATCTGATCTGCAATGCTCCAGTTTCCAACTGCTTGATGCGAGAGTCCTGGGTAGTGATCAGTATCCCATCCTTTTTCCAGAGAATAGTGGGTGTTAAAGTGCCTGTAGCCACACAGTTCAGTACTAAAGTACCATCTACAGCTACAGTCTGATTCACAGGACCCTGTCGAATGACAGGGGGAGGCCGGTCTGCAATCACTGCCAGAAGAAACAACAGGAAATAGATTTCTGTGACTGGAAGCAATTTTCTAATCATCTAAGGAACAGCAGTTGCTTGAGGCTTTGAAACAAACTAAAGATAATTAAACAAGTAATTAAAGTCAGAGGAATGCATTATTCAGGGAAGGGTGCATCATAATGATGCACAACTACAAAATTTTAAAACAATATACAATACATTAATTTCAGAAAGGAAATAAGCATTATTTATTACATATCGATATCTGGTAGACATTCTCTAATTCCAATGTCTTTATAAAGTGATAGCAAAATGATAAAGCACTTTGCAAATTATTTGCAAAGGCACAGTTTTCACCTTGTTCATCTTTTACCATGTAGAAGGCCTGTAAAACAGAACTCATACTTCCTCTATTCAAAGACAGAGAAGAAGGAAGAAGACAGGCATGGAATAACCTGGTAAATAAGTAAGTTTGTTTCTTTTGTTGTTGTTGTTTGTTTGTTTGTTTTTTCAAAATGTTGTTTTAACTCATCAATTTATCTTTGTGCTGTTTCCTAACCGGGAGATGCTTATGATTAGGCTAAACATAACGCTAATGAATAGCACCATTTCAGAACTTTTCAGCTACAAATTATTTTCCAGTAGTTTCTAACGAATTAATCTGTCAATACTAGTTCAAAGTCACAAGGAGAATCCCACAGTGTGTTTGCATCAGTTCTAACGCACGTTGCACACAATGAAAATGAACTGGTATTGATGAGTTATTTACTAACTATGCATAGAAAGGTATACAGCAATCTCAGTATTCACAGAAAAAAAAATAATGATTTTCTACACATTTTTATCATTATCCAATGGATAATCAAGAAAACAGGTAAAAACTATCTAGTTGTGGTTTTTTGTGACCCCCTCCTACCTCTATCATCTAACATGACATAGACTATTAATCTGAAAATAGCCACAACTTTAAATGACCTTAACTCTGATTAACAGTTAAAATCTGGTCTGGTAGCTGAAATATAAACCTGAAGTTCTAGTAGTTTGGGATCATCACATAGTTTTGGATTGCTTTTTGTAACAATAGACATGATGTTATCACTGTTTTTTCTGGCTAAATTCCATCTCCTGTAATTTCATTTGCATGTTCAAATGACACTCGATGTTTTCAATTGCTTAATTTATCCTATGCTTCTTGTTCCAACCTGTTGTAATGTACTGCATGGCACTGTTAGGCCATTTGTATCTTTCTCATCAGAGTCAGCCAAACTAAGTTCACCTATAGTTTGCATTTAACTTTGACAAGCTTCTAAAGAAGCTTGCAACTTGCAACTGTATGAGGCTCTACAATAAAGTTTGGACATAATTTTCCAAGTGATTTTCTGAGTAACATCTTCTGTTTGGACTTGATAGTTATGCTTTGCTTTACCATTACTTAATACTATTTAATGCTAAGCAATTTACAAATTGTTTACTAACAATCAGTTACAGTAGCATGTTGATATGCCAAAAGTAAAAAATGTATTAAAATAATGCACACCAGAAATAGTATGGATATGCTGCTATTCAGTATTGAACTGCATAAATTTCACAGTATCTTTGCCCCATCTAATGCTCCCAGTAATCACCTTGCTGACTGATTTGTGTTCTACAGCTTAAGTCTAATTCCATTGAAATCCATGGTAAACATAAGTGCCACTGAAGCCGGTGGCAGAACTTCTATTACTTTTAGTAATATGAGGGTATCATTCTACATATCCTGTCTTTACTTTAGTAGAAGTGAAAAATAAATAAATAATAAATATTCAAAGACATCATACGTAATAATTATCCACTAGATCAATCCAGAACATATGGTCATAGTAAAGCAAATTTGCTTAAATTAATTTGATTTTTTCTAAGTTCAGATGGCTTAGGTCATTAAGATAAAAAACCTCTTAAGGTATTTGGCTTGATTTTATTATTAAAATTTCTTTTTCACTTTGCCATGATCTTCTCCACAGTGGAAAAGGAATGAAAGTGGCTTAAGAAACATTGTCTGCCTGGTCTGCCACTTTTGAGAAATCAGAAATAACGCTGTCCTATTCCTCCAAACAATTTCAATCCAGCGTGTGTAAATAGACAATTTCATTCGCCAGTTTCACTGCATGTTTCTAGTACTGAACTATTTCTATGCTTTCTATTGGGCAGAGGCCTTGCTTATGGAATCTCTTCTCTGGCAACAGCTTCCTTCACCTCAAAATCTCTCCACAGACTGCATTCATCCTTTTTCTGTAATGGCTAAGATTATTATTTTACCTACAAAAATATTTTTTTCCTTCCTATCTTTCCTATAAAAAATATTAAAAATTTCTGACAATCTGCGAACTGACATAATGCCACTATATATTACTGCTTGCAGCCATGTTCCGTGTAGCTTTTTCATCTTAAATTTTGTCACAAGTG